>NC_040089.1:19180537-21680537 GCF_003369695.1 Bos indicus x Bos taurus | reverse complement strand
TTCATCCCCTCTCTCTCATCTAGCTACCTCGCCCACTACAGGAGGCTGTGGGTGGAGCTGGTTTGGGGGAGGGAGGGCACCAGCATCTTGATCTGGTCATGTGGATGTAGCCGTGAGTTGGGTGTCCCTGGGGAGGATATCACACGGGTACTTGAGATGAGCCTGGAGTATAGGCGAGAGGTCTTTGGGGTGAGGTCCATCTGGAGGTTATTGGTGTAGAGAGGCGGCATTCTTCTGGGGGCTTCCACAGTAAGGACTGATAGAGTAGAAGGATCCAGTAAGGGGGCTGAGAAGAGACACCCAGTGACCAGGAAGGAGGACAAGAGAGTGTGTTGACCACATTGCTAAGTGGGGGTGTTGCTCAAGTGGAGGGTGGAGCAGCGGTGCGGGGCACCTTGAAGGGGGTGACAGCAGCTGGCACTCAGATAGTATTAGTCAGGAGAGCAGCTCATGGTGCCTTTGACCCTGGGCGCGGGAGCAGCTGAGGGCAGGTGAGAGACACGGTCCCTGGAGGAGGGGACTCGGGGCAGGACGAGGTGGGAAGTGGCATTCATGCTTGTGTTAAAGTTGACAAAAATCTGGGCAGATGGTGATGCTCAGAGTGACAGTGAGCCAGGAGCTCAATCTCCAGGAAATGAAGGAAAGTGATTCAGTACTGATTGGTAACAGCAAAACTGAAGGTGATACCATTTGATTCATGAGATTGAGAAGGGTGGGCCTTGACAGGTGGGAGGGCTTGTGATGAGAAAGCGGTCAGTTGTGCAGTTCCTCCCCTTCTTCCCTTAGAAAGAACCAGTCATGGGTGGGTAGGGTGGTGGTGGGGTGCTGGTGCAGGTGGACGGAGAACTCTGCCCCCTCTGCCTGTCCCCCCAAGGTCCTCTGCAGGGACCCCCAAACATGGCACTCTCCAGGAGGGGGTTTGAAAAACCAGCTTTACCACACTTTCCCTGGGGCTCCTTTTAATTCTTTTAATGGTTTATTTTGAAAAAAATTCAAGTAAATACTGTACCATAAACACAAGTTTATCCCCCAGCTGGAGAACGTTCAGTGTCACAGCCTCCAGTGCGTGTCTCAAGAAAAGGACATTTTCTTGCATAATTACTGCCCTGTTATCACACCTCAAATCCACAGTGATCCCTTGACAGCATCACTGTCTTGCTTGTGATGTCTTGTCAGCCGTACCCCACATACCTGATTGGACATAGCTCTGAGAGCATGCATGTCTCACATGGAGGCCTCAATGGCTTCAGTGATCGTCCGACAGTCACCTGAATTCCAGGAACAATTGCCTGGGTTGGTTGGCATAAACTAGTGTATTTTTAGCTGACACTTACTGGCCACTTCCTGTGTGCCAAGAGTCATTCTCAGAACGTTTATAAGGATCATCTCGTTAAACGCTTTCAGTCGTATTATAGGGTTGATGCTGTTTTTGTCCTCATTTCACCCAGGGAGCTGAGAGTTCAGAGCTCACAGGCAGAGTGGAAATGATGTAGCCAGTAGGGGGACAAATGGCCCCAGAGAGTGGATGGCTGTGGTTTGAGACCCCTCTGAACAGCAGGTCAGAGTAGAACACACCACATGGGATTGTTTCAAGGACTCTGTGAGTTAATACATGTATAAAGTAATGGGCACATACGTGTTGGCTCCAGTTGTATTATGATTGTTGAATTAGGATTTTAATCTGCTTCTGACTCCAGAGCCCAATCATGACCCTACTATAAAAATATACTGTATTTGGTAACTTAAGACATAGAAATAGATGCCTGTTTTTCAAAGTGACTGGATCAGTTTGCTTAGCTTATCGCATAGGAAACAATTCAGCAGGTGATTTATATGGACAGTAAATAGGCGTGTGGTCACCGGGCCGCTCAGTCCCCCTGGGGAAGGGCAGTGAGTGAGGAGGTGCTGGTGAGGCCATTGAGCTGTGGACTCGGCCGCCTGGAGACTTGGACTGCAGACCCATCTGCTTGCTGCCAGGGTCATGATCCTTTAGGGACAGTGAGTTCCAACTGCATCGTCTGCAAACCTCAGTGGTATCCTGTCATAGAAAACTCCAGAAGAGCTGAAATATGCATGTAACAGTGGCTCTCCTAGGGCCACAAGAGGCCACACCACTAGAGGCTGGACCAGGGCATGAGTCATGAGGTGGTTGTGCTGTGGTTTCCCCTCCAAGAGCTCATGTAAGAAAGCATGTGCATGCACACTCATATACACATATGCACACACACACACAAACATGCACACATACACGCCCAAGCATGCACACATGTGCACACACATGCACACTCATGCACACGCAAGCACACACACACATGCACACACACGTGCCTGGTAAATGCCCCTATCAAAGGTCTCTGCTCTCTATCCTCTGGCCACGTCTCTGAGCTTAGTCTGCAGTGGTCCCTCCTCCTACCATCCTCGGCTATTGTCGGTGCTGGGAACTCCCCAGCCCTGAAGGCAGCAGTGCTCGCTGTCCCTCCCAAGCCCCCTTCAAAGCCAAGTCGTGCTCCTCTCATGGTCAGGGGTTTGCCTTCGGATGTGGTTCACACTGAGTGTCGGTCAATAGTTGACCTAGAGTTGGGTGCCCAGGTGCGTCTGTCTGTGATGAGAAGAGACTCCCATGGGGTGAGTGGGATTGGAAGCCTGTATTGGCCTGACCAGGTCAGCATTCTTCTACCCTAGGAGGTCACAGAGAGACTCTCCAGAACATTTCCAGTCAGTTGTCTACATAAACCAAGGAGGATCTTACATAAGCTTCATGAGAATGAATTTAACCCCCAAGCAGGAGATTATTTTTATTATTATTGTCTCACCTTCATTAGCCACATGCTTAATGAATTAATATCATGTTGTGCGATTGGAATCAATACATTTATATCTTCTATCTTTGGCCACATTCCTTTCCTTCATTCCCTTTTTATGGCATTTTAAATGTTGAGCTGGGGATGAACAGAATTCCATATTGTTTGCCATATGTATTCGTTATAGGTTTGGCATCTGTAATGGAGATTTACAAAAAACAGTGATTTAAACAAGATAGAAGTGGATTTCTCTCTCATTTAACTGTCAGCGTACGTAGGCATGTCTGTTGTCTCATCTGTGTCCCTGGGACCTTCTTACTCCCTGATATAAGGGTTTTCCCTCATCAACATGGTCCCAGAGGGTTAACCAGGGTTAACAGATGCCATTAAGAGTTGAGAAGAGATGCAAGTGGGAAGGAGAGAGTGTGACCCTCTTCCTTGTAGGATCACAACTCAGAAATAGTAAACCCCCTTCCCGCTCCTCCCCTTGGCCAGAACTTAGTGACAGGTTCCTAGCTAGTCAAGAGGGAGTCTAGAACATGGGTCTTTGGAAGGTCATGTGAAAGTGAAAGTCTCTCAGTTGTGTCCGACTCTTTGTGGCCCCATAGACTATACAGTCCATGGAATTCTCCAGGCCAGAATACTGGAGTGGGTAGCCTTTTCCTTCTACAGGGGATCTTCATGGATGTGGTTAAAATTCAGGGGTCCTACTATAATAGCAATATGGGAGAATTGATCTGGGGGACAGTTAGCAATCTCTGCCATATTGATAAACCCCTTTCCTCTAGATTTAATGGATATTAATATTAAATCACGTTTATCTTTTTCTACCTTTGGCAGAGATGGCTTTTGGCCACTAGAATCTGTTCTCCCCCTTTGTGGTAATCAGTGGTCCCTGAGATGTGGTTGTCTAGCCAAGGACTGCAATTACTTGTCCTTTTTTGCTGCTGGGTTTGGTCAGGTGACCACTTCTCCATGCGATGTCAGAGGCTGGGGAGTTTGTCCACCAAAGGCTGAGGGTGCTGAGTGAGTGTGAGTCCCCTGATTCTTATTCTTCTCAGACCGTCTGAAAACAGGAAGGAAGCTCCAGGCTCTAGGGGATGGTGGGACCATGTACAGATGGAGCCTGGATCCAGAGTCTCCACGTGCAAGTGAGCTGACCACTGACCAGGAGCTCCTGCTGGGACCTTTTCATGAACAAACGCTAAATGTCTTTAGGTTTCAGCGTGATGTATTTGGGGTCCACCCTCCCTAACAGACTCTGTCTCTCTAGGTCTCCATTTGCTATTGTCATCCTTGTGCTGGGGAACTGAAGGATCCACAAGAGGCACCAGAATTTTGAATTCTAAGCAGCTGGTGAACATTTTTGGGTTGTAACATTTCTCCAAATTTTGTTGTTATTCACGAATTCTCCATTTGTTTGTGAATTTTGTTCTCTGTCAAAACATTGAAGACTATTTTCCATCTTTTAGAAATTGAACAGCAGTTTTCCTGACACTGGTTTTTCTGATGATAAATAGTTTTTTTTTCTTCTATTTTTGCGTATCAGGACACTTAATGAAAAAATCAGAGCACGCGCTGATGGGTGGGGATTCTTAGTAATACTTGTGACAGCATTTCCTGCAAGAGAACAGCACCAGAGCTCGTTCTGAGAGAACAAATCTAACACAGCCGGACCGTATTTTACTTCAGGGTGGGATATATGATCTGAAGCCTTATACAGTAGAGAAACAGCCAAGACCTTATCTTAACATGAAACTCCCGAGTGAAAAGGATATTGCAATTCTCCAGAAACACTTGCCCAAGTATCTTCTCCATAAATGTCACCAGGCTACTAATTTATGCAAAGTCAAAGTCAAACAACATTATGTCAAGACAACATTGTGGTCATTTGCTTTCCTCCTCCAGACTTGAGTTCCAGTTGAGGTTAGGATCACAGGCTGGGAAAACAGAAGGCACCAGTGGCTAATGGCTCAAGCATTGTATTTTAATAGTCATTCCCCTGCTCCAAAGGCTACGAGTTTAGTAAAAAATTTTAAACTTACCAATTAATTCGGGCTTCCCTGGTAGCTCGATGGTAAAGAATCTGCCTGCAATGCAATAGCCACAGGAGACGCGGATTTGGTCCCTGGGTCAGAAAGATCCCCTGCAGGAGGGCATGGCAACTGATTGCAGTCTTCTTGCCTGGGGGATCCCATGGAGAGAGGCGCCTGGTGGGCTATGGTCCATAGGGTTGCAAAAGAGTTGGACACAACTGAACGTGCACACACAGTATAGTCATGAAAATAATCCAAGGACATTTTAAAAACCAGTTTCTTTTAGAAATAATCACTTGCTATAAGCAAACACTATTATATACTATGTTTAGAACAATTTTTCATCTAATAATTTTGAGGAGAGGGATATTTTTTGCCAGGAATGCCTCCTTTTTAAAAACTTCTGTTTAGAGTAGGTTCCCAACTGTTAACTTGATTCCTTGTTTTTACTCTAACATGTTAAAATTGTATCCTCCCATTGGGGCTGGTTTGTAGTAACCCAGTGGGAAAAATGAGTCTGTGGAGTCCTGGTTCTTACTCCAGTCTAAGTCAGTCACTCAGCCTTGTTGAAATTCAGACTTGACATCTGCAAAATAGATTCCAGTGCTCCACTGGCAGGAGTTGATACACATGAGCATCATATAAAACATTTTGTAAATGTTGGGCTTTTTTATGTGAGAGTTGGACTATAAAGAAAGCTGAGCACCGAAGAATTGATGCTTTTGGACTGTGGTGTTGGAGAAGACTCTTGAGAGTCCCTTGGACTGCAAGGAGATCCAACCAGTCCATCATAAAGGAGATCAGTCCTGGGTGTTCATTGGAAGGACTGATGTTGAAGCTGAAACTCCAATACTTTGGCCTTATGCGAAGAGCTGACTCATTTGAAAAGACCCTAATGCTGGGAAAGATTGAGGGCAGGAGGAGAAGGGGACGACAGAGGATGAGATGGTTGGATGGCATCAATGACTCGATGGACATGGGTTTGGGTGGACTCCGGGAGCTGGTAATGGACAGGGAGGCCTAGCATGCTGCAGTTCATGCGGTGGCAAAGAGTTGACACGACTGAGTGACTGAACTGAACTGAACTGATTATGTTTATGTTTATCATCGTGTTTTGTACATGTATGTGAAAAAAAAAAGTCTGAAGGAGCTTTCTATGGGAATAAATGACCCTTGAAGAAATGTAACACTGCAGGTCCTAAGGTGGAGGGTGACACCCGTTCTTGACACCACTTTGGGACAAGCACTGTCACCACCACTGTAGCTGCCACAACTTTGAGTAAGAAAAAGGTCATAAACTCACATCACAGCCGTAATGTGTTGTGATACCTTTCAACAGAGTGAAAATGCATGTTGGTGTCAGTAGACTTGGTTGGAATGACAACAGAACATTTTGAAATGTCTTCATTTCCTCTGCCTGAGTCCATCTGCTACTTCTTGTAAACAGTGTCTGAACTGCTCCTGCACAAATATTTCCAGGTTTTCTTTCTGCAACTGTGTGTGGAACAGAGCACACCCATTTGAGCTCAAGTAGTCCTGGGAAGGAGAGAATTCAAAGATTGTGGGATGTGGTAAGAAAGACATCATATACACATGACTACATGTAAAATATTCACTGGAAAGGCTGATGCTGAAGCTCCAATACTTCGGCCACCTGATGCAACTCACTGGAAAAGCCCCTGATCCTGGGAAAGATTCAAGGCAGGAGGAGAAGCGGGCAACAGAGGATGAGATGGTTGGATGGCATCACTGACTCAATGGACATGAGCTTGAGCAAACTCTGGGAGATACTGAAGGACAGGAAAGCCTGGCTTGCTGCAGTCCATGGGGTCACAAAGAGTCGGACATGACTTAGTGACTGAACAGCCACAACATATAAAATAGATAACCTGCAAGGACCTAATATCTAGCACTGGAAACTTAACTCAATACTCTGTAATGACCTATATGGGAAAAGAATGTGAAAAACAGACTAGATACATGTAAATGTATAACCGAATCACAGTGCCGTATACCTGACACTAACAGCACATTGTAAATCAACTATAGTCCAATATCAAATAAAGATTAAGAAAAAGGAAGACATGTTGACCCCCGCGCTTGGCTCCAGTTCACCCAGGAACCAGAGTCCTTTTCCTTCCAGAGCTGGTCTTGTGAAAGATTTTATTATTTTTTCATTTCAGTGTCATTTTTTAAATACAGGCCAGTCTGCTGGAGCATGAGAAAAGAGGAAAACAAAGGTGAGCCACGAAGTGAGAAATGGATCTGTGGAGAGACCCACGGATAACAAGTGGTTATAAGCTAGTTGTCAGCAAGACTTTCTCAGGTTGTATTTTACCAGCTTAGGGAAGAGGGTAAGTTGTCTGAAACTACAGCTTGTAAACTTCACGTGTCTGAATAATCCATCATGTCCACAGAACTGTAAACTTGTGATGAGGGCTCCACGAGAAGAATGCGCCTCTGATTCCATCAGCTTTCGGCTTGTGAGAATCTGGAAGAAGACACTAAGCTCTCCTGTGCCTTGACTGGGCCCCGTGACTTTTGCCAGGGACTCCTATATAACCCACATCCTAGAGCTATTAATACCTTTGCAGAGACGTTCCTAAAGCCCAGCATTAGAACCAGCTCTGTTTTTATTCACCTGGATCATGGTTATCATAAAAGTTCCAAAAGCAGAGAAAAACTACACATATACAAGTACTGTGCACCACGATCATATTCAAAATGAATAATGATGTAACCCTAGAAAAGAAAAAGGCTTGACTTCTTCTCCTTTACTTGGTTATAACCAAGCTGTGGGCCAGAAGGGGTCTTTATGTGTTTCTCTAGCAGAGGCCTAGTGCATGGAATGTGCTTCATGTTGAAAGCATGAATGAAAAGGCAATTCTTGTTGAGCTGTTAGAAGCCAATTTTGATATTACCATAAAAACACAATACTTTGCCAATGTCACCAACCAGGAATATATTGCACATTTAAAAATACATAGCATCAGGCCTTCATGGTGTATACAATTCAAACAGAGCCTGGGATAGTAACCAACCTGATATAATTGTTTTGTTATTAATGAACGGGCTGAAAATGAAACAGAGATTTTTAAAAGACTAAAGGGAAACAGCTTGGAAGATAGCCCTAAATAATCCAAAGATGAGCTAATTCACCAGAAAGATGTTAAAATGCTAGCTGTCTACATTCTTAACTACGTAGCCTCATATATGAAGCAAAAGACGGCGAAAGGGATGAGGCTACAGTCGCTGTGGGAGACTGAACACGCATCTCTTGAAAGACAGGGTTGGTCCCGGAGGCAGACTTTGGAAGAGAAGGATGGAGGAGGTGGATTTGGGTACCAAAGACATCCAGTGCAAGAAGGAGTCTGCAAGATAATCTGTGGGTGCTGGCTGCAAGTGTTGGGACATACAGGCTGTGGAACCTACCAAATACTTTAAAGTCTGAATAAAGAGCAAATAGCCTTGCTTCAGGGATTGCTTGTGTGCTCAGCAAAGCATGAGGAAGGGCACTGAAAAATTGTTTGCAGAATTCCCTGGGGAAAATTTGTCACCTAATAACATCTACCAAGAATTGGACTCTTACTGTGTGTAGCAGGCATTGTCCTAATTTAATTCCCACAACAATCTTATGTTTTTAGGTCAGGGTTTCATTGTGATTGTGGAATTTTATAGGTGAGGCTGCTGCTGCTGCCAAGTTGCTTCAGTCATGTCTGACTCTGTGCGACCCCATAGATGGCAGCCCACCAGGCGACCTAGGCAAAGTGAGGACAAATTTTCCTAATGAAACAAATTGATGGGAACAGCACTTGAGCTGCAGCATCCTGACAGCAGTGAGTAAGTGTTGCCTAGATCTGCTGGGTGCCAACCAGGTATCTTGTGATTTAACTTGGTTTTGGGCAAATTTGCTCAATGACTCTGATTTTATCCACCTTTAAAAATTTGGTGGCTTTCATTATTTACATTTATGCGATATACCTTCCATACTGATATGGAGATTTAATTCTCAAATTTCTGAGAAATGATGTCACACTTTTTTTTTTTTGAAAGATAACCATCAGTGCATCTTCTGGCTGGCTGGAACTGATTGGGAAAACATTGCAAGTAAGAATATAGATATAATTAACCTAAGATTGATGCCCAACCTATAGAAAAATCATCTTCAGCCATGTTGGATTCATCTTGAAAGGAAAGGGAAAAAAATGAGTTGTGAAAGCAACAGATGCTGGGATTGCAGAGATGAAGTTGAGAACTGATCCTTAATGATTAAAAATGATCACCAACAAGTGAAGTCTTGCAATAATATCCCACCCCTCAGCATGTTCCTAAATGCTGGCTTCTTTGCATCATTAAATAATTTATTCTTGATGATGTTAAGAATAACATCCTCTTTGCTCCTTCTTCATTCTTCTCAGCATGGCTGAGCTCCTATGCAAAATACTAAGGCTTGAAATTAGGTGAAAAAAGTTTTTAAGAGGAATAGAAAGATGCAAAAGAATTCACACTGCTCTGTGAATTACAGAGAAGTCTCAAAAACACGAACAAAAGGAATCACTTAAATGTCATCCCATTTACGTGGTGAATGCTCCAGCCGTGTTTTTCAGTGTCTTGGCAGTGAGTGAACCGAGCGACACGGCCCCTGTTTTCATGTCCCTTCTCCCACTCTCAGCCGCTCCAGGACGTCCATATGCCTGGATCAATCTGTTGATTTCACTAGTACTTTCCCCTCCCCCTTCAAGACTAGTGAATCATCTTGGACTCCTTGGTATGATCAGAAATTAAGCACCTTATTGATCATATGTTGTGTTTTTGTCTACATTTCCCCCGATCCATTTCTCGCTTCTCCTTTGATTATTGAAGGTAGATTAATTTCAAGAGCATCATGGCTGGAACAGTCGGTTCTATATCTATAAGAAGGAAACTGCACAGGCTTCAGAATATCGCAGGAGAGCATTCTCGAGAAAATAAACTGAAGGGAAACATACAGAGACCAGAACTTGATAAAACACATCACTATCTTATATTCAGTATGTGTTTTTCAATTCAAGAACTATTCAGTGGTTAAAGAAAACTCACAATGGAAGGCTTTACAATTTTTCATTTGCAATTCTCGTGCACTTTAAGAAGATGGGAGAAAACACATTTCAGCAGGCTTGGCAGTCACTCAAATTTGTGTGCTCTAAGTTTAGAACCAAACTCAATCTGCCCCCTGTTCAAGTTCTGTTCTGTGCTGGCAAAACACCACTTGCTTGTTCAGAGGGAGAAGGAAGGCTTTGTGAAACTCGAAAAACTTACCGGACATTGACGAGCTCTTCAACAATTGTTATCACTCTCAGCTTAAGGAAAATTGAATTAAACATATGGATGATATTTTCCTTATAACATGTGGGTGTAAAATAAATAGAAAAATGCATAGCAACAGTTATTTGGGTTTTAGCAAAACCTCAATAATGCCTAAAATTTGCCTGCGTTCACTTGCTTTTTCCAAGCTTGTATTTCTATTTCTATTTTGTCATCACCATCTCCTTTTATATTTTGAGGAAATGTTTGTTTAGGTGCATTTTTTTTTGCCACATTTGAAATCCAAATATTGCAATATTCTGTTAAGATGCAAAAGCTGAAATGTGAAAAGATGTACCATAATCTATTTATATTTAATTATATAGATTGAATTAAGCATACACATAAATATTTTAAACATTTATATATGCCCATGTGCATATGCTTGTAAAAAGTTCAACCTAAGTATTTATACAAATTTTGAATTTATTTTGCATACCAACTCTCTGAACTCTGATAAGTAAATCTGGGTAGATATGGGTAAAATATGCTGAAAACCTGACAGTTTGAAACTTAGAGTACTGAGGTATAAACTCCGGGGCAAAATAGCAGGTTACTTGTTGTTGTTTAGTCTCTAAGTTATGTCTAACTCTTGAGACCCCTGGACTGTAGCCAGCCAGGCTCCTCTGTCTATGGAATTACCCAGGCAGGAATACTGGCGTAGGTTGCCATTTCTTTTTCCAGGAGATCTTTCTGACCCAGGGAGCAAACCCGTGTCTCCAGAATTGGCAGGCAGATTCTTTATGGCTGAGCCACCAAGGAAGCCCTGTAAGTTACTCATCTTCTCTGAGATCTTTTCTTTAAGTAAAGATGCCTAGTACACATCTCAACTTCCTCCAGTAGACGCATCCATCGCAGTTAAGGACAGTCCGTCCTTCCAGGTTGTCAGGCATAAAATAATATCCTTGACTCTTCCCTTCCCTTGTGCATCACCTCTAGTCCTTCCAGAAAGTAGCTGAGCCCTGCCTTCAAAATGCTGTATCTGATCTGACTACTCCTCACAGCCCCCACCATGGCCCTGGTCCAGGGTACCACCTGGCTCCCCAGGTGCTCTGCAGCTCTGACTGGACTTCTTACCTGGCCCACTCCGGACAAGAGGGATGCTTGTCAAATTACCTCTGGTCATAGGATTCCTATTCTCAGAACCTCACACGGCTCCTGCTTCATTTACAGTAAAAGCAAAAGCCCTTTTGGTGGTTAGTGGCTGAGTGTAAACCTAGTTCTCCTCCGTGAGAACCAAGCTGATGACAGTTGTTCAGACTTTTGAAAGGATGGATCACCAAAGGTTAACCAATGAGATGATGCTGGTGTTGGCCATGGTTCTGGGAGGGTGGGGGTCTCGATGTGGCACGGACTTGCCCGAGAGGAGACCCGGAGGAGGAGGAGGCGGAGAGGCGGCAAGGTGTCCTCTGTCTCCGCAGGTGCATCACAGGCCAGTGAGTCACTTGCTTGGCTTAAGGCAGATGGACGGAGCTGTCTCTGTCCTGCGATCAGGAGTCATCACTCGAGTGGGAACTGACCCCCCCGAGCGCTGCCTTTTGGCTGGAACCATGCTAGGTGACTTACACTGATTATTTTATTACAGTCGGTCCTTTCTCCTCTTATTTGTTTACAGTTTTAGTCCATTTCCCTTACCTGTAATTATCTTTCCATTCTTCTCTGGCAAATGCTTTAAAACACCTGATCAAAACTCTTATTTCCATCAGAATACCTTCATTTTTCTTCCCATTAATATTTATGCAAATAGTTCTTACGTGTTAATTCCTAGCAGCTCCTGCTCTCGTCGTGTGTCTCTATGAGTGTGTTTCTGCTTAGACTAGGAACTTTGCAGCAGCAAACGCGATCTTTTCTATTTCTTCTTTATGCCCTCTCAGCGTTGAATACCGTTATTTGTTGTTCCCCATCGACTTTTAGTGGCTTAAAAATATTATTTGAAACAGGACACTACATTATTTATTGTGCCTTCAGAATAACTTATATACAATAAGGCATCTAAGAAGGATTATACTTATTTTATACTTTTAGAAATGTAGACTTAAACATGTACAATGTTAGAAAAGTGCTGGGTGTATTATTAAGTCCTCAGTAAATGGTGTTATGGTTATTATAATCTGAGAACTGGCCCATATTAGCACATTCAAGTGGCCTTGGGCACGTAATTCTGTCTCATGATAAGGTTGTTTGTGTGCATGTCTTATTCGCTTCAGTCCCTGACAGGCCCCATGGGCTATTTGTTGTGTGTGTGTGTGTGTGTATATCTGTGTCTGTGTGTGTATGTGTCTGTGTGTATCTGTGTATCTTTGTATGTGTGTGTATATGTCTGTGTGTGCCTGTGCCTCTGTGTATGTGTCTGTGTGTGTATGTGTGTATGCCTGTGTGTGTGTCTGTGTCTCTGTGTCTGTGTGTGTGTCTGTGTGTGTGTGTCTGTGTGTGTGTATCTGTGTCTGTGTGTATCTGTGTATCTTTGTGTGTGTGTGTGTATGTCTGTGTGTGCCTGTGCCTCTGTGTATGTGTCTGTGAGATGTGTGTATGTCTGTGTGTGTGTCTGTGTCTCTGTGTATGTGTGTGTGTGTCTGTGTCTGTAGTGTGTGTCTCTGTGGGTGACAGCATGGAGCAGAGGAAGGAACAGGAGTCCATAATCAGATCGCACTGGCTGCCCCTGAATCCACCATCATGGCTTGGTTGCTTGGCTCACCCATAGCTTCAGTTCGCCATTTGTAAAATAGTGTAAAATTTGCCTAATTCTCAGCGTACTTGTGAGGGCCTGTAAGGTCCTTAGGATGAGCCCAATGCTGTCTGATGCTGGCGTCTCAGCTGTCATCCCCTCTTTTCCCAGGGCCCTTGAAGTGTCTCCCTGTCCAGCGCTTTGACCTCATTAGGGCCTCACTAAATGCAGACTGAGCCAACACCAGGTGTATTTATTTGTCCCCCTGGGGCATGGGGACTGTGTGTCTTTCACCGTGTCCTCTTCACATCCTGGCATACGGAGATGTTCTTTAATTCAGCTGATCCAACCCTCTCACACATCTTATGTCCACCTTCCCCTGGAAAATAATCTAGTCTTCTCTGGAGGTCCATTCAGGTCCTTTTACTTAGAGTCTTAAAACTATAGAAGGGGGATACCATGTTAATTCTGGGAGTAATGAGCTTCGTGGGTCTTTAAAATCCCTGACTCTGTCTGGGTTTCATGGCCATGTTTGGTGGTTTAGTTGCCAGGTCATGTCAGACTCTTTGCGACCCATGGACTGTAGCTCACCAGGCTCCTCTGTCCTTGGGATTTCCCAGGCAAGAATACTGGAGTGGGTTGCCATTTCCTTCTCCAGGAAATCTTCCCAACTCAGAGATAGAACCCATGTCTCCTGCATTGGCAGGCAGAAGCTTTACCGCTGAGCCAGCAGGGAAGCCTGACCAAGTTTGTGCTTATTTTATATATATATATATATATATATATATATATTTATATTTATATTTATATGTGCTCCCTTGAAGATGCTGGCTTGCTTTGTGCTCACTCTGTCACTCTCAAGCCTCACTGACCTGAGCCTGGTTCAGGCTGACTTACTTGCCACGGTCTCTCCATAATGTCTCCTCTTAAGAGTTGCCCTCCGCAGACGAGACAAACCGTGCCAGAATGTATGGGTGCACAAAGAGGTGGGGGCAGGTGCTCCGTCTGGCATCTGAACTGGCCAAGCCGACTGCATTTTGCATTTCTGGCACCTCTATCCATCCTGTTTCCAACTCTGTGAGCTCCGCAGGTCTGGGTTTTCATCAAAGGCACAGGTACATTGTTTTTCTGAATTTTCATCACAGCTTCTCGCATACATTGTTTTGGATCCTATAACACTGAATCCACTCTTTAACATCTGTTTAGACCAGTGATTGCATTTCCTTTCTCAGGCTCAGTATGACATGGAAACATTATCTGCTTTTCTCCACACCTTTTAGATTCTAGATTTCAAGTCCTATTCTTTGTGGTGGATCACACAGAAAGTTGTTCTGTTCTTCCTTGGAATAAATCAAACCTAGATCAGTGGAATTCTAATTTGGAGTTTAAAGAAGTAGGCCCAAAATCTCCATTCATTTCAATACACATAAATAACATGATAAATATTTGAAAAGCACATCTGAGTTTTTAAAATCTTGTTCCCTCTTTCACTGAAGGTAGGCGATCTAAGTAGCGTTAGTTTCATTTGACAGGGCAATTCGGCCTGTTTGCTTCCAAGATTACACAGAAATTATATGAAAAGAAGTCAAAGATGGCAGTTAGAAAAGATGTTTTATATACAAGGATCCTAGTATATCTCAGTCTCACTGATTGGTATTTATTGTACTTTCATGAACTCAAAGAACATGCAATTAATCTGTTGTTTTCAAGATGTCTCTTAATAATCACGTAGTGTGAGAAGTAAGTTGTGTGTGGGAAAAGTTATTGAAAGATGTGAAAGGCAAGTCAACATACCCTAGAGATTCAGCAGAGACAGCACTTCTAACTAGCTATGGAAGGCTTCTTGGAGAAAGCATCTCTTGAAGTGAGAGTTTGGTTTTCTATCAGTGTGGACACACTTGGGAGTGACACAATTGCTCTGATTCATCCTTTTTGTGCCAAGTTAGCCTAATACCAAGTGATAGCTCAGAAAATGAATGTATTTTGATATTTATTTATTTAACGAACAGTTGTTGAGCATGTACTAGAAGATACCAAGACATATTTCCTGTTATTAAGACACTATAACCTTTCCTGGGGGCAGCATGTGGGAAGGAAATAGATCAGACACTGTGATGGGTAATGAGGGTCAGGTTATGAGTAAGTTTCAATGGAAGGAGGTGTCAGAAGGCCTGGTGTCACTGCCACCTCCCTAGGCCACCTGGGCACACGTAGGGTTGGCTACAGTCTAGCTCAGAAACCTGAAATGAATTTCCGAGACTTAGAAAATGACTACATTTGGTTTGTGACTGTCATGTTTTGCAAATTAAGCATGACTTCACATTAAAATGGTGATGTAACACGTTCCCTTTGAGGTCAGCATGATGCCCAGTCCTCTTGCCGTGTGGATCTCTGTCCATTCTCTGCATCCACGCTGCATATTCTTCCCCACGATGTCACCAGACTAGTTCGTCTCAAGGTCAAACAGAATGAGCACAGACATTCGCTCCCCGGGGTTTTCAGAAAACACTGTGGTGCCTAGACAAAGTCTAGACTAGGGTGGACTGTGATGACTGAAACCTCCAGTAATGGCTTCAAGCCGAATAAGTTACTTTTGTAAGTTTATGAATTCGTTATGTTAGAACCTCAATAGATGTTGTAAAGCATACACTCATGGTTTCCAGTTGTCTTCAGAGGGTGGGGTGGCTATTGTCCCTCCAAAGCTACCCTCCACCCTGTTCCACCTGCCCCTTCCCTGCGCTTCGAGTCAGGTTCCGTAGGTGTACCTTTGAGTGACCTGCACTTAAGAAGTCAGAGTAACGCATTCACATTTTCTATTGGTTAGCAATGGAGTCAGTGATTTAGGTTCAAATTCTGTAACTGCCACATTTTAGCATTTTGGGCTTCTTATTTGTGAATGGAAATAGTAAAATCATCTTTCATTAGAAGTGACAGTTATTTTACTGGATTTTAATCAGATTTAAAATATTTCATCAGAGACAGAAGATAGTCTCTAAGGGTCTTGTTTAAAATTAAATTGTTTTAACACTTCTCTACATTTTAAAATAAGATAAAACTCTGACACTTTGTTGAATAAACCCTGTATTAGCTTTGGGGAAAAAATATAATAAGGTTTCTTTTACGATATCTACTCCTTTATAATTGGCTCAACTATTTAGGATGCTTTGGGGGCAATTAAAATTATACATAAAAGGAGCCGTAATAACTTTTTGATAATAACAAAAGTTCTGACTACATTTAAATTGATTTTGTGCCTTAGTATTAATAGCTGTATAGCTATTACATAGCTATTAATGATAATACAGCTATTATAATTACAGCTATTGTAATAAATGAGGGAATTATTTTACTGGTTAAACATTACATTATCATCTGCATAAAATGGTAATTTTTTTTGCTCCTTGAAAATACTTTATTAGCATATCCATACTGTGTATTTATGCTAGCTAAGAGGAGACCACCTTCTCAAAAGGATATATTTCCTTTTGTGTTTTAAATGAAATAGCACTTTCAAGTGAAAAGATAATTGACTACTTAAGATACACTTAAAAGTATTTTGGGGATACGGAGTTAGGATTTAAAAAATGTTTTGCAGATCTGTACGTAAATAGGTAATCTCTCTGCTCCTTTTACTCAAGTTCCCAGCTTGTGGAGCAATATTGGTCTATCTGAAATTGTCAGTTCCCAGCCATAATTTTAATCCTTTGCAATACTTTAATTCACTAACAAATGACTCAGGATGAAAGGTCACAACCACTCCATCCTCCACGGTTAGTGACGATTCCAGGTGTGTTTGGGATTTGGGTTTCCTGGTGACTTTGCTCTCTGGACTCAGTGAACTTTTATAAAGCCAGCCGGTCCTTCCCGTTTGTTCTTCAGGGAGATTTTATAATCAAGCTTTAATGATAGAAGCGTCTGCAGTTGGTACATTCAAGGACATCTCTCCCAGCTCTGTGAGTAAAAGATATGATCGCCTCATATAAAGAGTGGGGGGAGACAGGAGCCTGATCCTGAACTGCACACCTGGGAGCCCTTCCAGGCACCGTGCTTTGTCAAATGTGGTCATAAAGCCCAGGGCTCTTGAACTTTTATTGTCTGGTGGGTCAGTTACGGGCCTGGTTTATTTCCTCTGCTCTGCCCTCCTGCCTCTGCCCTGGCCGGAGAGCTCTGCTACACTGAGAGTCAATTCCAACCTTCTGGCCCTGGTTTCTGACGGGTACCTTTCCATGTCCTGCTGAAAGAGACTAGCTGCTCACTTAGTCCGTTCGAGAGCTTTGAGGCCACAGGCATTGTGAGTCATTGTGCTTTGATGAGTGTAGATGCCATGTTTCTAGACGCCCCCCCTTCATCCGTGTATCTTTCCCTCATACACAAGTGAAAACACACCTTATTCTCAAGTTTTTCAGTCCCTTTCCATGACACTTAAAAGGTTAGCATCAAGAAACAGGATCGCCTTGTGCAGTGTGGTCCTACAGGAGTGACTGGGGAAATAGCCCATCTCAGGAATGTTAAGAATGATCTTGGAAGAGTTGTGAAATGAGGTGGATGGAACAGGTCCTGAGTTCTGAGTCCCAGCTCTTTACTGTTCAAGATGTAGTTCCTGGGCCAGCAGCATCCATGTCCCAGGGCCTCTGGGAGGTGCAGGGGCTGGGGCCTCAGAGCCTGCCTGGCAGCCGCACCTACTGGGGTCTCAGTGCCTGGCCAGAGCCACCTGAGTTGTGGAAATGTCACTTCCAAGAGGTTTTACAATGAAATATAATAAAACTCGCATTCTTATCCTTCTAGTGGCTTGGAATCTCATGAGCACTCCGTGGATGCTTGTCAAATGAATGAGCAAAGGTTTAAATTGCCCTTTCACAACAGCCATAGGTCTCCCAGACTGTTTTGTACTCTTTTGGGGGTATGAGAGTCATATAAAATCCTATACAAGATCCTCTTGTGAGAGTAAGTCTCTCTCTCCCGGCTTCATTTTTATTCTGGATTCCTCTCATGAATACCATTGGTTTTGGCTCTGAATGGTCAGCTGGTAAAGAATCCACCTGCAATACGGGAGACCTGGGTTGGGAAGAAGGAGAAGGGAAAGGCTATCCCTGGAGAAGGGAAAGGCTATCCACTCCAGTATTCTGGCCTGGAGAATTCCAAGGGGTCGCAAAGAGTTGGACAGGACTGAGCAGCTTTCACTTTCACCCCATATTGCAGGCTTCCCAGCTGGTGCTAGTGGTAAAGAACCCATCTGTCAATGCAGGAAACATAAGAGACAAGAGATCTGGGTTTGATCCCTCGGTTGAGAAGATCCTCTGGAGGAGGGCATGGCAACCTACTCCAGTATTCTAGCCTGGAGAATCCCCATGGACAGAGGAGCCTGGTGGGCTACAGTCCATGGGGCTGCTAAAAGTCAGACATGACTTGGCGACTAAACAATAGCAACAATCCTTAGGAGGCCGTTATTCTGCCCACCTCAATGAGGAGAAGAAAATATCTCAAAAGTCTTAGCAAACTTTCAGGTATTTTTAGGTCATATCCTTTGGTTTTCTAAAATGCCAAACCTTATTATTTGCATCCTTTTCAGCTTGTGGTCAAATAGTTGGTACTCGTGATTTGACAGATGAAAAGGCTTTGATTCTTACTGTCTGTCTACCAAGTAAAAACAAAAACCACACTTTTGGCGGGTTCAGTTCAATTCAGTCGCTCAGTCGTGTCCAACTCTTTGTGACCCCATGAATCACAGCACGCCAGGCCTCCCTGTCCATCACCAACTCCTGGAGTTCACCCAGACTCACATCCATCGAGTCAGTGATGCCATCCAGCTATCTCATCCTCTGTTGTCCCCTTCTCCTCCTGCCCCCAATCCCTTCCAGCATCAGAGTCTTTTCCAATGAGTCAACTCTTCTCATGAGGTGGCCAAAGTACTGGAGTTCAGCATCATTCCTTCCAAAGAAATCCCAGGGCTGATCTCCTTCAGAATGGACTGGTTGGATCTCCTTGCAGTCCAAGGGACTCTCAAGAGTCTTCTCCAACACCACAGTTCAAAAGCATCAATTCTTCGGCACTCAGCCTTCTTCACAGTCCAACTCTCACATCCATACATGACCACAGGAAAAACTATAGCCTTGACTAGATGGACCTTTGTTGGCAAAGTAATGTCTCTGCTTTTGAATATGCTATCTAGGTTGGTCGTAACTTTCCTGCCAAGGAGTAAGCGTCTTTTAATTTCATGGCTGCAGTCACCATCTGCAGTGATTTTGGAGCCCAAAAAAATAAAGTCTGACACTGTTTCCACTGTTTCCCCATCTATTTCCCATGAAGTGGTGGGACCGGATGCCATGATCTTCGTTTTCTGAATGTTGAGCTTTAAGCCAACTTTTTCACTCTCCTCTTTCACTTTCATCAAGAGGTTTTTTGCATATCTGAGGTTATTGATATTTCTCCCAGCAATCTTGATTCCAGCTTGTGCTTCTTCCAGCCCAGTGTTTCTCATGATGTACTCTGCATATAAGTTAAATAAGCAGGGTGACAATATATAGCCTTGACGTACTCCTTTTCCTACTTGGCAGGTAGTGGATTGCAATTCATTTGTATATAAATCATAAGTCTGAGCCGTCTGTTTAAACCACACCTTGCCCTGTGTGCTGTGGAGTAAAGTTAGATTGAGGGTAGAGAGAGAAGATTGGGGCACCTGCCTGTCTAATGCATGCTTATATGCTTAAACGTTTGGTCACAGGACTCCAGGGAATCTTGTTTTCAGTTGCACCTCTTTAAATGCAGGAAAGCGGTCCATAAGCGCTCTTTGATGTCTTTAAGGTTTCCTCTAGGACACTTTGCTCTTTGTTTTCTCAATTGAGTCCAAATTGTGCTTTGAATCAGAGCAGAGAGCACATAACATCCTTCTTCCCCATGTAGAGAGCACCAGAGTGCTTTTCTTAAGATGAAAAGCAGGTCACACTGTAGAAATTGTGTGGGGTCTGTTTTCTCTGCTCCCACTTAGGAACAGATCCCATCCAGCTGATCCCAAAGGTGGCAGATGTAATGAAAGAGGCAGGGGAAGCCTCTCTGGACCGTGCACACCTGCTCTGTCCACTCTTTTGCTGTCCCAGAGCTGCATCTGGTCTCTGCTCTTCGGGTGCGGGAGCTGTGCCCGCAGGAGATGAGGACCAGACAAAGCGTGAGCATCTCTATTTATTCACAGGAGTCAGATACAGATCCACACCTCGGAACATCTCAAAAGGACGCCAGTGAAATGTGCCGGATTTGAAGACTTGGTAGTTCCAGTGTTGATGATCAGAATTCTGTGTTTCAGCTTCACAGACAATTTGAGAGAATCTCAATGTTGCAAAAATGTTCTAACCTTCCAAGAATTGGTGCCTAGAGTCCAGGGGTAGGCACAGCCTGGCTGGGTGCCAGAAGATAGAACCATTTTTGAAATCAATTTTGAATCTCAAAGCAACTTTCAATATCAATTGCCTCTTCTTTGACTCAATAGCCATCAGAAGAAATGAGACTTCAGATCCAAGGAGGCCTCCGATCTTATGTGTAAAATGACCTCACTCCATGCAGAATTAAAAGTGTCTGCTCTGACAGTTGACAGCAGGAATAATACAGGGTTAAAGGCAAAGTGAGGCAATGTACAGAAAACAGCAGTGGGGAAACATTATTTGGCAAATTATTTAAAATGTTCCTAATGCCAATATCAAAGGGTGAGAAAACTTAATAGGCGTGGGAAGAGCAGAGCAATTAAAGGTGTCAAAAGATCCACACGAATGAGTAACATCCGAGCAGCTAAAATAGTACCAGGGAAGAGGTGGCGGAGGAGGGAGATGCCAGCCCTGAGCACAGCCTCACGTGGCCTCAGCCAGTGGCCTGCCCACCCTGAGCTGGCCAGTGGGTGCTTCGGTGATACAGAGGGAGCCGGCCTTTCCCCGGGCCTCAGACTTCAGCCTTCTGTCCTTCACCCTCCACTGCGATGTGCTGGAGTTCAGACACCAGGCGGGGGAAAACCAACGGGTGAATCTATGACCATGGGTGTTTCTTGAGAGATAGAAGCCTGTCTCCACATGAAAGTGTGACACCAAATGGTCCACAGTCCTGGGCCTGTGACCAGGTTCTATCCTGTGGCCCAGGGGACCTTGAGAGAGTGATCTTCCGTGGGTCTGAGCTGATCCCTTGAGACCTTTAAACCTGGGTCTAGAGGTCAGAGCAGGGCTTTCCTGTGGCTCAGTGGTAAAGAATTCTGGAGATGCAGGAGATGTGGGTTTGATTCCTGGGTCAGGAAGATCCCCTGGAGAAGACCATGGTAACCCACTCCAGTACTCTTATCTGGGAAATTCCAAGGACGGAGGGGCCTGGGGGGCTATAGTCCACGGGGTTGCAAAAGAGTTGGACACAACTGAGTGACTAAACAAGAACAAGAGGTCAGAGCAGCAGGAGAATGTCTCAGGTGAGACCTGCTGTTGATTTTGCAGTTGGAGGAGGCCCGGGACCAGAACTGAGAATGGCTGATAGGAGCTGACAGTCAGCAAGAGACCAGGGACCCAGTTCTGCAGCCTAAGGACTTGATCCTGCCGCCAGGTGACTGAGCCTGGAGGCTACCTCAGCCCCAGAGTCCCGGTCTCACAAGTGCCTGTGTTTTGGTCATCTGAGACGCTAAGTGGAGACCCAGTGTCTACTCTGTGAATTTCTGAACCAAAGAACTGTGAGCCCTTCTGCATGTGGGGGCCACTGAGGTTGTTGTGATCTGTCAGTCTAGTCTCAGCCATGGAAAATGAGTGGTCTCTCTAGGCTAATTGCATACAGAAATATTTCAGTAATGTAGTTCATGAAACTCCTTCTCTTTCCTGAGCGCCACTGTGCTCTAATTCATGAGATAGTTTTAAGTACAAGTTATACATTTTAATTGTGCATTAAGAATCACCAGAAGTTGTATCATTAAAAAAGAAAATTCCTTAACAATGATATAACCATATTCTCTACATTTTAAAAATGTTTACCTTCTACAAACTATTATGTATAAAATAAGCTACAGGGATACATTGTACAACACACGGAATATAGCCAATATTTTTACAACAAGTAAATGGAGTATAACCTTTAAACATTGTGAATTGCTGTATTGTACACCTATAACTTGCATAGTACTGTACATCAAAAAAGGAAAAAAAAAGTTCACCTTGAGAATGGCATTTTCTTTCGGAAGAGGCTGCCTGATTCATCCTGACATTCTTACAGTGATAATACAGTCACTGCATATAAGGGACATGGAGTGTAGTTGTGGGTTTGTTTGGCCTTAATGCTTGAGCCACAGAAGGAAACCTATTGGTGGCTGGTTCCACCTGGTCATGTGGCTGTTGATCAGAGACCACCTATGGGGAGCAGGGTTTGTAACCTACTGTTCCCAAGGCCAGGCAGTCCGAGATGAATTTGCTGAGGGCTTCCCTACAAATAGAGGAGCTTTGGTATCATCACTAGGAAATGCCCACTCCACCAGCAACTTATTATGTAACTTACAGGTACAATTTAGTGATTCATAATGTTTAAAGGTTATACTCCATTTACACTTGTTATAAAAATATTGGCTATATTCCCTGTGTTGTACAATGTATCCCTGTAGCTTATTTTATACAAAGTGGGTGGCTCCCGCTGAATAGATGGGGTCCACCAGAGCACATGGTGTGTCTCTGGGTCCTGTCCTTGTCCCCTTGTGGTGCCCACGGGGGTCTTCCCTGCCCGGGCGGATGAGTCAGTCATGGGGCAATGGGGTAGTGAGTGAGGTGAGGTGGGTTGGGAGCCCCCTGGATCTCTGGATCTTCTCCTGGGGTTGTTTTCTTCTAAAGCCACGTTCAAAGCCGATCTGGCGTGTTTCTTCTCTCCGCTTTCCCAGGATGGAGAGACAGAAAGAGTACTTGCAGTTTCCACTAGTAGACAGGCATAATAATCATCAAAGAACATGAAACTGAAGCCAAAACCTTTGCCAGACTAAAAGAAACAAATTGCACCGAGAACTCAGCCCAGACTTCCTGGCTGTTGCGGTGGCAGCTCTTGTTATTGTATTTCTCGGCTCCATCTTTCTGTTTTTCTTATGGCAAATGTCACACTGTTGACTTTCCATCATGTAATGTCAAAAAGAATGATCATTAAGCAACCTTTTGAAAAACAAACATCTTTACTTGGTTTTGAAAGGTTTGCAATGAAGGAATTTCGGAAAATGACTTCCCCGTAGTTCAATGGACTGAACCCATCAAAGTGTGTTATTCTGACCTGTTACAAACTGGCTGCATTGCTTTTAGGTCAAAATGCTATAAAATGAAGGTATTTTTAAAAGCAGGAAAAATGTCTTATACGTGACTGCAGATTGTGACAGAGACTACGTAAGGGCAGATGCTTAAAATGAGGCAAGATGATTTCCTAGGAGTATGTCCTGTGGACTAGGCAAAAAGAAACAAATCCAAATCTTTGAGTGTCAGAAAGTGCCCACTGCTTATGTATGTTCTTTCATGAACACTTCACGTGTATTGTGTAATAGAGAACTGTTGCGCATTAGACACTCAGTCGTGTCCAATTCTCTGTGATCCCATGGACTGTGGCCCATCAGGCTCCTCTGTCCATGGGATTTCCCAAGAAAGAATACTGGAGTGGGTTGCCATTTCCTTCTCCAGGGGATCTTCCTGACCCAAGGATCAAACCTGTGTCCCCTGCATTACAGGTGGATTCTCTACCACTGAGCCACCTGGGAAGCCCAATAGAGTTCCACTAGACTAAACCTATCAAAGAACTTTTCCTAGGTCTTCTCTTCTCTAGTTAACTTAGTCATCTCATCTTTATGTCCATCTTACATTTCCTTTTGATGATAGAAGGCAAAGAATTCAGACCTGGCCCCTGAGAGGGCTCTGTGAATCTAAAAAGCAAGGATAATATTTTTTCCCCTAACTTTTTTCTTTTATTGGAGTATAGTTGCTTTACACTGCTGTGTTAGTTTCTGCTGTACAGCAAAGTGAATCAGCCATATGTATACATATATCCCTTTTTTTTTGGATTTCTTTCCCATTTAGGTCATCACAGAGAACTGAATAGAGTTCCCTGTGCTATACAGTAGGTTCTCATTAGTTATCTATTTTATGCATAGTGTCAAAAGTGTATATATGTCAATCCCAATCTCCCAGTTCATCCCAACCCCCACCCCCACCCCTCAGCATCCCCCTTGATGTCCATACGTTTGTTCTCTATGTCTGGGTCTCTGTTTCAAGCAAGGATAATGTTGATGAGGAATTCCATTCAGTGCATATTTGAGGTAGGAGTAACCTGGTTGAGGAGAACATGAAAGAGTGTTGTCTGGAAAAGAAAGATAAATATCATACACTAACATGTATGTATGGAATCTAGAAAGATGATACTGATGAATTTATTTGAAGGGAGCAATGAAGAAACAAACATAGAGATCAGACTTATGGACACGGGGAGAGGGGAGAAGTGGTGACATGTATGGAGACAGTAACATGGAAACTTACATACCATATGTGAAATAGATAGCTAATGAGAATTTGCTGTATGTCTCAGGGAACTCAGACAGGGCCTCTGTATTAACCTAGAGGGGTGAGATGGGGAAGGAGATGTGGGGGGAGTTCAAGAGGGAAGGGACATATGTACACCTGTGGCTGATTTATGCTGATGTTTGATAGGAAACAATAAAATTTTGTAAACTGATTATCCTTCAATTAAAAAACAAATAAATTTAAATTTTAAAAAGGCAAAAAAAAAAAAAAGTGTCATCTGGGAAGCATGGACAGCAGGGGCTGGAGGCGGAGGACCCTGGAGACATGTAGAGGAGAGGCCTCAGGGTCAAAGTAAGTGTCCTGGCAGCCACTTAAAGATTATTGTCTTATTCAAACAGTGGGGGTCCCTGGAATATTTAAATCTTGGGGGGCTAACAGAGTCAGATTTGTGCTCATGAGATCACCTTGCTGCTTCAGCGTGGAGAATGGATTAAAGGAAAAGACCTGGGAGCTCTGGCTAATCAATCATGAGGATTTGGGAAGTCCTAGCAGAAGGTGGTGGGAGACAGAAAAGTGACAAGGTCGTAGTGCTGTTTAGGAATTCGTATCCAGATCGGTGACAGACACTAAGCTGGTGGCAGGAGGGGACGTGTCATGAAGATTCCCGGGTTTGGGAATGGTTATGCTGTTGCCTGGAGCCTAGAACCTTGGAAAATAAATATTAAAAAAAAAAAACACGTTTTTTTTTGATTGGGAGCTTGCATTCCATTTTGGATCCCTCTCCAAAAATAACTCCCTTTCACAGACGTGGGGGCCCTCGGCTTCCTCTGAGGCCTTGTAGGAACTTCTCTACTTGCTGTGATGAAAGTTACAAGGAATGCATTTATTAATAATCCATACACCTGAAAGCAAGATATTCTGTTTGGTGTGGCCAAATTTCACTAGTAGCAAGAGGAGCGTCCTTTCCTGGGGCTGAAAGTGAAGGCGCTCAGTCTTGTCCGACTCTTTGTGACCCCATGCCCTGTAGCCTACCAGGCTCCTTCATCCATGGGGTTTTCCAGGCAAGGGTACTGGAGTGGAGTGTCCTTTCCTGGGACTGAAGGATTTACATATTGTGTACAGTAGTTTGCAGTGAAAGCTACCGCAGTTTCAAAGTTTATAACAATGTGAAGAAGGAACTGGAAGAACGGGTTCCTCTGTCTTTTCTGGAAGACGTCTTCTCTTTTCTCTTCTTCCCAGCTTTTTCTCTCTGCCTTCACTTTGGCACTATCTTTTTCTGTCCTTTGCTCTTTTCAAGAATCCTACTGTTCTCAGCATTCTTTTCTTTCAAATCATCTTCTCCTGTCTGCTTTTAACCAAAACTATGACCTGTTCATTCAGCCTAGTGGCTCCTCGCTGAGAAATGAGTGTGACTAATTGGCTAATATGGTAGCTCCTGTTGTGCAGTGGCTTTCTTTAAAGGATTCTCAGTGGGGTCTTCTCAGCCACTTGTCTTTTCTATTTAATGTTTTTTTTTTCTTTTTCTTAATAGAAAATGCCAAGTGAGTCTTTTTCTGGTAGAATTATTAGTTACACAAGAAAATGCAGAAAAACTTCCCCTTGAGAAACATTTTGGATGTCCTAGGAGGAGAAGGGGGTGACAGGATGAGATGGTTGGATGGCATCACTGACTCAATGAACTTGAGTTTGAGCAAACTCCGGGAGATGGTGAAGGACAGGGAAGCCTAGTGTGCTGCAGTCCATCGGGTTGCAAAGAGTTGGACACAGCTAAGCGACTGAACAACAACATTGAGAACCTACTATATAGCACAGGGAACTCTATCCAGTTCTCTGTGGTGACCTAAATGGCAAAGAAGTCCAAAAAAGAGGGGATATATGTATACATATAGCTGATTCACTTTGCTGTCCAGTAGGAACTAACACAGCAGTGTAAAGCAACTGTGCTCCAATATAAATGAAGAAATTAAAAAAAAAAGTATAGATTGGACCACAATCAAAATTAAGTCGATCAATCAAATAGTTCTGCCTTATGGGGAAATATTTCTCCACAGTATTAAATCTCTTGTGATTACTATTTATGTTGCTTAACATAATATCAAATATATATGTATTTTTAATGTATAACAATGAGTAACTGTATTTTATAGTGGAAACCATTGCATTATATTCATCACATGTATTTGTTACATACTTTATGTGACACAAATATATATATATATACACACACAGTTTTTAACATAGAATTATTTATCAAAACTCTTTTCCAATGGTTTCAGAATGTGAGAGAAGGAACCCCCCTCTCCCCCAAATATTTACTGAGTGCTGGCCGTGTATACAGAAGTTTGTCTATGGTGACTCTTAGAACTGAAATTATGGATTAAGCCAATTGCTTACCCAATACATAAGTCGTGACCCCAGATCTGTGTTTCCTGGGCCTTTGCAACTGCACAATGGACACTTGTCTCCTATGAAGGAGTGGTTAGACCATTTGGTTCAAGTTGTCAGTGTAACTGTGTGTTGTTATTATTCATTCGCTCACTACTTGTGCTGTGAAGCTACAACTTTTCAGCCATTTTGCTGGATTTTATACACATAGATGTAAGCACCTTACCTAGATACTGTGGTTCCTCCCACTTTGTTTCTCCTTGTGCTGGTGGGTCAGATGTGTCAGCATGTTGTTACTTGTGTATATGTGTGTATACATACCTGTGCGGAGATGTGCACAGTGCTCAGGGCATGGCCTCTTCATAAATCCGTGTTTACTCATTTGGGCCTTAGAGAGACTTAGGAGATGCATGTGTATTATACAACATAAATATGATACACAAATATAAATAAACATACGATAAGATTTATTTAAGTGGGCTTCCCAGGTGATGCTAGTGGTAAAGAATGCTTGCCAGTGCAGGAGATGCAAGAGATGTGGGTTCGATCTGGGTCGGGAAGATCCCCTGAAGGAGGAAATGGCAACCCATTCAAGTATGCTTGCCTGGAAAATCCCATGGGCAGAGGAGCCTGGCGGGCTATAGTCCATGGGGTTGGAGTAGCAAAGGAGTCGGACACTACTGAGCACACACACACACTCACATAGACTGTGAATATATATACTTATTTGTCTCTATCCCAGAGCCTCAAGTGGACCAGAGGGCATGATGCCCGGTGCACTGGGTGCACTCTTCTCCAGCCAACATAGTGGCTCCTCGGACAGTTCGGCAAGCAGGAGGTTAATGCAGGGGGAGGAACAGATGAAGAAAATGCGGTCCGCTCATTGCCGGAAGCAGTTGCACGGCAACCGCATCCAGGGAAACAGTTCTCAAGCAGCAGCCAGTGGAGCGGGACTGAGTTAACCAGCAGCCCCTGCTCCTTCCCCACTCCAGTTCTGGCTCTTTCTGCCTCCCCTCCTGACTCTCTCCTTATCTGTCTGTCTTGGTCTGAGATGTACCACTCACAGTAGTTGGTGGGAGAAATAAAGGACCCTTCACTGTTCAGTCCTTCCCTAGATCTTTGCCCATCACCTGACCCTGAGCTTATGTATCTGAAGGTCAAGTCAGGATGCTCTCTTCCTCTCCAGGTGTTACCTGACAGGTGAGCACAGGGCCCACCCAAATGTGACATCATGATCCCTGGAAACTGCGTTGAATCAACACAGACTCCAACATAACCACTGAAGTGATTTGATTTATGAGCAAGACTGATAGAGATGCCATGTATTGTACCAGAAAGGGACTGGCCTGCCTTTCATTTTAACTTTATCCCATATTGCAAATTCTATATTAGCTACTCTTTGAAAAAGATGTGGAAATGAGAACTCTGATTAGGATTTTAATTTTTACAGCAGAGGTGTGTTGGCCTACAGCCTAGTAGCCTCCTTTTCTTTTTTTTTTTTTTGCCTCTCAAAGCTGGACTGGCAGGGGATTTCCCAGTATTAATTAATTAACTCCAGGCTCTTTTGGCAAAATGCCTTGAAAGGGATGGCATGTCCTGAGTGACCCTCATGTGTACTTTCTGCCAGGGATCATTAAAATCGCAGAATTGTCTCACCTGGTTCCTTAGGACATTAAATGAAGATAACAAGAATAATAAACTTGCATATTAACATAAAGGAAATATTAATCTAGTAGACACATAAAGAAAATGATGTCAAATTCCTTCTGGATCTTCAGACAAATGCTTACTTTAAGATCGGTTTAAACATTCATTGTCCATAATTCAACAAGAGTCTGGAGTTGAGCAGGGCTCTTATGCACACGTATCTGAATACAGGCAGACCCGCAGGACAAAGCGACACCTCACAGCCCCACCAAAACACTCGCTAGTAAAACAGCCTGCTGTTCACCCTCCAGACGTGGGGAAGCAAGGGCCAAGTGCCAGACCCCACTGAGCATCTGGGGGCAGCCCATCAAAACGGGAGAGTTCAGAATGCCACAGACCAAGAGCATCCCTAAGGAAGGCCTGCCCCAGCACGAATGCCTATATTTAGATCTGGTCAGGCTGTGGGGTACCTCTGGCAGGCCTGCACCATCCCCAGTGGGAGCTGTTAACCCCTTTAGCTCTGAAAGGCCAGGTCAGTCATTATTTACCATTCCACACAAACATAAACACGTGTACATGCTACACAGAAACGCAGAGCATCTCTACACAGATCCTCCCAGTGTTTCAGTCACTGGGATGTGCTCCGTGAGAGAAAGGCTTCCCAGGTGACTCCATGGTAGAGAATCCACCTGCCAATGCAGGAGACCTGGGTTCGACCCCTGGGTCGGGAAGACCCTCTGGAGAAGGGAATGGCTAGAATTCTTGCTTGGAGAATTCCATGGACAGAGGAGCCTGGTGGGCTACAGTCCATGAGATTGCAAAGAGTCAGACATGACTGAGACAACTTAGCATACATGCACTTAAGAGGAAGAAAGCTAAATTCATACCAAAAGGGAGAAAATGAACTGAAGTAAATTAGTAAATAGGGTACGAAGGGCAACACTGAAGAGGCAGTGGAGGGAAGAAGGTTCTGTTTTACTACACAGTCTTGTAATGCACGGGATGGTGTGATGTGGCTTCACCCAGCAGGACCCAGACTCCTGTTCATCAGCAGCCAGGCTGGCACCCCTGTGCCCACTGTCTGTCCCCTGGCTGGAGTCTTGTTTTCAGAAATGCTTGAAGTCACGTGCATGCCCAGGACCACATCATATCCAATGGGCTGGAGGCCTTGGTGCCAGCCAGCAGAAGCTGTAGGCCTGGCTTCCCCAGAGCTGGGAGACAGGGAGCTCGTGTTGCCAGTTACAGTCCTCAGGGATTTTGTAAGTTCTGTAGGGGTCAGTACTGTGTCCCACAGCATCGACATCAGCTGCCACACAGTTCATGTCCCAAAGTCATCAAGAAGTGTTGGTTGTTAATATAACCGACGTTGTCGGTAGATGGAGGGGGAGCAAACCTGTACTGAGCACCTGCTCTGTCCACACCTCACAGTCAGGCGATGAGGGGGCCTGTCCTGTTAATGCCATTTTACATAGACCAGCTTAAGCCACTGGTCAAGCTCACCCTGTTCAGTGGTTCTTGATCTGTTCCTATTATTCTGGGCTGCCCATTATCGGACAGCTTGGAAGACAGGAGAATTGTTGAGGCCTGATTAGTGCAGGGTTTGTGTCCGAACTTTCCATATATGACTCAAATTTAATCAAAATCCCCAAAGTCACGTGAAGCCTAAGAGACAGTTTTCATCCTTGGGGCGGGTGTCTCACCTTGCTGAGACTCTAAGACACACTTGAGATTTGTTTTTTGCGTTAAGATTATCCTCACGTCCCTGAAAGAAAATGCTATTATTCCCATTTTCCGAATGAGATATGGGTATGCACCCATCACTGTAGCTAAGGAGCCGATCGCCAAAGCAAGATCTCTGATTGTGGATGAATGATCACGGTTGACCACCCACCCCCTCACCGCTACCCCCCACCCCAGAGTTTTCCTACAGAGGCATTTTAGGGGCTGAATTGCAACTGAAACCGAGTGCCTTTGTGTTTGCTCTGTGTGCGGGAGGCACCACATTGAAGCAAGTGTTGGCGCAACTTCATAAAGAGAAACCTGGATGCTGATGTGGCTTCTCTTTGATTGCATTCTGGAACTTCCTGCTCTCAGCTGGGTGCAGTCCAGCCACTGGGTGGCCCTGGCAGGGGAGCCCAGCTCATGCAACAATTACTGGTCAATTGTGAATGATTGTAATGGCACTGTGTCTAAAACAATACGGAGGAAAACGCTGCCTGGGAGACGCGAAGCGGTGGTCCTCCACCAAGTCGCTGGGCAGATCAGAGTCACCGGAGATTATGGAAATATGAGTCACCTATTCCTGAATGCAAGAAGATTTAACTTAAAAAAAAACTCGTCATGGTGATATTTCCTCTCCTAAGGCAGGCAGAATAAGGTCCAGTGGGTTCTACACGCATATGCTTTCTTGGTGAGTGGAGATGGCCAGACAGAATTCAGGGAGGAGCAGGGTTGGTCAGTTTCACCATATGAGCCAAGCCAAGAACTAGGAAGAACCAGCAGAGAGTGTCACTGCATCCGACTGGTCTGGAAGAATTCAGACTCCCGACTGCATGCGGGAACATTCTCAGGACAGGATGCTCAAGAGCACATGCTGGTCGACTTGAACGTGGGGAGGGGCGGGGGGTGCTCTGATGTTTGTGGGTCCCCGGACGGGGTGATGCTCTCGCCCTGTGTCCTCCGTTGGCCGTGAGTGATGTGGCTCCTGGAGGATGCAGGCGGCTGTGGGCCAGGCGGCTGCACTGCCAGGCCCTGGGGAGCACACGGCCGCCGCACTGGCTTCCCCAGGAGCACTGCCGGCCTTGGCCTGGGCCGCGGGGCCATACCCAGGCCGCCGATGGACGGCCACCAGCCCTGTGTCAGCTCCCAGCTCCTGGGGGACACGGAGACATGTTCATCCTTGGCAGTCATCATCTCAGGCGTTAAATCACTTTCCTCAAATTTCCCGAGTTCTGACACATGTAATGGGCTTGGTGGGAGGTTTGCAATCATTCTTTTTCAGCATTTATGAAATCCTGTGGCTCCCTATGGCTTCTGGGCCTTTACGCTGCCTTTCAGATACCCCTCCCATAAATTTTCCAGATTATCTCTTTCCAGCTTAAAAATCTCCATCTTTATGCGTTGTTATTGGGACAAAGGCCATGCCATCGATTTGGCATGATGTTTTGAATTTGCAATATGTCTATAGCCTCACCTGACTAAATACACGGCTCACTAATGTCCATGTTAATGCAAAGTGAATTTCATAGCTATGCATCTTTCATGACTGCAAATGAGAATCCCATGGTTCTACCCAATCCTATAAACCACACACTAAACCAAAGGTCACACCAGTGAGTGTTTTCTACACGGTGGCACCTGGCATTGCCAGAATAGTCTGGCTTGTAGCGTTCTGTGCCTGTGTCTGCAGTAAATTCTCATTTCTATAAACCCCTTGATCCACCCCCCTACTGCTGTATATTGAATCTGGTTGCCACCACTGTGGAAATGGGAATAGTAGAAAGGTTGAGATTTGCTCATCAAATTTTAGTTTTTTTTTTTTTTTAATTTATGCTGTACCATTAGAAGCGTAAACTGTTGGAAATATGTCTGCTGCATTTTGAGAAGTATAGGGGCTTCTGAAATTTTGTTTGTGGTTTGTGTTTATGTGTGCATGACCCTAGATAACTAAGTATGAGAGCGTGAAGTCTGGTTAGGATTTAACCTAAGGCTTTTATGACAGAATGATCAGGCGTTCTGTATACTATTTCAGAAGGTTAGTGCTGCTGTCCTGATGTATTGAAAAGGAATACTGGAGAGAAGTTTACGGCTTGCTGAGAATTCCAACAAATAAATATTACATTGGCTAGCTGTGACTTGTGCATATTTCATTTATTTGGGAAGTGGAGTGGCCCATGTGGAGTTTTGCTTTGGAGACCCTCAGTTATTCCTCAGTGAGGAAGGGACAGAACAGAAAAGGGAGCCATGAGTGCAAAATCCTGTCTGGAACTAGTCTGGGAGAAGATTGCTGGCTCATGGTGTCTGGGAATAGGGAAACTACAGAACCAGAGAGTTTTGTATTTGAATTGGAAGTTAAAGGTACTGAAGACAAGAAAAAGTTCCCTAAGATCCAAACACAAGGGCATTATTCTCTGTGCTCTTTTCACTGTCTCCTTTTTGAAAATCACACTGGTATTAATCTACTGGGCTTCCTAGGTGGTGCCATGGTAAAGAATCCGCCTGCCAATGCAGGAGATGCAAGAGACATGGATTCGATCCCTGGGTCAGGAAGATCCCCTGGAGAAGGAAATGGCAATCTGCTTTAGTATTCTTACCTGGGAAATTCCATGGACAGAGGAGCCTAGTGGGCTACAGTCCATGGGGTCACAAAGAGTCAGACATGACTGAAGTCACTGAGCACGTCTGTATGTTATCATAATTGTTATCACAACACACTGATAAATTAATGTGTGTGTGTCTCAGTCATGTCTGACTCTTTGTGACTCTGTGGATTGTAGCCTGCAAAGACATCATGATGTAATTAAGCATTCAGGATGCTTACCTATAGTACTTATGGAGACTACCTTATTTTTAGAGATGGTAAGATGAGAACTTAGGCACTCAAGTGAGGTTCAGTGCACACAAACTCCTCTCTGTTCTGTCTTAAGTGTACGGAGCCAGCCCTTAGAGACATGCTAGGCTGGGGTGCAACCTTCTCCCCATCCTGTTTCTATCCATGGTCCTGTCATCTCCTGGTTACTCAGGATTGGAACTTCTTCAGATCGTTCACTAAGTGTTACCGTGATTTCTTTTTACTCATCTTTATCATATTTTCCTTTCCTCTTTCTTTTTACATTATTTCCCTCCTCACCTTGGATCTCTGCTGTTGTGATGGTTTCCTACTTATTTCTCAGCCTCTCTCACAGTTTCCTTGTCTCACAATTTGTTCTGTGCTTTTCAGGCTGGTTAATTGCCATCAAGTAACATCAGTCATTCTAATAATCTACAATTTCTGTTGTCTCCCTGTTGCTTAAGAATTAGGTCCTATGTCCTGGAATTCAAAACTTAAAAAAAATTTATGCCTGCCTAACTTTCCAAACTTATTTCCTGCCTTAACTTTGCAAACTTATTTTGGGTGCTTTCACAAAAGAAGTCTAGATTTCTCTTTTGAATCCTACCTTTGGGTGTTGTCTAGTTTTGTCACAATCAGTTTTACCACTTAGAACAGGGTGTGTTGTCTCAACAGTTAGTGCTGTAGAAAAAGAGGTAATATAGCTTGTTTTACACAATAAAATTGATACGTGGTGAAGTGTGATGTAAGGCCCAGATCAAATAGGGCGTCTGTGGGAAAGGTAAGGGTGGGAGCTGAGACTCCTACTGGCCTCTCCTGGCTTCATATGAATATTTTTAAAAAGTGTTATTCTGGACACGTTGCTTTGGTGTCTAGATCCAGCTCTTCCCCTTATCTGTAGAGTTACTGCCTCATTACCGTCTTCTAGAAAGTGATTCTTGGCCAGAGGTCCTTTCCAGAAGCTGCCTTTCAGGAAGATCATGAATATCCCTGCTCCAGAGCCCTGCCTGGTGCCTAGTCAATGCTCGAGAGTGAAAGTGTTAGTCGCTCAGTCGCATCCGACTCTTTGTGACCCTGTATTCTGTAGCCTACCAGGCTCCTCTGTCCACGGGATTTCGCAGGCAAGAAAACTGGAGTGGATTGCCATGCCCTCTTCCAAGGGATCTTCCCAACCCAGGAATTGAACCCGGGTCCTCTGCATCACAGGCAGATTCTTTACCGTACGAGCCACTAGGGGAGCCTCAATAAGTAGCTGTCAATTGATGGATTAGCAATAGCTGCTGACTCCTTTGGTGGCACGGATGAGGCTGGATTTTCAAGATGTTCAGGAACACAGCCTAATCACTGGCTGCAGTAAGCAGCACTACTGCTAAGTGACTCTTGAGTATGAGTATTTTCTTTGCCTGAGGATATGACTTAATTTGCTTATCAGCTGTTTTTTCACTAAAGTAAATTAGATTACAAAGGTGATTTTTGTATTCTTTGATAGTAAAATAATTAGTGCTCTATTTGGTTTACTCTGCTAGAAAGAAATGCCTTCAGGTGAAGGAGCAAGGCATGTTTTATAATGCACTGAACTCTGATCAGCAGAAGCAGTAATTAATCCTCAGAGTGGAGACAGAGGGCTGAATGACGTTTTACGGAACCATGTCCAGAAGGGATGGCATCTAGCTTTATGTTAAATTATTCCTGTTTTATATATTGGTATGGTTTAGATACCCAATTACAAAAAAAATGGTAAGTATGTGAAAAAATTTAATTATCAAAGAAACAAAAAATTAACTTATTCTTTTTAAATTTATTTATTTGAAGGATAGTTGCTTTACAGAATTTTGTTGGTTTCTGCCATATAGCAACATGAATCAGGCATAGGTATACATATGTCCCTTCATTTAACTTATTCTTATTTGAAGCTGCTATTTGATTAAAGTTGTTTTCATGAAAAGAACTGATCAGATTTCATTGTTTCAGTTTTTATAATTCTATATTTGTTTATTGGGGCTTCCCAGGTGGCACTGGTGGTAAAGAACCTGCCTGCTAATGCACGAGACTCGAGAGACACAGGTTCAATCGCTGGGTCGGGAAGGTCCCCACCTGCAATCCGTGAGACCTGGTGGAAAGATTCATTAAGACTGTTTATTACAAGTTACATGAATTCCATCTGAACAAACTCAAGTAGATAGAAAGGGGAGAAGGAGCCTTGGGGACTGTCTGATGACCTCACAGTAGAGCCGCTGAGTGGACAGGGTTCCGGGAAGAATTGGACCTAAGCACTCACTCCCTCCCATATGGCGGGGACTTTCTTTCCCCCCTCCTGCACTGGACTGATTTCGGGCATCTTTCTTATAGAAGATCTTTTCCCAGAAATTTCAGATTAAAGTCTTAATAGGCCCAATTTTGTTTGTGGCCCGTTTTTAATCCCATCGTTGGTGCCAAGAAAGCAGTGTCACGTTGTGCTAAGTGGTAGCTCCTGCGATAACCATATGGGTGGAAGGGAAGACAGGATGTGATGGCAAAGCTGTGTGTCTAGTTTAGTAACTTTTAAAAATGTGGCTCTAACTTAGTTGCTTGGGAGTTGATGGAGATGTTCCGCATAGTGGATGAAGGTCTAGAAACAAAGATCCTCTCTGTTCTGTGAAATGGTAATTCTAATGATGCGCTCAGTATCATGACACCATTGTGAAGACCCACTTTCACTGCATAAGGAATTTTTCCCAGAGAGGAAATCTCAGAAGCTAAATTTTAGCCTCACCTTTGAATCTAAACATGGAAACCCAGGAATGAATAAGGGGTACTCTTAGCACCTCTCTGAGACTCTGGATCCCTGAGACATAGCTTTAAAATTTTTTTTGTTATTGGAGTACAGTTGCTTTACAGTGTTGTGTTAGTTTCTTATTGTGGTTTAGTTGCTAAGTCATGTCTGACTCCTTGTGACCACATGAACTGCAGCCTGCCGGGCTTCCCTGTCCTTCACTATCTCCTGGAGTTTGCTCAAACTCATGTTCATTGAGTCAGTGGTGCCATCCAGCCATCTCATCCTCTGGCACCCACTTCTCCTCCTGCCCACAATCTTTCCCAACATAATGGTCTTTTCCAATGAGTTGACTCTTTGCATCAGGTAGCCAAAGTATTAGAGCTTTAGCTTCAGCATTGATCCTTCCAGTGAATATTCAGGGTTGATTGCCTTTAGACATAAGCAAGGAAAAATGATTAGCTTTTTTGTAGATGGGCAATCGTGACTTAGTAACTGTAACAGAAGGAAAAGATGATGCTAAAACTAGTAACAGCAAATATAAAGTGTCTACAATAACACCTAACCAAAATAACCATAGTCTTTATGGAGAAATCTATAAAAAATTAATGAAGCCCATAAAATAAAACTTAAATGAATGTAGAGCTATATTCCATTCATGGGAAGTCTATATGTTATAAAACTGTCCATTCTACTCAAATTATAACAAGTTTTACACAAACTATAAAGCTTGTGAAAGTCAAGCGTAGGTGAGAGTCTGGGCACAGGTCTGCCATGTGCTGCTGAGGGGAGGCTAAGCCAGCAGGGGCACCTGGACAGCATTTTGGCAGAAATTGCTTGAATGTAAAAAATATATATCCCATTACTGTGAATTCCACTACACGGTATTTATACTTAGGAAATATTTGCATGTGCAGTTATACTTCAAACAACAACCACATAAGCTCATAGAAAAAGAGAGCAGATTTGTGGTTCTCACAGGCAGTGAGTGGAGGGGAAATTGGATGAAGGTGGTTGAAATGTACAATCTTCCACTTACAAGATGGATAGGGATGTAATGAACAAGTGCGAGATGACACTGCAGTGCATCTTATCAATATATGAAAATTGTTCGGATAGTAAATCCCAAGATTGCTCATCACAAGGAAATTATTTTTTTTCCTTTTCTTTTGTATCTTGTGACATGATAGAAGTTCACTAAACTTATTGTGATCATTATTTCACAGTATATATAGGTCAAATCTTTATGCTGCACACCTTAAACCTACACAGTGCTGGATGTCAGTTATATCTCAATAGAACTGGGAGAAGGAAAATAAAGGAAAAGGGGTTTAGTTTTAAAAAATTTGCACATGAACCAAGGAAGCCATAGTCAATAATGTCCAGACAAGCTTGAATGCCCATCATGAAAGTGTTAGTTGCTTAGTTGTGTAGCCTGCCAGGCTCCTCTGTCCATGGGGTTTCCCAGGCTAGAATACTGGGGTGAGTTTCTGTTCCTTTCTCCAGGGGATCTTGTTGACCCAGGGATCAAACCTGGGTCTCCTGCATTGCAGGCAGACTCTTTACCATTTGAGCCACCAGGAAAGCCCATCAAGAAGGCAATGACTAAAAAATAAATGGTAGTATATTCACATGATGAAAGTCTAATTGGCAGTTTAAAGTTTGCCTGTGTGACCTAAAATGTATACCCTGCTTGAGACGTTTAAGTTGCAGACTATGTGCAATCTGATTCCTTTCACTTAGTTCAGGATGGGGAACACGTGTATACCCGTGGCGGATTCATGTTGATGTATGGCAAAACCAATACAATATTGTAAAGTAATTAGCCTCCAGTTAAAATAAATAAATTTATATTAAAAAAACAAACATCAAGATTCTTCTTTTGGACTCTGTGGGAGAGGGAGAGGGTGGGAAGATTTGGGAGAATGGCATTGAAACATGTATAATATCATATATGAAACGAGTCGCCAGTCCAGGTTCGATGCATGATACTGGATGCTTGGGGCTGGTGCACTGGGACGACCCAGAGGGATGGTACAGGGAGGGAGGAGGGAGGAGGGTTCAGGATGGGGAACACGTGTATACCTGTGGTGGATTCATGTTGATATATGGCAAAACCAATACAATATTGTAAAGTTAAAAAATAAAAAAAACCAAACATCAAGATTCTTCTTTTTTTTAATTTGTTTATTTTTTAATTGAAGGATAATTGCTTTACAGAATTGTGTTGTTTTCTGCCAAGTATCAACATGAATCCTTCTTATTGGGCCTGTCTCTGGGTGTGTGAATAAGTAGAGCAGGCAGTGGAGGGATACACCTCAACCTCCTCGCAGACTCAGAGTGATGCCAGATGTTGGTATTATCTGTGATGTTTTTTAAGAGGAGGGTTTCTTCTTCTTTATCCTTATTTGGGGCTTTCCAAACACCCTCTTCCAACAACACAAGAGATGACTCTACACATGGATGTATACCAAAATCAGATTGGTTATATTCTTTGCAGCTGAAGATGGAGAAGCTCTATACAGTCAGCAAAAATAAGAATAGGAGCTGACTGTGGCTCAGATCATGAACTTCTTATTGCCAAATTCAGACTTAAATTGAAGAAAGTAGGGAAAACCACTAGACCATTCAGGTATGAGAGAAGCCTGCATGCCATAATGAAGACCCAGCATGGCCAAAAAACACTCTACCCCAGGGCCTGTCATGGGGTGCAGTTTTCAGTACAGTGTCCAGGGTGGCCTCCTGGGAGGGGGCACATGTGTGTGAAGCTGTGCAAGTGGAGAAGGGGCTAGTGATGTAACTCATTTTCTGAGGTTGGCTTGAGGAGGGAGTGTCATGGGTGTTTAAAATGCATTGTCTTCATAATGGAACCTCTTAAGTTCTGAAAACCACATCAGAGCAGAGTGTCGCCACTGAAGTATGGTAAAGCCTCACTAATTCCCTTATCGAATAGAACCCATTTTATTTTCCTACAAGGGTGAAGTAGAATATGATTCAATCCAACACTGCTCTGACCATTTTAGTCTGTTTTCTGTGTAGACAAGCAATGAAGAGTCAGTTGGCCATCTATGAAGGGGGAACGCTGATGAGTCTGCATGGTAGAGACCCTGCCAACATCTCAGTGTCATGAAGGGTGCTCTGAGGCTTCCCCTCAGCACCTCCATGTTATCACCAGTGTGGGGGAGATGGGGTGCACCCCTCCCCCTGCCTTCCTCTCCAGCTTCAAGCTGCTCAGAAAAGGCGGTCTCCATCTCTCAATGAGACCCACTTGCTTTGACATCAGGGATGGTTGGTTTTTTCAGGGATCAGCTTCTCTCTGTGGGGTGAATATAATGGCTCAGGGTGGGGAGTCCAGGCAGAGGAAAGACACTCCCACAGAGGGTGGGAGGGAAGGTGCAGACAGGGGTCCATGGCGGGTGAGTGCTGTGCCTTTGGGGCTGAGATGCTGGGGGATTTTAGGTGACCCGACTCGATGGACGTGAGACTCAGTGAACTCCGGGAGTTGGTGTTGGACAGAGAGGCCTGGCGTGCTGCGATTCATGGGGTCACAAAGAGTCGGACATGACTGAGCGACTGATCTGATCTGGGACAGGAGCATGGTAGTGGCCATGGTTGGCCAGCAGGTCTGAAGTAACAGGCATCCTCTGTATGTGGGAAATGGTCACAGTGGAAGGAGCAGCGTGGCCGCCAGGTATGATCTGTGGAGCCCAGATCTGAGGAAGACAGTGCTAGCTGCCAGCTCACACTCCTCCCCATGGCTCCAGCCCCCATGGCCACCCACTCACTCATGTGCTCAGAGCTGTGGGGACTCTTCAAGTAGGATTTGGTCACAGCACTCCCCTGCTCACTGCCCCCAGGCTCCCTGCTGGCCCTGGACTGAAATCCAAGCTCCCGATTAGGGTCCACCTGTCCACCTGCACAGCTGCCCACCTGCACACCTGTGATTAAACTGGAGGCCGTGTAATGGGCGAGTGAGAAAGACAGGGGGCGGGGAGGGGGCAACAGGAGTCACACTGCAGTGTCCTGGAAACAGGGAACTCATGGTGGGGAAGTGAAAGTCCCTCAGTCATGTCTGACTCTTTGCAACCCCATGGACAATACAGACCATGGAATTCTCCAGGCCAGAATACTGGTATCCCTTCCCTTCTCCAGGGGATCTTCCCAACCCAGGGATCCAACCCAGGTACCCCACATGGCAGGCAGATTCTTTACGAGCTGAGCCACCAGGGAAGCCCAGAAATACTGGAGTGGGTAGCCTATCCTTTCTCCAGGGGATCCTCCTGACCCAGGAATTGAACCGGAGTCTCCTGCATTGCAGGCGGATTCTTTACCAACTAAGCTATCAGGGACTATATTGGGGAATACGGTAGGAAAAAAGGAGTTGACTTTTCAAATTTCCCTTCATTCTCCTTCAGACTTGATTTCTTTCTTCAACATTTTTTTTTTTTTCTATCAAAGCCAAGTATAGAGTAAGACTAACAGTCCCCCTTCACCTGGCTGGCTCACAATTTCTATATAATTCCAATTGATTTTTACTTTAAAAATTAGTTTTCATTGGAGTTGTTGTTCAGTCACTCGGTCATGTCTGAGTCTTTGGGACCTCATGGATTGCAGCATGGTAGGCTTTCCTGTTCTTCACTGTCTCCTGGAATTTGCTCAAACTCATGTCCATTGAGTCGGTGATGCCATCCAACCAGCTCATCCTCTGTTCCCTTCTTCTCCTGCCCTCAATCTTTCCCAGCATCATGGTCGTTTCCAATGAGTAGGCTCTTCTCATCAGGTGGCCAAAGTATTGGACCTTCAGTATTGGAGTAGAATTGCTTTACAATGTTGTGTTTCTGCTGTATAGCAAAGTGAATCAGCTGTATGTATACAAATATCCCCTCTTTTTTTGGATTTCCATCCCATTTAGGTCACCACAGAGTAATGAGTAGAGTTCCCTGTGCTATAAAATTAAAACACAAAATCAAACTGCCATGGAAGCCAGACTTTCTAGAGGAAATATTGCCCTCCGTTAGCGAGAATGAAGGTCATGCTAGGCACACAGCCCCATGATGTGCATAGTGTGTGTAGGTGTGTGGAGAACTCGACTGTGGAGTTGTTGCTGTTTTGTTATCATAAACAGACATGGTCTAGAGTCCCGGTTGCTTCATCTGTCTTCTCTCTGTTCCTAACATGGGAATATCTGTAGCAACCATGGTATGTAATTGCTGAGCCAGCACCAAGTCCAGTAAATGGTGTATAAGAAAAATGAGGTCTCTTTTTTTCTCTCTCATCTGCATCTTAAACATCACAGTGGCATGGGTGTGGAACATGCCACAAGGTGTAGTTGAGAATATATATGAACTAAACTCCAAGCGAGGTTTTAAGTGACTGAGCATGCGGACCAGTGGTCCCTGTGAATTCAGGATGCAGAACAATCATGAGTTTTGTCTTTCTCTCATCCCTGCATAGAGCATGTGATGTGAAAGTTGCTCAGTCATGTGCAACTCTTTGCGACCCCATGGACTCTATAGACCATGGAATTCTCCAGGCCAGAATATTTGAGTGGGTAGCCTTTCCCTTCTCCAGGGGATCTTCCCAACCCAGGGATCAAACCCAGGTCTCCCACATTTCGGGCAGATTCTTTACCAGCTGAGCAGCAAGGGAAGCTCAAGAATACTGGAGTGGGTAGCCTATCCCTTCTCCAGTGGATCTTCCTGACCCAAGAGTCAAACCAGGGTCTCCTGCATTGCAGGGGGATTCTTAACCAGCTGAGTTATCAGGGAAGCCCTGTATACAATATGCATTATGACTACTCTGTAGGATGTGGAGCAGGTTGAAAAAGAAAGTGTTAACAGCATCCAGATTTATACCTGAAGGACTTGTGTTTCTGAGTCCTAGGCAGAAAATTAAAATAGTCGGGGGTCCCCAACTTCTGGCCATGGACTGATATCTCCAGTCAGATCAGCAGAGGCATTGGCTTAGAAATAAAGTGCTCAGTAAATGCAGTGCACTTGAATCATCCCGAAACCATCCACCTCACCCACCGTCCTTGGAAAAATTGTCTTCCTTGAAACCAGTCCCTGGTGCCAGAAAGGCTGGGGAACGCTGATAAGGGATCGAACTGGTGACCACGCATTCTGTCCTGTCTGAGTCTGATGGAGCAGTGGTGGTCCCACTGCAGAGACCTGCAGACCAGAGAACAAGGCAGAAGAAGGTTGCTAAGTTCCCCATGCCTGCCCCAGACATCTGCCATTTGGGTACCACTTTCCTAAATATTTTATATCTCTGTATCACTTTACTATTATTTATCAGTATTTTGAGCCTTGGCGAGCTTCCAGTGGGCTTGAGACATGAATTATCTGAGAAACACTAGAAAGAACACTGGCTGTGATGTGGAGAAAACCCAGGAGGTGATGGTGGAGGTGAGGGTCCTGGCAGGAGATGTCTCAATAGCTCCCAGAGAGGTCACGTTGCTCACTCAGGGTGGGGGACAGGCATCATGGAGGGGGTGACAAGTGGCCTTGCTGGGTATTAAGCTTTGAAGAAAGAGCTTAGAGATTTGCCGATGCACTGGATACGAGGAGTGAGAGAGGTCAAGGGAGCTCCTGGGACTTTGTGTTGAGCAGCTGGAGGGATGGGTTGTCTTACACTGAAATGAGGAGACTGAGGCTAGAGCAGGGATGGGAAAGGGGGAGGAGGAGGCACCACTGGATGTGTTACATTTGAGATGTCCGCTTCCCACCCAAGAGGAAGGGCAGGTCTACAGGGCAGCGGAGACATTCAAGATGGAGCTTCAACTCTGAGACCCTCACAGAGGCCACACTTAAAACCACAATCCCTGTGATATCAGTATAAGAGTGAACACAAAAAAAAGGAAGTCTGAGGATCGGGCCCTCATGCAACTCACCTCGCCCCCTACCCCACCAAAAATAATTGTGCATTTGCTGAGGAGAAGACAGCAGAGAGAGGACACAGCCATGCCCATGAGGTTAGGAGAAAGAGAGTTTTCCAGGCAGCCAAAGCAAAAATTCTTTTCCAAGAGGAGGGTGAGGGGCTGTGTTAAGTGTACCAGTCTACTCTGGGGTAAATTCTTTTTATTCATATTGACAAGACGTTACCTAATATACATTTTATTCTTGAGCCAAATAGGTCTAGCGACTTCCATGAATCATATTCTAAAAATTCCTGTGTTCCAGCTTTATTTATAAAAGAAATCATCTTCTCTCACATTTTAGTCTGTGAGATACTTCTTAAATTTTTAAGTATGTGTGTTACCTAGTCATCATTTAATCACTGGAGAAAAAAGAGTAAATGCAAATAAAGCATACTATAGACTGAATATTTGTGTCTCCACCTCTTCCAGATTCATGGGTTGAAGTCAAACACTTGATGTGATGGAATTAGGATGTGGGGCCTTGGGGGTGATGAGGTCATGAGGGTGGGGCCTTCCTGAATGGGATTAGTGCCCATATAATAGGGACTGTTCCCCTGCTCTTCTCAGATGAGGAAACCAGGGGAACATGGAAAAGCAGAACCTCCCCACACCAATCTGCTGGTGCCTTAGTATTGTATTTCTGGCTTCTGGAATTGTGAGAAGTCAATTTCTGTTGTTTAAGACACCCAGCCTGTGATATTTTACTGTAATGGCTTGAACAAATTAAGAAAAAGCATAGCTAAAAAATAATCCTAAATCCAACAATATGGGTATAACTTCATTTAATTTGTTTCTAAGTTTTTGTATGATAAATATAATTTTCATGAGTATATATTGAATATTAAATATATATATATTTGAGTAATACAAAATAATTTCCTTCAAGTGAATTTCTAGAATTAACATTTCTGGGTCTAAAGCATTTGCAAAATTCCATTGAACTGCTTAAATCACTGCAGTTTATAATATATTTTAATTTTCAGATGTTAAGTTTCTTTCACTATTTTTTATTAAGTATTTTAATTAAGTATACTTTATTTCTATAAATATATAAATGTGTATATGCACAATATGTTCTCACAAACTGAGTTTTTTCAGATTTACTTGGTATGAAAAAAATCTCACTGGCATTTTAATTGGAATTACTTAAAATTTACATGATAATTTCATTTTTCATATATGTATTTTTCTGTCTAGGAGAATGGTATGTTTCTTCATTTAGCTGAACTTATTGTGTATTCCTCAGTTATTTTTATCTTTGTCTTTTGTATGCTAAAGTGATGATTATTTTTAAATAATTTTGGACTTACAGGAAAGATGCATGACTAATATAAACAAAACTTCCTCCAGAACTATTATATAAAGTCAGTTATACACCACATAAGCCCCATCACCTAAAATATTTCAGTCATTTTTACAAGTAAGACATGTTTGCCATGTAGTAAATTTCCATCAAAATCAGGAAATTAACTCATTATGTTTCTACCATGCAACCCATAGACCCGTAACTGCCAGTTGTTGCAAAGATGTCTCTTACAGTGTGTGTGCAAGCATGCTCAGTGGCTAAGTCTTGTGTGACTCTTTGCAAGCTTATGGACTGTAGCCCTCCAGGCTCCACTGTCTAGGAATTCTCCAGGCAAGAATATTGGATTGGGTTGCCATTTCCTTCTCTAGGGAATCTTCCCAACCCAGGGATCGAACCTATGTTTTTTTTGCATCTCCTGCATTGGCTGGCAGATTCTTTACCACTGAGCCACCTGGGAAGCTGGAAGACAGTCAAATCCAGGATGAAGCATTGCATCTAGTGTCATGTCTCTTTAAACTCCCTCAATCTGGAATAAATCCAAGTGTTTCCTAATTCCCATGACCTGACACTTTTGAGTGTGACAGACCTTTTTTATGGATCACCTGTGAATGTGAATATCAACTTCTTCATGATGGCTTTGAGTTCATGGACCAGTGGTAGGAGCATCCCAGGAGTGATGCACATCCTCCTGGTTGTCCCTTGGCTGATGTCCACTTGGGTCTCTTGAAAAAGTGTATCTGTGTGTTGGAGTGTCTTTCTTATGTTGAAGTCTTAAGCCCTGCTTTCTGAGTGTGACCTTATCTGGAAATAGGTCTTGCAGATGTAATAAAGTCAGGTTGAGGTCACGATGGATTAGAGAGGGCCCAAATGCAGTGACCGGTGTCCTTATGAGAGGAGAGAGATCTGACAACACAAACAGAGGGATGAAGCCACGTGATGATGGAAGCAGAGAGTGGAGTGATGCGGCCACAAGCCACGGGCACTGGGGACTGGCAGTCGCCACCAGAAGCCAGAAGTTCCAGGAAGGACCCTCTCCCAGCACCTGCAGAGAGGAGCCCGGCTCTGGGAACACGTGGACTCCTAGCTCCAGTGTCTTGAGAGAATACACGTGTGTCATTTTAGGTCACTCGGTTTGTGGTAATTTGTTGTCTGCAGTCCCAGAAAACTAATACAAGGTGGTGTCTGCCAGATCCCTTTACAATAAAATTAGTTTTCCCCTTTATAGTAAATAAGTTTCTTTTTCCCTTGGGGAGTCCTTTGAGATTAAGTAAGGAAGTCCTTAAAAACTTTTATTCACCTGTTTTTAGGATCCATTGATGCTTCCTGGCTCAATTATTACCATTGTTGTTCTTGTTAAAAAATAAAAAACTAAGTAAAAAATCAAAATAATTTCCTTTTTTGATTTTTCATTTAGTTTTATTTTTTTAAACAGTTGTTATAAATTTTTTAAATTAATTTTTATTGGAGTTCAGTTCAGTTGTGTCCGACTCTTTGCAACCTCATGGACTGCAGCATGCCAGGCTTCCCTGTCCATCACCAACTCCTGGAGCTTGCTCAAACTCATGTCCACTGAGTTGGTGATGCCATCCAACCAGCTCATCCTCTGTCGTCCCCTTCTCCCCCAACCTTCAGTCTTCCCCAGCATCAGGGAAAGATTTAAAAATTTTTTAGAATATAGTTGCTTTATAGTGTTATGTTAGTTTCAGCTGTACAGCAAAGTGAATCAGCCATACATGTACATATATCCCCTCTTTACTACAGAGCCCTGAATAGAGTTCCCTGTGCTATACAGTAGGTTCTGATTAGTTATCTACTTTATCAGTCAGTTCAGTCACTCAGTCGTGTTCGACTCTTTGCGACCCTATGAATCGCAGCATGCCAGGCCTCCCTATCCATCACCAACTCCCGGAGTTCACTCAAACTCATGTCCATTGAGTCAGTGATGCCATCAAGCCATCTCATCCTCTGTCATCCCCTTCTCCTCCTGCCCCCAATCCCTCCCAGCATCAGGGTCTTTTCCATTGAGTCAACTCTTTGCGTCAGGTGGCCAAAGTACTGGAGTTTCAGCTTTAGCATCATTCCTTCCAAAGAACACCCAGGGCTGATCTTCTTTAGAATGGACTGGTTGGATCTCCTTGCAGTCCAAGGGACTCTCAAGAGTCTTCTCCAACACCACAGTTCAAATGCATCAATTCTTCAGCACTCAGCTTTCTTCACAGTCCAACTCTCACATCCATACATGATTACTGGAAAAACCATAGCCTTGACTAGACGGACCTTTGTTGGCAAAGTAATATCTCTGCTTTTCAATATGCTATCTAGGTTGGTCATAACTTTCCTTCCAAGGAGTAAGTGTCTTTTAATTTCATGGCTGCAATCACCATCTGCAGTGATTTTGGAGCCCCCAAAAATAAAATCTGACACTGTTTCCACTGTTTCCCCATCTATTTCCCATGAAGTGATGGGACCAGATGCCATGATCTTCGTTTTCTGAATGTTGAGCTTTAAGCCAACTTTTTCACTCTCCTCTTTCACTTTCATCAAGAGGCTTTTGAGTTCCTCTTCACTTTCTGCCATAAGGGTGGTGTCATCTGCATATCTGAAGTTATTGATATTTCTCCCGGCAATCTTGATTCCAGCTTGTGCTTCTTCCAGCCCAGCGTTTCTCATGATGTACTCTGCATATAAGTTAAATAAGCAGGGTGACAATATATAGCCTTGACGTAGTCCTTTTCCTATTTGGAACCAGTCTGTTGTTCCATGTCCAGTTCTAACTGTTGCTTCCTGACCTGCGTATAGGTTTCTCAAGAGGCAGGTCAGGTGGTCTGGTATTCCCATCTCTTGAAGAATTTTCCACAGTTTATTGTGATCCACACAGTCAAAGGCTTTGGCATAGTCAATAAAGCAGAAATAGATGTTTTTCTGGAACTCTCTAGCTTTTTCGATGATCCAGTGGATGTTGGCAATTTGATCTCTGGTTCCTCTGCCTTTTCTAAAACCAGCTTGAACATCTGGAAGTTCATGGTTCATGTATTGCTGAAGCCTGGCTTGGAGAATTTTGAGCTTTACTTTACTAACGTGTGAGATGAGTGCAATTGTGCAGTAGTTTGAGTATTCTTTGGCATTGCCTTTCTTTGGGATTGGAATGAAAACTGACCTTTTCCAGTCCTGTGGTCACTGCTGAGCTTTCCAAATTTTCTGGCATATTGAGTGCAGCACTTTCACAGCATCATCTTTCAGGATTTGAAATAGCTCAACTGGAATTCCATCACCTCCACCAGCTTTGTTCGTAGTGATGCTTGATACATAGTGGTATATACATGTCATTCCCAACCTCCCAATTTATGCCTTCCTTTGCCCCTTGGTGTCCATATGTTAAAATTTCTGTTCTAATTTATGATTCAAAAGAGTGAAATAAAATAGAAATTATTGGATTTGAGGTAACTGCCTTGTAAAACATTAGCACATAAGGCCAGTTTGAAGAAAAGGAGATTTATCTCCATGACAAGGTTAAACACTTCTTCCATCATCAGCCAGCTACTCAGGCATTCTACTTCATCCTGATAACATGCCAGTAATGGGCGTCTTTCTAGAAATAATATGTTTAATCAACATTTTCAAGTTCACTTTCAAAGGGAACTGTAAAGTTTAACATCTCCTCTGTATTTGTGTTTACGTTGCTTTTTTAATGTGTGTTACATGTTTCTATTTTTTCTCTCTCTTGTATCTCTCTCTCTTTGGCCATTTTACCTGAGGTTTATTTTGAGGCTCAGCACATTTATCTGTAAAGGACCAGGGAGTGAATATATAGGCTGAGTGAGCCATTCCGTCTCAATCACAGCTATTCAGCTTTGCACTTGTAGCAGGGAAGTAGCCAGAGACATAAATAAATGAATGTGACTCAGTTCCAATGGAACTTTATTATGGCCACTGAAATTTGAATTTCATTTAATTTTCATGTGTCACAAAATATTATTCTTCATTTTCCCATAACTATTTAAAAATCTAAAAACCATTTGAACTCGAGTATCATACAAAAACAGGTGGCAGGCAGGATCTGGCCTGCAGGCCATGGTTTTCCAACCTCTCGTCAATTTTACAGATTTGGTCAAAGATGAAACAAACAAAAAAACACTTAACTTTGTTTATTATATCGATAGCTAATTTTTTGTTCTTTAAATTACTTAACATTTTAAGAATTTAGTCATCCCTTCCATCTACTGTTTTAGTATTTATTTTTACTATCTTCTTGAGTTTAATGTTTAGGTTTCCTTTTACTATTTTTCATGAATGTTTAAGTATACAGCAGTCTGTATAATAGTATAACAACCGTATCCTCATTACCATTCTTAATAAGGAAGAGATTACAAAGAGAGAAAAGCACTTCTATGCTTGGCAGCCTGGTGGACAAGCTAACTTTCATACCCTTCCAATGGAGACCATTAAAAAAAAAAAGCTGGATTAATTGTTTTGAAATATATCGCCAAGCTGGATAGACAGAAGGAGTCAGCAGAAGGCTGAAAACAATTTAAAATCAGGGACCTCACAGGCCAGATTAAATAGTGTCACAGTAGCTTTGGCTCTCAGAGGGTTAGCTGCCAGCTCTTCGAGACCCAGAACTTGTGCTGTGGTTCCTAAGGGAACATGGGACAGGAGGCAGGCTCCCACCGTGTCTGGAACAAAGAGCTGGGGGCCTTGGGGTTCCCCCCACCTTGGGAAGGGTGGAAACGGGATTAAAGCTGCATGACTTGGGCTGGGCTCACGACCATTTGTAACCCTGAGGAGCTGTCACTCTGCTTGTCGCCTGAATTCACACCATGGGGTTGAAAAGCTGACTTTGAGAATTTCCTGTAAAGTGGTCTCAGGTTGATAATGTCTGCAGGTGATGGAAGTGATGCTACTTCAGGTAGATCTGAAAAGAAAAATATCTGCAAGACACATGAACTCACCATTTAAAAGCCTCCAAAGGAAAGAACAGAAATAAAGCAAAACTCAGCCTGAACAGAATTGGGAAGTATACTGATCAGATTTAGAATATAAACTAAGTAGGTTTAATATGTTTTAATAGAGAAAAGAGAGGCTCGAAAATATAAGAATGAAGCATGGTATTGAAAACTGACATCGAAAATTTGAAAAAGAACGAAATGAAACAACTGAAAATGAAAAACATGGTAAAAAATTTCAGCACTACTGGTAAAGAGCAAAATAGACAAAACCAAAAACATAATTGAATCCATGAATAGAAGATAGACTAAAAGCATCACCCAAAATGCAGCCGAAGGAGAAACAAAAAAATGGGGGAAAAAACCAGCGTTGCTGGGACACAAAATGAGAAGTTATTATATATATTTGCATATGATATATACATATATACTGATATATATATATATATATATCTTATGGACTCTATGGGAGAGGGAGAGGGTGGGAAGATTTGGGAGAATGGCATTGAAACATGTAAAATATCATGTATGAAACGAGTCGCCAGTCCAGGTTTGATGCACGATACTGGATGCTTGGGGCTAGTGCACTGGGACGACCCAGAGGGATGGTATGGGGAGGGAGGAGGAAGGAGGGTTCAGGATGGGGAACACATGTATACCTGTGGCGGATTCATTTTGATATTTGGCAAAACTAATACAATTATGTAAAGTTTAAAAATAAAATAAAATAAAATAAAATAATTGTAGTAAACGAAAACTTAATTGTGCCATTTATCTTGTGCTTTTTGAACAAGTGCTAACAGCTTAATTTAATCCTTGCAACAATGTAGGAAGAGAGTACTGTTATCAGTGTCCTAGTTTAGAGATGCAGAGGGGGCTGAGGAGCCTTAAGTATTATGATGATGGAGCTCAGAACTGGTGACCCTGGTTTGCACCCAAGCTGGCCAACTGCACACCCACAAGCCTGCAGCCTGGGTGCTATATATGTGCTGGCAGTACTGTGTTCATGCAGGTGTGGGGGGCATGCATAGAGTGGAGGGGACACTCCTCATTGTACACAGATTCCTATAGGAATTTAAGGTCTCATCGTGGCTATCAGTTCTGTTCTATTGATCTCTCTGACTCATGCATTATTATCTCATTATTAAAATTTTAGTAATTCTCAAAAAATCATATTAAATGCCATTCTACATTAGCTTTTAGCTTTCCTCAATGACTTGCAGCTTCATCTTTCTTTGAACTTCATTTAATACTGATATTTTCTTTTGGAATTCATTCTAGGAAAAAGTTTAACATTCATTCTGTTTTATTGATTACTTCTTTGCACACTTGTCTTAGATCTTGTACTAGACAGCAATGTTTTAAGACAAGGGATATATTTTTAATAACTTTTTTTTTTTGGGCTGTACCAGGTCTTAGTTGCAGCATATGGGATCTAGTCCCCTGACCAGGAATTGAACCTGAGCCCTCTGCATTGGGAGTATGGAGTCTTAGCCATTAGACCACCAAAGAAGTCCTAAGACAAGGATATTTACCTGTAGCACCTACACTGTGATTTCTAGTGGTCATTCAATAAAAGTGTGATTTAATTCTTTTCAAATGGATCACATGGGTTGAGTTGAGTTTATGTAGCACCTATACATAGTAACACTGTAACAGCTCCTGCTACATGCCAGGCTTTGTTCTAATGCACAGGACATCTTGGTTAGGCAGGAGTGATTACTACCCCATTTTACAGGTGGGGAAGCTGAGGCCAGGAGCGGTCACACAGCCTGGCAGGGTAGGAACACAGGCCAGCTGAGAGCCGGCTGGCCCTGCCACACATTTGGTGTTTACTATGCTACTCGGTCCCCAATGACTGGAGTGTTAGATGGTGAGAGATGGGTGGTATTTGAAGTTCCCGCAGAGGCCTGTGGTCTCCACCCACTGGATGTGTGGTAGAATCCAGGTAGGCTGCAAGGAGGCATGGATTTGGTCTCCACAGAAGAAACAACTTGCTTCATGTGGGAAAAGCAGAAACAAGCTGTTTGTGGAGATTCTGTTGAGAAATCACATAGTTTTGGGAGGGGGTGTGAATATGCTACAAACCAGTCATTGCTATTTTGAAACTGAGTTTAGATTAAGCATTCTTTATCAAATCTAAGCAATTAAAAATTCCACTTAGCATTGCAGTACATATATATATTTTTCTGTCTGTACAGACAATGTTACAACAAAAATGGTGCCAAGCAGCAGAAGGATTTGCATATTAGGTCTGGCTTGCGTTTTCCAGGTAGGAGTTGTGTTAAGTTGGGGAGATTGATTATGTTGTCCCCAGTTTATTCCAACAAGGCATCAGAGTAGATGATCTGACTGCCACATGCGTGGTCGTGCAGCTGCTCCCTGTTCTGTTTGACTCCAGCTCCCTGAACTCTGTGAATTCAGTTGCACGCAGGACATCCTGGGAGGAAGGCAGGCATCACAATGATAGGGGGTCGGGTTGACATCCGGGGAGGAGGCAGGATGGATGGGGGTGCAAGTCCAGCTTCTTCAAGCTATTTTCTGTTTGCTGTGTTAATATGCTGCTGGAGCTTGTCGACTTTCATTCAAAAGAAAAGTAAAAAAGCTTTTTTCCTTGTGCCCCAAAATGATCCCCCAAGCCCTTCTACTTTTTAGGATTTGACCTTAATAAAAAGGTTCCATAACCATTCCGTTTGAAAAGGGGCGGGGGAGTCAGATGTCAGAGAGCAAGAAAATGAAATTTTGCATCAGGCGGAATTTCCTCACCAATATTTCAGAAGGATTCATAATTCTGTGGCTGTGTACAAATGATCCATTTTGTTAATCTGAATTTCTAGGGTCATTAAAATTTTTTTCCCTCTGCTCTGGAGTAGTTTATTACTTTGAGAGAGAGGGGGGAAAAAGCCAGTTTAAAACCAGGTAAGGGAAGAAAGCTGACAAAAACATAAATTAGAGGAAGAACTTAATTTAAAAAGTGTCAAAAAGGATAGATAGTCTTAGTTCAATAATAAAGCCTGGTCCGAGAGCCTTCTATCTTTAAATAAAGTGCTCCAGCACTCTATTACCTGTGTACAGCCCATCTTTGATTTCCAATCTAAGTCTATTTTTGCTTCTCGTGATTAGCATACAAATGTGAAAAAAAGAAAAAAGTGGTTACATGCGTGACGATTAGGACATGCCTTTGACTTGAATGTCAGTGTTCTGTCAGCCTAGAGGTGAGGAAATGAATGGCCATTTGCGGGCTCCTTCGAGGTGCATCTTGTCTGAAAATGACTCCAATCCATCTCCTTTTATTTGCATGCTAAGTTCATCACACAGATCGCAAGTCTATAAGCATATATTTGTTTTAAAAGAAACAAAGGGCAGCAGCATGCAGCAACTTGTTAATCTGTGGGAGGGGGCCTTTCCCTTCCTTCTGCACAGGAGCTTTGAGTCCAGGATGGAGTCCACACGTGGGGGCCCTGCCCTGTCAAGAACCACATGCCAGGTACAGGGATGGGAGGGCTGAGTCCTGACACAGATGTGAAGTTGGGCACCAACCCAGTGCATGGGAGGATGGAGGCCAGGGATGCCTTCCCCTAGTTTTACCTCTGAGAATGGTGTTGGGAGGCATCACCTGTCCTTGGGTTTGATGAAGATGGCACCAAATTTACTCTTTTTTTTTTTTTAATTGTTATTGTATTATGCTGTGTTAATTTCAGGTGTTCAGCAAAGTGAATCAATTATATATATGCATGTATCCATACTTTTTCAGATTCTTTTCCTATTTAGGTTATTACAGAGTATTGAGTAGAGTTCCCTGTGCTCTATAGTAAATCCTTGTTGGTTATCTATCTTATATATAGTAATGTGTACCTGTTAATCCCAGTCTCCTAATTTATCACTTCCCTCCACCTTTCCCCTTTGGTAACCATAAATTTGATTTTGAGATCTGTGAGTCTGTCTCTGTCTTGTAAAGAAGTTCATTTCTCTCATTTTTGAATTGGCTTCCACGTATAAGTGGTATCATATGATGTTTGTCTTCCTCTGTCTGACTTACTTCATTTAGTGTGATCATCTGTAGGCCCATACATGGTGCTGCAGATAGTATTACTTCGTTCTTTTTTATAGCTGAGTACTATTCCTGTGTGTGTGTGTCTGTGGTACATCTTTATCCATTCCTCTGTTGATGGACGCTGAGGTTGCTTCCATGTCCTGGCTATTGTAAATAGTACTGCTATGAATATAGGGGGGCATGCTTCTTTTCAAATTATGATTTTCTCCAGATAAACGTGTAGGAGTGGGATTGCTGGATCATGCGGCAGTTCTATATTTAGTTTTCTTTCTTTGTAGGAGCAGGGAGTGGGCCCACAATAGCTAAGACTTCAAATTCCCTAATAATATGTTCAGAGAGTCCCCTGCCAGACTCCTGCCTACCAGCTTCCTCGAGTCCCCATCGGAATCCTCTCTGAAGAGAGTGTCTCTGGGTGGAGGGAGTCTGCCGGCCTCCTGGCACCTGGATGGGCTTTGGTCCTCTCGTGTGGGGCTGGCAGCAGTGAGGGAGGTCACTGCTGTGCCAGTGGCTGCTGACGGATGGCCCCATTTACATCAAAGGCAGTTAGTATGCATGAAACCACTCAAGCATCGTTTGTTTCAGGGAGTCCAACCGGTCCATTTTTCAGTTCCTTTCTGGTTCAGGGTCAGAAGCAAATGAAGGATCTCAGATTGGCTTCATTTGGGGTAAGTGATGCTTCCTTCTTCATTTATAGCAAATATGTTTAAAGTTATCACACTTTTACCATGTGGAAAGGTCCTTCTCTAAAGGCCAGGGAAGCTGTAGCAGGGCTGGAGCCCCTGGTGATGTCGCAGGCAAGTTCATGTGGGTGGTCACAGTCACACACACCTGTGTGCAGTGAGGAGGCAGCCATGGGCAAACGTGCAGAGACACCAGGCTCTGGACCACTGGCCAGACCCAGGTCAGCTTGCAATGCTACTTAAATCCGATCTTAAAGGAGACAGCCCCTTTTCACTTTGAGAAAAAGCTTCAGATTCCACTCCAGGACAGGAAATGATTGATATGATTTTGGAGTTCCACTCAAAAGATTGCTAACATTTGTGTGGTGCATTATAGTTTAAAAACAATCTCTTACTTGTTAATAATGAGGAAGATGTTATTGCCACTTAGTAAGGAAACTGAGTCTCTAATTAGTTTAATCAAATTTCATAGACAAAATAAAATAAAGTCATGTCATCAAAAAAAAAGGAAAAGTTCTTTTTCCGTGTAAAGAATTCATCAAAAATCATAGTCTCAAGAAATGAGAACCAAAGTGCTGTGACAAATGCAGCCATGGCAGCTGACCCAATGTTTGGAAATTGGGGCCCAAAGCTCCTGTCTTTGTCTTTGAACATGGAGTAAAGGAAGTAGTGTTCCCACTGGGCAGGTACGACGCTGTACATGCTCGGTAAGTTACTGGCCACAAGTGGTGTGCGTCCTGTGTGTGTATCATGTTGCCCTGGCTTGACGTTTTTGCCTTGAGGTGATCTACATGGCCAGCTCCGGTCCATGCTCTGGTCCAAGCCTCTATGTTACCCAAGAGCCTGCAGAACCAAGTTAAGCCTGCCTTCTGACTCTGCCCTTACACTGAGATGAAGAACTGAAAATCTTCATCTATGATGTTGCAAGGATTGAGGCTTCTGCTACTTCACACATTTAGCAAAACCACATTTCCTGGGGTCTGTATGGATGCAGAAATCCTCACACACACAAGTCAAGCTCAAGAGGCAACTCATGGATTTCTTCTGATCTTCTACCTTACACAGACATCATCTGGGCTGTTGTAGGATGATATTTAATTTGATGAGTTCTGTGTACCTGCTTTTCCTAGGAAAGGGGCCAGAATAACTTCATTATACACAGATCCTATATCAGAGATTTTCCTCCTTTATTTGAAGAGAAGAGACAGAGTTGATTGACAACTTAATTTCTAAGTCTTAGTGTCTCAGAATTACAAAACCAAGGCTTTGTGCTGATCTGCCTGTGGAATGAGGTTTTGTCAATGAGCCCCATCATTTAAAAACACTCAGTTGTCAATCTGAATAAAAGTAAAAACGAATAAACTCAGTAGACACACACAGGAGTTAAATGCCTTCCTCATATTCCCAGTGATGGCTGCAAGGGTATGCAGACAAGAGGGGTCCCCACAGGACACCATGTTGGAGTTTATTCATTTTATGTTAATAGCATGTTAGGGTCCAGAGTGAGAAGGGTCTGTGAGATAGACACACACCTGAGGCTGCTTAAGGCATTAGATGGGTGTCTTCTGTGGCCATCACATCTCCGAGCAGATATTTCAGGCTCAAGTAATATATTTAATCAGACGTTTCTTCCATTGAGACACACACGTGATCACAGTGTCACCACTCTCTCTGCCTCGGTGCTCTCATCATCTGATGTGGAACCGTCTGGCTCCCGAACTCAGGCATCTTACCTCGGTACATTTCTGCCTGTAAGTGAGGTGACACTACTTTATTAAAGCATATAAACATGTGGTTCTTCAGCCCAGTGCAAAAATAAATGTTTTTTTTTCCCCACATTAATGCATGAAGGGCTGGAAGTGGCATGAGTGATTTCTAAATTTTGCAAGTAAAATTTCCTGAGAGACGTTAATAACATCTATTTTAGTGATTTTCAGCAAATAATAGTCAAGTTTCTGTACATGTTCTGTATGAATATTGTGTGAAAGAGTGGGGAATATACCTATTAATGAAAATGAAAGGTGAGATAGGAGATGCTGTATATAACAAGGGCTATTAGTAAACCCAGACATGAAAACATATGGATCTATTTTGAACAAAACGGAGCCATTGTGGCTCTTAAATGTGGCTAAATCCATCTGGGAGTATAGTTAAGGTAAAGTCTTCATCGCTGTGTTGTTATAATGATAAAGTAGAAGAGAAGCATTTAAGATCACTTTAGTTTTCAACTTAGAGAAGGCGATGGCACCCCTCTCCAGTACTCTTGCCTGGAAAATCCCATGGACGGAGAAACCTGGTAGGCTGCAGTCCATGGGGTCGCGAAGAGTCGGACACACCGAGCGACTTCACTTTTCCTTTTCACTTTCATGCATTGGAGAAGGAAATGGCAACCCACTCCAGTGTTCTTGCCTGGAGAATCTCAGGGACGGGGGTGCCTGGTGGTCTGCCGTCTGTGGGGCCGCACAGAGTCGGACATGACTGAAGCGACTTAGCAGCAGCAGCAGCAGCAGCTTTCAACTTCACAGTTTCACTGCGCACCAAAGTGGGAATCTGGGAGGCAGGCACCTCTGCAATTAATGCACGCATTTAAAACTCCTGAACCTGCAGATGCCATTCACAGGAAACACTTCCAGGAGATACCTGACCAGAGTGGCAACGTTACTGCCAGTTTCACATGGGGATGGGGTTCTAGCAAGACTTCTGAAATGCTTTCAGGCTTGAGGGTCTCAGCCCTGGAGAAGGAGGAGGTGGACAGTGAGAACATCCCCCAGGAACTGCTTTCAAACCTGAGCCACCCACAGAGTCCCCCACGAAAATGGCTGAAAAGCAAAGTGAATGACAAGGACATTGTGATTGTCTGCAGACCTAAGCTAAACTGAGAGAACTTTCCAGGTGTTTCTTGGGACTCCCTTCTAGATGAGCTGCTATTAGGAATCTTTTCCTGTCTGTGCCTCCCTGAACTCCTGAAAGTCTCCAGTGTTTGTAAGAGATGGTATCATCTAGTGTTGGATGAGTTTCTCTGGCAAACTGTAGACCTCGTGGGCAGAAACCTCTACCCAGATCGTGGTTGGTCGGCTGCTGTCCCGAGGGGTGGTTGCCTTCTGCTGTCCATGATCATTTATTAGTTGAACACTTACACTTCAGCCCTTTTTGTCTACAGCACCTGGACCTGTCAAACTCTGTGATCGATGTGTCTACCCTGCACAGCCTTCTGTCTCACTGCTCCAAGTTGCAGAATCTCAGCCTTGGAAGGCCTCCGGCTTTCGGATCCCATTGTCAATAATCTTGCTCAGAACACAGATTTACTGCAACTAAACCTTTCTGGGTGTTCTGGATTCTCTGAATCTGCCCTGAAGACTTTGCTAAGCAGCTGTTCCGGATTGGATGAGCTGAACCTCTCTTGGTGCTGTGACTTCACTGAAAAGCACGCACAGGTGGCTGCTGCACATGTGTCGGAGACCGTCACCCAGCTGAACCTCACTGGGCACTGAAAGAACCTGCAGAGATCAGATGTCTCTACCTTAGCCGGAAGATGTCCCAATCTTGTCCACCTAGACTTAAGCAATAGTGTCATGCTGAAAAATGACTGCTTTCCAGAATTTTACCAACTGAACTACCTCCAACACCTATCATTCAGTTGGTGCTATGAATGGCACCCCACTCCAGTACTCTTGCCTGGAAAATCCCATGGACGGATGAGCCTGGTGGGCTGTAGTTCATGGGGTCGCTAGAGTCAGACACGACTGAGCGACTTCACTTTCACTTTTCACTTTCCTGCATTGGAGAAGGAAATGGCAACCCACTCCAGTGTTCTTGCCTGGAAAATTCCGGGGACGGGGGAGCCTGGTGGGCTGCCGTCTATGGGATCGCACAGAGTTGGACACGACTGAAGTGACTTAGCAGTAGCAGTATGACATAATACCTGAAACTTTACTTGAACTTGCAGAAATTCCCATATTAAAAACACTACAAGTCTTTGGAATCATGCCAGACAGTACCCTTCAACTGTTAAAGGAAGCCCTCCCTCATCTACAGATTAATTGCTCCCATTTCACCACCATCACCAGACCAACCATTGGCAACAAGAAGAACCAAGAGATATGGGGCATCAAATGCTGTCACTGGACTTGCCCAGTTATATATGAAGCCTCTGTTGCAAGATGGTGTCTCCTCTTTTCTTTGGGCAGGGAAAGTAGGCAGGAAGCCCAGTTGTGGAGAGCTCAGCTATCTTTATTATTGGCTTTCCATTGCCTTCCTTCTACAAGTATATTAGAGAACCACTGAAGAGAGAAAACTATGAAGTGTTGCTTTTTAGAAATGACTGTGAAAGCTTTTATCACTGCTATACCTTTAAAAGCCTCAGCTCTATGCTTTTTGAAATTTTAGGGAGAGTGAGCCTATAATTTCAAGGTACCTTATATAGCAAAATTTGAACCATGTCTTCCAAGTTGCCATTCTTCGTAAATCTATTTAGAATCAAGCTTAAAAATCACTACCAGCAAATCATTTTCGTGGCCTATATGGCAACTGAACTTTCTTCTATTTAATTTTTCAGCACTGCTTTATTATAAGACATAGGTTGCAAAAAATAATAAGCTATTTGTATTGTAAGCTAAAAAGAACGAGAATCATAGAGTAGATTTGCAGCAATCTCTTCTGAGGATAGCAAGAAAAATAGACATTTCAACTGTGCCTTTAGATTCGCAGTCAGGTTGATGGAAACAAATAGCCCCAGGTCATTCACCTTAATACCTAAATAAAGAAACAAACACTCTGCCAACCAGAGGTATAGAATTGGTATAGAATTTAAAGACTCAAAAGACAGTTTTCTATAACAGGTTAACCTGGGGTATCCTCTAATGCACATTGATGAAGTCTCCTTTATGTACAGTTGGGAAGGTCCCCTGCAGGAGGAAATGGCAACCCACTCCAGTATTTTTGCCTAGAGAATCCCATGGACAGAGGAGCCTGGTGGGCTACAGTCCATGGGGTTGCAAAAAGCCAGATACAACTGAGACTAATACTACTCTACTCACAATTTCCAACAATCTAAAACTTTCCTGATATGAGCTTAAGCTAAGGGTGGTGGTAGATCAATTCTGCTTTTCTAAAGCAAATAACAGCAACAACAACAATCATTAACAACAATAATTCAGGATCCCAGCACAGTCAGTGAGCTCGTAAGAGGTTCCAGGTCTTACCAGCCACCGTGGGTGCAGAGCAAGGAGACAGCACGTGTGACCTGCCTGCCGGGAAGATGGCATCTGCCAGAACATTGCATTTATTTGGCAGATGTTTGGTGTCACCTGCTAAGTGTTCAGGGCTTCCTTGGTGGCTCAGGGATAAAGAATCCACCTGCCAATGCAGGAGACATGGGTTTGACCCCTGGGTGGGGAAGATCCTCTGGAGGAGGAAATGGCAACCCACTCCAGTACCCTTACCTGGGAAATCCCATGGACAGAGGAGCCTGGCGGGCTACAGTCCGCCGGGTCACAAAGAGTCAGATACGACTGAGAAACTAAATAACAGAAACTGGGTGCTCAGCACTGGGAAGGCACCTCTGATCTTTCAGAGCTTACACTGTGGGGGGAGGAGATGAGGTAGGCAGTGCAAAGATGGATGCTGTGTTGAAGGCAGCTGGCTGCTCAGATGGAAAGAGAAGACGGGTGGGTGGGGGGCACTCTGACATTGTGAAGGCTTCAGACCCTGCCTAGTACTCACAGGTTTCTATTTTTAAGTGTGTGCATTTTGAAATTGACTAAAACTAGCTTCACATGAAGGAGCATTCAGTTATATATGATTCTTTACATTGTTGGGGTTAACAAAGAGGCCCAGAGGTGGCATCATTTTGATTTGTACATGAACATACGAAGGGGAAAGCATACTTCTTGAGGGAAAGAGCTGGTGAGGACCCACGGGAAGAGCAGCAGAGATTGGACATTCCCCAGTTGGGGAGCCAGTCATGCTGGGTGATGGCCCTGGGCTCCTCATCCCCCACTCTTGTGCCTTCAAAGTTGACCTTGTCCCTGCTCTCTCAGGTTGGAAGATTCATGTGTTTCTTGTCATCAGCAGCCACATTTACCAAGGGCCCGGAAACACATTGTGTTTGCCATACGATCCTCATTCTGATCTGTCAGGGCCAGAGACTGGTGTCTGACCTCGCCCTCTCACAGGAGAGGGTAGAGCCAGGTGAGAAGGATGGAAGGAAAAGACAAGGTGACTGTTGTGGAAATGTGGAGAGCATGCTAAATCACTTCAGTCCTGTCCGACTCTTTGCAAACCCATGGACTGTAGCCTGCCAGGCTCCTCTGTCCATGGGATTCTCCAGGCAAGAATACTGGAGTGGGTTGCCATGTGCAATGGAAGATTAAACTAGAAAGACGTGTTGGGTACACAGGATAAAGTTTTCTATCCTTATTACATTTAAGGAGTCATGTTTCTAGCCTTTAGTTCTGACAGTAAAGGGCTGCAAAGGGGGAGATGAACAAGGTCGCACCAGAATCCAGCCTTACAGTAACAATGGACACAAGGATAGATGCTCATCTTTCTCATGGAAACTAAGTCCTGAGCATCTTGGAATTGAAAAAGATCTTAGAGGCCGTCCCAGCCAGTTTTCTCCTCATGGGAAGTTTCCTCAGACACATTGCCACAGACAGTCGTTCAGTTCCTGCCCACATGTCCAGCAATGAACCAGCTTGTTCCATTTTTCAATGTGTCTGACCGCTAGGAATGTCCTTCCTTATGACTGGTCACCATGTACTTCCTTTTTACCTATTATATATTGCAATTCAAAAAACTAAGATCATGGCATCTGGTCCCGTCACTTCATGGCAAATAGATGGGGAAATGATGGAAACAGTGACAGACTTTATTTTCTTGGGCTCCAAAATCACTGGAGATGGTGACTGCAGCCATGAAATTAAAAGCTGTTTGCTCCCTGGAGGAAGAGCTATGACAAACCTAGACAGCATGGTAAAAAGCAGAGACATTATTTTTCCAATAAAGGTCCGTCTAGCCAAAGTTATGGTTTTTCCAGTAGTCATGTATGGATGTGAGAGTTGAACCACAAAGATGGCTGAGCACCAAAGAATTGTTGCTTATGAACTGTGGTGTTGGAGAAGACTCTTGAGAGTCTTTTGGACAGCAAGGGGATCAAACCAGTCAATCCTAAAATAAATCAGTCCTGAATATTCATTGGAAGACCTGATGCTGAAGCTGAAGCTCCAGTATTTTGGTCACCTGATGCGAAGAGCTGACTCATTAGAAAAGACTCTGATGCTGGGAAAGATTGAAGGCAGGAGGAAAAGAGGACGACAGGGGATGAGATGATTGAATGGCATCACCAACTCAATGGACATGAGTTTGAGTAAGCTCCAGGAGATTGTGAAGGACAGGGAAACCTGGTGTGCTGCAATCCATGGGGTCCCAAAGAGTTGGACATGACTGAGTGGCTGAACAACAATAATTGTTTTAACTGTGTCTTCTGATGTGAACATGGGAGAAAAAAACCCCCAAAACCTCAAGGTACAATAACCAAGTTTCCTAAAGATACTTGCAAATGAGAACAGACCAACTCATAAGTAAAGTGACATTTGATTTTTTTTTTTTTTTTTTTTTGGTTGTGGGGAGAAGAGTCTAATTCCTCCTTCGTTCTAATCCCCATGAGAGTTTTCAAATTCCCTATTTGGTCCCCATCTGCAGCCTCAGTTCCTGAGGCCCTGTTGCTGGTTCCCTGGGTCTCAGGGTTCTGGGTCATCAGGACCTTGTCTCCCCCTGCCCCACATGTTCCCCTCTCCTTCTCTGTCTCAGTACAGAGCAGCTCCAGACTTCAGGCTGTTGACTCAAGCACTCGGAGCCACCCTGAGGTCTCTCCTCTTCTGTTCCACATCTGACGCATCAGCAAGTCGTCAACTCCAGCTTCAGATATACCTGGAGCGGGACCACTTCTCATTGCTCCTTGTGGTGTTCTGGTCCAGGTGGAGTTCTCTTGTTGCCAGGATCAGAGCCTCCTAACTAGTTTTCATGCTTCTACCCCTGTTTTCTCAGACACTGTTCATGACACAGTAGCCAGATTTTTAAAAAATCAAATAAGATGTCACTCTCTGCTCAAAATCCTCTGCTTCCTTGGGAGTGGAGGCCAATTCCTTACATACCAGGTCTTAGACTGTCCCAACCTTGAATGCACCATGGACTCCGCTTCTTTGGGGCTCTTGTGAGCTGCTCTCCTGCACCTGTAGCAGATGCTGAGACAGCCGCATCCTTACCCACCAGCCACTTGAGGGCTCCTCAGCTTTGAGGATTTTCCTTTTCTGGGGATCTTCCTGACCCGGGAATTAAGCCCAGGTCTCCTGCATTGTAGGCGGATTCTTTACCGTTTGAGCTATCAGGGAAACTAGTTCAGAAACCAGTTAATCCTAAAGGAAATCAACCCTGAATATTCATTGGAAGGACTGATGCTGAAGCTGAAGCTCCAATACTTTGGCCACCTGATGCAAAGTGCTGACTCATTGGAAAAAAAACCCTGATGCTGGGAAAGATTGAGGGCAGGAAGAGAAGGGGGTGACAGAGGATGAGATGGTTGGATGGCATCACCGACTCAATGGATGTGAGTTTGAGCCAACTCGGAGATAGTGAAGGACAGGGAAAGCTGGTGTGCTGCAGACCATGGGATCGCAAAGAGTTGGACATGACAGAGCAACTGAACAGCAACAACGGGTACAGACCAGGGATTCAAATCTCAAACATTTGAGTTTCTCTGCTTGAGGGCTGTCCTGTGGCTGGGGGACTGGGCTTAGCCTGCACAGAGCTTATCAGAAGTGCCGGGAGGGACCTCACCTGATGGGGAGAGCAATACCCCAGCTTCCTTACGCCCTGGTGTGGCCATTCCCAGGTGTGTTTCTGAGTCCCCCATGGAGTTGAACCTCAAATGCCCATAGTGGTAATTCAGTCATCAGCATAGACTTTGTTTTCCTATTTTAAGCCATTGTATGATTAAAATGTTTAATATGAATCAACCTTGTATTACTGAAATTAACCCAATTTTCTCATGACAGATTATTTTTTTGGTGTTTTATGAGATAAGTTTACAAATATTTTGCTTAGGATTTTGTGCCTAAGTTCAGACATAAGATTATCCTGGAATTTTATTCCTCCCACTGTTTTTTCCCCTGGTTTTGATATCGTGATTCTACTTAACCTCATAAAGCTAATTGGAGAGTGTGCCCTCTTTTTCTGTTCTCTACATGCGTTTGCATATGATTGGAATCATCTGTTTGTTAATGCTCTGGTGAAATTCATTTGTTAAACCTTCTGGAACTGTTGGTTTGCTTTTCAGGGGAGAATTTTATGTAGCATCTCAATTTAGTTAATGCTATGAGACCATTAGACATCTAGATAATTCTGAGTCAGGCTGAATATTTACGTCTTTAGAGGAATCTGCTTGTTTAACTAATCTTCAAATGTATAGGCATAAAGTTGCTTCTATTATTTACATTCTTAATGCTTCTATGAGTAATTCCCATTTTGAGTATTCTTTATTTGCAAGATTTTTCTTGTTGATTATTGTTACCTGATGTTTCCCTTTTTAGAGAAGCTTTTTAAGGCAGCTTTGACTCTGTTGAGCCTCTCAATTTTATCTTTATTTTTATTGCATTAATAACTGCTATTTATTAGTTGCTTTCTTTTCTTTATGATTATTCTGTTTATTTTTCTAACTTCTTAAACTGGCTGTATACTTGTATACTCACTGCTTTTCCTTTTCATGTAAAGTCTACTACATTTAAGGCCTCAGTGGATAATGTTTTTCATATCCCATAGGTTTTAAGACTTTGTATTTTTGTTATCTTTCTGTAATGATGTTGTTTTTAATTGCCATGTACTCAGTGAGTGACTTAAACACATTGTAAATTTTAGTTTTCTAATATTTGTCTTTCAAATTATTCTTTCTTATTGATTTCTACCTTAACTACCTTATGCTTAAAAAACATGGTCTTATGATGTTAATTCTTTGGTATTTATTTTCAGTATATTGTCATTTTCATAATATTCTATGTATGTTTTTTTAAAAATTGGGTTCTATATATGTCTGTTAGCTCAGGTTTGTGTATTTTTAATTATCTACAGCCTTACTGATCTTTGTGTTATCAGTCACTTACTGGGGAAATTAAAGTCTACATCATGATAAGAGCTTTGTTGATTCATATTAGAGTTCTCTAAATTTCTGCTTTATATATTTTGAGGCTGTGTTATTAGATGCTTGCAAGACTAGAAGTGGTGTGTGTTCCTGATAAACTGACTTTTTTGTCATATAATGGCAAGTTATATGATTTTTGTTTATTTTTTCTTGCCTTATTTTAAGCTGATAATTTTTTTCCCTCAATCAATACTTCTTTCTCTTATTGGTTACCCTAGAAATGTTCATATACATGTTTTACATAATACATTTAAAATTAATCAGTACCCTTACCATCCTCTTGGATAATATAGCTACAGGCTTCTTTAAATCAAACCCTCTCCTCCTGACTTCAAAGTGGAGCTTCCCCACATTAGATGTTATTATTACTGCTTTATAAAGTCAGTGTTTATTTAGTTTGCTTGTATATTTACCCTCTTCTTAATTCATTAATCCTTTTGCACGTCAGACTTTCATTTTTGAAAGTATTTTAAACTTTAATTTTAAACCTTGCATGTAATTATAGTTCAGGTTTGACTAAAGATCTGTTCCTTTAGGAAAAGTGGTGTTTGTTTCCCCCAGGCAGCAAACCAGACCGCTGTAAAGTCTTCACTTGGATTTGGTGGGGGGATTCATGTACCAAACCCACGTGCTGCTGCTGCTGCTGCTAAGTCGCGTCAGTTGTGTCTGACCCTGTGAGACCCCATAGGCGGCAGCCCACCAGGCTCCGCCGTCCTTGGGATTCTCCAGGCAAGAACACTGGAGTGGGTTGCCATTTCCTTCTCCAATGCATGAAAGTGAAAAGGGAGAGTGAAGTTGCTCAGTCGTGTCCGACTCTTAGCGACCCTATGGACGGCAGCCTAGCAGGCTCCTCCGTCCATGGGATTTTCTAGGCAAGAGTACTGGAGTGGGGTGCCATTGCCTTGAGGGACTGACTATTGCTTATCCTCATTCCTCCTTGTTGGAGGAGGGAGTGCTCACCAGGGATGTCAGATTGGTGGCTTCCTCCCACCTTCACTCAGAGTCAGGCCCAGAGCAGTGGAGTTCACTCCCATTATACCTGCCAGTGCAGGAGACCTGGGTTTGATCCCTGGGTTGGGAAGATCCCTTGGAGAAGAGCATAGCAACCCACTCCAGTATTCTTGCCTGGAGAATCCCCATGGACAGAGGAGCCTGGCGGGCTACAGTTCATAGAGTCGCAAAGAGCTGGACATGACTGAGGGACTGAGCAACTGAGCACACAGACACACACACACACACACACACACACAGACACACACACACACACACGGCCTTGATGAGGTATATTTTTACTAATCTTTTCATTTAGGGTGTTTCTATCTGTTGGTCCAGGCTTTGCTAATGGTTTGAGGCGGGTGTAATATCGGTAAGTCACCTCTCTGAGTTGTACAGCCAGAGGTTCTCTGTCGTATTTCTGCAGAACTAACTAAAACCAAAGCTCCTGGGAACCAGGGACGGGCAGATGTCCCTGGAATCGTTGTCTTTCTCATAGATTAATGTTCTTTCTTTCATCATTTTGTTTATGTTTAAAAACATTCTGTATTTTTATTTTTCATGGAAAGTTTTTTTTTTAATTACACAATTGACTCTAAATATTGCCAGCAAATGAAAACTACACAATGCCTCTTCTCTATGAAAAAGCCTCGTTTTCTGAATTTCTGATGCCAGGGGACAATTATTATGCTCATTTCTGGCTGGAGATCAGTTAGTAGGATAGTGGCAACGTTTAGATCAAAATCCATAAGCAATCGAAAATTCGTGGCTGTCACCGTCATTAGCAGATGTGGTATTGTTGGTATTGGCTTGGAAATGCTATCTACCTAGTGTATCTTTGCAAAATAAGTAATTTTTACAGTATTTTATGAATTTTTATAAGATTGTGCAAGAGGTGACAGTGTGTCATGTTCACTTCAATAATGGGATTGCTGTCAAGTCTATGTGGTTGTCCTGGAAACAGAGAAAGTTAAGGGTTATGAGATACAAATGGTCACAAAAGATCACCGCTTCCTCATAGGGAAATAAATTCATGCCCGCAACAAAGCCTGAAAACCGTAATAGGAATTTTAAAAGGAATCCTGGAGTTCAGAGATGACCTTAAAATGCTTTTGTTAGTTAACACTTTCTAAGTATTGCTAGTAGTAGGGTTAATAACCTATTAGTTCTGATTCTATCTTTTTAAAATGAATTAATTCCTGTATTTATTTTTGGTTGCCCTGGGTCTTTATTGCTGCAGCTGGCTTTCTCTAGTTGTAGTGAAAGTGAGAGTGTTAATCAGTTGTGTCCAACTCTTTGTGACCCCATGGACGGTAGCCCACCAGGATCCTCTGTCCAGGGGGTTCTTCAGTAAGAATATTGGAGTGGGTAGCCAGTCCTTTCTCCAGGGCATCTTCCCAACCCAGGGATCGAACCCGGGTCTCCTGCATTGCAGGCAGATTCTACGATCTCTAGTTGTAGGGAGGGGACTATTGTTTGTTGTGGTGCTTGGGCATCTCCTTGCTTCTCTTGTCGAACTCAGGCTCTAGGCTCTCGGGCTCAATAGTTGCAGAAAGAGTGGGCTCAGCAGTTGTGGTTCACTGGCTTAGTTGCTCCACAGCATGTGGGATCTTCCCTGACCAGGGATTGAAACTGTGCCCCTGCATTGGCGGGCAGATTCTTACCCACTGGACCACAAAGGAAGTCCTGGATTCTACTCTTAAAGTTGCAATTTGCTAGCATTAACCTTGATGGTAAGTACACTAGTTTACATGTTTAACATGTTTTAAAAAGCATATGTATTCTTACTTTAAATTCTCTTTGGGACAAGGCATAGCCTATATAATCAAAGTCACACACAGACTGAATATCTTTCTTCTGAGGTCTAAGAACATCAAGAGATGGGAACGCCTTCCCTTGGTTTGAAATTTCAAACCAAGGAGGAGGAAAGTACTAAATGTTGCAGTGGAGGAAAGTACTAAATTCTACTGTTTTGAGTATTATTTTAATTTAATATTAAACAGATATCCATGATTTTCATGACTTCAGGGACTTGAAGCAGAAGAGGATGTAAGGTGACCCGTTAAGAAATAGGGCTCACGATGAGCAGGGGAAAAATTGAGTGTGTCAGACCCTGGCCCCCTTCACATGGGAAAGTGTTAGCCACTCTGAGCAGGCTTGCTCACAAACTGCCCTCTGCCCTCATCCATCCTCAGATAATCTGAAGTTTCAAACACAGCTGAAACATAAGGCGTTTCTTAGCTTTGAACATAATTTGGACAAATAATTTCTTGTTTTTGACTTTCAAAGTAGATTAGTCCCTGTGGAGTTGGAAGGGCTGGACTTGGTCTAGGGAACAGTGATAGAGCCGGTTGTTGGGGGATGGTGGGGGTTCTGGGTGCAGATTCCGAGTCAGGACCTGGAGAAGGGAAATACAGGGTCCCATATGTCAATCAGAGTTTATCTACAAGAACTGGGAAAATCTTTCTGGGCTTCTTGGAGGACATCCTGTTCAGATACGTGTGTGTGTGTTTCTTCCAGAATTATGGCTCCCTGGAGAAGAGCATCTGGAGTTGGTTTCTTGCCCCATTGGTGGGCTCTGACCTTCCAAATTTATGAACTTCCAGCCTCTCTTTCATCTAGCTTCTGTGGGCTATGGGTGAGAGCATCGTGCTCTGGTGCTATGAAAAATCTCGTGTTTATAACTGCGTGTGATTTGCCCAGCAATAGGGACCACAGCTTTTATCACCTTCACAAAACGGTTTTTGATACCTTCTTCCTAAAAACATATTAAATGATATATTATAACAGCCTGCCTTACAGATCAGTCTGCTTAGTTGCTAGAATTCAGGGCACCTTTTCTATGATTCCGCCAACTTTTTAGTTAGAAGGATGATAATTTACCACTGATAAACATCCGCTTGCGCTGTCCTTACGTTTCAGTAATGAAGAAACTATGACTGTTTGGCCCTTCAACTGTGATGGATTGGATTTGGCAAAGCTTGATGATATGACACACCAAATGCACTGAGACGAAATTGCTTCCAAGTTGATAAACTGAAACAAATGAATTTCAACTTGAAGTGAACTTTAACAAAAGTCATCATCTCAGTTATAATTTATTTTTTAAAAGGACATAATAGACAATATTATAATCTAGATAGTAGAAGATGGTGTGCAATTTTCTATTCACAAGGTTAAAAAGCTTTTATTCACCTATGTAGTTTCCCCATTTCCAAGTTCATTGGGTGTATCTTAAGATTTTACTTGTAAAAAAAAAGACATAGAAGTACCCCTCCAATTATTTTTAAGTATTCTAATTTAAATTTTATATCAGTTAGTATCTAGGATTTTGACTAAACATCATAGAGAAACCAAACCTGCCAATACTGGTGGGTATTTGACCTGGCGAAATAAGTAATGTTTTTAGTAAAAGAATATCAGGATTTAAATGTTATAAAACTGTATATGGTTTGGCTTAAGATAAAAAACTTTTCTCTGTTTATTTGACATATTTAGACAAGTAAATATGTAAAATTTAAGTAAAATTTCATTCTTTTATTAATAAATAAATAGCTTCCTATGAATTCAAAAAGTTGGGAGAAGAGAAAATAATGCACCACTTATTAAACTATGAAATTAACTGGATGGTGTTTTTACAGACTTCAAAGTATGAGTGTACATCTGTTTAAAAATTGGGTTGTTATTTGTTAGTTCGATGGCTTTTTGGAAATTGATTTCTTACGTATCAAAGCTATGTGCCATTAGGATGTAATGTGGTGTTGCCATGAAACCAGGGTTTTCTGCTTTCCATTTCTGTGTTTGTGGTTAGGTGTTTAACAAGATGAAGTGAACAGGGTTCACCTCCCACCTCCTCCCCTTACTTATTGTACATTATTGAAAATTATCTGTTTTATGGCAGAAAAATAGGTTGTATCACAGAAATATCATGCAACTCTTTTTTTCCGTCTATTTTTTGTTACATTCATGAACAAAATTTTGCTTGAGAAATGCTGGTTTCTGAAAACTAAGTTTGGAGGTAAAGGGCATACATATTTCACATACATATATTTTAATATATTTAACATACACATTTATGTAGTATATACATACATGTATATATAGATACGAATGTTTTACCTACATACATATATGATTTTTAACCTTTTTTGATGTATTTTCTTCTAAAGGCAACCTGACCAGCACATAAACATCCATTATCACATTTCAAGGATGAATATGTAGAAGTGGAATACTGCTTTGTGATGATTGCATTTGATATGTTTCCGTCTTTTAATTTTAATTACTTTTGATGCTCCTGCTAGTGGTTGATTTATCCTTCTTTAGCTGCTGTCAGGAAAGATGTCAAGTTGTCTGGTTTAAGGTGAGAAGTATTATTTCTACAGAGGCCATCAGTGTTGAGAGGGTACCCAGATGTGTGATGATTCAAAAGAAATTCACTGAAGAGAGGCATGTCAATGGGTTACAGAAGTGCTGAACTCCTCTGAAGCATTGTGGAATAAAACATATGAGAAATAAAGGATTTGTCATTAAGATTTTTAATGAATTGCCTTGTTAATCCATACGCTGTATGTGTGTTTCAACAGTTCTAGGCTTAATTAGTGTACTTGATGATTATGTGTATTATCTGATGTACACACTGATTAAGCATTGTCCACACACTGGAGCTGGAAACAAGATTAGTCTTTAAAGTAGTATCTAGTCATCTAACCCAGGACTCAGGATGCAAATAGATCAACTTACGTAAAATTAAATTAGTTCTGATAGAACCGATTTTGTCCGAGCAGCTGGTGTCACATTGTAAGCAACATTCTCTTGTTGTAAGAAATAAAGGGTTTCTGTTGGCAGAACCTTATATCCTTTTAAGCTTAAAAACTCTAGGCAGACAGTGTTAGAGTTGAACCAAAACTCTTAGACACCAGGAATCATGGAATATTTTCACTTAACTCATTGCACTGTGTTGTAGAAATGCTGTTTATTACGCTGTTTCGACAGCTGGGGGACTGAGTGCCAGGCTCAAAATGCTTTTCCTGATAATCTTCTGTTTTTAGGCATTTACAACTTTTGTAGATTTTCTCTCATACTGAGATTCTTCGGAGAGTATTTTAGGTCATATATTCAAACATACAGTGAACTCTTCTCTGCTTGAATTTGCAAATAATTTAGGTATTTTATCTTTTCTCTCTTTTGTTCAATAACTACGTTTCAATAACCTCAGATATGCAGATGACACCACCCTTATGGCAGAAAGTGAAGAAGAACTAAAAAGCCTCTTGATGAAAGTGAAAGTGGAGAGTGAAAAAGTTGGCTTAAAGCTCAACATTCAGAAAACGGAGATCATGGCATCCAGTCCCATCACTTCATGGGAAATAGATGGGGAAACAGTGGAAACAGTGTCAGACTTTATTTTTGGGGGCTCCAAAATCACTGCAGATGGTGACTGCAGCCATGAAATTAAAAGACGCTTACTCCTTGGAAGGAAAGTTATGACCAACCTAGATAGCATATTGAAAAGCAGAGACATTACTTTGCCAACAAAGGTCCATCTAGTCAAGGCTATGGTTTTTCCAGTAATCATGTATGGATGTGAGAGTTGGACTGGGAAGAAGGCTGAGTGCCGAAGAATTGATGCTTTTGAACTGTGGTGTTGGAGAAGACTCTTGAGAGTCCCTTGGACTGCAAGGAGATCCAACCAGTCTATACTAAAGGAGATCAGCCCTGGGTGTTCTTTGGAAGGAATGATGCTAAAGCTGAAACTCCAGTCCTTTGGCCACCTCATTCGAAGAGTTGACTCATTGGAAAAGACTCTGATGCTGGGAGAGATTGAGGGCAGGAGGAAAAGGGGACAACAGAGGGTGAGATGGCTGGATGGCATCACTGACTCGATGGATGTGAGTCTGGGTGAACTCTGGGAGTTGGTGATGGACAGGGAGGCCTGGCGTGCTGCGATTCATGGGGTCGCAAAGAGTCGGACACGACTGAGCAACTGAACTGAACTGAAAGTCAAATTTAGCATTTAAGAAGTTAAAGACCAGAAGTTTGTTTGAAAATTACCTGCAACATTGCCAAGAAAGCAATTGTCCTTCATTTGTGTGTGTTCCACATGTTTGTGGGGTATCTCTGGCTGGATGTTCTATGCTGTTGTATGTGCTGGGTTGTGTGGAAGATGCTTTCTGCTCTCAGGAAAGAGGATGAGTCAGCGGGGAGTAAATTCGGGAGGGGGGAAAAGATAGCTACAGGGGGCTGAGTGGTGTTGGAGGTAGTCACAGCGCGTGAGTGGAGAACAGAGAGCTCAAAAGGAAAATGCTTGTTGTGAATGACAGAGAGACTCACTCACATGACTTAGGTAGGATCCATTTCCTGCAAAACCTCCCATATCAATTTCACAACCTTTTCAAACAAAGTCTTGAGATGTTCTTGTCCTTCCATAAAAATGTATCGCATCATGTTCAGTTTTCACTGCGTCATCTGTGGACACTGCCATAGTTTTTTTGAGGGGGGGGCTACAATGGTTTTAGTTGCAGAATGTGGGATCTAGTTCCCTGACCAAGGATCAAACCTAGACCCTCTGCATTGGAGCACGGTCTTAGCCAGTGGACCACCAGGGAAGTCCCTACTGCTGTGGTTTAAAAAGTCAGTGTCACATCTATATGTTTATGTGTGACATTTCTTTTTTCTTTTTCTTTTTTGTTTTTAAGCTTTTTATTTTGTACTGGGATCTTCCCATGTTGCTGCTGCTGCTGCTGCTAAGTCACGTCAGTCGTGTCCGACTCTGTGTGACCCCATAGACGGCAGCCCACCAGGCTCCGCCATCCCTGGGATTCTCCAGGCAAGAACACTGGAGTGGGTTGCCGTTTCCTTCTCCAATGCATGAAAGTGAAAAGTTGAAAGTGAAGTTGCTCAGTCGTGTCTGACTCTTTGCGACCCCATGGACTGTAGCCCACCAGGCTCCTCTGTGCATGGGATTTTCCAGGCAAAAGTACTGGAGTAGGATGCCATTGCCTTCTCCCATGTGGCACAGTGGTAAAAAGTCTGCTTGCCAATACAGGAGACCTGGGTTTGATCCCTGTGTCGGGAAGATCCTCTAGAGTAAGAAATGGCAACCTGCTCTAGTACTCTGGCCTGGAAAATCCCATGGACAGAGGAGCCTGGTGGGCTACAGTCCATGGAGTCACATAAGATTTGGACATGACTGAGCAGGCACACTACTACTTATAGCGAATTAACAATGTCATGGTTTCAGGTAAACAGCAAAGGGACTCAGCCATACATATACATATATCCATTCTCTCCCAAACTCCCCTCCCATCCAGGCTGCCACATGACATTGAGCAGAATTCCATGTGCTATTATATGTGACATTTCTATCCATCTTTATTTATTTGCTAGATTTAAGATTGCATTATAATTTTGAGGGCCTTTTTTTTTTTTAAGTTCTCTTTGATGGATAGTTATCCCACTGCTCTTATGCATGTTGTATTTGAGCTCATAGAATTCTTTTCTCTATTCATTTAATAAAGTGTTGTTTAAAAAAGTAAAATTAAAAACAGAAAAAACCTCTGATGTCATGAATCCATGGACTTTAGGGGGATGAGTGGGTTGGGGGAAAAGACATAAAGTGATGTTGAGTGTCCATTGATAAGCCCCTTGGAGAAGGCGATGGCACCCCACTCCAGTACTCTTGCCTGGAAAATCCCATGGATGGGGGAGCCTGGTGGGCTGCAGTCCATGGGATCATGAAGAGTCGGACACAACAGAGCAACTTCACTTTCACTTTTCACTTTCATGCATTGGAGAAGGAAATGGCAACCCACTTCAGTGTTCTTGCCTGGGGAATCCCAGGGATGGGGGAGCCTGGTGGGCTGCCATCTATGGGGTCGCGTAGAGTCAGATACGACTGAAGCGACTTAGTAGCAGCAGCAGCAGTGAGTGCATAGGGAACAGCACCTTAAGGAGAAGTGTTTTGCCAATTACTGACTCAGGATCGGAGGATAGACAAGAACACTTCTGCATCAGTAGTGATAGGTGACAGTACACCAGTGTCACTGCAGGGGAATGCCATCTGGAAGGTGATCAAATCCTTTAAACATATCTAGACAATTTAGTGAAGCATTTTCATCTTTGAGAATCTTCTCTGGAAAAAAAAAAAAAACCCTAATAGGGGAAAAAAAAAATACTTCCAAATAAGGATGTTCGCCACAGCATTGTTTATAATGGAGAAACAGATAACACTCCTGTCATGCAGTGGGGGAAGACAGCTATCCACAGAACAGATATTTGATGGAATTCAGTTTGATGGAATTAAGCTATTTTCCTGGAGAAGATCATCAGTTGTGCTTTGTAGAATGCATTCACCTGTTCACCTGTGTGTTGTAGTTCAACCTATAGGTTTCCTGGGAATAACCCCCCAGTCCATCTATAAATAGAGGTTAAAGGATTGCCTTGACAGTGTCCAGCCCTGGTTAGGGGCGTGGGTTTTCCCAGAGTGGGGTCTCTATTTGCCTTGATGGTGTTACAGGGCTGTGCTCCAGGAGGGAGGATCATGAGAGCAACGCCGCCAGCCATGGTTTAAATCCTCTCTCCTAGGAATGATATATGATGAAGGTCACTAAAGGATATTTTAGATATTCTAAAGTATATTCCTAGACTGAGTTACAGCAGCAGTTACAGTTACAGCTGGATGGAGCTTCCATCCAGCTTGGAGTCCATGAGTCTATAGGTTGATGTCATCAGCCTGTCCTGAGTGACGGCGTGAAGCCTGTGTGTGTCAGGGAGGATGTGGCTGAGTGCAGTGTGCATCCGGGATGAAGATTCTTCCTGATGGAGCTCCAGTCCAGCTGGCCTCGGCACTGGTGGTGGCTGCACTTCTCAGGGCAGGGGTCTGTTGTGAGGTTTCAGGTACTGCAGACCATGCACTGCTGCCCAGGGTCCCTGCCACATGCACAGTGAGGGCACAGGGCTTTCTGTTCTGCTTCCTTCAGCCATCTCCCTGCCTCCTTCTATATTCTGCAGCTTGGCTTCTCCTTCCTTTACTCCTCCGTTAGATTTATTATGACAGTCTTGCCTTTTGTGAGTTCTTATATGCTGCTTTAAGTTCCTTCTGTAACAAGCATCACACATCACACTAGCAAGTAAGTAAATAGATCACACTTGCTCCTTTGAAGAAACTCTACGACAAACCTAGACAGTGTGTTAAAAAGTAGAGACATCATCTTGGCCAATAAAGGTCTGTATAGTCAAAGCTATGATTTTTCTAGTAGCCATGTATGGATGTGAGAGTTGGACTATAAGGAAGGCTGAGCACCAAAGAATTGATGCTTTCCAAATGTGGTGATGGAGAAGACTCTTGGAGTCCTTTGAACAGCAATGAGATCAAACGAGTTAATCCTAGAGGAAATCAACCCTGAGTATTCATTGGAAGAACTGATGCTGAAGCTGAAGCTCCAATATTTTGGTCAACTGTTGAAAAGAGCTGACTGATTAGAAAAACACTCTAATTATAGGAAAGATTGAGGGCAAGAGAAGAAGTGGGCAACGGAGGATGAGATGGTTGGATGGCATCACCGACTCAGTGGACATGAGTTTGAGCAAACTCCAGGAGATAGTGAAGGACAGGGAAGCCTGGTGTGCTGCAGTCCATGGGGACACAAAGAGTTGGACACGACTCAGCGACTAAACAATAACAAAATAGACTGGCAGTCTTCTGTGCTCCAGCCTGGTTACCCAGTGATCTGGAGGTGTGGGGGAGATGCTAAGAGGTGCCTCTAGCCTCATGCATATCCTTAGTCTGCTCCAGAGTTGGGGGCCAGCCAAAGAAGGAAATCTTTCAGTCATGTCCGACTCTTTGCAACCCCATGGGGGGCTTCCCTGATAGCTCAGTTGGTAAAGAATCCATCTTCAATGCAGGAGACCCTAGTTTGATTCCTGGGTCAGGAAGATCCCCTGGAGAAGGGATAGGCCACCCACTCCAGTATTCTTGGGCTTCTCTTATGGCTCAGCTGGTGAAGAATCCACCTTCAATGCAGGAGATCTGGGTTCGATCCTTGGGTTGGGAAGATCCCTTGGAGAAGGGAATGGCAACCCACTCCAGTATTCTGGCCTGGAGAATTCCATGGACTGTATAGTCCATGGGGTTGCAAAGAGTTGGACATGACTGAGCGACTTTCACTTTCACTTTTTTTCAAGGAAGGAACTGGTCTCTATCTTAGTACTTTGTGGAGTAGGTGAGACAGTAAAAAGTTGACTCAGGAGTCTCAGGAGGGTTGCTATCCCAATTGTGGTTTCTATCCCAATTGACACTTGATGTTTGGAAATGAAGAGGGCTGGGGATACATTCTTCATGGACAGACACGTTCACACTGGACCCACATGCTCTCTGCTCTTCCCCAATATTTGAATTTTGTCATAATCATTGAATACAGAGTGAAGGGTCATTAGCTCACTCTCTTCTGTCCAAAGGGAACTTGCAAATGAGATGAAGAAGCAACCATAAATTTCTACATCGGGGTGCGCTAGACTCGTTTTGAATATTTTCATACCTGCTTCTTCTTCATCTCACTCTGATCTCAACTGTCAGTGCCAAGATGAATTGTATGTTGAGATGAAAGGTAGGAGCGAGACAGCAGTTGAGGGAATCCCAGGGAGGATGCATCCGAGATCCACTCGGGGCAGCAGCAGAGGATGTCTCTGCTCTTCGCCACAGAGGTTGACAGCCTGCGCTCCTTGTATTCCAGGTGGAGGGGGCTTACAGTCTGTAGGGGCACAGAGCACGTAGACACTTGTCTTCAATATGAGCTGCGTGGTAACCTCTGCTGTGTGTTTGATGAGTTGATGCTTTGTATCTTCCCACTAGACCAAGAAGCCCTGGAGGACGAGGGCCTTCTGGTCCATCATCTTCCCTGAATCCTTCTGGGGAGGTTGTGGGGTTTCCCATTCACCTCTGAGTTTGAGGGAGACTTAGTAGCCTTGGCCCCATGGCTAATTCCCACTAATTTCTCCTTCAAATTTTGAAAATTCCAGTTTTTGTGACGTTGACATGATCCTCACCACCCATTACTGCTCCTTGTGGTCCCTGCATGTTCACAGAAGTTCCAGCCCCCCACACTGCTTCCTCTTCACCTTGCTCCTCAGGCTGCTCTTGGTGTTACGGTCACCATCTCTGTACTGGCCCCTTGATTCCTTGTCCTCCCCACCTTCAGTGATCTTTCCCTCTATCCCCCTCAGGGTCCATTCAACCCCCTACGTGACACTCATGACCTTGTCATCACCAGTAGCTACCACCTGGCAGAGTGGGTATTGTAAGCGCCCTGTCTCCTGACTGTTTTCTCTCTTGTACAATGCAGGTGCCACAGCCCATCCTTACGCACTGTGGTAGCCCTCCTTTGCCCCACCTGCACCCTCCTGCACTCACTCACCAGTCTACAGCATCCTCCTCAGCTCTGTGCCTGCGCCCAGGCACCCTAGTAGGGCTGGAAAACCTGACTTCATGGAGCCTCTGTCTTCCCAACCCCAGCACTCCTTAACTTCTAAATAACAGGATCAGATGGGAACTTCTGGTCTCATCCTCCACTGGGCATGAGTGCAGAGACTTGACAAGTACTCGTCAAGTATTTGCATCCATAAAGTTTAAAAACAGGTGTCGCACTCTAGGGCTTCCCTGGTGGCAAAGTGGTAAAGAATCTGCCTGCAATACAGGAGACATAAGAGATGCGGGTGTGATCCTGGGTCAGAAAAATTCCCCGGAGAATGGAATGGCAACCCACTCCAGTATTCTTGCCTGGGAAATCCCGTGGACAGAGGAGCCTGGCAGGATACAGTCTATGAGATCTCAAAAGAGTCAGACATGACTTAGCAGCTAAACAATGACAATAACAACATCTCAATATAACCTCCATAAACCAGATGCTTGTAGAATTAACTGCAATATCTTCTAACATTAGTGGTTTACAGATCTATCTTAACACTTTGGGCTTTATTTATTTAGCTTTTTTCTCTGCAAAGATTAAGTATTTCAGAGCCATCTATAGGTCTGCCTAGGGGCTGATTTAGATGGAGGAGAAGAGACAGAAATGATACTTCTTCCCCACAAGAGATGGAAGAATCCAGTTACCCAAATCACAACACTCTTGTCCCCTGTCGTTTCCCCAGTGGGGATGTGTACAGAAAGCAGAAACCACACTAACTCCCTAAACCGTTAGTTCCTCACCTCACCACAGTGAATAACTCAGACTTCCCAGGTGGCACTAGTGGTAAAGAACCCGCCTGCCAATGCAGGAGACATAAGAGACACAGGTTCGATCCCTGGGTCAGGAAGATCCCCTGGAGAAGGGCACGGCAACCCACTGCAGTATTCTTGACTGGAGAATACAAGGGACATAGGAGACTGGAGGGCTATAGTCCAGGTTCCAAAGGCTCAGACAGGAACAGACAGTGAGAAGGACAAGTGACTTAGCCTGCACAGTGAAGAGTGACGACAAAGGTAGAAGAAGCCCTTCCGAGAAGCACCAAGACCTCAGTTTTGCTCCAGATATTTGGATTTCTGGAAAAAAACCACAAACAGTGTCTTACTCTGAGGACAGCAGTGAGAAAAGTTTGGGTCCCTTTTGAGAAGAGTCTTCCAGGAAGTGGAATCACTTTTAGTGCCTCTTTGTTGAAGCTAAAATATATTTGACATACGGTACATGGTGCTGTGCTCTGTCGCGTCCGACTCTTTGCAGCCCCATGCCCTGTAGCCCGCCAGGCTCCTCTGCCCATGGGATTTCCCAGGCAAGAATACTGGAGTGGGTTGCCATTTCCTCCTCCAGAGGATCTGCCCCTCCTAGGGATCTAACCCATGTTTCCTACTTGGCAGGCGGATTCTTTACCCCTGAACCACCTGGGAAGCCCATATCCGGCATATAACATTATATGAATTTAAAGTATACAATGTGTTAATTTGATAAATGTATACATTTACAAGTTTGATACTTTTGTATCACTGTAATGTGATTACCATTGTCTCTTACAAATGATGCTGGAGATTAAATTAAGTTATCCCTGGGCAGGAACGAGCATGACATTTCCAGAAATGGTGAGGAGCTACCTGTGGAGACTCTGTGTAAACAGAAACACTTAAAATAGCTGAAGAGGCAAAGTGGGGTCAAACTGAGAAACCCTAATAGTACTGAGACAGCTGGACTTAGTCCTGCAGATCAAAGAGGTTTCTAAGCAGAGGATGTCTTTATTAGGCTAACTCTAGCTGTCTAAGAAATCCACACAAAAATGTACAATAGCACAAATACAAGAATAGTTTAATTTTGATCATGTAAATAGGCTCAAAAGCTCTTGTTTTTTAAGAGGAGTTGGGGGTTTTGGTCCATGCAGTCATTCAGGGCTCAGACTGACTGGAGCTCTGCCATCTTCATTGCATGATGTTCAAGGTCATCTCTGCATTTGGCAGAAAAGGATGAAGCTTGCAGGCAAATGGAGAGGCTCTGTGGGCTGGACAAAAGTGACTGACATGTGCCACCTCTGCATGTGGACACAGCTAACCTCAAAAGAGGGAGAGAGGCTTAGCCTGGTAGTTGTCCAGGAAAAAAAGGAAAGCCATAGAATGGACATAACTAGATTGGCCTTCTAGGAAAATGATACTGGAGGTGGGGGAAGGATGTCCTGGAAAGAAGCACCTTCCTGGGACCGTGGATGAGCATGGGTACCAGGATGTATTAGGAGTTCAGATGATGGATGATGGGAGTTTAGGCAGGCCCTGGAGGTAGGTTGGGAAAGGGATCCTCATGGGCGTATGTAAAGAGATATAACTACAGGGATGGCAGGGGCCTTGGAGTCTGGATTCCTGTATGATATGTGGGTGGGGTTGTTGTACAGAGCCTGGAGACTGGTCAGCAAGGGGCCACCCAGTGACTCCACGGGACTGGAACTCTAACAGCTGAACATCCCTCTCAGATGAAGAAAGCTGATGTCTGGGATTTAACCCAACGTGGAACAGACAGTGAGAAGGACAAGAGCCCTGAGTCCTAGACCAGTGGTATGGTGTTTACAGGCTACTGAGGACCTGGAGCTGTGCTGGCCACCAGGGGTGAGCGCTGGACTGCAGGAGGCCCCCTGAATCGAGATACCCCAAGTCACATCATGTATCATTCTTGCCTGGGTTCTTAGGATGGAGTCCTGAGCAGTTTCTGATTGTATCATCTGTTCAGCCAAGGGTCAGAAAGTATTGTGCAGTCTCTGGAAACTTGCTCAACATTTTTAGTCTTTGCCACTAATTTATTTAGATGTTTCATCTTCTCACTTATTTAAATGTCAGTGGCAGGAGCTGGGCACCCAGAGTGCTGCACCAGCCTCCCCTGCCATTCAGGACATTCAGAGTGTGGCCAGCAGCCTTGCTGTTTTCTCTGTCTTCTCATTCTGAAGCCATCCTTCCTCTTCTGCTCTCTCTTTTCTTTTTGTTGCTTTAAATGCTAGCTGTTCAGTCATGAAACACATTTCAAACACCTTCACAAAATGAACTGTAGAAACCACAGAGAGGCCTTTGTTGGAGACCTCATGGTCCACTCCATCAATCTCAGGGAGATGGAAACCAGGAAGTCAGAAGATGCAGAGCTCTTCCCAAGTGGAACTGTAATAGGCTTGGTCTGCCTTTCTGGGAAGAGGGAGCAAGCTGGTCATGGACAAATATTTCTGTCTTTCCTACAGTAATATGTTGAAAGCTTGACCCCCAATATGATGGTATTTACAAGTTCCACCTTTGGGAAGAGATTAAATTCAGGTGAGGTCATGAGGGTGGGGTGCCCATGGGGGGTTAGTGCTCTTACAAAGAGAGTAAGAGACCAGAGCTCACTCTTTCCACCCTGCGAGGACAGTGAGAAAATGGCCATCTGCAAGCCAGGAAGAGTGTTCTTTCCAGGAAAGGAATCACCTTGGTCTTGGACTTCCAGGACTGTGGGAAGTCAATGTCAGCTATTAAACCTGCCTGATCTGTGGTAATTGGTTGTAGCAGCCTGAGCTAATACATTCACGTAAGCCCAAATCTATCCAAGTGGAGTAACTCCTGTGTGTGTGTGTGTGTGTGTGTGTGTGTGCGTGTGTGTGTGTGTGTGTGTGTAGGAGGAGCAGTTGTGCAGATAAATACAACAGCCCACACACCTAGAATGATTTGCGTGTGCCGCATGTGTGCACAGAGCTGGACCTCCAGCCGCAGGGATGTGATCCAGAACCAGCAGAGAGCGTGGAAGGGAGATGCAGACGAGCCATCACCATGGCGACCCCGCTTAGATCCCTAACTCCAGGATCCAAGGCCACCATGTCACCACGAATGAAACAGGTACAGGGATCTTAGCACAGATTTCATGCACCTAAGTGATGCTGCCATCACAAGGCTGAGTGAGCTGCCTGCCCACCATGGACTGAATGTAGTTCAGCTGCTCAGTGATGAAGCAACACTATATGTATCTGATGTCAAGGCCATATTGCAAATACATAGATCAGATCAGATCAGATCAGTCACTCAGTTGTGTCCAACTCTTTGCGACCCCGTGAATCACAGCATGCCAGGCCTCCCTGTCCATCACCAACTCCCGGAGTTCACTCAGACTCACATCCAACGAGTCAGTGATGCCATCCAGCCATCTCATCCTCTGTCGTCCCCTTCTCCTCTTGCCCCCAATCCCTCCCAGCATCAGAGTCTTTTCCAATGAGGCAACTCTTCGCATGAGGTGGCCAAAGTACTGGAGTTTCAGCTTTAGCATCATTCCTTCCAAAGAAATCCCAGGGCTGATCTCCTTCAGAATGGACTGGTTGGATCTCCTTGCAGTCCAAGGGACTCTCAAGAGTCTTCTCCAACACCACAGTTCAAAAGCATCAATTCTTCGGCGCTCAGCTTTCTTCACAGTCCAACTCTCACATCCATACATGATTACTGGAAAAACCATAGCCTTGACTAGATGGACCTTTGTTGGCAAAGTAATGTCTCTGCTTTTGAATATGCTATCTAGGTTGGTCATAACTTTCCTTCCAAGGAGTAAGCGTCTTTTAATTTCATGGCTGCAGTCACCATCTGCAAATAGATAAGAACAGATACAGATATAGGTGTGGGTGTAGATACAGGTAAAGATGCACCTACAGATGCAGAAGTACATGTACCATGATTCTCAACAAAGTTTTTACTTCTCACTGTATTTTAAGCTGCATCTTAGTGTTCATCTGATTCTTAAATGAAAAGCATCACCTGGCAAAAGAAAGATCTTAAAATTTCTTATTGACGTCATCAATTTTGCATGAACAATGTTCATTTTCCTGAATGATAACAACTTTGTAGAAGTTCAGAAGGTGGAACATTAGGAAGCTTTTACAGTGGTATCTATTTCTAAGATCATGGAATGCAGTCCCATCACTTCATGGCAAATAGATGGGGAAAAATGGAAACAGTGACAGACTTGATATTCTCAGGCTTCAAAATTACTGTGGATGATGACTGTAGCCTTGAAATTAAAAGATGCTTGCTCCTTGAAAGAAAAGCTATGACAAACCTAGACAATGTATTAAAAAGCAGAGACATCACTGCCGACAAAGGTCTGTATAGTCAAAGCTGTGGTTTTTCCAGTAGTCATGTATGGATGTGAGAGTTGGACCATAGAAGGCTGAGTGCCAAAGAATTGACACTTTCAATCTGTGGTTTTGGAGAAGACCGATAGTCCCTTGGACAGCAAGGATATCAAACCAGTCAATCTTAAAGTAAATCAACTCTGACTATTCATTGAAAAGACTGAAGCTGAAGCTCCAATACCTTGGTCACCTGATGTGAACAGCCGATTCATTGGAAAAGACCCCAATTGGGAAAGATTGAAGGCAGGAGGAGAAGAAGGTGACAGAGTATGAGATGGTTGGATGCCATCACTAAGCCAATGGACATGAGTTCGAGCAAGCTCTGGGAGATAGTGAAGGACAGGAAAGCCTGGTGTGCTGCTGTCCATGGGGTCACAGAGAGTTGGGCATGACTTAGAGACGGATCAACAATAACAGATCAACAACAATAACAACAACAGGATGCCACGGCAGATTCCATACCCAGTTCTTATAAAATTGTAGAGCTGGAGGACTTCTTTCTGGTCTCCCCAGGAGTTACACCAATGTAGGGCAGTTTACTGTGCCAGGTACACGTTAGTTTTTCTGTTTAAAATGTTTTTAAACCGAACTTTCAAAATTCCAAAGTTAGCTCACATAATGCATAGTACAAAAAAGACTGAATTTTTACCTTCTAAGATCAAGAAGAGTTGACTCATTGGAAGAGTTGACTCATTGGAAAAGTCTCTGATGCTGGGAGGGATTGGGGGCAGGAGGAGAAGGGGATGACAGAGGATGAGATGGCTGGATGGCATCACTGACTCGATGGACGTCTGAGTGAACTCCGGGAGCTGGTGATGGACAGGGAGGCCCGGAGTGCTGCGATTCATGGGGTCGCAAAGAATCGGACACGACTGAGAGACTGAACTGAACTGAACTGAAGATCAAAAACAAAACAATGGTGTCTGTTCTTTCCACTTCTGTCCTAAATTAGAACTCTTAACCAGGACAGTTAGGCAAGAAATGGAATAAAAGTCATCCATTTTGAAAGGAAGTAGTAAAACTTTTCCATTTGCAGATGATGTGATATGGTATATAGTTATGTATACAGAAAACACTAAGGAATTCACTGAAAAGACTATTAGAGCTAATAAGCAAGTTCAATAAGGTTTAGAGTTACAGCATCAATATGTAAAAATCAATTGTATTTCTACACACAGCAATAAACAAAACGTGAAAGTAAGAAAATAGCTTTACCTACAATAGTATCAAAAAGAATAAAACACTTAGGAATAAATTTATTAAGAGAAGTGTAAAACTTTGAACACCATAAAACATTATTGAAAGAAATGAAACAAGGCCTAAATAAATGAAAGGGCATGTTCTTGGATTAGGAATTTCAGTGTTGTTAAGATGGCATCACTGACTCAGTGGACATGAGTTTGCACAAACACTGGGAGATAGTGAAGGACAGGGAAGTCTGGTGTGCTACAGTCCATGGGGTCGCAAAGAGTCGGACATGACTGAGTGAATGAACAACAAGATGGCAATACTAAGCAAGGTGATTTGCACATCAAGCACATCAAAAACTCCAGCTGGCTTCTTTGCAGGAATTGACAAGTTGATCCTAAGTTTCATATGGAAATTCAAGGAATCCATAATAGCCAAAATAGTCTTGGATAAGAACTAAGTTGGGGGGCTCACAGATCCCAATTTCAAACCTTGCTCCAAAGCTACAAGGATCAATGTAGTGTGGCATGGACATGAAGACAGACCTATAGATCAATAGAATTAAGAGAGAGTCTGGAACAAAATCCCTACCTCCATCATACATTGATTTCAACAAGGATGCCAAGACAATGCAACAGGGAAAACATATTCTTTTCAATGAAGTTACTTGGACAGCTGGATATTCACATGCAAAGGAATGCGGTTGGACCCCTACTTTATGCGAAGTACAAAAATTAAGTCAAAGTGAATAAAAAACCTACATGTCAGGGCTCAAACTATAAAACTCTCAGGAGAAAACATAGATGTAATCTTTGTGACCTTGAATTTGGCAATAGTTTCTTAGTTATGACCCCAAAGCAAAATTTTGCAAATTATATATCTGATAAGGGACTTGTATCTATGATACATATATAAAGAATTCTTACAACTCAATAATAAAAATACAAACCCAGTGTAAAAATGGCCAAAAGATCTGTTCTTCAATAAATGATATCAAATAACCAATTAAGCACATGAAAAGATTCTCAATATCCTTAGTCATTAAAGAAACATAAATCAAAACCATTAGTAACACCCACATGACCCAGAATGGCCATGCTGCTGCTGCTACTGCTGCTAAGTCGCTTCAGTCATGTCCGACTCTGTGCGACCCCAGAGATGGCAGCCCATCAGGCTCCCCCGTCCCTGGGATTCTCCAGGCAAGAACACTGGAGTAGGTTGCCATTTCCTTCTCCGATGCATGAAAGTGAAAAGTGTAAGTGAAGTCACTCAGTCATGTCCGACCCCCCGTGACCCCATGGACTGCAGCCTTCCAGGCTCCTCCATCCATGGGATTCTCCAGGCAAGAGTACTGGAGTGGGGTGCCATTGTCTTGATAAAATATAATAACAAGTACTGGTGAAGATGTGGGGAAATTAGAATTATCATGTACTGCCAGTGGGAATGTGAAATGGTGCAGCTGCTTTGGAAAACAATCCAGAAGGTAAGGTTACCAAGTGACCTAGTTAATTCCACTCTGCAGAATACACCCATGAGAAAGGAAAGCATACCCTACACGCAAAAACTTGTATATTAATATTTACAGCAGCACTGTTCACAGATGTCCAGTGGCTGGTGAAGGGATAAGTAAAATAGGGTGTGTCTCCAGGGGTCTCCAGGGGCTTCTCTGGTGGTCCAGTGGTTAAGACATAGCACTTCCAGTGCAGGGGGCATAGGTTCCACCTCAGGTCAGAGAACTAAGACCCTGCATGTCATGCAGTGCAGCCAAAAATATATCCAAACAGTGAAATATCATTCAGTAGTACAAAATAATGTCCTCACACATGCCACAACATGGATGAATCTTGAAAATATACCAAGTGAAAGAAGCCGGTAACAAAGGACAAGATATTGTACGATTATTATGAAATGTTCAAAATAGGCAAATTCACAGTGACAGGAAGTAGATTGGGAGTTATATGGGCCTGAAGAAGGGAATCAGCTGCGGGGGGCTATAGGGGGTGGATGGAGACTGACTGCTAGTGGTTATGGCATTTCTTTGGAGGGTGATAAAGACGCTCAGAAATTGTGGTAATGGTTGCATGACTGTGAACACACTGAACATTAAATTGCATAATTTAAACAGGTGGCTAATCTGGAATGTCCTTTATATTTCAGTAAAGCTGTTCTTTTATAATTTGTCAATAGTAGGTGATTGCTTATTCCATTGTCAATAATATCAATCAAGTCACTGAAATTAATCAAGTGTCTGATCTACCAGCTAGAAACCCATGTTATTACTACCCTGGAAACATTTGCATCTTGTGTGGGTTCACTAGTGGAATGGCTCAGAGCTCAGGAAAGGGACTCATTTCACAAGGCAGAGTCAAAGTACTGTCCACTCCCAGGTTGGGTATTCTCAGATTGCATATCCTTGGCTCCTAATTTGCATTGGAGTATTACTTTTAATTTTTTTAAGGTATCTTCTGAAATGTATTGATAACATAAAACCATTATGAGTTCTATTGGAGTATGTGTGTGTATGCGTGTGCTTGGTCACTGACTCTTTGAGAACCTAAGGACTGAGCCCACCAGGCTCCTCTGTCCATGGCATGTGGGATTCTCCAGGCAAGAATACTGGAGTGGGTTACCATGCCCTCCTCCAGGGCAGCTTCCCCACCCAGGGAATGAACCTGTGTCTCCTGAGGCTCCTGCATTGCAGGCAGATTCTTTACTGCTGAGCCACCTGGGAAACCCTTTATTGGAGGGCTTTAAATATCACAGTGAAATTTTGCACTAGGCACTTAGATTATTTACATGCCAAACTGCTGCAAAATGTGAATAAGTTGATAGACCACATGCTAGGAAGGACAGTGAGTCTAAGTGTAAACCATCCCTCCCCTCATAGGAAATGGAACTGTGAAGTGAAGTGAAAGTCGTTCAGTCATGTCTGACTCTTTGCGACCCGTGGACTATGCAGTCCATGGAATTCTCCAGGCCAGAATACTGGCGTGGGTAGGCTTTCCCTTCTATAGGGGATCACACCCAGGTGTCCCACATTGCAGGCGGATTGTTTATCAGCTGAGCCACAAGGGAAGCAAAAAGTCAGGTCAGAAAGTGTTTAATATTGTCCCTGCCCAAGCAAGAATGGGCTGCTTGTTTTGGTGAACAGAGACTTAGAGGCTGGATGGGTTCCATCCTGGGCCGGGCCTCCAGGTCCTTGGAGGGCGTTTGGCTAGAAGGAAGTCTGCAGACAGGGAAGAGGGTGGGATTCTGGTCCCTCTCAGAAAACCGAGACACAGAATGATGCAGGCAAAGGGTCTCCAGCCATTCCTTGAGGCCCTGCTGGAGGAGAAGACTGGGGTCCTTCATCTCATATCATACCCTCCTCTGTTCAGAGAGCCTGGTGCAGTGGCTGTGAGGTTTGTTCAATGTTGAAAGGATGGGAAAAGTTTTTAATTCTTAAAAAGATTTATACAGTTTTCCTTTTTTATGACAATAAACTTATCAATCAATGCCTTTTTTTTCTATTATGGACACAGATTCTAATTCACTCTAAGATGCTACTGCCATGGTGGCTTATTCTTTGAAATATAAATCATCTCAAACTTTAAAATGTTGCCATGTGGTTCAACCCTACAAACAAATAAGAAGCAAGATCTTCATTCTGTTACTAGTTTGTTGAAAAATATGACCAAAGGTGTTTTAAAAATAGCCTCCAGGTAAATAATTGGAGGCAAGATTGTCCCTGCCGATTTTTTGTCCCGTTTCCCAAAAACTCCCCTCATCTTGGCAGTCTGGGGGTCGTCCCTTTCCGAGGTAAAAGGGCTTGCTGCACAGTTTGAAGGATCTGTTGTTTTTTTTTTCCCCAATATTTCATTTCTTTGATATGGTTAGGAGTGAGAAGCAGACTGAGGATCTGCTAGGAGTCCGGATGAAAGCAGGCACATGAAAAAATTCCCTGAAGAGCTGGACACGACCTGCTGAGGGATCGAAACCCAGTGTGAGAGGCAGGGGTGGAATTGCAGGGGTGGGGGCCCTGGGCTGGGAACCCAAGACCATTCATTCCTGGCAGCATCCAGCTCCCCTAAGCTCCACCCAGAAGTGTGGTCGCCTTTGTCATTTTAATTGGTCTGTGTTTGTGAAGTGGGGCCTCTATTTACTTATAGCTTGGGGCTTGTGTTTACCAAGCCTGGTGGAGGCCAAGTGACAGGGCTCCCGCACGCTCTCCCCTGTATCTTGAGGCCCTTTTCTTTTCAGTATCTGTGCCTGTCTAATTCGTGAGCTTCTGTGAAGCAAGCACAGGAGGGTACAAGGCCTACAGGGAGGAATTACACCTAATTACTCAAATAATTGCTAGGCTGTTGCCTTCTTAGTCACTGAAAATAATTTCCAGGTCCCTGGCTTTTATAGATAGTCTTCTGGAGGCAGGAGGACACAGCCCCCTTTTCAACTCAGCCCATTCACTCACAAAATCAGAACACTCGAGCCTGCAAAATTAATAAGCACCACTTCCATTACATATATTTTAGGTTGTTGTTGCCGTGGCGATAAAGTCAGGGACATTGAATCTCCTCTGTTGAGCCATTGTTATCATCCCTGGCCATCTGCTGCCGAGGAGTGATACTCCATCTCATTTGCATGATGACTGATATATGGGAGGTTTGGAAGGACATATGCCACGGCAATCATGTGATGAAAATTAAAGTGAAAGTTTTGGGCCCAGAGCCGAAAAAAAATCTGTGTATGCGCATGAGGCTGTTGATGTGCAAATGTGAGTCATATTGAGAAGGTCTGAATAGGGAGGTGTGACGTAAAGAGGGGACACAAGGCAGGTGCTTATCTCTCGGCAGTCAAAGGCACTGGATGTCATATCATGGGAACTACCTTCCAAAGAAACAGCTTTAATGTTTCCGTTCAGCACACAAGGGAGGAGAGAAATATAAGTTTTGGAAGCGAACAAAAAAGTAAGTTGGAAACTTTGGAACTGCGTTACTGCTAGCATGGAGGTTTAAGTCACTCAGCATTTTAGTAAGTTTCTGTGTTTTAAGTCGTCATGTTGAGTTTTGTTCCTGGGGGAAAAGATGATACCACTAAAGGTTGAAGTTTGGAAGTATGTAGATGGTTTTTCTGATGTTTGTTTGGAACTTTGGTTTCTGGTTTCTGCTGTGGTAGATACTTGGTCAACATTTTAAATGCCCTTTCTGTCTCTCTTTTTTAAATTTTTGCAAAAAAAAAAAAAAAAGATTTTTGGATCTTCGTGGAGAAGGATTTCAGAATAAAATATCTTGGTGCAATTGCATTTATACTGCATCAGTATTGTCTTTGCTCATATACATTTTGAAATGTGCAAATTTGCAACAGAATATTTGATATGAAATGATACTTGGTACACTTCTTTCTCTGAAACAAAGTAAAGTGAAATAATTTCTGAGATCACAAAAACTGTCTTTGAGATCGCAAATCTGACATCTCACTAGGACGGAGGAAATCTTTTCTGGGGAAGCGGGGGGCAGGCAGGGGGGGCTGGTAAGTGGGTTGTCAGCACAACAATATAGATTATTTTTATAAACAAATTACCAATATCAAAGATGTTCCATATTTTTTTTGGAAAGTCAGAAATTCCAGTCATGTTTACACATAAGGGAAAGAGTTTATCTGAAGTCCTAGAGATATTTAAAATGTTAAGTATGGTCTTTATAATCTTGTCTTTAAATATTTAGAGAATTGAATCAGAGCAGCCTTCTTAAAAAATGAGATGGTTCATTTTTTTTATAAATTCAGATATCAGGAGACTCTTTAGAAAGTTAAAGAGTGATAGTAGAAAAGGCTGAAAAAGAGACAGACTTAATATGAACCTTGAACAAAATTCTGCTGAAGGATAAGTTCAATGAAATATTACTAAAAGAGAGAGAAAATTTTCAAATACCTTGATAAACAGTCTTTTGCCTCATGTTCCTTTCATCCTAACAAGGCATTTATTAAACATGCTTTGATACATGTGGAAATAATAGATGTCTCCTAAAGGGGTATAGTGAGCTTTTTCTCTTTCAATTTCAAAGAACAAAGCAGCTAATAGGCAAAGTGTGCAAAATAACTTCTCCAATATTTTTTTTTAATGAAAGTGGCTTATTGTCAGAAAAGTTATACCAACTCTTACCTTATGTAATAACTAGCACTGCAAAACTCAAGAGAAAAGAATTGATGAAGAAATATTAAGCATAATTGTGTACACTATCTTTATGTTAGAGAAAAAAGTAAATAAGGACCAGGAAACCATCAAATTCATAGTCTAAAATAAAACTGAAATTAGACTTTCCTTAACTTTTCCCCTTGCAAATATCATCTGCATATTATCCTACTTTTATGCGTGTAACCTAAGATTACCCATGATCTCTTTTATCCTTATTCTAAATATTCAATTACTCACTGGTGATTATTGTGGCCTTCTTGGCTTACTCCAATATTAGATTAATATAGATTTCTTGTGCCAAATTAGCGGAAATCACTGTTGCACATAAGAGTGATTCGCTCTTTTTTAGTTGTATTTATGTTATAGAAGCTGCATCATTTTAAGCTTAAAAGCTTTTATATTTTAAATTTGGATATACTGTACCTTGGAGAGTATAAGGTAGTTGTATTTAAAACCTTTTAAAGTACATTGGAACTTCTATGGAGATTCTAATTTAGTTATGGTTAAAGGAGTCTTTTTTTTTTTTTTTTTTCAAGAGTGGCCATTGCTATTCTGCTATAACATCAACCAGTAAGTTTTAAAGTTTCTTGGTTCTTCTTAGACATTTTAAGTGCAAATGAAGAATGGAAATGCTCGGAGCTGTCCATGGTAGCATGCTCTTTAAAAAGTTAGATGTTATAAAATGTATATCTATATACTCTGTATAATTGGCCTTATTACCATTTTAAAAGGTCAGGATTAAATTCTTACTAGGTAAATTAACTGGGTATATATAGTAATTATTTGCAGATAATGTAACAACCTTACTCTTAACAATTCAATTGCAAAACTTTAAGCTTCCATAATGTAATAAATGTTTCAGTTGCAGCTTTAAAGTATTTATGAGTAAGTAAACAAAAATCATAAGCTATTAGTTATGTAATTATTTAGGTTTACATTAACTGAAAAGCACAGTGCAAATAGTTTCCATGGTAGTAGGACCATGCGAACAAACATCAAAAAATGTAACTTGTATGACTTTACTGCTCTTGAAATTAATTCCTGTCCTTATGTGACCTGCCATGTCTGCTATAGAAATCTAAAAGATCATAATTGTTTGATATGAAATGCAAAAGGAATAGTTAAATTGAAAGTTTAACATCATGCAATTCAAAATCCCAAGCGGTATATAAACATTAAAAGAAACTTTGGACTGCTAATCCTAGGAAATGAGTTTTATGGATTGAATTCAACAAGGCTTCAGAAATGGTTCCATCTGCTGCCTAGCAGCTGGTGAAAGGATAAATTTAATTCATTAATTCATTTGGAAAAAAGGATCCGAAGTAGTAAAGACTTCATTGCTCATAATGCATAGAGGTGAAAACACAAACTGAAATCTGGTCCAATTGATCATCCAAGATAATGAGCCACATTTTGTCTTCCCTTTTTTGGTAAAGGTCTTAGTGATGGAGTCAATACGGTGTTGATTTTTATGAGAATAACCAATCATTCCCAATCATTTCAATGATAAAAATGAAAAACTCGGGGAAATTTGAAGTAAGTCACATTTTTTTAAATCTAGGGAACATTAGGAATTATACATGTTCTCATTTTGTGTGTGTGTGTACACGGGTAGCAGTGTGTGTCTGTGCTTATAGCACATACATATGTATTCTCTAAATCATATATATTCTGAATCATTCCAGTGAACTACCTATATTAATTGGCATCCTTCCATTTGTCAAGATATTCAAACTTCCTTAGTCCTTAAGATTAATGTAGGCATCCTTCAGATTCAGAATTCGTATTTACTCAAAAGTTACAAGGTTCAAAATGACACTTGTTTTGTTTTCTCCTTTTTCTACACCTCAAACCAGTTGCTCCAGCCTCTGTTTTTACTCACAGGCTGCAAAGGACTTCAAAGATAAAAAGTTGTACTTGAAGTTGTCTTTTCCGAGCATCTCTTCTCTGTTAATCATGCTGACGTAGGACATGGAAAAAAGATTCAGTTGGCTGCATGGCACGGAGCTTTTAGTATCTTTATATAAAAATGATAGAGGTTTGATGTTCAGTTTCTTGAATTGCTTAAATTTAACCAACATGGTGAGGTATTGAAAAAGTTAATGTGTTTGAATTCCCTTTAACTGATAATCATAATCATATTGGTGGATCTTTTCCCCATCTGCTGGCATTTTAATGGGAGCGAGTTTTCCTTCAGAAGTGTGGCGCTCACCTTCCCGGGAGAGGTAGATATGTCCTGGGTGACAGTGAATTGATCACCATAGAGAAAAGGATGCTCCTGACCTGCTTCAGAATCAGCATCCATTTGAGCCCCTCATTTTGGATGGTGATTTCATGAACGGTTTTTGACTATTCTTTCTCTGTGGCCATAGCTCACTGTGGTGGGTTTGGTGGATTTGCTCTAAAGGTTCTGTTTGCACCCTGTGGGTTGGGTTAAGAATCAGGGTTTATGCATTTACTTGTGCTGTTGCATTGTTTATACAGCTTTGGTTTAGTTTTGATCTTTTTTTTTTTTTTGCCTTTTTTTTTTTTGCCTTTGAGGCTCTTCCACAGTGTCAGCTGCTGACTGATAGTAGGAAAAACGGCCTCATGGTGTGAATGAAAGGGACCTAGCGGTTGGTAAACAGAGATAAGGAATAAATAGAGCACAGGCAGAAGGAGATAGTTCTGTGGGCGCCCAGACTGCTGCCAGTCTGTTCAGGGGAGAGGCAGAGCCTGCCTTTTCCCAGATTAAATTAGTGTGCGAAATCTCCAGTGACCTCCTCCGCTTCTCCCCACACTCTGTGGCCAAGCTGAACAGCCTCTGCTGTAAAGTATTCGTTTTATCCAGGGACTGGCTGGACAATGGAGCTCTCCCTGATACTTATGGACAGCTGTCGTCATTCACCGTGCTGTCAGCATTTCATTTTTCAGAGGAGTTAAAAGGGTTTCTACCTTGTCACGGAAAGAGGGCAGAAAGGCAACTTTGCCAGTCCTGAGGCTGCTCAGGCTGGTGCGGGGGCGGGGGGGTGCGGGCAGTAGAACCGGGGTGGGGGTGACATGAGGGTCCGGAGAAACTGTGAAAGGGAACACTGCTTTTGGATTCTGCTAATATGATTAAGTGAAGGCAGAAATTCAATTTCAAATCTGGGGTCCTTGCTCAGAGAAAATATCTTTGATGCTAAAAGTTCTTTTTTTTTTAAATTAAGGTCACCCGTTCCAACCAGAGAATTCATCTCTGCCTGCTCTACCCTTGTTTTGGCTAAATATGCATGCATTTTATTACCTGCGAGTAACCACCCTTAAAACAGTGAGACTGCAGTATACCTCGGGAGTCTCATTTTTTTTTCTTTTCTTTTTTTTTTTTTAGTGATTTACTGCAAATATATTCAGCATTTGACTGATTAAATAGACCTTCGGCAACCTTGAGGGTCACTGTGTAGAGTATGTACATAGAAAATGCATCAGCCCATTGTACCCTGGCAGCTAATGAGATTGGTCGTTAAGTAAATGACACAAAGCCCACAAAAAAAGCTTAGCAGCTCACTAGAGTATCACAGAGTGTCCCTGCACACCACACAACGACACAAACACTGGACTACCCTGGCCCACCCCTGCTTTATTCTACATCACTGCTTCCCTGGTGTCAGCATGAGAGCAGAACAAAGGCAGGAGGTGCGGGTAAGTCAGTCTGGCAATTAAACCCCAGGGAGAAGTTGAACAAATCTTAGCCTAACCGTGGCGAGGCAAGTCCGATTCTCGACAAGTAGGTCAGAATGAAGGGGTTTTGCTATCACTTCTGGAAATGTTGCTTCAGTGATCAAAGCTCTTCTGTGGCCATTCTGCTCGTTTTGTTTTTGCCATTTCATAAAAGTTTTTACATTTCAAAGTCGAGTGTCCTCCAGAATGCAAGGGGACTTGAATTGGAAAGGCAGGCTGTTGGCTGGAGGAAGGGGGCTTTTGCGAGGGACGGCTGTTCAGGTGTGTGTAAAGGTTTGAGAAACTTTCAGATGCATGAGGTAACTTTGATTTTAGTTAGTCCTGCTGCTTTTCAGAGAGAAGGGAAACCGGGGTGTGAATGGGGACAGTGAAGTTGTTTCTTGTCAATATGAAATTGTCCCGTCCGCTAGAATATATTTACATGTGTGAGATAACCATTTCCTCGATCAGTATCTTAAAAATCAATCAATCAAACACAACAGAACAAGGAGATGAAAGCTCCTTTTTTTGTGTGTGTGTGCATTCCACTTCTCTTGAATCTGCAAATGAAATCATTGCTGTGATTTTGTAATGTTGAATAGGATTAGTGGTTATTTGCTTGCTGTACTTGGGGAGAAAAATCTAAGCTCTCTGACACTGAGCAGCACGGGGGTACTGTATCCCTTGAAAAATGCAGTTAGTATTGAGCTCTAACATTGCAGGATCCTTTTAGAGAAATATGGCAACAGGAAGTTGCCGGAAAGTCTTATCTGCCTTGCTGAAATGTCTGTCTGCCTTAGATGTGTGTACTCAGAGGCTGTTTAGTTCAAGAGAGAATGACGTTGTTACACGGCATTCAGGTAAATTCAGTATTTTATTCTAAGGACTGTCAGCTAAGTGGATTGTCAATGGTTTAATAAACCCTGATACTCTCATTGAAAACATTTTAAAAAGTATTGTTAAGTGTGATGTTTTAAAATAGTTGGATTCATAATATTGTCAGGATTCAATTTTTGAAGACATTGTCATTTAATATTAGAATAGCGTGTCATCTGTTCATGAATTAAAACTCTCCGTATTACACAGAAACTGGTTTCCAAACTTGCATTACTTGCCCTGAAACATTTTTATTTATGTAAGAATATGGAAATATTAGGATACAGAGTGATTGCTCACTATTAGTATTCATGGGAGATTCATAATAGAAGTTTAGAATGGGATCTCACTGACCCAGAGGTCACATACTTTTTTTGTGTCTTGAAGTACTTTTCTCTTTCCAGTGTGTTCCCAGCATTCATTTTCTTTATGAGTCATTTAAGACTATATGTGGACAGTATATAATATATACTATGTATTATGAACTCTAAGTATTATTTTTATAGTGACCAGAATTGAGAAGGAAATAGATTTTGTGAAGAAAGTGTTCTAACAGTGTCTTGTTCTTTCAAGTAAGAAAGAGGTACTTTGATTTTACTCAATTCAGATATTTGGAATATGTCATCTCATCACCAGGCCTTTAATGGGGTAGAAATTGTGGAAAGCCCAGGCGGTCTGAAAGTGGCTACAATTACCTCTAACAATTCTAGTTTAAGGCAGAGTTATGCAAGTTAGGCAGTCAGTCTTTCTTTTGGACATTGTAGATCCATGAGGTTCTCTTCTTGTACTGAACATTTTAAATTTGAATCTCATGTAGTATAGTTTATTTTTTTCTGTGGTTGCTTGTGTTCATCATGTTAACACAGGAGTGAGACGTTCAGAAAACACACAGTCCTTTCGGATGGCTGTACATGTCTGACTGCTCTCCCCCTCAGTGCAGCTAAGGTTGGGCAAGCGGGCCCAAGTGTAATACCCGCATCACTGTGGATAAAACCGAGTGGGATTGCTTCCACAGAAATATAGTTGTCATTCTTCCAAGCAAAATCGGGCTGCGTTGCAATTGAGATCAGAGGGCCTGGGTCATTACTTTTGCTTTATGGGAACTTGTTTGCATCAGGATTGGTCTTGAACTTAAGAGATGTTTTAAAAAATCTAACTATGAAAATACACGAAGAAAATGCTTCTACCTGCTGTTTAACTTTCTTCTTCAAAAGAAATGGGAGGAACTTCATTTCTGCTGATAGAAGGAAACTTTGTGTTATTGAACTTGTATTCAAATTGATTTGAGAGAGACGTGTTGTAAGTTCAAAGGATGGTGTGGCTTGCTGTGGGTAGTGCAGGGGGCTCATTTCCAGTCCTAAGGAAAAGAACTATGACATGTTTGCTGGAGATGAGGCCGTCTGAGTGCCATGTGAGTGACACAGAGTAACCAGAGAACCTGCTCTACTCCCTTCCCAAGTTCATATGTTTGAAACCTGGTTCTTCCACTGCCTAGATCTGTGTTCCTGGAGAGTTATTTAGCTTTCCTGGGCCTCAGTTTCTTGGTCTGTTGGATAGGGGGTGGGTGGATAAATCTTGCTCTTGTCATAACTTCTGTTAAAATTAAATAAGGTGATGTAAGTATTTGAAAAGCTTTTCCTGCCTTAACCTTCCCCTGGAGCTTAAACCAGTGGGTGGACCTAACAACATCACATGAAGACCCCCTCATGCTTGCCTCACCAGTACAGAACTCTTTCTCATGTTTTCACTTTCAGAGCCCTCAATTTTGTGAGATTCCTTGAAAGATTGTGAAAAGTCCATTTTACGTGGCTGTGTGCTCATACCAAGTCTAAGGTAAACAAGTTAAAATACCAAATGTATATTGATATATGTGATTCGATGGGCTTCTTATGCATAGTTTTATTAATAGCAATTAAATGTATATTAAAATTTCATTACATTTGAACTTCAACCTCCTATAACCAGAAATACTGAATTTCATTTCATTTCAGAAAAGAATTTGAAATGAAATTCTGTATTTCATTCCCTAATTTAAGTACTTAATGAAAGCAAAGGTCTTTATCTACTATTAGGATTACTTCTCTCTTTTTTTTTTAACTTAGTATCTTTATTTTTTGTCCTTTTGGGGTTTATTTCATAAGGTTGTGGTGTAGATTATTTCTTATAATTGATACTTTGATTTGGTAAAAAAATTTTCTTCTTCAGGGACTTTATGATTGGAAAATATTTTATTCCATTAACTAAAGAAACTTGAACCTTGTTGACTGATAAATATTTTAAAATTTCATTCCAGTGAACTCTAAGTGTAGTATCAAATTGATAAGCTTTCAGGTACAAATTTGTTACTTTTTTGATTTAAGTCTTCAGATTTAATTGTAGAAATACTTGTTCTGCTAGGGTTTGACCTGTATATTTAAATTGCAACTTAGAATTTCGTTGCTAAGAAGAATTTCTGATCTTGTGTACCTTGTGTCTACAGGTACTCTCAAAAATGTGAATGCATCCAAAGTCTTATTAGTGACTTACTTATACTAAGTAGTATTAACTACAAAAGTATAATAGCTTTTAAAATACAAATATTTTAATTTATTTGACTTACACAGTATAAATATGAAGGAACAGAGGTACTTGACACAGTTTATGTTCTCCAAATATTCCTAAATACTGTTTGGTTTGTCAGAGTAAAATATATATTAATTGATATGCTACTAAGATGAAAAAATTACACTTGGTATTCTGTGAAAAATGTTTGTATCATGATCTCATTGCAGAACAAGTCTACAAAGATGGTACATTTTCCCCACCTTTTTCAAAATTTAAAAATAACAAAGACAGTTTCATTTCCTAAAACTTTGAGTTTTTCCATGAAGGAAGCATGGCACAAGGCTACTGTGGAAACCTGGCCTCATCCTTTTTTTCAGGCATGCCCTGTCTGTGTCCAGTTTCTATATGAGTGAATGCATGCTTGGCATGAAACAAAACTTAGTTGTCTCGACTTAGTGTTATGCAGAAGCAAACTGAAATGAAATAGTTAATTATTTAAATAGAATAAACAGTATTTTCATTCCTGGCATGTAGGTTAAAGAGAATAAGAAAACAATAAATGAGAAATTTTGTTATTGAAAACCTAATTTGTAAAGGAATACCGTGAGCTAGGAAGATGCATGAGTGTGCGCTCTTTTGTTTCTACAGTATATTTGGTATGAATTAGAATGAAGGTATTTACCTCTTTTAAATTTTCTTCTTTCAAATAACAAACAATGGTAGGGAATTAGTCTTAACATTTCTATTCTGAAGGGCGAGAAAGGGGTGAGGATGAAATATGCTCATGAAGAAAATGAAATCAAGAAAAGATTGAGGCTGACAAAATGACTACTCTAGAAAGGGGGCAGAGATTCGAGTACACAACCCATTATGTACACAGCCCTTGATCTTTTTTTGTGTGTGAAATATACCAGTGTCTACCAAAAGGGTTAAAGAAAATGCATTCTGTTGCATCTGCTTACTAAATCCCTTACTTTAGTAGAAATTCAAATTTTGTAAAGATTATTCGTTTTATTGATGCATATAATTATAATCACAAGCCATCTGCTGATTTGGCAGGCATGGTTAAAATTCTCTAACTCTCATAACCTTTCAAGTACAGTGCCCTTGGGACTCTATTTCACTTTTATATTTTGGAAAACATGTAGGGACAAATAAGGGCGGTCATCTACAGAATGTCAGGCCTGAGGAAGGGAAGGAACAGAGATGGGGTACTGCAGAGGGCATTTTTAAGGGTAGAGGAAGTTCTTTTTTCCATTTTCTTTTTTTGCTTTTGACTTCATGAAGGATTATCCTAGTTCTATGATGTATTTAGGAATTTTTTACCTAAGGATTAAAGCTCTACCATTTTACTCCTGAAAGGCAGGTTCTAAGTCTAAACAAAACAAATAAAAAACCTTTCTGAATAATCCTCACATTGGTTTTCACAGGTAAGTGGAATGCATTTCACTGAGACTTTTTGAGCTAATAGAATATTCCACTGGTTTTATTTTTTCTGAAATACATTCTGAATCACTTCCCAGCCATCGATTTCAGGTTGTAGGACAGTTTGTGCATTTTGATATGGACCTTTGGTTTGAAGGTCAAATTTCTAAGTGTTTTTGTAGGAAATCTCGTGCTGAGTAGACTTCACATGGCAAGAATCTTCTGGGGTCCCTTTTTAACTCCCGTGAACATTTGAAGCTTGGTGATGTCCCATGCCTGCTTCCCTTACTTCCATGGGACTGTTTCTACATAATGGGACCTGGTGAACCAGGAGACTCCAACAGTTAGGTTTTGTGGTTGGAGATGGTATCTAGGCCGTATCTCAGCAAGACTGCAGGTGAGCCAAGGGCGACGCCAGCAACTGTGGGATCCAGGACTTGGCTTTGTCGAATGATGGAAACACATACTTCCCTTATTCCTTCTCGATCTCTAACCCCCACACTCACACATATTCACACACACCTGTTAAGTCATTGACCCAAGGACTATTTCTTAGGTTTGGCCAATTAGGAAAAGAACTTCTGGTACAAATGTTGTGTATGTGACAAGGATGATATATGTGATAGTAATAACAAAATGATAATCTTTGACCTTCACTGATGCATGCACAGGACCGATGTGCCAGTCTTGTGTTAAGCCCCTGTGTTATGCATTATGTGATTTATTACTTGTAATATTTCCCTTTGTACCCCTTTTTGTGGATAAAGCAAATGATATTGAGACCCATACAGGTGTTTTCCTGGAGGTCAGCAGCAGGATCGAGGCTTGAACCCAAATCTAACTGTTCCCCAAATCCATGCTCTTAATTTCTTTCTATGCTGTGTGGTCTCTGAGTGCAGAGATTAGGGGGAAAACATTGTCAGCGACAGTGTCAAGTGACACCAGATCCCATGGACTTTGGGTTCTGCTGCTGCTAAGCCGCTTCAGTCATGTCCGACTCTGTGCAACCCCACAGACGGCAGCCCACCAGGCTCCCCCATCCCTGGGATTCTCCAGGCAAGAATGCTGGAGTGGGTTGCCATTTCCTTCTCCAATGCATGAAAGTGAAAAGTGAAAGTGAAGTACTCAGTCGTGTTGACTCCCAGCAACCCCATGGACTGTAGCCCACCAGGCTCCTCCACGTTCTACTCACAGTCAAATATCGTTAAGTTGTTGAATGATCCTGATCCAACAACTTGCTTTATTTTGATAACATCTGTCATATTCACGGTTGAGTGTGGTGGGTCCTTTTCATTCCCTCAATTCTGTAACTTGATGAACTTTTTAAAAATGAAAACATCCCCAAATTTGAAAAATAGTTCATAGACAGCATAAGTCTTTGATATACCTCATACATAGATATTTAGCAGGCCATAACCTGGTATCGGAAGTAGCCTGCTCTGAGAACTATATGAGCTTTAGCACTGGTGCTAAACATTAGCACATCGAAGTTACACGTTTAGCCAAACAGGCAGAATCTTAGGTCTGTGAGCGAAAGCACACACTCACCTGGAAACACCTGATCACTAAATTCTTCCTCTGAGTCTGTTAATGTTGAGCAGAAGACATAATTTTTTTGACTTTGATAATAACACAGTGCTGACTTCATGCAGCCCGCTATTTTGAATCTTTTGCAGCTATGAATTCTTTTAATTCTAAGAATAACCAGAGGAAAAGGAAAAGCCCATGAGTAAGGTCTGCCATCATCCCTTTCATAGACAAGGTGACCATGCCCTGGGGACATGGGTGAGCCTGCCCAGAACTCAGGGCTTCAGATCAGAGCCTGGCTGACCCTGCTTGACACTGTGGCCTCAGGCAGCATGGGTTACAGTCAGCCACTGTGTTCCCTTTCTCTCTGTGGACTCGTTAAGATTTCACTTTGCTTAAGAAAAAATGACATCGATTACGGATTATGAATTACATGTAGATTCATCATCGTTATTTATTTTTGCATTTTAGATCTTATTTAAGCAGTTACTATTATAATACTCAGTTTCCTTAAATTATTATAGAAGATTAACCCAAAAACATCGTCTAATCTTTTGCAAATACCATGTTGAAAATAGAATACCGAGTAAGAAGAGTCAAGTTAATGCGATTTGACAAAAATCCTTTAGAAGAGAATCTGTATTTAAAATAATTTTTCAGTATCTAGCACAGAAACTTTGAGAACTGTGTTAGCTTTAGCTCTGGTGCTGAACAGCATCACATCGAAGTTATCTAGCACAGAAACTGTGAACACTGTGCAAGATGCAGAAGTGTTTGTTGGAAATAAAGAATCTAAGGATGAAGAGTTTCAATCACAGTGGAACTCTTCTAGGTAGATACCACGTCAAGTTCACAAATGATTAAAATATTTTGTTCTGGTTGGATATGATTTAAGATAGTGTTTGTATTTTATAGTTTCCCAGTGAAGTAAAAAAATGTAAATATCAGCACTAGAAAACTGAAACAGGTTATTCAGGCCCTCGGTTGACTAAGAAATAGTGATGTGTCTAGAATTTGCCAGGAGTTTAGACGATGGATGTAAGTCATGCTACCTGCCCTCGGGGACTTTGTGAGCTGGAGTGGAGCACAGTGATGTGGTTGAAGTCACCAGCCTTGGCTGGGTCATTGTTCATGTGATAGGGAGGTTTCCTCATGGCCACATGCCACTCCACTCTGCCACTCGTCCCTACTGTATGTGGGGCCAGAGCACCCCACCAGGCCTAGGTGGTTCCATTTTCCCCTAAAAGGTAAGGTTATGGCTTAAAGAATAGAATGACTGCTTTTGCTTAGCTGTGGCCTCAGGGAAGATTTCGTTGAAGAGCCATTTAAAGAGCCCTGAATCCATCCATTGACCAGCTTATTGAGAGTCTGCTGTGTTCCAGCATTGTGGATATAGACACAAGTATTGTGAGATGTCATCCCACAGCAGGAGACACGGGCAAACTGACATTCACAGGCCAGCGGGGCCCATGCTACGCAGGAGGCAGGCCCAGAGCATAGGTTTGAAAACTGGTCAGGAGTCGTAAGTGACAGCCCTGTGGCTGGGATCGCAGTGGGGGTGATTAGCGAGGTTAAGAGGTTCAGAAGGAAGAGGTTGTTTAGAGGAAAAACTGATAAATGCGAGACAACCAGGTAGTGATATTGAGTATCCAGTTGATCCATGGATCTGAGATACAAGGGCAAGATCTGAGAGGGACATTTGGATGTGGTTTCCAAGGAGAATATACGGAGTGCGAAGAGGATCAAAATTAGCAACACCGGAGAAGAGCAGTGTTTTAGTGGAAAGGTAGCAAAGAGGAGCCAACAAAAGAGGAATGAAGAGAACTGGAGAAATTCGAGAATTTCTCCAATTTGTAGAAAACAAGGGTGTAAACAACTAGCTCAGAAAACAGACTGACAATGCACCGTGAGACACATTGAGTAGGAAGACACTGGTGAGCTCAGCTACGGACACTCAGGTTGACTCAGGGACTGGGAGCCAGGTCACCATGGGTCCTACTGGAAAGTAAGGTGAGAACAGAAAGCCTCTGGGAATTTTAAGGAGTTTGAAGAACAGAGTCAATAATATATAGAGGAGAAATATGTTTATATACTGAAGAGAAGGAACCAGAGGGTATAGAAGGCTGAGACAAGATATGGATGAAAAACAAATCTGATCAGGTAGGAGCCCAAAATCGGGAGGGAGCATTCTCCTCTAAAACCAGAGAGAAAAAGAGACAGACGAGAGGATGCAGATAACAGGGTGTCTGTACATGGAAAGGTGAGACCTTGGGACCATTCCTAGTAGATAGCCCCACGTTTTCTGTGAAGTTAAGCAGCAAAATCCTGTATCCATTCTGTGTGGAATAGCTTTAAAGTCTAAGTGCCTTTAATATGTTTTTATTATTACATTTACATCATGTTAAAAACAAAAGGTTCTACTTCACTCCTAAATGTTATATATCAAGGATGTTGGTGCAGAAACTCAGAAGATGGAAGAGAACCAGAGGAGCAAGGGCTTTGAGCTGTCCTAAAAGATGCAGGTGGCAGAGGCAGGGAAGAGGAGCGTGTCCTCTGGGACTGGGAAGGAGGAGGTGAGCAGGAGGGGCAGGCATTGGCTCCTCTGCCCTGAGGACTCGTGAGGACACTGGGAGGCGTGGGCTTAGATCACAGTAGGCTGTAGATACACTTCCATTCTGTATCTGTCTTCTTTTTGTACTTTTCCTTGATTTACACTGAAGATGGACCTTTAGCCATTTGCCTCTTTTTCTCTTTCCCGTCTCTACCCCAGACAAGGTCCACCTCCTCATGCCCAGGTGACTGCCACAGCCTGGATACTGCTCTCCCAGACTTCCACGCCTCTGTGCACAGCTGTCCAAAGTCATCTTTATCACACTTAACACAAAATGCAGACTCCTCACTACGCTCTGTATGGTTCCACCTGTTTTTTTGAATAGCTTTGTTGAGATATAATTCACATAGCAGACAACTTACTTATTTAATGTTACAGTTCAATAGTCGTCAGTATGTTCAGATTTACGCATCAGCTTTAGAGCATTTCCCTTTCCCCAGAAGAGACTCTGCATCCCTTAGCCATCATGCTCACGTTCCCTCTGCCCCAGGCTCCAGACAACCACTTGTCTGCTTGTGTTTTCGTAGCTAAGCCTACTCTGGAGATTTCATCTAAATGGAATAGCATTGCGTATGGTCTTTTGTGACTTTTCTCTCACACGGTATAATATTTTTAAGGCTCATCCATGTTGTATCATCTATCAGTGCTTCACTCCTTTGTACTGTGGAACAATATTCCATTGATTGTATAGACCATGTTTTATTTATCCACCTATTAGTTTATGAACATTTGGGTTGTCTCTTTTCCATTGTTTATGAACAATGCTTCTGTACATCAATGTACAGTTTTTGTGAGTGTGAACATATGTTTTTATTTCTCCTGAGTATGTACCTAAGGGTTGAATTGTGGATTACATAGTAACCCCGTGTTTAACCATTTGAGGTACTGCCAGACAGTTTTCCAATGCAGCTTCACCGTTTGACTTTCTCACTAGCATTTGACATTCTCTTCATCTCCTGACCAACACTTATTATTGTGTGTCTTTTTATTATAGCCATCCTAATGGATGTGAAGTGGTATCTCATCATAGATTCGTTTTGTTTTTCCCTAGTGACTAATGACGTTGAGCGTCTTTTCATGTGCTTATTGGCTATTTGTACGTCTTCTTTGGAGAAATGTCTGTTCAAGTCCTTGACCCATTTTCAGTGAGTAGCTCATCTTCCTATTATTGAGTTGTCATCTTTTTTAGATATTCTGGGTAGAGCTCTAACTGCTTTCACCACAGGCACAGTTCTTGTACTTTGTTTTAAATGAGCAAAGATTACTATTACTTCAATTTAAAATACTCCTCAGCTTCTTGAGTATTTTTCCATAGTACTTATCACTGCTTCAAATTGCACAGTACATTCATTACTTCCTTTTCTCTTGGTCTGGCTCCCAAGAATATAATTTCTGTCTCATCTAGCCCCGCTTCTCCCTCTACTCTCTCACGATAATGAGAGGCTATTGTGATTAAACACATGTACCTTTCAGCAGGTGTCCAATGCCCAGGGCTGCTTCTCAAGGGCTGGGTGACTCTGGGCAAGTATTTAACTTCTCTGTGTTATAATCTCCTCATTTGAAAGATGGGAAAAATTAATAATCGATGTGTACAGTCATTATGCAAAATGAATTAATATATAATAAAGCATTTACAATAGTATTTAGCACAAAGAAATAAAATAAAAAAGTCAGCAAATATTTTTGAATGAAGACTTAATGAATTTTCCTACTAACAAGGAAAATGAGCTGTTAAGTTTCCAAAGATTTAACCTGTTTCATCAACACATATCCTCACTATGACCAGGAGAGGTTTTTAATTGGGTACCAACTACCTGTGGGCTTTGCATGAAAACTGATCCCTGTGGGGATGGTGGAGTTTTACAGAATTTCTGCCATGTGCCATGCCTTTTATGAGTGACAGTTCAAAAGTCTTCAGGGCTCCAGAGGGAGGTTCTGTTATGGTACACTTTTAACAGTTGAAGACCCTGAAGATCTGTTAGGGAGGCTAAATGCAGTCCTGAGATCACAGAACTAGCAAATGTTAGAGTTAGGATTTAAATTCAGGTTGGTGTTACCACTTTACCACCTTTGGTGAGGGCTTGGAGTGTCCCTTCAACTACGAGCATTTCCCAGGTTATTGGTCACTGTCTTTCCCCACAGACTGGTTTTATGATTTTTACCATATTTCATTGTCTCCATAATCTTATCACTCATCACCGACTTTCTGAACATTCTCTCCAGGCAGTTTCCAATAAATGACACAAAGAAATTCCCATTTTGTGAGCTCTCAGTTGTGGGTCTTTCCAGGATTTGCTCAGAGAAAGACATGCAAGCTCCACCTGCCATTTTAGCCACAGCTACACAGCAGGAGAAACCTTGGCATCATACAGGATCTTGAGCATTAGCTCAACTTAAAATAGGAATAATGATGTCAACACCCTTAGGCTGTTGTGAGACTTAACTAAGATAATAAGACCATGAGATGCTAGTCCAGTGCATGAATTGGTGTCCAGGTATGATTGAAGATAGCAATTGCTAAAAGCCTCCTCTGATTCTGTGTTTACCTCTTGCCTCCTGCAGATCGCTTAAAGCACCCTCCACCATTCCCTACTGCCTCTACCTAATTTAGGGTCAGCATATTGCTTGGCATATTCATGATAAATAATACCGTGTTTCTTCCATTGCCTCAATTTTATTTCATGGTATCTTAAGAACTGCCCAATTTAGTTTCTTTAGGCATTTGTAACACACCAGTCACTCTTCTGTTTTTAGCATATGATTAACTTGGCTATGACAATCCTTAAGTTTTAATACACCCCCACTTGGAATTAAAATCAATAGTTATATGTATTATTATTAAGGTAATAGCAAGATTGCATAATGTTTTGGGTACATTTTAACTTGCAAGTTATTTTTAATTTGCAAAGTTGATCTTAATTCATAAGCAGACTGTTCATAAGATTGTTATTTTGTACATCCCTACTTTTTAGGTATAACAGTAATAATACAGTCATTGACTTTAAGCATCATAGGTACTAGTCTTACAAGCTGATCTACCCTGTATATTTTCACCTGCATAACTTTTTGCTACATGCTATGGGTACTTTTGTATTTTATCTTTAGATATTATTTTAAAGGATACTTTCATATTTTATCTTTAGATATTGTTTTCTCAAAATTCATATCCCAGAGGCAGTGCCCTGATCACAGTTCTCTGTTTTCTTAATAATTAATTGGTCAGCGGTCCTCAAATAGTCAGCACTCTCACTGGGTTTCTGGACTCTGGAGGAGGCAGAGACAAGGTTGCCCCAGCCCTGTAGGAGCTGTCAATAGGTGGGTGGTGAAGAGCATGTAGAGGGTGATACATGATGGGATCAGGGGCTGTGATCTGAGTAGGCATGGCTTCCTGTAGGAATACAGAACCACACTTGGGAGGAGGAGTTAGAATGTGAGAGGAAACCCATCTTGGTTCCTGGAGGCCAAGTCTTCATTTCACGAGTGTTCTTGTTATTCACTTTGGAATCACAGTATATAAACTAAGTTTTTAAAAGACGGATTCTGTAGTTCGTCCAATGAATTTTCTTCTTATACACACCTTCTTAGAAAAATTTAATGTCTTCCCAAAATATGTAATATGTTACCTCTGACAGAAAACTAAGGTCAAATTTCCTCAGTAATCATCTACAGATAGTGAAACGTGGGGATCGAGAGAGAAACTAGTGAAAACCAATAGGGTTCTGGAATTGGATAAGCACAGGACGAAGTGCCTGATGTGAGCTGTCCTGGTCTCTCTGGAAAACCAGATGTTCAAATGACCAGAGGCTCTTATTGAGTCTGATTCATTATAACTCGTAAAAGGCACCCAAGCAGAGATGTGGGTTAAGATCTGGACTCTCACAGCAGTCTCAGTGTGACAGCACTGTGCACAGCCGAACTGCATGAGTTCTCCTCTACTCAGACTCTATAGCTCATGTTTGTCCTTCTGCAGGCGAGAACTCATCAAACCCAGAACCCTCAGGTTGTTCTCCTGACTTACTGAGAAATAAACTCAGCACCTCCATCTCCTCAAAGACTTTCATTTCATCACCTCTTTGGTTTGTGCAACACAAACATTTGTACTATGAGAGGGGCACACACCTCACACCCCGCTCCACTCTCCAGGAGTACACCTGTTTATATGAATTCTTCCCCCTTTTTCTCCAGAAGAATAGGTGCTTAGTGAGGAGTAAATAAGTTAATGTGTTCATTTAAAAATACTGTTCTATATGGAGAAGGTTGGTTATACTGGCATTGATCAGATTCCTTATTTGTGATGTTATCTTGTATTTAGGTGAGGTTAGGATGGCACCCCACTCCAGTACTCTTGCCTGGAAAATCCCAGGGACGGAGGAGCCTGGTAGGCTGCAGTCTATGGGGTCGCTAAGAGTCGGACACGACTGAGCGATTTCACTTTCACTTTTCACTTTCATGCATTGGAGAAGGAAATGGCAACCCACTCCAGTGTTCTTGCCTGGAGAATCCCAGGGACAGGGGAGCCTGGTGGGCTGCCGTCTATGGGGTCGCACAGAGTCAGATACGACTGAAGTGACTTAGCAGTAGCAGCAGCAGTACTTTTAGAATAGCTTTGTTAAATAAAATCTCAGGGGGATAGCAAGACCAAATAAGAGGTGGCAAGAATTCCAGAAGGGCTACAGATTCCTTTAAAATTGTTCTTATTTGTGAATGAACTTATGGGAACCAGGGGGTAGTGGGGAGGGGTAGATTGGCAGTTTTGGATGGACATGTGCACACTGCTATATTTAAAATGTATAAACAGCAAGGGCCTACTGTATAGCACAGAGAAATCTGCTCAATACTCTGTGGTAACCTAAATGGGAGAGGAATTTCAAAAAGAATTTTAAAATTGTTCTCATTGGCTTACTGTGATTTCTTACACTGAGCCATAATTCTCCCAGCTTTACTGGAATATTGTTTAATAAGTTGGTGGCTCAGGACACTAAAGTTTTTCCTTGTCTGGGCACATGCCTGCAAAAGCACTTCACTTCTGTGCCGTGTGTCATTTTCTGTTTGGGGAATCATCCTCCATCTCTTCAGTGATGTGTTCTTCTACAAAATAAATTGTTTTTTATAAATAAATTTATTTTACTTCCAACTGCTCTCACACTTCTAGTTCTAAAATATGTATTCCAATGAACAATGCTGGATATACCCTAGTAAGAGCTTTCTCACCGAGGTATTTACCCTGACAGCAATGCAAATAGATTTTTTAGTTTTAGACTAAAAGGTATTTTCATCCTTCGAGAAGTTTTCGGGATGATGTGTTCTTCAACATAGCAGTGACCTGAACCCTTCAATAGTCTCTGAGAAACTTGCTGTACCATTTAGGAATAAGTGAAAATGTACTAAGGCTGGTAAAACATTGATTCTCTCAAGGAAAACTGCATTCTCGCTTGACATGGAAATTCATTTTTATGATATTTTTAATTAATTCATCCTCTTATTTTATTTGCTACGGGCTAGTTTCAGTGCTGGTGCAGTCTTAGATCTGTAATTTCTGAGCTTACATTTGTTAATGGCACCTGTAATGAAGAAGTGCATAATTACTGTTTCTTTCTCAACATGAATGGCTTCATCTGAAGGGAAGATCAAGTTCAATAAGCTATAAAGTGGTTCTCAGAACGTACTCCAGTGAGGGGCCAGAACATTCACTTTGTATCTGTTCTTTTCTAGCATAAAGTATTAAAAACAGAGCGGATACATAGCTTGAGAACAGAGTGGGGAATACCGCTGCTCCATGTGGGCATAGGGAATTTAGACTGTGGGATGGGCTTGCCTCACAGGCTGTGTTAGCGAACATTGAAGGTGACAGTTCTGAGTGTGGTCCCCAGGCCATCAGCACCTGCCTCGCCTGGAACATGAGGGGAAGGGCCGTGCTCACGCCCACCCCAGATGCCCCTGTGGGTGACCGTGGTGCTGGCTGAGGTCTGAGAACTGCTGCTCTGACACTGCTGTTCAAGCTGTGGTCCGTGGAGTAGCGGGAGCCCCTGGACCCTTGTTAGCAGTGCAGGAGTTTGGGGTATCGGAAGCAGGTGGTCCTGATGTGGAGTAGAACCTGAACTACTGACCTGAGGTCAGAGCAGGACGCTTACCTGAGGTTAGAGCATTTAGGGACATTTGAGAGGCTGTCAAAGTGGGATCAGTGATGCTTTTTTTTTCACTGCACCAAATATTGGTTTGGCCAAAAAGTTAGTTTGGGTTTTTCTGTAACATCTTACAATTTATTTAAACAGCCTAATTCAACTTGTTTATATTAAGGGAACAGTGGGAATAACTGTGAGAGTACAGAAAGAAATGTTTACAGGCAACGCATGAGAAAAGTAGGCTTCATGTGTTTTGCTTATTTTATAAGATAGTTGGTAGGTCACTCAGCTAACAAAATACACAGTCACTATGAAATACTACCTTTAAACCTTAATTATTTTCAAGAAAGTGTTACTTATTAAAGGTACCCTAGCCTTTTATAGTATGTGATTTCTATTTTTAGTTTCTTTTGGTAGAAGTTGTTAATTTTATTCTAGTATTTACATCAATATATGAATGCTTCTGTTTTTACTCTTCTTTAGCTCTGTCTTTTTTAAAAAATATAACCTCATACTAGCTGGTTTGTATATTTTAAATGATATACGTTGAATCCCCGTTATTATTTGTACCACTTCATACCAGTGATTTCATTCCATTTTCCAGTTTTTCTGTCCTTTGTCAGAACAGAAAGCACTTATGTGGTATTCCTATACTTATAACTCCATGCTTTGTATCAGTCTTCATTTCTCAACTAGCTAAAGAAATTCTTAGCATCTATCTTTTTGCCAAAACTTTTGCAATCATCTCTTGGTTGGATGAAGCCTTGCCTCTAGCAGAGGGCTTGCAAACAATACCCCTTTTTGTTGAGTGGAATCAGTGAGCACTTTACTGTTTGTGGATCCCCCTCAGTTCCTTCTGGGATACAAAGAGGGAAGAGATGTGTAAATCTCTTGTCACAATGTTCAGAAATATGTAAAGGCACACTGTGTCTACATTGTGGGATGGAGAACAGAACCATGGTCTAGGGAGCAGAGCTATAAACTGGATAATAAATGCTAAGTGTGCATGAATATACACACACACACATTATATATATACATACATATATGGACATAGGAACACATGCATATAGACACATATATATCTATATATCCCACAATGACCTAGACATTTTAAGTGAAAGCGTAGTTTTCAAGTAATTTTTTTTGAAAGCTCAATTTTTTGATTCACTTTTCATGTATAGATAAATCTATGTTTTATGTCTCTCTTTTTCTACCCTCAAATTTATTTTTCCCGAATGTGTCTCTTAGAAAGTCTTTTTACCAGGGAAGGAGGTTGTAAACTTTCGAGTCCCATCTCATCCCCACGGGGTCATTGTTACAATGCTGAGGAACCAGGAAGACAAAGCTTTCTGTTGAAGCTGTGAAGTTTGCCTCTTTCCAGGACTTGGCGTTTTCCACCTTCTGGTGGTGAAGCCAGTGGCCTGGGCAGAAAAGAAGAGTTGACCAAGTAGCATCTTATTTGTAAGAACATTTGTAGCATGGAAACACATGAAAATGAAGGGATTTTTTTTTTAAGGCTTTGGAAATCTTTGCACAACAAACACCCCCGTATGTAAATAGAACTGTCACTAGCTGTTTGTCCAACAGCGAGGCCTCCAGATGAACCAGGGCTGTGCGCTGACAGGGACAGCTGACTCATTAGCAGAGAGCAGTGAAAGGTAATTAACCCTGGGAAAAGTACAGCTGCCGTGCGGGCTGTTCCTTTCTGTAGGATCTGATTAGAAATTAGTGTTAAACCACTGACTCTTTTTTTTTTTTTTTTTAAAGACTGTCATTGATAATTCACTTTCACTCTCAGGTGTGTGCCCAGAAAAGGTTCTCAAATGTACTTGTGGACAAAGGAACTCAAATCTAAAAAGCATTTTCTGATCACAGTAGACACCTGTTTTTCTTGTTGAGGGGAGTTCTTTCAAATGAATATTGTTGGACTGTTGACGATTGGTTAGTGCCTTGGTCCATTCTCTCGTAGTCAATATGTAAATTACTTGAAAAGATTGTTTCATACAGTTAATAAGCTGTAGATAATTACTGTTTAATTAAGTTTCTCTTTTTCTTTCCATTTTCCCTCTGATGACACTTCTTGTCCATAGCAATGGAAAGTCTCCAGTTCAGAGCCAGTGGACGTTAGGGAAGGTGAGTAAAGATTATTTAGAAATAAATTTCCCCCTCCAGAGAGAAGTACCCCTAACTTTCCAAAGGCCTCCAAAAACTTGAAAATTTAAGGTATTTGTTTTTTGAGGGCAACTAAAGATGCCTGATTTTGTTAATGTTGGTCTCTTCCTGGTCATTTGAGTTACAATTATGTATTTTTTTGAGAATTGCGTACACCAGGCCTTCTTGGTTGATGATGTCACTTGTCTCATATGAGGAGCATTAATACTTAAACACAATCAGGATTTACATACATAGCTGAAGAATGTAGTGGCAGCATTATCACCCTGCCTCCACAAACTGTCTTTTTTTTTAGAATAAATGGGGAAAAAAACTTTAACATCTGAAAGAACTTAAGTCAGAGGAAAAAAATATAACAAAAGATAAGACAAATAGAAAACAAATGGAAACATGGCACTTTGAACCCAAATATTAACAGTGATATTAAATGCCTATGTCTTAATTCCTGAAACCTGTGAATACGTTATCTTACATACAAAAGGAGTGTGAATAAATTAAGAGTCTGGAGATGGGAGAGTTGCTTGGATTATCCAGGTGGGCTCAACTTATCCCAGGGACCGTAAGAGAAAGGCAGGTGGATGAGTCATGGAGAAGTGACCCGAGAAGGACCCACCATTGGAAGAGGGAAGAAGGAGCCATGGGCCATGGAATGCAGTGGCCTCGAGACACTAAGAATGGCCACTGAAAAAACAACAATCTCAGACCTACAATACAAGGAACTGGGGTATGCCCCCAGTCCTCGTGAATTCCCCATACAGCCTCTGGAAAGAAGCGCAGCCTGATTTGATCTTAGCCTGGTGCAACTGTCCCAGACTTCAGACCTCCAGAGCTGTAAGGTAATGTATTTGTGTGAAGCCATGAAGTTTGTGGACTTTTTACAGCAATAACAGAAAACTAATATGGAGGATAAGTCAACCGATAGATGGGACCCATTTTACAGCTGACAGTATAAATCCTCTAAAGAATTTCTTGTGTTTGAATGAAGAGAAGAAAGATTTCTTGAGCACCCAAGACTGAGAAATCAGTTTTAGGAAGTGGAATTTGTAAATCATGATGATGGTTATCATGAATTCTGAGATTTCCATTTTTGCGTTGCAACACCCCTCCTCACACCAAAAATGTTCTCCACGTGGTATTTTTGTAAGCATAATGCCTATATCATCAGAGGTACAGATGAATACCAGCTTTACTGGGACAGTTAGTATGTCTGTGTTTCACTGAGCTTGAGCAAGAGGAGTAGAATGTCCGTGGGAGAGACGAGGTCCATGATGCAGAGAGAAAACTGATCTGACTATTACGGGGTTCACAGGGCCTGGCACCTAGATTCCCAGGGCTGTCACGCAGAAGCTGGTGTTAGCATGGAAGGCTTTCTTCATTGTGAAATGGTGACAACTCCCCATAGGCATGGGATGATGACAGGAAAAGAGTGCACTATGGTGTTCATGAGAGTGCCTTTCTCAGGGAAAGAGTTCAGTCAAGGTGTTATTTAGTCGCTGAGTTGTGTCTGACTCTTGCGACTTCATGGACTGTATAGCCCGCCGGGCTCCTCTGTCCATGGAATTTTCCAGGCAAGAATACTGGAGTGAATAGCCATTTCCTTCACCATGGGATCTTCTTGACCCAGAAAATGTCATACCATTTTACTTTCATGGTAAAAGTAATGGGTTAGTTTTGTCTTTCCCTGTGGTTCCATTTTTATCTCCAGTACAAAGCTCATCCATTTGAAGAACATGGACATATGCTGTTTAAAATAAAATGTAAGTGTGTTTTTAAGTCAGGACAGTGGCCATACTGACAAATTCTGAGTAAGAAAAGTGAGGTACAGAAACTGGAAACTGGATATAGTTTAAATGAGTTGAAGATCTTCCTAAATGGTTTTCTTGCCAAATTTGGAAAAACAAGACTAATATTTCCATGTTACCTTTGGCTTTTATTCCCATGAAAGGACTGATTTAAATCACGTACTGTTAGTTTTCATGTAAATCAGATAAAAGTAGACGTTGAGGAAGAAACTGACTGTGAAATCTGTTACGCTCTATGCTTGCTCTCCTTTGGTTTTGGGAGCCAACTTTTATACATAAGGAAAGAGGACATTGAAGACAAAATTGTAAATTCTTAACTGGCATAGCAATCAGACAAAATCTATAAGCTCCAGATGTTGTCCTGGGATGTTATGTATTGAATACAATTAATAGGATAGTATCTCAGGCATCCAAGGAATATTATTTTAGGCTTATTTTATTTCAATTCAGTAGTAACTGAATTCAATTCAATTCAGTATTGAACCCACTCTGGCCACATTGTGTGTCAGTGAAAGGTCAACATGACACATCCCCTCAAGTCCATAAGCTTTACTGGCACCGGGAGGATAAAGTGACCTTGACTCTGTGATGTCAGGGAGCTCAAGGAATCAGGTTGGAGGTGCCTGGCACCTCACAAGTCCATGCCATTCGGTCACTTCACCACGGCATGGGTGATACTGCTTCTCACCAGACACATTTTGCAGCTCTGATACTAAAGGGAAGAGTTCCTTTGAGAGTAGCAAATAAAATCAACACATCCTAAACATTTCATTTTAGCTCTTTACCCTGACCAGCTAGTCTCCTTTGACACTTGTCTAGCTATACAAAACTGTGGCTTAAATACATTGCTTAACCAAGCCAAGTACAACTTTGACTGTGGTTTTTCATTTGGTCTTTGGGGACATTTATTTATTGTAGCCAAAGTCTCTGAATCTCCGAAGATGCGTTCTTCATGATTCATCATTTCTGGAAGCATTTCCAGGCTGGTCTCAGCCTGTGCTCCCATTGCTTGTTCTGCCTCCTCCCTTATCATATTTCCACATCCTATTGGAATCCTCAGTTTGCTGATTTGTACCATGAGGATAAGAACTGTGCTTTCTGTATCTTTAAATGCCCAAGACTGGCATGGAGTTTCCTAGATCAGTTCTCAATAAATGTGTATTGAACCAATAATAAGTAAAGTGTTTAGCAGAAAGGGACTTATGTTAACAGAATCTGCATTAAATTAACTATAATGAGGACAAAATCCAAAAACCCTTCTGCAAAAATCCAATGCCCACTGGCCTCAACATTTGAGAATCAGGTCATTTCTTTGACAGTTTCGTTAGTTTCTCCCATTCCATATTGCCTGGTCAGACAATAAAGATAAATGATTCTATTCTTTTATCTTAATCCAATTGTAGAGAATATGGTGAGGATTTTAATGCAAAACAAACAGTTCCTGCTGGGTGAAACAGCACACTTGTTGGAAAAAATTCTAAGAAAACCTCTTAGAAACGGACAAGGAAAATATAAAATGTCTTAGGATATCAAGCATATTGTGTAACAATCTATATAATAAAACAGCTTAAATAGAGAAAATTCCCTTTACATAATAAAAAGCCTCCTTTTTGAATCAACAAGTGCTCTTTGAACTTTATTAAAAATGTTTTGACATTATAGGGTTGTTTAGTATAGATTTACTCAAAATAGCACATTTAGTTGCAACACAAGCCTTGAAGTTAAGTGGTTAGTTTAATAAAACAGAGTTTCCATAGTTACCACAGGAGAACAGAAGATAACTTTTATTTCTTTGGAAGCCAGAGAGGGGCTTTAGAGAAAAGATTAAGCAAACAGACCCAGGCAGGTTCATTATGCAGGGCTTTGCACCTCATTGGCTTGTTTAAAAGTAGAAACTTGATATTACAGGAAATTAAAGTTTTCCCCCTAAAATCTATAGCAGCACACTAAGAACTATGCATATTCCATATCCCTGGGCATTCCCAACTAGCATATGAGTCAGAGAGAAAGCTGGGTTAATGAGATCAATTTTTGCTCACAGTGTTTTGTTAAGAACCATTTCATAAACAAGTGGTTAAAAACCCATGCAGGAGACAGCACAGCCCTGCTCTCCGTCTCAGGTCTAACTTGGTTATTCCCGATCACCATTCTGTCGGAAGGCCTGATGGAAGGAAACCAAAATCCTCCTCATGCCGGTTCGCTGAGATACGCTCTGAATGCTAGAGATGGCTACTGTCGCCGTGCCCTCTGCTGTGTGAACCCAAGGAGCTCTTCACCGTTGACTGTTGAGAAGCAGAGTGACGTGGTTCCCACTGTCTCACCTTCAGCCTGTGAGCCTTTAAGGCGGCAGTGATTAACAGGACTTTCCCAAAGTTTCTATGTAGTTACAAGGACAGTTTCAATCTTCTGTCATTTTTTTGCATTAGCTCTGATTATGCTTTTACCAGAAAAATGCATTTGTTTTAAAGGTAACAATACCGACTAGGAGAATAGCTTATGTTTCATCTATATTTATCAGCACTCACTGTACATTTGTGTCTTCATTACCAGGAAATATTAAGGGACATTGTGCCATCGATTCCTGTTTACAGTTTATTATGCAGAGATAGGAAACACTTAGCATGTAAAATGAATGTAGAAATTATTCCTGGATAGAAACATGGACATTTCCCACTCGTTGGCTCTTTCTCCTCCATCACCGGATCAGAGTGTAATTGTCAGTAATCAGGCCTGCTTGCTGCTGATAAAACCACTCTGAATGCTAGCGGCCTTCTTTGTGTGATGACTCAATTATTCCAGAAGTGCCTCATCAAATCTACCCCATCAGCTGGGCTAATAAATAAGGAGAAGAAACTGGCCCCCCAAAGCAAATTATAAATCCATTTGCATTAACCATTTCGCTGGTCCATGATCTAGGCAGAAATAAGCATGGCAGCTTGTGTTAAGCTTATTTGAATATGTTTATAATGTTTACAGCATGCAACTTTTTTTTTTTCCCACAAGGTGTTGGAATTATCAGTCATGAATGGCATCTGAATGCATTTATGTTAATTGCAGCAAGGCTTTAAGGATCTTTGAGGGCTATTTTGTGACTTAAATCAGGTGGAAGTTAAAACCTCTTGCAGGGAGAAGTATGGGTCTCGCACGAGTTATTGGCATTGCCTCAGAGTTTCAGAAGAAGGGGCTTGTGCTTTATTTTTACAGGTGGTAAAAGGACACATATGAATAATATAATGCCTGCTAGTACAAGTACAATGACTTCATATTGATCACAGTGGAAACCAGAAGTTATTCTGATGTTCTGTATGACTGCAGCAATTTGCAGAGAAAAAAAAAAAAAAAAACATTTTCTAGAGAAGATCAGAGTTGCCATAGCATTCTTTGTACTTCAGATTCCTTGAAAGACTCCATAAGGCAGAGAGCTCAAAAAGCCAGGCAAACCAGTAAAAATCAATTAAGTCCATCAATGGAAATTTTGTACATTGACAAATCATGTTTCTGTTCTTCTTATAAAATAACAAACTCTACTGCATAAGTTTTGTTTGTAGTTGAACTTCAGTGATCACTGGGGAAGCAAAAAACATTCAGAATGTATCATGAAGAGCAGTTTGGTTGCTGATATCAAATAATTAGTCTTGCTGAATATGCTGTGATTTAAAACCCAAGGCATCCCCCCCTAAGAGGATGCAATGCCACTGTCCCATTTTGCAATGGGGGCTGTTTCAGTTTTGAATAAGTTCTTTCTACTCCTACAGTGACAAGTAGAGCTTCTAGCCAGTAAACAGTATTTTTATTTGCCTAAAACAACTTAAAAGGAACCCGCTGCTGCTGCTGCTGCTGCTGCTGCTAAGTCGCTTCAGTCGTGTCCGACTCTGCGACCCCATAGACGGAAGCCCACCAGGCTCTACTATCCCTGGGATTCTCCAGGCAAGAACACTGGAGTGGGTTGCCATTACCTTCTCCAATGCATGAAAGTGAAAAGTGAAAGCGAAGTCGATCAATCATGTCCGACTCTTCGCGACCCCATGGACTGCAGCCTAGCAGGCTCCTCCGTCCATGGGATTTTCCAGGCAAGAGTACTGGAGTGGGGTGCCATCACCTTCTCTGAAAAGGAACCCACTACTTCTCTTCATTTGCTCCTGTCTATGAAGCAAGTCGGAGAAGGCAATGGCAAGCCACTCCAGTAGTCTTGCCTAGAAAATCCCATGGATGGAGGAGCCTGGTGGGCTGCAGTCCATGGGGTCGCTACGAGTCGGTCGTGACTGAGTGACTTCACTTTCACTTTTCACTTTCACGCAATGGAGAAGGAAATGGCAACCCACTCCAGTGTTCTTGCCTGGAGAATCCCAGGGACGGCAGAGCCTGGTGGGCTGCCGTCTATGGGGTCACACAGAGTCGGATACGACTGAAGCAACTTAGCAGCAGCAGCAGCATGAAGCAAATCCTCCTTGTATCAATCTGGAAGGCTAAGAAGAAGGAAGCAGTGTTTGACAGCATAAATATAATGTGACAGAAGGCTAACGTCATTTTTGTACATCAGTTGCTAAATATATACTCTCTTGCTATGATGAGAAAGCTCATTGATGAAAAAATTCAAAATAAGAGGTTTAAATTTTCATTAGAAATTTAATGATGAACATGGCAAGTTGGAAAGCTGAAGAATTCAATCGTCTGTCCAAGCAAATTTATACGAAATTTGACTCTCACTTAAATTATCATGGTAATTAATATAAAAATAAACCTAGAGAGGTGGGATGGGAGGTGGGAGGGAAGCTCCAGAGGGAGGGGATATATGTGTACATGTGGCTGATTCACTTCATTGTACACAGAAACTAACACATTTTAAAGCAATTATACTCCAATTAAAAAATATTAAAATTAAAACTAGACAGAAGTATAAAGGACTTGCTTTCCCATTAAAAAAAAAAAAGATCAAGAAAAATCCCCCCTTTTCACCATGCTAACTAATGAACAATTGGTGAAGATCCCAAAGGTAGTGACTGAGAGGTTAAAAGTGTTGGGAGGTTGGGAGACAGGGCTTCATGGGTCAGCAGTGCTGAGGTTGTATGTGTGTGTTAGTCGCTCAGTTGTGTCCAGCTCTTTGTGATCCCATGGACTGTAGCTCACCAGACTCCTCTGTCCATGGAATTCTCCAGGCAAGAATACTGAGTGGGTTGCCATTCCCTTCTCCAGAGGATCTTCCCGACTCAGGGACTGAACCTGGGTCTCCCACATTACAGGCAGATTCTTCACCTTCTGAGCCAGCAGGGAAGCCCAGTGCTAAGGTTAACATGCTGAATTCTCCCATTTCATTTGTCAGGAAACTGGACCTGAGAGTGATGTTTGGAGTTTGAATTAACACCCAAGTTCTGAGAGGAGGCTGCTGGGCATTGCATCGGACCAGTCCCACTGGTAAGTGAACTCCAAACGTAGCAGTTGTCTCACAGGGCTTCCAGCATGATGACGTTTCATATTCGATTTCCTTGCCCTTTCATCAAAGTTTTCACTTTGAGTTTAGTCCGGAGGATTTTTTTTAATATAGAATTTGTTTCTGAGTTGTAAGTAAATCTATGGTTCTCTGATTTAAGGACACAATTGACAGTTGCATCTTAGGTCACCTCACCACCACCACCACCAATAAAATATAATCTGATATAGCTCTAAAAAAGTAACATCTCAGATTCATTACATCATATCATCAGGTTTAAAAACTGTCTTTCATATACATACTGCTGCTGCTGCTGCTGCTAAGTCGCTTCAGTCGTGTCCGACTCTGTGCAACCCCATAGACGGCAGCCCACCAGGCTTCCTGTCCCTGGGATTCTCCAGGCAAGAACACTGGAGTGGGTTGCCATTTCCTTCTCCAGTGCATGAAAGTGAAAAGTGAAAGTGAAGTCGCTCAGTCATGTCCGACTCCTAGGGACCCTATGGACTGCAGCCCACCAGGCTCCTCCGTGCATGGGATTTTCCAGGCAAGAGTACTGGAGTGGGGTGCCATTGCCTTCTCTGCATATACACATTACCATCTGTAAAATAGCTGGTGGGACACTGCTGTATAGCATAGGGAGCTCAGCTCGGTGCTCTGTGATGACCTAGAGGGGTGGGGTGGGGGCAGGAGGGAAGCTCAAGAGGGAACGGGTGTTTGTATACTTATGGCTGATTCACTTAGTTGTTGTATAGCAGAAACCAACACAACACTGTAAAGCAATTATGCTCCAATTAAAAATAAAAAACACTAATACTGTAGTGCATATTTGAAAGTTGCTAAAAAATAAAAAAGAACTGTCCTTTTCTGAAGCAAATACTTATCCTTGAAGTGTCTGTAAATTTAGCACTCCATCCATGATTATTGGCATAAAGCAGAGCACACAAATGGAGTCTTCTGTGATGACTCCATTTAACAAGTGAAGCCACGTCTTAATTATAGCCACGCTGAAAGACTGTGCAGCCCACTAGGCTCCCAGAACCTTGGTTTGTCATGTAGTTTCACCTTCTAAGACTGCAGTTTCATGAAAAGATGAACTTCAATGGAAAAGTGTCCATCCTGGTAGGCAGGGGAGAGAACTAACTCAGTTACATGTTGGGGGAGCTTGGTCAAGATTCCAAATCTTAGGTTAATTGTCTTCCAAAATGTGTATCTCCTAAGAATATTTTAGTAAGTCCTTAACTTTTACAGCATGGTTTAAGATCAGCAAAGAGATTAAAAGTATGGCAATTATTGCCATTTGCAGCATCATGGATGGACCTAGGGACTGTCATATTGAGTGAAGTCAGTCAGAGAAAGAAAAATATCGTATGACATCCCTTATAGGTGGAATCTAAAAAGAAATGATACAAATGAACTTATTTACAAAACAGACTCATAGACTTAGAAAAAGAACCAGTGATTGCCAGGGGGAAGGATGAGGGGAAGGGATAGTTGGGGAGTTTGGGATGGACATGTACACACTGCTATATTTAAAATGGATAACCAACAAGGTCCTACTGTACAGCACAGGGAACTCCGCTCCATGTTATGTAGTAGCCTGGATGGAAGGGCAGTTCGGAGGAGAATGGATACATGTGTATGTATGACTGAGTCCCTTTGCTATCTACCTGCAAATATCACAACATTGTTAATCAGCTATACTCCAGTAAGAAATAAAAAGTTAAGAAAGAGTATGGCGACTATTGAAAATGGGTTTTTAAGGGTCCCTCTTTGATACAGTAATAGGACACATGCAGGGAGTGAAGGGAACCGATTGCAGTGGGAGATTCCTCTTGGTATCAGCCAGTGTGTTTCCACAAGGCCGTGGGCGGAGTTGTGAACGATGGATGCTTGAAACAGCGAGCCTCTGCAGCTCCTCTTTCCCACCCGTATTCCGGTGCACTTGGACTTCCCAGGCCTTTTGTGTCACATCACATTTCTGAACTTATATTTTGCCGGCATCCTCTGTGCAGGGCTCCACGTGGATCTCAGCTGTGCTGCCTTTGCTCTGCTCCCTGGGGAGGGGAGAGACAGCAGATGGGGTTAGGGCAGAGGGCTGACGCATCTGACAGCAAACGGCCGGGTTGTTGCGGGGAAGCCGCAAGCGTCAGGAAGCTCCTTTTCCCCTGAGAACCAAGTAACCACTGAAGAAAGTTGAAAATGAGCCCTCTGAGAAACGCTATTAAAAGTAGTAAAAAATCACGATTGTGCAGATGAGGTGCTGCTGTGTGCTTATTCGGATGCTAATGAGTTTGACATTAGGGAACTCGGAGGGTTTAGAGCTACTCCCTTCTGTGATTCGGTTCTTTATTGGCAATCTTTGAGAAAATAAATGGAAAATGTATTGCTAATAAACACACACCACGATTGGGTGTAGACAAAAAGCCATTACTTTCAGGGTTTAGAAAAGCGCTCTGCCCACCAGTGTTTTCCAGATCTTTTGTCTTAGGTTAGAGTGTGACAAACAAAGGGGACAGGCAGGTGGACCTACCGAGGGCGAGGGAGGGTAAGCCAAACACAGTTGTAGAGAAAGCTGGGTTTTGTTTTTGCTTTTTTTTTGTTGTTGTTGCAATCAAGCAAACTAAGAACTCCCGAGTCCTATGGGACTTTTCAGTCCTTCCATCCTGTGTCTTGAGACTTTTGCTGTGTGAGACATCCTGTCATGAGACATCTGTGTCTTAAGACATCTGCTCTGTCTTAAGGGTTTTATCCCCATTTTTCGCCAGGATCTACAGTTGCTGATTTGAGTTGAAGAAGCATCTGCTTAATGTCTGGTCAGAACTTTCAAGTGACGCAGAAATCCATGGTTAAAAAGCCGGACCCTCCAACTTACTGCAAGGGGTAAACACAAACCCTAGAGATCATCTGCCAGGAAGGTTGGTGACTTGTGTTCTAGAATGCCAGAATGGACGGACAAACCGTAGCAAGTGTGTGTTAAGATAGATACTATATATATATATATATATATATAGTGTTCATGTCAGTAGCCACTCGCTGTCAGGCTGAGTGTGTTAACACTGAATTTCAGAGTTTTCTTTCAAGGGCCAAACAGCCTGAAGACAGATTCTGTTCCATCCCTGGGACCAGGTAAAGGAGATGCAGGCCTGTGTGTTATGTCTGGAAGCAAGGAAGCCACACGCAGATTGTTCCCATGGAAAGCAGGATGAAACGTTGGCAAAAAGTGCTAGTAGCCTTTCGGGACACCTCATTCAAGGGCGGCCTAAATCCACATGCCTTGGGATCTTGTCTCTCGTGACTTCTTGAGGATAGCACGTGCCAAACCTTGACTGATCTTTTTCTTCTGGTGGTTAAAAATAAAACCGAGAATAATGACATTGAGAAGCCCTATTATACAATTTTCCTAGTAAAGGGCAGGCATTTTATCTATATCTATATCTATGTGTGTGCTTAGCCGCTCAGTCATGTCCAGCTCTTCGTGACCCCATGGACTGCAGCCTGTCATGCTCCTCTGTCCATGGGGATTCTCCAGACAAGAATACTGGAGTGGGTTGCCATGCCCTTCTTTATCTATATCTTATCTATATATCTAGTTTGGTAAGAAAAACAAAAATCGATTTGGCTTACCTTAATAAAGGTAAAGGGGGTAGAGAATCTGCCTGCAATACAGGGGACCTGGTTCGATCCCTGGGTCAGAAAGATCCCCTGGAGAAGGGACTGGCAACCTACTCCAGTGTTCTTGCCTGGAGAATCCATGGACAGAGGAGCCTGGTGGGCTACAGTCCATGGGGTCACAAAGAGTCAGACATGACTGAGCAACTAACACAGACAGCCAGGATAAAGGTAAACATCTTTTCCCCATTGATATATTATTAAATAGTATGATATTTTCATTCTGTTTATAGCATAGTCCATCAGAATTATAGATAATTGTTTACTGTTCACATCACTGGTTATTTTTGCTTTTCTGTTTTTTTTGTCCACCTTACATACCTTCTCTCTTTTATTTTTTATCTTAATAGAATGAATTGCAGGATTTCTCACTAAAGCGAACACAGGTGTTCATTCATTCTGACTGAGGGGGCTCACCGAGTCAGTGTACAAGTTACCTGGAGAAAGAGGTAAGACAACATTTTTATTAAAAAGCAGAATATGTTGAAATAAAATGGATCCGATTGAAGCATTTTATAAAGACTCTCTCCTATGACATTGCTTTATCTCTGTAGATTTACTTTCACAAAAATATATTGTTAATGCCCAATTTAGGATTGTGATTTTTTTTGTCAGAAGCGTGATCACTCTACTGTTTTAAAATATTAAACAGGTGAAGTTCTCTGAGCCTACAAGCCCTTTTGCATATTGATTAGTATATGTTATTTGTTTGCACATGTTTGCCCTTAGAGAGAGACTCAGCATTAAAATTGTTTTAAAATTCCAATTTGAATTCATTTGTATTAGAAATTAGTTTATTTAAGGATCAGGAGTAAATAAGTGAGATTTTTAAAAGCATGTTTTTAAAAGCATTGTAGCTGATTTCTGCAGTTAATTCCTACAAACAGTGAAAAGTAAGGAACTGGGACATCCTTGGGAAAAATCTGTTTAAAATAGCTTACCCCTCTATGAAGAAGCTTGTTTTCTAACATTTATGCATTTTTCAACACATGCATCTCAAAATATCAATAAGAAAAAAATTTTTTTAGACGGTTTCAGGGTGTTAACTTTCACTGAGTTCTCTTTAATCAGAGCATATTAAAAATATTTTTAAGTCTATGAAAACACAAAGCTGGTGATTGCCCCCTTAGGTCACAAAACTGTGACTCGGAGGCCGCGGTACAGAGACTAATAGAAATCCTTGGCACCCGGCGTCCACCTAAGGGAATGATAGAACTATTTGCTGGAGTCGTTTGGCAAAAGGACACAGACATATGGCTTTGGTTCATGGTCACGTTGCCAGTTGTGCAAAGTTAGAGGGTTAGTCGGTACAGAGGAGCGGCAGCAACTCAGACATCAAAAGTGAGACTCCAAATACATCAGCCTCCTCTTAAAGCCACCCAAGCTTTCACAGGCCTGAGGTTTCTTCCATTTGACTGTAGAAATTCCCTTTCAAAGGCAGCTTTTCTGTGGGGGTGTGCATGCCCTCAGCCTCAGGAAGAGCTCTCCCCAGACAGCTGTCCTTGGTCTGAGAGAAGACTGAACCTGCTTCCCCATCAGGGGTGAAAGGACATGAGATGGGTCACCAATGTGCAGGATGCCATCGTTCGGTTCTTCAGCTTTTTATGCAGAATACGAAGCAGTACAGATAGAGCTGGACAGGAACAGAGATTTGAAATCAGGGATCCTGTGCCCTAAATAAAAGATGTGGAAAATTTTTCATTTCATTTAGGAGAAAGGATTCAAAAAAGTTTCAGAAAATTAATAATATGGCATCAAGGATGCTGTCAAACTTCCTGATTTTATTCATTTAGATGTTTTAAAGTTTGCTTTCTTTTTTTAAAAACAAATTATTATTATGTTTGGCTGCATTGCATGGCATATGGAACTTTCCTGACCAGGGGCTGAACCTTTGCCCACAGCATTGGAGGCACGGAGTCTTAACCAGAGGACCACCGGGAAGTCCTTACATTTATTTTCTGAATTACTCTCCCTGAGAAATAAGTAAATGTATGAAAAGAGAACCAGGAAACTAAAAGGAGGGTAAGAACAGAGGAAAAATATACTTGATCATTCAATCTTGGTTTCCTTCTCAACGAGTCAACTGTGCTTTTAGGATCACAGCTCATTTCCCCCATCTTTTCCTTGTACAACAGGGAAGCATCTTCTGCTGCTATTTTCCGTCGATTCAAAGCTCTGTTGAAAACAAAATGATGCCAGATTCATCAAAAGGAAGGGCACTCAGTGTAGGGTTCTTTGTTCTTCGATCTGGCCAAGTTCTGTCCCAAGGTACAGACATCATTTAGCTGTTCCATTTTCTGAGGTTAGCCTTTTCCAACTTCCTCAGTTTCTTTTTGTCATTAAAAAAAAGCTGACTTTTGTTAAGGAAGCATCCGCTGAGGATGGGGGGCTCCTGGTGGGGAGGACCCCTGGACCTCCTCTCGGCAGGCACGGGACTAACTTCCTCTCGCCATCACCGTGAGCTTCTCAGGAATGGAAGAGTCACGTGACACAACAGACAGACTGCCTTGTCGGTTTACAACTCCCAGGAGAGGACCACTACGAAATCTTTAAAGTGGGACTTATTGTAAGTCAAATGTAGTGAAAGACTTCTCAAATTAAAAGTAGCTACTGGCGTGAAATTATATGTAACTAGACAGGGCTTCCCTGGTGGCTTAGATGGTAAAAAATCTGCATGCCATGCAGAACACCTAGTTTGATCCCTGGGTCGGGAAGATCCCCTGGAAGAGGGCATGGCAACTCGTTCCAGCATTCTTGCCCGGAGAATCCCATGGACAGAGGAGCCTGAGGAGCTATAGTCCATGGGGTCACAAAGAGTTGGATACAATTATGCGACTAACACTTTCATTTTCAGACAAGATTACAATTAATTGTATTAGGATTTTGAGAGTGTCCTCAAAATGTTATGATCACCATGGCTTTTCTACTAATATTAAGAAATTCGAGACTACTTATAAATCTATATCAAGGATGACAGTGGATAGAATTCTGTTGAAAGGAGAAATAAAACTTAAAGATTACCAAGAGATTTGTTTTACCCAAATCTTAAGAAGTGATTAAATGTTTACTTGGAGGTTGTTTTTGTGGACAAACAATTTTGTTTAACCATTGATCAAAATAGAGTTTTAAGTGAAAAATAAAATCAAAGGGAACTAAATCTCCTCACATACCAGTCATTTGCATGTGTGATGGAAGCAAAACTGAGTTTATCAATCTGGTGTCCTGCTTCTTGAATCTCTCCCTTCCACAAATCAGCAATTCCAGGGGTCCCTGGTGGCTCAGATGGTAAAGACTCTGCCTGCAATGCAGGAGACCCAGGTTCGATTCCTGGGTCAGGAAGCTCATCTGGAGGAGGGCATGGCAACCCACTCCAGTATTCTTGTCTGGAGAATCCCATGGACAGAGGAGCCTGGTGGGCTACAGTCCATGAGGTTGCAAAGAGTTGGACACAACTGAACCCCAAAGACGGCACCTAGTTGGTGCCATGGAGTGATGCAGAAGGAAGATCCTCTGATAGCCCCTGACGTATCTAAGTGCCAGGAGGAGAAGGTGGTCAAATTCATGTCACTAGGGACACCTGCACATAGCTTTGTAAATCCCTTGAAGATGTTACAGGAGTTTTCCAAATTCAAGTAAATAATAAGAATGTATTTTATAGTCATCTTTCTTCTTCACTGCCTCTTTGCTTATCTCCATTGTTGGTTGGCATAGCCTTCCTCTAAGTTTGCTTCTTTGCCTCCTTTATTTTATAAGTTTCTTTCCCTCTTGCCATTTATCCTTGTATTAATTAATCTCCCCCAGAGAATTGGGGGAGAAGCTCCTTAAAATACTTTTTCATGACTTCATTATGAAATGGATACCAAGAAGGAACCCCTTTTTTCCCTTCAACATAAATATTATATGTAACATATCCATAGTTACAGGTTAATAGAACTTTCCCATAGCTTCATGAAAAATAAGAGTGGCAAAATTTGCCCTTACTGTTTTATCTCGATTGAGTAGATTGATATAGCCAGGAGGAAATGGTAAGAGTCTCAGAAAATGTCTTATTCCCATCCATAAACAATGGGATGCAGATAAAGGCCCTAAGAAATGGGAAGAAGGACAGCTGTTTGGAAAATCAAAGCTCTGTTTTGAGGAAAGAAATGCTTCATTAAGTTTTACAAAGTCAATTGCAGGCTTGTCCATAGCATTTGGGGTGTAGGCAGAAAGGCTGATCAAGCCTCCTTTTCCAATAGAAAAAAAAGATAATGTTCTCCATAAGAAGTGGAGTTTTTAGGATGCCGCCCATGTGGGTTATGGTGGTGGCTGCTTCTGTAACCGGGAGAACTTGACCGGGTAGCTGGTCCCCTCCCGCATACACACCCCTCATGTCTGAGCACCAGCAATGAGGTAGGACCTCTTTCCCATGAAGGAACCATCCCTGGAATGTGGTGCCCACTGAATCCAAGGTTCCATTTTACAAAAATTAAGTCTACCCATCAGCAGTTTATTGAAGTCCATGAACATAATCCATAGGAAGAATGCTTAGAGGTTTCTGTTCCCAGGTGTAAGGTTTTCATGAACAAAGGCTTTTTTTCAAGCTGAGGTCTCCCAGGAGATCAAATTTTCTCATGAATGTTAAAACTTCTTGCCCCAAAAGAAAGCCCAAGATGTCTTATATCCTTATCCCCAAGTTGCTGCAAGACGTAACTAAACCCAGAACTTAGGAACTGTCCTTCAGGTGTGAAAGGAGGGAGAGCTGAAATGGGTGAATTGTATGTGGGGGCCTTGATCCCTCCCATGCCCATCACTTGGCCCACATGTTACGTTGAACTGAGCTTCGTGGATGTGTTACCAGTTCTTACAAAGCTTGAATGGGATGTATGTGCTCCAGTATGACGCTATTGTCCAGCCAGAGGACAATAGCATCGGAAAATGCCGTCCTGAGGCTGGCAGTCCAGGCACCCTCAAGCCAGGATCCATGAATATTTATTTATGCCTAGCTTCCCGGGACTGTGAAAGGGAGGCGGCTGCTCAGGGGGAAGGCAGAGCCGTCAGGTGCTCAGACAGCTGGATTGCAAAAGAGCATCCGTCTGGAAGCTGTTAGAGAGAAGGTTAAAGCAGGTTTCTGAAACTTTCCTGTGCGCTGCTGGCACTCCTCTTCACACAGCGTTGCAGTTTTCATGAAGAAATCCGTGGAGTCCAGCCTTCACTTCCCATTGAATGGGAGTCCATCCCATTCAAGCTTTGTGTTTGAGTGGGCAATGTTCAGAGTGGTTGGAGGCTAAGAGCGCCTATGTGCAGGATAACCTTAAGACTCACGCTGAGGGGATTCTCACCGCCCACCCCTCCACCCGCCGCCCCGTGCCCCCGCATGAGCAGCAGAAGCAAAATGGATGGTTTTGACCATTTTAACCCTTAAGCTGCTGATCTCCCTTATTATAATCAAGCGACTCAATTAGCACGCAGGGAGAGGGGTTCGCACGAGTCGATCCACTTTATATGCAGCAGGGACACTCACAGAGGAGGATTTCACAACACAGGGCTCACCATCCTGTGTAAACCAAGCCACTGTAATCCCAGACAGTGTCACATCTGTCATAAATCCGCGTGGTTTTAAAAGAAGGGACATCTACAGGAGAGAAAAAAAAAACACTTCTGTTTTCTTGTCTTCTCTTATCATGTAGTTTTAAAATAGTCGTAACAATAGACCGTTTTTATGTAGGTGAAAGCCATGGCTGCTCGAAAAAGCAGTGGACACTTTTTGTTGGCTAATTTGCAAAACAGTTCAGTGATTGGTGTGGTGTTTATTATAAAATGATGACAAAAGGGTGCTGGTGGTTTTAATAGTTTTAGCTTACGAGGGCTGTCGTTAATTTTGTCTGTAGTGTTGCAGGTGAAAAAATGCACAATGGATAAATAGTCTATATTGGTTTAACTGAACATAATATATAGTGTGTTCTGGAGTTGTTTGTCTCAATAGACTATAGTAATCAAAAGTAATGAACCTATTATGTGCAGGACCTTGGAGAGTGTCGAATGGCAGTAAAAGTGTGGCGCATAAAAGGTTTATTAAAGGAAATTAAAGCCCATCATTGCCACACCTGCTCCCCTATTATAAGTCTATGGCAGGTCAGCGCTTTCCATCACAACTCAGCCTCGGAGAGCAGAGATGCGTCTCCCATCCTCATTGCAGGCACACCGCATCCCCGCCTGTGTCAGGATTTAAGGATGGAAGCCGTGGAGAGCACCTTCTGCCTGCCTCTGATTTCCAACCAGCGAAACAACTTGTTTCTGTTTCAGAATTCTTCTGGTAAAGTGCAAATGTGAATTAAACTGAGATGCTTAACAGATCCTAGTGAAATGGTTGGGGGTAGTCGGGTCAGAATCTATCTCCATGTGGACTAAAATAGCAGACTTTTTAAGTCTTGGCATCCCTTTGATAATTCACTTGGTTATATTTAAGATCATTAGTAATGATATTTTAGGGAATTGATGCTGACTGAAACAACACTCAAAGTTTTCTCTCCTTATAGATGTGGATGATTATAACTCACCTCTATTCTGGAATTACCAGAGTAAATGTCATCATCATTTCCAGTGGTATTTTACAATAGGGGCATTTTGAAGTTTTGTGCTACATTGGTTTTTTACACTGGGAGTTTTTTTTTCTAACTTAGAAACAGGCCCGTATCCGAAGCTGGTCATGCATGTGTGTTCAGTTCTGTCCAACTCTGTGTGATCCTATGGGCTGTAGCCTGCCAGCCTCCTCTGTCCATAGGATTTTTCAGGCAAGAAATACTGGAGTGGGTGGCCATTCCCTCCTCCAGGGGATCTGCCTGACCTAGGGATAGAACCCACATCTCTTGTGTCTCCTGCATTGGCAGGCGGGTTCTTTAAAAAAAAGGCCTGTATCCAAAAGGTTCTAGAAATACAAGGGAATCTGGTTGAGTAACTTAGTCTGGAACATTTTGGTTTGGTATCTGAGGTTTTGTCTCTTTCACAACCACTGTTAGTCAGACCATTCTTCTTTCCATCTTCATGATGCTGAAAGTGTCTGAGTCGCTAGTGAACACTTGCAGACAAGAACATCTGCCTTCTTGTCCATTTCCTCTGGTTTCAGCACCTACAGAAGTATTTCCAGAACTTGCGGGCTGTAAGAGCAGTCACGGTTCTGTCTCCACAGAGTCAGATGCTGTTCAGCAATGGGAAAGCTCCTCTGCTCTTCATAATGACCTAAAGATCTTCTAGTGGCCTGTGTTTGTATTTTAGTCAATGTCAAAGGAATGACCCAGGACTTTGTGTTCACATTACAGATGGATGCAGAGGCTAAAGATAAAACGCTTCGTACCCGTGCAAAAGGAACCAAGGGTGAGTTAGCGTGCAGATTCCGTGACCCTGTGCCCAGCACACCATGAAATGTGGGCATCCCATGCTTGGTCCCTGATGGGTTGTCAGGAGGATCACAACTTCCTTAGGATTCCCGTTTTTAAATCAAGCCAGGACGCTGCATCATGGCACTCTGTGGCTAAAGAATATGAACCAGGAATTGAAGGACCCGGAAAAGGCCAAATAATGTGGGATGCTAATGTTTACGAAATGCAACCATGAGTAGATTTAAACATCCTGCAAAACAGTATAAGGGTCAGCAAGGGAAGAAGGCTTTGTGGAGACCTCAAATTATCGACGTGACCTTTAACATCCAAGGGAAAAGTCCAAACCGTTCATTTATTGCCAAAGTGGGTTTTGATTTTTATGTTATCTGGTTTAGTGGCTCCCAATCTAAACTTCATGTGAGTAAAATGACGATGTTTGGTTTTAGACTGTCCCCGCCAGGGATTCCGGCAGCTCTGCAAAGTCATGTCTGAAAGGTTTAACTTGCCGGTTACCCTCTCTTTTTGTAACCAACAGATGGTAATGTAATATTGAAATATAAACAGGCCCTTGATGATCGAAACATCTGGAAAACAGGATTGACTGGCAATAATACCCCTTAAGGAAAATAACTTTTATTATAATTAGCTATATTTGTGTGACCCTCCATTCTAAACGGAAGGTTCAGCCTGGCCTCTGGAGGGAGCCAGTAGCTGTTCCTGGCCTGACCCACCTCAGGTTGGCCTCCTGGTGGAGGAAGGGTTGGGCTGGGGAGTGATCACACAGTCGTTTGGAAGCATTTTGAGATTTACAGTTGAAACCGTCTAATCAAATTCGATGCTTTTGTTAGTTGTGTTTATGTTGTGTAGTCAAGGTACATAATCCCCATTTCAGTGAATTATGGAATCACCCATTTTTTAAAATTCCAGGATGATTTTTTTTTTTCAGTTAAAATAGAACCCTGACTATCATTAGGCATGATAACCAAAATGCAGAATCATGCATTTGCATTTGGTCCAAGATATGGACATTTTCTGTACCCAAACTGAAGTTGTGCAGTATTCTTTCCCAGGTTTAGTTAAAGTTACTTTAAAAGTAATTACATCATATATCCTATTATTTGGAGCAACTTCCCTGGTGGCTCAGTGGAAAAGAATCTGCCTGTAAGGCAGGACATACAGGTTTGATCCCTGGCTCGGGAAGATCTCCTGTAGAGGGAAATGGCAACCCACTCCAGTATTCTTGCCTGGGAAATCCCATGGACAGAGGAGCCTGGTGGGCTACAGTCCCTAATATTTGGAATGCAATTTTGGAAACATCAAAGTTTTAGGCAGCAAAGTTCTCCATGGAATAAGAGTTTAGTGATAATATCCTAGCACTGTTTAGGATAGGCTCACGTCTGCCATAAATATCAGTATTCTAGGAACTGTATTTGGATTGTTCAAATCTCTTATTCTGGCTTCTGAAAGCACACGACTCTCTCGTACTTCAAATGCATTTTAATTTGCCATTCTTTTTGGACTTTGAATCCTTTTGGCACATACATAAGCACTCTTAAACAGAGCCAAAATGTTGTTGGAGAAATGAAACAACTGTTTCTCATGTAGCGTGAGTCATCTTTAAAACCACCTGTTGTCTCTCTCAATATGCTGCTTATTCTGTGGTAGGCAGGTATTTATAAACATGAACTTCTTTAGTTCCCATCATTGCATTTTTTTCTCTAACTGCTTTCTTTTGCAAATTTATTTATTTTTTTAATTGAAGGATAATTGCTTTACATAATTTTGTTGTTTTCTGTCAAACATCAACATGAATCAGCCATAGGTGTACATATATCTCCTCCTCTTTCACCTTCCTCCCATCTTCCTCCCTGTCCCACCCCTCAAGGTTGATACACAGCCCCCGTTTGAGTTCCCTGAGACATACAGCATTCCCATTGGCTATCTATTTTACATTTGGTAATGTAAGTTTCCATGTTACTCTCTCCATACTTTTTACCCTCTCCTCCCCTCTCCCCATGTCCGTAAGTCTTCGGAAAAATCAAAGCTCTTCTTTCTGTAAGTGTCTTATTTTTAATTGGAGGTTGAAATTAACATGACTCAAACTTCTCCTCTTTCTCCAGGAATAAAATTTATGGAACAGAATCTTAGGATATTTATTAATAAAATATTGTCCATTTTATTTAAATGCTTGTTTAATATAAATAAAATGCAAACAAGATTCTTTTGAAAATTTTCGTAGAGACAACAAAATTGATTTAAAAAGTAGTTCAGGGACTTCCCTCGCAGTCCAATGGTTAAGACTTCACCTTCTAATGCAGAGGTGTGGGTTCAATACATGGTCGGGGAGCTAAGATCTCACATACCTTGCAGCCAAAAAACCAAAACATAAAGCAGAAGCAATAGTGTAACAAATTCAATAGACTTTAAAAAATGGTCCACATTAAAAAAAAACCTTAAAATAAAAAGTAATTTGTCCTCTGTGCTGCTGTACTTTTTTGGTGAGATTTTAGAGACAGGTATTTGGAAGTTGATCCATGACTGCAAAGTCCCAGGGTCACTGGAGGCCTGATCCAGAACTATCTGTTCTGGGCCCTGGTCACCTGTCTTCTTGTGTCCAAAGAACTGGAAAGATGAATCAGCACAAAGGGAAACTGTTGGGTCTGCACTAATCAGGGCTTCCCAAGTGGCGCTAGAGCACACCTACCAATGCAGGAGATGTAGGAGACTTGGGTTTTTGATTCCTGGGTCGGAGGAGGGCCTGGTAACCCACTCCAATATTCCTGTCTAGAGAATCCCATGGACAGAGGAACCTGGTGGGCTATAGTCCATGAGGTTGAAAAGAGTCAGACAATACTACAGTGACTTAGCACGCATGTAATGCACTAAGCATGCACTGGCCGTTATCCCGAGCAGGTGAAAGGTTGCTCTCATGCAGTTTACAAAATTACGCACTGATTTTCCTTTTCTGTCTTTCTTTTTGTCAGTAGCACCAATGGATTCTCTAATCCAGGAGCTCAGGTAAGAGTTGCCCTACTTTACTTTTTCTAAGATTGATTGGCTTTAATTATTAGAATGTTTTGTACTTTTCAAGCCTCAGATCCTCATTTGACGGTGAGCACTAAGCCAGCGGGCCTATCTCGTGTGCCTCTGTCTCTGCAGCAAAGAGACAAAGGGGAGAAACTACGGACTGTCCATCTAAAGCAATCCAAGCTAATATTCTGATAACAAGACACCGTTTTTCTGTAACGTGAGCGGTTTCCCACTTTCTCCTCATAGGGTGTGCTGCCTCTGTGTGCACACCCCACATGTGGTTTGTTTTCGTGCTGATGGAAACAGAGAACTGAGGTCATCTGAGAACCTGACTGAGGAATAAGCCCAGGATGGTTCTCCTTAATAATCAGATAATTGTTTTTTAGATTCCACATGTAAATGATATCACATGATAGGTCTTTCTTTGTCAGGCTTGTTTTACTTAGTTTGATAATCCCTGGATCCACCAGTGTTGCTACAAGTATATTATTTAATTCCTTTTAAAGGCTGAGGAATATTCCTTTGTACATATGTACCACATCTTCTTTACCCATTTATCTGTTGATGAACACTTAGGTTGCTTCCATGTCTTGGCTAATACAAATGAACTTATTTACAAAACAGAAGTAGACTCACAGACATAGCAAACAAAGTTATCCTTACAAAAAGGAAGAGGGGGATAAATGAGGAGTTTGGGATTAACATAGACACATTACTATATAGAAAATCAATAAATAAGATCCTACTGTATAGCACAGGGAGCTATACTCAATATTTTATAATAACCTCTAATGGAAAAGAATAGGAAAAATAAATTATATATAATATATATGTAGCTGAATCACCGTGCTGTGTACCAAAAATTAACACAACCTTGTGAATCAACATACTTCAATTTAAAAAATTTTTAAAAATTACCAGATAATCATGTGAATTTTTGACTGTAGGTATTTGAATGTAACATGGAATTCGGGGTGGATTTAAGCACTTCAGACTGAGAGACTGTGATATGGGCCTCAGGCAATGCTCTGGAAATTCCAGTTGACTAGTTTTTGCAGAGTAAACTCCAATACATAGGTTTTCTTTCATGGGGTCTTTGCAGGGTCTGGCTTTGTTTTGTTTTAAAGTGCATATTTAAAAAGAAATGCATGTTGCCGATACGTTTTCTGTCCTGGTGCTATTTTTTAACAAGATTTGTCAAGCAAGAGGAACCCCTTATCTCTTCTCTACGTGTGCAAACCCAGAAAGTCCCAAACTCAGGGTCTAATCCATCTTTCTGGAAGCAGCGATAGTATGCGTGTTCCTCGGGGGAAGGAAACTGGAGTACGGGCAGCAGTGTCTGGACACGCACTGGTGTGTGAACCTATAACAGTGTCTGGTACACCTGGAAATTTACAGTGTGTGCATTGACAGTTTACATCCTCATTTTTCCAGGCAGCTGTGCCCTGTGTCTCCCTGAAGGAGTACCTTCGGTCCATTCATCAATTGAATGGGACGGGATCTGTCAGAATTGGGTACAAGCCTTCATGCTGGTGCTTTTCTCTGTGGAAATGTGTTTGTAGGAAAGCCATGGCCCCTTCATCATGGATGTTGTCATTGAGAATTTTACATTTTAAACTGCTTTTATAAGAGTAGAGTCCAGAATACACCCACACATAGGGACAGGATTAAATGGCTGAGGTATCTGGCTCCCTTAAATTCTTGCTTTTGCATCTCTTCTTGTTGACAATTCCTGTTTGTTTGGAGATGATGTCTCTGAGGAGTAGAGGAGAGAAGTAGACAATGCTCAAGGATTCAGGGGTCTGTGATACGTGCCCTCCCAGGGGGGATTCTTGGGGGTCTCACTGCTGAAGAACTAAGTGTGTTTTCCAGTAGGGTTCTTTGTAGGGAGTTAAACTACTCAGAGGCAGGGAAGGCCTTTTGAGTAATGTGTCTTGAAGAATAATGTGAAAAACAAAGGAAAATTTTGGAGAAATGAATATATTTTGTGTTTGACCTAAATTCATAGAGAAAAAAAGAGGACTTTAGCAGAAAGAAACAGCTTTGTGAGAGAAGCAGCATTGTTTAAATAATCTCATTGGAAAAGACCCTGATGCTGGGAAACACTGAAGGCAGGAGAGGGGGACAACAGAGGATGAGATGGTTGGATGGCATCACTGACTTGATGGATGTGAGTTGGAGCAAGCTCTGGGAGTTGGTGATAGACAGGGAAGCCTGGTGTGCTGCAGTCCATGGGGTCACAAAGAGTCGGACACAACTGAGTTGGACACAACTGAGTGACTGAATTGAACTTAACTAATGGAGAAATAGAGATTACTATCTAAGTGATAATTAAATATGTTAATATTTATTAACATCAATAATTACAGTCAAACTAATATTTATTGAGAGCCAGAGAGTCCTGAGTGTCCTGGAGCAGTTTATTTCATCAATTCTCCAAGAACCTTACAAGGTAGAAACTATTATTTTTCCAGTTTTTGGATGAAGAAAGTGAAAATAAATAGTTTACATAAATAGCCTAAGATTAAACAACTAATAAGGAATTCAGACTTCTAACTCAGGCCAGCTCCTCACCCTGGCTGCGTGCTCTCTCCTGTGCAGTTAATGCTGATTATCCAGCATATGAATCAAAAAGAAAGTCTGCCATCCATGTCCTCAGAATCTGGATTGTTACAGTTTTGTAGTGTAACCCTTATGGTTTATTTTTCAAAGCCTGTTGGTGTTCAGTTGCTCAGTTGTGTCCAACTCTTTGTGATCCCATGGACTGTAGCTTGCCAGGATCCTCTGTCCATGGGATTTTCCAGGCAAGAATACTGGAGTGGGTTGTCATTCCCTTCTCCAGGGGATCTTCCTGACCGAGGGATCAAACTTGCATTTCAAAGCCTAGTTTTCTGAAATTCAAAAAAGAATACACTTCAATTAAAAATAACATTTCCTAGTCTTCTAATTTTCTAAATAAATGTTTGTCAGATATTCAATTTTACCTAACTTGTCATTAAATTAGTTAATCAATTCAGAAAGCTTGTGATAATTGCTGGAAAATTCATAAGCAAAATGAATTCACCTATTTTTTCCTTTACTGAGAATGATTTTATAAAAATTACTGATTATTGTTAATTTGATAATTACTTATTTTCAACAGCCTGATCATGCTCAGGCTAAATAGGTCTCAAGCTGTTTCTTAAATGGCTCAAGTTGATCCAGGTATGAATCCTAATTGCCATTCTATATAAACCCTGAAAAAAGTCTGATTTGTACGGAAAATTATAGTCTTGGTCTCTTTTTAATTTTGTCCAACTTCATCCATTTGCTACAGTTGTTCCTCTGACTGATTCTGCAGCTTTGTTCTAGTCCAGAACCCAGAATTTGTTGCTCCTGAATTCTGAGTATCTAAGGAAATGTGGCTGATGTCCCCCAGTGTAAAACTTGTGGCTCTTTTGCAGAGAACCTTGGCAACTTTATTTAGTTCTTTCTTTTAGAATGTATTGGACATGTTATTGCTTCTACAGCTACTACTTACAAAAACACTAATACAAATGAAGCTGATTTAAATATACTGCATATTGTTCCTGACACTAATAAAAATTGATACTGACATTCTCATCTTCTTATGATCCTCTATGTCAGCTACTATCCTCACCATTAAAAAAGCAATTTATAACCCCAGACCCACCTTTAATCATGTGTCTTATTAGCATTTCCAGCTTTTCCTCCAGCACAATTCAGGTTACATGTGGTGCTGAGGGGGCTCTCATGCGTCCATCTAAATCATGACCGTTGGATTTTCTATGCTCTTTTCTTTTATTACTGTTATCCTTAATCTGATCCTCCTGCAATTGCATCTGCTAATATTGGTAATTGTGTTGTGCGTCTGTAAAGTGTTTTACACCAGTCCAGCCCCTCTTCTCTCATTAGGAAAATATATTCCAGCCTCTGAAATGGCTTTTCTATGTGACTCTTTAGAGGCACAAGTGAATTCAAGGCTCTTAATTATATTAGAGGTAAATCCCACTGTCCTTTCATGGTCTTATTGCTGCCTCCTAGTTAGATGAAGTTTTGTAATAAAATTTTAATTTAGTTATCTCTTTACTTTGTTCGGTCACTAAATCGTGTCTGACTCTTTGTGACCCCATGGACTGCAGCAAGTCAGGCATCCCTGTCCTTCACAATCTCCTGGAGTTTGCTCAAATACATGTCCATTGAGTGATGCTATCCAACCATCTCATCCTCTGCCATCTCCTTCTCCTTTTGTCTTCAATCTTTCCCAGCATCAGGGTCTTTTCTAATGAGTTGGCTCTTAACATCAGGTGGCCAAAGGATTGGAGCTTCACCTTCAGCACCATCCCTTCCAATGAATATTCAGTGTTGATTTCAAGTGACATTGTCTAGGTCTAACTGACAAGCTGGATTGGGGGAAGTTAGTGCTTTATTCCCGCAAGGGTCTTTGACTGAAAGAGACTGGACCAGAGTCAGAACTGTGGGCCTGTCTGTGGTCCAGAGTGTACTCCATGTCTCACTGGACACAGTGTAGCCGCTGTATTGCCCCGATACTGCAGACCCTAGCATTCCTTTGTTCCCCCAATAGTCTTTACTTTTTAGAGCAATTTAGAGTCACAGCAAAACTGAGCAGAAGGTGCAGAACTCCACACAGACCCCCCACAGCCTCCCCCACCGTCAGCACCCCCACCGGGTGGTATCTTTGTTACAGCGGATGAACCTACACTGCCATGTTGAGATCCCATCTCAGCATCCGCATTTGGGGGAATATTTACTTACACCTCATCAACAGATGAATAAATCAAGGTGGACTATATCAGACCTACAAACCAAGCCTAGCACGTTTTCTTGATTCACAGCACTGCTGATTAGAGATCACACTCCTTCCTTCCGGATTTTTGTATTCCATGAATGAGTGATGTGATTTTAAGTCTGTGTTAAAATACCTGGAGTACGTACAAATCTCTGTTCATTCTAGTTGTTTTCCTTTCAAAACGCTGTCTCCCAGGCGATGAACTGGTGTGGGCCTTGTCCTTCCAAGATGGATTTTTACACATCAGGAGGTGTGTATTGTTTTTGCCATTGGCCTGAGGTCAAGGACGGGCCTTTAGAACGGGGCCAACACAGCAGGCGGAACTGAGAGACTGAAGAGCAGTGCTCTCCAGTTTGCATCTATAATGTGACGGTTGCGTGGGGCGGGTGCTCCCCAGCTTAGTTGTGTATGTTTTACTTTCCATCATAAAGCCTGAATTTTGGGAAAAACAGCATGGGGCTTATACATAACTATTCCAAGTAAAGTTTCTCAGAAAAAAATAAGAACAAGCAAATGTGCTTTCTTTTCTCTACCTTTTCTTTCCATGTTCCAATATTATCACAAGGATGTGGGTGGTACAGGTCAGCCAATGGTTCTAGGACATACAGCGTGAACATCTCCAGAAACCAGACCTTTTCTAAAGCCATGATGCAGGCCACCCTTGTGGGCCACACATGAAGATGTACCCACCGAGGCTTTCGTCTTGCAGAACTCAACCACAGAGATCACTGTTTATCCACTCAGCTCTTCTTTCTCTGGTGCTTGCTCACTTCAGTTGTGTCCGACTGTACGACCCCATGGACTGTAGCCCGCCAGGCTCCTCTGTCCATGGGATTCTCCAGGCAAGAATACTAGAGTAGGTTGCCATTTCCTTCTCCAGGAGATCTCAACCCAGGGAGTGAACCCACATCTCTTGCCTCTCCTGCCTTGGCAGGCAGTTTCTTTACCACTAGCGCCACCTGGATACACAAACCTTTTTACACAGCACAATTTGCTACTCTTGATTGAGGAAAGAATATTTCCTTCCTTGGTGTTTGTTCAGCACTTACTCTGCACCAGCGTTGCCCCAGTTAGCACATTGGTATAATAAACCAGGGGATTATATGATAACATCACTCCTCCTACTTGGGGACCAGGTGTCACCCAGAGCCTACCTGCTCAGAGCACCCCTGGGTGCTTATTAGAAGTGCAGGTTCCCAGGCTAACTCCAGACTGAACCTGCATTCTTATGAGGTCTCTGAGGGCATGGCAACCACTCCAGTATGCTTGCCTGGGAAATCCCATGGACAGAGGAGCCTGCGAGCCACAGTCTGTTGGGTTGCAAGGAGTGAGACACGATTGAGTGACTAACACTTTCACTTTTCACAGGCATCTACAATGTATTCTCAGAGGATTTGGTTATGTCTCAGACAAAATCCAGAGTCTCTTTCAGCTTCCATGGATCACGTGACTGCCTTGTCGCCTTGATGTGTAGGTAACCAATGCACTGAGGTTCCTTTCAACCTGCCCAGGCACATCAGAGTTCAGATGCAGTCACTGTCTTCTCACCCAGTTGTTCCATGGAGCATCTCTAACCCAATGTAGAAGTATTTCATTCCATCTCTTATTTCTCCTTCATCTTCTGAGAAGGAAGAATTGACTTGAATCACTGGCAGGTTCTTCATCTCTGCTGTTATCTCTCAAGAAAGCTATTAATGTACCCACTGGAAGTCTCCTCTCAATTACAGTATGTGTTGGCAAACATAAGAGTTCTGACGCTTTGTTGTGTTTTTCCCGCTGGAAGTGTGAACCCAGATAAACCTGTCCCACATGCTGACATGTGAACTCCCTACCCCTAAAGCATGTGTGTGCTTTAGTTGCAGTGTTTTCTCTCTGTGCGTGACTTCCTGGAACTCTTAACGCAGACGGGGACTTTGTCAGGGGAGTGTGTTGGGTGAAACTGGGTGAACCGCCACCCTGGATCCAGGGGGCCTCGTGGTGGGTCAGACCCTCTGTGGGACCTCGGAGCCAAGTTCAGATGTCACATCCCTCTGCCTTCTTGACTAAGGCTGCTCCGTGCAGTATTTTCAGTCTCGGCCTCTGGGTCCCGAGAACTGTCCCCCACCTCCAAGCAGAGCTTAACTGGCCTCCGGCTTTATGCAGATGTGCCTTCTGACTTGTCTTCGCCTTTGAAGCTCTCTGCTGCCTTTTCACTTCATTTTTTTCCTTGTGTGATCATTCTCCTTGTTTATTTCATCCTCCTTGAAACAGAAAGTGCTTTTCTCGTATCACATCCACTTCCAAATGTTCTTCTTCCAGTCTCATCACCAGACTGTTTTCTGCAGGAAACCCCAAGCCTAAAACTCCTTCTTATTTTATTTTATTTTATGTTATATCATTCTCTTTCCATCTCAATTCTACTACATCTGTTCCTGGCAGCATTCTCTCCTTTATCTTTTCCCCTGTAGGATTTGTAGTCACTCTTTAAGGCTAATGACTAATGTCATCTCCGCCGTGAGCTGTCCCCATGACCTCCCAGGCTGACTAATACTTTCTTCCATTGTGTCCCCAAAGTACTTCTTTTCCTGTCTGTTTTAAAGCACTTATTACTTTGAATTATAGCTATTTTATTATTCATTCATCCATCTGTCCACCCATCCAGAAGAAAGCAGATCCCCTGCCTTCAAGTTTAGAATTTGGTTGGTGAGACATCAAAAAAAGAGCAAACTATTGAACAAAACTTTAATGAATCATACATAATTCTTTTTGATATACTGTTAACTTTTTGGAAACAAGATATCTATTTTATTTACTATTGTATCTTTAGTACATGATCTTACTTGAGGTGTTTTTTTTTTTCTTATTGTCTACCAATGTTCATTTAGAGAATAAGTAATGCAATTAGTGGTACAGTGGTAAAGAATCCACCTGCCATTGCAGAAGACACAGGAGACCCGAGTTCAATCCCTGGGTCAGGAAGACCTGGAGACCTGGCAAAGGGATTATTGGCAACTCACTCCAGTATTCTAGCCTGGGAAATCCCATGGACAGAGAAGCTTGGTAGGCTACAGTCCATGAGGTTGCAAAGAGTCAGACATGACTGAGCAAGCACCTTTACCTTGATGTAATTAGTGACTCATATGAAGGAATTTTTATTTAATATGTTGATTCTCTTTTATATAGTGCCTATAACCTCTCTGCTTTCAAATTCTTCAATTCTTTCCCTACTTCTGTCCCTTCAAAGTCAAGACTATTTAAAAGGGTTAAGACCCCATAGTAATAAAATATTAAAAAGTGCCCAAAAAAGTAACAAAAATAAATAAAATCAAGACTGTTTGGCTGGCAAAGCTTCCACCAGCCCCTTGACTACAAACCAGGCCACTCTCACTGTAATAATCATTTCTCATTTATTTTCTCCAATCAATACCTGTTTTCCTCTACAGTCTATTTCATCCAACATAAAAACAAGGTGCTCTTAATTCTGTTACTTTCGCCCTTCATTTCCTTTGGTCATTTTCAGTCAGGAAGAGAAATCACAGTGAGAATGTAAGTGCCTACTGCCTGTTTCTGAGATGCTTTTGTAAGGAATCAGCCAGTGAATCTGTGGACAGGAGGCTTGGGGTCACAGGGCAGCAGGTGGAACCGCTGCTACTGGATGCGTGGACCCTTGGAGGAAGGTGAGCCCTGGAGCGTCTGATTCATGAAGGTGCTCATGTGGTCCTCACCTGAGGTCAGGGACATGCCTCCACTCCATGGCATGCTGCTCATGGAGCAGGATGTTCTCCAGGCCAGGAGAGCCACACTGGTAGGGAAACAATCTCATATGCCCGGGGTGACCATGAAGTCAGCTCTGCTCTTCTGGGTACCCCGTGAAAGCTGAGAGAGTTCAAACCCCCTCAGCCCTCTGAGGGCCTGTGTCCTTGGAGGCAGAGGCAGACACAGAGCCCATCGTCTCTCTTGGGGTCAGGGGCTCCAAGTTCCTTGCAGGAAGGAAGAACTGGCAGGCCCACTCACCTTCCTGACCTCCCCTGCCTCTCTGATTCTATCTCAGCTCTCAGCTCTGGTTCTCCTTCAGCTCCCCAGTCTCTAAACACTGGAGCCCCACCCCAGGTGTGTCCCTGACCCTCTTTGCTGGTGACTTCTTGGTGAACTCTTCCAGGCTTTCAATCCACTTGCGTGTCAAATCCGCTCTTCCCTGAACTTCAGACTCACTCTGATGGGAAGTGACTTGTGGACTTGCAGGCTCAATCTTTAGTTGAGAGCTTCTAAATCAGGGACAGCCTCTAAAAGCAAGTTATTTCAGATTCAGTGGAATACTTGGCTGCCAAAGCACTGCACAGATTTGTGTGTGTGCATATATATACTTGCACATACACATATATAGTGAGATGACACGTACATTTACATACACCCAATTTTAATAATACATCGGAGGAGATGATCCCTGCTAATTCAGCACTCACTTGACTATTTTAACGCTTGATCCTCATTTTAAATATTTCTCCTGCATGGCAGCAAGTTCTGTGAAATGATTCATGATATGTTTTGGTGAAGTGGAGAAGGATAAATGGAAGCCATCCAAATGTCAGACAACTCTTGTTCATACTGATGGCCTTGTGTGTATCTGTAAGTTTCTAGTTTTTTTTTAGTTCAGGGAACTAAGAAAGGAAACTAGATTTATGGACCAAATATCTGCATTCAGGTAAATGTCAAGAAATAAAATCGGCATTTACGATGATAGTCATAAAAGAGCCACATGCTCTAAAAGTGTCTTTTGTCACAGTCGTGTTAAAAGCCAGACATCACCATGTTAGTTGAGGGAGTTGTGTTGCTGTGTTTGTGTATGCCCTGGTCTGTTTTGTTTCCACCAGTGGGTGAGCCTCTCCCTCATGTTGGTCACTCTTGGTGTCTGTTTCTGCTGGTCTTTGACATTGTGCCCTCAGCACACCCACACACAAATGCACACACGCACACAGGTACACACGCACACACACGGGCACACACACAGTGCACACACACACAGGTATACACGCACACACACATGAGCACATACACAGAGCACACGCACACAGGTACACACACACACATGAGCACATACACAGTGCACACGCACACAGGTACACACGCACACACACATGGGCACATACACAGTGCACACACACAAAGGTGCACACGCACACACACACGGGCACATACACAGTGCACACACACACAGGTGCACACGCACACACACATGAGCACATACACAGTGCACACACACAGGTGCACACACACACACACAGGCACATAGTGCACACACACACAGTGCACACACACACACAGGTACACACGCACACACATGGGCACACACACACAGTGCACACACAGGTGCACACACACACACACAGGCACATAGTGCACATACACAGGTGCACACGCACACACATGGGCACATACACAATGCACACACACAGGTGCACACGCACACACATGGGCACATACACAGTGCACACAGGTGCACACGCACACACACAGGCACATACACAGTGCACACACACAGGTGCACACGCAGACATGGGTACACACAGTTTCCTCCCAGCCCCCCTTCCCTGGTGTTTCCACCTCACATTCTCTCCCTCTCTCCCCCTTTCCTTCTCTTCACATTACCTTTTCTTCTTTTGCAAATGTCTACTTTCAATGTTCTACTAGACCCACCCCTCTTGAACCTGAGAAAACCATTCTTTTGAACACTGAGAAATATCTATAGTAGAAACCACACCAGGAATAACCAGGAAAAGAAATCAGCAAATAATGAAAAAGGGCAACATTGATAAAAATCCATTCTAGATGATAAAAATGATGTGACTCTCCTTCTTACTACACAATAATCAAATATAAAGACTGCCTGAAAGAAGTATGTGTATATAAATGTCATCTGAAGAAGTGAATTAATTATATTTTAAAGAGCATGAAGCCACTATGTTAGTTGCTAATATGCCAAATATGGTTATGATTATCTTTTGAATGTAAAAACATTGCATTCTTTTTTAATATTTTTATTTTTTAATTAATTAACTAACTTGTCTGTACCAGGTCTTAGTTGTGGCACATGGGATCTTTGCTCTTCACTGCAGCATGGGGGATTTTTAGTTCCAGCCTGTAAAGTCTTAGTTTTGATATGTGGTATCTAGTTCCCTTACCAGGAATCAAACCTGGGCCCCCTGCATTGGGAGAGTGGAGTTTTAGCCACTCAACCACCAGGGAAGCACCCAAAACATTTCATTCTTAAATCAAATTTTTAAACAAATTAAGCCTTACTCTCTGTCATTCTCAATATTCAGAGCCATTCAGAGCCTGCTCTTTAGAAAGAGTTCAAGTCTGCACATCTTGGGGTAAGAAAAAGTCAGTAAATGTTCACAGGAGAGAACAGAGGACACCTGTGTTCTAGTCATTCAGTACTAAAATAGGTGGTACTTTATGCTTCCTGATCTTCGTTTAAAGCCACCAAATGTAGAGTTTACTTGTGTGGTCCTGATGTGTTTCCGGGAGTGACGGCCCCACGATCACAAAGAAGCTGCAAACCCATCCCTAGTTCATGGTTTTACTTTGTGAATAAATAAAGTAGGATTTACTGACTAACCTGCTCCTGTTAACCCCACCCACCACCATCTCTCTTTTGGCTTTCCTCGGTGGAGAGGGCAACTAGAACCAAAAGCCCATGTGGATCAACGACCTGTTGTTCCAAGGAGAATGGGCAGCCACATCGTCTGAACAGTCACTGGGTAGGTTTTGATGCCTCTCCCAGGGAAAGGCAATTCCTGTTTGCATGAAGTCATCTTCATACGCTTACACATGGATGGACTTCAGCTTCAGGCCACATTTATGAAGTGTGATACCAAGACCCAGGCTCATAGATGCATTGGTGCTGGTGCATGCATGCTCAAGTCATGTCTGACTGTTTGCAACCCACGGACTGTAGCCCTCCAGGCTCCTCTGTCCATGGAATTTTCCATGGAGCGAAAATACTGGAGTGGGTTGCCATCTTCTCCTCCAGGGCATCTTCCCAACCCAGGGATCAAACCCTTGTCTCCTGCATCTCCTGCATTGACAGGCGGGTTCTTTACCACCGTGCCGCCTGGGATGTCTATAGATGTACAGGAGATAAGAAATGAACAAGAAGCACTCTGTTCCCTTTTAGACAGTTCCAGGTTACTGGGAGAGACAACGGCAATTAGGGAGTTAAGTTTTACAATCATGGAAACTTCCAGACTCCCATGGTGGCACAAAAGGAGTGTGTTCTGACAGTGTTGCCAAAATGATATCATTGGGAAGAGTGTGTCCACCAGCATGGTGGGGCGAGGGGAGCAGGAGGGTTCAGAGAGTCTTCTTAGCTTCTTCCACTGTTACTCAGGATTCAGAGTAAGTTTTTATATTGTTGTTATCATTATTATTATTATAGTGTGGCTTTTAATGGCTTGACTATTTTATGAAAAAACTGTTGTGGACATTATGCAAGTAATTGATCATTCATAAAACTTAATCCCAATTAAATGAGGAAAAAGCATCTATTAGCTCTGGCCTTATGGGAAAACAACTCTCACTCTTATAAACCTGATATTATCAAGTAACCTTGCCGATGGAATCAGTGTTCCATGACAGCAAACCAACCATCGATAAATAGCAACGACATGACTGCTGAATTGATGACATGAGTCACAGGAGAAGCTTAAATTATAGGTTTTCTGTGGGTGCTGTGCTTCACACAGCGTGGGCACGCGTGTCCACCATGTGGCTGAGCAAGCTGGGCGTGGACTCGGGGATTGTCCTCCATGAAAGAAATGTGACCCCCAGGCTCATCTGTGTAAAAGTAAACTTGTGTTTGCGGTAGCCTGTGACGTGGAATCAGGAGGCCCATTTCAAGTGAACACAGACTTAACTTTCCCACAGGCACCTGTCTCCTGATTCCGTAGAAGGTGGCTGAGTAGCCGGGCAAGACTTGCTTCCAAAGTCTCGCCATTCCTCCCGGGTGCTCAGCTGTGGGGGCTGCTCCCAGCTCTCGTTGCCTACATACCCCTCCATCCACATCTTCCTTCTTGCCTAGCATCCCTGCTTGCCTAGATGGCTTACCTGGTGACCTTCATCCCTAAGGGACCTGAGCCCTGGTCACCATGACCTTCAAGTTCTCTGGCTGCTGCCCAGCTGATTGGCTGTCAAGTCTGGCCAGAAAGAACTAGGAGAGGCCAAGAGGGTCACTAAATGTGTTCTTCTCTGTTCCCCAAATTTAATGGCAGCCTTGCTGTTCCTGATAGCCAGGATCCATACTCCTGCCAGGATGGCAACCCTCTCCTGCCTGCTGGACTCCCCGCCCAAGATATCCACATGACTGAGAGGCAGGCAGAGCTGGAACTTTGATCGGACTCTCAGGTGTCCCCCAGTGGAAGCCCTCTTTTAAGGGACCAGGATCTTTAGACCCTCAGAGGACACATTCAGGGGGAGTAATGTACAGATCCTTCAAGTTAGTCATTAGGAATCATAGTAAACCAAGTCATTCCTAACGCCACCTGTTTGTTAGTTCTTGGGCCCAAATATCCAAACCATGGAGGGCAGGGCACTATAACGGTCATCATGTGTGCATACTGGCCCCAAAGAAGGCATGCCCTCTCGGCAGGGTAGCACCTTCAAGCCAGCATCTCAGCTTTGTCTTTGAGAGGTTATTCTGTCACTCCATCAGGCCAGGATATGCTATAAGTCATACCAGAGGTGTATCCAGTTATTTTCTTTGTCTTCCTAGCTGGGTCTCTTAGAGACGCATGAGAATGCTTGTTGGCAGAATGTTCAGATAGCAGTGCTGTCTGAAGTGCTGAAGATGGGCCAGGAGAATCCATACTCAAATACATGTTGCGTGTGTGTTAGCCGCTCAGTCGTGTCCTATTCTTTGTGACCCCAGAGACTGTAGCCCGCCAGGCTCCTCTGTCCTTGGGATTCTCCCAGGCAGGAATACTGGAGTGGGTTGCCGTTTCTTTCTTCAGGGGATCTTCTGGACCTAGGGCTCAAACCCACGTCTCCTGCACTGGCAGGAGGACTCTCTACTGCTGAGCCAGTGAGGGGAATGCCAACAGTCCTGGTTCCCCTCGCTGATGGAAAGTATGTATCTGCCACATCAGTGACTGCGAAACACTCATAGTTGCATCTATGTTAATCTGTAAAGCAAATATCCTTTATTTTGGTCTAGCAGTTGCAATTAGAACTATTATTTGAGTTTGTGGCTGCCCACTGTTAACCCCGAGGATCAGTCTTACTAAGAGTCTGCACTTTAACTTTTTATTTTATTTTGGAATATAGCCGATTAACAGTGTGGTGATAGTTTCAGGTGCATGGCAGAGCGGCTCAGCTATACATCCACATGGATCCATTCTCCCCCAGACTCCCCTCTCACCCAGACTGCCGCGTGACATTGAGCAGACTTCTCTGTGTTGTACAGCAGGTCTTCGTTGGTTATGCATGTTAAATACAACAGTGTGTGCTTGTCCATCCCAAACTCCCTAACTATCCCTTCCCCCGATCCTTCCCCCTAGGCAGCCACAAGTTTCTTCTTGAAGTCTTGTGAGTCCCTTTCTGTTTTGTGGATAAGTTATTTTGTATCACCTCTTTTTAGATCCCATGGATAAAAGATGTCATATGCTATTTCTCTAACTTCCTTCACTCACACTGTTAAATTTAATGAAGAGAAAGAACATAGGGCCCACCAGCCGTGCATCCTCTAAGTTTTAAGTGACACTAATCACTGTCATTTCTTCTAGACTATGATGTTTGGGGGTTACTATTTTGATGCTGGGACGAAGAAGTTTTAGAGGATTCCACTTACAGTTCCCATTTCACTTGCCAAGAAGCCAGTTATGTTTTTGTGTTTACCTGGAGAGGAAAGAGCCTGAGTGCCTCTTCAATTGCGTGTCAGTTTTTCTGCCATGTTTTTGCCCACTTTTAAGTTATTTGTCATTTTCCTGTTTATTTGAAAGAATTCTTTGTCTTATTGGCCTTTTATTGTTTTGAAGAGTGTAATATATCTACAGAATCATGTACTTATCATGATAAGAGGAGAGCTCAATGAATTTTCACGACCTAAACACGTTTGTGTAAATAGATTAAAAACCAGAATATTGACAGGAAGCTCTCCTTATTGGCTGGTATCTCTTGATGAATAAAGGTTCTTAAATTTAAGATGTTCTAATTTACCAGTGTTTTCCTTTAAATCATTATGTTTTGTAAACTGCTTAGGAAGTTTTTGCCAAGGTCATGTAAGAACTTTCTCACATTTTTTTTCTGGAAGTTTTATTGTTTCATAGCACATGGTTTAAATCCATAACCTGTCATGAATAGTTTGTTGTATGCACCATCAGTTAGAGTCAAGACTTTTTTTTCAGATAAATATTCAGTTGACCCGGTGCCAGCCACTGAAGAGACAACTCTTTCCCCAGTGACACCTTCGCCATAAATTGCCTGTATTTGTGTGAGTCTATTCCTGGATCCAGTAGACGGACTGTATACTCTGTTCTTTTTCTCTATTTCTTTATGTTTGCACCAGAAATACCTGTCTCAGGTACTAAAGGTTTATGATAAACTCTGACACCCAGGTCTGTAAGTCTTTCAACTTCCTCACTGTTCTTCTTCAAGACCATTTTTGCTGTTCTTGGTTCTTTTCATTTCCACCCAAATTTTAGAGTTAACTTGTCAATTGCTAAAAAAAAAGAAAAAAGAAAAATATTCTTCTTGGGATTTTGTTTGGGGTTGCATTAAAATTAGTAGGTAAAATTTGAGAAGAATTGAAATCTCTCAGTACTGAATCTTTTATTCCATGAACATTTTCTATTTCTTCCTTTATGAAGATTGTCTTTAATTTTCACAAAATGTTATTTGCTTTTTATAGGTTTTACATGTCTTGTATTAATTTATTCCTCAGTGTTTCATACTTCCATGCATCATAAATGGTTTTATTTTAATTTTTTCTCATTTTTTATCACTGGTTTATAGAAGTTCAAATCATTTTAAACAGTGACTTCATTAAATTTGCTTCCTTATTTTAGTACTTTATCTGTAGGGTCTTTGGGGGTTTCCTCAAATAATATCATGTCTCTGAAAATATAGTATAAGTTTTTTCTTTTTCAAACATCACACCTGCATTTTTTTCCTGCCAGTCATTCTTCAAATTCATTCTTCTGGGTCCCTTCCTATGAGTCTGTGCTTTTCTTTCTAACCAGAAGAAAACAACAGAAATACCCAATATGAATTTTCTCTGGAAATATTGGAGCACGTAAATAATTTCTTGGACTCAGGGATTTATAACTTCCATTTGTTTTCCTGTTCTATTCTTTTGGTGGGATGTACTCAAAATATAGCTATTGCTGAACCTACATTTTAAAATTAATTTTTATAGGAGAATAATTGATGTACCATACTGTGTTAGTTTCAGGTGTATAGCAAAGTGAGTTGGTTATATATATACATATATCCACTCTTTTTTAGATTCTGTTCCCATATATGTGGGAAATAGATGTCCCACTATATGTCTGTGCTGAGTCACTTAAGTCGTGTCCAACTCTTTGCGACCCTAAGGACTGTAGCCCGCCAAGCTCCTCTGTCCATGGAGATTCTCCAGGCAAGAATACTGGAGTGGGGTTTCATGCTCTCCTCCAGGGGATCGTCCCAATCCAGGGATCAAACCTGCGTCTCTTACATAGGCATTCGCAGGCAGGATTCTTTACCACTAGTGCCACCTGGGAAGCCCATTCCCATATATGAACCTGTGTTTTTGAATGTGTTACATATCTTCTGTTAACTTGCACTGAGGATTTATTACTGTTAAAATAAGCTGGAAAATTATTCTAGAACCCAGTGTTCATTGCACAGATTTGAGGGACTCGCAGTTTCCTAAGCCTGAAAGGTCAGTGAATTTGACATCAAACAGACCTCCAGCAATGAATCTATCATCAGCGTTATCTGATTGCTATTGTCCTCCATCATTTTTGAATAAAATTTCAGCTATATCTTGTCATCAAAGGGAGCACCATTTCAAGTTAGAATTCAGGTTACCAAATGGAAGCATTTTCTGAAAATGTAACCAAATTTTTCAGGTAAAAATACAGATCTTCTAAAGATATTTTAATAAAATCAAAACCACAGATATGAAATATGGCATTGAAAGGCATTCGGTGCATCGGTAACGCTCCCTGGAGGACTCTGCATGTTTAAAGCAACAGTTTGATTGAATAGAACAATAAATGCAGGGCTGAGTGTATTTTTTCTCTTTCTTTCTCATCTACTAGAAAAATATAGATAATAGAGCTCATTTATTTCCTTAACATTTCAGAGCTCCGCAGATGGGAAAACACAACCCAGTGGAAATGATTTCTGGCAACCTTGAGAAGATATGTTAGCATTTTGTGGCATTTCTTTCAGTGACATGTAAAGCCTGGCTTTCCCTCACTGCAGTGTCACAGTGAAGTGTCACAATAAAGCCAAAACAGTGTGCCCTCGGGGAAAACGAGGGAGAGGGACCATTCTCCATGCACACACAAAGGGTAATATTTATTATAAAGGCTTTCATTTCAGCTCCAAATGCTGCCTGGGCCACAGCTACTTTGCAGTGGAGAAATGCACAGAATGTGAGATTTAAAGCAAATGTTGTATATAAATCTAATGTAATTTATGTAAATACAAATACGACGTAAAAAAGTAGAACACATTTACAGACATGGAAGCTTGCGTCAGTCTGTGCAGGGCACCCGGTGGGGGAGAGTTTGGAGTTGCTGGGTGGCGCCTTCAGCCGAGTTTTGGTGGAGTCCAAGGCACACAGAGTCAGAACCGGGGGTCAGGACCGCCTTGCCCTGACCTGCTTTTGTCACCAGCAGCACGGAGAGCACCTTCTTTGCCCACAACACGTGATATGGGAATTGTTATCCCTCTTCGTTGGATGAGGAATTTAGCATCCCAGAAGATTCAATTACTCGTTGCAGATGACACAGCTAATATTATATAAGGAGCTTCACGCACTGTTAATATCAAATGCATTAATTTATTTGAAGCTATATTTGTATTTTTTGATAGAACCGTAATATCCTTTTCATCCTTCCACAAGTTATTGTTTGGACCCAAATGCTGAACTTGATCTTTATTATTATTAATGTCTCCTCATGTTCATTCTACTGCTCCGCACTATGGACATTGTGGGGGGAGCCTGTGTCTTAACCACGTTTTGCGACATTTTTCTTTGCTTTGACTGAGCGTCATCTCCTGATTTAATGAGACCTGAATCATTGGGATCAGCCCTGTGGCAGGTGGCTTCCTTCGGTTAGAGTGGTGACTGGTTTAACAGGGCCTGCTCCACCTAGTTGTCAAAGGCAGATGGAAATTACCCAGGTTCCTTATTCTGATTTGGCGACACATAGGGAGAACATGAACTTTGGGGACCAGCAGGCCAGATTCAAATATCAGCCCCACAAGTTACAGGTCATGTGATTTTGAGAAGTTCCTTGTCTTCCTAAATAAACTCAGATAAAAACATTAACAAGATAATACTATTAACAGGGCTGCCCTGGTGGCTCAGTGGTAAAGAATCTGCCTGCCAATGCAGGAGACATGGGTCTGATCCTTGATGCAGGAAGATCCCACATGCTGTGGAGCAATGATGCTCATGTGTGGCAACTACTGAGCCTGTGCTGTAGAGACCATGCACTGCCTGTGTGCCCTAGAGCCTGTGCTCCGCAACAAGAGAAGCCACAGCAACGAGGAGCCTGCGCACTGCAAGTCGAGAGTAGACCCCCCTTGCTGCAACTAGAGTAAAACCCGTGTAGTAGTGAAGACCCAGCACAGTCAAAAGTAAATAAATAAAATTATATTTAAAAAAAAGAAAATGAGAACAAATTATGTAGCTCCAGGAGATAATTTATTTTCAAAAATATATACTGACAAGGCAAAATCTGTAAGAATCCCACCGGAACTAGATGTTCCACTTCATCCATCACCTCAACCATCAGAAAGTAATGGTATTTGTCGGACTGGCCAAGGCCTCCAGCCAGGTGTCCGTGATCAGTGTTTGTCCTGGTGCTGACGAAGCTTTGTTTGAATAAACCTTCCCAGCCTCTTTTCCAGAGCCCATGCTCTGCTTACATTGATGTTTAGAGTCCACTTTCCTTCCCCATTTTAGTATCTGAATGTCATTTGCTGGAAGCCTCTTTCATCTTCTATAAGTCTTCTTGGTTCTGGATAGTGGTTAAGTGGTCTTACTTGTGTATTTTGTGAGCATCTTGATGGAAACTCTTGGTTTAGGAGACTTGGTTTAGGGGGCTTCTTGAACCCTCTTCACATTCCTGGGAGCTTTCTTCTCCTGTCCCTCCCCTTTCACAGGTCGTCCTCCTGGCCAGAGAAGGCGTGGGCCCCGGGAGGTCTGCTTCTCTGTCTGTGTTTGCTCCCGTGACATAGGACACATGTGTCATAGACTGTGCTGCTTGACTGGCCAGGCTCGGGCCATGCAGTCTCCTCCTGAAGGCCCCTGTCTGCTCTCCTGCTCATTTGCTTAGATTCTATTCTACCCCATCGTCTGTACATGGTCACTTTAAATTTGGGCTCATCAAAGAAATGTTGCCAAAGCACATTAGTTTGTCTCAGAAACTTGCTCTTCTCTTCCACATCAGGATAATCTTCAATTCTCAATTTTTAATCTTTTTTTTTTGAGGAATTTCTAACCCTCTTGAATTATCCCTCCTTCTAGAATCTTTTATTTCCCAGATAAGAATAGCACTTATTTTCTTCTGAGATTTTAAAGGCTACCCTTCTAAATTCAAGAATTCATGTGTATGTGCCTGTGCTCAGTCATGTCGCACTCTTTGTGATGCCATGGACTGTAGCCCGCCAGGTTTCTCTGTCCATGGAACTCCCCAGGCAAGAATACTGGAGCGGGTTGCCATTCCCTTCTCCAGGAGATCTTCCCGACCCAGGGATAGAATCTGAGTCTCTTGAGTTTCCTGCCTAGGCAGACGGGTTCTTTACCACTGCACCACCTGTGAAGCCCAAGAATTCATGTATGATGATGATCAGATAATTTTCACAAACGGGCCACCATGGGTACTTCTCCGTATTGATGTTTTTAAGAGAACAGTTTAAGGCCTTGTCTTAAGATTACTGAATATTCAACCTTCTTTTAGAGATAGAATGAATAATATCTTATTACTCTGTGACCAGGGTTCTCTCCTCTGGATCTTTTCATCTTAAGCTCTCGCATTTTTCTCCAAAGAGCATTTAATAAATATGTGTCAGAGACTCAGTATTGGCTGAACCCTCTGGTCTTCCTAGATCTCACCAAGAGAATGTTTGCTTTAACTTTAGCACAGAGTGAGCTGCACTGATGCCAAGCGAGCTATATGTAGGAAATGTGTTTTCAAAGGGCCGTCCTCAGGAGGACTTCCAAATAAAACGCTATGAGAGCAGGAGTAAGGATAAACTGTGGTCCATTTTTGTGAAATCCAATCTCCTTTCTCCTCCTTTTATTTGTTTGTTCTGTGTGCCAAATGGGTGAGACTCAAACGGCAGAGTGCCATGAGCATCCTTCCACTTTTTTCTGTGCCTGGAGATGGGCTGATCAAATGTTCATAGCCTACCCATCCACCCCCTGCCCCACACACACTTAATGCCCCATCTTTCAAGTCAAAGCCCAGGATGTGGCATCTCAAGTTTGACATGCAACTGTGGCGGAGATAAGCAGTTTCAGTAGCAAACAACTATCCAAAAAACCTTGTGATTTATCCATACTGGACACATTTCTCGTAGCTGGTGGTATATTTTTCACATTAGCTCTTTCTTGGGATTAACAAACCAGTGCAAATCTTGTTTCATCCGTCCCTGGGTATTTAGTCTAGTGCCAGGCAAAGCTCAGATTAACATATGCTTACTCAGGATTAAGGATGATTTTTTTTTTAACTCTTCTGATCAGCAGTAAAATAGAATCTACACAGTTCAATGGATTCAACTCCCGGGCTGTTTTTGTTAGTGCCGACAACTAATCCCAAACTGGGCTACAACTTCCTTTGGGTTTACTTGGTGATGGTCAAGGGTCAGGGAGCCGTGAACTCTTTTGCCATGTTCTTAACTTGTGTCTGTTACTGCAGTGCTGCACACGATTGCACCACGGCCAAGAAGAGAAGAGCTGGGGAGCAGGCTTTGGGGGTCCCGGTGAATAAGAGAAAGTCCCTGCTCATGAAGCCCCGACACTACAGCCCCAGCGTGGACTGCGAGGAGGGACGTGCAGACCAGGTGGAGGCGGAGGGGCAGGACGACCGCCTAGAGACCAACCATCACCCCAGCACAGGTAGCCAGGGGCCTGGCCTCAGCTTTACTTCACTTCCTCCCCAGCACACAGACCCAGGCCCACCTTAGGGGGAACATGCCGCGTGTCCAACGTGGGATCAAAACCAGACACTGGTTTCCCTCAGCATCTGCTAGCAAGGACCAGTTTTCCTCTGTTACAGCAGGGAGGTCAAACGCAAGCCACAGAGCATCCTTGCCCGTGGGCCGTTTGCAGGAGCACAAGCTTGGACTGTGCCTCTTTCTGCAGAAGGTAAAAGCTGCTCAGCCTTGCAGTTGAAAAAGACCTTGACTCAGCAATGGGGCGGATGTCCAATCCTTAAAAGAGAAAACCTCAAAATGAGCTTTACAACATTTCCAAATGACATATGAGATGCAGTCTCTATTTTGAAATTTTACTTTAATTTTTTACTGACGTTTATAATTGATTCACAGTATCATGTTTCAGGTGTACAGCATAGTGTTCAGTATTTTTTCCGTATACCATAAACAGTTATAATTCCCTGTGCTGTATGATACACCCTGTTGCTTATCTATTTTACACATAGTAGTTTGCATCTCTTAATCCCCCATCCTGAATTTTATTTTGAAAATTTTAGGATGTGCTTCTCCCCAGTTCATGGTCACACCCACTAGACCCGGTTGTCACAGTACCTCCAGGAGCTAGACCATCACAGACCACTTTGTGCATGAGGCTGACATTGAAGGACATGCGAAGTATCTCAAAAGTTTGTTTTTAAAAATACATGGAGATCTAAACCTTGACTTAATTAGAAAGTGAAATTAAATGTACGTATCTTCTATTTGACCTAAGTATGGGCTTACCTGGTAGTTCAGGCAGTCAAGAGTCTGCCTGCAATGTGAGAGACCCGGGTTTGATCTCTGAGTTGGGAAGATGCCCTGGAGAAGGATATACCAAACTACTCCAGTTTTCCTTTCTGGAGAATTCCATGGACAGAGGAGCCTGGCAGGCTACAGTACGTGGGTTGCAAAGAGTTGGACACAACTGAGCGAGTAACACTTTTCACTTTCATGTGCTATTACATACACATTTTTTTGAATGTGTTTTTAAGTAATCAAAATATACCAAATAAATTGTCCTTTGGAAGAAATATACATTATACAAGCCTAAGGCAATGAGATTCTTAGGTCATAAAAACCTATTGCATATAGAATGGTAGTAATTGCAATAGGAGTTAACAGAAAAAGTGTCAAAGTGTATTGACTGAGTGGATGCCAATCTTGGAGCACAATCATCGGTCTCCAGTAATCTCCACTTGCAAGTAGTGTGAGGTTCTGTAGTTAAAACAATTGTATTCTTATTTATTAGCGTTAGAGCAAATTTCCTGGCTTTTCTATATTTAACATACGTCTTCAAGCCTCATGGCTCATCTGTAAATTATCATCCTTGACTTTTTTGTTTGTTTGTTTCCTTGGGCTGGTCAGTTTCTTGCTGATTCCTGAAAATTGTAGGTTGAATCTAGTGTCAGGGAAAATCCTTGATTTAGTATGGTTAGACTTGAGGTATAAGGAGATGCAAGAGACACGGGTTTGATCGCTGGGTAGGAAAGATCCCCTGGAGTATGAAATGGCAACCCACTCCAGTATTCTTGCCTGGGAAATCCCATGGACAGAGGAGCCTGGCGGGCTACAGTCCATGGGGTCACAAAGAGTCGGACATGACTGAGCACAGCATATACACACACAATAATTAATACCATTGACATTAATGTACCAAGTATTCAAGAAAATGGGCATCTTTTACACCAACACATTTTGCAGGTGCCAGGAAGACCAGGTCTGTACCTGCCCACTGGCTTCCCACGTTCTGTTGTCGCTGAATGATCATTGTAGGTGCTTGATATTGACCAGGAAAATATACTGTCAAATGTTCTCAGTTAAATATTCACTTATAAGCACTGATGGACATCTCTCTGCAGCTTCAGAAAGGTTCACTCTTTTTATATTCAATTTTAGAACCATCACTACTAATAATGAATATGCTAAACTTACACTGTGGTGGCCATTACTTTTGATTCTTACTATATCTTGAACACATAAATCATATCACTTAACCCACCTAATGGTGACATGACTGTGTAATTGTGACCACAGGTGTGCAGATGAGACCACTGAGGACAAACGAGTTAATGCTGAAGGTGATGCAGCTTGTAGCTGTTGGAAAGAAGATAATTAAGAGACAATCAAAGGACAAGCAAGATTCTGATCTCTCAGCTAACCATGCTCCATAATCCAGTCCTCATGCTCTGAGTATCTTTAGAAGGCAGATTGGGCAAAGTCCCCCCCATGTCACGTCACGAAGTCACATGTCCAGAAATGACCAGTCCCAGGTGCTCCCTTCCCTGGCTGAGAGAGGAAAACTCTAAGTGGTCTTTAGCCTCCTAAGCAAGTCCCCCAGAGAGAAAGAGAGCTGGGTTTTCATCCAAGCCCAGCCTAAGGGCTTTTATCTACCATCCAGGTGCCCCGAGGTATTCACCTGACCAGGTGTGTGCCTGACTGTATCTTCAGTGGGCAGTTTAGGCGATGAGAGATGATACAAGCTCATGAAAGCTAAGGTCATGAACTTGAGTCCCTTTAATGGCAAAACTGTGCCTCGTGCACCTTCTGCCAGTTGTCTTTCCAAGAGCTGCCCGTGGGCAATAAGAATCACAGAAGAGGGACTTGCCTGGTGATCCAGTGACAAAGATTCTGAGCTCCCAATGCAGGGGCCTGGGTGTAATCCCTGGTCAGGGAACTAGATCCCACATGCTGCAACTAAAGATCCTGTATGCTACGACAAAAGCCCAGTGCCACAGAAGAAACATTTTTAGGAAGAGAGCGATAGATAGAAGAGAATTTAGACAAAACAATGCAGATGCACCTTTTCCACTGGGGCAAACAGAAGGTGAGCTCAAAGCACCATCAGGAGGCAGGTTGAGCTCACGCATTCCCAGTGCAGATGAAGGAAAGAAGTGGGGTGACCACTGTCTGGAGTCCTTCCCAGGCTGTGAGCAGTAGCTCGTGGATCTGAGAAACTCCTCACACTCGTGGGAGCTCTGAGGGCTGGGGTGACATTTTGAACATATTATCTCTCAAGAAACAGCAAGTAAGGGATAAGCCACTCCCACTTAAAAACTCTGAGAGACGAATTCATTTCTTAGGGCTTTTATTCTCAGCAAAACTGACATAACTCAGGAGGCCTGGAAAACTAATTTGCCTGTAAAAATCATTTAGCTAGAAACAGAACTAAAATCCGAAACTTAGTTATACTAAAGGAATCAAACTCAAAACGTGTTGTGACTTTCGGAGGCTTGCTTTCTTTTAATATTTATTTTTATTTTTGGCTGCATGGGGTCTTAGTTGCAGCGCACACTTTATCTAGTTGCAGCACACAGGCTTAGTTGCCCCACAGCATGTGGGATCTTAGTTCCCCAACGTGGACTTGAACCTGTGTCCTCGGCCTTGGAAGACAGATTCTTAACCACTGGACCACCAGGAGGATTTCTTTTGTTTAAGCCGTTTTGATGCAGAACAGCTGACAGGCATGGGTGATCACTGCTCTGTATATTCAGGATTACCAGACCCCTCAGAGAAGAGACTTTGATGTAAAGTAAATCAACAAATGTGAGCTTTTACATATCAGGCCCCCCCAAAGAACAGTTTATTTATTTTTTGCTCTACGAGGAAAGTGTTGCCCCTCTCCAAGCCCAGGAGTGTACCAGAGGAATTTTCCATCACGTGTTGTTGTGAGATGCACTATGTTAGTTTTTGCTTTGTTGTTGTGTTTGTTTTTTGTATTTTTATTTATACATTAGGTTGTGTTGTTTTTCATCACCAGTTAGCTGACAGGTGTATTTTAGTATTTTCCTATAATTCAGTCTTGAAAGTATCCAGATTTGGGCAAACAGTAGGCACCCGGCTTCCGAGTTGATTCTTAGCCCCCCACTGGCTGGCCATGTGAACTGGGCAAGCCCTTAGCTCTCTAGAACCCTGGTTTCCCTTTGGTAGAAGAGATTCAAAAGTGCCTTTCTTGGAGTTATTGTGAAGATTAAATGAAATAAGTAACTGGACATTATATCAAGGACATACCAGTTTATTGTCAGGATATCTTATTGTTGGCTCATTGGTCACTGGGATATCGGATCATCCTTTTTTTAAAAAATTTTGACTGTGCTGAGTCTTTGTTGTGGCTCAAGGGCTTTCTTAGTTGCAGCACGAGGGGACTTCTCTGGTTGCAGAGCACAGGTTCTAGAACCTGTGGGCTCCACAGTTGGCAGCACCAGGCTCAGTAGCTGCAGTGCACCAGCTTCATTGCTCCGAGGCATGTGGGATCTTAGTTCCCCAACCAGGGATCGAACCCGTGTCCTCTACATTGAAAGGTGGATTCTCAACCACTGGACTACCAGGGGAGCACCTTATCATTGCTTTAAAGATGAGGACCCAGGACTCCAAGGACAGTGGCCTGCCTGAGATCACACAGGTCATGACCCCCAGTCTCTGGACTTCAAACCTGGGGCGGAGTCTCCCTCCACACTGTGCACGTGAGGAGGGGGACTCCTCACGTCCCCCAGGCAGCTGGTGATCATAGTGTGTGTGATGTAGACAATGGCGACCAGGGCTGAGTCCCCTTCAGATGCAAGGCTGGGCCCTTCCACGGCCGGCAGGTCACTACTCACTCTGAATGAAGACAGGCCCCACCTTGTCCAGATGGAGGCTCCTATGTCTCCTCTGCCATCGCTTGCTCTGCTGCAGCGTCAGGAAAGGGACAGTGTCCATCCTTTATTGATGACCCGTAGGGTGTCACCTGCTCTCCCATGAGGCTGAGGAGCCACCGCAGTTGACACAGACACATGCCATGCCCAGACTCGAATGAGGTCCCCAACACAGGTCTCTTGGATTATTTCAGGGGCAGAAGCACAAAATAGATGACTGAGCCACCCCAGAAAGTAAAATTGCATGAGCATAGAGAATATAGGGAGCCTGGGCACCCCATCACAGATCTGTCAGGCTCGAACTGAACACAGGGTCTCTCTCTGTGACAATGACTGACAGCAGCGGGTGGGCGCGTGGCAGGTTGGTTGGCAGGTTTGCTGAGCATGCCTGGAAACCCCCGGACACCGCTTGCCGGCACCTCTCCCGGCAGGGCTCCTCTCTTTCTGAAGAATAATTAATAAATATTTTCTTTTAGCATATAACCAACAGTTGAACCAAACAATTATGGAAACTGGAAGTGACCCAAAACGCTCGCATTGGCAGCGGCTCGGTGACACGCATTGTCGGGCACACGTGCACGGCTGTCACCCCGCCTCTCCGACGATCTGCACTTAATAGGAATATTTTAAACTATGTAGCTAAGCAACAGAGGTAATTGTTGCTTTCCAGAGCTTTTGTTAGCACTCTCACACAGCCCAAATATGCATAATTAGGTATAATGTCTATAAATCATTATTGTACACATGTGGGTACTTAAGTGGAGTTGAGAGAATAGTTCAATGAATTGAGCATATCCACGGAAAACGCTTTTTATTTGTTTTCTGTAGTTCATAATACTCTAAAATTATCATAACCCTTTACACTTTCTCTTAATAGCCAGCCGTGATATTGAGAAAAACTTCATTTGCATTTTAGACTATGTTTAATACATTATTTAAACCTGGAGTTCCTCTGATATGAATTCAGGAGAGGATAGACCGTCCTCTCAAATATTATGGGCTGGGTTTTGCCAGCCTCTTTTCTAGGAAGTAAAATGTTAAATTTTTCAGTTTATGTTGAATAGATCCCAACAAAGGACTGCACCCTATAATCAGTGGTATTTAAAGGGGCTAGTGTTGTGACTCAATTCTTCTCTTCATCCAAAAATGCTTTTAGTTACTATGGCAATATTTACTTGATCCTGGCAGTCCAGTGTTGATTTAGGGAGATAATTACCAGAAAGGAAGATGATGGAGATGTATTTTTGAGTGTCCTTGTCAGAGACAATGTTTATAAAAAATTAAATGGGACCCAAAAAAAGGCATATTGTCTTCTGCACAGACACCCTCTCCAGCAGCCCTTCCATGGGACGTCTGTTCTTTTCTTTCCTCCCAAGACGTGCATTAACGCAGAATGCCCTGCACTTGGTGTCTTTAACAGTCTTTAAGGAGGCTTATTATTTTGTCTTCCCATCCCCCACTCTGCCTGTAGAGACACAGCAATGGTCCTGCTTTATTTTTTTTGTCTTTATGAATGCCAGGGACCACTGCTGGGTTGTCTGGTGTATTTCATAGGCTGGCAAGTGCTGAGCTCCCTGGGCAACCCCTCCCCAGGTGCCAGGCTGGGGCTGGGGCACCCACGGACCTGCACCTCAGTTGGTGTGTTTGCACGGGAACAGTGTATATAAATAAACACACAGTCTGTCACCCCGACTGGGCCACTGCCAAGAGGGAAGGGGGTGACACTGGTGGCTGCTCTGGATGTGGATACGACAAGGACAGACGGGTACTTGGGCGCCTGTCCTCAGTCCCAGGCCTTCTTGACCATCAGGACTGGGAACAACTAGCTGACATTCAGCATCCTCTAACTACCCCTACCTCTCTTTTCACATAAGTGTACATGGGTACCAGGCCAGAAACTGTGCTACTGGTCAAGGCGTTATTCTGTCTTATGCTTTTTCCATTTACTTGTGTTTCCCTTGGTGTGGAATTTTCATGTTACAAGTATGAAAGTGATCAGGGCTTCTTTTAGTTACCATCTCTGTGTAGATGTGTTGTGTATTTTAGCTAACATTCCATAAAATCTGAAAGTTTGTTTGGGACACTACAGAAGTAGAGAAAATCGACTGAATAAGCTTTGAAAATATATTGCCAGGGAGCAGAGAAAACCAATGAATACTTCCTTTAAAATGTATAATAGGACATATATTTGATTTTCTTCCAGTTGGCTGAGACTTGCAAATATAAGACGTACAGTAATGTGAATTTCACATTCAGAACTCTGATGGTTGAGCATTTATTTCAGTAACTAAACACACTTAGCTCTGACATGTTGAAAATTCAAATAGCTCATTTCTTTAAAGGTAATTCTTAAGAACATTAAGGTCTGAATTTTACTTTGTTTTGTTGAGAGTGTATATTTTTCTACCCAATGTTTATAAAACTGATAGAGTCCACATATTCACATATTGCATCTATTATATATGTGTGTGTGCTAAGTCACTTCAGTTGCGTCTGACTCTTTGCAACCCTATGGACCGTAGACTTCCAGGTTCTTCTGTCCATGGAATTCTCCAGGCAGGAATACTGGAGTGGGTTGCCATGCCCTCCTCCAGGGAATCTTCTTGACCCAGGGTTCGAACCTGTGTTTCCTGCACTGCAGGTGGATTCTTTACTGCGGAGCCACCAGGGAAGCCCATCGTATATGTATCTATTTATTTATTGGTCATTGTAATTTCCTTAAAATATTTTTATTCTTGTTTTTCAAATAATGGCTTTCTTTTTCCCCTTGAAGAAATCATGATAAAACCCATGGATGAGAAGTTTCATTCAACCGCACAAGAAAAATCAGATGGGAAGGAAGACAGATACGGCTGTTATCAGGAACTCGTGGTCAAATCTCTAATGCACTTGGGGACACTGGAAAAAAGTGCATCTGCTCAGACCATAATTGAAAACTTAAACGACAGTGGCATCCAGTCTCTAAAAGCAGAGGGGGATGAAGTGGATGAGTGCTTTATGGTTCCTTCCGACGATGGAAAAGATAAGACCGACAACTCCCGGCTGCGGTTCTCGCCCTCCTCCGACAGCGACAGTAACTCTGAAAGTGCAGAGAATGGTTGGGACAGTGGCTCCAGCTTCTCAGAAGAAGCCAAACCTCCGAGGGTCCCAAAGTATGTTTTAGTGGATGATAGGAAAGACCTACTGGAAGTTCCCGAAATAAAAACTGAAGGCAACAAGTTTATCTCCTGCAAAAATGTGTGTGATTCAGAAACAGAAAGGAAAGACCCTCAGAACACTCCGTTGGACCCATCAGATGGCCCAGCCCAGCCCTCCTTCCCAGGGAGTGAGGACCGCGGCCACGGTCGTGGGTGTCCAGCCGCAGGGACGGAGGAGGCCACTGCCCTGGAGAAAGCCAAGGGGAACCTGAGTCTGCTGGAGCAGGCGATTGCCCTGCAGGCTGAGCGAGGCTGCGTCTTCCACAACACCTACAAAGAGCTGGACCGCTTTCTGCTGGAGCATCTCTCCGGGGAGAGGAGGCAAACCAAAGTCATCGACATGGGTGGAAGACAAGTCTTTCCCAATAAACGTAAGACCCGGTTTTGCTTTTATTTCATTTAAAATTGCTTTATAGTTGGGGGTGGAGAACGAGTGAGATTTGATTGCTTCTTCCAGATATCTTTTTGACAGTTTAACACAGTTAAAAATCTAATTTGTACTATAAAATTACCCAAAATTTCTCCTATTCTCTAGCTTGTTCTCAGATCAAGCTTGGTTGGTTTTACTTGGTTTTCACACACAAGAAAAATCATTGACTATATTTCTCGTAATGTGATTTTTTTAAAAAATATATGGTACTTTTTTTTAAAAAAATGGTATGTTGGATACGTTAGAAGTACATTAGTATTTACTGAATTTTAACTGTTCTTTCCCACCCTCTTTCTGGGATCATCTCACTAGCTTGGAGTTTCATCAACGTCAGGCTACTTGCAAAGCCAGGCAAGATGTTCTCATCATTCTTGGGAGGAGACTGGGAGCTAATTCCTTTATAAGCCTATGCTTTAAACAAGCTCTCTGACTCTGGGTCTGGAAACATCTGGACCAAACTTGAATAAGAAAGTCAGTGTGCTTGGAGGAGATCTAAAAATCGATCCTCAGACTTTGGGAAGTTGCATCTCCCATGAAGATGTACCCCACCACCGAGTCTTGCACTGTGTGGGCCTGGTGATGAGTCCTTCAGTTAAGTGGGGTGTCCCAAGGGGTGGTCCTTAAGGGCAACCTACTCCAGTGTACTGGATCCTCCTCCAGGGGATCTTCCCTACGCAGGGATCAAGCCTGTGTCTTCTGCATCTCCTGCATTGTAGGTGGATTCTTCGTCACTTTACCACCTGGGAAGCCCTAAGTTATACATATACATGTATCTATTCTTTTTCAGATTCTTTTCCCAAGTAGGTCATTATAGAATATTCAGTATAATTCCCTGTGCTATACAGTAGGTGCTTGTTAGTTATCTATTTTACATGTAGTAGTGTGTATATGTCATTCCCCAATTCCTAATTTATCTCTCCCACCCCACTCTTCCCCATGGGTAACCTTAAGTTCATTTTCTATGTCTGTGAGTCTATTTCATGGATAGGTACCATTATTTTAGATTCCACATATAAGCAACATCATACGATGTTTGTCTTTCTCTGTCTGACTTACTTCACTTAGTATGATGCTCTCTGGGTCCATCCATGTTGCTGCAAATGGTATTATTTTATTTTTTTTTATGGCTGAATAGTCCATTGTATGTACATACTACCTCTTCTTTATCCAGTCTTCTTTCAGTGGACATTTAGGTTCATCCATGTCTTGGCTATTGTGAATAGTGCAGCGATGAACATTAGGATGTATATGTCCTTTTGAACCAAACCACATTTTCCTCCAGATATGTGCCCAGGTGTGGGGTGGCTGGATCATATGGTAACTCTATTTTCAGTTTTCTGCGGAACCTCCTTGCTGTGCTCTGTAGTGGTTGTACCAGTTTACATTCCCACCAGTGGCGCAGGAGGGTTCCTTTTCCCCACACCCTCTCTAGCATTTTTTGTTTATAGACGTTTTAATGATGGTCATTCTGACTGGTGTGAAGTGGTACCTCACTGTAGTTTTGATTTGCTGTCTCTAATAATTAGCAATGTTGAGCATCTTTTCATGTGCATAACTTGCTTTTTTTAAAGCAAGTTCCTGAGGTGACTCTTTGACACCGTAAAATCTGAGAATCACAGAATTAGGGGAGGAATATACTAGAGAAGGTCAAGTTTGGGGACTTACAGGGTTGATGAGAATAATGTGCTATCTGGCAAGATGTTTTGATCATTGAAATTTATCGAGAAATCAGGTGGGTATTTTAAATCCATTTTAGTACTCATCTGAAATCTTGTCTAATACTGTGTTGCAACTCATCTCTGAGGAGAAAAGAATAAAATAATGTCATTTGGTGAGGGATAAGATAAGTAGTTCTTTGGGTACATACTGTAAGGGCTGAATATTAAGGACTAGCATGTAATCTGGGGTAGGATGCTGTATAAGCAGCCCTGAGCACTCCATTCACACTCAGCTTGGAAACTTACCTGTGTGTGTATGTGTTTGTGTGTGTGCATGTGTATGTGTTTTAATGAACAACAAAATCAGAAAAAAAGATGAGATTTACTTCCTATTCCCAAACCCCATCATTTCCAAAGCACTCTATTTCCTCCCTTCTAAGACACAGTTTTCCCATTTTAGCATCTTTGTAAAATTGGAAGGGTGTGCCATTATTCAGTTTTCAATTGTTTCTCCTTTCTCACTGGCACACAGGATAATGTTTCCTCTTGCAACTGATGGCATCTTCAGCCACTGATATCTCGACTTCAGAGACACTTTGTCTGTTCCACAGTTTAAAACACATGATAATACTTTGGTCTCTTCTATAGAACTTTCAAAACATTTTTTGTTTACAAAAGTTAGCAAGGCAATAGAATGTGAGTTAGGGAATACAGGTCATGGTGGAGCCTTAGAGAATCGCTGATGGGACTAGATGGGTCCACGGTGTAGCCTGTGTGTGTGTGTGTGTGTGTGTGTGTGTGTGTGGAGGGGGTGAGGTCATGCCTTGGGGTGTCAAGTCCCTGCAGGGAACTTCATTCCAGACAGGAAGAAACAGGCAGAACAGTGAAGCCGACTGTTGGGGCTTCTGGCTTCTCTCAGAGGATGTCCAGGTTCATACTCTTCCTCTCATCCCTGGTGTGGGATCATAAGAGGAGCTTTTTTTTTTTTTCTCTCTTGAGAGTATATTCCATGCGCCTAAGTTAACAACAGGTTTCCCAGGCGTCTCAGTGGTAAAGAATCCACCTGCCAAAACAAGAGATGCAGGTTCAATCCCTAAGTCAGGAAGATCCCCTGGAGGAGGAAATGGCTACCCACTCCAGTATTCTTGCCTGAGAAATTCCATGGACAGAGGAGCCTGGTGGGCTACAGTCCATAGGGTCCCAAAGAGTTGGACACAAACTGAGTGATTAAACAATGATAAGTTAGCACTAATTTCCCATGCGCCTCGGGCATGGGACTTTGCTCTCCAAGAATACTAGGATTTTAAAGTATCATTTCACCCAGGTCTTAAGGTACCAGGTTTGGCTGTCCTGCTGCCACCAGCCACAGGGAGATTTTGGGTCGCAGGGTAAGTAGAGTCACCGTATAATTTATTCTACGGCCTGTGACATTTTCAGGGTGAAGGGGAGCCATGGGAACAAGCCCACGAGTCCATCAGGATGTCAGGTCACCAGAGCACAAGGTCATTTTCATTAAGCAGCATCCAGGAAAGAAAATGAAGAAAGAAAAGCCAGGCCAGAGAGCCCTCCCACCCCCAGAGCTGCTGCTGCGCTTGGTTCAGGCACAGGGCTGGCCCTAGAGAGCACTGTGGGCATATTTGTTCCCACGAAGAGGGGCTGGCAGACACGGCCCCCACCTGGGCAGGGGCCAGCCTCCCTTATCTCCCACACCCCCTCTGGCTTCCTGCAGGCAGATAGCGTGGCCAGACCTCTCACCGTGGTTTGGAAATGCAGCCTCACCTGGCCAAGATCCGAGGGAGGGAGGCCATCAGAATTCAGGTCGCTTCTTCTTTCCAATGCGCTCTCTTGGGGTGTTGGCACCCCCATCCCGATTTCATGTTAATCAAACGTCGAGGGTTTTGACTAGCTTTTTGCAGACATTCTGTACCCAAACGAACTTGAAATTTGGCAGCGTTTTCAGACTCAGTGAAAAATAGCCCCACAAAATCATGCAACATGTCAGAACTCCTCATATGTCCCTTTGTCTCTCCCAGAAAACAGTGTAGTCTCCACATCCTGGCATTAAATCCTGTCTCCGAAAACACGCACAGTGGCTATTCCAGTGTCCCTTCCCACCAACTGCGTCCTTTCCCTGCTGATCCCTGGCCCCCCACCCCAGGCAGCACTTCTAACTCCAAGGGTCCTTGGCTCCTCCCGCTTTGTTAAAACTAGCACCCCCTCCCCCCCCCGCCCCCAATAATTGCATTACACACAACCTGCTGTGCCCATCTGCCCAGGACTGTTTACCCTTCGAAAACTGGGGTGACGTGGCCACACTGAGGCACGTCTGCTCTCCACGATATTCATCGGGCAGCGCTGCCTGGCGCTCTGTGCCACCTCTGGAGCCGGAGCATATGGCCCTCTGCGTCCTAGCAGCTGAGACCGTGCCCGCACCCCTCGCCCGTGGCTTCCCTGCGGCAGGACCTTGTGGACTGTTGACTTTCACTCTCAGCACTGTGTGTTCCCAATTCCTAATGATGGAGTTCTGATAACCGCAGTCTCTGCACCACGCTGGTCCTTTCTATGAGGCCCTCTCTGCCCGTTCTGGTCCTGGTTCTCTAGAAGCCCCAGTGTGAGGGGCAGACCTGTCCCAAGCTGGCATTGTCACTTCACTCACTAGTTAAGAGTGCAGTTTCACCTCTGAGAATGCATTTCACTTTTAAGCTTATCTACCCTCAGTCATGAGTATAAACATATTCATGTTAGTCCTCACTTATTTTATGTATTGATGTAATCCTTGATCTAACCCTCAGGCTTCCCCGGTTGTTAAGGGGTACAGAACTCACCTCTAATGAAGGAGATGCAGGAGACACAGGTCCAATCCCTGGGTCGGGAAGATCCCCTGGAGAAGGAAATGGCAACCCACTCCAGTATTGTTGCCTGGAGAATCCCATGGACAGAGGAGCCTGGTGGGCTACAGTTTATGCGATCGCAAAGAGTCGGACATGACGGTGCACACATGCACACACAGACACATACTCACACATATTGTCTAACCCCTAGCCTCAGGCGTGCTGGGAAATGAGGACCCTGAGCTGTCTTCTGCCCGCGCCCTCTAGGCCGCCTGACTGCGTGGGTTACTAGGTGTCCCTTTCCTCTACAGCTGCACATGTGATCTACCCCTGCCCCCCACCGTGTTCTGACAGTGCCCTGTGAACCACTCCAGGCTGCCCCACTCTCTGTGCTCCCACACTTTGCAGGTCTCCCCCAAGGACGCGTCCTTGCTAAGCCTCTGTCTTCAGTTTCTGCGCAAGGAGTGAAACCATAGCCCCTTCTCCTCCTTGGCTGCTGCGAGTTGATCCAGGGCTGTCGACCACAGGGGTCTGGGCCTCCCGGACCCCTACGGCCCTGTCCACCAGCCGGGACTGGCGAGAGGTGCCCTCTTGTCAGGTCAGCCTCCCAACGTGGCTGGAACCCAGAGCCCTGGGGCCACTGCACCTGCCACCAGGACCTGCTGGGCTGGCCAGGCAGTCCCTCCTCAAATAGAACAGCTTCTTCATCGTGTGATGGTTGAGCCTGGCTTTTCCAGATTCCCTCAATAAGAGACAGTGTGGGTTTAAATAAATTCCTTCTCTTTTGCTTTTCTGGAGCCTACTCATCCTCTGGTGTAGGGCTGACTTTTCTCAACTACGATCTGACATGACAACTTGAAACCATCACTGTGTTTCGACACACCCTCGCCCTATCTCAGCCTCTGCTTAAGATACCAAAAAAATCAGAGAGAAAGCACTTTTTCTGCTTCCGCAGGTCTTAGTGGAGGGTCTTATTCAGGGCGATTTGAGGCGAGTGTTTATTATGTGGAGGCTGAGCAGCATGAGAAGGCTGCCCCCACAAGGGCTGCTCTCTGCAGGGAGGGCGAGGACTGACCAGCTGTCTTTCCGTTTAATTCCTCCATAGACTCACCGAGGCCTGAGAAGAGGGAGACCAAGTGCCCCATCCCCGGGTGCGACGGCACAGGGCACGTGACGGGACTATACCCCCACCACCGCAGCCTTTCGGGGTGCCCCCACAAAGTGCGGGTCCCCCTGGAGAGTGAGTGCCGCCTGGCCCTGGAAGAAGTCCATGGGGTCGCCACTTTCTCCTCCAGTTTGGGATTAGACATGAAAACACCAAGTTTTCTCTCTGTGTCAAGACAATTTCCATCTAGCCGGGTGTTTTAAAATACAGCGTATTCATAAAAAATTGGGGTGCAGTGAGGCCAACAGATCAAGAGATGACTGACGTTGAAAACATAACTTGCTTCTCATAGTTCCCAAGAGGAGGGGGCTCCTCAGGCCAGGCAGGGCCTCCAGGGAAGTACCAGGGCCAGCAGGGAAGGTGGGGGAGTTGAGAGTGGGGAAGAATCGTTGGCAAGAGCCTTCGCTGAAGTAAGCCGGTCTCGATCAACCAGTTGGAATTTTTCCTGGGAGCTCTGGAGCTTGGGGGCTGTCTGTGGTTGTCTGGGACCTGGCCCTGGGGTTAGAACAGGTGGAGAGTGTCCTGGAGTGAGAATCAGATGGGGGAGGATGTCAGACATGAACTCCAATTGTCTGGTTTGCATTTGAAAAGTGTTTACAACCTCTGGGAATTAGGGAGCCCCAGGTGGGGCCATCTCCCCAGAGTCAGCAAGCCCCAACATCAAGGCCTCAGAATATACAGAAGATAAAAGGCCTGAGTGATGCTCTGTGTGCCCTGTGGTCCTTTCTCACCTGAGATTCCGGAGCATCACCTGTGTCCCCCACCTCCTTGGCAGCAGGGACACCTGGCATCTGAGGCATCGCCCAGGACATTCCTGCAGAGTGAGGGCCTGTTGGTCCCTCCACCCATGTCCCCCCATGAGCCCCAAAACTGGAGGGAGAGGGGAGGGAAGAGCTGCTCCTAAGCTTTGAAATACCTGCAGGCTCCGTCCTCTATTTTGGAGCCTCTTATTGAAACAGCTCTTAGGCCACACAGCCCGCCCTCATGGGCATGTCTCAGTGCCAGCCGCCCCAAAGACGTTTAATACTGGACATCCGCATGGGCTTCTGGTCTTCAACGGAAGCTGTATGGGAAGGGAGCAAGCTGGATTGTAACTAAATTCATTTGGATGCGAAGTTGAGATATCAGTTTCTTGGCATGTGATGTACTGGTAGTAAATTGCTCTTTTCTTTGCTATTTTGTGCTTAGTTCTTGCCATGCATGAAAATGTGCTCAAGTGCCCCACCCCGGGATGCACGGGACGAGGGCATGTGAACAGCAACCGCAACACGCACAGGAGGTAATACGAATGAGACTCCAGGGACTCAACCTGTGTTATCACTATTGCTGGATCACTGTCAACTGTGTTAGCACTTGACATAGATAAGAAATTCTCAATGTGTGGAGAGTAAAAAATAAAATACCTCATTATTTCCCTAGAAATTTTCATAGAGCAGCCAACAAAAAATGTCATATTTGAACACCAGGGGTAGATACTCACATAGGGACACACACAGAATGTGACCTCTGCTCTGAACATCCCCAGAGCTGTTTGATATTGGAAAGAATGGCTTAGGGGTTCTCTTGAACCCCATCCAATGTACATTAAAGCAGTCACCATAGAACTTCAGATTACTGAAGGTAAACATCATTTCATTTCATTGAGAGTTATTCCACAGAGATCGCAACTAACTTAAAACACATATGTGCATTTATGTATTGCATACATGTAAATATTTTGGTAAAATGCTTATTGTTTTACATATATTATGTATAGATTATGTAATCATGAGATACTATTTGATGCATATGCATATTGCCAGAAAACTTATATTCTGTACTCTCCATTTAAACTAAGATGTAAAATTAAGTTCCTAACATTTTGCCTATAGACTCTAAGCTATTATATCATGAAATTAGCTATAACTGGACAATTGCCATTGGATGAGTGCATTCTGTTAATACTTAAAATATCACCAAGTTTCCAAATAATTGTTATATCTCCTTTACATAATATTTTGATTTTTAAATGAGTTTGTTTTCTATCACCTCTGAGATGAGGTTTGGTGACAAATGTTGACACAGTAGTTTGCAAAGCCCTCTGGGATCTTTTAGAATGATAATGGTGCTAAGAGAACTATTAATATTATTACGACAACATTTGGTGCACGCCAAGGATGAGTGAGGTAGGTGCCCAAGCAAATTACATTCTCTTTTTAACTCAGATCTGCCCACTTTTTTTTTTTTAAACAGTCTTTCTGGTTGTCCAATTGCTGCAGCTGAAAAACTGGCAATGTCCCAGGACAAAAGTCAGCTTGATTCTCCTAAAACCGGACAGTGTCCTGAGCAGGGTCACAGGTATGACAGTCCCCTATGCTCCCTGTGTTCGGAGATCCTACACTGAGGGTCCCTCGCCCCCCACGTGTCAGCACCATGGGCCACCTTCGTTTCAGTGCACAGCAGCCACTGTCCACTTGAGAGGCCGGCCCAGTTCATCATCATGTCACTAAAATGAACTGCTAGACCCTCCAGAAGTTCAACTTAAAATTAAGCTGTGTGCAGAGTTATGTAACGTGGATGAATCAAAAAGATATGAAATATATGATAACATGGGCTTCCCTGATAGCTCAGTTGGTAAAGGATTTGCCTGCAATGCAGGAGACCCCAGTTCAATTCCTGGGTTGGGAAGATCTGCTGGAGAAGGGATAGGCTACCCACTCCAGTATTCTTGGGCTCCCCTGGTAAAGAATCTACCTGCAATTCGGAAGACCTGGGTTTGATCCCTGGGTTGGGAAGATCCTCTGGAGAAGGGAAAGGCTACCCACTCCAGTATTGTGGCCTGGAGAACGCCGTGGACTGTATATCCATGGGGTCACAAAGAGTCAGACATGACTGAGTGACTTTCACTTTCACTTCATATGATAGCATGTATTAATCAAAGTTCTGTGTCACTCAATGCAAGCCCTCCCATGAGTCAGGCAGGCACCACCTTATGGTTGACGTAACCACTTTCCTGGTGGCTCAGACGGCAAAACGTCTGCCTGTAATGCAGGAGGCCCAGGTTTGATTCCTGGGTCGGGAAGATCCCCTGGAGAAGGAAATGGCACTCTTGCCTGGAAAATCCCGTGGATGGAGGAGCCTGATAGGCTACAGTCGATGGGGTCGCAAAGAGTCAGACACGACTGAACAATTTCATTTCCATCTCATAAATCTCATCACTCAAAATATGTGATGCTGTATATTCATCCTTCTCTTTCAGATATGCATATAGTTTCTTTAAAACAGAAATTCATTCCAAACTGGTAACTTGTAATAAAATACCTCCTGTTGGTCCTGGGTCCTCTACATTCTCAAGCACTTTGGAGGGCTTTACATACACCTAAATAATGACAGAGGACCAGACAGTGTGAAATGATGCACTTGTTAACACAAAAATCACACATGCAGGAAAGAAACGATTTCAGGATTACAACAGATAACCAGATCTTCATTGTTGTTACTGAGACACTGAGCTGAGAAGAACAGTTGTTAGGAACATTTTTAAGATATGGTACCCCTTAATATTGGCTTCTGTAGATTTAATTAAAGGGTCAATTGGCGTGACTTTGCCAAGAATCAAAATTACATGAGTGAGAAAGATGAGTCAAGCAAAGATCATGATGAATTACTGAGTAGCTATCAATTAAAAATCTTATAACAAGAGTTTTTGTCAGTATTACTGTATTTTCTAGTTTCTCCCTTAGTAAGTTGTTTTTTTGGCTATGCTGGGTCTTTGTTGCCTCCAGGGCTTTCTCTAGTTGTGGCAAGCAGGAGCTGCTCTCCAGTTTCAGTGGCTTCTCTTATTGCAGGGGCTTCTCTGGTGGATCAGATGGTAATGAATCTACCTACAATACAGGAGACCCATGTTCCATCCCTCGGTTGGGAAGATCCCCTGGAAAAGGGAATGGCAAACCATTCCAGTGTTCTTGCCTGGGAAATCCTATGGACAGAGGAGCCTGGTGGGCTACAGTCCATGGGGTCGCACAGAGTCAGACATGACTGAGTGACTAACATTTTAACTTTCTTTCACTCTTGTTGCAGAGCGCAGACTCTAGGCCTGAGGGCTTTAGTAGTTGTGGTAAAAGGGCTTAGTTGCTCTATGGCATGTGGGATCTTCCCTAACCAGGGGTTGAACCTGTTTTCCCTGTATTGGGAGTTGGATTCTTAATCCCTCAACCACCAGGGAAGTTCCCTAAGGAGGTTATTTATCAAACGCAGAAATAGCATTATTTCATTTTGCCCATTACTTAAAAGAGATGTATTATTTTAGGCTAGAACACTGCTGCAATATTAGGGCTATAAATCTAGTTATTTATGCCATAACAAGATCAACTAATCACTTAAATATTTTGATGTAGCACTCAAAAGATTTTTACCTAATCCAAGAAATATCACAGAAACTTTGACATTCTGATGAGCAAAGTATGTTTTGGTGGGAAAAATAAGCAAAATAATAAATTTTGATACTACTAAATTGTGAAAGGTATATTTGTGTTCTTTAGCCTTAGACCACAGCACCACAACATTTGTGTTTTCCTTAGTTGACATTGGTGCTGCACAGACATGATGCCCTGGTTTAATCCAGACAGTAATTCTAAAGGAATATTTAAGTCATATTTAGCTTGGATTAAGATAACTCTATTGAAAAATGTGATAGCTATTATAGTAATTTCAATTCATATTGAAGCAATGGCAATTTAATAGATAAAATATTGAAATACTACCTAACACAGCAAAAGCATTTAATCTGAACTTGGGGGAAAAAAGTAAAAAGGCTCAGAAGTTCCTGGTTCAGAAATCTAGTCTCTGGTGCGGACACTGACCCTGTTGGACGTCAGGGTCCTGCTGGCTCTGCCAAACAGAATATGATGACATTTCCTCACTAGCGACGGCCGTGACTTTCACGGCTACTCTGATGAACAGTGGGATGCGTGCACCTTATCAGTACCCTGGTGGTGGTAACATGACCCTTTTCTTTAAGTAGATCAGAGTGCAAATAGACATCACATACTTGCTCCTTAACCATCTTTATTAATGAGTGGAGGATGATGCTCCCTCTGTTACTGATGAGAGACTCAGACAAGCCATGTACAACTGCCCCCCACACCCCCCGACTAGGCCACCCAGGGCCCAAAGCACCTCCTTGTCCCTCCACCCTGTCTGGCTGTGACCACAGTGCTTTTCCCCAGTGCGTATCTCTGTAGCACCCACGGGTGTGACATATCCAACCTGCTTTAAATTCTGACTCTGGGACGCTCACTAAGAGTGTCCTCCTATTTCTCTCAAGCTCTGTGCCTCTCTCTTCAGGACGAGCTTGGTGAAGCAAATTGAATTCAACTTCCGATCACAAGCCATCACGTCTCCCAGAGCCACGGTGTCAAAAGAGCAAGAGAAGTTTGGAAAAATACCCTTCGATTACGCCAGTTTTGATGCCCAGGTTTTTGGTAAATGCCCCCTTGTACAAACAGGTCGGAAAACACCACCATTTCCTGAATGTAAGCTTGAATTCCAATACTTATCCCCCAAAATGTATCTTGTGTATGTGTGTGTTATGGGAGGGGATGCATTTAAATAGGTAATATACTATTTATTGGTAATATTTAGCAATATTTAATAGGTAATATACTATTTCTGGGAGGAGAGAAAATATATAGTGAAATAAAATAAGAATAACAATTATAAGTTAATCAGTACTATTGATGTTACATGATGTTACACTGAATATGGTGAATAGTTTGTGTTTTAATTATTCTACAAATATGGTGCCATTGTTGAATCTAAATACAGTAATTCTGACAAAATATTTAATTCTCATTTAGCCAGGATTGGGTTTAGTACACTGAAAACTGCAATAGCTATTATAATACAGTAATTTAAATTCATATTAAAATTATGAAAATCTAATAGGTAAAATCAGAGAAGGCAATGGCACCCCACTCCAGTACTCTTGCCTGGAAAATCCTATTGATGGAGGACCCTGGTAGGCTGCAGTCCATGGGATCACTAAGAGTTGGACACGACTGAGCGATTTCACCTTTAACTTTTCACTTTCATGCATTGGAGAAGGAAATGGCAACCCACTCCAGTGTTCTTGCCTGGAGAATCCCAGGGACGGGGGAGCCTGGTGGGCTGCCATCTATGGGGTCGCACAGAGTCGGACACGACTGAAGCGACTTAGCAGCAGCAGCAGCAATAGGTAAAATAGCGAAATACTACTTAAAGTATTACTTGCATTAGCAAAAGCTTTCAGGCTTAAGGTGGGAGAAAAAGTGAAAGGTCTAGGAGGAAACTCATAATTCAAAAATCAAGATTTTACTAGAAAAAAAAAGTGTGGCTATGGAGATGTTCACCCACAGATTTAAGAATTAATGCAGAAATGTGTTCATTCTCTAACAATGACACATTTGTATGGACGGTCATAATGCAAAGGCACTTGTAACACATAAAACTTGATATTTTTACTAATAGTTTTCTCCGGTTGTTTAGAGTCCTTGAATATTCTAATGAGTAGGTGAGATTTTTCACCTGGGGATAAATCCAGGAATGATTTCTACAAAGGGAAATAATCCTCCAGTTGGAGTCCTCCATAGACCATGAATTTTTCACAGTGTTGTGCAGGTCCCTGGGCTCCCTTTGATCTGACACATAGTTACCTAGATGTGGTGCTCTTAGGAACACAGAATGTTTCTCCCTTCTGTGATATGAATCACCAAATTTTTCAAAGAACTTGAATGCGGTATAAAACCCAACAGTGGCTAAACAGACTAGGGAGGAGTGTGTTCATCAATTAGAATATATTGTACTCTAAAAGATTGTTTTACCTGTTCTTACTAAAAATAAAGTATAACCAACATAGGTAACCACTGACAACCTATTAGATTCAAGGGGAAAATTATACACACAAATACACACACAGTGTTTTGTATCTATATGCAGATAGTTTTCTTTTATATATATATAAAATAGACACACATACATATATATTTAATTCAGGTGAAACTAGTTAATAAGAGCCTTCTAAATATTCATATAATATGGATACTGGTTTAAAAAGTAGAATTTTCAGTGACATTTTTATAACTACAGGAATAACATTTGGTAATGCTTTAAACTATATTTTATGAAAAATAATGATCAAACATTTAAAATAAACACTACATTCAGTAAAACAGCCAAATGCCTTTATAGCCCACATTAAATTTTGGATGTGCCTCCCGGTCCCTGAATGATGTTTGCAAACACCCAGAGTAAAGAGAAACATCTTTAATTCTCTCAGGGACACCCTGGTACCCATAGCAGAAGCATAAGGGAGGACTCAGCCTTGATAACTCAGTGCTTTTCTGTTCACCTTGAGAACTTGGGCTCAGTCCATCCCCTACTCGCTGCCCTGCGCCTGAACACAAAAATGAAGTAAAAAAAAAAAAGCTTCATCATCTCCTCAGGTCCACCAAGTTGGAGGAAGAGAAACTGCTACTGACTTAAGCACAAAACAAACCCGCATAACAAATAGCAAAGCATGCAATTCTGAATCTAAGTATAAATTGTTGGTGTGAGAACAAATATGAAGCAGTCCATTTCCTCCGCAGGGATCGCTGATTCTCGTACCTACACTGTTTGTGGGTGTTGTGGCCTTAAGCCTCTCTAGTCCCTGATAAGTTTCACTAGCGTAGACTTGAATCTACCATTTTTACCACCTGTGCTGCCAGAGCACGTGCCCAATAACCTGAGTTAGAGTTTTTCTCATAAAACGTATAAATACAAAAAATATTAAGAGAATAGGCCTTCCTTCTCCGCAGTCACCTTGTTTGATATATGAACTCCAGTGAAAACCAATCTGAATAACATTCATTTAAGGTACACAGAGAGAATGGATTGTGTTTCTGTGTATTCTTCACGTATTTTCATGCAAGAAGTTCTGTCTTTCAAACAAGTCTATTTAATGAGTAAATCCATGTTTGTGCAATTGCTAATCAAATCTCTCTTCAACAGCGAAGCATTTTTCCAGTCCAGGGAAATTTCCCCCCCGGCTGCCGAGTGCAGGCGCCCACACACAGAGCCCAGGCCGTGCCAGCTCCTACGGCTCCGGCCAGCGCAGTGAAGACACCCACATCGCAGCAGCTGCGGCCATCCTGAACCTGTCCACCCGCTGCCGGGAAGCCGCCGACATCCTCGCCAACAGACAGCAGGGTCTGCACGCCAAGGTAGGCAGGCCAAGAGCCCGGAGGGGGGCCAGCGGCTCGCCGTGAGGATAGGCTGCCTCCGCAATCCTGGCCATGCTCACCACCTCCGTGGCCTGGCCCCCTTTGTCTTTGGGAAGGGGTGAGCCTGATGGATTCAAGGAGCAGGGAGACCATGGCTCATTTGCAGGTTGTGCAAGGAAGCTGGGTGGGGGGTGTGGAGACTGGCTGGGGAGCCCAGTGGATTCTAAACCTCTTTTTGTGTTGGGGTCTTGGCCACAGCGGCATGAACACAGACAGCACTAGAATCTGTCTGAACAGCAGAGACTGTTCGCTGTCTGAGAATCAAAGATGGTAAGATGTATTTAATGAAACCGCCACTTGTAAAACATGGCAAAATTCATGACATCTCATTACTGTGTGTGGAATCATCATAGAGCATAAAACGGTCTGAGATGCTGTCGTTTTTCTCAAAGGACATCATAAAACCTGGGTCCATTAAGTCAACAAGAGAAGGATCAAGGGCTCTTGAGAGCTCAGGGCCCAAATTCAAATCCAGAACCAAATTCTAGGAAGTTTCTGAAGATCCCCATCTTTCTGGAGCTCACAAAATTAATCACCTTTCTCTAATAACCTCTCCTCTCCAACTAACAAGGAGAAGTAGACATCTGTGTTTAGGATGTCTTGATGAAAATAAAAACCAAAGATCCTTTGTGTGTTGGCTTTTGAGGAGGGAGTCATGATGTTTCAGAGTAACAGTGACCATCAGATGGGGTGCCAGAACTGGCTGCAGGCAGCTAGAGCCCGCAACTTCTGTCTACATGGAAAGCTGTTAAAAGAAATTGTTTTCCTACCTAGCTGGGAGAAGCTAGCTGACAGAGCATGCCCAGGCTGGTTTGGAGAAAAGTGAAAGTGTTAGTCACTCAGTTGTGTCCAACTCTTTGCAACCCCATGGACTGTAACCTGCCAGACTCCTCTGTCCATGGGATTCTTCAGGCAAGATACTGGAGTGGGTAGCCATTCCTTTCTCCAGGGAATCTTCCAGACCTAGGGATCAAACCTGGGTCTCCCGCATTGCAGGCAGATTCTTTATCGTCTGAGCCACCAAAGAAGTGGTGATTAGAGAAGAGAGTTCCCCTTGCTCTGGGTGGAAGATGCCCCGGTTAAACTCTAACGCAAACTCAGTGAGCACAGGCATTCGCTCCCCTTTCCCTTTAAGCTCAGCCCATCCCGGTGCAGTCAGCTGCTCACCTGTGTGCATGCCAGGCCTTCAGGAGAGCAGGGCGCACAGTGGCATGGCGCATTTGACAGAAGAATCAGAATTAGCTTCTGGACAGGTCTGAGCCAAGTAAACCCCAGGAAGAGTTGGTGGCCAAAAACCACTCAAAAACCGTTTTAAACAAATGAGTTCCTTAAACAAAGAAAAACACATTGCCTCAAAAATATAAAGAAAACTCCAATTTCCCCAGAAATCACAGTCAGAGATTATTTACATAAATGAATGATTTTGGGTCCTTTAGAATGTAACTTTGGTTATTCTTAAATTCTTAAATTTTAAAAACCTGAATACATTTCTCCTTTTTAAAGGGGTATTCTAATGTGCAGCTCATTGGAGTGATACTAAACTGTCTTCCTTCTTATTTGCTTTATTGTCAGTTTAGGCTGTCCTGTAAGAAAAAAGGGGCTTTCCTGGTGACTCAGCAGTAAAAAATCCACCTGTAGTGCATGAGACATTGGTTTGATCCCTAGGTCAGGAAGCTCTCCTGGAGGAGGGCATAGCAACCCACTCCAGTAATCTTGCCTGTAGAATCCCATGGACAGAGGAGCCTGGTGGGCTACAGTCCATGGGGTCTTAAAGAGTCAGACACGACTATAGCAACTGAGCACACATGCACACATAATAAAAGCGCCAGCGTTATAATGGTTAACGCTACTTAACTTTGCTTAAGTGAGTGGTTGTAGGGTGAAGGCTCTATGTGGATAGGTACAGTTTGGTTCCTTCACCTTTTACCTTTGTATTCTCCACATTCTATCAATTGCTGAAGTCAAGCAGTGAATCCAACAGAGATGACAGGAACCCCCCAAATGTCTGAGCCCCAAAACTGTCAACCACACCTTAACTGCAGGAGCCCCGCCACGGATGAGACCATAAGAGTTGAAGGGCCAGAAAGTGCGGCAGTCGGTTTTTTAGAGAACCTGTGATGCTGGCAGTTTTCAAAACCTTTTTCCCATGAACGTTTCTCGCTGGACATCGTGGGTGGTAAACAGGATCAGTGTGGCCCCCTGCACCGTCACCTTGTGTCACCCTCCTCCACGCCTGCATTTGCACACGACTGTAACGATTTGCAGAGTTCTATCCTGGTTGGATTCTATTTTCTGACCTTAAAAGAGAATCTCATACATCCCTGAAACCACAAAAAGTAATTATTGTAGCAAAAAAAAAAAAAGAGAGAGAGAGAGAAAAAGCCAAAGTAATTAACCCTGAAATATGGGCTCCAATGCAGCAGTGCCCTGTGCCTGCCGTTTCTGTTGTCCACAATGCCCTCTGCTCCGTGCCCTTTGTTTCACGTAGGATTAAGTGTAAACAGTCTCGCTCCGCACTGAATACTAGCCTGATTCTCTCTCCACCAGGATGCGGGGCTTCCTTCATGGTGGGTGTTTGGTGTGTTTGTTTTTGCTGATTAGAATTCAGAGACCTCTTGAGTTCCTAGTTCGGAAAACAGGATATAGAAATACATGGCTTTCCCCCATTCTCAACTTCTGGAGCTGAGCATAGAAGCACTGTTGATGGACTAGAGAGATTCTGGCAGGAGGATTCAACTGTCCCAACTGGAGAGTCCGGAGGTGCTGGGCTGCCCAACAGAGTAGAGTCCCTCAGAGACCCTGTCTTCAAGGATCTTACGGTTAAAGAAGGACGAAAAACGTTGTCACTGCAGGAGGAGAGCAAGGTCTTCAGAGGGGCCTTTCCTGAGGTCCAGGGGAGGTGTGGGTGATTCTATAGGGAATTTGACCAGAACTTTGACAAAGGATTTATTTTCTTCTGCCTCCGTCTGGTCCTTTCCTTCCCCCAGTGAGCTTCTTGGAAGTTGTTTAAAGAGCCCAAGAGGAGAACAAGTTACGAATCTTGCATGTGGGCATGACTTTGTTAAAATCAAGCCAAAGGACACTGACCTTGAGACTGGCTTCATACCCACTCATCAGGGCTAATACAAGTTCTTTCAAGCTATGTGCAAAGTCATAACTCACCCCAAGTTTGGCAGGATAACTGAATTCGTGATATGCAAAATCCCTACTCATGTGTAAGATAAGACAGCAGAGGCAAACCTCAGGGAGGCAAGAGAACCTCTTCCAAAAACAATGAAGAACGTTATGAACATTCTGAAGTGTTCTCCTTTCCGAGTTTCTCAGCCTGAGTGTCTGCCTACCCCACACGCCTCCTTCACCGCCCAGCCCTGGGTGGAGGTGCCAGGGCAAACGCTCTCAGTCGCTGCCTGAGCTCACATTCACTACATCCTAAAAGTAGATCTTAGAAAGAACAGCTCCTGTTAAAATCCAATCCAGCACTTACACAGCATGTCCACACTGCCTAAATCACCTGTGGGTGTTTTAAGTATCTCTTTGAGAAATCAAGTCAGAGAAAAATTAGTAATAGCAATACCAAGTGGAGATCATTGTGGTTACAGCCACTTGTTTGAAGCATGAGCCATAGTGTGATACTGGAACTGTCCTTGGTCCTGAGATTTGTAGCCTGTGCTTCATTTCCATGTGGAATTCCTGTGAGTTTGCAAAACATAGGTGGACCACAGCTTCAGACATTCCCCCTTGAGTCTGGAGATGGTGCTCCTGAGATAAGCACAGGGCTGAGGACAACCAGGCAGCAGGAGGAGTGAGCAGCGGGGGTTTTCGGGGTCCACGCCATCCTCCTTCCTCCCCACCTTCCTCCTCCTCCTCCTCCCTCGTCAGCAGAGGTAGGAACAGGCACACAGTCTATCTTTATCCCAATCCCTGCCGCTTGCCAAGTGTTCTGTTGTTTGTTTTGGTGTTTTCCCCACCTGTTTAGACAAAGTGGCATATGCACAGTGTGCCTTAAAAGAAAACAAAAAATTGACACTTGCTTGAAATGTTTAAAGTTCAAAGTCTGTTTTGTGCTTGAACAAGGCCGAGAAACAACACGCTATCACATCTCCACTCCTGCTGCCTTCTCTCAGAAATAGCCCGGCGGCTCTGAGGATGGTTAGAATCCAAAATCAGCCTTTTTCAGTAACTTTAATGTGAAGTCAGATGCTGCGCACAACGTGAGTGAACTGCTCTGAGGGACTGTAGTCAGGATCTCAGAGAACCAGTGCTGTGTGTGGGGAAACCACCTCTTTGCTTCCATGTAGAACGGCATAGGGAGATCTCTTAGAGTCCAAAAACCCAATCAAATTATGATTATTATCAATTGTGTTGTTTACTGAATACCTACTATGTGTCAGGCACTATAAATGAGCCCTCTGCACATAATGTACCGTGTGCTTAGTCACTCAGTCATGTCTGACTCTGTGCGACCCCATGGATTGTAGACTGCCAGGCTCCTCTGTCCATGGAATTCTCCAGGCAAGAATACTGGAGTGGGTTGCCATGCCCTTCTCCAAGGGATCTTCCCAACCCAAGGATCAAACCCAGGTCTCCTGCATTGCAGGTGGATTCTTTACTGTCTGAGCCACCAGGGAAGTCCAGGAATACTTGAATGGCATCTCATTTTGCAGGTGAAGAAAGTAGTGCAGAAATATTAAATAATTGCTCCTAAATGGCACAGCTACAACTGTTGGAGATAAAACTTGAATTCTTGCCTAACTTTTGATCTCCTTGATGGATTTATCATTCCCTGGTGTACAAACTACTGGTCTACCAAGAGTTTTCACTATGACATTAAGTGTCAGACAAAGATTTAGGGGAAAAGATTGTAAATTTAGCTTCCCTGGTGGCTCAGGTGGTAAAGGATCTGCCTGCAATGCAGGAGACCTGGGTTCAATCCCTGGGTCAGGAAGATCTCCTGGAGGAGGGAATGGCAACCCACTCAGTATTCTTGCCTGGACAATCCCATGGGCAGAGGCACCTGGTGAGCTGCAGTCCATGAGATTATAGAGATTCAGACATGACTGAGAGACTAAATAACACTTTAATTTTATACCTTCTCTCAGTCACTTACTTCTCTTCTGAATTCCATCACAGGATTTCTATTAGTATATCTCACGAGTCATACTCTTAATAGCATTAATATTAATATTCAATTGCTATTTAGTAAGAATAAGATGTTTTCAGTTCATTTATTTTATTCATTTATTCATTTAATTTTTTGAGGTATGTGTGATCTTAGTTCCCTGACAAGGGACCAAACCCATACCCCCCGTAGAAGAAGCACAGAGTCTTAACCACTGGACCTTAGGGAATTCCCAGTTTGTTTATTGTTAGTACCTGGTTACCCTTTTTTGAGGATAAGCAAGAGGATTTTATTTTTTTATATTAATTCGATTTTTAATTTAATTTTTATTTTATATTATAGTTGATTTACAGTGTGGTATTAGTTCATGGTATACAGCAAACTGATTCAGTTGTACATACACATATATCCTTTCTTTTTCAGGTTCTTTTCCCATATAGGTCATTACAGATTATTGAGTAGAGTGCCCTGTGCTATAAATAACTTGGGGTTAACATATACACACTTGTCCTCTGAAACATATTTTCAAAGTAGGCAGGGTATCGTTAACAAGGACTTTCTGTATAGCACAGTGAACTGTATTCAGTACCCTGCCTACTTTGAAAACATGTTTCAGAGGACTTCCAATATGAAGAAGATGTTTCCGCCCCCTGAATCAGGAACAGAAGAGCCTTAGTAGCGAGATGGAGCAGAAACCCGTCTGCAGACCCCCTCCTCTTGCACTTGTCTTAGCGCTGTCACAAAACGAGGAGGTGGTTCAACCTCTCCTTATTAACAACGGAGAATATGCCAAATAAGGAAAACAAGGCTATCTTATTCTACCAACACCTTGGAAGTTAATGCTTTTCATAATCAGAACATTTAAAGTAAAATTACAGTTTTGTTTTTTTATTTACTTTGTCACCATCTTTGAATGTAAGATAATTTTTTTATTTTTGAAACAATATAGTATTATCATTTTCCTGGGAAATATTTGAGGAAAAGAGCCCTTAGCCTATCCTTGCAAGAATTTATGTGATTCCCTTTTGTTCTTCTTTAAAAAACGATTTTCTTCCCATTTTCCCTAGTTGTAAGTGTAATCAAAATTCCAGGTTGTCTCCTGCTTTCAGTGACATAAGTCTTTTCCCTGTTGAAACAAAGTCCTTGAAATTATCATTTTACTGATCACATAATGTGCCAGTTAATAAGTACAGTGTAATATTGTCCCTCTTTTGGCAGACATCTGAGTCACTACTGATTTTATAGTACAGATAAGGCTTATAATAGATAATCACCTCAACTTTCAGCTGAATAATAATTTATAATTGTATAATTTATATATACATTACATAAAGTAAAATAATAATTTGTAGTCAATTTCACTAAAAATGTCCTATATGCATCAAATAAGCTTCTTGAAGGCAGCGACACTAGATTTCTCCATTTTCTTTTGCCCTAAATATACTGGCTTGAAAATGTTATGTGCTTTCTCAATCCTTTTGAAAATCAGCACCTCACAGGGAATATCTCTAACTAAGAAGTGGCTGAATTACATGGTCACTGATGTTGCTCCGAAGTTGGAGAGTATATGAGCAGTGTTAGACCAGGCTCAAGAAGTTTAAAATTCAAATAAGATCTAAGCCCTTTGAGAAATGAGCATCTTAGGAGTCAGGCTGGGGATCTCTGTCTGGGTAGGGCTGTCCTCTCCCCCTCCTATGGCCTCTCCCACCACCACCACCCCCTCCTCATTGCCCTGCTATGTGGAATTTCAAGCACAGAGAGAAATGATGTCTATTGATACTGCTCTGAATGAAATCCATGCAGTAAACGTGTGATCCACCCATCCATGGGCAGAAAGGGGCCCTTCTCTGGTGCTGTGTGTAATTGTCGAGTGCATCTGTGAGCTCACTTAAAGCCCATCTGTACCCGCATGGCCGCCTGCTACCCCCTCCCCTTCCCCAGCACGGTCAGGTGCTCAGAGCAGCCGGCTGGGGCGCGGGGCACAGAAAACCACCTCTTTCAAACATTAGGAATGATTTTTTTTTTCGATCAACCTATGATTACTCAACATGTAGAACCACAACTCTGAGAATCTCTGTTTTTTTTTTCTCATTTACTCATTGGAAGTTTTTTTTTTTTTTTAGTTTCCTGTAGAAACTAAAATATATATTAGTGTTGTCTTGGAATAGTTGGTATTTTTTTTTTCAGCAAGCTCGAATCTGCACTATTTATGGGTTTTGCACTATAAAATGCTGCAGCCCAGTCACGTGGCTCCCTTTTCCTAAGCCATCTGTCACAGAGGTCTGGAATTTTATGTGAATGTTGGTTGTGCAGTCTTAACCCAAGTTTTTTTTATTTTTTTATGAAAAAAATGTCAGCAACTACAATATTTAGCATTTTGCTTTACATTGGCCATTAAACTTGATTGCTATAGCTCTGTTTCATTGCTATAGTTACATATCAGCATTGAAGCCAAAAGTTGTTTTGATGTGCTTGTGGCAGACTGCACTGTACTGTGGAGAGAGTGTGCAGCACAGATATGGTTAATATCTTGGATTTTTGTAACTAAGGTTTATTAATGCTGGTATAAAAATGTATTTGATATTATACAGATGGCATAAGATGTGGTGGTTACTAAGTTATTATCCTGGATAAGCTCTACTGTGAAATTCAGGGCTTAAAACTATCACAGGAGATTAAACTATTTACTAAAAAGGACAGAAAGACAGGACGAAAGCATCTTAGTACAAATACATTAGAAGTGTATTTACCTCCCATAGATATCGTAAAGCATCTTTACCTGAGAGATTGAGAACAAAAACTTTGCAGGTAAAACAAGCAGACAGAAGAGATGCTTTTATTTTTTAATTCAGCAACAGTACAGTGGACCTCATCTCAGTGGGAACGTTGGGGAGGGGATAAGGGCAGAGTGTAACTGGGGGGTTAAAATAAACCTCTGGGAAGTAGGTGTTAGGGATCTTAGGAACATATTCAGGGAAGTCTCCTGCTTTTCCAGACAAAAGAAACAGAGGAGAGACATTGTCTAGAAGTTAATTGTGAATTGACGGACGGCAATGAGAACCCCGGGAAGGTATTCCTTTGACCCACTTAGGAGGGTAAAAAGCTCACTCTCCGAGAGTCCTGGGAGTTACTGTCTGGCAGCGTTCACGATTCAGGACCGTGCACACCATCCTCGGGCACGTGACTTGCAGAAGGGCCAGGATGCATGGGGACCTTGTTGGCACTTGAACCTTAAAAACAAAACGAAGCTCAGCCAAGGTCTCCCGAGGAGAAATGTCGTGAGGCAGAATTAAAGTCTCATACTGAGTATCTGGAAAATAATCACCTTTATTCTGGAGTTTTCAGTGTAGAGCTTAGCCTCCTACCCCCACCCTGGTCATGCTGCCAGCTGCCACCTCACATCCCCGAGGGGGAACTAGGCGTGCACTGCCCACCTCCCCCAGCCCACCCCCCATGAGTTAACCAAGCTTTTCTGGTTCAAGTCACTCAGGGTAAAATGTCACTGTCACAGTAATCTAATATGGTTCTAATATTTCCCAATAAAAATTCTCTCCCAGCTGGTTATTTTCTGCATGTTTTTCATGTTGGGAGGGGGATAGTGTGTCTCTTTATTAACTCCAGTGTTAATGCTTTAAAGGATGAATTGGGAGTGATAATTCTGCAAACTAGAAAGGAAGATTTAAAGCTAAACTTAAAAAAAAGATAAAATATGTTTAGCCAGTACATTTAGTATTTGGACCATCTTACTTATATTTAGGCTTACATTGCTTAAACCCAGAAACACGAAACTCCCTAATGGGGCTGCTCTGAGAAGTCTGCCTAAGAATTGAACATTAACCAAAGCGAATCAGAAAGCGAGATTTAAAATCAGATATACTTCCATAAAAGCTTGCATTTAAAGTGATCCCTTAAAAGCCCCACATGGCCAGGCTACCACTGCAAACTGCTTACATGGTTTTTTTTTTTGTTTCCTGTTATACACAGGGGGCCGAGATAGAAGTGGATGAGAATGGCACATTGGACTTAAGCATGAAAAAAGCTCGAATCCTGGACAAAGTTGCACCCCTAACTTCCACTAACCCTTCTGTTCCAACTGCTTCCTCTTCCCCGTTCAAAACCAGCAGCCTTCTGGTCAACGCTGCCTTCTACCAGGCCCTGTGTGACCACGAAGGCTGGGACACGCCCATCAACTATAGCAAAGCCCACGGGAAGACGGAGGAGGAGAAAGAGGTACTGTTCCAGTGTCAATCAATAAGTTGGAGACAGAGCGTGATCGGATAGTGTGGTCCACTTATTCCTCCTGCACATTTCTCACCATCCTATTTAGATAACACGTAATTCTGTAGCTGGTTTTTGATTTTGGTAAAGCGATGATTTTAAATTTCAGGAGATATTTACAAATGAATTCAACATTTCCCATCCCTTGCCTAAAACGAGATGTCATTAGAGTCTGTCATATCACCGTTAAGGGTTGAGTTGTATGCACTGAGAGGTGGTGTCATCTATCCTGGGACACGGCAGCCTGTGAGCCGTGAGCCCATGTGTCTCTGCACCAGAGGCTGGAACAGGAGAGCAAATCTGTACAGGGATGCTTCTTGTCAAATTCCCTTCCGTGGTTTCATGGAGGGATGGTGTGGGCATCCCTCCATGCAGAGCTGTAGTCCAGGGACTGATCCTGGCCATCGGGTGTCCAAGCTGTGGCAACCCCAGAGCTGTGAGCTGGGTTATCCCTGGAGGTGGAATCACCCCAGAAGTCAGATGTTGTGCAGGAAGACATCAGCTTCCTCTCATGGCTGGAGCCCCCTGGGGTGGGTCTGATGAGCCCCGACTCAGTGTCATTCCAAAGAGTTCACGGCTACACCCTCCACTGGTTAGACTCTGGGTCACTGCACATGTGACCCCAGCCTTCCTGCAAGGCTGTCTGTCCTAGGGAAGTGCTTGGTGCTTGCCAGCTGACACGTTTGAAGAACTGAAGTAGACATTTGGAAGTAAGCATCACCCCCCTTTTTTCAGATATGTGAAGCTCAGAGACTTTGGAGGGAGGCTAATTTGATTTTAACATATACTTTATTTTTTATTGAAGTATAGTTGGTTTACAATATCATATAAGTTTCAAGAGTACAGCACAGTGCTTCAGATACATATACATACACACATATATACATATATATGGGCTTCCCTGGTGGCTCAGATGGTAAAGAATCTACCTGCAATGCAGGAGACTGGGGTTCGATCCCTGGGTCAGGAAAATTCCCTGGAGGAGGAAATGGCAACCCACTCCAGTATTCTTGCTTGGGAAATCCCATGGACAGAGGAGCCTGGCGGGTTACAGTCCATGGGGTCACAAAGAGTCGGACACGACTGAGTGACTAACACTACTCACTCTGCATATATATGTGTATGTGCGTGTGTATTCTTTTCCAGATTCTTTTCCCTTACAGATTATTACATAATACTGAGTATAGTTCCCTGTGTGACTTGAGCATCTTCCTTAACATCTCTGGGCATGAGTCAGTGTCAATGGCAGTGATCAAAAAATTGGGGTGTTTTCTGTTCCCCTTCTGTCCTTCCCTTCCACCCTCCCCCCACACACACTTTCATTGGCATCCCCATGTCCAGTAAGACTGGCCCCGAGGACGTAGGACACCCATCTGGTAGGAGAACCAAACTGTAGCCAAGCTCCTGGATGAGTGAGCAGTCAAGCAGGCGTGCAGAATAGCTGGAGGGGGAGTGGCCTGGAGGAGCCTCCAGGACCCAAGGCAGCTCTGCGTCTCCGTCACCACCAGCCACACCTTCCCAGGAGGGCAGGGGTCTCCTACAGCAGCAGGTTCCAGTTAGATTATGCCATGTGGGGCTTAGTCACTGTCCTTTCTTTGGCTTTTAAAAGTTCACCCAAGTATTTAGGGATGGTTTGAGTTAATCTATCATAACACTACTTTAGAAAAATTTTCTTAAATCACACACATCCAACTTTAATGTAAAACAGACCCTGCAAAGTGTAAGAAGCTGGTTTGCCTCAGGTGGTGATTGAGAATTGGTGAACATGTGTCTCTGTCCTCCTCTGCATTCCCTAGTCAGCTTGTGCAAAGTCCCCAAGGTTACACCTTGTTTTTGTCATTGCCGTATAATCCAGAAATGTGCCTACATTCACACTTGCCATCACTCCATACCAGGGTCCGAGGTGGAGATGAGGTGGTGGGGGTGGATCCTTTGGAAGCACAGCCCAGATGAGAGCAAGGATGGTGATTCTTCTGAGTCAGGGACACCCCCAGTCCAGAAGACTCCCTCTATTGCCAATCAGTCTCCTGCCTAAACCACTCCCAAATGAGGGCACCTAATCCTTGGGGGCAGGAGGAGAAGGGGACGACAGAGGATGAGATGGCTGGATGGCATCACTGACTCGATGGCCGTGAGTCTGAGTGAACTCCAGGAGTTGGTGATGGACAGGGAGGCCTGGCATGCTGCGATTCATGGGGTCGCAAAGAGTCGGACACGACTGAGTGACTGAACTGAACTGAACTGAATCCCAGCTATGAGACCTGGAGGTCCAGTCAAAAATGTGTGGCACGGAGGATGGTCCCTTACAGAGTGACCGTTAGTGCATCCTTATTCTTAGGCGAGTCCACTGGGATGAAACCCCCCACGTTGGAGAGGCTTGGTGCCATGTGCTGGGGGCTTGGACTTTCTCTTCCTCATCCTTGCAACCCCACTGTATACCAGCCATGGTCACTGTTCACCCCAAGTCTTCTTTCTGCTTGCACAGGGTCAGACATCCGGTCAAGTCCCCACCAGTAACAAAGCAAAGTGTGTTCTTGCTCCCTTTCAGGGTCTTTGTGTCGTTTGACACAGGTTCTGATGGCTCAGTGGTAAAAAACCTGCCTGCCAACACAAGAGATGCAAGAAATGTGGGTTTGATCCCTGGGTCAGGAAGATCTCTTGGAGGAGGAAATGGTGACCCTCTCCAGTATTGTTGTCTGGAAAATCCCTGGGAATGGACAGAGGAGCCTGGCAGGCTATAGCCTATGGGGTTGCAAGAGTTGGACATGACTTAGCTGTAAACCACCACCATAATGTCTGTAGCAATGTCTGCAGGGTACTCCTTATATTCTGGGCACTCCTGCCACTTAGGGGTTGAGTAGGTCCCTTGGGGACCTCCTTGGCTATGTGTACTTCTTAACACTTAGCAGAAAGTAAAGTCTCATAACAAATATTCTCTCCTTAGAAACATGTGAGGAGTCATCTGGGCAGCTTTGTGGATTCAGCTGGGGTCCATTCCTATCTAATGCTGATGGAGCTGACATCCCAGTGCAGTCATGGGGAAGATGGATCATTTCGATTAGACGTCTGCTCTTTTCAGAGCGGCTTACTTCCTTCAGGTCTGCTAGTGCAGGCTCACTGCTACAACTTGCAACCTAAGTATCTGACATCTGGGCTTCCCAGGTGGAGCTAGTGGCAAAGAACCCACCTGCCAGTGCAGGAGACATAAGAGACATGGGTGCGATCCCTGGGTTGGGACGATCCCCTGGAGAAGGAAATGCAACCCACTCCAGTATTCTTGCCTGTAGAATCTCATGGACAGAGGAGCCTGGCCAGCTACAGTCCCTGGGGTCGCAAAGAGTCAGACATGACTGAAGTGACTTAGCACACAGCACACATCTGATATCTGGGATTGACAAGCTACTGGAAGTTCGATGTTATAACAAGAACAAAGACGGCTTTGGAGATCCTGAGTTCCTGGAGTCCTAGAGCTTGCGCTAGGTTTGAGTTGACAAGGTAGTTTTTAAGCTCAGTGCCTATTGTCAGGGTCTGAGCATGGGTGGTTCACTGCTGGGCGCTATCCCTGCGGGACACACACAAAAGTGCTTCTGAATCCCCGTAAGCCCTGGGACAGTTCCTTACCCCTGCTCTTTGTTCCTGAGTCCATGCCAAGGTGATTTACATGTGTGAAAGAAAGAGTATTTTTCACATTCTGTTCTGACCCAGAAAGAGAAATGTGATGCTCAATAGTTATTATTTTGTAGAAATCGATGGTAGTCAATGTCCTCATTGCGAAGGTACAACGCAACGCAACACCCCTCAGAGGGTGGCCACACTGAGTCGGAATAAGGATGATGGCTCTTTCTCCACAGTGTCTGATTCTCCTGACTAATCTGAAGAGCAGGATTATTACCAAAGTTTCTAGAGAAGGAAATTGAAGCCAGGTGGAGTGAACTTGCTGTTCTTTGGTCATATAGAAATTAAGTAATGGGCCTGGGTGGCAGGACCAGGTGCCATCTCAGGATGGCAGGACCAGAGTTCTGAGCCCGGGTGCAGAACATGGCCAGTGACCATGCAAACCAGGGACGGATGGTCCTGGCTGTGCTTCCCGGGAGCTCTGCCGAGATGCTGCTCAGGGTCCCAGGGTGCTCTGTGAACCTGGGCTGCTCTCAACTCCACATACTTCACATTCTCCACACACCCTCACACCCCACACCCACACAGCCCCAGACCCCACATGCCCCCAACACAGCCCACACAACCCTACACCCCACACCCCGTACACACTCCACACATACCTACAGCCACAGCCCACACACTCCACACCCCCTCACACACCCTCACACCCCACACCCATACAGCCCCAGACCCCACATGCCCCCACACAGCCCACACAACCCTACACTCCACACCCCGTACACACTCCACACACACCTACAGCCACAGCCCACACACTCCACACCCCCTCACACACCCTCACACCCCACACCCACACAGCCCCAGACCCCACATGCCCCCACACAGCCCACACAACCCTACACCCCACACCCCATACACACTCCACACACACCTACAGCCACAGCCCACACACTCCACACCCTCTCACACACCCTCACACCCCACACCCACACAACCCCATACCCCTCATACCCCCACACCCCACACACCCTCACACCCCATACACCCTCACACCCCACACCCCCCTTACACCCCATACCCCACATACCCTCATACCCCACACCCCATACACTCCATACACCCTCCACATACCCCACACCCACACCCCACACACTCCACACACCAAAAACCACAGCCCACACACTCCACACCCCCTCACACACCCTCACACCCTACACCCACACAGTCCCATACCCCACATACCCCCTCACACCCCTACACCCTGCACCCCACACCCCATACACCCCCACACCCCCTTACACCCCATACCCCACATACCCTCATACCCCACACCCCATACACTCCATACACCCTCCACACACCCCACACTCACACCCCACACACTCCACACACCAAAAACCACAGCCCAAACACTCCACACCCCCTCACACACCCTCACATCCCACACCCACACAGCCCCATACCCCACATACCCCCTCACACCCCCATACACCCCCACACCCCATACTCCACATATCCCACACACTCCACACACCCCACACCCCTACACCCCACACACCCCACACACCTACATCCCACACACTCCACACAACCTCATACCCCACACCCACACAGCCGTGTACCCCACATACCCCCACACACCCCACACCCACACCCCACACACTCCACACACCCTCCACACACCCCACACCCCTACACCCCACACACCCCACACACCTACATCCCACACACTGCACACACCCTCATACCCCACACCCACACAGCCGTGTACCCCACATACCCCCTCACACCCCCATACACCCCCACACCCCATACTCCACATATCCCACACACTCCACACACCCCACACCCCTACACCCCACACACCCCACACACCTACATCCCACACACTCCACACAACCTCATACCCCACACCCACACAGCCGTGTACCCCACATACCCCCTCACACCCCACACCCACACCCCACACACTGAACACACCCTCCACACACCCCACACCCCCATTACTCCACACCCCCTCACACCCCACACTCCATACACTCCCACACCCCATACCCTACACACTCCGCACACCCCACACCCCTACACCCCACACACTCCACACACCCCACAACCCTACACCCCACACACTCCACACACTCCACACACCCTCACACCACACACCCCCTATACCCCCACACCCCCCCATACCTCCCACACCCCCCACCCCACACAACACTCACGCCTATACTCATGACCAGAAACTGGGTGATTATTTCTAATTCATTGTTATCTTGTTCATATGCACAACAGTTGCTTAATTTTGGTGGTAATTTTCAGAAAATATTGTCTGTCTCTCTCAGTGAAATAGCCTGTCCAGATGCCCCCTAAAAAAAAAATCCTGAATCTGGAAAAAACTCAAACTATCTCGAAAGGAAAGTGCTGAGAAATAACTAGAGCTGTCAGTTTTGTTCAACTGTCAGTTCTCCAAAGACTTCAGATGTTAAAAGTGCCAGATGCTATTATCTGTTATTCATGCTCTCATTATGTTCTGCTTTTTACTAAAATCAATATAAACTCCTATTGTACATTAAAGGAATTTCATCGCACCCATGCAATCTCTAAACACACATATATGTATGCCACATTTTCTCTTATGTATCTCCAATATAAATTATTATTTTCAAAAGGATGCTATAAATTTTGAAAAAAAAATCTGACAAATGATGTTGACATATTTTTTACGGTATGCAATTTAGGAGTTTATATGATATACAATGCTTCAGTAACAAAATTAAACATTCTTATAATGAGGGTCACCTGTATTTTAATACATATGCTCTCTGCAAGTTTCTAGAGGTAGAATGCTGAGCCAAAAGAAAAAAAAAAAGGAGGAAGGGAGAGACAATTATTTCATAATGCGATTGCATATCCAAGATTCCATAATTTTTTAAGGAAGTTACAAAATATTTAAAAGGTCATATCCAATAAAATTATTCTGTTGAAACAGCAACACATTTTACTTTGCTAAGTTAAATACCATATATTCTGCAAGAATTAATTTTGAATGTATTTGAGTCAAGTAAGTTAAGCTTTCATAGATGATTATTTCTTTCAGAATCTCTTATTCCCTTGTCTTCTACAGTGTGCAGATTCAACAAACAACAGCTGATAACCTTTATATGTTCATCTGTAAATGTACATGCCTTCTTAGAGATACTTTGCTAATTCCTATCACAAAGAAAATAATAAAATAGCTCTTTTCTGCTTTATGCCATTTTTGTGAAAAATCTAACATCTGAACAGAAAAACAAAGTCTGTTCTTTGTCTTTCTTGTGAAGTCAGGATCAGTACTAAACTGAAAAGAAGGCCATGAAAATTAGTAATGATCCAACATTGCTTTTGGATCAATTAATAGCGATTCCATCCAGTGAGTAAAAGCATTACAAAATATCAACTTAGCAGAAGAGGTCATTGGATATACATTTGTAAAAGGCCAAGACGTTTTATAAATTATAGTGGAAAACAGTACCCACGCTGAATCCAGGCACCTCCAAATGAAATGGATAATAGTGTATCTGGGGGTCTCCCTGGTGGTTCAGTGGTAAAGAATCCACCTGCCAATGCAGGAGATACGGGTTCGATCCCTGGTCCGGGAGGATCCCACGTACCTCGGAGCAACTAAGCTCGTGCGATACAACTACTGAGCCTGTGCTCTGGAGCCCAGGAGCTGCAATTCCTGAAGCACCTGTGCGCCTAGAGCCTGTGTTCCACAAGCTTCTCTCCACGAGAGAAGCCACTGCAATGGGAAGTCCACGCACCGCAACTAGAGAGTAGCCCTTGCTCGCCACAACTAGAGAAAAGCCCAGGCAGTAATGAAGACCCAGCACAGCAAATAAATAGCAAATAATATTTTTTTAAAAAATAGTGTATCCAGTTTAAGCTCTTATAATTAGGAATTGCTTTGCTCTAGTCACATTGTGAAATGTGAAAGCATAAGCATCATTCACTTGTTTTCTATATATTTCACAGAAGCAGCATTAAAATAACCCTTCTCCTTGTACCTTAATAGACAACGATCATCAAGCACCCATTTCTCTTTGTTTTTTAGTGATATATGATTTTCTGCTACTAGTTTCAAACATTTATCAATAATTCAAAATGGAATACTCAGTATTTAATATGAAAAAAGAAATTAGACCAAACCAGGTTTTACTAATTTGCTCTGAAGATCCTGTTCCTTGAGGTCATTCATGCATGTTTTCACCACTGTGTGGTCTTGTGTAAAATAATCGATTGAACTGTTGTCCAGGTAATTAATTAAGGAAATTACATTTGCCTTTATAACTGAGATCAAGGCTTAGAATTCTTCTTAGATTGGGAAAATCCACGGATTTTGTTTTCCATTGATTTTGAGTGTCAACTCAGAATGATTAAAATTGTATTTACCCTTGCAATGTCATGTCCATGCAATTTAAATGAGATTTGCCTTCAATAACTCAAAATCATTTTCTCATCTTAAATGGATCAATACTTTTGAGATTTAGGAGACAGTTTTTTTTTAATAGATCAGTTCAGTTCAGTTCAGTCACTCAGTCGTGTCCGACTCTTTGCGACCCCATGAATCACAGCACACCAGGCCTCCCTGTCCATCACCAACTCCCGGAGTTCACCCAGACTCACGTCCATCGAGTCAGTGATGCCATCCAGCCATCTCATCCTCTGTCATCCCCTTCTCCTCCTGCCCCCAATCCCTCCCAGCATCAGAGTCTTTTCCAATGAGTCAACTCTTCCCATGAGGTGGCCAAAGGACTGGAGTTTCAGCTTTAGCATCATTCCTTCCAAAGAAATCCCAGGGCTGATCTCCTTCAGAATGGACTGGTTGGATCTCCTTGCAGTCCAAGGGACTCTCAAGAGTCTTCTCCAACACCACAGTTCAAAAGCATCAATTCTTCGGCACTCAGCTTTCTTCACAGTCCAACTCTCACATCCATACATGACCACGGGAAAAACCATAGCCTTGACTAGATGGACCTTTGTTGGCAAAGTAGTTAACCTCATTTTAATATTAAATCCAGAAAGTATTACATTTACTGAATATAAGCTTAACGATAAAAGTAAACTAATTATGTGTTTGAGTGAAACCATCATGAGTTGCCTGACAGTAATATATCATATGGTAAATAAGTGATGTGAAAGGGTCAATGAGATTTCCTTATGAAATCAGGATCAGTACTAAGCTTAAAAGAAGACCATGAAAATTAATGATAATCCAACAAGATAGTCCATCCAGAGAGTAAAAAACATGAGAAAAAACCAACTTAGCAAAAGAGGTAAAGGAAAACAGGAAGTGATTGATGTGAGACTAAAAACAGGTGTCCAGAAAAATCAAGCTAAACGCTGCTGAGACATTGTGGACTCAACCACTGTGCATTTAAGCAAATAGTTTAAATATTATTTGCATATCAGGAAGGACATTCTAATAAGCTCAATTTACTTCTTCATTCTCTATTTAAAAATTTGTGTGATTCATTTTTTGCAGAATTTCTTTTGTTTTACCAGTGCCTACTGTGTACATGGCAACCTGGAGAATCCCAAGGACAGAGGAGCCCTGTGGGCTACAGTATGTGGGGTCACAAAGAGTCAGACATGACTGAAGCGACTTAGCACACTCGCACACTACGTACATAAAGAACTATTTCCATGTTCTCCAGGAAATGTTTATTATACTGTAAAGCTTGAAATATACTGAAGTTAATATATTACAATATTAACTTATTTACATGGCTCAAGAAATTCCTCTGTAGTTTTATCTGCCAACATGTGAACTTTTAAAAATTGTGCCTGTGAGTTGTAATTTCTCATTCTTTACCAAGGATAAAAGTCCATGGCAGTCCGGGTGTACCCTTATTATTTTATTTATTTTGTGTACAAATCCGGTGAGGGGATGTCATCTAAGTCTTTAAGCCAAAACTCAGATTTGACCCTGATGACTTCAAATACAATTGTTTTTCCAGGGTTTCCTAACATCTTGTGTGCTTCTGTATTTTTTTTTTTTTTTCCCAGAAAGACCCAGTGAGCTCTCTAGAAAATTTAGAGGAAAAGAAGTTCTCTGGAGAGGCCTCCATACCAAGCCCTAAACCCAAGCTCCACACCAGAGATCTCAAGAAAGAACTCATCACGTGAGTGACCTGTGGTTCTAGAATGGAGACTCCTGATCAAAGCCTTGAGTAATAATACCTTGGCCTATGGAGTTGACTTGGCACTGTTTCAGGGCAATTTCGACTGACCGGTAGTTAAATATGCTGTGTGTACCTAGACCTCTACTCAGAACTAAGAGGATTATGAAAAAAAGGTGCATGACTTGATCTTGTGCTAAGGAAATTAAAAGTCAAATTGAAAGACAAAATATGCAAAACAATTAGAAATGTTTATGTTCTGGTCAGAGATCTTAATCGGACATTCCCTGACCTCAGAGGAGCCAAGTTAGGGCTAGAGGTAGTCTGTGTGAGTGTTAGTCACTCAGCTGTATCTGACATTTTGTGACCCCAAGAACTGTAGCCCGTCAGGCTCCTCTGTCCATGGAATTCTCCAGGCCAGAATACTAGAGTGGGTTGCCATTCCTGTCTTCAGGGGATCTTCCCAACTCAGGGATCGAATCTAGGTCTCCCACAATGCAGGCAGATTCTTTACCATCCAAGCCACCAGGGAAGCCCAGAAACTTTTAAAACTTCCTGCAGAATGTTATTTGGGAAGGGAGTTCATGGGTTTTGTTACATTCTAAAGGAGTTCTGTGACTCAGGAGAGTTGAAAGACCCAGGCAGGTAATACTGGTCAAGCTGCCGTGGGTTGTTCATCAGAAAGGGTTGCGTGGACCAGAAGGCCCTACACCAAGCCCCAGGACCAGGCAGCCTGAAGAGAGAAAGAGTCAGAAGGCGGGGGCAGGACAAGGGCCCTGAGAAGATGGCCTGGTTCAAGTTTTCCGTGAACAGACCACAGGATGTTTGAGCAGAAACATGAGCTAGTGCTGGGCTATTTGGGGAAGAGCAGTGTGCAGAGTTCTTCTGAGGCCGTATGCATGTGGGGGACCATCTGGGGTCAGAAAGATCTTCTAAAATGTTAACTAGAGATGCAGACGTGAGGTGTGGCCTGGGAGACGGTGCTTCTGGGGAAGACATATAGAAAGAAGAGGACAGAGTGCTCATCCCAGAATTTGAGAGCACGCATCCTGCTGGGACCTGAGAGGGTCAGAGATGCCCACAAAGAATACAAACCTGGGGACAGGGAGGAAAGTGATGGTCATGGGAGCTGAGAGCTCAGAAAATTTCCACCTGGGCCTTTGGTGGTTTCAAATGCCACAGGAAGTTCAGCGAAGTCAAAGCAGAAAAGGCAGAATGTCCAAGCATCGGGTTCCCTTACAAGAATAGTGTTTCCTGATGCCTGAGCATCCCTGAGCACTGTACCCCCTGGGAGGTGACCTGGGCAGCCAGGTACTTACATCCTCATGGCCTGCTAGTCAAGTTTCTAAAATTTTTGTATGGATTTTGTTTCTGCAATATTATCTCAAAGATCCTCAAAAAGGGCCAATGTTTATCCTTTGAAGGCAGATTTTGGAAATTTCCATAGTTGTTTCAAACTAAATGTAGTGTGAAAAACTGATGATTAACCTGCATCACCATGTTGGAGAGAAAGATGAAGTGCAATTATGTTGTCATGGGCCCTTCTCATTGGTGCAAAGAGAAAGGGCTCCGAAAATGCAGTGAACGATTTTCAGAATGTAGTCATGAATTCCTAGGACAAGAACTCCTTAGAGGCCTTGTGGTTTTCCTCTTTTTTCAGGACAGATGAGCACTGGGGTGGATACCACACACTCCCACAAACCTGTGTCACACACAGGTTCTGTAAACAACTCACCCAGTCCTTATCATGCTTTATGTTTCTAACCGGTAAATGTGCCTTAATTGCTTACCAGAAACTGTTTGGCTAGAGTAGATTTTCCGATGCTATGGGATCAACATAAATTCATTTAGATTTTGAGCGCCACTTACTGAGGGAACTAGCTGGTTTCCTTTCTCTAAACTGTGACGCTTTCCTTTGCAAATCTTCCCAGAATGTATCACCCAACTGGCACATGTTACTGTGTAAGATTTCTCATTGAAGATCTGTAAATTAACCCAGCCATCAGAGCCCAACGCATCAATTTTTCCTACTATGTCACTCCTTCAGCCTTTGCTTTATTGCTTGACCTCTTTAAAGCACAAAGCTTCAACAAAATAATTAGCCACTATTTAAACGCAAGCTTTATCATTATACTTCCTAAATGCACGCTTTATCATTATACTTTCTAAGTAATTTATCACTGTCTGGTTTAAAAATCATTGGCACTTCTTTGCCTCTCCTGGCAGTATTAATAAGGATGATTAAAAAAAATAGAAATAAAATTTAAAGTGAAATAAAATAAACGCAATGCTGTTTTGGCACACCAGGTGGCGATGTATTTCCAAAGTGGGAATTCCCAGGCTGTTATAAGCCATCCCTCACGCTCTGAATATTCCAGCTGCATAATGATCAGAAAAGACTGTTTCTCTGTTGATCGGGCGACTGGCACTTGCAGGATAACTCAGCTCAGATGTGAATTGTTGTTCTTTTTTTTTGTTTGCATATATTTGTAGTTTTTAATTTTCCTTCCTGATGTTCTAAGAAGGTGGTGGGCAGAGAGCTGGCTGGTTTAGCTCAGATCAAGCTCTGAAAATTAGGCATCTCTCGAGAGATGGAGGTGTTCTACCCTTATGGTTTCTTTAGACTACCTGAGAATGATTGGAAAGTAGCTTACAGGAAAAATATACTGAGAAGATGACATTTCAAAAATCTTGAATGTCATGAGACTATCCCCAGATACTCCTCTAAAGGGACAGAGTCTGATTCCACACATGGGTAAACCTCTCCATAAGGCAGGGTGCCTAGAACATCAGAAGGCATGACTGACATAGCTGATGCTTCCTCTGATTATTGGCACCGTCATAAAGGCCACTGAGTGGGCGGGGGTCAATCTGCTCACCCCCAGCAACATTTTAGCAGTGTCAGAGAAAAATAAATGGCTGAGAAACCAACTGAGAAAACAGTTACTCCCTGTTAACTATGGGAGTAAACCTGTTCAGAACAACTATCCTCTTTCATTATTTTTAAACCACACATAAGATACACAGAATGTGACCAGCTTCTCAGATGAATGAAGTGCCTGCGACAGACTCTGGGCAGGTGGGTGGGAGAGACTACTGCTTAGGTTGTTGATTCGTGAGTGTCTTTGGTGGGTTCAAACCTTAGGATGAAACTGATCACAAGCTTTATTAACTAGACCTCTTAACTATTTCTGTACTGTCAGCAGCTTTCCCATCTGAAATGTCAATTTATGTGTCAGCCATAGGTAGTATTTTCAAAGATCTTTTTCAGGTGATTTCTAACATGTTTATGAAGCTACTACGTTATCTTTCTCTTTAAAAATTTACAAAACTTTCTGAAATCTATGATGTAGTTGGTACCAGTAATCCTAAGAGCCACTATCATGATAAAGCATGGGTTTATAATAATTATTTTTTAGCCCGTGTTTTCAAAGAAATAGAACAGCATTGACTGTTGACTCTCACCCATCACCAGAAAACACGTTTTAACATCACTTTCTGGCATCATTCTGAATCAGAGAACTGATACAAGGCTGGAAACTCGTAATTTAGGACCATAAGTTTCTTCTTGAGCTTTTCAGGTGGCTCAGTGGTAAAGAACCCACCTGCCAATGTAGGAAACATGTGTTTGATGCCTGGGTTGGGAAGATCCCCTGGAGGAGGAAATGGCAAGTCACTCCAGTATTCTTGCCTGGAGAATTCCATGGATAGAGGAGTCTGGTGGGCTACAGTCCATGGGGTCGCAAAAAGTGGAACATGACTGAGCAGCTAAGCCCATACAAGTTTCTTCTTAGCGAGTTTGCAGGTCATTATACAGCTACATCCTTAGTTCCTTATTTACTTTAGCTTCTGCACATCTCATATGTGTTGCTGCTGCTGCTGCTGCTGCTAAGTCGCTTCAGTCATGTCCGACTCTGTGTGACCCCATAAAAGGCAGCCCACCAGGCTGCCCCATCCCTGGGATTCTCTAGGCAAGAACAATGAAGTACGTTGCCATTTCCTTCTCCAATGCATGAAAGTGAAACGTGAAAGTGAAGTTGCTCAATCGTGTCTGACTCCTAGTGACCCCATGGACTACAGCCTACCAGGCTCCTCTGTCCATGGGATTTTCCAGGCAAGAGTACTGGAGTGGGTTGCCATTGCCTTTAACTTGTCTTAAAAGAGAAGCTACCACATTCATAACCAGTCAGGCAGAGCCAATGCCCCCATGAATGCACCTAATCCTGATTCTGTGTTTTTATTGACCCAGCTGTCCGACACCAGGATGCGATGGGAGTGGCCACGTCACGGGCAACTATGCATCTCACCGCAGGTAGCTCACCGCCTGCTGGGTCAGGCTCCATCATCCCATCCTCTTCAAGGACTTGTCCTCAGCCCTTCTAGAAAGACATTCTCTCCATTGGAAATTGGAGGCTGAGTTAGTTGGGTGTTTGGCTCATTTTGTTTCTCAGAAATAAAGCTAACTTAAATCTTCAGTCTTTCTACTTATGTTGTAAAGAAATTATACTTTTACTATCAAAAATGATTTTCTGATCCTGTGGTGCAGGCTACAACCCAGAAGCTAGTGTTCACCTCAGACTGTGGTCCCGTTTAGCTTTACACGAAACCTAGGTAGGAAGGACAGCAGTGACCGGGCTGACCCTTCACGCTGTGGGGACTTCCTCCCCGGAGCCGGAGGCCGGTGCAGGAGTAAAGAGACAGCGGAGCAGATAGTGAGAGCTCGGCCCTTCCACCCTCCTGCGTCACTGTGTGGCTCGCTGTCCCTCTGGCTGTGGCTTTAACCCTGAGCACCATCCCTCAGGATTCAGACAGAGGGTTCTCTGGGTCGGTCATCACTAGGGTCTGGGTGTCCCTGGGTAAAGCCCCTGGCTTGGTAAATAGCAAACCACAGTCTACGAGAAGTAGTTCAGGTGTCCAAAGCCTGATCCAGCTAACCCGGGTTCAGACCTGGTTCTTTTTTCCAGACCCCTGTCCATGGGTTGAACGTGGGTTTGTTCAGAATCTGAGGCTGCCCCCGGGTCAGGCCTGCGTGTGGCAGCATGTCTTATTTTTGCTTCTCTCCTCCCTCTTCAGTGTTTCTGGATGTCCCCTGGCAGATAAGACCCTGAAATCCCTCATGGCAGCCAACTCTCAGGAGCTCAAGTAAGTGTGGACCCAGCCTCTGCACCTGTGTCTGGCCAGGGTGGTCCTAACCAGGGGCAGATGGCACCTCAGTAAACCACAGCCATGTACCTTCTTACCAAAAGTCCACAACTAAAATCAAGTCCCTGAAATTTAGTTTAGTTCATTTACTGGCCTTGGAAATGTACTGACCTTGAACAAAAGATGAGAATTTTGCATGATGCTGACAGGCGCCCAGTGGTAAGTTGTGGGTCAAATCTCAGGTTATTCCAAAATAAGGTTAAAAAGAAGAAAAGAAGAGTGCAGGCTAACAACAGATACGGTTTCTGCCAAGCACTGGGAAGTAGTTACATATCAGCATTTCCTTTTATTATTATTATTTTTTAATATAAATTTATTTTAATTGGAGGCTAATTACTTTACACTATTGTATTGGTTTTGCCATACATCAGCATGAATGGATTCTTAGCCAAAACCAGTTGTATTTAAGCAAAAAGAGCCCCCCATAATCGGCTCATCCTGTTTTTGAATGCCTGGCTCTGGGACCCACGCTTCTGCCACGCCAACAGGGGCCCAGCTCTGCTTTCATTTTTCCAGGTGTCCTACCCCAGGCTGCGACGGTTCAGGGCACGTGACCGGAAACTATGCCTCCCACCGCAGGTAGGACAGACCCCTGCCCCCAAGATGGAGATCAGAGGGGCAGCAGCATACCATGAGATCACACACTTCTCTCTTGCTTTTTGTTGGGTCCCTGCTTCAGCCTGTCCGGCTGCCCTCGTGCTAGGAAAGGTGGTGTCAAGGTGACTCCTACCAAGGAAGAAAAAGAAGACCCTGAACTCAAGTAAGTGACCTGGCTTTAGGGCAGAAGCCTAACAAGGGTCAGCGGGCAGGACTTGGGATCCAGGTTGGGAGGTGGCTGGGGACCCAGCATCACGAGTGCTGGAACAGCACAGACAGAGCGGTCAGGGGCAGGAGGAAACCTCCCCTTCCCCACCTGTGCTCGCTCGGTTCTCAGATGCTGCAGAAGGAGTACGGGGTTTCTTTTTTCAGTCTGTTTCAAAAGGAAGCCTCCTGGGGATGTGCCCTGGTGTCATCAACATGGTTGTACCTCCCCTGGAACTTCCATTCTGCCTAAGACACAATTTTATCTAAATTGAATTCCCTCCTCTGAGAAATATGCCTCAAGCCTTGGGTGATGGGCTTCCCAGGTAGCCCTAGTGGTAAAGAACCCATCTGCCAATGCAGGAGACTTAAGAGATGTGAGTTCCATCCCTGGGTCAGAAAGATCCCCTGGAGGAGAGCATGGCAATGCACTCCAGTATTCTCACCTGAGAATCCCATGGGCAGAGGGGCCTGGTGGGCTACAGTCCATAGAGTCAGGAAGAATCGGACACGACTGAAGGGAGTTGGCACAATGACATGATAAAGTGGGATGACAGCTCTCTCCTCCAGATAATGCACGACAGTTGCTTAGCTCAGAGCCTGGGGACCATTGTCACTGCCAGGACCCATTGTCTCCCTGGTCGAAGGTAGACAGCATCTACCAGACATCTGGTAAACCCTATCATCTCCCTTAGTTGATTCCTGTGTGATTTGAACTCACCATCGCCTCCTCAATTTGGTCACAGCACCTCACCTGGGTTATCTCATCTCCCCCAGCAGCTAATGACTGTGTTATGTTTCTCTAGATGCCCTGTGATTGGGTGTGACGGCCAAGGTCACATATCAGGTAAATACACGTCCCACCGCACGGCGTCTGGATGTCCCCTGGCTGCCAAGAGACAGAAGGAGAACCCGCTCAATGGGGCACCCCTCTCCTGGAAGCTGAACAAACAGGAACTTCCCCACTGCCCCCTGCCAGGCTGCAATGGGCTGGGCCACGTCAACAATGTGTTCGTCACCCACAGGAGGTGAGCTTTGCTGTCTGTCATGTGGTTGGTATGATTGATTGTCACTTGCTGGGTCGGAGGGAGAGACCCCTCCAAGGTCAGAAATGTTCGAGCAGTGAGCACCTTAGATTTCAAGCAATAAGTCTTGCCAGAGAGATATTAGACCAGTTTGAAAGATGGAAAATGTTCTTTTCTCTATTTCTGAAACTCACTGCTCGACTTTCAGGTACTTTCAAAACTGTGCTTGGGTCTTTTGTCCTCAAATGTTGCTCTTGCCACTGTTTTTCGGATGGTTCTATCTTTCAAGGGTTTGTTTTACTTCTGGGTGGTGAGCCAGAAGGTGGTGACCCAACGACTCTCTGATGTCGTATGGTTGTGAAGCTTCATTTTACTCATTGATGTCATTCCCTTCTGCTCACGAACTGGCTCCATTTCAGACCAAATGGTAGATAGTTTGCAGCTGGGAAGCTATGACTTGTCCCAGCAGCCAGAAAGAAAAGGACACAGCCACTGATAAGTACACAGAGGACGAGAGAGGTTCAGAAAAGTCTTTCTAGCTTCCCAAGTACTCAGCTCCTTATTCACTCAGTGGCATGCACTTCACCCCGCCCGTGGCCAGGAACACTGATCCTAGCCCAGGTGTCGTCCTCATTCCACCTCAAGGAGAGGACCTGGAGGGTTCCTGCATGCTTCTCCGGGCACTGGGCCCTTCCCGTCGTGGGGCTGTGGTTCATGATGCAGATTTAAGATCTGATGAAGCACGAGGGAGTCCTGGAGCTCTGCTCATGGGCAGGATGCAAACACAGCAAAGCTGATTCCATTCCCAGGTGCGTGTCTGTATGTTGGGAAATGAGGTTCTCTTCTCTGAGAGTCACACCTGCTTGTAGAGGAACCTGGACTCTTTATCCTTTAACATTTATTTATTATTTACTGATTTATTTGGCTGTGCTGGGTCTTAGTTGCAACATACAGGATCTTTAGTGGTGGCCTTTGGGATCTATTTCCCTGACCAGGGATTGTACCTGGGCCCAAGTGCCCCTGAACTCTTCCGATGGTTGCTTTTCTGATGGTTCTCAGATGCCTGATCACGTTCACAGCAGCCACACTGTTTTCTGCTGGGTCTACACTGCCATATCCTATTTAGGAAGGACAGTCACAAATCAGGTGAGCCCAGTGGCACACGGGCTCCACAGCGGCCATGCTTCCTTATCACAGACACCGTAATATCCATGTTGACATCAATAATGAAACTTCAATGCTCAACAGTGGGGAGCACATCCCTCAGTTAGAATTCTCTGTAAACGCCTGGATAGTCTTACATGATGACACCAAGGCCTGATGAGGGTGCAGGGACCCTCAGGGCTGTGGATGGAGGAGGAGGAGCTGGAAGAACTGTGTCGGGAAGCTGATGTATCAGGTGTAATGGGGCAAGTGAGCGAGGGTGCCCTGCCATCCAGCTGCTGGCTCAGCCCCAGAGACACCCCTGAACCTGGAGGCAGAGACAGACATGTCCGAGGAGGTCTATTCCCCTGACTCCAGGCCGGGGCCCATGTGCCCCCCACCCGCCCCCCACCACGGTCCCCGAAGCACAGGAAACAGCAGTGGTTCCCCATGCGGGGCTGCTGATCCGTGTGGGCCTGAAGGCTCCTCGAGGACTGGAGCAGGTACTGAGTGACACAGCGCCAAGGGACACGTATGTTATGATTTTGTTTCCACCAAGTGAAAAAACATGTAGCAAAATCCCATTTTTAAAGAGTCAGGTAATTACTCCTCTATAGTTGGAGTCAGTGGCCGTCTCTGGGGGCCAGGAGACAGCTCTTGCTAAGGGGCTGGTGAGGCTTGAAAGCGTGTTCTGTGTTTGCAGGTAAACGCATGGTAAACCCCTCAAGGCTGTTCTTTCAACTGTAGATATGCATTGTGTGTCTCTATGTACAGGCTGTTTATTTTGTAATGTGAAAAAGCAAATTAGGAGCTCAAAAAGTATAGGCTGCAATATTAATGCAGAGATATTATTTTATAGAAGAGAAACAATTAAGAGTTTAGACAAATGAATAATTCAGATTGCACTGCTTTTCAGTCTTGCTACTCAGAGAGCCTGAACGTCACCTGGGGAAATTCTCTTTGAGGTGGAATGCTTTTCTTTTACGCTGTATGGGATTTCATACAAGTAATACAATAAAATGCCTAGCTTATTGCCTGGCACATAATAAGTGTTTGACACAGACTATTTCCTTTCCGTTTTGAACAGTTGTATTAATATATGTGCATATATGCAATAATTCATTACAGTAGGGATGACTTGTGCTGGGATCACACTACTGGCCTACGATGCACCTTTATCTGTCCTGTTCTCGCCCCTAACATCCTGACGTGGTTCGGTTGTCTTTCCCATCTCTGCCAAAGGCCAGCCGCCATCCAGGTTGCTCTGTCCTGGCAGAGAGCCTGTTCCAACTAAGTTCCTCACACTGTTTATTCCTTTAAACCCTCACAAACCCCATGAGCTACAGGCGCTGTGGTTGCCTCCTTTGACAGACAAATCCTTGTGCAGGGAAGTTCAAGAATTGCCCCCGTGCACAGCTCACAGCATCAGGACACAAAGCTCCTCTCCTGAGCTAGGTACCAGCTCACCCCTGGTATTTCCTGGCTCCTTCCAACCACCAGGCAAACACTCCTGCAGATTCCTCTTGGGCATCCTCTAAGGCACGGTCTGTAACTTTTCCCATTTGAGATTCAGCAAAACGAGAACAATTATGAAGGACAGTTACCTGTGCATGACGTCAGTGTTGTATTTGCTGTTTTTGTTTCATCACTAAGTCATGTCTGACTCTTTGCAACCCCACGGACTGCCACATGCCAGACTTCCTTGTCCTTCACTATCTCCTGGAGTTTGCTCAAACTCATGTCCATTGAGTCAGCGGTGCCATCCAACTATTTCATTCTTTGCAGCCCCCTTCTCCTCCTGCCATCAATCTTTCCCAGCATCAGGATTACATGATAAGTACTTTACAACCTTGCTTTGCGTCTTCATGTTACAAACCTCCACTTTGAAAGAATGGCAACTGAGGTGACGAATGGTGTTGTATTAAATACACAAACACACACACACACTCATGGATGTTCGAAGCTGAAAACCAGAAGTCCTGGGACTAAATATAACTCATTTATTACTAGATATAACTGTCATTTTATTGAAGATTATAAATTTATTATACAGGGACGTCCCTCACACAAATGTGTCACCTGCAATTTCATTATAGTTTAAAATTGCCTTCCTGTACTTTCATAGCACTGTGAATTTGGTCCAAGCCATATAAAGCACATCTTTCCTGCCTTTACAAAACATTGCCCAGACCCTGAAGGTGACAGCCGGCCAACCTCCCCTTTCCCTGAGCAGCAAGAACTGAGCCTTGTGGAGGACCTGGCCTCCTCAAAAGAAAAAGGAACTTTAAAAATATTTTCAAGCCCCAGTTTTCTTAAATTTAGGATTTGTTTCATATCCTTGGAGATACAAAATACCCAGTGGCATTTTTAAAAAATTTTCTTGGCCCCGCCACAAGCATGTGGGATCTTAGTTCCTCCACCAGGATGGAGCCTGTGCCCCTGCGTTGCAGGCTCGGACTCTTAACCCCTGGCCCACCACGGAAGCCCCCAGTGGCATCTTTAGGCCGGAGTCTTGCATCTTTTGTGAACTCTACTCGATGTCAGTCCCGTGGCTGTGGGGCTTCACTGACCATCCACACAACCGCTCCTCTCACCCCGCGTTGTCTGGATAACCCAGACCCTCAAGGGAAGAGTCAGAGAACTCTCTGGAGGCGTTAACATCCATCTTGTTCCCAGCCTCCCGCAGGTCACTTTTAAAGTCCCATTTACCAGCTAGACAGTAATCCTGTTTGTGACCCTTTTCTCAGAACACAGTAGGTGACATAAAACAAGACAGACTGGCAAAAACTTCCCAGAAAAAGAAAGAAAGATAATGCAGCTTATAGAGGCCACTCTTTTTTTTTTTCACATCTTCTTTCTTTTTTTTATTGGAAGATAATTGCTTTATAATATTGTGCCAGTTGAGGCCACTGTTTACATGAGCAGTTTCCAAAACAGAATATCATGGTTACAGTTCAGTTTCTGCTTCTCCATTATTTTATTTCCCGTGTAAAATATTTCATAATTTATCAAGTCTCGGAAAACCACACAGCCTTCCTTTTACATGTAGTAAAATACATATCTAGTATTATTTCGTATCATCTTAATATAGAATAATTTTAAATTCTTCAAAAAATGCATGCACTCTACAAGCATTTACTAAGGGTTTTGCTTCAGAAATATCCTCTTTCATTCTACCAAATGTCCTAATCTTTGGATGGAAAATGATTGTTTCATGAATAATTAGTAACCAAATTTCCGTGGGAAAAAATATTTTCAATGGTTGATTATTATAATTTTTAAATTTTATTTCAAAGTTGTTGATCCAAAAATATAACAAATGACAAAAAATTAATGGCTGCTTAGAACAAAAAATCATCTCATCATGTCCAACAGAAAACATGTTTTGTTCAATGTTGTCATTATCATTTTGGTGCAATTTAAATAAAACAGATGAAAGAAGCAGGCCTGAATGGAACAGCTTTGTAAGAAAGATATATAAACAGTCTACAGGACAGTACACTGCGAGCAGTGAGGGCACCTAAATGTGCCGGCAGCCCCTCCTTTTATTTTACTGTCAGGTACCTGGCTCAGCGGTAGAGAACCTGCCTGCCAATGCAGGAGTCGTGGGTTCGATCCCTGGGTTGGGAAGATCTCCTGGAGAAGCGAACGGCTACCCGCTCCCGTATTCTGGCCTGGAGAATTCCACAGACTGTATAGTCCATGGGGTCTCAAAGAGTTAAACGTGGACTGAGCGACTTTCACTTTCACTGCTTTTGTTTTAGGAGATATTGTTATCTGCACAGAGACTGCAGATTATAATGTAATGAATAGGCAGGCAAAGACCTAAAGAGTATGTAGTGAATACAAAATTTTAATTTTTCTAAGAAATAGTATGGGTTTCACCCACTGGTGTAATTTTCACTTTCACAGCTTGTCTGGATGTCCTCTCAATGCACAAGCCATCAAGAAGGGCAAGGTCTCTGAAGAACTAATGACCATCAAGGTCAAAGCATCTGGAGGTAGGAGGACAGGGTGGGGCCACGACCCCCAAGGTTTGGCCCCCCAAGGGGCCCACATCCAAACCCTGCTCCATGCTGGAAGTGCTATTTGAATGGGCAAGAAAGACGCTTCCCTGAAATTTGAACTAAGCTATAACTTTCTCTAAAAAACAATGTCTTGGTTTTTTCCTTATTTTTTAATAAGGATGTCCAACAAAGAAAATCGGGCAATGATGCTGGATGAATTAGGGTACACTGGTTGAACTTTTGTCCTTCAATCTTAAAATGACAGTTTTTGTATGAGCCTGCATGTGTGTGTGTTCCTGGTATGCGCCCTCTTTCAAATTTCAAGGTCTGGGCACCCATGTTTGAATCCTTCCTTACCTTTTGTCCTACACCCAGAATGATATTTTTATGGTGAATCCAGATGGTTTAATTCAGCATCTCTGTCTCTATTTCCCTGCATGCTTTCCCATGATCGACCCCTGACACAGTGGCTAAGCCATCCTCCTTACTGGAATCTTCTCATGTCCCTCTGATTTCCAAGTACTTTTCTTGAGTTCTCATCAGTGTTTTCTCAGGCTTGCGTTCTTCTCTTTCAAGATCATCCTAAGGCATCTGGGGAACAGAGGCGAAGTCATTACTTGGCTTTATCGATTTTAGTCAATGGCATCTTTGGAACTCAGTTCTACACGAGTCTGAAAGCATTGCTCCATCTTTTAAATCCCTGCGTGACTCTTAGAAACAGTGGCTTGTTTCCAGGCTGTGCTTCCATGCACAATATGCCTCGTGCACCTTGCACATCCTCCTGTTGTAGGTGTGTAACATTTGCCCCAGGGGCGGCCCTAGGAGTAGAGTTGCTGGGCCGTGGAGCCTGTGAGGCCCAGCTTCAGTAGGTGATACACCGTTGTTCCAGAGCAGTGACCCAGGAGGGTCCCAGAGCCTGTACCTCTTCACATAAACTGTCGATTCCCACCCAGCCTGCTTCCAGGCATTGATCTTACTAAATCTAAACGCTGGTGATCACATTTATCCTGCTGAATTGTCGTCTTCTGGTTTAGAGTCATCATTCTGGACTGTTGAGATGACCTTAAATCCTGCTTCTGGCATCTGAATATCAGCCACTATTCCTAACTTTTAAAATCTTTAAAATGCACTCATATTCCTCCTATAAAAGAATGACGGGAAGAACCCCGTTCATTGAGAACCTGTTGTCTGTTCAGCACTTTATGTTTTTTTGTGTTAATTCTCACAGCATTTTATTGAAGCACGAGGAGGTGAAGTGACTCAACTTCAAGAACAAGGGTCAGACAGTGTTCAGACTCCAAAGCCACACCGCCCCCACACCACATTTGCTTCTGATTAAAGTCCATGAAGAAGTCAAGCTATGGGTCCCTGGGCTTGAACCCACCTGCCAGGACCCCCTCTGCCTCTAATAGTGGCTCCCTACATTTGGTCACTAATCAGCACAGTCCAGGTGCTCCTGTCCTGGTAGCATTGTGCACAAGAGGACTCACAGGCCTTGGATCTCAGGTCCGCCCTGCCCCTTCCCTTGGCCCCAGCCAGGTGATGTGGTCGTGTCGGTGGTCAGTGAGCCTCCTTTAGCCCCTGTGAGGCTCTGGCCTTCTTCGTGGGAGGGGTGATGACACCTGCCCCACAGGGTCCAGCCAAGTTCCAATGAGACCTTACTTGTGAACCCATCTGGCAGCAGACCTGGAACACAGCAGAGCTACATTGAATGCTGGGGCATTTCTTACCAAGGGAGTCCATCCTACAACACTTTGAACCCACTTTCTTAGAATCTTGGACATGGATTTGGGTAAAAATTCAACATTTCAAGTTAAAGTCTCACTTTCATTCGCCAAGTTATGTCTGACTCTTCGCAACCCCATGGACTGCAGCACACCAGGCTTCCCTGTCCCCCACCATCTCTGGAGTTTGCCCAAGTTCATGTCCATTGTATTGGTGATGCCATCCAACCATCTCATCCTCTGTTGCCCTCTCCTTTTGCCTTCAATCTTTCCCAGCATCAGGGTCTTTTCCAATGAGTTGGCTCTTCGCATCAGGTGGCCCAAGTATTGAAGCTTCAGCTTCAACATCAGTCCTTCCAATGAGTATTCAGGGTTGACTTCCTTTAAGATTGACCGGTTTGATCTCCTTGCAGTCCAAGGGACTCTCAAGAGTCCTCTAGCACCACAGTTCAAAAACATCAATTCTTGGGCACTCTGCCTTCTTTACGGTCCAGCTTTCACTTAGCAAACCACACATTAAACATAGATGGACTCACATTTGTCAGTCTTCTTTTTTCATTTTGAACTAAAACAATCTGACTTTTTACAGGTATAGAGAGTGATGAAGAAATTAGGCATTTGGATGAAGAAATAAAGGAACTCAACGAGTCCAACCTTAAAATTGAAGCCGATATGATGAAACTCCAGACACAGGTAAAAAGAAATAAAGAGGGAAGGGGATAAGGATGGGACAAGACCCACTTGGTGCCCTGTCCTTCCGAAATCTGCTTCCACATTCCCAAGTTCTCTCCCTTTCAGATCACGTCCATGGAGAGCAACTTAAAGACCATCGAGGAGGAGAACAAGCTGATAGAACAGAACAATGAGAGCCTGCTGAAGGAGCTGGCGGGGCTCAGCCAGGCCCTCATCTCCAGCCTTGCAGACATCCAGCTCCCACAGATGGTCAGTCTGAGGCCACGGCTCTCTCCCCATGCCCCCAGGCTCCCTCCCAGGGCTAGAGCAGAGGGGTGGCTTGGGCTGGTCACTCAGTCCTTCCACTTGTGTGCAGTTTCCACATGTCCAGGGGCTGTTCAGTTTGAGCCATCAGGTCAGGGAGAGGAGGTGCCCCAGCACACAGAGAGCAGGAGGTGAACAAACCTGACTGTGGATCCCATCATCACCTGGAAGGACAGAGAAAGGGGGAAAAGAGCCTGCCTCTGACTCTCAGAAGGGGAATGTGGACAAAGGGGTTAGAGGATGAAAGAGGACAATTCCCACCAGACAGCTGCCCCCCCACCCCCACATCCCTTCCATCCCAGCTCAGGGTGGTCTGGGGAAGCTTCTGGCACGAGCAGGGCCTCCTCTCCCCTGCCTGGCCTGCACCCCCTTCCACAGACGAGGTCTCTGTGCTGAGCTCATGCACACAGGAGCTGAGGCTGAGACCCATCCTCGGGAGAAGGGGTGCAGAAGGGGTGCAGCTGGGAGGGGCCTGACCCGGTAGCCAGACCTCCACCCTATGTGGCTCCAAGCTTTTCCCAAAGTATAGACAGTCGGTCGGCCTTCCCAGATGGCACTAGTGGTAAAGAACCCACCTGCCAATGCAGGAGATGTAAGAGACGTGGGTTCAACCCCTGGGTTGGGAAGATCCCCTGGAGTAGGGAATGGCAGTCCATTCCACTATTCTTGCCTGGAGAATCCCACAGACAAAGGAGCCTGGTGGGCTACAGTCCATGGGGTCTCAAAGAGTGGGACACAACTGAAGGGACTTGGCACATAGACACAGATAAGTGGTCACACTCACCCCGCTAGCTGAGTGAAGAGTGAGCAGACCAGCCCACCACACACTCACCCCTGACTCCCCCTGAACTCCGACCGCCTCACAGGTCCCCTCACCCCTCCCCAGGCTCCAGGGTCAGAATACCACACCCCGTAGACCTGCTTCCCCTTTCCCGGCAGCCCAGGTCCCGTGACTGGAGCCCCGTGTTCTGTCCTCCTTCAGGGGCCCATCAGCGAGCAGAATTTCGAGGCGTATGTCAACACGCTCACAGACATGTACAGCAATCTGGAGCGGGACTACTCGCCGGAATGCAAAGCTCTGCTGGAGAGCATCAAGCAGGCAGTCAAGGGCATCCACGTGTAGACCGCAGTGCCCCAGCCCTGGGGAGCCCTGCCAGCCTCACAGACGCACCTGGAGGGGCTCCAGGCCACCCGGGCAGGCAGTGGCCATACTGCATTTACAATTGCAACATTGCACTAATTTCCCCCCTCCCCCCAGCTGACGTGAAAAGGAAAGAAAAACTATGATAGACTCTGGATGAAAAAGCAATGCAGTCAAATATTAGATCTTATTTATTTTCATATGTTTTCCTTTTATTCCTTCATTGCACTCTTTTGGGTTTTTTTTTGTACAGTATATGTAAAATAAATGTGACATTTTTATATTTTATTTATTTCTAATCAAAGAGTTTTTTATCTTTTAACTGCATTTTGAAGTCTGCCATATTTTTACAAGTGTGTTTATTAATTTATTTTCCAATAGAATTTAAATATTAGAAATACTATTCTCAAATCACATATCTGGCTGGGTTTAAAGGAGAAGACAAAAAAAATATGAAGGAAAATCCTTGTCTAAGGACTGCACTGTGGACCAGTTTAATTGTTATTGCACACTCTACCCCCCACCCCCAACCCCTTTCACGAGCTTTGTGTTTTTGAACGGGCTTGGGTAAAATGCGTGGAGGGACACAGATAAAAGGCGCTCACTCACAGGATGTGTGCCCTACAGAAGCACAGTTGACTGAAAACCAGCCTGTTTCAAATTTGTTAGCAATAATTAAATAGAGCAATCAGCAAAGTATTCGACTTGGCTGTCCGGTTTCAGTTCATATGAATTATTTATTTGAAGTTATTTCAAGAAACAAGCTTTTTAGCGATGCAGGTTTGTCTATTTGTTTTTCAGGTTATACCAGATAGTTGGCGGCTCTTACCCCAGACGAGAAATAAGACTCGATGTAACTGGCCAGGCTTTCCTGCCACTTGTCGGTACAATACGCAAGGGACACTATTGTAGATTTGTACTTAGCAAATGTAAACGCACCCAAATGGAAAACTGTGTAGATACCATATCCCCTGAAATAGCATTTATCTTACTGGGTTGACTGGAAAGGAATGGAAAATACAGTCACACAAGCACCAATGGTACCTGGATCTGAGTCATTGCTCTAAACACTGGCAACATTGTCTCAGCCCCCTGAGGCAAACAGACAGCTTTCGATTTGACAGAAGTCTTTCTGCAGACAGAGGAGTGCTGCAAAGTACACACACTCACACCCACAGGCACACAGACACGCTCACCGACACGAGATTGAGCCCTCGATCTCGCGTTTCTGGATGGATCAGAGGTTAGTAGTTGCTATAGGAAAGGCAATGTCTATTTCAGGGATTGTAAAGTAGTTAAGCATTGTTTCAAAAGTTTTTTTATATTTATTTTTTTTAAGAGAAAGGTATAGACAACCAGCTAAACTGCCTTTTTGCTGTGCACACACCCCGGGTGTGCGACGTGCCTCCGTGTAAATGGGCTTGATTTCTGTGCTGTAACAAAGTGTTTATTTTTCTTAGCAACATGGATGTGTATGTGGACTGGATGCCATGGTGCTCGCGGGCTTGCTGTTTTCCACCCTTGTCCCTGCTGCTGCACCAGCAGAAGCGCCATGCGCGGTAACTCCCCCCACCGTGACACTAGTCATTGTTCTCTATTAAGTGGGGCTTATCTTTGGTTTGGCGTTCATTGAAATCCTTGACTCTTAGTCTAGTGAAAATGAGATGTCTGTTCTTAGGTAGGAGCGGTGGGTATTTAAAAATCAACTTTAAGAAAAAAGAGCTAACGCGTGTGCTGTCTATTATAAACAGGACACCAAACGAAATTTTCTATTAAAGTTATGTATTTACAAACATTTTGCTATACAGTCCTCGATAGATGCATACAAATGAGTTCACTTATTACAAAGACAAAGGTTTAATTTGCTAAATATTTTAATGAGTTTGTTATATATTTTATTTAATTTAAAAGAAATCTCTTACCAACCTATGTATTTATTACCTTAATTTACTGCGATTCAGGTTCGTTGATTTGTGTTCGCGTAGTTTGAACAGGATGGTTTTGTGAAGGATGTTTGTTTTTATTTGCCTCCTTTGTACTTGGTCTGTTTTGTAACGTGCGCTGAATTTTTGTTTCTTTCCATGATGTTAATGATCGATACTGTAAATTGGGTCTTTTGTAAACAAACAAACAAAAAAGGCAATGATGTATGCATTTTTTTAATTTGAAGTAGTTTGTATACCGTTTCTTCAAACAATTAATATTTCTTACATCAAAGCAACCGATTGTGTTCAGTGCTGTACATTTGGTGTATGGTAGGAAATAAAAATGGAAAAGAGTTTCACTGTGGTCTTTCTCGAGCTGCTATATCAAGATGCTTGTGGCCAGCCCATAATAAACACTGTCCCCCCCACCCCAGGAGCTCAGTGCGGGGGAAGGGGAGGGTGCCCCTGAACCTCTGAGTCGCTCTGATTCTTTGGGGTCCACCAGCCAGTCTGCTTGGATTGTTTTCTCACCCCAAGTGGAGAAGACTTTTTGCCAACTGCCACACCATCCCCGCCTGAGTTCCAGTAAATGCACATACAGAAGGGCGGCTGCCTCCAATGTCAGGAAACCTTTGCTGGAAATTCACCCACGTCTGGTGAGCAGTAAGAGAGAGGCCCCAGCCTCCTCATGCTTTGAGGAGTATCTCTGTGTATTCCTACAAGCCAGCTGAACTCAGATTAAAGGAAAATAGTTAATTCTTCACAGCACCTCTTTGTCTTATGTGTTTTTCCTATCTTATTCCAAACAGCTTAATTTAATTTTACAATTTCTTGCTCACTTTTATACATCTCTAGGTTGGTTGCCATTTATACTCAATATAGTTTAAAAAAAAAAACCAAAAAAAACCATGTCATCCTTGTGTTAAAGCAAACTTGACTGAAGGGGAGTCTGGGTCCCCAGAGAAAAGACTGATACCTAAATGACCTTTGCATCATAGGGGTTGGCACACAGCAGTTAAATATATATTTAGCTTGGTATTTTTATATACATTTTTAAAAATTTTCTTATTTATTTATTTGGCTGCATCAGGTCTTAGTCGGAGCAAGTGGGGGACTTCACTGCATCACTCGGGTTCTGTTGTTGCGGCCTCTGGACTCGCTAGTTGCAGCTCCCAGACTCCAGGTGTGCTGGATCAGTAGTTGTGGTGGTTAGGCTTAGTTCCGAGGCATGTGGGATCTTTCCGGTCCAGGCATTGAACACGTGTCCCCTGCATTGAGAAGCTGATTCTTTACCCACTGGACCATCAGGGAAGTCCCTGTAGCTCGCTTGAAATCACCAGTTGATGTATCTACGACGCACATGTGATCCATCCTATAACAGGATCACAAGCCACAAATCTGCTCCATGGTTCTTAGCCCACCCCTTGTGGAGCACAGGCATCTTGCCCTCTGTGGAGTTTTACATCCACAAGCCGCATACACATCCCAGTCAGTCGATGTGGCAGAAGAGGAGAAACAGGACAGGATGGCGAATCAGAGACGTTCAGATGACGGGTGTTTTATCAGAAGACGTGTGTGCCAGGCCCGCTCCCAGGGAGTTCAGCCTCGCGGGGGACAAGGCAGTGGGTGACAGGGACACAGCCTCCTGTGGACGCAGTGAGCAGGGTACCACCCTGACTCCGATTCCCTGGAAAGAAGTGCTGGTTACAGAGGAGCTGGCAGTTGGAAGAAGGACATTGCAGGCAGTGCGGAGAAGCATCTACAGAAGATGACAATGAGACGGTCATCCACTAAGCAGATATTTAAATATCCAAAAATTAGTGAGAAGTGAGGCCATAAGAAGCAAGAAGCCCAGGTAAGTGGGAGAGGGGGCCATTTTATAAACATCTGTGCTAAAGAATTATAATTTCCACACACAGACTCCAGAATACCAAAGAAAGATCTAAAACCAAAGAAGGATCAAATCTCCATTAAAGACAATTTGTTCCATCCATTCAAACAATTACACCAGGCTCCTCTGTCCATGGGATTCTCCAGGCAAGAATACTGGAGTGGGTTGCCATTTCCTTCTCCAGGGAATCTTCCCAGCCCATGAATTGAACCCAGGTCTCCTGCACTGCAGGCAGATTCTTTACCGTCTGAGCCACCAGGGAAGTCCTACAATTTCTTACCTGAAGGTAACACAATTGTGTTCAGTGCTGTACCTCTGATATTTGGTAGGAAATAAAAACTGATGATGAGTTTTGCTGTGGTTGTTTTCAGGTGAAAACCTTGTCACCAGCCTGTGAAAAGTCCTGGAGCCTTTAGGCAGAGAAGTAAATTCTTCCACTGTAACTAAATTCTGAGCAAAAAGAAGAGGGTAAATGAGTCTTTGATTTGGCTCCCTAGAAAATGTTTTAAAACTGATGCCATGATACATAAATATTCTACTAATCTTCTTAAAACTGTGTTTTCTACGTCTCTTTCCACCCATCACATCCATTTTATTGTGGTCTGGGAGCAGTACCTTGCTATTTCCTGTCATGATTGAGCAGCTGATTACAACACAAGCAGATTTAATTGGTTAATCACTGGTGACACTGTCAGATCCCATCACTGATGCCCATATAGTCATGTCCTGAAATCCTCAAGCGCATTTATGGAGTAAACATCCCAAGGCCGAAAGACACTGATGAGGAAACTGTTGCTCAGGAAAGTGGGTAAGTTGTCCAAGACCAGAAAACCAGGAAAAGGTACAGTCAGATTGGACCACTTTCCACTGTTTTTAATATCTCGGCCATGGGGCTCTATCTACTCCCATGTTGGCTGTTGTCTCAACTGGAAAAAAGAAAATAAGAATTAGTCAAGATTATGACATCTGTTGATATTCACTCATTTCTTTCAGGTCTAAAACTAAGAATAGGATTTTAGGGTCAGCTCTAATAAATACTGCCATGTGCTTTTCCAAAGTTGAATGTTTAAAAAAAAAAATTTGTTGGGCCCAGACACATGTGTGCTAAGTTGCTTCAGTCGTATCCAACTCTTTGCAGTCCTGTGGACTGCAGCAAGCCAGGCTCCTCTATCCATGCGATTCTCCAGGCAAGAACACTGCAGTGGGTGCCATTTCCTTCTCCATGGGATCGCCCCAACCCAGGATCGAACTGGTATCTCTTATGTCTCCTGCATTGGCAGGGGGATTCTTTACCACTAGAAACACCTGGGAAGCCCAGATATGTGGACTATCCCTAAATCCTGATGGGACAACAGCGTCTCCTGGTGTCCTGAGGTCCTGAGTTCGTCCTCATACCTTCTTAGACACAACGCATGGAAAGGTTTCCGTCAGCATTGCAGGACTTGGAGAGTCAATAATTTGCCTCACATGCCAGAGAGAAGTCCAGGGTCAGAATTCAACCCAGTTCTGACCCCCAGAGACGCCCCTGTCCCTCCTGTAGGCCAACCCCCGACTTCCCAGCCGACATCCCAACAGCTTGAGGGGAGAAGGGGTCAGTGTCACCACCAATCTGGAAAAAGTTGTTCAAAGAAGCATCATTTTTGCATTTCAGCCACACCCCTGTGATGTGTTTTCCTTGTACAGACCCATCATGCAAATCTGACACCCTAATCATTAACTTGACAAATTGGGATTGAAAATCTTCATATGGATTTTAAGTAAGTCAGTAAAGTCGCTCAGTCGTCTCCGACTCTTTGTGACCCCATGGACTGTAGCCTACCAAGTTCCTCCGTCCATGGGATTTTCCAGGCAAGAATACTGGAGTGGGTTGTCATTTCCTTCTCCATATGGATTATCAGATCAGATCAGATCAGTTGCTCAGTCGTGTCCGACTCTTTGTGACCCCATGAATCACAGCACATCAGGCCTCCCTGTCCATCACCAACTCCCAGAGTTCACTCAGACTCATGTCCATCAAGTCAGTGATGCCATCCAGCCATCTCATCCTCTGTCGTCCTCTTCTCCTCTTGCCCCCAATCCCTCCCAGCATCAGGGTCTTTTCCAATGTGTCAACTCTTCGCATGAGGTGGCCAAAGTACTGGAGCTTCAGCTTTAGCATCATTCCTTCCAAAGAAATCCCAGGGCTGATCTCCTTCAGAATGGACTGGTTGTATCTCCTTGCAGTCCAAGGGACTCTCAAGAGTCTTCTCCAACACCACAGTTCAAAAGCATCAATTCTTTGGCGCTCAGCCTTCTTCACAGTCCAACTCTCACATCCATACATGACCACAGGAAAAACCATAGCCTTGATTAGACGAACCTTTGTTGGCAAAGTAATGTCTCTGCTTTTTAATATGTTATCTAGGTTGGTCATAACTTTCCTTCCAAGGAGTAAGTGTCTTGTAATTTCATGGCTGCAGTCACCATCTGTAGTGATTTTTGAGCCCAGAAAAATAAAGTTTGACACTGTTTCCACTGTTTCCCCATCTATTTCCCATGAAGTGATGGGACCGGATGTCATGATCATCGTTTTCTGAATGTTGAGCTTTAAGCCAACTTTTTCACTCTCCACTTTCACTTTCATCAAGAGGCTTTTGAGTTCCTCTTCACTTTCTGCCATAAGGGTGGTGTCATCTGCATATCTGAGGTTATTGATATTTCTCCCGCCAATCTTGATTCCAGCTTGTGTTTCTTCCAGTCCAGCGTTTCTCATGATGTACTCTGCATATAAGTTAAATAAACAGGGTGACAATATACAGCCTTGACAAACTCCTTTTCCTATTTGGAACCAGTCTGTTGTTCCATGTCCAGTTCTAACTGTTGCTTCCTGACCTGCATACAAATTTCTCAAGAGGCAGATCAGGTGGTCTGGTATTCCCATCTCTTTAAGAATGTTCCACAGTTTATTGTGATCCACACAGTCAAAGGCTTTGGCATAGTCAATAAAGCAGAAATAGATGTTTTTCTGGAACAGTCTTGCTTTTTCCATGATCCAGCAGATGTTGGCAATTGGATCTCTGGTTCCTCTGCCTTTTCTTGAACATCAGGAAGTTCATGGTTCACATATTGCTGAAGCCTGGCTTGGAGAATTTTGAGCATTACTTTACTAGTGTGTGAGATGAGTGCAATTGTGCGATAGTTTGAGCATTTTTGGCATTGCCTTTCTTTGGGATTGGAATGAAAACTGCCCTTTTCCAGTCCTGTGGCCACTGCTGAGTTTTCCAAATTTGCTGGCAGATTGAGTGTAGCACTTTCACAGCATCATCTTTCAGGATTTGAAATAGCTCAACTGGAATTCCATCACCTCCACTAGCTTTGTTCGTAGTGATGCTTTCTAAGGCCCACTTGACTTCACATTCCAGGATGTCTGGCTCTAGGTCAGTGATCACACCATCGTGATTATCTGGGTCGTGAAGATCTTTTTTGTACAGTTCTTCTGTGTATTCTTGCCATCTCTTCTTAATATCTTCTGCTTCTGTTAGGTCCATACCATTTCTGTCCTTTATCGAGCCCATCTTTGCATGAAATGTTCCTTTGGTATCTCTGATTTTCTTGAAGAGATCCCTAGTCTTTCCCATTCTGTTGTTTTCCTCTATTTCTTTGCATTGATCACTGAAGAAGGCTTTCTTATCTCTTCTTGCTATTCTTTGGAACTCTGCATTCAGATGTTTATATCTTTCCTTTTCTCCTTTGCTTTTCACTTCTTTTCTTTTCACAGCTATTTGTAAGGCCTCCCCAGACAGCCATTTTGCTTTTTTGCATTTCTTTTCCATGGGGATGGTCTTGATGCCTGTCTCCTGTACAATGTCACGAACCTCATTCCATAGTTCATCAGGCACTCTATCTATCAGATCTAGTCCCTTAAATCTATTTCTCACTTCCACTGTATAATCATAAGGGATTTGATTTAGGTCATACCTGAATGGTCTAGTGGTTTTCCCTACTTTCTTCAAATTGCCCCCAAATAAGGAAAATATAAATGACTTATATTTGCTGTTGTTTTCAAGGCAGAACAACATAATTATTGAGTTGGGTTCAAAGCTGCCTTGTGTAGGAGTGACAGCTTCACATTGGCCTCCAATGAGTAAAGGACACTTTGTGCCGACCTTTACCAGTGATTAAATATGTAGAAACATAAAGAGAAGACATTTCCCTGCTCTAAGAAACATCTGCTGTTTCACAGTTTTCCGCTCAAATATGTATTATCATATATAAATGCAGCTATTTTCCTTCTGTGACCGATTACCTTATTCTGTCTGGCATGAAATCTGGGACTGAGTGTACGAGGAAATAGTTTAGATGTTTGGAAGGAAGAATGGCACTTTGGGGACAGACATTAACAGAGCTTGTGAAGGATCAAACATCTATCCATTGGAAATCGCTGTGAACATTTCTCACCAAGACTAGCGTCCTTGAATTTCAGAAATAAGGCCTGAGGGGACTTCCCTGCTGGTTCTGTGATTGGGAATCCACTTGCCAATTCAAGGGACACATGTTCAATGCCTCATCTGGGAAGATTCCACATGACAGGGGCAACTCCACCCATTTGCCACATCTATGGGGCCCATGCACCCTAAAGCCCATGCTCCACAATGGGAAGCCCCTACAATGAGAAGCCCACGCACCACAGCTAGAGAGTAGCCCTTGCTCACCTCAACCAAAGAAAGCTACAAGCAACAACAAAGACCCAGGGCAACCAAGAAAATAAATAAAAAAACAAATAATACTTCGGACCAGAGAGGAAGAAGCTTCCACACTCAGTGCTGGCCATGCCGTGCTCTGATACACCTAGACCACCAGTGTCTCCCTGACTCCAGGAAATCCTTTTCCAGGAAGAAAGTCTTTTTAGCATCTTCAGTATTTGTCAGCAGCTTCTCAACTATACACATATCACATTGGGAAGGACTTGCCATGCTCTCGGTGGAAACACTCCTTCTCAGAACAACTGACACCCCAGAATGACCATTCACGCTTGAAGATGCCCTCTGTCTCCTCTGATTCACTGGGAGCATCTCTTCCAAACTCACAAAGGCCCTGTGAAGCAACATAAATAAATGAAAATAAATATTTTAATGAAAAAATTAATGAAGAGTGAATGCAAATTCCTTATGGACAACATGTGTGCATGCTAAGTCGATTCAGTTGTGTCTGACTCTGTGCAACACCATGGACTGTAGCCCACTACAGCATGTGTGCACACACACGTGTCTGTTTTAATATTTATTCAGTGCTGAACATTAACCAGGGGTTTCCCAGGGGCTTTGCATACGTGATTTAACTCTGACTACAATTCTGAGAGCTATGAATGATTGCAATCATTGCACACTCTAAAGAGGAGTCACCCAGGGGCTGAGTCACGGGAGCTCAGCTGAGGCCTGCTGTCCATGGGCCCCTTCCCAGCCTGGAGACTGTGCTTATCCACACTTCCCTCACCCACCTGGCCTTCTTATCCCCCTCCTGTTCCCTGTGCGGGAGCAGCCGGCTCAAGTCCTGGCTAGTGCCATGGGGTGACACATGCTGCACATAACAGCTTGAATAAAATACAGTTTTAAAATTAGGTTTCATTTTGTTACACTTATTTTTTTGATGTAACTGCTAGAAAATGTGAAGTCTGCGTGTCGCTCTCATTGCATATCTCCTGGACGTCATCATCAGACCATTTCCTCTGTGAGGAGCCAGAAGACTGTTCAAGCAGAAAAACCATGAGTGTGTTTCTGCAGCTGAGAAGTCGCAGTGCTTTTTTCCTCCCTTTTCTGTTTTTTTGAGGGAGAAATTGCCAAATTATGAAAACATCCGAGACCTATTATAAATTTTATGTGTTCAGGCAAGAAAGCAAAGCAGCTAATCACACCATTAAATCTATAAATGTATTGAATGTGTTCATACAACCTGAAAATTTACTCATTTTAGCTTTTTTTTCCCTTAACAATTACCAATCTACACAACCAAATTCTGTTTTAAAAGATCACTATAGACCTTGAAATAATTTTTTGGGTACATATCTGCCTACAAGGCTGAACTGGAAGCTTAGAGAACCAGTCTGAAATTAGAGAACCAAAAAAATATCCAGTGGACTTCTTTTCCTTAAGCAAAGTGACAATTTGTGGGGGAGGAATTTGAATTTATTTTTAAAATTTTTATCTTTAATTGGAGGATAATTGCTTTACACAGTTGTGTTGGTTAATGCCATACATCAATGTGAATCAGCCATAATACATACATCCCCTCCCTCTGGAACCTCCCTCCCATCCCACCCCTCTAGGTTGTCACAGAGTACAGCATTGAGTTCCCTGTGTTAGACAGCAACTCCCCACTAGCTACTCTACACACAGTAATGTATGTGTTTTAGCGCTACTCTCTGACTTTGCCCCTCCCTCTTCATGCCCCTCTATGTCCGCAAGTCTGTTCAGTGTGTCTGTGTCTCTTTTCCTTCCCTACAAATAGGCTCATCAGTACCATTATCTAGATTCCATATATCTGCATTATTATAGATATTTGTTTTTCTCTTTCTGACTTAACAGAACTCTGTATAACAGGCTCTAGGTTCATCCATTTCACTAGAACTGACTTAAAGTCATTCATTTTTCTAGCTGAGTAATATTCCATTGTATATATATACCATATCTTCTTTATCCATTTTTAGTCAATGGACATCTAGGTTGCTTCCTTGTCCTGGCCATTGTAAATAGTGCTGCAATGAACATTGAGGTACATGTGTTTTTTTCAATTATTGTTATCTCAGGGTATATGCCCAAGAGTGGGGTTGCTGGGCCATATGGTAGTTCTGTTGCAGCAAGGCAGACCTCTTCCAGGGCCCGAAACTGGGCTCTTGTCTAATACTCGGAAATGAATTGTCCGAGGAGACACATGTGCTGACAAAGCAAGAGATTTTATTGGGAAAGGGCACCTGGGTGGAGAGCAGCAGGGTAAGGGAACCCAGGAGAACTGCTCTGCCGCTGGCTCGCAGTCTCGGGTTTTATGGTGATGGGATTAGTTTCTGGGTGGTCTTTGGACAATCATTCTCATTCAGAGTCTTTCCTGGTGGTGCACGCATCGCTCAGCCAAGATGGATGCTAGCAAGAGGGATTCTGGGAAGTGGACTGACACGCGGTGTTTCCTTTCGACCTTTCCTGAATCCTTCCGGTTGGTGGTGGCTTATTCCTGATTCCTTATCCGGATCTCCTGTCAGAAAACAACTTGTGCAAATGGTTACTATGGTGCCTGGCCAGGGTGGGCGGTTTCAATCAGTGTGCTTCCCCTAACAATTCTATTGCTAGTTTTTAAAAGAAATCTCCACACTGTTCTCCAAAACAGCTGTATCAGTTTACATCCCCACCCCCAGTGCAGGAGGGTTCCCTTTTCTCTACACCCTCTACAGCATTTACTGTTTGCAGATTTTTTGATGATGGCCATTATGACTAGTGTGAGATGATAACTCTTGGTGGTTTGATTTGCATTTCAAATCTGAGTTCATTGTTTCCACTGCAGGAGGACCTCTGATCCTGAAGGGAAGGTGAAGGTGGCTCTTCTTGGCTTAGGTAACTCTTTCTGAGCAAGGGCCTGATTGGGTAAGGTGTGGGGTGTAATCGCTTACAGTGGCCCCCAGTTAGGAGGGGAGAGCTGTGGAGGGAGTGTTGGAGAGTAAACGGAACCTGAAGTTGACCAATCCAATGTCCATATAAGTGGATTTGGGGGAAGTTCCTGAAACCAACAAGGTAGTTATTTGCAGCTTCATCTTCTGGATGGCAGTGCCTGGATTAGTAAAGCCATGTGCACAGAGACACTGCAGTAGGAAGGCCCTGGTGATTCTTATGACAAAAGTGGAGGGTGGGGTCTGCTCTCTAGGGTAAATTTAGACTTCCTTGTGGACTAAAGGAGCCCTCAGGCGCTGGAGCTGCTAGAATCTGCTTCAGGGAAGGTGTGGGGACCAGGTGGCCAGAGTCAGCGAGAGTTCCTGGGTGTGGGGATACGGCACATTCTCAGAACACGGCAGGAGGACACCGGTGACAATGGCTTCAACCCGAACACCGTGAAATGGGCGGATCAGAAAGCACACCGCTTCCTCGCCCTTGGTACACGAGAGCCCTGAGTACAGTGAAACTGATGAGCAGAGGGCTGGGGCAGAACCTGTGGGAGGGGCGCCTAATGAAAACCAGAGCCACCAAATGCTGGACCTGTGTGACTTCAGGACATGTCCCTCCATGAGGCAGGCCACTGTGTTTTTATTTTACCAAAGGCTCCCCAAAGTTAAACACCTTGTCCACGATCACCCAGCTGGCGAGTAGAACGGTTAGAATTTACACTCAGGTCTGTCTGACTCTGAACACCGTGGTTCTCCCACCTCATTACGCTGAATCTGATCCATGATTGAGAAAAATCTCAGATCTGGATGGGGGGTGAAGTACATGGTGGGGACGGGCGTGGGCAGATGCCAGGGCTCTTGCAAAGCTGAGCAGATGGTGAGGCTCTGAGCAAAGGCGACCGTGCAGGAAACTGGGAGGAGACCAAGTTCAAGGAAACATTTCAGAGAGTAGAATGAAGATCAAATACATTCCAAAGGGTTTCCAGAGACTTGCACACCCAAGGAATGGATTAGGTACTCACTCCCAGCTTCCCAGATACCATCCAAGTCAATGCTGAAGCCTCCGTGTCTGAGTGTCAGGTGTTTGTCACTGTGATACCTTTGAAGCACGGAAACTAGTAAGAAATGAAAAATCTCACCTTTATTTCTAGGCCCATGTTCAATCCAAATATCTAGAGCTTTTTTCCAGAGCCACAAAAAAATCACTGTTATCTTAATGACTTATAATTATTTTCAGTTCAGTTCAGTTCAGTTGCTCAGTCATGTCCGACTCTGTGACCCCATGAATAGCAGCGCACCAGGCCTCCCTGTCCATTACCAACTCCCGGAGTTCACCCAAACTCATATCCATCGAGTCGGTGATGCCATCCAACCATCTCATCCTCTGTCGTCCCCTTCTCCTCCTGCCCCCAATCCCTCCCAGCATCAGGGTCTTTTCCAATGAGTCAACTCTGCACATGAGGTGGCTGAAGTATTGGAGTTTCAGCTTTAGCATCAGTCCTTCTAATGGACACGCAGGACTGATCTCCTTTAGGATGGACTGGTTGGATCTCCTTGCAGTCCAAGGGACTCTCAAGAGTCTTCTCCAACACCACAGTTCAAAAGCATCAATTCTTCGGCGCTCAGCTTTCTTCATGGTCCAACTCTCACATCCATACATGACCACTGGAAAAACCATAGCCTTGACTAGACAGACCTTTGTTGGCAAAGTAATGTCTCTGCTTTTGAATATGCTATCTAGGTTGGTCATAACTTTCCTTCCAAGGAGTAAGCGTCTTTTAATTTCGTGGCTGCAATCACCATCTGCAGTGATTTTGGAGCCCCCCAAAATAAAGTCTAACACTGTTTCCACTGTTTCCCCATCTATTTCCCATGAAGTGATGGGACCAGATGCCATGTAGAGAGTCACTGTGTTAGATTTGGATCATCTGAACATAACAGTAAAACTCTAGTACAAGTGACGGTGCATGTGTGCTCAGTCACGTCTGTCTCTTTGCAACCCCATGGACTGTAGCCCACCAGGCTCCTCTGTCCAAGGGAGTCTCCAGGCAAGAGTACTGGAGTGGGTTGCCATTTCCTCCTCTGGCGATCTTTCTGAGCCGCGGATTGAACCCCCGTCTGCTGTGTCTCCTGCATTGGCAGGTGGGTTCTTTACCACTGAGCCACCTGGGAATCCCAGTACAAAGGATAGAAAGGGCTTTTCTGTCCTGCTTTCTCTCTTTTTTCAAGAAGGTGGATGGCAGACAATTCAATGCGGCTCTAGTTTCATGAACCTTTCTGAGCTATCATCCTATCATTAGGTTGCATCCTCAGGGTCATCACAGGAGCCAGGATGGCTACTAGCACCCCAGCCATCTCACCTGCGTTCTAGACTAACAGAAGAATGACAAGAATGACAAAAGAGCAAAAATCGAGCCACAAATCTTAGCATATGCCCTTAACTGTCCATCCTACATACCACGTATAACACTTGTACTTGACTTTCATTGACCAGAATTAGTCACATGGACTTAACTAATGCTAGAGGAAGTTTTTCATTTTGTATAATAACATATGTAGCCAAGGAACTTCCCTGGTGGCTCAGCAGTAAAGAAAACACCAGTAATGCAGGAGAGGCAGGTTTGATCCCTGGGTCAGGAAGATCCCCTGGAAAAAGGAATGGCTACCCACTCCAGTATTCTTGCCTGGAGAATCCCATGGACAGAAGCTATAGTCCATGGGGTCACAAAGAGTCGGAAGTGACTGAGCATGCACACGTATGTAGCCAAGAGTTGGAATTTGAGTTCTGTCACTCAGTGAAAAGAAGAGAATGGATGTTGAGGTAGATAGCTCTCATTTTCTATCTCAAAGCCCACTTCATGTAGAAACATCACCTGTGACTCATTTATCCAGGGCAGAATTGGGTGCAAGAATTCTTCAAATAATAGCATTCCTCTGACCACAATTTTAAAAATCATTATTTTGAAAATACTTTGAATTTATTGATTTTTATAATCTGATAAGTCTTTTTTCTTCCTGAAAAATGGGCATTTGAAATTATTAGACACTCTTTAAAAGGACTGCATATGTCCCAAGTTTATATGTATTTATGGATATGACTAAATCTGAGGGGGCTAAGAAGTCCAATTCCTAAAAGACTCCAATCCTGAAATGCCCACAGACAGCCCAGTGGCAGGACAGTCACCCTCCCCTCTCCACCCTGAAAAATCCTACTTAACAGGCAAATCAGTGGGGGGTTTTTTTTCACCCAAAACCTGTAAAATTATTATTCATAAAAGTGAAAACTGTAGGTGAAATATTTGGTATAGAGCTGAAAACATCTGCATCTGTATGAATAATTTTTTTTTTAACTTTGCATCTAGGGGTTTTGGCACTAAGTAGGCATAGCCTGAAAAATATTACCGCCTGACTCACGTTCGATAATGTTACACAGATTTGAGAAACAAATTGGCCAAGACACAGTTTTTCAGAACCGCTCTGCAATAATGGAATGCTAATTTCTCCACTGCAATTACACTTGGATCTGGCCCCACACAATGAGTGAATCAACTTTTCAATAGCCTTTTTTAGCCTGTTCCTGTGGCTGAATTACACACATTTCCCACGATGCGCTCGGTTCCAAAACCATTTCCTATCATCACGCGCATCTTCTTCCTGAATGTCCCCACAGGATTCTGAGGCTGTTTCTGTACTTGATCCATGCAGCACCTGACTTGTTACTCTTTAGGAGAAGGGCTGGTTTACAGAACCTACGGTGGGGGTGGCGTGGGCGGGGGGGGGGGAGGTGGGCCTCACTGAAATGAAGAGGGGTTTACATGGATCTCACTGACCATGACAACTTTCAACAACTCGTTTTGTTTTTCTTCCATCTCTTCTGCACTCATGATACTCTTCCCGTCAAACCTATATAATATTCTATTTGAAGATAGTCCAATTTATTCTCTGATTGAATTTGGTCAAAAGCTCTGCTTAGTCGATTTATAATCAATTCACCTGCAGCCTCTATTTTGTAGACTTGGAAAATTTTCTCATTTTGATAATGTCCTTTGTGTGTGTGTATCAGTCCCTCAGTTGTGTCCAGCTCTTTGTGACCCCACGGTTTGTAACCTGGCAGGCTCCTGGATCCATGGGATTCTCCAAGCAAGAATACTGGAGTGAGTTGCCATACCCTCCTCCAAGGGCATGTTCCTGATCCAGGGACTGAACCCAGGTCTCCTGCATTGCAGGAAGATTCTTCACCATGTGAGCCACCAGGGAAGTCTTTTAATAGTCCTTAAAATATTTGAAGGCTTTTTCTAAATATACTGGTAGTAGGGACATCCCTGGAGTTCCAGTATTTGGGACACTGCACTTCCACTGGTGAGATGGCTTAGCACCGCAGAGCTGGTCCATGCTGAAGCCAAGGGGATGGGCCTTTGGGACCTAACACCAACCTCCAAGGAGTCCTGAGACCCCACAGGCCATGGAGGGTGTGGCCAGGCCCAGGGGGCTCCCTTCAGTGGGGGGCACACATTTCCCAGAAGCTGGGGAGGGTGCTTTGGCCTGAGTGCACCCCCAGCTCTTCACTTCCAAGCAGTAGTAGTTGAGCTGGGACTTGAAGGATGAACAGAATCACAGAGAGGAGATGGGAGATGGATACCTGTACACAGGAGCCAGCAGGAGACAAGGAAGAGACACATGAAGTGCAGGATGGAGCCCAGGATGGGGGGCCTATATTGATTGACTAGCGCAGAGGTGATACAGGGGCATCACCTGGAACAGGTACATAAACAAGAGTAGACGAGAGCAGGGCGAGCAAGACTTGGGATGCAGAGGTAGTGGGGTCCACAGGGCGCAGTCACAACACGTGGACAACTCTCGGGAAGTGAGGTATGAGCAGCTAATGGTATTTAACCTGTAAGCTGTGTTTTACTTAACTGTCTTTCACAAGGTAAAATAGTTCGAGGCAGCATTATTTACAAGTATTATAAACATCCTCAAGTTCTAGCTTCTGTGTTGTTTGGATATTAGAGGAAACTGTGATTTAATTCAAGTCTCTGCCCCATAATCTACAGGCTTTCCAGCACCTTCTCCAAACCCATTAGGATCTAAGAGGGTCTGTGCTCTTCTGAGGACCTGTCACTGTAAGAATTCCTGCCTCCACAATTCAGTCACCACCCGCCCCCCACCAAGCCCTTGCAGCTGCTGGCCCTGGTCCTTACGGCTCCATCCAACTGTGAACACAGGCCATGACTCAGAGAATTTGCTGAGCTTACCTGAGGTCACAGCTTTGATGCAAATCAAAGCCAGGTCCTCCTGCCCCCAGACCTGTCCATTCCATCTTCACAGTAAAGACTCAAGGGTAGGAGGTGGCTGGGCGATGGGGAGTGGAGAGGGAGATTCTCTTGGTACTCAGTAGAGATTTTACTGAGCTTCAGTGTTTAATATATCTGTATTTTAATTTTATTGCCATATAGTTGATTTACAATGTTGTGTTAGTTTCTGCTGTTTAGCAAAGTGAATCAGTTATACATATACATACATTCTTGTACATATTCTTTTCCATTATGGCTTATCACAAGATAATGACTGTAGTGCCCTGTGTTATACAGTTGGACCTTGTTGTTTATCCATCCTAAATATACGAGTTTGCATCTGCTAACCCCACTCTCCCAATCCACCTTGCCCTCTCCTCCCCTTCCCTTAGGCAACCACAAGTCTGTTCTCTGTGTTTGTAAGTCCATTTCTAACATATCTTATAAAGAAGATAGTATAATGTATAAAATATGCTCATTACTAAGGCTAGTTACTATAAAAGAATCTTGGGCAAAATCCTTTCACTGATTCACATTGTATGTCTTTTTAAAATATATATGAAACTTCATATATCTTTATGAGTTGAGCTAGCAACAGTCGGGTAAGGAATATAATGTTGTAAATGCTTACAATTTCGTTACTAATTCATAAACTATTCATTTCATTTAAAAAGTCAGAGTAATAAACGGATACGATTTCGACTACATAATCTAGAGTAATAGATGCATTCTCTTCTGGCTCCATGGAAAAGCTAGGAGAAATACAAAGCATGTGTTTAATATGCACTGGAAATAGCCCAGCTTTATTATATTTCATGAAGGACACAGGAACAAAGTCTGCGGCACGTTTATTTTGTCTGACCTCTAGTGGAAACAACAGCAATGCTGTTTGTTATTATTTAATATTGGGCTGTATTTTTTCTTGCAAATTATTCTTCATTGACACACAAATACATTAGCAAGTCAACACAGACAAAATTGCACTGAAAATTAAGAAATACAAAGAAATATTGAAGAGAGATTTTGTGAAATATTAATCTTTAAATGAACACATCATCAGTGACCATTTCCTGGTAGCAACTTCCTTCTCACCTTCTCCCAGTATTTCTCCAATAATTTTCCTACCATATATATACACATACATTTTTATTAAAATGATATCATTGAAGAGATGAGTGGGGAATCATATTAGTTAAAGCTATTCTGATAAGCTACTCTGAATGGGAAAAAAAAACCCTGTAATTTTATCCAGAAAACATTACTATCAGTACTTGTGTGCTTCCTGCTGTTCTCAGAAAACATGCCAGTTGGAGGTGAATCTTGTTTGTAATTACAGACGCCAGTCTCCTTCATCAGAGCAGAATGATGGGGCCGTGAGTTAAAGGAGGAGACCTGCAGTGCAGAGGAACATTTTAAACTGCATTTCCTGAAACAGTGAGAACCAGCTAGAAGCAAAGAGACACCCGGAGCAGGAAAACGGGTGTCTGGGGGTGATGCCTGAGGGCACAGATTCCAGGACCCTCGTGCCCTGGGCTCAGCTGTGCCTCCGCAGGGAGGAGGGGGCGGGCTGCTTTTTCCTAATTCACCCTCTTCCAGGGGCTCCTGAGTCTGTTGTTCACTCGAGAAGTTGACATCTTCACCTCGGCGTCAGAGCAAGCATGTGTAGAGAGGACAGAGCAGTGAGGACCCTGAGGTTTATGAGAAGAAGGGAGAAGTCCACCTGAAAGGTGAGGATGCAGGAGAATCACTGGGCAGAAGGCAGGACCCCAGAATCAGGGCAGCAGACGGCTAAGCAGGAAGCATGTGATGAACAGTATTGAGGGGAGCAATTGGTGATAATTGCTGATATTGCTGATAATGGAAACCCAGGGCTTCTCCATGGCTCCCTGGGCAAAGAATCCACCTATAATGCAGGAGCTGAGGGTTCGATCCCCGGATGAGGAAGTTCCCTTGGAGGAGGAAATGGCAATCCACTCTAATATTTTTGCCTGGGAAATCCTATGGACAGAGGAGCCTGACAGACTACAGTCCATGGGGTTGCAAAGAGTTGGATATGACTGAGCAGGAACATGGAATGGAAACCCATCCTCTCCAGAAGGCCACCTGCAGTCCAGTGGGAACTTGACAAAGAACTGGCTCTGCAAGATGAAGGGGGATGGATCATAGGGGAGGGCAGGGGCAAAGTGTCCTGGTTTTTTCTCAGGGAAAAGTCTTGAACATGATTATAGGCCCATAGGAAGGAGCTGATTGGAGGCACAGATACTGTCTATAAAGAAATGTGCTTAGGGACTTCCCTCACGGTACAGTGGTTAAGACTTCACCTTGGATGTAGGAGATACAGGTTTGATCCCTGGTCAGGGAATTAAGATCCCATATGCCCTGTGGCCAAAAAACCAAAACATAAGACAGAAGCAATACTGTAACAAATTCAATAAAGACTTTTAAAATGGTCCACATCCCCCCCAAAAAAATTTTTTAAGAAATGTGTTTAAATGACAGTTCTGAAATAATTTTTTAATCTCTTTCATCTTCTTTCAACTCTGTATCTTACATTCCCCACAATCACCCTCAAAATACTACTTTCCTGTATCAATGAAGCTTCTGATCTATTCCTTTGTGTTTATGACCATCACTAGTATAATTTCTGGTTAACAGCATCTCATTGGGATAATTTTATGCTATTGGAAATATTATTTGAAACTTACAGATATTTCAGGCAACCTAGATTCTCTCTTTTTGAATAAAACCTGTAGAAGCCACACAGATTTTTCAAATTCATTGTTCTTGTCAAAAGTATTGTTTAGGTCATCCTGTGAGCTTTGGAAAATTTCTCTTGTGAAAAATTTCTGCTTAAAATCACTCCCTTGGCCACATAAAAAGAAGGGTTCAATTTCAAGACATTCTAACAGAAGAGCATTATAGCTAAACACTGAAATCTGCTCAGAACCAGCCTTCTCACTGCTAGCTATTGACCCAGGAGAAGTGAAAGCATATGCCCATGAAAATGTTTGTGCATGAGTGTTCCAAACCAGAAACAACCCAAATGTCCAGCAACAGGTGAGTGGATGAACAAATTGTGGCCTATTCATGTAATAGAACACTCCTCAGCCATAAAAGGGAGTGAGGTGCTGATACTTGAAACGATACGGTGACTGAAAGAAGCCAGACCGAAAAAAAAAAAAAAGGACAAATTTCATTTATACAAAATTCCAGAACATGAAAACTACTCTAGTTCCAGAAAGTAGATCATTGGTGTCAAGGATAAAATGCACTGGACAATGAAAGTTATGATTTCATTCAGCTTAATAAATAGGGAAAGTGTTGTTTGGGTTGATTTCTGTAAGAATATGGAGTCCCTAGTAGCTCAGATGGTAAAGAATCTGCCTGCAATGCAGGAGATCCAGGTTTGATCCCTGGATTGGGAAGATCCTCTGGAGAAGGAAATGGCTACCCACTCCAGTATTCTTGCCTAGAGAATTCCAAGGACAGAGGCTCCTGCCAGGCTATAAGAATACAGTTTTAGAGAACATTGAGAGTACCAAAAGTTACATTTCCTTCATTTCTGGAATTTTTACAAATATTTGACTTATATAGGTGCAATCAGATCATAGTTCCTTTAAGGGATTTATAATCTAATTTAGTAATATCATCAGAAGAAACGGAAATATTACATACTCACCAGTGAGAGATAAAGGCTTTTCTGAGTCACAGACGTAGAAACCTATGAAAAAGCTTCTAGCTTTGGTGTAGAATTTCAGACATGGGTCAGAGGTAAACACAGGATTAAGAAACTCACTGCTCAAACCAAAGAGCAATTCTCTTCCCCAAAGTGTCCAGTTCAGTTCAGTTCAGTAGCTCAGTTGTGTCCGACTCTTTGCGACCCCATGAATCGCAGCACGCCAGGCCTCTCTGTCCATCACCAACTCCCGGAGTTCACTCAGACTCACGTCCATCAAGTGGGTGATGCCATCCAGCCATCTCATCCTCTGTCGTCCCCTTCGCCTCCTGCCCCCAATCCCTCCCATAATCAGAGTCTTTTCCAATGAGTCAACTCTTCACATGAGGTGGCCAAAGTACTGGAGTTTCAGCTTTAGCATCATTCCTTCCAAAGAAATCCCAGGGCTGATCTCCTTCAGAATGGACTGGTTGTATCTCCTTGCAGTCCAAGGGACTCTCAAGAGTCTCCAACACCACAGTTCAAAAGCATCAGTTCTTTGGTGCTCAGCCTTCTTCACAGTTCAACTCTCACATCTATACATGACCACAGGAAAAACCATAGCCTTGACTAGACAGACCTTTGTTGGCAAAGTAATGTCTCTGCTTTTTAATATGTTATCTAGGTTGGTCATAACTTTCCTTCCAAGGAGTAAGCGTCTTGTAATTTCATGGCTGCAGTCACCATCTGCAGTGATTTTGGAGCCCAGAAAAATAAAGTCTGACACTGTTTCCACTGTTTCCCCATCTATTTCCTGTGAAGTGATGGGACCAGATGCCATGATCGTCGTTTTCTGAATGTTGAGCTTTAAGCCAACTTTTTCACTCTCCACTTCCACTTTCATCAGGAGGCTTTTGAGTTCCTCTTCACTTTCTGCCATAAGGGTGGTGTCATCTGCATATCTGAGGTTATTGATATTTCTCCCACCAATCTTGATTCCAGCTTATGTTTCTTCCAGTCCAGCGTTTCTCATGATGTACTCTGCATAGAAGTTAAATAAGCAGGGTGACAATATACAGCCTTGACGTACTCCTTTTCCTATTTGGAATCAGTCTGTTATTCCATGTCCAGTTGTAACTGTTGCTTCCTGACCTGCATACAGATTTCTCAAGAGGCAGATCAGGTGGTCTGGTATTCCCATCTCTTTAAGAATGTTCCACAGTTTATTGTGATCCACACAGTCAAAGGCTTTGGCATAGTCAATAAAGCAGAAATAGATGTTTTTCTGGAACTCTCTTGCTTTTTCGATGATCCAGCAGATGTTGGCAATTTGATCTCTGGTTCCTCTGCCTTTTCTAAAATCAGCTTGAACATCTGGAAGTTCACGGTTCACGTATTGCTGAAGTCTGACTTGGAGAATTTTGAGCATTACTTTACTAGCGTGTGAGATGAGTGCAATTGTGTGGTAGTTTGAACATTCTTTGGCATTTCCTTTCTTTGGGATTGGAATGAAAACTGCCCTTTTCCAATCCTGTGGCCACTGCTGAGTTTTCCAAATTTGCTGGCAGATTGAGTGCAGCACTTTCACAGCATCATCTTTCAGGATTTGAAATAGCTCAACTGGAATTCCATCACCTCCACTAGCTTTGTTCGTAGTGATGCTTTCTAAGGCCCACTTGACTTCACATTCCAGGATGTCTGGCTCTAGGTCAGTGATCACACCATCGTGATTATCTGGGTCGTGAAGATCTTTTTTGTACAGTTCTTCTGTGTATTCTTGCCACCTCTTCTTCATATCTTCTGCTTCTGTTAGGTCCATACCATTTCTGTCCTTTATCGAGCCCATCTTTGCATGAAATGTTCCCTTGGTATCTCTAATTTTCTTGAAGAGGTCTCTAGTCTTTCCCATTCTGTTGTTTTCCTCTATTTCTTTGCACTGATCGCTGAAGAATGCTTTCTTATCTCTTCTTGCTATTCTTTGGAACTCTGCATTCAGATGCTTATATCTTTCCTTTTCTCCTTTGCTTTTCGCTTCTCTTCTTTTCACAGCTATTTGTAAGGCCTCCCCAGACAGCCATTTTGCTTTTTTGCATTTCTTTTCCATGGGGATGGTCTTGATCCCTGTCTCCTGTACAATGTCACGAACCTCGTTCCATAGTTCATCAGGCACTCTATCTATCAGATCTAGTCCCTTAAATCTATTTCTCACTTCCACTGTATAATCATAAGGGATTTGATTTAGGTCATACCTGAATGGTCTAGTGGTTTTCCCTACTTTCTTCAATTTAAGTCTGAATTTGGCAATAAGGAGTTCATGATCTGAGCCACAGTCAGCTCCCCAAAGTGTATGAATCCTTAATTGATTTGAGCTCCAGACAGACAAAGCAAACAAACAGGAGAGACTATTAAATCAGGTTCTTTATCCTCTTTCATCCAAAAGACGCATGATCTCTACAAACCGTCACTGCATTTAGACCAGCACGTGGATGGACCATAAAAACAAAAGATGCACCAGAATCCAACGAGGGCACGGGGAGCCACAGAACCAGTTACTCAGGGCCCCGCCAGGGTTGACTGACGAGTCAGGGCACAGGACCAGAAGGGGTCCCTTGGCTGGGGACGGTCCCTGGATGGACGGTCAGAACAGAGGCCTCAGTGAAAAGAAAATAGTAAAGGCTCTCTTATTCCTAATTTAATTGATTGTATAAGTAAAACAGTGCTCCTGGAGTAGGAAATGGCAAGCCACTCCACTATTCTTGCCTGGGAAATTCCATAGACTGGCGGGCTACAGTCCCTGAGGTCATAAAAGAGTCAGGCATGACTGAACAATAACGATGTAAATAGTGCTTGGCACATTGAGTACTAATATTTTATTACTTTTATTGTTGTAAGGAAATGAGAAGTAAGTTCATCATTTACAACATCTAAAGTAAAAGCATATTAATAAAACTCGACTTGAGCCAGTGCGAAATGCACGTATGAATCAAATGGAGATTGTTCATCTATCACTAGCTTATTATAGGGGCTTCCTGGTAGCTCAGTTGGTAAAGAATCTGCCTGCAGTCCCTGGGTCGGGAAGATCCTCTGGAGAAGAAATGGCAAACCACTCCAGTATTTTTGCCTGCAGAATTCCATGGACAGAGGAGGCTGGTGGGCTATAGTCCATGGGGTCACAAAGAGTCAGATACGACTAACCAACTAAACCACCACAAACTTATTATAATTTTTAAGTTTTTCTGGCATTTTTTTCTGAAGCATTTCCCCTCAGGTAGCTTATGTGGACTTTTTGCATTTCCTTTTCATGGGGATGGTCTTGATCACTGTGCCTGTCACAAACCTCCATCCATAGTTCTTCAGGTACCCTGTCTATCAGATCTAATCCCTAGAATCTATTTGTCACTTCCAGTGTATAATCATAAGGAATTTGACTTAGGTCATATCTGAATGGTCTAGTGGTTTTCCCTACTTTCTTCAATTTAAGTCTGAATTTTGCAATAAGGAGTCCATGATCTGAGCCACAGACATCCTGGAATGTGAAGTCAAGTGGGCCTTAGGAATCACCACTACAAACAAGTCTAGTGGAGGTGATGGAATTCCAGTCAAACTATTTCACAATCCTAAAAGATGATGCTGTGAAAGTGCTGCACTCACTATGCCAGCAAATTTGGAAAACTCAGGAGTGGCTACAGGACTGGAAAAGGTCAGTTTTCATTCCAATCCCAAAGAAAGGCAATGCCAAAGAACGTTCAAACTATCACACAATTGCACTCATCTCACACGCTAACAAAGTAATGCTCAAAATTCTTAAAGCCAGGCTTCAACAGTACATGAACCGTGAACTTCCAGATGTTCAAGCTGGATTTAGAAAAAGCAGAGGAACCAGAGATCAAATTGCCAACATCCACTGGATCATAGAAAAAGCAAGAGAGTTCCAAAAAAAAACATCTACTTCTGCTTTATTGACTATGCCAAAGCCTTTGACTGTGTGGATCACAACAAACTGTGGAACATTCTTAAAGAGACGGGAATACCAGACCACCTGACCTGTCTCCCGAGAAATCTGTATGCAGGTCAAGAAACAACAGTTAGAACTGGACATGGAACAATGGACTGGTTCCAAATCGGGAAAGGAGTACGTCAAGGCAGTATTTTGTCACCCTGCTTATTTAACTAACACGCAGAGTATATAATGCAAAATGCCAGGTTGGATGAAGTACAAGTTGAAGTCAAGACTGGTGGGAGAAAATCAATAACCTCAGATATGCAGATGACACCACGCTTATGGCAGAAAGCAAAGAGGAACTAAAGAGCCTCTTGATGAAAATGAAAGAGGAGAGTGAAAAAGCTGTCTTAAAACTCAACATTCAAAAAACGAAGATCATGGCATCCGGTCCCATCACTTCATGGCAAATACGGGGAAACAATGGAAATAGTGACAGACATTATTTTCTTGGGCTCCACAATCACTGAAGATGGTGACTGCAGCCTTGAAATTAAAAGATGCTTGCTCCTTGGAAGAAAAGCTATGACCAACCTAGACAGCATATTAAAAAGCAGAGACATTACTTTGCCAACAAAGTTCCGTCTAGTCAAAGCTATGGTTTTTCCAGTAATCATGTATGGATGTGAGAGCAGGACCATAAAGAGAGCTGATCACTTAAGAATTGATGCTTTTGAACTGTGGTGTTGGAGAAGACTCTTGAGTGTCCTTTGGACTGCAAGGAGATCAAACCAGTCAATCCTAAAGGAAATCAGTCCTGAATATATAACGGAAGGACTGATGCTGAAGCTGAAGCTCCAATACTTTGGCCACCTGATGCGAAGAGCTGACTCGTTGGAAAAGACCCTGATGCTGGGCAAGATTGAAGGAAGGAGGAGAAGGGGACAACAGGGGATGTGATGGTTGGATGGCATTACCGACTCGATGGACTTGAGTTTGAGCAAACTCCAGGAGATGGTCATGGGCAGGGAAGCCTGATGTGCTGCAGTCCACGGGGTCTCAAAAAGTCAGACACAACTGAGCAACTGAACTGAACTGAAGCTTATTTGGCCAGCCTTGCCACTATAACCTCATTTCTTTAATGGGTTGGGTTTACTTTGCAACAAAATATTTATAAAAAGTTAATTATGACTTATATAAGTGATAAAATAAGTTAATGTGGGTGATGTGTAACTTAAATCCCCAATTAAGCACAATTCAATTTAATTCCTTAGGACATCATTTACATATTATTTAAAATTCTCAGTTTATTTCAAGACACTAGGTGACATGGTGTGGGAAAAGCTGTTTTGAACTTTCTTCCAAATTTGAATACTTTTAGAGAACGAGACTATACAAGCACATGTACATAGAAAGTCATGATTACATAGGCATAGATGTAGATGAAGATAGATCAATAGATAAACAGATCCATAGATAAATCAATAGACAGATCTATAGATAGAGAGATACATGATAGATACAGACGTAGTACAGAATAAAATTGATATGAGCCAAGGTGGAAAAGACACTGAATTAAACTCATTTGACATACATTCTAGCCTTTGATCTGCAAGATATTTCTTATCCAATGATTTTATCTCTTTTTGTCTTCCTCCAACAAAAAAATAAGAAGTTGGATTAGATGATCTCTTGGGGACCTTATTCTAAAGACATTTTATTAAAATACTCCCAGTGAAACAATTTCTACTTCAGTCATCTTACTGCTACTTTATTTTTTCTTGTATCTCTTGCTCAGTTCAGTTCAGTTCAGTTCAGTCGCTCAGTTGCTGACTCTTTACGACCCCATGGACTGTAGCATCCCAGGCTTCCCTGTCTTTCACCATCTCCCGGAGTTTGCTCAAATTCATGTCCATTGAGTCGGAGATGCCGTCTAACCATCTTGTCTTCTGTCTTCCCCTTCTCCTCCTGCCTTCAATCTTTCCCAGCATCAGGGGTTTTTCCAATGCGTTAGCTCTTCACATCAGGTGGCCAAAGTATTGGAGCTTCAGCTTCAGCATCAGTCCTTCCAGTGAATATTCAGGACTGATTTCCGTTAGGATTGACTGGTTTGATCTCCTTGCAGTCCAAAGGACTCTCAAGAGTCTTCTCCAACACCACAAATCAAAAGCACTTTTCTTTTTAACACTAGTTCTAGTAACAGAAGATAATTCTCTTAATAGAAGTCATCAGGTCCAGGTACATTTCATATTGAAGAAGGCATATAAAAATGAAATTAAGGTTAGAGTTTACCTTAAATAACATATTGGAACAAACAAAAGAAATTCTGCATCCATCAAGAATATTGTTTTGGAACCAGTAAATTCACTTAATCTAATAATTCCACATTAATAGCATTTTCTCTCTGGAGCTGAACCACATGAGAGCTATTTATGCAAAAACAGATAAAAACATCTTCATTTCAGATTTTCAGCCTCTTTTGTGAGATAACCTGAGGGAAGTCATTCTAGTAACGATTATATTAGAATTTCAAATTCAAAGTAGAAAAGAATTACAATATGTGTTGAAATGCCTAGAAAGTGGGCATTTTCTAACTAATATGGATAAACTATACTGTCCATAGAATTCTCCAGGCCAAAATACTGGAGTAGGTAGCCTTTCCCTTCTCCAAAGGATCTTCCCAACCCCAGAGGTCAAACCCAGGTCTCCCACATTGCAGGCAGATTCTTTAAAAACTGAGCTATCAGGGAAGCCCATGGACAAACTAAAATGGTAAATTTCTTCTGATTTATACTATGAGAAAGAAACTTGGTTTTGTGACATTATTTGTGTAGAGAAAAGTAGTATTTATATTTCAACTCAACTACCATAAGTGTTTTTTTTTTTTTTTAATGTTATACTTAGATACGTTTGGCGTTGGTCAAAATTGATGGTGTCTCAACTCTTTAAGCTAAGCTAAATATATTGATTCTCTGAAAACAAACAAGAAGATGGACATTCTATGATAACAAGAGACTGAGAGAAGTCCAGGACTTTATTACACATGTATCTTGTACCCAAAATGTGATTCAACATTTATTGATAGATATTATTTTCATTAGCCTAGCTTTCTGTTGGTTTCATTTAAGCCATATGCCAGAGAGATTTCTTCTTTTCTTTTTTCTCAAAAGTTGAAACTGGTTCTGAGCCTCACCTCCTTTGGAGGGCAAATACAGAGGGTGAAACATGTAACCATACAGTGTGTGCATGCTCAGTCGTGTCTGAGTCATTGTGACTGATGGCCTGTCACCAGGCTCCTCTGTCCATGAGATTTCCCAGGCAAGAATACTGGGGTGGGTTGCTTTTTGCTCCTCCAGGGAATCTTCCTGACCCACAGATAGAACCTGTGTCTCCTTCATTGGCAAGTGGATTTTTTACCACTGAGTCACCTGGGAAACCTATATATTCCCTCCCCTGGGGCAGAAATGAAGAGCCATTGTACAACTAATCATTCATATTTGGGTGATGTTTTATGGACAAATTCCTCCCTCTTCTCTAATAACATTTAAAGGGAAATATCCAGAAAATTCAAATTTCATTTTTGCAATATGCACAATGAACAATTCAGGGAAAGATGTTAAAAACCTTGATGTTATTAATTTACAGGACAATAGATAACAGTCTCAGTTTCCCATCACATAGGACTGCTTCCCTGAGAAAGGAAGAGAGTCTGCCTCTCAAGGGTCTCTGTGATACTCATGATGTACAGTTTACCAGCTGCTGTGACGGGTGGACTAAAGGATAAAGGAGCTGGAAGAGGACACCTTTGCTTTTCGTCAGGGTTTTCTCACCTGCACATCTGTGAACAACAATCTGTAATCACCTCTTTGCAGACACTACTTTGTTCGTTGGGTTTGTGGTAAGAAGTCTTCTCAAAATAAAGTTTTTCCCTCTAGGATAGAAGCTGAGAGGGGCCACCCACACTGACTGCCCTGGGCCAGGTGAGCTTGGTCTTGGTGAATGTCACCTCCTCTGCCCAGTCCCTCCAACCAGCTATGAGAGTCACTTGCAGACTCCATGAGCTTATTTGTAACAGAGAAGAGAAAACAAATTGCTTTACCAGTGTTTTAATTCAATTCCACACATTTTTTAGTCTCTGAATGTCTCAATTGGAAGAATTGGTCTGAAAGTCTTCTTCCAGCAATTCTCCAAACTGCCATTTGGTGCCTGGATAATTATTAACACCAATCTAATAAGAGGAGAACAATCTGTTTGTAGAAATTTTCCTGGCAGTGGTTGTGATGGTTTCAGTCCACTTTACATCATTAGAAAAAAATGTTTCATCCCTTTATGTTATTATCAAGCTGCTAATTTTTTACAGTTAAAAAAAAATTCAATTTCATATGGCAAAGACTTTGGGAATTTTTTTTTTATTCATTCTCCTAAGTGAGTGCAAATATTTCTGAAATGATAAAAAAAATGCCTAATTTTCCATAGCATTTTATATATCCTTTGGTTCCCTTATATTTTAGAGCTTTGTCCTTCAATACATTTTGAAACATTCTCCTTAGGTAAGCAGCATCAAAATGAATTTTCCTGGTTTGAATATTGATAAATGCATCTTGCCTGTTTTCTGAAATTTTGTTTTATGAATAACATTCAAAAAATTATACACTAGCAATAAATCATAAGAGAGTGAAATAAGTCATTTTAGAATCAGAGATTGTGGTTCACCCTTTTAGTTAAATACAACATCCCTAACATTGTTTACTCCATTTTGTGCTTTTCTATTAGCCCAATCATCTCAGCTGTGCAGAGTGTGTATTTCATAAAGTGACTGTTTCTACCGTTGATAATTGTGAGCACTGCCCTCCTTCTCCTCCCCACCCCCACCTCATATTGTTATGGCATCACACTCACCCACCACATAATTACAGTTATCAAACACCTGTTATGTTTCATTCAGAATCCAAAGGCATTAAATACCACCTTTTGCTGATGACTCCCAAATTTATGCTTCCAGCTCTGATGTAATCCAAAGCTGCAGCATCAAATTCAATCGCATACCTGATGTCTATTGTTAACTAGCTAACGGACATTTCAAACTTAACACATAGCAAGCACAGTTCTTACATATAAGCCCTTAAACAGAATTTACAACCTCAGTTGTGGTCAGCACCCTCTGCTGCTGCTAAGTCATTTCAGTCGTGTCTGACTCTGTACGACCCCATAGCCGGCAGCCCACCAGGTTCCCCCATCCCTGGGATTCTCCAGGCAAGAACGCTGGAGTGGGTTGCCATTTCCTTCTCCAGTGCATGAAAGTGAAAAGTGAAAGTGAAGTCATTCAGTCCTGATTGCTAAACCTAAAAACCAAGGGGCATCGTGAACTCCTCCATGAACCCAGACAAATCCCCAGTTTACTACTTTTTCTCCTGCCTAGATTGCTAACAAGATTCTATTTTAGACCTCTTTATTTCATTCAGCTCTCAGGAGCCAAAATGATCTTTATAGAATACCAGTCAGATCATGTTACTCCCAAACCCCAACATGCAAAACTTCAATACCTTCCCATGTCAGTCCAGTTCAGTCACTCAGTTGTGTCTGACTCTTTTTGATCCCATGGACTGCAGCACATCAGGCTTCCCTGTCCATGACCATCTCCCAGAGTTTGGTCAAACTCAAGTCCATGGAGTCAGTGATGCCATCCAACCATTGCATCCTCTGTTATCCCCTTCTCCTCCTTCCTTCAATCTTGCCCAGAATCAGGGTCTTTTCCAGTGAGTCAGTTCTTCACATTAGGAGGCTAAAGTATTGGAGTTTCAACTTCAGCATCAGTCCTTCCAATGAATATTCAGGACTGATTTCCTTTAGGATGGATTGGTTGGATCTCCTTGCAGTCCAAAGGACTCTCAAGAGTCTTCTCCAATGCAACAGTTTAAAAGCATCAATTATTCCATATTCAGCTTTCTTATGGCATCCCACTCCAGTACTCTTGCCTGGAAAATCCCATGGATGGAGGAGCCTGGTAGGCTGCAGCCATGAGGTTGCTAAGAGTTGGATATGACTGAAGCGACTTAGCAGCAGCAGCATAGAGCTTCTCCATCTTAGACTGCAAAGAATATGATCAATCTGATTTCAGAATTGACCATCTACTTTTGTCCATGTGTAGAGTCATCTCTTGTGTTGTTAGAAGAGGGTGTTTGCTATGACCAGTGCGTTCTCTTGGCAAAATTCTGTTAGCCTTTGCACTGCTTCATTTTATACTCCAATGCCAAACTTGCCTATTACTCCAGGTATCTCTTGACTTCCTACTTTTCCATTCCAGTCCCCTATGATGAAAAGGACATTTTTTTTTGGTGTTAGTTCTACGAGGTCTTGTAGGTGATCACAGAACCATTCAACTTCAGCTTCTTCGGCATCAGTGGTTGGGGCATAGACTTGGATCACTTTGGTATTGAATGGTTTGCCTTGGAAACAAGCAGAGATCATTCTGTCATTTTTGAAACTGCACCCAAGTACTGCATTTTGGACTCTTTTGTTGACTGTGAGGGCTGCTCCATTCTTTCTAAGAGATTCTTGCTCACAGTAGTAGATATAATGGTCATCTGAATTAAATTCACCCATTCTGCTCCATTTTAGTTCACTGATTTCTAAAATGTCGATGTTCACTCTTGCCATTTCCTGTTTGACTACTACCAATTTACCTTGATTCATGGACCCAACATACCAGGTTCTTATGCAATATTGTTTAGCATTGTACTTTACTTCCATCACCAGTTACATCCACAACTGGGTATTGTTCTTGCTTTGGCTCCATCCCTTCATTCTATCTGGAGTTATTTCTCCACTTTTCTCCAGTAGCATATTGGGCACCTCCTGACCTAGGGAGTTCATTTTTCAGTGCAATATCTTTTGGCCTTTTCATACTGTTCATGGGCTTCTCCCATGGCAACTGGAAAAAAAAAACACAACTAAGTTATTAATGCTTGTTTTTCACGGGTTAACTGCATAATATCTTGTGCAAGGAGATTAAACCAATCAGTCTTAAAGGAAATCAACTGTGAATTTTCATTGAAAGGACTGATGCTTAAGCTGAATCTCCAATACTTTAGCCACCTGATGTGAAGGGCCGATTCATCAGAAAAGAACCTGATTCTGGGAAGGATTGATGGCAGGGGTAGGGGCGACAGAGGATGCAATGGTTGGTGGCATCACCGACTCAATGGACATTCATTTGAGCAAACTCTGGGAGATAATGAAGGACAGGGAAGGCTCACGTGCTGCAGCCCATGCGATCACAGAGACCCGGACTTGACTTAGCAGCTGAACAACATCTTGTGTCTGCTACACACAGGACAGGGACATACAGAAGTGCCGGGGACCAGCCCCGGCTGAACCAGGGTATTCGAAGGAGAGACGGCGTAGGCGAAGATCAGGAAACAATTGCTTAATTAAATGTTAATTAAGGATATAAAGAGTAATAGAATGAGGATAGCTCAGTAGGAAAATTCAGTGAAGAAAAGAGGCTGAAATAAGGATAGCTCAGTGAGGAAATTCAGTGGAGAAAAGAGGCTGAATAATTCAGCCAGAAGGTAAGAGAAAGAACGACATGGTGAGACCAAGTTTCGGTGAACAAGGCCCGCACTTTATTTTTCAAAGTAGTTTTTATACCTTAAGTTATGCACAGAGGATAATGGGGGAAGGGGTAGAGTCTTGCAGCAAACCAGGCTTTCTTCCTGCAAACTTATCATATGCAAAAGCTTAGGTGATTTGCATCATCTTCTGGCCCGGAGGCCTGTTAACATTTTAAGACCTTTTCCTCAGAAAACTTATTTTTCTCTAAAGGTGATTGGTCAGGAGCCACCCTCCAAAAGCATTAGATACAGTTGCATTCCTACAGCACAAAGGTGTGGTGGGCTACAACAAGAAAAAGAATTAACTCAAGGGTCCCAGGTTACAAACATTAAAGCTACTATTTACACCAATTATATTAACCAATACACTGCCAGGGACACAGCAGGTAAGGGATATGGAAACTTAGCAGCAAACATTGGCCCAACAAGTGAAAATCCCTTCACCAATCCAATTTCTAATCAATCTTTTAACTACTCAAAAGAATCTGTGTTTAGACAGTTTAGAACATCTCCTGCCTCTCACAGTTGGGAGGCTCTGAACAATCACATGAGGCCAGAAAAACCTATTCAGGCAGGCTAGAGGATTTCCAAAGGAGTTTGTAGGTTAAACACTGTCACACCCAGGAATTATTAACTGGAGCTGTAAGCTAACTTTTTTCAGAGAGGTAGTGGGGGACAGCCCCCCGTAAAGTCAGAGGTGTAGGTGAAAGCACAAAGCAGAAAGTAGGCAGACTCTGGTTTTGGGGGTATATGCTCGAGAATTTCCAGGGGGACTCCTGAAGCTCGATCCCGCCTTTGCGTATGCCGAGCCTCCTTCCTCATGACCTTTGTCATGGGTGGAGTTCCTCACGCTGGCTACCGGCAGTGATAGAATTTCCAGTTGAGCTATTCCAGATCCTGAAAAGTGCTGCACTCAATATGCAATATGCACTCAATATGCAATATGCCGGCTCCCGGCACAGAAGGCAACGCACAGCCTCTACTTCTGAGAGCACCGTCAAGAGCCTGCCACTCTAGGTGGGAGCCCGGGCTGCTGTTGACACCGCTGCCCTGGATTGCTGTGTCTTTTAATTTCAAGACTGCAGTCACCATTCACAGCGACTTTGGAGCTGAAGAAAGTAAAATCTGTCACTGTGTCCACTTATTCCCCATCTATTTGCCATGAAGTGATGGGACAAGATGCCATGATCTTAGTTTTTTGAATGCTGAGTTTCAAACCTTTTCACTCTACTCTTTCACCCTCATCAAGAGGTTCTTAGACGTATGTTAAAGTGACTATTTTGACTACGGCTGAGAATGCAGGGCCTGTAAACACAGTTTTTCCTGTTTGCATGAGCACGACCTTTGGAATTGAGAAGAGTGGAGAGAAATCCTGGTTTCATTGATGACTCTCTGTGTGATTTTGGAGGTAACTTCCCTGCAGTCTACTTCCTTTTCCTGTAAAATAATAATAATCCCTGTATCATTATAGATAACATTTTTGGTTCATCAGATGCAATGTTCTGATATTTATTACAATCTTATTCAATTTTTCTTTAGTTCTGTCAGAACTTCTATGAGAACAAAATATTTCTAAAAGTAATTGTTCTTGTATTGGCACTAAGGGGCTTTTCTAGTGGTTCAATCGATAGAGAATCTGCTTGTAATACAGGAGATCCAGGATCAATCCCTGAGTCAGGAAGATTCCCCTGGAGAAGGAAATGGCTACCTACTCCAGTATTCTTGCCTGGAGAATCCCATAGACAGAGGAGCCTGGCGGGCTACAATCCATGGGGTCGCAAGAGTCTGATATGACTTAGGGACTAAACCACGAGCACTGGCACTAAAATTTATATTCATCTATTTGTTGTAGGGACAGCTTTTGAAATTTTGCCTATTTCTACAAAGAATGCACTATTTTCCGTTCCATGAATAGAAAGGCATTTTGTGATGGTTGCTTTTTAATTAATGTCAGAATAAATTCTTATTGCATGAATTAGCCAACACGTGGCAGAACTTCAGAGAAAACTGACGTTCTGTTGTCCCTGTGCAAACACTGTCTGCATAACCCAACAGATAATTAACAAAGATGCCTGTGCTCCAGGTCAGAGTTTTCAATTCAAGCTTAGCTTATTTATATTTTAAATGTTATGTCATCTTCTTTCAATATAATAATAATCTGCATTTTTTGGACTTGATCTTAATACAAAAGCATCCCATTTTACAGGAGAGGATGTTGACATGATGTAGAGATAAGGAAAAAAGCTATTTGATAAAACATGAGGAAAGGTACTTAATATATCGTACAGAAGGTGGCTCTTGTTGTTTAATCACTAAGATGTCTGACTCTTTGCCTCCCCATGGACTGTAGCCCACCATGCTCCTCTGTCCATGGGATTCTCTAGGCAAGAATACCGGAATGAGTTGCTATTTGCTTCTCTGGGGGATCTTCCTGACCCAAGGACTGAACCCAAGTCTCCTGAGTTGGCGGGTGGATTCTTTACTGCTAAGCCACCAGTTTAGGGGAAATGTGTTTTAGGGGAAAGGTAAGGTCCCCAAGGAGGTGGACAAAGAAAGCTGATTGTTCAGCTTAACAAAATAGTAGAAAAAGAAGCAATGGGAACTAAAAATAAATAAACAAATGAAATAAAATGATAGAAAAATCCGAAGAGAGAAGTCGAGTAGCACAGGACCAGGAGAAAAGGTGAGGACGTGAGGACTCCTTGAGCAGGGTCATCTGGGCTCCCTGCCTCCCGTTTCCTTGCAGCCACCTGCGACTCACCCGCAAAAACTGCAGGTCCTGAAGCACCTTATGCTTCTGAATATCACGTGCTCTCTCTCCCTGCACTTGCGCTCTCCTGTGCTTCGATGTGCTCTTAGTCCCGGGCTGCATTCAATGCCTCTTTACAGACGTTTGCAAATGTTCTACCCCTTCTGCAGAATCTGCCCTCAAGTTCAAATCTGCCAACAGCAGCTTGGGTTGGGTTTTGTAAATTAAAATAATTTTCAGGCACCCTGGGACATGTGTATCCTGTATTACTCTGGCATTCTTGGCAAGAGCTCAAAAGTCATTGTACACCACATTAATATTCAACAAACCCTTTAAAAATGTTTCCGAAGGTGGGGATGCAATTTCAGGAGCCCATCCACCTCCCAGGCATTTATAAATATCGAATTGTTTTAGTGCAGAGGCGCTCTCAGTAGACTTCACTATGAACTGTTCCCCTTAAAACAATCTTTCAGCACACCACACAGAAATTCCCAAAACTATGGTGTTGGAGCACATGGCACAATACTGCTGCTCAGTAGTGAGACCAAACTTGGACTGTTAATTCCATTTATGAGATGTAAGTCATGGAGGAGCCTATTGCATTGATAGTGCCACTCAGAAGCGTGTTTCCAGTTCACACATTTCTTTTTTTTTTTCCAGTTCACACATTTCTTTTTTTTTTTCCAGTTCACACATTTCTGACCTTCTGTCCCACAGTAGGAGTGGGATCTGATGATGCTCACACCACTCACACCAGATCACTGCCAGGGATGCAGAGACCCAGCTTGAGGACTGTCTAGGGCTGCCTCAGACAGGACGAAGGCTTGTAACAAGGGACTTCCCCAATGGTCTAGTGGTTAAGACTCTGCACTTCCAATGCAGAAGGCATGGGTTCCATCCCTGGTTGGGGAACTGAGATCCCATGTGCCCCACAGCACAGCCAAAATAATTTTTTAAAGCCTTCTGGCTGGGTCTTCCCTGGTGGCTCAGTGGTAAAGAATCTGCCTGCCAGTGCAGGAGACACAGGTTCCATCCCTGATCCAGGACGATCCCACATGCCGTGGAACAACTAAGTCCATGTGCTACAACTACTGAGTCTGTGTTATAGAGCTTAGGAACCTCTACGTGAGCCCTCTTGCAGCCACTACTGAAGCCCGAGTGCCCTAGAGCCCATGCCCCAGGAACAGTAAGAGAAGCCACCATGATGAGAAACCCTCACACCTCAACGAAAAGTAGCTCCTGCTCGCCACAACTAGAGAAATGCCGTCACAGCAACAAAGACCCAGCACAGCCAAAAGTAAATAAACACATAATTTTTTTTTTTTTTAAAAAGCCTCCTGGCAGAACCCCACCCCTGATCCATCTTTCGTTCACTCAAGAGGCCCCTCTGAAACCAGAGGGCAAATGAAAGGACGAAATCTGGCAGAATGAAGTCAGAAGGCAACACCTTATTTTCTAGAACTGAACAGAACACAAAATAACAATGTTTATCAGCAGTTTGAATGATTCAGGAGCTGTCCCACAGGGCAAAGGGCACACTTCATACTAGATAGTGTCTTTGAAAAGAGAATGATTTAAAAAGAAAGACATATTTTTGTTTCTGTTTTTCTCTGTGGGCTTTTATGTTTGTTTGTTTTGTTTTGTTTTCATTTTGGTAGACTCTGAATTTGAATTTGGTTGTTTGCAGGAGTGAACATCATTGTTTCCTTCTGGAGGGGAGTTCTTCATGGAGTTTCTTTCCCACCCAAATTGATATAGATATTAAAATTTGGTGCTTATGAGGAAAGACTTAAAAAGTGATTAGCAACGTTTCAATTAAAATTACAAATGATAAAAATAAATAAATAAAAATAAAAAGAAAGACATAAACATGTATCCATTCTCCCCCAAAGCCCCCTCCCATCCTGGCTGGTACATAATAATGGATACATATATATGTTGGGCTGAGTCCCTGTGCTATTCACCTGAAACCACCATGACATTGTCAATCAGCTATACCCCAATGCAAAATAAAAAGTTCGAAGTAAATACAAACATATCGAATATTAATATATTAATATTTTTAAAAAAGAAAGATGAAGGAGGTTGAAGCTTTTCGAGTAGCTCACACTCCTGCTTGTCAACCTGCAGGAGCTTTGTTTGCACTCAGGCGGGAGGGTGGTTTGTAAACCCTCCAAAAGCCTGGAATACCATCCAGTTTGCGGAGAAGTGAGTTAGCAGGTGTTGGTTCTTTTGGAGGTTCATCCAAAAGGACAGAGAAAATCATCTGAAAGAGGAGCTGTCCCTCTCAGAACTTCCACTTAGGGGAAAAAAATGCCAGGATTTCTCTTATTTTGTTTTGGCTCTTTTTTAGTGGTAATAGGAGGAGGTAGGATAGTGTTGGCTCAGACTTTTTGGAGAAAGATATTGATGATAAAAGATAATTACAACAGTTATTGTATTAGTCAGTTAGAGATGCTATAACAAAATACCACAGATTGGGCAGCCAAAACAACACAAATGCATTTTCTCACAGTTCGGGGGTTGGAAACTAAGTTCAAATGTGAGCAGGTTTGATTCCACTGAGATCCCTCTCCTTGGCTTGCAGATGGTAAAGAATCTGCCTGCAACACAGGAGATCTGAGTTCGATCTGTCAGTTGGAAAGATGCCCTGGAGGAGGGCATAGCAACCCACTCCAGTATTCTTGCTTGGAGACTCCCATGGACAGAGGAACCTGGCGGGCAACAGTCCATGGGGTCACAAAGAGTCAGACACGACTGAAGCGGCTAACATACTTTGTTTCCGCTGGGGTCCCTCTGGGCTTGCAGACGGTCTGCTGTTCACTGTGTCCTTGTGAGGTCTTTTCTCTGTGCAGGTGCACCCCTGGTGTCTCTTCTTCTTCTTACTAGGTTGGATTAGGGCTTACTTTGATTTAATCACCTCTTGACTTACTTTAACCTAGATAGCATATTCAAAAGCAGAGACATTTCTTTGCGAACAAAGATCCGTCTAGTCAAGGCTATGGTTTTTCCTGTGGTCATGTATGGATGTGAGAGTTGGACTGTGGTGAAAGCTGAGCGCCGAAGAATTGATGCTTTTGAACTGTGGTGTTGGAGAAGACTTTTGAGACTCCCCTGAACTGCAAGGAGTTCCAACCAGTCCTTTCTAAAGGAGATCAGTCCTGGGTGTTCTTTGGAAGGACTGATCCTAAAGCTGAAACTCCAAAATTTTGGCCACCTCATGCGAAGAGTTGACTCACTGGAAAAGACTCTGATGCTGGGAGGGATTGGGGGCAGGCGGAGAAGGGGACGACAGAGGATGAGATGGCTGGATGGCATCACCGACTCGATGGACATGAGTTTGGGTGAACTCTGGGAGCTGGTAATGGACAGGGAGGCCTGGCGTGCTGCAGTTCATGGGGTCACAAAGAGTCGGACACGACTGAGCGACTGAACTGAACTGAACTGACTCACTTTAATCACCTACATGACTTACTTTAATTTAATCACCTCTGTAAAACTTTGCAATCTTTTTTTGTTGTTTTGTGTTTTCTTTTAATATATGCTTTTCCATTATGATTTATTACAGGATGCTGAATATAGTTTCCTGTGCTCTACCGTAAGACCTTGTTGTTTATCCTTCCTACATATAAACATTTACATCTGCTAACCCCACCCTCTCATTCCATCCGCCCAGCCCTCCTCTGTGGCAATCACAGACTATTCTCTGTCTGTGAGTAAAGGTTTCCAGTCTTAACATGCTTTTGTTTCCAACATTCTAAACAGAATGGTCTGCCTTAACCAGTGACAAGGGCACTTCCTGACAGCTTTTCCCATCTCAGCATCAAAGGATCCCCTCTTTTGAACCTCTGAAATCTCACAAGAGCTTCCTGAAGCATTGGAGATTCCCAATTATCAAAAAATTTTTTTAGATTCCCTATCTTGAAAGTGCCCAAGTGCGTTTCTACATGATGGCATAAACAGAAGAGAAGTCATGGGCACTGCAGGGTCTGGCCAGTCCCAAAGGATGCAGCCCTTCTAAGGCCCTAGGGACTGGCCATCAGGCCTCCTGCTTGCCCAGCCACGGGGACCCTCCACATTCGGAGGGATGGTTCACTGGTCATCATCTACAACCCAAGGAAATTTTAAAGTGCCGAGAAGACATTTCTTCTCATTTTGTTTTTGTTATGCGATATTTCAGATAGATACAGTGATAGTTTTGAGAATAATTTTATAAACACTCATATACCCTGAATTCAGCCTGAGAAATCAGACAGTACAGACACATTCTGCTCCTAGATGTTTGAACATTCATTTCATTTGCTCCCTGGGCTTTATTTTAATTACATGACAAGAAGTCTGATAAAACTGCCTGGGCAAAAATTAGAATCCAAAGTTCAGGTCACACCCTTGGCTCAGATGACCTTCCTCCCTCCCCTGTGTCTCAGCCCAGCTGAAGACTTTCTGTCATAATTGCTATCGGCTACTCTGTGTTTTTATTTTTACTTGTTCAAAAGCAAGCGATCAAAAACTTGCCCCCCACCCCAATCCCTTTAAAATCAATCTGTCCCAAACCTTGATCTCTGACATTCACAGGTGAATGCACATTAAGAGAAGCTTTTAGGGTATTGTTAATTACCTTTAAAAACGTCCTAGGCTTCTTTCGTCATTCATTAGCTATTTAGACAATGAATGACTACAACATCTGGTTCTTTTTATGAATTCACATAACATTAGAAGAGGAATGTGGAAAACAGTCATTTCATTTGGGTCATTTTTAGGCTTTCTGAATCAAGAGGTACCCCGGGACCCGGCCATTGACACTTAGTGGAGAGGGAGTTATTTCAGGATCCAGCACTCCCAACATTCCGACTGGAAGTTTGAGCTTGCAGCACAAGTTCTGATTGTAATCTGTTCTAAAGCTGAAATAATCACTCGAGTGTCTGTTAAAACCTCTTGTGAAATCATCCTCATTAGAAACAATTGCAGAAGTTTGAGCAAAGCGTATTTACACGCCAATTTATGAACATGGGTTGATTTATCTTGGAAAATATTTGACTGATTCGGAAAACACTTTCTCTGTATGTTTTGCTTCGGTATGTTAGAAGTTGTTTTTGGAACTAAGAAACTGTTTCATTCTTTCATTTACCGGAATGTATACATCATGTCTATTTTCTAAAGAACTGTGAATGAATCATAATATTTTCTTTTATACTTTGGAATGGACCCAGAATTATGACTGATTCACTGGGTTTCTCACAAAATATAATACTTGGTAGGAGAAGAGGACTCAGAGGTAAACCTAAATTTTCTCCTTAGTTTCCTAGACAAAGAGAGATTGTAAGGTCGAATCAGATTCACTACCTGTTGTTCACGCAGAACAAAAATGAAAAATCAAACATGTGAGTCACTCTGTTAGTTTCCTGGGGTGGGAGTAACAAAACAGCACAGCCTGTTCGACTTAAAAACACAAATCCATTTCTCACAGTTTTGGAGGCTGGAGGCCTGAGCTGAGGGTGTAGGCTGGGCTGATTTCTCGGGAAGCCTGTCCGTGGCTGGCGGGAGGCCATGGGGCTTCTTCTCCTATGGCTTCACTCGGCCTCCCCTCTGGGTGCTCCTGTCTGAGTTTCTGTGTCCTCATCTCCTCTTCTTACAAGGATACCAGTCAGGTTGATGAGAACCCACCCAATGACCTCATTTCACCTTGATCGCCTCTTTAAAGACCTGCAACCACAGTTCTGTTCTCAGGGACTGCGGTTAGGGCCTCATCACGTATAATCTGGGAACATGAGTCAGGCCCCAACGGCTGCACAGCCTGTCTGCAAAGCTGGTTGCTGACGGGCGGCTGGAGGACAGGGCTCAAGGGCTGCTTGCTGGAGGAAGCCCCTGTGTTTTAATTCAAGAGGGTGATTTTTATCCCCACTTTCCATTCTGGTTCAGTGTTATCTAGCACAGCAGAACCAAAGAATCTGCTAAATATTGACAGAAAGACGAACAAATTACTGGCTATTCAGCTGAAAAGAAAACATTCACCTTCATTCCCTAAGGCTGCCTGGCATGCGCCCAGTGTGTCTCTGAACCAAGCCGAGCCAAGGCCTCGGCTAAGCACAGACCTGCCTCTGCGAGCCGGGAGCGTCCCCATGACCCCGGAGCATCCCCACAACCCTGAGAAGGAAGGTAGGGACTGGAGCCCTGCATCCGGGCTGTCCCCCTCGGCCACCTCCAGGCACAGGCCATGTCCCTTCTGGGAGGGGACCAGCGGCAGTGCCTGCCTTCACTCTGAGGCCACTTTCTCCAGAAGGCCTCAAATCTGAGTGGAACAATTCCATATAAAACATATAATTCTGCCGTTTTCATTTCCATGAATGGGGAAAATGGAATTTTATGCATACTGTATTTCAGAAAATCCTGTTGTATCCTGGGTACCTAATCTCCATGGTCTGGGGATTTATTGCCATAGAACCTGCCTGGCCTAAGGCTTTCTTGATGATTCTTCAGGAAGAGAAGCAATGAGAGATGTGTGTTGTCTTGAATCGATTGATTAGACTTAAGATTAGAATTAAGGTGCTAAAGAAAGCATGAAGCGTGGAGGCACCACTACCAGGGGTCATGGCGGAGACTTCCTGGCTGAGGTCGAGAGGAATAAAAACCCGGCAGGCGTATTTTTGGTTTCTCCTCTCTCCCTGGAGATCTGTTCGTGTGCAGGATTCACAGTGATCACAGGTGGAGCATTTTTACTCTGCTGGGAACATGTTCAGCTGGCCTTCTGCCTGCATTATATACAATGTCTGGAGGTCTACACTCGACCACCCAGCTGGGCAGGACGGGGGCTGCAGACACAGCAGGAAGGGAAGGGGCTTGTCACTCAGAACCACACGGTCCTGGAGCAAAGAAGGTGCTTGAGTACCTGTGCCAGTACTGGCATCTACCTGGGAGATTTGGGCCCACCTGGCGGCAGGGGACCCATCTCGTGGAAGCTGGAGCAAGGCTAGTGGAGGAAACATCAGAGTTCTGAAACCTCCATCCAGGGTCTCCTCACCCTGGTTACCACTACGCTTGCCCTTTGTGAACTCTAGAGTCTTTATGCTTCTAGAGTGACCTCGCCGTCTTCTATCACAGTGCAGTGATGCTGGCTTATCCACAACTGGACCCAAAGCCACACGGGGCTGGGAGCACAGTCCAGTCACCCTGAGTCTTAGGACAGTGGCTCCGAAGAGCAGTGAATGCAGGCTTTCTGGAAGAAGGCTCTTTCCCCCCTGATGGAAGTATCAGAAGAGCTCAGCTTTGCTCCTTTGTACGTCCATCCTGTGGGCAAGGAGTCTTTGCCACTCAGAAATGGTGAATTGTATCTCAGATGAAAGCATTTGATTAGAACAGGCCTTGTTGGCCAAAGCACCTCCTGCCAGTCACGGCGAACAGTGCCAGGGTGTGAGCGAGCCAGGTCCTGGCGGTTTGGGGATTTCAATAACCATCCCTACTCACATGCTTAAAGCAGAAGCAAAATCCTTCAAAAGATCTTAAACTGTTGAAGTGAGGATGAAATACATAGCTGATCTGAGAGCTGGCATGGCAGACAAAGCTCTCCTGCTCTTTGATCAATACTGAGATGGGCTGAGTCTCACAACCAAGAAGAACCACCTGGATCACACAGCAGGACACTTCCTTCTGTGCACGAGGGACTGACGTGGGGAGGGCCAGTGACACAATGGATGAGCCTATGGCTGGCCGGTGGTTGAGACGGGTCGGGATATCCACCCCCCGGTTCTGGCTGGGGCTGGGTTGTGGGGGCGGTGGGTACCACTGCAGGGGTGCAGAGCCCACCCTAACCCTACTGCTAACACAGCCATTAATGATCTCTGCCCACAAGGTTCCAAGACCCAGGTCCCAGGAAGGAGAGTCTGGGGTCCTGCTCAAGGCTGGGGAGTGGCAGAAGACCAGCGGCAGGGGGCCCTAGGGAGACTCCGGCCCAGGAGGTGGCCCAGGGTTGGGGGGAGAGGGATCAGTGGAGTGTGTTTAGGGGACATATTGAGTGGACCAGCTTCAGAGCATTTTACAAAAGTAGTTTGCTGGATACACTGCTTTCTAAACAAATTAGCAATTATTGATCCTAGTCATGCTTTATTATGCTTATTTTCCCATGTCTGCTGGCAGATCTTGCCTAAGGCCATAAGAAAAATGGTGCAGCTAGAGTTTCTGTCCAGAAGAAACTGTGTCCTCTCTCTTCCCTCTCAGGGGAGGAAACCAAGAGGCCTAGATGCACAAAACAGATGCAGTCACACCTGGAATATTATGCAGCTGTGAAAAGGTTGTGTGATTTAGCATCATTCCAAGAGCTCAAAATCCAGGTGGCTCAGTGGTAAAGAAACCACCTGCCAATGCAAGAGACTCAGGAGATGCTGGTTTTACCCCTGGGTCAGGAAGATTCCCTGGAGAAGGAAATGGCAACCCACTCTAGTATTCCTGCCTGGAAAATCCCATGGACAGAGGAGCCTGGCGGGCTACAGTCCATGGAGTCACAAAGAGTAGGACATGACTGAGCAGGCATACATGAATCATGCGAGGCAGCAGACAGCATCGAAGCAACTGGCTACACATTTAGAAAACAGACAGGCAGCCTCAGCCCCACAGACCCCCGTGGACAAGTACAAAGACACCACCTAGAATCAGCCCTGGAGGACAGGGAGCAGGCGCTCAGCAGCCTAGATCTATCCACATTTCTCACGTTGGTGCCAACGAAAGTGTATTTATGTGATTTTTTAAAAAAGATGTATTTAAAAGCACGGTTCCCATACCAATTACTTTTGTCTCGCAAACAAAACGGACACCTCTAGCAAAATTCCTTGACTTGAGGAGATGAGCAAAAGGTAGAGTGAGAAAGTCTGGGAAAGATGTGGCTTTTTAAAGCTCAAGAAGAGCAAGTCCAAGAATCTGCAGCTGGGCTGGGCTGGGGGTGCTGAAGCACTTGCCCAAGGAGCCCCCAGCTACCACTAAAACAAAGCCGCCGGCCCCAGACACCTGCAGAGATGCCTCAGAGAGGTGCGTCTGATGAGGTCCTACAGGGCCAGCCCATGAGTCAAGGTCTGGGTTAGAAGAACTCAGTGCCCAGTCCATGGTTTCATCTAAACCACAGAATGTTTCTCTTCTAGATTTTCTAGAGTAAGAAAATCCTTCTTTTTCATTACTTAGACTTCTGTTGTGGTTCAGTTGCTAACTCATGTCCAACTCTTTGTGGCCCCATGGATTGCAGCATGCCAGGCTTCCCTGTCCTTCACCATCTCCCGGAAAATTTGCTCAAACTTAGGCTTTAGAAGATCACATAAGACGACCTCTCTATTATAAAGGAGACCTTGCAAACTTGAGGAGCAGAAAAAATGATATTAACATTTCATCTCACTCTTCTTTCCTTTCATTTTTTCTCCTTTTTTTTTTTAACTTACCAAAATAATTTGAGCTTTTACTGTTTTGTTTTTTTTTTTTAATTAACTTGGGCTCCTTTTATTTTGAAGGGATAACCAACAAGGTTCTACTGTATAGCACAGAGAACTCGGCTCAATGTCAGCGGTCAGCCTGAATGGGAGGGGAGTTCGGGGGAGAATGGATGCATCCATATGTAGGGCTGAGCCCCTTTGCTGTCTACCTGAAACTATCACAACATAGTTAATTGGCTAGACTCCAATGTAAAATAAAAACTTTTTAAAAAGGAGAATTAAGTTTTACAAAATAACCTGGTCTCCTAAATAAAGTGATCCAGCAATTAAATAATTGAGTATTTCTAAGATTAATTAAGGATTGCTGAGGGTACCATAATTGTATTATACACATACTATCAAGAAACTACAGAAAAATCACCAGCTCACTTGAAGCTCTGGGAATACTGTTAATATAGATCCTAACAAATGTTGAATGTGCCCCCTTTAAAATGAGAAAATAACCTTCAGCTCCTTTAAAATGTAGAGTTTGGCATTTTACTAAATTTCATAGGGAGAAAATGTAATGAGTCAATAAACCCAATTTGGAGGCTGGTTATTGTCACATAAATTAATTTGCCTGCTAAATGATCAGATTCACATCCACCTTTTTCCCCACCATCTGCCTCACAACAAAGTTGGCATTGGACTCCTTTGAGGACGGCCTGTAAAAATGTCATTACTTAAAGGCTTATTATCCACCGAGTGATGCTGAACTCCAATTTCCCTCTGCTTGCTGGCTGATCAGGTAAAGAAGAGTCTGGAAATTTTTTTTCCCAAAATGGTACCCACCCGCAGTTCGCCTCAAGGCATCTCTTCCTCCAAGGCGGTCATCCAAAGGAGCGGTGTCGCCCTGTGACCTTGGCCTCCCGCTTGGCAGGCCACCGCCGTTTAGTGGGAACATGGCAGGCCTCGTGTCCATGGCTGGATTGCGACTAGGCTCTCCAAACACTTGTGATCTGTGAAATCTCCCCCGACTGTCACACTGAGCTATCCCATCCCAGCTCACGCAATCAGGCACCTGGCAGGCTCCACCAAGCAGAATGCCGGCCTGGGGGGTGTGAGTGCCAAGTCTCTGCTGTGGCCAAGTTCTAAATATGACCCCAATGGACTCTGGGGGCCGAGACACGCCTCACCAGGATCTTCACACCATCCTTGTCTGATGGGAGATGGGGAGATACAGTTGATAGAAAAAGCACAGTAGCTACAAAGGGACTCTTTGATATTTAAGGTTTAAAAGCTAAGCTATAACACTCCGCCATAGGTAATTTTTTGTGTATTTTTATTTTTTGCCTTTTCATCCGTGGTTTTCCCCAACGGTCAAGATGGCATCATCTCAGGCCGTGTAATTCCCACTCTGTAAGCTTCACTGTAATGACATGATGTAGATTTCTTATTAGAAAACTCCATATTTTTTTAAAAGATGTGACATGTAAATAACCCAGTGACTCAAATGATGATTGATAATCAGATGACCAAAGAAAGGATATTGGGAATATTTTTTACCTCAGATTTTCACAAATATATTATTAATCTACTAAAAATTTTGAGAATTTACTGTGTTATTAATACACAAAAACAAATGCAACATAGTGAGAGATGGTCCATTCGCACAGGGCTCCGTGTCTAGTCTCTAACAGGAAATTCAGACTGACTGAAACAAGAATCTACTCTGGTACGGGATGAAAAAAAAAAAACCTGCTGTGAGGTTCTGTAGAGGGACAGAGCAGGGGTGTCATGCAAGCCTCCCAGTGACAGGCTGAGGTCCCCAAGCGGAGAGACCCCCATGAGGTCATCAGGAAGGGCCCTGGGGAGCGCTGGCTCTAGTGCAGGGTCAAAGCAGGGCAGAAAATCGATTCTCAAGGGTTTCTGTGAAGGGTTTTAGAGTTTGCCCAGTTGAGAGCCATTGAAGAATTTTAGGCAGAAGAGTAACATGCTCGGGATGAGTTTTAGAAGCTCGTTCATCTGCTAGCATTGCAGCAAAAGTCCTGGGGTGGGTGGATCTGAGCATGGAAACCAGCCTGGAGGCTGTGGGGATTCGCCAGGTGGGAGACGGTGAGTCAGGCAGGGCGGTGGCAGCAGGAAGAGAAGGGTGGTATGTTAGGATGCCAAGTGGGGATGAGCCACAGAGGGGACAGCAATGTGGTGGGGGGGTCTGGGTTCCTACCTCAACACAGGCTGTGAGCATCCAAAGACAAGGGAGCCTTGGATAGTACCACTTGCCTGAAGGATGAACAGTGAACTCATGGACTGTAGCCTGCCAGGCTCCTGTGTCCATGGAATTCTCTAGGCAAGTGGGTTGCCATTCCCCTCTCCATGGGGATGGACCCTCATGGAAGGGATGAGGAAGGAATGGACCCTCCTTCCTGACCCAGGGATTGAACACAGGTCTCCCATTTTATTCATATACACTCTCTAATTTTTAATTTAAAAATAAAAAATATTTCATTTGTTGCTGCTAGTTCAACAACGTGATCAAACTTTTCCAAAACCTGCTGCCAAGTCATTGCTGACTTCATTTAAAATCTGATTCTATTTTAAGTATGTCAAAAATTAGGCAAATTTATTTCCTCTAGAAAAGAACTCTCAATGTCGAAACACCTTTTAGTCATGTTGACTCATTTATAATTTTGAAACAAAGTTAATTATGACTGTTTCAAGATAACATAAAAATATAGTTCAGATTTGTTACTAGGCCACGTGTTTGCTTCTCTGTAAGTTGTACTTCCGATTGTGACTTCTGAATTCCTGTAAAATGTACTGATCATCCCTTTTTTGTATTTTAACTATTATTATTGCACTTTGTTTTGACTTAATTTTCATTCTCTCTCATTTTTTCTATATAGTCAAACATGGCATATCTAACGTGCCTTCATATATTATACTGTTTTTCAATAACAATGAAGTAAGTGTTTGCTAAAAAAGATATTGGCATAGAATCAATACCGACTGGTGGATAGCTGCATTTCAGTTTGCTTCCTAAAAACTATGATAAGTTTAAACACTAGTCAGCTGAGCAGACCTGGCTATTGGAATAGGACTTGCATTATCTTAAAAGAGATGAAAAAAGGAAAGCCAATCAAATGTCAGGGGTATATTTAATGCTGAACAAACAAACACATCCCACACATGCATGCATACACACACGCACACACTACCCTAACACACAACATGCACATACATGTGCACACACACATGCACACACGTCCCCCGTGCACACACTCACATACATACAAGACATGTGCATGCACACACACACACACACACGCTCCCACATGCACACATACGTGCTTGCATACATATGCACACCCAGTCACAACATGCACACATAAGCACACTCACATGTAAAAACATAGGGACGTGGGTTATCAGTTTCCCAGAATCACACTAGACAATGTGAAACCAGCAGTATTTGTCTTAGAGCCAGAGACATGAGAAGACCTGCACATTCATTATTCAGGTCTGCACCAACAATGATGAACTGGTGCTATTTAAACTGAATCCTGTTAACTCACTTTGATAATAGGATTAAGTAGTTGAATACTGTTTGCTCACCTCAGAGGCAAGGACAATTTGCTGTCCACAGCTGTTACAATCTGAAAAACACAGTGTTTCCAGAACCCACAGCCCTGACCATTATTTCTTAAAGACTGTGGAGATATCTATTCTACTGCTTAAAATAAAAGGGACACATTTCAGTACATAAATAATATAAAAAGAATATCTAATGAAAAGCAACTATTTGATTCCAGGAGACTCTGCAGCTGCTTCTGAAAAACCCAGGAAGTCAGATGTCTTGACTTCCCAGTGCAGGACTTGAGTCACCATCTTCTTACCAGCATTTGTGATAAACTCTTTTAAGGGAAAATTTTCTTAGTTGTTCCTCACAAAATTAATGTGGATTAGTGTGTAACCATCCCAACAGAGCTTTAAAGGAGCCAAAATAAACAAGGGAAAAACACAGACACTCTGAGTCTGAGGTGAGAAAACTTTTCAGGTAATGAATCAGTGACTTGGCACCCCTTTTGCTCCACAGCGGTCATCCTGCAAAATCCCACAGCTGTTCTTGTATCTGTCACAGCAAACCCTGGGGGATGGGAACACCTCTCCCCTGCTTGTAGGAGCTGGCATATAGTTAATCCTCAAATATTTGAGGAATGATTTGATGAAAAGTTTCCAACACTAATTTAAGTGTGAGAACTCAAAGACAAGAAAAGCCTGGGATGATTGAAGGAGCCATGAATGATCTCTATGCATCTCACCGTCTCTTTGTGTTGAATCCGACTTGATAATTATGAAAGTGAAGTGAAAGTCAAAGTCACTTGGTCGTTTCCAACTGTATGAACTATACAGTCCACAGAATTCTCCAGGCCAGAATACTAGAGTGGGTAGCCACTTCCTCCAGCAGATCTTCACAACCCAGGAAATGAACCGGGGTCTCCTGCACTGCAGGCAGATTCTTTACCAACTGAGCTATCATTATGGGTGAGGCCAAATATGTGTGTATGGCTGCTCAGTCGTGTCTGACTCTTTGCGACCCCATGGACTGTAGCCCACCAGTCTCCTCTGTCCATGGGATTCTCCAGACAAGAATACTGAAGTGGGTTGCCATTTCTCACTTTAGGGGATCTTCCCAGGATTGAACCCGCATCTCTAGTGTATCCTGCAGGAACATAATCCACCAGCATGATCACAGACGATTTGTCACCACGCCAGGGATACATATTGTTCACAAGACCAAAGAGATCCATGGACCCCAAACAGACACCAGCCCATCGTCCCAGAAGTCAGGGAGCTTGGATATGACGACCCCAGGTGTGATTCTGGTGACACCTGTCTCCAACAGCTGGAGCAGGTTCCCAAGCTGGGCCCCACCCTGAGGTCCAAAGCCCAGAACAGGACACAGGAGGGCTTGGGAAACAGACAGACAGGCCAGTGCCGGGGACATCTGCAAGTGGACGGTTGGTATTTCTGAGTCAGAAAATAACACCTGCACCCCCTGCCAGGTGGACCCCCTAAACACGCTAGTGGACCTCCAAGATTTGAGCTTTTGGGGCTTCCCTGGTGGTCCAGCATTAAGACTCTGTTTCCACCAGAGGGGTCGCAGTTTCTATCCCTTGTTGGGGAATTAAGATCCCATATGCCAAGCAGCACAACCAAAAAAAAAAAAAAAATTTGAGCTTTTTTCCTTTCTGAGTGATTTACCACTTTTAGCATATGTGACTGCCTTTTTGTTCATTTCCACCAGGGCGTGACAGTCCTGGCGTGACAGTCCTGGCGTGACCACATCGGGACAAGAAAACACCCCCACCCAGCGTGGAGGAGGAGCTGATGAGGGGAGCATGACATCTACTCAGGAAGGAGGAAAAAGGCGGTCTTCTCCCCTTCCCCACTTCCCTTTGATTGTAAGACTGTAGCCCACCAAGTTCTCGGGGCAGCACCCTCTCCACCCATCTGCCTGTAGGCCTCACAAGGGTCCTACTCTAATAAGTCACTTCTTTTCTCTCACTTTGCCTCCTGCTGGATTCTTCTAGCACTGAAACATAGAGAACCGGAGCTCCTTGGAGTCCGGAGACCCATTTTAGCGGTTCATTTTCTCTGTCCTTGCTGGGGCAGAGAAACTGATCTCCTTTGATGTTGAGGAGGTATGTCTCCACTGTCTTTCTCAATTCCAGTATTAGAGCATTCTGATCCTGTATGCTTGCTGTCAGCGCCTGTTTTAATCTTGCAGTATATTTAGACTCTTCGCTTTATTGCTCATTGTCTTGAGGAATCAGGTTAGTGGGAGGAGAGGCATTTAAACCAGAAGCTAATGTTCTTCAACTTTGAAAAGAACAAAAAACACTGCATTTTAAAAGAGTCTTTTTCTCACTCCCACTCTTTCTCTTCTAATGAAATTCTTTAGAAGACATTGCAACTAAGCACTATTTTTCTTACTTTCTTATTTTTTCTCTCCCGTTTTTTGGTTTTTACTGTTATATTTTCATTTCTTCTGGTAGGTTTTCTCTACTCTATCTTCCAAATTTCCAACTGAGTTTTTTAGTTTCATTTCTCACATATTCTGTTGTACAAAGCTCTTGTTTCCTCTTTGTGCCTTATGGTATAATTTTCTTGAATAAAATATCATCTCTTATTTCTCTAAGGGTTTTAAGTATAGTTTTACTGTTTTAGGCTAACGTCTGTATTATCATTTTCTTACTAAATTTCTTTATTATTTTCTTATTTTGCTCCTTTTTACTTTTTTAATCATTGAGTGTATGACTTTACTTCTGGCGATTTGCTATTTAGTTCATCTCTGCAACTCCATGGACTGTAGCCCACCAGGCTCCTCTGTCCGTGGGATTCTCCAGGCAAGAATATTGAAATGGGTTGCCGTTTTCTTCTCCAGGGGATATTCCCAACCCAGGGACTGAACCCACATCTCCTGTGTTGCAGACAGATTCTTTACCTGCTGAGCCATCCAGGAAACCCTACTGGTGGTTGCTGGTTGTTAATTCATAACTAAGAATGAAACACTCCGACTTCTCTGGTGGTCCAGTGGTTAGGACTGTAAGCTTACAGTGTAGCGGGCGTGGGTTCAACCCCTGATCAGGGAACTAAGATCTTACATACCCTTCGATGTGGCCAAAAAAATAAAAAATATTTATTTTTAATATGTAGCTGATGCCCATATTAAAGCAACTAAAAAGAAAAACAAAACAAGAGACATTAACAAGTCTCTTGCAACCCCTTCTCAATGGACAGGACTTAAAGTGGAATCAGCAGGGAGCTGAGGCCTCTGGTCCCTCCCTGGTCTTGATATTTCCCTGAAGCTTTTGGGTTTCTTTAGAGAAGGGTCCCCATGTCCCAGATGGAGGGGATGCCAGGCACCAGGCGGAGCTGAAGTGGCACATTGCCATCCACCTGTGGAATTTCTCTCCATTCTCCTGATTTCTTCACCCTTTGCCAAGCCCAGTGAGTGTGGGTCCAACGTGGCTCATGTCCAGCAGGGTGTTTTTCCTCCATTAGCTTGAAGAACAGAACAATGCAAAATGTTCTATAAAACAAAAAAAGGAAAAATAATTAATTACCCAAGTCCTGACAATGATTTAAAAGAGACTATGTAACAAACATCTCCATGTGAATCATGTTAAACTGTAATATTTCACTTGAATTGAAGACCAGAATTCGTAAGTTCCTTCCCTTCACCCAGAAATAAGGACACCGCTCATTTGTGACATGAGTGCCAGGCAGCCATGATCATGTGGATTTGCAGTCCAATTTCGTCCATACCAGAAGACCAGAAAGACCGAAGTCTGCAAGCTTAGCCCCTAGTCAGTGCTCAGATACCCAGATGCACACTTTAGGAAACAGTTGGTTATTTCTTTGAAACATGCGCTGTGAACACTAAGCTATCCCCAAGGCAGATTTTTCTGTAGGAACAGTTTGTTTTTTGAGAAATGTTTGTTAGAAGAAAAAGATAAATAAAAGTCTTAGTCCTTTGTGGTTTGAAAAACAGTTTGTATTTAAAAAAACAAAAACAAAAAAACCTCGCTGTTACAGCAAGTCTATGAAAAACGGGTATCTCACTGCCTGTTTTTGTTGTTTTGCTTTTGCTTTGCTCAAGAAAATACTTCACCAATTTTATTTTTTTGAGTTTTTTGTTTATTTTTATTTGTTCTAACAAAAAAGATCATGTTAAACACTTTCTTCATCTTGTAGAAATTCCTCCAAGTCCCTTGACAGCATTTTCATTCTTTTTTTCCATGGCTGCATGTGTTCCTTTGGTGTGAGTATTTCATACGCAGTCCAGCCATGTCCTTGTAATAAGGTATTTATTCTGTTTCCAGTTGTTTCCTGCAAACAGTCTTACAGGAGATACCTTTAATATAACTCCTTAATTCATGGTGATTTTCTTTCTGAAGGCTGGATTCCCAAGAGTGACATCGTTGGGTTAGAAAATGGAAATAGTTTTAATTTTATGAGATGTTTAACCATTATCATTTTACAAATGCAAAAGTCAAGGCTGGGTGATGTTGAGGGGGAGGTGGCAGATGACCCCCAGTGACAGAGGACCCATCTATAGTTAGAGATCCATCATGAGATGGTGGGTGGAGGATGGTCACTTGACATCGATTAAGATGATGCTGAGATTAAAATAGTTTCCCTTAAATGCAAATTTCCTTAAATGTGTTAGCTAGGATTCTCTGTTATGAGCAACAGGAACCCATTCTGCATAACAAGGGAAAAAGGGACTTCCTGCCAAGCCCTCAGTTTGTTCCCAGGATGGAAGAGACGCTGAAGACCTGGGCTTTAGACAACTCTGGAGACCTGGGCCAGGGATGCTTAGATACCTGGACAGCTGGGAGCAGAGTCTGTGATGCAGAGAGAGCATCTTGTTGGCCCAGCAAGTCACCACTGATGGCACAGGATGGGGAAACACTGACTTACAGTCCTGCCAAGACCAAGGCAGAGTGGGGATTAGGGTGGCGGGTCATGACCTGAGAAGAAACAGACGCTGGGCAGGAACAGCAACGTGTGTTCTCTCCTCCTGGTTCATGGATCTGCCTATCTGTGACGATGCTGAATGCAAGGTAATCCAAGCGAACCCATGCAAATACCCAACGGACCTTGTTCTTAACACATGGGGAAAAATAGGGTTTAATAACTGTGGAGTTGGGTAAAATCCCAAAGAACTTGGAATTTCCAAGCCAATACGAATAACTCTTTTATAAATGCAGTTTTCTTCAGGAGAATACAGCTATCAGGGATGAATAGAACATCAGGAGCTCCGTAATTAATGGTCTGAATTAGGTTTGATTTTGTATTTAACCAAATCTCCAACAACTGAGGACCTATGAGTTATAAATTCTGAATTTCAAGGATGGAAGCCAGTTGTTGCATCCTGGAAATTATCCTGTACAAGTTAATCAAGGAAACAGAATTTGCTTTTTTGGTTTGCCTCCCTAATCAGAAGTCAAATCCACAATATGTTGTTATGAAAGTGGCAAGACGAGGCTTGGCCACCGCTTTAGCAGTACTTTACAGCCCACTAGAGTTTTAAGACTTTGTACTAATAGAATGTATCATAAGTATTTTCATTGTAATCTCTGCCGATGCCTCTATTTAATTTCTGCTTACACATTGTTTCATACATTCTATAAATATTTGAGTTTATGATACACCAGTGCCTGTGCTGGGCCTGCTGGGACAAGTGTTCTTTAAGAGGTTGTGGTCTGGCCATGAGGGTGGAGAGAAATGCACCTGCTCTTATAACTACAGCAGCCCCTGGGGAGATGCAGCCGGAGGCGTGGAAGGAGGGGGTGCGAGGAGTCTGCAAGCTGCGGTGCTGGCATCAACCCTCTGCCCCACGGCCTGTCCTTTGTTGGTCACACCAGGATCTTGAGAGGGGCCAGGCACCCAAGCAGGGCACAGGCTTCACACACACATGATGAGGGTCTGAGAAGAGCCAGCGACTCACTTCCCCTTGGAGAGGTGGCAAGCACTGACCACTGGGAGGAAATGTCACACTGTGCTGAGCAGAGAAAGGAAGAAAAAATATTTCACACTGGGCTAAAAAGTTAGCCCAGACGCGAGATGATGTCAACCAGCCAGGGACAGTCTTCAAGGTCATGAGGGAATCAGGATTAACGTGGTGTCCCCCGCGTGCTTCCTTGCTTTCCAAGCAGCATCATGATCAGAGTTGTGCTTTATGAAAACGATATTCCCGGCCATGTGGAAGGGGAGAGGCGAGTGAGAACAGAGACAGGGTGAGGAGACACTGCAAGGCCAGGACCCAACACGGACAGAGGGTCGCTGAGAAGTCTGTCTCGGGATCCTGAGGAAACAGGTGGTGGTAAAGCCATCCACTCCTGGACCATCGGGGACATGGGACCAGGGAAACAAGCCAGCTAGTTCTAATCTGCTGTATCAACACTCATCATCTCAAAGCTGAGGACCAGGGACTGAATGTAGCCATTTGGCAGGAAGCAGACTGGTGTTTCCATGTTGCCAAAGTGAAACATATAGATACATAAGCCCCGAGGTCTGCGTTTCTACATATAACTATGTATCTACATAGTATAAGAATACATTTTCCATACTGACAGTAAAAAATAACCATTAACAAGTACAGCATCCTGGGGCTTCCCTGGTGACTCAGTGTAAAGAATCCGCCTGCCAATGCAGGAGACACAGGTTTGATCCCTGGTCCAGGGAGATCCTACATGACACAGAGCAACAAAGCCCTTTTGCCACAACTACTAAGCCTGTTCTCTCGAGCCTATGCTCTGCAACAAGAGAAGCGACTGCAATGAGAAGCGTGTGCACCACAGCTATAGAAAAGCCTTTGCAGCAATGAAAACCCAGCACAGTCATAAATAAATAAACAACTTTTTAAAAGTACAAAATCCTTCATAGTAAGGACACAATTACTATCACAACAGTGATAACCAATGCTTGGCACTCACGGAGAGGCTGGTGTCCTGTGGAACTCCCACCATTTACAGGACATTCACCAATATCGGACAAGCCATTCTGAGGCCATGACCCAAGAAGGCAAAAGCAAAATCACTGTCTACTTAGAACATCTGCCGTTCAAGCACAAATGACCAAACATCTCCCTCTGCTGGCCAGGATAGGTAATGCGGCTTCTGCACAGATCCCGGCCCTAGCTTTGCCCTAGAAGCAAGACCTCATTTCCTAGGATATGCAGTCAGAGAGTCGTCCCTGCTTTCCGACAGCCTCATGCCTTAGCAGAAACCTTCCTCCCAAATTATCTAAGACAAGCCCAAGTCCCACAGTCCTTTCTTCCAGCACCCCTACTGAGACGTCCGCTGTTCCCCAAGGCACGCTCCCTTCCTGGCTGCCAGCAGCAGTCACCCAGCCTCCTCAGCCTGTGTGTCCCTGTTGTGTTCCAAGGGGTTTCAGTGGTTCTCAAACATCATGAGACTTTTGCCTTTTGTTATTAAAAACAAAAACTTGCAAAACAGCTTCTAATCACTTGTTCATCTAACTCAATAATTTCTTTTAATTTTGAATTAAGTACTGATGAAGATGAAGGCCACAGCAGGCATCACATATAAAATCGACAGTCATCTGTCCAGAACTGCTTTGCAAGAAGGGGATTATTTCCCAGCAAGAAGTTAGGTAATCTTAACGCTGCATTTTTCATAAGCCCACAATGTGGGGGTTCTCACAGGCTATACCAGTTCCCAGAGCTGTAAGAGCAAAGGGCCCCCAAATCTCCAGGAGGAGGGGGTGGCCTGGTCATTATGATGGGCAAACTTCTGTTCAGAAGGAATCTCAGTGTTTGTCTAGAAAACCCAACATTGAAGATCATCATTTATTTTGCTCGAATTTGTATTTGCTCTTTTCTTTTTTGTTTTCCATGTGAATTTTCCTTTTCTAACAGCCAACAAGAGACACTGTCTACAAAGATGTAGACATGTGTCTTCATGGTCTGGGTGTCTGACTGGTACATGTTCCACTCTCCGGGATGGTTCTACATTATTGTTGGGGCCTCACAAGATACTGGGCCGAGGCTTATTGTCACATTTATAAATATACTTTTCAAAGTTTTCTTATTGATAATCTCAATTTTGTATGGTTTATGGCCAGATCTGACTTTTTTTTTTTGCCTGTTTTAGGATCAGAGGGACAGCGCTACCCTTTTCTTACTTCCAGCTCGTGTTTATTTTGGTGTCATTGTCTTTGGGCCATGATGTCTTTGCAGGGGTGTTGGGTTAGTTAATACCCGACACCATCATCTGCACTGAACTTGGCCCAGCCCCACTGTCACACTTGGCGGATGCTGAAAGCAATGGAGAGACCCTGGGGCTTGTGGGCGCCACCCTCGTCCTCTAGAAGACCTCACCTGGGCCCCAAAAGTGACCAGACACTCAGACCCTATGAGGATCATATCCATGGGGACAACCAGGGACAGCCGCATCCTGACCAAGCCTGGCACCCAGGCTGGGGACAGTCAAAAGAGGGGTCCACACCCCATAGAGGGATCAGGAAATCGACTTGCTTCCTGTGAAGCAGGTGGGTTGGGCCAGGGGCTGCCCAAGTGCAGGGTTGATGCTCAGAGAGAAGAGGGCAGATGCGGCCACAAAGGTAGAGTCAAAGCGATCTCAGGTCATTCTTGGAACTGTTCGCAGAAACGAAGAGTTTCTGTGCGTGCTAAGTTGCTTCGGCCGTGTCCGACTCTTTGCTACCGTATGGACTGTAGCCTGCATGGGATTCTCCAGGCAAGTGTACTGGAATGGGTTGCCATGCCCTCCTGACTCGGATCGAACTCATATCTCTTACATCTCTTGCATTAGTAGGCAAGTTATTTACCACTCAGCCACCTGGGAAGCCCATGAGTTTCTAAATGAGGCCAAGTTAAGTTATTCATGAAGGAGATGAAAATGAAACTCAGTCCACCCTTTGACCTGGGCCCTGAGCAATGCCCCCTGGCCCTTCTGCCATCCCCTCCCTTCCCTTCAGGTACAAGGGACTCAGAATCCTTTCCCCTGTGCCCACATCTGCAGGCAATTTTCATTTTAAAAACTTTATAAAATAAGAAAATTGTAAAACATGCTTCAGAGAAGTACCAGTGCCATGGTATTTAGAAAAAAAAGATAGATCCAAAAAATTGAAGTGTTTGAATATATACCAAGAATAATGATCCTGCTCTTGTCATTTTAATGATCAGATAATCAGTATAAAGTAGCTTAAGTTTTTTCTTTAATATATGCAAATATATGCTATTTTTTATTTTTTAGAAAATGTACATTTTAACATAATTTTTAATGCAATTATTTTACAAGTCTGCCACCATAATAGAGCCATTGGGAGTTCAATTTTTTTAAACTTAGAGACTCCCCTTATTCTCAGAAGTGCTCCAGGCTGGATTGTCTACCTTTTTGGTCACCAAGCCCAAAGGAAGCTGCTACCCCTCTCCCGGGCTGTTAGGTTCTTTGATGCTGACGTAAGTCCCAGGGCTGTTGGACTGGTACTCGCACATCCTTCCAGCCACATCCATCCTCCCGTGCCTTCCCATGATGCTCCTCTCCACTCATCTCCTTTTGCATCATCTTCGGATACCTCCACAGCCAGCCCCAGTGTTTCTGCACCTTCTCACCAGGTTAAAGTAGCTTCAAACTAAGAGCTGAATCATTAGCATTTAAAATTTCCCACCCAGGGACTTCCCTGGCAGTCCAGTAGTTAAGAGTCTGAGTTTCCAATGGAGGGGTCAGGGGTTCAGTCCCTAGCGTGGGAACTAAGACCTCACGTGCGTTGTGGCATGGCCATAAAGAAAGTCAGATTTCCCACCCCATTTGCCCTTTCTCAACAGCTCTCCTTTTAGAGACTTTAAAATATCATATGGGACTAAAGAAAGGGTCCTTGTCTTTGAAGTGACTAAATGATTTCAGTTCAACATTTTTATTACCTAGCAACTGTACCTTTCAAGTTCAAGAACACTAATTAAATCAAAGCCCTAGTGGTATAATTTTTAATCATTGCCTAACTCACCAGTATATGTTTAAATGTCAAACAAAATACAGTTTAATTTATATTATGCTATAATTATGTTAATTATACTAATTTACTATATCAATTTATTGACATCCTCAAATACCTAAGATGGCTTAAAAGTGAGTATATAAATGAAAAAGGTAAGAATGTACCTAGGAAGGTTGAAATCAATTTTTTTTTTTTGGTCATTTTGGCTTAGATTTACATTTTCTAACATGTGGTCTTTTCAGATGATTGATTTAGACTCTTCTACTTGAAATATAAAATAAAGGCTGCTGCTGCTGCTAAGTCGCTTCAGTCGTGTCCGACTCTGTGTGACCCCATAGACAGCAGGCCACCAGGCTCCCCCGTCCCTGGGATTCTCCAGGCAAGAACACTGGAGTGGGTTGCCATTTTCTTCTCCAATGCAGGAAAGTGAAAAGTTGAAAGTGAAGTCGCTCAGTCGTGTCCGACCCTCAGCGACCCCATGGACTGCAGCCTACCAGGCTCCTCCGCCCATGGGATTTTCCAGGCAAGAGTACTGGAGTGGGGTGCCATCGCCTTAATAAAGGCTAATCAGCAAAAATCTATCCTGCCTAGGACTCCAAAGAACATGGAAATCAGGTGAATTCCAAGAAAAGGACTGAGCGAGCTTTCTGCCTCTCAGCGGGTTTTCTTCTCTGAGCCCTGAAGCCTCATTACCACGCATGCAGTAGCTTGTCCTGCAGGAGACCAGCGCCTGACCCAGAAGTCACAGAGAGCCCCCAGCAGCTCCAGACAGGACTTGCAACAGTAGCTATAATGCTCAGAATTACTGCACCTTTCCATGTGCTTACATGCTAAGTTAGTCGTGTTCAACTCTTTGTGACCCCATCGACTGTAGCCTGCCATGCTCTTATGTCCATGGGATTCTCCAGGCAAGAATACTGGAGTTGGTTGCCATTGTCCTCTCCAGGGGATCTTCCTGATCCAGGAATTGAACCTGCGTCTCTTACTTCTCTTGCTTTGACAGGCAAGTTCTTTACCACTAGCGCCACCTGGCTGTGTTCTTTCATAAACTCAGTCACTGGAAGCTTGGTAAGGATGAAGCTGACTGCGGAGAGGAAACCACATCCTAGTTTAAAAATGTAAAAAAAAAAAGAAAGAAAGAAATCAGTGATCTAGATAATAGATGGTTTAAACTTTAAAGGAAAACACTGTCTTATCCTGCTTTGATCCTAATATTTAGTCTTTTTCTGCTACTTCATTTAAGTACCATAAATTATGCCAATGGAGTTGTTGAAAGCAAGCTTGAGTTAATGAACTGACATGAATGATATAAATATATTATGTGTTGTTATTCATATTTTATGAGCTACAGAAGAAGAGTGCATCTTAGATTTGAGTCCTAGCTATGCTCCAACAAACTGAATGATCTGAGGCAACGTATTAAATATTCATGGAATCCTGTATCCATAAATAGTTAGGATTATGCTGAATTACATGTAAAGGAAACTCCAAATGACAGTGACTTAAGCAAGATAAACATCTGTTTCTGTCACACATAAACTCCACAGTCACTTGAGATTTTCTGCTTTTTCACTCTCAAGTGAAAAAGTTCTGAGTCCCATGGTTCTATCTTTAAGATTACCCCAAGGTCCAATATAGTGCCCAGGGCTCCAACCATCACTTTCATAGTCCAGGAGACAGGAAGAAGTGTCTACCTTTTTGAGGTTCCTGGTTTTAAATACTAGTGAATGTTGTTACATAAATTCTTTTCGTTAAAATAACTGGTGTGGTTTCCTGTTTCTGATGGCCCCCTGACCCATCCAGTGCAAAATAACTGGACTTGTGGGGTTTGGGCACAAAGCCTGGTCACCGCTTCCCAGCCATATAACTTTGGGTGAGTTCAGCCATCCAATCTGTTTCTTCATCTGTAAAAATGAGATGATACTGCCTGACGCTGTTATAATTTAGTGATATAGTTCAAGTAGAACAGGCCTATCATAAAAAACACATCTCAGGTCTAAAGAAGTAACATAATATTTTTCTATTTTAGAAAACTGCACTGGAAGGGTCTTTCTAGGAAGAGAATGAGGTGGAAATGAATAGAAAGTAATGATTTTTCACTACAAACCCCTCTGCATTGTTTGAGTTTTCTACCACAGGTGTATCACTTTCATTTTATCTTGTCATACTGAGTGAAATAAGTCAGACAGAGAAGAAACATCATATGACACCCCTTACATGCAGAATCTAAGAAGAAATGATACAAATGAACTTATTTAGTAAACAGAAACAGACTCACAGCCCTAGAAAATGAACTTATGGTTGCCGGCAGGTGGTAGGGGAAGGGATAGTTAGGGAGTTTGGGATGGACATGTACACACTGCTGTATTTAAAATGTGTAACTTACAAGGACCTACTATATCTCATATGGAACTCTGATCAGTGTTATGTGGCAGTCTGGATGGGAGGGGAGTTTGGGGGAAAATGGATACATGTATATATATGGCTGAGTCCCTTTGATGTCCGCCTGAGACCACCACAACATTGTTAATTGGCTATATTCCAATACTAAATAAAAAGTTTAAAGTTTGCAGAAATAAATAAAATGGCAGAGATTTTCTGGGCAGAGGATGATGAGTCATTTTTGCTTTCTTATCTTTTCCACCAAAACTGAGTAAAACCTCAGGACTTTTCCTGGAGGCCCAGTGGTTAAGACTTCTTGCTTCTACTGTAGGGGGCATGGGTTCGATCCCTGGTCAGGCAACTAAGATCCCACAAGCCAAATGGCACTGACAAAAGAAAAAAAGAAACAAAAATGAGTCAATGCTTGCCTCATGGGGAGGGGAATGTGGTAAACTCCTCACGGTGCTTGCAGAGCTGAGTGGGGCTGGTGAAGTGGCCTGGGTCCCCTTCTGCAACAGCTCGTCCAGCTGCTGGTCCTCGGAGGCTTCACAGCTTCAGCACCAGGTAGATGGTGTCCAGCATCTGAAGAGACGACAATGCCCAGCCAGAGTAATTGTGGCTTTTAGTCACACAAGGAACATTGCAGGTTTGTGCTAGATGAGGCATGCTCCCAATTTATTATACATTATTCTATGAAGCGTTATTCATTTTTCCACATCTGTGTGAAAGATAATGCCTTTAGTAGGTTAGAGTCAGGCAATGGCTAGGGAGTTCACCAAAAAGAATTGATTTCAAACCATGCTTACTGATTATGACCCTTATTGGAGCAGGGACAGAGAAAGAACTGGTTATGTATTAGCAAAAATCAAATTGTGATTTAAAGGCATTCATTTTGTTAACTAAATGTATGCATGTGATTAAAATGCAATATTGCTGTGGTTATAATGCAATCAGCAAATTATTAAACTGCAATCAGAACGTAAACAAGTCCTATGCGTCTGCCAGGAGTTTCTTCAGCTCATTATTTCAACTTGATCTATAAACTAGTTGTTAATAAATAGACTCTTTTATATTTTTCAGCTGTCACATTTCTTTTTTTTTCCCCTTTATATCTGTTAATTGAAAGAAAATATCAGAGAGACATTTTTAAGGAACATAGTTTATCTTTCCAAATACAATTTTTGTGCATGTCTGCTTGGTCGTGTCTGGCTCTTTGTGACTTCATGGACTAGCCCACCAGGCTCCTCTGTCCATGGGATTTCCCAGGCAAGTGGGTTTCCATTTTCTTCTCCATAAGATCTTCCTGACCCGGGGGTCGAACCCACGTCTCCTGCCTAGCAGGCAGATTCTTTACCACTGAGTCACCTAAAGGTGTACAAATCAGGGTTTAGCAGTATTACTGTACAGAATTTGATCTGCTAAAAGGAAAAAATAAATATGCATAAGCATCCTTCTCACTTGTTTATGACACAAAGATGAAGCTGCATGCTAATGAATGATCAGCTTAACACTGTTTTCATGACTGATAAATTAGTTTACAAATTAATTTTTAAAAGACTGCAGTATATAAAGGTGCTCCACAACAGCTTGGATATGATTACACTTTTAAAATATCTTAATGCAGATGATTATTAGATGTTAAAATTATTAAAAATATCTCCAAAATATAGCCATCAAAACACACATTTTTAAAAAGCATGGTAACCATACATGTTAACCACATCTGAACTATCTTTGTTTTGACCATGGTTTGTAAATACCTTGCTGGATTTCTGATCCTGAATCAGAGGAGAAAGAAAGAAACACTAAAATATCTCTCTCATCTTCTTCCAGCACATGCTTCTGAAAGGAAACTTAAAATATTTTCACCAGCTACGTCCTCATTTTTATTTAAGTTAACACTGTCAGGCATATTTAATATGAACCGTCTTCTTCAGGCTCTTTGGAATTCTCTAATCTCAGCTTCCAGCTTTGTTCTTCCCTGGAAACTTCTCCTGGAATCTATGACTATAGCAATGGTGTCGTAATATGGGCAGGTTGAGCCGCCTTGAATGGTTGAAACACAAAGAACTCTTTCTTTTCAGCAAAAGAGATCTCAGAATTGTTTTCTTAGACTAGGGTGGGTCCCAGTGGCAACTGTGGCAGTCAAGGCTTCATTTCTAGCCTGTCTGAATATGAGCATCGTCAGTCTTCAGCCCTAAAGAGCTGGGAGGCATCTTCAAACTAACCTGTATGTTATAGGAATCGCACTGTCTCATTTCTGTGACCTCTCCTTTAAAATAACAACCTACCAAGTTAATACCAAAAAAAAGATAAAATATAATCTTTTCTGGGACCCTCCAGGTGGTTCTAGTGGTAAAGAATCCACCTGCCAATGCAGGCAATGCAAAAGATTTGGGTTTGATTCCTGGGTCGGGAAGATCCCCTGGAGGAGGGCATGGCAACCTACTCCAGTATTCTTGCCTGGAAAATTCCATGGACAGAGGATTCTGGCAGGTTTATACAAGCAATTTTTTTTTCTCACTAAGTAAATAAAATGAAAGGTTTAATCCATAAAACCAAAGTTTGTCCAAGTCACAGAGCTCATAAGTGAAGAAGTCAGGATTTTCTTTTTTTGTCCCACTGTGGTTTCTTTTCTTTTTTTTTTCCCAGAGTGTGAAAGTGAAAGTGTTAGTTGCTCAGTCGTGTCTAACTTTTTGCGACCCCATGGACTATACCTCTGTCCATGGGATTCTCCAGGCAATAATACTGGAGTGGGTTGCCATTCCCTTCTCCAGGGGATCTTCCCCACCCAGGGATTGAATCCCTGGTATCCTGCATTGCAGGCAGATTCTTTACCATCAGAGCCACATGGGCCTCTTATTGGAGTATAGGTGATTTAAAATGCTGCATTTGTTCCACAGTTTAACTGTGGTGATGGCTGCTGCTGCTGCTGCTAAGTCGCTTCAGTCGTGTCCGACTCTGTGCGACCCCATAGACGGCAGCCCACCAGGCTCCTCCGTCCCTGGGATTCTCCAGGCAAGAACACTGGAATGGTGATGGCTACCTTTAGTCAAAATTCATAGAAACAGACAAAAGAGAGAGTCCAGAGTGACGTGAACTCCACATGGATTTGCTCAGAGGTGACCAGGTATCTGAAGGGAAGGGAGGCAGGGAGGGGCGAGGGGGGCTCAGGAGGCAGGGGAGGAGAGCCTCACAGAGGAAGGAGGCAGTCGATCCCTGAGGCCAGGCTGTGGGGCTTTGCTAATGGGTATTTTTCTTACCAAGGTCTGGCTCCTCCTGCGAAGCCCAGACCCCGGGCTCTGGAACAGACAGGAGGCGCTCTGGCCAGCTCTGGTTTCCCAGCAAGCACTCACTTAGTGCTGAAGGTATCACCTGGGTGTTGGCCTCGGACTAGGTTTGCTCAGGTTTCTCCATGGGGGCCAGAGGGGGCTCAGAGGACTTGAGTCTGGTCATAGAGGGAAACTTTGTCACCTCCCAGACTCCGTGTGTGGGCCTGAAGGCCCAGGCTCCTCCGGACAGACAAGCCTGGTGGTGACAGTGAAGGAGGCTCAGGCTGAGTGGCCACCCAGCTGCATTCCTGAGCGGGTTTCTCCTTCTGAATAAACATTACTTTGAGGACACATTTTTTTCCAGAGGAATAGCAGTATACATAGTACATTCCCATCGACAGTTGTCCATAAATGTTACAGAAACCCTTCCTCACAGTGCCTGAAAGGACTGTAGAAAGCACCCCAGCTTTTATCAGAGGAAGGAGAAACTGAGACCTCGTGGGCTGCTGGGGTGAGGAGCAGATTCATGGGGAAGTGTGTCCGTGGCTCCAGTCTATGTCATAAATGTGTATTCCTTTCCTCTTCTTCTTGCTTAATCTCCCTCTATGCGGGGAAAGGGCAGAACAAATGGGAATAAACAGGCCCCTCCAGCCGTATGAGCCTGTGCTGACCACAGGGCACTCGCAGAGCTGCTACCCTCCAGCACTTCAGGGAGGGCCCGGCCGACCTGCACCTTCTCTGGGGCAGTGGCAGACTTTCTGGCTCGTAAAGTGACAAGACGGTAGCGTCCACACTGTGCTGGGCAGCCAGGAGCAGCCATCCTCTACCCTCTCCTGCGCGTTTCCTCTCAGGCTCCCCTAGTTCTCTGTTGTCTCATTCGGCTCGAGCTGCTGTAACAAGAATGCCACAGGCTGGGAGGCTCACAGAAGAGATGTTTAAGAAGGCTGGGAACCCAAGGTCAAGGTGCTGTCCTTGAGGCTTGCAGACCTCTGCCCCCGGCTGTGTGCTCACGTGGCAGAAGCAGACCGAGGTCACTTCCTGGTGTCTCTTCTTTTAAAGGCACAAACCCCACTCACAGGGGCCCCACCCTCCTGAGCTAATTCCCTCTGAAGGCCCCAAGTTGCACTGGGGGTTGGGGCATTAACATATGGACTTGGGGAACACAGGCTTTCAGTCCACAGCAGAACGCCGGCACCACATGCACACGAGTCAAAAACTAAGATGAAATAGTATATCCCCAACTCCTCATCAACAGCCAGCGACAAGGAAAGTGCATCCGCAAGTTTGCTTCGGATGCTGTCAAATCAGAATGCTTTCCAATGGTGCCTGAGATGTGAAGAGTATCAGCCATCTTTGGCTGAATATATTTGTGTGTGCGTCTTAAACTTGATTCCTGACCAACTAACAATAATTAACCCTCTTACCTTTTAGCTTCTGTATTTTGATTCTTTAAAATGTCAACTTGAATGTTGTATAGCTCTGTGGTACAGAAAATAAGCTACTTTAAATATATCCTTACATATTTAAGTCAACACAAAGTATGTTATATCTGATTCTGAATTACGAGGTTTCTGTCTAAATTCAGTGGTGGAGAACACTGATGCTGTTGTTCAGCCGCTCAGTCGTGTCTGTCTCTTTGTGACCCCATGGACTGCAGCACACCAGGCTTTCCTGTCCTTCACCATTTCCCGGAGTTTGCTCAGATTCATCTTCACGGAGTCAACGATGGCATTCAAAGAGAGCTAGCTTCATAAAAATGTTTTAGGACGAGATGGAAATGTTTTGGTTCTGTGTTTCAAGAAAGAAAAGTAATGAGTGTCTGGGATCATTAAACTCTTTAATAAAAAGTTCTTCCCCTGGAAACAGTATTATTGTCATTTTAACTAGTGAAAACATCTTTAAAGCCAATAAAACGCTACATAGGTTTGGAAAAAATGACTCATTTGGAGAGTATGAACGTGATTCAGATATTTTGAGCTTCACTTACTACCTAATATGGCTCAGTTCATGGAGAGTGGGTGTGTTTGCTTAAGCAGAAAAGCCATGGGGACCCTTACTCCCAGCATTTTAGGAATCTCCCTAAATCTCCTTACCGTGCGGCTCCTGGGTGGGGTAGATTTCATTCAATGGTACTTTTACTGCTTCACAAAGATCTGCTGGATAAGTGAGACAAGGCCTCGCAGACAGTCACGTGGAGGATTCCATGGCCTGTCCTGGAGCGAGTGATGAAAGCCAGGACATAGTCCAGAGTAAGTTCAAAATCAGCTTAGGTTTGCCCAGGACCTGAAACAAGGGAGTTGATCCCAGGAAATGTGGCCAGCACTCATGGAGGGAGTGAAGCCAGTAACCGGTGTGTTGTAACGGAGCATCTCCCCCAGGCTCCTGGAGTTGAGTCCTGTGGGCCCCCAGGTGCAGAGCTGGAGCAGGGGGCAGGCTAGGGGCACCGGCTGGACAGGGTCACAGGGCTGGGATCCCTGGACTTCAGGAGGTTCACAAACACTCTAAGTGAAAACAAGACCTTCCTGAAATTTCTCACATGCCCTTGGTCTCCCCAGGCATAAATTTGTTTTCACTTCTGGCCTCCAGCTCTTCATCCTATGCCTTCCATCGCTGGTTTGGAAGATGAAAAATGACCGGAAACAATTTTAAATCAGCTGTTTTTGCCTCGAATTTCACATCACCAATAGTTGCTATTCAGAATACTTGATGTTCTGGAAGCACAGGCAGGGAGCATCTCTTCTGCTTGGACGACGGGAGGGGCTTCTCGCAGGGGAGGGGGCCTCTCACAGCAGAGGCCTCTGGGATTTTCAGGGTGGGGAGCCTTGTCACATGCTTTAAGTTTGCTTCAGTTTGTTGACTTGTTTCAGGACTGCTCCTTGGGGTGTACTTTGAAACCCTCTACAAAAACACTGTGTGCTGGAATTGTATGGGCTTCCCAGATGGCGCTAGAGGTAAAGAACCCGCCTGCCAATGCAGGAAAATTAAAGATGCAGTTTTGATCCCTGGGTTGGGAAGATCCCCCGGAGAAGGGCATGGCAACCCACCTCAGTATTCTTGTCTGGAAAATCCCACGGACAGAGGAGCTTGGTGGGCTACAGTCGATAGAGTCGCAGAGTCAGACACGACTGAAGCGACTTAGGACGCACTGGAATTTTACGATAGGTACGAGTTCCTTTTCATTTAATTTTTTAGTGTCGTTCATCCCCTCCCCCACAAAATAGACAGTCTTTTGACTCACTGTGATTTCATAATATGGCATTTATCCTGGTTTATAAATTAACACTCAAACTGCCTTATTCTGCCAAGTACAATCCCTAAAATTCACAGTCTTGCCACAGGGGGGCAGTGTCTCCTGCTTTGAGTGATTTAATCTCATCCATTCTTGAGATCCAGACTTCAACGGAAAATTATGTACAAATTCTGTGTGTCTCTCCAGTGTCTAAGTCTGTGAAAGCAGCTAAACACAACATACGGGAAGGCACACGAAGGCATCGTAGGGGCACTGGCCCAGGAGGATCGATGTTCATCTATTGGCAGCCGTGGCCAGCCCCTGAGAACACAGTCACTAGAGTGCAAGAGAGGGCAGGTTTCTCAGAGTGGGTATCCTCTGGTCTCTTCTCAGTAATCATCACTTCATCGTTCTCAGCGCCACATCGTTACATTCTCCACACTGGCTTTCTGTCTTGCAGTCAAACTCCTGCAAGGATCAGCCCAACCCGTGGTCCTTCAGCCAGGCCTGTACCCCCGAGCCCCGCTAGGTCTGGTTCAGTCATCCTGGTTCATCCTCCAGGATGTCACTTGGGCTGCAGTAAAACACTCACTTGTGTCCATCCCAAACTCCCTAATTATCCTTCTCCCCCATCCTTTCCCTCAGCAACCATAACTTCCTTCTCTAAGTTCATGAGTCAGTTTCTGTTTGTAAATTCATCTGAATCATTTCTTTTTAGATTCCACATAGAAGGGATACACACTGCTACATTTAAAATGGATAGCCAACAAGGACCTACTGTACAGGACAGTGAATTCTGCTCAATCTAATGTGGCGGCCTGGATGGAAGCGGGATTTGGGGGAGAACAGATACATGTGAATGTATGGCTGAGCCCCTTCACTGTTCACCTCAAATATCACAACATTGTTGATCGGCTATACTCCAATACCAAATACAAAGTTTGAAAAAAAACGGAGAGAGAGCCCAGGATTATAGACCAAAAAAAAGCCTCTTATGTGTCTGTTGATGTCCAGGACATCAGAGAGGGGAGCAGAACAGGAAGGATCGTGTGGTGGTGATGACGTAATTGTTCCATTTCAGTGGGATGGAGGCCAGCCGCGCCAGGCTGTCTCCCTGCTGCAGACCATGTACTACGTGCTACCTGGGAACTTCCACAATACCCTGCCGGGCAGGTCACAGCTCCTGTGTCCTGCCCCCAGAGGTCATCGGATGGACGAGGTGTATATGCACATTGTGAACTGCTTAGCACGGTGGTGGCAGCACTCAACCAACTTGAGCCGACATGCCAGACTTGCAGATGCTGTGATAGACCCCAGGAAGCTGATGAACTTCATCTAAGTCATGCTTCTGCTCAGTGATGAACAGACTTGAGCCTAGACCCACTAGGTCCAAAACCATGCCTTTGACGTCCTTGCAAAGTTGTCTCTGCTCTGTATGAGAAACGCTGAGTCATGTTTCCTCCATTGAAATATTACTATTTCTTCTTACATTTACAGTTGCATCTGCTGTGCTCTTATTCTTGAATTTTCTCTGAGTGGTTCCTAACTTTCCCAAAGTCACATATGCCTTGAACATCTGATGGAAGTTCTGCACTATTTCCACCCCGAGAACAGATGCCAAGACAACCTTGCATATAATTTCAAGAAAGTTACACACCCCCAGATGTCTTTCATGGAACTTTCAGGAAGAAAGACCATGCTAACTCCTCTTTCACTAGACACCTTATTTTTTAAATCTCTTTTCAGGGTTCAATAGGTGCCTGTTATAAAATTGTGCTTCCCCCGCTCCCAATTCAAATATTGAAGCCCTAATGTCCAGTGTGGCTGTTTTTGTAGACAGAGCTTCAAAGGGAGTTGCTGCTGCTGCTGCTAAGTCGCTTCGGTCGTGTCCAACTCTGCGTGACCCTATAGACGGCAGCCCACCAGGCTACCCCATCCCTGGGACTCTCCAGGCAAGAACACTGGAGTGGGTTGTCATTTCCTTCTCCAATGCATGAAAGTGAAAAGTGAAAGTGAAGTCACTCAGTCGTGTCCGACTCTAGTGACCCCATGGACTGCAGCCTACCAGACTCCTCCATCCATGGGATTTTCTAGGCAAAAGTGCTGGAGTGGGGTGCCATGAGGGGTGGGGGTGTTGACTTGAAAGATTAGTGTCCCTATTAGAAGAGACATGAGAGCTTTCTCCCCAACACACACACACATATTCCCCACCACTACCTCATATGCCTGCATAAGGAAAGGCCGTGTGAGAACTCAGCAAGAAGGAACCTTCTGCACACCACGAAGGGAATCCTCACTGGAAACCAGATTGGCCAGAACGTTGGCCTTGGACTTCTCCTACCAGACTTGAGCAAATACATTTCTGTTGTTTTAGCCACCCAGTCTGTGGCAGTCCCTCTTCACTTTCTGCAGTTAGAATTGTATCTTCTGCATATCTGGAGGTTGTTGACATTTCTCCTGGCAATCTTGATTCAGATATGCAGATGATACCAGTCTAATGGCAGAAAGCAGAGAACTAAAGAGCCTCTTGATGAAGGTAAAAGAGGGGAGTGAAAAAGCTAACTTGAAACTTGACTTTCAAAAAACCCAAGATCATGGCATCCAGTCCTATCATTTCATGGCAAACAGAGGGAAAAAAGCAGAATCAGTGACAGATTTTATTTTCTTGGGCTCCAAAATCATTGTGGACAGTGACTGCAGCCATGAAATTAAAAGACATTTGTTCCTTGGAAGGAAAGTTATGACAAACCTAGACAGTATATTAAAAAGCAGAGTCATCACTTGGCCAACAAAAGTCCATATAGTCAAAACTATTATTTTTCCAGTAGTCATGTATGCGTGTGAGAGTTGGGCCATAAAGAAGGCTGAGTGCCAAAGAACTGATGTTTTCAAACTGTGGTGCTGGAGAAGACTCTTGAGAGTCCTTTGAATAGCAAGGAGATCAAATCAGTCAGTCCTAAAAAAATCAACCCTAGATATTCATTGGAAGGACTGATGCTGAAGCTGAAGCTTCAATACTTTGGCCATTGATGTGAAGAGCTGACTCATTGGAAAAGACCCTGATGCTGGGAAAGATCGAAGGCAAAAGGAGAAGGGGGTGACAGAAGATGAGATGGCTAGTTAACATCACCGACTCAATGGACATGAATTTGATCAAACTCCAGGAGACAGAGGAACCTGGCATGCTGCAGTCCATAGAGTCACAAAGAGTTGGACAGGACTTGGTGAATGAACAACAAAAATGAAGTAGCCTACTTGGAATTGGCTTACCTTAACGTAAGCTAATTGTTTGTGGATTTCTAGATTCCCTGAAATAGACAGAAAGGTTGCACTTTGAGGGGTGGACACACACGTCTATGTAGACTCTGTATAGATGGGAAGCTTCCTTCTAAACTGTGATCTTACCTCCCTCTCTAAAGGTCTCCACTGCTTTTAATACCAGACTTGTTCAGCTATCATGTCACGGTGTCTTGGCAGAGAGGTGAATTTATATTTGGAAAAAGCTCATGTGACAATCCTGTGATATGGAAATAGCCTCTATGTCATCAGAAGAGTCTGTTGGACCGAGAGCCCATTTAGCAGCTGTATTGGGGGGTGGGGGTACTATTTTAGTATCTCTCCATCCACTGAAACTGACAATCTGTGTGCCTTCAACGTCTCTGTTAACTTTGTTTATAAGTAGTGAAAAGTCCCTAAAATTTCAAATACTAAAGGAAGCAACTGACACAGTGGAAATAATAGCTGTGAATTCATAACAATTTGATAATAGACTTTTTTTCTTTTTATGCCTTGGTGCAGTGTTTCCAATAAAGCAATGTTTAATCAACTTTGTAACCAAATTCTGTGTGTCAAACAGTCCAAGTCAGAGGAGACAGCTTTACCATCTTCCATCTGTAGTTCAGTAAACACTGAGCATGAAGAGTTCTGGGGGTTGTGGGTGCCTATCCTTCCCTTCCTTCACATGCTCCCCAAATGCAATCCTCCAAGTTCACTGGATCTCTTCTAGATCCTCCCCACACTGAGCGCCACTCCTTAGCAGGCTTTATTTTCTCCATCGTGTTATCCCTGTGTCAGACCATATGAACATTTTGCTTACACACATGTCCTTTTCCTTCTCTCTATTCAACTTCAGAGATGTGTTTGCCTCCTGCAGCCTGAGAACAGAGCCTGCATGTAGAGAGCTCTCAGGACGTGTCTGCTGAGCAAATAAACACAAGCTGACTGTTGGCTGTGCATGAATGTTGTAACCTCTCCAGGCTTCCTATTTAGAGGTGAACAGGCAAGTCGGTGGATTCTAAGCCTTCTCCAGACCTGGGGTTTGGCTTGTCTTCTGTCTCCAGGCAGACACCCCTGATTCTCCTCTAGAGGATCTCACTGGCCTGGTTCACTGTTCTGAAGCCCAGAGGTGTGACACGGTCAGTGGAACGTCTTGGTTCTAAGACAATATTTGATGCAAGTTCATTTACGGAAACTCAGAGAGCCCCAGTAAGAGACAGAGGTGTGAGGGGTAGCAGCTAACATTCGATGAGAAGCATGATGGATTCTGTTTAAACGTTCATGTTGTTTTAACCCCCTCTCCTGCTTGCATGTAATTTTCATTACTGGTGGCAAGTGACACTTGCTGGTAAAGGCCCATCTGCTTTCTTCTGCCTTCCGGAGCAGCTGCTAGAGGAAATTACAAACCCAGCCACCTGGTTTCACTTTAGATTCACGACCACAGGCCTGAACCCAGCCTCAGTGCAGCCCAGGACTCCTGCTCTGGGTCTTCCACAGGCAACTGGTTCAGACAGTTTCCTCTTTTCTAATGTATACACACTTGTTTCCCTGAGACTCCAGACGCCAAAAACTAGGCAGCCTCCCCCTTATTTCTGCTACCAAGTCCATACACCTGCTGGGGTCTCTTTGTCCTTCCCTTTCTATGACAGGAGAAAAAGTGTGTTTCCTTGTTATGGCCTAGATTAATCCACCTCCACAATTCATATGTTGCAGCCCTGAGCCCAGCAGGTGACAATATGACTCCTATAGGCTGACTCTTTGTGTCTCCCCAAGTTCCCCCAGGTCACGTCAAAACCTAACACCCAATGTGATGGGGTTTGGAGGTGGGGCCTTTGGGAAGTGATCAAATCCTGTCGGGGGCAGGGTTGGGGGGAAATATTCGCCCTCCAGGCCCTTGAGTTCTGGAGCCTGGACGAATAATAAAGTTGACACAGGACAGCTGAGCAGGAGAAAAAGAAACTGTGTGCATGCAGGTTCCATCGAAAGGAAACCTCAGAAGTGGCCACGGCAGGCAGCTTTTATACTTTCTGGACAAAGAAACAGAACGCTTGTGAGGAATTGACCGGACAAAGAAATTTGGGTCTGGTGCCCAAGTAGTGAAGAATGTAAACAGACTTTGGGCTTGGGGTAGTCGATTAAAGAAGTCACAAGGCTTGTTCTCCCAGGCTTCTTGGCCGGATTCCCCATCCCTAGTGATAAATGTTTCCTTCCACTTCCGCTTGCACGGGGGCCCCTTTCACAGGGGAGATTTATTTTCTGCTTCAGGGAAGCAGAAGGGAGTGTCAGAGTGTCCCTCTTGTGTTGGCTGTTTCTTGACTAACTTTAATTCTCAGATAACCAATATGCCATTGTACACATTTGAAGGCAAACTGCTCAGGTCCCCAGACAGTCATGAGAGCAGAGTCCACAGGAATGAAATGAGTGTTTTTGAGAAGAAACCCCAGGGAGCCCCCTTATTCCATGAACAAAGGAAGAGGTCTCATTAGACACCAGATCTGCCTGAGTCTTGATCAGCTTGTACTTGCCAGCCTCCAGAAGAGTGAGGTGGAGAAGGCAATGGCACCCCACTCCAGTACTCTTGCCTGGAAAATCCCATGGATGGAGGAGCCTGGTGGGCTGCAGTCCATGGGGTCGCTAAGAGTCGGACACAACTGAGTGGCTTCACTTTCACTTTTCACTTTCATGCATTGGAAAAAGAAATGGCAACCCACTCCAGTGTTCTTGCCTGGAGAATCCCAGGGATGGGGGAGCCTGGTGGGCTGCCGTCTATGGGGTCACACAGAGTCAGACACAACTGAAGCGACTTAGCAGCAGCAGCAGCAGAGTGAGGAACAAATGTTGCTGAAGACATCGAGTCTCTTGATGTTTTCTCAGGTGTGTAAGTTTTAGCCCCATGGAGACAACACCTGTATTTGATTACAGCCCCAACAACCTGTATTTGATTACAGCCCCAACAACCTGTATTTGATTACAGCCCCAACAGTGTCTAGACCAGTTAATACTCTGTAGACTCTTGCTGTTTCGTATTTCAAATTCGGGGTCAAAAGTTCTGGTGAAGCTGTGATTATTTCTCATTTCTGTTACATGAAATGGATTAAGTTTTCCATTAGGGCATTTTCCTCCCCAGATAAGGAATAAGAAAGTCACAGGTTTTTTGGGACTTCCCTGGTGGTCCAGTGGCTATAGGACTCCCTGCCCCCAGTGCAGGGAACCTGGGTTCCATTCCTGGTCAGGGAACTAGATGCCATAGCCAAATTAAAAAAAAAAATGTAAGTAAATATTTTTAAAAAGAAAGTCACAGGTTTTTCATCTCTCCAAGCCATTTTTTTTTTTTTTTTTGGCGTTCTCCTCTCCTTGGGGTTAATGGAGTCCTTGGCTTCCTACATCTTCCTGACGTGTTCACTGTCTGAGTCTGGAAGTTTGGGAGCTCCAATAATTCTGAACTAATTTGATGACAAGGTGTTTAGTAAAGCCAACCTTCAGCAACACCATGCACTTGTTCCCCTAGGGATCTCCACTGTCCCAGGATCCTGTCTGGGAACCCCTCAGATCAGATTCCTCCAGGCCCCCTGTTAGGCACACCCCTCGACCCATCTGCAGGTCTAGGTAGACTCTGCTAGACAGCCCTCCAGGGCCTGTTTTAAAAATAGGGATATCCTCTGGATGTGCCTTCTCTGGTAGCTCAACTGGTAAAGAATTCGCCTGCAATGCAGGAGACCGGGTTCAATCCCTGAGTTGGGAAGATCCCCTGGAGAAGGGAACAGCTACCTACTCCAGTATTCTTGCCTGGAGAATCCCATGGACAGAGGAGCCTGGTGGGCTACAGTTCATGGGGTTGCAAAGAATCAGACACAACTGATACGACTGAGCACACAGCACAATCACCCACTTCAGTATTCTTGGGCTTCCCTGGTGGCTCAGCTGGTAAAGAATCTGCCTGCAATGTGGCAGACTGGGTTCGATCCCTGGGTTGAGAAGATCTCCTGGGGAAGGGAATAGCTACCCGCTTCAGTATTTTGGCCTGGAGAATTCCATGATGTTGCAAAGAGTCGGACACAAGTGACTTTCACTTTCACTTTCTGGATGTGCCAAGTGCTTCTTTAAAAATGGATTTGAGGGAAGACAAAGTTCTAGGAGGAAAACATCTACATTTCGTTTCTTTCACTGGATATTTAGTAAGCTTTTCAAATCAGGAACCAAATGTTTTTTCTGACATAAAAATTTCTTGAAATTTCCTATTAAAAACCTCCTCTTCTGGGACTTTCCTGGTGGTCCAGTGGTCAAGATTCTGTGCTTCGAATGCAGGAGGTGCAGGTTCAATGCCTGGCCATCTCTCTAGCGGGATCTGCCGGCCCTGGCCCCCCACCTGCTATCGTCCTCTCTTGTCTTTTCTCTCTGGCATCTACTGCCTCTTGAATCACTCTCATCTATTTCCCCTTTCTGATTACTCTCCATGCATGTAGACACCAGCTCTGCTCCTGTGTGCAGCCGCCTGTCCAGATTTCGAGTCTACAGACACCACTTCTTTATTCATCTTTGCTGCATCAAATCTACCCTTGCTCTAGGCTTGGTCTCACCCAACACCCATCTTGTCAAGGTCACGGGTGTCTCGGTAACTCTTTGTGGTGGGAACTGGAGTCTTGTCTTGCACTCTCTCAGTAGTATCGGCACAGCCGGGCTCTCCTCTCCCAGCAACTCTTCCCGAAGCTCCCAGGACCCCACCCTCTGCCGGTTTCCCTCCCACGTCCGTGGATCCTCCTTAATCCTCTCTGTTGGCATCTTCAGGATTAACCTTTCCCCTTCTCTGAAAAAAGCCTCTGAGAACTCCTTCTTCAAGAATAATCCATGCCCTGGACTGTAAGAGATTAGCCGCCCCCTAGCACCACTGGAACATCACAATTTGTATGAAAAACAAGACAACTTTGGTGTCTGGGCCTCCAAATAATTATGTGAATACCTAGTGTCAAGACAATGTGATTCCTCGTTGGGAATAGGTAGACAAATTCTGGACAAATCCGTGGCCGTTGTTCTTTGTATGACATCCTCTCTCATCAAGTGAAAGGCAAAGCCTAGCTTTGCAATAACAGCAAATCTCAGACTTAAAAGAAACACCTGTCTTACCCAGATCATCCAGAAACTGGAGCAAGGATTAAGTTGCTAAGCTTGCTTAAAAATGTGCAGGCCCAGAAGGGTGAGGTAAGACACAGGGGAGAGGACAGGCCAGTGTGTGTGACAGCGCTTCACACCTACCAGTCCACGCGGGACTCTGGAGCGGCCACAAGGGGGTGGGTGTGGGCAGGATGAGGAGTGGTGTTTATCCAGCTTCCCCCACCCAGTCTCGTTCCTCCCTGTTCAAGGCTCGCTCCCAGGCCCTAACTCCCCATTCAGACGTCTGGCCACACGGAGTGGCTCCCATGTCTCCTAGAGCTCTATCTGAGTCTGCGAGTGGAGGGGACTCAGCCTGGGAGGGACCCCAGCTGACCGGGAGGAAAGGGCAGTCAGGGTGCCTGAATAGAACATCCTGGACCTTCTATACTGCCTCCTCATGAGGCGCTTGTCCAGGCTGAAGTTTAGCACTTCCAGAATTAGCTCCTCCTTTCATTAGACATCTTGCCTTGAGCTGAAACCTGACTCCTGATGGTCAAGGTGGCCTTGCTGCTGCCCGTGCTGTTCTTTCCGAGTCCAGGCACTGGTCACGTGTCCCTCCCACAGCCCTGTGGGGTCAGAGGGCAGTCCCCAGGGCACAGAGAAGGAGCATGATGCTTACGTACACCTGCCAGCAGGGCTGAGTGTCCATGGCCATTGTGAGGTGAACTGGACATGAGCCTGAGCTCAGACTGAGCCAGGCGCTGGACAGTCACCTATCCTGCCCACTGGCCCTCAGTCCCCAAGTGGAGACACCAAGGCCCAAGTTGTTTCCACAACTGTCCTGGGAAGCCTCCTGGGTTACACAAGTTTCCCTGAGGTCACCTTGGCTCATATCCTGCCATTTCCACCCTGGAGTGCAAGCAAGGGATGAACAAAGTCCTCTTGGTTTCGAGCTTAATGTGGTCTTTCTTCAAGTAGCATACACATACACACAGACACACACAAACACATATACCCACATAACACACACACATACACACACACACACACATATATATACACACAAACACATATACCCACATCACACACACACACATATATATACACATAAACACATATACCCACATCACACACAAACACACACCTATATACAAATATAAACACATACACACATATATACACACACACATACACAAACTTCAACCCTAAAATCTTCCCCCACAGCATCAAGTGTGGAACCTGATATGCAGAATTCACAGGTGCACTTCCCAGCTTACTTTTCAGCATTTAGAAGTGTTTCTTGTCTTCTAGCAGAGTTATCAAGTGTTACTATATTGAATTCATTTACAATGTTTCTATTCTGTTTTCAGAAAACTCTAGTTGCTCAAGGACTGTGTGAAAACTGATGCAAAGAACTGACTCATTTGAAAAGACCCTGATGCTGGGAAAGATTGAAGGTAGGAGGAGAAAGGGACGACAGAGGGTAAGATGGTTGGATGACATCACCGACTCAATGGACATGAGTTTGAGTAAACTCCAGGAGTTGGCGATGGACAGGGAGGCCAGGCGTGCTGCAGTCCATGGGGTCACAAAGAGTCAGACACGACTGAGCGACTGAACTGAACTGTGTGAAAACTAACTGCCAAACCATGGAAACAGAAAATTAATGTTAGGATACTATTCCTATTCTGCAGTTCTTATTTGAAAAGTTCTGCATTCTGCATGTCACAGTGTTCACTGATGTAGTTCCTGATGGGTGCAGGTATTAGGTCACTCAAGGTGGAAGCCTGGGGAAGCCTCTGTCGACAAGAGCAGCGTGAGCTCGGTTTCTGGGAAGAACATGTTGGGAATTTCTCACAGGAGACCTGGCCATATAGAGGCATGCGCTGTCACAATGCTCTTAGGGACGGCAGACTCAGAAAGTCCCCACTGAGCACACAGCACACTCCCCGGGGCTGGACTGTGTGCTCAGACCCCAAGGGTGGGAGGCAGGGGGGACCCTGTCCAGGCCGCTGGCCTAGCCGGGCAGGAATGAACTTCTGGTGCCTCCTGGCCGAGGCTCCAGCACACAGTGTCTGAAGGGCTTTGGCTCCCATGCCGGACCTTTGGCCCAAGTGCAGGGTGTTCCAGCACAGCTCAGGTCCTCTCCTCCCCCTGTGGCCTGCCACTCAGCCTCCCACTCAAATGTGTTTATTAGTAAGAATGACATTCCCAGTCTCATTTAGGGCAAAAAGGGGAGTTGTGTCTGACTCTGCGACCCTATGGACTATAGCCCGCCAGGCTCCTCTATCCAGGGGATTCTTCAGGCAAGAATACTGGAGTGGCTTGCCAGTCTCTCCTCCAGGGGATCTTCCCAATCCAGGGATCGAACCCAGGTCTCCCACATTGCAGGAAGGTTCTTTACGGTCTGAGCCACCAGGGAAGCAAATAGAGAAGTGGCCCACAAAACGAGGACAAAAGTTAATTTCTCAACGAACACATTCTGCAGGGTTTTAGTGACTGTTCCTCCCACCCTGTGAAAGGTAGAATGCTTGATTCTGAGACCCTGGTGTCATATTGGGGGAGGAGAAGGGGGCAGGAGGGAGAAGAGGAGCGGAGAAGACGGAAGGTAACCAGAACTGATCTCAGAGCACACATCAGAATGAAAAGAGGGGGTCTGAAACCCAGACCTGCTTGAAGTCCCATTTACCCCGTTTAACCTTATCTCTGTCAATTTCCTGTTTTATTAAACAGTCACCTCCTCTTACCTAGTCTGGCTTTACCCCACCCTGGTTAAAAAGTGGGCTTTATGTATCTGACAGTTGACATAAAGGAAGATCTTTATTTATTTATTTATTTATTTTACTTTAAAAACCCCATTTATTTGAAAATTAAATGTCCACTTTTTTTTCCTTTTTTTTTAATTCTTTTTTTTTTTAACTTTACAATATTGTATTGGTTTTGCCATATATCAACATGAATCCGCCACGGATATACACGTGTTCCCCATCCTGACCCCTCCTCCCTCCCCATACCATCCCTCTGGGTTGTCCCAGTGCAAACATATGTGAGCCTTGGCAAAAACTCATGTCAAGGTAGGGCTGGGTGTGCCGTCTGATCCACGATGCTGGTGTCTCAGGAAGTCAACGTTTTGCTTGAGGTCTGCATGGAAATGAGGGGTGGGGCAGGGCTGTCTTCTGACCCACCAAGAGGCAAAACCTGGTAACTATCTCTTCTGTCTCAGCCGGAACCTACCTCTGGAGGTGGGCAGACCCAAGGCCATCAGTGTCCCAATGCGCTGATAATGTAAATATTTAGCTTTAGGGTTCTTTAAAGGGGATTTGGCTTTTTCAATGAGCTAATTGAAATGGGAAAGTGAAAACAGAAAGAATATAATTTACATTACCTGTATAGTGTACAAAAATATTGTGCCCCTATGGAAATACTTTAAAGTCTTATCTCTGACTGATACATCCTGCAGTCGATGCACACTAAGGAAAGAAACTAATAAACCAGTACATAAACAAGTAACCTTGGACACAGAGTCTGGGAGGAAGCTTTGAAATTGTCTCTTAGCCAGCCCACTCAAGTAGAACATGAAACAAAATGTTAGGCTGCTACTTGGGTTGTTTCAGCAGCATCAAGGGGCCAGAAACCATGTGGAGTGTGGTTTTTCCCACCAGTATAACATTCACCAGGAGGAGGGACCAAAGATCCAGGGTGACTTGCAGGCAGGTGCTAACAGCTGCGGGGCCTTTGGAGCATTTTAGCCCTTTAACCAAACAAGTCTCCTGGGCCAAATCCCTCTTGCCTCCTAAAGAAGCCCTTTAAGAACCACCAGAGTGTTTCAACGTCCACTTTGCTCTAAATGGGTGCTCAGTCAGTCATGTCCAATTCTGGTGACCCCATGGACTGAAGCCCACCAGGCTTCTCTGTCCATGGGATTCTTGAGGCAAGAATACCGGAGTAGGTTGACACTTCCTTTTCCAGGGGATCTTCCCAACTCAGAAATCGAACCCAGGTCTCCTGCACTGGCAGATGGATTTTTAGCACTGAAACTCCTGGGAAGCCCTTTAGCTTTAAATAGCAAGAAAAATTGGTGGAAAGCTTGTCAGAGACCTTAGTGGAAGAAAGTTAGCAACAGGGGAGCCCGGAGCTGTGTGTGGTAAGGATGTATGAACCCCAGTGTTGCTATCAGGCAGCGAGACAGGAATATCAGTGGTGATGCACTCACCATAATCATCGCTAAGACTGGTCAACACACTCCTAGTGCAGTGACCTCCATGGACTCCCATCTGAACGTGCTGTGTCTGAAGCTGCACCATAACATGAAGCGTCTTGTGTTTTCAGACAGGCCTAGCGGGCACTGAAATGTGATTTATGCAAGGAGAAATCACCATCCAAATGTGGGTGTTGTAATGTTGGATACCAAGTGCTTATTAATTTAAATGGTCTTTGGAAATTATTGGCAATAAAATGTTAATAACTTGTACAATATTAACATTGAATGCAATTAATTTGCTAATAAAATTAGTATCCTGAGTGACCGTACATGAAAGAATGTAAAAATTTTGGTTTCAAAATATATTAATGGTGCTACATAATATTTTAAGATCATAAAAAATAAAATGTGAGGTTGGAGAGAGAAGGAGAAAGTATACAGTTAACAATTCTGAATGTAACAGTCTACAAGCCACTGCACGTTGTGAGGACATTCTCTATGATGAACTGGATTTTCTGCCCTAGTGAGTTCTAGAAATAGCCTCTTCAACATCAAGAACAAGAACCAGGGGTGCTGGTTGCATAACTTCACTGAAGAGGTGAGAATGGAAGGAGAGTTTAGAGATGGAAAAACAAGGCCCCAAGAGTGTGAATGACTAGTTCAAGTTCATGCAAGGGTCTTGAAAACAAGTCTTCAGGCAGGTGCTGGGAACCTTTGGTGGTGCCAGCCTGGCTGCGATGAATTAAATCATTCCACTTGGAGACACAGCTGGGGAACCTCGCTCTCGGTGAGGAGCCAAAGCAAACAAGGGCACAGGGTGAAGTGGGGGCCGATTCCTGGGACACCAGCTGAGTGCTTGTGATCAGCCTCCCATTAGAATATTTTCACTGGAATGTTTTAAACTTTTACTTCAACCGTGTCCCACACCCAAGATTTGCAAATCATATATCTGATGAGGGATTAATATCTAGAAAATATAAAGAACTAAAACTCAAAAACAAGAGTAACAGCAAAAACCCATCAACCTAATTTTTAAAGGGCAAAATTCTTGAGTAGACATTTCTCCCAAGAAGACACACAGGTGGCCAATAAGCACAAAAAAAAAATGCTCAACAACACTATCTACTAAGTAAATGAAAATCAAAGCCACATAGAGAAATCATTTCTCATTAGGACGGCTCTCATGAAAAAATAAAGCAGAAAGCTGCAAGTGTGGGCCAAGATGTGGAGAAACTGGAACGGTTGTGTATCAGTGGTGGGACCTACAAAAAGATGAAGAAAAGTAGACCTGTATGTCAATTCCTCAGACAGAATTTTTTATTAATTCATTTATTTTGGTTGTGCTGAGTCTTTGTTGCTGCAAGAGGGCTTTCTCTGGCTGCGGTGAGCAGAGGGCTGCTCTCCATGCTGTGGAGCATGGGCTTCTCATTGAGGCGGCTCCTATTGTTGTGGAGCACAGGCTCTAGGGCTCTCAGGCTTCAGTAGCTGTGGCGTACAGGCACTAGTTGCCCCATGGCATGTGGGATCTCTCCTGATCAGGGGTTGAACCCGTGTCCCCTGCATTGGCAGGCAGATTCCCACTGTACCACCAGGGAAGCCCCCATTAGACAAAATTAAAACATAGAATTACTATGTTACTGCTAAGCTGTTAAATCACTTCAGTCGTGTCTGACTCTGTGCAACTCCATAGACGGCAGCCCACCAGGCTCCCCCGTCCCTGGGATTCTCCAGGCAAGAACACTGGAGTGGGTTGCCATTTCCTTCTCCAATGCATGAAAGTGAAAAGTGAAAGTGAAGTCACTCAGTCATGTCCTACTCCTAGCGACCCCATGGACTGCAGCCAACCAGGCTCCTCTATCCATGGGATTTTCCAGGCAAGAGTACTGGAGTGGGGTGCCATTACTATATGATCCAGCAATTCCACTTCTGAGAAAATACCCTAAAAGAATTGAAAGCAGGAACTCAGACATTAGTTAGTACACCCAAGTTCACAATAGAATTAATCACAGTGGCCAAGAGATGGAAGGCCACCTAACGATCATCAGTGGATAAATGGGCACACGAAAGGCAGTATGTACTTGCAGTGGAACATCAGCCGTAGAAAGGAAGGGGGTTCTGAGACAGGCAACGACATAGCTGAACCTTGAGAGTATCATGCTGAGTGAAGCGTCTGTCACAAAAAGACAAATACTGTGTCTCACTTGTGTGAGATACAAAAAGTAGTCAAATTCATAGAGACAGAAAGTAAATGGTTGGGACCAGGGACTGGGGAGGTGGAGTTAGCATTTCACGGTTTGGGAAGATGAGAACGTTCTGGAGATGACGGTGGGAATAGTTGACCAACAGTGTAAAATATACTTAGTGCTACTGAACTGTACATTTAAACATGGTAAAATGGTAAATTTTATGTTTATGTATTTTACCACAATTAAAAAAAAATCATACAAAGTAAAAAGAAAAAACCTGATACAATTCTCTTTTGAATATTATAATAACAAATAGTGACCAGGAAAGAATGAAAATGAGGTCTTACGCAATATGAAAGGGGCTTCCCAGGTGACTCAGTGGGTAAAGAATCTGCCTGCAATTCAGGAGACACCGTTTGATCCCTGGGTCACCAAGATCCCCTGGAGGAGGGCATGGCTACCCACTCCAGTATTCTTGCCTGGAGTATCCCAAGGACAGAGGAGCCTGGCGGGCTACAGCCCGTGGGGTCACAAAAAGTCCGACACGACTGAAGCGACTGAGCACACACACACACATGCAATATGGAAGATAACAATGAGTTCTAAAAACTTTTGACACTCACAATTATTTGAACAGAAGACTGTCCATTTCCTGGAAAAGAATTTCTTTCTTTAACTTTTAAAATATTTTAGCCATTTCAAAACATGGCTTTCTGCCACATTATTACAGATGCTGTGGGAGAAAGATTTCTTAGGCCCTATTCAGGGACCTGTTTGTTATGTCCAGACACTTTTTCTGTTAAAAAAGTCTTTCTTCTATTTAAACCAAATGTCTCCCATTGCAATTTAGTCTCATTTCTTCTTTTTTAAATCTCCAGTGGATTTGTTGTATTTAATTTATTAGAAAGGATTCCATTTCCAGACTTAAACAATGTGGCAATTAAGCTGTCTTTCAGGAAGCAACCTGCATCTTAGGTTTTCAAAACCTTTCATTTCCTTCACAGAAACAGTGCCGTGGAGGCCAGAGCTGGATCCCTGAGACTGAAGCCTCCTTTAGGAGCGCCAGTCCATGGCAGCCACAGTGGTTTGGGTCAGTCCCTGCTGCTGCTGCTGCTGCTAAGTCGCTTCAGTCGTGTCCGACTCTGTGCAACCCCATAGACGGCAGCCCACCAGGCTCCCCTATCCCTGGGGTTCTCCAGGCAAGAACACTGGAGTGGGTTGCCATTTCCTTTTCCAATGCATGAAAGTGAAAAGTGAAAGTGAGGTCATTCAGTCGTGTCTGACTCTTAGGGACCCCATGGACTGCAGCCTACCAGGCTCCTCTGTCCATGGGATTTTCCAGGCAAGAGCACTGGAGTGGGGTGCCATCGCCTTCGCCGGGGTCAGTCCCTATGATGTTACTAAAACAACAAGGACCATCTGCTCCCAGCCAGCACTCCATCCTGGTTAAGGAGCTGTGTTTACTGGTTATATTTAATTAAGGAATAGGTTTAGCTTTCTGTGACCAATCTATTCTGTAATCAGATAACTTGCTTTCTTGATGTACTATTTTTTTTTAAATTTTTTATTTATTTTAATTGGAGGCTAATTACCTTACAATAATATTGTGGTGGTTTTTGCCATACATTCACATGAATCAGCCATGGGTGTATATGTGTTCCCCATCCTGAAACCCTCTCCCTCATCCCTCCCCATCCCATCCCTCAGGGTCATCCCAGTGCACCAGCCCTGAGCACCCTGTCTCATGCATTGAACCTGGACTGGCGATCTATTTCACATATGATAATATACATGTTTCAATGCTATTCTCTCAAATCATCCCACCCTCGCCTTCTCCCACAGAGTCCAATGGTCTGTTCTTTACATCTGTGTCTCTGTCACTGTCTCGCAAATAGGGTGATGTTCTATTTAATTAATGAATAAAAGATTAATAAGAAGAGTAGAGTTTTCAGCCACAAAAAATAAAATAAGGCCATTTTTAGCAACATGATGCATCTAGAAACTATCATGCTAAATGAAGTCAGACAGGGAAACACAAATATCATGACGGTATCACTTATATGTGGAACCTAAAATATGACACAAATGAACCTACCTATGAAACAGAAGCAGATTCATAGACATAGAGAAAGGACTTGTGGTTGCCAAGGGGGAGGGGGTGTGGGGCAGGGACGCACCGGGCATTCAGGATGAGCAGACAGAAACTTTTATATACAGAATGGATAAACAACAAGGCCCTACTCTATAGCACTGCTGCTGCTGCTGCTGCTAAGTCGCTTCAGTTGTGTCCGACTCTGTGCAACCCCATAGATGGCAGCTCACCAGGCTCCCCCGTCCCTGGGATTCTCCAGGCAAGAACACTGGAGTGGGTTGCCATGTCCTTCTCCAATGCATGAAAGTGAAAAGTAAAAGTGAAGTCGCTCAGTCGTGTCCAACTCCTAGCAACCCCATGGACTGCAGCCCACCAGGCTCCTCCGTCCATGGGATTTTCCAGGAAGAGTACTGGAGTGGGGTGCCATTGCCTTCTCCGACTCTATAGCACAGGGAACTATATTCGATATCTTATGACAAACCATGAGGAAAAAGAGTATGAAAAAAAAATACATATGTATGTGTGTGTAACTGACTCACTTGGCTATATAGAAGAAATTAACAGCATTGTAAGTCAACTATACTTGAATAAAATAAATTAAAAAATAAAGAATGTTAGATAATGGGAAAAAAATGGATTTCATGGTTCCTTCACCTAACTCCTTCTACCACATCTCACACACATACACACACACACACACACACGATAGAGGTTTGAAATTTAAAAATATATATTTTTATAAGTTTTCCTTTTGGAATTCTTGGAGGATATACTTCGGAATCTCAAAGTATATCCAATAGAAGCTATTAATCTCATTGCAAGTAAAATAAACTACACCAATAAATCTGTATTTCTAGGATAGTTTCTACCTGGTTAAATATTTGCATAATCCAGGAACTGGAATAAATATTCAGAACTGGAGGTCAAGCTTTTTCTGTTCTTATCTATTTCCTCATTCCCCCAAGTAATGACATGCTGCTAAAATTTACAGAAAGAAAAAGCAGAAGGCAATCAGTACATTTTAAAGGTAACTTCATATTTTGATCCATGAATGTAAAATGTTTCACAAATATATTCTTAGCAAGGAGGCTGTTCTAATTCGTGGGTTATCAGCATTCATTTCTCTTAGTGTAAATCATTCTTTTTCCCGTCTTTTTAAAACTTAATAAAAAGCGACTTAAGAAGGCAGAACTAATTAGGCAACACGTGTGACCACTGAACTTAGTGGCCAGAACTCCTGAGTAAAATCACCCACAGCCTGCAGGCGCTCACAGCGTCTGGGCCCTCCTGCTGTTTCATTTAACAGCCCCTCTGTCACCCCCACTTGCTACCGCCTCTGCGCATCTTCTCTCTCTCCTCAGATTATTTTATTTTTTATCTAATTCATATATATTTTAATATGAATGATCTACGATGACCTTTCTTTCTTTTTTTCTTTATTGCCACTCCACAAGTGGGATCTTAGTTTGCTGACCAGGGATCGAACCAGCTCGCCTCACATTGGAAGCTTAGAGTCTTAATCACTCAGCTGCCAGGGAAGTCTCTCAGACTGTGTTAAAGCAGGGAGGGGTCACAACTTCTCTCTCCCACACAGTGTGATGCTGCGGTTGCTGTGAGCCCCTGCCTTTCACACACACTTCTTACCATCTGTTATTTTCCTGAATTAATCCTTCTAACAAGGGAAGGATGGTCTCACCTTACTAGAACAAAAGAAACTGTAAAGGCTCTGTTATGATATAGTGGAAGACAGAAAGATGATTTTTTCTTTTTCACTAAAAGGCATTTCTTTACTTTAGGAAAAAAATATTTCAAGGAAAGAAATATTGACTTTTTCATTAGTACATTCCTTCTTGTTTTCAAAGAGGGTGCTGGGCTATGACACATGGTGACTTTGAGCATTTTGAAAAGGCCAGAGCTTTCACAATCCATCAACAGAACCCGACGTCCTTGTGTGTAACCACCTACTGGCCCATGGGCTTATCTGAAAAGGCACGACTTGGAAGGAATGTTGAAATTTAAAAGGCCATTGTCCTTGGTATAGACAACGACTTCCTAGAATTCAACAGTCCTATTTCCTGTCATTTTCATCTTTGGGAAAGTCATGATTTCTGTGAGATGTGACATTTATTTATGGTACTTTTAAAAAGTGTTTGATATGAGCTATTTTCTAATAATTACATAAGGACAAAGTTAGAGGTTGAACCTCAGGTAAATTTACCCACAAACACACCCACATTTATCGATTCAAAAAAAGCGCAAAACACTCTTTCATGTGCTATTATATAACTTATGGCTAAAAACATTTATCTTCAAAGCATGATCCATCATGAATTTTTTTTCTTATTTTTGATACAACAAGTTAAAACACTGTTGGACTGTCTTTCATGCTGATTGCAAAGCAATGAACAAAATCCCAATGTACAAAATTGTACTCATTGCATAGATCCAAATGACTGATGATTGGAATGCATGCACCTCAGTTGTTTGAAGCTTCTCAGTCAATTACAAAACAGATGAAGAATTCGGGACTCTAACGTGAAATTAAGGAGTAGGTGAGAAATGCTAAATAAAGGAATCTGCTCCTATTCAAAGAACATTTTGCACATTTTGTAAAAATGTGCTGCGTTTTATAAAAATCTAGCATCACTGTTCCTAAGTCCTTTTTTCTCATCTAAAATGGCAAAGAATGAAAAACTTCAGGTACTTTATTCAATTAAACTGTGATATATTTTAAAAGTTCTGAGTTTGAAATTTAATAAGGGACTAGACCCTATTTCTCAAAACTCTGATCCTCAAACCACCTGCATCAGAGTTATCTGAGTTGTATTTTTCTCTTAAGGCCTTCAGCTCATTGGATAATGCCAACCTACCTTGTGGAGGGTACTCTGCTTTCCTCAAAGCCTACTGACTTAAATGTTCATCCCATCTTAAAAATACCTTCACAGCAGCATCTAGACTGCTGGCCAAATATGTAGAAACAATGATCCAGGCACTTGACATTTACAATTAACCACCACACAATGGGAAAATAACACTGAATTGATACATGCTTTGTCAATGTAGTAATATTTCCCTTTTCAATAGAATGTTAGAGTTGGAAATATGTTTAAAAATGAAGCGTCTTGACATCAGAGATGCTCAGATCACAGTTGACAACAATCAGAATCACAGAGAGCTGTGTCCTTCAGTTATCTGCTGCTTCCCCAATGACAGACACAATCCTGGCACTCAAGGATGAATTAGTGAATTGCTAACACATACAGCACCACCACGTGTCAGGCGCTGTTTCTTCACAAGCATCATTAAATCCTCATGACTGTTTTGGGACATGGGTCCTCTGTGACCCCACTCTACAGATGAGGAAGCAAAGGCGTGGAGACACTGAGGACCACACCCAAGCTCAAGTTGCTGCAGGAAGCAGAGCCAACACTCACATCAGCCACTGTGACGCCTGCGTACATTTGCTGAACTGACTAATCTAGCAGTCCTGTGAGCCCTCAGAGTCCCAGAGGAGCACAGCTCCCTGTGTTGTTCAGAGTCCCTCCTTTGGCCTTCTGCAAGGGAGGGAAGTAGTCCCAGCAAATACCAGCTCTTCCCCCAAATTCTCCCTCTTGCCTCTTCAATCCCACCCAGAATTCCACCCCAGGCATCCTTCAGGCTGCCTGGGGTGGGTGACTTGTTAGTGTTGGGAGAACTCACTTCATAGCATCTGGTCAGTCCTTGGGGAAATGTTCTAGCACTGCTTTTAGGATCTGACAGTCCTTGACGTGTGTTTTATAGTTTACTATTTTGAGTTCTCTGCAAAGCCCAGAGAATAGTGAAAGTTGTATGGATTTAATATCATGGTGTCTTAGCAAGGCTTACAAGACCCGTGGTTCAGTGTTAAATTGAAAGTTCTGTGAAAAAGACATTATTTCATCTTATTTATTTAATTCTGTCTGCAAAATGTGAAATACTTCTTCTCTACTTATTTATTCCCAACTTAATTAGGGTCCCAGAGTCAACTCCTATTTATAGAGGTGTTTTCTCGAACCAGAGTAGACACCTAGGGATCCCTACAGAATGAGATCCTAAAGGGCTTTTGATGAACCTTGATTGCAGAATTAACTCACATGCATCAACTGAGAGAAAAATGCTAAGCATAAGAGCTGTGAGATGTTTTATTCAAGGTCTTATTGAGAACTATGGGCTTCCTTGGTGGTTTAGATTGTAAAGAATCTGCCTGCAGTGCAGGAGACCTGGGTCTGACCCCTGGGTTGGGAAGATCCCCTGGAGAAGGGAATGACAACCCATTCCAGTGTTCTTGCCTGGAGAATCCCATGGACAGAGGAGCCTGGTGGCCTACAGTTGATGAGGTCACAAAGAGTCAGACACAATCGAGCAACTAACACACACACACACACACACACACACACACGCACGCACATTGAGAAATGTAGCCTGGGAGGCAACCTCTCAGGAGCTCTGAGAAGTTGTTCCAAAGAGCAGGAGTGGGAGTGGGAGGTGAGTTTATTCATCCTTTCGGCTGGGGATTACATGCAGGCAAGTCTACATCGCAGTAAAAGGTTACTGGCAGTCACAAAGGTATCTTAAGTTAATGATTTTAGTTCTTTTCTCTGATGGGAAGATGCAAAACTCTGGGTTCATCACCATTCTTCCTGAGACATACACTTTACTTTCTAGTGGCCTGTTTTTCTCATGCCATCGCCTTAAGCCCCTCTGGCTGAAGCAGAGGGCACAGGCCTGCAGTGCGTCAGTCCCGGCACAGGCTGGGTGCTAAGCCAGGTCTCCAAGCTCCATTTAAACCAGGCTTGCTTAGAACTTGGATTAAGACCCCAAGACAGTACAAATGCCGTCTCAAGAAGACAGGCAAAGGCCCTCTCAATTAGCTTGCCATGGGCCCCAGGTGGGCAAGTCCTCGTTCTCAGACAGGAGGAAGGTGAAGTGCAGGGGCTCCATTCTGGGATAAAGGGGAAGGCGGATTTGAGATGCTCGAGGTGAACCGATTGCTCAAACAGCCTCTGACCGAGTCCTGGTATACTTGTTTCCTGTGTTTCGGGAGAAGAGATGCTGTGGGCTACATTCCTTTGGAGGAAATTACAGAAAAGTGTTAAGTAGTTAAACAATAAAACAAAACAACAGGATCTCTCAGTTCTTGCAGCCACAGATGTACTGGCACAAAGAAGGGCATGTGGTCGGCCGTGGAACACTGTTTCCACTGAATGATGCTGTGAGCTTGTTAGAAATGCAAACCCACGAGGCCCATTGAGAGCGTCTAAATCAGAATCCCCAGGGATGGAGCCTGCCAAGCATCAGCTTGTGCTGCTGGAAAACATAACTTGTTTTGCACCAGGAGGCAGGAGAGTGGATAGTGGTGAACACCAGCCACCCTCACTGAGCCAGCCTGCTGCAGGCACTGCCCGGCTTCCAGACACAGAAAGATAAAAGGCCAAACAAGTGCCTGTGTGCACAGAGCTCACCTTCCATAGCCATTTCCCAGAGGTGCTAGTGGTAAAGAACCCCCCTGCCAAGACCCCCTGGCAAGACATCCCTATCCCAGTATTAAGGCCTGGAAAATCCCACTGACAGAGGAGCCCAGTGGACTGTGGTCAATAGGGTTGAAAAGAGTCGGCCATGACTAAGTGACTTAGCACGCATGCACGCACCTTCTAGAAGGGTGAGTTTCATAAATGCATAAACGGCTCAGTTTCCCATGAGGATGAGAGCTACAGTGAGAATAAATCAGGGTCATAGGGTAGAGAGTGACGAGCACAGCCTTGAGGGAACCCAGCCCTGAGAAGTGGACATTTGGATGAGAAATGAGATGGCAAATGAGACAGTAAACCGTAAGCTGCACAGAATGTGCTATGCTCCGTGTGTCCACAATAATTATGATTATTAAGATTCGGGGGAGCAGATATACATAATTAATAAAAGAAGACTTTCTGGATTATGTAAAACCTGAATCAGGCATTTTGCCCGCCCTGCAAGACATTCTTAGAGGTTAAAGGAATTTATTCATAGAAATTGAAACCTGGAGTGACTGGAGGTGCAAACGCCTGAGAACAGCTTAAGTCACCCCTGGAGGGTCAGCAAGTGTGGAATAAAACCAGGAAGCAGGTTCACTGGACCCACAGAACAGGAGCAGGAAATCCTGCAACAGACTGACCCAGCTGGCTAAAGCTCTCCACAATTCTAAATAAAGAGATATTCAAAGTTCATTTAGAAGAGCCAATTCAAGCCCATTAAACTATGGTATGCAAAATTTGTGGCAAGAAATTATGCATGCTTGAACTGTAAACTACACAATCCTCATTCTCTAGTCATTCTTCTCATTAAGTCCTTTTTTGAGTCTATGTTTATAAAGTCCTGCTTCCCTGGTGGCTCAGAGGATAAAGCATCTGCCTGCAATGCAGGAGACCCGGGTTTGATCCCTGGGTTGGGAAGATCCCCTGGAGAAGGAAATGGCAACCCACTCCAGTATTCTTGCCTGGAGAATCCCATGGACAGAGGAGCCTGACAGGCTACAGTCCCCGGGGTTGCAAAGAGTCGGATACGACTGAGCGACTTCACTTTCACTTATAAAGTCCCAGGTGGAAGAACGCTTCTAATTTCACTATCATTACAATTGTATTACAAATATTAAAACACGATAACAACCTTGAGAGGTCGCAGAGGTTGTAAAGTGGGAAGGGAAGAGGTAAAGGGTCAGTGGAAGGGAGTACGAGGCTGCAACAGGAGACGAGGGCTGACACAGATGGTCCTAAAGACGGAAATGGTAGTAGGAGACATAAATGCAAAAGGGTAAACGCAGGGGAGCAGGAGCAGTGAGGTAAGTGAACCATCTCCACATCTGCTGTTCGAAGAGGAGAAGAGTGTCCGCATGTGACACAGCAGTTAACCTGTGACTTTAGAAAAAGAAATGAGCGTCCTAAGCATTTTTAAAGGAGTAGTGAGGAGAGTGGGTCAGGGATAAGGAAGGATGGGTGAAGGAACTGTTGATGGTTTCAGTTCTATAGCAAGATTTGGCTTTTATTCATCATGACACATGTGACTTTGATACAATTGAAAAATGCAAATTATAAAAGCCTTTCCAGGGACCATTATAGATGAATCCCTGGGTGAGTAGGATCTGATGATGAACTTCAGGGCGGCTGCCACGCTCGGATGCTCACAGCAAATGAGGTGCAGTTCTGGATTCAGACTGCCATCTTCTTTGTGTCCTCACATGGCAGGCAGGAGGGCTGAGGGAGCTCTGGGCTTCCCTGGTGGCTCAGATGGTGAAGAATCTGCCTGCAATGTGGGAGACCAGGGTTCAATCCCTGGGTCGGGAAGATCCCTTGGAGAAGGAAAATTCTTGCCTGGGAAATTCCATGGATAGAGGAGCCTGGCAAGCTACAGTCCATGGGGTCACAAAGAGTTGAACATGACTGTCTAACACTTCACTTCTTCATTAGCTAAGTTCGGGGCAATACATATACATTTATGCTGAGTGCATTTCTGTTTCATGACTTTTATTATTCTGTTCTCAGACTGAAAGCATCTTGAGTCATATTTTCGATTTTTTTTTTTTTCTTGTCTGCTGCTGGTTATTTTACCTTTTCAGTGGCAAACAAAACTTTAAACTCTCTTGCCTCTGAGAACTGGGCCTAGGGTCCTCAGAAGAGTAGCTGTTACTAGAATTGTGGTTTAGTGTGAAGGAAGTGGCTTCCTATTTGAGAGCGCATTTCTCAGCTTCATAACACAGCAGTAAACAGGATTCCTGGGCTTCTGGCTTGAATATCTAGCAGGGAGACTTTTCACACTCATATTCTGCTCTTTTCTTCTTGGAAAATTACTGTCCCCCGCCCACAACCTTTGCCAGTAGCTTGAGCCGTGCGAGTAATTCTGGCCAGCAAGTTGGATTATTCATCTGCTGGCGTTAGTGAGCTGAAGAGCTCTCTTTCCCCATGGTAAGGGCTGTACAGAGCACATGTTGATTTGGTGGGGTCTGGAGTGCTGAGCCAGCCCACTGAGGACAGCGACCTAGAGTTCACCTGCTGGACCTGTGTCCTGGGAGCCAGTGCAGTGTTGTGTGGTAAGAGCGGCCCAGTCTCCCCAGTGCAGCTTGAGAGTAGTACAGGGTTTTGTCAGGGAGCCACACAGTGTCTCCTCCAAATATGCACACTTGACCCTGAAAGGGTTCTCTACTAATAACCATAATGGGAGGACAGTTGTCACCTGGGATGGCCACAAGCAGACCAGGATGTACGGTCATCTTCAGTCTGTGGCCTGAGAATGTCTGACCACCAGACAGCTGCCCAGTAACATTCTCCAGTGGTATACTGGAATGCAGTTCAAACTGCAGCAGATGGTGCAATTTTAGAGCCTAAGTTAAAACAAATATTCTTTCCTAGTCAAGTGAATTTTGGGTGTGAGCTCATAATCTCTGGAACTACTGAGAAATTTCAATTTGAACTACACTTTCAGATCTCCTGTGTCTATAAAGGGGCTTCCTCGGTGGCTCATTGGTAAAGAATCTGCCTGCAATGCAGAAGCCACAGGAAATGAGGGTTTGATCCCTGGTTAGGGAAGATCCCCTGGAGGAGGGCATGGCAACCCACTCCAGTATTCTTCCCTGGAGAATCCCATGGACAGAGGACCTAGCAGGCTACAGTCCATGGGGTCGCAAAGAGTCGGACACAACTGAAGAACTTAGCATGCGTGCATATGTCCATGAAGATGAAACATTCTGCGTTCTTGGTGAGGTCAAATCCTTGAGGTGGCTCTCCTGGTTGGGGGCCGTCATCTCACAGTGCTTACTGCTAAGATGCCCATTGTCCCCACTGGTGTGGACCCTTCACTCCTGGAGGTTCTACTGAGTCTATTCTACACTACAGACATGAGAAAACTTAGTGAAGCTGGAAACGTCAAGAGTAAAAGACCAGCCTCTCTAGCTATACTGTGCATCCATTTCCTCCGAGGTCTTGTCCCCTGCTTGATAAAAAAGCTTTTGTTTTGTTTTGCTGCTCGCTGGACCCAGGTCATCTGTTTCATTCCCATCTGGGGAATGAGTGAAAGTTAGCTTGGGGCCTAACTGTTATGCACACAAAGTCATCCTTCTGTCCTGCCAACAACTTCATCTCTTCAACAAAGTGAGGAGCCATGTGACTTGGCTACCTGCTTAAACAGATCAAGGGAAAAGGAAAAGGTGCAGAATAAAAATATAAACCAGAATCAGAGATGTATTTCATCTTTCAGCCATTTAAGCAGAAATTGAAGGAAGCTCAGAAAACAGAAAGCCCTCCTCCTGTAACCTTCTGTTGGGGCTTACTACTGAGGTTGAAGTCCTCTGTGATTAGAACTCTGTTAGTTAATTCCTTTGTAAGGATTCTAGCTTTTTTCAACAGTTGTCTTGGTAAATATACTCCTGGAAGGAAGCCAAGTTGATTTTTGCATGTGAAGCATCTTGATGTGAATCCCTTTATAGTAAGTTTTTTCGAACACAGTGCTAGTTCTGGGGCCAACAGGACATATCATGGAGAAGCAGAGGGAATATCAGGTTAAAAGATCACACAGTGGGGGAAGGTGTGGACAAGACCAGGGAGGCGTCCACTCTGGGTCCTCCCAGTCTCAGGCAGTGTGAGGGACCAGGCAGAGGAGAAGAGCTGAGGTGCTGCTTGTGTTATGTGCTGGTTTGTGTCACATCCTGGCAGGGGGCAGTGGGAGCCATGTGATCCAAGCACCTGTGCTTTGGGACTGCCTCCGTCACCTAACCGTGACCTTCAGATTGGGCTACACTGAATACTTGTCCAGAGTGTCTGGGGTGGACCAGACTCTGTAAATACCTCCTGGAAAAAGCATAGAATTTAAATCACGTTCTGATTTATCTAGCATTTTTGCTAAATGGAATGGTGCTGATAATTATTTAGGCCCAGGCTTTGCTTTAGGATTTTTCACTTAAATTCTCTGTTCTGCCCTAATAATGGATTTGTTGACACAACCCATATTTTCAGTATTATTTTTAGCAAACTATTCCAGTTAATGAGATTTTTAAAAACACTCTGTTCGAAGGCCAGTTGGTTCTAGTCAATTCCTCCTAATTACTGTGTTCAAGATTACCAACCTATTTAGAGCAGGAAGAATCTATAAATACTAGTTACCACTTCACTGCCTAGACTACTCATTGCTATAGTTCAGTTTTGGTCAATAAAGACAGGCTTATTGACCAGGGAATTTATCCTTTTCTTTTCAGAATTCAGATGCCAAGGCTTACACACACACACACACACACACACACACACACACACACAGTCTGTTTACACTGTGACTCACTGAGGCAAACTCTCAGAAGGATGATAACAAACTCTCACAGCAACAGTGACACACGGTAGACCTCTTAGCTCTGATGGAAGGCTCTGGGGTCAAGGGCACATGAAGAAAATGAACTTGGCTCTTTGTTGCTGCGAGAGTCTAATGACACCAAATCCAGCTGCAGTTTACCTGCCAGACTTAGTCCCCTTACCCCTTTGTGCCCTATGTTCAGGTAAGATAGTCTCTACTCTTCAGAAGCACACCGTGAACAACCTGTTAATATTTCAGGGTTACTCTGTGTTACCCTTTGTTCTAAAATAACCATTCTCATTACCTTTGCAATGCAAAATTTTCTTAATTTTGGACCTTTTTTTTTTTTTTTAATGCTAGTATGGGGCTCCTGGCTGATACTGTTTTTTTTTTTTTTAACTTTTCTTGGCTGTACAGCTTCTGGGATCTTAGTTTCCTGACCAGGGATTGAACCAGTGCCCCCTGCACTGGAAGCATGAAGTCTTAGCCAGGGAAATTACTTTCTGAGCCATCAGGGAAGCCCTAATTGGCTATACTTCAGTGCAAAATAAAAAGTTTAACGAAAAAAGGATGAGGGTTAGATTTCTCTTCTCTTAATGTCTAGTGAGCTCTAAAAATGGAACAACTTCCTGTTTCTATTTATTAGTGCCTGACTGCCCACAGTAGAAAAGATGGTGAAAACTTGTCTCCTTGCAGAAAGGACAGGAAAGAGCTGTAAGTTTTCATGGAAATAGAGTATCTAAAATGCTATTTTTGTCAACAAAAATATCTTCACTATATTATGTTAGTAACTTAAAATATATAAACCTAAGATATAAAGTTAGATTATGGCAATTTCTTCCCTAAACTTCTTAACCACATAATGATACTTGAGTTCCAGAAAGCAGCCTGTTTTGCAAATTTTGAAACTAAAATTAAATGTAAGTATTTGTCATAAGGAAATGATTCTAACTTCTGTACTTTAAACTATTAGAGAGGGGGCAAAATCTGATATGTGGAGCGAAGACAGGTTCCAAGGAAAGTGAAAAAGGCTAAGATAACTATACAGTCATTAAATAATTATCAATTGTTTAAGATAAAGCAATTTATGTCATCACTTCAAAACAGTTATTTCATCTATTTAAGTGTATATGGTAATAAACTATTTTATTCATCAACATCTTAGATCCATGACATAAAAACATATGAGCATAAATATAGCAATCTCTCAAATGATTTTAGAAATAAAATTTGCTCCTTAACTTGGCTGACACTTGCCCTTTTTATCTTATTCTTATTTTCACTCAATCTATTGATTTACTTATTAATAAATGGATACTACACATTACTTTAAAAGCCATCTGGCCAACTTAATATTACATAGTATATAACTGGAGTGGTAGGCATATGCAACAAGATAAGTAATCCTGCTGCTGCTGCTGCTGCTGCTAAGTCGCTTCAGTCGTGTTCGACTCTGTGCGACCCCATAGATGGCAGCCCACCAGGCTCCCCCATCCCTGGGAATCTCCAGGCAAGAACACTGGAGTGGGTTGTCATTTCCTTCTCAATGCATAAAAGTGAAAAGTGAAAGTGAAGTTGCTCAGTCGTGTCTGACTCTTCATGACCCCATGGACTGCAGCCTACCAGGCTCCTCCATCCACAGGATTTTCTAGGCAAGAGTACTGGAGTGGGGTGCCATCGCCTTCTCCTAAGACTTCTCAATTTAGGTGGTCAAGGGGCTAGCTGCATAGCTTTCTTTGAGTTTAAAGACTTCCAAACCAATGGAAAAGAGAAAAAGTGTTGATGTAGGAATCAGTAGTCCATTATCAGATAAGTTATTTTCAAGTAAATTCCTGAAAATGTGAGCAAGGAGGCCTAAAACAATCATTTAAATGTCCTTGGCATTTTTATGTATTGTCAGATAGAATGAAAGGCATCTACATATAAAAGCAATGTAACACAGACACATGTTATGGCTTAATATAAGAGATTAAATTTCTAATTAAAATTCATTTCTATTTGGATAGTCTGCACCAACAGGTTTCCTTCTCAATATTAAATAGAGCAGAAATTTTGGAAGTGACTTTGGGAGAGTATTTTCTTTTTAATTGCACATACAATTCCTTTATTACTTTGATTTCAATAGTTACTGAATTTGAGAAGCTAAAACCAACTTTTCTGCTTTTTAAGTATTTTGCTATAAATACTTCCGGTGGAGGCAGGTGGGTGGACAGAGCAAGGTATATGTTTTTACATTTGTTGTTTGGTCTCAAAAGAATTAAATTCCTTACTGTTCCAGGTTGTTTTTTAAAAACACTCTCATCATAAAATAACTTTACATAAACTTTGTCTTTTTTTTTTTTTTTTAAACACAGTAAGAAGTTTCAGAAAACACAGACTAGCTTTGAAATGCTGGGAAACTAATGGAGTCTGAAGATCAGCTTGGCATTATGGGTGGATAGTTCGGAGGGAAAAATAAAAAATAAAGAACAGTCACTAAAGGTTGAGGCCCCCAGAAGCAGCAGTGGTGCATGATTCTGGGTGACTTTCCCATTTGGAAAGGATTGTGGGAGAAGTCTTTCCCTTCACACCCTCAGTCACGAATAGTATCTTTGAATGTTTACAAGGTCAACAAAACATCAGATCATAGCTCAAAGGACTGAGAAAGCCTCATGAAGAAACCCTTGGGAAGGTCCATGAACAGTAGGTACAATTTCCTTAGCCATGTGATTTACAAACATTGGGAATACCAGGAATGGAACGTTTTCACCAAAGCAAGTTTTTCCACCCAGTTTCATATGTACGAATTGTATGTAACTTAGGGAGGAAAAAGTACTGAAAAAGTGTATTTTTAAGCTTTCAGCATTGACCAGAATCGCCCAGAGGACTAGTTAGCTTGGGGTGGGGCCCCTTGAATTTGCACTTCTGGGAAGTGCCCTTAAGATTTGATGTCTCTGGGCCCAGACCACATTTTGAGAACCACTAATTTACACAAAGTCTATTTCACTTTTCTACTAGAGGACAGCCACCTAGATAGATTGTCATAGAGAAATCCTTAATTTTGACTATGATGTTTCTTAGAATGTGGAGTTAAGTAGTCTTTAGTGACTATGGTGGGACACAATACCAAGGAGATGCCTTGTAGTAAGTGTTGATGGTTGTAAAGATTGTCACCAAGTTGCCCTTTTACCTCTGTCAGCTCTGAGGCTGTGTTATAGTTCCTCAATTTGTAAATTATATAGATACCATTTCTCAGGAATGTAGGGTTAGATGCTTTCTCCACATTTAAATTTAGTTCTACTCTAGAAAATATTGCCATCTTCCCAACAAACTAAATTCCTGTTTCTTAAAATCAGTATGGAAATGCCACTGTGTTGCCCTTGTTTTTCAGAGAAAAATAAGTACAGTGAGACTAATTCTCTTTTATTAGAGAGGAAGTATTTATTTTTATTGTTTTTTTTGGGGGGGGGGCGGGGAGAAGGCGATAGACTTGTAACTGTACTGAAAATAGTACAAGGAAATAAAATTGCAGAACAAAACAGTTCCATATTTAGTAGGATTCAGTTCTGGATTTTCCCCAGATATTGCAGGTCAAATGAAAGATAGAAGGAAATTCTTCCAGGCCTCAGACCAGACTTGGCACTCATTATAAATCATAACCAAGGCCCGTTATGCAACAGAAGTGTTTGCAAATGACTAGGTGATTTAAGGTTAATCTGGGCAACCCACAAAGACCTCTAACCCCCAGGTTGAAGAAAACAGGCAACAACTCTTGTCATGACTTTGGGAAATGTGAACTTCTAGGATGGTTACAGTAGTTTGTATTCGGAATTTGATTTCATTTAATAAGCATTTGTTGAATGCTTTGCCAAGTACAAATTGGCACTTGCCATCTATCTACCTCTACAATGATTAAATCATGAGCCCTTGCAGCTGCTGACCTTCAACATCCCCTGAAAGGAGTTCAGGGTGGAGATTAGGAATGAGGAAACCTGTGCTCTGGGAAGAACGCGTAGAACTGGTCTTCAGTTATTTTCAGATTTTATGAGCCTAATTCCTATATCTCCCCATAGCTAGAAAAGTACTAAAAGCATCATTGATGACATCTGCTCCTTGTGATTAGCAGCAAGGCTGCCCAAATGCATATGTACCCCACCTTCACAAAAATTATATGCAATACAAACCTTCACCCCTACCACTTTGGAGTAGTTCTTCAGAGCTACCTCAATTGCTGTCTGTCTCCTGGGCTATAGCTCTCATTTCCCCGAATAAAACTTAACTCACAATGCTCATGTGGTGCTTTTTCCCCCCTCCAGTCAATGGCCTCATGTGTGCAAATTAGAGATTTTTTGATATCACAAGGCTCCTGGCTACCCAGGGTTCTGTATTCGCAGTGTATTCACTCTGGTTATTTTATGCTTAAAGTTAAAACTGAAGCAACCTGGTGTGAAGAATTAATTTATGAAGGCAAGGGAGCAAGGGTTACTTTCCTGTTTCCAGGGCCAGACCTGCTGCAACTACAAGCCAAGAACTCTAGGAATAAACTGTCTTGTGGGAATCTAGATTAGTAAAGTCCAAATAAATTTCTAAATAATTCCAGATGATGGGATAGTTTAAAATCCTACTAGCCATTCAACAAACGTAGAGTATCAGTCTTGCAGGAGACCCTGCACTGGGCGCTGGAGAGCAGCAGAGAACGAAGCGGGCCTGGGTGCAGACTTTGGGGATCACACACCAGTAGGAACGCACACTTACCAGAAGCAAATCATTCACGAAAAGTGCTAACTGGAAGGCATACTCAGACATGGTTTGAAGGTGGAGAACCCTGGGAAGACCCTGAGCTGTCCCCTGATCTGCTGTCTGCTGTCGAACACCTCACCCACAAGAACAGCACTGGGTCCTGTTTGATAATTCGTACTTACTAGCAGTCTTGTTACAAATGACCTGTGGTCAGCTTTCAAGCAATTGCGGAAGAAGAGAAAAAAAGAGGTCAATTACTCTGAGAAATTCCTATAGTAGACTGCAGAAAGTAAACATAGAAAGAAATGGAAAAATCTGAGAAAATGCTGTGGCAGGTGTTTCAGCAGTTTTCCTAACTTGACCATTTTTAGTTACCCAGCCCATGTAGGAGATTTTCGGGTGCTGAAATTCCTGCTTGGTACGGCAGAAAGCGAACCTTGCGAGACTGCCACGTGGGCCCGTCACAGCTGGGACCTGGGGCCGGGCGCCGCAGATGGAGCGATCCTGCAGGAGACCCGGGAGGGCGGCCGCCGGGCCTGCATTCATGCTCCGTCCGCTGCAAATATAGCAAACGGGACAGCAACTGCTCTGCTCGCCTGCGCTCTCGCAGGTTCTCCGCCAACAGCATCTGACTTAAACGGTTCCGTACACGGTCAGCGCGACATCCCGAGCGCCCCAAATAGCTGCTCACCGGGAGGCCCACAACGGAGGCGGCCCGCACGTTCGTAAGGCCCGCAGCCGCGGACAGAGCCCTTCCGCCGGGCAGCCCTCGGTCCGCTCCCGGCGCCGCCTGCCCTGACTGACGTACAGGCGCCCACACAGCAGCGGGCACCGCAGAGCAGCTGCACCTAGCGCCCAGGTCTCGGTTCTGGGACCGGCCAGGGAGCGCTGGATAGCAGCTGCAACGCGGAAACCGGTTTCCCGGGCTTCCTCTTTCTGAAGCCGCGTCCCGGGACCCTCGAGACCTCGCGTGGTTTGGGTCTGGGGGCGGGACGACCCGAGGGGCGGCGCCGGATGGAGCGTCCCCGGGCCTTGTTGACATCGGCGTCCTCCCGCCCGCCGCCGTCCGCGCATGCCCGGTAGCCGCCGGCTCCGAGGCCGCGGCGCTCGGGCTTCCCCCACCTGCGTCCCGGCCCCGCCCCTCCCCCCGGCGGCGGCGGCGGAGGCTGCTGCGGCGGACGTGTTGTTTTGGCGGCGGCGCTGGCTGCTGAGGAGCCAACCGAGACCCAGCGCCTCACCAGCACCGGCTGCGGCGGGCCCACCGACCGCGTCGCCACAGGTAAGGCCTCCGTCGAGGGCTGAGGGCGGGGGCGGGGCCCAAGGGTAGGGTCCGAGGGGCCGGAAGGGGAGATGGAGGCTGCAGGGGTGAGTCCCGGAGGGTGGTCGCTGGCCCGGAGGCTGAGGGGCGTGAGGGAGGTTGGGGGTCGGGTGGGTCAGGGCCCGGGAGTCGAGAAGGGGGATCGGGGGTCTGTGTCGGGATTCTGGGCCAGGCGGCTGAGGTCGAGGGGGGCCGGAGGCCGGGAGTCGGGTCCGAGCCGCTGAGGTGGTCGAGGGAGCCTGCGGGTGGAGAGAGACGGGTCCGGGGGTCTGAGGAGTCGGAAGGGTCGCGGGGGCCGGGGCTCGGGGCCGGGCTGCCGAGGGGTGTCGAGGGGGCCGGGGGTCTAAGTAATCGGAAAGGTCGCGGGGGCCGGGGTTGGGGGCCGGGGGTCGGGGCCTGGCGGCTGAAGAGGTCGAGGGGACCGGGGCGGGGGGTGGGGGTGGAGGGAGACTGGGGCCCCGGGTTCTAAGGAGTCGGAAGGATCGCGGAGGCCGGGGGTCGGGGCCGGGCTGCTGAGGGGCGTCGAGGGGGCCCGGGGTCTAAGGAGTGGGGAGGCTCGCGGGGCCCGGGGTCGCGCCCGCCGCTGGGCAGTTCCCCGCCCCCGTGACTTTGTTGTTGTCTTGGAGGAGGCGGACCTGCCCGCTGGGGCCAGAGCGGAGGGGAGGGGGTGTTGGGGCTGGAGCGGCGCAGCCTGTTCCCACTTTCGGTTTTGGGGTTGGGCGGTTACTCATGTGAAGTGCGGGCTGGTCCCTAGGGGGTTTCCAGCGCCGGCGTGGAGGGGACCCAGGAACGGGGCAGCAAGGAGGGGAGGATTGTACGAGTCCGCGGCCATCCCCCACCCCAATACTGTGCTTTCATCTGTCTTCTTTAACATTTAGAGAACCTAACTATGTTTTTTAATGTTACTTACTAGAATCATTTGGGTATGGAGGAGGTACAGTTTGTGCCAATAATTTTTTCTCCTAGTTTTTAATTTACCTTTATTACTGAAGTATTACATTCTCTTTGAAGAAAGAAATTTAGCAGCCTAACCATACAGAAAGTCTCCTCCTTCCCCTCACCCACCTCACTCTCACCCATTTCCCCTCCCTCCCTTAATACCCAGAGTGTAACCAGTCTTAAAGTGTGGTGTTCAGCCATTAAGGATTTTTCATTGCATATTAAACTTATTGTAAATCGACTATACTTCAAGCAGACAAAAACGAAAAACAAAATGGGATCATACGTAGCACATAGTTTTTATTGGTCAACAATATCACAATTATTTCTCTCTTTTTTTTTACATACCTTATTCTTTCAATAAACTACAGAGCTATATATGTAAATTTAATAGCTGACCATTGTTATTTCTATAATCTTAGCTTTTATTTAGCTTTTAATAAAGTCTACAAAGTGATATTTTGAAACATAATAAAACTAAGAATGTCTGAGGCCAGTTGAGGATACTTACATATTAGAAAATTGAGTAATATGTTTACATAGAACTTAATGGCAGCTTGCAGGAGGCTTGGATGACTTCACAAAGCAGGTTACTGAAATAGTTTCTTTTTTGTTTTTTTTAAGAGTACTTTTCAGAGTAAACTTAAATTCCATAGGGCCAGTTGAAAGCAAATTCTGTCACTCAAAGGAAAACTGGACTGTGTATGAGGAGGAGGTAGGATAGAAGGCCAGCGGCCCACAGGTTCGTGTTTCAGGCCGGTAGGAGGTAAACTCTTAAGTGGAAGGGTGACCCTAGCTGCTTACCATTCAGCAAGATAGAAAGCTAGGAAGTTAAGTTTTATAGTTCTGTGTGCAGACGCTGGAGGCTTTGGTGATTTAATCACTGCCCTGTGCTTATTGAAAATGTACAGCATGTTCATCTTGCCCTCCAGGGAGGACAACTTAGTAAGGGAATCATATGGAACCACTTGATTCTCAGCACATGTAGCCCGCGATCATAGGCCCAGCTGTGTAGCGTTTTATTATTTGGGAAGCTGTGTTCAGAAGGAATCAGAAACATCCATGGCATTTTTAGTTATCGTGGCTGGTAATAGAAGCACTCTTTCATGTATTTCTCACAACCTAGGTGGCATGCTGTCCATTCTATGGATTTTTAAACAGAGGCTCTCAAAGTCAACTGCTCAAAACCCTGTTACCTTTTTACTGGTAGTGGCTAAATTAGACTTGGGCATGCTTCATGCTCCACACATGCTGCCAAGACCATGTGGTTTGCTCTGCCGTGCTACCCCCATTAGTGAAAATTACCTTACAAAATCACTGATCTCAGAGTTTCCTTCTCCTTTTTGGCTTGTAAATGTTCCTTAAGAGTAGAGACATGAATATAATTGTGTGCATTGAAAAATAATCTAAAGGATAGTTAGTGTGAATCTATAGTGATATCTTTTTAGATGAGGTTTCTGATGGAGTGTTATTAAAATATTGAATACCTTGGAGTGATGCCGTTAACCGGGAAGATGGGGATTGTGTTACTTTAGTCTTTGGTTACTCTACTAGATGCCGTGCTCATTTGGGCATCATAGTAAATTGTAGCTCTTACAGATACTTCTATTCTGTTCCTTAAAGACTAGTCTCATTTCGTTTAGAATTATGAACCCAGTTACACTCTTTGTAAACTAATATGATGAAAAGAATACAAAGAGGGCCCTAAAAAGATTGATTTCCATATTTATTTTGGTCTTGTAAAACTACATCGTGACTGGCAATTTAATAGCATCTATGTCTTAATGTTATGGTTATTAATCTGTTTTGGTTTTCCGGCATGTGTGAAAACTGGATTAAAGAAATATGGCAAATACTGAGGTTAAAGTGTGATAGTTGTAATATATATGTATTTGAGAAGAAACCCACGTATAGGAAAATATTTGAGCTTTTATTCTTGGCAGTTGTTAAAGGATGTAATTAGATGCACATTTAAGTGGCTAATCTGCCATCGCTTGTCTCTTGGACGACTCATGCTGGATGTAAGTGGGTTTATAGCTGTGGGATATAAACAACAGTGCAGCACCAGCAAGATGTCTTTAGGATACACTGGTACTCCCAGCCCTAGGAGAATGGAGAGTCCAATACTGTGTGTGCATATTCTCAGAAATTAGTAAGAGAGGTCTTATGACTGGTGGGTAGTAATAAAAAGTTTTCCAGTTTAGCCTAAAAAATCCTTTCCGTGGGGGGAATGCATTCATGAGTAGCCAGAAATCAATAAACTTTTACATCCTATGAATGGTAACGGTAGCATCAGCATCACCTAGAGTTTAAAATCTAGATGGGATTTAAAAGCTAAGTATAAAACAACTCTGGAATTGCCGAAAGGACCTGTTGCCTGACAACTTTGTTTCTAAGGAGAAGTTAGTTCAGATGCAAGATCTTGAAGCCAGAATTAGAGGGGAGAAAATCTGAGAGTTGGCCCTCAGTGTAGATGGAGGGGAGTCAGCTATGTGGATGGAGGTCAAGGGAAATAAGAATGTGAAAGTTACAGTTCTGAGCTTAGAGATACTGAAAAAAAGTATGTCTGGGGGTTGAGTTGCAATAATTAACACTATGTGGTAACCTGCAGGCTCTTGTAAACCCATAATGACCACATTATCATGAGTCAGTTGAGTCTGTAATCTGAAGAGCAGTGAGCATCTGAGAACTGTGGGCTGTGAAGTACCCTGAGGCCCTTGTCTTCCCTGTTCTCCTGGCCAGCATCTCAGACTCCTGGGCCCCGTGGCCTTTGTTTTCTCACCTCACTGAGGTGCAGGCCACCTGAGAGGGCCTCCTCATCTCCCTTTGGGAGCTTTGTTTTCTCCCTTTTGGCCACCACAGGCCTCTTATTCCCACTGTTCTTTCCCTCTTTGTGAGGCCCGAGTTCTGCATAGCTTCATTTTCTTTCCAAAGCTTCAGATTTGCCTTTAACTTGGTTTCCTTGAAAAACTCTTTTAAGTGGCTGTCATTTTGTTATCTTGAATCAAATACATTCAGAGCTGAAGTGTTTTGTTTTCAGATTTAATTTTTTTTCTCCATTTACTTGTTTATATTAATCATCACGTTTTCTTAGTCATCTGGACTCAAAGGACATCTTTGATTCCTCACTTTACTTTTTTTAGAAATGATTTGTCATTTTATTGCACATTGTTCCTGATTCTCCTGTCTTGCATTTTCACGGCGGTGAAACAGTTTTAATCCCTTTGCTTCAGCTGTCGTTAACAGGAGACAACCATAATCTCCAAGTTTGTGCCATCCATCATGCATACTGCTATCAAGTTAACTGTCCTAAATGCAACCCTGATCATTTTTTTCCCTGCATGGGAACAAAGCAGAGCTCCAAATTTACTGTTTCTTCTGACAAAAGTCACTGTGCTGGCATGCTTTGTCTCATTTGGTCCTCATGATAGTTTATGTCTTTATGTCTTAGGTACTATTGTGTCTTAAGTACTTTATGTCTTAGGTACTATTGTGCCACTTTACAGGGAAAGAATTTGAGACTTCGTGAACCTGAAGGAGTTGCTAATAGGTAGAAGACCTGGAGTTTGAATTCCCAGCCTGTCTTCCAGTTCTGTGTTCTTGAAGAGTTCTGTACCTCCACCCAGTGGCTTTTGATCAACTCTGGGATACAGTCCCTGTTCTTCACCTTTGTCTTTCAAAAGTGCCTTACCTGGACCCAGCACTCCTTCTCACATTTGTTTCTTGTTTTATTCAAGCTTTTGGTTTCTTATACATTTTCATTCAGGATTTACTCCCTTTCCCATGTCTGCTTTTCAAGGAGGTGCCTGTGCAGAAAGGCTAGCTGATGGGCTGTATTTCCTTAGGGCTCCTGTTCCCTGTCTGCTAGCGAGGTCTTTTTTCATTCATATAGTTGTTAACCTCGTGATGAGAACCTTATACTCTGAATTTTGAGTACTCTAACAGTTGTAATTGGATTATAAAATGTTAGAAAGCAGAAAATGTATTGTAGACGCTTAGGAGATGTGTGTGAATGAAAATGATCTCTGGTCACCTGCCCCATTAATGGTAATTTAAGTAGTTTTTTATTTTAATTGGTAGATGACACAGTAGTTTAATGGAGTTTTTAATTTTGTGTATGTAACAAAACCGGATTTCCTTATTGTAGGCTATCAAATGAGTTAAAATTTCAGACTCATTTCTAGGTAATTGTGATAAGTAATTTGTAAAACTACTTATAAGTGTTTTTTTACATGCACATGTCTAACCTTGAATTTATCATGGTTAATGATTACCATGCAGAGGTTAAAATTTTATATTTCTCTATATTGCCTTTTGGAGAAGGAAATGGCAACCCACTCTGGTATTCTTGCCTGGAGAAATCCATGGACAGAGGAGCCTGGCGGGCTACAGTCCATGGAGTCACAAACAGTCTTACATGACTGAGCAACTAAACAACAACAACATATTGCCTTTGCATCTTGTATTACAATTTAAGTATTACATTACTGTAAGTACTATATTAATGTAAGTATTTTATTAAGTAATTTGTTTTTGCTTTGTTATATAAAAATATAATCCTTTCTGGTAGAAGTTGAGAATGTAGGCTATCTCAGTGATGGCATTGGAGTTTAATAAAAGTGTTTATAGAAGTTTATTAGAAAAGTGTTTAAATAATAAAAGTGTTATTCTCAGACTAATCAGTTTGTCAGTCTTCCAGCTCTCAACTTTATAAAGGATAAAAATAATCATAAATACTTCCCTGAAAATAAAAGTTTTAATCAAGTTTATAGTAATTGATTTTAAAAACATATAGTCACATGGGTCAAGGTATAAGTGTTATAAAAAGTTTATAGACTGAAAGTGACTCCTCTTCCACCTCACATTTTCCCTACTGAGAGGTAGTCACTTATCTTTGGAATGATATAGAAGAAGCAGTTTGTTTGTTTATAAGTATATTTGAATAAATATTTTTCTTTCAAGTTATGATAAAGTATAATGTATTGCAAATAGTTTCACTTGCATTTTTCACTCAGTGTATCTCTGATATTCCATAACAGTAGATAAAGAATGTCTTCATTCTTTAAAATTTTTTTGCAGCCTCAAAGGATCAGCTGTATGTCACTACATATATAGACTATATATATATATAATCATTTATTTAACCATATTCCCTACTGATGGACATTTAGATTGTTTCACATTCTTTACTGTTACACACATCCATTGAAGCAACTGTTTGAAGGAAGAGAAATAAAAACTGGAAGATCTTTCTAGAGAAAAATAAAATTTGAAAGCTAAAATGGCTGTTTCTTGGTGGAGAATCAGATGGATGCCTTTTGAGGCTGCTGATGAAGGGTGAGTGAATGGAGAGAAGAAGGGGACCATGTGAGGATTCTGGGAGCTGTTGACAACCTAATGGGAAGAGGGGGGATGGCAGTGGTGAATGGCAGCAGCTTCCGGGACCAATTGTCTGCTCTGGACGAGGCCTGCTATGCCTGTATTTACAAGTTCTGTGCTCAGAAATGATTCTTGATATCTGGAAAATCATCTCTGGGACTGTGGCCTATAGTAGTATATCTAACATAGGCAACCTTTTCAGGGAATGGAATAAGGTATCTGGGTGTTTTCTGGAAGGAAATGTCATGGCCAACAACACAATATATTTTATGAGGTCATTAACTTTTTTACTGTAATATTGTGTGTTCAGAGATAAGATTTAAAGTACTGAAATAAATGAAGTTAAACAAATTCCTCCTTCAGCAAACCTCTGCCATCCACATCTGTTTCTCATGGGTTGTTTGGGTAATAATGATGGCTTTTTAACAGTGTGGTGTGAGTCTTTTCAGAGTTTATGTATAAACAAAAATAACATTCATGCATCTTAGACATGTCAGTCAGAATCCTACTGAATAGCAAGTAATGATAAGACTAATGAAGGTCAGAATTGTATGGTTTAACAAGTAAGTGACGGTGTGTACCAGGTAAACAGTGAGTGCTCCTCGATTCCTTCAGACCAAGGGCGCTCTGAGTGCAGAGTGGCGGTGTACAGCGTGTCTCAGCTGCTGAAGTGGTGCAGCTGTTCTGCCAGCTCACTCCTAACTGGTCCAGGAAGGTTTCCCAGGCTGTGCTTCATCCGTGGTGGTGTAGTGGTGGTGTATTTAGTAAGCATGGCTTACTAAATAGGGTTACTGAACAGGATAATAAAAGGTCATTTGTTTTTGTTCATCCACGGACCCCCGCCACATATAATAGCTATACCAATTCACTGTAGAAAGACTAGAAGATATGGATAAAAAAGAAATAGATCATTGGGAATGCAATCATTGGGATGGTGTCTCCTTTAGTTAATTCTCAGAGATTTCTGTATTAATGAGAACACCAGCTAGAAGAGCCCAGCTTTATAAACCCTGCTGTCAAATAAGATAGATATATTTACTTGGTGATAGAAGCATGGAAATTGTGATCACTTGAATTTTCTCTGACCTGCACGCTCTGCCAGGTAACCAGGACTGTGGCAAGGCCTCGGCTCAGCCATCAGGTTGTTTGTGCACATGGTTGAGTGCTGAGTGGTGTAGCTGTTGTGAGGGAGCCCAATGTGTCAGTGGGTGTCGGTACCCTCCTCTATTGCTGCTCCTGTGGTAATAGTTCAGAGCTCTTACTCTGATAACAAATCATTGTATTTTTGTAATCCATCTTTAAAATACTGGATCTTTAAGTGCCTTAGAGATATTTACAAATGCCATAGCTCAAAAACAAAACAAAAAAAAATCACAAAAAAACACCCGCACAAGTGAACCTTTCTTTGTCAGACAGTTTTGAGAAGGAGGGTGTATTTTATCACCCTCCTTAGTCTCCTGTTTGCATTGTAGTCTCTTGATGACTAGAATAGATTTTTAAATTCATGGTCAGTCATCTCGATACTCAAATATAAGAGCAAGTTTTGGAATACATGAAGGTAGTTACTACAGTTTTACTTTTAAGAAAAAGCCTGGCAGTGCTCTGTAGTGATTTAACATATATTGTAAAAGAATACATTGTGAAAGAATTACTTTAAATACTTCTGAACCATTTTAATGGTTTAATGGACTTGACTTTTTTCCTGCAAATAGAGTGATTTTGAACCTTTATTCTTTTTTGAACCGCAGAAATTAGAAATGGAAAAAGAAAGATTTAGGCTTTTCTACAGTAATTTATATAAATATCTATATTGTAACTGTTCCTGAAATTGGTTTGGTTCTGAAGGAAAGGGAGGGAAGTCACCATGGTCCTAAACTAGCTGAGTTACCTCACTGTTGATGGCAAAAAAGCTTTCTGCAGGCTTTCTTCTTATTAAGGAATTGTTCAGTTGTCACTTTATTTTAATAACCCCTGGTTTTATTGTGCCTGCATGGTACATTTTGTATGTATGTGGTCCACACCTGCACACAGACGTGTGCCTGAATGCCCTGTTTTCACAGATACCATTCCCTGTGCTGCCTCAGGAAGTCTCACAGCTATGTGGCTGATGCTCCTGCAAGCTGTGCACTGCGTGCGTGCTCACTCAGTCGTGTCTGACTCTTTGCAACCCCTTGGACTGTAGCCCATTAGGCTCCTCTGCCCATGGGATTCGCCAGGCGAAAATACTGGAGAGGGTTGCCATTTCCTTCTTCAAGGGATATTCCTGACCCAGGGGTTGAACCTGGGTCTCCTGCATCGCAGGCAGTTTCTTTACCACTGAGCCACCTGGAAACCATATCTGGGAGCTGTGCAATATGAGATGCTAATATTTTGGTGCTTTAACATTTTCACACTTTCATGTAAGTATTTAATCTTTCCAACAGCCTTGTCAAAGAGGATCTTGTCTGGCGAGTATCACTAGTCTCATTTTTATAGATGCAGGAATTGAGACTCAGAGTTACTTCCTTGTCCTGAGTCTTGTTTTCTTTCCTGTGAAATGATCTGCAGTCTTCAAGAACAAAGGGCTTGATGTAAGAATAGATCTTGAACTCAAAGCCTTTTCTGTCTCCTAAGCAAGTTGGGTAACCCCTTTCCTTGGAAGTAATACTGTTACATAGAGTTTTGAGTTAACGTACATAAAAATGCTAAAGCTTAATACACAGTAAGTGCTCAGCTAATGACAGTTGCGCTAATGATAAAGATAATAATGTTTTAGGAGTCACATACTACTTTTCAAAGATTATGGAACCTCACGCGGTGGCTCAGTGGTAAAGAACCACCTGCCAATGCAGGAGACATGGGTTCAATCCCTGGGTTGGGAAGATCCCCTGGAGTAGGAATTTCCAGTATTCTTGCCTGGGAAATTCCATGGACAGAGGAGCCTGGTGGGCTACAGTTCATGGGGTCCCAAAGAGTTGGACATGACTTAGAAGCTAAACAGTAACAGGAGTCACATGCTATTCAGAGATTATGAGACCTTACATAGCAGTAGTGTCCATTTAAATGAGAGGCCAGGCCTGGGAGCAGTCTCATATCATCAGTATTGTGTGGGTGGAGTCAGAAGTGAAAGGAGAGAGAGCCTTGGAGGAGCCAGGAGAGCGGTGGTTCTGGAGCCACATCAGGTCTACATGGTCATGTGTAAAATAGCAAATTTGAGTCATCTGGTCAACAAGAAACGAGAAATTCCTACAGCGAAAGGGAAAGACAGAATTCTACACTGTGGAGCATGTGTCCTGCATGCGTTAGTCCCTGAGGTTTTCCTAACATACTGTTGTCACTGATGTTTTTGGTAATGATCTGGGACCATCAAGAAATGTTGACTTATATTGGATATTTTCAAAGATTGTGGAACTGTCACACCGTAGGAAGACTTTGATCAATTTATTTTACTCTTTGAAGCTTAAAGAACTATCTTTCAGTTATCTGTAGCATTAGTTCTTTTGGCTGTCTGTGGTGTTAGAGAAAATGAATTTTACTAAATTTGAATATGTACATTTTATTTGATTCTTAATCAAATAAAGAGTATAGTTGATAGTAAGGTTCATGGTCAGTGTTAAGGTAAACGCCAGGAGTTTAGACCTTCATAAATATGTTTGATTCTGGGCCTTTTTCTCACTTAGTTCAAAGCTTATTTATAAAGTTCGGTGTCTGCTTGCTTCTTTTTATATACATTAATCGCTCTGTTGTGCAGAGTGTTATTAAAATCAAGTCCTGCTCCTAATTGTCTTAATATCCTTTTTGCTCACGCATCTTTCCATTCATTTTTAGTGGTAACACACAAAGCACCACCTGCAGGGCAGTGTGTTCTTAAAAGCGTGCTCCCTCTTGCGGCCAACCTGGGTCATACTGCATTCAAGTTGGACAGTTTTGAATCTGCTGCAAATATCCTGAAAGGTACCAGCAACTGAGAAAAGGTGCCAACTCTCACATATGGGGTCTTACTCATGCTGCCCTTACTTTCTGTCAGCACTCAGAATCTGTGTAGTGGCTTCCCACTGTCCTAAAAGCAAGGTCAGGAATGAAGCAGATTGGTGCCCTAAGTGGTTTTAAGCTTGAGCACAGTTTTTCCCAATGGTATAATATATTAGGAATGCTAAAGTTTTTTTTGTGATAATGCTCAAGGCTTAGGGCTGGGCATACATTGTCTTTTATAAGAAAAAAATGATACATGGCTTAAGAATAACCAAAGCAAAACATTGATGGTTTTATTTGTTGTAGTATTTACAGTTAGTACATCAAGTGGAATTTCAGGGTCACCTTTAAAGTCCTCGTGCAGTTATTGTGTGGTATAGTTGTTATTGTTGCAGAGGGCTTTAGATTGTCTTCACATGATCATGCCTTATACTTAAGTGAATTCCAAGTTCTGTAAAGGAACATGAGCAAATCTCTTGCCACTGATTATACAGTGATCTCTTGTTTCTTTTCCTGTGTCTTGGGTGAGTAATAGGTGGGAATGGATTCAGTCCCCAAGTGTACAGATTTAATTCCCCATGGATCAATCAGCGTTCTACTATAGAGTTTGGGTGGTATGGCAGACAGGTAATGCCTCCTTCCCCAAGATGTTCTTATGTTAATTCCTGAGCCCTGTCGCAATGTATTGGTCATCCTGTATGGCCAAGGGGAATTAAGGTTGCTGATTAGCTGACTTTAAGATGGGGAGAGTATCCTATATTACTCTGATGGGTCCAGTGTAATCACAGGGTTCCTTAAAAGTGGAAGGAGGAGGCACAGTGAGCACTCAGCTTGATGGGGCTGCTTGGAAGACAGTGGAAAGGGCCATAAGCCAAAGAAAGCAGGCAGACAGCAGAGAAGTTGTTGTGGTGCCTCCTTGATCAAGTCACCAGCAATCTGCTCTCTGGGGTACCAGGCAGAGATGTTCACTGAGAGCTGTTTCACCAGAGGCCGCTTTCCACCAGATGCCCATGGGGGCTGCTGAGGGAACTGGGTGCAGGGACCCCCGCTGAGCTGGGGAGCCTGCCAAGAGATGACCAGACTGTCCAAGGTCAGGAGTCCGCAAGAGGAGTGAGGCAGAAAGTTAGGGTGAGGAGCGGAGAGGAACAGGAGAGCGTGAGAAGGAAGCATTATTTGTGGGGCCTGTTTGGTTTGGGAAGAGAGTGGTCCTGACAGGTGTCAGCAAACTGACCCATGGGTTAAACTGGGCCAGCAGTTACGTGTAGCCTGCAAACTAAGAATCATGTTTACATTTTTAAATGGTTGGAAAAAAAAAACAGAAAAAGAGTAATATTTTATGATGTGAAAATTGTATGTAGGTTTCAAGTGTCCATAAATCAACCTTCTGGAACACAGCCACCCTGTTTAACTTATAAGCTGGTTGTGGCTGCTTTGCTCTGGAAGCGCAGTTCAGAAGCTGTGATGGAAACCGTGGCCTGCAAATCCTAAAATATGTGCAGACTGACCTTTTATAGGAGTTCAAGGCCTGAAGGTTAAGTACAGTGGTGGAAGGGTCAGTGATTCGATACAAAACATGCTTGGAGAATGAGATGAGGACCTGGAGGGGCAGTGGGAGCAGCTCCTCAGAGATTCCGACAGTGCAGTTGTTGGGGCTTTGGAGTTTGAACAGTTGTGAGGGTGCCCAGGATGATGGTTAGGTCTGGCAACAGAGGACCTGCAGCTCAGATGCCAGAGTCCTTGCTGATGACGGGGCCTGGACCCTGAGGGCCCTCAGTGTGGATGGGGAGGTCGACAGAGTGAAAAGCAGTCATTGCCAATCTTCTAGGCCTTCATAAACAAGGTGTGTGTGTGTGTGTGTGTACACATAAATACTGTAAACTCATATCATGTGTTCACATTGATTCCTCCAGTTCCATCCAGCTCACCAGATATACCCTCATGGTGTGTATGTTGAGAACTTTATATGTAGCTCATTGTTTACTCTTCACAACTTGATGATGTGGTTATTTTTCCCATTTTATAGACAGGGAAACTGAAGACCACAGGTTAAACAATTGGCCTGAGACGCATGGTCAGTAAATGACATCAGATGCTTTGTTTCCCTCTGATGTGATCTTTCTTTGGAACCAAAAGTCCAAAAGGCAGGAAGAGGAGGAAATGAGAGGTTGAGGAGAGGGAAGGAGAGCTGAATTGAACATCTTTTCAGCTAAGAGAATGGGAAGTTCTTCTGAGTGAGGGGTCAAGAACCTGTGGGCCAGCTGTTGTGTTTCAGAAAGGTTCATGGCTTGATAGACTGGATTTGAGTTGTGGCTCAGCCCCTGCCATCTGTGAGCTTGTCTCGTGGTCTCTGAGCTCTGTCCTCCTCAGTAAAATAAAATTGGTGCCTCTTCATAGGTATGCTGAAGATATAAACTCCAGTGCTTAGTAGGTAGTAGGTGCATAGGAAATTGCCCATGTGTATGTTACCACTGCTAAAACAAGGGTAGGGTTTGTATTACCATTGATGTAAAGTTAAGTGAATGTTCTCAGCAGTGTTTGGCATGGAGTAGTGAAGCCTAGCTTATCCTCTTCTTTTTCTATATTCCCTGAAACCTATTTGTCATGATTGAAAAAGGATTTCCCCTGTGCGGTTGCCTCCGTACTCGAAGCAACCTTGGTCCATAGCTCCCATGACAAGATCCTTGAGGGCCCAAAAAAGAAAGGTCCTTTGTTCATGCCCTCAGATAGTGTGTTCTGCTTTGTGTGGGTCACTCATCTTCTTCCCCCAAAGCTGGGAGCTCTCTGTCCCCACCTCTGCAGAGAGAGGAGCACACAGGAGCTGCCATTGGCTGCTTGCCACTGAGCCAGGAGGAGAGGGAGGAGTCATTGTTCAGTCTGTTCTCTTCCCCTTTCACGACATCTGTCTGCCATCTGCTTGCTTCCCACCTCCTTTGACTTGTCTTTAACCTTCTGTAAAACATCCCTGAGCTGCCTGAAAGACATCATAATATTAAACTGCGTCACCAGTAGTTCTTCCCCTCAACCCAAATACATTCCAGTCGCAGATCTGATTTTGAAAGAATAGCAAGCAACCTTTGGAGCACTTACAAATCATGTCAGGTGAGCTTCTGTGAATGTGCCCTCTGTTCTTCCATGCCAGACACATCCTAGAGAGAAAAGGCTGCGGGGTGAGATGTGTTCTAGGAGTATAGGCGACTGCTTCCTTAAACTATTCAGTCCTTTATTCTACATTTTGTCCCTTTCTGCCTTCATCCTTTCTTCTTGTTCTCAGAGTCCTTATTTTGCTTTTATGTTTAATGTAGGACTTGAACACCCCTAAAACTTTTTTTCTGTGTTACAGAAAATGGCAGAAGGGAAGCAGAAAAAATTGTGATTGAAGTAACAGAAACGCTGAGACAAGAATACTCATTCCTAGATAACTAAAACTCAGTTGTGTTCAAATGCAGGTTTAACCGATGCCCAACTAGCAGAGAAGTCAGAGCCCTGGGGAACCTTAGGAATCAGAGAATTTAGCCTCTTCATTTCACAGGTGAGGAAATGATGTCCTGGAGGGATACCTAGAGCCATACAGCAAAGTTGTCACTGGGGTCAAGGCTGGACCTTGGTCTCTTAACTTGTGTTTGGTACTTTGCATGATTGAGATGGAATTACCTCAGAATTAAATGGCAAACACATCCCATGATGTACTGCTGTAATGGGTTTTTAAACTACTGTTTTCTTTACTCATAAATGAACTGTATTTCAAGTTAGGGGATTATGGTTGAATTATCAAAATATTCACTACAGATTTAACTTGCAGACTCTTCATATGTACATTGATTCTGATCAATTTACAATCTCTTGCTCCATAGTCAGGGGATTGGCTACTTGGATGCATCTATCTGGTGGCATATCATGGCCTTGGATTTTGCAAGTATTTTTGATGGCATGAATAAATAATTAAGACGTATCAAGTGAAAGTCTGAAATTTATATATATACAGTATAATACTAACATTGTGTTAAAAAAAACAGGAATATTCATGCCTAGAGAGTAAATAATAGTGGCTCTTTGAAGGTTAGGATTATCAGTAATCTTTATTTTACTTGGTTTTCAAGTTTTCTGTGAATTTATATACTACTATTATAATCAAATCAGTGAATATTATAAAATGGAATTTATAATAATTATGCATATAATTTATATGTAATATAGGATTCATTTTTCACTTTTTTCAGAAAAATGTATATGATAAATGACATCTTTGAAGCTCTGTGATGTAAATTATTTATATTATGACCTTTTTCTGTTCCTTGATTTTTCTGCTGTATACTTTTATTTAGTGTATTTTTATTCCTTAGGAAATTATTGTCTGTGTGTCTCTATTGTACTTCATCTGGTCTAAATAAATCAATACTGCTCTCTTTATTTTTACCTTGTCAGTTTTGTTCACATAACGCATGCACACAGTTGAGAAGGTTAAGTGATACTACAGGCCTTGACGACAGCACAGCAGCTCCCGGCTCCACCTGTCCCTACTCAGGAGACTGACACCAGAGGGGATGGGACGGCATGGAGCCGCCACAGAGCACGGGAATGCTGCCTCCGCGGTGCACACTGAGATACTTGTGCAGCGTAGACAGCTCTTACTCTCCATTGCAGATAAAGGGTTAGCTCCCATTCCCCTTGACATCTCTACTCTCATTCGCCCCGGGTGGTTAAACGACTATTCAGATTAAATAAGGAATTATGTTTGCACTGGTGCTACTACGTAAATACTAAATATTGTCTTCCACAGACCAAATAACGAGTTCCCATTCTAAAGGTCCTTTTGTTTTCTGGTGGGTATTGGTTTTCCCTTAACATCCTGTTTTAGTCCCTCAGTGTGCCCTGTCTGTCTCTGAGCCTTCCCTGGCAGTCTGAGGCCCAGGCTCTGTGTCCTGGGGCCTGCCAGCTTGCCTAGATCCCGGGTTCTTCTGGCCTCAGCAGCACTGCTGTCTTCCCCAGGCTCAGCTCTGCGGTGCTGTGTATAGTGCCTTGAGTGGGCATGTGGCCCCCATCTCTTCTACATCCTGACACCTTTCCTTCCTTCTGCTGTCTGTGCTTCTCCAGGCAACTCTTCTGATTCTTCATTCCACCTGTATCTGGGCTGGGTGCCCTGTAACATCCTTGTGTAACTTCTGTGCTCATCTCATTTTGGAATTGTTTATGCCAGTTGTTTTCCACATGTGGTCTGGAGTCCTTGAGGTCTTCTGAGAGCTTTTTAAGGGCCTGAGAAGTCTGTCCTGGGTTTTCTACTGTAACCTCTGAAAACACCTACTGTTCTGCAAAGCAACTGGGCTTGTGGGAAGCACAGCTTTGGGTGTAACATTCAAAGCCTGTGCAGCCAGCTGTACCAGCAGAAACAACAATCTCAATAAAATTTCTAGTGCAGCTAAGTCTCTGCTGGGGTCTGTACCTGGCTTTAGTCAATCAGTCCTCCACAGTCGTAACCCCAGTGATCATGGTCCTGCTTTAACCGTGCTTTGACATTTTGACATTTGACCTGCTTTGACATTCAGGCCCTGAATATCATTTTACGTGGAGACAGATGTCATTTTTATTTATTAAAATTAAAAAATCTGAACCTGGTTATAGCCTTCATTAGTCTGTTTTACAGAGAAGGCAATGGCACCCCACTCCAATACTCTTGCCTGGAAAATCCCATGGACAGAGGAGCCTGTTGGGCTGCAGTCCATGGGGTCGCTAAGAGTCAGACATGACTGAGTGACTTCACTTTCTCTTTTCACTTGCATGCACTGGAGAAGGAAATGGCAACCCACTCCAGTGTTCTTGCCTGGAGAATCCCAGGGACGGGGGAGCCTGGTGGGCTGCCGTCTATGGGGTCGCACAGAGTCGGACACGACTGAAGTGACTTAGCAGCAGCAGCAGTCTGTTTTAATTCATGGAAAATGTCTTAGTGTTTTTTCATCTGTATGCACAGTCCCCCGGATCACTTGAAGACACTGTCTCATTGTCTTACAGGAAGGTACTCTATTCTCAGCTTTTTGTTGAAAGTTTTCATAAGCTGCTGAGGTGTGGCTCTAAAGTGTGGAAGTTTGTCCCTTCCTGTCACTTCAGAACATGCACATATATTGTGACCACCACACCTTCATCTTTATCTCCATGTCATTACTCTGTTGACTGTGAGCTCATTTGTGTGTTGGGATTCTGCCTGCAATGCAGGAGACCTAGGTTCAATCCCTGGGTTGGGAAGATCCCCGGGAAAAGGAAATGGCAACCTACTTCAGTATTCTTGCCCGAAGAATTCCATGAACAGAAGAGCCTGGCGGGCTACAGTCCACAGAGACAGTCCACAGGCAAAGAGTTGGACATGACTGAGCAACTAAGTAACTTTTACTTGTGTTAAAGAAACATGCATCCTAGCAGGTTGTACCTTATATTCCGGGAAGCCTTTCCTGACTTCCTCCTGCATTACCCTTTGAGCTTTCTGTTCAGATCTGTTTGTCTTTCCTACCAGACTAGAGGGAAAGGAGTCAGGGAAGTCTGCTTCCACAGGGTGTGGTGCACCTGGGTGACGAGGTCGTGTTCTCTCTAGCCTTCTGAGTGCCTGTGTCTAAGGCCTGTAGCGGTAGATCTGAAACACAGATGCCCTGCACTTTCTAAATGGAGATGTAATTTCCCATGTTAATACTTGACTTACTGTCACCTGAAAGGGCTTCCCTAGTGGCTCAGACAGTAAAGTGTCTGCCTGCAGTGCTGGAGACCCGGGTTTGATCCCTGGCTCGGGAAGATGCCCTGCAGAAGGAAGTGGCACGCCACTCCAGTACTTGTGCCTGGAAAATCCCATGGACAGAGGACCTGGTAGGCTACCTTCCATGGGGTCGCGACGAGTCGGACATGACTGAGCGACTTAAGTTACTTACTGTCACCTGTAGTAGATGTTCCTAAGCTGCAGTAGACTCAGGGGCCTCTGGGAATTCAGGAGCCTTCTGAAATTGTATGCAAAACTTCCAGTTTGTTCATTTTTTAGTAGAGAGAGGGGAGTTTATGGTCAGACTCTCAGAGGGGGGAAGTAGGAGAAGACGAGGGGCTCAGGCAGTGGGGCAGCCTGCTGGTGCGGGACCCTGCTCCTCTCACTGCTTCTCTCTTCTCCAGTTCCTGGCCAGAGTGTGCGTCAGAACGCTTGTTTTTGGCCATGGCTATTGCATTTCTCACTTTCCCCCTTACCTGATTTATTAATTCAGAATTTAATTGATATATGAGTTTGCTTATTAACTTGTTGAATAAAGCTTAAATTGTGTATTCAGTATTGAAATTCTTATTTTAACAAGTTGTACTTATGTTTCCATTCAATTATGCTGAGTTTGTTAAAGAAGTTGTTGTACGCATGTGTGTATAACTTACGTTCTAGTGCTTAAACTATTAAAAGTTGTTAACAAAGTTTGTGGTCTCATCGTGACAGAATTTACCAAAGAAAATCTTAAGAGTTGTATATGTATATATATATGTATGTATATATATATATATAGATTTAAATACACACACATTTTAAATATGTGAGTCTCTTTTTAAGTTCCATTTTGTATTCAGTGATTAGGTAATATGTTCTTCTGTTAACATTTTGAATTTATGTGGTGTGTTTAGGAATTGTTACTGGATTGTTTAGGAATTTTAAATGAAGTAACACGTGCATATTTATCTAGGCTTTCCACACTCTGTAGAAGTCCATGTGACTCAGTGATGACGAGCATGGTCTCTGAAGTCTAGACCAGCAGGGACCTCACCCCAGCAGCATCACCTTCCAGAGCAGCATTGTCCTCTATGGCAGCCACTGGTCACGTGGGGCTGTTCAGCACTTGGAGTATGGCTGGTGTGACTGGCTGGATTTTTAGGTGTATTTAATTTTAATCAGCCTATGTCTAGGCAGCCCTGTGTGAACTGTGGCTGCTATACTGGGCCTCACAAGATGAGGTGACTTGACTCTTCTGTGTCCCAGGTTTCCTCTCTGGAGGATGAGATCACACTTAAGCTACCCTTTGTGGTGGTTTTAAGAATAAATACTATATTTAAGGAGCTTAACTCTGTGCCTGGAAGAGACTATGTCCTTGAGAAGTGGTCGTTAGTTATAATTACTATTATATATTTAATAAACTAGAATTACTTTTCTTTTGAGCATTCATTTAAACCTGTTTATTTTTATTCTTCCCTTTCAGGATTAATTTATTTTTGGAAATCAAGTGCAATATTAAAAGGAAAACAAAACCACACTACATTATTGGAAGCCATTTCTGCTAATTTTATTACAGTTTAAAATTTATGGTTTGATTTGAATACTATCATGGGAGGAGCTGTGAGTGCTGGGGAAGATAATGATGACTTAATTGATAACTTAAAAGAAGCCCAGTATATCCGCACTGAAAGAGTGGAGCAAGCCTTCAGAGCGATTGATCGCGGAGATTACTATTTGGAAGGCTACCGAGACAATGCGTACAAAGACTTAGCCTGGAAGCATGGCAACATACACTTGTCAGCACCTTGCATTTATTCTGAAGTTATGGAAGCATTGAAACTTCAACCAGGATTGTCTTTTCTTAACCTGGGAAGTGGAACCGGATATTTAAGTACAATGGTGGGCTTAATTTTAGGTAATTTTATTTTTGTAAAATTCTTTTTTAAAAAGTAAGCTGAGTTTGTACTGCTGTTTCTGATTTACAGGGTTTATAACTTTGTATACAGCATATGTTTGAATGCTCAAAGTAGTTCCTTCCTTCCTTAAGGTCAGAGTAGTCATCTTTTCTTATTTTCAGCCCTGACCCCCATAGTTAACTTTGCTTTCAGTGCTAGACGTGAAAAGTTCTTGGAACTGTTTTTGATCCTCCAACCACTGTCTGTACTGTAACAACTGAGCAGTTGGCAGGTGAGAGGCTCCAGAGCATCTTGTAGCCTACTTGAGGTCAAGCATCCTGACAGCGGCTGGGAGAGTTTGGTGGGCCCTGGTGTCCTGTGCTGAAAGGGGTGGTGCTGTACTTGTTAGGGATCTAGAACCCTGTGGGGGGCGGAAGATGTGGCACTGCTGGGGCAAAGCACAGGACGCAGGGCGGAGAAGAGGGGGAAGAGTGTGGGTTGTTAATGTGTCCGCCAAGCGTTATTTCTGAAGCAAGGGAACAGCAGTAATCAGAAGGGACAGATAGCACTGCCTTCACAAAGCTTCCTGGTACTCACGATGAAGGCTTGGCATTGCTGAAAGCACTTGACACGGTCTAGTAACTTGTTAAGTGTTCCCAGTAACCATGTGAAGTGTGTATTGTCATGGTTCCTGTGTGTTTAAACTGAGTCACTGAAGTTCAGTGACTTGCCTGTGGTCCCATAGCTAGGAGACGAGAGCTGTGAAGTTGAGCCTGTGTGTGGACAAAGCATGCCAGGGGAGACACTGCTGAAAGGCATGGTGACCTCGGGCGGAGGATGGACAACCACAGCTCACAGCTCCCTTTGGTGTTTGCTGGGCACCACCACGTGACAGGCATCAAGGTGCAACACCAAGGCCCATGTGACACAGACTTGCCCTGGGGTTTGCAGACTAGACTGGCGGGGGTGGAGAGACAGGAAGTGAGCGGTTCTTATCCCATGTGATGTTTCCTGTGGCTGAGGTGTCGTCCCAGGTTACAGGGTCGAGGCTGTGGCTTACAGTTCACTCTGGAGTGCGGGGGAATCATTGGAGGACTTTAGAGAAATGACTGTGATCCCCCTGTGACTAAGCAGTCCTGATTTTTTTTGATTGTCCTAGTGTCAATATTAGTAATGTCCTTTTTGTTGCCAAAGTGTCCCAGTTTGGACAGTAAATTATGTGCTCACATCGTATAGCTTCAGGCGTTTTCAAGCCTGAAATCCCATTGCTCCATGCTGGCTGTCTCTACACTTTTTCTCCCAGTCATGGAGCCTGCAGTTGTTTCACTTAAAAGAAGCCTGTTTATCTCACTACGGAGTCAGTTCCTGATACGTAGTAACTGGTCAGAAAGGTGACATTATTCATTTTTGCCCAGAGAGAAGTTAAGCAGTTTGCATTTACATTTGGTGATCTCTGTGATTCTGAGATAGCATTTTCATCAGGTTGGGATTCCAAGAAATCCAACTCTTGTATCATGAGAGCCTCTAGAAAAGGGATCCAGGATTTGAGAGGATCTCCAAATCCAAGGAGCAGAGTGGAGTGGTAGAGAGAGCTTCTTCCCAAAGTGGGCTTGCTGTCCTTGAGTCAGTGTGCTTCTTTACCAGCTCTGGCCACTAGGGCTCGAGTCCAGCCTCAGATAAGTGTTCTGCTCCTCCAGCTGGTTAGCTGGCTCCTGATGCAGGCGGGAGTTTAGCCAAAGGCCTGGCGGAGAGAAAAGGAATCACAGTTAGCAGCCTTGCTGACTCAATCCATTCCCTAGTCCTGGTCCCTAAGAAATGGGCTTCCTGGGGCTAGCTGCTTTTGTGGGCCATCCGCCAACTTTATTGACTTTTTTTTTTAATTGGAGGGAAATTGCTTTACAACGTTTTTTTGGTCTTTGCAGTACAACAGCATGAATCAGCCATAATTGTACACATATCCCCTCCCTCTTGAGCTTTCCACACCTCATCTCAGCCCTCTAGGTCATCACAGAGCGCCAGGCTGGGCTCACTGTGTTATTCAGCAGCTTCCCGCTAGCTGTCTGTTTTACATATGGTAGTGTGTGTATGTCAGTGCCTCTTTTCTTAATTTGTCCCACCCTCTCCTTCCCCTGCTATGTCCACAAGTCCATTCTCTGTGTTTGCATCTCCATTCCTGTCCTGCAAATAGGTTCATCAGTACTGTTTTTCTAGATTTCATGTATATGCGTTAATTTATTGTGTCTGGAATGTTTCCTCCTCCAACCTGAAGGCAGTGTGGAAATACAGACCCTTGTGTGGCAGTCCATAGGGAGGACATCTCCTCCTGCTCCCAGGCTCCAGGGAGTCACAAGTGTTCAGTCACAGGCATGACCACCCTTACTGGATATTGTTCGGGGATTCGTCTGTGTGTGTTCCTGCAGTCAGGATCAAGGTATAATTTCTCTCCTTTTGATGAGGAAAGTATTTGATGAGAAAGATAAAAACTTTTTAAAAGGAAAGAAAGAACAGAGCCTGTAAAACTGTGATTACAGTTAATCTTGCATCTCTCCAGCTTCTGAGAAGCTAATCATTTTTCTGCTGCTCCCCTTGTTTGGTTTGTGTTTCTTGAGCATTTAATTAAATCGAGGGGACACATCCACAGAAATCCCTTAGCACTCACTCCAGAGGAGGGTGCTTACATGCTCCCTGTAATTATTTGAGTGTGGTGCCTCAGGCTGGGTCCTGGTGCTTCCCATGACCTTGTCTTATTAAGTTCTGATAGCACCCTGGCAACTCAGCACTGCCCTTCAGTCACAAGACGAGGGTGACAGGTGCTCCCTGGTAACAGCAGCTCTCATCCAGGGACGTGCTGGTGTAATCTGGGGGTCCAGGCTAAGGCGGGGAGAGTGGGGGTCTGTGGAGGAGGCCTCTTGGGGAATCTACCTTGCAGTCTTGAGAGCTCTTGTTCAGTGAGAGGAGTTAGGTTTATCCTCACTTCAGGAGATTTCTCATGATTAAAGTATACTTGAAGCAGTTATTCATAAATGGAATTTATTTTTGCCCCACACAGAGAAGGTGGATGATTCCAAGTTCTAAATTGTACCTCATTTCAGATAACTTGTTTAGTTTCCAGTTGAAGATACATTCATATTCTAAGAGTCTTCCTATGAAGAACTGTCACAGAGAATCTAGTCCTTCATTGATGAAGGTAATCCATTTTGAGAGCCCTTCCATCACCCCGTGAAGATTCCCTCCCCCAGCCCCTGGCAGCCGCTTGCCTCTTTGCTGTCTCTAGGTTTTCCTTTTCTGTGCAGTTCATGTCAGTGGGATCGTGTAGCATATGATCTTTCTGTATGCTTGCTTTCCCTGAGTGTTAGATTTTCAGGGTTCACCCGTGCTGTGACATGTATCATTGCTCCATTCCTCTTGGTGGCTGAGCAACACTGTGTTGTGTGGGTAGACCGCATTTTGTTTGTTCTTTCACCACTTGATGCCTGTTTTGAATGATGCTGATGTGAACATTCATGTGTAAGACTTGGTGGAGACATCCATTTTCATTTCTCTCAGGTGGATTCCTAGGAGTGAGATTGCTGGACTGTATGGTAAGTTTGTGTTTAACTTTTTAAGAACTTGCCAAACTTTTCTGGAGTGGCTGCACCATTTTCTATTCCCACCAACAATGTATGAGGTTCCAGTTTCTCCATATCTTCACTGGTAGTGTTTTGTTTTATTTTAAATAGCATCTTCGTGGGCATAACATGGTATCTTGTGGTTTAAACTTGTACCTCCCTGATGACTAATGATGTGGAGCGTTATGTTCCTATGATTTTTGGTCATTCCTCTATCTTCTTTGGTGAAATGTCTATTCAGCTGTTTGCTCCATTTTTAAATTACATTGTTGGCATCCTTATTATTAATGAGTTGTAAGTGTTGTTTTAAGTACAAGCCCTTTTTCAGAAGTATGATTTTCAAATCTCTCTTCATTTCCTTTTAAGCACCCCTTTAGAAAACTCTCATGCCTCCCTTGAGGCCCGAGAGTGAGGGAGATCCAGAGTCTCCTTTCCCCTATCCCTTTTTTTCTGGACAGAACACAGTTCTGCAGGTTTCCATGGTTCTCTCTAAGGCAGATTTTCTTCTCTGCATTAAGCCAAACTTCAGTTTTCCCTCTATCTTTTTACCCTACTTTTTTTTTTTTTAAGGAATTACAGACTATTCTTGGTATGTGCTTTATTTTGGGCTGTGAGTAAATCTATTTTGAAAAGAACCCTTTCCTTTAGGCTACTAAGATTTTCTGAAATCAGTAAAGCTCCTTACCATTTAAACTGTTTGTTCTTAGTCCTAGTTGGGCTTCTGTGTATTTTTTTTCTGTCCATATACCCTGAAGGAAAAGGCAACCCACTCCAGTATTCTTGCCTGGAGAATCCGATGGACAGAGGAACCTGGCGGGCTACAGTCCATGGGGTCGCAAGAGTCGGACACGACTGAGTGACTTTGACTTGACTGACCCTGTATCAGGGACTTCCCAGGTGGCTCAGTGATGAAGAATCCGCCTGCCAGTGCAGCAGCTGCAGGAGACTCAGGTTTGGTCCCTGGTTTGGGCAGATACCCTGGAGGAGGAAATAGCAACCCATTCTTGTATTCTGCCTGTGGGAAATCCCATGGATGTAGGAGCCTGGTGTGCTGTATAGTCCATAGGATTGCAGGGAGATGGGCATGACTGAGCATACACACACATGTACAAGTTTTAGAAATTTTGCAAATTTTACAGTAATTTGAGTATATTTCCCTATTAGAGGTTGAAAGGCAGTTCCTTCAGTGCTGTGAAGGGTGTCAGGTGGATCTCTTGGCATTGTGAGGCATCTTGAGTTTTTACTTTCAGGCTTAACTCTCCAATCTGCATTATCTGTCAGCTGAGCACAGTTGAGCTGTATTTGTGAATTTGCTTCCTTTCTGAAGTGTGTCTGTAACCCTCACATCAGTATTCATCACTGGTGCATGTGTTCTGGGAGAGGGGACGGAGTGAGTTGCTCTCTGGACATGGTGCCCCTGGGCCAGGTCAGGGGTGCAGTCCTGCTCATGTCTCAGGGCAGTGGCCAGAGGATGCACTCACAGCATGGTGCAAACAACTCTGGTGCTGGGCCAGTTTCTTCTGGAGCTCATTTCTTTCATAAAAGAAAACAGACTCTTCTAGGGTGAGTTCTTAGGACTGAACATTGTTGTCTGTTTGAGGTAGGTATATATGTGTAGTATATGCACACTCTTCCCTTGAAGCTATTTGCATATTGTTTTTCTGGACTTTATAGAACATAAACTACCACAAATAATGAGTACTGACTGGATGCTTCAGAAAATGACTAAACCTTTCTCAGTTTGTGTATCTATATGAAATAATTTGTGAATCTCCAGTTTCCGGTGAGGCACTACTCTGGAGCGGGCTCCGTGGCCTCAGCTCTCTCCTCAGTCTTTCCTGGGCTGAGATGTGCTGGACTAGCGCCCATGTGAGCGGCTTACCTATGTCGCAGGGCTGCGCCTGCACTGGCCTTCACACCCTGTGTGGGCGGCTCCTGCAGCATCAGCCTGGGCCACCATCCCATGCCTTCTGCCTGCAAAGATTCTTTTGATGGATTTCACTCCTCTTTGCGTTTCCTTTATAGACACTTACTTTAGCCTGTTGTGGAAGCTTCTTTGCCTTCAGCCTGTGGTGAAGGGCGGCTCCTCTTCTGTCTTCAGGTTACCTCCACGTGCAGAGGATTCACAGGTTTCCAGCACCAGGTCTCTCTGCGGAGCTGTGGACACTGCATCTTCCAAGCTGACCAACAAACTGGATACTTGATTTTCCTGTGCTTACTGCATATCTCTTCTTCAGTGTGCACGAGATTCTGAAAGTTCAACCTGTCTCCACCTCGAGTGACCCTTCCTCACCCTAGCCACACACCAGAGCAGTTGAGGTTGGCTTCTGCCACCTGTGTATCTATTGGTGACTCAAGGCAGAAACCTGAACACCACTCTCTCTTCTCTCTAATTATATTTGGTGGAATAGGCAATACGTTCACTGAGTTAAATAATCCAAAAGAATCAAAAGGCATACTTTTAAAGATTTTCCTTACCTGCCTCTCCTCCACTTTGTCTGGTTGCCCTCCCCACTTGAAGAACAGCGTATGGAGCCCTGGGAACACCTCCGCTTCTGCACAGACTCAATTTAATGTTTATGGGGATGATGGTTGACTTGAAATCAGAAGAATATTCTTAGGTACATGAAGGAAAATATGAATTGCATTTTAGAAGATTTCTAGCAAGCTGCTAAAATTAATAAATTTATTTTGAATGGAATATACTTTTCTGTGTAAGATGTACTTCTGTACAATGCCTCATTCTGTGATGAAATAGATGTGACACTTGGTTTTTTGCCAGTATACTTATAAAGACATGAAAAATACACATTTTTATGCTTTGTATAGATGATTGGCCTCAGTCTTACTTGTAAACCTTTTAAAATTTGGGACCATAGCTCCCTTTATGTACATTTATCTTTCTTCAAAGAGTATTTGTTATGTGTGCCTTTGTGCGAGCTGCTGAGCATACAGCTGTGCAGAAGACATCCCACATATCGTGCGTGTTATTTCTGAACCAGCAGCAGGAGCATTGAGTCAGTTTTGTTGGCTGTTCTTCATTTAGGTCAGGAAATAGTTGTTGAGTATCGATGTGTCTTGGTTACTTGTGACTTGATCACATGTATTGGCCCTGGAGTGTCTTTTGCAGGTGAATACACAGTGCAGCGAAAGAGCTGATGAAATGGCTTCCAGGGGAAGAGGACTGATACCGAACGCTGTTTACATTGCCTTTTAAACCATGTTCTGTTATGTTATAGTTGAGCACACCTTCTCAGTTTACTGACTTTGCTTTGGTGTAATGTTCCAGTGTAGACATGTGAGTTGCAGTTGTAAATTACTCAGCCACGTTAGACTTGGTGGGTATTATCAGCCCACTGGGTGGAGGTGTCTAAAGCAGCTGGTTCTGACATCTGTTCTTGATAGTTTGACATTTTAGGAATGCATTTTACTTTGGGCCTTGAGCCTTTGGTCCATAATTGTTTAAACCAACCTTTTCAGATTTTGTTAAACATATTTTTCAGATTTGGGTGGTGTTTAGTCACTAAGTCACGTCCAACTCTTTTGTGATCCCACGGACTGTAGCCCGCCAGGCTCCTCTGTCCATGGAAAGAATATTGGAGCGGGTTGCCATTTTCTCCTCCACGGGATCTTCCTGACCCAGGGATTGACCCAGGATCCCGACCCTGCAGTGGCAGGTGGATTCTTTACTGCTGAGCCACCTGGGGAACCAGCGCTTGATTCCATAAGCTGAGGGAAGCCCACAGGACTGGAACTTCCTCTTTAATTGCAAAACTTGCCTCACAAGGCCAATGACAAATCTAGAGAGCAGGTTTCTAGTCTTAGGTGTGCCCTGCTAGCCAAAGAATTTGAAGCTTTAACGTGGTAAGATTGAGTAAACGTTCGACAGTGCTTTTTTAACGTCATATAATCAAATGGAGAAACCATAGGAAAATAGGTGTATCTTAGTAAGTTTCTCTTAATTTGGTTGTGATTCCTTAATCTTTGGCTGATTCATTTTCTTCCCCATTCCTTTGTCTCCCTTTGTACTGCTTTGTCTTTTTGCAGTACACTGGCAGGGTGTTCTCAGAAAGAGACCTGCTCATGTCTGCTCTCCACCTGTTATTACTGTCTCTGAATCCTTATAAAGTTACTCCTGAATCTTCCCAAAGATGCCCGGAATTAGTAACGAAGTATCACTGCAGTTTATTTAAGGGTGTTTTTCCATATATAGTTGACCTTCCATATCCAGGGTTTGAGGATTCATCTGCCAAGCAAAACTTGAATTTATCGCATGCTGGCAACTGTATACATAGCATTTACATTGTATTTACAACTGTATGCATAACATTCACATTTACATTGTATTGGGTATTGAGTAGTTGAGACAGTTAGGGGAGGATGTACAGATGTGCAGGTCATATATGCAAATACTCCTCCCATTTATACAAGGGACCTGTGTGTCCACAGTCCGTAGATTTTGGTATTTTCAGGGTCTGGTCCTAGAGTCAGCCCCCCACCATTCTCCCCCAATCCCCATATACCGAAGGATGACTGTATGTTTTAATTCTTGCTGAGAAACTTTTCACTAGTTTCCTAGAAACCAAATAACTGGTTCACTTACTCCCTCTTGTGGTAAATACTTAGTTTTATCCTGATGCTTTTATTTGTGGTTGTTAATCTCTCTCTTTTTTTGTGTGTGTGGTGGTTATCTCTCTATGTCATTTTACCCAAGAGAGCACAGATCTGATAGTCCAAAGAGATTTAAACACACATTTAGGTTGGGCACTGCAGTAATGAGGGGAGTGTTGATAGTGTGATCACAAAGATGCCCGTTAGGGTCACCTGCAGTGCCTGGGCCTCTCCCTGAGGGACTCCCTGCCTCTGTTCACAGTTTAAATCAGAATAAATTTAATCTACTTTTACATTTAATTTAAAAATTCTCAGGTTATTCTAATGTGCAGTCAGGGTAGACAACCACTTATAAACAGGCTGCGGTTTTGGTGCTGTGATTAACATAGTATTCGCAAAGAGAGCATGCTTGAATTTTTGGTGATTTGTAGCTGTCTTGTATTTTATGGTATGAAAGACTCTGACATCATTTAGTGATTTCCCACAGACCCATTTCACACAGTAGAAAGGACCTCACGGGGAACGTGACTGGTCTGACTGCAGCTGTAGGAGCCAGAGTTGGAAACTGAGGCACTGGCCTTGAATCCGCTGTGTCTCCCCCTGCACCCCCCGGCCCCCTCCACCTGCCCCAGTGACTGAGTAAGTGCATCTTTAGGGCTCCTCTAGTCACGTACTGTGTGCTGTGAAGTGGTCTTGCTAAGGCTGTTCCACTGATTAGCTCTCCACAAAGGACGGAGGGCACAGCGTCCTCGGCTCATGCTGCTCTCAGGTTCCCACGCCTGCCAGGGCAGCCTTCCACCTGCACACCACACTCTGTCACCTTTCTGGTACTTCAGAGAGGAGAGGAGTAAGGGGTATATAGATGAGAAATGGAGGTGTTGATAGACTCCTGATAGCTAGACATAATAATCGGTGACCTTTATGTATAAGTTCTGATTATTGACTAACTGGAAAGTGATAAATAAGCTAATTCAAGTACCACAAAAGAAAAACATTCTCTAGAGCTTATTATTATATTGACATTGTATTGTATTTGTTACTGCTCTTAGTAAATGAACTTTTGCCAGCCTTAAAAATAATTTCTAATATAGGGTATCTAGGTTTTTCTAATAATGGTATGTCTTAATAAATGTTGACTTCTGTGTAAGTTTCTCTTTCAATACTTAGCTATTAAAGATAGTGGTCAACTGTTAGTACTTTGATTTTTTTTTAAATAATTGTATGACAGGGTTTTTAAAGTTAAAAAAAATTGTATGACAGAAATTAAACATTTATTATTTCTAGAAAGATCTCTTCCCATTGGCACATACAGAGTAACGTTGGAATCTGCTCAGTGCAGTCAGATTCATGCTAACATCACGTTAGATGATGTTAGGAAATCTTAGGCTTTGCTTTTGTGTGCCTTTTTCATTTTCTCCAGTGACAGCTTATATCTTTCTGTTAGAATTATTTTGTATTATTTATCCATTTCTTTGAAAATAGTGTACTTAAAAAAAAAATCTCTGAGTAGCACATCACTTTTTGGTTGAAAAAGTTGTGCATGCCTGTGTTGACACACTTTAGACAACAGGGTGTAATGGTGGAAATGCCTCTTCCCACCCAGACCTCTTCGTCCCCTTCCTTGGAAGCAGCTGCATATTTTTCAGTTTTCTATGTTCTATTTTTCTGTTCTGTTTAATACAGGTGTCAAATGAACTGTAATAAAAAGCATCACATACACTTCTATCATATCCTCGATGTGTTCTACTTGTATATCACATTCTAAATAAATGAGATGTTGGTGACATTGCCATATAAGTTCTGCCTTCTATTAGTGCATTCTTTTCAGTATATTAATTACTGTTTAATTTATTAGTGATAATAAAGATATACCTCCATGTTGTTTTAAAATTAAACAAGTCCATCCATTAAATCATCAGTGGTGTTTGTATCAGAATTAATAATAGTATGTACATTTATCTGTCAAATCCATTGTATGTTAATGAAATTGTCTTTATTTTGTGTCAAGGTGATGTGAAAAAGTCTTAAATTTTCTTAGCAAACTTTAAGCCTTATTTCTAAAAGTTGCCACTTTGTTCTTAGATATTATATGAGCAGAAAGCAAGAAAAGGAAAATGAGACCAGAGCTGTCTTAAGTGAGAGAGTATGTAGTCCCTTTTGGTCCAGAGCACTCAAGTTGACTCCCTCTGCTAGTAAAGCAGTTTGAAATACTGAATAGCAGCCTAGACTTCTACATTCTTTACTTGACACCTTTCTTAGAGTGCTTATTCATTCAGTTCTATTGGAAACTTCAACCCTAGAAATATTGGCCTTTTAGTGATCTCTCATCCATACAACTAGATTCTTAATAGTTAATGAAAATATAAAAGTCTCTTAATGTTTTACATTCAGTGGATTGCTATAAAAGGGTAAGAGAAAAATTAGATTTCCTAGAGCAATATTTTCCTTACTATGTTTATAATGTTAAGTAATTGTAGTGTAATTTGAGGTTTTTAAATGAGGAAAACTTTGTTCATCATCATTATTCATCATTGACTCAATGGACATGAATTTGAGCAAACTCTGGGAGGGGGTGAAGGACACGGAAGCCTGGTGTGCTATAGTCCATGGGTCGCAAAGAGTCGGACACGACTGAGTGACCGAACAACAACAAGACAAAACTTTATTCAGGGTTTCTTAGCCTTTTTTGTTTCCTTAGGGAAGTCCAAGTTTTCACACTACTCAAGACTGAATACTAAATTAAAAAGTGACATCACTGTATGTACTTCTCTGTTTAATTTTTTTTTGCCATTTTCATTTATTTTTTGAAAAAAAGAAAATTCTAAGTTTTGTCTATTTGTCTTTGTTAATAATAAGGAATTATAAGAGATCTTAAATAATATTGAATGGATGCTCTAATTTGCAGATAAAGGCTAATGGTTTGATGAAACAAAAACCGAGAAGTGAAAAGATTACATTGATCAGAATAACTTAAAAAAAAGTATAAAAGCAGCAAAGGAATTTAATGCTGTTATGTGGTATGATGGATCAAGTACCTTTTTACTTAATCTTTTCATCTAAATACATTTTTCAAGTAGCATCAGTTTTTTTTTTTTTTTCAAAGCAAATCAGTAGAAATATAGTAGGTTTATCTGCTTTCGACTTGAAGATGGTTTCTGAACATTTGGTTTAATTTTTGTCATTCGGTAATTCCTAGATTACAAGCTGGTATTTTCATACCCTTCCTGTACATTCAAAAATGTTCATTTGAATGTAAATGTGATTTTTTGGTTATTTTAAAGTTCTTCGAGGTCCGTAGCACTCCCATATATGTTGTGTTTTTAATGGCATTCAGTAGGGGCACATTCAGGTAGTTCCAAAGATATGTACCAGATAACCAAAAAATAACACCCATGCACCAACCACTGCCCCCCCCCCCCCACACACACACTTTTTTCTGGGAGACCAGTTGCAAAGTAAGATAAAAATTTAACTAAAATTTGGAAAAAGAAATGTAGAGTGAAAAACCCGATTGGCTCAGTGTCAGAAGAAGTCTGGGAGGAGCGAGGTGACTAGGTGAGATAGTGTGTCACTGTCAGGGGGTCGCAGGGCAGGCAGGAAACACAGTCACCTTAGGAAATAGGAATCCAGGTGGTCATGTTCTCGGCCAGGACCAGGGTTGGGGAAGGAGCCATCCCGGGACTGTCCCCCCTGCTCCTCATTCCTGGATGGTCACCCATCCTTGGCTGTGTACAGGAAGAAATACCAAGTAAGAAGTCAGAAGTGCACTGGAACAGGAGCGTCTACCAGGTTTGCCCAGTGGCCACACTCCCCTGGACCCTGGGAGCTCCAGGGACAGAGGGTGTGGTCTCAGCCCTGGAAGAATTTACTGGGCAATGGGTGCACACCTGTGTCAGCCCATGGATTCAGACATTTGAGAGTTAACAAAGCTTTTTAACAGGTGATAAATAATGGTAAATTATGATGGCTAAATGGAAAACAATGGCAAATGACTTAAACTTCATATAGAAATGTGATTATTTCTTTGCTGATATTGTCCTGACAGATAAACTATACTCCTGAGAGAACTCTTTATGACTGACTTTTTTAAAGCAATGTAAATATATTTCCATATAGCTTTATAAATCTGTGGCCAGCAGATACATTTTGAGTTCTCTTTAAATGCTCCTATGATAGATAAATGAACAAATTAAAAGAGCTCTGTAAAGGCATTCTTAATGTTTATAAATGCTGCTGCTACAATTGCAGGTCCTTTTGGAATAAATCATGGGATTGAACTTCATTCAGATGTGGTGGAATATGCCAAGGAAAAACTGGAGAGCTTCATCAAAAATAGTGATAGCTTTGATAAGTAAGTATTCATATCTATGGTTTTGCTTTGAAAGCACTTGATAAGTAGATAGAGTGACATGTGTGTTCCTCACTACTGTTAGTTCATTGATCCTGGCTTGATTGAGTGCAGCAAAAATCAGCACGCTATAAAATGCAAGAGGAAAGTAAGTTAGAAAACTATGTTCTAATTCTTACTCTGTGTAAACATACAGTAGATTACAAGTAAATAACTTTTAGGTTTTAATTATATGCTGTTGTCAATTTATTAGTAGGGTGTTGTTCCATTCATTAATGTCACACAGGTACCTTTTCTGAAGATAGAAGTTAAAGATGTTCCTGGCCATAGAATCTTTGGCAACTGTGTTTATACCTTTGGGGATAGTAATTTAATATGAGCGATACCTCTTAGCATATGGAGGACTTTTTCTTAAAAACATAAAGTTACTTAATAATATAGCTAAGTGAAATTATCATAGAAATATATCACTATGTCCTTTGAGAAATCTGTTTCTAAAACCATTGTTCTGAACTATTTCCCTTGGGAAAAATACTGCACAGGCGTTGGTCCTTGCAGGAAAGTCTGTTTGGTGTGTCATGTCCCTAAATTCAGCAAGCAGTGATGGTAATGTGGATAGTACTGTGAAGCTGAAAAATTTAGATGGCATTTTTCTCTCAGCTAGTCATATTTTCAGAGAAGGGCTAACAAAGGATGAGAATTGAGCTTAAAACTTAGTCCCTTTACATGACAGAGCTTTGGTCCAGAGTTCTGGTCCAGAGTTCCAACCCAGCTTGTTGGGTGTGAGCCTCCCTCACTCGGCTCTGATCTGGCCATGGCCGTGGCCATAGAGGTGAGAGATCTACGAGTGGGCAGGGGTCTGAGCTGAAGGTTGTCTTCTGAGTTCAGGCATCTCCTGGCATGTCTCCCCCATTTGCCTCCCTCCTCTGCCTCCCACACCCTGGCAGTGGCACTTGGTGGGCTGAGGAACTTAAGCCTGTGCTGCAGCTTCAGTCCTCAGTACAGAGGGAGGGCTGGGGTGTGTGGGAGGGGTGTCCAGACCTGAGACCAGCGAGCCGGGAGAGTGCACATGCTGGGGTTTGGGTTTGTTCTGTAATCAGTCCGTTGAGTTTGAGCAGGTCACTGGAATCTTCTGTACCAGTTTGCTGAACACTGTCCTTTTATCTTATTCTGTCTTAATAAATAGTTAACCTTTAATTCACATTTTTGAATCATTTTTCAAGCGCTTACCATGTTGGTTCATATTCTGTTTCCATTTCCAAGAAAAACATACTGTTTGGCAGAAATAAAATGGATTTTAGTCCAAGTTACTTTGTAAGAAATTGAGATTCAATTGTAGTACGCTTTGTGTCTTCATCATTTCTGTTTGTCTTATAATTAGTGGTATGGTAATTGCTAAAAATGTGGGCATGGGTATTTTCATATTGTTTATTAGAACTGTGGAATTTTGTGGAATTTATTGAATTTCTATTGTAAGTATTTGTTTTGGTGTTGAAACTTAATTATACATATAAGACCATTTGAATACAATTAAACTTAGCAAATATGAAAGTAATATTAGTAAAAGCATATATTTAAGGTTTATCTTAATATATTAGATAATAATACATTTCAGGTAGTAACACATAAAGGCACAGATAATTCACTTTTGGGTCATTAATCAGGCAGAACAAGCTCAAGGAAGAACTTTGAATCATGGAAGCACCTCTACAGTATCTATGGAGACAAGTCTTGCTGACAAGGGCATGGTCCTGGCAAACAGTAAAACATGTCATTCTTTAAAGTCTTTCTTTTGCTTTAAATTAATTTATTTCAATTGGAGAGTAATTACTTTATAATATCCTGATGGTTTTTGCCATACATCATCATGAATTGGCCACAGGTATACATATGTCCCCCCAATCCTGAATCCCCCTCTCTCTTTCCTCCCCACCTATCCCTCCGGGTTGTCCCAGAGCGCTGGCTTTCTGTGTCGATGTAATTTAAATATTGAATAATCTAGAACACAGTTAAGTTTGAAGGCTACATGTGTTTAAGTGTCTCAAGTTTAAAAAAAATGTCTAAAATTGTTTTCATGTAATCATGAGACACCAAATGTCCTTCAGTTGTATTTCTTGAGTGTTGTTGTTAGACTGTGTTGTACAGGTTTGTTATTCTTAAAATGGTGAATCATCTCAAATATGGTGATATGACTGACCTAAATGTTTCTTCATAATTTTTAATGGTCTTATTATTTTAGTTAAAATAATCAGGCTTTATAATATGGTTGTTTCTGAAATGTTACTTTTAAAACAGATTCTTCTGTTAACAGACTATTCTTAAAAAAACAGTCCTGGAAATGTTACCTATTTTGGTTTTCAGGTAGCTTCTGAAATAGTAGTTGTGTACTTCAGATTATAAAGGTATCTTGCTTACCAAGGTAGCAGGTACTGGCAAATGCTTCGTTTTGCATAAAGTCATGACTTGGTTGGAAGTTAAGTAGTCAAAGCTGATGGGTCATTTAATGGACTCCTTTTGGGGTCATTTATCATTTGATTTTGGTTATAGAAATGATAAAGATGTAGCAATTTTCTTCCTGTCTTTATGTTTTGATGATTTCTTTGCGATTTTTCTTGGTGTTTGTGGAGAATATTTCTATTTACTTTCAGTTTTTAAATTTGAAAAACTTGCCATGCAAAGTGACTTTAAAAATTATATTCCTAAGCAGTTTTACTATATTTAGTTGTTTACAGATCATCAAAATACTTGTTTTAATTAATAAAATATAAAGTAACTCAGGAAACAAAATCGCTATTTATGTATCCCTTAGGACTTAGGACCAGGCCACCTTGATTGTGTGTAACAGGAAGAAAATAGAAAGCGAAAACCTAATATTTATCCAGTATTATTTATCCTCTTGGTTTGGATCTTACCAGTTCCTTTTTCAAAAGTATTATATCACTTATGATTTAAACTGTATCTTTGAAGTTCTCTTATATGTATCAGAGATCATAATAAACTCCCAAATATAGTAGGTAAGAATAGAGTCAATAAACTACTCAACATAAGAATGTATAATGTAAGATAATAAATTTAAAAAAAAGTGCAGGTGTGTGTTTTTGTGTATGCTTTATAAAGGAGCCTTGGTTCCTGAGTCTTGAAGGTACTATTTCTTCTTTCAGAAAAAAATATCCTTAATACAGTGTTAATACTCGTAAACTTTGTTTCTGTGTCTTAGTTCTGTATCAGCAAACGCGAAGATTTGGTGAGGCTACTGTGAGTTTACTGTGCTCCGAGGCGAGAGAGAAGGCAGGTTCTTCAGTGTGGTTTCTGCCTGTGCTCTGCCTCCGATGTTCCCAGACTCACTGACCTGCCCTTAGGAACTGACGCTTGATTTCACAGGTTCTCTAAAACACTGGCAAGCGTCTGAAGGAGCAGATAGTAAATATTTCTGGTGTCTTGGGCTAGGTGGTCTTTGTGGCAGTACACAGCCTTCCTCAGGTGCTCTGAGCAGGTGTGGGTGAGGGGTTCCGTCCACTTCATTGGAGCAAGTGCAGGTCGCATGCAACCTGTTGTCCGCAGCGTGCTGACCTGGTCTGCTCTTCACACGCGTTCTCCAGGACGTCCTTACTTTAGCCCATTTCTGTTGTAAAGTCTTCCAGCCCCAGGTTTATAGTCCCTTGGGTATCTGGCTTTCATAGGGGAAGGCCAGATCATCTGAATCAGTTTTGTGCATGTACCATAAGCGAAACAGTCTCTCCAGCTGTGTTTACTTGGAAGAGGAGGTCAGATAAAAGGAGCCTGGATTATACCCTGTAAGTGCTTTGTGAGTTGATAATTGGCATAGCATTTATTCACAACTACATGTATGTGTTTGTGTAATATGTGTAAATGTGCATGCAGCTGACCTGACTCCTTGGAGGGCATGCTTTGGGGTGAGCTGTTTTCCTGTGAGACAATAGGTCCTGTCTCCTCCCCCCCTCCAAGGACACTGTACCTTGTTTTGGAAATGCTGTCCTGCCAGAAGCCACATGAGTGCAGCTTTGTCTGCTTTATTGAAGATTTTCATTCTGTTTGCATGGAGGACCATTGTTTCCTGTAGTTTGTTGTATAAATGAGTCACAATGTGAGTACTGAAGACAGTAATGAAATTATGAAAATGACAGCAGCTAATGTGTGTCGTCTGCACCATTCTCAGCTGTACCCACAGTCCTGGAGGCAGTGTTGGTGTCCATGTTTCCCAGATGGGAGGACAGGACCAGACAGGCCGTAACTTCAGCCAGGCCTGTCTTGTTGTTTAGTTCTGATTTAGCTATAATGATATAAAAACGGATATATTCTAATGTTCTTCCCAACAGTAAGATTGCCAATGAATTACAGTCTAGCAGCTTAGCTCCAGATAACAGAGGTTGAAGCGGCACCTTTATTTTTGTCATTTGTTTTTCTCTAGGTTAGAATTTAGGGAGTGCTCTTAGCCTGGTTAAATGCATGATAACCTTTTTATCACAGAGGACACCTGCCCTGTTCATTAATGAGACTTGCCTCTGGGGTGGATGTCTGGGGGTCAGAGATGAGCTGGAGAGGCTGTGCCTTCTTCAGGTGTAGTCAAGGTATAAATTCTAAATTAAATTCAGGGTTAGTGTAGTCATTTACATTTTAGAAGATTTAATGGATGTATGGCTGGGTGTAGTATCCTAATTTTATTTTTGATTATAGGCTCCTTTTTCACGTAATTGATATTGGATTGGAGAAAATGAAATGATACTGTGTTCTGTCACCTTTATCACTGGAGCAGTCGCACTTCATCTTGAAGAGAATTGTGGCATACTTGAAGAAGTTTTGCTATCTGTAGATACATAGTCAACATTATTTTGAACTCTTTCTACGATAGTTGAACATTTGGGTATATCGGTCATGTTCAGATGGTAGTTGTATGAGAAATACAGGTTTTAAACACAGTTTTTAAACATGACAGACATTCAAATGGTGGGACAGAGAAATGCTTAAAAATAGTCCTCTAAGCTATCAGTTATGTATTTTAACATCAGTTAGAAACGGTATGAGGGGAGGTTTGATAGCTTCTGACACATTATTGGGAAAAGAAGAAATTATTCCAAGAATAAAACACTGACAGAAATAAAAGTTTGTAGCCCAAGTTATTTTATAAGAAATTATTGTTGAAATATGAAGGCTCACTCTCATATCATGTACCGGTCACGCTTCCTTTAAAATGTTTAGAGATTGGTTTTGGTCCTATGGCGTTTCCTAAAGCTCTGTTCAGTGAAAAATCTGTGTATTTACTCTTAACACTTTGCTTTAAATAATGTTTAAATTATTCTGAGGTGAGTTTGGTGCAGTTGGAAGGGAAACCTCTTATAAAGGTAAAGTCTTTGTTTTTAAAATTTTGTAAAATTCAATAGCTTAATTCTTGGTTATAAGAGTTTTTAATGGTATAACTGTATTTGGAAAAGAAGAGATGATTATTTTCCTGGGTTTTCTTCCCAGTGGAAGGTTGTGAAGTTTGTCTTGTTTTAATGAAGTTGTCATAGCTGTCACAGTTCAAAATGCACATTTTGACAAAGTGTTTTAAGAAAAAGAAGTATCTGTGATTCATTTGGCAGGTTGTTTTGGGTGAGGTATGAGAACACTATAGGAGTCTTTCCTGTGTCCCTGAAATCCTTTATTGCGCTGGAACGATAGTCTAAAATGTTGATGACAGCATCCTGTGGCACGTGATAATCTAGGTGTGCAAATTTTCAGCCCCGATTTCAACAGTGTATTGAAGGGGAATGTTGTTTTTTCTACTCTCAGTCAGCTCCTAGACCTAGAATACCCGTCTAAGAGGGAAGCTGCAGGGCAAGGCTAGGTCACCCTGATCTCCTAGCAGCTTATCAGAGAATTATGTGGGCACGTTGGCAAGGTCCCTGCTGTGAATGGAACGTCTGTGCATCTGGAGATGAAGATAACCCAGCGTGCACCTGTAAAGGAGCCCCCAGCCGAGGTAAGTGATGGAGTCGGTGCCCTTTTGGCCAAGCGCTCATGTCATAAACCAAGATACCTGTGCTCTCGGTTTTCCCACAAATATTGTTTGTATGTTTTGTTTTAGTAAGGGTATGTCAGATACTCTCCCCTTTCTACGTAAGTCTAAAAAGCCATTAGGTTTTCAGGTTTAAATCAATAAATGATTATAAGTCTAAAGTGATTGAATTTGTAGTTATTACAGTTCAGAACTACTTCTTTTTTTGTATACAGATAATTTACATGGTTAGGAAGTATAACTTGGTGGAATTCAGGAGTGTAAGACATCTGTACCTGGGAAATTTTGTTTTGGAAAATGTCTTCAAAGAATAAAAATGATTGCTACTTTTCATGTTACTAACAGACAAAAAATTTTAATGAGCTGCCCTAAAGTATGAAAACTAGGAGAGAACACAAGATCGATACTTTCAGGATTAAAATTAGAACCATGGAAAATATCCTTTTGGTAGGCCTCTTGCCATTTTTTAAAAAATTTTTGTTGTTTTATTTTCCTTTCTTGGGTTCCCTTTATTTGTAGTTGATGTGAAAAGTGGAATTTAGATTTTCTCTTTTACTGTTTTCAAACCTAGATTTTATGTGCAAATCTACAAATAGTGAAAACCTCTGGTTGGTTCATTAATGCAGACTTCTGGATTATACAGACTTGTGTTTATGGTATAAAATATGTCCTTTGCCTACAGAGGTTTGTGGAGACTTAGAGAAGGTGCAGCTTTCAGAATCTAGTTAAAGCTAAAAGGAAGAAACTTTTATTTTCCTCTTTACTCTGGAAACATTAATAGCAGTTGTAATTTACTCTTACCACCTGGTAGCTGTCATTCTTGCCTCACATCAGTCAGTTGTTCTTTATACATATATGAGCATATCCGTAAACATTTGCCTGAAGAATTTTAATTATAGATTTTTGGAAAAATATTGTTAGCAGTAGAATTTGTATGAATTTATTTACATGAAACGCTGTTATAAAAACAAGCCGTAATTTCAATGTCAGAATATAAACTAAGTAAGATCCTCATCTCTACCTAGTCAGAAATGCTAACACTTCTCCAAGTCCTTTTAGGAAGGATCATCTTTAACCCATGTATGTATTAAAAAATAATGTTGTAAGTATAGGCAGTTTGAGAGTTGTTTTGTTTCCTTTACTATCATGAAGGACTTGCCTATTACTGGAGAAGGTGAAGCCACAGCTGTGGATGTAATAAACAGTCCCCAGATGAAACACTGTCTCTGCTAGGCTGTTTCTTGTAACTATTAAGTCATTGTGTTTTAGTGTTTATATTTAAAATATCACACCTTTCTCCCTGATTATGTCCTTGAAACTTTACTATTTTGTATCTAGAAATAATCTAGTCCTACTACTCCTTTTGGAATGTTGCCTCAGTTCAGTTAAACTTTCAAATTTGAGTGTGCTGGTAAAGGAAATGAATTTGGTATACTAAATGAAAGGGTCTTCACACTTTCGAAGACCCCCTATACATGTTAGAAGTGTATGTTCCATTTGCATTAGTAGAAATCATTTGTAAATGTAAAGGTCTAACTTTTCTCTGTAATGATTCTTTGTAACACTTCCTAAATGAAATAAGATAGTATACTTGGCTCAGATCTGCCTTGTTAGGGGAAAAGCCTTTGTTTCCTAGAATAAAGAAGGGTGGCTTATTTAAGATCTTCAGAGAGGCCACTAAAAAGCACTTTTAAGTTAGGTGACAGTTGGTTTATTAAAGGCACGGTGGTTTTGTTTTGGCTTTTTTACTGTTTAAGTTTTGCTTTTTTTGGTACATTGTGGGAAAAATGATGTGTTTGGTAACATGAAACTACAGCTATTTATAGTTTCCAATTTAGTAAAGCAAGAACCATCATGTTGATTTAGAGGGTGCCACAGGCACACATTTTTTTCTGTAACTGTTTCTCTAGTCCTGAGATTCTTGTAATTAGCGTATTTGTCAAGTTTGAGTTCATGTTCAAAGTTGGTAGATGGAAAAGATGACAAATCAATTACATTTCTTAGGTTTCTCACTTAATAGGTATTTCTTGAGGACTGTAAAAGGTGATGAAGATATAATTAAAGTTCAGAAGACGTGTTCAAAGGGATAATCAGGGAAAGCAGGAGAATGTCCCAGAGGAAAGACTGTGCTCAGGAAAGTATTTGAAGCTCCTGTTCACAGTTGATAAAGTAGAAGGGTGGTTGCTTAGTGCTTTCAGTTTACGTGGCTGTTGAAATACACACACATACACACGTATTTAAACGAGATCCTGAGATGTTTTACATGCTAAATATTTGAGATATTGAGATCTCATATGATTTTTATCCTTTCCGTGCATCTCATTTTCCACCAGCCACATCTCATTTTCCAGCAGCCACAGGGCTCCTGTCTGCACAAGGCTGGTGGCTAGTGGGGTTGATTGCCCTGTCTCACCTTTCAGATCCCAACTCACCATTTCTTGGGGAGCCTTACTCTGGCTCCCCAGGCCTGTCAGTTCCCTTGCATCCTCAGCCATACTTGGAGTGGTGTTCCTTTAGAGCATTTTTCACCCTCATTCAGTTCAGTTCAGTTCAGTCGCTCAGTCGTGTCCGACTCTTTGCGACCCCATGAATTGCAGCATGCCAGGCCTCTCTGTCCATCACCAACTCCTGGAGTTCACTCAAACTCACGTCCATCGAGTCAGTGATGCCATCCAGCCATCTCATCCTCTGTCGTCCCCTTCTCCTCCTGTCTCCATAAGTTCATCTTTAATTGGTGAGATTGTTGTCTCTCTCACTGCATTAGGCATGAGTGCCTCCCACTGCATATCCAGTCTTTACACACAACAGGGGCTTCACAAATAATGTTTGGAGTGAATTGTGCTAATTGCTAGTGTCAAGCCACTTGACCAGAGTCACATTTGATTTTAGAATCAGGCACTCAGTCCTTTATAGTTCATTTTGCTGGGATGACAGTGTATAAAAATAACACGAATTGTTTACTTGTAATGGTGTTTTTGTAGATAATAGTTCTGTAAGCTGTAGGAAGCTTTTAAACTATAAGCATATTTTTAAGTTGATTTAACAGACTGATAAAAGAGGTTTAATAATACAAAATAATTTTACTTAAATTCCTTGCTCACGTTCATCTAGAAAATTTTAAGAGTGGCTTAAATTATTGTAAAATTAAGTTATTTAAAATGAATTTTTATAATAATGAGGGTTTTTAGATTGAAAATACTAGTCTTTTTTCTTTTCAAAGAATGCTTACTGTAACTTTGAGATGATTAAACCATGTGATCCACAATATCTAGTTATTTAAAGGCCAAGAGATTGTTTTGGCTGTATTTTAGACAATCTTAGGTTGTCCAATAGTCTTGAGTATAATAGAGAAATTAAATGCTGTCCATTACATATGTAAGTTTATACTTTCGTGAGTGTTATGCAAGTAGAAAGACTGAGATCTTCCCGAAGAGCTGGGTAAGAGTGCTTGTGTAGTGTAGCTCATATTTGAACTGTGTCTTGAAGGGATGCTGGGCATTTAAGCAGCAGAGAGGGAGGGGCCATGCAGGCACAGGAACAGCACAGACCTTGTAGTATTTCCTCTAAATGACGGGAGGCCTGTAATTCCACCCATGGCTACAGCAGTGTCTCTGGGATGGGGGCAGAGCCAGGAAGGGCCCCATGTGGCCTCTGAGAGGTGGGAACCTGTCCTGAGCAGCTGGGCACAGGGTGGTGCTGGGGGTGGCGGACACCCAGAAAGTGTGGGCACTGTCATAGTAGAAGTAGTCATAGTAGAAGTCATAGTAGAAGCTGGGGTTAGGATCACCCGCCCCTGTGGGTGTCGAGAAGAGAGGGCAGGGTCTGCATTGTTTCCCACCCTACTCCCCACCCTGGAACAGGAAGCTAAGGACTGGGCATCATTCTGAGAAACTCTTCTTTAAATATCAGTGACCATGGGGTATCTGTATATTTAGTGAATTTAATGGAAACATATTGTGTAAAAAGTCTGTGCTGTGCTTGGTTGCTCAGTCATGTCCGACTCTTTGCGACCCCATGGACTGCAGCCCGCCAGGCTCCTCTGTCCATGGGATTCTCCAGGCAGGAATATTGGAGTGGGTTGCCATGCCCTCCTCCAGGGGATCGTCCCAACCCAGGGATGGAAGCCAGGTCTCCTGCATTGCAGGCAGATTCTTTACCATCTGAGCCACCAGAGAATCCCTGGTAATAAGTCTGTTAATTACCAAAGGGCAGGATGCATTTTACAAAATAAAAATGATTTCAGAGACATTTTTCACTGCATACTGAGCCTTTTAATGCAAATTATTTTGTCCTCAGATGATAACTTTGCTGTGTGGTCATATTAATTTCAATCAACTTAAAATTGAGAGGGTATTTTCATGAAATTACTGTACATGTTTTATTAGTGTATTGGGGTTTTAACTATGTATGTTAGAGACTGTTTCAGTTAGTCAGTCACAAGAGTGTTATTGTGATAGCTTTTCACTATACTCACCTTCTGAGCCTTAAGTAAGGTTTCAGAGTGGGAGAAAAAAGAGGTTGATGTTTTGGGAAAATGTACACTGTGTCATTGATAATAAAACAATATATTTGATCACTGTTAGATTTCATAAATATACATAATTCAAATTCAAATTTTATGATATTTTATCCTTATAATTTTAGTAAAACTTCACTTTCAAAGAGTTGGATTATGTTAATTTTTTAGGTCTCATCTTTTGTTTAAATGAATTAAAATACTTTTTATTTCTCCATACAGGTTTGAGTTCTGTGAGCCTGCATTTGTGGTTGGTAATTGCCTGCAGATAGCATCGGACAGTCACCAGTATGATCGAATCTACTGTGGAGCTGGGGTCCAGAAGGACCATGAAAACTACATGAAGATTCTGCTGAAAGTCGGGGGCATTCTGGTCATGCCCATAGAGGACCAGGTAGCGACCACCGTCCTGCTCCATGGCGCGGGAGACACGCTCAGTGTAGGATGGGGGCTGATGCGCCAGTGAAAGGCGCACTGGGATTGTTGAGGAAGAAGTGCTCGCCACACAGGTGCCTGTATAGGAAAGCACTGAAATGGACTCAAAGCTCTTAACCAGAGCAGGTGTGGAAAAAGCCCCTTAGCTAGGGAAAGAAGAGCCAAGCTGAGCTCTGCCCGTGCGTGGTGTTGGCCATGCTGCCCCTCCACACACACCCCCCGACCCACCAGTGTCCTTGCTGTTGAATGTGGTGGCCTCTTCTAGCTGAAGGAGTGGTTGGAACTACTTAACTCCATTTCAGAAACCAGTAAATTTTTAGATCTTCTTTTAGTACTACATAGACTCATTTGGGAGAAGGCAATGGCAACCCACTCCAGTACTCTTGCCTGGAAAATCCCATGGATGGAGGAGCCTGGTGGGCTGCAGTCCATGGGGTCGCTAGGAGTCGGACGCGACTGAGGGACTTCACTTTCACTTTTCAGTTTCATGCATTGGAGAAGGAAATGACAGCCCACTCTGGTGTTCTTCCTGGAGAATCCCAGGGACTGGGGAGCCTGGTGGGCTGCCGTCTGTGGGGTCGCACAGAGTCAGACATGACTGAAGTGACTTAGCAGCAGCAGCAGCAGCAGCAGACTCATTTGAAACTATTTTTCACCTACTTGCCTGCCTTTGATTTGGAATTATTAGGTATAATAAACGTGTGAAATAATTATTCAGAAAATGGGTGGATCTTTTACTTTAAAATTTATAAATATACATTTCAAAAAGTATCTTTTATGTTCATACTAACCTAAGTCTGCAGAGAAGGCAATGGCACCCCACTCCAGTACTCTTGCCTGGAAAATCCCATGGATGGAGGAGCCTGGTGGGCTGCAGTCCATGGGGTCGCTAAGTGTTGGACACGACTGAGCGACTTCACTTTCACTTTTATGCATTGGAGAAGGAAATGGCAACCCACTCCAGTGATCTTGCCTGGAGAATCCCAGGAACAGAGGAGCCTGGTGGGCTGCCGTCTTTGGGGTTGCACAGAGTTGGACATGACTGAAGTGACTTAGCAGCAGCAGCAGCAGCAGCAACCTAAGTCTGAGATGTGTACAACAGCCTGTGGTTTGTAAGTGGGAGCTGGACTGTCCCAGATGACTGGGACCTAGTGTGGTCATCTTGGCGTCTCTGAGAGTTCTCTACTTTCACAGCATGTGAATTGCAGGTCAGAGGACTTCATCACACTGTGTTTATCAATTATTAAAAAGAGACTATAAAGCATTCATTAACATACGTTCTTGGAAAAACATTAACTTGAATGCTTCCAGAGTTGAGACTCCCAGATCAATCATCTTTTTCCTGTTTTCCTTTAAAGATATATTTTTAAAGATCTAAAATATGGTTTCCCATTGGTATTTTATTGAATATTTCTTATATACATTATGCTAATATAAAATATAATAATGGGTTGACTTTTTTAATTGACAATACTGAGTTGTCCTGATCAAGCCATGTACTGCTGATGGGTGTTTGCTGAGTGGGAAAGCTCTAATGCCTTTGTGACTAATTACATTTATTCATGAAATATGAAGTTGGGATTAGAATCTGTATTTTATTACCACCCTGGAAGATTGTGAAGTTGACTCATTGGTTCAGTAATCAAAATGCGTTTTTACTGATATAACACTTTAACTACACAACTGTGTGAGACGTGTGTTTTGGGAGCCAGTGGCAGGTGTGTGTTAGAATAACACCCCTTGATGACATCAGACCCCCATGTTAATATAACCTGCAGAGCCATTTGTGTGCATGGAATATGTTGTGAAACCAGTACTTGTGATTCCTCCTGTACTCGTTTATGGTAAATATTTAAATGAAGATAATTGGGTGCATTCAAATACAAGTGATTATAGAGCAATCTCTGCTATTTTTCTGTTAAACTTGTGAGGGTAAGGTGGTCCACTTCCCTGATGGAGCCATTCTGTTTTTTTTTTTTCACCCTCTAAATAGTTAACACAAATTATGCGAACTGGACAGAACACTTGGGAAAGTAAAAACATCCTTGCTGTGTCATTTGCTCCACTTGTGCAGCCAAGTAAGAATGACAACGGCAAGCCAGACTCTGTGGGCCTCCGTAAGTACCCTTGTGGGAGATAAACAGAGCTGACTGTGTGTGTTAGAGAGAACCTTCCCTGTAGTTGTGGCCTGAGAGCTTCAGTTCACACTACAGTTCAATAGCAGTCAGGACTAGTATTGTCTGGTCCACTGGATCTTCTCATGACTAGGAACCAGGAGGATAAAAGTACAGAAAACACTATTTTTGAATAATTAGGGCTGAGAATTGTCTGAAAGTTTCTGTATTATCAGAAGAACGTTTAAATGAAGCTCGTGTGGAAGCTATTTTAGGACTTGGGAGTGTTAGAAGTGGCTGAAGCAGGTCTGCGTCCTTTTCCACTCTGGGACCCTTGGGTTCTTCTGAACTTGGGCTGCTGTGACAGGGCATCGGTGTGGTGGGTCCCTGGAATAGCAGACAGTGTTGGCGGGAGAGGCAGACAGTACAGGTGTCGAAAGAGCACCCGGTGTGCGGGGGAGTCGGGAGCAGAGCCACCGAGAAGATGGAGGTGTTTCTTAGCATCTTTGTAACTTCTGAAGCTCTTTCCTGGGTGATTCTCCACCCCACCTCCTGCGGCGACCCCTCCATGTTTGCCTCCCCTATCTGCCCCCCTGGTCTTAGCAGGTCATGGGGCTGACAACAGGTTATGGTGGGCTGACACCCCCATTTCTGTCGCCAGCCCTGCCCCTGCCCCTCAGTCCCCTGACTACTCAGTTCTCTGTGCTCCACTTGCTGTGAGTTACCTGTCCTTCCCAAGAGGGTTTATGCATGTGCCTGGGTTGTCTGCCCACAACACCTTTGCCACCCCATCCACTGGCCTTGGTGCTGGAGTGATCTGCACGTAGTCAGTGCTCTTCCCTGAGTCTTTGTTTGATGAAAGTCAAAGTTTTTACAAGTCTCTGTCTTCTGATGTTCACTCAGAAGTGAACAGTATGTAATGTTTCACTTTTTATGTTTTCCATGTGTTTTTAGCCCCCTGTGCTGTCAGGAACCTGCAGGACTTGGCTCGCATTTACATCCGACGCACACTTAGGAATTTCATAAACGATGAGATGCAGGCCAAGGGGATTCCTCAGAGGGCTCCGCCCAAAAGGAAGAGGAAGCGGGTCAAGCAGAGGATTAACACTTACGTCTTTGTGGGCAACCAACTCATCCCCCAGCCTCTCGACAGTGAGGAGGATGAGAAGATGGAGGAAGACAAAGAGGAGGAGGAGAAGGAGCCGGGTGAAGCCTTGAAGCCGGAGGAGCCACCCCAAAACCTGCTGCGGGAGAAGATCATGAAGCTGCCCCTGCCAGAGTCTCTAAAAGCCTACTTGACATACTTCAGGGAGAAGTAGCTTAGAGCAAAAAGAAAGGATGCCTACTGATAATTCCTTGCGTCTTGAAAATGTAGCATTTGTTAGGAGTTAAAAGAGAATTCTTTCTTTCATCAGAGTGAATTTATAGTGGAAAAAGGTATAACTTGTTTCTGTCTTAGTAATAAAAATGATGTATTCAGTGATTAAAAAGAATCCCTTTTATAAAATATATTTTTCTTTAAAATTGGAAAAATTGCTGTTTTAACTCAGAGCAGCTTCAGGAGTGGAACTCAGCTGTAGTCAGGACTGGGTCTGCAGATCCCCGTTTGGTTCCTGACGGATCTAGTTAGTGGTGAGGGCTTGACTTAACTTCCCTCAGGGAGACACAATCGTGAAGCGCATGTGATCGGATTTGAACTGCAGTCATGTACAGTTCTGCCTGGGAACTCTGTCTAGCAAGGAAGGCAGACGCTTTGCAGACCCCCTACTTGCGCTGCAGTCCCCACTGCCAAGTTGCTGTAGACCTACTCCGGGCAATGTATGAGTGCAATAACAATGCAGATACTGAATAATTTAGCTTTAAAAACCCACGTTTCATGGAATTCAACAGCACCGCTAATCTTGCTTTTGAATCTGTTGCCAAAAGACATGGGGAAAATGTCTGCTTCTCTCATCAAGATTTTAAGAGCACATCAAGTGAATATCAGAGCAAAACGTACATGCTTAATACAGCTCTTAGTTTGTATGGACCTTTGACATTTTCAGTATTTAAACATGATGAGGCTGTGTTACTTCAAAGTTTTAGAAGGTAGTGGTGTATTTAGGACTGTTTTCCTTGTCGTCCACTGTATAGAGTATTTGGTTCAGGAGAGGCATAGTTCTGTGTGACTGTCGATGGCTCGTGGGTGAGTCAGGCCCGAGCAGGCTGGCCACAGGTGCACTTTAGCAGAGGGAACTTCTGGTTGATTGCAGGTTTGCGCTGGACAGGTAGGGCAGGACAGCCTGCCCTGGTCTGAAACTCACCTCTGTGGTGTCGGGAGTGTTCACAGAAATGATGTGGAGATGTCTTTTGCTTTGAAAATCTGGAATCGTAGTTTAATCTTGGGACCTGCATTGGGCTCATCTAACTTCTTCCCATGTTTTTATTTTGTGGTTGTTTCTTGTGGTGAAATAACAGTGGTTTTCATTTTTCGCTTAGTATCACATACTTTATTATTTGAATGTCAGTGGTAAAACAGGTAGTAAAGGCCATTCTTAGCTTACTAGGGCCTGAAGAGTCATTCCTTGCTTAGGAAAGTAAACAGTGTAGCCTATTGACTATTTAGTGTTCTGATGGATTATATACATTTTCAGAAGGAAGAATTTGAGAGTGTCACTTACTGCCACCAGCATCACTGTTACAACTGTTGATCAGACATGCTTGAGGAAATGCAGTCACAGTGCAGTTGAAGGACTGTGATGTTCTGCAGAGGTTCACACATGGACGGTGCCAAAAACACCTCAATTCTGAAAACTCGACATGTAAAAACAAGTGTTCCAAGTATTCTGAGCATGAATTATCCCAGGATCCCTTTAGTAACGTCAAAGATGATTTCACGGAAGCTGCTGGTTTTTATACCAGTGACTGAGCTGGGGGCTAGGAGGTTGGGGGTATAGTGTCTCCACAGGGTTTCTTAGAGGACTACTAAGCTGTAGTTACTGGTGCGTGCCCATCTTATTTCTGTCAAGGAAAAACAGTTGTTTCATACAGTTATATTAGAAATGGTCATTTTTTTTTTAAACAAACGTGTTTTAGGAGATGAATCTTGAGTTCCTGGTGCCCACATACTTTTATCTTGTACCCCCACCCCAGCTTTGTTGTTTTTCAAGCAAGTGTCCACGTATGTAAAGATAACCTTTTCTTAAATGATTTTACTATTCATGAGGGAAGTTTTTGTTAAGGATCTATTTGAAGATTGACTTTTTCATATCAGCTTTCGTTCTGTTGGCCTTGGTAAAATGTATAATAGATTTTCATAATCATTGCCAATTTTTGGTCACTGAAATGTATCTTTTGTGTTTTTAAATGCATTTGTTTTACAGTTGTGACTTTACTGTTGAAGAAGTAGAAATAAAAACTTAAATTTTACATGAAAGCCCTTTATCTATTAATGGGAATATATTAGAATGATTGAGGATATTTTGGGTGTTTATTTTTTAATGAATCATGTTATATTTGAGTGTGAATAATTATGCTTTATAAGTGGAGAGGTTGCAAATAAAGATGAAGTAATTGAAGGTGATGAGCAGTGCATTCATGGGGTTTTACAGCAGGATAAGCTTTATTTATTTTGCAGAGAGGAAGTAGGCCTGAAGGGGGGAGCAACCCTTCCCCAAGACCACTGGTGGGAGATGGCGTGAATAGTGTCCAGCATCTGATAAAGTCCAAAAACTGCCAGCCACACTGTAACTACCAGGAAGGTCATTTAAATCTGTGCTGCTTGTTGGTTGATATATCTTGGTTCTAGTATTAATAAAGATGTTATTAAAATAGCATTCGTAGATAAAATACAGAAAATGTAAGCATTGGTTTCTAGTTGTTTAAGAGGATAAAAGTGAAGCAAAAGCTGTTAAATTACAGGAAAACTTGGAAAATTATTTTAAATAAACACTTGCATATAATTAAGCATTGCTGTCAGTGGCCTGCGTTTTTTTCCCTTTTCGGGTTTAGAGACGCTCAGTACCTGAGGATCTATGCTGAATTACAGCATGGAGGTGTCTGTGTCTGGACATCTCGTGGCCTTTTGACTGCTGCCACGTCTGAAGGCTGTGGGGTTCTTAGAAGTTAATTTTTATAAACTATTTGAGTAGAGATGAGGGATATTTATAAGGTGCATGCAAAGTCTAAGGACTGATTGAATGTACATGTAAGGGCAGGCATCTGGCTTTCTGCCGTGGTTTTACACACACTTGTATCTCTAAGCGATGTGGAGTGCACCCTATGCATTTCTGTGCACTCACTTTTCACTGCACATTGTCTCTCTGAGCCTGGTCCCTGTTGTCTGTAGCGATGCTAGGTTACAGCTCGGTTACCTGTTCATCCTACTGCTGACGGACAGGTGGTCCCCCAGACCACTCAGCATGCCTGTGGCTTTGTGCGCTAGAGTCCTCAAGCACCCAGCCAAGAGCAGAAACCACTGCCCAGAGGCCGTGACGATGTCCACCTTTCCCAGATGGTGCAGAATCGTGCAGACTTGTGTCCCTTCCAGCAGTGTTTAAATGTTCTAGGTATTCTGTATCCTCACCTACATCTGATACTGAAGTGCTGTTGGGCTTTGCCACTCATTAGGTTTGCATCTTTTCAAGTGCTTCTTGGGTTCAGGTTTCCTTTTGGTAAAATTCCCATTAAAATTTGGTAAAATCTAAATTCACCAAAATCCTTTTGGTAAAATTCCCATAAAAAAATAAAAGATGCTTGCTCCTTGGAAGAAAAGCCATGACAAAGCTTATGACAAAAGCTAGATGGTGTATTTTAAAAGGAGACATTGCCAACAAAGGTTCATCTAGTCAAAGCTATGGTTTTTCCAGTAGTCATGTATAGATGTGAGAGTGGACCATAAAGAAAGCTGAGCACCAAAGAATTGATGCTTTTGAACTGTGGTGTTGGAGAAGACTCTTGAGAGTCCCTTGGACTGCAAGGAGATCCAACCAGTCCATCCTAAAGGAAATCAGTCCTGAATATTCATTGGAAGGACTGATTCTGAAGCTGAAGTTCCAATACTTGAGCCACCTGATGTGAAGAACTGACTAGTTAGAAAAGATTGAAGGCAGGAGGAAAAGGGGATGACAGAGGGTGAGATGGTTGGATGGTATCACCGACTCAATGGACATGAGTTTGAGTAAGCTCTGGGAGTTGGTGATAGACAGGGAAGCCTGGTGTGCTGCAGTCCATGGGGTCATAAAGAGTTGGACATGACTGAGTGACAGAACTGAACTGAAAATCCCTATTCAGGTCTTTGGTAAATTTTTGTACTGATTGTTTCTTTTTAAAGATGTTTTTATTTTCAACCTTCGTGGTATCCTTATGTCTTTACATGTGTTTCTCACTAACTTCACAGGCTCTGCCCTCAGTCTTTCCCAGGATCAGAATATTTTCCAATGAGTCAGCTCTTCGCATCAGATGGCCAAAGTATTGGAGCTTCAGCATCAGTTCTTCCAGTAAATATTCAGGGTTGATTCCATGTCTAATTCCAGTATCAGAACTCTACGGTGGGCTTTATCTCATGAAAGCTAACCTGTCAGCTAGCTTTCATAAGCCCTGTTTCTCTTGTACTTTGTGAGCACTGCTGGTTCACTGACCTCTTTAAGTCCTGGACTTAAGGTTTTCACACCACTCAGGAAGAGTGGCATGAACATCCATGGCAAAGCGAATCTGGGCATGTTACATCTTCAGGGAGACTTAACTCCCTTCCTCCTTCGAATAGCAAATTTTGAAATAGGCAGTTTTCTTTGCCTTCTCTGGGAGCTGGGGGTGGGTAGATGGATTATTTTTAGTTCACCATTACTGAACTTGATAGGGATGGAGATTCTAGCCAAGACTGCGGGGAGCGAGCTCCGCCTCTGGCAAAGGTCATGAGGAAGGAGGCTTGGCATACGCAAAGGCGGGATCAAGCCTCAGGAGTCTCCCTGGAAATTCTCGAGCAATCTACCCCCAAAACCAGAGTCTGCCTACTTTCTGCTTTGTGCTTTCACCTACACCTCTGACTTTACGGGGGGCTGTCCCCCACTACCTCTCTGAAAAAAGTTAGCTTACAGCTCCAGTTAATAATTCCTGGGTGTGACAGTGTTTAACTTACAAACTCCTTTGGAAATCCTCTAGCCTGCCTGAATAGGTTTTTCCGGCCTCATGTGATTGTTCAGAGCCTCCCAACTGTGAGAGGCAGGAGATGTTCTAAACTGTCTAAACACAGATTCTTTTGAGTAGTTAAAAGATTGATTAGAAATTGTATTGGTGAAGGGATTTTCACTTGTTGGGCCAATGTTTGCTGCTAAGTCTCCATATCCCTTACCTGCTGTGTCCCTGGCAGTGTATTGGTTAATATAATTGGTGTAAATAGTAGCTTTAATGTTTGTAACCTGGGACCCTTGAGTTAATTCTTTTTCTTGTTGTAGCCCACCACACCTTTGCGCTGTAGGAATGCAACTTTATCTAATGCTTTTGGAGGGTGGCTCCTGACCAATCACCTTTAGAGAAAAATAAGTTTTCTGAAGAAAAGGTCTTAAAATGTTAACAGGCCTCCGGGCCAGAAGATGATGCAAATCACCTAACTTTTGCATATGCTAAGTTTGCAGGAAGAAAGCCTGGCTTGCTGCCTGACTCTACCCCTTCCCCCATTATCCTCTATGCATAACTTAAGGTATAAAAACTACTTTGGAAAATAAAGTACGGGCCTTGTTCACCGAAACTTGGTCTCACCATGTCGTTCTTTCTCTTACCTTCTGGCTGAATTATTCAGCCTCTTTTCTCCACTGAATTTCCTCACTGAGCTATCCTTATTTCAGCCTCTTTTCTCCACTGAATTTCTTCACTGAGCTATCCTCATTCTATTACTCTTTATATCCTTAATTAACATTTAATTAAGCAATTGTCTCCTGATCTTCGCCTACGCCGTCTCTCCTTCGAATACCCTGGATCAGCCGGGGCTGGTCCCCGGCACAAGACTCCCCATTTAATTTAGGAAAGGGCTTTTCTCTTTTTCCTGTGGCCCTGCTGTCCCAAATCTGTAGTTAATGCGACTGCTTAGTTGCTCAGTTGTGTCCGACTCTTGTGACCCTATGGACTGTAGCCCACCAGGCTCCTCTGTCCATGGGATTCTCCAGGCAAGAATACCAGAGTGGGTTGCCATTTTCTCCTCCAGAGGATCTTCCTGACCCAGGGATCAAACCTGAATTTCTGGCATCACTTGGTTAAGTAAATTCTCCAGCTAAACAAGACTCTACCTTGCTGACTTTGCATTTTCACGACACAGCTGTCATTCGTAAGCTCCCTGAGTCCTGCAGTTCTTAGCCTTATATTCATGGAATGCAACAGTAGGTTTTTTTTTTTTTTTTATTCTCATTAAACATCAGCTTAGGTTTTTAAACTAGAAAGTTTTTAGTCTTTCCTTCCAGAAAAAAATGCCCTACTAATACAATGTAATATTTATGATACTTTGAGCTGAAAATGGTAATAAACTTGCTCCTCTCGGCCAAGTTCTCCAAATTGCAAACATCAGCAAGAGCGGTGGAATGATAGCAATCGGCCTGAAAGGAAGCCGGCTTTGTGGTTTATTGATAACAGACAATAAAAGACACATGAACGATGTCAAGCATAGTTCAAAGTTATTTTAAGACAAATCATTCTTGTTCATGGAGAAGAGTTTTTTCTTCTTTTTTTATATAAAAAAAAAAAAAAACCCACGTATTTAAAAAGTTCGAACATTCTGCCAAAAGAGGGCAGTATTCACTTACAGTAGAATAGAAAGTGACTAAACAATTACTGAGAGAAGGCGAATGAATGTTTTCCCTCATACTCAGAAAGTGGATAAAATTTGACAAAACGTTCTCCACTCACCATCTTTGTCTCCCCCGCTGGTCATCTGGAATTGTTGCTTACATTGACCCAAGTTTTACGTTTTTCTGTTTTATATATATTTTAAGTTCTACTTTATGGATGAGAGTTGTTTGAAGATTTCAGTCTCTAAAGATAGAACCAAGAACTTCTCATACATACCTTCTTACCGAGCGACCGGAAAGTGCACGCTGAACCGAGACCGGTACTGGTGGTGCACGAAGCGGGCAAGCGCCCGGTCTGGAGGCGCGGGGCCCCCGGGGGCTCTCCGCGCACACGCGCGTCCGCGGGCGAGTCTGCTCCAGGGGCGAGGGCGGGGGCTCAGGGCCACACCGGTCCTGTTACATATTCAGTAGTCAGGGAGAAATCAGAAATCACTGGCCCAGTGTCTGAGGAGCGAATATACAGAAAGAAAGGAAACCATCTTTTGAGAGCAGACAGGAGTAGGGGGTATGTGCACCTAGATAAGCCAGTTATCACCACACCTGCCCGTTAGGGTGTGAAATGTTATCGGATAAAAAGAAGAAAAGCTGTCCTGCGTGGACGAAATAACTAGTCACCGTGAGCTCCGAAGCGCTCCCGGCAGCTGAGAGGCTGGGCTCCGGAAACGGTGCCGCGACCGCGGGGGAAGGACGCGCGCATGCCCGTTGGCTTTGGCGTGGATGGGTCCTCGACCCGCGACCCCCGCACGCCCCAGACGAGCCCGCCGGGCCCTCCCCCTCCACCGCCAGGTCCCCTGATGGTGGTCAGAGCCGGCTTCTACCTTTCCTGCGACCCCAGGCCTCCGCGCTTAGACTGGAAGGAAAGCGCGAGCAAGTGAAGCGCTGAAATGAACTGGTGTGCTCCTGGGTCCGTCTCCTTTCCAACTTCTTCCAGAAATTTCCACAGAGAATTTTCATCTTCATTCCTTTAGTAACTTTACTGCTTCATTCCTTTAGTAACTTTCCTGCACAGATTCCCAATTTAGTCCCTTTATCATCCTCACACCCACCCCACCCAATTCCCATCTTTCCTACTCTGAATTGAACGAACAGGATCTGTTGCATTTGGAAATAACTCACGTAATCTCGCTCGGGGCTCGCGTCCACGCGCCCCGCAGTCTCTGGTGGGTGATGCTCCCGGTTCCCCCAAACCGCTCTCCCCCCGACACCCCCCGCCCCCGCCCCCAGCCACCAGGCCAGCATCTCAGGGGTGGGGCCTGTGGACACCCAGTTCAGCACCCAGGAGCCCCCGTGGGCTGGGAGAGCACACCACATCCTACTTCCGCGTGGGATGTGGGGAATCATGAAATGAGGGTTTTTAGCTCGGTAATGAAAGTTGACACTGGTGGTTGGCTGTTGCACATGAAACATATCTATTCGGCCCGTATGTCTTCATCGTAATTTTTGTTAAGTATTTTGTTAATTTTGTATGATCCTGAATATGGAATTGTCTTACTAGAAAAACTCACAAGACAGATTCTTAAGCCTAGGGCCACTTGCGCAAAGTGGATGCTCTTCCTGGCTTGTCAAGTCTCAGGACTGTAAATAGCAAATCTCTGCGTGTTTTTTAGAAAGTAAAAGAGCATACTTTTGGAAAAGAATACTTGCAGAAACTGAATCATAAATAAAATATAGCTTCTGGCAGGAATTGGGATGCCAAGAAGAAGACGTAAGGGCTATTTTAAGAACAGTCCTGGTCTGCCCTTTGCAAGTGAAGGCGTGAGGGCTGCACACAGGAGGAGCTGAATTCAGCGACCTGGGTGTGAAGCTGGCTCTGCCTGGTCCTCCCTGGGATTCAGGGCGAGATGCTCAGTCCCACAGAGCCTGTTCCTTCCTCCACAACAACAACAATATCTGACTGGAGAGTTGTGGGTCTGGAACAAATAAGGAGCAAGAAGTGCCTCGAGAGTGCCTGGTCCATGGGAACCATGCAGTGGGTAAATTCTGTGCTTCTTACAGATGTGTGTAGAGGAGGACGTGGAGGAGGAAGACGATGAGGACACGAGGGTGACGTGTCTGAGCCTCTCAGGGAGCAGAGGGTCAGGGCAAGGAGCAGGTGGACACCCGCCCACCTCCCACCCCAGCCTGAGGTGGTCACCTGAGTGAAGTCATCCTGGGGCCTTGCCTCTGATGGTGTGGCTCATTGCTACTGTGGAGAAGCGATTCAGGTCTAGGTCTATGAGTGTTGCTCAGATCTGGGCTCTGTTTCCACCCGCATCTCTGTGCCTGCCTTGCTTCCTGTCACACCCCAGAGGACACTCTCACTACCCCCCACCCCCGACTCTAGCTCACTTTATGCAGTGTGTGTGCTTTGCACTGACTAAATTGTGGGTAAAAGGGCACTTATTAGAAATCTGAGAACTGAAGGTGAGGCTGGGAGGTACCTTGACCTCCTGTTCTGCTGAGGGTGGGTGAGCTCTCACCTGGCACCAAGTGCTGTGGGAGCCCTGTGACTCTGGCTGCCAAGCTTACTGGGGATCATTGCTTCTGGAGCCCTTCCAGGGTGTCAGTGTCCTGGTGCTCACACCATCCTCTGTGCTTGATGACGATGAGGTTCCTACCACAGCGATGTGGAGGGGGTGCTTGGAGGGGTACTCTGTCCCCCTCATGGGTAAAAGGGGGGAATCGAGTCTTCCCGCCACGGGAGGGAGCAGTGATGACAGAGGTTCTAGGCTGTTGTGTCGTGTGTACACGTGGGCAGGTGGCTGCGAGACTGCACGTAGGAAAAGGGAAGTTCATGCATCTTATTTACCTCGCTTTGCCTTGAACGTGAAAATGTTGAAGGTTTGAGTCACAACTCGTGAGCCTGCTGTGAAGAATGTAGCCACTGACAGAGGTGAGGACAGCCTGGTGCGGTGGGCTGACTGTGCCTGCCTGTGTGTGAAAGTGTCTGTGATAGGGGATGCACACAGGGGTCTACTCTGAACACAAGGGGGCTTACAGCCCAGGAGGGGATTTGGGGTGGTAGGTGCGAGATGACTAAGAGGAGACGTGGTCGTGGTGGGGGGGTCTCTTGCTGGAGGTGGAATGGGAGGGTCACACCTTGGGGTGGGGGGTCACTCTACACCCACCTGGCAGATAGAAGAGGAGCTGTCCCCCCCATACTTTTGAACGACAGTGAGTGGAACAATGTGTTAAGTTGCTGTTGGTATTTTTCTTTATGGATTAATTTCATGATAAAGGTAATAAATATTAGAACCACTGATTTTCTACCTTTTGTCCATGTAGCTTTTTCTCTATTGAGGATACAAAGTTTCTCTCCCTTTGTTCTGCTGAGGTTTGAAATCATCAGTCGGTCAGTTCAGTCTCTCAGTCGTGTCCAACTCTTTGCGACCCCATGAATCACAGCATCAGCCTGTAAATTTGCACCAATGCACTTTGTGAATGCTGCTGCTGCTGCTAAGTCACTTCAGTCGTGTCTGACTCTGTGCGACCCCATAGATGGCAGCCCACCAGGCCCCGCCGTCCCTGGGATTCTCCAATGGAGAGTACTAATTAGTAAGCCAGCTACCTGTGTAAATAACTACTATATAAATACATGTCCAACATAGTTTACGGGAGAACAAGCCCTATAAAAGCTATATTATTCTTATGTACTTATTTAATTTTGGAACAAAATGAATTACTGTGAAACCTTAAATTTCAGAAGCCCTTCCTTGGGTAAACTGTATGCAGAATACAATTTCACAATGACTGAAAATAGCTTGTGTGTCTAAAGTGTGAAAATGTGTTATGATAATAGGCACATTTTTTGATCTTTTATATGAATTTCATAAAATAATATGGAGGAATTAGGTATATACATTTTCAAATTATAGTTGTTTTTTTTTTAAGAAATAACCAGTGTCTGTTCTTTTGTGTCTACTCTATTGATATACTTTTAACTCATTCTTTTAAATCTCTTTTGTGAACTTACATATTCAGAAGACATATGATTCTTTTAATCATTTAAATATCAACAGCAATCTAAAGTTATTAATACTTTCATCTTCCCACCATAGATAATTCAGAAACAGTAACATTGATGACATTTCTCTGGAAAGCATTAAGGAATAGCCTTTAAAAATGACGGTTAATAAAGCATTTCTATTAACTAGCTAGTTACTGCCATTGGAAGTTACATTGATTTTAATCTTTTGAGGTTAGACACTATTATTGTTGAGTGGGGGGGAAAATTCTGATATTCTTCCAAAACAAATTGTTGTTCAGCTTCTCCCATCCTTTGTGAACCCATGGACTGCAGCATGTTAGGCTTCCCGGGCCTTCACTATCTCCCGGAGTTTGTCCACTGAGTCAGTGATGCTAACTAACCATCTCATCTTCTGCTGCCCTCTTCTCCTACCTTCAATCTTTCCCAACATCAGGATCTTTGCCAATGAGTTATCAGGTGGCCAAAGTGTTGGAGCTTCAGCTTTAGCATCAGTACTTCCAGTGAATATTCAGGGTTGATTTCCTTTAGGATTGACTGCTTTTATCTCCTTGTTGTTCATGGGACTCTCAAAAATCTTCTTCAGCACCATAATTCAAGACCATCAGTTCTTTGGCACTCAGCATTCTTTATTGTCCAACTCTCACATCCGTGTATGACTACTGGATAAACCATAGCTTTGACTATGCAGACCTTTGTTGGCAAAGTGACATCTCTGCTTTTTAATATGCTGTCTAGGTTGGTCATAGGGCTTCCCTGATAGCTCAGTTGGTAAAGAATATGCCTGCAATGTAGGAGACCCTGGTTTGATTCCTGGGTCAGGAAGATCCACTGGAGAAGGGATAGGCTATCCACTTCAGTATTCTTGGGCTTCCCTTGTGGCTCAGCTGGTAAAGAATCTGCCTGCAGTGTGGGAGACCTGGGGCGATCCCTGGGTTGGGAAGATCCCCTGGAGAAGGAAAAGGCTACCCACTCCAGTATTCTGGCCTGGAGAATTCCATGGAGTGCAGTCCATGTGGCCGCAAAGAGTTGGACATGACTGAGCAACTTTTACTTTCACTAGGTTGGTCATAGCATTCCTTCCAAGAGGCAAGTATCTTAATTTCATGGCTGCAGTCATCATCTGCAGTGATTTTTGGAGCCCAAGAAAATAAAATCTGTCACTACTTCCATTTTTTCCCCATCTATTTGCCATGAATTGATGGGACCAAATGTAAACCATAGACTTCACTTTGAAAATTCGCTTAAAGTTCTGAATATTATGAAGTGAAAGAATCCTGTTGTTTCAGTCACCATTAAACCATTAAAATTGCAGAGATATTAAACAGCTTTCCTATGGATTATACGTCAGTGGATTAAATAGGACATTCATATCAAGGCTGCTGCAGCTGCTAAGTCACTTCAGTCGTGTCTGACTCTGTGCAACCCCATAGACGGCAGCCCACTATGCTCCTCTGTCCCTGGGATTCTCCAGGCAAGAACACTGGAGTGGGTTGCCATTTCTTTCTCCAATGCATGAAAGTGAAAAGTGAAAGTGAAGTCACTCGGTCGTGCCCAACTCTTAGCGACTCCATGGACTGCAGCCTACCAGGCTCCACCATCCATGGGATTTTCCAGGCAAGAGTGGGCTGCCATTGCCTTCTCCACACTGCATTTAAATTACACTGCAATCAGTATTTGATGCTCTTTTAAAATCATATTCTACATAGTAGCCATCTCTTCTTATATCAATTTACATGTTTCCTAAGATTTTCTTAAACATGACTCCTGGGAGCAGGATTCTTTTGGGGAGAGTGTTTCCTAGAAAAGGCAAGGGCTGCTGTAGAGGACTGCAAGCCACTTTTCATGTTGCACATAAAGATTCAGTTCAGTAGAGCAGCCTTGAATAATGGTAATAAAAAATGGACTGCTGCTGGAAATGGTGTAAATTGTATACACTTAGTGAAAGGACTTTTCAATGTGAAAGACTCAAGATGCCCTGTTTCTTAGCAGAATGTTGAATTTGATAACATGGTAAATAAAGGCATGGGCTTCCCTGTTGGCTCAGTGGTAAAGAACCTGCCTGCAATGCAGGAGATGAGGGTTTGATCCCTGGATTGGAAAGATCCCCTGGAGAAGGAAATGACAATCCATTCCAATATTCTTGCCTGGGGAATCCCATGGACACAGAAACGTGGTGGGCATCCATGGGGTCACAAGAGTCAGACAGACTTAGAGACTAAACAACAAATAACAAACAAAGGTAACCAATCTGGTCAAACTATAGCAAGTGAAAGTGGCTCAGTCATGTCCGACTCTTTGTGACCCCATGGACTCTACTCCCCATAGTCCACAGAATTCTCCAGGCCAGACCCTAACATGTAAAGAATCTCAGGCAGATTTTTACCACCTGAGCTATCAGGGAAGCTTCCCTGGTAGTTCAGATGGTAAAATGTCTGCTTGCAACGCAGAAGACCTGGGTTTGATCCCTGGGTTGGGAGGATCCCCTGGAGAAAGGAATGGCAACCCACTCCAGTATTATTACCTGGAGAATTCCATGGACAGAGGAACCCGGTGGACTGCAGTCCATGGGGTGACAAAGAGCTGGACCAACCAAATTATAGCAAAGTGATCTGCTATATGGAACCTCCAAGAGGAACCCCAATGCAGAACGCAGGCTGGAAAGTGGGGCTGGCTGGATCTGCCCCAGGGGAGTCTGGTCTACCCTGAGGGTCCCATCCTCCACCACATCCCTTCTCAGTCTTGGGTTCAGCAATAGATTCCTGGATACAATACCAAAAGCACAGTGACAAAAGAAAAAGTAGATAAATAGTTCTTTACCAAAATTAGCAACTAGAGCACCATTAAAAAATAAGACAAAGAATGGGAGAAAATTTTCAGATCATATATCTGACAAGAGTCTTTTGTAAATAGAACAAAGAGCCCTTCCCTCTCGACAACAGCAACAACAAAACGGGTAACACAGTCAAAATTGAGGAAAGTATTTGAAGAGCTGTTTGTTGAAAGAAAATACACAAATGACCAAGAAAGCCCATCAGAAGATGCTCAATGTCATTAGTCACGAAGGAGATGCAAAACAAAGCTAAAATGAGCTACAACTTTAACCCTTCAGATTAGATCAGTCGCTCAGTCGTGTCTGACTCTTTGCGACCCCATGAATCGCAGCATGCCAGGCTTTCCTGTCCATCACCAACTCCCGGAGTTCACTGAGACTCACATCCATTGAGTCAGTGATGCCATCCAGCCATCTCATCCTCTGTCGTCCCCTTCTCCTCCTGCCCCAATCCCTCCCAGCATCAGAGTCTTTTCCAATGAGTCAACTCTTCGCATGAGGTGGCCAAAGGACTGGAGTTTCAGCTTTAGCATCATTCCTTCCAAAGAAATCCCAGGGCTGATCTCCTTCAGAATGGACTGGTTGGATCTCCTTGCAGTCCAAGGGACTCTCAAGAGACTTCTCCAACACCACAGTTCAAAAGCATCAATTCTTCCGCACTCAGCTTTCTTCACAGTCCAACTCTCACATCCATACATGACCACTGGAAAAACCATAGCCTTGACTAGACGGACCTTTGTTGGCAAAGTAATGTCTCTGCTTTTGAATATGCTATCTAGGTTGGTCATAACTTTCCTTCCAAGGAGTAAGCGTCTTTTAATTTCATGGCTGCAGTCATCATCTGTAGTGATTTTGGAGCCCAGAAAAATAAAGTCTGACACTGTTTCCACTGTTTCCCCATCTATTTCCCATGAAGTGGTGGGACCGGATGACATGATCTTCGTTTTCTGAATGTTGAGCTTTAAGCCAACTCTTTCACTCTCCTCTTTCACTTTCATCAAGAGGCTTTTTAATTCCTCTTCACTTTCTGCCATAAGGGTGGTGTCATCTGCATATCTGAGGTTATTGATATTTCTCCTGGCAATCTTGATTCCAGCTTGTGTTTCTTCCAGTCCAGCGTTTCTCATGATGTACTCTGCATATAAGTTAAATAAACAGGGTGACAATATACAGCCTTGACGAACTCCTTTTCCTATTTGGAACCAGTCTGTTGTTCCATGTCCAGTTCTAACTGTTGCTTCCTGATCTGCATACAAATTTCTCAAGAGGCATATCAGGTGGTCTGGTATTCCCATCTCTTTCAGAATGTTCCACAGTTTATTGTGATCCACACAGTCAAAGGCTTTGGCATAGTCAATAAAGCAGAAATAGATGTTTTTCTGGAACTCTCTTGCTTTTTCCATGATCCAGCGAATGTTGGCAATTTGATCTCTGGTTCCTCTGCCTTTTCTAAAACCAGCTTGAACATCAGGAAGTTCACGGTTCACATATTGCTGAAGCCTGGCTTGGAGAATTTTGAGCATTACTTTACTAGTGTGTGAGATGAGTGCAATTGTGCGGTAGTTTGAGCATTCTTTGGCATTGCCTTTCTTTGGGATTGGAATGAAAACTGACCTTTTCCAGTCCTGTGGCCACTGCTGAGTTTTCCAAATTTGCTGGCATATTGAGTGTAGCACTTTCACAGCATCATCTTTCAGGATTTGGAATAGCTCAACTAGAATTCCATCACCTTCACTAGCTTTGTTCATAGTGATGCTTTCTAAGGCCCACTTGACTTCACATTCCAGGATGTCTGGCTCTAGGTGAGTGATCACACCATCGTGATTATCTGGGTTGTGAAGATCTTTTTTGTACAGTTCTTCTGTGTATTCTTGTCATCTCTTCTTAATATCTTCTGATTCTGTTAGGTCCATACCATTTCTGTCCTTTTTCGAGCCCATCTTTGCATGAAATGTTCCTTTGGTATCTCTGATTTTCTTGAAGAGATCCCTAGTCTTTCCCATTCTGTAGTTTTCCTCTATTTCTTTGCATTGATCACTGAAGAAGGCTTTCTTATCTCTTCTTGCTATTCTTTGGAACTCTGCATTCAGATGTTTATATCTTTCCTTGTCTCCTTTGCTTTTCGCTTCTCTTCTTTTCACAGCTATTTGTAAGGCCTCCCCAGACAGCCATTTTGCTTTTTTGCATTTCTTTTCTATGGGAATGGTCTTGATGCCTGTCTCCTGTACAATGTCATGCACCTCATTCCATAGTGCATCAGGCACTCTATCTATCAGATCTAGGCCCTTAAATCTATTTCTCACTTCCACTGTATAATCATAAGGGATTTGATTTAGGTCATACCTGAATTGTCTAGTGGTTTTCCCTACTTTCTTCAATATAAGTCTGAATTTGGCAATAAGGAGTTCATGGTCTGAGCCACAGTCAGCTCCTGGTCTTGTTTGTGCTGACTGTATAGAGCTTCTCCATCTTTGGCTGCAAAGAATACAATCAATCTGATTTCAGTGTTGACCATCTGGTAATGTCCATGTATAGAGTCTTCTCTTGTGTTGTTGGAAGAGGGTGTTTGTTATGACCAGTGCATTTTCTTGGCAAAACGCTATTAGTCTTTGCCCTGCTTCATTCCGTATTCCAAGGCCAAATTTGCCTGTTACTCCAGGTGTTTCTTGACTTCCTACTTTTGCATTCCAGTCCCCTATTATGAAAAGGACATCTCTTTTGGGTGTTAGTTCTAAAAGGTCTTGTAGGTCTTCATAGAACCATTCAACTTCAGCTTCTTCAGCGTTACTGGTTGGGGCATAGACTTGGATTACTGTGATATTCAATGGTTTGCCTTGGAAACGAACAGAGATCATTCTGTCATTTTTGAGATTGCATCCAAGTACTGTATTTTGGACTCTTTTGTTGACCATGATGGCCACTGCATTTCTTCTGAGGGATTCCTGCCCACAGTAGTAGATATAATGGTCATCTGAGTTAAATTCACCCATTCCAGTCCATTTCAGTTCGCTGATTCCTAGAATGTCGACATTCACTCTCGCCATTTCTTGTTTGACCACTTCCAATTTGCCTTGATTCAATGGACCTGACATTCCAGGTTCCTATGCAATATTGCTCTTTACAGCATCGGACCTTGCTTCTATCACCAGTCACATCCACAGCTGGGTATTCTTTTTGCTTTGGCTCCATCCCTTCATTGTTTCTGGAGTTATTTCTCCACTGATCTCCAGTAGCATATTGGGCACCTACTGACCTGGGGAGTTTCTCTTTCAGTATCCTGTCATTTTGCCTTGAGAATGGTGAAAATAAAAACATAAAAACAAGTGTCAGCAAGGATGTGGAGAAACCCTGCTGATGGAATTGTGAAATGAACCACTTTGGCAAACTTCTTGGCAATTCCTCAAAGCCTTAAATGTAGAATTACCATATGACCCAGTAACCCTAGTCCTAGGTAGATAACCAAGATAGACAAAGACATGTTTCCACACAAAAGGCTGTACAGGGGTGTTTCTAGTAGTGTTTCATTGTTCAGTTGCTAAGTCATCTCTGAATCTGCAACCCCATGGACTGCAGCATGCCAGGCTCCTTTGTCCTCCACTAACTCCTAGAGTTTGCTCAGATTCATGTCCATTGAGTTGATGATGCTATGTAACCATCTCATCCTCTGCCACCCCCTTTTTCTCCTGCCCTCAGTCTTTCCAGCATCAGATTTTTTCCCAATGAATCAGCTCCTAGTAGTAGGGTTCATCAGGACGTGATTCAAATGCCCATCAACAGATAAGTGGATAGAGACAATGTGGTCTGTCCATTCCTTGGCATATCCTGCAGCAGTAAAAGGGCAGTACTGATTCATGCTACAGTGTTGAAAACGCTTTGCTTAGTGAAAGGAGCCAGACACAAACCAACATATATTGTATGGTTTCATTTGTATAAGCATCTAGATATACACATCATGAGGGCGATCTGGTTTCGACGTCTGTCACCTCATTGATCACCAGGGTTGATTTGGCTGATCTGTCTGGCTAGGGGGGTGTCCCCTTTCCTTTCTCACCTCTCCCTGTGCATCCCTCCCAAAGCTGCACGCTCGGTTGAAGAGGACAACCATCCCCAAGAGAGGAGGACTGGTCCTCGGTCAAGGGCATGCAAGCAGTGGTGCTTCCCTGCTAGAACCTCCAACAAGCTCTCAGAATAGATACCTTGTAGAGACAGTGATGTAGGGGCCATGGAGTGGGTGAGTCCGTGGGAGGATTTCTGCTCGTGAGGATGTGTTATGAGATAGATGAACGTGGGGCATGATGATGTGTTTTGGGTTTTTCTGGGGTGGTGCAAATATTCTAAAAGTAGATACTGGTGATTGCTGCACAGCTCTGTCAAGATGCTAGAAACACTGAATTGTGCACTTTAAGTGGGTGAGTTTTTTGGCATGCAAATTCTATTTCAGTATGGCTGTTATACAGTTTTCCCCTTGGCTTTCATTTTCTCATTTGAGAAATGAGAAAGTTGGGGTTGATTTTAGCTTCTTCTAGGGCTTCCCTGGTGGCTCAGATGGTGGGAAGATCCTCTGGAGAAGGGAATGGAAACTTACTCCAGTATTCTTGCCTAGAGAATCCCGTGGACAGAGGAGCCTAGCAGGTTAGAGTCATGAGGTCACAAAGAGTCGGACACAGCTAAGCACACACACACATCCTGTAAGGTGAATCTCATTTGAGTCTCAGTTCAGTTCAGTCATTCAGTTCGTGTCCGACTATTTGCAACCCCATGGACTGCAGCACGCCAGGCCTCCCTGTCCATCACCAACTCCCAGAGCTTACTCAAACTCCATCGAGTTGGTGATACCATCCAGCCATCTCATCCTCTGTCGTCCCCTTCTCCTTCCACCTTCAATCTTTCCCAGCATCAGGGTCTTTTCAAATGAGTTAGTTCCTTGCATCAGGTGGCCAAAGTATTGAAGTTTCAGCTTCAGCATCAGTCCTTCCAATGAATATTCAGGACTGATTTCCTTTAGGATGGACTGGTTGGATCTCCTTGCAATAGACATTTGAGTCTATGTCAGTGTATATGTTTGTCTCACATCCTGTGACAGATTTTTAAATGAGGATTCATGTTATTTCTATACTCTGAAGTGCCTGTTAAACAACATGTATATTTAGTACAAAATGCTGTTTACTGCACTTCCACAATAGTGTTTTCTTTTTTAGCAGCTCAGTAAGCCATCCTAACTTTATGAGCTATAGTAACTTCATTAACTGTCTTGTTCCCTCCCACAGGTCCATAATCTTGTTAAACTAAACCAGCAGCTGGAATGTGGAGTTAATTTAAAAATTAACTTCCCTTATACTTGTTAAGGATGAGAGATTTCCTAATTAGTCCTGACAAAGAGTCAGTTTTGATGGACTTTTTAATTTTAATAACGTATTAGCTTACATATTTGTTTGTCAGATATGTAGAGCAGCAGGGGTATCTTTTATCTAATCTTACAATTAGAATTCCAAACTAATTGTAAAGAAATTTGAGCTTTTTCCTTTTTCTTCAGGGAATTAGTCCAGATCTAAGAGAGAAGTTGGAGCTCTGGACTAAAAGAATCCCCAGGGGCAGCACCCAGTGGGTATTGGGAGGGGCTGGATTCAGCAAGGTTTGCTCAGGGTTTGTGTTTCTTGTAGCCTCGCTCTGATGTCTGTGTACGTGGGGGAGCAGTCCCCTCTCATTCTGGACAGACTGATGTTGGTGTAGGAGGACCGTGACCGTGCGTGGTGAGAGGCCCTGGCTGGGTGGGGATGGTGGTTCTGACTGGGGACTGCTCTGTGTGGAGGCTGTCTGCAGTGCCATCGGGTGGGGGCGGTGCTGATGAAGACTGCAGGGCTCCTAGAGGGCCAGTGCTGCCTCTGCACAGATGCAGAGTCTACTTCGGAAGAAAGTGAAAGTGTTAGTCACTCAGTCCTGTCCGACTCTTTGTGACCCCATGGACTGTAGCTCGCCAGGCTCCTCTGTCCATGGAACTCTCCAGGCAAGAGTACTGGAGTGGGTTGCCATTTCCTTTTCCAGGGGATTTTCCTGACCCAAGGATTACACCCTGGTCTCCTGCATTGCAGGCAGATTCTTTACTGCCTGAGCCACCAAGGCAGAGTCTGCTGGGACCACCTAATATTTTTCCTTCCATGGGTGATGCCTGTGGGGTTTTTTTGGCAACTGGCCCAGCTTGTGGTTGTCTTCATGGTGGTGATGTCACAGGTGTGGGTGTGTGGGTGCCTGTGCAGTGGCCGTAGGCCTGGGGTCTGGAGAGCTGGCCCTTGTGAGTCAGCCTCAGCTTCTGCTGGCCGGCCTGCAGCAGTGCTGGGTAGGGAGCCTGAGATGAGGGAGCAGAGCTGTTGTCTGCTGGGGAGCACAGAGCAAGCCAAGCAGGCTCTGGGGCTGGGTATACCCTGGGGTAGAGTGCTGGCAGCTGTGGTTGTGGGCAGTTCGACAGAGGCACTGTTGGGATCCCCAGTGGCAAAGTCAGCCTGGGCCCCATAAACCGGGCCACGGGACCACAGTGGTGCCTGCTGTGTGGCTGGTGTTGCTGGACCACCTTCTTCTTTGATCCTCGCTGCCTCCAGTATATTTGCTGAGCTGCTCTCCCCATCAGTCCTTTCTGTGCAGTTTTTCTCCTTTTTTGCTCCACCGTGTTGCTGTAGGTTCTTAATTGGACTCTTCAGCCCTAAAGCTATTTTCATTTGTGAATAGCTGTCTAATTGTTTTTTTGTTGTTGCAGGGAATGAAGGCTGGTATCTCCTACTATGTCATCTTGCTCAGTTTAGATTTTTTAAAAATTATTATCAAAATATGTATGAAAAATAATGTGTTCAGTTTTGTATATTTAACTTGGATTTTTATGAGTATATATTCAAATAGTCTTTGGATACAATCATGTTTAAAGAATTCTTTAGACCATTGAGAAATAGTACATGACAAGATAGGGTTGGAAAAGAAGACATAAAAATAGAGTTCAGAAAAAGGTAAAATAGCAGCAGAAAGGTAGTGTTTTAGAAGCAGTCTGCTTAAATTTTTAAAAGCTGATAATAATGAAAGAGCAGGCTTCTGCCATTCGTGACCCATATAAAATCTGCAGAGTTCATTACACATTTTTCAGGTTTAATTACTGATCTAAACAATAAAAACAAGCCAACTGGACATTGCAAATTGTTTAGATTTTTTTTACTACTGATCAAAATAATGAAAATGAGCAAGGAAATTATTCTCATCAAATCCACAATTTTATCAGGTTTGATCAAACTGATAAAACTACAGTCTTTACCAAATGAAGCTTGAATTACTGATCAAAATAATGAGAACAAATGCCAAAAGCATTTACATCAAATTCCTAACCCAGAAGCACAGATGCAATTCTTGTCCGGCATAAGATGATGAAGAAAGTGGCTTCCCAGAATGAGCAGGTCGGAGGGGGGAGTCGGGACCGGGAGCCCCACTGTCTTCTGAGAGCCCATCCTGGAGGGTGGCCCTGCTTCCAGGAAACAAAGCAATTTGGGTTCATGATGAAGAACCTTTTCATCGGGTGAAGAAGAAATAGAAACGAGCCTTTACATTCACAGATCGTGCATATCTTGTAACTGTTTTTCTGTGTTTTCTAGTCTTCTGTCAGTTATTCATGATGGAAGAATTTGAGTTCTTTATGAGGAGACTATTTAAAAATTGCTATTACAGAGAAAAGCACACATAATACAAAGGCTAGAATTGAAAAATTCTGAAGAAATAGCAAAAAATTGATATTTAACAAAGAGAGTGAAGTCAAAGTCACTCAGTTGTGTCTGACTATTGCAACCCCATGGACTGTAGCCTGCCAGGCTCCTCTGTCCATGGAATTTTCCAGGCAAGAATTTTGGATTGGGTTGCCATTTCCCTACTCCACTAAGAAAGAGAAGTAATAGTAAAAAAAAAAAAAAAAAAAAAAAATTGGTATAATGTTCTAGAAATACTTAGTTAAACATAGCGATGCTTTATTTATTTATAGGGCTTCCCTGGTAAAGAATTCAGTGTATTTTCCTTGACCATGAATATAATTGGTGATGGAGATAACCAGAGATTTTTTAAAATTATCACTAAATTGGATGATCATGTACAAATAATTAGGAACAGCTGGTTTCTTATTAAAACTCATCTATTAATTTTTTCAAATATCATAATTTCATTTTTGGAAGCTCTGTTCAGAAATGTATCCATTTAACTTGTTATCCAGTTGGTTACCTGCTAATATTTAAATTTATCCAGAATCTTTATAAGCAAATTCATGAAGAAATTTAGAATGTAAAAATCCCTGCATGTACAGTTAGCTTACAATTATAGATATGATTCATGGTTACTTTTTTTTAATGAAAATATACTGGTTATGATTGTTAAATCAAATATATCTATTTAAATAAATATGTATTCTTGAATAGGGAAGACTTAACATCATAAAGACAAAATCAGGCATGTTCAGGGTAATGTGGCTGTAGACTGGATTCCACATCATAAAGGTCTTTTTTTAAAGTTAACTTATGTATTTATTATAGTACAGTAAAAGTACCATTAGATTTTTTTTTTTTCTGGAATGAGATAAGTTGATTATAAAGTCCACTCAGAGGAAAATATAGGTAAGAATTTCTAGAAAAACTCTAAGGGCAACAGGGCCAATTAGAAGCTCTAGATATAGCAGATAATAAAGCTCATGACAAAGCTTCTCAGAAAAATAATAAACTGGGAAATTCTAGTAAGGTTAGCAGATGAGGTTAAGGATGCCCTTGGGCTTAATTATTACAAATTTATGAAGAATCTACTCTTCAGGGTCAGAGGTTTTCCCCAGCAAAGGACTGCAGCATGAGCTGACAATTAGCCTGTGAATAGTTGGCCTCAGAAAGCAAAGAGGAACTGAAGAGTCTTTTGATGAAAGTTAAAGAGAAGAGTGAACAAATTGGCATAAAACTCAACATTCAAAAAACTAAAATCCTGACATCCAGTCCCATCACTTCATGGCAAATAGAGAGGAAATGATGGAAACAGTGACAGACTTTATTTTCTTGGGCTCTGCAGATGGTGACTGCAGCCATGAAATTAAAAGACGCTTGCTCCTTGGAAGAAAAACTATGACCATCCTAGATAGCATATTAAAAAGCAGAGCCATTACTTTGCCAACAAAGGTCTGTCTAGTCAAAGCTATGGTTTTCCGGCAGTCATGTATGGATGTGAGAGTTGGACTATAAAGAAAGCTGAGGGCCAAAGGATTGATGCTTTTGAATTGTGGTGTTGGAGAAGACTCTTGAGAGTCCCTTGGACTGCAAGGAGATCCAACCAGTCCATCCTGAAGGAAATCAGTCCTGAATATTCATTGGAAATACTGATGCTGAAGCTGCAATACTTTGGCCACCTGATGAGAAGAACTAACTCATTTGAAAAGACCCTGATGCTGGCAAAGATTGAAGGCAGGAGGAGAAGGGGACGACAGAGGATGAGATGGTTGAATGGCATCACTGACTTGAGGGACATGAGTTTGAGCAAGCTCTGGGAGTTTGTGATGGACAGGGAAGCTTGGCGTGCTGCAGTTCATGGGGTTGCAAAGAGTTGGACAGGAACTGAGAGACTGAACTGAACAGATAGGTTTATTATAGTCATAAAAATACTGCACACATTTATACATAACACTGAGTGACTGAACTGAACTGAATTGGCCTTAAACATAGTTTGGCTCATTCCAGGTGTAGACCAGTTACAGAGGAGAAACAAGAGAGCTGAATGAATATATAGAGAAAAATTACAAATCTGATTCATCTCATTTAAACTGTGCTGCATAGATAGGATATGGATGACACACACAGGCAGGGGTGGTTTAGGTGTTGATAAGATTAACAGGTGATAAGTTTTGATGGAATTGAGGAATTTATGAAGTTGAGGAAGTACAGAGAATAATCCTTTTCTGTCCTCAAGGAGTTCAAAAGTTAGTGGGCAGTTAAACAACATACACACAAACACACATGCAAAGACACACAAAATCTAAGTATAAACAATTCAGATGGCATTATGAGATCCTTTATGTAATTGGAAATTGTATATATATATATATATATATATATGTTTTCTTGATGTTGATGAAAAAATTAAATGTGCTCTTGTAAACCTGTTAATCTCTATTGTAGGAATATACATGTTCAGTATAAGTGTGGCAGAACAACTTCATGGTGGCAGAAGAGTGTGAACAGAAAGTGTAAGACTGTCCGTGTGGACATAGCCTAGATGATGACAGCTTGAATTCTTTCCAGGGTTGTTCACCCTTTAAAACTTTGATAACAAAAGTAGTCTTTTTGGTTCATGATGGCAGATTGATTGCCTTGTATATTTACATTTTACTAGGTTCACTGATATGACTGTTAAAATTGACTATTTGTTAAAACACAAATTGACTGTTTGTTTCACAATGACAACTTGATGGGCTTTTGAAAGCAGTTATATTTACGTTTTACAGGATCTGCTCTTCTGAACATTTGTCAGTATAACAGGATCCACCTTTGACACTTGCTTTTAAGCAAAAGCCAAGAAGAGCAAGTTTGAAAGTGTGTTTGGAGGTTCTGAACAGAGCATGTGTCTACCCAAGAAAGTTCTCCTCCTCCACGAAGCAGTATGTGTATGGAGGATGCACGCGAACAAATGAAGGAAGGACTGCAGGTCTGCCAGCCTGAGCATCTCAGCTGCCACATTCGAGCACCCTTGTTACTGTGTGAGGTTTCAGAAAAATGGATGGGGTGGGGAATGGTTTGTTTATTACAGCAGAAATGTGGCTTTATATCTAAATATCAGAGAGGATAAGAAGTTGGTGTGCTGGTTCAGAAAGACTGGTAGATGATAGATACAGGTGGGTAGGTAGATATGTAGATAGGTGGCTAAGTGAACAGTGGCTGGTGCTCAGTATGTAATGTGTACATTAGTTTTGGTTATTATCTTTGACAAAATCCATCTTCTTATTGTCTCATTAATTCAGGTCATTTGATGGTGGCAAGTACCCCATTTTTTTTTAACATGAATCAGCCATAGGTATACATATATCCCCTCCCTTTTGAACCTCCTTCCCATCTCCCTCCCCATCCCACCCCTCTAGGTGAATACAGAGTCCCTGTTTGAGTTTCCTGAGTCATACAGCAAATTCCCGTTGGCTAAAAATACGGAACACTTCACGAATTTGTGTATCATCCTTGTATAGGGGCCACGCTAATCTTCTCTGTACGATTCCAATTTTAGTATATGTGCCGCTGAAGTGAGCACAAATACCCCATTTTTAACATAAAAGATAAAATCTGAGTTTTCATAATGCACATTTTGTTGGGTCTCCAGGGGTGTTGCTTTATGACAGACATTTGGCTGTAGAAGACCTGAACTGGGGCATGAAACAGTGAAATCCTAGTTTTCTCGTTACTTGGGGAAGGCTCAAAGATTGGTGCATTTAAAAAAAAACTTTAAATCTTGGATAGTCTCTTTGGTATGCCTAGTTTTATAAGAAGAGAGTGATAGAATTCCAAACCATAGTGCTTCCCCGAGTGTACAAAAAAATCAATCTAAATAAATATTCTAAAGACAGCCAATTATTGGACTTGAGCCATAAAACCATTTCAATGATGGGTTTTCTTTTTTTCTTCTCTTTTACCATCGTGACTGTAACTTGGTATTTTCTTCTCTCTGACTTCTCAATTTGGTTTTACCTCTAAGTAACCCTGATCATGTGTTGCTATAGTCTTGTCAAAAATTTTCCCTCATCTTCCTGCTCTCCCTCCAGGCCATAACCTGGGCCCTAATGTTTTGGAAGAAAAATTGATTTTTCTCTGTCAGAAAGAAATCATTATATATTTAATATTTTATACTTGTTTTCAGTTGAGATGAATCTTCAGGAGTCTACATAGTTGGTTGTGGAATGACAGATGAGTCAGCATGATTTGACCTACTTTGATTAGCATGAAGATTCATCTGTTTACTAATATTTGTCTTTGTAAATATTTGATGGTGATGGTGTTTAGAAGTCACAATGGTGTTTCATAATTTATAGGAGTAATATTTTAAAATCCGACATCACTTTTCTCCCCATGTAGATGAGTCTTCTCTTGTTCTAGTCTTTAGTATCTTAAGTAATTATAGTATTAGTCGCTCAGTTGTGTCTGACTCTTTGCAACCCCATGAATGGTAGCCCACCAGGCTCCTCTGTCCATGGATTTCTCCAGGCAAGAATACTGGAGTGGATAGCCATTCCCTTCTTCAGGGGATCTTCCCAACCCAGGGATTGAACTGGATCTCCTGCGCTACAGGCAGATTCTTTGCTATCTGAGCCACCAGGGAAGACCTTAGTATCTTAAGGATTCTAACAAAGTTTCCTGATGAAGCAGGTGGCCTCACTGGAAACAAAAATACTGAATGACTTAGTGAGGGTGAGGGTTATATGCAGGACCTTGTCACTCTGATTCCAAACTAAATATCCTTTCTACTGTGTCACACCTTCTTGGGTATCTTCAGTTATTTTTCAGATTTCTCTATACTTTATTATCTTTGTATCATCTAGGACTTCAGAATATATCTTGAACGTAGTGAATAACTTTTGTAAGAATTACTTTTAGGTTTTAAATTAATTGGAGCTCATGGTAATTATTTACTACTTAACATTTAAAATTTTGGTTATTTTAAAAGATATATTAGAGAATTCCTGGTGGTCTAGTGGTTAGGACTATATGCTATCACTGCTGAAGGCCTGGTTCCATCCCAGGTTGGGAAACTTAAGATCCTATGACGTGGCTGAGAAAAAAAAGTTGTGTTAATGAAACAGACACACAGTAATGGTGGGCACTGGTCATCTTACAGGATAAATAATTGTTTTATCTTGACTCATTCAGATTCATGTTCAAAAGGACTTTTAGGCTGGGGACCCTCTTGGCTATGTCACATTCCTGGGTTGGATTTATTTTAACAATACTGGATCTGCTTTGAGAAAAGGGCATAGTGTATTAGAATGACATGGTGACATAAAATAGGCTTCTAATCACCCTCTTCTCTCTCTTTTTTTTATTTTCAATGCTGGCAATCATCTTTTTTTTTTTTATGCCTAATGGTTTTAAAAAATATTATTTCTATTCAGTAGACTGAAAACAATATTGTTAGTAGTAGTAATGTGAAAATGCAGAATTCAAAGCCAGTATTACCAAAATAAATTTGGTAATAAATACACCTGTTGTGGCCAAGTTGGGGGAAGACACCTGACCACACTAGGCCTTTTCTCCTCCTCTGAGACAGATGTGTGCCTGCTTCTGGGCTGGGCACCCAGCACTCACTTGCAGCAGTCAGCCCCCAACACAGTAACAGGGACTGGAGGCCCTGAGCTGTCCTGAGGGGCCTGCAGGTGTCCAGGTCATGTGTCTTCAGAGTCACTTCTGGCTCAGCTGATGCTCCTGGGCTGGTAGGAATCAGGCTCTACAGGCAATATGAAGATATAGAGGGCTTCCCTGATGGCTCCTCAGATAAAGAATCTGCCTGTAATGCAGGAGACACAGGAAATGTGGGTTTGATCCCTGGGTTGGGAAGATCCCCTGGTGGAGGAAATGACAACCCACTTCAGTATTCTTCCTTGAAGGACAGAGGAGCCAGGCGGGCTACAGTCCATGGGGTCATAAAGAGTTGGACAAAACTAGAGTATAAAAGACAAATGCACATCTCAAGTTTGAGCTGATGTCTGGTGAAAGGGTGTTAGGTATTGTTTCGTGTCCTGAATTTCAGTAGAATCTCTCAGAAATTTTGAATATGTCTCCTTGATGAAAAATAAAGCAAAAATAATATAAATGACAGTATCTGTAATCACTTAACCAGAACACTGCTCAGAAAGCATTCCATTCATTAAAATTGTAACAAAGGTATTTTGATGGAAAGCATAATGTTTGAATAAACCTTGACAAGAGATATGTACTTGTGATTGGAAAACACATTCAACTGTGAATCATTTTAATGGATTTGTTTCTTGTTGGCAATAAAAGTGTTTCCAGGAAAACTTGTGAATTAAATGTTTAATGTCCTACTTTATTATTATGATGGCTTTTAATTGAAGAATAATTGACTTGCAATGTTGTGTTGATCGCTGTATAGCAAAGTGATCCAGTCCTACATGTATGTATACTCTCTTTCATGTTATTTTCCATTATGGTTTATCCCAGGATATTGAATAGAATTGCCTGTGCTACACAGTAGGACCTTTTATCTGTTTATCTGTTCTGTATATAATATTTTGCTTCTGCTAATCCCAAGCTCCCACTCCATCCCCCTCCACCCCACCCCTTGGCAACCGCAAGTCTGTTCTCTATGTCTGAGTCTGTTTCTGTTTTGTGATAGTTTATCTCTTACTTCAGAGTATTCACATTCATATTGAATTACAATGTTAAAGAAATAAAAACTTCAGTGCAATTTTTAGAAATTTCACATTTTATTTTTACCAAAATCCAGATAACTATATAAGAATATCCAGAAATAGATGTCAAACACATTTATATACTGAAGAATTATGGATGACATGTAGCATCTTTTCCTTCCTCAGCTGCAGTATGGAAGGAGAATTAGGAGTAAGACTGAAAGGCATTCTTTGTGTGGAAGGAGCCAGGTTCTCTCCTAGGCCCCATCCTGGGGAGAATTATGAAAATAGTCGAACTGTTTCCTGCATGATGCGTTTCAGATGAGACTGAGAATACAATGTGTACAAGATCCCACATGTATACACACATCACATGTGCAGGCCACAACTTACATGATGTGCATGAGCAACATGCACATAAGTGTACAATATGCATGCACACACATGTCTGCAAACGTGTATATAGAATATACATGTGCATACATACATATCCTTCTGCATGCACTGGTACGTGTGTTTAATAAAATATGGGAACAGAATTGTCACTCTTTAATTAGAAATGTTGGTATGGTGGTGAATTTGGGAACTCAAGGAAGAATAGTAATGATTTTTGAACATTAAAGAGATTATTCAGAAAAAGAAATGTGACGAATTCTCTCAGGACAAAGTTAGTGTCCTGGGTTAACTCAATGTGGACTGGCCACGTGGCTTTCAGGCAGCATAGGAGTTCCTGGAACACACGGAGGACTGTGCGGTTTACTGGGTCATGGACTGGAGCTGGGAACAGTGCATACAGAGGGCCATTGTCTCTGTATGGCATCAGCTCTATTGCAGACCGTAGGTTGGCTGTCCCGCCTGCCAGCCCCAACGGCCAGAGCACTGGGCAGTCGTAAATAATGAGAAGTGGCCTTGGTGCCACAGGTGAGGTGTCTGTGGCTCTAGGTTCTGTTTGGAGAATTGTGGCTGGACCTTTAGGGGTGAGAGGTCAGGAGCTATTGAGTTTTAGACCCTGGCTGTCTGGGTAATTGTGTATAATGGCTGAAATAATCACCTGCTCCATTAACCAGCACACTTCTGTCATATTAATCCATCATCAAAAAAGCACAGAACAAAGATGTTAAAATACACTATAAATGAAGCCTCAGCATTGACGCTGGCAGGAGATTTGAGAAGTTTTACCTTTTGTAGCTGTGACAGGATATTCAGAAACATGTGTGCCAATCCAATTAGCTGACTTGCCCTATACATTTAGACGTGGCACAATCATTTAACTTTGAAATTTTAAGTGTTTTTATCCAAAACAATCTGTACTTCTCATTTGTCAGAGTGCATTTCCCGAAGCTTTCCAAGCTGCTGAAAGGTGACTTTTTGGTAACTTGTTTGACTGTTCGAACACAATTTATTTCTGCCACCTGTTATTTTTCTCCCTGGATTTTTGAGAAGTTTTTTCTGGACCATTTGATCACCCTATAAAAGCCTCCCCTTCTGTGTGTACTTGACTCTGGGTTTGACAGTTCAGCAAATGCACAATGAGGGTTCACTCAGTGCCAAGTTCTGTGCAATTTATTTTTTCAAGGAAAATGCTTAAGCTGAATGTGTGTAACTCTCCATCTGTTTATTGAAGAATATGCTCTTTTGTTAGCACGACCATGGTGATAATTTTCATTTTAAAGGATAGACTTCAGGAAAACAAGAATGTTTATAGTACTCTTTTTGGGGTATTTTAGGGTGACTTAATTACATAAAAATTATTTTTGAAATGTCTTTTGTGACAAGCTGAAAAAAAAACAACTGAAGTTATTCTTTTAAAGAGAAGATGTTATCCTACGCTTTTGCTCATGTTTAAATTGTACAAAGATCATAGCATCTTCCTGAGTCACTAGAATTCACATCACACCCCAGCTCAAGAGTTTTGCAGCCTGTTGTGTTCATCTGGGATATCCCAGGCCTCCTATATCTCTCAGTCCTAAAACCTTGGTTCTAGAGGTTTCTTGTTTAGAATTCTTGTTTAGAATCAGCCCCTTCTGTTAGTTCTCCTAATCGTCATGACCAGTCTCCAGGTGTTAAAGGTTGTTAAAGGATCCCTCGAGCTTCTAGGCTGGTGCTGTGGGCAGTCTGCTCCTGATCTCCCTGTGTCTCATCCTAGTCCTGGGGGTCCCAGAGTGTAAGAAGTTTCTCCCCAACAGTAAAGCAAACAAATTAACAAAGAGTATGAGACAAAATACTTTATAACTTGTAAATAATGGTTAATAAAGAAGTCTTGTTACTAGTGAGATACTCAGTGAGAAACCTAGCACAGTGACAGCTATTAGCGAGAAGCTAATTTTGAGCAAACTCTGGGAGACAGTGGAGGACAGAGGAGCCTGGCAGGCTGCAGTCCTGGGGTTGTGAAGAGTTGGACATGACTGAGCAACTGAATGACAGCCACAGTTTTGGATCAGACGTGTGATCAGCATTGCTTGGGGCTGGCTCAGTTACATGTGCAAGTGCTTCGTACTCTCTGGGCAAGAACAGGAAAAAGCTTTTCACGAGACTTGGAAACAGTGCTCTTCTAATTACACCTGGAATCCACAAAGTGATCATGATCTCATCACTTATGAGCATTGAACAATTAAAAAAATATCTACTGGGCAGAAACGGTTAAATAGGTTTGCAGGTAGGAGATACACTGAGCCTCATTAATGGTGTTTAAAGAGGAGATTTCTTTCACACTCAGATTCATGAGTCTGTTCCTGGTGTAGCTCTGTTTCCTGGGCTCAGCTTCTTCTCTGAATTACAGCTTCTTCCTCCTTCTGGCTCAGCTTTTGCATCATTGTCTCAGGAACTCCTGCTGCTGAGCATGTCTCCATCTGCAAATTCACCTTCTTGGGTCGTTGACTCTGTCCTTGTTAACTGAGCATTAACTGGCCTTTGCCATCTTTCTTCAGTCTCTGGACTTACTTGGAGTAAGTCCCGTTCTGCTTGCAATGTCTTGATAAAAAGATATTCACTTTCACAACATTCACAAAAACCAGAGATTTAGAGAGGAGATAACATTGCCATCCTCTAGTTGAAGAAAAAAAGGCAGAGAAAGTGCTCACAGGTGATGATTTGTCTCCGTCCACTTTTGGGTTCAGATGAGTTACATTGTTGTCTGTAAATCTATAACAGTTTTCTTTCCTACAGATTTTCAGCAGCAGCCATGGGAGAACTGAAATATAAAATCCGTCTTGTGGTTCTGTGAATATGTTTTCTTCCCTGTCTGCTTGAGTCCTATGGTATTATTTGCCAGATTTGCAATATAACTCACAGTTCAATATATTCAGTGTGATAGAAAGGATTTTAAAAAATAATTATCATCAAACTTTCATTTTCTTAGAAAAGTTGCTACCTTCTATGAGGTCAGTGCATGTGACTTCATTAGTCAGAATTTCTCCATGACCATTCGAAGTTTTAGAGGCTAAGGTAGTGATTCTTAATTTTTGGCCCAGGATCCCTTTGGGGATCTGATGAGAGCCTTGGAGCTCTCCTACACAGACGATTAAATATATTGATATGAAATCAAAGTTTCCCTCTATTTTTAGGGAATCTGTTAACACCTCAAAGCTCCTTAGGCCCACCCTGCAGTTTAAAACGTCCTGACTGGGGACTTCCCTGGTGGTCGAGTGGTTAGGAATTCATCTTCCAATGAGGGGGACATGGGTTAGATCCCTGGTTGGGGAACTAGATCCCACATGCCATGAGGCAGCTAAGCCTGCATGCAATGACAAAGCTCTTGCATGCTGCAACTGAGACCTGACGCAGCCCAAAATAAATAATTAAAAAGTACCGATCTAGACATGTGGTATCTATGCTAATTTATAGTTTAATAACATTTTATGTGTTTTCCAGGTGCCTCTACAAGGATGAAATTTGTACACGAGAAAAGCAAACATTTAAAGGACTGATGTTCTTGAAACAGTTGTAAGTAATAAAAACTTCCCTATTGTATCACTGATATTATAATTCAAATAGAAGCTTTGAAATGCCACTTTTGGTAAGAGTCGAACCATTATTTTAAGCTTTGTCCTGCGGCTTGAATGACTGAGTATTCTGTTATCTGTTGGATAAAACCAGAGCTTGCGGTTAGGTCAGCATGAGGGCAGGAAGATAGATGACTCAGCTGGAGCCCCAGCCCCATGATGATTGATCGTGCATGAATCACAGATCTCCGAAATGAAGACAATTTTCCTGGGGACTGAGATGTTGCCTGGAGGAATGAATTTATTGCTTGACCCCAAATTGGCATTTTACTGATGCTAACTGGTGATTGTGATTATTATTAATTTATGAAACAAGCTCATAGACTTTTAGCTGATATGGGAACTTCCAGAATGCAAGATCTAAGCTCTCATTTTACAGTTAAAAATAGAACTTCCCTATGATCCAGCAATCTCACTTTTGGGTGTTTATCCAAAGGAATTGAAATCAAAATCTTGAAGAGGATCTGCACACTCAGGTCCATTGCAGATTTATTCACTAGAGCCAAGACACGGAAGCGGTCTGTCCACTGACAGACATATGGATGAAGAAAATGTGGTATGTATGTGCAGTGAAGTATTATTCAAGCTTAAAAAGAAGGAAACACTGCCAGTTTTGGCAACATGGATGGATTTGGAGGATATTATACTAAATGAAATAAGCCAGATACAGAAGGACAAATACCTTGTGTTATCACTTATATGAGGACCTAGAAACACAAAATAGAATAGGATTGTCAGGAGCTGGGGGAGAAGAAATGTGAAGGTATTACTGATCAAAATGTGCAACATTTCAGTTATTTGAAATGAATAAAACCAAGATATCTACTACACAAAATAGTGTCAAATCACAGTCTGCTTCAAGAATACAGGATTTTTTGTTATATCATTTTCTACATGTTGGTTATGTAAAGAGAAATTGTGTAATTAAGCACAACAAAGGCTTGGGCTAAAACACGAATGTTATTTTCAGCATTGATAAAGCGTAGTCAGCATAATTTGCTCTTGGAGTGATTGTGTCAGGGCCGTAAGCAGTGTGTTGTTGTTATTGTTTAGTTGCTGCCTTGCGTTTAGTCGTTAGTTGGACCCCTGGACTGTAGCCTTCCAGGCTCCTCTCTCCATGGGATTTCCCAGGCAAGAATCCTGGAGCGGGTCACCATTTCCTTCTCCAGGGGTAGATGTTGAAGGGAGGAGTAATTATCTTTTATAAGAGCTATAACCATTGAATTTTTATGGAGGAAAGCAGAGTGATCACATATTAGAAGAGTGTATATTAAAATGAAGAAACTTGTGAGAATGTGATACTTTTTTTCCAAATGTAAAGACCGTCATCTTTGATATAGTTTTCTGTTTTATATATGGCTGAACACCCTGATAAGGTGGATAGCACCTCTGAAGCACATCTTTTGCTCCACAAATGACATAGAGAGCCCCATCTTTCAGAACAAGAATAGCTGGTGTGTTCTTTGAAAGCATAGTTTAACATTTTTTGTTTTATCAGTCTATCAACCTGCTTTCCATTCTTTTTCAGCTGAAATTTCTGACACATTTTCACTGATCATATTTTCCTTTGCCAATGAATTTTCCTTTGTCTTTGTTTCCTTCCTAGGCCCCGCTGTCTCTTTTGTGGGAACAATACCTTCAAGCCGTGGTCCTCATGTGATGATTGAACTAGAAGGGATATTATTCATTTTAATCTGTCATTATTTTTTAACCTGCATTTCCTTGTCAACGCACAACTTTATATTTCTTACTGTTCCTGTTGTTTTGATGTGTACTTATTTCTAAATGGGATATTTCCCTCTGGAGCATCTTTATTAGGTCATAGCAGGCTTTCATACTTGCATTAAACTGTTATGAGTAGCTCTGTGTCTTAAACATGAATGTCTTATCCATCATTGAGTGCAATTGTGGAAAGAGTCGGTACAGGGTTGCTGAGAAGCTCTGGTGGAAGAAATCAGACTGAACTCCCTTTGCTCTGGCTGAAAGTGGGTGGTACTTCTTAGCTATTTAATCTTGAGCCTCTCATTTAAGAACTCTAAGCCTTCGTTTCCTTTTATTGTTTTAAACGAGGATCATCATGGTGATTCATCCAACTGACCCTGTGATCTGGGGATGGTACACATGGGGCACTTGGCAAGAGTAAATCCTGAAATAATACTTAAATATTTATCATATTTGTTGCCATTCTTATCATTATTTTGTAATAATTATTTCCCTGATTACTTTCTGCACAACTTCTTTAAAGAAACAGCTAATTTAAAATGGTGTGTTTTTAAATACAAAATTAAATTTAGCCAGTGATACAAAGTATCATTAACTTTATTTCTTTGACCTTTCTTGATCTGTCTGGTTTATCTTAAAGGATTTTCTAATTTTATTTCTTAAGCCATAACTGGCTGTAAATGCTAAAAATTTAAACTTGTAAATATTCTTTAATTACAAAGCTAACATTTCAAGGATTTTATTTAAGCATCTTGTTTTCTTCTTCAGAAACCCAATTAAAATTCTTTAAGAATTTAAAGTTAAAGGGGATGGCATAACTAGCATTTTACTTTTGAATTTATAGATACTTTGAAAATCTAAAAATTTTGACCGGAACAAAAGAACACATGAGTGGCTGTAGTTATGGGAAGCAGATCAGTGGTTTCCTGGGGCCAGGCATGGGCAGGGGAGGTCTGGATGCAGATGATTTGAAGGTATTATCTGGGGTCATGGAACTATTCCATGCTATAGTTGTGATGTTGGTTAAAAGGCATATATGTTTGTTAGAACCAATTTATTTGTATACTTAAACCTGGTAAATAGTTATTGTACCTAAATCATACCTCAGTAAGGCTGACCAAAAAGGACAAATGCAAATATCTCATTATTATTTATCAGGTATTTCTCTGAATTTACTCTCATTCCTGTTTTCATTTGCCATATCTGTCTTCTTATAGAGTGGCTGATAGTAAGCCTTGAAGTTAGACGGAAAATGCCTCTGAGTTCTTCTTTTAAGAAATTGTTTGCATTTCCATATATATTTTAGAATTAGCTTGTTCCTTTCAAGCCCCCGTCTCCTCCCCTTTGAAGCCCTCTGAGATTCTGATTTGAATTACGTTGAATCTGTGGGTCAATTTGTTGGGACATCTGTCACCAAATACACTATCCATGTGTTTAAACCAGGCAGAATGAAATGGGTTACTTGCTTTTTTGAGGTAGTGCCTTTAGCTTTCTATTTTGTATTGGAGTACAATTGATTAGCAATGTTGTGGGAGTTTCAGGTGTATGGTAAAGTGATTCAGATATACTTAGACACATGTATTCTTTTTCAAACTCTTTTCAGAAATGGGTTATTTTTGGTAGGATGTTTTTGTTGCATTAACAGTTTGGGTGAAATCATATACCATCTTCCTCAGACAGCAGCACTGCCTGTACCTCGGGTGCCACAGCTGGGTGACCTTCCTGGACCTGAGGCTCTTGGGGGCTGGTGTGCCGCTCCGGGGACAGCACTTTGATCCTATTCCTAGCATCATTAAAATTCAGTTTCTAAGCCCCTCTCCAGGAATAGTTTTGCTCTCGTATTATTTAATTGTGTCTTTCCAACTGGCTCTGTAAGCAGGTCTGAGATACACATTTGATGGAAAACAGCAACACTATATTCCCCGTGGTTCATACCAGAGCATCTCCTGGGAGGCAGGACAGGTTGCCCACTGGGGCAACGTGGCAGGGTTCTTCTGATCAGTCTCACAGCCTCATCCTTTTTCCTCGCTGACACGCCCCAGCAGGAGCCTTACTCTGGGAGGCATTTATGGGCACTGCATGAAAGGAGGCTTTGAGGACCTTCCATTTCTGCACCATCCCAGACAAAATCTGTATGAGATAAAGAATAACATGACTGTGAAAATGTCCAAGTTTGTTCTTCAATAGGAAGTGGATGTCAGGAACAGAGTCGTTCTCTGATACCCTTGGGGTCTCCAAGGCCTCCTGGGGGAGGCCAGACTCTCACACTGAGAGCTGGTCAGTGCCGGAGATGGAGCGTCTCCTGACTGTGGTCACTGGGCCCGCACACGAGTGTTGCTGCCCAGGGGATCAGAGGGGAGGAAGGGCTCTCTGGGGCTTCAAGCAGATGTCTGAAGAGGAAGAGTCATGGGTCTGAGTAGGTTTTGAAGTCATTCTGTAAACAGTGGTTGCTGCCACTTCACCTACATTTGAGTTTCTTATCTTACTTTTAAAATTTTATTTATTTATATATTTTTTGGCTGTGCCAAGTCTTTGTTGCTGGGCAAGCTTTCTGTAGCTGTGACAAGCAGGGGCCACTCTCTAATTGTGGTGCGTGGGCTTCTCATTGCAGTGGCTTCTCTTGTTATGGAGCATGGGCTCTAGGTGCATGGGCTCAGTAGTTGCGGTGGATGGGCTCAGTTGCTCCACGGCATGTGGGATCCTCCTGGATCAGGGATTGAACCTAAGTCTCCTGCATTGATAGACTGATTCTTTACCTCTGAACCACCTGGGAAGCCCTGCATTTGAGATTTTAATGGGATTTCTTTTTCTGACTTCCGTTTTAAGAGGGCAGTCTGTGGATTAGTGTTCTTAAGTTAAAACCCTCATTTGCTCTGCAGTGAGCCTGGTTGTGGTCCCAAAGCAGAACTCATCCAGCCTGAATGAGGTGAGTCACCCAGCAGGACTCACCCAGCGTGTTGGGACCATCTGGCAAGCTTGTGAAAACAGCACGTCTTGTACCAGTCCCCCAGGACATCAGGGTTGCAGGTGGAGGGTGCAGGTGGGGACATCCTTTCTCCCTTCATTTTTTGTTACATCCTTAAGTGCACCTATTGACATCTTTTTGACACTAGCTGGCTGAGCTTATTTCATCCTCATTTCTGCCTCCTCAAGTCCTGTCCTTGGTGTCTGTCACTTTCAGCCTTAGGGCAATGATCTTAATAACTTAAAGATGAGTTCAGCGACCTTTTTTTTTTTATTAATATTTTAATACTCTCATGGCCGTGGTATTGCAATGGCTCTGGTGTTGCCCTTTCTCAAACCACCTGGCACACAACCACCGATCAGATGCAGGAGCTGGACACTCGTGTGTCAGCTCCTTGGCCAGGATCTGACGGCCAGTGAGTGGGAGTCCAGGTTCAGGTCCGTGTTTCCAGACTCTCCGCAGGCTGCCTTCTCTGCATTCCCACCTCTCTTCAAAGCCAAGGCCAAGCTGCCTCTGTCTCTCCCCCTGGGCTCCCTCTGTGTCACTCTCTCGGGGAGGCCTCTACTACCACTTCCAGGTTGTAAGGGTCATGGGGACTAGCGACCATGGTTACCACGTTAGGTATTTACGTGCAGACCTCTCGGCCCCTTAGACAGCTGTCCCGAGCCCTGGACCAGAGCATCTACAGGTGATAAGGATGGTATTTCCCCACAGAGCTGCTGTAAGGAGTAAGCAGGGCGATGTTTTGAAGCAGCCAGGCTGTGCCTGGCAGACAGTACATGCCTCAGAGGAGTTTGTTCTTACTGCTGTTCCGGGGACACTCTTGAAGGAGGGAGTGTGCCCCAGGTACGGGCTGGAATCTGAGGGTGGACAGTGGGTCAGGGGAGCGCAGCAAGATGGGAGCATGAGGGCACCTGTGAGGCCAGGTGTGGAGGCTAGAGGGTGGTGGGTTGGGGGCCTTCAGAATTGCCTCATGGCAGGCTGGACGGGGCATGAAGTTCTAGATCCAGGTGGGCCTAGGTGGCATGCTAAGGTGTTTTGTTGATAAGGAGGTGCTGAGAAGTGATTTTATGCTTCAGGAAGACTTTCTGGTAGCTATTTAATAAATGTCTGCACGTGTCCAAAGTGAGAGGCAGGTAAAGGAACTAGTTTTAAAAAAGAGTCAGAATGAAGACAAGTGCATTGTGGATGGAGTGGGGGGCAGGGGGCTGGAGGCCACAGGGGCCCTGCGTGGGCAGATGTGGACGAGGGCAGTCAGCTGAGTGAACAACGATGCTGAGCCCTGGGTGAGGCCCCAGCAGGGCCATGGAGGGACCATGCCAGGCCGGGCTGGAGGGGCCTACAGGACCTCTGGGGGGGGGGGCGGTGCTGGCAGGCAGTTGGAAGCTCAGGTGTGACCCGGGAGGACACGGTGGGACGTCGTCAGCATAGGTGGACATGGGTCATGTGGTCACGATGGTCACCAGGAGCCCCGTCTTTACACAGCTCCTTCCCGGCCAGTGCAGTGTCCACTCAGTCTTGTGTTGGGGGAGACTGATTAGCAGGGCATGCGCTGTGCTTGGAAATGCAGACACAAGTGACGGGAGGAGTGGCTGGTCAGCAGCAGAAATAGATGAGAAGGAGGGGGAGGAAGGGAAGGGAGAGGGAAGAGGGGAGGGCGGGGAGGAAGAGGAGGGCAGGCTTGAAAACAGATACTCCTGGTGTCTGTCCCAGAGACAGACACCTCCTTGACCACAGGACAGCTTTCCTCACATCTGTTCTAGATGCATCTGTAACCGCAGCTGCTGTCAGGTAACGGCTTACACAGTGTTGGCTCTCCGGGCTGAGTGGGAACAAGGGCACTGCCCCCGCGACCGTCTCCCACCGTGAAATGATAGAACCTCCAGATTCTTTATCAGGCTTACTGGCAGGGCGGCCCCTCTGAGGCGTGGTTATGCCCCATCCCTCCTGCAGGTGGCGCTGTATCCTCACAGTCCACACTTGCCCGCCTGCCCAGCGCCTGCACCTTAGCAAGATCCCGAGGACACGTTTTAGTGAAATGAGGGTGGCATTTATAAATTTTTGGTGACATTCTTAGTTTCATGAGGAGGATAAACTATATATGAAGTAAAACTTCAGATGGAGAGATGTCTGGATTTTTGGTAACTCCCCCCCAACCCCTGCAGGTCTGTAACCCCTAGTGGCTTACTTGAAGCAGTGTGCCTGGGTTGGCTATTCTATCTTTTATTTGCACAACTCTTTTCCTGGTAAGAAAAATTTGAAAAGACCGCGATGCTGGGAAAGATTGAAGGCGGGAGGAATAGGGGACGACAGAGGATGAGATGGCTGGGTGGCATCACGGACTCAATGGACATGAGTTTGAGTAAAATCCGGGAGTTGGTGATGGACAGGGAATCCCGGCGTGCTGCAGTCCATGGGGTCGCAAAGAGCCAGACATAACTGAGCGACTAAACTGAACTGAACTTCCCTGGTAGCTCAGCTGGCAAAGAATCTACCTGTAATACAAAAGACCTTGATTGGATTCCTAGGTCGGGAAGTTGCCCTGGAGAAGGGGTAGACTACCCACTCCGGTATTCTTGGGCTTCCCTGGTGGCTCAGACGGTAAAGAATCTGCCCTCAATGAGGGAGACCTGAGTTTGATCCCTGGGTTGGGAAGATCCCCTGGAGGAGGGCATGGTAACCCACTCCAGTATTTTTGCCTGGAGAATCCCATGGACAGAGGAGCCTGGAGGGCTATAGTTCATGGGGTTTCAAAGAGAGGGCTGTGGTGAGTGCCTAAGCACAGCATTAGGCTGGATATATATTTCTGAGTATGTGTAGTTATAGAGAAAAGCAGAAGGAGGCAACCCCCAAAATGATACAGTTGGTAATTACCGGGTGGTAAAATTTTTAAGAGTTTTTTTTTTTAATGCACTTTTCTGTATTGTTTGAATTTTTCTCAAGCTATATGCCATTTTTTAACAGCTTTGTTGAAGTATAATTTACATACTGTAAAATCCACCCATTTAAAGCAGTATGTAATTTTTACAAAAGCCATGACACCATTAAAAATCATGGGCAGGTCAGACCAAAAAAACATAGGCTTCACAGAGCATGCCTTCCTGTACTTCTCCTCTGGTGGAAAAGTGGTGCATGTGGAGGATCTTTAGAAGATTTTTTTTTGGATGAAGGTGACACATAAACTCAACCAACGATTTTTAAAAAACAAAAGCAGCATTTGCTTTCAAATTGTTCTTCTTTTTCAACCTTCTGGGATTGCACTGTATCAAGAATAGTTCAAGCTGCCTTTATTTCAATAAAGCAGGGTGTGCAATTTAACAATTTCAGTGTTTTCTGGAATGGTTTGGAGCTTTTGCATTTCTAACCTTAAACTTTTTCAAAGATTCCAAAAGTTTCAAGATTGCAGCCCTGGGTTGGAAAACTCTCCAGAGCAATTTCCTATGAAATCGTGCTGTTTCTATTTCAGGAGAGAAACAGTGACCACATGATAGAATGTGATGCTTTCCTATTCAGTAGCTAGGCGCAAACTGAAAGAGCAGCATTGCAAGGACGCATGCCACCATTCAAATGGTTCCTTTGGAAAGACAGGTAGTGAATTAACTGGGGAAAGCATTTTAGATTAACAGCTATATTTTTTACTTATTGGTTGCATCAGGAGAAGAATTTCACATCCACAACGAAAGTGCAATGTCAAATGCTTATACGACGTCCTTGACTCCACTCCAAGTGGGAAGTTTTGCCTAAAAGCTGACAATTGTGCTGCCGCTGTTTAGTTGGTAAATTGTGTCTGACTCTGTGGTGACCCTCTGGACTGTAGCCCGCCAGGCTCTTCTGTCTGTGGGATTCTCCAGGCAAGAATCCTGGAGTGAGCGGCCGTTCCCTTCTCCAGGGAATTTTCCCGATCCAGGGATCAAACCTACATCTCCTGCTTGACAGGTGGATTCTTCATCACTGAGCCACTTGGAAAGCTCAGTGGTGAGAGTCAACACGATCTTTGAAAAGCCTAGAGAAAGAGATTTGAGGAAGGTTTTTGTTTTTAATTGAAATATAATTGACTTACGATATTATGTTAGTTTCTGGTGTACAACGTATTGATTCAATATTCTTACACATTACAAGTGATCACCATGATATTCAGTTACCATCTGTTACCATACAGAGACATTAAAATATAATTGACTGTATTTCCCACACTATGCATTTCATCCCCATGACTCATGTATTTTATACCTGGAGACTTGTGTTTTTCTCCATCTTCCTCAACTATTTCATTCAGCACCTCCCTCACACTTCCCACTGTGAATCAGTGGGAAGTTTGTTTCTTTGTATCTTTGTATTTTTGTTCTTTGTATCTATGAGACTGTTTCTGTTTTATATTTGTTCCTTTGTTTTGTTTTTTAGATTCTGTATGTTGGTGAAATTATACAGTATTTGTCTTTCTTTGTCTGACTTATTTCACTTAGCATAGTATTTTCTAGGACCATCCATGTTGTTACAAATAACATCCATATCAAGATGTTATTATTTTGTATGGCTAATATTCCAGTGTATACATGTACCACATCATCTTTACCCATTCCTCTCTTGATGGGCACTTAGCTTGCTTCCATATCTTGGCTATGGCAAATAATGCTGCAATGAACATAGAGGTACAAGCATCTTTTCTAATTAATGATAATATGTTTTTTATTCTTTATTTATATAGTGTTTCATATTAAGTGACATGAAGATGTTGAACCATCTAAAGCAGGTTTTTAAAAAGTTCATATCGTAACAGTTTAGATACATTGCCCTTTTAGAGAAAAGCAACCTACCAGTCCAATTGTCCATGACCTGCCAGGCATTAATAAAAATAGTTTCTAAGTTCTATGACATGTTTCTCAGGGAGAATAACTTTGATTGAATAATAGCTAGTATTCCCTAGTGGCTCAGCGGTAAAGAATCCATCTGCCAATGCAAGAGATGTGAATTTGATCCCTGGATCAAGATCCCCTGGAGAAGGAAACGGCAACCCACACCAGTATTATTGCCTGGGAAATCCCGTGGACAGAGGAGCCTGACCGGCTACAGTCCATGGGGTTGCAAAGAGTCAGGCATGACTGAGTGACTTTTGCTGAGCTCAGCAACATTTCTAACACAAATGTATAATTTTGGAGATTTTCCTGTTCCAACCTTAATTTTCATCTATGGAACATCAAAGAGTTTTCTGATTTTCTAGGATTAAAAAAAAAAACACAAATCAATCTAGCCTGGTCTTTTTCAGTCTTGCGTTGATTTTAAATTCACCACCTTTCCTTGCTCAGGCTCCCTCTTGGCATGAGGGACCTGCTGTACAAAGAGCGCAAGCTCACATGCACTCACCTTAAACTGTGACTTATTTGTACTTAGAAAAGATGAGCATGTTAAGGAAACCTGTGACAAAACCCAGACAAGGCACACTGCCTGCAACCTCCAAGAAGAGCTCTGCTAAGGGACAAGTCTGTGGCCTTGGAGACGTCTGCTGGGGACACAGCCCTGCCGTGACTGGAAGATAAACGGAGGAACTCACTACACTGAGCAGAAGCAATCTGCTCACAGTAACCCAAACCCACGGGATGTTTTCTTTCATTTACTCTATAGGAGTAGCATGGAGAACAAAAACAGCTCTTTGCCTTTAGCTATTCATTTGCAATGACTCAAAGCATACAGTCATTAATATATTATTGATTAGATGCTGATTCTGGCATGGTGGAAGCAACAGTTACAATTTTCCAGAGGGCAGTTAATCTCTGTTCTTCCTCTGAGGCTGGTTGAAAGCTTGTCACCAGGTAGGAGAGAGAACAAATTTGTGTTCCTGGTGAAACATAGAAAGAGCAATTACACATATAATTATATTATCACTCATCTTTGATGTGCCACACAGAGCTAGTATGATGAATTTTTTCTGCACTCACATTTTAGAAAGAACAAATCTACTGTTCTGTCAAAGAAGCTAGATCAAGTCTTAGGAACCACAATGGAGATAAAGTCAGGTCCATCAGGAACTAATAGGGAAGGGTTTTATTAACTCACACTGTAGTTTTCTGAGCCATATTATATATATATATATATATTATATGCATTGTTAATTTTAAACTAGTCTGGGTACAATAAAAGCACTTTGTATTACGTGATATAATTCACACTTCCAATTTGAAAAAGAATAGAAGTGAAAGTGAAAGTGAAGTTGCTCAGTTGTGTCAGACTCTTATCGACCCCATGGACTACAGCCCATCAGGCTCTCCGTCCATGGGATTTTCCGGGCAAGAGTACTGGAGTGAAAAAGAATAGATACATGTGTATATATTACTGAATCACTTTGCTGTGAACCTGAGCTAACACAACAGGGTTAATCACCTATGCTGCTGCTGCTGCTAAGTCGCTTCAGCCGTGTCCGACTCTGTGCGACCCCATAGACAGCAGCCCACCAGGCCCCAGAGTCCCTGGGATTCTCCAGGCAAGAATACTGGAGTGGGTTGCCATTTCCTCCTCCAATGCATGAAAGTGAAAAGTGAAAGTGAAGTCACCCAGTCGTGTCTGACTCCCAGCGACCCCATAGACTTCAGCCTACCAGGCTCCTCCATCCATGGGATTTTCCAGGTAAGAGTACTGGAGTGAAAAAGAATAGATACATGTGTATATATAACTGAATCACTTTGCTGTGAACCTGAGCTAACACAACAGGGTTAATCACCTATCAGATCAGATCAGTCGCTCAGTCGTGTCCGACTCTTTGCAACCCCATGAATCGCAGCACGCCAGGCCTCCCTGTCCATCACCAACCCCCAGAGTTCACTGAGACTCACGTCCATCAAGTCAGTGATGCCATCCAGCCATCTCATCCTCTGTCCTCCCCTTCTCCTCCTGCCCCCAATCCCTCCCAGCATCAGAGTCTTTTCCAATGAGTCAACTCTTTGCATGAGGTGGCCAAAGGACTGGAGTTTCAGCTTCAGCATCATTCCCTCCAAAGAAATCCCAGGGCTGATCTCCTTCAGAATGGACTGGTTGGATCTCCTTGCAGTCCAAGGGACTCTCAAGAGTCTTCTCCAACACCACAGTTCAAAAGCATCAATTCTTCGGTGCTCAGCCGTCTTCACAGTCCAACTCTCACATCCATACATGACCACAGGAAAAACCATAGCCTTGACTAGACAAACCTTTGTTGGCAAAGTAATGTCTCTGCTTTTGAACATGCTGTCTAGGTTGGTCATAACTTTCCTTCCAAGGAGTAAGCGTCTTTTAATTTCATGGCTGCAGTCACCATCTGCAGTGATTTTGGAGCCCAGAAAAATAAAGTCTGACACTGTTTCCACCGTTTCCACTCTTTCCCCATCTATTTCCCATGAAGTGGTGGGACTGGATGCCATGATCTTCGTTTTCTGAATGTTGAGCTTTAAGCCAACTTTTTCAGTCTCCACTTTGACTTTCATCAAGAGGCTTTTGAGTTCCTCTTCACTTTCTGCCATAAGGGTGGTGTTATCTGCATATCTGAAGTTATTGATCACCTATACCCCAATATAAAATAAAAAGACAATTCACATTTGTTTCAGAAAGTATTTAAATATATTTAAGCAAATTGTAGTCCTAGTATGGATTATATTTTGTTGGTTGTGCTGTGGTGGAGGCTTTCCTGTTGGCTCAGATGGTAAAGAATCCGCCTGTAATGTGGGAGACCTGGGTTTGATCCCTGGGTGGGGAAGATACCCTGGAGAAGGAAATGGCAACCCACTCCAGTATTCTTGCCTGGAGAATCCCATGGACGGAAGAGCCTGGAGGGCTACAGTCCATGGGGTTGCAAAGAGTTGGACATGACTGAGCGGCTGAACAGCACAGCTTGTCGTGGTAGAACAGTGGTTCATCACTGGAGCTTTTATAAGAATCACCCGGAGAACTCGTGGCGGGGAGGGGGAAGCAATAACCATGTCCCACCAGCCCCAGTTAACTTAGGATCTCTCAGAGTGGGAGCCTCACATCCACATTAAAAAAAAGTTCTCCAAACAATTATGATGTTCAACCAGGTTTGAGACTTAGTGATGAAAGGTTACGTGGAGTTGAAGTGACTTTCTAATATTGTTCTAATTACTTTTGTAGGTTTTTTCTCTGAAGAAAGAAAAGGATGGAAAATACTAAAACAAAAACTGGAAAATTAGAGCTTTCTGATAATTGGAATAAATAATAGGAGTTCGAAGCCTCATGCTCTATGCCTTTGATAGCTTCTGATTCTTTTCTTTGTCAAGCTTTGATTTTTAAACTAAGGCCTTAGCAGTACTTTCACTCCTTAAGGGCACTGGACGTCCTTTTAATACATAATTTGTACAGGTTAATTGATCCCCAGTGTCGTGAAACAGTTACAGCCCTTCTGACCACATTTACTACCAAGCAGTGACTTACAATTCAGCCAGTGGCATGAACAGGGATAGATGTGTGACTTGAGGCAAATTCTATCATTTCTTTATATTTCTCACCTCATTTTGGCAAATGAGAGTAATACCGTAATTGCTCAGGAATGCTTATGTGTTAAAACTAATTTTATCTAGAAATATACTGGAATGGAATGTCAATTGAAAGTAAAATGAAGAGCCATGAAAAAATTCCTGCTACTTATCACAGTGGATTTTCTGACGATCAATCCTTTTACTTTGAAGGAGAAATATAAATGAAAGTATATTCTTGGAAGGACTGTAATTTATGTCTGTCAAAGCCAAGATTCTCAGGGACTCAGGCTTAAATGCCAGTTTATCTGCTCTATGGGCCAAGTGAAAATCAACTTCCTTCTAGAGTTGACTTGAACTTACATTTCTAATCAGAAGTGGCTCTGCAGAATTTTCACCCTCAGAGCTCCATTGTGCACCATGCTATTCCACATAAATTGAATGGAAGAAATAAGACCGGATTCTTTGAATTGTGTCATTCCTGTCATTCATCTCAGAAGGATTTTTATAAATATAAAATTTACTTTTTAAAATCGCATAATTTTGTTTCAGAGAAAGCTTTAATAATATCCTTTCTGAGTCAGAAATAGAGAAAGAAAATCTACCTAAAGCTGACTCTATAGCCCTTCAATTGTTTTATTATTGAAAAGAATAGGACTTATTATACATCAGTTATGATTCTAAATTGAAGTTTCACATCCAGGTGGCTTAAAAAGTTACTGGGTTTCAAAAACTATTGTATATCTTTATTAATATAAAAACTAAAATATAAAGTGAGGGAAAAGGGAGGAAGTAATAGAAATATGATGTCAAGATGGTCACAGATTTTAAGTATCAGTCTGTATTGTGTGTCTGTAACTCTACAAATTATATATATTCACCCTCATCGAATCTCCAAAATATTATTTCCTCTTGTCACAAGCAAGGGCACTAGATCTCACAGAGTTTTGGTTTTGCACCAGAGTGACACAGATTACGCTGGGATCATAGTCTTTCTCTGTGGGGGACTGTTCTCCTGCAGCCCTGCATTAAATTCTCCAGGGAGGGAGGGAAGAGACGAGCAGAAAGAGAAGGAGAAGATGATGTTTTCTCACTACTCCCAAGGATGTCAGCTTTGGAGCAGGGAGATGGACATCCCCCGAAACCTCTGTGCTGGGACTGGATAAATGTTGGATGGGTGTGTGCATAAAGTGCTGTGAAAACATCTATGCTGGGCACCTCAGGGTGTCACCTTCCTGTTGGCTGTGCTCCTTGCCTTTGACCCTCCTTATGACTGAGCGACTTCACTTTCACTTTTCACTTTCATGCATTGGAGAAGGAAATGGCAACCCACTCCAGTGTTCTTGCCTGGAGAATCCCAGGGATGGGGGAGCCTGGTGGGCTGTCGTCTATGGGGTCTCATGGAGTCGGACATGACTGAAACGACTTAGCAGCAGCAGCAGCAGGGGAAGGCAATGGCACCCCACTCCAGTACTCTTGCCTGGCAAATCCCGTAGACGGAGGAGCTTGGTAGGCAACAGTCCATGGGGTCGCTAGGAGTCGGACACGACTGAGCGACTTCACATTCACTTTTCACTTTCATGAATTGGAGAAGGAAATGGCAACCCACTCCAGTATTCTTGCCTGGAGAATCCCAGGGACAGGGGAGCCTGGTGGGCTGCCGTCTATGGGGTCGCACAGAGTCGGACATGACTGAAGCGACTTAGCAGCAGCAGCAGCAGCAGGGGATGTCCACCTCCTTGCCCATCTTCCCTTTTTATCCCCTATCTGCACTCCCCTCCACTGCACCCTGGAGCACTGTGTGGCTTGGAGACCTACTGCTTCCATAGCTCCAAGCTTTTCCATGAAGGAACGCACTCCACTTTGAAGACACAAGCCACTGGAATTGGGCTCTGCTTCTGCAAGCCTGGCATTCTCCACCCCTGCCTGGTGGAGCTTGGCTCAGGTGAGGATGCAGCCTACTGCCAGCTCCACGTCGCTCTTTCAGTTGATTGCATGTATTTCAGGTCTGACAGTTCTCTTATTTTTTACTGTGCGCTTCTCTGTCTGAGATAATATCACAGTGAAAGTGAAAGTGAAACTCCCTCAGTTGTGTCTGACTCTTTGAGACCCCATGGACTATAGAGTCCATGGAATTCTCCAGGTCAAAATACTGTAGTGGATAGCTTTCCTTTCATCGAACCCAGGTTTCCCGCATTGCAGGCTGATTCTTTACCAGCTGAGCCACAAGGGAAGCCCAATATCACGGTGCTTCCGACCAAGGTTTCTCAAAGGATGTTTCTCCAAAGTGCATGCTAGCAAACAAGAATTTTGCACATAGCAGCAGTGATTTAGAGCAGAAAAGGAACACTGACTTTTCACAAATGCGTCTCTTCTTCACTACTGTTGGCTTTTAGAGATCAGTGTGGGGGTGTAATTTCCCCCCATCTTCTAGGACTGTGCTTCCTGGGACTGCGGGTCCTTCATGGAGACCTGGAGCTTCTTACACACCTGTACTCTACTTGGGGTGACACCCTGTATTTGGGCCGTGAACACCCCTAGGTGGAGGCCATTTGTTTGAAGTGTTAGGTCTTAGAGGCTCAGCAACCCCAGTTGGTTTATTTTACCTTCCTTTATCATGCCTCTGTATGGGAAGGGATTTAGATGGTTCTATTGGAAAGGGTAACCTGGAAGGCCAGTGTGTTACAGATTATTATATCATAAATCTCTCAATGACCAAATCATATGAATTTTCAAAACATAATATTGAATATACCTAAGAGGGTCTTAAATTTTGCATTTGGAAAGCTCCTTCCAATGACATTCCACATTTAGACATCTGACACTTTCTTCTACATTTGGAATGAATGATTTGACAGTAACAAAGATTATAATTTAGAGATAAATCACATTGCTGATTGAACAATTGAACCTTTTTTGCAGTTTTATTCATTAACTATTTCCTACAACTACTGTATGATTTTGGCCTTCATATCTTTTCCTATCCTCTTATCTTCTACATGTTAAAAGCTTATCCACTATTAATTTATTTCTTAGGCTTCCATCCAAGACAGAAGCAATTGATTCTTAAAGAAGGGCTAATATTCCCAGGATTTTAAACAGCGGCAAAACTCATTGGTGAAGGATACAGCTCTGGGTTCTTTTCCAGTTGCGGTAAGCGGCTCTATTCTTGGTTGACAGGCCTTTTGTAATCTGTATGTGACTTAAATCCGGAAATGAAATATAAAATGAAGCCCTTGTTATGGGCACAGAGGAAACAGTATCTATTTATGGGAAGCTTTGGTCAAAGGCATTTTTAGCTCCCTCTGAGGTGTAAATCCCCACGTGGCAATCAACCGTGGTTGGAAATTGGATTTAACGGTTCAGTTGAGAGTGTCTTCCAGCCCAGAAAGTTGCAAGAATTGTGGAATTTTAGAGTTGGTAAGAGTCTCATGGAACAGATTGAAGTCTATTGCTGTGGATGCATTTGGAGAGTGAATTTGGGTTTCTGCAGCCAATTTAAAACCAAAGGAGGCTGGCATACACGCGGACCATCACCCACAGTGCGCTATTCTCTCATTGTTGGAACAGAGTCATTTATAGCAAATTTATATATCTTGTGCATCCAGTGACCCATGTTGGTTTTTGAGGATCTTTTTACTATAGCCTCATCCTGTTTTCTTCTGAAGAGTTTTGCTGTGGGTGTAGTGGTCACATGTCACACTTGGATCTAGTGGTGAAAACCAGGAGGGTTCTCTGTCAACACCCCCCCACCATCCCCAGCCTGACTCAGCACCCCCAATCCCTCAGCCGAGCCCCCAACCTCACCTCAGGTTATTTCAGCTGCTTCTGAAGTGAGAGTCAGGGAAGAGAAGGGACAGGGCCCTGGAGCTAGGGGAGGCTCAGGTGTGAGGCTGGGGCCGTTGCATGCTGGCCTCCTGTGCCTGTTCTTTGCTCCCATCCTCAGAGCTTCTCCCCTCTAATCTGAGCCTTTAGGCGGAGGACAAGGCAGGAGGCCCAGGGCCTGGAGTGGCCGGGAGCCCTCAGGCATCTGCGGCGCCAGCACCCTTTTATCTCACCTGGCACCTGTGACTCTCCCAGTTGGCCAGAGTCCATTCTGTTTAGACAAATCTCAACTTCCTGGTGCTCCTATAAGACTGATTTTATCTGCATGGATACTAGAGGCTCAGGAAAAGGAGCTCCTCCCACGACAAGTAGGCATGACCCCTCCCAAGATGCTATCATCGCCTTAGGTCCCGAAGCCCACATCTTCCTCATCTACACTGTCCTCACTCTGGCATGATTTCATTTTTTTTTATGGCTGAGTAGCATTCTCCTTTGGCCACCTGATGTAAACATCTGACTCATTAGAAAAGACCCTGATGCTGGGAAAGATTGAAGGCAGGAGGAGAAGGGGACGACAGAGGATGAGATGGTTGGATGGTATCACCGACTCAATGGACATGAGTTTGAGCAAGCTCCAGGAGATGGTGAAGGACAGGGAAGCCTGGCGTGCTGCAGTCCATGGGGTCACAAAGAGTCAGATACAACTGAGTGACTGAACAACAAGTATTCCACTGTGTGTATGTACCACATCAGCTTCTCTGGCACCCTTTTAATTGTTTCCTGTTGTGTTGTTTTTTTCCGGCCTCAGAAGCAGCCATCTGATCTGTGGTCCACACAGTGTCACCAGAAGTCACCACCACCCTTTCCTGTTTAAAGATCAAGCCAGGGTCCAGCTCAGCACTTTGCTCCCGGGTATATGGACAGATGAGCCATCCTGCAAGTGTGGGACTTTGAGTCACCTCCTGGCCTCTTCCCATAAGACGCCCATAGTGCCATCAGCTCTGGGTGTAACCAACAGCCATAGCTGCCCATGTTGTGAAACATCCCTTGTTCCTGAATTGAAACCACTTGTCTAGCTTGTGTGTGTATGTCTCTTTCTTAAGCTAATTTCCAATTTATTCACAGTGCTACCAGAATAATGTTTTTATAATGAAAATTTCATTAAGGAATTCCCTTTCTTTAGGGCTTCCCTGGTGGCTCAGTGGTAAGAATTTGCCTGCCAGTGCAGGAGGAATGAATTCGATCCCTGGTCTAGGAGGATCCCACAGCAGTGGAGCAGCTGAGCCCATGTGCCACAACGACTGAGCCTGTGCTCTAGAGTCCAGGATCTTCAGGTAATGGGGCCCACACACGCTAGAGCCCACGCTCTGCAACAAGAGAAGCCACTGCAGTGAGAACCCCTCACCCCACAACTAAACAGTAGCCCCCTCTCACCACAAGCAGAGAGAAGCACATGCAGCAGCCAGGAACCAGTGCAGCCAAATAAATACATTTTAAAAAGAAGTTCCTTTTCTTTGAACCTTTCAGTGTGCCCTGATGACTTTCAGGGTTAGATTCAAGCTTCCTTGTTGAGCACGAAAGAGATGAGTGGTCTCCCCGCCCAGCTCATCATCCTGAAGCTCCGAAGCTCTTAGGCCTCTGATCCACTCCTTCTGTTCTGTAGGAGTCATCACCTTCCTGCCTCAGTGCCCACAGAGACTTGTCTTCTCACTTCTTAAACTGTCTTTCCTATTTCACATCCAGTAAGCACAGCTTGTCCATAAAAACGAGCTAAAGAATCCTATTCTCTACACACCTTTATCTTTAAATCAGATTCAAGTTGTCTGTCCTCTTGTGGTCTTCTTTGCATCCCATTATCAGAACACATATCTGTTAGGTGTGATCATTGATTTCTTGCCTTTTTCCTCTTGCCAGACTCTAATCTCTGAGAAGGTCTTGTCTCACACTTCACAGACACTCAGTATAGCTCACTAGTATGCTAGGGGATTGAGGCAAAGTGAAGTTACCTTTGGCATGAGCAATCATGTAGCTCTCAGTGAAGAGAGTACCATTTGAATTGAGCCTAAATGCATGAGAAAATATTTTAAGCATTAGACATTGTAGAAAGAAAAGAGTCAGGTAGATTCAGAGATAGGCACGTATAAATTTTGTCAGAGCAGTTATTAGACCATGAGGGTTGAGAGGAGTCACATGTTGGCACTAGATCTTGGGGACCCTTCACTCCAGTGAAAGACGTAGGGGAGACATTTGTAATCCTAACAAGACCATGGTATCATGAGCATGTGTTCGTTCTGCCAGAGTTACCAGATAATCCAATATGGCAGACGGGGAAGAAGAGATGGTTCAGATGGACCATTTATAGCTATTCAGTCAGTCAATTCAGTCACTCAGTTGTGTCCGACTCTTTGTGAGCCCATGGACTGCAGCTTTCCAGGCTTCCCTGTCCATCACCAACTCCTGGAGCTTGCTCAAACTCATGTCCATCAAGTCAGTTATAGCTATTAATTCAGGCAAAAAGAAATACAGACTTGAAATAAGAGGGTGAAGCACTTTTTACAACTCTCAGTTGGACTATAGCTAAAGTGTGTTAGAATCATGACGTTTTTGATAACTATTCTGATTTCGGATTGAAGTGAGTTCTTGAGGAGTTCCACTTGTGTGATTTTTAACTGATGTTAACTATTTAAGCATAAACACAGTCCTTGTAGGATACATCTTGATAGTGTCCACTGCCATCGATTCTGGCACAGCATGCAAAGAAGATACTAGAAAGCTTTTCTCTTGAACCTAATGGATAATGATAATTCAGTCTATTTTTCCTTTAAAATCACTTAGAATAATTTACTGTGCTCTGAAATAAGGATCTCCATTCAGAAGCCTAATTAACTTCTAAACTGTATGAATAATTTATTGCTCTAACACATCTTTCTTGCTTGCTGTTGTCCAGTGAAGCTTGAAAATGCATATTTTAATGTTACCTGATTTGTATGGAGACTTGGAGTCACAGGGCACATGCAGCATGTGGATGTGGGAACGGAACACAGTGGATCCCCCAGTCAGCTGCCTCCTTGGTGCCCCTTCTCAGAGACTTTGTTGTTCAGTCTCTCAATCAGTGTCTGCCTCTTTGCGACCCCATGGATTGTAGCCTGCCAGGCTCCTCTGTCCATGGGATTCTCCAGGCAAGAATACTGGAATCGGTTGCCATTTCCTTCTCCAAGGGATCTTCCTGACCTAGGGATTGAACCCATGTCTCTTGGGTCTCCTGCTTTGGCAAGTGGATTCTTTACCACTGAGCCCTGGGAAATAGGATGCTGCACCTATATTAATTTTTTATTAAGGTTCATAAACCCATCTTCTGTTTTATTCCATAGGATGTGGCTAAGAGTTCATGTTTGTGAAGGTGAAGCTTATATAAAAACACTGGCTGCTTTATTCATTCTCTGTAAGTTGAGAGCTGTCTACTAAGCCTGTGCTAAGACCCTGGGGATGTGGAAATGAGCTTACCCCTGGCGTGGCCTGTCTTCATGGAGCTCGGAATCTAGTTAGGGGAGAGAGATGGGGGTCAGAGACTCGCTCGGGTATAATAAAACCACAACCGTATGTTGCTATGAGAGCCGGGAATAGGGGACTTGACAAGCGCTCGGGGAGGGCTTACTGGAGAAGACGACACAGCTGAGATCCACAGCCTGGGTAGGAATTCACCAGGCAAACAAGGAGGGACAGGTAACCAGGCTGAGAAGACAGCTGTGCAGAGTATGGCAAATACGAGATTGAGAGACCAGGGTGGAGTGGGACGAGGCAAGAGACGACGGAGAGAAGGCTGGAGAAGCATGTTTGGGCAGGATTATGAAGGGGCTTGGGCTCCGTCAAGGAATTAATTGTACCTTTGTTATAAAGTGAAAGCATTAAGAGCTTCAGGGTGTGTTTGTACAGGAGAGGGGCACAAGGATATGGGACCAATAGGGTGGTTCTTATGTCACAGCTCCAGAGGGGAGGCTTGGTCTAGACCGGGAGCAGTGGGTGGGAGGAGACTGGGATGCATTCAAGAGATGTGTGGAGGCAAAATCAAAATTATATGGAGCCGAATAGAAAAATGGAGTGAGGGAAGAGGTGGTGACGCTACTTTTTCACTTGCACACGTGGCTACATGGCGGTTCCATTGACTGGACAGTAACAGCTGAGCAAAGCGGGTGCTGTGAAGAAGGATGATGAGCTGGTTTTGGACACACTGGATCTGAGGCACCATGGTAGGTATCCAGGGGATATGGAAGAAGCTGTTGGGTGTGTGAATCTAGATCTTAGGGGTTAATCTGGAGATGTAGTTTGTGTGCCTGCTGCATAGAGATATTAACTGAAGCCATGGGTATAAATGAAATTATCTGAGGAGAATGTATTTGGAAAAATATAAAATGACACTAGTGATGATTTTCTGCCTTCCCAGGTGGCTCAGACGGTAAAGAGTCTGCCCGCAATGTGGGAGACATGGGTTCGATCCCTGGGTCAGGAAAATTCTATGGAGAAGGGAATGGCTACCCATACTGGTATTCTTGCCTGGAGAATTCCATGGACAGAGGAGCCTGGTGGGCTACAGTCCAGGTGATGACAAAGAGTTGGACACGACTTAGAGACTCACACTTTCACTTTCAAAATGACATGAATGATGGCTTTCTGCTTTCAACATATGAAGAAATAGCTGCTAATTCATTAATGTCTAAATTCTTTGAAATGATTTAAACAGATTTCAGATTCTTTCAAGTCACCATTTACATTTATCTATTTGTAATGTATGCCTAGAAATGTTAGGATTTTCAATAGCGTAGTAAAAATAAGGTTGCAGGAGAGGGTAGGCTGGCAATGTTATCAAGTTGAGAAGAGAGTGAAAACTGAAGTTAAATTTCTCCTTACCTGACAAGGCTAAAGCCATAACATATGTCAAACAAACCAAACTGGAAATATCATATACAACCCACTCCAGTATTTTTGCCTGGAGAATTCCATGGACAGAAGAGCCTGATGGGCTACAGTCCTTGGGGTCACAAAGAGTAGGACACAACTGAGTGACTAACACTTTAGAATTAGTATAAAGTAATAAAAATATTTTTTGAAAAAATTTTGTTAGGAAATTTGTCAAATTATATGGACAAATAGTTTAAAGACGTCTGGTTTATAATCAGATAGAACTCTCTGGGTTGTCTTATTTCCCTGCTGGGAACAAAATCTGCTTTTGTGCGTTTTCCACATTCATTAGTGGTGAATTCAAACACTAGGCATATCCTACCGTGTATGAGATTGAAGTCCAGCAGAAAGCATTCAACCTACCAGCCATCCCGGTAGGTGAGTCTGGAAGTAGGGAGGTTTATTCCAGGGGCACAATGGAGGAAGCAAATAGGCTGTGATTAGCAGGTTCTTAGTAGGTCTGTGCTGGAAGAAGTTATGCGTTCCTTACGAAGGACCTAGTATAAATTGCTCATATAAAATATTCAACTTGAAAATTAATATTTGTCGATTCTTTTCATTACTGCGGAATACAGTTCTACTGATGAGAAGTGTAACTGTATGACTTGCTCCTGATATCACGGTATGATATCGAATAAAACACTGTGTTCTCTTTTAACCCTTCCATTGTCTCTGGCCCTGCTTGTAGTAGGCTCAGTGTGTGAGTTACCCTCCCAGCAGAGAGCTCTGTTGATTTTGTGACCTTCAGTCTGGGGACCATGTGCCCGTGCAGGCCACACAGTGTGCACGCCTGATGGTGGTGGAGGGAATAGTGTTAATGAAAAGTACCTCTGCTGAACTTCAGTTTTATTTGTGGTGACAATTCTAACAAAGAAGTTGTTCAAAAGAAGCTTAAAAAGTAGGAAAGAGGAAAAGCAGGCCTAGGTTGTTCATAAACCAGCATATTCACTTTTACAATCTGGACGAGGCATTAAGTGGTGACTCGGCTTGCATCCTGAAAATATAGTGTGTTTTCCAAAAAGAAAGCAAATGAAGAATTACACAGCTCAACTTAATTGGGAATCTATCTAAATTAAAATAGATCTGAAAAACAGTCTGAATTAGTAGTTTGAAGGTTTCTACAAGGATGTCCTTTAATGTTAATATACAAAATAGTTAAATTAAAAGCTAGTTAGCCATTTCCTCGAGTCTTTGTTCCAGTCATGCATGTTTGCATAAAGAAGCAGAGGAATCATAACGCATATAATCACATCCTTTAGTTAAAAAATTTTTTTTTATTTTTTAATTAATTTATTTTAATACATGCTTTCGTTTTGTTTGTCTTGCTGGAGTCCTGTGATGAAGAGTATGGTCAGCTGTGTAGAAAGGAGTTTCCACATAGGGATGGAAAGCAGTGAGACAAGTAGAGTTTTATTGGGAGGAAAAGGGTACAGTGTGTTTGGATAGACACCTGGGTGAACTCAGAGAGTCGTGCCTAGTTTTTCTTCTCTCTGCCTTGGCCTGTCTTTGTCCTGGTCCTGACCAGCCTGCTCTTTCCTGCTCTCCTCGCTTGTCTGTTCATACTTGAAGATACTGGGCAGGTGGTCTCAATGTCTCCTGCCCTCTGTTAGGCAGGTCTGTTTTCTTACAAAATTTCCCCTTGGTGGGAGTTTTAGTTTGGGTAATTGGGTGGGAAAATGGCAGATTTCTCCTCCCAACATTTTAAGAGGGGATTTCTCTCAAGTCCAGCTTCACCCAAAACCCATTACTTTTCTTCTGTCAGTTTGTTCAGCTTCTTTAGAGAGACATTTATACTAACAATGAGGATTATATATGTATATTTTCCTATTGGGCTTCCTTGGTGACTCAGTGGTAAAGAATCTGCCTACCATGCAGGAGACTTGGGTTTGATCCCTTGGGTTGAAAAGATGCTCTGGTGAAGGAAATGGCAATCTGCTTTAGTACTCTGGCCTGGAGAATCCCCATGAACAGAGGAGCCTTGAGGGCTATAGTCCATAGGGTTGCAAAGCGTCGGACACGACTGATGCGATTGGGCAACGTATATTTTCCTCTTAGCAGCTGGTGTCCTTATAGGTGTGCCAGGTACAGTCAGCTGTATTTCTCCACCAAGGGCTTTGTGAGCTCCTCTGCTTGCAGCCCCTCCTCCATGCCTGCCCCCACCCTCAAGGACGGGGTCTCTGCCCAGACAGTCAGGTGCTTCCTGCCTCAGGGCTCTCTCTAAGCAGGGGCATCTCATCCATTTCATCTGTCATCCTTCTCCCATGAATTTTATGTGTTTCCAGAGTTTGCTGAAATCTTCTGCCTGTTGGTGACCTCCCCCATTCTGGCCTTTTGATTGTTATGTGTTTATTTATTTGCATTCACCATCTGGGCTGTTATTTTCGTGGAATCTCGGAAGAGAATGAGGCGAACTGGTGTACACAGCTCAGTTTCAAATCAGAATTTTTTTTCCCCTGTAACTTTGAAATTGTTTGTTGAAATAAGACCTTAAATGTTAAAGTAAAATTATTCTATTAAGGTATTTCTCAGTTCAGTTTCCAACGCTGTGGACTGCAGCACTCCAGGCTTCCCTGTCCATCACCAGCTCCCAGAGCTTGCTCAAACTCATGTCCATCGAGTTGGTGATGCCATCCAATCATCTCATCCTCTGTCGTTCCTTTCTCCTCCTGCCTTCAATCTTTCCTAGATCCAGGTCTTTTCTAATGAGTCAGTTCTCATCAGGTGGCCAGAGTATTGGAGCTTCAGCTTCAGCATTAGTCCTTCCAAGGAATATTCAGGACTGATTTCCTTTAGGATTGACTGGTTGGATCTTCTTGCAGTCCAAGGGACTCTCAGGAGTCTTCTCTAACACCACAATTCAAAAGCATCAGTTCTTTGGTCCTCAGCTTTCTTTATGGTCCAACTCTCAAACCCATACATGACTACTGGAAAAACCGTAGCTTGGACTAGACGGACCTTTGTCAGCAAAGTAACGTCTCTGCTTTTTAATATGCTGTCTAGGTTTGTCATAGCTTTTCTTCTCAGTCTGAAGAAATTCAGGATGACTCTGCCTGTCATCCCACATCCTCATGTAACTAGTTTAGCAGCAGCAGGATACAAAGACTAGGTCCTTGTTGGTGGGACTTGATGGAAGCCCCTGTGGGACAATCCTGTGACAGATCCCCCACCTCCCCCAACTTGCATGGGAACAACCTTCTAAGGGAGGCAGCAGGCCCACACAGGCAGCACAAAACCCATGTCTTCATCTTCTCTGCGAACAGAAAGAATGAGTGGAAAATCCTGGAACTTTACCCAAGTTAGGCTTTTCTCTGGTAGATGAGCCATATCTTTAAGCGTCATAAACTATTTTTTTTTAAATCACATTGCCAAGGAAAGGAATCTCTGCACATTTGGTGGAGCCACATGACTTGAAATGCTCAAGCAGGTTTAGAGCTTGATGCACAGGCAGGAAATTGCAGGAGGGCCTCTGCCAAACTGCTCAGGATTCTGATGTTTGGTCGAATAACTCCCGATTGGTGCTGGGGACCCTGGCGGTTTGCAGATTGCTGAGATCTGGGCTTCCTTGGTTCATAGGCTCCTTGTGTTTATCTTGAACGTGCACACTGACCTCCTCAAGCCATAGTTTGTGTTTTGCATGCTTCTTTTTTTTCTTGGTGTATGTACTTTTATTCTGTTTTTTTTTAATACATATTTACATACCCATTTGTTTTTATGCAATTGAAACAATATTGCTTTAGTGCCCTATTTTTTCTTTTTTTTCCTCTCTTTATTGGAGTATGGTTGCTTTAGAATGTTGTGTTAGTTCTTGCTATACAGCAGTGTGAATCAGCCATATGTATACTTATATTCCCACCCTCTTGAGCCTCCCTGCCACCCTCCCCCCTCAATCCCACCACTCCAGGTCATCACAGAGCACCAAGATGAGCTCCCTGTGCTATGCAGCAGCTTCTCACTAGCTGTCTTTTTTATGCATGGAAATGTATTTATGTCAATGCCACTCTCCCAATTCATCCCACCCTCCCCTTCCCACCCCCCTGCATGTCCACACATCCATTCTCTACATCTGCATCTCTATTGCTGTATGCTTCTTTTGGAATCTTTAGTGATTCTGTCTGTAAAAAAGTTTAAAAAGTAAAACATCAAGAAGAAGACGACCTTGGTATTCTGTGTCCAGAAGGAACACTGGTCGTGCCTGCAAACACATTGATTTTGTTGGTTTGGAGAGAACAGACTCCTAACTACGTCCTGCTAGGGGTTTATGGAGTGGCGTGGATGGACCCAGAGCTGGCCAGCCCGGGAGACGACTTCATTACCAGGCATTCACCTTACCAAGGCCGAGGCATCTTTGAGAGACTTTCTCGGGGAGTCTTAGCTGAGTATGAAGTTTTCTCTCCTTCTCAGAAGTCTCTTTAATTTCCAATGGGTGCTTTCTGGAACATTCACCTAAAATTCGGGCCGAAGATTCATTTTTCTCTCCTTCTCAGAACTTCTTCCTAAGAAAACTCATTCACAGTTTTCCTTTCTTAACAACATGTATGTTTCTGTCCCACGAGAGATGTCGGTCCTTCTATTAATTTCCAGGCAGAGAATGTTGCCAAAATATTATTTTTTTGACCAAGTATCTTTGACAGACGACATCAGCAGCAAATAATTATACAACCCTCCCAATACAGAAAGAAGTGCTCTTTAGGTCTGTGTTGGGAGTAAAGCAATCAAAGGAAAACTTCTGCAAGCAGAAATCACCAGAAACACTGCAGAAATGTTCTGAAGAGTAACTTCAGGAAGTTGGACAAAAGAAAGAAAAAACAGAACACAGATATACGTTTTTGCATCCCTGCTAAACAGACTCCCAAAACAATATTACTGTTTTAGTGCTATCGCTGAGATAGTAGTACAGGGGATAAATAATAATTATTACTATCATATCGTGTCCCAATTTTATAGAAAAAGATACTGAGACTTAAAGAGTGATTGTTAATCTGTTGGAGACAAGAAGTTACAGAATTAACAAGTAGAAGTAATCTCTGATTTGGGGAACATAATAACGTGTATGACAGAAACTAATGCTGAAATAACATGAATTTGGAACATTTTGTCACCATTTACATAAAATTAAGAAAAATCTTTGACAATGATTTTTCAATATTTATATACCTTGATTCAAAATCAGTAACAATGGAAATGCTAGTTTTTTTTTTTTTCCTTGATTTGTTTTGCTGTATAAACAGTTATTTCTGGTCTACCGTCAGGAGACCTGGGTTTGATTCCTGGATCAGGAAGATCCACTGGAGAAGGAAATGACAACCCACTCCAGTATTCTTGCCTGGAGAATCCTGTGGACAGAGAATCCTGGCAGGCTATGGTCCATTGGATTGCAAGAGTCAGACACCACTTAGCAACTAAACCACCACCACCCACTGTCTCAGAAATAGATACCATTTTCCATTCTCTGATTATTGATGCAATTTCCAGCCTTTTAAAGATGGTGAGAGAATGAACAACAGTTATTGTTCTGTTGTTATCACATTGAACTATACTAGTTGTAAAATAATGAAGTGAGCTTGTAGCCTGGCAAAAATGAAACATGCATAAATTGTCCAAATGATGTGGCTTTCCCCAAGGTTGAGCCACAATGTGCTATGAGCTATTTCTCCATCCACCATTGAGATTCTGTTCCAGTATTCCCTGAGATAGGGTTAGGGTTTGTGGTGGGGAAGGAATTTCATGCACACCTTCCCTAACTTAACTGTCCACGAGTTCTTCTCCAGTCATTGCTTATGAGTTTGGTGAATGGGACTTCCCTGGTGGCTCAGACGGTAAAGTGTCTGCCTACAATGTGGGAGACCCGGGTTCGATCCCTGGGTCGGGAGGATCCCCTGGAGAAGGAAATGGCAACCCACTCCGGTACTCTTGTCTGGAAAACCCCATGGATGGAGGATCCTGGTAGGCTACAGTTCATGGGCTCGCAAAGAGTCGGACACGACTGAGCGACTTCACTTTCACTTGGTGAATGGGGTAGGGTGGGGGGAAGATGAGTATAAGGAATCAAAATAGAAAGAGTCAGGGGAAAATGTTTATCTATTCAGTTGTGCATCGTGTCTCTAAACCCATAAAAAGAATGGCTCTGGTGGCTGCCCTTCATCTTTACCTTCACCTCTAACAGGTAAAACAGTCAGAGTGAAGCTACAGGCAGAACACTGATGAGAGAGCGTGGTCAGATGACCTCACTTCATTTTGAGGTGGGAACACTTGTTGTTAAGGAGGACTCAGTGAGAGGTTGGTGTGGCTGACTTGGCATCTCCTAGACATGTCTGAGGGTCTCTGCTCCCATCCTCCAGGCTCTAGATGTGAGTGGCATGGGGCTGTCTTTCCTCTGTGCTGTGGAGACTGCTGTCTTGTCCTCCTTTATCCCGTGTTTTCTGTGGAAGATGCGTTCACTGGTGCTGTAGACCCGACAGTCCCTAGCTGATCCCAGTGGAGCCATAGTTTCTCTGGTCACAGCACGGGAAGTGGGATGGCCAGACGGTGCAGGGATGTCTGGGGAGCAGAGAGGAGGAAAGCCTGTGTTCTGGGTCTGCACTGCCTTAGACTTCTTCCATCACCTCCTGGTGGAGGCTGACCAGGCAGAGGAAGCCTGGAGGCACCCTGGATAGCAAAACCAGGCCCGGGGAGGGGACTGGCCTGGAGGACCAGTGGCCGCAGCAGCACCAGCTGGGACTCTAGTTTAGTAAAACCTCAGCTGGCTGAAAGCTGAAGTGCAGAGGGCTGCCATCCACCACATCCCCGTAACCAGGACTCCTCTGCAGGCTGCTGCATCATGAATGTTTTATTGTGCTGTTCTTTTTGATGAATACACCATCCATCTTGATTTCCTATCTGTTTAAAACCTTATTTCTGTGAATTTTTCTTCAGCATTTGTGATCTCTAACCAAACAAAACAAAAAACTCAAAGGAGCAAGGAGAAAATATCAAATAGTGAGAGATGAGTACATGTAACTCTTTAAAACAAATCCTTGCATAGTTGGCATTTGCTTTGTTATCACTCTTTCTCCCCAAAATCCTTTTGTTGTTGTTGTTGTTATTGAATTTTTTTAATTATCAAAGATGATAAATGTACAATATTGAGAAGTATAGGACAATACTTTTAAATGTATTTACGTTCATAATTAGGCGAAAAAAAATTACCCCTTAAACTCATCATTATTCAGTGGTAGCTAAAAGTTATTTTTCATTTTTCAGATTTTTGCATAATAACAAATTGTCTAACATCCTGCTGGGAGCTCTTTTCACGTGGACTCATTAAAGAGATTGTAAGTGAAAGCAAATGCATAAGTACAAAAACCTATGATTTTCTCCAAAATAAATAAATCCGGGTCTATGGTGTGCCTTCATCTGCTTTCGCCAAGAGAGGTTACTGCGAGTCCAGCGTGTTAGGGAGAAAGCTTTTGTTGTGAGCTCTAGACTCATGCAGGACCCAGATCGTCCACTGCACTTTTATGTGTCTCTTAGAAGTGACTTTCAAAGGGAATGGTGAAGATAGACATTTTCCTCGGTTCTCAGCAATTTCCTTGCTGATAAATCTAAAGATTCCCAAGACTTCCTTTTTCTTTAACTTTTTATTAAAGAAGAGATGAGAGAGGTTCCAAAGACAGCCCGACCCTCTGGCCAAGCCTCGAAGCTTTCCTTGTCTCTCATGCGGATGTCAGTTCAGTTCCTTTCTTCCTTCGTTAAACAGACTGAATGAAAGCCCCATTCTGGCCCCTCGTCTCACAGCTCTGCCAGGTGACTCTCACTCCTCTGCTCTGATGTGTCCTTCACCCCATCTGAGTGTACGTTTAGCATTGTTGGCATCTTCTTGTTTGTGATTTTTCCCTGCACACCAAAAACCCCCACAAATTATCAGGTAACGGTCAGCGTCCTGCTCCCGATGCTAGCTGCTGGGCACCATGTGGAATAAGTGAGCATAGGGGGTGTCTCCCACCCAAGGCCACTCTGCCGCCCTTGCCCTTAAGATGTCGTATGCCCAGATCCAGGACCATTAGCACATGATGTGAAGGTAGTTGTTGTTCAGCTGCTAAGTTGTGTCCGACTTTTTGAAACCCCATGGACTGCAGCATTTTTGAAATTGCCCACTGGGCAGTAGAGAGGCCCAGTGAGTTAGTTTTTCCATGCAGTGACTGTTGATTGGACACTGTCAGAAGGCAGGTGCCTTCTGTTCAGCACAGCTGGTGTGATAAGGATACAGGAGCACCTTCAAAAAGCAAATGTGTGTTCGTTTCATCTTAGTTATTTATCTATAATTAATGAATATAGTGCTTTACAAAAATCACATTAATACAGAAACGTAGGACTTCTCTGGTGGCTCAGTGGCAAAAAATTTGCCTGCCAATGCAGGAGACACAGGTTCTATCCCTGGTCTGGGATCCCATATGTCTTGGAGCAGCTAAGCCCGGAACCACTGAGCTTGTACTCTGGAGTGCGAGGGCAGCAACTACTGGAGCCTACACACCCTAGAACTCATACCCTGCAACAAGAGAAGCCAGCATAAAGAGAAGCCCGAGCACTGCAACTAGAGTGGCCCCACTCACTGCCACTAGAGAAAAAGCCCTTGAAATAATGAAGAGCCAGCACAGCCAGAAGTATATAAATAAATTAAAAATTATAGAAAAGAACTTAAAAATATAGAAATGTATCTACTCTGTTGAGAATATGTCACCGAGTGAGCCTCTGTTTTATCTGTTGATTGGTAACTAAAACTGGAGTCAAAATGGACAGAGAAGGTAAACTAGAAGAACTCAAATACTTTTAACTCAGGAGATTTAAAATAAACATCGATAGTCACTTTTAACAGTTGAAAGCCTTGCGTGCCAGCCCAAGCATCTGGGTTCAGGGCTGTAGTGTGACCATGACTTCCTGTGGCCAGGGGAGCTCACTGAGACTGTGCTCGAAGTGGCCACGTGTGAACACCCCAGAGGACTTCACTGACGGCCACGCCTGTTCCTTACAGTGGAGGAATTCAACGGCAGTGTGTAATTTTCTTTGTGTCTGTAAAATACCTTTCTTTGTCCTCATTCTATGAAGTGTATTATATAAAGTTGCATTTGGAAGAGCATCATGTCAGAAATGATTTTTTAGTGGTTTAGTGAAAAATATGGTCAATTTCCTTTTCATCATCTGCATTTTTTTTAATTTAAGGATTTTTTTCTTTTTATCATGATAAACTGTTAAAACTGAGAGAATGTTTGAGGATCATTTAATCCAACTCCCAAGTTTCAAAGGTAAAAATTCTTGAGGAAAATTATGTTTCAACAAGATCACAGGACATTGTGACCAATATTAAAGGCTCCATTTATAACTTAGTATCACTTAGTGCTAATAATTATATTTCCCAACTTTAGGTCAAATATCATAAATATTCATTGCTAGGAGAAACATCCAAGAAATCCACGTTTTCTTTCATGTAAGATAGGACCACAGATATCATTAAAGTATGAAAATTTGTTTTAATCTCACTTTGTATATTTTAGATAATGCAAATTTTGGGTTAAGCAAGCATGTGTTTTCAACAGTTTTATTTAAGCTATCAGATGTTTCTTAAAGAGCTGAATATTACTTCTTAGGATATTATTTGATTCTCATTTAAAGCTTTTAATATAAATTAGAAATTATCTATCTACCTTTTTATATATTCTTATATGTAATATTCTTGCCTGGAGAATTCCATAGACAGAGGAGGTTAGCAGGCTACAGTCCATGGGATCGCAAAGAGTTGGACACGACTGAGTGGCTAACACATCACTTCATATGTAGTTTAAAATATGAATCAACGAATATAAATGCATACATACGTACTTGTGTGTGTATGTGTGTATGTGCCCATGTGTAGGTATGAGTGTGACATTTGGGATCTTTGGAAGCTTACTTGTCTGGTAGCTTTTGATGGAAATTTGTTTTCTAATGCTCCATTTACTGACAAGTCAGCATATAATCAACTATGAATTTTTATGCTTTTCTTCATGTAATATTCTAAGATATAAATAGTTTGTATTTTTTTGTATATAATTTTAATTTATAATTGTAGTCAGAAACTCAGACTTGTTTGTAGAATGTGTTTTTAATTCTTACAAAAAACAAATGTAGGTTAAAAGCAATTTGGCAAGAAGGTGATTATGAATACTATTAAATCTGGCATCTAGCCCAGAAAAAAGACGTCAATTGATAGAAGACTCCAATTTATTTCCATCTGGAGACTGTTCAGGAGTGCTTGGAAAACAAAAACTGCTGCTATAACGTCCTAAAACTGCTTGCTCTGGCTTCTTATAGTTTAAATTCAGTCGTTATGTGCTCAAGGTTACAAGGGCACTGACTAGTCTTCAGAAAGGGACAAGTCAAGAATCATGTTGTCTGATGGAGAGTAGGATGTAAAGGTTTTAAATACAATGAGTAAAGAAACAAATCATTAAAAAGGAAACTAAGACATTTAAGGACTTCCCTGGTGGCTCAGACGGTAAAGCGTCTGTCTACAATGCGGGAGACCCAGGTTCAATCCCTGGGTTGGGAAGATCCCCTGGAGAAGGAAATGGCAATCCACTCCAGGACTATTGCCTGGAAAATCCCATGGACAGAGGAGCCTGGTAGGCTACAGTCCATGGGGTCACAAAGAGTTGGACACAACTTAGCAACTTCACTACTTCACTATAAGACATTTAAAAGGAAGAAATAAAATGAGGGAAAAGTGAAGTAGAAGTGGAAATATGTGTTAAAATACTAACCATGTCATATAGAAAAATTACAGGTGGAAGGGAAGGATTTATATCAAGAAATGTCTAATATCCAGATATCAACTTACTGTTATTATTGAGCATTTTTTTCATAGAAAGATAAAATATATACTGAAAGTTCATGAAAGGTCAAATATAGTGTAGAAAATTGTTATTGTTTAGTCACTAAGTCATGTCCAACTCTTCTGCGACCTCACAGGCTGTATAGAGCCCACCAGGCTTCTCCGTCCATGGAATTTCCCAGGCAAGAATACTGGGGTGGGTTGCCATTTCCTTCTCCAGGGGATCTTCCTGACTTAGGGATCAAACACAAGTCTTCTGCGTTGGTAGACAGATTCTTTACCACCGAGCCACCAGGGAAGCCATAGCAATTACTTTGAGTAAATATCTGTTTAACATAAGCAGGTGGAAAAAAAAAAAACTGTCAATTCATTAGAAGCTACCTAATTCATTCATAAGCTACACTGTCAGTTCATTAGAAGCTTAGGGGTATGTGCTACAAGTACTAGAAATAGTGTCTCAGAAAGTAGGAAACTGAGTCCATAAGAAGATATGATATGCAGGAAGCAAAGGTGGAAGTGGAAGCAGAGCATTTTCAAACACGTTGATAAATATGAATGAACAGAGATTAAGCACTGATCAGGTTTAAGCCAGCGAGACGTGAACAGTCAGACCACCAAAGGAAACACCGTCAGGACAGAGTTCAGTTCAGCTCAGGTCAGTCGCTCAGTCGTGTCCAGCGCTTTGCGACCCCATGAATTGCAGCACGCCAGGCCTCCTTGTCCATCACCAACCCCCGGAGTTCACTCAGATTCACATCCATCAAGTCGGTGATGCCATCCAGGACATCACTAAATCATCGCCACGCCTCTTTTCTGTGGTGGAGAGTGATACTAACTCTGGATTTTGGTAACTCAGGATGGCTTCCTAAAAATTATGGTAAGATACTAAAAAATAAAAAGAGAATAACACTTCCATGCTAGGAGGGGAGAAAGAGTACATGAAGAAAACTGTGTCAACCTAAGCAAAGGAAAGTGTTGGTCATTCAGCTGTGTCTGACTCTTTGCAACCCCATGGACGGTAGCCCGCCAGGCTCCTCTGTCCATGAAATTCTCCAGGCAAGAATACTAGAGTGGGTTGCCATTCCTTTCTCCAGGGGAATCTTCCCAACCCAGGGATCAAACCTGGGTCTCCTGCCTTCCAGGCAGATTCTTTACTGTCTGAGCCACCAGGGAAGGAGAGATAATTTTAAGCTGATTAAGAACAGATATTGCATTTGATCTTGGCCAAAAGGCTAAGAAGCAATGAGAGGGAGAGATAATTTTAAAGATAAAGTGTCTGATGTAAAAACACTCAGGTTTGTGTAAGTAGAATTTACTTAGTGGCTTTTTATTTTTTCCTTGAAAATATGCCAGAAAGCATATTTGGTTTAATGAAGAAGGATCAATAACTTTTTAAAAGGCAATCATCCTCTCAGCTACCTTTTCTTCATCAAGTCCTTAGACGTTTAATTCTGACACATATCAGATCGTCTTCCTTTCTGCCTCTGGTGTCAGGCACTCACATCCAAGCCTTTCTACCTGGGTTATTAGTAGCTTTCTCTGTGCTCTCCCTTCCCTTCTGCTGGCCCTTTATTTCTCTGCAGCAGCTTACACTGAAGCCTAACGTACTGATGGCCAAGCAGTACTGTAGTCTTACAGGCTCCGAGTCCTGTCCTGTGTCTCTGTGGCTGCAGCGGGAGCATGTGAGGGAAGATCTTTGTGATCTTCATCTCTGTCCAGTATCCATCAGTTTACTAACATGCATAAGGCATTAATATTGTCAAAATCCATTAAGTTTTTATTGCTGAAATAGGTTAAGTCAATATATCTCTACTCTTCGGTGTATTCGTCTCAGGAATTAAGGGTTCCCCAAAATTTAGACCCCCAAATTAGGCATTTTAACACTCTGTCTGCTAGTGTGCATGCTGTGTTCAATTGTGTCCAACTTTTTGCAATTCCATGGACTATAGCCTACTAGGCTCCTCTGTCTGTGGGATTCTCCAGGCAAGAATACTGGAGTGGGTTTTCATGCCCTCCTCCAGGAACTGTTTCCCGATCCAGGGCTTGAACCCACATTTCTTATGTCCCCTATGTTGGCAGGTGGGTCCTGTACAACTAGTGCCACCTGGAAAGCCCTTTAACACCATAATAAGTCTTTAATTTCTGCTTGAAATTCCCAGAAAAGGTGAAACTCCATTCATGAATCAATCTACACCTTATATGGAAATTGAAACGTACGTGTTTTCGAGAATACTTGGTGAATCAGTTTGCAATATGTTTGGCTGAGAGTAACTGAGAACTTGCTTAGATGGCTTAATGCATGGTGTGTGTGCATGTGTATGGTTTATTCATATGCCCCTCATAGTGCTGGGTAAGTCTGCTTAGAGTTGCTGCATTACTCAAGGTGCAGTGATATCTTTTCCTTATTCAGTCCCTTTCATGTTGGCCTCTTTTTCCTCCTCATAGTAGTTGCTTCTTGGCCACAAAGTAGCTCCTGTAACCCACCTTCACGCCCACACCCCAGGTGCAGTACTACAGCCAGCCTGAGTCAACTCACCAGTCAGTGTTTTCTGCACTGAACTGTTTCTCAAAGCACCAGTTGTCTGGTGTCTCAGCAGTAAAGAATCTGCCTGCAGTGCGGGAGACCTGGGTTCAATCCCTGGGTCAGGAAGATTCTTTGGAGAACAGAATGGCTACCCACTCTGGTATTCTTGCCTGGAGATTTCCGTGGACAGGAGCCTGGCGGACTACAGTCCATGGGGTCGCAAAGAGCTAGACATGACTGAGTGATTAATTCACACCGTAAGTAGCAATAGATCAATAATTTCTTGTTTCCATTGACATATTTGAGTAAAGAATTGTTTTTCTCCTAGAAATGTTAATGTCATGAAAACCTTTTCTGTGCTCTGAAAAGAAGGTACAGAAATGAATTTTTTTCCTGATAACTCCTGGGGGAAATTACTTTCAAAAGACCCAGACATTATTTTCAGACTTCCAATGTGTTGAGACTGAAAAATCCTTTTGGAGGAATGGTGCCGGCTTTTGTTTCACTTGCATTATTTTGTATTTAATGGGTGCTTTTGGGAAGCAAGGTGCCCGTTTAGATATCTGTCCTGTGACTGGTTCCTTCGTTTCATACCCAGCTAGTCCTTTCCCTTCTTACTTTCTTGCATTAGTTTCTGTGTTTTTTTTTTTTCTGTTTGCTCATCTGCATCAGCTGATGTCTAACTGAACTCTGATCACCTTTCTGGTCCTGTTCATTTTTCAAGCTACAATATGCTAATGGTTTCTTTCTGCCAGTCAGTTGGCACTGAAATTGCCATCTGCTTATCTTTTGTCTCTTGCAGCCGTGCACTTGTATTGCTTGTAGATCTGTGTATCGAGATTTTTAATTGGCCTTGAAATGGCCCATTAATCATTCACTACATTTATAAAAGAGGATTCTTTTATTTGGCTGGTGCATAGACTAAATATTTTAAGATGTACCCTTTTTGTGTCATCCTAACAGATGTTCTATCTACTTTCTTTAGTTCTTTTAATGTCCTTTTAAGCCAAGATCACAATTACCCAAAGATGAATTTCATTCCCTAGACTGGCTGAGCACAAGATAAAATCAAAATTAAAAGAGCTTCAAAGAGAGGTGTGAATCCTAGTGTGGGCACTTTTGTGAACAAGCCTATAGTCATCAACAGTGTGAATAATAAAAATACTCTTCTGGGAGAGGCATCATGGTATTTTGTAAAATCCACCAAATGAGTGAGTTTTAATAAAATAGCACTGAGGGTGAGCTCCTGGCCACCATCATGAGGGGAAAAGACCCAGAATTGTCAGCACACCATTCCAGTTGAATTCCTCCAGCCCATACTTCCTGCTTTCCATGTTTAGATCTTTTGGATTTTCTCACCATTATATCAAAATTTCTTCAATGACATAGCAAGTTGGTCATTTTAGTGGTTTTTTTTTTTTTTTGGTAGGATGTAGAGTCCAGGAAATTTAAAAAAAAAATTTGTGTATGAGACCACATTGACTAATGAGAATTTCATCCTGACTTGGCTTATTGCGAGTTTTAGTTACCATTAAAAAGTTGAAATTGCATTTCCCAATTGCCTTGACTAGATGACTACTTACCACCTACTTTCATTGTGTCATTAATCCACTTTTTACTGTATAAATATTTTTGTTCATTGGAAGTGATTCCTGGTAATTCTAAGAGCGAGTGTAATGTTCCGGAAAGAGCAGCAGGCCGGGAGTTGAGTGACCTAGATTCTCACACTGTCTCTGCTGTGGATTAGCTGTGAGGGTTGTTCCCCAGCCTCCCCAGGCCTGAATTCCTTCATCCGTGGAGCAGGGACCATGTCGGCTCTTCTGGGACCTGATTCCTAATATCTTGCAGGCATTCCCAGGGGCTTTCATGGAGTTGGGACCTGAGACTCTGTTTGCCATCAGAATTGGAGATTTTTAAAAAGTTTATTACCTGCACACAAGGTGAAACCTGAAACAAGTACACTTTGCTAAATATTATTTATCTTGTCATTTTCCTGTATTTCCAGAGGGTGTGCAAGAGCAAGGAGTGGCAGGGATTGTGGGGTGATGGAGCAACAAAGACAAGGGATCTCTCAGGTCATCTCAGAAAGTTCTTTGGGAAAGTCATCACTTAGATATTATTATTGATCATAGAGTCCTTGTTAAATGGCCCCTGTGGGTTTATTTTCTATATTAATTCAGGAGTCATGAACAAATGTTAAAACTGTTTATGTAGCTATTGGCTATTCACAAAAAAATTCAAGTGTAAAAGATCTAAATATTTGGAAATCCTTAGAATTTGACTTGAATGTGATTTATTCAAAAGGATCCTATCATTTGTTGGATGGATGGACATTCATTCATCTTAAGGAGCATGTTTGTTCTTTCTGAAATAAATAGGGCAAATTATTTTAAATTTTACTGTGTGAGAGTCTGTAGGAAATTTTGTCAATGATTCAATTATGATTTGTGTTTAAAGGTCTATCATTTAAGTAGACATTTAAATAAATAACAACTGCGAGTATTCAATCATATGAGCAGCTCCCATAAGATTTAGGAATAATTCCTTCTTATCAGTGACTGCTTTTCTGCTTGCAAACCAGATATGTATTTTTTCTGGTTTCCCTAGTGACTGGGTGGAATGTTGAGCATTTTTTGTGCCTATTTGTCATCTGAATAGTCTGTTCATTGCAAGGTCATACCTTTTGTCCATTTTCTATGTAAACTGTTTGGTCTTTTACTGTTGAATTTTAAGGTTTCTTTGTATATTCTAGATACTAACTTTTTGTTGTGCACGTGGTTGGCAGACATTTTCTTTTAGTTGGTAACTTGTCTTTTCATCCTCTTGACAAGGTCTATCAATCACAACACAAAAGTATTTTTAAATTGAACATTTTTTCTTTAATTGAAGGATAATTGTTATATAGAATTTTGTGGTTTGCTGTCATACATCAACAAGAAGCAGTTATAGGTACACCCATGTCCGCTCCCTTCCGAACCTCCCTCCCATCTTCCTCCCCATCCCACCCTTCTAGATTGTCACAGAGCCCCTGTTTGAGTTCCCTGAGTCATATAGAAAATTCCCATTAGCTATCTGTTTTACATATAGTAATGTAAACTTGCATAGTACTCTCTCCATACATCTCGCCCTCTCTCTCCTCCCCTCTCCCCGTGTCCATAAGTCTGTTTGCTATGTCTATTTCTCCATTGCTGCCTTGAAAATTAATCCATGAGTATCATATTTTTAGATCCCATATATATGTGTCTGTATATGATATTTATATTTGTCTTTCTGACTTATTTCACTCGGCATAATAGGCTCTAGGTTCGTCCACCTCATTAGAACTGACTCAAGTGTGTTCCTTTTTATGGCTGAGTAGTATTCCATTGTGTACACACACCACAGCTTCTTTATCCATTCATTTGTTGATGGACATCTAGGCTGCTTCCATGTTCTAGTTACTGTAAATAATGCTGCAACAAACACTGGGGTACATGTGTCTTTTTCAATTTTGGTTTCCTCAGGATATATGGCAATGGCACCCCACTCTAGTACTTTTGCCTAGAAAATCCCATGGACGGAGGAGCCTGGTTGGCTGCAGTCCATGGGGTCGTGAAGAGTCAGACATGACTGAGTGACTTCACTTTCACTTTTCACTTTCATGCATTGGAGAAGGAAATGGCAACCCACTCCAGTGTTCTTGCCTGGAGAATCCCAGGGACAGCGGAGCCTGGTGGGCTGACGTCTATGGGGTTGCACAGAGTTGGACACGACTGAAGTGACTTAGCAGCAGCAGCAGCAGGATATATGCCTATGAGTGAGATTGCTGGGGGTGGTTTTATTCTTAGCTTTTAAGGAATTTCCCTACCGTTCTCCATAGTGGCTGTATCAATTTACATTCCCACCAGCAAGCAAGAGGCTTCCTTTTTTCCATACCCTCTCCAACATTTATTATTTGTAGACTTTTTGATGATGGCCATTCTCACTGGTGTGAGGTGATATCTCATTGTAGTTTTGATTTTCTTTTCTCTAATAATAAGTGATTTTGAGTATTTTTTTCGTGTGTTTGTTAGCCATCTGTATGTCTTTTTTGGAGAAATGTCTGTTTAGGACTTTTCCCTGCTTTTTAATTGGGTTTTTTGTTTTTCTGGTATTGAGTTGTATGAGCTGCTTGTATATTTTGGAAATTATTTCTTTTTCAGTTGTTTCATTTGGTCTTATTTTCTCCCATTCTGAGGGTTGTCTTTTCATCTTATTTGTAGTTTCCTTTGCTGTGCAAAAGTTTTTGGTTTAATTAGGTCCCACTTGTTTACTCTTATTTTTATTTCCATTACTCTGCAAGATGGGTCATAGAAGATCTTGTTTTGATTTATGTCACTGAGTGTTCTGCCTTTGTTTTCCTCTAAGAGTTTTATAATTTCTGGTCTTACATTTAGGTCTTTAATCCATTCTGAGTTTATCTTTGTGTATGGCATTAAGAAGTGTTCTAATTTCATTCTTTTGGATATAGCTGTCCAGTTTTACCAGCACCAATTATTGAAGAGGCTGTCTTTGCCCCATTGTATATTCTTGCCTCCTTTGTCAAAACTAAGGTACCCATAGTTGCATGGGTTTATCTCTGGGCTCTCTATCTCATTCCATTGGTCTATATTTCTGTTTTTCTGCCAGTATCATACTGACTTGATGGCTGTAGCTTTGTAGTATAGTCTGAAGTCAGGATGGTTGAATCCTCGAGCTCCATTCTTCTTTCTCAAGACTGATTTGGCTATTTGGGGTCTTTTGTATCTCCATATGAGTTGTGAAATTTTTTTTGTTCTAGTTCTGTGAAAAATGCCATTGGTAATTTGATAGGGATCACATCGAATCTGTAGATTGCATTTGGTAGTATAGCCATTTTCACAATATTGATTCTTCCTACCCAGGAACATGGAATAGCTCTCCATCTGTTTATATCATCTTTGATTTCTTTCATCAATGTCTTATAATTTTCCATATACAGGTCTTATGTCTCCTTAAGTAGGTTTATTCCTAGATATTTTATTCTTTTTGTTGCAATGGTGAATGGGATTGATTCCTTAATTTCACTTTCTGATTTTTCATTGTTTGTGTATAGGAATGCAAGAGATTTCCATGTATTGATTTTGTATCCTGTGACTTTGCTGAATTCACTGATTAGCTCTAGTAATTTTCTGATAGTTTATTTTTTTTTTATGTATAGTATCATGTCATCTGCAAACAGTGAGAGTTTTATTTCTTCTTTTTTGAACTGGATTCCTTTTATTTCTTCTTCTTCTCTAATTGCTATAGCTAGGACTATGTTGAATAATAGTGGTGAGAGTGGGCACCCTTGTCTTGTTCCTGATGTTAGAAGGAATGCTTTTAGTTTTCACCATTGAGAATAATGTTTGCTATGGGCTTATCATATCATATATGGTCTTTACTGTGTTGAAATAAGTTCCTTCTATGCCCATTTTTTGAAGAGTTGTAATCATAAATGGGTGCTGAATTTTGTCAAAGGCTTTTTTTCTGCATCTATTGAGATTATCATATGGTTTTTATCTTTCAATTTGTTAATATGGTGTATCACATTGATTGATTTGCATATATTGAAGAATCCTTGCATCCTTGGAATAAATCTGACTTGATAATGATGTATGAGCCTTTTAATGTGTTGTTAAATTCTGTTTGCTAGACTTTTGTTGAAGATTTTTGTATCTATGTTCCTCAGTGATATTGGTCTGTAATTTTCTTTTTTCGTGTTGTCTTTGCCTGGTTTTGGTATCAGGGTGATTGTGGCCTTGTAGAATGAGTTTTCAAGTGTTCCTTCCTTTGCAATTTTTTGGAAGAGTTTCAGAAAAACAAGACTTAGTTCTTCTCTAAATGTTTGATAGAATTCCTCTGTGAAGCCATCTGGCCCTGGGCTATTGTTTTTTGGGAGGTTTTTTTTATCACAGTTTTGATTTCAATGTTTGTAATTGGCCTGTTCATTACTTCTATTTCTTCCTGATTTAGACTTGGGAGGTTGGACTTTTCTAAGAATCTGTCCATTTCCTCCAGGTTGTCCATTTTATTAGCATATAGTTGCTCATAATATTCTCTTATGATCCTTTGTCTTTCCATGTTGTCTATTGTAACCTCTCTTTTTTCATTTTTAATTTTGTTGATTTGATTTTCTCCCTTTTTTTCTTGATGAGTCTGGCTAGTGGTTTTTCAACTTTATCTTCCAAAGAACCAACTTTTAGTTTTATTAATCTTTGCCATTGTTTCCTTCATTTCTTTTTCATTTATTTCTGCTCTTATCTTTTTGATTTCTTTCCTTCTGTTGACTTTAGGTTTTTTTTTTTTTTTTGGTTCTTCTCTTTCCAGTTGCTTTAGATGTAGAGTTAGGTTGTCTATTCAATGCTTTTCTTGTTTCTTGAGGTAGGATTGTATCATTATAAACTTCCCTCTTAGAACTGCTTTTGCTGAATCCCATAGGTTTTGGGTCGTTGTGTTTTTATTGACATTTGTTTCTAGGAATCTTTTGATTTCTTTTATTTCTTTAGTAACCTCTTTGTTATTTAGTAATGTATTGTTTAATCTCCATGAATTTGTGTTTTTTTGCAGTTTTTTCCCTGGAGTTGATATCTAGTCTCATAGTGTCATCATCAGAGAAGATGCTTGATAAGATTTTCTGAAATTTATTGAGTCTTGATTTGTGGCCCAAGATGTGGTCTATCCTGGAGAATGTTCCGTGTGCACTTGAGAAGAAAGTATATTCTTCTGCATTTGGATGGAAAGTCCTGAAGATATAAATTAGATCCATTTGGCCTAATGTTTCATTTAAGGTTTGTGTTTCCTTATTGATTCTCTGTTTTAATGATTTTTCCGTTGGTGTAAGTGGGGTGTTAAAGTCCCCTTCCATGACTATTTTACTTTCGATTTCCCCTCTTATGCCTGTTAATGTTTGCCTTATGTATTGAGGTGCTCCTATGTTAGGTGCATATTTACAATTGTTATATCTTCTTGGATTGATCCCTTGATCATTATGTAGTGTCCTTCTTTGTCTCTTATAATATTCTTTATTTTAAAGTTTATTTATTCTGAAATAAGGATTGCCACTCTGACTTTTTCACATGGAATATCCTTTCCCATCCTCTTACTTTCAGTCTGTATGTGTCTCTAGGTCTGAAGTGGGTCTCTTGTAGACAATATATATATGGGTCTTGCTTTTTTTTGTCCATTCAGTCAGTCTATATCTTTTGGTTGGTGCATTCTATCCATTTACATTTAAGGTAATTATTGATACATATGTTCCTATTGGCATTTTCTTGATTGTTTTGGCTTTGTTTTTGTAGGTCTTTCCTTTCTCTTGTGTTTACTGGCTATATATGTCCCTTTAGTATTTATTGTAAGCCTGGTTTGGTGGTGTTAAATTCTCTTAACTTCTGCTTGTCTGTAAAACTTTTGATTTCTCCATCAATTTTGAATGAGATCTTTGCTGGGTATAGTAATCTTTGTTGCAGATTTTTCTGTTTCAGTACTTTAAATATATCCTGCCATTCCCTCCTGGTCTTCAGAGTTTCTGCTGAAAGATCTGCTATTAATTGTATGGGTTTTCCCTTGTATGCTACTTGTTCTTTTTTCCTTCTGTTAGCTTGATTAATATGTGTCTTGATGTGTTTCTACTTGGGTTTATCCTGTAAGGGACTGTCTGCACTTCTTGGACTTGATTGACTATTTCCTTTCACATGTTGCAGAACTTTTCAACTATAATTTCTTCAAATTTTTTCTCAGTGCCTTTGTTTTTTTCTTCTTCTTCTGGGACCCCCATAACTCGAATGTTGGTGCATTTAATATTGTCCTAAAGGTCTCTGAGGCTATCCTCAATTCTTTTCCCTTTATTCTGCTCTTCAGCAGTTATTTCCACCATTCTCTCTTCCTGCTCACTCCTCATTCAGAGGAATAACCTCAGTTATTCTGCTATTGGTTCCTTCTGCTGCTGCTGCTGCTAAGTCGCTTCAGCCGTGTCCGACTCTGTGCGACCCCATAGACAGCAGCCCACCAGGCTCCCCCGTCCCTGGGATTCTCCAGGCAAGAACACTGGAGTGGGTTGCCATTTTCTTCTCCTGCATTCTCCAATGCAGGAAAGTGAAAAGTGAAAGTGAAGTCGCTCAGTTGTGTCTGACTCTTAGCGACCCCATGGACTGCAGCCTACCAGGCTTCTCTGCCCATGGGATTTTCCAGGCAAGAGTACTGGAGTGGGGTGCCATTGCCTTCTAGAGTATTTTAAATTTCAGTAATTGTGTTATTCATCTCTGTTTGCTTATTGTTTATTTCTTCTATGTTCTTTGTGATTATATTAACTGTGTTAAATAGTTCTTACATTTTCTCCATTCTATTTTCAAGTCTTTGGAGCATCTTTACTCCAAATTATTCTGAATTCTTTTCCAGATAAGTTACTTATTTCCTCTTTATTTGGTCTTGTGAGTTTCTATCTTGTTCTTTCATTTGTGCTGTATTTCTCTGTCTTTTCATATTTTTTTTTCCTTAACTTCCTCCTCTTGAGGTCTCATTTTTCCAGGCTTTAGTGTTGTTTCCTTCTTCCTTTTGGTTTTTGCCCTTGGAGGGAAAGGTTGATTGAGTGGTTTGTGTTGATTTCTTGTTAGGGGTGACTTGTGTCTGTGTTCTAATGGGAGGAAATCAAGCAGATCAAGCAGGTAATTATAGACATAATGGGACACATACACATACTTACACACATACAGTTATAACCAAAGTGTTCTAAAGAAAGGAGTACAGGACACTGACTTGGTGAACTGCTGCTGCTGCTGAGTCGCTTCAGCCATGTCCGACTCTGTGCGACCTCATAGACGGCAGCCCACCAGGCTCCTCTGTCCATGGGATTCTCCAGGCAAGAACACTGGAGTGGGTGGCCATTTCCTTCTCCAATGCATGAAAGTGAAAAGTGAAAGTGAAGTCGCTCAGTCGTGTCCGACTCTTATTGACCCCATGGACTGTGGGCCCACCAGCCTCCTCCATCCGTGGGATTTTCCAGGCGAAGGTACTGGAGTAGGGTGCCATTGCCTTCTCCTGACTTGGTGAGCAAGGGAAACCAAAAATGATATTGGCCAATTAACAGCAGAGCTAGCTAATGCCTAATCTGGAAATCTGAGAATGAGCAGAGTGCCAACTGGGGAATACAGCAAAGAGAGCTCAACAATTTAACTTATATGGTGAAAAAAGAAACAGTGAAGGAAACAAGGGAGAAGACAAAAAGAGGGAAAAAAAAGAGGAGAAGGGAGGGAACAGAGAAAATGAGGGTTGAAAAAGTGGGTAAAAAAATAGAGAAAAGAAAAAATAAAAAAGCAAAGATAAATAGACGTATGTGAAAAAGATTTATATATATTCATGAATAGCTACAGCCAGTAAAGAACTATAGGAAAAACAGCTGAATATATAAAAAAACAAAATCAAAGAACTCATCAAAAAAAAAAGGTGAAAAAAAGAAAAAAAAATCTTAAAATGATTTTTTTTTAAACAAGAAAAATAAAAAGGAAAACCCCACAGCACCGCAAAAGGCTAATATGAAGGTAGAAATATTTGGGGGGAATAAACAGTGTGATTTATTAAAAAAATAAAAATGAAAAGTTCTCAAAGTCGTAGTTCTTGGTTGTGGAGTCTGCCCGTGTTGATGGGGTTGGGTTGCTGTCCCGTGTTGTTTTCCTGGTTGGGGGAGCTTGTGCCTGTGTTCTGGTTGATGGAGCTGGATCTCATCTCTCTGAAGAGCAGCTCAGTGTCCAATAGTAGGTTTTCTGGTGTCTATGGGTTCAGTATGTCTTTGGGTAGTCCTTCTGGTTTTGGCAGTGTTAGACACGTCAATCTCTGTGGCCACTTCAAAGTGGCCCTCTCAGCATATCTTCACAGCTGCCAGCCCCCCACTTGTCTCTGGGATCATTACCGGTGCTTCTGTTCTGCCCTGCACTGCTGGCTGAAGCCTGCTAGGTAGGGTCTTGGGTGGATCTTTTCTCAGCTCCCCAACTGTGCCCTCTGCGTCGGGGAGGCTTGTGTGCACTTGTTTCGTCTCACTGGCCTGCCCTTTTTGTCGTGGGGCTAGTGTGTTCCCCTCTGGACACCCCTGGTTGGCCCTTTGCACCGCAAGGGTTGTGTGTGCTGGCGAGGTTTATATGCCTCCCCACTCTCGGTTTCCCGGGCCTGCCGTCTGGTTGGGGCCAGTCTGTGAGCTATTAACGGGCTGAGAAGTGCAGCTTTCTCTGTTTTCCGCCCTTTAAGCCCCTGCTTTGTTTGGTTTTCCAAGATTCCACAGCTCCCCCTTGGGTCTGCCTGCAAGGGAGCTTCCCTGTTCATGCGAACTCGTGTTTCAGGACTCCCTCCTTCCCTCAGGGCACAAGCTGCTTTCCAGAAATTCTCCATGTTTTCCCTTTTTCTATCTCCATTCTGTCTCCCACCTCATTTCAGGGAGCTTAGCCTGTCACCCTGGAGGCCTGGGGTCTTCTGCTGTTGCCTAGAGGTTGCTTTGTAGTTGTTCCATATCTTGATGAGTTTTTGATGTATTTGTGGGGAGGCTGGCAATCTCACCATCCTCCTCCTCCATCATCTTCTTCTGCCCTGCACAAAAGGTTTTAATTTTGGTGAAGTCCACTTTTATCGTTTTTCTCTTTGGTGAATTGTGATCTTAATGCAAAGTGTTTGCCTGGCCCTAGATTCCAATGATTTCTCCTATTTTTTTTTCTAAAAGTTTTCTGTTTTATATTTAAGTTTTTTTGTCCTTTTTGAGTTAATTTTTGTGTAAGGGGTGAGACTTACTTTGCTGTTCATTATTTTGCTTATGGATACCCAGTCACTCCAGCATCATTGTTGAAAAGGCGTCCATGGAGTTGTTTTAGTACCTTTGTCAAAACCAGTTGGGCATATTTGTGTGCTTCTTTACTCTGTTCCATTGACATACATGTCTGTGTCTACCATTCACCAATACCATGCAGTGTTGATTACTGCAGCTATAGAATCGGTCTTAAAATCTCGTGGGCTGGTTCCTCTCACTCTATTCTTCTTGGTCAAAATTGTTTACCTCTTCCAGTTCCTTTGCATTTCCATATACATTTTAGAATAATCTTGTCTATTCTTCAAATAATGTCTTGCTAAAATTTTGTTAGGAATTGTGTTAAACCTAGTATCAACTTATGGAGAAATGACTTCTTTATTATCTTGAGACTTCCAAGCCTTGAAAATATGTCTCTTTATTTGTTTAGCCTTTGATTTCTTACATTAGCATTTTTCAGTTTTCAGCAAATAATTTCTATATATGTTTTGTTAGATTTATATATTGCCTAAATATTTTAATGTTTTAAACACTTGTAAATGGTATTATTTTAAAATGTCTGTGTCCATATCACATTGCTTGAATATACACATGCAGTTGATTTTTCCTTTACATTTATCGTCTATCCTGCAATCTTGCTGAGCTCACTTCGAAGTATTTTTATAGGTTTCTTAGGATTTTCTACACAGACAATAATATCACTTGCAAATAAATAGAATCTCTTGGTCATAGTGTATAAATCTTTTTCAATTAATGGATTTTATATTTGTATACCTATTTCTTAGCTGAGTAGTGGATACAAGGATTTTCATTATTCTTTCTTATGAAAGAATAATGAACTATGCTAATGAATTTTGTGTCTGCACTCATGAGAAGTACTGGTTCTGTATCTTCTTTTTCTGCTTATTTTTCTTCCTGTCTTCATGTCCTCAAAAAAGTCAGAAGATGCCTTTCTCTTTTATTTTCTAGATGAGATTGTATAGAATCAATGTTCATTCTTTTTATTTATTTATTTTTAAACTTTTTAGTTTGTATTGGAGTATAGGCAATTAACAATATTGTGATAGCTTCAGGTGGACATAAAAGGTACTCAACCATATATATCATTCATTTTAAATTGTTGGGTAAAATTCTCCAGTAAAAAGATTTTCCTGGAGATTTATTTTTTGGGTGTTTGAAAAATTACAAATTTGATTTCCTAAGTAGCAACTGGACTATTTCAGCTATTTCATTATTAAGTGAGTCATGGTAATTTGTATTTTTTATGGAAATGAAGTAAGATTAAATCTTTTTATCCTAGCCAGCGATAAATTTTTGATGTTACCGTATACCCTTATTTCAAAGATAAAAAAGATGCTGAGAAAGAATAATGAAAATCCTTGTATCCACTTCTCAGCTAAGAAATAAATATACAAACATGATTAAAGGCTGTGCATTCTACTTGCTTTTTCTTTGCTCTCACTTCTAGCATTATTACCACTACCCTGGGTTTGATGTTTATTATTCTCTTAGATGTCAAAGTCATTGATTTAAAAAAAAAAAAAACTTTCGTGATTGACCAATACAGTCCCCAGATTTATGCTGCTTGAACTTCTCGACTTGACTGGCACGTATTGACAAATATGATATCACATGACATTATTTGGGGTTGTTTCTGAAGCTCTCCTAGTGTTTACTCAATTATTAACGGACACATGTGTAAAGTTGGAAAGAATGTGGACATGTCAAGTCAGGCTCAGGGAGAACCACAGCCGACAGTTACATGGGATAAGGTAAGATCTCAACTAAAAGTACCACAGTGTTAGAACACTGGCAGATGGATTGCCTGGCTGAAATGAAGTAATGATTCTTCGATTGGTTTATTGCCGTTGTGATTTTTTCTAGCAAGTAATACTTTTTAAACTGAATAGATCTGCTGCCTTCTGCTTTCTCTCTCTCTCTCTTTTTTTTTTAAAGTGACTGTATCTGATTTTGCCTCAGGGCTTTTGATAAAGTTTATACTTTCTCATTTGCTTGATGATGAAAGCTTCATAAGCGAAACTAAATTCCTCTAAGGAAAAATTCCTTTTGTCTTGCATAAATTAAGAGTTTTAGTGACTGGCAAGAGACCATTTTGAATTAATAACTCAGAAGTGGTTTGAAAGTGGGTCATGAGCTGAAACAAGAGAGGATAAAAATCTTGGTACTAAAACAAATTGACTTGAAAAACAGGACTTTGTGTGTTCAAAACTTAAGTGACTTTAAAGAAATAATAGCTCCTTACTATATGTCTTACTTCCTTTGGGTCATGTAGTTTCAACATAATTGCTTCTTCCATTTTAAGTTTTTCATCAAAATGAGGTGATTGGCCTCAGATTCTAGTGTTCCTAAAATAGACACAAACCTGTATACATTTGAATGGCAGTTTTTATGAAAATTTTGACAAAATAAAAATGTGTGAAGTGTTACAAAGCTGTTTTCTGAAACAACTTGGCTAATTGTTATAGTTACCATACAGCTGTACAAAACTTGTGAGTACATAGAAAGAACGAATAGAAGCAAATCAGGAATGTGAAAATATTTTTGATGTATTTTAGTTGGTAGATTTGTGAGCAGTTTTCTCCTTTTCAGGTTTTACCTTTATTGATTTCAGAAATTCTTTTTTAGAAGTAAGTAGGGCATGAACAAATATTTATAGTCATTGAAATGTAATTTAAAAATAATCATCATCCTGAACAATCACACGAGTGAACTTTTGCGTGTCATATTTATTTTGATTAGAGACACCACATTTCCTGGAAACTGCCCCCCTTTTCTCTCTCCCTCCCTCCATCCCCTTTTCTCCACTGGAAGTATACAGCTCCTCATCCACTGCCTGATGCACAGCACACGCTCAGGGGATATTTGTTGAACAAATGACACTGTATCAATCAGTCGTTATTTTGAAAGAAGTCATCTTTCCTCCAGGGACCATTCTGTTTCACCCCAGGCAGGGTTCCATCCCCTGGGGCAGTGAGGGCAGTGAGTTCCAGGTCCTCAGTGGACCAAGGGTCAGTGAGGACGCCCTCACTGACCGAGGGCAATGTGAGCATGTGACTTGACTCCCTCTGGTCTAGCTGTGGCCAGTGATTCTTGGAATTACTGGAAAGTGTTTAAGCTTCTCATGCACAAGAGGTAGTGTTCTTGGACAGTTTCTGCTCCTAGTCCTAACCATTCACCTCACTGCCCTCCTTCCCTTATAACATTAATAGTGGATCAAAACTATATTAATGTTTTAAAGTAAGCTCTTCAGTGTAAATTATGTTCAATGGGTATCAAACAGCAAAAATAATAATGCCATAGGATACAAGAAAAGCAGGAATTTGCAAATGTGTATCGTATGTTCTTAGGGATTGAAAAATGGTAGAACATAAGATGTATTTATAGCCAAACAAATGTGGAACCAGAGATTTAAGGATGAATGGAATTCAGCACACATGACTCTGGCCTGGTATATTTCATCCTACATTAAAATTAGTAATTAATTAATCAATCTTCAAGGTAAGATTTGCCACTGTAAGCACAGCTATCTCAATATTTGGAAACATTTATACTTGGCCAATGTTATTGGCATTGCTTTATATCTTATCATCACTCTGGTTATAGTGCTGTAGACCTCTGTGAGTTGATTATTAGTGGTGACTGTTTAAAAAGATAGATTGTCATAGATTTATACAAAATGAAATCCTTTTTCTCAGTCAGTCAGCTCAACCTGGAGGGAAGAGAGTCTGTTTACAGGCAGACTCCTGGAGACTGAACCCAGCCTCGGCCACGTCCTAGGAATGCAGATGCCTGAGTGCCATGTCCCCGCGTGGAGGCTGTCTGCACGTGTGAACTGACACCAGAATTACTTTTTTGCAGATAAGTTTAGGAGTACTTGCCTTGCTGACAATCAGCAGCTGAAATAAATGAGTTCAGCTACAAGCATATGGAGTGCTGTTATGGGCCTTGTCTGTTTTTTGGTTTTCTTAGAAATAGGCAGATTTCCTAAACAGGGTTTTGCATATTTTTTCCTTTTAGTTTTCCCAGATCTTATGGGTCTATAAAAGATACTGAGTAACTTTTCTCATTATAAATACAGGCCTGGTTATAAAATAGGTTTCTTTACTCAAATTGCACCCTTTGAAGATGTCACTGTTTTGCAGTCATATAGGAAGTCATATATCAATAGGTTCTTGTCTTTCCACTGGAAAATTCTTCTGAGACTTCAAACTTGTGCATATTCCATTTCTTTGGGTCTTTTATATAAAGAATATATTTTTATTAGTGAAATATCAATCTTCACATATTTATAATACTGTATGATAAAAATGAATTATCTATAGAACATTATTATTTGAATTATGACAGTGTAGCTAGTAACCAGCAATTATTTATTCTAGTAGGATCAGAAATTCTTTATCAAATAGTAATTCTTCATGTTATAAAATCCTGGTCTTATTCTGTTATTCTCTATGAATTCATGTGTTGTCTGATTTAAAATCTATGGGTTCTGTTCTGAGATAGCCATGTGTTTTCAAAACTTTAAATATTAAGATCAGTAACTAGCATTTCCAGATTTTGGATAGTTTAAAAATTATAAAGAAAAAATCATCAAACATCTCTCAAACATCAAAATCTGAAAGCAAATAGTTGCTGTCTGTCCTTTCCCAGTCTCTGAAGAAACAGTGGAGCCTGCAAGGCGATGACTACCTGTGTTTTTAACGATGCAAGATGGCGAGAGAGGTAGCCTTGCTCTGTTCAAAGGCAGTCACATCACAGAGGCAGTCGCTAGTATCTGTGTGCTTGGAGGCATTCATACCTGGTTCCCTAGGATAACCCTCAATTGTCAGGGGTTGTCTTTGTTGGGGAGATTTAATGTGAAAAGACCTGTTTAGTTGTGAGCATTACATTTTCTGGCTGCTTTTCTGTAAGGCAGGGAGAGGGGTGAAGAATACTCAGTCCCCTCTGCAGCTGTGGCAGGAACTGCTGTCACTGAGCTTTCTGTACTCTGTGGTGAGCCTGGCCACAGGGGCACAGGTCCCGTCCTTCCACCCAGGTCTGTCCCCTGTCCCTAGAGCCAGGCCTTCAACGCGGTGGGCACAGAGCAGTCAGCTGTCCCCACACCCAGCTCCCTTTTCCTGCAAAGAGTCACATTCAGTCTTGACTTTGTCCTCCATGGAAGTGATGGGGGGTGGTCACAGACACGCAGGCGGTGTTGAAAATTGATGTCCATTGGACTTATTTTTTTATACGTATGATTACAATGTTGTGTTAGTTTCTGCTGTACAACAAAGTGAATCAGTTATACGTATACATATATCCACTCTTTTTTAGATTCTTTTCCCATATAGGCCATTACAGAGCGTTGAGTAGAGTTCCCTGTGCTATACATTGACATTCTGGTGGGTTTTTTCCTTTATTATTGGAGCATGATTGCTTTACAATGCTGTGTTAGTTTCTGCTGTACAAAGTGAATCAACTCTAAGTACACGTATATCCCCTCCCTCTTGAGTCTCCCTCCCACCCCCCATCCCACCCTTCTGTGTTGTCACAGAGCACCGAGCTGAGCTCCCTGTGTTGCACAGCAGCTCCCACTAGCTGTCCATTTTGCGCGGGGCAGTGTGTATATGTCAGCGCCACGCTCTCAGTTCGTCCCATGCCCCTCGTCCCGCCCTGTGCTCACCTGTCCATTCTCTACATCTGCATCTCTCTTCCTGCCCTACAGATACGGCCATCTGTACTTTTTTTTTTTTGAGAGTTTATTCTGTAACCTGGCTGAGATCTTTTCCCCTTTTCTGTTAATGCCAAGACTTAACAAAGGAAAATGATCTCCTTCTTCCTCCACCTCTGCAAAACTGTATGTGAAAAGATGGAAAATATGCTCAGAATTCCTGATTATTCTCTTCCGTATGTCATTAATTGAGAAGATTTCTGAGACAAATAAGATATTAATAGTATTGTTTTGTTTTAATGTGCCTCAATAAACTGAACTTGTTTTGCATAATACGGTGCTGTTCTGAAGAAATCTCTTTGCAATTTGTACAAAAACAAAACAATACTGAAACCAAATGAATAATAAAAAGGTTACTTTATTTCACCCTAAAAGTAGGAAACCTAAAAATTGATAGTTAAAATGACATAAAAGTGAGAGTTAATGTTAAGAATATTTGTTATATTTTTAATATTCTCAAAAAATGAACTAAAAATATGGGTATGCTTAATTGTTTTTCATATATGAATTTAAAATATTTATTCATGATCATTTTTATTTCATATGTTTCTTAAAATTTAAACTTCTTGAACCATCATCATGAGAAAATTTACTATGTCAAAGATTATCAACTCTAAGTGAAAAGCATCCTTTGTCTCTAATATTGAAGTTGACAGAATTCTCACACTTTCAAGAGCTATAGAAACAGCACGAATTATTTTTCAGTGAAATGTTACTGAGAGTTCAATTCTTGCTTTAAGACATATCCATAGGGTTGTAATAATATTTACTCTGTTTTAATGTTTAACATTAAAGCAAGGTGGCTGAAGAGATAGGCTTTTCATATCTTGCCCAAGATGACAAATTGCTAATGTGCTTGAATCCTATTTGAATCAGGGTTGTAAAAGAGGAAATATTTCACATAGCTTTACCAGATTCTGGAACGCTTTAATTCCCTAAGTAACGCTTGGTGGGAGCTTTACGTTAGGATAATTGCCCACTTGTCTGCAGTGGACAGTATCGTGTTGACTGTATAAGGTTGTTATTGTCTTAGAAGTTTTTACAACACCATTTATAGCACACCGTGCTTAACTTCAAGGTCAGTTTGATATTTTCCATCATGGAATCGACTTTCAAAGCCGTACAGGGTGGCCAAGCTGGGGCTGGTTTTGCTGACTCATCCACTCTTGATGCTGGGCAGAAGCTTGAGAGTAAAATTAACAACACACAAAGGCATGAATTTTCACAGTAAGATATTATTTTGATTACAAAATTGTTTTCCCTTCAGTTCTCCTTCCTTTTTAACGATCTCCGTAAATCAGAACAGGGATGGTGAAGACTGTGGCGTGTTTTCAGTCTGTGTGCAGGTACCACCTTGGACTGGTGGCCATAGAAGTTGGGTTGGCCTTGAAGAGAAGGAAACTTGTTCCTGTGGAATCTGAGTGGCATTAATTTATACCACAGGTCTGATGCTCCCACCCCAGGGAGCAGGTTTTGAGGTGCCAGCCTCTGCCAGACAGCCTCTGTCAAACAGGCCTCCACCCAGTGGTCCTGCCAGGCCTTGTCAGGTCTAACACGCCTGGTTGTATGCCATTGCCCACAGGTGAGCATCAGGCTTCAGGAGGCACTGTTTTTTTAATTATAGTTGGCATACGAGCATCTTGAGATCAGTGAAGCTGTTTGATTCCACAAATGCCTCTAGTGTCCTGATGGAGGCACCTGGTTCAGTCAACTGTGGTTGTTGTTGTTCAGTCGCCCAGTCATGTCCACCTCTTTGTGACCCTATGGGCTGCAGTACGTCAGGCCTCCCTGTCCCTCACCATCTCCTAAAGTTTGCCCAAGTCCATGTCTATTGCATCGGTGTTGCCATCCAGCCATCTCATCCTCTGATGCCCTTTTCTTCTGCCCTCAATCTTTCCCAGCATCAGGGACTCTTCCAATGAATCTGCTGTTAGTGTCAATCAATAGTTGATTGATGTTCACATCAATCAACTATGATGTCTTCATTTTATATGAAAGGGAATGAAAAATGATGACAGAGAAAACCACGTTCGTGTTTGATTCTTGCATTATCTTAACCCTGGTTTCTGAAATTAAAACTCATTCCGTCAGCTCTGTAGCCCTGCAGGAAGGGAGACACATGGTTGAGCAAATAAAAAGTGACAAGAGGCCAATTAGAATCCGGATGTCAGTCAGTTATCCCCAAGGTCCAGGCTCAGAGGGCATTGGTGCTGTTCATTCTGCAGTAGCAGAATGCAAAATAATGAGCTCAACACTTGAAAGCATGACATTGAATTTAGCATCAGTCTCATGGATTTTATAGTTGTGAGTCTTAGTAGCTGTGTTTTAAGAATGAAAAGATAAATACTTGACTTCCTTGCTGGCTCAGACAGTAAAGAATCTGCCTGCAATGCAGGAGACCCGGGTTCAATCCCTGGGTCAGAAAGATCCCCTGGAGATAGGAATGGTAACCCATTCCAGTATTCTTGCCTGGAGAATTCCATGGACAGTGGAGCCTGGCTAGCTATCGTCTGTGCAATTGCAGAGTCAGACATGACTGAGTGACTAACACTTTCACTTTCACTATAGTATATATGTGTGCTGCTGCTAAGTTGCTTCAGTCGTGTCCAACTCTGTGCGACCCCATAGACGGGGCAGCCCACCAGGCTCCTCTGTCCCTGGGATTCTCCAGGCAAGAATACTGGAGTGGGTTGCCATTTCCTTCTCCAATGCATGCATGCATGCTAAGTCGCTTCAGTCGTGTCCGACTCTGTGCGACCCTATGGACAGCAGCCCTCCAGGCTCCTCTGTCTACCGGATTCTCTAGGCAAGAATACTGGAGTGGGTTGCCATTCCCTTCTCCAGGGGGTCTTCCCCACATAGGGATCTGACCTGGGTCTCCTGCATTGCAGGCAGACTCTTTACCCTCTGAGCCACTAGGAAGCCCATTATATATATATATATATATATATAAAATACAGGAGCAAGAGCCATTTGTCGCCTGTTTTCCAGTGTACCTTGGCTTACTGCCCTGGCTTCTACCACTCACATCTCTTCAGTTACTCTATGTCAGTGTTCTCTCCCCTGAAAACCAAAGTTTATCCTGTCTTTCAATCCTTCACTATTTTCCTTTCCATAATTTCACCTTTTACTTTTTAATTTCCCTTTTCAGTTGTTTTCCTATCTTTCTGGTTATGAAAAGAGGAAAAATCTGTCTTGGGCTTACCTGTCTTTAACTCCAATACTTACTTGTTAATGAGCCTTTTGAGCAAAAAGAAAACGTTTCTCAGGACCAGAGATTTCAAAGAGTTATTGTATGTTGGTAAAATCTAATAAAATTGTTTATTTTTTCAGTGTTCGTATTTTATCCTGACTGTGAAACATACATCAAAAGCAAACTTCTCATCCAAATACCACTGGGGTGAAAAAGGGGAGGGGATTTTCTTGTTAATAGTTGTCATGTGGTAAAGGTCCAAATCTTATGTCCATGAAAGATTTTCTCTGGATGGCTTTTCAAATACGCCAGTGTTCCTTGCACACGAATTACTGGCAGACGCGAACCTGTTCCTTTTGCTGCGTGAAGTCTGTCCTTGTCTGTTACCTCCTGGATGTACTTGTGTCATATTCTTCATTCTCTGTTATCATTTATATTTTTATATTTCTGTTTCTTCTTGTTCTCTTTAAATTTATTTTTAGTCCCATCTCTTTCCCCCTTTCTCTAACTGATCACAAAGTAGAGCTTGAATGACTATTGTTGTGCCTAGAGTTCTGTATTCTATACTCTGCTTTTGAAAATTGGATGACTATTACATTTTTAGTTCTCTATGAACTATAGAGTGAAGTAGCTTAGATTATTTTCTTCCTGTAATGTGGATGTAGAAAGAAATGTTCTTCCTCCTATAAAAGCAAAAAGTGGATAAGGCTGTAAGAAAAAAAGGAGACGATTTATTCTCCCCACTTGCTTAGTTTTCTGTGCCATTTCAGTTACAGAGATAATGTATCTTAAAGATAGAGCGTTATAGCTGTCCAAAATGCGTGATATTTTAATTGCAGAAGAATTTTAAACGAAAAAGTTATGAGTCATTAAAATCTTTCAGGAAGCATTTAGAGTCCTGAGGTAAGTGTTTAGTGAAAAGTATTTTGAGGCAAATTTCCTTCAGATGAAGAGACTAACTTTTCTTTCTGGTGTTTTACTGACTATCAGTTAACCATAGGGCTTCCCAAGCGGCTCTGTGGTAAAGAACATGCCTGCCAATGCAGGAGATGCAGGTTCGATGCAGCCCACTCCAGTATTCTTGCCTGGGAAATCCCATGGACAGAGGAGCCTGGCAGGCTGCAGTCCATGGGGTTGCAAAAGAGTTTGACATAACTTAGCAACTAAACAACAAAAATTAACCGTAATGTTGTACCATACATGTTTCTGATCTGACAGTCATGCTGGACGTGCCGCTGCTCGGATGGTAGGCGATAATGTATCGTTGGCTTCTCTGAAGCTGAAGCAGCTGTTGGGGAGGGGACATCTCCAGCCTTCCCCCTTGAGTCCTGTGGCTGAACTAATGATCCAGTTGACACCAGAAAGGTTAACAGACAAAAAAAGAAACAAATTTTGATTCAGGAAGCTTTTATATATTTTAGACAAAGACACAGTAAATTGGTGAGGAATCGACAGGATAAGAAACTTAGGTTTTGGTATCCAATTATGGAAGAATCTAAACAGAGTTTGGGCTTGGGGGAGTCAATTAAAAAAGTCACAAGTCTTGTTTCTGGAGGCTTCTTCCCCCCAAATCTCCATCTCTGGTGATAAAAGCGACCTTCTCTCTGGCTGCAGAGAAAGAAACTCTCAAATGAAAGATTGATTTCCTGCTTCAGAGAGACAGAAATGATTCTTCTTGTGCTGACCACTTGTAGCTAACTTTAATTCAGAATAATCAATATTGCACCCCTGTACATGGGGAGTGACCTCCCCTGGGCCCTGATGAATTCCTCTTGAGGCAGAAAAAGTGTGATTTTGTGTCACATTCACAAGGGCATTGTGCTTTTTTGAATGATTCATATTTTCTCTCTAAAAGTTACTAAATGATCATATTTGTACTAAAAATTCAGAAGAGTCTCAGAAAGCTTTTCCATAAGGATATTTTATCACAAAATGGCATTCCTCAACATTTCCTCAATGTTTGTGGTACAGGCTTTTGTTTCTTTTAAATCATAACTGCTACATTTTCTGTCCTTCATCCTGAATCAGATGGGCAGGTACAGCCCTGGGGAGAGGGGAAACATTCAGAAGCTTCTGCCCTCTCTGAATGGTCCAGCTGAATGAAAATTCTTATTATTATCCATCCTTTCCAAGCAGACATTAAGGCAAACAGCCCTTATGAAATTAGATATGGATCGACATTGTTGTCTTTGGGGCATGAAATAGCTCATTTCAAGGTCTGTGAATCTTTTCTCTCGATTCTTTGTACATCAAAACAGCAACAAAAGTACCACTTTGAAGCATGGCTGGACTTTGTTTCCTCTTATTATTCCACGAGTGTTTCTGTTTGGCAGTAATAGAAGGGTTAGAAGTTAAATGTAAACAGTTAAACTTTATAGTCATCAAAGTCAGGAGACCCGGTGAAGACAGTTTCTACTCTTGCCCTGGGCAGGGCTCTCTAAGTCAGTACTTATTTTGGGCAGTGCTGTGGTCAAGCGCATCTGCAAGCTTCAAGTCTGTGCCTATGCTCAGCAGAAAGGAGGTCGGTCGGCCTTGTCACCGTCACCCTCAGGAGCAGTGCCCATCGCATGCCATCTCAGGGTGTACGAATCTTGACAGTCATAACCATGCTGCCTTTACACCAGTTTAATATTTTGAAGGATTTCCCAGGTGCCACTAGTAGTAAAGAACCTGACTACCAATGCAAGAGATATAAGAGATGTGGATTTGACCCCTGTGTATGTCGCTGAGTGTTAGGTTTGGGGAGGAAATTTGTCAAGTGAAGTGATATACCAAAGATACTAATAGAGAATTTGCTTTATGTTGTTGCTCGGGGCTAATGAGGGCTTCTCTGGTGGCTCGGCGGTAAAGAACCTGCCTGCCCATGCAAGAGATGCAGGTTCAATCCCTGGGTTGGGAAGATCCCCTGGAGAAGGAAATGGCAACCCACTCCAGTTTTCTTCCTTGGGAAATCCCGTGGACAGAGGAGCCTGGCCAGCTACAGTCTGTGGGGTCATAAAAGAGTCATACACAACTGAGCTTACACACACAGGGGCTAGTTATAACTAAGAAAGAGGAGTGACAGTCAACAATTTAAAAAGTTAAAAAAATAGAGCTAGCATCCTCTTGAGTCATGCGGGTGAATCAATAAGTTTCTGAGAATGTATTGATCTCAGACTTCCCTCTGATGAGGTTGGAGCTCATGACTGGTACTGTTTCAAACATCAGCTCTGTGGCATTAATAAGTTACTCAATATGGTACCTGTGCTATGCACAGTTGAAAGACTCTCAGTATTTCTCAGAGCTCTGGGGTGAGCCACAGTACAAGCAGCAAGTGACAACAGGGACGGGCATGTTTAATGTTTAGCTAAATTGGTTATGACCTGAGAAACAGATCAATACCAAAGGACTGAAATGAACAAAACCAAGATTACACTATCAGGGAAAGCTCGGTGTTCTACTTTTTAAAATCTCAAACTACCATATATTTTCTGAACTCTCACAACTCATGGCCATTAATTTCACCTTTTTAACTTTCTGATTTCCATTAACCATTATTGCTCGTGCTGTATAATTTAAGCTTAACCATTCAGAATACAACATGACTTTATAACTTATTCTAAGACATTTAATTTAACAATACCTTCAAAGATAAAAATCAAAATTACCTTACATTAAAAATGAGCAGAAAAACTGTTTTAGAAATTAGGGATGAATTTAGCATGAAATTATGGGAGCTAATAATCACGTTAGCTTCCTAGGGCTCCCCTGACAAGAACCACAACTGGAGGGCTGAAGACAGTAGAAATGTCCCGACCTCTGTTTGGAGGGTAGAAAAGCCTGATTCAAGGAGTCAATGGAACCCTGCTCCCTCTGAAACTTGTAAGGGCGGATCCTTCACCTAGTTTCTGGCTGTTTGCTAGCAGCCCTTGGTCTTCCTTGGCTTGTGGCTGCCACGTACCGTTGGCCTCCGTCACCCTGAGGTGTATTCTCTGTGTGTCTGTGTCTGCATTTTCCTCTGCTCACAAGGACACCAGTCATAGTGGATTAGAGCCCAGCTTATGGACTCAACTTGATATCATCTGAAAGGATCCTGCTTACACATTATGAGACCCCATGGACGGGTGCTGGAGATGAGGGCGTCCACAAACATTTCTTGAGGACACAGTTCGGCAAAAACAATAATCAAACTTTATTTATTAATGTAGCACATTATCCACTTATCTTGTTGGAAATGCAGAACAGGGCACAAAGCAATAAAGAGAAACAAAACACTTTGGCAGAATAGTCTAGACGTTGTGACCTCAAATGGGAAGGAAGCTTTTCAGAATAAATTTCTGACACGTGTTCTTCAAACCAAGCCTAGTATTTAATTTATAAATAAATCTAGACAGTTCCAAATCCCATGGAGTCACTCAGAGAGTATAAAAGGCGGGAATGCAGAACTCTTATTGTCCGAGGACAGCAACATTTCAAAATTAGAAAAAAAAGCAGTATGAAAAAAGCAACTTTTATAAGATAATATCTCACAGAAATTTAGATAAAAATTCTAAACAAGGTACTGAAAATCCAAGTTGAGCAATATATATATAAAACATGACCAAAATAAGTTCACTCTGTGAATATAATTGGTACCAAAATTTTTAAATATTCATATTATTATGTCATGAACAGATGAAACAGGAAAAAAAAGATCATTTCAGTATTTGTAGGAAAAATATTCCATGAAAAGTGTAACATCTCTCTTGAATTTAAGAAAAGTTCTTAACGTTCTAGGAAAAACAGAGCATCCTAACTTAATAGAGAAAAATCTGCTACAAACAATTAATTAAATGTTAAAAACACTTCATTTAAAAGCATAAATAAGACAAAGATGGCAGCTATCATGAGTCATAGTCAAGATTGTACAGTTAATGCCCACATCCTCAGTTCTACATCCATGGATTCAATCAACCACAGCTCATAAAAGAAAAAAAAAAATTCCAGCAAATTTCAAATAGGAAGGACATCAAACACTGCCTAGAATTAAGTTTTTAATTAGCATTATACTAAAAATTACTCTTTCCTTAAAAGTGTTCTTCCAGCTAGCTTCCATTTGTGATTTATATTAAAGAAAGTAGTTAAAAGTTTAACTGTTTTTATTGCACCTTGGCAGATGTAACTCACATACTATTTCATTTAATTAATTCTTATAAATTATTTTTAGCACTCTGGCCTTATTGCAACACATCATTGGGCTAATATGTTTAAGGGCAATAATTTAAGAATATATGTAGTCAAAGACTAAACAAGTTGGGAAAGCTTTGGTTCCTTGAGAAAGCTGTCTTCCCTATGTGATTAGTTTGCTAGGGTTGCCATGACAACATACCAAGACTGGGTGGCTTAAGTAGCATAAATTTACTCTCTCACAGTTCTGGAGTCTGAAGTCTGAGACCAAAGTGCTGGGAGAGTTTGTTCCTGCCAAGGGATCCCACCTCGCCTTGTGGACGGCTGTCTGTTCCCTGTGTCTCCACGTGATCTTCCCTCTAGCCCGTGTCCACATTTCCTTTCCTTACAGGGACACTAGTCATATTGGATTAGGGTCCATCCTAATGGCCTTATTTTTACTAAACTACTCTTTAAAGTCTGTATCTCCAAATGCAGTCTGTTCTGAAGAGTTGGGGGTTAGCACTTCCACACATGAATCTGCGGAGAGGTGGGGGGACGGGACGCCACGGCAGCTCTCAAGACCACGTTGGTGGCCCCGGTTCTTCTGCGTCGCATTTTAGTCTGCTCTAGGGGACCCAGCAGGAGAAAGCGCTTGGTGTGTGGCGCTCAATTATTTCTTGAAGGAATGAACAACAAGGGCCACTTTAATAGTGTTCTTAAACTGTATCCTTTCATTTAAAAATGCATGCGTTTGTTTCAATGAGTCAAGAGATATAATCAACTCGTATATGTCAATTAAGAGCAATATGTCCTTTATAGGTTAACATGTCAATATTAAATCACTCAGGCAATTTCTAAGGCCAGTTCATGTAGTTTTAGATGAAAAGATGGGTGTGGTTTTTTTTTTTAATCTTGACAGGACTTTGAATCATTTTGTAAAACTTAAATAGAAAGCAATTGTTCAAAAGTCTGGGATTTAAGAACTTTGTAACTGTTGCTGACTGTTCAGAGCTTCCCAGCTGGAGAGTGAGCATCCGTCTTCCCACCACGTCCCTTTGGTTGACCTGGCTTCACTGTTGAGGGCACGTCACTGTCACTCAGCTCAGGCCCTACTGTCACACTCATCTTTCTTTTTTCACCAGCAGGTTTTGGTATCAAAGCCCTGGAGTGTTCAGCCCTGCACGGGTCCCCCAGCCGTGACTGGTCATGGAAGTCAGCAGGCCCAGGCTGCTGTGTGCGTGAAGGCAGTGCGCCTGTGGGATGATGTGAGCTACCCTGAGGTTCTCAAGGCCCATGTTCGAGTGTGGCGGACAGCTGTGGAGGTCAGTGCCCACGTCATTGCTTGGTGTGGATTTAGGTACATGCATTTCTTTATTGCCAGGGTCAAAGATCATGCTCTTTGCACAAAAGTACACAAAGAAACACAAGCACTTTCTTCTCCCTTGAGAAGGCAGGATGCTGATGGAGGGGACCCTTGGGAGGCCAGAACAGCTCTCTGCCAGCCGCCTCCACTCACACCAGCCTTGTAGGGGGAGAGGGACCCGATGGTGGATCTGGTCTCCTATACTCACTGCATCTCCCATGCCTACACCAAGGACCAAACACCATTTATTGGTACTGAATAAATCTCCTTTCTGGGGGTCAGCGAGAGAGAAAACATCCCAGGAATTCAACTGAGTTAGACTATCCGTGCTATGTAGGCTGTCTAGCCATATTCACTGGAAATTTGGGGAAGATGAATCCTGTTAGCATTAGTCAAAGAGCTTGTCTAGTGATACAATGTGGTCTGTGATACCTATCGTATCACCTTTTGCAAGCCTCCCAAGTTGCTTCATGCACATCCATTTTGTCCTTACAGTATCTTTTGAGATGTGGATTCTATTATCCTTCAATAAATGGGGAAAGTATAATTCCAAAGAAGGAGAGAGTGGGACAAATAGATAGAGTAGCACTGAAACATATACACTAACCTATGTAAAATAGGTAGTTGGAGGGAATTTGCCGTATGATGCAGGGAGCACAAACCCTGTGCTCTGTGACAACCTAGAGGGGTGGAATTGGGTGGGAGGGGGTTCTGGAGGGAGGGGACATATGTATACCTATGGCTGCTTCATGCTGATGTATGGCAGAAACCAACACAATATTGTAAAGCAATTATCCTCCAATTAAAAATAAATAAATTTTAAAAAATCAAGTAGCGTGGAGTGAGTGATGACCTGGGACCAGGAAGAGATGGATCATCAGTTGATGCCCGGAAATGAACTAAGGGCTGGATGGTCGTTAGTGGAAAGTGCTGGGGCTTTCCCACGTGGGCACCTACCTGTGCTTGTGGCCCCACCATGGCCACGTGCCTGCCACCCATGGAGGCTGTGGACTCTGGCAGCTCCCATGTTCTTGGGCAGCTCCCATGTTCTCTGAGAATGAAATCATAAGCCCCTCACGGAAGTAGTGTTGGGCATTCTCAGGGGAGGGGAGGAGACTGTCAGCTGCCACATGCAGAGCGGGGATGCAAGCACTGGAAATAAAAGAGATTGTCTCCCAGAGCCACAGTGACCCCTGGGTGCTGGCCCTTCCTTTCCTTTGTGGCGGTGTTCTATAGACAGTGATTCAGTCCCATGGGAGGACGTTGTACCTGTCCTCACCTCAGTGATGATGGCCAGGGATACTGAAAAACCTCCAAGTCTCCAAAACATGAAAGCAGCGAGGCAAACCACAGAGCAAGGCTTCCCCATCCCTCCTCAGACCAGTCGTGTGCCCACTGGATGGAGGGAAGTCAGGTGCACAGCAAAGTGGGGGCCACGCGAGGACCGCAGTGTCCTGGGTGGGAGCAAGGGTTCAAGTCCAGGACTTGGAGCCTAGGGTCCTACTGCGTCCACCCCACCTGGACCACTTCTAAACATCAGTGCCTCTAGCCCTGATGGGGGATTCATACATAACACCAGCCTTACAGGACCTTTATGAGTCTTTCAAGGTGGGCATTATTATCCTTGTTTTAATATAAGGAAAGTGAGGTCCCTGGATGCTAAATGAACATCCTGAGGATGTGCAGCTGGGATGGAAACCTGTGTACCCTGAAGTCCTCTCCTCTGTGCTTCATGGGAGTTGCCCCTGGTGGCTCCTGTGGGCAGGTGCAGGGCACAGAGGCAGAGCGGTGCACAAGGGCACCTCCCTCTCGGCCGGTCCCAAGGCTCCGCTGTGCTGTCACACCCTGACATCTCAGGACCAAGAGGAGAGGGCTCTCATTAATGACACTGTGGTGTGCTTGTTATGAGCAAGGTGAGCAATATTTGTTACAGAAAATCCAATGTGAAGGTTTACAGATAAGGGGAGGAGAGAATCTTGAATACGGGAAACAGTCTTAAGATCTGAATTTGTTGTCCTGAGCAACAGCAAGAATGCCCTTCTCTGACAGTGGATCCAAAGATACCTGGGAATTCATCAGCCAGTGGTAAACATCTAGTGAGCTGAATGGAAAAGGCGGTGTGTTCTTCCATGGCACCATCATCCTCAAAACTGCTTGGTCACAGGGCATCACTTCTTCCTTACACAATGAGCTCAGAAGTCTTTTTAGCTGCAAAATCCTCTAAGGATGTAAATATGCCACATGCAGTTCCAATCATAACATAAGGAATCTGAAAATGTTCATGATGAGAACCTTGTAAATGGATGCGAGTTTGCTTCTTCTTGTGCTTGTTGAATAACAAGCATGAATTTTTCAGAAAAACAAATTATAAGGCATTCTTTAAAATGAGGAACTTTAAATGAAGGTGTTTAGTGACAGCTCAAAAGTGGACCAGTTTCTTATGGCATGGGCTTGTTACATCTCCCAGTGAATAGCAATGTGTTATTCACAGCTACATGTAAGTCAGGGGCTGATGAGTCATTTGGATGCTGAGAAATTATAATAATTTGTAGATTGTTGCTCTGTAGTTTCCTTAGGTGTTGCATTCTAATGGTTTGAATTAACGGGTCCAGAGGTTCTTCTGTGAGTCCCGCTTTGTCCACCTCCAGACCTGAAGTGGTGACTTTCTTCCTACAAAGGACTGTAGAAAGGACCGAAAATTGCTACCTTCATGAATCAGATTGCTGGGTTCAGTCCGGTTCGCATTCTTGCTAAAGGATTCTTCATTTTCCTCTGATCATATGATTCTCAGATGAAAACCAGTGCAGGAATGGTGTTTCAAGTGACTTAGCTATTTTAACTGACTTTACTCTAGATGAAAATGTGGACTCTGTTTGGGATCTGAATGCCTCTCTAGGCAGCCTTAATGATTTACCCTTATTAAAAGGAAAGGTATTATTAAACTGGTTCTCAATTGTGTATGCTACTTTTAAAGAAGCATTTTTTCAAGACTGTTTCTTCAGTTCTGTTTCCATGAATAACAGCCTACTGGTTAATACTGATTATTACATGCATGTTACGTTGCTTCAGTCATGTCCAACTCTTTTGCAACCCTATGGACTGTAGCCTGCCAGGCTCCTCTGTCCATAGGATTCTTCAGGCAAGAATGCTGGAGTGTTTCTTCCTCCAGAGGATCTTCCTGACCCGGGGGATCTTCCTGAACCTGCATCTCTTAGGTCTCCTGCATTGGCAGGGGTGTTCTTTACCACTAGTGCCACCTGAGAGACCCAATACTGATTATTGGCGACTTGCAAATTTGAATTTAATTACAAGTATAACAACAACAACAAGTCCTGGGGAAAATGTTCCTATTCTAAATGCATAAATACATTGCAATTAAGACGTAATGTATCCAAGCAGTAGAAAATATAAATGCAGTAGGGTTTGGGTAACTAGACTTTATTATTCTTTAGGTAAAAAAGCATAAGACAAAGGATGAACATGGAATCATAAATATGTCACTCAGAGAGCTACAAGGGGGGTTTGTGTGGGTGGCGGGGCTGGAGGACTCTAGGGTGTTAAGGAATTGGACTTTGTTTAATTTATTACATGCCAGGAAGACTTCTTTCTACCTTTTTAAATCTGTAAATCTGAAATTTCTTTTCACTGACACTGCAGACAATTCTAAAAGAGCAAGCTGATTTTTCTTCTTTTGCTATTTTATGCCATTCATTTGCCTCTTGTCTGGTATATATTTCTCCAAGTCATCCCATTTATATATTTATATATATTTAAATTATATATAATAAATTTATATATATATATATATATATGTAGTTTAGTGTTTAATGGGTATATTGAATATAACAAAATTTATGTGACCATACTTTGTATATCAATGCTTATTTTTCCATTGGCTGTATTATTCTAAAATTCTAAAAGTAAAGTGGATTCAAGAACATAAGTTTATACTTTTTCTTTTTTTTTTTTTAATTTTAACCCCCTCCCACCTCCCTCCCCATCCCATCCCTCAAGGTCATCCCAGTGCATCAGCCCTGAGCACCCTGTCTCATGCATAGAACCTGGACTGGTGATCTATTTCACATATGATAATATACATGTTTCAATGCTATTCTCTCAAATCATCCCACCTTTGCCTTCTCCCACAGAGTCCAAAAGACTGTTATTTACATCTGTGTCTCTTTTGCTGTCTCGCATGTAGGGTCATCATTACCATCTTTCTAAATTCCATATAATGCATTAATATAATATTTTATACATATATAATATATAATATACTTTAAAAAATTATCTGATTTATTTGTAAAATAGTAAACATTATAGTTCCAGGAATAACTACAAGAGTACCCATTTCTCCGCTGACGATGGATGATACAGCTGTTTGGTTTTTCCAACAATGCCATGAACACACATTTGATGATTTCCTGTTTGTCTTTAGTTTGCAACAATTTGCCTGGCTGCTTGCTTTAGGGATGCCCCTCTGGGACTGGGCCCTTGTGTTCAGTCTGTATGAGCCAGGCCAGGTCTGCGTTCCGACAGAGCGCGGAGTGATTTGCCCGGGCTTGTTACTGGATGGAAATGATTTTATCATTTTACCTCATAGTTACATGCTTGCCCTTTTTGTACCTATATTTGTTTATATTTATGTAGGTTTCTCCTGTTGCTCTACTTCTCTTTCACAGGTACAGCTGCTGCATTTTGACCATGAGATCCTTTCTCCTTTTACATTGCCGGGTTCTCAGGTCCTAAGGTGAGAGAGGATTTTATTAGTATGAGAATGTCTTCCCTTACTTTCTTCATTTACTGTTATTTAGCGCTTTCCTCAGAGGTTGACCTTATTTCTTTATCTAATTATATGCACATATGTTATGTACCTTGACACAATAATGATAAATGTATACATCTATACTGTGGCAGGTGGAAGATACATATGGTTTCTTCTTTCTTTTTTAGGTTACGCCACGTGGCATGTGGGTTTTTATCTCCCTGGCCAGGGATGGGACCCTCGCCCACCCTATTGGATGTGCAGTCTTAACCACTGTACCACCAAGCCTTAACATTTACTTCTCAGTTTTATTTTTCTTCGGCCTTTTCTTGAAGTGGTCTTTTCTATTTTATTATTTAGTGCTTTTTAAAAAAATCAAGTAATGCTCTTTTTTACTTCGGATACTTGTGTAAAATGTTTTGAGTTTTGTTTTATCCTAAAATATATTTTTCTCTCTGAAAAGTGAAGGCTGTCTTACTTTGTATAGGATTCCTGATTGTGGTCTTTCTTTTTTCATTGATTTTTACCTTCTTATAGTTCAGTTGAAAGTTTAGATACCATTTTTTCCTGCTTATATAGGTTTTTCAAATTCTTTATGGCAAGTATTCTCCCAGGCTCGGGGAGGAAGGCAGCTCATCTACCTAGGTTCTTTACCTTCTGAGAAGCAGACATCTGACCTTGGATCCTGGAAGAGCTGAGCTGCCCGGAGCCCTTGGCCAGGCTGGGAGGGTGCTCTGAGGTTCTGTCCCCAGCGTCCAGCACAGCCCATTCCTTCTACACGGGCACATCTGGCCTCCAGGTCCTTTGGGGCTGGGAGCTGAGGCAGGACCCTCCTCCAGATACTGGAACCTTGAGGTCATGTGCACTCCTGCAGTTCCCAGGGTCCTGTGATGAGCCATCCATTTGTCAGCCAAGGACCTTCCTTCTTGCTTTTGGATGAACTCTGTTCTGAAGAAGGTCCTTGGGGAAAACATGAGGACTGCATCTTTCCTTCGTGACAGCCTGAAGCAGCGGGTTGGCTGTTGAAGGTCACAGAGGTTCTTGTTTAATCATTTCCTGCACACTGGGGTCTTGGCTAAAAATATGCCAAAGCAAGTGATGAGAAAGCCAGTTTTGCTCTGAAGAGAAGGTAGGACCTAGAATTGAGTTGTAAAACACATTATTTTTTAAGTTTTAAGATTAAAGTTGCTCTTATACAGAACCTCAGGAATTACCTCCGGGGAAAAAGCAAGCACCCTGACCGTGGGCTGACCCGTCCTCCCTTCTGTCCGGTATCTGTGAAGATGCTAATCCATGGGCTCAGAGCCTGTTTTTCCTCAGAGTCTATTTCCTTTAAAAACAGGTAATTTGGATTTATTTTTAATATTGCCTCGAGGCCACAGTTATCACAATGGGCTTCTATTTGATCCTGTTGCTTCCTTGTGGAGAAACACGGCACGTGACCCCGTTCTCTGCAGACGGCTGTCTTCTCCCCAGTAAGTCTCCATTCTCACTAAGTAGACATTCATTTTTTGTGTTCACAGTTTGGACTTGCTTCACAGTTCTGATTCTGTGCATTGGTTAGTCTCTCAACACGTTGTAATTTATCCAAATCTTTATTGAAGTGTGCCATCCAGAAGTGAGCTCAGTTAGCAAGGCATGTTGTAGACAGTGGGCTGATTGTCCGACCGGCTGGATTCCCTTCCTAACCAACGGTAGGTCCCCAGGCCCTCAGTTTTAAAAGCAAAAGTCACCCTGTCAACTTCCCCAGATTCAGGGAACCCATCTTTCTTAGGCATCCTGTATGTTCTATTCTGGCATTGGCACCTTTTTGCTTTTGCCTTGTGGGTTTACCTTTCTGCTGTATTTGGACACATCACTTTAAAGCTGTTCACTGTCCCCTCTCTGCACAAGCTGCAGCCAGATGGGTGTCCATGCCTGTGTGCTCAGTTGTGTCTGATTATTTTGTAATCCCATGGACTGTAGCCCGCCAGGCTCCTCTGTCCTTGGGATTTCCCAGACAAGAATACTGGAGTGGATTGCCATTTCCTCCTTCAGGGGATCTTCCTGACCCAGGGATTGAACCTGCGTCTCCTGAATTGGCAGGTGGAATCTTTACCACGGAGCCACCTGGGAAGCCCCCAGGTGTGTGTGACCTAATGTAATTATATGTATCTACAGATAAGCTGGGTGCATCGACTAGGATGGCTCCTTCAAGGACCAGTTCTAGAAGTTTCCTGTTGAGTTTCTTTGTTGTGCACCCAGCTGTTCAATCAACACGAGTCTATATTACATCAAAACAACCAACCAAGTGACTCAAGCCTATTTAAACATTAAACTAGCTTGCAGGGATAATTATAGATGAGTTGATTGCTTGACTTTGGAGTTAATCTTATTTTGGCCAGCAGAAAAGTAGTAATTCTAGTAGTAATAATGCCATAGTAAATTGTACATCGTTCATGTGGTAGTAATGCCATACATATGTTCTGGGAATCAGCAGGTTCTCACTGAAAATATGGAGCAAAGCATGAGGAAGAAAGAGATGTCCAGGGCAGAGCCTGGACTGTTGAAGGTATAAGTTACAAGCATTCAAAATAATGACTGATTCGATTGACTTTTAAAGTAAAGGAAACATGAGATCCTCACAAGGAATATGTAAACCTAATTATCAAAAGGTTATAGCAATCAAGATTAGCAAATGACAGAATCAAAGAAAATAATAAGAAAGCTACAAATCTTATTTTACTGGCATAAAAGATAATACCAAATCTCTCAAATGTTCATTGTAATTTAATATCTTGCATCACTTCATTTATAAACTGTAAAGCACTTCACATTATGTTTCTAGGTTCTTTTCCTCCGTTAGTTTTCTTGCTTACAGGTTTTCAGAGCTAGAGATGACCTGAGAGATCATTTGACTAAAAAATGAAACAAAACACTCATTTTAAGAGGAAGAAGCCGAAGTTGGAAAGATCTCGGTGACTTGCCCTCAGCTGACTCAGGAGAACCAGGGAAGGAACGCAGACCTCCCAAGTCCAAGTCCAGTTTTTGGTTTTGTTTCTGCTTATCGTGCTCTGAATCTCAGAGCTTAACTTCACTCCGCTTTCTGCGTTTTATTGCGTATCTCTCTTACTTGTGGTAACTATGGGAACTCTTCTTCAGCTGCCTGACCTTCCTACTTGGAGTTCTGTGCTAGCAGACTGTAAATGCAACACTTGACATTTTATCATCAATTTAAAGTAATTTTCAGTATCATCTAATCAATAGAGAAGGGTCTTTACATAATATTGTAAGATTACAGATGCAATTAAATGGTTTTCGAAAGTCCTTACCTGCCTGTTAATTTCAGCAAACTCTATAATTGGCATATTTGTTTGTGCCATACATCAAATAAATCAAATTCTACTGATAAAATTGATTTTAGATAGAACATAAAACAATTCCTTGAGTGTCAAACAGAGCATAATTTTCTCTCCACTCATTCTAGAAACAAACAATAGCACCTAATACAAGTGGTGCATTTCTAAGAGAAGACCAGCGATGTACTGAAACAGTATGCTATTTGATGAAATAAAACCTCCTTCAAACGAAACAGATTCACAAAGACCCAGCAGATGTATATTTTCTGCTGGGATTTATAGAACCATCTGGTCTTGGAATTTTGAGCCCTGTACTTTGCATTCAGTTCTGTCTTTAAAACATCCAGCAATTTTAAATACAGTCTATTTTATGCACAAATGTAAATATATTTATGTTTACTCATGACTTTGGTTCAAATAAATTGTGCTTATGTTTGGAAACTACTGAAAGTTTAATTTTTTCTATAGGAGGCTAATCTTATTAGCATAATATTTCATGATGTTATGGCTATTTCATGTTTAACTTATAAAAAGCCTTCAAAGTTAAGAAGTAAGATTTCAGCAATTCTTGTAAAGCTGTTAATGAACCAGTTTAATTACAAGAGTGTTCCCAGGTTTGTCTTTGAAAGCTGTTGCTATTTTTAACAGAACACTGTAAGGACATCTCCTCCTCTCCTTGGATCTGCCGGTACAAATATCTTCCATGAACAAGTCGTTGAAATCAAAGTGAGAACAGACGTCACAGCAGGACAGAGGGCATGAGACAGCCCTGAAAGATGCAAAACATGATGTGTTCAAAAGGTGATACAGTTAATGACTCAGCCTCTGCTGATAACATCCACTTTTCAAATAGCATAAAAGATTCTCTTGAAAATAGCCTCTCCTAAGTTCTGAGGATATTAAGTTCTCTTTGAAATATAGAGTTTATTATAATCCATGACACATCAGGGGAAAAATCCTATATCAAACCTAGGTTATTAATAAGCACTGTTTCATTAAATTGTTTAAATTAGGAATTGTCTCTTCAGTTCAGTTCAGTTTAGTCGATCAGTCGTGTCCTACTCTTCATGAATCGCAGCACGCCAGGCCTCCCTATCCATCACAAATTCCTGGAGTTCACTCAAATTCACGTCCATCAAGTGGGTGATGCCATCCAGCCATCTCATCCTCTGTTGTCCCCTTCTCCTCCTGCCCCAATCCCTCCTAGCATCAGAGTCTTTTCCAATGAGTCAACTCTTTGCATGAGGTGGCCAAAGTACTGGAGCTTCAGCTTTAGCATCATTCCCTCCAAAGAACACCCAGGGCTGATGTCCTTCAGAATGGACTGGTTGGATCTCCTTGCAGTCCAAGGGACTCTCAGGAGTCTTCTCCAACACCACAGTTCAAAAGCATCAATTCTTCGGCACTCAGCTTTCTTCACGGTCCAACTCTCACATCCATACATGACCAGTGGAAAAACCATAGCCTTGACCAGACAGACCTTTGTTGGCAAAGTAATGTCTCTGCTTTTGAATATGCTATCTAGGTTGGTCATAACTTTCCTTCCAAGGAGTAAGTGTCTTTTAATTTCATGGCTGCAGTCACCATCTGCAGTGATTTTGGAGCCCAAAAATGTAAAGTCTGACACCGTTTCCACTGTTTCCCCATCTATTTCCCATGAAGTGAACCCTGGTATTTGTTTTGTTCCTGTAAGTATTATTTGGAATAAGTATTGATGTTGAAAGTTAGTGAGATTTTGCTTTGAATATTCTCCCATTAAATATAAAAGTACTTACCTGTAAAACCAGGATGTGTGGTGTGCAGATCCCAAGGAGAATGACTGATACAAAAGAAACTAAAGATTTTTGGTTCATCAATGAACCAAAAATTAAGTTAAAGAAAGCTAATAAGACCCAGGTAGAGCTGAAGTTTCAATGTGTTAAGGGAATTGTTAAAAACAGAAAACTCCTAGTGTTGTCTATGAGCAAATTTCAGCTCTACACCATTGCAGGAGATGTACATAAGCAAAATACTGAGAATGTTTAAATATAAACATGTAAGCAAAAGTAAGGCCGATTTCCAAAGAGATAGAAACATGAATGGCTGTAACAACATTAAAGAAAGCCAAATGTAAGGAAGAAAATCATTAACTGAGATGAGAGAGCCTAGTTTCATTTAATAATCTACGTGTGATATGATTAGAAACTCTGACCTTTGAAATAGCTTAACATCCACTCAGCTCACTTTAACGGAAGTGCATTTGAGCATTATTAATGAGATCAATTTATAAGAGGTGTATCCAATTGTGCACCTTATAAACTAAAATTCACTTCACCTACAAATATTCATGGAGGATTTTCAAAAGTTGATTATATGCTACATTACAAGAAACATTAAAATTATTTAGGACAAACTTCACATGGCTAATACTCTTCAATTCAACTAATCTAAAATTAAATGATCACATTTAAACTAAAATTGTTATTTAGAAATTATAAAATCATTTGAGCAAATATTTTGTCAAGCAGATAATGAAAGTTAAGTGGAATACAGTGTTTAAGAAATAGTAACGACAACATTATGTATCAAAGTGTGTATATCAGAATTTAAAATTTATGAATTGAAGACATTAATAGCAATTCTCTTCCTTGGGGCTATGAGGATTATGAACACTTTTTAGTGTTTTCTTCTTGGTACCTTATTTTCTAGTTTTAATACAAAGAGCTTTTATTAAACTTCCTCCAAAATTAGTAGTGATTATTTTACTTTGTAATTTTGGATAGAATTTGTGGATAGAATTTGTGATGTGTTATATATTGACAATTCCATCCACGAGAATGCATTTGTGTTCTTTTAAGCTATGTTGTTTGCAGTAACTTATTGCACTGCAGTAGATAACTAGTACAATTATAAAGAAAAGAAAATGAAATGTCATTAACAATATGAAGAAATATCAGTGGTTTCCTGCTGTGAACCCTTCACTTTAAAATAATTTGGGGGAAGCTCAGTATTTCTCACTAATTCAAATGAAACATCATCTAAAGATATGAAATGCTTATATACTTAATTATCTCATAAGACCTTCATATGTTTTGCTCTTATGTCATATATAAACAATATAAATCCACAGCATTAGATAAACTTGTTATCTGCTGCTGCTACTGCTAAGTCACTTCAGTCTTGTCCGACTCTGTGCGACCCCATAGATGGCAGCCCACCAGACTCCCCTGTCCCTGGGATTCTCCAAGCAAGAACACTGGAGTGGGTTGCCATTTCCTTCTCCAGTGCATGAAAGTGAAAAGTGAAAGTGAAGTCGCTTAGTCGTGTCAGACTCTTAGCGACCTCATGGACTGCAGCCCACCAGGCTCAGCTGTCCATGGGATTTTCCAGGCAAGAGTACTGGAGTGGGGTGCCATTGCCTTCTGTGAAACTTGTTATCAATTCCCCCCAAATTGTCATTTTTATTTTTTCTTTAAAATTATTATTTGTACTTTTCCCCGTATAAGCAAAAAATGTAAGAAACAAGTGTGAAAAATAAAAGTAGACAGTGTTATATGTTTTTGTCAATTTTTAAAGCCTGTCATTATTGGTTTATTTTTAATACATGGAATGCAGCAATGTATTTTCGAAACATTGGGACACTGATGGTCCACAGTTGCAGAGTTTTGATCAATTAATGGAAAAATGCATGAGGTACAGTAGCCCAGCCTCCCCACCAGGAACTTGTGCTCCACCAAGGAAAGTTAATTCTCTCCAACAACTGAAGCATCCAGGGATATTCCTAAAGCAGTCTTCTGTCTTCAGAATCTCCTGGTTTGGTTAAATGAATCATTAATGTCCATAACCTGTGTCCTGAAGTATTTACTTACTTACACATGTCTGTCTCTGGGCCAGACTGGATGTGCTCTGAGTTTGGGGGTGACTCTTTTGGACAGTTGAAACCTACACACTCATTAAACTAGTTGCCTTTTTTCAACTCTCACCACCAAGACTGATTTAATTTAGTTTCTACTGGTTTAATTTTAAGCAGCAAATTGCTGCACTTTAAAAAGCTCTACAAAGATTTCTGTGCTATTTTTCACTATAAAGAATTGTGAGTTAAAAAAAGATGCATACATCCAATTTTGGAGAAAAATGTTTTTAAACTGATTTGGAATTACCTTGCAAAACAGTCTGCAAGCACATTCTCTTAAGTTCTAATTCATTCAACAACCTTGTTTGAATGGCAGTTGTGGTTTATGAACAAGAACATATTTATAACTGTGGCATTATGCAAAAGTTATTTACAAACTGAAGAAGTCAGTTATCTTGTTCTCTAAAGTTTATTCCCAGAATAAGAGCTGCATTTGAGTTTATTCTGTGTAAGGCATTCTTGCTAAGTGCTTAACTTGCATTAACTCCTTTGATGTGCTCAACAATTTCATGAAATAGATTATAATATGCTCCTCACTTACAGAAGAGAGTGAAGTCCCAAAAGTTTAAATAGCTTCTTCAGTGTAATATGTTTTTAATGTGAAAGACACAATACAAACCCAGATAGGCTGATTCCTGAAATCATACTCTCAAACTCAGAAAAAAAAAAAAACAAAAACTGATCATTAAAAAATAATGAGTTGCCTTTTTTTATTTCATTTCATTTAAATATTTGTTTAGTGTATAGGAGCCACTAATCAAGAAGACAGAGTAGAAAGACATGTGCTCATCTTCTCCTGAGAGGACTCCAAAATTGCAACTCACTTCTGAACAAACATCAGTAGGAGAATGTTGGTTCCCACCAAAAAAAAGATAGCCCACATTCAAGGGCAAAGGAGAAGCCCCAGCAAGATGGTAGGAGTGCTGAAATCTCCTTTAGAATCAAACCCCATACCCACCAGAGATATTCATAGGGCTCAGACAAAACCTTGTGCATACCAGGAGACCCCACAGAGACTAGGCCAGACCTGCCTTTGAGTGTTTGAATGTCTCCTGCAGAGGTGCCAATCAGCAGTGGCCTGCTGGAGGGGCAGTGGCTCTGGGTGCAGCAGACCTGGGTGTGGCATAACCCCTTTTGGAGACGGTCGCCATTAACCCCACCAGAGAGCTGCCTGAACTCACACAGGACTGGGGAAACAGACTTATGGAGGGCACAAACAAAGCCTTATGTGCACCAGGACCCAGGAGAAAGGAACAGTGACCCCATAAGAGACTGACTCATACTTGCCTATGAGTGTCCAGGAGTCTCCAGCAGAGGCATGGGTCAGTGGTGGCCTGCTGCAGGGTCGGGGGCAGAGAGTGAGTCAGTGAGTGCCTGGGACCTTTTGAAGAAGGTTGCCATTATCTTCATTACCTCCACCATAGTTTGCTCTCAAGGAGATCAAACCAGTCAATCCTAAAAGAAATCAGTTCTGAATATTCATTGGAAAGACCCATGCTGAAGCTGAAACTCCAATAATTTGGAAACTTGATGGGAAGAACTGACTCATTAGAAAAGACCCTGATGCTGGGAAAGGCTGAAGGCAGGAGAAGAAGGGGATGACAGAGGATGAGATGGTTGGATGGGATCACCGACTTGATAGACATGAGTTTGAGCAAGTTCAGAGAGTTGGTGATGGATAGGGAAGTTTTGCGTGCTGCAGTCCATGGGGTCATAAAGCGTCGGGCACAACTGAGCAACTGACTTGAACTGATACTTTTGTCTCAGGTTAAACAACAGGGAGGGAACACAGCCTGACCCATTAACAGAAAATTGAATTAAAGATTTACTGAGCATGGCACCGCCCACCAGAACAAGACCTAGTTTCCCCCACAGTTAGCATCCTTTCTCCCACCAGGAAGCTTCCATAAGCCTCTTATCCTTATCCTGCAAAGGGAAGAGAGAATGAAAACCACAATCACAGAAAACTAATCAAACTGATCACATGGACCACTGCCTTGTCTAACTCAATGAAACTATGAGCCATGCCATGTAGGGCCACCCAAGACAGACTGGTCATGGTGGGGAGTTCTGACAAAATGTGGTCCACTGGAGAAGGGAATGGAAACCACTTCAGCATTCTTGCCTTGAGAACCCCATGAACAGCATGAAAAGTCAAAAATACAGGACACTGAAAGATGAACTCCCCATGTCGGTAGGTGCCCAGTATGCTACTGGAGATGAGTAGAAGATTAACTCCAGAAAGCATGAAGAGATGCAGCCAAAGTAAAAGCAACACCCAGTTGTTGATGTGACTGGTGTTGAAAGTAAAGTCTGATGCTGTAAAGAACAATATTGCATAGAAACCTGGATATTAGGTCCATGAATCAAGGTAAATTGGAAGTGGCCAAACAGGAGATGGCAAGAGTGAACATCAACATTTTAGGAATCAGTGAATGTAAATGGACTGGAATGGGTGAATTTAACTCGGATGACCGTTATATCTACTACTGGGCAAGAATCCCTTAGAAGAAATGGAGTAGCCATCATAGTCAACAAAAGAGTCTGAAATGCAGTACTTAGGTGCAATCTCAAAAATGACAGAATGATCTCTGTTCATTTCCAAGGCAAACAATTCAGTATCACAGTGATCCAGGTCTATGCCCCAACCAGTAATGCTGAAGAAGCTGAAGTTGAACAGTTCTATGAAGACCTACAAGACCTTCTAGAACTAATACCCAAAAAAGATGTCCTTTTTATTAGAGAGGACTGGGATGAAAAAGTAAAAAGTAAAACCTGGAATAATAGGCAAATTTGGCCTTGAAGTACAAAATGAATTGGGGCAAAGGCTAACAGAGTTTTGCTGAGAGAATGCACTGGTCATAGCAAACACCCTCTTCCAATAACTCAAGAGAAGATTCTACACGTGGACATCACCAGATGGTCAATACCAAAATCAGATTGATTGTATTCTTTGCAGCCAAAGATGGAGAAGCTCTATACAGTCACCAAAAACAAGACCAGGAGCTGACTGTGACTCAGATCATGAACTCATTGCCAAATTCAGACTTAAATTGAAGAACATAGGGAAAACCACTAGATCATTCAGGTATGACCTGAATCAAATCCTTTATGATAATACAGTGAAAGTGACAAATAGATTCAAGAGATTAGATCTGATAGAGTGCCTGAAGAGCTATGGTCAGAAGTTCATGACATTGTACAGGAGACAGTGATCAAGACTGTCCCAAGAAAAAGAAATGCAAAAAGGCAAAATGGTTGTCTGAAGAGGCCTTACAAATATCTGAGAAAAGAAGAGGAGCAAAAGGCAAAGGAGAAAAGGAAAGATATATTCATCTGAATGCAGAGTTCCAAAGAATAGTAAGGACAGATAAGAAAGCCTTCCTCAGAGATCAATGCAAAGAAACAGAAGAAAACAAAACAGTGGGAAAGACTAGAGATCTCTTCAAGAAAATTAGAGATACCAAGGGAACATTTTATGCAAAGATGGGCACAATAAAGGACAGAAATGGTATGGACCTAACAGAAGCAGAAGATATTAGGAAAAGGTGGCAAGAATACACAGAAAACTACACAACAAAGATCTTCATGACCCAAATAACCTAGAGCCAGACATCCTGGAATGAGAAATCAAGTGGGCTTTAGGAAGCATCACTATGAACAAAGCTAGTGGAGGTGGTGGAATTCCAGGTGAGCTATTTCAAATTCTAAAAGAGGATGCTGTGAAAGTGCTGCACTCAATATGCCAGCAAATTTGGAAAACTGAGCACTGGCCACAGGACTGGAAAAGGTCGGTTTTCATTCCAATCCCAAAGAAAGGCAAAGCCAAAGAATGCTCAATCTATCCCACAATTGCACTCATCTTGCACACTAGCAAAGTAATGCTCAAAATTCTCCAAGCCAGGCTTCAACAGTACCTGCTATGAACTTCTGGATGTTCAAGCTGGATTTAGAAAAGGCAGAGGAACCAGAGATCAAATTGCCAACATCTGCTGGATCATCGAAAAAGCAAGAGAGTTCCAGAAAAACATCTATTTCTGCTTTATGGACTATGCCAAAGCCTTTGACTATGTGGATCACAACAGACTGTGGAAAATTCTGAAAGAGATGGGAATACCAGACCACATTACCTACCTCCTGAGAAATCTGTATGCAGGTCAAGAAGCAACAGTTAGAACTGGACATAAAACAACAGACTGGTTCCAAATTGGGAAAGGAGTATGTCAAGGTTGTATATTGTCAGTCTGCTTATTTGACTTATATGCAGAGCATATCATGCAAAATGCCAGGCTGGATGTAGCACAAGCTGGAATCAAGATTGCTGGGAGAAATATCAATAACCTCAGATACGCAGATGACACCACCCTTATGGCAGAAAACAAAGAACTAAAGAGCCTCTTGATGAAAGTGAAAAAGGAGAGTGAAAAAGTTGGCTGAAAGCTCAACATTTGGAAAACGAAGATCATGGCATCAGGTCCCATTGCTTCGTGGAAAATAGATGGGGAAACAATGGAAACAGTGAGAGACCATTTTTTTGCACTCCAAAATCACTGCAGATGGTGACTGCAGCCATGGAAGTAAAAGACGCTTGCTCCTTGGAAGGAAAGTTATGACCAACTGAGATAGCATATTAAGAAGCAGAGACATTAGTTTGTCAACAAAGATCCATCTAGTCAAGGCTAGGGAGGAGTCAGGCTTTTCTAGGAGTCATGTATGGTCATAAGAGTTGGACCATACAGAAGCCTGAGCACCAAAGAACTGATGCTTTCAAATCATGGGGCTGGAAAAGACTCTTGAGAGTACTAGATAGCAAGGAGATCAAACCAGTCACTCCTAAAAGAAATCAACCCTGAATATTCTTTGGGAGGACTGATGCTGAAGCTGAAGCTACAATACCAGGCCACCTGATGTGAACAGCTGACTCACTGGAAAAGACCTTGATGCTGGGAAAGATTGAGGACAGGAGGATAAGGGGGAGACAGAGGCTGAGATGGTTGGATGGCATCACTGACGCAGTGGACATGAGTTTGAGCAACTCCAGGAGGTAGTAAAGGACAGGGGAGCCTGGCATGCTGCAGTCTATGGGGTCACAAAGATTCGGACATGACTTAGCGACTGAACAGCAACAAAGATGCCAAGGGGCATATCTGAGGGTGGCCTGCCCTGAACCCCATCAAGTGTGTGTTGTGCAGACCCTGTGCTGTGTGGCAAGGATGTGCTGGCAATTAGATCAGAGCCCTCTTCCTCTGTCCATGGTGGGTGATGGGACAGGTGTGAGCAGAGGGTGCTGAGGAGGTGTGATGAATTCCCACCTGGCCTGGCCTCAGCAGTTCAGGAGAGGCACTCTCGAGAAGGTGACCTTACATGTATGGCATATCCTCAGATGAGATCAAATGAAGCTGGAGCTGGATCATAGTCATAAATGGTGCATTCAAGAGAAGTGAGGTGGGAGAGGTAAATAGGTGTGACCCAAGGAAGATCTAGGGCTCCATCTGAGAGGTGAAGGCTGGAGTCAGCGAGGCTGCACTGAGGGGGAATGTACCCAGCGTCATGCACAGCACCCCACTTCCAGAAGACAAGCCCGACTGCGGTGTCTCCATTCACACCTGTCAGTGTCTGGAAACAACCTGTCTGCTGTGTCCCATGTCCCCACATCATACTTAGACCCGAAATCTGACAATTGTTTTGAGTCAAACTGAGTTCAAGTCATCTCTTTTATCTTCCACTCTCGACCCACTCATTCATTTATTTAGTTAACAGATAAGGTGCCTTTATTCCCAAGTTGCACAAATCAGAGATCCAGGTGTTAATCTTGTTATTTCTATGATCCTCATTCGTCCTGTGGTGAAGCGGTTGAGAGGTTGGACTTTTGAGTCAGTCATTCTGGATTCAAATCCTGGGTCTTCCACCAGAAGGCTGAAGCACTTTGGAGAAGGTAATGTAACCCCTCTGGGCTTTAGTTTTCTCGAGTTAACAATAGTGATAATAATATGTAACATGATGTATTGTAACATTTCAAATAATTTCAAATTAAAGTTTTATATTAAGCCCAAGAGCATGTGTGTATGTGCATGTATGTGTGCACAGATGTATACATATGTCTACATATTTATATAAAATATGTATGCATAAATATAAAACCAAAGCATTTACCAAATTATCATACTGTTTAAATTCAGATGCTGTTTGCCTAAGAGTCAAGCATGCAGCTATCAAGGACGCTCTGCCTCTTCAATAATAACTAGGTGTAAATTCCAAGGTGAATTAAAACAAATAGATGCCAGGAATAAAAGATTTCTGCTGTCATGTTAAGCAAACTGGTCCTAGGGGGTTGTTCACCAAGTCCCCCCGCAGAAGGACACTCAGCGCTGGGTGGCATGCGGGGGTCTGTCTCTGTGTGCCTGTCACATGAAGAAGCCACTCTTGGCTGGGGCTTTTATGTAGATGACTCTATACTATTGGTCCTTTGAAATAAATTCTCGAGTTCTGTCTTTCTAAAAAGTACATGAGAGACAATAGAGAATGAGTGTTGACCTACAGCACCATTTCTCTATTTATTTCCCCTTTTTATATGATGATTGCAAGGAGAGTCATTTACCTTTACTGGAAATGCTGTGTTTATCCACTGGCCAATTTCTTCAAAGAACCACGCCTTATTCATTTTTATTTTCCCTATGGTGTTTAGTCTAATACCTCAATGTAGAAAGTTCTACATAAATATTTATTGACAAAATTATACAGTATTCAAAAATAGAAAAACTGAATTTCATTACATGATTAAAACATATTTTAGCTGTATTTTTTTTGTTTTCATTTCTATTTCTTATTTTCTTCACCCAGATCTGCAAATGTTTATGAATTATTTATTGTAGATAAGACACTAGGTTGAAGTAACAGTGTAAAAGTAGGCACCTGTAGGTTCATTAGTATATAGACATAAATATATAAGTTGCTATTTTTCAAATTCTTTTTAAAAATGTGAAACTCAGCCTATTGTTTGGAAGAAAGATAATCATGTTTATCAAATTATTTTAATTCATGCATAAGGTATTTGAAGAAAAGGTTATTTGCAACCAACATGGATTTCTTTTTTTTTTTGTCCAAGCCACATGGCGTGTGGGATCTTAGTTCTCTGACTAGAGGTCTAACCCACACCACCAGCATTGGAATTGCAGAGTCCCGACCACTGGACCACCAGGGAAGTCACAAGATGGAATATTTTTGAAGTTTTAAACAATTGAGAAATGTCCATTTGATCCCTTTGAAATCTCTCAGGACCGCTCTTGTGATAACTGGATGCTTCTTTCTACTTTAAAAGTGAAAGTGAAGTAGCTCAGTCGTGTTCGACTCTTTGCAACCCCGTGGACTGTAACCTACCAGGCTCCTCCCTCCATGGGATTCTCCAGGCAAGAATACTGGAGTGGGTTGCCATTTCCTCTCCAGGGGATCTTCCTGACCCAGGGATTGAACCCATGTCTCTTGCATGGCAGGTGGATTCTTCACCTGCTGAGCCAACAGGTAAACATTTCCATATGCTATTCATGAGTTAAAATCAGTTTAACTTGATCCACATCATAATCTTTTCTTTCAAATTCTATGCTGAGTTTCATGCTGCAGTATTTCATCTGAAAAATGGACGCATGAAGCGTCTCAGTGCTGGTGGGTGGATCTAGTGACACAGTGGGTCCCCAGCACTTAGTCCAGGGCCTGGGGTGCAGCAGATGCAATAAGGTGGTCCCCGAAATGGATGGAGAGCGTCAGTTGCCTTCAGGTAACTTCCTGGACCCCCGTCCCCGTCGCAGGCACAGGTCATTGCTGCCTTACTTGTCTTCCTGGCACAAATGCTCCATCCCCTGCTTGCTTGTCAACCACGTTTTCTGGGGGACTGTGAGCTGCCTGCTGGACGCACCCTCATATCTGTCCCAGCAGAGACACGGCACGTGAGTGCACCCAGAGCATCGTTGTTGGGTGGTGAGCCCCATCTCAAAATTCGGTTGTGCCCTACATTAGCGAGTGCCTGAGTTCCCACACTCAGTGCTTTTAATCTTGGTTCTATTTTTATACAATTATCCAGACTCCTTTGTGCTTAAACCCTCTTTGATTAGACACCGTGGATTTATAGGAGAGAGTGCTATGAAGACAAAGGTGGCACATAATTTTACTTAACATTGCCTATTTTTATGGATATTACCCATATCAATACTTGTAAATTGGAATTGATTTTAACCCAGCACCACAGTAAAAGCTGTGATTCATGAGGTCTCTAGTCCCCAATGTCTTAAGGGACTGAGTTTATCTAGTGGCTAAGAAACTGGCATTCGTACCTTCTGTTCTCTTCCAGCGCTTCCCTTTTCTGAGTTCGCTCTCTGATGTCAGCTCTACAACATGTCCCCGATTCACAAACTGTTTCACAAGCTCATTGGACGTGCTGTGTTTCTTGAAGCCATTCTCTTACTGAACCACAGACGACGTACAAACAGAACCATTTTGAAAGTTCACAACGGCTTCTTCATAAGGAACACGTTTTAACAAAATTTGGAAAAAAATTAAAAACTTGAACCACAGATAGCATGTCAACTAAATCAAATCTCCATACATTTTTGAAAATAATACATCATAATCATAGATGGATGGAAGTTTCATTTCAATTTCCCAAACTCATTTTATCCCTCTGTCTCCCGAGAATGTTTAAGCTCTAAGAAACACACCTTAAACTCAACTAAAGACTTGTATTTCCTTTTATTAACAACACTGAGCTAATTTGCATTGGGTACAAAATTAGATTTTTGTCAGACAGAGTGTCCTTAATTTAGTTCTTGCTCTGAATTTATAATAGAGTGAGTGACTTTCCCACATGGGTACTACATAATGTGTAATATTTAATCTGTCATCACTCTTTCACTGTGTGAAATGAAATGAACAACTCACTGAGATCTAAATAATACACCAAATATGTATGTACTACTACATGACATTCCTTTTATTCCACAAGAAATGCTTCGTTATCATTTTCAATAAACTATGTGAAGCAAGATGTGACTCTGGCTTATCTTCTCTCATGCCGCTTAATTTTAATTTCTAACTCCAGTCACATATTTTTATTTTTACAATCACACAGTGCAGAAATCCCTATGCCTTGTATGTCCCAAATGCCTGAGAAATATTTGCCGATTTTATTTTTATCCTCACGTAGCTTCCATTTTCCAGCACTTCGTCTGCTTCTTGTGTAAACATGCAACAGGATAACTCAAACGTGGATGAAGATGGTTGGAATGTGGTGCTTCTGGAAAAAGCAAAATTCGCTCAGGATTTCAGCAACTTTGCAGCAGAAATTCAAAAAACTGTTAAAGCTGTCAGTGAGCAGGTTTGTTTTTTCCCCAAGTACCTTGCCTTATTGTGTAGGTTGGAATACCTAAACTTTAAAGAAACATGTATCTTATCATATGTGAAATGAATCGCCATTCCAAGTTCGATGCATGAGACAGGGTGCTCAGGGCTGGTGCACTGGGATGACCCAGAGGGATGGGATGGGGAGGGAGGTGGGAGGGTGGTTCAGGATGGGGAACACATGTACACCTGTGGTGGATTCATGTCAGTTCAGTTCAGTTCAGTTGCTCAGTCATATCTGACTCTTTGTGACCCCATGAATCGCAGCACGCCAGGCCTCCCTGTCCATCACCAACTCCCAGAGTTCACCCAGACTCATGTCCGTAGAGTCAGTGATGCCATCCAGCCATCTCATCCTCTGTCGTCCCCTTCTCCTCCTGCCCGCAATCCCTCCCAGCATCAGAGTCTTTTCCAACGAGTCAACTCTTCGCATGAGGTGGCCAAAGTACTGGAGTTTCAGCTTTAGCATCATTCCTTCCAAAGAAATCCCAGGGCTGATCTTCTTCAGAATGGACTGGTTGGATCTCCTTGCAGTCCAAGGGACTCTTAAGAGTCTTCTCCAACACCACAGTTCAAAAGCATCAATTCTTCGGCGCTCAGCTTTCTTCACACTCCAACTCTCACATCCATAATTGACCACTGGAAAAACCACAGCCTTGACTAGACAGACCTTTGTTGGCAAAGTAATGTCTCTGCTTTTCAACATGCTATCTAGGTTGGTCATCACTTTTCTTCCAAGGAGTAAGCGTCTTTTAATTTCATGGCTGCAGTCACCATCTGCAGTGATTTTGGAGCCCAGAAAAATAAAGTCTGACACTGTTTCCACTGTTTCCCCATCTATTTCCCATGAATTGATGGGACCGGATGCCATGATCTTCGTTTTCTGAATGTTGAGTTTTAAGCCAACTTTTTCACTCTCCTCTTTCACTTTCATCAAGAGGCTTTTGAGTTCCTCTTCACTTTCTGCCATAAGGGTGGTGTCATCTGCATATCTGAGGTTATTGATATTTCTCCCAGCAATCTTGATTCCAGCTTGTGCTTCTTCCAGCCCAGCATTTCTCAACATGTACTCTGCATAGAAGTTAAATAAGCAGGGTGACAATATACAGCCTTGACGAACTCCTTTTCCTATTTGGAACCAGTCTGTTGTTTCATGTCCAGTTCTAACTGTTGCTTCCTGACCTGCATACAAATTTCTCAAGAGGCAGATCAGGTGGTCTGGTATTCCCATCTCTTTCAGAATTTTCCACAGTTGATTGTGATCCACACAGTCAAAGGCTTTGGCATAATAAAGCAGAAATAGATGTTTTTCTGGAACTCTCTTGCTTTTTCAATGATCTAGCAGATGTTGGCAATTTGATCTCTGGTTCCTCTGCCTTTTCTAAAACCAGCTTGAACATCTGGAAGTTCACAGTTCACGGATTGCTGAAGCCTGGCTTGGAGAATTTTGAGCATTACTTTACTAGGGTGTGAGATGAGTGCAATCGTGGGGTAGTTTGAGCATTCTTTGGCATTGCCTTTCTTTGGGATCAGAATGAAAACTGACCTTTTCCAGTCCTGTGGCCACTGCTGAGTTTTCCAAATTTGCTGGCATATTGAGTGTAGCACTTTCACAGCATCATCTTTCAGGATTTGAAATAGCTCAATTGGAATTCCATCACCTTCACTAGCTTTGTTCATAGTGATGCTTTCTAAGGCCCACTTGACTTCACATTCCAGGATATCTGGCTCTAGGTGAGTGATCACACCATCGTGATTATCTGGGTCCTGAAGATCTTTTTTGTACAGTTCTTCTGTGTATTCTTGCCACCTCTTCTTAATATCTTCTGCTTCTGTTAGGTCCATACCATTTCTGTCCTTTATCGAGCCCATCTTTGCATGAAATGTTCCTTTGGTATCTCTGATTTTCTTGAAGAGATCTCTAGTCTTTCCCGTTCTGTTGTTTTCCTCTATTTCTTTGCATTGATCGCTGAAGAAGGCTTTCTTATCTCTCCTTGCTATTCTTTGGAACTCTGCATTCAGATTCTTATCTTTCCTTTTCTCCTTTGCTTTTCACTTCTCTTCTTTTCACAGGTATTTGTAAGCCCTCCCCAGATAGCCATTTTGCTTTTTTGTATTTCTTTTCCATGGGGATGGTCTTGATCCCTGTCTTCTGTACAATGTCATGAACCTCAGTCCATAGTTCATCAGGCATTCTATCTATCAGATCTAGGCCCTTAAATCTATTTCTCACTTCCACTGTATAATCATAAGGGATTTGATTTAGGTCATACCTGAATGGTCTAGTGGTTTTCCCCACTTTCTTCAATTTAAGTCTGAATTTGGCAATAAGGAGTTCATGATCTGAGCCACAGTCAGCTCCTGGTCTTGTTTTTGTTGACTGTATAGAGCTTCTCCATCTTTGGCTGCAAAGAATATAATCAATCTGATTTTGGTGTTGACTATTTGGTGATGTCCGTGTCTTCTCTTGTGTTTTTGGAAGAGGATGTTTGCTATGACCAGTGCATTTTCTTGGCAAAACTCTATTAGTCTTTGCCCTGCTTCATTCCGTATTCCAAGGCCAAATTTGCCTGTTACTCCAGGTGTTTCTTGACTTCCTACTTTTGCATTCCAGTCCCCTATAATGAAAAGGACATCTTTTTTGGGTGTTAGTTCTAAAAGGTCTTGTAGGTCTTCATAGAACCGTTCAACTTCAGCTTCTTCAGCGTTACTGGTTGGGGCATAGACTTGGATTACTGTGATATTGAATGGTTTGCCTTGGAAACGAACAGAGATCATTCTGTCGTTTTTGAGATTGCATCCAAGTACTGCATTTCGAACTCTTTTGTTGACCATGATGGCTACTCCATTTCTTCTGAGGGATTCCTGCCCGCAGTAGTAGATATAATGGTCATCTGAGTTAAATTCACCCATTCCAGTCCATTTCAGTTCGCTGATTCCTAGAATGTCAACGTTCACTCTTGCCATCTCCTGTTTGACCATTTCCAATTTGCCTTGATTCATGGATCTGACATTCCAGGTTCCTATGCAATATTGCTCTTTACAGCATCGGACCTTGCTTCTATCACCAGTCACATCCACAACTGAGTATTGTTTTTGCTTTGGCTCCATCCCTTCATTGTTTCTGGAGTTATTTCTCCACTGATCTCCAGTAGCATATTGGGCACCTACTGACCTGGGGACTTCCTCTTTCAGTATCCTATCATTTTGTCTTTTCATACTGTTCATGGGGTTCTCAAGGCAAGAATACTGAAGTGGTTTGCCATTCCCTTCTCCAGTGGACCACATTCTGTCAGACCTCTCCACCATGACCCACCCGTCTTGGGTATCCCCACTGGCATGGCTTAGTTTCATTGAGTTAGACAAAGCTGTGGTCCTAGTGTGATTAGATTGACTAGTTTTCTGTGAGTATGGTTTCAGAGTGTCTGCCCCCTGATACCCTCTTGCAACACCTACCATCTTACTCTGGTTTCTCTTATCTTGGACGTGGGGTATCTCTTCACAGCTCCTCCAGCAAAGCGCAGCCATATTGCTCCTTACCTTGGACGAGGGGTATCTCCTCACCGCCGCCCCTTCTGACCTTGAACGTGGAATAGCTCCTCCAGGCCCTCCTGTGCCCGCGCAGCCACCGCTCCTTGGAGGTGGGGTCGCTCCTCACGGCCGCCGCCCCTGCCCTCGGACGTAGGGTAGCTCCTCCCGGCCAGCCCCCCTGACCTTGGACGTGGGGTAGCTCCTCTCGGCTGTTCCTGTGCCGTCACAGCCTGGCACTCTCGGCTGCTGACCCTGACCTCAGACGTGGGGTAACTCCTCTTGGCCGCCTCCCCTCAGGCGTGGGGTCCTCCCGGCTTCTGCCCCTGACCTTGGACATGGGCTAGCTCCTCTCAGCTGCACTAAGTGCCGGATTCACGTCAATGTATGGCCAAACCACTACAATATTGTGAAGTAATCAGCCTCCAATTAAAATGAACACATAACTCTCCAAAGATATAGCACAATACCAGAATACTAAGCATGTATAGGGGATGTTTCCTGTAATAAGGGCTTCCCTGGTGGCTCGATGGTAAAGAATCTGCCTGCAATGCAGGAGACCCGGGTTCAATACCTGGATCAGAAAGATCCCCTGGAGGAGGAAATGGCAACCCACTCCAGTGTTCTTGCCTGGAGAGTCCCATGGACAGAGGAGCCTGACGAGCTACAGGGGGTTGCAAAAGTCGGACACAACTGAGCGACTGACACTTTCACTTTCACTAGACCATGTTGACTAGTAGGAGGTACTCAACAACTATTTAAAAATAAATCATGACTTGGATGATCCTCAAGGCATCTAGTCTGATCAATGGTTTGTCTCAGACATTTTCTTGGGCACAATAATTTCTTTCACATATAAACAATCTTGGTCAAGTATTAGAAATTGTTTTGTAATTTCCACTCACCTAACAGCATTCAAAACAATCTAAAGGGAACATTCACAGGATGGGAACACAGTGAAGCATAGGTGGAGTGTGAGACACTTGAAAGGCCATTTGAGAGGCCGGGCTCTAGTCCTAGAGACCCACGTTCTTGATTGCTCAGGTTTCCATGACCCACACTGCAGTCTGGGCGGCATTAGACAACAGAAGTGTATTTTCTCACAGTTATGGAGGCTGGAAGCTCAAGGTCAAGGTGTTGACAGGGTTGATTTTTTTCTGAGGCTTGGCTTGCAGATAACTGTCTGCCCTCTGCATCCTCACGTGGTTGTCCTGCTGTGGGTATCTGTCTCCTCACTCCAACTTCTAACAAGGACACAGTCCTACTGGATTAAGCAGCATCTCACGTGTTTAGTAGTATCTGACCCTTCATGACCCCATGCCTATAGCCCGCCAGGCTCCTCTGTCCATGGGATTCTCCAGGCAGGAGTACTGGAGTGGGTTGCCATTTCCTTCTCCAGGGGATCTTCCCGACCCAGGGATTGAACCTGTGTCTCCTGCAACTCCTGCAGTGGCAGGCAGGTTCTCTACCACTACACCACCGGGGAAGCCTGCACAGTAGCTTATGTTCTTGAAATATTCACGTGCTCTCAGTCCCCATGGTTTGGCCAAAACTTGTTTCCATTTGTCTGAAATACCTTCCCCCGACCCCAACTCCCCACTTGTTCTCCTGAAAGCCATAGTCAGAGTTCCGCTTATGACTCAAATGATCCCCCTCCCCGCCTCACTCCCCCTACTTCCCTGAAGCTCCCCAGTGGGTGAGCCACTCTATTGTCCCGAGGAAGCACTTGGAGTGGCCAGTCTCCTGCCCCTCTCAGGCATCCACAGACCCTCATCATCCAGCTGCCTTATGGTGGTGGTTTGTCTCCCACCAGATTTCAGTTCCTTTGAAACTTAACAAATATTTGTTAAATGAATGCTGTCTGTGGTAACCCTGGAACAAAAAATAAACTATTGATTAGCTGAATTTGTATTCATGCTCTCTGAGAAGATTTTCCAAAGAGGTCATTTTATTCCTTTGATTTTTTAAAAATTTATTTATTTTTAATTGAAGGATAATTGCTTTACAATATTGGCTTGATTTCAATCATACATCAACATTAATTGGCCATAGGTGGTCATATGTCTCCTCACCCTTGAACCTCCTTCCCACCCTTTCCCACCCCTCTAGGCTGTTATGGAGCCCAGTTTGAGTTCCCCGAGTCATATAGCAAATTCCCACTGGCTATCTATTTTACATATGGTAGTGTATATTCTTCCATGCTAGTCATTTGATTTTAATTTCTTTTCCTTTATAAATTCACTGCTTCAGATACTAGATCTGTATTTGCTACATTGCCACATACAAGCAGCTGGTTCTTAGCTTAGACACTGAATGATTCAGATTCATTACTTTTTGGGTAAAAATGAAGAAACAACGTTGTGTTTGCTTTGAAGTTTCTTTTGCCTTCTGGTATGTGCCTACAAATCAGGCCATTTCATCAAGTCATGTTATTTATCGACTTTGTTGCTGCAGTTTGAATTTCTGGTTTCTTTTCCTTCTCTTCTTTAGATGAACAAACTAGGGCTAGGATGCACAGATGATGGTGGTGGTGGTGGTGGGGTGGCTGGAGGGAGGGCAGTGCCCTGGAGGAAGGAGACTGCACTCCTTGGTCTGCCAGGGGTTTCCTTTGATTGAGTCAGCCATGTTTCAGGCTGGCAGTATGACTGTGTGACAAGGGAGCGGTCGTTTCTGTGCTGATCCCCTGTGCACAGTGCCCACAGGCACGAGGAGCCACATGCTTGGGGTTGGAGGGTGTAGACACTGTGGTTTGGGACTGAAAACAGCATTTATCCAGCAGTCAGTCAATTATGCTCATAACAGGTGTCTGAAAAAATGCATCTCTGTGTGACTTGTTTATCTTCTAGACTGAATATTATGGTCTTCAACCCATATATCTAAGGGTGGAGTGAGGGATAGTTGTTTGGGGCTCTGGTAAGGATTTTTATTTTTAGTTTGTGAGATGATGTTAACACAGACTTACTGGTTTGTAATGACTACAGTTGCCCCTTGAACAGTGTCAAGTGTAAGGCCTTTTTATTTTCAAATAAAATGTAATCCTCCAGTAAGCTCAGTTCCAGGAAGTTTCAGCTCACATAGAAATCCCACATTCCACCTTAAGAGATCTCCCTGGTGGCTCAGACAATAAAGAATTTGCCTGCAATGCAGGAGACCCGAGTTCAGTCCCTGGGTCAGCAAGATCCCCTGGGGAAGGAAGTGGCAATCCACTCCAGTATTCTTGCCTGTAGAATTCCGTGGACAGAGGAAGCTGACAGACTACAGATCATGGGGTCACAAAGAGCTGGATGTGACTGAGCAACTAACACTTACTTCAGTTCAGTTCAGTTGCTCAGTCGTGTCTGACTCTGTGACCCTATGAATCGCAGCACGCCAGGCCTCCCTGTCCATCACCAACTCCTGGAGTTCACTGAGACTCACATCCATCGAGTCAGTGATGCCATCCAGCCATCTCATCCTCTGTCGTCCCCTTCTTCTCCTGCCCCCAATCCCTCCTAGCATCAGAGTCTTTTCCAATGAGTCAACTCTTTGCATAAGGTGGCCAAAGGACTGGAGTTTCAGCTTTAGCATCATTCCTTCCAAAGAAATCCCAGGGCTGATCTCCTTCAGAATGGACTGGTTGGATCTCCTTGCAGTCCAAGGGACTCTCAAGAGTCTTCTCCAACACCACAGTTCAAAAGCATCAATTCTTTGGCGCTCAGCCTTCTTCACAGTCCAACTCTCACAACCATACATGACCACAGGAAAAACCATAGCCTTGACTAGACGGACCTTTGTTGGCAAAGTAATGACTCTGCTTTTGAATATGCTATCTAGGTTGGTCATAACGTTCCTTCCATGGTTAGCTGACTGTCCCCAGCACTGGTTGGCTTGATGGAATTTGTGAAAAACAATGCAAAATCTATTTGTTCTTCATGAATATCCAAAATGAGGGATGATGTACTATGTATAAATAGTGCTAAAATCTGTAGCTTAAATATAACTCCATATGCTGTATTTTTATCCCTCGTGTCAGATAATTTGCTGACTTTTGTTTGAAGCAACAGAAATAAATTGATGTTTAAATTTACATTTCAAACATAAACTAAGAGAGAATATATAATTTCTCCCAACTTTATGAAGCTTGTTTTCTGCTCTATTAATATACTTTGTAAAACAAATGAGAATGTCTTTTAATTAATTATTAATCAAAATGGTTTAACTCTTAAGACTCAGCACATGTATCTATTTAAAATAATACATATATAAATATATATAGGTTTATTACAGTCATAAAAAAACTGTACACACTTATGTATAATACATGTAATATATGTAAACAAAATTTAAAATAGTATCTTTTCTTATAACTTGTACCTAAATATTGTTGTACATTTAGAATCTGTGCATGTGAGAAAGATCCAGTGTAAAAACTTTTAAATAATATTCTTATCTTGGGAAGGAAAATACATTATTGAATTATTTATTCATCATTTATCTAGCCATCTATCATTCATATTTTGGTCAATAAAGTCTTGAGACCACTCTTAATTCCATGCACATAAACATATCTTAAAATATGAGGAATAAAAATGGAAATCATTTAAGAAGGATCTCTGATTCAACATTTAAAATAAATTGTCTTGTATTTTTCCACCCCTGTGTATCACATTATATAATGAAAAGCAGTTGCTAACTACTTAAAATACCCACAGGCATGCCCAGGCTGGGAGGGGCTGGGATGGGAATGTTTGCTCTTTGACTTACTGAGATTTGCTAGAGAAGTTTGAATGGGTGGAGATACCAACTTTTCAGCTTTTAAAGGAAAATATCATGTCAGACACACAGGTGAGTGAAGGTTACATATATTTCCCACCTGAAGTGGTTACATTACTTCGCAAAGGCAGGAACTAAGTTTAGTTAGAAGGAAACTTGGATTTTTGGAGAGTTAGAATTCTCTAACAAGTATGTGCTTGAGAGGAGAAGGTCATCTAGAGCAAAAGAATAGTACCTAAGCTAGGTGTAAGAGTATGATGACAAGAGTTTATTGCTAGAACTGAGAGAACAGGCGGGATGCACACAGAATATTGAGTCTGGGTTGAAGACTCTATGAAGAAGTCGAGTCCAACCTGTGACCGATGGACCATAGACACCCCAGACCAAGAAATGAATGAAAACCCTTGGTTTTTCCAATGAAGACATCATAAACCATGCTATAAACAGCTCATCACAAGCGGGGAACGGTGTCTCAAACATAAGGATTAGCACCCCATAGGATCTGAGATGACAGAACATTCTGGAAGAGAGTGAACAATTACAACTTTAAAGGTTTAAATAAGTAAGAGGAGGAATAGAGCCGTAGTCAAATAGGATACAATAAATTTGAGACCGATATTGAAAGAAACCAATATGGTGTCTAAAAATGAAAATATAATGATCAAAATAAATACCACTTGGCTTAACCAGAAGATTTAGACAATGTTTAAGAACATTTTTAACTATAATTAGATGAAATGGAATTGTGCAGAATTCAACAGGGCATGATAGAGTTAGAAAATGTTAAAGAGATTTTACAATATTACAATAATGATGACTAATTTTGGACTACTTTTAAACAGGGTATAACTAAAGAATTAAAGAATATAACATAACCATGTGAGAGGCATTCAGAGAGGAAGAATTCTAAAGTTCTTATTTTTTTTGGTAAAGTATATAGAGGTATTGATTAATGGTATTTTCTAAATTGAGCATGTGTTCAGAAACTTAAGTGTAATGACTGGAATAATAGATATGTATGATTTTCATTCACAAAAGCATGGTCAATTCCAAAGACAGAACAAAATACTGAAGGAGAAATACAGAACTCTATTACAACTGCCCTTGAAAAATAATACAGGGCAAATATGGTCATTCAGTAGGGAAGAAAAAACAATTTATCAGAAATATACAGCAATCCTGTACCTGAATATGCATAAAACATCATAATGGTCACATTAAAAACTGCCAGATTCACAGAATGAAATTTACGAACTGTAATTCCTCCTTCTTCAGATTTTCATTCACTTCTCTCAGAAACTCACATACATCAAGCAGACAAAAGTTGGGCAAGATCTGAGCAACACAGTGGTGGGGCACACTTAAGTACACTTCTCCAATTGCTAATGGTCTTGGACTAGACCTGTCTATTGAGGTGTTACCGCTGTTATGAATGACAAGGAACTTGAAATGGTGTCTTTCAAAATCAGAAGAGAGAATGATGGCCGCATCGTGAGTGCCTGTTTTATATTAAATACCTTGTATATACAGTCACGGTCTGATGTTGTGGAGCCATTAGGCAAACATGCTCAGTCACTCACTCATGTCCAACTCTTTGCAGCCTCATGGACTGTAGTCCACTAGGGTCCTCTGTCCATGGGATTCTCCAGGCAAGGATACTGGAGTGGGTTGCCATTCCTTTTCCAGGGGATCTTCCCGACCCAAGGATTGAACCTGCATTTTCTGCATTGCAGGTGCATTCTTTACCACTGAGCCGCCTGGGAAGCCCGTAGACTTGATTTAAAAACAAGAACTGTGGATGTGGTGGCTGTTGGCACTGGTGTAGCGTCAGGGCCTCCCTCTCTGTCGCCTCCTGTCTGTTGTCTCAGGGTCTTGGTAAAACTGTGTTCATACCAGGAGATATCTATGCTCAAAGCTTTTTGTCCTTTTTAATAAAAAATTAGGACTAGCCCAGAGGCCCCTGTCTTCAGCAGATTTCTGACCACGTTGGCTGGCAGCATGCCAGCTGACCACCCACCAGCAGGGGAACCTTGGGAGATGCTGGTCAGCCTTCTTGGTTTCTTGGTGGGGACAGATGCCTGGGAGAAAGGGGTTGGGGGTGAGTGCTGGTCAGAGGATCTTCAGTGTCTGTCACGGCCACATGAGCTTCTTCCATGGATCAGAATTATTATGAAATTGGTGAAGAAATTATTGAAGAGATTGGGTCCTACTGAACATTTCCAGCCAAGAATCGATCAGGTGTACAAGTTAAACCAATTATTCTGGCTTTTGAGTGTCCCTTCGTTATATTGAGAAGATGTATCCTGACAGATATATGTGTATCTCGTCTCTTTATTATAGAAATAACGGTATGTTTCAGCTGTCTTGGTTGTTTTTTTCCCTCAAGAATGTCAAACGAGCAGATATTGATGAGGCAGTAAACTGGAATTGAATGCCAAAAAAGGAGCAATTGATTTTTATATAAAAGTAGATTAGTGCTATTGAGCCGAACTTTGTTCGATGCATTATTCATGTCGAAGTTATTTATGCTTCTGCATCCTGAAAAAGTGAGTGGGAAAACCACTGAAAATAACTCCTTGACACAAACACATAATGTATGACAGGATTGGATCTACTCTGATAATCCATCACAACACTTACTTAATGGTTGAACAGGATACAATTAAATCTCTGGAAACTTAGATTGAATATTGATCAACCCAAATTAAATGCAAAGGATACTTAGCAAACATTAGGAAGCCAAGTATAGTCTAACTATAGTGATGGTAACTACTCTTTTAGGGCCTGGGAATAAACAAATCAACCTCTCCCCCAGGGAGCACTCTGCTGCTTTCCAGGGTTCATATTCATCTTCTGGGCGTCCTGCCCTTAGCCTGCTTCCCAGGTTCTCTGGGCCCCAGGAATTCTGGCTCACACTGGAGATTCAGGTCAGAATTAAGTCAAGGGAAGTGACCCATTAAGGCTGTGCTGTGCTATGCTCAGTCACCCAGTGATGTCCGACTCTTTGCGACCCCGTGGACCACCGATCTCCTCTGTCCATGGGATTCTCCAGGCTCTTACGCTGAGTGGGTTTCCATTTCCTACTCCAGGTTATCTTCCTGACCCAGGGATTGAACCCGTCTCTCTTGTGTCTCCGGCACTGGCAGGTGGGTTCTTTACCACTGCGCCATGTGGGAAGTCCCCATAAAGGATAGCCTGATAGTATTCCAGCCAATTTTAGAAATTCAGAAGAATCCTTAAACTAGAGCTCAAGTGTATATGTGTGTGTGTGTTGCTTTTCAGTCTCTGTCATGTCCACCCCTTTGCAACCCCATGGACTGCAGCACACCAGGCTTTCCTGTCCTTCACTCTCTCCTGGAGTTTGCTCAAAACTCATGTCCATTGAATTGGTGATACCATCCAACCATCTCATCCTCTGTCATCCCCTTCTCCCTCCTGCCTTCAATCTTTCCCAGCATCAGGGTCTTTTCCAATGATTTGGCTCTTCACATCAGGTGGCCAAAATATTATATGTGCATATGTGTGTTTGTGTGTGTGTGTGTGTGTGTATAGCTCTGAATCATTGGTTTTCCATTTCTGTGTGTTAAAATTGGGTGAAATAGACCTATCCTAGAGGAAATGAGACTACTCAATACTTCTGACTCTCAATACCCACTACAGAGGTGGAAATACCACTAAGAAGTGATTGAGAATAATTTTTTAAAGAATATAGGCCTTTTTAAAGGTAGAATGCAAGTGGCGAAAAGTCTTTAAAAGGTGATTTTGACAGAGTAAGAAAGAAAGAACACATTTTCCAAAACTTTTTATTTTATATAGGAGTAAAGTTGATTTGCATTGTTGAGTTAGTTTCAGGTATAGAGATCAGTGATTCAGTTATACATATATATGTATCTATTTTTTTTTCAAGTTCTTTTCCCATTAGGTTATTACACAATGTTAAACAGAGTTTATTGTGCTAAATAGTAGGTCCTTGTTATTTTATGTGCAGTTGTGTGTATATGTTAATCCCCAAATCTGTGAGTTGAACAAAGTAAGAGCATAAGAAAGAACATAGTTTAGACATAAAAAATTGAGTCACTGGTGAGGAGCCAGAAGCGATGCGTGTGGACCATTTGCTTTATGATTGCAATAGAGAAATGAAAATCCCTTCAAATTTAGGAGGAGAAAACAGGTTAAACAAGCTTTCATCCATTTCTGTTTGTAAGGTTTACAAGGAGACCATTGAATGTTTGCTGAGCCTTGGGAGCATAATGGGGGTTGGGGGAGAGAGCAAAGGCAGGCCTGGAATTGGGAGTGGATGGGCATATTAGGAAGAAAGTCACTGAGATGATGGGAACACATCTGGAACGATTAATTTTAATAGCGGGAAATAAAGATCTTTCACTGAGATGAAAGTAAGGAATAAGAGGGTGTCAGGAGGAGTAAAGGCTCTTTCAGTTTTACAGCAGTGTTCTTGGTACTTTGACAGATCTCCAAGAGAAGTGGAAACAACCCTTCTCAGGCTCCCCAGCAGAGAGCCGGTCACGGTCTGATCAGGAGAGACTTCCTGGGGGAAACACGTAACCCAGGACTCAGCCTGGATTTGGCAGCTTGGGGTCTCCTGGCCTCCTGGAAACCCTGGCATCTGTCTGGGGTGCTCCGGTGGGTCCCTGCCATGAGGTTTCCATATTTGACCTTTGGGAAGCACACTCTGTGCTCTGCTCTCTCCCAGCCCCGGCTGGAGGAGTTTCCTGTGTCCATCAGTCCAAGTGGTGGAGGGGCCTGTCTGAGGTCCCCTCTCTGGGTGCTTATGAGGGAATGTATGAGAAGAGCACACCAACATTCTTTCCTTCCAGCACAGCCCCTTTTCTGTTTTTAAACTTTTACTGAATTCTAGGCTTTCTTGCTCATGAACTGGCCTGGGTGGTGGGCTAATGCCTATGGACCCAGCTTCATGCTGTCTTAGCCGGCCTGGCTCAGAGGACCTGCACCCACTCAGCCTGGACCCTTTTGATCAAGCTACTGACAAAGCCCAGAGATTTCTCTTGTTCTTATTCAGTAAGAATAAGACTTGTAGTCTCTTGGGTTTCAAGAAGGTCAAACCAGTCGATCCTAAAGGAAATCAACTCTGAATGTTCACTGGAGGGACTGATGCTGAAGCTGAAGCTCCAATACTTTGACCACCTGATGCAAACAGTTGACTCATTGGAAAAGACCCTGATGCTGGAAAAGATGGAGGGCAGGAGGAGAAGGGAGTGACAGAGGATGAGATGGCTGGATGGCATTACTGACTCGGTGGACATGAGTTTGTGCAAACTCTGGGAGATAGACAAGAGCAGGCAAGCCTGTTGTGCTGCATGCAGTCCATGGGGTCGCAAAGAGTCAGGCATGACTGAGCAACAACAACAATAAAAACCTTCTGAAGCATCTGCTTTGGAAACTCACATTCCCAAGAATAACATATCCTGAGGAGCAAATGTCTTGCTTGAAGCTGGCTTGTCCTTGATGCAGGTGCCATAGATGAGCCAGAAGTTCTGTGCCCTTGAGAAGGTCTCTGAACAAGAGTTAATCTGTTCCTGCAACCAGGACATGGAAACATGATACATCAGCCACTTACCTCTTAAGACCTTTTCCAAGTTCAAAAAAAAAAAAAAAAAAAAGTGTGTTATCACCCAGGACAGCTTTTCTCGTATTTCCAGAGGCAGATATATCAATGAAAGCCAAGTCATATTTGATCATTTCAAATTCTTAATAAGTTTGTTAGCTGCTGAGAATTCTGATAGATTTATAAAAAATATATTGATGTAAAATTGGAAAAACAGGACTTCTAAGAGCTTGATAAAGATAATGGCAGTACATTTAACTACATTACAAAATACACAAATAGATAAACTTCTGATTTTTAGGTCAATTTTAAAAATACTTGTATAGTCTAATGGAGAATCAATAATTTCATTTCAAGAGTGATTTTGGCTAAAGTGTAGGTTACATTTCAAAAATAATTTTTAAAAATACTTTCATAAGGAAGTTTACTTAACATGCTTAGAAAGAAAGAAGGTGTTAGTTGCACAGTCCTGTCTGACTCTTTGTGACCCCATGGACTATAGTCTCCCAGGCTTCTCTGTCCATGGTATTTTCCAGGTAAGAATACTGGAGCGGGTTACCATTTCCTTCTCCAAGGGATCTTTCCAACCCAGGGATTGAATGGGTCTTCCTCATTGCAGGCAGATTCTTTACCATCTGAGCCACCAGGGAAGCCCACTTAAGATGCTTAAATGTTTCCAAATATCCAAATATCTCTGTTCTACTTAGAGATTCAAAACATTCTAAACTTTGGGCATGGGGGTTACGTTTGCCTGTGTGTGTATATATATATATATATACGCACTTGCAAATCACTTGCACCCATTTCACTTTGGAAATATGTGACTCTCCTTTTTTATAGAGAACATCCAGACTCTCTGAAGGACAGTAATAAAAAAAGAAAACTTTCTCAATGAGAGTAATGCTACAGGTTTAGTCTTTGCAAGGACTAAAAGCCTGATTAAAAGCATAGACGCCATATGTATGCTTCATTCTTAACTATTTTGCTCCATTATTCTAATCTTCATTGCATACTCATCAAATAGAAATTTCAGTATTTGGCATCTGAGGCACATATACCATTAAGATTTTTAATAGCACATTCAATTTTGCTTCTTATGCATTTATTTGAGAGGTCAGATATTATTTTTCACTTCCTAAAAGATTTAAGAAATAGCTAATGTTTGTGCCTGGAGCCAATAAGTATTTTTTTTTAGCATTTCTGAAATCCAATATGTTCCAACACATCCTTAGAAATTTGCAATTAAATGGAATTGAATTTGGCATATGTTTTTATTGGACACCATAGAAACTGTAACTCACCAAGATGGTGTTTATAGAAGCAAGTTTATTGATATATATGCTCAACACATTATACACATCTGCATGAAAAATACATTTTAAAATAGTTTTTTACTTGTCTGAATGATAATTTATTGAATAACTCAATTTAAAAATCAATATAGAAGTGATTAAACATACTTACTGATTAATTGTGATTTATCATACATGACTTAAATTCAATCATTTGTCAATACTCTAAAAAGAAACTCCAAATCGTAGGAGGTAAGAAAAGCCATTGTATCTTCATAAGATGTTTTTTTTTTAAAGTATATTTTGATGAAAGTTCTTTTACTTTCAAATAACATTTATTTTTATATAGTTGAAGGAATAACATTAGTTTTTGCTGTTTTGTGAGACACTAAAAATATGTTATCAGAGTACAGAGTGTATTCTTCACGGACTTCAGATGCTAATTATTCAAGAAGGAAGAGTGAATATCTACACAAATAAAGTAATAAATCTGAATAAGTATTTTATCTTAAAATACATATGATCAAGGAATAACAAGTTTCTTTCTATGAGTTCCAAAGTCAATATTTCCAGGACCACCTAGAGTAAAGGCCAGTAAACTGTTTCTGTAGGAAGCCAGGTAGTTGATGGTTTAGGCTGTGTAGGTCGTGTGGTCTTTGTCACAACTTCTCAGCTCTGTCCCCATGAGATAGTCAGGAAGACTCACTCAAAGATGTGTTTCAATAAAACTTTAGTCACAAAGTAGCTCATCTCCAAATTTCCCAGTACTCATATATCTATCTTTGCTTTCTCTTTTACCATGAAACATCTCAAGATATATTATTTTTACTGCCTCTATTTTAGTTTTTTTTTTTTTTTAAGTCCATTATCATCTGGGTTTCGCCCTCACAATTTGGAGGATGTATATAAACTTTTCCAGCCCATTCCACACTTTTCCGGGGTTGTTATTGGCACTTCCTTCAGAATCTGGCACGGTTCACAGTTCCTTCCTCCTGGACTTACGTCTTGTCCTTGGTGTTTTCTGACGCGGCATCCTCTTCCTTCACTTTCCTCCCAGTTGTGGGAGTTGTTTTAGGTTCAGCCTCACATCACTCTCTGCTTACTCGTCAGTTTCTCCTTGGGTAGCTTTGTTCAGTGTTGCATCCTTACCGACCACCGCTCTGGTCCCTCCTCAGTGTTCATCTGGACTGTAGAAGTACATTGATAAGACCACTACTTCTCCTGTCTCTACTGCTCTCTTTATGACTATAGCTGCCATTTTTCTCAGGCTTTACCTGGTGTTCTGTGACAGTCACATATACTCCGATCTTAACTGTCTTTAATGTTCATATCCCAGGGAGGTGAGAACCAACCACACACCTGGTTTACAAATGAGGCCTTTTACTTACGGCTTCCCGGGCGGCACTAGTGGTAAAGAATCTGCCTGCCAATGCAGAAGACGAAAGAGACTGAGATTCGATCCTGGGGTCAGGGAGATGCTCTGGAGTAGGAAATGACTCCCCACACCAGTGTTCTTGCCTGGAAAATTTCATGGACAGAGGAGCCTGGCAGACTATGGTCCATGGGATCACAAAGAGTTGGATGCAACTATGAGAATTAGCATGCACAAGAGACTTAGGCAAATGTGTAGCTAAAAAAGGAAACAGCCAGTACTTCAAGTCAGCTAATTCTAGTGAAGTCGCTCAGTTGTGTCCGATTCTTTGTGACCCCATGGAGAGTAGCCTGCACCAGGCTCCTCTGTCCATAGGATTTTCTAGGCAAGAGTACTGGAGTGGGTTGCCATTTCCTTCTCCAGGGAATCTTCCCGACCCAGGGATCAAACCCAGGTCTTCTGCATTGTAGACAGATGCTTTACCATCTGAGCCACCAGGGAAGTCCAGCTAATTCTAAGGTTTGTGTTTGTAGGCTCTTAATAAGTGATTCAAATATCTCACTTAACATTAATCTCCATTTGTAAAAATGTTGTAAGACGAAATTCCATCTCAGCTGGTAAAATTCATAACTGAAGTTGGAATAATTTAATATTTTTAATTTAGTTTTCAGTACACAAAGAGTTGGACATGACTGAACGACTAAGCACACACACAGCACAGCACTAGGTGAATTATTGCAATGTCTGGGAGAATTACAAATCATCCTAAATTATGAATTAGCCTAAAATATGTGTGTATGTGTGAAAGGAGTGCAGGAAATGCTGATTATGCTAGAATATTTAATGAAGAATTCTGGGTTATTTGGAAGAAGAACAAAAACTCTTTGGGCCAGTAGAGAAGAGAAAAAAATGCCACATAACATGTTGGAAAACTGTTTTAAAATCGGGTGAAATAAACTTTCAAATCAGCTTCAGTTACCAAATGGATGTGGGGAAGAAATAACGAATCTCCTGAAATAGAGTCTACCAAAATAATGAATCCAGTACATTTACTAAAAACAAGTTTGTTTGTGTTTTAATGGCAGTGGAGCTGTAATTTTACCAATTCATTCTCAACCCCATATTTATCTCCACTTTAGTTCAAACAGGACATTTTTTGAGAGTCAAGGTCAAACTAGCATCTCCATTCATTTTCTGGAAGAATCACACACACTGTCTTAGTCTCATTAACAACATCTTCTCACATCTGGACAACAGGGTCACAGACGTGGGATCAACAGGGCTGTTAATGGAACGGACATGTTGTTGATATAGATGTTATGAGATGGGGGAAGTGACAAATTGTGCATCTCTGCTGACATGTATTTACTGAATATCCTCTTCAAAATAAAGAGCAGAAAACGAACAGATAAGCAAGTTTGATAGCACAGAGGGAGCTAACGACTTAAAAAATCACAGAAGTTTTCAGCTGGAGCTGGTAGTTTCACAGGCAGCACATCTTAGAAGGTGACCTGACTTCTGCCACCCAGACATGCTGCAGGCACTGACCCAGGCTGCTGAGCTGCCCGGAGGCTCAGCAGAGGCCCAGCGCTGTGCCCCCTCACATCTGCAGACCCAAGTCACCTTCACCTCCAGACTAAGGTGCAATGACCCATTTGGCAAACATCATAACCAGTGATTCTGTTGTGAGGTCTCAAAAGGTGTAACCGGTCAAGTGGTTTTCAGTAAGTAAGTAACTAAAGGAAGTATGAAGAGAAAAACTTGATATGTGTAATCAGTAAATTTAATTACCAATATATATTTTAAGTCTATCACTTGTTCAGTCTCTGTCCAAATAGTCATTTTCTCCCCAATGGATATGAAATAATTGTATGAAGTAAAAATAAGACATTGAAGGAAGAAGTTTAAAAGTCATTGATAAAAATGCTAAAATTTGTAAAGTAAGGGATTTTTAGAAGGGAGACCCATTTTGATAAGGAAGTGATAGAAAGACAAGATGCAAAGGAATAAGGAGAATACTATTTATAATTCAGTGAAAGAGACATTTATGTGCCATAAAAACAAAGTGAAGTGAAGTGAAATTTCCTTGGTCCTGTCGGACTCTTTGCAACCCCACGAACTATACAATCCATGGTGTTCTTTCCCTTCTCCAGGGGATATTCCCAACTGAGGGATCGAACCCAGGTCTCCCGCATTGCGGGCTGATTCTTTACAAGCTGAGCCACAAGGGAAACGCAGGAATACTGAATGGGTAGCCTATCCCTTCTCCAGTATATCTTCCTGACCGAGGAATCGAACTGGGGTCTTTTGCATTGCAGGCAGATTCTTTACCAACAAAGCTCTCAGGGAAATCCCCCAAAATATTAGTCAATTCTTGCAATGGACCTAAAAAAAAATGTTGGTATGCTTTACTCTGGAAATTTCTGTAGTGACAGCACTGAAATAGTTGAGTGAGTTGATCTTAATTTTGAAGTCTGTATGAATCCCTATTCCAGAAGACCCTTGGCTTATGGCTCCTATGGGTGGATGAATTCTTTCAAGCGTCACAGCTGCCCCTGGCAGGACTGCCACTTCCTCTCTGCCTGGTGGGGATGGTCTTGCTTCTCCTTCAGTCTCCTTACAGAGCTTTCACTCTGGGAGGTTTTGTGCTTATTAGGCAGCAAAGATAAAAAGTGTCATACAAAGCCAAAAGTGAAACAGTTTCTTCAGTTTTCTTTATCTTTAACAGCAAAGATAAAAAGTGTCATACAATGCCAAAAGTGAAACAGTTTTCTTCAGTTTTCTTTAACAGCAAGGATAAAAAGTGTCATACAATGCCAAAAGTGAAACAGTTTTCTTCTTTAATACATAATAGGAAAAAAAGGAAAAGAGATTTTCAGCATATATCGGCTGAAATTCTCCTTAAGAGAGAAGTTGAATAAACATTAGTTGGCTACGATACCATCTAAAGGCCAATTAAAATCCAGCCTGGTTATCCAGGCCTGTTTCTCTCACCTCCATTCTGTTCACATACTCAGGTGAGATGCACAGGTGGACCTGCAGCCGTGTTCCTAACATGGACATCAGCTCTCACAGGTTTGTAATCTTGTTATCATTTCTCCATACCTGTCACCTGCAAGAAACTGTCATCTTTCTGCTAATAAACACTCCCTTTTATCTTTATTTACCTTTGGTCTCACCTACTGCTCATTTCCTTAATAGACATCTCACAATATTTGCTGACTGAGTTACAAACCGACTTAATTAAAAAGTATATAGATTGTAGCATTGAAGTATAAAACATATTCACCTGCAGTTTACTAAACAAGGCTGTTAGGTGAGTTTTTCCTATAAAAGGAACCTCAGTTGCCTAAAATTTTTATACTGTATAAGAATAAGGAACACACATAAGATGTCTTTTCCTTAAATTTTTAAGAGTGTTTTTAAGGGCATAAAAGTTTTTAATTAAAAAAAAATTCACAGCAGAGTTCTAGGACTTAATAATATGGATTTAGCGATTCCAAAATGAACACTTAATTTCATATTATTGCTACACTGCTTATTTATTTCTAAACAGATGCTCATATTTTAGAATTAGATTATTTATTTTCAAATAAGGGTTTCCCTGGTGGCTCAGGCAGCAAAAAAATCTGCCTGCCAATGCAGGAGATCCAGGTTTGATCCCTGGGTAGGCAAGATCCCCTGGCAAAGGAAATGGCAACCCACTTCCATGTTCTTGCCTAGAGAATCCCACAAACAGAGGAGCCTGATGGGCTACAGTCCATAGGATCACAAAGAGTCTGACACAACTTAACAACTAACACTTCTTTCACTGTAGATGGGAGAAACACCAAATGTTTCTGGTGTGTTCATTTATTTTTATGAATAGATGGTATGAATTCCCTTTGGTATGCATTGCTATCCGAGTTTGTTTATGTTATTTGGAAATGCAAAACTGTGTGGGTCAGATAACTTGAGATTGTTGCTACAGCTAGACCTGCTGACCTCCTGCACCCATGGGTGCTTGAGTGCCTCCTTACTGCTGGCTCTGTACTCATCCAGCAGAGAAAGACATTCCCCAGAGGGCAGGCCATTGCTTTATTTGTGAGGAAGAGAGATCCATTATGTGTGTCTTACTGGAATTCTGTAAAAAAATGTCTTACACACCTGTGAGTAATAACATTACTCTGGAATAAACTCTGATGCTGAGAAAGATTGAGGGCAGGAGAAGGGGGCAACAGAGGATGAGATGGTCAGAGGGCATCACTGACCCAATGGGCATGAGTTTGAGCAAACCCGGGAGATAGTGAAGGACAGGGAACCTGAGTGTGATGCAGTCCATGGGGTCGCAAAGAGTCGGATATGACTTAGTGACTTAACAACAGTATCTGGAACAAAATAAACTTAATTATTTTTCTAAGTGGAATATTTCAAACCAGTAACTGTTTAGTATCAGATTTAGGTGCTCAGTGATGAGTTCCAGGAGTGATAAATTAGTCGCTGAAAAAAATAGATCACTGAATTTTAGAGATGATGAATATCAACTTTGTAAACCACAGAGAAGAGGACACGTCTGTATGGAAGAGATGTGCAGTGTAGTCCCTTCACTAAGTCGAAACTCATGCTGAAACCAATCCTAACTTAACCTAACCAATCCTAACCTAACCAATCTTAGCCTAACCTAACCAATCCAAACCTAACTTATACTAACCAATCCTAACCTAACCTAATTTATCCTAACTAACTTAACCTAGCCTGACCTATCTTAACCTAACCAGTCGTAACCTAACCTAATCTTGCTGAATCTATCCTTACCTGACCTAACCTGACCCAACCAAAGGAAACCACAGAGTGACCGAGGGTGCCAAAGTGAGGCCGCAGTGTAAGCCGCAGGCAGTGAGCTGAAACATCAGGAATGTAGAGTGCCATCCAGAAATGTTTTGAGGACTCCAGAGGTTTTTTTAAGGATTTGATGTCAATAAATAAAACTTCTCAATAGACATGAAGAGAAAACATAGAGAAAATGTGTTTCTTGAGAAAGTACAAGTAAGTGTTTAGTTTTGTATTCTGGCTATTAATTATTCTATATGTAGAATAAAGTCAAATAAAATCTTTCCTTAAACTTGTATATTTCATGTTGTGGATTCTGACATATTCCTTCATAAATAAAGTGAATTATTCTGATACACTGGTAGGTAGTACAATGCAAGTGGAGATTATCCTTTTGAAAATGACAAAAGTTGCTTTAAATTGCTATATTGTCATCAGGCCAAGGATGTAAAGGACTCTATCAAAATAACAACTCTCACCTAAAGCAAACATTTCAAAAAGTGCTGTAAAAAACCACAGATGAGCTTGGGATCTTCAAAAGCAATGACATATATAAAAAAGGCAGAGACAAAGAAAGTAGGTGATTGGTTTGTGAAAACCCATGCGTAAAGCACTCCCAGATAAGAAAATTTAGATCTTCAACCTTGAGGAATATGTGCTGCATTTAATAATTCATCACATAATTTTTCACTGGAAATAGTTTTCAAAATAACTGAAATCAATGTGAATAAAAGATGTGTGCATGTATGAATCACTAAGTGGAAGAAGATGGACAGAATAGGTATTCGAAAAAAAAGTACGCATTTTACTTAATGCTAATTTTTACATGACACAGGGAACTTCCTAGAAAAGGTCTGAGAGCTTATATACCCTTTTTAATATGGAGTGATAAATTGTAAAGATGTGACTTGCCAAAGGAAAAGGGTTTTTAGGCTTCTTCACGTGCGTGTGTGCTCAGTCGTGTCTGACTCTTTGTGACCTCGATGGACTGCAGCACTCCAGACTCCTCTGTCCACGGGGATTCTCCAGGCAAGAGTACTGGAGTGGTTTGCCATTTCCTTCTCCAGGGAATCCTCCTGACCCAGGAGCCTAAAAAGGGCTTCCCAGGTAGCGAAGTAGTAAAGATCCCGCCTGCCAATGCAGGAGACTCCAGTTCAGTCGCTGGGTCTGGAAGATCCCCTGAGGAAGGGAATGGCAATCCATTCCAGAATTCTTGCTTGGAAAATCCCATGGACTGAAGAGCATGAGGTCACAAGAGTTGGACACGGCCAAGAGACTAAACCACCACAGAGGCTGTAAACTGGATAAGTAGATATATTAGGGAAAATATATGCAGGATAAAGACTCTCTTCACGAGGTTTGCTTGTGAAGCTTTATCCTGATGCCAGCTTCCTGTCTTTTCATGACCCTAAAACTTCCCCGAGGGAGGGGTTTATGGCAGTTCTCTTTTGTCAGAAGCCTCTGCTTTCAGTCAGATGAGGGAACCTCTGGGGAGGCTTCCTTCCACATCTATTGTTGCATCTCAAAAATACTCAGCTCAAAATAATCCTTCTCCCAAAGTGGCATATTTTGGGGTGGCCTATTCTGACCCCTTTTACAGTTAGCTAGCTGAATAAACCCCAGAAAGGATGAACACAATGAAATCCATGCTGACAGATAACTAAACCTTCTGAATGATAAAGGCAAAAAGAAAGCAAAACTTGGCTGCATCTTAGGAGAAATGGCACTTTACCTGCAGGAACAGCAATTGGAACGTTAACAGATGATTCATCTGAACCATGGAGGCATAAGTGTAGCAGCTCACATGTTAACCCCCCAAAGAGGGAGCTGCCAGCTCTGATTTCCATCCAGCAAAGATATCTCTAAACATAAAGGGAAATCAAGACATTCCCAGCAAAGCAAAATCAGATCCTTTATTACAAACAAGCCTACCCTTAAAGAATAGCTGAAGAAGTTCTATGAACAGAGGAAGGATTAGAACTTTAGAAACGGAAGGAAACATGGAAATGAGTGAAAATAAGGATAACTGTGATTGACCCTTCTTTTTCTTTTAAGTTCTCAAATGATACTTTATACTTGAAGCAAATATGATAACCACCAGGATGACAGGATGTTGACTGAATGCAAAAGAAATACTCGAGAAAAGTATAATTTAGATATGGGGAGCTTTCAGAAACCTAAGTGAACTAAGATTTCTGCTTGAAATGACAAAACATCGATTTCAATAAAATTGAAACAGGAAAAGTATAGAAAATAAAATGAAATAAAGAATTATTTCTTTGAGAAAATCAACAAAATTGGAAAACTCTAGCAAGATTGACAAAGATAAAAGGAGATAAGACAAACATCTCCAATATCAAGAATGAAGCCAGATCTCTCCAGGTTCTGTAGCCATAACAAAGATAATGAAGAAATTCTGCAGACAGCTTTTCTCTCCATAAATTGCCAACGTAGCTAAAATGGACCAATTCCTCAAAAACCATGAACTACTAATACTCAACCCAAGGCAAAATAGCTGAATCTTGCTATAACGGTAAAAGAAATTGAATTTGTAATTTAAAAGTTCCTAAGAAAGAAGTCTTCAAGGTCAACATGGTTTTATTGAAGAATTCTGCTAAAACTTTAAAGAATTAAGACCAACTTTACAAACACAAAATAGAGGAAAAAGAAAGATTTATCAACTCATTTTATGAGGTTAATATTACCCTGGTATTCTTGCCTGGAAAATCCCATGGACAGAGGAGGCTGGCGAGTCCCAGTCCACGGGGTTGCAAAGAGTCGGACACGGCTGAAGTAACTTAGCAGACATGCATGCAAACTAGACAGAGTACAAAAAATATCCCACCAAAAATGCAGATCAATATCTTATTTTTGAAATCAGATCCAAAAATCCTCAACCAAGTATTAGTAACTAATTGCTCAATCCAGCAATTCATTAATACATTAATTTATTTTGTCCTGTGGGAGGTACTCTCACTGTTTATTTCCATTTTTCAGTTCGCAGTTATGGCCTAGGTATACACATAACTAGCTCAAGTCTGTAACTTTGAAATTGGCAAAACCTGGGTTCAACCAAGTGTGTCTGACTCCAAACAAAAATCTGTCTCCTTAACAATGATAATACCATACATTCCTTATTTTCCTTTTTATGGCTTAAATTGCTAGTTGTCAAAACATTATTTTCTCTCCTCCTTCTTTAGTTGTAAAACCCTAGTGTTAACATATTGCTATTTCATTAAAAGATTTCATCCTTGTTCCTAGATGTGGCCTTGTTAACTAGGTGATGATACTGAAGTGACATTTTCCTCGAGATTTCAACCTGGCTTCCTGAGGTCGTTTTTCCTGCATCTTCTCTCCTCCTTTTCACAGCCTGTTAGGCTCACAGGGTGACTGAGTCCCTGGTACCTGTGTTGGAGCTTGAGGTAATTCGAGGGTGCTGTTTGTACTGAGGGTGATAGAATACAGGTTTAGAGATTGCCTCTAGGATGATAGTCAGGAGTTGCCACAGATATGATTGGATGTCCTACTTTCAAATTCTTTAAGAGAGAAAGAAATCACTATCTTGCATAAACCATGGTTATTTTGATTCCCAGATACGTGAAATCTAACTTGGTCTCAATGATGCTTCTCCTGCATTCTTCTAATTAATTCTATACAGATAATAAAAAGTCACACTAATCTTAATGATATTCAGTTCTTCTGATGGTAGAAATTTAGACATAATCCTTTTGCAATTTATTTATATCCAATTTGGCATCTTTATTTGTCCTGGAAATAATGATGTATTTTTCAGATTGTTTCACAAGCCTATCATCTTTTTACTATTATTTTTAAAGATTGACATGCATAGATGTTTCTAATTAAATTTTGTGAAACTCATACTTGTCGGGCTTTAGACAAAAATATTTCCTTTGGGCTTCTCACAGACGTTGGCATTGCCAAGGAAGTCCCGTGCCTGCTGCCTGCCTCTGCAGACTGATTCCTGAAGACTCATACTTGCTGAGCTTGGAGAGCAAAGACTGAGCTTGTCAGTCGCATCAGCCCATCTTTGACTTGAGAGAGATGTCACATGACATTAGTATTATGCAGGATTCACTTGCCATCTCATTATTTTTCTCTTATTGCACAAGTATTGATGCTTCATTGGTATTTTTTTTTTTTTTACCCAATTTTCATTCTGTTAAAAGGAGCAGTTTCTGTGTTTCCTCATGTTAATTTCCTTGGAATATTTTCATAAGACTCCATATTTAAGAGTGATGTATCAGGATCATTTAATGGGAAACTTTTTTTTTTTAAACTTTACAATATTGTATTAGTTTTGCCAAATATCGAAATGAATCCGCCACAGGTATACCTGTGTTCTCCATCCTGAACCCTCCTCCCTCCTCCCTCCCCATACCCTCCCTCTGGGTCGTCCCAGTGCACCAGCCCCAAGCATCCAGTATTGTGCATCGGACCTGGACTGGTGACTCATTTCATACATGATATTATACATGTTTCAATGCCATTCTCCCAAATCTCCCCACCCTCTCCCTCTCCCACAGAGTCCATAAGACTGATCTATACATCAGTGTCTCTTTTGCTGTCTCGTACACAGGGTTATTGTTACCATCTTTCTAAATTCCATATATATGCGTTAGTATACTGTATTGGTGTTTTTCTTTCTGGCTTACTTCACTCCGTATAATAGGTTCCAGTTTCATCCATCTCATTAGAACTGATTCAAATGTATTCTTTTTAATGGCTGAGTAATACTCCATTGTGTATATGTACCACAGCTTCCTTATCCATTCATCTGCTGATGGGCATCTAGGTTGCTTCCATGTCCTGGCTATTATAAACAGTGCTGCGATGAACACTGGGGTACACGTGTCTCTTTCCCTTCTGGTTTCCTTGGTGTGTATGCCCAGCAGTGGGATTGCTGGGTCATATGGCAATTCTATTTCCAGTTTTTTAAGGAATCTCCACACTGTTCTCCATAGTGGCTGTACTAGTTTGCATTCCCACCAACAGTGTAAGAGGGTTCCCTTTTCTCCACACCCTCTCCAGCATTTATTATTTGTAGACTTTTGGATCGCAGCCATTCTGACTGGCGTGAAATGGTACCTCATAGTGGTTTTGATTTGCATTTCTCTGATAAAGGGCTAGCTATATAATGTAACCAAAATGCCTTGATCCTTTAAGGGGAAGAAATATTTTGTAAAAACAAAGAAGCAACCAACAACAACAACAACAAAAAACCGAAAAACAGAAAGTGGTGTACTTCACAAGTCTCTAGGGCAGAACTTATATCTTAGACTTTTGATATTAAACTAGTAAATGCTTTTCTTTATATGATGAGAGACTGAATATTTTAACAGTTTTGAAGTTGAAGTGTATTTCTTTCTGCTGGTTAGTGAGGGATTTAAATATTTATAGGAATATTACATTAATCTGTGGCACAGATAGTGAAGGATAGGGGAGGCTGGCATGCTGAAGTTCAATGGGGTTGCAAAGACTCAGACAGGAGCAGCAACAGCAGAACAAATATCGTGTTAATAACGTTAGCATTGTAAGTTTGTCTTCTGGTTACGTCTAGACACCAAGCCTACACTGACAGGAAAATATGGGGTCCCAAGTGTGTAAGCATCTATGACAATTCAACTAGATCATGTAGTTGTCCACCCTCCAATCCCCTACTCAAAAAAAAAAAAAAAAGCCCCGTTACCGGCTCAGGGCATTTTGCAGGGTGAAGGAAGTTGCATAGTTTGTTTCTTAGTTCGTGGGATATGCAGGCTGACAGGCACTTCAGCCACTCACCCTGCGTAGGGAGACCACTCATTTCTTGTATCCGAGGAGCTGAGGTCTGAATGTTTGAGTGCCCCCAGATCCCAACGTTGATGTCCTAGCCCTCAAAGATGCTGGGGTCAGGAGGCGGGGCCCCTGGGAGCACGTGAGGGCCTGAGGTTGGAGCCCACGTGAATGGGACGAGTGTTCTTGCAAAAAGACCCCTTGGTGGTCCCTTGCCTCTTGTGCCCTGTGAGGACCCAGTGGGGAGGCTTGGCTGTGAAGTGGGAAGAGGGTCGTCACCACATCTGACCAGGCTGGTGATTGAATTTGAGCTTGGCCTCCATAAGTGTGAGAAAAATTTCTGATATTTGCAAGCCCCCTAGTCTGTGGTGTTATAGACAAATGGACTCAGGCAAGAGGAAACAATTGATGTGATAAGCAATAGCCTCCATCATCAATGTTGTAGATGGAGTCCTCTAGAAAGAGGTGTGAGTGCATTGCCAGCCTTTAAACTGCTTTGTGTGGGGGTGACAAGCGGTGTTGACTGAAATGCACATTTATTCTGACCTATTCTTTACTCATAACACGAGCCTCCCTGGAGAATGCAGCAAAAGGTTGGGAAAAAGCAAATTCTCCATCTAGTCAATCTGCAGTTGTCTAAGAAAAAAAGAAAAGGCAATAACACCTAATGCCATAAACAGACCACACTCCTTGTCACCTTCAGAGCTGCTGTCACATTGAAAATTGCACCGAGCCACGTGAAGACTTGTTACATAAACAGAGTGGAAACCGGTTCCCAGGGCTGGTGACTCACAGCTGACCGAGCCTTTGTGATGAATGCGAGGGGTGTGAGACATGGACTCCGTGTTCTGGATGGAAACTCGGGAAACGATGCAGTTGTTTACATCTTTATTTCCCCTCAAAATATTCCTTTCATTCTGCCTGATTCAGTGGCCCCGGGTTTTGGTTAAACTTTCACGTATGTGTGGAAAGTGCTGGCAGTTGACACATGTGATACTCAACTCTATATTTGATATTAAATGACTTCCTTTGAATTTCCTAAAGCTATATCAGAGTCTTGACTTCACCAATTTACAGGTAATTGTGAAAACGGCTCCAACAGTAAGCAACTTTCTAGGCAGTGCTGTGACAGCACTGTGACTCTGAGGGGCTTTCCAGGTGGCTAGGTGGTAGTGAATCCACCTAACAGTACAGGAGCTGCAGGAAACTCAGGTTCGATCTCTGGGTTGGGAAGATACCCTGAGGGAGGAAATGGCAACCCACCAGTATTCTTGTCTGGGAAATCCCATGGACAGAGGAGTCTGGGGGGCTATAGTCCATGGGGTCATGAAGAGTCAGACAGGACTGAGCACACACTGAAACTCTGTAACTGCTGAATCCCAGGATCTCTCCTTAGTGTGGGGTCAAGGCTTCTTATGAGGCCCTGACTGTTGCAGGCCCGCAGGTTAAGTCTATGTTAGCAGTGGATAAATGACCACTTCTGGCCAAGGATGGGGTGGAGACAGACAATAAAGACACGAGGGAAGACCATGGCAAACAGACAGTGACTCACATACCAGTCATGGTCCCAGGAATATGTGACCTCAGGTTTCCAGGAGAGTAACTCAGCGCCAGGGAGCGACACACTGAGCTCACCTTCTTGGATCTGGTGCAGAATGAAAGCCAGCACAGGGAGAAATCTCTGTTTCATCATGGGAGAGGAATTTTTCTAGGTCTGCCTAAATACTCCACCTGGATAATCTGCTGAAAAGAAGTGATGAGCTGCTCCTGATTCATCCTTTGGGTAACTGACCACATGCTCCCAGTTTCTGGCTTCTAGGGCATGTGTACGATCCTAGTTCTCTCCCAGGAACCTAGAGAAATGCCACCACCATCTCGGGAGAAAAAGCCACACGGCAGAGCTGTCACATTCCTCGTGGCCGTGAATCAAGACGTTCTGTTGCCGAGGCATCGGCTATGTATGACAGGAAGCAGAGCGTGGCACCTGAGGACCGGATTAGCTCTATTGTACAAAAGACTGTCTGGGGATGAGACATCTGCAGGGAAATCAGAAATGGAAATTTTCTGGCTTGAGGGAAATACCTCCCTTAGCCCAGTTAGTGACCCAGTGTTAGTGATGAGTTCTCTCCCAAAGGACGCAAAGAAGTTTCGGGGTCGTTTCGTGGTGTTCCTCAGTGGAGATGTATTTGAGAGGTGCTAAGTCACTTCAGTCATGTCCGACTCTTCGTGACCCCATGGACTATGCGCCCACCAGCTCCTCTGTCCGTGGGATTATCTAGGCAAGTATACTGGGGTAGATTGCCGTTTCCTCCTCCAGGGAATCTTTGCAACCCAGGGATCAAAACTGTATCTCCTGTGGCTTCTGCATTGCAGGCTGATTCTTTACTACTGAGCCACTGGGGAAGCCCATTTGAAAGATCAATACACTGAATTGATAGGTTAGTGGAAGACACAACAGTTTGGGCTCAGCTGGTTTCACCAATAGCACCAGGGAAGTGGATGCCCATGTACACAGCGCAAGTGATCACCTAGTCAGTGTGGGCCATGTTCTCGAGGGATTTTAGACACTGGTCTTGATTTCTAAATGAGGTCAAAATAATGTCTTCATCTAGCTCTGCATACTCCCTGACCCTCCCTGGCCAGGCTCTGGCCTCACCTTGTGTCCTCACGAATCCAGTGCTTGCTTCTCTGTTTACAGTTCACCCAGATGCTTTTCAGTATTTGACACATGTCACTGTGTCTTCCATCTTGAACCTATTTTCCCCCTGAGATTCTGTCCAAAGAAAAATCAATTTTTCCTTGTATACAATATTGCCATGAACTTCCTTTCTTTTTTCCCTTGTTTGTCTTTTCTTCTTGTCTTTAAAATTGTTGCTGCCCTGGCTCTCAGGTACGTTTATCTTGGCCATCCACTTGCTCTGTCTGTGATCTCAACTGTTTCATGGCTTAACTAATCCTATAAGTTGTGACTCTCCAATATATCCCCACATCCTGACATGTCTCTGTACATCCCGGACCTGTATATCAGCTTGTGCCCTTGATGTTTGCAGTTGGGTTTTTTTTTTTTTCCCCCAAACTTTAAACTTTTTATTTTGTATTGAGGTATCTATCAATCAACTCAGTCGCTCAGCCATGTCTGACTCTTTGTGACCCTATGGACTGCAGCATGCCAGGCTTTCCTGTCCATCACCAGCTCCCAAACTTGCTCAAACTCATGTCCATCGAGTCAGTGATATCATCCGTCCATCTCATCCCCTGTTGTCCCCTTCTCCTCCTGCCTTCAATCTTTCCCAGCATCAGGGTCTTTTCCAATGAGTCAGTTCCTTCCTCTGGTGGCCAAAATATTGGAGCTTCAGCTTCAGCATCAGTCCTTCCAATGAATATTCAGGACTGATTTCCTTTAGAATGGACTAGTTTGATCTCCTTGCAGTCCAAGGGACTCTCAAGAGTCTTCTCCAACACCACAGTATTGGGGTATAGCCAGTTAAAAATTCCAGTTAGGTATTGAATAAGCATTTCAAACTCAACACACCTCATGTAGAATTCCCACAATGGTGCTTCTCAAACCTCAAGTTTTGAAGTAATACCCCAGCAGTAATTGATTTCCTCCTGTTGGTCAGTGCCCAGAGTCAGGCCGTCAGCATGTCTTAATTTACTCTGTGCCCGGGAGACAGCCTGAGTCCGCGTGTCTCACCATCCACATTTATTTCACCACCATCCACTGCCCAATTAATTGCATCCTTGTCTCACTACTTTCATTCTAAATCTTTAATACCCGTTTTTCACACAGTCATCAATGGAGAGATTTTTCTAAAATGTGATCACACCACACTTGGTCACAGCTCTGATGGCTTTTGTCCCAAATTTATCTTTGCCTAAAAGTGTCTGTAAGACCTGGCTGTGGTTATCCCTAACCTTTCTGTCTCTAATTTACTGTGTCCCAGCCTGACTGACTGATTTACTTTCAGACACTGAAGTATGGTGTGTTCAACCCCAAATCACTAGCTTCTCCGTCTCTCCAGGTGGCTCTCTGTTCTGATTTTAACAGGTCTGGCTTTTTTTTTTTTTTTTTAAGGGCTTACCTGACCAACTAATGAAAGGAGTCACTAGTTACTGTTCCATGATCTCATTGAATTGTCTAACTCCTAGCGGGACACTAACCCACTAGCACAGAAGCCTCGTGGAAGAATGTCCCGCACTTGTTGGTTGTACCCAGTGCTCAGGGCAGTGCCTGGCAGGACTACACGTCAGTGATGTGACTGAGGTGACAGAGTCTCCAGGATTGAAGGGAGCCCAGTGGGGTGTCAGGAACTGGCTAAAGAACCTGTGTTCCTACCAGATGGGAAGAAGAGGAATATTACTTCAGAACACAATTAAGCAGTAAATAGACTTGTTTAATTTAATCAATGGATGGTGCACTTCGGTTGGTAGGTTTTAGATAAAAGTCAGGTTACTCTGTAGACAGTGTGGTCCTCGGTAGTTAGGGAGTTTTGTTCTTGTAACCACTGGGCTTCCTGCTCTCAACCAGCGTCTAGAGCAAGAATCAAGCCATCATTCTGGTCAAATATATCTGTGGGTGATATAAAAATACTGAAAAGGAAATTTTGACTTGCTTGGAATGGTAAATAATTGTCAGTGGGTAAGCATATTGAATACGAATTCCAGAATAACTGAAATGAAATATGAAACATGAAGAAAATCAAGCTCATTTTCTGAATATTTTTGTGTTCTGTTTAGAACAACTGAAAACATTTAGTATTGCTTTATTTATTGTCTCCTGGAGTAGTAAATAGCTATTAGCTCCAGTATTCTTGCCTAGAGAGGAGCCTGGTGGGCTACAGTCCATGGGGTCACAAAGAGTTGGACATGACTGAGCATGCACACCATATCCCACTGGAATGTTAGAGGCTTAACAGATAAACTTTATTTTTCTCTTTGAAATGTGTAACAATATTAATTACCTTACACTTATGATTGAAAACTATAAAGGAATGTTCACAAAGATTTTAAGCAGTTTTGTAATATTTAGAAGAACTTGTAATATATCGACTTTATGAGCATAACTCATTAGATTTATAAGCCTTATTTAATAATTGGAAGCATTTTGCTTGTTAGATAGACAATTAAGTACTTAGGAAATTGGATATGTTAAATTTATAATGTTTACAATGTATAAAGGATTTTAATTATCTGAGATATAAAATCCTGGTAAATGACTTAATAAATTGTACTATATTTATAAATAGAGTGATATTTATAAACTAGATTTAATAACTTAAAATTATGTTGACTTATATTCCTATATATTAAGTAAATTGAATAATAATTTAAAATTAAGTCCTTACTATAAATAGAAACTGCCTTAGTGAAGTTAGAAAGACCCATAAGCTCACGCACACTCATACTTTCATCAGATTTGATCTTTACAAGCAAAACCCCTGAGGGGGATGGATACATAAGTCTTACCTCCTCTGCTTTAAGATGGAGCATGGACATTCCCATGAGCTTAATCAATAAACTCTAGTCCTTCTCATCAGTGGACTCGCCCAGTTTATTCCTCCTGAGACACTTTGCTTGTCCTTTACCTTCCTCTTCTCAAAAAAGCCTACAAAATAAAATAGATGTGCTTCCCATGTGTTTCCTTTGCTTTCTGCACAAACCTCAAGCCCGTCCTTAATGTCATTGTTGTAATGGTTTATTTAGCTGTGGAGAAGGCAATGGCACCCCACTCCAGTACTCTTGCCTGGAAAATCCCATGGACGGAGGAGCCTGGTGGGCTGCAGTGCATGGGGTCCCTAAGAATTGGACACGACTGAGTGACTTCGCTTTCACTTTTCATTTTCATGCATTGGAGAAGGAAATGGAAACCCACTCCAGTGGTCTTGCCTGGAGAATCCCAGGGCTGGGGGAGCCTGGTGGGCTGCTGTCTGAGGGGTTGCACAGAGTCGGATGAGACTGAAGTGACTTAGCAACAGCAGACCCTTAGTGTACTAACAAGGGTGCTGTATTTTGCACAATTATAACATCTATGTTTTGCACATTGTTTTCAATTTTGTTGAATAATTTTTCTTTACTTTCCCCAGCCTGATTGGAGTATGATTGATGTGTAAAAATTGTACGTATTTAAGGTGTCCAGAAAGAAGAGAATGTAGGGTAACTGCTCATTGACACTGATCTTGGCCCTGAGTTTTTGTATTTGACAACAAAAGCACAGGCAAATAAAGCAAAAATAAACAAATGGGACTAAATCAAGCTAAAATATTTTCCCATAGCAATGGAAACAATCAACATTTATAGAATGTGAGAGAATATTTATAAGAATATTAATATTTAACTTACAAAATATTTAATAATTAAATTTAATTAATGTAGTATTTACAAGAATAATCCAATAAGAGGTTAATATCCAAAATACACAAGGAAATCCTACGACTTAATAGCAAAAGAATCAAATAACCCAACTGAAAAAGTGGGCAGAATACCTGATTAGACATTGTATCCAAAAAAGATATATAAAGGATCAAAACCACGATGAGATACAAACTTGAACACAGTATGCACTAAGCAAACATTGTTAACTGAAGATATTTTGTGGGTAAAGCCATGTAGCTAGAGCATAAATGCAATAATTTTTCACTCTAGAGACTCTAGTCCTTCTAAATTAATCTTCCTCCCTTAATCAATATCTTAAAAGTCTCTGATGTAAATATATTATGAAAAATTTCTCTCATGATTGGAATTGGAAAGTGGATTTTGAAATATTTCCCTATTTGTTAATATATCAGAATATTCTGGAATAGGTTCAAATTGCCTATTCCAAAGTGGTGGGGCTTCCCAGCAGTACCTGCAATGCAGGATCCTCAGGAGACGGGGGTTCGATCTCTGGGTTGGGAAGATCCCCTGGAGACAGAAAAGGCAACCCACTCCAGTATTCTTGCCTGGAGAATCCAATGGACAGAGGAGTCTGGCAGGCTATAGTCCATGGTGTCACAAGAGTCGGGCACGGCTGAAGCAACAGTATGCATGCAACAAGCCAGTCAGCCCAAGTAAGGCATTGGGAAATAGATCAGGGAGACACTGCATGCCAGTTGGAAGCTGAAGAACATACACGCGGGTAACACATTTTCAATTTCTAGGCTGACAGCATCTCCAGCATCTTCACAGATGCTGATCAGTGCTGTATTCAGTGGTCACCAACCTTTTTGGCCCTAGGGACCAGTTTCTTGGAAGACACGTTTTCCAAGAGTTGGGGTTGGTTTGGGGATGATTCAAGCACATTACATGTATTGTACATTTCTTTTTGGGTTTCCCAGATGGCACTGATGGTAAAAAACCCGCCTGCCCTTGCAGGAGGAAAAAGAGACTCGGGTTCAATCCTTCAGTCAGGAAGATCCCCTGAAGGAGGGCATGGCAACCTACTCCAGTATTCTTGCCTGGAGAATCCCATGGACAGTCCATAGGGTTGCAAAGAGCCAGACATGACTGAAGCAACTTAACACACACATTGATTCTGTTATTATTATATCAGCTCCACCTCAGATCATCAGGCATTCGATCCCAGAGTTTGGGAACCGTGCTGTATACAGAATAAGACCACCACCCTCCAGGGGCTGACAGTCCAGGTAGAGGAGGTGGACTCCACATGAAATATACAGTGTGGGTCAGTGCAGGCTAAGTGACCAGCAGGGAGCATACATTGTGAGGACTGCAGGAAAACCAAGATGCCCCATGGCGCTGAGCAGAGGAAGATGCACTCCTGGAGAATGTACCGCAACAGTTACTGTAGTAGGGTCGACGTGGAATTAAGCTGGGTCTTAAATAAATGATTAGTCAAACACATTTGGCCAAACTTTATGAATAAAATTTTTTCATAAACCCTACGATCCTTTAAATGAGTCTTGGGCTTGATGAATTAGTCTAGTCTTCCCTCCTAGTTTCCTCTTGGGCATCTGTATTTTAACAGACACATTTGAAAGGTTTTGCCTAAAAAGTGATTATTGTGAAATATTAGAGATGGGTGTTGGATGAGTTTCTGTGAAGAAAAGGTTTCAGAGCTATTCACAGCTCTGCTTAGGAACTACCTGCTATAATCTGAATAAAATATTTAAAAAGCGGTATTAGAGAGGTTGTCTTGACAAAACTCTGTTAGCCTTTGACCTGCTTCGTTTTGTACTCCAAGGCCAAATTTGCTTGTTACTTTAGGTCAAAGCAGGTCAAAAGCTAACAGAGTTTTGCCAAGAGAATGCACTGGTCATAGCAAACACCGTCTTCTAACAACACAAGAGAAGACTCTACATACAGACATCACCAGATGGTCAACACTGAAATCAGATTGATTATATTCTTTGCAGCCAAATATGGAAAAGCTCTATACAGTCAGAAAAAACAAGATGGGGAGCTGACTGTGGCTCAGATCACTAACCTCTTATTGCCAAATTCAGACTGAAATTGAAGAAAGTACGGAAAACCACTCGGCCATTCAGGTATGACCTGGATCAAATCCCTTAAGATTATCCAGTGGAAGTGACAAATAGTTTCAGGGGATTAGATCTGATAGACAGAGTGTCTGAAGAACTATGAATGGAGATTTGTGACATTGTACGAGAGGCAGTGATCAAGACCATCCACAAGAAAAAGAAATGCAAAAAGGAAAAATGGTTGTCTGAGGAGGCCTTACAAACAACTGTGAAAAGAAGAGAAGCAAAAGACAAAGGAGAAAAGGAAAGATATACCCATTTGAATACAGAGTTCCAAAGATTATCAAGGAGAGATAGGAAGGTCGTCCTTAGTGAGCAATGCAAAGAAACAGAGGAAAACAATAGAAAGGGAAAGCATAGAGATCTCTTCAAGAAAATTAGAAATACCAAGGGAACATTTCATGCAAAGATGGGCTCAATAAAGGACAGAAATGGTATGGACCTAACAGAAGCAGAAGATATTAAGAAGAGGCAGCAAGAATACACAAAAGAACTATACAAAAAAGATTCTTAATGACCCAGATAATAATGATTACTCACCTAGAGCCAGACATCCTGGAATGAGAAGTCAAGTGGGCCATAGGAAGCATCACTACAAAAAAAGCTAGTGGGGGTGATGGAATTCCAGGTAAGCTATTTCAAATCCTGGGAGATGATGCTGTGAAAGTGCTGCACTCAATATGCCAGCAAATTTGGAAAACTCAGCATTGGCCACAGAGCTAGAAAAGGTCAATTTTCCTTCCAATCCCAAAGTAAGGCAACGCCAAAGATTGCTCAAACTACTACACAACTGCACTCATCTCACACACTAGCAAAGTAATGTTCAAAATTCTCCAAGACAAGCTTCAGCAGTATCTGAACCATGAAATTCCAGATGTTCAAGCTGGATTTAGAAAAGGCAGAGGAACCAGAGATCAAATTGCCAACATCTGTTGGATCACTGAAAAAGCAAGAGAGTTGCAGAAAAACATCTACTTCTGCTTTATTGACTATGCCAAAGTCTTTGACTGTGTGGATCACAACAAACTGTGGAAAATTCTGAAAGAGATGGGAATACCAGACCACCTGACCTGCCTCTTGAGAAATCCATATGCAGGTCAAGAAGCAACAGTTAGAACTGGACATGGAACAACAGACTGGTTCCAAATCAGGAAAGGAGTATGTCTAGGCTATATATTGTCACCCTGCTTATTTAACTTAAATGCAGAGTACATCATGTGAAATGCCAGGCTGAATGAAGCACAAGCTGAAATCAAAATTACCAGGAGAAATATTAATAACCTCAGATATGCAGATGACACCAACTTTATGGCAGAAAACAAAGAACTAAAGAGTCTCTTGATGAAAGTGAAAGAGGAGAGTGAAAAACTTAGCTTAAAGCTCAACATTCAGAAAACTAAGATCATGGCATCTTGTCCCATCACTTCATGGAAAATAGATAGGGAAACAATGGAAACATTTGAGAGCCTTTACTTTTTTGGGCTCCAAAATCACTGCAGATGGTGACTGCAGCCATGAAATTAAAAGACACTTGCTCCTTGAAAAAAAAGCTATGACCAACCTAGACAGCATATTAAAAAGCAGAGACATTACTTTGTCCACACAGGCCCATCTAGTCAAAACTGGTTTTTCCAGTAGTCATGTATGGATGTGAGAGCTGGAGTATAAAGAAAACTGAGTACTGAAGAATTAATGCCTTTGAACTGTGGTGTTGGAGTCCCTTGGACTGCAAGGAGATCAACCCAGTCAATCCTAAAGGAAATCAGTCCTGAATATTCATTGGAAGGATTGATGTTGAAGCTGAAACTCCAATACTTTGGCCACCTGATGCAAAGAAGTGACTCATTTGAAAAGATCCTGGTGCTGAGAAAGATTGAAGGTGGGAGGAGAAGGGAACGACAGAGGATGAGATGGTTGGATGGCATCACTGACTCGATGGACACGAGTTTGAGTAATCTCTGGGAGATAATGATGGACAGGGAAGCCTGGCGTGCTGCAGTCCATGGGGCTGCAAAGAGTCAGACTTGACAGAGCAACTGAACTGAACAGATTAGAGAGGTTAAATATTTTATTCAGACTACTGCAGGTAGTTCCAGTAGTCATGTAAGGATGTGAGAATTGGACCATTCAGAAGGCTGAGCACCAAAGAATTGACGATTTTAAATTGTAGTGCTGGAGAAGACTCTTGAGAGTCCCTTGTACAGCAAAGAGATCAAATTAGTCAATCCTAAAGCAGAAAGTGAAGAGGAACTAAAAAGCCTCTTGATGAAAGTGAAAGTGGAGAGTGAAAAAGTTGGCTTAAAGCTCAACATTCAGAAAACAAAGATCATGGCATCTGGTCCCATCACTTCATGGGAAATAGATGGGGAAACAGTGGAAGCAGTGTCAGACTTTATTTTTTGGGGATCCAAAATCACTGCAGATGGTGACTGCAGCCATGAAATTAAAAGACGCTTACTCCTTGGAAGGAAAGTTATGGCCAACCTAGATAGCATATTGAAAAGCAGAGACATTACTTTGCCAACAAAGGTCCGTCTAGTCAAGGCTATGGTTTTTCATGTCGTCATGTATGGATGTGAGAGTTGGACTGTGAAGAAGGCTGAGCACCGGAGAATTGATGCTTTTGAACTGTGGTGTTGGAGAAGACTCTTGAGAGTCCCTTGGACTGTAAGGTGATCCAACCAGTCCATTCTGAAGGAGATCAGCCCTGGGATTTCTTTGGAGGGAATGATGCTGAAGCTGAAACTCCAGTCCTTTGGCCACCTCATGCGAAGAGCTGACTCATTGGAAAAGACTCTGATGCTGGGAGGGATTGGGGGCAGGAGGAGAAGGGGATGACAGAGGATGAGATGGCTGGATGGCATCACTGACTCAATGGGCGTGAGTTTGAGTGAACTCTGAGAGTTTGTGATGGACAGGGAGGCCTGGCGTGCTACGATTCATGGGGTCGCAAAGAGTTGGACATGACTGAGCGACTGAACTGAACTGAACTGAACTGAAAGGAAATCAGTCCTGAATATTCATTGGAAGGACTGATGCTGAAGCTGAAGCTCCAATACTTGGCCACCTGATGCAAAGAAATGACTCATTGGAAAAAACCGTGATGCTGGGAAAGATTGAAGGCAGAAGGAGAAGGGTGACACAGGATGACATGGTTAGATAGCATCACTGACTTGATGGACATGAGTTTGAGCAAACTGCAGCAGACAATGGAGGACTGAGGAGCCTGGTGTGCTGCAGTCCATGGGGTCACAACAGTTGGTCAAGACTTAGAGACTGAACAAGAGCAAAATTAAAGAGGTTTATTGGCAGGAGGCTTTGTTTTCACATTAGCATTGCCGTATGTAAAAGATGCCAGGGTGATAGGAAAATAAGATGAAGGGATTTGGCAAACACATTCTTGAGTTTGTTTTCTGTCTTTTTATTTTTGGCTATTGTATTTTTGCTACTTTTAATATATTTGCAGTATCTTAGACTATGTATTTGCAAATGACAGCTTGAGGAAATCTTTCCATATAATAACACATCCCAAGCAAAATTATCAAAAGTTTAAATCAGTTCTTGAAGTCTTCAAGTTATTAAAATGGATGCAAAATCAAGATGAACTTTATCCTGTAAAAAAAACTAGTGGATTAATTAGAGTCCTCAAATATACAGTGGTTTGAAGGAAAATTAGAATTTTCATCCTGTGTCTTCAGGGATTATTTCATTTGTGGAGATCAAAAGATTTAATCATTTGAATTCATAAATGCTTTTAATAACATTTTGCAGCAATAATGGAAAACAGGATTTAACAGCAATGCTCACATCATGCTTGACGCAGCATCAGGAAGCAAGTCATCCTCTGTTTAATCTGCAGATATCCTGGTTTTCATTAACTTTACAAGTGTTGCTTGATTGAGTCAAATCAATACATCCCCAACAAATAATGTTAATTTATATAAGAGGAAAAAGGTTTAAAAGATAATTTACTTTTCAGATTAATTCAGGTTAATATATTGTTTACAAAAATTCCAACTAGTCTTTGACAATAATTACAAGAATTTTGTAATGAATAACACTCTGTCAACCCCTTTCCTTGTCTTAAGCCATGATATGGTGAAAATGGTATCATTTACATATGTGGAGAATGTATTAATATATTTCAAAACAGTTGGAACATATAGTGAAAGTTTTAAAATAATTGAAATTCACCTCTATTCAAGAGCATCAGGTTCAATGTTAACTATGTTAGCTATGAAAATAATGATAAAGGACAAAAAAAAAAAAAAACACCTTCAAACTTGTGGTTCTTTGGTGCCCAAGACTGTTGTGTGTTTTATATTTCCTGTTTTCCTGAATCACATATTTTCTCAGTTCTATTTCATAATTTGAATTTTCAGTTTTCCTTCATCATGGCCAGCCTGCTCCCTCTTTTTAGTGTGAAATGCCTGCTTAACCCCAGCACTTACCTGTTTCCGTGTTCACCTAATATTAGTCTGATGGAGCCACCATATTGGCTCCCCATGCCTTTCATCATATCACTCATTGCTGGTGGTGGTGTTATTGTTGTCTTAAAAATTATTTGGATAATTCAGTGTGATTATGGGGCTTCTCAAGTGGCAGATCCCATCTGCCAATGCAGGAGACTCAGGTTCAGTCCCTGGGTCAGGAAGATCCCCTGAAGGAGGAAATGGCAACCCACTCCAGTATTCTTGCCTGGGAAATCCCATGGACCTAGGAGCCTGGTGGGTTACAGTCCACTGGGTTGCAAAAAGTCGGACACGACTGAGTAACCCCACATATATACATGCAATTATACAAAATGTGGATTTTATTCAGTTATTACCACACCTTCCAGTGTTATATAAAATGTTAATATAATAAAAAATAAATGTGCCAGACTGTTGTTCAGTCACTAAATTGTGTCCAACTCTTTGAGACCCCATGGGCTTTTAGTCGATAACAGCTGTATCTTTATAATAATCACTTTCTGCTTGTCCCTACAGCATATTGCAAATTTAGATTACCATCTTCTTTACTACACTTAATTCTGTTAATTTTTTTACATTTTTCAAAAGTCATACTTACTCTCATAGAAAAAGCATATATACTATTTGTCATATTGTTGTTATTGTTCAGTGACTAAGTCATGTCCAACTCTTTGAGACCCCGTGGACTGCAGCACACCAGGCTCCCCTGTCCTTCATTATCTCCCGGAATTTTCTCAGATTCATGTCTACTGAGTCAGTGAAGCCATCCAACCATCTCATCTTCTGCTGCGCCATTTTCTTTTGCCCTCAATCTTTCCCAGCATCAGGGTCTTTTCCAACAAGTTGGCTTTTTGCATCAGGTGGCCAAAGTATTGGAGCTTCAGCATCAGTCCTTCTAATGAACATTCAGGGTTGACTTCCTTTAGGATTGACTGGTTTGGTCTCCCTGCTGTCCAAGGGACTCTCAAGAGTCTTCTCCAGCACCACAACTTAAAAGCATCAATTCTATGGTGCTGTCTTCTTTATGGTCCAACTCTCGCATCCATAACTGACTATTGGAAAAACTATAGTTTTGACTATATGGACCTTCGTCAGCAAAGTGATGTTTCTGCATCTTCATATGCTGTCTAGGTTTGTCATAGCTTTTTTCCCCCTGAAGTGCCAGACTAATCCTGCTTTTTACTCATCCACTTTAGCATTGCACTTAAGCATCCATTTTAGATTTCTTGTGCTCTGGACATCTCTCCTCCTCCTGGTCAGTCCTGGGCTGTGTGCTGGGCCCCCTGTTCTGAGAGAGTCCATGGCTGCTCCCCCTCTTCCTGTCAGACTCTCTCTTTAAGTCTCTAGACTTGAAGGGAGGCTGCCTCCTCTCAGGGGTCTGGCAGCCTTTCTTGCCCCCAGGCTAGTGCATTAAAACAATTGATTTGTTTTGTGATGAAGAGAAAGATACTTAGAATGGAAAAAAAGTAAACTCGCCAAACACCTTAAAAATTGGAAAGTGGAAGTAAAAAGAAACTTGGAAAAGTTATAAATCAGGTTAATGATTCTTGAACTGGGGCAGGGAGAGAAGACAAGCTCAGACCAAAATGTATGTTTCTGATTCTGTGCGATGCAGCAGCCAGCCATGCAAGCTGTGTTCGGAAGAAACCTTACAAATGAGGTCAGATGGTGTAAAGATAAGGGACGGACATTAATAATATCTTCCTGCAAAGACCTTTATGGATAAAAAATACAGAATGAGTTCTCTGACAAAGAGAGAAATGCATTCAGTGGACTTCAGAATCACTGTGTACTCACATAATTTTTATAATAAGGGAAATAAAGAGATTCTTTTCAGAAACCTGTGATTTGGAAGCATCTTTAGGAATAATGGTCAAAAGGAAACAACTACATAATCCACTTATTTGATTATTTCAAGCACACCTATTTTAAAAATAATTATTTATGAACAAGATTCAAGCACAAATATAAAATAAACCAAGCATCTACAATTTAGATCAAATTTAAAAGATATGTTATTCATTGAGAACAGGTTAAAATTGGTAATCATTAATCTATATCTATCTATCCATCCATCCATCCACCCAGTTTTTACATAGTCAAATTACAGAAAGCATTAACTACTGTAAAGCTACTACAGTGGAAAAAATATGTGACTGAAATTGGGTCTATAAGAAGCAACTTACTATGATTTGGCTCATTTACTCATTTGTCAGGAAACATTTACTAAGTGGCTTACATATGACCTTGGCAAGGCAGTGAGAACTGAGTAGTAAAAGGACACAGTTTTGTTTTGCCTTATGCTTTTTTATTTTGTACTGGGGGGGAACTGGAAGAAACACAAGCTGGAATCAAGATTGCCAGGAGAAATATCAATAACCTTAGATATGCAGATGACACCACCCTTATGGCAGAAAGTGAAGAGGAACTCAAAAGCCTCTTGATGAAAGTGAAAGTGGAGAGTGAAAAAGTTGGCTTAAAGCTCAACATTCAGAAAACGAAGATCATGGCATCTGGTCCCATCACTTCATGGCAAATAGATGGGGAAACAGTGGTTGACTTTCTTTTTCTGGGCTCCAAAATCACTGCAGATGGTGACTGCAGCCATGAAATTAAAAGACGCTTACTCCTTGGAAGAAAAGTTATGACCAACCTAGATAGCATATTGAAAAGCAGAGACATTACTTTGCCAACAAAGGTTCGTCTAGTCAAGGCTATGGTTTTTCCTGTCGTCATGTATGGATGTGAGAGTTGGACTGTGAAGAAGGCTGAGCGCCAAAGAATTGATGCTTTTGAACTGTGGTGTTGGAGAAGACTCTTGAGAGTCCCTTGGACTGCAAGGAGATCCAACCAGTCCATTCTGAAGGAGATCAGCCCTGGGATTTCTTTGGAAGGAATGATGCTAAAGCTGAAACTCCAGTCCTTTGGCCACCTCATGCGAAGAGTTGACTCACTGGAAAAGACTCTGATGCTGGGAGGGATTGGGGGCAAGAGGAGAAGGGGACGACAGAGGATGAGATGGCTGGATGGCATCACTGACTTGATGGATGTGAGTCTGAGTGAACTCCGGGAGTTGGTGATGGACAGGGAGGCCTGGCGTGCTGTGATTCATGGGGTCACAAAGAGTCGAACACGACTGAGCGACTGATCTGATCTGATCTGATCTGATGCTAAGTCACTTTAGTTGTGTCCGACTGTTGGCAACCCCATGGACTGTAGCCTGCCAGGCTCCTCTGTCCGTGGAATATTCCAGGCAAGAATACTAGAGTGGGTTGCCATTTCCTACTTCAGGGGATCTTCCCAACCTAGTGATCGAACCTGCATCTCCTACATTGACAGGCAGGTTCTTTACCACTCTGTCACCTGGGAAACCCTTAGATTTGATAGCTCTTTAAGCAACCTTTGGCTTCTTTATGTAGACGTTCCAGTTCATTTTAATTGGATCATATTAACAATTTTGTGACAAAGTTATCCAGGCTCTGGAGCTTATATTGCAGTGGTCCCCCTCTAATCCTGCTGCAGAGGAGAATGTGGGTCCCCCTTGTTACACAGGTGGAGGTATAGGCTCAAGGTCCCTGCTTGGTCTAGTTGACACACGAGTGGGAAGCACCGTTGCTATTGCAGGGTGTGGCCAAGGTGCATAAACTGGCTCATGTTAACTGAGTTTCCTCCACTTTCAAGACTTTGGCAATCATCTTTGCTTGGATTAGTATACAAACAGGCAAAAAATCAGAAGAAGCAAAATATGTCATGATATCTGAGAAGAAACTTGCTTGTCTATCATCTGTGATGTTGAAGTGAGGTGAGTTGGAGAAATGGACACTGAAAAACAGCTGTTGAATGGAATTAAGAATGTCTTTCCATGGAAAGTGAAGTGAAAGCTGATCAGTCATGTCCGATTCTTTGTGACGCCATGGATTATTCAGTCAATGGAATTCTCCAATCAGAATCCTGGAGTGGGTAACAGTTCCCTTCTCTAAAGAATCTTCCCAACCCAGGGATTGAACCCAGGTCTCCAACACTGCAGGTGGGTTCTTTACCAGCTGAGCCACAAGGGAAGCCCAAATTCCATGGAAAAGGAATTTAATTAAATTCAATGAACCTTGATTGTGCATGTTCTATGCTAGACTGTAGGTGAGGAAAAATCCAAATATAGGAAGAATAAGACATAACACTTGCCTAATTCAACTTAAATTGAGTAAGTGTAATAAAACATGACATTATACATAGGCTTGAAAAATTGTGTAGAGGCTCCTAGAGGATTTTCATTCAAATCATTGTATCTAATGCTTTGGGAAGATTTTATTTATCCTGTCAGCAGAGGTTACAGAGTAAAGAATGTGTAAAAAACAATCAAATACAGTGACTAACTGTCACAAAATCATGGTGAAAGTTAGGCACTGAAAGAATATACAAGAAGACGGGCACAGTTAAAAAACTGCCACCAGGATGAGGTAGAGGGCAAAGGACAGGGACCACATCAGAGCAGGTGAAGATACACAGTGCAGGCATCTCACACAGCCCAGTTTTCTAGAGCATCCTTTCTTCATTTCAATAAGGTATTTTTTATTTTGCAGGGGAAAGTGATACATGGACACACCGTTGTGGGGATCAGGAGTGGGTCTAATTTCCATCGGTATTATACTGATATCGGTTGTCACCTTTTCCTGGACCTTTCCAGCAAGATACAGCTGTGTAATGTTTCAGAGTCAAAATGTCTCCAATGTCACAGAAAATTCGAAAGATCAAAGTTTAAATCAATTGTCTAGCTCCACCAACACAAATTGTCAACCTTCATTCAACTGATGCTGTTTTATCTTGAGATAAAACTGTGTGTTTTTCAAAAGAGGGGAAATTTGTTTCCAAGTGTGAATTTGATTAAAATACCATAACCTTCTAAACCCTTGACAAGTATCATTAATCAATAATGTTTTCTAATCTGGAGATATGAATGGTCCTTCTTGACACCCTAACCTATGGGGAAAATTTTTATCAAATATCTTAGATATTAAACATCTTTTTGTAAAATATAGTTCCAGGTTTAAATGTGTCTGGCTATGTACTGGATCTAGAATTGAGTAGTTTTCATCTGCTGGGCCTGCGGCAGAGAGGGCTGTCACTGGAACTTAATACTCTCAGGAAACCACAGCTACTTACCTTCCCTCAGCAAGGCAGTTACCCTCCAGCTTCAAAAATGGCCTAGCCTCAGCAAGAGAAAGATATTAACATGTTTTTACTCAAGAGGACAATCTTGTAATCTCAGTATTTTAGTAGAGAAAAGGACTAAAAACCCAACTCATTCAGCTCAGAAAACCATACAGGCTCGTTATAGACCACAACCTGCATGGCAAACATCACACATTGCAGATCTGACTGAACATTGGATATGATTAGTGTTGCTCATCTTTTAAAAAGCAATACTTTAATAAATCAGTTGGAGCTGTCTATTCAAATATAATGTTGCTCCTGTCACACTGTTCGGAAAATCCATGACTTGACTCTGAACAAAGATACATATTTAAAACTCTTAATGAAGGTATGTACTCAAAACTATAGAACATTTGACTGAGAAAAGAACTGAATATTAAAACTGGAGGAACAAAACTGCCAAAGGGTGTACTGACAGTGAAATGTTTGATTTAGTGAATTGTGTATTAAACTGCGTGTGTGCATGCTAAATTGCTTCAGTGTGTCCAACTCTTTGCGACTGCATGGACTGTAGCCCGCCAGGCTCCTCTGTCCATGGGGTTCTCCAGGCAAGAATACTGGAGCGGGCTGCCATGCCCTCCTCCAGGGGATCTTCCCAACACAGGGATTGAACCCATGTCTCTTTTGTCTCCTGCACTGGCAGGCAGGTTTTTTTTTTTTTTTTTTTTAACCAGCTGAACCACTAGGGAAGCCCCTAAGATAGACTATCATTTCTCACTTCACAGAACCTACTGTGTAATTCTAATTCCCAATGAAATTAAGATTTCCTACAAAAAGCTAGATGGAAGCTGCAGTGGGAAATGATTAAAATTTGTGAAATTTCTAGCTTAAAACCTGGCATACAGCAAGCATGCCCTACATGTTATTTCTTTTCCTCTTGACCATGCTAAACTGTGTTCTATTTTAAATAAATTAGAAGCAGAAGAGGGCAATTTGGGGGTCAGTGACTTAATTCTAAAGGTAAAGAGGAATTATATGTGCAAATGCAAAATACACAACTCAGTAATTTTATAATCAAGTTATCAGTAGAAAATATACAGGCTTAGGAAACATCCAGGCTTGGCTGACCTAGATTTGAACATCTGTCACATATTTACAAATTTTGTTGATTAGGGTAGATTAATTTACCCAAGGTTTTTGTTTGGGTAGATTTTTGCTTAGTTGCAGTTTATATCTATATCTATATCTATATAGACATCTTGATGATGCTGTCAATATCACGGAGGAGTCGTTGGACAAATGCTCCCCAAGGGGTCCAGTCTGACTCCATTCTGTTCGTTGATGCTACTGAGGTGTACCAGAATTCTGGTATAACTGTAGAAATGCAAGATGAGATGGACAGACTGCAAACAAGTATACAGAACACAAAACAGGTGCACCAAAGTGAAGGTCAGGTTAGAAAGCTTAGCTCCAAACCACTGAGACCGACTTGAAACACAACTATTCCACTTTTGTAAACAAGTGTTGTGTCTCAGGTTCTCTATTAGAATTTCCCGACTTGGTGATATATTTTGGTCAACCAGAAGAGTAGTACACCCCTCACTAGTCATGTGAGTGATTTGGCAAACATTTCCCGAGGCTGCTGTCACTGAAAGTGGTGTCACCCTCAATGTGAAAAGAGAGATCAGTTTTCAGAATTACAGTGCCTTAAATGAAGTTATAACAGGAGTGGTCTGTGTAGCAGGGAAAGCAGTATTCCATCCAAATGGTAAGGTTGTCAACAGTCACATTTCATGAAAGAAGAATGAAATATGCATCGTATTTTCACATCTAGAGAAATTGTGCATCAAGAAGACTCACGACTGGGTGGATGTTTATGGCGGCAAAGGTCCAGGCTGCATGGTGGGAGGTGGATGGGCGAGGGGCACCGGAGGAGCAGTAGCTTTGCCTAAGCATGATCTCGAAGATAGGAGGCGCCTTCAGTACTGGTGAAGATAACAATGAGCTGATAGACAATTTGAAGGAGGCTCAAAGCTGGTGGTGCAGGCTTTCCGAGCTATTGACCATGCAGACTATTACCTCAAAGAATTTAGAGAACGCACATGGCGTGGAAGCACAGCAACATCCACCTCTCTGCTCCGTGCATCTCTTTGGAGCTGATGGAGTCCCTCGACCTGCAGCCTGGCCTCTCCTTCTTGAATCTGGGCAGCGGCACTGGGTACCTCAGCTCCATAGTGGGGCTCATTGTCGGCCTCTTGGGTGTGAACCACGCGGTGGAACTCCATTCAGATGTGACAGAGTACGCAAAGCAGAAGCTGGACTTCTTTATCAGGACAAGTGACAGCTTCGACAAGTTTGACTTCTCTGAACCCTCCTTCGTTACTGGCAATGGCCTGGAGATTTCTCCGGATTGTTGTCAGTATGACTAGGTAGACTGCAGGCCAGGCGTGCAGAGGGAGCAGGAGCAGTACACGAAGAGTCTCCTCAAGGTTGGGGGCATCCTGGTCCCGCTGCTGCAAGAGAAACGACGGAGATAAACGCGCACTGGCCCTGCCGCTTGGGAAACCAAGAAGCAGGTTTCTTGGCTGTCTCCTCTGCTCTGCTGCTCTAGCCCTGCCAGTCAGTCAGGGAAGCCGAGGCTCGTCCAGTTACGTGACACCCCTGGCAGTTCACAGTCTCCAGGACCTGGCCCACATCGCCATCCGGGGCACCATTAAGAAGATCGTTCACCAGGAAGAAGGGAACAGAAACGGGAAACAGACTGAAGAACACTCCCAGGTTTAAACGAAGGCAAGTTCGCCGCCACCGAGTGGAAACGCTTGTCTTTTTGCACAAAGAGGTCTTTGCCAGTCGGATCTCCAACCCCCCTGACGACAATGGCTCTGGAGACCTGGAGGAGGAGTGGTGGGAAAGAAGAGGTGACCACCCCGCCAGAGGCCAAGCCTGGGACCCCGGTGAACTTCCTGAACCTCTCTTCCTCAGAGAAGGTCCTGAGCCTCCCTCTGCCAGATCCCCTGATGTACTACCTGCTTTATTACAGAGTAAAGTAGGTCTGTGGTCCAGGGAGGAGGCCCAGCCTGCCTGGAGCACCACCCGTGCAGGTGCACTGGGGAAGCAGGGGCTGGGCTCTGCATCCCCTGTCCTTGACTGTCCTCTAGGACACTCCTGCCTCTGTCTGATTTCTGTGAACATAGTCTACTAGGTAAGATGCAAGAGAGAATGTTTTCTCAAATGGGCGCGTGCCCCTGGAGGAGGCGCTGACTTCCGGCTCTCAGGAAACACTGAGGTCTGTGTGCGAAGGTGGCTGGGAGACTGTTCCTTACGCCAGGTACCCGTGTCTGCATCAGAAAGGAAAACTGAAATTGAAATTAACCTGTCTTGCTTATAAAATGTGAGACAGAAAGCACAGGTTTCTACGTGTATAAAATCTTTTCTGAGTGGGACACGCTGATGTCCAGGTTTGAATTTTACAGTATCTACCTCCTTATTACTGGCACTGAGTTTCACTAAATCTTCACTATCTGGAGCGGGGAGACACAGAAAAGCTCCCTTATTTTAAGTAAAATAACGATATCTTACATGAGTTGTCAATTGTAATTTAGAAAAATAAAAAACTGATGGGGGGAGGAATGAAAGTATGAAGTGACCAGATGTCTTTGTGGAATTGCAGAAGAATTCCACGGAACTTTTTGTGCCACCTTCATTACCTTTAGAAGAATCGGTGTTGAGTAATACCCTCAAAGAAAATCCTGAAGAAGCATATCAGTGTTGTGTGTAAGAAAGAAGCTACATTGCTTGTACTGCAGTGACAGAGATGATCATCGGTTCAGCTTTGAGTTGATGGTGTCTGAGGCTCCATCCTCAGAGCAGGTGGAAGGAGCTGGCCATAGGAAGTGGACTGGGATGCTGGGGTTGGCCCGTGGAGTTTTCTTTTCAGTTGTCTATTTTTCTGTAATCACATTACAGTACTGACTCATACATTTTATCTTTTGTAGTTCTGGAGAAAAAGATTTGTTAGTTTTGGAATTTTTCTTAAGAGCAAACATAAATGATCCGTAGCTCTATTGCACCAGAGTGGTTTTACTCACAGTGGTATGTGCAGCCCGTCTTCTCCAGGCCTGGATGTTGAGAGTTTCCTGTCTTGTCACATCCCGGGTCTCCATGCGAGGCCATTTTGTTAGGTGGCAGGATGTTTACAGGTGACACTGCTTCTTCTGAAACATTGGTTCTTGTCAAACTTTTCAATTTTATCCAAAGGCTAGTATGAAATGTTAATAGTAAATCCAAAATCAGAGTGCTGATGGAAGATTAATCATTCAGATTTTACGATTAATTTTATCCCTTAGCTTCCCAAGCGTTGCTGAGTTCAGTGCCTTTGTGGTTTCACTAACTTCATTGAGTTCTATTATTTTTTCCATTTATGCTTTTTTTAAAATTAATGGAATCATTTTATCACAGAATACTGTGTGCATGAGCAGCTGGGGAAATGTGGGCAGTGCCCTGAATTGGTACAGTTAAGCTATTGTAAAGAAGGTTTCTTCATGGCTTTGCTTATCTGCCTTTCACTGGAAGTCAAGCCTCATTCTCTCTCTCAGAGACAGAATCATGAGGTGAACTTACTTGCTAAGGCTTCTATTTGCAGATCTAATTGACCCTATTCTAATTGACTTGTAGAGACTTCTGCAACACATGGACATTTTTGGACATAATGTTAAGTACGTGGTATCTGAAATCTGTTATTATTAGATGGCGTGACTACATTTTTTTTTCCTATCATTGTATATGTGTTTCCCTATTTTTCAACCACGTTTGCCTTTATGCTGGATTGTAAAAACTCTTCACAATGCATAAGACATTATTTTCCCCTATATATATTAACCTTTTTCTAACATTCCTAACATTTCAACAGTATATGAACTGAGAACTTCAAGATGTTCAAGCTGGATTTAGAAAAGACTGAGGAACCAGAGATCAAATCGCCAACATCTGTTGGATCATCAAAAAAGCAAGAGTTCCAAAAAGACTGCTGCTGCTAAGTCGCCTCAGTCTTGTCTGACTCTGTGTGACCCCACAGACGGCAGCCCACCAGGCTCCCCCATCCCTGGGATTCTCCAGGCAAGAACACTGGAGTGGGTTGCCATTTCCTTCTCCAATGCATGAAAGTGAAAAGTGAAAGTGAAGTCGCTCAGTCGTGTCTGACTCTTAGCGACCCCATGTACTGAAGCCCCCCAGGCTCCTCCGTCCATGGGATTTTCCAGGCAAGAGTACTGGAGTGGGGTGCCATCACCTTCTCCGAAAAAGACGTCTACTTCTGCAGTCTTGATGTACTCCTTTCCCAATTTGAAACCAGTCCATTGTTCCATGTCTGGTTCTAACTGTTGCTTCTTGACCTGCATATAGATTTCTCAGGAGGCAGGTAAGGTGGTCTGGTATTCCCAACTCTTTAAGAATTTTCCACAGTTTGTTGTGATCCATACAGTCAAAGGCTTTGGCATAATTAATAAAGCAGAAAAAGACGTCTACTTCTGCTTTATTAATTATGTCAAAGCCTTTGACATAATTAATACTCCAATACTTTGGCAACCTGATGTGAACAACTGACTGATTAGAAAATACCCTGATGCCGGGAAAGATCGAAGGCAGGAGGATAAGGAGATGACAGAAGATGAGATGGTTGGATGGCATCACCAACTCTATGGACATGAGTTTGAGTAAGTTCTGAGAGTTGGTGATGGACAGGGAAGCATGGCGTGCTGCAGTCCATGGGGTTGCAGAGTCGAAAAAGACTGAGTGACTGAACTGAACTGAACATTTTGTATTTGCATGTTGGTTTGTGACTTTTACACCAGAATCTGGTTAAATATATATATATATATATATATATATATATATATATATATATATAAGAGAGTATATGATATGTGAAATAATTTGGTGTAGATCTATATTATAAACATAAAGGGAATCATCAGTGAGCTTCCCCGTGTATGAGCACATTTTTCTAGAGTTCAGTATGAGGCACTGCTTTCTTTTTTAAAAAACAGATGAATTATATAGTCTGTGTTGTCTGCAAGCTCTACATTGTAAACCATAGACATTGGCTGACTTTTATGTTTTGATTAGTCTGTAATTTTATATGTGATTTTTGTTTTGAAAGCAGTTAAGCCATAGACGTGCAAAACAAATAACAAATTTATAAATATTAAGTATGTCATATAGATATCTTCTGTGTACTTAATATTTTTGCCAGTCTGGAGCTTTCAGGAAATTAATGCAATAAATAGGAAACAAAGACTTTAATGAGCTGATATACAAAAGATATCAATAAAGATATTTAAGACACACACACACACACAAGAAGACTCATAACTTCAGCATACAAAGGCTCACTTTTCTCCAAAATAAGGAGTCCAGAGAAAGATATGAAAAGTTGGTGTGATGGCTATATAGACATGAGGCACCCAGGCTTGTAACATCATTTTTACATAGCATCATTCTTGCATCCTTCTCAGCATCATTCTTTATACAGCATCATTCTTAGCACCAGTCTTAGTGTGATTCTTTGCATCATTCTTAGTGTTATTATTTATACATCAGCCAGAGTGATCTTTGTTTTCTTTTTAAACTAAAATACACTTCACTGAGATGCATTTGTTTTTCTCTAATATCCTTTTTCTGCATCAAAATCCCTTCCATAATGTTATATTTTATTTAATCACTGTGTCTTCTTAGGCTACTCGGGCCTTTGCCAGTTTCTCAGGTATTTGGTAAAAGGTCCCTCAGTTTGTGTTTGTCTGGTGTCTTTTCAAGGTTAGCCTGGGGTTTTGTGTTTGGGAGAGGAAGCTGACAGAGGGAAGTGCAATTCTCAATACATTATGTGTAACTTATGTTCCAGCAACAGGATTTATCGTAAACGATGTTGACCCTGATCTCCTAGCTAGGGGGTGTTTACTGGTTTCTCCACTGAAATGTTAACTCCCTCCCTTCTCCTTCACACTGTATTTTGGGAGGCAGATTACCACAGATGCAGACCACAGTTCAAGGATCCCACCTCCTTGTGGGAGGGCATATCTATATAAATTTTTAGGTATTCTCTATGGGCTGCTTTTGCTTCTAGACCATTTCAGTGGGCAGGGCTAGGATATAAGCCTGTGTATTAATTGTGTGTGTGTGTGTACATATCCCATTAGTACCTACATCAAGCTGATGGTTCAACTATGTCCTGACTTCAAGCCAGGCATCCATGGTTCATTCTATCCAGCCCCCTTGTTTATCTCTCCAGAGCCATCTTCTAAATACAAAACTCAGAAAATTCCTCTTCTCTGTTTGAAGTCTATGGGCCTTCTCACCTTAGGATAAAAATTCAAACTCATACCTCTGGTTGACAAGGTCTTGTGCTACACAAATGTGCTGAATTCATCATTTATTTTCTTAACGATTAAAAACCATCTTTACTATCTGTGGGAGAGTAAAGAGCTTCCCCATAGTCATTTCTTAAAGATTGTGATGAGAAGGCAATCATATAATAAGCACTATGTTCATTTGTTTGAACTGCACATTTAAAGCCAAATATATTTTGTTAATATTTAATCAATTAACATTTAGTCAATTATTATCAATCACACTGGTGTTGTATTAATGTAAAAATAAAATAATATTAAATTTGAAGTAAAGTTTCTCAAACATTTGGAATCAGTTAGTCATGTTTTTTCAACACAAGAGACAACAAATTTAAGAAAAAAGCTGTTTTGTTGTTGTTGTTCAGTTGCTAAGTCTTGTCCGACTCTTTGCAACCCCATGGACTGCAGCATTCCGGAGTTTCCTGTCCTTCACTATCTCCCAGAGTTTGCTCAAGTTCATGTCCACTGAGTTGGTGATGCCATCCAACCATCTCATCCTCTGTTTCCTCCTTCTCTTCCTGCCCTCAATCTTTTCCAGCATCAGAGTCTTTTCTAATGAGTCGGCTCTTCACATCAAGTGGCCAAAGGCTTGGAGCTTCAGCTTCAGCATCAGTCCTTCCAACGAATATTCAGGACTGATTTCCTTTAGGATTGACTGGTTGGATCTCCTTGCAGTCCAAGGGACTCTCAAGAGTCTTCTCCAACACCACAGTTCAAAAGCATCAATTTCATGTGTGTATGTGTATGTGCCCCCACACACAGTCATATCAGGAAGCTATACAATGGCAGTTCTTGACACTCATATCTACATCAAGCTCAAGAGAGGGCTTGAACAATAAATAAGGTTTAATGTGTCATTAGTTTCTCTAACAAATCTTTATGAGGATGACATTTCTAATTCAGAGTTACATTTTTAGGAAGAGAATGCTGGGACCTTTGTTAAACAGGGAACAGGAAAGTGGTATCTCAGAATTGCCTTTGAAAACTTTGAAGACATTTTTCAGGTTAGATAAATAAATAAAACCTAAAAGTTGGAAGTTTAAAATTTAAGCTTGGAAAAGGCAAATAAAGGATTTCCTATCTTTTCTTTGGTTTTGTTCACCCCTGGAATACATTTCTGATTCTCTATTGTTGAATTTAGATGTGGTTTTTAAAAGACATAATAAGTGGGTAGATGGACATGAGTTTGAGCAAGCTTTGGGAGTTGGTGATGGACAGGAAATCCTGGTATTGCTGCAGTCCTTGGGGTTACAAAGAGTCGGACATGATGGAACAACTGAACTGAACTAATAAGTTGGTAAAACTCAATTATTCAACTGGCAAGATTTTCCACTGTTTATTTTTTAAGAAATGACGATAGCACTCAATAACGGAAAAAAAAAAAGTCATCTCAGGACTAAGTGAGAGAGTCAGGCTTTTCAATGTAATACAATATGCTAAACTATGCCTTCCTGAAGAATTTAAGAAATCATGTCACTCATTTGGATAATGTAAGTGTGCGTTTGTTCCCTGGGCAGAGAACATACCTAACTGTTGACCCTGTGGCCGTTCCTGGATGCGACTGATGAACAGCTGATGGTTGTGTCCGTGACTCACCAGCTTCATATGCGTCACTGCCTCTTTCAACCATAAAGTGTGTTGTGACCAGTTGTCTATGAATAAACAGTCTGAAGACTGGCACTAAGGCATTTTCTTGCTGTATTTATGCTGATTCCAAACCACAGTTTCAGCCTCCTCCATGACACATGAAAAAGTCGCTCAATAAGTAAAACACCTTTCTCACGCAACAAAAAGCAGAGTCAGTGCCCTTCCTGAAATTGTTCTGTTCTCGTGTGTATGCTGAGAGCTGGTCCAGCTTCACCTGGCTTCTTCCAGAGGCCTGAGTACAATCACTCTTCTACTAATTGCAATTTCCACAGTGTCATACAATACACGGTCTGGTCAACATTAGCATGGTTTCTGCCTCAGTCATAGGCCCTTTTCACTAACGTTGGTGCTAGTTTTTAAACTTCTCTGTAATAGACTTACTTGGATACTTTGAGCCATGACTAGTATTCCTTTAAGTGACATTTCTCTAGTTTGGGTCTCTTCTATGTCTTCTGGGTGGAAAAAATCCATTTCTTATTATAAAACATGCTTTTGATCATGTTATAGACAGCCAAAATTTTTGGAAAAACAAAATGATACACATTTTTCTGGCTTTATGCTATTTTCTGACAAAATTTATGAAAGATAATATACAAGGAACTAAGGATTTTTGATATCATATAATTTAACTTATATGCAGAGTACATCATGAGAAACGCTGGGCTGGAAGAAACACAAGCTGGAATCAAGATTGTCGGGAGAAATATCAATAACCTCAGATATGCAGATGACACCACCCTTATGGCAGAAAGTGAAGAGGAACTCAAAAGCCTCTTGATGAAAGTGAAAGTGGAGAGTGAAAAAGTTGGCTTAAAGCTCAACATTCAGAAAACTAAGATCATGGCATCTGGTCCCATCACTTCATGGGAAATAGATGGGGAAACAGTGTCAGACTTTACTTTTTGGGGCTCCAAAATCACTGCAGATGGTGACTGCAGCCGTGAAATTAAAAGACACTTACTCCTTGGAAGGAAAGTTATGACCAACCTAGATAGCATATTGAAAACCAGAGACATTACTTCACCAACAAAGGTCCGCCTAGTCAAGGCTATGGTTTTTCCAGTGGTCATGTATGGATGTGAGAGTTGGACTGTGAAGAAAGCTGAGTGCTGAAGAATTGATGCTTTTGAGCTGTGGTGTTGGAGAAGACTCTTGAGAGTCCCTTGGACTGCAAGGAGATCCAACCAATCCACCCTAAAGGAGATCAGCCCTGGGTGTTCTTTGGAAGGAATGATGCTAAAGCTGAAACTCCAGTCCTTTGGCCACCTCCTGCGAAGAGTTGACTCATTGGAAAAGACTCTGATGCTGGGAGGGATTGGGGGCAGGAGGAGAGGGGGACGACAGAGGATGAGATGGCTGGATGGCATCACTGACTCAATGGACGTGAATTTGAGTGAACTCCGGGAGTTGGTGATGGACAGGGAGGTCTGGTGTGCTGCGATTCATGGAGTCGCAGAGTCGGACACGACTGAGCGACTGAACTAACTAACTAAAAACACTTTTTAGATAATTATAATTGTGTTTTCTATTCAGAGTTTACTTCGTAAGAGTCTGGGTGCGACCAAAACATTTAAATATTTACTTCTCACTTGAATTTGAAATCACAGTCCATGACTCATATTCTCCATTTACATTGTTATTTTCAGTTTTTATTTTTATACTTTATGTTAGTATTTTCTTCACATTATTTTTTGTGAAATAATTATTACTTTTTGCTATAATTAATCCTTTTGAGTCACTGATCCATAAGCAGTGTTTTAATAACAATGTGTTAATGTTAGAAAATAAAGGAATGGTGTATGACTCTTATGAAAACAAGTTGCCCAGGAGCAATGGTGCCCCTGATTCAAGGTTCACTTCCTGCTCATGCTCATGCTCATGTCTACCATCAGGTGCAAAATGTAAGAGTATGTCAAAAAACAGGATACAGATAAACCATGCTTTATGCAATAAAAAAATTAATGAAGTAAATGAACCCAGAGCCTGTTATACAGAGTGAAGTAAGTCAGAAAGTGAAAAATATAGTATATTGTGTTTATATGGAATCTAGAAAGATGGTACTAATGAACGTTTTTGCAGGGCTGCATTGGAGACGCAGACAGATTTATGGACGGGGCAGGGGGCGGGGGAGAGGATGAGATGAATGGAGAGAGTACAGTGGAAACATATACACTACCACATGTAAAATAGATAGCCAATGGAAATTTCCCAATGACTCAGGGAACTCAAACTGGGACTCTGTAGAAACCTAGAGGGCTGGGAAGTGGGATACAGGAGGGAGGTTCAGGAGGGAGGGGACATATGTATTACCTATGGCTGATTCATGTGATGTATGGCAGAAATCAAACCAATATTGTAAAGCAATTATACTTCAGTTACAAATAAATAAATTTTAAAAATATAAAAAAGCTTTGTTGTTTGGGAAAAAAATCAAAAATAATGCAGAAATGCTTGATAAAATAAAATATCAACGTCTTAAATTAGGATCAGTATTACTGATGTTTATTTTTTTGCTCAGATACCTATATAGCAAATACAGGTAAACTATCTGCAAAATACAGACAAAATCTCTAGGTAAAACAATTAATAAGATATTTATTGACTATGCCAAAGCCCTTGACTGTGTAGATCACAATAAACTGTGGAAAATTCTGAAAGAGATGGGAATACCAGACCACCTGACCTGCCTCTTGAGAAATCTGTATGCCGGTCAGGAAGCAACAGTTAGAACTGGACATGGAACAACAGACTGGTTCCAAATAGGAAAAGGAGTTCGTCAAGGCTGTATATTGTCACCCTGCTTATTTAACTTATATGCAGAGTACATCATGAGAAACGCTGGACTGGAAGAAACACAAGCTGGAATCAAGATTGCCGGGAGAAATATCAATAACCTCAGATATACAGATGACACCACCCTTATGGCAGAAAGTTAAGAGGAACTCAAAAGCCTCTTGATGAAAGTGAAAGAGGAGAGTGAAAAAGTTGGCTTAAAGCTCAACATTCAGAAAACGAAGATCATGGCATCTGGTCCCATCACTTCATGGGAAATAGATGGGGAAACAGTGGAAACAGTGTCAGACTTTATTTTTCTCGGCTCCAAAATCACTTCAGATAGTGATTGCAGCCATGAAATTAAAGGACGCTTACTCCTTGGAAGGAAAGTTATGACCAACCTAGATAGCATATTGAAAACCAGAGACATTACTTCACCAACAAAGGTCCGTCTAGTCAAGGCTATGGTTTTTCCAGTGGTCATGTATGGATGTGAGAGTTGGACTGTGAAGAAAGCTGAGCACCGAAGAACTGATGCTTTTGAACTGAGGTGTTGGAGAAGACTCTTGAGGGTCCCTTGGACTGCAAGGAGATCCAACCAGTCCATTCTGAAGGAGATCAGCCCTGGGGTTTCTTTGGAAGGAATGATGCTAAAGCTGAAACTCCAGTCCTTTGGCCACCTCCTGCGAAGAGTTGACTCATTGGAAAAGACTCTGATGCTGGGAGGGACTGGGGGCAGGAGGAGAAGGGGACGACAGAGGATGAGATGGCTGGATGGCAGCACTGACTCGATGGATGTGAGTCTGAGTGAACTCCGGGTGTTGGTGATGGACAGGGAGGTCTGGTGTGCTGCGATTCATGGGGTCGCAAAGAGTCGGATACGACTGAGCGACTGAACAGAACTGAAATGAATCAAAGTTGAGGAATTTTTATAAATCAAATTGTTTCTGCATTCTCTTCTGAAACAACCAGAGTAGTTGTGAACCAATTGATCAACAACTGGAGATTAAAAGCAAATTAAATTCTAAGAAAATTCATTGTGAAAAATGCGTCCATTCAGTGTTTTCTGATGGGAAGGACTTGTATTTTGTGTCTATGAACTTCTGTTTGATTATAGTCACCCCTCATTATGGGCTTCCCTGATAGCTCACCTGGTAAAGAATCCACCTGCATTGCAGAAGACCCCAGATCAATTCCTGAGTTGGGAAGATTCCCTGGAGAAGAGACAGGCTACCTACTCCAGTATTCTTGGGCTTCCCTGGTGGCTGAGATAGTAAAGACTCCACTCCAATACAGGAGACCTGGGATCAATCCCTGGGTAGGGACAATCCCCTGGAGAAGGGCATAGCAATGCCCTCCACTATTCTTTCCTGGAGAATCCCCACAGACAGAGGAGCCTGGCAGGTTACAGTCCATAGGGTTACAAGGAGTCGAACTTGACTGAGTGACTAAGCACAGCATATCCTCATTACCTGTAAACTGGACTCACATGTCAGTTGCTGCCATTATATGTAGTGAAGGATATTCTGTTCTCTATTTTCCTTTCATTCATAAAAATAATAGCTTCTACAATTACATTTTTCGAAACTCTGTCATGACATAAGTGGATCTTTCTATTTGTTTGATCATACATAAGCATTTGAAATAGAGAATAAAACATTCCTGTTTTGTTTAACTTCTCTTTTACTTGGACTTGTTGGTACATGAATCAGTGATGCCATCCAACCATCTCATCCTCTGCTGCCCTCTTCTCCTATATGAAGTCATTCATATCCAGGTGAAAATATATTTAATGTTTTATATTTTGGTTTGGGATTTTGTTTGAAACATGTGTGAGCATATTCAAAACTGTGCAGTAATGAATCATACATTTGGAATTTAAGCCCTAGGCTTCCTACATCAAAGGCAAATTTCGTTCAATAGCATATAAAATGTTTATGATTCCTGAGCAAATGAAATCAGTTAAGAGATTATGCGTGCAACATAGTTAATGTGCCAGAAAAAGATTAAAGACAAATACAACATGGCATGAAATCCCACATCATGGAAAGCATGAGGCCGTGTTCAATCACTCTTTCCATTAATAGCAAGAGCTAGGGGGCTTGCCTCCTGCGACAGGAACACTTGGGCAACTGTCACAGTGATTAAACCACCATCTCCCCACCTCCAGCTCCACTCCCTAGGAGTCCTGGGAACACCTTAAACACGAGCTGTCAGTTGGCAGCTCAGATTTGAAGTGTGAGAAGTCTGTCCAAGAATATGATGTCAAAGCAGTCTGGTCACTAGCAGGTGGGAAATTCATTTTTTTTTTTTTTTAACTAAAGAATGTAATCAGATTAAATTCAAACGGTTGGCAAGGTGAGAGTACTAAAGACAGCTTCTATGTGAAATATTTCACCTGCTCTTTTCCCTTTCCATTAGTTTGATGTCTTGAAGACATCTCAAGTCAAAGTAACTCAAAAAAGCAATTAACATTACCTATCATATTAAAGAAGAAACTCAAGGCAAGACAGACATAGTGATATCGGTTGAAAAAAAATGTACATTAAGACATGGACATATTTTGAACACATATCATACTTAAATATTTCAAAAGAAAAGTGATTTCAAATTTGTGTTTTTAGCAAGCAATCTTTATGATAAGTTGGGCTAATTCAGAAGAAATACTTGCCACTGCCGAGAGAGAGAGAGAGAGAGAAAGTATTGATTTGATTTCTTTAAAAGAAACATAGCTTCTGTAGCTGTTTAAATGTTTCCAGGAAGTCAGTGAGGAAGGCTGAGTTGGGGGACTGTCTGGCTTTTATTTTGCTGATTTAATTTCAAAGCCCTTCTCTCCCCGTAGATGATGAATGGGAAGCATCTATCAGGTAGATGGAAAGTAATAGAGCTAGAAATGTGGTTTTCAGCTTTGTTCAGAAAGATACTGGTGACTTGAGAGAGTCATTACACATGAATATGAGTCCTGAAGGAATCTGTTTTGTCACCACATTCGGGAGATGGGGACGAGATGGTGAAGAAATATGTCCCTATTACTGAAGCAATGTTACTACAGGAGTGAATCACTTTAAGTGGATGGAATATAAATTAGTAATATGTCTCGTGGGGAAGATACAGTCCTCAGTGCCTCGTAAGTAAGTGGGCTTCTGGTTAAATAGCTACAAGGCTGCTACTCAATGAAACAAAACTAGATAAAAGGGGGAAGTAGTTGATAATCAGTTCAGGATAATTTTTAAGAAGATGCATGAGCCTGCTGGAAGGAAAGGAAACCTGATCCATTATTTGCTGCAACTTGACAATGAGAGGAAGATGACAACCTTGGATTTCCAAATACAAAGGATCAGTAATAATAATGATAAAAGTTTTTATTTCTTTAAGTCAACTTGACATATAGAGCAGCTTCAGGTTCACTGCAAAACTGAGTGGAAAGTGCAGAGTTCCCATATACAATCCGCCCCCATGGACTTAGCCTTCCCACCATCAACACACAGCACAGAATGGAATATTTGTCACAATTTGTGGATCTGTGTTGACACGTCTCTACTACTTCATTTTGACGTTTTGTTCATACTAAAATATATACTCGGTTTACATGATTTATTTATATTTTTACACAATTGTAGGTTCACATGCAGTTGTCGGAAATATTACAGAGAGAATCCACATATCTTTTACCCCATATTACCCAGTGGGGTCACCATGCTTGACTAGAGTGCAGTCATACAGTAGGAAACTGGGGTTGATACAACACACTGGCTGTATGTGAAGGTCATCATTCTATATGCAGTCCAGTGTGTGTGTGTGTGTGTATGTGTGTGTGTATATTTCATTCTTTGCAATTTATCACATGTGCAGATTCATAGAAAACCACTGCAGTTGAGGTGGAGGACACTTCATCACAGAGTCCTTTGTGCTGCCTTTTATAAGCCATTTCCACCTACCCCCAGAGCCTGCTGCTAAGTCACTTCAGTCGTGTCCCATCAGCCCACCAGGCTCTCCCACCCCTGGGATTCTCCAGGCAAGAACACCGGAGTGGGTTGCCATTTCCTTCTCCAATGCATGAAAGTGAAAAGTGAAAGTGAAGTCGCCCAGTCAGATCCGACTCTTAGCGACCCCATGGACTGCAGCCTACCAGGCTCCTCCGTCCATGGGATTTTCCAGGCAAGAGTACCGGAGTGGGGTGCCATTGCCTTCTCTGACCCCCAGAGCCTAGAAACCACAAAAGCCTTGCTCATGTTTGTAAGTCATGTCATTTCAGTACTTTTATTTAAGTGAAATCATAAAGTGTGTAATCCTTTTGGATTACTTTTTTCACTCCATGAAATCCCCTTGAGATCCATCCCAGTCTGTGTGTATTAACAGTTTCTTCCCGTTATTGCTACATGGCCTTCCGTGGTTAGTGGCGCCCACTGTGTTTAACCATCCAACTGCTGAAGGACATGCGTGTTGTTTCCAGAGCTTGCCTGTTAACATAAAACTCTTAGAAGCATTCATATCCAGGGTGTTACATGTGAAGATATATTTCTATTTCTCTGGGATAAATGCCCAGTAGCACAATTGCTGGGTCATGTGGTAAGGACAGATTTAGTTTGTCAGGAATTGTGAAACCGTTTTCAGAGTAGTTACAGTCTTACGTTCCCAGCAACAATGTGAGTGACAGAGTTCTTCCACACATGATGTTAGCCTTTGATGCTGTCACTTAAAAAAAATTGGCCATTCTGATAGGCATGTAGTGATCATTTGTTGTGGTTTATCTTGCATTTACTTAATAGCGAATGATGTTCACCAAATTTTCATGTGCTTAGGTACCATCTGTAAATCCTCTTCAGGGAGATGTTTTTTCATACCTTTGATTTTATTTGAGAATCTTTTCTGTTTTATCCTTTACATTTAGATTTACAACCTACCCATGATTGATTGCTTGTCTGATGTAGAATAACAATTTTCAGAAGGTTAGTAGATAATTTTGTGCAAGTTTACACAAGTTAAAATCACATACATTCTTATAAACACAGAAAATTTCTAGAAGGATACAAGGAGCTATTAAAAGTGAATATTCCTGTAAAACTGATATCATCAGGTATGGGATCACTCTTTTTTACACAAATTGAGCAGAATACACAATGGTAGAAAACTTAACATCTGTCTCTTGCCAAATAGACTTCTAAAATCATTATTTTGTAGGGTTAAGAAAAGATAGTGATGAAAATGCAACAGGAAGAGTCTCTTAGGGACCAATGCTATCTTTTTTCTTTACCATTGTTGTGCCAAAGACAAAAATTAAAAAACATGCTGAGAATCAGTACCTTGCCCTTAAAATGCCACATGGACCATCCAGAGAAACAGTGTGATTCTTCTCAGCTACATTGGGCTTTTTAATAAATTGATATGAAAACAAACAAACAAACATGCCGAGAATATGCCATGTAATAAAGCCTGGAGGAATTGGGGAGCTCCTTCAAAATCCTGACTGTGATTTTCAGCTGATAAAACTAATTAATCAAGTCTGGCTCAAGTTCAATTTGATTTTTTTATGGTTTGACTTGGTGTTGAAGGTATCTTTGGAACAAACCTGTAAACATTTCTATGCCTGATGACTTTCAAAGCCAGTACTTTAATAACTCAAAGCACAACAGAATATTTTTACAATACAATCTGAGAATATTATGGCACTTTAGTGCAATTCAAGTTAGGACTTTCTTTCCTTATTCTGTTATGTAGGAGAAGAACAGTGAGTCAAGACTAGTCAAAGTTTTCCTGAAGAAAGCTTTATAGCCAACAGTAGAATGAAGAAAAACATTAAAAAGATGTGATTTTTCCCTAGCTAATATCTAAATGTCCTGCTCCACTGTTGAAATGAGGTACTTGGCTGAATATTGACCTAAAGATGAATTGTATCAAGAAGCAAATTAAAGCATTGATAAGATGTTGATGTATACTTACTGCCCTAGCATTCAGATAAAATTTCAGGTTTACTGTATATGGAATTGAGGTTTATTATCTCATGTTTTGAGGTCCAATTTTAAGGTCTTATTTTTGCATGAATGATGGCAATGACAAGACTTTCAGCAAGTTGAACTTGCTGCCTCCAAGTGAGGTCAACCTACCGAGTGTGGGGGTGGCATCCATGCTCACTGGAAAAGGTAGGTTGTGATCCTTGGTGAGGGTGGGGTTAGCGTTAGGGTTCAGTCAGTCAGTTCAGTCATGTCTGACTCTTTGCAACCCCATGGACTGCAGCATGCCAGGCCTCCCTGTCCATCACCATCTCCCGGAGTTTACTCAAACTCATGTCCATCGAGTTGGTGATGCCATCCAACCATCTCATCCTCTGTCGTCCCCTTCTCCTCCTGCCCCCAATCCCTCCCAGCATCAGAGTCTTTTCCAATGAGTCAACTCTTCGCATAAGGTGGCCAAAGTACTGGAGTTTCAGCTTTAGCATCATTCCTTCCAAAGAACACCCAGGGCTGATCTCCTTTAGGATGGACTGGTTGGATCTCCTTGCAGTCCAAGGGACTCTCAAGAGTCTTCTCCAACACCACAGCTCAATAGCATCAATTCTTCAGTGCTCAGCTTTCTTCACAGTCCAACTCTCACATCCATACATGACCACTGGAAAAACCATAGCCTTGACTAGACGGACCTTTGTTGGCAAAGTAATGTCTCTGCTTGGGACCTGTCTTGGTGATTGATTTTCTTCTCCCTTTGCCCTCACCCACATGGCACCAGAGATGAGAAATCATTTTGAGGCAGATATAAAGACCTGCTCATCTTATGACCGTAATTCAAGCCCCAAAAATAAAATTTGACTTTGTAATATTTTACTACCAAGTTCTACAATGCAAAGAAAGATGACCATCCCACCCTACATTCCTGGCAACTTATGTGACCATCCTAAGGCCATGGGGCAACAGTTTCACAGTCTAAACACAGTCTTGACTGACCCTTCACTCTTGGTATCTATTTTCTTGCTGGTATTCAGAACTACCAGATATCCTATAATTTAATACTTATTCTCATTAGCCTTCAGTCAATTAGAGCAGATATTAACTCCTTGTTTCTGATACCAGTTACTGTAATGGTCAGGTTATTCATTGCAGACCACTGCATTCTTTTGTTTTAGCTTAAGAAAGGAGAGATTTAAGTGATGTGACCTATCAAACTTAAATGGAATGATTAATAATTTACAGAAGTTGGAGAGAGAGTGCATGTAGGTGTAAGAATTACATGTAAGCAAAAGGATAGTATTCCAATGACTCTGCCTCTGTAAAGGGAATGAATCTTTGACATAAATAAGCAGAAACCTGGAGAAGATCTATTTTATCATTGCATTTATGTTCTAAACGTTTTTGCTAGGAGTTTTTATCGCTCAGTTATCTATAGGATTCTTCTGACTGGTAACATGGTTGAATGGCTAAGCATTTTGGAAATGGTACAAAGGATCTTTTTGATAACCTGTCTACTGCACTGAAGTCTCTTAAGGACTTCAGGGCAGCCAGAACATTGCATTTCTTAGGCTTGCTATTTATTCCAAAGGCATTTCTTCTTGGGAGAAATCACTGAAATGGATGACCTTGTATATTATCAACCAAGACTGCCAATATCAACCTTAGTAAGTTTCATTTTGTTCTTTTACTACTAACTCAGTGGGTTATGACTTAGAATCAAATATCTTATCCTACCCTTTTCTCATCATAGATACGGATCAAATAATTGTACATACACCTGAGTGCTGCAGAGAGCATGGGCAATGTTTCGTTGCTGGTAGCGGTAGGGTCTCTTAACTCTTCATCTATAAGAATTCAAAATGCCTTGATAATTAAAGTCTGACACCACCCCCAGGATTGGAAAAGGATTAGCTCAAAACGCTATTTCTGTTTTCACGGATCGGCTATTGTGAAGAGCAATACTTACATTTTTAAAGAATTTGAAAGTGAAATGTAAAAGGGGCTAGCACTTACATGACAAATGTCATCACTGAAGAGCAGAGAAAGGTGTAAAAATTTGATTTGTGAAACATACGGTCTTGTCAAAGCAGAACTGATAGCCGTCGGATTGTTTCCAACTGAATAATTCACAAAAATTTGATAAGCAGACGAGTTCAAAAAAATACTGAACATGTGTAAAGGCTCCATATAGGCTGTGGGCTGTCACCTGAAAGTTCACGTGTGAGTGTTGGTGTGTACAGTGTTGCTGGGTGTGGGTAGAAGGGTTTAATGTCTTTGAGATGTGAAGAAACCTCCCCACACACCATGCAAGTGGAAAAGGAGATCACTACATTTGGCAGAAGGCTGGTGAGGACCCTGACTGCTGACGGCCAAGCCCAAGATGAACCTGCCACTTGATCAGAATTGGCTTTACGGAGTTTTGATCAAATGTTGGCTCCCCGCCTTCCCCGCTCCCCATGTATCAGAATTAATCTTGCCTAGGAGAGTTCTGAGAAGCTTCCCTGGTGGCTCAGATGGTAAAGAATCTGCCTGCAATGTGAGAGACCCAGGTTCAATCCCTGGGTCAGGAAGAGCCCCTGGAGGAGGAAATGTCTACCTTCAGTATTCTTGCCTGGGAAATCCCATGGACAGAGGAGCCTGGCAGGCTACAGTCTTTGGGGTCACAAAGTTGGACAAGGCTGAGCAACTAGCACAATAAGGAAAGATGGAAAAATATATTGATGACATTTTTAATCAAATTTGTTTTGATTCTATTTAGACTAGTTGCTTCACTTTGTATGTTATTCACCTTGGACTGTATAATGCTGCTTTGCAAAGAAAACCAGACTAAGAGTAAAAAGCTTGCTTCTCCTCAGTAGGACATGACTCAGTGTGTTAGACACAGGTTTATTTTTCAGCAGTTCATTTGCATTCTTGTGTGATAAATACAGTGTGGTTTCTTTGTTTAATATGATTTTAGGCAGCTGTAGAATCGTATGCTGCTGGCTTTAGAACACAAAACCATACTCATGAGGCTTCACAGTGTATTTCATCTTGGATCTTTGGTCTATTTCTCCTTGAATCTCTGTTGCCATGTAATTTGGTATGTGTTCTGCTCGTTCACATGTTAATAGATATTGTTATGCAGTCAAGAACTGAATGTACAGCCAGTTCCGTCTCAGTGGCTGTTGATTTATATTTGGAAGGAAGGAAAAGTAATAACCTTGCTTTCCAACATCTCCAGGTGAGTCTAAGCTGAGCACTGATGTGAAACCATTTAAGAGGGATCTATTCTAATACCAGATTTTTTAAAAATGTCATTTTCATGACATTTTGATGGTATTTACTCATTATGCTTTAAAATATTCTGTGATAATTGATATGGGAAAAGCATCTGAGAAAGAATGAATATATGTATATGTAGAACTGAATCTCTGTGCTGTACACCTGAAAGTAACACAGCACTGTAAATCCCCTATTCGCCTCTGTAAAATCAAAAATTAAATTAAAAAACTAAAAGTAAAGGAAGAGGTCTGAGATCACAGTGGGAACTGTCATTGTTTCTATAGTCTTGGGGTGAAATCAGTGAGTAAGTGGGGAGCCATGGTGAGCTTACATTCCTCCCCACCATGGAGGCTCCTCCGGGTTTGGTTTGTGTAGAGGGACCTTCGGAAGAGGCAGCAGTCAAAGCCTTGCGACCCCTCAGGCAACACAAATTAACTGAATCAGAAGCCTGATGACAAGGATGACTGTATATTGGTTCATCAGCTACACAGCAATGAGCCCGGACTGGCAGTTAACTCCAGTAACGAAGCCTAAGTAGATGCTATAAGGAGCATTAACCTGGGGCTCTTCATTCTGATGTCACACATGGTACTGCAGAGAGATGGACAGAAAATTGCCATGTTGTCCAACAGTCGCTTCATAACATTTCTATCTGGAATATAACAAGTCTGGTAACGCCTGTGTTACAGATGTGACACATCTGTATGAGGGAGCATCAGAGAAAAAGATGGAAAGATCTACAAAGTACAAGGCAGGTCTACAGACCTTCCGGTGCAGAATTTCTCAGTGATATACTCTGACTTTTGAGGCGATGAAACTCAAAAGCAGTGCTTCCTCTTCCTCTGAAATGCTGTGATTAGAACAACGCAAAACTAGGGACCCATGTAATGTAAGTAATGACTTGGGATAATTTTTAAAATAATTGATACCACTTTCTACATTTTGAAAATTGTCTAATAACAACAATAGACATAGAACAAAGAACATTGTATTTTATCTAAGTATAATAGGATAGAAAATAGCTTATAGGTAACTGTTATTATTTAGCAGCCAATTAGTAGAAACAGATAGTAGAGAATTATAGCATCTTAAAATGTTTTAAATTCTTTTCAGTATAAATATAGGTCTTTCATGAAATTATTTGAAAAGAAGTGGTAGAAGGAAATGATTTTTCCTCTCTGTGAGTTCTTTTCCAGCATAAGTCTATGCCTTTAAAATTATTTTTCAATACTAACATGTAGTAGTTGTTGTTCTTTAATTTCCCAAGGAAAATAAAGCTGTTTCTCCAAGGACTCTTAGAGTCACGTGCACACGGCATGAATGAAATCACCATGAACTTGCATGGCATCTATAGAAGGTCACTGAGAAATGGGACCAATCAATGCTGAAATAAGGAACTGAAGCAAAATTGAAAGGGACAATCTGATCCTAAGGAAAATATTTCCTTAACGAGTGTCAGACTATACTCCAAAACAAAATAAAGATTAAATTAGAAAATCTTAACTCATTTGTGACGCTAAATCATTTAATACCATCACCTTTTCTGCTTATCTGTTGATCATCTCAGGAATTTTCTTAGTTAGTGAAAAGAAAAAAGAAACCAAGTCATTTCTTGTACATTAGAGAATTCCATTTGTATTGATGTTTCCTTTGAATTATAAATTATGCATGGTACATGTCAGCTATGCTCTGTAATTTCCACTTAAAACTCAATAGTCTTGTATAAGGAGATATTCTCAGGCTCATTTACTTTGATGGAATATGTAATCCATAAGGAAACAGACTCTCTTGTCTAAGCTATCTTTATGATGTAAAAGTTATATGATATTAACATAATCAGACAATATAAAATACTTCTGATTGTTTCTCATTTAAGTGCATAAATATTAGAGAGGTGGGAGGAAAAAATAGAAGTAAAAACTAATATTCATTGAAAGCAAGGTACATGTAGATCTTTATTAGCTGTTATCTCACTAAATTCAAGTAATAAAGCAAGAAGTGGTATTTTTAGTCAATTTTCAGATTATGTGGGGCTTCCCTGGTGGCTCAGATAGTAAAGAATCTGCCTGAGAGTTCAGGAGACACAAGAGACATGGGTTTGATCCCTAGGTCAGGAAGATTCCCTGGAGAAGGAAATGGCAGTTCACTCCAGTATTCTTGCCTGGAGAATCCTGTGGACAGAGGAGCCTGGTGGGCTACAGTCCATGGGGTGGCAGAGTTGGACACAACCGAGAGACTGACACACAGGCTCCCCTGTCCACGGGATTCTCCAGGCAAGAATACTGGAGTGGACTGCCACTTCCTCCAGGGATCTTCCCAACCCAGGGATAGAACCTGCATCTCTTGTGTCTTCTTGCTGCGTCCTCACATGGCCTTTTCTTTATAAGCACCTCAAAGGAATGATCTCTGTTGTCTGTTCTCGTGAGGGAGTGGGTCCTGTATGATTTGGAACCTTATTTAACCCCAATTATCTCCCAAATTCCCAGCACTTAAGTGGTCGCACTGGAGGTTAGAGGGTATTCCGTACACTGGATCACTGCCATCCTACAGGGAACAGCAATCTTCTCATGAAAAGATACGGGGTTCCCAGATGTATTTTCCCTTTCTTTGTCTCTAATGAGTCTGCCAGCACTGCCTTCTGTGCACATTCAGAATGCTTTATCTGCCAAGACGATGCTCCAGGAAACACTGCTCTGACCCGGAAACTTCCTTCACAGGGTAAGAATGTGCAAAGGCCCATGCTGTTGAGTTTACTTGTCTTATTTCGAAACCCCATTGCTCACAAGCTATGGCCCGATGAATCTGGGAAGGGACCCTGGAAGACTCTGCTATGACCCTACCTGAGAGGTGGCATGTGGCAATTTGGATCCTCCAGGGAATGACTCTGAGAGAGAGTTTTGTGTCTGACATGGATCAGAAACTTGCTCTTTTTAGGTATTTCAGCATCTGTTGTTTTCTTTAATTTTGCTGTTACCTGGAGACCCTCACGGAGAAGGCAATGGCACCCCACTCCAGTACTCTTGCCTGGAAAATCCCACGGACGGAGGAGCCTGGTAGGCTGCAGTCCATAGGGTCTCGAAGAGTCAGACACGACTGAGCGACTTCACTTTCACTTTTCACTTTCCTGCATTGGAGAAGGAAATGTCAACCCACTCCAGTGTTCTTGCCTGGAGAATCCCAGGGATGGGGCAGCCTGGTGGGCTGCTGTCTCTGGGGTCGCACAGAGTCGGACATGACTGAAGCGACTTAGCAGCAGCAGCAGGAGACCCTCAAGCCCCATTCCTGCAGTTTTGATTCTATATTATGGTTTAGGGCTTTTTTGCCTCCTCTATTTTCTAATGCATAATTCAAAAGGTATAATAGGAACCTGGGTGGTCTTTCTTTGATTAAATTGACTCCTTGCTTACCATTGGGGGCTTCCCCAACAGCTCAGAGGGTAAAGAATCTGCCTGCAATGCAGGAGGAAGAAGACACGGGTTCAATCCCAGGGTCAGGAAGATCTCCTGGAGAATAAAATGGCAACCCACTCCAGTATTCTTGTCTGGAAAATTCCATGGACAGAGGAGCCTGGTGGGCTACAGTCCATGGGGTCCCAAAGAGTCGGACGTGACTGAGCAACTGAGCATGCACACTTCATTGACTTCAGCTCTGTTCACAGGTTTTGGAATCATATGTATTTAGAATTATTATTTTAACTGCCTTAGCAGTCAGGCACATATATCCTCAATAAGAATTCTTCCTGGAAAATAAAATGTGCATTAGACAGATAACAGAGATATGGGGCAAACAAAAAATAACACTGTTGTTGTAACCAAGCTAAGTGAGTATGTAAGATTCATCATCTTTCGTGCCATTGTTCACTTTTATTAAATGCATTGGGTGCCTCCCCAGGCATTCAACTTCTTCTGAAGAAGTTATTATTTCTTTACTCTAGTTGACAGGAAATTGATCAAATCTGCTTGTAGAAATCTAAATGATATCTGTAATATCAGTGAGTTGATCATGTTATTTTGAACCTGTCTAAAGCATTTTTCCAGAACTAAAGTCTTATAAATGAAATTTTAAGAAGTAAGCTTCATGATATTTTCAACCAGTAAATATATCATGTTATCTTAAAAGAATGGAGTACAAACAATTAAGTTTGTCCTTATGTATATATATAAGTACTTGTGTATATATACACTTGTGTATATATTTGTACTTGTGTGTATATATATGCACAAACTTCCAAGGTGGCTATATAATATTTTATATATATATATGAAATGTAGCAAAATATATTCTATAGTATATCATACAAAAAAGTATTTGGGACTTTTTATTTGGTTCCATTGAGATACATGCTTTTGAACTGTGATGCTGGAGAAGACTCTTGAGAATCTCTTGGATAGGAAGGAGATCAAACCAAGCAATCCTAAAGTAAATCAACCCTGAATATTCACTGGAAAGACTGATGCTGCAGCTGACCAATGCTTTGACCACCTGTCACAAAGAGCCGACTCATTGGAAAAGACCCTGATGCTGGGAAAGATTGAGTTCAGGAGAAGCGGATGACAGAGGATGAGATGGTTGGATGGGATCATTGACTCAAGACATGAATTTGAGTAAGCTCTGGGAGATAGTGGAGGACAGAGGAGCCTGACATGCTGCAGTCCATGGGGTTGCAAAGAGACGGACATGACTTAGCAACTAACCAACAATATCAACAACAACATTGATTAACCTTAATTTTTATTAGCAAAAGAAACTATACAGAAGGCTAGAAATTTAAGTTTAGGAATGTTGATCCCCTTCATTAGTATGAATTCACAACACAACACAAATCACTAAAGAGTACACAATTATTTGGTAATGAATTGTAATCATAAGTGACTTCCCAAAGAGTAAATTAAGTATTCATTAGAAAAAGTAATCACTATTAATTGCATTAATCATCTTAATTAAAAGGCAGAAAATGCATTTTTATATAAATTTGGGATTCCTTTAGTTTCAATCTTTGAAAAGTCTCAATTCTCTGGATTTTTTAAAAATAAAAATAAAAAGTAAAATGAGCATATGAATGTTTATTTACCTCTCGTTGCTGCAGTGTTTGAAGACAGTGAAGTGATTCTTCTCTCTGTGGTCTGTACTCATGTGAAGTTGTAGAGCCTAGAAAATAAACTCACTATTTCCAGAAAATAATGTAAAATCTTTTTCTGCCTCACATAATAGTTTATAAGATACATCTTTCATATTTTAACATTTAAATCTGTCCAGTGGGTGACATTCTAATTTCCTCAGTACAAGGTCATGACATGGACCACGATGGCTTCTGGGCTGCTGGACACCACATACATGATAAGACGTTGTTTCTGCATGTGTCTAGGAGGCTGTCTCAATGGGGGCTGACACCTGCACTGATGGATGAGTGAAGCAGATTGTCCTGCCCAGTAAGGGCCTAAATAGAAGGAAAAGGTGCAGGCAGGGAGGCTGGGCTCTACTGACTATGAACCGGGTATGGCTGTCCCCATTCTCCTGGCCCCAGGCCTTCAGATCCAGACTGGTGTCTACACCCTGGGCTCTCTCACTCCCAGGGCTCAGAACCACACCACCAACTGTCCTGGTCTCAGCTCGTGGACAGCAGCTCTTGGGCCTTCTCAGCCTCCAGAGTCCTGTCTGCTGGCACATTATTGGCTCGGGATTAGCTCTCCAATATGGTTAGATTTAGAGACTGATGCTCCTTCCATTAGTCAAGGGAGCTCTCAGATCTGAGCCAGTTTACAGATCCAGGGCCTGTGGAATGCAAGGGTGGAGCTGGGCTCCCTTGAGAAAACTTACATGGTCCCTCTTTCTCCATCCTTTCCCAAAGGGACCTGTGACTTTTCACCAGGGAAACTGTCCTTGAAAGGAAATGATCAGGGACTACTGGACACTGGATATTCTTCTTTCCTTTTTTTCCTTCATGAATTCATCTAATTTACTGAGTTCATTTGCCTTACATTTTAAAATCAAGATGACATTCATATAAGATTATACTGGCCATTTTAAGGGAACAATTCAGGGACGTTTAATACACTCACAGTGTTGCACAACCACCGCTTACATCTAGTTCCAAAACGCTTGTATCACCATTTGCCCCGAACCTCCCTAGGCTCACAAACACCCATTGGCAATCTGCATGGATTTTGTACAAATGGAATCATGTGATGTTCTGTGTCTGCCTTGTTTCAGTTCTCAGTGTGATAATTTTGAGGTTTATCACATTGTAGCATGTTTAAATACCTCATTTTTATGGCTGATTAATATTCCATTGTATTCATACACTACAGTGTGTGATCCGCTCATCCACTGATGGATGAGTCATTTCCACTGGGTCATCTCCACCTTTTGGCTACTGTGAATAGAAGTGCTATGAATGTGCCTACACAGGTGTTTGCTTGGGTACCAGTTTCATTTCTTTTGAATCGGTACCTAGGGCTGGATGGTGGGTTCATAGGGCAATTCTACATTTAATGTTTAGCAGCACCACCATCTGTTTCCACACGGGCTTCACTATCTCACATTCCCACTTGGAACACCTTGAGCTTCAGTTTCTCCATATCCTCCCCAGCACTGCTTATTCTCATTGCTCTGAGCTGGAGTAATCTTTCCATACTAGGCCAACTGCTTGCAGCTCTCTATTTTGCCATCTCCTCCAGTTTCCAGGCACCCAGTGGGGTCCTCTCCTGCCTTTTCTGAGCATGTATCCAGGCCTGGGCATGCAGTCTGCACTCCTGCTTTCTCTGGTGTATGTGGTGGTTGTTCTGAGTCCTCATTCCTGTAGAAGTCTTTCGCTGATCCTCCTCCTCACATCTGGGTCTGTCTGACCGCCATATCTGCTGTCCCCACACCAGACAGGCATAGGTGGTGGGCATCTCAAGATGTTCTGATGACACCAGTGCCACTCTCAGGAAAACAGCTCCAGCCCCAGGCAGCAGGGAGGAAAAATAAGGTCAACGTTTGTGCTTGTCCCTCAGGGAACTTCCGAAAGGTCAGAACACAAAATTTTAAGAATACATACTTTCACAGTATTTTAAAAACCAAGTCCACAGTAGCCTCTGAGCCATGGAGCCACACTATGAATGTGGGCCTCCATACCCATTGCTGAAGTCTCTCCTTTCCCACAGGCAGGACTGGTGGGCAGATGAATAGAAATATCACACTTTCTTACCAAAAATTACCTGTTCTTTGCATTATTAAACAGTCCTGTGGTTACTGGAAGTTTTAGATTAGTTTCTAGGATTCCAGGAAATTGATTCTCCGATTCTCTTTTAATATGAAATTCTCTTTATTACCTTTAAACATTTATTCTTTGCTTTCAAGTTTTAAGCTTAATCCTGGCTAAACCGAACTCTTGTCATCCTGTGCCTCAAATCAGGCTTTTCATGGTCTTGCCCATTGCTAGAAATGATATTTCTATCTTTTCTGTTTTATTTTTAGCTTGCCTTATTCTACTGGAATTGAGGCTTTACGTGATCAAGCCATCTGTTTTGTTCATTTCTATGTGCCTTATATCTAGAAACTATGATAGGCACTCGATGAATGTGTGGTGAATAGATGTCTAATGATCTTTCCACATATTTCTACCTGAATTTGTCAGTGTGAAAAAAGCTCTCCTATTTACACTGTAGCTTGTCTCATTGCAATCCTTATTACAGTCAGCCTCATTCCACTATTGTTTATGTTTTTAGGAAATTGCAGTTCTGGTCTGTAAATGCCTGGGGAATGAAATTTTCTTTACTTACCAGTTTCTTGCCAGGAATAGAATCTCAACTATTGTTCATCGTTTTTCAACCTCCAGCTGAATTCTAGAGGAGCAAAGAGCAGTATTATCCGTGAAGAAGCCGCTGGCTCGCATCACATAAACAGCCCGGCTTGTCCTCTGAACGGTGGGCGTCTACAGGTGGTCACCCCAGTGAGCACCTAGTGTTCACTCAGCACTAGGACCGTTAGTGGCCATTAGTGGTCACTCCACCTCCTTTCCTCCCTTCACACTTCAAAGGTCTGACAGAGCACTGTTACCTTTATGAATTCCTGTCCAAGACTCCAACTGCACTGCTTAGTTCCAACAACTACTGAAAACAGTCAGAGAGCTTAGTGAAACTAACCAAAGGTTAATTTCAGGGAGCTCAAATACCATGATCCTTTCCTTTTTTTTCTTTTTGTAGAGTTCTGCTCTTTAGAAACACCATAAAGTCCTTTTTATGGGCTTAAAATAAAACTTTTATATTGATCTTTAATCCTTTTTAGTTCTTTTTTATTTTTTGGTAGTATTTTAGTGGTAGACTGGTAATAAAAGGAAAACAACAGCAACTAGGACAAAACCATAGTTAGGAGATGACTGGAAACACATTTAGAAACACATTTTCATCTATCATATTAGTACTAATGGGACAAAAATGTGAACAATCATTTATAGTAAGGAAACCATCAACAGAGTTTGGTGTGCTAATACCCAGAATGAGATATTATAAGCCTTAAAATGATGTCTAAAAGTATTGAGCTGCTCATCACATCGTGTTAATTGCAAAGGGATCAAAATCTAATACATTCTGTGATACTTATTTTGTTTGAAGAGTTTTCAACATAATAAAATTCAAAGAAAATACATCAACAATTTTAATGTACTTCAGTGCCTGAGAATACAGATGGCACTTATTTTATCAGTTTACCTCATTAAATCTTCCCAATCAACCATAATGTACATTTATTGTTGCTTTCATTCTTAAAGAAGAAATATCCAATAGAGAAAATATGTGTATGTACATGCATGCATTATCAATCTAATTTAGGTAATTCTGCATTAAAACTTTAAAGATTTCTAGGAACCCTGTTATACCCACAATTTATCTATGCATTCATTGTTCTAGGGAGTCTTTTCTGAGTGTGTAGAGGGCATCGGTTCCCATGCTGGGTACTCACAGACCTGCAGGTTCTTCTCCCCACGTCGGACCGGGCACAGTCTCTGGTCTTCTCCCTCCAGGCTGTCAGACTCTGAGTTCAGGGGTGCGCCAGTAACACCTGTACCCCCAGCCCAGCATTATGATGGTGCAGACAGCAGTTCCTTACATGCTTTCTGAATGAACATATGAAGTGGTGCTTTTAGAGCTCAAAAGTCCATGGAGTTCAGCTTATTAACTGTTATACTTTAGCTGTTCATGGAGTAGGAGAGGTTTTGGTCTTTAATGATTGTCAGATAGTGCTGGTTGGAGAAAAATTTCTCTGGCTTTTATCTGACCAATGAGCCATTCTACTTACTCTGCTGTAACTCAGACTTTTCACATATTGCTGGACTTGTGACTTGGTGTCCTTGGGAAGGCATTTTGTTATCCTCCTGCTCACTGCATACTTATCCAAACACATGTTCATGTATTTCTGCATATATCAAATCTACCTCAGAGCAGGTAAATGAACTGATAAAGTACCATTAATTAAAAAGTCATTACTTACTCATGGATCTAAAGAGAAGAGCAGTCTCCTAAGAGAGTTTGTCAGTAGACAGTTTAAATAAATGAGATCTCATCAAATTTTTGTCCATGAGTTGGTGACCTTACCTGCGTGAATCATTCAGGCAATCTGTAAAAATGGTTTTTTTTTTCTCTCTTAGAAATAGCATTACTATCAGTCAGTCATCAATAGCTTAGCTTAGAGAATTCTAGGTAACCAGTTTTAATCGCCTAAAGTTTTAAGACAGACAATATGTACTTCCACAGTCACCATGAGAAAGTTATTGTTGCATGCCGTTGTTGTTGTCTTCCAGTTCTAATATAAAGTGACATCCCCAGGTAGAACATTGGTAAATATTTCATACCAGAATATGAAAATAAGATGAGACGTTTCAAGGGCAAAACTTAATTCATTAACTGTCAAGAATAAATTTAAACAACTTGAAAAATGTTCATGACATTTCCTGACTACTATCTGAATATTCATGTATTTGTGAATTATTGAACTCACATTTTAAAACACTATTCCCAAAACTAGAACAAAAGATATCTGCCCTAATAAAACCTCAAACTTTATAAATGACAATTTGATACAGTGCAAAGAAAGACATTTTAATGACATGAATATGAGTCACTGACTTGAGAAAATGAATAAATTCTCCTAAAATATTACTTTTATTCAATTGGCAATATAAAGCCAAATGATGAACTTGATACATAGAACATGAATACTCCTGTATGAAATTACATTGTCTTAGTAAGCAGTATCAAGACTTTACAATTAAGCAAATTTAATAAACACCCAAAGTGCCAACATCATGAACAAGTGCTGATGGGAGCTATGTTTCAGACAGAGCACGCCTAGAAAAATCTTCTAAAAGACTAATATTATCTCCTGATTCATTGTTCAAAATGGTTTAATGATGAGAGGGGTAAAAAAAATCTCTTTCCTATATCCACGTGTTTGTGGTTGGAAGTAAGTAGTTATTTAGTGACCTCATTGTAAGAAATGGAGGCTGTGGGCATCCGCTAATTTGATGGAAGAGAAAGAAAGGGCAAAAGGAAACAAAACATGTCTGAGTCCTATCTTTTGGGGGAGATGAACGAGCCAGGAAGAGGACTAAGAAACTTAACGGATGTGTTCTGTGGGAAAAGAGGTGATCGGGGATCTTTAAGTCCATGGAATTCAGCTTAGTACTTAAGTAACATACTTTAGCTGCTCCTAGAGAAGGGGAGGGTTTGGTCTAATGATTGTCAGATAGCTCTGGGCAGGGGGAAAACATCCTCTGGCTGCTTGAAAAGGCTGAAAACACGTAAAGAGACGGCTGCTCAATTTTCTGATTAAAATCATCCTCAATCCCTGAGCTCAAGAACAGACCATGAAGGGATAATGATCTCCCAGCTTGCTTTGAGAGAACAAGTAAAAGCTGACCGCCAGCTCCATTTTATTTGCTGCTTCCACTGACCTTTAAAGAGTAAAAACGTCATCTGAATTTTTGAGGACAAAGTGAATGCGTATTCTGGTTTTCACTGTTTACAGGGATTGGAAGGTGGACTGCCAAACAGTTATCTTTCAGGATAGAAGCCTCAGATTTTAAGCTCTTTCTATTACACTCTAGGCAAACAGAGATGAGCTGGAGTTCAGAAACCTGAACACCGGATCCTGTAAGTAAAGGACAGCAGAACTGCGGAGAAGGCTGCGTGCAGCACTGAATGCCCAGGGAGGGTGTCCTTGTGCTTTAGCGCCATCGTTGGTGCATGGGATCCAGGGTGAGTGATGGGGAAGCACCCCTCAGCACAGAACAGCACAGCTGCGCCAGTCCTCGAAGCCAGGAGCCAGCACCGGAGTTACGGCGGGACTGAAGAGAACCAGAATGAAAACAGAAGGTGGACCTGAGGAAGCTCTTCTGGTAAATAAAGTGAAAGCAATAACACAGCATATTACAAAGGAAAGCAGTCCTGCCTTGGCAATATTCTGAACAAAAGAGCTCACTAATGTGAAATCAGACTGAAAGGACTAAATCTAAGCAGATCATAATGGCTTCAGAGAGTGCTGAGTGAGAAGAGATTTTAATTGGAGACATTCGGTTTTAGAAATTTGGATTTCATGACCGAAGTCAGCAGAAAAATATTCTTGGATTTGGAAAGACTCTGAATACGCATGTCCTATTTTAAAAGAGTTTTTGGAAAACATACTCCTGATGGTCTTAAGATGAAGCTCAAGGGACAATTCAGGAGTTTTCAGTGACATGAAAAAATGGGCAGTGATGACGGTGAAATGGGACGTGGGTGCCCCAGCTGGTTTTAGGGGTGATGCCCCTGCCCCCTGCTGGGCAGATTGTCCCCATGCTGGCCCCCCCGTCACTTGCTGGTCCCCACTTGTCCAGGAAACACTGGCCGTCTACACAGAGGCTCCTCTCATCTGAGGTTCTCCGTCCTCACGTCTGGGTGAGCCTCAGATTTCTAGCGCCTGTATTTCTGAGAGGAGGGATCCCTCAGGGTCAGAAGAGGGCAGGTGAGGGGAATGGTCCCCAGGGAACTAGGGTAGCACTTACCTTTGTTCTGTCCACGTTTCACCGGGAGTGAGTGTGTGTGTCTGTGGGGGCTCTTCACACTCATGGAGTGGGAAATCCATGGAGGGAAAAGGAGAGAAGAAGGATCTCTTCCATCCAGAGGGGAATTCTCACCCACTTTGGTGCTCTTTTCACCTTATTATCCTCTCCTTCCACCTCACAGGTGGGAGGAGGGTTAGAACCCAAGACCCAACCTTACCTTGATGGTCCCTCCCCTAACTACCTTTCCCTTCACGTGCTCCCAGATAGAAGCTTTGACATCCCTCGTCTTCATGTCTACTGGGGGCCTCCCTCCCTGTTTTCTCCCCTCATCCCCGTCGGCTCCTCTCTGGGAGATGCAGAGACACACTGGCTCCTCCTTGAGAGGATTTCAAGACTGATCTGCAGGAGCACTTGTGCAGCATCACTGTAGTGCCCAGGTGGCTGTAACTGATTCTTTTTTTTTTATATAAATTTATTTATTTTAGTTGGAGGCTAATTACTTTACAATATTGTATTGGTTTTGTCGAGGTAGCCTTCATGTTCTATCAGAAGATAATGCCTGTGATGACCTCCTGATGAGGCACGGTGTCGAGGACTGAATAAGAAATGTTAACATTTTTCTCTTTTTTGGTTCACTATGAGATTTTATTAGGAAAAAATGTTGCATTATTTCACATGGGATTTCAGGTGGTGCTGCGATATGCTCAGTTGCTCAGTCATGTCCAACTCTTGGCGATCCCATGGACTGTAGCCTGCTAGACTCCTCTGTCTGTGGGATTCTCCAGGCAAAATACTGGAGTGGGTTACCATTTTCTCCTCCAGGGAACCAGGGATCAAGTTTGCAACTCCTGGAGATTTCAAGCACAATCAAGTAAATAATGTGTTTTCTCCTTGGACATTTTTTAATGTATTGCATTAATGAATCTTGTCTGTGTAACTGATCTTTGTTTTCTGAGAACAAATCCACTCTGTCAGGGTATATTTTATCTTCATGAAATGTCATTCTACTTGTTTATATTTTATTTACCATTGTTGTCTGTATATAAATGTATAATAGTTTGCAGTTTATTTTTGTTTTGTCAACATAACATTAAACTTGGAGGCTATTGATCATGACATGATAAAAGGCATGTTTTCTTCAGGGTAGAAGAGAGTTATATAGGTTGATTGAGTGTGCGTGCATGCTAAGTTGCTTCAGTCATGTCCAACTCTTTGTGACCCTATGGGCTAGAGCCTGCTAGGCTCCTCTGTCCATGAGATTCTCCAGGCAAGAACACTGGAGTGGGTTACCATGCCCTCCTCGAGGGGATCTTCCCGACCCAGGGATTGAACCTGTGTCTCCTATGACTCCTGCATTGCAGGTAGATTCTTTACTGCTAAGCCTGATAGGATGTAGAGTAGTTCAAATTTCAAATAAATAACACATGTGAAATTTCAAAAACAATTAAGGATTTATTTACAACTGCAAAATAGTGAAAGTGGAATATTTTTTAGTTCAGTTTTTAGAGAGCCTCAAATCATGAGGAGACAGTTTATGGCTGCCTTGTTCTGTAAGAGATGGAACTTGGAATAGATATAAAAAGTGGCATCATTGGGTTTATTAAGTCCAAATATTTGCATGACTTCCAGCCATCAGAATTAGAAAGCATCTAGTTGTTTCTTTCTACTCATGTGTTCATTCATTTTGTTTTTATTAAAATTCAAATAGTATCATTGCAATTTTATTCTAATCTTGAAAGTATAAGAGGGTAGGGAAAACACAACTAGAAAGCCAAAGGCTTAAGATTAGAAAAAATATAAATAATCATTAAAACTGGAGAATATGCATGTATATCTATGTCTATCCATCTATTTCTATCATTTATCTTGACATTCATTTTGTCTCCCTTCAAGTTTTATTAGTCTGTTCCCATATGTCTCACCACCATTACAGGCACTAACTGTATAATTTAAACAGCACATTATAATGCATACATGCTCAATCATGTCCAGCTCTTTGTGATCCCATGGACTGTAGCCCGCCAGGCTCCTCAGGCTCCAACTGGAGTGCGCTGCCATTCCCTTCTCCAGGGGATCTTCCCACCCCAGGGAACGAACCCAGGTCTCTGGTGTCCCCTGCATTAGCAGGTGGATTCTTTACCACTGGGCCACCATGTGTAATTTCACCAGTGAATCGTTCCCTGCCTTCTTGGAATTAAATTATATTGGAGGAAATGAAAAAAAATACAGATTATATGTTTTAAAATAATGCCAACTTCACAGAAGGAAAGAAAAAAAATTGCAGGTTGAGGGGGAAAAAATCAGACAAAAGAAGGTTGCCCTGGAGATGCAGATGTCTGCAGGTGTATTGATGGTGTGACACGTGAGAAGGTGTTGAGGGACTGGACCCAGTCAGCATGTGCATGTCTTGAGATGATGCTCCATCATGTTCAAGGGCCTATTTTTGCCCCCATGTTCTCCCTCAGGGCCTCCCACTTCCACCTGAGGTGTTGATGCTCAGGCCACATGAGTTGATGGACTAACTCCCTGTCTTCTATCTGAAGAACTTCCTCTGCAGTCAGAGCTGGGGATGAGTATCAGATTCTTCACGTGCACACCATGGCTAGGTCCCAGCTCCCAGGCTTGCTGCCAGTCCCTTTCTTGCTCCCAGGATAGGGGTGCAGTCACTCACCTTCAGGCCGGGCTTCTGCGAAGACCTGGCCATTCAGCTAAAGCTGCTGAAAGAGCAGATGTGGGTGCCAGGCCCTGAGGGGAGTCTGCACCCTCCCTCTTACCTGCTCTGTGGACAAAACTGACCAAGCAGTGCAGGTGACACACTTGGGCCCCCATCACAACAGAACGAGGTGCTGGCACGCTTGCAGCCCCATCCCCCCAGCCTGTGTGTCACTGGGGACAGATCCCAGGTTCTCACATGAGTTTCAGAGCAGCCCTGAAATTCCCTCACCCAGGGAAGAAATAAACCCTTACTGTGTTGGACTCTTTATCCAGGTGTTCGGCCAAAAGCCATCTCTCACACACAGAGCTGCAGAGACATGCTCACATTTCACTGGTGTGATTGACTGGTCACCTGCTCCTGTGCATTTTCAGCATCCAATGAGGAGCTGATGGGTGTTTATCTTTGTGCACCCATAACTATGTGCACTGAGTGGATGAAGCCAATGTTTCCCTTTGGTGCATTTTCTTATTCTAACTCTTTCTGTCAAATCAAGTTGCTCTCTTTCAGCAAAACTTATCTCAAGACTTCCATCCTGCCTGGAGCTCTGCCTGTCTAGCCTGCCCAGCATAATCACAGTGTGTATTCGTGTATCCCAATAATGCCTCATTCGTAGCACTTACAGATGGCTTTTAAATACCTGTATCTTTTGTAGGAAGATTGGAGTTGCCGAGGTGTCCTGTTGTGTTCCCAGCCTAGCTCCCCAGATGGGGGAAGCAGACCAAGAGCATGGAGGAAGCAGCAGGGGCCGTTTGGAGAGGATGTAAGCTTTGTATTCATTCAACAACATTAAACAAGACAAATACTGAACAAAACAAGCATTTTCTGCTCTCAAAGGACATGCATATATCAAGTATCTGGTCATAATTACAATGAGTTCTACAAACAGGAAAGTTTCTGTTTCCAGAGGTCTGAGGGGATTCCCACAGTTACTGTGCAGAGATGTTCCTGCACAAGAAAGGAGACAGAATCAAAGGATGTAAATACAGGCAGAAGCTTCCCTGGTGGCTCTGTGATAATCTGTCTGCAATGCAGGAGACACAGGTTCAATTCCTGGGTCAGGAAGATCCCCTGGAGGAGGGCACAGCAACCCACTCCAATATTCTTGCCTGGAGAATCCCATAGACAGAGGAGCCTGGAGGGCTACGGCCCATGGGGTTGCAAAGATTTGAACATGACTGAGTGATTAACACACAAAAACACAGGCAGAGGACACCTGTGTTCACCTGTATACAGAGCTATTTTACCCTCCATGCCTCTATGCTGGAGCCCACGTTTGCAATTTACCCCTCACACCCATGGAAGCCAACACTTTAAATTTTATATATATTTACATATACATGTCTAACTTTCTAAGAATCTACCAAACCATTCTGCCAGAGCTGCACAAGTTCCCATTTGCTCCCTAATCTTGCTAATATTTACTATCACCCTCTTAATCTTAGCCATTCCAAGGTATTGCATTGTGGTTTCTATTTGCATTTTCCCCACACTGAACATGTGCTCTCTGGACAGCCTATATCTGTGTTTGTAAAGTGTCTATTCTGGTTATTTGCTTTATCATTGTGCTTATTTTGTATTTTGTGACCATTTCTTAAGATTTTATTTTACATTCCAAATGCAAGCTTTTGTCATTTATATGCATTGTAAATATTTTCTTCCTAGACTGGTGCTTACATTTTTTTTTTTTAACAGTGTCTTTTGATGCTCAGAAGATTCTAATTTGAGTGACATCTGATTTATTACTTCTTTGATTTTGTAAAGTTTTTTTCTGCATGTTTGTGCTCTTTATGAAGCATTCACCTGTGTTAAGTTCACAAAGTTTTTCTCATATGTTCTATTGTAGGGACTTTGCCATTTTAACTTGCATGTCTGAAAGAAGCCCTTTTAATTCAGTAATCTGGGCGGCAGATTTATTGCCTCCCAAATTTTGGAATGAAAATCTGTGTATCGAAGGTACGATGGTCACTGGACTTTGTGTTTGGGGGAAAAAATTGGTAAATCATCCAATAAACTCAATCACAAAAGAATTTTAATATTTTTCACCTTCTTTTGAAATGATAATTGCAGACTTCAGGCTGGGTCATTTTAGCAAAGGAGATCTTTTAAGCCTTTTGGATTTCTAAGGGCTATTCATGATACCAATAGAGGGATAATCTTCAGAAAAACTAAATCAGTTCTCTTCAGTATCCCCTTCTCCAAAGCAAGGATCTGTTTTACACTATTTGCAAGTCCTTGGGGTACTACGGGTTGGCTGTGACGTGAAAGCCAGATTGGGGGCTAGACAGTAACCCCAGCTGGTAAACTCAGGGGTCTAGCATTGCTATTATTTGATTTGGGATCATAAAACCATATGGGTGTCCCAGGTGGCTCAGTGGTAAAGAATCTGCCTGCAATGCAGGAAAACACAGGTTCGACTGCTACATTGAGAAGATCCCATGGAGAAGGGCATGGCGACCCACTCCAGTATTCTTGCCTGGAGAATCCCATGGACAGAGGAGCCTGGCAGGCTCAGTCTGTGAGGTCACAGTCAGACACGACTGAGCACACAGCACACACACATGCCACACAAAATCATATCCTCTTTTTTTCAGGTTTAAGCACCAAATTTGAGAAGATTTTTTAGTCTTCTGTCTCTCTAGTTCTGCTCTGACGTCAAGAGTGCTGGACAGGCTCTACTATACCTGTCCAGGAACATGGCTGCTTTTCCATCAGTGCCACCTGCTGTTGCCACTCCATCCTACCATAGTGCTTCGGCTCCTACATCAAGCCACACAGTAAAAAAAGCTTCCTTATTTCACCCCCTTGTTCATTTTTTCTCATTTTGCTCCTCAAGTGACATATTATAAATACAGCTTCAAGACTAATATTTAAGGAGGATGTTTAAATCAAAACCCAAGTTATAATCAAAGCTCATTACTTCCCGCAGAAGGGAGCAGTTGGCCATCAACGCAAGGTTTCCTTTAAAACTATGAGCAATTTTTCATGCATTCACCTTCAGCTCTAATATGTACAGGCACTTGTATTTTTAAAATATTCACCTTAAAGTATGTCTTAAAGTACATCTTCTGAGGGGCATTTTTGCACAGAAGAAAACCACGAAGTACAGAGTTCTCCTGCTGATTGAAATACACTTAGTGTGATCTCCTGCTGAATTTCTGCAAATCCCACACATCTCTCAAACGGGCCTGAGGACAATTATATTTTCAGTCACAAGCACTGCTTAGGGAGGGGAGTTGGGGAAAAGTCAGGCCATCATTATAACTTTGTTCTGTGAATTTAGAAAAAGATTATTCTGTGTTTGGTCCGCTATTGACACAGGTAGGGTCTCATTGCCTGATAGATTGAAGGCTGTACACCCTGACTACCACAGATTACACAGTTTCGTTCCAAGTAATTTTATGAATAGAAAGTCCTTTAATGTATATTTTCCACCTCTCTAAGCTTCTGTGTTCATTGTGTGCAAACCGAGTGTCCGTGGACTGCAGAGAGCAGAGTGTGCTAAGGGGAACAAGATGCAGTGTATTAGATAGTAGCTTTTTACGACAACAGTTAGAGAGACATTAAACACCAGTGCTGCACCGTGCACTCGCCATCTGGAAGGCTGGAGTTTACAGAAACACCCAGAACTAGGTTTTGGTAGAGGTGAGAGGGTATCCTTTCCAATGCTGTTGCTTATCAGCCCGCTATTATCATTTGCCTGGAAAGGAGAATGTTTTGTTTTAGCAATGGATAATTGAACAATAAAGTCGTCACCTATTTGAAGGTAAAACATGATGTTTATTAATCAGCACTGTGTTCACAGCCCCTGGGTTCTCCCCAGGGAAGCTCCAGTCCTGGAACATCACATCCAAGGATTAAGATGTAGGGCTTCTGGAGGTTGGCTCCTCAATGCCCTCAAATTGATCCTCAAGTTGAGCCCTTCCTCATAATCTCTTTCCCCTCCAGAGTGACTGGTTAATTAGGAATGAACAGCCGATTCAGCGCTATGAAGCGGATTCTTGGTGTAAGATGTTGGGAAATGATTACCTCCTAACTGCCTTGTTTCCTGCATTTCCAATGGATGCGATGATTGGAGACGGAGGATAAGGCTAGCACATCGGGAGGACAAAGTCAAAAGTGTGCAGAGGAGTGGGTTTGAGCATCATTGGAGTGGTCATATTTCTAGACTTTCTGTTTGGGAAGTAATTAATGACCTTATGTTTTAAGCCAAAATGAAATGGAGGTTTATTTTACTTATAGTCAAGGACATCCCACCTGAGAGATTACATGTTTTATAGCCACTAACTATTGTGAAATTTTTAATTGTTTGAAAAAGTACTAAGTGTTTTTTGTTAAGGGTTAGGGTTAGGGTCCAGAGTTAGGACTTGTTTCTCAATATATAAAATACGAGATGTACAAAAAATTGAAGTATATAACCTATGCGGGCTTCCTTCATAGCTCAGTTGGTAAAGAATCTGCTTGCAATGCAGGAGACCCCAGTTCAATTCCTGGGTCAGGAAGATACCCTGGAGAAGGGATAGGCTACCCACTCCAATATTCTTGGGCTTCCCTTATGGCTCAGCTGGTAAAGAAACCGCCTGCAATGTGGGAGACCTGGGTTCAGTCCCTGGGTTGGGAAGATCCCCTGGAGAAGGGAAAGGCTACCCACTCCACTATTTTGGCCTAGAGAATTCCATGGACTACAGTCCACCGGCTCGCAAAGAGTCGGACACGACTGAGCGACTTTCGCTTTCGCTTTCGCTTTCACTTTCAACCTACAGGTGACGTCTTTATGTGTACCTCTAATATATACATGGCACTTGTGATTTTTTTTTTAAATTCATGTGACTTAAATATATCTTCTGAAGAGTATTTTTGCATAACAGAAAGCCATAAAATATAGACACTGTTGCTAACACACAGTTAGTACAGTCCCCTGCTGGATTTATGTAAATTCTGCAAATCTTTCAGAAGGATTCAAAAGGGATTGTGTTTTCAGCTGTGTTCACTTCCCTGACTAGAGGAGGGTTTGGGGAAATTTCAGATCATCATTATTCTTTCTGAGAGTTAAAAAAAATAGGTTATTCTGTGTTTGCCCGCCTGTTGACACAAGTGGAATCTCACCAGCTGGTTATATAACTTTTATGACATTTTCCCCAACAATTCAGAGTTTGAATGCATACATTATAAAATGTCTACATCAATGGATAAAAACAAGCACACTTTTAAACATATAAGTCTATAATGTAGTACAAATGACTTATTTATTCTGACTTTGTAGTGATGATTTTCGGGGCATTCCTGATGGCTCAGAGGTATAAAGAACTCGCCTGCAGTGTAGCAGACGCAGGTTCGATCCCTGGGTCAGGAATATCTCTGGAGAAGGGTATGTCTACTCCGATGGCACCCCACTCCGATACTCTTGCCTGGAAAATCCCATGGAAGGAGGAGCCTGGTAGGCTGCAGTCCATGGGGTCGCGAAGAGTCAGACATGACTGAGCGACTTCACTTTCACTTTTCACTTTCATGCATTGGAGAAGGAAATGGCAACCCACTCCAGTGTTCTTGCCTGGAGAATCCCAGGGACGGGGGAGCCTGGTGGGCTGCCGTCTATGGGGTCACACAGAGTTGGACATGACTGAAGTGACTTAGCAGCAGCAGCAGCACTCACTCTAGTATTCTTGCCTGGAGAATCCCATGGACAGAGGAGCCTGGCGGTCTACAGTCCATGGAGTTGCAAAATGTTGAACTTGCCTGAGAGTACATGCACACACACTCACACACATGAGTGGCTTACTCTGTCTCCGTAGAGATGCTTTTTGTCTGCTCTGGTAAAGGCCATCTCCACGTGTGTCATCTCTTAAGTGTCCTCACTGCCACATTGGTAGCTGGATAGGAGAGAGTGGGTGATGGTGTGTCCAGATCTGAGTTACAGACATCATCTGAGGATTACAATTACATTTTATGGCTGCTGTCAGGGTACCTTAGGAATTATTTTCTGAACAAAAAAATGACATCCTTTTCTTTTCTGTAAGCATTTAAGCTTTTTTATCATTTGAATTTACTGATTATTAGAATATCATTTTCCTATTAATTTCTGTAATGTGAATATTAGTATTTATTCTCCTGGTATTGAATTCAACTTTCGAATTATGAACAATTTTAATGATAACATTGACAAACGTTAGGGCAAAAAACACGCTCATACAAATTTTGTCATCTCCTTGAAAAGAAGAAAAGAAAGCAAGAATTGGTAAGTGTCAAAAATCCTTGGTACTTTTCATTCACTGTGGATTCACTGACCTTCAAATTATAATTAGATTATTCAACTTTAATTATAGACTTTCTTTTTCAAGGATTGTACCTTGATTTTTAAAGGTTTGCAAATCTACTTTGTATTTCCTCTAAATATTTTATTTCATATAAGGCTCATATGAATATATACTCAATATATGCGTAAAAAGTTGCTCAGTCATGTCCGACTCTTGTGATCTCTTTGTGACTGTAGCCCACAAGCGCTCCTTGATTCATGGGATTTTCCAGGCAAGAATACTGAAGTGGGTTGCCATTTTCCTTTTGCAGGGGATCTTCCTGACCCAGGGATTGAACCACGTCTCCTGTGTCTCCTGCATTGCAGGCAGATTCTTTACCCACCGAGCCATCAGGGAAGCCCCAAGCCAATATAGTCAGTGTGCTTATTACTCACGCTCTGACTCCCCAGTTATCCCTCCACTGACAAAGCCAAAGCCCCCAGCTTGTACCAACTGTGCTGAGAGGAAAAGCAAAGTCAGGATGTTGCCTCAAGTCACACATAAAAATGCCACCCTGCAAAATCAACACTCTGTACTCCACTTTCAAAACAACACAAATGTATATGTTCAAACACTCCATCATTTTCATCTCTTAAAAGCTGAATTGTTGGAAAGAATAGTATTGTATAAGTTATATAAAGTATATTAAAATCCCTCTCTTAAAACAAGTTTAGATGTACAACAGCTGTTTTATTTTAAATGCGAATATACAAAAAGCGAGCTGTGCATTTCTGTTTATGATATGCTGATACAAAATATCTAACATGTTGGCTGTTGTTTTCTTATAGAACCAGATTGCCCAGTTAAAATCCCTTCCATAGGAAAAAGTCTGACATACGGATTTTCCCCCATAAAATGAAGAAAACTGAAAATCATCTTGTGCTTCAGCACATAGAGGATGAGTTTAGCATCAGGGTGACCTGGTCACAGGTGTGTGCCTGTGGTGCCCACTGCCCTATGCTGGACCTCGCTAAGCCTAGGTGAGCACCCTACCTGAACTCTAACGACAGGAGCTGGTTAGATGGTCAATATCAATTACACAGTGTGTGTGTGAGTCACATCTATTGCCTCTCTGTTCTAATAGGTCTTTTCTTCCAGTATGTTCACAATTAATCCCGGTTTTGGAAATCTCATGCTTCCTCTCTTCAATTTTGTTTTTAGTAGACTTAAGGATTCCCTTGCAGCTCAGTTGGTAAAGAATCTGCCTGCAATGCAGTAGACTTAAACTCATAAAGTGTTGTAAATATATGCAAACAATAAAACCTTAAAAGAAAAAAATAAATTATCAAAGAATGTGTGGGACTTCCCTGGCAGGTTAAGACTTCATTTTCCAATGGAGGGGTTCAGATTTGATGCCTGGTTGGGGAGTTAAGATCCAACATGCCTCGTGGCCAAAAAACCAAAACATAAAACAGAAGCAATGTTGTGACAGATTCCATAAGGGTTTAGCTTTTTACGTGGTGCATCTGATCCATCTATTGCATACTGATCAAAAATTCCCAGTGCATTTTAGGAGATTTGTGTGCTAGGTGTGTGAATGTCTTCATGTGAAAATCCAGTACCTGTGAGGCAAGAACTTAATAAGACGTTCTGTGTCATTGTCATCATCATCTGATATTCATTGTGTTAGAACACTGTGTGCAAGACTGGCACTGAAGTGAATAGCTCAGGCTTATGCAGGCATAAGGGGAGTGATGTTTAATACAAAATAATTGACAATGTGTTAACTGATAATTAACAGTGTCATTAACAGTGATAATTAACAGTGTGATGGATAATCTGTTAGCTTTCTTATTGTTTTGTAACTTTGCTTTTAAAGAATTACCTTACCGGACAGTATGCCTCTCTCTCTCGTAACTGGAGAAACTGCATAACAGTCTATTAGCATAGGAGGTTTATTAAAATGTAATAATGTTTCCAATACTGTATTCTGAATATGGCTGGGGTACTGCATGCAAAAAATGGTTATAACTGTTTATTCATTAGTGTATCAGTTGGGCTCTGAGCGATCATATTGGTGACTCTAGTCTATCGTGCAGAGAAGGCGATGGCACCCCACTCCAGTACTCTTGCCTGGAAAATCCCATGGACGGAGGAGTCTGGTGGGCTGCCATCTATAGGGTCGCACAGAGTTGGACACGACTGAGTGACTTCACTTTCACTTTTCACTTTCATGCATTGGAGAAGGAAATGGCAACCCACTCCAGTGTTCTTGCCTGGAGAATCCCAGGGACGGGGGAGCCTAGTGGGCTGCTGTCTATGGGGTCGCACAGAGTCGGACACAACTGAAGTGACTTAGCAGCAGCAGCAGCAGTCTATCATGAAGTAATCATAGTGCTACCTCTTCATTATCAACACACAAATCATTATGTCCATAAATAAACATGGATTTCTTTTTCACATTGTCTTGTATTTTTTGATATCAAGTGTTAGTAATACATAAATCATCTACATTCTTTTGCATTATATAAACATATGATATAGGTACTGACAATTCATCTTGCAAACTTCTGGTACTGATAAATATAGAGCAGTATCTTAAGTGTGTTTTCTCTTCCTTATGATTTTCTTTTCTCTAGCTGGCTTTACTGTAAGAATACAGTGCATGATACATGTAACATGCAAAATACCTCTTAATCAACCTCTTGTGTTGTCAATAAAGCTTATGGTCAACAGGAGGCTATTTAGTAGTTAAGTTTTGGGGGGAGTCAAAAGTTACCTGTGGATTTTTGACTGAGCAGGGGGTTGGTGCCTTTAACCCTCAGGTTGTTCAAGAGTCAACTGTATTGCTAATGTTTATATTGTGTGTGTCTTAGTTGCTCAGTCGTGTTCGACTCTTTGCAACCCCATGGGGTGTAGCCGGCCAGGCTCCTCTGTCCATGGGATTTTCCAGGTAAAAATACTGGAGTGGATTGCCATTTCCTTCTCCAGGGGATCTTCCTGACCCAGGGATTGAACCCAGGTCTCCTGCATTGCAGGCAGACTCTACCATCTGAGCCACCAGGGAACAAGTCATAATTCCCTTGGGCATAGCAACCTGTGCTTCTTTTATCTTTGTGTCTGGTACCTGGGAGTGTACTTAATACGTTGTAGGCTTTTTGTAAATGTTGACCAAATGAGAAATGATTTCCCAGAAGGTGAAAAATTTGTTTTTCATTAGGAAACTGAGTTCTAGTTAACAGTAGCACTGTAGAACACAGCATTTTTAGGGAAGGTACTGAGTTTTATTCACATTTTAATTTATCTTGTGTGGTAAAATGACATCTTGGTAGTGGAAATACTTGCCTTGTGTTCTGGACACAATAGTGATAAGTAATAAAAGAAGAATTAATTAAAGAGAGCAGTATTTTATTTTACCTGAAAGCTTTGTGGAAGCGTGTATATTATAGTAAAATATAATGTTATATTATTATATTATATCATAGTTCTGTTTTTATACTCTTTTTATTGGGTGCTGCTGGTCAATTATACTCAAGAGGCACACTAAATGGTACATGGAGCCACCTCCTCAATCCTCAAGGTATAATGCAGAATCATTTTTTTCTTAATTATTTGGTTTTTAAAAATCCCTTAAGACGAAGGGATTTAAGAGGAAAAGTTAAAGTTTTACATAACTTCCTGCTCGTTCTGCCTCTGTAACTCAGCTTGCTCCTTGCAAAGTCTGGGTCACATAGTCTTAGAAAGTGGGGACTTATAATACTAGGAACTGGAACTTATCTCACTCATCCTTGTCCTTCTCTTTGCAATTGCCCGGTTCCTGCAAACTGCTTAATCATGCCTGTCAATGTAAAGGTCAGGCATCCCCTTCCCTGTCTTGACTGCTGTTCCCGTGCATGCGAAACCCCTAGTTTAAACCAGCCTATTAGCCGCTAGTGTTGCCCACTATAGTCTGTAGCTTTTATAGAGCTCTGTAACCCCTTTGTTTGGGGCTCAGAGCTTGGAGTGTTAACTCCTCTGGGCCTACCATCGTAATAAACCTGAATTCTCCAACTCTGCAAGTGTGGTGCTTGGTTTCTAGATTACTGGTTTCTGCAACATTTCTGGAGGTCCCAGTGAGACTCCAGCCACGCCAGCTCCTTCAGTCGCTGGACTGGTGGCTTGGCCCGGCTGGAGCAAAGGAGCCCCAAAATGAACGAGGAGGCGCGCCACCTAACAGTATTCTGGGTTCTCTTTCGGACCAGTGTTCCGACTCTCCAGATGGCCGAGCCCTGACTGGACTCATTGGAGGGATGGATCAACTCACCAGGAACAGCCACAGGATAAGTTAAGGCCCCAGGGCTTGTCCCCAATCTGGTCCTACTCCAACGGGTAGAAGAGGAGACTGATCACCTCCTTGGATCTCCCAGGAAAGGAGCAATAGTTAAGGAAACCTGGGGACTCAGGAGAAGGGAGGCATGGTGATAGCCTCTAAATGTGAGTGCATGATAACTGATTGAATGGAGTAAAAGAAATTTTTTTTTCTTTTTGAAAACTGGGAAACCAATTCTTTTTGTATATGCAATTAGAAACAACTAGCTTGTTAAAAGGCCTGCCCAGGGAAAAGCTCGAAGTTAACCCTTTCCATGTCCTTGAAATACAGAGCCAACTTTGTCTGAGACCTCAGCCTTGGGAAAATTAGAACTTCAAGCAAAGAAGGAAAATGGGGTCAAAGAGATATTTTAAATCTCAAACAGAAAACTATAAGATCTCTGTCTGTCTGTCTGGATTTACATATGTCTCAGTGTATATCTTTTTTTTTTTTCTGATAATATTGTTAAAGTTGTAAATGAGTTCTAATTTAATTGGCCTAAAGAAAACTGCTGCTGATGCTGCTAAGTCGCTTCAGTCGTGTCCGACTCTGTGCGACCCCACAGACGGCAGCCCACCAGGCTCCCCCATCCCTGGGATTCTCCAGGCAACAACACTGGAGTGGGTTGCCATTTCCTTCTCCTAAAGAAAACTAAGCACTTACAAATCAAACAATTCTAAATACAAGAAAAATTAACCTAAATAAATTCCAGATTCACATGAACTGGGAAATATTCAATATTAAATATCTAGTATTAATGTTTGTTTGCTAATCTAATAAGAAAGTAGGATATATGTTTTTAATATAAAAAGTACAAAAAAATAAAATTCCATTTTATGAAGGGAAAAGAAAGTAGGTCTGACTTATAGGTGGCTGTTATAGAAAGTGATTAGAAGGTTTGTGGAAAGTGGACCCTGAAAAACATTTTCATGCATGGTTAGGACTAAGTTTAAAATAAATTTAATTACGTTTACCTAAATGAGTTGAAAGTAAGCTGGTTCAAAACTTGAATTTGGCTTTTCTCTCTGTTAAGAGGACATACTTTTTCAGATGCTGAACTGCTTTTAATAATAGATTTAAGTTTTTATACCTCTTAATTGATCTGTTCTATATTTACCTTTGAAATCTGTTGTTAACTTTGGCTAAGTAAATAACTATTATTTCACAGTAACTTATATAATTCTACCTGACTGAGTGTTATAAACTCTTTTGATATTGATCAATAAAACTTCCTAAATAACTTGACTTCTAGCTAACTTTGGGATGCTTCAGAGGGCTCCTAGGATGTCCCAAAGAGGTATTAATCTACCTAGGTTCATTGGACATGTTAAGTTACATGGGAAGTACTGTTGAAGGGCTGATAAATCTTTTCAGGTTATACTGTATGGTTGCTGTTACTAATATAGATGGCCTAAAATTGTGTGAAATTCATATAGACCTGATATGCCCTGATGATATATGGTCAACTATAATTCTAGTTATCATATTATAGTATTACATACCACAATAATAACCAGGTTTACTTGTCAATTGCAATAGAATCAGATTTTAAACTTGCCTTCTATGGTTTTACTCTCATACCTTTAGAAGAATACTGCTAGTTCTTCAATATTTATGGGAAAGATTTTCTAAGATTAAGCAGATAAACAGATGTTGTTATTAACAGTAAGCTGGTACCAGACTGGAATTTGGTCTTCTCTCTGTTGAGAGAACAAAGTTCTCTTAGAATGGAGCTTTGATAACAGAGTATGAATTTCTTTACCTTTAAGTGATATATATTTGTTTTTAAAATCTTTTTGTTACTTTGGTAAAGTCAGTTCAGTTCAGTCCCTCAGTCGTGTCTGACTCTTTGCAAACCCATGGACTGCAGCATGCCAGGCCTACCTGTCCATCACCAACTCCCAGGGTTTACTCAAACTCATGTCCACTGAGTCAGTGATGCCATCCAACCATCTCCTTCTCTGTCGTCCCCTTCTCTTCTTGCCTTCAATCTTTCCCAGCATCAGGGTCTTTTCCAATGAGTCAGCTCTTCACATCAGGTGGCCAAAGTATTGGAGATTCAGCTTCAACATCAGTCATTCTGATGAGTATTCAGAACTGATTTCCTTTAGGATAGACTGGTTGGATCTCCTTGCAGTACAAGGGACTCTCAAGAGTCTTCTCCAACATCACAGTGCAAAAGCATCAATTCTTTGGCGCTCAGCTTTCTTTATAGTCCAACTCTCACATCCACATATAACTAATGGAAAAACCATAGCCTTGACTAGACGGACCTTTGTTGGCAAAGTAATGTCTCTGCTTTTGAATATGCTGTCTAGGTTGGTCATAACTTTCCTTCCAAGGAGTAAGCATTGTTTACTTTTGTGGCTGCAGTCACCATCTGCAGTGATTTTGGAGCCCCCCAAAATAAAGCCTGACACTGTTTCCACTGTTTCCCCATCTATGTGCCATGAAGTGATGGGACCAGATGCCATGATCTTAGTTTTCTGAATGTTGAGCTTTAAGCCTATTTTTTCACTCTCTTCTTTCGCTTTCTCAAGAGGCTCTTTAGTTCTTCACTTTCTGCCATAAGGGTGGTGTCATCTACATATCTGAGGTTATTGATATTTCTCCCTGCAATCTTGATTCCAGCTTGTGCTTCATCCAGCCCAGAGTTTCTCATGATGTACTCTGCATATCAGTTTTAAACAGGGTGACAATATATAGCCTTCATGTACTCCTTTTCCTATTTGAAACCAGTCTGTTTTTCGATGTCTAATTCTAGCTGTTGCTTCCTGACTTGCATACAGATTTCTCAAGAGGCAGGTCAGGTGGTCTGGTAGTCCCATCTCTTTCAGAATTTTCCACAGTGTATTGTGATCCACACAGTCAAAGGCTTTGGCATAGTCAATAAAGCAGAAATAGATGTTTTTCTGGAACTCTCTTGCTTTTTTGATGATCCAGCAGATGTTGGAAATTTGATCTCTGGTTCCTCTGCTTTTTCTAAAACCGGCTTGAACATCTGGAAGTTCACGGGTCAAGTATTGTTGAAGCTTGGCTTGGAGAATTTGAGCATTAATTTACTAGTGTGTGAGATGAGTGCAATTTTGTGGTAGTTTGAACATTCTTTGTGTTGCCTTTCTTTGGGATTGAATGAAAACTGACTTTTTACAGTCCTGTGGTCACTGCTGAGTTTTCCAAATTTACTGGCATACTGAGTGCAGCGCTTTCACAGCATCATCTTTCAGGATTTGAAACAGCTCAATTGGAATTTCATCACCTGCACTAGCTTTGTTCATAGTTATGCTTCCTAAGGCCCACTTGACTTCACATTCCAGGATGTCTGGCTCTAGGTGAGTGATCATACCATCATGATCATATGCATCATGAAGATGTTTTTTGTACAGTTCTTCTGTGTATTCTTGCTGCCTCTTCTTAGTATCTTCTGCTTCTGTTAGGTCCATACCATTTCTGTCCTTTATTGAGCCCATCTTTGCATAAATGTTCCCCTGGTATCTCTAATTTTCTTGAAGTGATCTCTAGTCTTTCCCATTCTATTGCTTTCCTCTATTTCTTTGCACTGATCATTGAGGTAGCCTTTCATATCTCTCCTCGCTATTCTTTGGAACTCTGCATTCAGATGCTTATATCTTTCCTTTTCTCCTTTGTTTTTCACTTCTCTTCTTTTCACAGATATTTGTAAGGCCTTCTTGGAGAGTCATTTTGCTTTTCTGCATTTCTTTTTCTTGCGAATGGTCTTGATCCCTGTCTCCTGTACAATGTCATGAACCTCCATCCATAGTTCATCAGGCACTCTGTCTATCAGATCTAGTCCCTTAAATCTATTTGTCATTTCCACTGTATAATCATAAGGGGTTTGATTAAGGTCATACCTGAATAGTGTAGTGGTTTTCCCTACTTTCTTCAATATAAGTCTGAATTTGGCAATAAGGAGTTCATGATCTGTGCCACAGTCAGCTCCCAGTCTTGTTTTTGCTGACTGTATACAGCATTTCCATATTTGGCTGCAAAGAATATAATCAATGTAATCTGATTTTGGTGTTGACCAATTAGTGATGTCCATGTGCAGAGTGTTCTCTTGTGTTGCTGGAAGAAGGTGTTTGCTATGACCAGTGCATTCTCTTGTCAAAACTCTATTGGCCTATGTCCTGCTTCATTCTGTACGCCAAGGCCAAATTTGCCTGTTACTCCAGGTGTTTCTTGACTTCCTACTTTTGCATTCCAGTCTCCTATAATGAAAAGGGCATATTTTGGGGGTGTTAGTTCTAGAAGGTCTTGTATGTCTTCATAGAACCGTTCAACTTCAGCTTCTTCAGCATTACTGAAGTCAGGACATAGATTTGGATTACTGTGATATTGAATGGTTTGCCTTGGAAGCGAACAGAGATCATTCTGTCATTTTTGAGGTTGTATCCAAGAACTGCCAGGAAATTAAAAATGGCTAAACAACAGCTGAAAATCAAAGAGACAGGGCTATGGGAAATCCAAGACAACCACTTGGCTTTTCCTAGCTCCCTGACAGACCTCATTTTCATTGATGGGTTAAAGCCTTCCCTGGCTACAGTGTTAATGCCCTCACAATGAGTTCTCCAAAAAGAAAAAAAAATTTTACTGAATGTTAAGTTCTAGTTTTGTTAATTAAGGTCTGTGCTTACTAAGTCTCACTTCTGAAATAGTTCCTTGTTATATTATATTGCTAAAAGATTTAATTAAGTTATTAAAAAGGACACGCTAAGGTTGTTTCGAAAGCTTATCTCAGTAACCAATCTTTGGATAAAGGTCAGATGCTTCATGATGTACAACCAGGAGATGAACACTTGGCTATAACCATTTAACTGAGTCAGATGACCTGGGGTATACCAGGCTATACCCAGTGAAAGTTCTTGACTTAAATTCTTGCTTGTGACCTTACTAATAACTGCTAGCTACATTATTTTCTATGTAGCTTGTTTCAGAAGATTATTTCTTATGTTACCAAATGTGTGACTGAGCCTGTGATAAAATACTGATATGCAGTTCCATATGAGATCAATAATTGTAATAATGTAACTCTAGATATGGGAAGAAGCAGCAAGAAGAAATATTTTCCTGGACCAAGAGTCTAGTGAGACAGGTATGGTCCAGAGACTTTTGCTACTTACCAGGCCTGGTCTAGTGACAACACGGTGAGTGGCCCGTCAGTGGAATCTGTGTCAGACCTGGGGGTGAGCCTCCCCAGCACCACAGGACACAGTGACCATGAAAGGCCCCCAAAATATGGTCACGGCCCCTTCATTGCTATGAAGGGGCCCTGCAGACTGGAAGTTGGCCCTTGCCAGTTGCCTCTACAAAGATTAAATCATGACCACTACAAGATGCTGAACTTCAGCAGCCCTTGAAAGGAGTTCAGGGACAAAAAATAAGGCACTCTGTGGTCTGGGAAAAACCCAGGACAACAGGCCTTCAGAGAGTGAGATGTTTTCAGGTAAAGATTTTTATGAGTCCAAATTCTTACATCTTCTCATACCTCCAGTTCATTTCAGTTCAGTTCAGCCGCTCAGTCATGTCCAACTCTTTGTGACCCCATGGACTGCAGCAGGCCAGGTTTCCCTGTCCATCACCAACTCTTGGAGCTTACTCTAACTCATGTCCATTAAGCTGGTGATGCCATCCAACCGTCTCATCCTCTGTCGTCCCCTCCTCCTCCTGCCTTCAATCTTTCCCAGCATCAGGGCCTTTTCAAATGAGTCAGTTCTTTGCATCAGATAGCCAAAGTATTGGTGTTTCAGCTTCAGCATCAGTCCTTCCGATGAATTTTCAGGACTGATTTCCTTTAGGATGGACTGGTTGGACCTCCCTGCTGTCCAAGGGACTCTCAAGAATCTTCTCCAACACCACACTTCAAAAGCATCAATTCTTCAGTGTTTAGTTTTCTTTATAGTCCAACTCTCACATCCATACATGACTACGGGAAAAACCATAGCTTTAACTAGATGGACCTTTAGAGAAACACTGAAGTCATGAACCAATGTCTGGGCTTGGTTCTCCTGGCTAGCCCCACAACAGCTTTCCTACTTCTATTACTCTTTGGGCCATGTATCTTTCTTGTTAAGTTTGTTTCTCCAAGTAGTAGTATGACAAGAATATCCCCCGGCCAACACCCAGACAGTGCTGGGACAAGCTGCCTTATCATTCTGTGGACTCTCACCTCCCTCCGTAAATGCACCCTGAGATCCTCAGGCTATTCTCCCTTTGAGATCTTATATGGGAGACCACCCGCAGTGATAGAAAAGCTCAAGGGAGACCACCAACAACTAGCTGACCTGGAGCTGTGCCAACACCTCCAGACCCTGGGAACAGTCTTCTGCCATATTGCCCGAGAAACCTTAGGAAGGACACCCATTCCTCTGGGCAACTGGGTTCATCCCTATCAGCCAGGAGATGAGGTATGGGTTAAAGATTGAAAAAAGGAACCATTTCTTCCAGTTTGGATAGGCCCTCACATGGTCATCCTGGCAACCCCTACTGCTATTAAAGTTATAGGTGTCATCCTTGTATCCATCACACCAGAGTCAAGAAGGCAGCAGCTCCCTGTGATGAGGACACCTGGAAAGCCATTCAGGACCCCGAAAACCTCAAGGTCCAGTTCCAAAGACAACAGCCCTCACCCATGAAGGATGCTGAGCCCTGCTCTAGTCACTCCGGAAGCTGACCTAGTCAATGCACGGCAGAAGCTTGAGGATTCTTCAGCCTTGCTCCAGCCACACTCCAGCAGCTGGCTGGTCAACGCACGGCGGAAGCTTGAGGATCTGGATATTGAAATAACGATGGATTTTCATTGTAAGCCCTGGCCTCTATCCCTAATCGGCATCATTGCTGTGCTCTTCATTACAGAACCAACTAGACACCCTGGCTGAGGTGGTTTTACAGAATAGGAGAGGGCTAGACCTACTGACAGCTGAAAAGAGGGGACTCTGCCTCTTCTTGAATGAAGAATGCTGCTTTTATATAAACCAATCAGAAATAGTCAGGGACATGGCCCAACAGCTAAGGGAACAAATCATAAAAAGGAGAGAGAAACTAGCTAATCCCTGGGGTAATTGGAATGATATCTGGAGCTGGGCGTTGTGGCTTCTCCCTTTAACAGGTCCTCTCTTCGTGGTCTTTGCAGTGCTCTTGTTTGGCCCTTGTGTTCTTAATGTAATTACCCAGTTCATAACCTCTCGGATTGAATCCATACAGTTACAAATGGTATTAGCTCAATTCAGTTCAGTTTAGTTCAGTTGCTCAGTCGTGTCCGACTCTTTGCGACCCCATGATTCACAGCACTCCAGGCCTCCCTGTCCAGCTCAATATAGCCCCCTAAACGGTGGGGCGCTCTGAATGTCCTACCAGAACATGAGATGATGATTTCTACACTGAGTGATAAAAGTATCAAGAGGCGAGAATGAAGATGAAAAGTTAAAATTTTACATAACCTCCTGCTTGTTCGTTCTGCCTCTGTAACCCCGCTTGCTCCTTGCAAAGTCTGGATCACGTAGGTCACGTAGTCTCAGAAAGTGGGGACTTACAATACTAGGAACTGGAGCTTATCTCACTCACCCTCATCCTGCTCTTTGCAATTGCCCAGCCCCTGCCAACCTGCTTAATCATGCCTATCCCTCCCCATCTTGACTGCTGTTCCCGTGCATGCAAAACCCCTAGTTAAACCCAGCTTATTAGCAGTTAGTGTTGCCCACTATAGTCTGTCTATAAAAACTCTGTAACCACTTTGGGGCTCAGAGCTTTGAGTGTTAACTCTTCTGGGCCCATCAGCATAATAAACCTGAGTTCTCCAACTCTTTGAATGTGGTGTTTGGTTTCTCGATTACTGGTTTCTGCAACAGGATGAAAATATTACCACAATGCTATTTAATATAAGGTGCCATTGAAGGAGGAAACAGACAGAACAGGCTCCGTCTTGAAAGCAGGACTTCATCTTGGGCCGGACTGTGGACTTTGGGCTATATGCCTAGTATCTATGGAAATGACATACCAACCGGAAAACCAGACCCCTGGATGGAAGAACCCCAGGGCTCATACCTAGACTCTCTGTTGCATAAAAGAATACCCTAATTATTTGTGTAACCAAATAGAATCATAAATTCTATTATGCTTATTGTGGTATGACCACAGGCCTATTGATAATTGTCCACTGTTAACTACCTAGGCTTAAGGCATACGAATCATAGGTTAACTTTGATTGTATCTTTCTTTTCCTTTGTTCAGACTAGTTTCAGAGAATTTGAGGAGGTGGGTTTGAGCATGTACACTTAGGGTATATAAGGTTTTATATATATATATATAAGGTCTGTATATAGAGAGAAGGCAGTGGCACCCCACTCCAGTACTCTTGCCTGGAAAATCCCATGGATGGAGGAGCCTGGTGGGCTGCAGTCCACGGGGTCGCTAAGAGTTGGGCACGACTGAGCGACTTCACTTTCACTTTTCACTTTGATGCACTGGAGAAGGAAATGGCAACCCACTCCAGTATTCTTGCCTGGAGAATCCCAGGGACAGAGGAGTCTGGTGGGCTGCGGTCTATGGGGTCACACAGAGTCGGACACGACTGAAGCGACTTAGCAGCAGCAGCAGCAGCAGCAAGGTTTATAAATAAGGACTATACAAAAACTGCTCAGGGTCCTTGGCTAAGAGGAGACTCTGCCTTGGGCTTTCTGGTGTAATAAACTGCACTCCACTCTCTGCATTGTCCTTCTGAGTGAGTTTGTTTCCCGGAATGCGTGGCTACAACATCATAGATCATAAGATCTGTCACTATCTAAGAGACTACTAAGGAAAAAACATGGTAAAATAAATTACATCGTAATGTTTTGTCATTTGTATTTTTTATCTTTTACTTAAGATTTTTAAAAATCTCTTTATTTATTTAAGGGCTTCTCTGGTGGCTCGGGGTAAAGAACCTTCCTGCCAATGCAGAAGACTTGGCTTCGATCCCTGGGTTGAAGATCTCCTGGAGTAGGAAATGGCAACCCACTCCAGTATTCTTGCCTGGGAAATTTCGGGGACAGAGGAGCTATAGTCCAAGGGATTGCAAAGGGTCAGACACAGCTGAAGCAACTTAGCACATAACAGTGAACGGTTGAATGTTTTCTTCCTAAATTTAGAGAATGAGCAGAGATGTTCTCTGATCATTTCTGTCCAGTGATTCTGGAGATCCAAATCAGTGTAAAGCAAAAAGGAGAACTGAGGATTACAGATTAGAAAGAAAGACTTAAAAGTGTCATTAGTTGCAGATGAAATAATCAATGTAGAAAATACTAAGAAAACGGCAAAATAGCTATTAAAAGTAACAGTGAAATTTAGTGAGAACACAGGGTACAAAGTTGATACAAAAATCAATTCATTCTCAGGTGTCAGCGAAAATGCACGCTGTAGGAACACCTTCGAAAATCTCCTCCATAAAAGCAACAAGAACAAAAAAACTGGCCCAAATTGTCAGAATCAACATTTTCTGGCTCTGGAAATTAACCCTAGATAAAGAAAGAGGCTGAATCTTAGTGAGATCAGCAATTTTTGTGGCTTTTGGTCCTGGTCAATTTCCATCCCTGGCCCAGGCTTTGAAAATCAACAGCCCATCATTGAAGGATGGCAGACTTGGACAGCCCAGGAAATGTCTCCTTGTCACAGGATTATTCTGAATTAATTACTCTGAGTAACTGCAAAGGAGTAGCAGTTGCCCCTTTGTAAGGGAAATCTGCATTTATAAGAGAAATTTCCATTAGAAAGGGGGCCTGTGCTGGAGGTGACATTTCCCCAGAGAGATTTGTCCCCTGGGGCAACCTTTGTCCCTCAACATTTTCTTCTGTACACCCCTCTCCCTAAGCCCCCAAGCCCTGTGCTTTCCTCAGCTCAGGATGCTGTAAAAGCCTTCATCGCTGGCCACATTTTGAACCTCACCTCTTTTGAGAACTGGAGTATTTCCTGCCATTTCAGTAAACAAGGATGGTAGGGTCCACATGGGGTCTTACTGATAAGATGGCTTGTTATATTGACCTTGAAAACAAAGACTAAATCACAGTGATCCTTGAGACTGACCAAATTGCCCAAATGGCATTCTGTTATCTCACTGGCACGTATCTTCTCAAAGCCGTGAGACCACCAGATTCCAGACCTCCAGCTACGTGACCATCCCTTCAGAGAGTTTTTCTTTGGTGGGGTATAAGACAAACTCTGTCAGAAAGGGAGAATGCTAGTTCTCTTTAGGAGCCAGTCACCCTCTCTTTCCCTTCTAATTTCCCTTTCTTTGCCTGACTGCCCAGCTTGCTCTCTTTTTCTCTGCACTCCCCATTACAAAGGGTGTTATAGTCATCACTGATTCCAGCCATCCCTGTGAGCTGATAAGCCCTAACGGCACTCAGGAAGGAGAAGAGTACCTTTGCCTTAACAGCCATCAGACTGTAAAAACAAACAAACAAACAAAAACAGGAGAGCTGACCCAGGAGAGCTGAGATACATACAAAAGGAATATCAGTGAACCCAAAGTCTTGCATCTTCCCATACATAGAAAAGCACTAAATTCTTTAACTTGGGATATCTGGTTTCCTTTCAGTTCAGTTCAGTCACTCAGTCGTGTCCTACTCTTTGTGACCCCATGGACTGCAGCATGCCAGGCCACCCTGTGTATCATCAATTCCCGGAGCCTACTCAAACTCATGTGCACTGAGCTGGTGATGCCATCCAACCATCTCATCCTCTGTCGTCCCCTTCTCCTCCCCTCTTCAATCTTTCCCAGCATCAGGGTCTCTTCAAATGAGTCAGTTCTTTGCATCAGGTGGCCAAAGTATTGGTGTTTCAGCTTCAGCATCAGTCCTTCCAGTGAATATTCAAAATTGATTTCCTTTAGAATGGACTAGTTGGGTCTCCTTGCTGTCCAAGGGACTCTCAAGAGTCTTCTCCAACACAGCAGTTCAAAAGCATCAGTTCTTCAGCGTTCAGTTTTCTTTATAGTCGAACTCTCACATCCTTACATGACTACTGGAAAAACCATAGCTTTCACCAGATGGACCTTTGTTGGCAAATGTCTCTGCTTTTGAATATGCTGTCTATGTTGGTCATAGATGTTTTTCCAAGGAGCAAGTGTCTTTTAATTTCATGGCTGCAGTTACCATCTGCAGTGATTTTGGAGCCCCCCAAAATAAAGTCTGTCACTGTTTCCATTGTTTCCCCATCTATTTCCCATGAAGTGATGGGACCAGATGCCATGATCTTAGTTTTCTGAATGTTGAGCTTTAACCAACTTTTTCACTCTCTTCTTTCACTTTCATCAAGAGGCTCTTTAGTTCTTCTTCGCTCTCTGCCATAAGGGTGGCATCATCTGCATATCTGAGGTTATGATATTTCTCGCAGCAATCTTGATTCCAGCTTGTGCTTAGCCCGGCATTTGGCATGAGGTACTCTACATGTAAGTCAAATAAGTAGGGTGACAAAATACAGCCTTGACGTACTCCTATCCCAATTTGGAACCAGTTTGTTGTTCCATGTCCAGTTCTAACTATTGCTTCTTCACCTGCATACAGATTTCTCAGGAGGCAGATAAGGTGGTCTGGTATTCCCATCTCTAAGAATTTTCCACAGTTTGTTGTGATTTACACAGTCAAAGTGGAGAAGGCAATGGCACCCCACTCCAGTGCTCTTGTCTGGAAAATCTCATGGACGGAGGAGTCTGGTAGGCTGCAATCCATGGGGTTGCTAAGAGTCGGACATGACTGAGTGACTTCACTTTCACTTTTCACTTTCACGCATTGGAGAAGGAAATGGCAACCCACTCCAGTGTTCTTGCCTGGAGAATCCCAGGGATGGTGGAGCCTGGTGGGCTGCTGTCTATGGGGTCGCAGAGTCGGACACGACTGAGGCGACTTAGCAGCAGCAGCAGCACACAGTCAAAGGCTTTGGCGTAGTCAATAAAGCAGAAGTAGATGTTTTTCTGGAACTCTCTTGCTTTTTTGATGGTCCATCAGATGTTGGCAATTTGATCCCTGGTTTCTCTGTCTTTTCTAAATCTAGCTTGAACATCAGGAAGTTCGCTGTTCACATACTGTTGAAGCCTGGCTTGGAGAATTTTGAGCATTACTTTGGTTTCCTTTAATTCACAATAATATCTTGATGTTCAGATTACCTGCTCTTTGTTGCAAAAATTCTGTATAACCTGGCTCCTCTCCCTGCCTCTTTGGAGCAGTTCCCTCAGGGTCACTTGAGATGCTGCCTCCCGGGTTTGAAGTCCTAAGAACGTCCACCAAATAAAACATAACTCTCAAATTTTAGGCTGTGACTATTTTTCAAGTTGATACTCTTCTTTGTCAATTTAATTCTTAGGCCAGCCACATGACCTAGAACTGTAGAAGGGAATATTTCTGTTTCCCAGCAGCTCCACAGTAAAAGCCATAGCCTGACAGCCACCGGAGGGGACAAGATGTGGCTGGAGCGCCTTAAAACCCTCCTCAGGTGACTCCAGTCCATGACCTGCCAGGTGTCTCCTTGAAAGACCTCAGCTGCAAGGCTCTCTTTGTCTTAACTGCCTGGAAACACACTCAAGTCTAGTAAAAAGTGTTTTCCCTGATCTTTTTCCTGAAAACAATTACACGTGTTGTATTAAAAAAGCATAACTCCAAGAGCATTTTTCATAATATTGTCTGTAATAGGAAAACACTAGAACCAATACGGTGGCGCTAGTGGTGCCACCACAAGAAACTTCCTGTCAGCGCAGGAGACTGAAGAGGCACAGGTTACACGGATCTGACCCCTGGGTTGGGAAGATCCCCTGGAGGTGGGCATGGCAACCATTCCAGTATTCTTGCATGGAGAAACCCGGGAACAAAGGAGCCTGGAGGGCTACAGTCCATAGGTTTGCAGTCACACAGGACTGAAGTGACTTAGCAGGAAGAGAACCAACACCAACATTATCAGTAGAGAACTACTGTGTGTGATTAGTCTACAAGGGGGCCTTTAGCATGATATTGAGTAAAATGTCACAATTAATTTAAAAAATATATTTAGGTTAAAAAAGTCCAGAGGAGGATTTACAGTATTGCTGTTTAAAATAAGATGTGTGTGTATATATATATATATATATATATATATATATGTGTGTGTTTGTGTATTTATTAATATATGAAGTATGCATATGTATGTATATATATAGGCCAACAGTGGCAATCACTAGGTGGGTGAACTGGACAATATTCTTAGGGATCATTGTCATTTGGGGAAAGTGTATTCAACATTAAAATACTTTATATTTTAAAAATCAAACAAAACTGTTATTTTTGTAATATAAGTGAAAGTGTTGGTCACTCAGTTTGTGTCCCCATGAACTGTAACCTGCCAGGCTCCTCTGTCCATGAGATTTCCCAGGCAAGAATACTGGAGTGGGTTGCCACGCTCATCTCCACGTGATCTTCCCTGACCCAGGGATCGATCGAACCTGGGTTCCTGCATTGCAGGCAGATTCTTTACCATCTGAGCCCAATATATATAATATAATATAAAACAGTGAATTAAAGTTTGGCAAAATCTTCTTGGGTTCTAAAATGCTTATAGTGGGAAATTTACAAGCGAGTCGGCAGGAAGAAAGCAGTTTAGTGTGAGATGGAAGCCATCAGCTTGTGTAGAGGGTTCTGATGCCTAGATTTATCAGAAGTGAGCATAAATTTTAAAAGGAGAAGAAAATTCTTACAGAATGACTAGATACTTTTTCTAAAGATTAGAGTAAAAATCTGTGTGTAATAAGATTTCTGAGCCCTGACATTTATTGAGGCCATATAGTTGTATTCAATACAACACCATTTTAATTGAATGGAAAAAAAATCGTGAGCATCTATTAAAGTTTACTGTAACTATACTTAAATAAACATCTTGAAAGAAGGGCTTATTTAAGAGTCTACATTACACTGGATAAAGCATGTTATTGCAAGGGGATTTAGGGATTATAAAGATAAACTGCAAACCCAGTTTTGAACTTTTATTATTGCAGAAGAAAATACAGAGGAGGGGAAAATGAGAACATGGAGAAATAGAACCTCACCTTTTGCACAGTCATGATTGTAAAATAGAAAATTTGACAAGTTTTAATTAATTGACAAAATAAACCCTAGATCTCAGGCCTAGGCAACCAGCAACCTACCTTGTGTCTCTCAAGATTTGCTTATCTGGACATTTTCATAAATAGAATCATATATGATGCGTCCCTCTGTGACCAGTTTCTTTCACTTGGCATGCTCTCAGAGTTCATCCACCTAGAGGCACCCATCAGTACATCATTATTTTTATTGCCAAATAATGTTCTCTGGTGTAGATATGCCATATTTTGTTTATCATTTCATCATTCAATAGACATTTTGGTTGCTTCCACGTTTTGGCTATTTGCAATAATGTTGCTATAAATATTTCCCACAGAGTTTTTCAGGGACTTATGCTTTCATGTCTTTTATTGGTACATTGTTGCTGTTGTTGTCTAGTTGCTAAGTCCTGTCCAATGCTTTACGACCCCATGGACTGTAGCCTGCCAAGCTCCTCTGTCCATGGGATTCTCCAGGCAAGAATACTGGAGTGGGTTGCCATTCCATCTTCCAGGGGATATTCCCAACCCAGGAATTGAACCTGCCTCTCCTGCATTACAGGTGGATTCTTAACTGTCTGAACCACCATGGAAGCCCTTTGGTACTACCTAGCTGCTAAATTGCTGAAGTTGCTAATCCTGGAGCTGGTGTTGGTCAGAAGTTGTGCCTCAGTCCCTCCAGTCGGATGAGCTGGGGTGGGGACAGGGAGGACCCTGGGCTGAGCTGACTCCCGGGGGAGAACTCCCCTCCTACAAGCAGGACCTCAGTGCTTCTGGCTGCACAAAGCAGAAGGGAGCTTCTGAAACCCTGGGCTGAGAGGATGGGAAAAGCCAGAGGCCACCCTCCTGGGGTCTCAGGTTCTAGGGCAGTTTCCGGACCAGAGCTCAGGTGGGTGGGGGTTAGGGCGGTGGGTGTGGTTCAAACACCAGAGACTGCCTTCCTCCTTACACTGAATGGTTTTAACTGGATGATTACATACTCATGTGCTGTATGCACTCAGGATAACTTCCTGAGACTGTAGTTATTTTTATAATTTTCCCTAGTTAAATGGTTGATTTGCTGAGAGTCCTCCAGGCTCCTCACTCCACTGTTTAGGAAATCTCAACCCTCTGGGGCATGCTATTATATTAAACTGCACGCCCTACACTCCACGCCCTTTGGACTTACTATCTGTATCATGTTCTTCTGGTTTAATGGGAAGAGGATGCTCGTAATTCTGGCAACTGTCTGTCTTCCTCTGCTTGGGGTCACCTCAGTCCTGTTTTGAGGCTGAGCCCTGTACATCACTGGGCTCCACGCCCGTTGCAGTCCACTCACCCTGCTCTGAATGAGGAGGTCAGAGAGGAGGCCCCTTCCTGCAGAACTTCTCCCAACACTGAGTGGGTGGCCCTCACGCCTGGCCCCACACAGAGGACAGAAGGTCCCATTTTCACTGGAAAAGCCGAGACAAACATTATTAAGGGCTTTGCAGAGTCATTCTAGAACTTTGTCTCTTTTAGTTATTTTCATGTTTATTTTTACCAGAAAATTATGAACAATTTGCCCAGAAACATCCATTTGTTCTTTTTACATGGCATACAAAGTAATTCGAGACATTGTTATACTCTGCCATACCTAGGCAGAGCTCTAGGTTGAAGTAACTGATTTTTATATATGTTCACTTTCCCTCAGCTGATAAGGGCAACGGTTGTTAGATAATAAGGGGGTATGTTAGTGGAAAGTTTAGAAAGTGAAATTGTATAATTTTAAATATTGCTTTTTAAAGCTATATATCTCCCTGGTAGCTCAGCTGGTAAAGAATCTGCCTACAATGCAGGAGACCCAGGTTCGATTCCTGGGTTGGGAAGAACCCCTGGAGAAGGGATAGGTTACCCAGTCTACTATTCTTGGGCTTCCCTGGTGGCTCGGTTGGTAAAGAATAAGCTTGCAATGAGGGAGATCTGGGTTCCATCCCTGGGTAGGGAAGATCTCCTGGAGAAGGGAAAGGCTACCCACTCTAGTATTCTGGCCTGGAGAATTCCATGGACTGTGTAGTCCATGGGGTTGCAAAGAGTTGGACACGATTGAGCTACTTTCACTTTTAAAGTGATAAAAAGTCTTTTCTATGAGGAGAGCACAAAATTATTGTTTTGTAATTCAAGGAAAATAAAAATAATATAAAAATTGTCTGAAGGTTTCTTAAATCCTCCTGTATTGTACATTTTGGGGACAATGCTTTTTTCCTATAAATTACTTAGCATTGGAGATTATAATGTCGTCATTGATTGAACCTCAGGGAAAAAAATTGTTGTTGCTGTTCAGTTGCCAAGTCATGTTTGACTCTTTTTGACCCTATGGGCTGAGGCATACCAGGCTTCTCTGTCCTTCATTATCTCCCAGAGTTTGCTCAAACTCATGTTCATTGAGTTGGTGATGCCATCCAATCATCTCATCCTCTGTCACCCCCTTCTCCTCCTGCCCTCAATCTTTCCCAGCATCAGGGTCTTTTCCAGTGAGTCAGCTCTTCGCATCAGGTGGCCAAAGGACTGGAGCTTCAGCTTCAGCATCAGTCCTTTCAATGATTATTCAGGGCTGATTTCTTTGGCAATGGACTTATATGATCTCCTTGCAGTCCAAGGGACTCTCAAGAGTCTTCTCCAATACCACAATTCAAAAGCATTTGTTCTTCAGCACTCAGCCTGCTCTCACATCTGCACAAGACTACTGAAAAAAACCATAGCTTTGACTATACGGACCTTTGTTGGCAAAGTGAAAAAAATAGAAGCACTAAAATAAACTACCAGGATATACATTCAGCAAAGTAAACCCAAACTTTAGTTACATCCTACAGATGGCTAATTCTGCCTTCAACAGCCTTGACATGGAAACACTGTGATAGATGTGAACAATTTAATGAGTGGTAACACACGGCTCTCACCTTCAGAAATTTCATATTCTGAAAGGGCAGAGAGGAACACACAGTGAAACCTGTCATTAGAGATTCTAAGAAGGTGATAACGTGAGCGCATCTTCACTTTCATTCGTAGCTCCAGTCTCTGCTGCTCCCACGTCTAGAGACACTCAATGGCTGCAGTGATTGTGTGTGAGCAAAATCAAGGTTCCTAAGGACCCCAGGCGACCCCACGACCCTCCAGAGGTAGGACCATCCTGGACAGTGGACACTGTAATGGGGCTTCCTGACCCCCAGAAGCCTAGGTGACAATGAACGAGTGACTGAGTGCATGGAGACCAGAGAGAATGGCTTAGCAAGCTTAACCAGGGGTATATAATCTGGGAGGAAGCTGACTTGTGGGAGTAATGAACAGGCACTTCTCAGGACTTCTACTTTGGGAAGCCCAGCTGAGCAAGGTTCCTCTGTTTTGAAATGCATCACCGTGATCTTCGCAGAGGCCAACTAACTCTCAGGGGCTGCTCCCAGCCAAATATGAATCCCAGCAGAGAGATTCCGGCAGGTGGTTCCTGAGAGAGTCTCAGTGGGAAACTGGCCTGAGGACTGGCAATGGCCTCACCAAACATCCTTACACCTGTGCTGAACATCGCCCGTCCAGATGGGCATCACTGCGGTTAGCTGCACCCTCCTCTGGTTGGTTCACCATTTCCCCAGGAGCATCTCCCCTGATCACCCTTCTCACACCCAGCATCTGAAAGTTTGTTGTTTAATCACGCGAAGACACCGGGATTCTTGGCCCCTGGAGGAGAATTCAATCCGGGGCCAGAGACGAGGCTTGATCGCTCAGAGCTTTTGTGTAATAAAGTTTTATTAAAGTATAAAGGAGATAGAGAAAGCTTCTGACATAGGCATCAGAAGGGGGCAGAAAGAGTACCCCTTTGCTAGTGTTAGCAATGAAGTTATATACTCTCCAATGAATCCAAAGAATGTCTGGAGGTTGTAAAGACCTCACCAGACCTACTCCCATAATTTACATTTCAAGATAACAGAATTAGCCAGAAGGTTTAATCCAGAGACTGTCCTCAGGCAGGATACATTATTGTTATATAATCCTAAGGAATGCAGAGAAGGGAAAAAAGTTTGTCCTTTCTTCCTTCTTGAGAATTCCAGACCCCTCTCTCCTTGGGAACCCCTAGACTCCTTATCAACCTACCTAGGAACTAACTCTCTCACATCTCACCTTGGAATCTGCTTCTCAGGTACCACGATCAACACAAGATTCTTTATCTTCACTTGCGCTTTAGGCTGATGTGGCCCTGGAAGAATTGACTCTCACTGCTGGGGGCAAACAGAATAGGAAACTGACCACTTGCATATCTGAGGACACCTGGAAACCAGGCAGAAGATCAAACAGGACCGACGCCCACAAAAGGAAATAGAGCTTCCTGAAGGGATGTATCTTGAATGATAAATTTAGAACTTTACTACATAATGAAAGTTCCTGTGATCTAAGCATTCTTTTTTTTTTTTTAAATTATGTGTGTGCTCAGTTGCTAAGTCATGTCCGACTCTTTGTTACCCCATGGACTATAGGCTCCTCTGTCCATGGGAATTCCCAGGCAAGAATACTAGAGTGGGTTATCATTTCCTCCTCCAAGGGATCTTCTCAATCCAGGGATAGAGTCTCTTGTGTTGCCTGATTTGACGGGTGGATTCTTTACCACTTGAACCATTTGGGAAGCCCTTTTTAAATTATAATGGACTTAAAATCTAATATGTCAAGTTCAGTAGATATGGTTTATTCAATGGTTACTATTCTCATGCAAATTAATGTTCTGGAAGATCAAAAATAAGACATATTTCTAAGCCCAGGGCAAAACCAAAAGAAAAACAGTGAAGATAAGATAATAAATTCAGAATATCTTATATATGCATAATTAGATATCCAGAGTTGTAAAAGGGGTTGACAGAGGAGGAAATACTTAAACCAATAAAATACAATTTTCCTGAGCTAAGGAAGGATATACAATTTTAGATTCAAAGAGTCCAGGCCCTGGGGTAGATTGATTAGAAGAGAAATACACAGCAGCATACTATGGACAATTCCTAAATGTCCCCAGGTTTCTAAATTTCAAAGAGAAGGATAAAATTCTACAGATAATCTTAGAAAGAACATACTATTTATTAAGGAAATAAATTAGACTTGTATCAGTGTTCTCATCGGAAATATTGAAATGACATCATTGGAATATTAAGAATAAATGACTGAAATTAATAAAATGACATGCACAAGCAAGATATCTTCCCTGTTGGAATAATGAGATATTGGCAGACATGCAGGAACTGAGTGTATATCATCCATATAACATGTAAGGCAACTTTTACTGAATTCTGTGTAACTATGATTTTGCTAGGATTTCATGTGCATCATTTCATTTTGTGTTTACAATCGTGTGAGATCAATGGACTTATTGTTTTTATATGAAGATCAATGACTCAAAGAGGTTAACAAATTTGGGCAAAGCACAGAACTGGCATGCTATGTTTGGATGAAAATTAGGTGGTTTTGATCCTATTTACTTTTCAAAAACATCATTTTTCTTTTTCCAGATAGCTATCACGGGAACCAAAAGTGTTAGTTTTATATTTATTATACTATTTTTTGCTAAGATTAGAAAAAAATGTAAGAAAGAGGGACTCCTGATAGCCTGATAGCCTCCAGCAGATTGGAGTTTGCAAAAATCTGTTTCTAATTATAAGATCTGTATATGTGTGTGCATCTTTAATATACATATTTAAGGTCATTAAGTAAAGTAAATGCCTAAACTCACAGTATTGCAAGTTGATTGTGTTTATACTCATGTCTTTAGTTTTGTCAAGTTGCTGGGACTCTTTATGTAAAAAGGGGCTTCCAGGGTGGCTCAGATGGTAAAGAATCTGCCTGCAATGCAGGAGACCTGGGTTGAATCTCTAGGTTGGGAAGATCCCCTGGGTGAGGGAATGGCTACCCACTCCAGTATTCTTGCCTGGAGAATGCCATGGATAGAGGAGCCTGGTGGGCTACAGGCCATGGGATCACAAAGAGTCGAACACGACTGAGCGATTAACACTTTCACTTTCCTTATATAAAAAAGGGGACACAGCAGTGGTTTTACAGGTTTTGAAATGCCAAGGCAGACTTCCTAGCGAACAGGAAACATTACTGAGGTATAAATTTTGTCTGCAGTGATCTCACTAGCTAGTTTATTTCATCATGTGATGGTGTATCAGCTTTTGAAGGACATATAATAACCATGGTATCACATTACTTTAGTGAAATGTAATCATGGAAAGCACTGTATAATATTAAATAGCTCCCAGAAGCCTGGAAGAGTTAATATACTTCTGACACTTAAGAACTCGTTGTCAGGGAGACATCAGACTCTAGTGAGGGGGACTAAGACCCAGCATTTCTTTCTAAGCATGCTCACAACCAAACAACAGCCAAACTTTCTGTAGCCAAAGTTCTAGTTCTCATTTCATACAACCCCTACTTCTCTGACTGTTTGTTAAGGTCTGTCCCGTGTACAGTGAGGTCTGCATTGTGAAGGGTGAACTGATGTGATAGATTTCAGCATGGCTGGGAATCAGAAATTTGTATTATTTTTTTCCATCAAATGTAGAAAAAAGGCACATCATAAGAATTCTAAGAAAGTGTCATTGTTTTGATGAGAGTTGCATAGAAAACTATTGATGCAAATCCCCAAATTATTTTGGCAGAGAAAAAGAAATATATAAAAAGTATAGCCTCATAGTATCAGTGAACACTAAAGAGAAAGAAATCTATAAGGAAAAAAAATGAGAATCACACATCACAGCTTTAAAGTCAAATGAATGTACTTGTAGTTCATGTTTAAATTTATGAGGGAAAGAAAATTATTCTAATGAGATCACTAGAAGACATATGTTAGGTGCTAAACTTTTTTTCATACTAATTGCTAAATTAACATGATAAAATTGTTCACAGTATTGCTAGCGTCTTGTTTGTCTGCCTTAAATGATTTTTTTATTAGCTTTGATTATAGGCTACTGTAAATATGATACTGAAAGACTGTTCTAGTCAGTTATATGCTGAGTGGTTTTATTATACTCTAGTTAAAATGCTGGCAATGTTCCTTTGTTTAAAAGAGATGTAACTTTTATTTGACTCTACTGCTTGGACCCTATGACTTGGCTATAGCCCAAAGCAGTTGATAAATATTATTATAATGACTGTGACCTGTCACCTGTTTAACTGAGACTAAAAGTTCCGTAAATCTTCCTCACCTCGGACACCACCTGCTTCTCACTGTATACTAGGTGAGGAACTCTTCCAGAGGTGACTCAGTGAAAACACAGCATTAAAATGATTATGGTATGGTCATCTATCAGTGCAATACATTTTATTGCCTGTGTTTTTTGGAAGGGAGCCGAACACCACAGTGGCTAACTATGAACTCAGCACTCAAAAGGTTTTATTTCTGCTGCTGTGTAGTGAAGACCCAACAGCAAACTGAGGCAGAACATAAAACACATTCTTATCAAAATGAAGAACAGTAGAAGAACTACTCCAATCCAGTATTCATTGTTGCCCCAACACACATCCACACACATCCACATACACACACGTACACACATATCCACACACACACATGCGCAAACACGTACACACGTGCACCTGCACATCCACACACACGTACACACAGACACACCCACACACACACAGACACATGTACACACACAAATGCACACACATCCACACACACACATGTATACACACATCCACACACACACGTGTGCAAACATGTACACACATGCACCTGCACATCCACACACTCATATACATACAGACACACCCACACACACACAGACACATGCACACACAAATGTACACACACATGCACACACATGTACACACACATCCACACACACATGCGCAAACACGTACACACGTACACCTGCACATCCACACACATATGTACACACAGACACACCCACACACAACCAGACACATGCACACACACAAATGTACACATACATGCACACACATCCACGTACACACACGTACACACACATACACACACATGCGCAAACACGTACACACGTGCACCTGCACATCCATACACATGTACACACAGACACACCCCCCCACACACAGACACATGCACACACACATGTACACACACATCCACACACATCCACACACACACATGCACAAACATGTACACACATGCACCTGCACATCCACACACACACATATACACACAGACACACACAGACACATGCACACACACAAATGTACACACACACCCACACACACACATACACACACATGCGCAAACATATACACACATGCACCTGCACATCCACACACACATGTACACATAGACACACCCACACACACACAGACACATGCACACACACACATGTACACACACACACATGAACACACACACACACACACACACATATACACGAGCAGCATCTGTAATAGTCAGTTCTGTCCCAGGTCTGCAAGTTCCCTCTGTCATCCTGCGCTGGGGCCGCTGCAGCCCTCCTGTTTGAACTGCTTGATGATTAAGGAGTTTCTAGATGGGGGAACATTACATGCTGACACTATCTGAAAAAAGTGCTGAGAAAACCTTAGAAGGTGCTCATATCACAACTAAAAGATCCTACCTGATGCAACTAAGACTGAGAAATAAGTAAGTAAATACATAAACTAAAAAAAAATGTTATCATTGTAAGGAATGCCGTAGGAGACAGGGTGAAAACATCTTAAAAGTATATATACATTTTTTTCATGAAACGTCATTCTTTAATAAGAAAATTTAATTTTCAGTTCTGTATATATTAAAAAGAGAGAATGAGATATTCCTGTTGTTTATCATGAAACAAATCATTGGTTTCTACTTTGAATATGATCACTGTATTTTTAGTAATCCTTGAATTCAAATAGTTTGAATCTTCTACAAGGAGCCTGTAAAGGCAAATGCAAAGGTGCAAACTGATCAAAGAAGTAAAAACAAGTGAGACATTAAACTCAGGTATGATTTGGGATCAGTTCTCTGACTGTGTTAAATATATTAGTTGCCATAAGTATTAGCTGTTTTTGATAATATAGTCTGTGCTGAATTTATTGATAATTTTAAGGTCAAAGCTGCTGCTGCTGCTAAGTCACGTCAGTCGTGTCCAACTCTGTGCGACCCCACAGACGGCAGCCCACCAGGCTCCCATCCCTGGGATTCTCCAGGCAAGAACACTGGAGTGGGTTGCCATTTCCTTCTCCAATGCATGAAAGTGAAAAGCGAAAGTGAAGTCACCCAGTCATGTCCGACTCTTCACTACCCCATGGACTATAGCCCATCAGGCTCCTCTGTCCATGGGATTTCCCAGGCAGGAGTACTGGAGTGGCTTGCCATTGCTTTCTCCGAGGTCAAAGCTAGAATTTATTTATTTTTATTTTCTTAAGGTTTTTAATTGGAGGATAATTGCTTTACAATGTTGTGTCAGTTTCTGCTGTACAGCAAAGTGAATCAGCCCTGTGTCTATATATATCTCCCTTTTCTGATTTCCTTCCCATTTAGGTCACCACAGAGCACTGAATAGAGTTCCCTGTGCTATACAGTAGATTCCCATTAATTATCTATTTTATGCAGATAGATAATTTATGTAGAATCTGCCTGCAATGTGGGAGACCTGGGTTTGATCCCTGGGTTGGGAAGATCCTCTGGAGAAGGGAATGGCTACCCACTGCAGCATTCCAGCCTGGAAAATTCCATGAACAGAGGTGCTTACTGGACTATGTCAATTGCAATCCCCCCAATTCATCCCTCCCCAGTCTGTGCAGTCCATGTTGAATTTAATTACTCAACTTTTCTAATAATTTTCAATAACAACTTACTTGTACAATGTACATCATACTATGCAATCATCGCAGGATACAGGCATTCCACCCTCCTACCCCAGAGACATTTTCTGCTTCAGAAGAAAATATATAAATAAATTTAAATTTGAGTTATCCATGTGTCAGATTTTGGGTAACTTAGTATTTATTTATTAAACCTATATGAATTATGCCATAGGAGAGAAATCACCTTAAGAAAATGGACAGAAGTGAGGAATGATTTGCCTTAATGACCTTAAGGAAGATTTAATAGAGACAGTAATATTTCAGCTAAGCCTTTTGTGGTTGGTAGAAATCCTGTCATGAATATATAGCATTCAGCACAGGGTAGGGTCCAAGATAGATACAGTAAACTCAGGATAATAAAAGCAATAACACGACAGAATATTAATTATAACATTAATGTTATAACATCACTGATGATTTTCCAATGCAGGTTTGAGGACAGTGTTCAGGACAGACCTGAAGGTTGGATGGGACCGTGGTGTGAACGAGAAGAGAAGGCATGGAAGCAGTGGACACAGCCTGGACTTCGAGGAAAAGACCACTCAGAGAGGAGCAGGGGGTAAGAAAATTGAAGTTCAAGGACTGAGCCTGTTTCTTTTGTTTGTCTCAGGGCAGAGAGACAAGATTATAAGTCAACAGGAGAGGAGATTGGTGATATAGGCGTAGGGGGTCAGGCGGTTGGTTAGGTGACCACAGCCTCTGGCCCACAGCAGCTCCTTGGCTATGTCTCAGCATTGATTAATGAACTGGACTTATGGAATTAGGGCATAAAAGGAGAGCTGGCCTTCGGCTGGCAACAGATGCAGAATCTGTAATTTAATGTTGTCTTTTATAGTTGCTTTTCATTTGCTTCATTAGAATACAAACAGAACTGATTTTGTGTTCAAATACTGTCCAAAGATTGTATCACTGATTCAATGAATGTGAATCTGAGCAAACTCTGGGAGATAGTGAAGGACAGGGAAGTGTGGCATGTTGCAGTCCACGGGGTCACAAAAATCAGACATGACTTGGCGACAGAAAACAAGGTTTGCCCACTCGTGAATTTGCAGTTGAGTATTTCTGCCAACTGGCATTTCAGTTACCACGTGATGTGTCCACCAGAGAAGTGGTCTACAGCATTTTATATACTTGCATAAATATGGTACACATTGTGAGTCTCTCTGAGTTCTTCTTTAAACTGGCTCTTCTTCTTATTTCCTCATAAATTACTGTTATCCTTTCCAGTTTGGTTTCTATGAAACATACCTCCGACTTCTTTTTTCAAAGCAGTGAGGAAGATAAATGGTAACATTTTCTGCCATAATCAAAACTGAAAGCGGTGAGAACGGAAGCCAGCTTCAGCTTGTTCCCTGCTGTTTCGATCTCTACCCTGTTGGGTACCCTGATAAATAATCCTCTCTGTAATTGTCAACTGCAGCATCTCTCACCCAAGACACATCACATTAGCCACTTACCGTATTGCATCCTGCAGAGCTGGGAAATTTCCATTGTCCCCTCTGCATCTCACGTAGTGGCAGGCCTTTTTCCTTTCTCCTCTCCTGCAAGATTTCAAAGGAGCAGATGCTTCTTTATTTTCCAAGGGGTCTGTTAGCTAAGTTGGCTTTTAGACGTGTTTAGAGCACAGGGGATCTTGGTATTCACAGACTGTCTGTGTGGCTTTGCAGGAGGCTTCAAAGACTTAGACAGCCTGCTTGACCCCAACCATGGCAGTGCCCATCTACTGTGTGTGCAGAGAAACACACAGATACATACACACACACACACAGATATATACATACAGACACACACACAGATGCATACAGACACACACACACACACACGAACATAAACACACACATGACAGGGACAGAGCTGGAGTCAGGCCAGTAGATTAAAAAAACCCCTAATTTTCTTTCACTTCTCATATTATTCCTTCCCCTACATTTATTCCAGCAAGTTGTTTGGGTTTCTCCTGTGGGCATGCTATTCTATGAAGATCTTGGATTTTTGATGAACTATTTACCCATCATTTCTTTGGTTTTAACTTTTAACCATGAGTAATTGAGATGTTCAAACAAGAGACAGATAAGATTTAGTATAAGGAAAATTACTTCTGTTATGAATTATTTGGGGAAATAATAAATCAAGATATAAAGCCGTATTGTTGGATCACCAAATGGCCTGGGGACATTTCCCATGGTTATAATGTTGTTAAAGTAGTGGCCTAGGTTCCTGGACATCCAAGCTTCCAGGTTCTGCCCATCCGTTTGTGTCCCTTCACGTTGCTTGTCTGGGCCCTAACAGAATTTGCAGTTGGCCCTGAATGCTAGGGGCAGGGAGTTCTTGCCAGGTCCTGTTACACAACCTCATCATCGAGGTTAAAGCGTCTGCCTGCAAGGCGGGAGACCCGGGTTCACTCCCTGGGTCAGGAAGATCCTCTGGAGAAGGAAATGGCAAAGCACTCCAGTACTCTTGCCTGGAGAATCCCATGGACGGAGGAGCCTGGTAGGCTACAGTCCACGGGGTCACAAGGAGTCAGACACGACTGAGCGACTTCACTTTCACTCATCATCTCAGAGAGACATGTCCTCACCATTTTGTTGTTGTTGTTGTTCAGATGGTCAGTTGTATCTGACTCTTTTGCGACCCCATGGACTGCAGCCCACCAGGCTCCTCTGTCCGTGGGATTCTCCAGGCAAGAATATTGGAGTGGATTGCCATGCTCTTCTCCAGGGGATCTTCCCAACTGAGGGATCAAACCTGCGTCTCCTGCGTCTCTTGCATTGGCAGGCAGGTACTTTACCACTAGCGCCACCTGGGAAGCCCCACTCAACACTTTAGGTGTTTTCAAATATCAGCTGTGTGAGGCTTTGCCCTTGTGTCACCTGTGATCATATCACCGTAAATTACCTGACCTCATTTTATCTCTGAATAGGAAGAGAGAACAGATGTTCACCAGGTACACACAGAAAACTAGCATTTCAGTATAAAAAACACTTTCAAAAGCAAACTCTCCATTGCTATTATTTGTCCCATGCTAGAAAATTTCAGGGAGAAATGAGTCATGTAGAACAGTTTTTGGAAAGAGATTCCAAACAACAGTTGGAGGGAAGACCCAGGTGGGGTTGGGCGAGAGAGCCAGCAACTTGTCCATGACGCTGGTTATATTGACTAAGAGGGTGTCAGGAGGTGGTCCTGAACTTGAAGAGATGAGTCCTGAGGGGAAGCAGGCAGACAACAGTGTGCGGGGCATGCTGAGTGGCCTCTAAGTGGCCCAAAGTCTGACCCCAGAGTAGAGAGCAGGAGCCACAGACACTGCTGGAGCCCCAGGAGCCCAGGCTCCTCCACCACCGTGGCTCTGTGCCCGTGAACATCCTCACTGAGGTCGTGGCTTCTGCTCATACAGAGGCTACCGTCTCCTGAAATACCCAGGACAGTCCCCACCTAACACAGAAAAGATGACAGGATTCATCCAAGTTTCATGGGCTTGAGGTTGCAAAGTGATGATGTGAGAAGATGCAAGGGCAGACAGATGTTTTCTCAGGCTGTTGTCTTTTTGGCTCAAACCACACGGCCCAGGGAGTCTCATCCATTTGGGAGGAGCTGGACACCATTAGAACAAAGGGTGATATCAAGTCCTTGTGTCTTCAAAGCTTGTCTCCTAAAAAAAGCTCATCTCTTACATAGCAACACGACGTCTAGACATCTGTAACTCAACCTTTCCTGCAGGGTGCGATCACAGAGAAGTCAGGATGTGAAAACAAGAAAGCCCACTTGTCTGGAGAAGAGGTGGAGAAGCTTTGCGGTGAGAACAGGAGTGAATCAGAGAGAGAGAAAAAACAGGAGCTCAGCCCCGAGGCCCCCACCCCCATCATCAGTGCCTTTGGTGCAGGACAGAGTAGGAGGCACAGGAATCCTCAGAATCTGAGACAAGAGCAGGGAGGGGCCTGATAGGGGGCAGGACCTCTTCCAGCCGCAACACAAGTACAAGCCAGTTAGAGGGGTGCTGATTCGGACACTATTTGGCAGGAGCTGCTGAACACCTGGGATGCTGAGGTCAGTGCCGTGAGTCTGAAACCTCAAGGACTGCAGATTTTCAAAGTGGGTCCCAGTAAATGCCGATAGCTGAGCTAGAGCGATGCTCCAGCTAGAATATTTGCTCATTATAAACAGTAGTGCCCTAAGAAAATCAAATGTTAAAGGTTGTAGAACAAACCATTCCCAGTGCTAGTAAATGTTATCATTTTTATAATTAGAAAGAGAATATGTGTTTACTATACAAAAACGAAACATGTGTGGGAGCATATGGTTTTATACACTGGGAATTATAAATTGTTTCTTTCACATCAGAGTGACTGAGATTACACTGTTTTGGAATTAAAATTATAATTCACATCAGCTAGTTTGGAAAAATCCATTAAAATGCATAAACGACTAAATGGAATGAATTCAAGAATCCTAGTTTTAGAGATTAAAATACTTACGTGTTTATATGTTTCCAGGATTTTTTTCTGAATATATTTTCATAAACTAAAACTAAAATTGAGACTAAGATTGCATTCTTAGGTTGTGATGTAAAGATATTTAAGTAGTAAGACTTTGTAAATGTATATTAACGGCACTGGATACATTTTTGTTGTGGTATGGCCCACCAGCTGAGAAGGCTTTTTAACATTTAAAATTCACTGAAAAAAATCAAAAGAAGAATATATTTCGTGGCACGCAAAAGTTGCATGAAATCCAAATTTTAGGGACTACAAATAAAGTTTTATTAGAACATGACCAGGCTCATTCATTTGCATATTGTCAGTGTCATACAGCAACAGAGTCACAAGTTGTAACAGAAACAGCCCACAAGCCCTAAACGTTTACTAACCGCTCGTTGCAGATTCCTTTGGTTGACTCTTGCTGTAAGCCTCTTAGATTTGAGAAAATACTGGGCCCTCTGACTCATCTTATCCTTCTCAGTTGGCAGCCTGATGAGTAAGTGTCCATACATTTTAGTAACTTTTGACCTTATTTTTACTTCCAATAGAGAAGCCACAAGCATTCAACTCTCCAAACAAGAACACGCATGCATAGCTGCCATGCTGTTTGGTGGTAATTAAAGCTCACAGCTGCAGGATGAGCTGCTCAGCCATTCATCTGGAATTAGCCCCCTCAAAGAACGGAAATGAAACTTCACCTCTGATGACAAGTCTAGGGGAGCTCATGACAAATGGCAGCCTTCAGCAACATAGATTTTTGGGTCCAGTGGAATCAAGAAAATTTAGAACACAGCATTTTTTTTTTCTAATTTCTGTTTGTTATTTTCAGGGGGTGTGTAGAATTAAAATGATACCAGAAGGGTACAGTCTGAGGAGATGTACATAGGACCACATCCCATCTGTAGGGACAGAGATGTCTGTTGGGAATAAACCCTGAATTTTGACCAGAGAACAGAGGGCTTAAGGGGTGAAGCATCTCCTCATAAAACTTTCCATCATTTGTGTATTTCTGACACAGCAATATGTATGTCAAAATCAAGCAATTATATTTCCCATTTTATTCCCATATGCCTTTCAATTTGTAGAAACTTTGCCCTGTATTGTAATACTTGTTTAGGAAATCATGGTTTTCATTCTTATTCTCATCAGAGGAAGTTTTTTTTTTTTTTCATTTCCCAGAAATGTTTATGTGAGAATCCAAGAGGTCATTTAATACTTTAAAAGGAATCAATCATTGATAATATAAATTAATATAATAGGTTAGCTTTGGATATCTTACAGACATTGAATTTTTTTTAGAGAACAGAATTAGTGATTTAAAAATATGAGGGGAAAATACAAAAGGACAAAGAGAATTAAAGAGATCAATTAATACCTTTAATTACTGTTACTAATATTGGTCCTGATTTGTAAAGGTGACCGAAGTTGTGAGCAGTCCAGGTGAATGATATATAATTAGTGCAAATTTGGTGAGTTTTTTTTCTTCCTGCCACTTCTAGCTGACACCTGCTAACCATTTCCAGGACTCTGTGGCCGTCTCCAGGTTCCCTGATCTTTTCCATAACTCTCTTGTAGAAATCAATGAAAAGTTCCCCTCAAGCAAAGTCAGCCTCAATGAGGTAATCACAGTCTACCCACTGACTAGATTATGGCTCTCAGTTTTAAGTGAGCTCTTCCATTTTCATACTGTCAGACAAATTAATTGAATTTATGGACTGGTCTAGTGCATTAGTCTGGGATTTCTATATGAGACTTTTAAATTATATTCTATTTTTCTGGGCACTAGATATAAAATTGTGGAAAAGACATGGTCCCTGCCTAGCAGAAGAGAGACAGACATAAACACAGATGATTTTAATAGAGTACTTTTAGATTTTTGTGACAGAGCTAACTAAAGGGTCTATAAAAGCCTCAAGGATGCATAAGCTTTAATATGTATACTTCATCATTTTTAAATTTTACACAGATATATTAAAAAAAAACCTTGAGAATATTTTTAAACAAAACTACTTATTTGCCAAATGTTAGTGGGATGTTTAGGTGTAACCATCAGCCTAGGGATGTCCAAGTAACACAAGCCAGTTTAAAAAGGGCTTCAAATCACCTCTAGCTTGGCAGCCAAAAAGTGTTCCCTAGAGAAATCTGAATCCTAATGCTTCCTTTTCTACCACACAGAACAATGGTATTTTCAGGACTTTTTTAGGTTACCTTCTCTATTTTGCTAAACTTGTTTTACTTCACGTGTTTCTTTGCACTAACTTGCCACTTCACATACACTCTAGATTTTCATGACTACTGATGCTCTATGCACAAACTTCGTATCTTGGAACCACACTGGCTGGGCCAGCGTTAGTGAAGTTCTTATGAAAGTAAGGGTAGATTCCCAAGTGGCTCAGTGGTGAAGAATCCACCTGCCAATGCAGGAGACTCGAGTTTGATCCCTGGGGTGGGAAGATCCCCTGGAGAAGGAAATGGCAACCCATTCCATTATTCTTGCCTGGAGAATTTCATGGACAGAGGAGCCTGGCGAACTACAGTCCATGGGGTCACAAAAGAGTTGGACACGACTGACCACACATGCACACGTAAAAGTAAGAATACTGAGTATAAATGCACTTGAATAAGAGCAGCAAGATAATATAAAATACATTTGCAACTACACAAGACGCAGAGGTACATGAGGATTGAGGTAACAATTTAGAAAGTGATTTGGGGTGACGGTTACCCACAATCCAAACTAGCTTTCCTATTTTAAAAATAGAGCCAAGGCAAACAGGAGAGATGATGGGTATGAAGGCTGTTATCTGTAGAGGACAGCAGTAGTGGTGGAATGTTTTTGTGTAATTTCCCTGAATCTCTAATTCAGTAACAAAAAATTAGATATCCTCCCAGACCCCAAAGTACAAGTGGATGGAGAAAATCCTTAAGAGCTGCAGGCTATCAGCATCTATGTAGAAAGAATCACAAGGAATAAATAAGGTAAGTCACACACCTAGAACAAGAGAGCCCTCAGTAAAATGGGGCAAGGGTAGCAGCTGAAACTGGGTTGACTATTGCTCAGTCTTAAAGTTGAGACCTATGGTCTGATGTGTCAAGGATTGAGGCATCTGAACTCTCAAATTTCTGTGATTTCTGTAAAGTCAGTCAAGGCTGATCACCTTCAGGTCCCACACTGAGGGGCAGGACTTATTGAGCAAACCAGGATATCAAAGCAAAGGGAAGCAAAATCCTTGCCAAAACTAATGGAAGAAACAGGACTAGGGAGCCTTGAAACCCAACAAACAAGAAAACGACAGCAGTGACTTCCCTGATGGTCCAGTGGTTAAGACTTTACCTTCCAGTGCAGCGGGTATGGGTTCAATCCCTAGTCAGGGAGCAAAATCCCACATGCCTCAGGGCCAGAAAGCTGAAACATAAAGCAGAAGCAATATTGTAACAAATTCCATAAAAACTTAAAAAAAAAATGGTCCACATTAAAAAGAGTTACAACATATGGCCCCATGTTGACTTCAGAAAAACTAATCTTGCAAAAACTGTGAGCCTCAAAAAGTATCAGCTTCTGATTCCACACAGTCACACTCCAGAGTGACGGAGAAGCAGCACAGTACCCCAGTGACAATGAGAGGATGCCAGAAAGACATTCCAATAAAACAGATTACATCTCACCTACTTCTTCCAAATGTGATAGAGCACACTTAGAAAATGACGGAAGAAATTAAAATGACAGCAAAATAGAAAAACTCAGGAATAAAATAAAATATGTCAGACAGAATTGGAAATAAAAAAACAAAGATGAAGAAAAAAATGAAAAGGAACACAATAAACAAATAAACAGAATGGAAAAATGGCTAAAAGGGAAGATAAAATGAATATAGAGTCCATTGTAAAACTTTCTAAGAAGAGAGATTAAGAGACAACCAGTTCTGAAGATTATGGAATAATGCACTAAACGATTTGACAAAATGTATTCTGATCTGATGAAATATTGACTTTTAGGCATTAGACAAAAGATAGTGCAGCTCTGTATCCCCAGGGAAGGGAAAGAGACAAGGTCAGTTCAGCAGTAGCTCCAATTTCAGGTTCCATCTGCAGGATAAGGAGGAGGGCCCCTGAGGGAGACTGCTGATCTTGCTGACCTCAGAAGCACAGCTCTGATTTCAGGGAGGGTAGGTCACCTGGAACAGAGGGTGGGGCTTCGCAGGGGCACAGAGCCCCAGAGATCTGCAGAGGGCTTCCCGCAGTTCTTCAGCTGAGAATTGATCTGTGTTTGCATGAGAGGAAATTGGTTGAGGCTGGGGAGAGAACCACCACCAATTGGTGGAGAGACACGGTGCTGGGAGGAGCTTGTGTCCACACAAGGCAGAGTGGATAAACCTTCTAAGCCTATGTTACCTGGGTGAACATGCCCAATCTTGAAAACAAACCTAAAAAGAGATCCAATCAATTCAAACTAACTTAACTATTTGCCCAAGCCTGGCGTGCTACAATCCATGGGATCACAAAGAGTTAGACATGACTGAGCACTCATCAATCACCAGCAGAAGATATAAAGACAAACTTCTAAATATGAAAAATATAGTATCTGAAATTAAAAAAAAAAAAAACAAAAAAACCCTTGGGTGAGATTAATGGAAGATTTGTTGACACAAAACTAAACAAAATACTTGAATTCATAGCAATAGAAATTATCAAAGTTTTCCCTCCCTCAAAAAAGAATTTATAAATTGAACAGAGTGGTACAGATCTGTGAGACAGTATTAGTCAGTCATACATGGGCAGAGTTGGTTTTCCAGAGACAGGATATATATCCAAGAAATTTTATGAACAAGAGTAGAATAAACATAAACAAAACTATACAAAAGCAGGATGAAATTTCTGAAAACTTGTGAGAGGCAACCATGAAGAAAACCAGAGGGAAAAATACTCATTAAATACAGAAGAATAAGGATAGTAGATGATTTCTGTTAAGAAAAACTGTAAGTTAGAACAAAATAAAGATATATTTTGAATTTACTGAAAGAAAAAAATGTATATATACTAAAATTCTCTATCCACCAAAGATGATTTTTAAAGTAAAGGCAAAATAAAACATTTTTAGACATACAAAAGCTGGGAGATTTTGTCGTCAGGAGACCTACACTGAAAGGCATATTCAGGAAGTCTTTCAGGCTGAAGCAAAATTATATAAGAAGGAAGTTAAAATCTTCATGAAGGAATGAAATTGGATAAAGTATAACTAAGTTTAATGACTTTTCTCACTTATTAATCTTGAAACAGATTTATTAAAAAATTTTTATATTAAAAATTTAAAAATGAGTGATTTTTTATATTAAAAAAGCACTCAGTGTAGCATGGGGCTTACAGAATATGTAGAAGTAAAATATCTAAGAACAGTAGCACAAAGAACGGGATGGATGAATTGAAGTATATTGCTGTACACTTCTTATATAATAAATGAAGTAGTATAAAATTAATTAATTAAAGGTAGATTATATTAAAAGTGTAGATCAACTAATAAAAAAGAGAAAAAGAAAAACTGATAAAATTGATAGTAAAAAACTGCTGCTACTGCTGCTAAGTCGATTCAGTCGTGTCTGACTCTGTGCGACCCCATAGATGGCAGCCCATTAGGTTCCTCTGTCTCTGGGATTCTCCAGGCAAGAACACTGGAGTGGGTTGCCATTTTCTTCTCCAATGCATGAAAATGAAAAGTGAAAGTGAAGTCCCTCAGTTATACCCGACTCTTAGCGACCCCATGGACTAGAGCCTACCAGGCTCCTCCATCCATGGGATTTTCCAGGCAAGAGTACTGGAGTGGGGTGCCATTGCCTTCTCCGAAAGATAAACTAGAAACAGTTTAAAAAAAGCTTAATCTAAGAGATAATAGATATAGAAGGGAAAAAAGGGGGGAAAGTACACGTAAGACAAATAGAAAAGAATATTGAGATGGTAGATTTGCACTTATTATCAATACTCACATTAAACTATAGATAGTTTAAGTGGTCAAATTAGAAACCAGAGGTTGTTGGATTGGCTGGAATGAAGCTCCAAACAATGCTGTCAAACAGAAATCTAATTTAAATAGTGATTCAAATATAGATGGAAAGTGGAAGACTAGAAGTGCATGAAAAAGAGACACTATGCAAAAACTAAGCCAAAAGTATAAATAGATAAAACAGTTGAATGGCTTATATGACCACAAGGAAAATTAGACTTCAGGGAACTGAATATTCAAATGGATAAAAGAAAGTCATTCTGTAATAATGAAAGGATTAACTGGCCGAGAGGATGAGAAGATGTGACCATCCTAAATTGTACTCACTTTTTAAGCTTAAAGGAGTTTACATAAAACCTGGAAATGTGAAGAGAGAAAAGTCCTCAGATATATTTGGAGATTTCAACATTCTACTCTCAGTAATTGATAAAACAAGTTGTATTTCCATATATTAGCAATAAACAATAGGATGTACTTATTTAAATATTCAGTTTGCAATGCATTCACAAAAATATAAAAAAATGAAATATTTAAATAAAAGGAACAAAAGGATAAATTGTGCTTCCTTAAAATTAAAAATCTTTTTTTATTCAAAAGACACAAAAATGACTTATTTTCTGCGCTATGCAGTTTGGTTTCCTTTGTAGTTATTGTACAGAGGATATATCTTTTCCTGTTTTCCCCTTCCCACAAATTATCCCAATTAAATTCCTCCCTCACTTTCACACCCTGAGTCTGGTGTTGTCTTTCTAGAGCTGGGTCTGCAGACTCACTCTGTAAGGATCCAGAGTGAATATTTCAACCTTGTGAACTAAGTAGGCTTTGCTACTGCTACTCAGCTTCCCTGGTGGCTCAGACAGTAAAATGTCTGCATGCAATGCAGGCAACACGGGTTCGACTCCTGGGTCGGAAGGTCCCATGGAGAAGAGAATGGCAACCCACTTCAGTATTCTTGCCTGGAGAATCCCATGGACAGAGGGACCTGGTGGGTTAACCGTCCACGGGATCAAAAAGAGTGGGACGCAACCAAGTGACTAACACTTTCTTTTTTCACTCAGCTCTACCACTGCAGCACAAACACCTCCTTGGATTACAGGTAAATGAATGGACTTGACAGTGTTCCAATAAAACTTTATTTACCCCAATATGTCAGCAGGTCTGACTGGACCCACAGCTTCAGTTTGCCAGTCCTGGGCTAGACCAGTCCAGTCCAGTAGAAAGAACACGTTGGCTGTAAATGCACCCTGCGTGCATGCTTTTAAATCTCCTCCTTGCCACCTAAGCTTTAAAAGTGACATTACTTTTGATATATTTTATTCGATCTACATATAAAGATTTTAATATATAGTTGACACAAAGCATTATTAATAAGATATTTGACATCCTTGATTTCATACTGCTGCTGCTGCTGCTGCTAAGTTACTTCAGTCGTGTCCAACTCTGTGCGACCCTATAGACGGCAGCCCACTAGGCTCCTCCGGCCCTGGGATTCTCCAGGCAAGAACACTGGAGTGGGTTGCCCTTTCCTTCTCCAATGCATGAAAGTGAAAGTGAAAGTGGAGTCGCTCAGTCATGCCCGACTCTTAGCAACCCCATGGACTGCAGCCTACCAGGCTCCTCCGTCCATGGGATTTTCCAGACAAGAACACTGGAGTGGGTTGCCAGATTTCATACTGCTGTTGCTGCTGCTGCTGCTAAGTCGCTTCAGTCGTGTCCGACTCTGTGACCCCACAGACGGCAGCCCACCAGGCTCCCCCGCCCCTGGGATTCTCCAGGCAAGAACACTGGAGTGGGTTGCCATTTCCTTCTCCAATGCACTAGAACATTCAAATTCCAGTGTATAATTTGCATTATGGCACATCTCAATTGGGCCCAGCTCAGTTCAATTCAGTTCAGTTGCTCAGTCGTGTCCGATTCTGCGACCCCATGAATCACAGCACGCCAGGCCTCCCTGTCCTTCACCAACTCCCGGAGTTCACCCAAACTCATGCCCATCGAGTCGGTGATGCCATCCAGCCATCTCATCTTCTATCATCCCCTTCTCCTCCTGCCCCCAATCCCTCCCAACATCAGGATCTTTTCCAATGAGTCAACTCTTCGCATGAGGTGGCCAAAGTATTGGAGTTTTGGCTTCAGCAGACTCAAGTTAATTGCCCAGTAGCCCCAGGGAGCTACCAGCTTCATTTGAACAGCACCCTCCCTCCCCCCCACACACACACAAATTGAAGTTTTCCACCACTCAGAATGGAGGGTGCTGCTGAAAGAGACTTGCAGAGTTCCAGAGGAGAGGTGGGGAAAACTGTTTTATCTTTGGCTCATGTTTTCCTTTCCTGGGATTATTTGCTCACTATGTGTGTGCTCAGTCGCTCAGTCGTGTCTGACCCTCTGTGACCCCGTGGACTGTAGCCCGCCAGGCTCCTCTGTCCATGGGATTCTCCAAGCAAGAACACTGGAGTGGGGTGCCATTTCCTCCTCCAGGGGATCTTCCCGCCCCAGGGAATCAATTCTAGTCTCTTGTGTCTCCTGCATTGGCAGGTAGACTCTTTGCCACTAGTGCCCCCTGGGACATATGAAGAACATTAGTTTGTTGGTATAGTTTAGTTGTTGATTTTACAATAATTTAGATTCCTTGTTAACCTTGTTTTCTGAAGGTCTCTTCTGCTTTCTGCTGACAGCTGAATCCACTGAGGTAAAGCCTTTCTCTCTTTTCTCTGCACTTTGAAATGGGAGTTACACATTTAGTCTATTTCAGTACCATTTTGGGGGGAAGTACACAGAGATTTCAGTGTTCAATAAGCTAAAAATAAGAAAATAATGGAGTGCTTATTTTTAAAATGCAAGTACAGTAAAATATGTGGATGTAGCAGAATTACATACAGATATATGTAGAGCAGCAACACAAAATAAAAATAATTTGAGTTTATGCTTTTTTTCTAATTAGGATTTGTAACATCTATTACTTGCAGTTGAGGAAACTTCATTCTGAAATTCATACGGTTACAAGGAGATTTAAGTAGCCTCTATGGGAAAGGTTAATGAAACAGTTAATATAGGATAGAAAAGACCAGAGGTAAATTAAGTTGTATTCAAGAGCATTGTGTTTGGGGGAAATTGCCCTCTATTTTCACTAAGGATAGAGCTGAGGAGAATTAGCTTAAACTGTAATAGAAGCAATTTAGCCTAGACATTACAAAGAAACTTTTTTCAGCATGAGGGCTGCAAAAGGAAGTGTTACCAGGGGAGTCCTTGGCATTTCATTTTCTCAAATATGTATGTTTTAAAGGAAAGAGTAAACAGATAATAATTTGAGAGCATTACTGGGGTATAATTTTTCCCTAAAGTGCAAGGAGGTAATAGACAAACAATATCTCTCTATTCCTCTCATACCTTTAATCTTCTGTTCATTTAGAGACATAAGCATTCTCTCAAATGAAAAGAAACGCAGCGAAGTGCTGAAAAGCTACAAAAATGTGCTGAGATGTGAGGACAAAAGACTTGTGTGGTTATTATCACATTTAGGCTGTTGTATTTTATTTTAATATTTTAATAAGCACAGTGGTAAAGAATCTGCCTGCAATGCAGGAGACATGAGTTCCCTGGGTTGGGAAGATCCTCTGGAGGAGGAAACGGCAACACACTCCAGTATTCTTGCCTGGGAAATACCATGAATAGAGGAGCCTGGCGGGCTGCAGTCTGTGGGGTTGCAAAGAGTCAGACATGACTGAGTGACCATAGCACACAGCACAATAAGAAGTATCCCCAAACTCTATTTTGTCATTATTTTTTTTTCAACCTTGAAAGTCTACAAAGCTTCTTTTCAACTCCAAAGGTAATTTTATTTTTCTAAGTGTCTGTTTCTAGTGTTTATTCAAAAATTGAATGGGCCCCTCAGTTGATTCTTTTACCTTCCTTTATATGGTTTCTCATTTTTCTACAAATACACCAAAGTGATAAATTTTAAATTTTAAATAATTTAAACATCACTCCTGTTATGTGGACAGTTGTATGGCATGTAGGTGTTGACAGCAACATTGGTTCCTTCAAAGGGGACCAAGTTGGAAGTGGGTTTGGTTAGTGAGAGAGAACCTAGCATAGGGCTCGAGCCGTGCAGAACTCACCACTGGCTAAATTCTAGGCCCCCCTGCTCTCCTTTTGATTTATCACCCTCCTTGCCATTCTTTCTTCTGCTTTTGAATCTCTCTAGTGAAATTTCCATTTCCGTTATTGTACTTTCGAACTCTAGAATTTGTATTTGGTTCCTTATTATGAATTCTATCTCTATTCATACTCTGTTTGCTAAGACATCATTATCTTGGTTTCCCTTGGTTCTTTGTCCATGGTTCCCATAGCTTTTGATCATATATAAAGCAGTGGATTTAATGTCTTTGTTAGTAAGTCCATGTTGTCCTCTTAAAAGATAATTTTTGTTCTTTTTTTTCTTCTGAGTGGGATATCATTTACATTTCTTTTAATGTCTTATAATTTTGTGTTGAAACCTGAATATTTTGAATAGTATATGATAAATCTGGAAATCAAATTGTTTGGTTGTTATTCTTTGTTACAATTGTAGCTGCTTGTGGTTTGATGCCTCTCTACACTATTTTTTTAAAGCTTGTATTCTTTGTAATGTGTGGTCTCTGAAGTCTCTTCCTTAGATTATGGCAAGCTATTGGCTTGACACAGAATCCTTTACATGTTTAGAGCCACAGAAAGGAAAGAAGAAAGCTGTAGTACCAGGGTGTGCTGATAGGCTCTGTGCTATGGCACTCCTTCAGTGCTTGGCCAGTCTGTTTACTTCTCTTCATTAGCCTGCACTCTACTTATACTGACTGTAACGATCAGCGAGAGGGGAAAGCCTCAGCTTCTCCCTTTCCTCCTGAATAGGACTTTCCCCTGGATCTGGGGCTGGCTTTCTAGGTACCCTATTATATGCTGGAGAATTCTGAAGTCCTTATGCCCTGAATTAACTCTCTCCTTGGCTTTCCCTCCAAGGCTCTTTGGCCTGTCGATTTATGTTCCAACTGTAATCTTTCATCCCAAGCAGCAGCCGCTTGTTAACTTCAATGTTGCCAAGCAATGCTATTCACTTAGGACTCTCACTCCCCAAGAGAATTCAAATTAGACTAAACAGACACAAATGTTTTGTGTCAATCAGGAAACCATCAGACCAGCTTAAGAGACAACACAGTTCCTCGAGAACAAACCCCACTCTGCTCCCTCCATAGCCAGACCACCATGCTGGGAACACGGCTACCATCTTTGCCACCACCCAGACAGGGGAAGTGACACAACTAAGTTCAAAGGCCACAAAGCCTTCCTACTGTGCTTAAGTCAGCTTTGTCCTGATGAAACGTTCATTGCATTCCTATATATTTTTTTACTGTTCTCCAGAGTTCTGATCACTTCATGGCAAATAGATTGGGAAATGGTGGAAGCAGTGGTTGACTTTATTTTTCTGGGCTCCAAAATCACTCCAGATGGTGATTGCAGCCATGAAATTAAAAGACACTTGCTCCTAGGAAGGAAAGTTATGACCAACCTAGTTCAGTTCAGTTGCTCAGTCGTGTCCGAATCTTCGCGACCCCATGAATTGCAGCATGCCAGGCCTCCCTGTCCAACATCATCTCCCGGATTTCACTCAGACTCACGTCCATCGAGTCAGTGATGCCATCCAGCCATCTCATCCTCTGTCGTCCCCTTCTCCTCTTGCCCCCAATCCCTCCCAGCATCAGAGTCTTTTCCAATGAGTCAACTCTTCGCATGAGGTGGCCAAAGGACTGGAGTTTCAGCTTTAGCATCATTCCTTCCAAAGAAATCCCAGGGCTGATCTCCTTCAGAACGTACTTGTTGGATCTCCTTGCAGTCTAAGGGACTCTCAAGAGTCTTCTCCAACACCACAGTTCAAAAGCATCAATTCTTTGGCACTCAGCTTTCTTCACAGTCCAACTCTCAACATGACCACAGGAAAAACCATAGCCTTCACTAGACAGACCTTTGTTGGCAAAGTGATGTCTCTGCTTTTAAATATGCTATCTAGGTTGGACATAACTTTTCTTCCAAGGAGTAAGCGTCTTTTAATTTCATGGCTGCAGTCACCATCTGCAGTGATTTTGGAGCCCCCCAAAATAAAGTCTGACACTGTTTCCACTGTTTCCCCATCTATTTCCCATGAAGTGACGGGACCAGATGCCATAATCTTTGTTTTCTGAATGTTGAGCTTTAAGCCAACTTTTTCACTCTCTTCTTTCACTTTCATCAAGAGGCTTTTTAGTTCCTCTTCACATTCTGCCATAAGGGTGGTGTCATCTGCATATCTGAGGTTATTGATATTTCTCCCAGCAATCTTGATTCTAGTTTGTGTTTCTTCCAGTCCAGCGTTTCTCATGATGTACTCTGCATAGAAGTTAAATAAGCAGGGTGACAATATACATCCTTGACGAACTCCTTTTCCTATTTGGAACCAGTCTGTTGTTCTATGTCCAGTTCTAACTGTTGCTTCCTGACCTGCATACAGATTTCTCAAGAGGCAGATCAGGTGGTCTGGTATTCCCATCTCTTTCAAAATTTTCCACAGTTTATTGTGAGCCACACAGTCAAAGGCTTTGGCATAGTCAATAAAGCAGAAATAGATGTTTTTCTGGAACTCTCTTGCTTTTTCCTTGATCCAGCCGATGTTGGCAATTTGATCTTGGTTCCTCTGCCTTTTCTAAAACCAGCTTGAACATCAGGAAGTTCACGGTTCACGTATTGCTGAAGCCTGGCTTGGAGAATTGACCAACCTAGACAGCATATTAAAAAGCAGAGACATTACTTTGCCAACAAAGGTCCATCTAGTCAAGGCCGTGGTTTTCCAGTGGTCATGTATGGATGTGAGAGTTGGACTGTGAAGAAAGCTGAGCGCCGAAGAATTGATGCTTTTGAACTGTGGTGTTGGAGAAGACCCTTGAGAGTCCCATGGACTGTGAGGAAATCCAACCAGTCCATCCTAAAGGAGATCAGTCCTGGGTGTTCATTGGAAGGACTGATGTTGAAACTCCAATACTTTGGCCACCTGATGTGAAGAACTGACTCATTGGAAAAGACCCTGATGCTGGGAAAGATTGAAGGCAGGAGGAAAGGGGGACGACAGAGGATGGGATGGTTGTATGGCACCGCTGACTCAGTGGACATGGGTTTGGGTGGACTCCGGGAGTTGGTGATGGACAGGGAGGCCTGGTGTGCTGCAGTTCACGCGGTCGCAAAGAGTCAGACATGACTGAGTGACTGAACTGAACTGAGAGTTCTGATGAACTTGATTCTGACAGATTTAGCTGTTTTTTTTTTTTTCCCCCACAACATTCTATCGAGGGCCAGACCCTTGGAGCTCCCTACAATGCCGTTTTAACTGATATGACCATTCTTGCCTAGTTCCTCACTTTAGTGGTGCATTAAATAAATAAACACAATGCTGGGTTTTAGGCTAAGAATATATTTTTTATTTATTATAATAAAAAAGATACACGGATTCCTATTTCATATACCTTTTAGTTATCTTTTCAGGGTGATGTTTTGTCAGATGTTTTCTGTACAAGTAAATAGGTTATCACATTATATATAGATTATCACATTCTTTTCATATTAAGATGTATACATATAAACATATGAATGTATACCTTAATTAGAATCACCCTTTCACTCCTAGAATCAATCCAATTTAGTTGCTATGTATTACTGTTTTAGTGTACAGTGTAAATATTTACTTAAAAAAATTTTTTTTAATTTCTTTAGGCCATACCACTCAGCATGTGGCATCTTAGTTCCCCAACTGGAATCGAACCCATGCCCTTGCAGTGGGAGCTTGGACTTAACCACTGGGCTGCCAGGGAAGTCCCTGTTTGTTTCTATTTTATTTTTGATTTGTGTATTGATATTTGAAGTCAACTAGGTTTAGAGTTGTCTTTTACATGCAATTTTATGATACAGTTGTATTTCTGTTTCTTAGAAAGAAGCTGTTGTTTTTCCTTTCCTTTCTTTGCTCTGGGGCAGCTTAAATAGCCCTAGTATTCTGTGACATGTGCCAGTGCCTTAAAACATTACTACTGAAGTTTAATATTATGGCTTCTAGTAGAATTACCTGGAGATGTTAAAAAAGCATTTTCTCTCAAAGTTTAATTTTTTCGGGCCACTGCAATAAAACGAAGCCAAATAAACCAAACGCATTATTTGGTATTTTGGTGTTAAGGAAGGATTAATCATCCACCGAAGTTAAGTTTAAAATTATCATTAACATAGTTCTACCTATCCCCATCTTTGCCTACGATGGTCCCTGACATTTCTAAATGGAGAAATAGATAATATAATTTAACTTTTGTCTTTCAGGATGAAAATGGATCAGATGCACTGGGTGTACAATTTCATTATCTGAATAAGAACTCCCTTCAATTTACAGGTGTGAACATAAATGTTAATCTTTCATTTATCTTCAGTAAGACTGTTAATTAACTATTTCACACTTCTTCAGCTGCTTTTATCAAAATGTCATAGGCTAGAATTCCTGAGGCAGTGTTTCAGGCAGTGAGCAAATTATTAGTGAAAGTACTATGTTTGCATCTTATATTTAAAGGGAGAATGTGCTAAAAATACATATTTTTGGAGTATGTAAATTTAAAGGATAAATTCTTAATATTTTTCAGTGGAAGAAAAATTATGTATGAATTATGAATTATTTATAAAAGTATGGCCAACTGAGTTGAAGAGGAAAATTGTATACACACTTTTTAAAGAAATAATATGTAGTATAAAGTTATTTTAATGAGACTAAACATTTAAATTATTTAATTTTTCTAGCATAATTTTCTTCAAGATAATGATGGACATGTATTCTTTGAATGGCTGTATTTTACGTACTTCATAAAGAAACAAAATTCCTTTCTTAGGAAAAGTCAGAGCTAGTAATAGATTCACATCCCTTCAAAATGCCCTCTTTTTATTGGAAATGTCATTAGATCTTTCAGAAAGGACTTACAAATTATTGATGTGTGTGTTAAGTTGCTCTAGTCATGTCTGACTCTTTGCAACCCTGTGGACTGTAGCCCACCAGGCTCCTCTGTCCATGGGATTCTCCAGGTAAGAATATTGGAGTGGGTTGCCACGCCCTCCCCCAGGGGATCTTCCCGACCCACGGATCAAACCAGCGTCTCTTATGTCTCTTGCATTGGCAGGCAGGTTCTTTACCAATAGTGCCACCTGGGAAACCCAAAATTATTGATCCAATATCATAAACTAACAGGGCAAATCACTATCACAAACTGTGGAGACAAATGAGCACAGAGAGATAGAGATGAGTTCACCTGGAGCAGACGTCCTCGGAGGTGTAAACTTACAGGGGCGCCGAGGTGGTAGTTTCAGTGAACTTCCCCAGAACGAATGTGAAGTAGGATGAGAGTGAGAAGCTCCTAAAGATTACTATCTAGGTGAGGGGTCTGCTTCCTGGGCTCTATCTCCAGGATCCGCATCGGGTTCTTCATATGGGGTCCTCTTCATGGCTCTTACATTGCACAGAAGGGAAAATGTAACCACTAGGAAAACACAGAGGCTTCTCTGAAGACCTACTCTGTAGGGGGGAAGTACCAGAGTCCAACTGTGAAACGTTCTGCCAATTTGGGAAGGGAAGCCCTCCTCTTCTTGCTCTCCTTTGCCTTCCTGGGTCACATGGAGCAGGGAAACCTCTAGCCAGCAGGGGTTAATAATTCATAGAAATGCATGAAGAATCCAGTGGGCAGGGTAGGCAGTAGAATTCTGAGGGGGTAAAGAGACCATTTTACTGGTGAAACACTCAAGAAGGTCAGAGACCCATGACGTCAGCCAAATTAAACTCTAAGGCTTAGCTGGGACATTATACAAAGTCCCCTGCCACAACCTTACCAAAACATATAGTATGAAAGCCTACTTGTGCGTGCATGCTCAGTCGCTTCAGTCATGTCTGACTTTATGCAGTCCCATGCACTGTAACCTACCAGGCTCCTCTGTCCATGGGATTCTCCAGGCAAGAACACCTGAGTGGGTTGCCATGCCCTCCTCCAGGGGATCTTCCAGACCCAGGAATCCAACCCATGTCTCCTGCATTGCAGGTGGATTCTTTACCCACTGAGCCACCTGGGAAGCCCATGAAAGCCTACAGTCCAGAACAAAGACAAAAACAAGGATGATAGAAATGTGAAGACTCTTGCATCTATATCTAAAAAGGTAGGTATCGCCCAACTCTTGGCCAAATCAACGTGAATACTTACACTAAGGACCTGTTTACTTTAATTCTACTACCTATATAACATTGCATATTGATAATGAAAATTATAAGGCAGCCAAAAGGCGAGAGAAAACAGTCTGAAGAAACAAAGAAGTCATCAAAGCTAGATTCAAATATAAAACAGATATTGTGAATTATCTGATAGACAATGTAAATAACAATGATTAATATTTTAATGGGATTCTCTGGTGGCTCAGATGGTAAAGAATCTGCCTGCAATACAGGAGACTCAAGTTCAATACCTGGGTCAGAAAGATCCCCTGGAGAAGGGAATGGCAACCCACTCCAGTATTCTTGTCTGGAGAATCCCCATGGACAGAGGAGCCTGGAGGGCTAAAGGGAAAAGCAGAAAACATAAAAGATCAGATAGATAATATAAGTAGATAAATGGAAATGCTAAGAAAAAAGAAAATGTTAGAAAATTAGAATCATAGGATCATAAATGAAGAATATCTTGAGTTAGCTCATTTATAGACTGAACAGCACCAAGGAAGGAGTCAGTGTTCCTTAAGATGTGTTAATTGAAACTGAAATGCAAAGAGAAAAGGAAAGTAAAACAAAAAGGGATATCCAGGGGATACGGGACACTCAGGTCTATGAAATTACAGTATGAGAAGAATGTGAGAACAGAGCAAAAGAAATATTTGAAATAATGGCTGAGAAATATCCAAAATAAATGCCAAGAGATTCTTAGATATGACTCCAAAAACACTGGCACAGAATAACAAACAGATAGTCTAACTATCAAAGCTGAAAACTTTGTGTATCAGAAGACATTACCAAGAAAGTGAAAAGACAGCCTACAGAATGGGAGAATATTGCAGCTCTTATACCTGATAAAGACTTCCCTATGGCTCAGATAGGAAAGAATCCATGTGCAATGCGGGAGACCTGGGTTTGATCCCTGGATTGGGAAGATCCTCTGGAGGAGAGCATGGCAACCCACTCCAGTATTCTAGATGGAGAATCTCCATGGACAGAGGAACCTGGCGGGCTACAGTCCATGAAGTCGTAAAAAGTCAGACATGACTGAGCGACTAAGCACATGCCTGATAAAGGCTAGTGTCAAGGGTACATTAAGTATTTTTACAACAAATAAAAACAAACCAAAAAAATTACAGGAAGATGTGCAAAGGACTTGAAAAATGTTTTTTTCAAAGAATATAGGCAACTGTCTAACAAGCACACAAAAGCATGCTCAACATCATTATTCCTAAGATAAATGTGAGTCAAAACCGCACTGGGACACCATTCCACACCCTCTGGGATTCTCTAATACACATTAAAAAAAACCCCCCAAAACAGGAAATGATAGGTTTGAGTGAACTAAGGAAAAAGTGGAATCTTCATAAAAATTTGCAAGGAATGTAAAATTTCCATTTTTACATAGTTTGAAATAGTTTGGCAACTCCACAAAAAGTTAAATATAGAATTACCACTTGATCCTGTAATTCCACTCTTCAGTATATAACTGAATAGTTGATAAGAGAGACCCAAACCAGTATACAGATACATGCATGTTCACCACAGGACTATTCACAACAGCCAAAAGGTGAAGACAGACCAAATGCCTTTCAGCTGATGGATGGATAAACAAATGTGGGCTGTGAATACAATGGAATATCATTCAGCCATTGAAGGGCTGGGACAAGCTACAGCACAGGTGTGTGTGACAACATTTTAGGATGCCTGATGTAAAATTCACATTGTGTTGATTCCATGTATGTGAAATAATCATAACAAACAAACTCTTGGAGACAGAGTGGCGATGGTTGTTTGCCAAGGGCAGAGGTTGGGAAGGGCAGCAAGGAATCGGAAAACTTGCTTATTGGGTAGGGGGTTTTACTCTGGATTGACAGAAATATTTTGGAACTAGACGTAAGTGGTACTTGCACAAGATTGTGATGTACTGAACTGTTCCACTGAAATTCGAAAATATAAAAATGAAGTAAAAACAGAGTATTAAGCAGTTTTTAGATTTATTAGTATCTTTAGGGATATTGAGAAGATAAGTATTACATTCGATTCTTAAACTAGAAGTGAGTCTGGTGTCTAAGCAGCTCTTGGATGATTAAAGCACGTTTAGACGATGGGAACTTGCTGAGATGCTGGTGCGCGCTAACACTGCCTGAGGGACTGGAAGATTTAAGCCAGAGGCTGGAATCAATTTCAGCGTGTCAATGTCAGAGCTTCTTCTGAAATTTAGTTTTCTGTTAATATAAAAGTAATATTTTGCTGTATAGTTTAGACTCATAAACATATGAAAGCAGAGAAAGCCAAGGGGAAAAAGGCTTTAAACTTTAAAGAAGATATGAATACCATCCAAACATTATGCCTGCTTCACATAATGAAAATAGCATTATTTGAAGTTATGTCCCTGCTAGACAGAATGCATTTGCTATTCATATATTTTAAAAACTGTAATTAAAGTCATCTAATGAGGTGTGATGCTTGAAGCTGTTTTTGAAGCACTTAAAATCAGATGCAAAAACAAGAATTTAAATTGAATCTGCAGTTGGACTCTTTAAAAAGTAAAAATAGATTTTACTGGTATAAAATAATATTCTTAATGCTCTTTCACCAGGCCAGGTGGTGTATTCAGAATGCTTTATTACCTTTTCTTCACAATTAGCAGAAAAAAATTAAAGTCAAGGCACTATTGTCAGGACTTAAAACTATTTGCTTGACTTACATTTTAAAATTAAAGTGCTATTGGATACTATAGGAAATCTTATTAGAATGCAAATAAGAGAGGGGTTATATCTGAATACAGAGGTGTGAGAAATAGATGCATAGAAGTGGTAAACAGGGTCACTAGAGATGTAAATAGCAAAAATAGCTACAAAGAGCAGCAATTCAAAGTCTGGACAACCATCTGCAAGTGAAGAGAGGAAGAGTAACAGCCAGGGTCTAAACAGTTCGAGAAAGATTCATGATGCTCAAGGACAATGAAAGCCCAGGAGCCCATCTTTCTCCACTGATGGCAGAGATGACTTCTCTACGCACCTGTATTCTCCACCATTTTCCATCCATTAAGGCCTACAGCTACTCGTGTTCCTTTTCTTCACTCGGTCAATGTGATTAATCCTTCACTGAATAAGTGACTTTGGATGCTCTTTTCTTCGTGATTGCTTGTCATTTAAGTTCTCCACTGAAAAGTAATTACTTAGAGCAACATTCCCTGCCCTTCAGCCTGATACAGATCTCATCTTTTGTGACAACCATTATTCTCTGTAGTTTTTTATGGTATTTGATCAGCTGTGAACAAGGTTGTTGTTTTTAGTTGCTAAGTCATGTCTGACTCCTTTGCTACTCCATGGACTGTGGCCTTCCAGGCTCCTCTGTCCATGGAATTTTCCAGATAAGAATACTGGAGTGGGTTTCCATTTCCTTCTCCAGGGGATCTTCCCAACTTAGGGATCGAACCCATGTCTCCTGCATTGGCAGGGGGATTCTTTACCACTGAGCTACCTGGGAACCCTGTGAGCAAAGTTGGAAAATGTTAAATCTTAAGGAGAGATGAGCATTGAATAGGTGTGGGAAAAGTGATGTGAAGAAGGTGACTTCTTCAGGGAAGAATATTAGCATAGACAGTGAAAAACCCATCATAGCCTCAGTTTTGCTGAGGTTATTTTCCTGAAATCAAGAATGGGCAAAGATGAAACCCAAGACTGTTTCAGTTTCCTACCAAATACCAGACAGTGGGCTGTAACTGAGTCCAGCAAGGTAATGAGAAGGTCAGCGGATTGATACCAGGGGTTCTGAGGTGCCAGCTGGGCAGTATCAAACATGCACTCAGGGTTCTGAGTCTTTTAGATCCTACCGCGCAGGTGGGCACCTTAGGAGTCCTGTAAACCAGGGCTCCCCACCCTGTGAGATCTAATGCCTGATGACCTGAGGCGGAGCTGATACAATAATAATAGAAATAAAGTGCACCGTGAATGGCAACCCACTCCAGTGTTCTTGCCTGGAGAATCCCATGGCCGGAGGACACTGGTGGGCTGCCATCTATGGGGTTGCACAGAGTTGGACACGACTGAAGCGACTTAGCAGCAGCAGCAGCAGCACCATGAATGCACTTAAATCATCACTTGAAACCATTCCACCACCCTAGTCTGTGGAAAAATGCTCTTTTACAAAACCAGTCCCTGGTGCCAAAACATTGGGGACTGTGGAATAGACCATTCCACCTGCTCCAGGTAGGGAAGTCCTATGGTGGAAGGAGGGGTGGTGAGCAAAGTGGCTCAGATAAATCCCGTAGGACAGTCCTGAGCCCTGATGCCACCATCCCTAACTTGAGCAGTGCTGGGTCAGCAGGAGTCAGATACAAAGCTTAGCGTAAAGGTGATGTGACCACCACCAAGGCTTGTTGCAGAAATGTGCAGCCTGCTCTTCTGGCCCAGATCCTGCTGGCTTTGAGGTCTCACTGCCAGGTTCCAGGTGGAGTCCTCACAGCTCTGATCACCAAGTCTGGTTCATTGCAGGGTGTCCTCCCTTAGAAAGAACAGTAGATGCTCCGATACCAAGGAACAGGGAAGCAAAGAAACACATGGTCTCCAGTGACCGATGGTGTAGGCTGGACAAGCAAGGCCAAAGGTCGATGTGTGATCTGCATTCTCCCTTCTGGGCCCTGTCATCAAGCCCCACCACCCAGTGTTTCCTCCAAGAGCTGAGCTTGAGCCTCTGAGGTGTTCTGAACCAGGAGGACTCACTGGATCTCGAGGCCTTTACTGAGGGCTTTTCTGACTGAAATGTGCTTTAGACTCTTGAGTGAGGTTGAGGAGTTTTAGTTAGAGGTTAATGTTCTATCCATGTCACCAAGGCAGCAGATAAAACCCAAGCAAAAGTGGCTTCCCTGATGGCTCAGTGGCTAAGAATCTGCCTGACAATGCAGGGGACACGGGTTTGATCCCAGATGCAGGAACATCCCACATGCTGTGGAGCAGCTAAGCCCATGAGCCACAACCACAGAGCCCACATATCTTAGAGCCTTTGCTCTGCAGCAAGAGAAGCCACTGCAATGAGAAGCCTGCACACACAGCTAGAGAATAGACCCCACTCGCCACAACTGGAGAAGGCCCCGCATGCAGCAACAAAGACCCAGTGTAGCCATAAATAAATAAAATTATTAAATCTTAAAAAAAAAAAAAGCAAAGGATATATTTGGAAGGAAAATGCTGGGTGAGGCGTGTTCTAATTTTGTTTATTTGCTTTGTGTGATTTCTGTTGGAATTCTGTACTTATGAGCAAGGTGAGTTCTACGAGTAGGTATAGATATGTGGCAGCTGTTACAGTCAGTATGAGGTGTGTGGGTAAGGTTGGAGATGGGGCAATTTACAGAAGGAAAAATAGGTGTACAAGGAAAGCTAAGGAAGGGAGCACGCAGCTCAATGCAGGGCTGCCACAAATCAGCAGATAATGCATGACCAGGTGGTATTCCTCATGTTATTTGGACTAAATATATTATATAGTATTAAATATAATATAATATTAAATATACAAATTAATTTTCTGCTTCATGGAAAAGAAATGCAAAAAAGCAAAATGGCTGTCTGGGGAGGCCTTACAAATAGCTGTGAAAAGAAGAGAAGTGAAAAGCAAATGAGTAAAGGAAAGATATAAACATCTGAATGCAGAGTTCCAGAGAATAGCAAGGAGAGATAAGAAAGCCTTCTTCAGCGATCAATGCAAAGAAATAGAAGAAAACAACAGAATGGGAAAGACTAGGGATCTCTTCAAGAAAATCAGAGATACCAAAGGAACATTTCATGCAAAGATGGGCTCGATGAAGGACAGAAATGGTATGGACCTAACAGAAGCAGAAGATATTAAGAAGAGATGACAAGAATACACAGAAGAACTGTACAAAAAAGATCTTCACGACCCAGATAATCACAATGGTGTGATCACTGACCTAGAGCCAGACATCCTGGAATGTGAAGTCAAGTGGGCCTTAGAAAGCATCACTACAAACAAAGCTAGTGGAGGTGATGGAATTCCAGTTGAGCTATTCCAAATCCTGAAAGATGATGCTATGAAAGTGCTGCACTCAATATGCCAGCAAATTTGGAAAACTCAGCAGTGGCCACAGGACTGGAAAAGGTCAGTTTTCATTTCAATCCCAAAGAAAGGCAATGCCAAAGAATGCTCAAACTACCACACGATTGCACTCATCTCACACGCTAGTAAAGTAATGCTCAAAATTCTCCAAGCCAGGCTTCAGCAATATGTGAACCATGAACTTCCTGATGTTCAAGCTGGTTTTAGAAAAGGCAGAGGAACCAGAGATCAAATTGCCAACATCCGCTGGATCATGGAAAAAGCAAGAGAGTTCCAGAAAAGCATCTATTTCTGCTTTATTGACTATGCCAAAGCCCTTGACTTTGTGGATCACAATAAACTGTGGAAAATTCTGAAAGAGATAGGAATCCCAGACCACCTGATCTGCCTCTTGAGAAATTTGTATGCAGGTCAGGAAGCAACAGTTAGAACTGGACATGGAACAACAGACTGCTTCCAAATAGGAAAAGGAGTATGTCAAGGCTGTATATTGTCACCCTGCCTATTTAACTTCTATGCAGAGTACATCATGAGAAATGCTGGACTGGAAGAAACACAAGCTGGAATCAAGATTGCCGGGAGAAATATCAATAACCTCAGATATGCAGATGACACCACCCTTATGGCAGAAAGTGATGAGGAACTCAAAAGCCTCCTGATGAAAGTGGAAGTGGAGAGTGAAAAAGTTGGCTTAAAGCTCAACATTCAGAAAACGAAGACCATGGCATCCAGTCCCATCACTTCATGGGAAATAGATGGGGAAACAGTGGAAACAGTGTCAGACTTTATTTTTCTGGGCTCCGAAATCACTTCAGATGGTGACTGCAGCCATGAAATTAAAAGACACTTACTCCTTGGAAGGAAAGTTATGCCCAACCTAGATAGCATATTGAAAAGCAGAGACATTACTTTGCCAACAAAGATTCGTCTAGTCAAGGCTATGGTTTTTCCTGTGGTCATATATGGATGTGAGAGTTGGACTGTGAAGAAGGCTGAGTGCCGAAGAATTGATGCTTTTGAACTGTGGTGTTGGAGAAGACTCTTGAGAGTCCCTTGGACTGCAAGGAGATCCAACCAGTCCATTCTGAAGGAGATCAGCCCTGGGATTTCTTTGGAAGGAATGATGCTAAAGCTGAAACTCCAGTCCTTTGGCCACCTCATGCGAAGAGTTGACTCATTGGAAAAGACTCTGATGCTGGGAGGGATTGGGGGCAGGAGGAGAAGGGGATGACAGAGGATGAGATGGCTGGATGGCATCACTGACTCGATGGACGTGAGTCTGGGTGAACTCCAGGAGTTGGTGATGGACAGGGAGGCCTGGCGTGCTGTGATTCATGGGATTGCAAAGAGTTGGACACGACTGAATAGATCTGATCTGATCTGATAGTTTTTGTAATAATACTAAGGGTAGTATAACATTTACCTTTTTAATGTATAAATGACCTTATTATGCTCTAAGTATTTATAGAAAATAGCATTCCATAAATATTAAGTTACAAAATTTTCTACATCTGTTCAGTTTTTATATAAACAAAATTGTAATACTCAGCACTAAAGCTAGCCATTAAATGTCAAAAACTAAAATCAGTCAGTCAGTTCAGTCTCTGCAACTGTCTGCAACCCCATGTAGCACACCAGGCCTCCCTGTCCATCACCAACTCCCGGAGTTTACTCAAATTCATGTCCATCAAGTCCGTGATGCCATCCAATCATTTCATCATCTGTCGTCCCCTTCTCCTCCTGCCTTCAATCTTTCCCAGCATCAGGGTTTTTTCCAATAAATCAGCTCTTCGCATCAGTTGGCCAAAGTATTGGAGCTTCATCTTCAGCATCAGTCCTTCCAAAGAATACTTAGGATCTCTACTAGCCACTGTACACCTTTAATGTGTGCATTTACCATTATTACATCTTTGCATTCTAGTCCCCTCTTATGAAAAGGACATCTTTTTTGGGAGTTAGTTCTAGAAGGTCTTATAGGTCTTCATAGAACCATTCAACTTCAGCTTCTTCAGCATTACTCGTCAGGGCATAGATTTGGATTACTGTGATATTGAATGATTTACCTTGGAAACAGACAGAGATCATTCTTTTTTTTTTTTTTTTGAAATTGCACCCAAGTACTGCATTTTGGACTCTTTTGTGACTATGATGGCAACTCCATTTCTTCTAAGGGGTTCTTGCCCACAGTAGTGGATATAATGGACATCTGAGTTAAATTCACCCATTCCAGTCCATTTTAGTTTGCGGATTCCTCAAATGTCTATGTTCACTCTTGACATCTCCTGTTGGACCACTTCCAATTGGCCAGGATTCATGGACCTAACATTCCAGGTTCTTATGCAATATTGCATTTACAGCCTCAGACTTTACTTCTATCACTGGTCACATCCACAATTGGGTGGATTTTTTTTTTTTTTTTTTTTTTTTGCTTTGGCTCTATCTCTTCATTCTTTGTGGAGTTATTTCTCCACTGATCTCCAGTAGTATATTTGGCACCTAGTGACCTGGGGAGTTCATCTTTCGTGTCCTATCTTTTTGCCTTTTCATACTGTTCATGGTGTTCTCAAGGGAAGAATACCGAAATAGTTTGCCATTCCCTACTTCAGTGGCCCATGTTTTGTCAGAACTCTCTAACATGCCCTACATGGCATGACTTATAATTTCATTGAGTTACACAAGGCTGTGGTCCATGTGAGCAGTTTGGTTAGTTTTCTGTGATTGTGGTTTTCAATCTGTCTGCCCTCTGATGGAGAAGGATAAGAGGCTTATGGAAGCTTCCTGATGGGAGAGACTGACTGAGGGGAAACTGGGTCTTGCTCTGATGGGCGGGACCATGCTCAGTTCAGTTTAGTTCAGTTCAGTCACTCAGTCGTGTCTGACTCTTTGCGACCCCATGAATTGCAGCACGTCAGGCCTCCCTGTCCATCACCAACTCCCGGAGTTTACCCAAACTCATGTCCATCGAGTCAGGGATGCCATCCGGCCATCTCATCCTCTGTCATCCCCTTCTCCTCCTGCCTCCAATCCCTCCCAGCAACAGGGTCTTTTCCAATGAGTCAACTCTTCGCATGCGGTGGCCAAAGTATTGGGGTTTCAGCTTCAGCATCAGTCCTTCCAATGAACATGCAGGTCTGATCTCCTTTAGGATGAACTGGTTGGATCCCCTTGTGGTCCAAGGGACTCTCAAGAGTCTTCTCCAACACCACAGTTCAAAAGCATCAATTCTTCAGCACTCAGCTTTCTTCACAGTCCAACTCTCACATTCATACATGACCACTGGAAAAACCATAGCCTTGACTAGACGAACCTTTGTTGGCAAAGTAATGTCTCTGCTTTTGAATATGCTATTTAGGTTGGTCATAACTTTCCTTCCAAGGAGTAAGTGTCTTTTAATTTGATGGCTGCAATCACCATCTGCAGTGATTTTGGAGCCCCAAAAAGTAAAGTCTGACACTGTTTCCACTGTTTCCCCATCTATTTCCCATGAAGTGATGGGACCAGATGCCATGATCTTCATTTTCTGAATGTTGAGCTTTAAGCCAACGTTTTCACTCTCCTCTTTCACTTTCATCAAGAAGCTTTTTAGTTCCTCTTCACTTTCTGCCATAAGGGTGGTGTCATCTGCATATCTGAGGTTATTGATATTTCTCCCAGCAATCTTGACTCCAGCTTGTGCTTCTCCCAGCCCAGCGTTTCTCATGATGTACTCTGCATAGAAGTTAAATAGGCAGGGTGACAATATACAGCCTTGACATACTCCTTTTCCTATTTGGAAGCAGTCTGTTGTTCCATGTCCAGTTCTAACTGTTGCTTCCTGACCTGCATATAGGTTTCTCAAGAGGCAGATCAGGTGGCCTGGGATTCCCATCTCTTTAAGAATGTTCCACGGTTTATTGTGATCCACACAGTCAAAGGCTTTGGCATAGTCAATAAAGCAGAAATAGATGTTTCTCTGGAACTCTCTTGCTTTTTTGATGATCCAGCTGATGTTGGCAATTTGATCTCTGGTTCCTTTGCCTTTTCTAAAACCAGCTTGAACATCTGGAAGTTCACGGTTCATGGATTGCTGAAGCCTGGCTTGGAGAATATTGAGCATCACTTTGCTAGTGTGTGAGATGAGTGCAATCGTGTGGTAGTTTGAGCATTCTTTGGGATTGCCTTTCCTTGGGATTGAAATGAAAACTGACCTTTTCCAGTCCTGTGGCCACTGCTGAGTTTTCCAAATTTGCTGGCATATTGAGTGCAGCACTTTCATAGCATCATCTTTCAGGATTTGGAATAGCTCAACTGGAATTCCATCACCTCCACTAGCTTTGTTTGTAGTGATGCTTTCTAAGGCCCACTTGACTTCACATTCCAGGATGTCTGGCTCTAGGTGAGTGATTATACCATCGTGATTATCTGGGTCATGAAGATCTTTTTTGTACAGTTCTTCTGTGTATTCTTGCCAACTCTTCTAAATATTTTCTGCTTCTGTTAGCAGAAGCTCAGCAAATCATGCTCAGTAATCAGTAATCAGACCATGCTCAGTTCAGTTCAGTTCAGTCACTCAGTCGTGTCCGACTCTTTGTGACCCCATGAATCACAGCACGCCAGGCCTCCCTGTCCATCACCAACTCCTGGAGTTCACCCAGACTCACGTCCATCGAGTCAGTGATGCCATCCAGCCATCTCATCCTCTGTCGTCCCCTTCTCCTCCTGCCCCCAATCCCTCCAAGCATCAGAGTCTTTTCCAATGAGTCAACTCTTCGCATGAGGTGGCCAAAGGACTGGAGTTTCAGCTTTAGCATCATTCCTTCCAAAGAAATCCCAGGGCTGATCTCCTTCAGAATGGACTGGTTGGATCTCCTTGCAGTCCAAGGGACTCTCAAGAATCTTCTCCAACACCACAGTTCAAAAGCATCAATTCTTCGGTGCTCAGCCTTCATCACAGTCCAACTGTCACATTCATACATGACCACAGGAAAAACTATAACCTTGACTAGACAGACCTTTGTTGGCAAAGTAAAGTCCCTGCTTTTGAATATGCTATCTAGGTTGGACATAACTTTCCTTCCAAGGAGTAAGCGTCTTTTAATTTCATGGCTGCAGTCACCATCTGCAGTGATTTTGGAACCCCAAAAAATAAAGTCTGACAGTGTTTCTACTGTTTCCCCATCTATTTCCCATGAAGTGATGGGACCAGATGCCATGATCTTCATTTTCTGAATGTTGAGCTTTAAGCCAACTTTTTCACTCTCCACTTTCACTTTCATCAAGAGGCTTTTGAGTTCCTCTTCACTTTTTGCCATAAGGGTGGTGTCATCTGCATATCTGAGGTTATTGATATTTCTCCCAGCAATCTTGATTCCAGCTTGTGTTTCTTCCAGTCCAGCATTTCTCATGATGTACTCTGCATATAAGTTAAATAGGCAGGGTGACAATATATAGCCTTGACATACTCCTTTTCCTATTTGGAACCAGTCTGTTGTTCCATGTCCATGCTCAGTGAATCTTTAACCCAATTTTCTGTTGATGGGTGGAGCTGTGTTCCCTTCCTGTCATTTACCTGGGGCCAAACAATGGGGGAGATAATGGCAACTTCTTTCAAAAGGTCCCAAGCAGGCATTACTACACTCAGTGCTCCCTGGGTGCACACCCCAACCCTGCAGCAGGCCGCCACCAACCCACACCTCTGCCAGAGACTCCTGGACACTCATGGGCAAGTCTGGGTTAGTCTCTTGTGGGGGTCACTGCTCCTTTCTCTTGGGTCCTAGTGCACACAAGGTTCTGTTTGTGCCCTCCAAGAGTCTGTTTCCCCCATCCTGTGTAAATTCTGGCATGGTGGGCTTAATGGTGACCTCATCCAAGAGGGCTTATGCCATACCCAGGTCTGATGCACCCAGAACCCCTGCCCCTGCAGCAGTCCACTGCTTACCTGTACCTCTGCAGTAGACACTCAAACACAGTTCTGTCTAAGTCTCTGTGGGGTCTCTGGGTCCTGGTGCACAAAAGATTTGTTTGAGCCCTCTGAATGTCTCTGGCAAGTATGGGGTTTGATTCAAAACATGATTTTGACCCTCCTACCGTCTTACTGGGGTTTCTCCTTTGCCCTTGAATATGGGGTATTCTCCTCAAAGTCATTCCAGTGCTTCACAGCCGCCGCTCCAGCACCTACTGTCTTGCTGGGCTTCTCTGCCCTTGGACACAGGTTATCTCCTCACAGCTGCTCTAGCACCATGCAGCTGCTGCTCCAGCATTCTGCAGCAGTCCATCTAAGTAAACAGAGCATAGACTGAACACTAAAACTGAAAACAAAAATAATCAAAGAGAATGTTAATTTTCACTGTACTTTGAATACCAAAGAGCTTACTCACTCATGTGTTTGTTTTTTTTTTCTGCTGTGGTTTTCCCATGAATGTTCCAGTACAGGTTATGAATAATCTAGCTGAAATTTAAAGATTCAATTAAAAATGTCATTTTTATTGAATATTTCAATGTGTTGTGCCATCTGATAAGCATATAATGCATATTTTATTTTTTAACATTGAAGTGTTTGCTATTAAAGACTCACCCTGGTTAGAAGATAATAAAAGTGAAGGTGAGATTAAGACATTTGCCCAACATCACCCAGCTTGTAGGTAAGTCTGGATAAGAACCCCTCTAGGCACAGTGGCTCTAACATTTATCTGACCCCGATACACATGTGAATTATTGATTCAGTATGTCTGAGGTGGAGCCTGAGATCCTGAATCTCCCATGAACCCTCAGTGGTACTGATGCTGCTCATCCGAGAAACAAACTTTGCAAAACAAGATTCCTCTCTAGACTTCTTCTGTTCAAAGATGACAGTGACTACATCTGTGGGACCATGGCATTCCTTAAGTGAGCCACTGTAGTTCTTAAAGTAAGAGAAAGAAGGAAAATTACATTAAGTGTTTAAAACAAAATCATGCAGCATTTGTCCTGTAGGTAGATGCTTATGTTTTCTTTGGGCCCACGGTTTCTATTTGGTCATTGTTTTGTATTTTTACTCTTTTATGGTTCTTTAAAGATTGTTGTATAACTTCTTGTATAACCAAGATGGTCATATAACTTGGACATTGCAAAGCTATATGTGGCATACTTTCTAAATGTCTTTTGGGGACTATCCCCCTTTCTTGCATTGTCTGGTTGTGATAGGCCTTCCAGTAGTCATACCTCATTAGCTTGTTTGGTTATTTATCCTTGGCTGTACTTTTGACTCACTCAGAGAGGATAAAACCTAGAGAACAAAACCACTCTTGATCAGGGATCACTAATGCTATCCTGAAGCAGTCTGTGGTCATTCTCTCGCTCTATATCTCCCCACCTCCTCACATGCCCCCACTCCACCCTGGGAGGAATTATATGGATAGTAGGGGATCATGTGACTGACAGAAAGGGACAATTTGAACCAAGGATTCAGGTCAGATGAGAGTTAGTTGATATCCTTCAAATCTCTGAATTCTCTGAAGATGACCTATTCCCAGATCTCCTAGAACAAGTGCATTTTATTGTCTGCTTACTTAAGAATGATTTGGTGTCCCATTGTAGGCAAGTGAAAACACACTGCAGTCATTATGTCTGTCTGCATCTTAGTTTTAACACTTCACACTTTTTCAACCGTGAAAAAGTTGGTTTATTGCCAAAGACAGCAACTATATCTTAAATAGTTTGAGGATCAAAAAACATCGTACACTTGCAAAATGAGCACTTAATAGACATAAAACCATACCATGAAAGACAAGAGTCTGTCCAGGAGTCACTTTGGTAGAAAAAAAATAAGTGAGGAGATGAAGAGAAAGACAAAGATTACTTCCACACGTCTCTGACCTTCTCTGCTTATTTCTCTTGTCAGTCGCACTTCTCACGTTTGATCATACCAAGCAATTTATTTTGTTGCTTATTATTTTTATTTAATTTTCTGTTTCTCATACGGGATGTAAAGTTCCACAGAGGCAGAGAAGTCTCTCTGTTTTGTTTACATCAAACAAATGCACCAAAAAAGATGCATCAAAGAACTTAGAACAGGGCTCCACACAATCAGAGACAGAACAGAAGCTCAATAAATACATGTTGAATAAATTCATAAATTTAAAAAGGTCTGTTCTGCTGAGAGAGAATTGCAAGGGACTGTTCATGGTTCTCACTCAGGCTGGTGGAAAGAATATAAAAATATCCCCATGAGAATTTGTAACCAAAATCCAGGCTTGACTTGAGTTTGAAGCTTGAGTTCAAACTCCCTGGGTTTCTGAAAACCTCAGCAGAATTTATTTAGGACTAGATGGGTCTATACTGTCACTATACCTGGCAGGAACCAATGCTCATTTTCTTCCAAGGAACAGACTCTCAGCCCAGGACTCACACATTTCAAATATTCTTCAAAAATATGAGCTCGAAGTAAGCAAAACAAAACGTAACCAAAATACAAAAGACAAAAAACAAAACCAAAATAAAGCCCCACCGAAACAAAACTAGATACCTTAAAAGCCAGAAGGAACATAGACATCAGAGTCACAGCTGCAAAGCTTTGACTGATGGAAGGCTCAGACTGGGAAATGAATCAAGAGAAATGCCGGAAAGCAGAGAAGGAGAAACCCAGACAGAAATTCCCTAAACAAGAAGGTAGAAATAAATCCAAATATATGACTAATCACTATGAATGTAGGGCTCAACTATCCATGAGAAATTATAGAGTATCTAATTAGCTTTTCAAAAATATGGCATGACACAGTTATGAAGCAGAAAATGAAATGTAGAATATAATAAGCCACATTAAAGAAGGTTGTAAAGCCATATTAATATCAGAAAAAAATAAACTTTAAGAAAAGAAAGCATTACCAAAGATAAAAGTGACTGTTACATAAGGACACAAAATAATCAAGAAGATATAATTTTCTACTTGTATCCAATGAATACCTTATCCTTAAAATATAGTTTGCATGTTAACAGACCTACAAAGAGATACTAACCTGTCTATAAGAATAGAGAAGGATTTTATCACTATTTCCCAATTAATGATTATCATTAAAGTTTGTGAGATAGTTAAGAAAAATTATTTCAAAAATGTTCATAGGAAAAAATGTGTTAGCAACAGATAGTAAGCTATACAAAATATCTATTAATATTATAAGGAAAGCTAATTTGCTATGATAAATAGCGAACATTTGGGTATCTGAGAGAAATAAAAATTGTACATGGGTGTTTATAACAGGTGTATTTATAATAGTAATAGGAAGTGATACAGGTGTCCATCAACAAATGAGTAGTCAAATAAATTATGGTACATCAATACTATGGGATACTATGAAGCAGTAAAAAGTTCAAAATATTGATACTTAACAACTTGCATGGATCTAGAGGGAATATTGCTGATGAAAAACGCCAGTGTCAAAAGATTCACGCCAGGCCTCCCTGTCCATCACCAACTCCCGGAGTTCACTCAAACACAGGTCCATCGAATCGGTGATGCCATCCAGCCATCTCATCCTCTGTCGTCCCCTTCTCCTCCTGCCCCAATCCCTCCCAGCATCAGAGTCTTTTCCAATGAGTCAACTCTTCGCAGGAGGTGGCCAAAGGACTGGAGTTTCAGCTTTAGCATCATTCCTTCCAAAGAAATCCCAGGGCTGATCTCCTTTAGGATGGACTGGTTGAATCTCCTTGCAGTCCAAGGGACTCTCAAGAGTCTTCTCCAACACCACAGTTCAAAAACATCAATTCTTCGGCGCTCAGCTTTCTTCACAGTCCAACTCTCACATCCATACATGACCACAGGAAAAACCATAGCCTTGACTAGATGGACCTTTGCTGGCAAAGTAATATCTCTGCTTTTCAATATACTATCTAGGTTGGTCATAACTTTCCTTCCAAGGAGTAAGCGTCTTTTAATTTCATGGCTGCAATCACCATCTGCAGTGATTTTGGAGCCCCGAAAAGTAGAGTCTGACACCATTTCTACTGTTTCCCCATCTATTTGCCATGAAGTGATGGGTCCAGAAGCCATGATCTTCGTTTTCTGAATGTTGAGCTTTAAGCCAACTTTTTCATTCTCCTCTTTCACTTTCATCAAGAGGCTTTTTAGTTCCTCTTCACTTTCTGCCATAAGGGTGGTGTCATCTGCATATCTGAGGTTATTGATATTTCTCACGGCAATCTTGATTCCAGCTTGTGTTTCCTCCAGTCCAGCGTTTCCCATGATGTACTCTGCATATAAGTTAAATAAGCAGGGTGACAATATACAGCCTTGACGTACTCCTTTTCCTATTTGGAACCAGACTGTTGTTCCATGTCCAGTTCTAACTGTTGCTTCCTGACCTGTATATAGGTTTCTCAAGAGGCAGGTCAGGTGGTCTGGGATTCCCATCTCTTGAAGAATTTTCCACAGTTTATTGTGAGCCACAAAGTCAAAGGCTTTGGCGTAGTCAATAAAGCAGAAATAGATGTTTTTCTGGAACTCACTTGCTTTTTCGATGATCCAGCGGATGTGGGCAATTTGATCTTGGTTCCTCTGCCTTTTCTAAAAGCAGCTTGAACATCAGGAAGTTCATGGTTCACGTACTGCTGAAGCTTGGCTTGGAGAATTTTGAGCATTACTTTACTAGTGTGTGAGATGAGTGCAATTGTGTGGTAGTTTGAGCATTCTTTGGCATTGCCTTTCCTTGGGATTGGAATGAAAACTGACCTTTTCCAGTCCTGTGGCCACTGCTGAGTTTTCCAAATTTGCTGGTATATTGAGTGCAGCACTTTCACAGCATCATCTTTCAGGATTTGAAATAGCTCAACTGGAATTCCATCACCTCCACTAGCTTTGTTCTTAGTGATGCTTCCTAAGGCCCACTTGACTTCACATTCCAGGATGTCTGGCTCTAGGTGAGTGATCACACCATCGTGATTATCTGGGTCATGAAGATCTTTATTGTACAGTTCTGTATATTCTTGCTATCTCTTCTTAATATCTTCTGCTTCTGTTAGGTCCATACCATTTCTGTCCTTTATCGAGCCCATCTTTGCATGAAATGTTCCCTTGGTATCTCTGTTTCTTGAAGAGATCTCTAGTCTTTCCTATTCTGTTGTTTTCCTCTATTTCTTTGAATTGATCACTGAGGGAGGCTTTCTTATCTCTTCTTGCTATTCTTTGGAACTCTGCATTCAGATGCTTATATCTTTCCTTTTCTGCTTTGCTTTTCGCTTCTCTTCTTTTCACAGCTATTTGTAAGGCCTCCTCAGACAGCCATTTTGCTTTTTTTCCATTTCTTTTCCATGGGGATGGTCTTGATCCCTGTCTCCTGTACAATGTCATGAACCTCCATCCATAGTTCATCAGGCACTCTGTCTATCAGATCTAGTCCCTTAAATCTATTTCTCACTTCCACTGTATAATCATAAGGGATTTGATTTAGGTCATACCTGAATGGTCTAGTGGTTTTCCCCACTTTCTTCAATTTAAGTCTGAATTTGGCAATAAGGAGTTCATGATCTGAGCCACAGTCAGCTCCTGGTCTTGTTTTTGCTGACTGTATAGAGCTTCTCAATCTTTGGCTGCAAAGAATATAATCAATCTGATTTCAGTGTTGACCATCTGATGATGTCCATGTGTAGAGTCTTCTCTTGTGTTGTTGGAAGAGAGTGTTTGTTATGAGCAGTGCATTTTCTTGGCAAAATTATAGACATGGGAAAAAGTTAATGATTACAGTAGTGAGTCAATTACTTGGAAACAAAATTACCGTTATTTACCTTTTGGGTCTATGGACCCTTTTAAATTCTTTATATTTTAAGTCCTCTTATTCATTTTATATGAATAAGAATAAAGGAATAAAAAAAAGCAACTTATCAGAAATTGTGATAAAGTTAAACCATAGCAAACCCAAAATTTATTTCTCATTTCCCTGGTTTTCAATTTATATGTACCCATAATGGGCAATACTTTGGCCACCTGATTGATGCAAAGAGCTGACTCATTTGAGAAGACCCTGATGCTGGGAAAGATTGAAGGCAGGAGGAGAAGGGGACACCAGAAAATGAGGTTATTGTATGGCATTACCAACTCAATGGACACAAGTTTGAGCAAATTCTGGGAGTTGGTGATGGACAGGGCAGATTGGTGTGCTGCAGTCCATGGTGTCTCAAAGAGTCTGACACAACTGAGCGACTGAACTGAACTGAACTGAAAAGGGGCAAAAATGGTCATCAAGGATCTAGAAAAATATCCATCTCATAAATGCTAGTACTAGATTCCAAATATGTTAATTCCAGCTCATCACTAGTGATTCCTCCTGCATTTCCACCAGCAAAATACAATACTTGAACAATTTTTGAAAGCTCTGATGGCTCACAATGATCTTGTATAGATGGCCATATTCTTGATATTTTACCTTATATCTTCTTGATATATTATGATATATCTTCCATTTTTATTTATAAACATCACTCAGAATGATCTACCCAGTAATTTAAAAATATCTACACCATCTATTTCCTTCCAATGACCTTCGTTTATTCACTTGGTTCATTGTTGTCAACTTCTGAAGAGCGTCAAGTGAATTTTGGCACCTAAACATGATGAGCACCCACTCCAGGATTCTTGCCTGGAGAATCCCACGGATGGAGGACCCTGGTGGGCTGCAGTCCATGGGGTTGCTAACAGTCGGACACGACTGAGTGACTTCCCTTTCACTTTTTATTTTCATGCATTGGAGAAGGAAATGGCACCCCACTCCAGTGTTCTTGCCTGGCAAATCCCACGGACGGATGAGCCTGGTGGGCTGCAGCCCATGGGGTCGCTAAGAGTCGGACACGACTGAGCGACTTCCCTTTCACTTTTCACTTTCATGCATTGGAGAAGGAAATGGCAACCCACTCCAATGTTTTTGCCTGGAGAATCCCAGGGACGGGGGGACCCGGTGGGCTGCCGTCTATGGGGTCACACAGAGTCGGACATGACTGAAGCGACTTAGCAGCAGCAGCAGCAAACATAATGAAGAATGAAAAATGTGAATTGGGATTGGCCAGAATCTTGTCACAAGATACTGCACAGTGAAATCCTTTCTGTTGAATGGCTAAATATGAACATCATATTTCCCTTTTAACTTAGACATACGTTGTCTATCCATACATTCTTAAGTTTGAGAAAATCTGTCTCAGATATTGTCGTTTGAGTTTTTATCTGATGTTACATTTATATAATCGAATTCATTCAACTCGAGTTGCAGTATCAAGTGTTGCTATCTATTTACTCTCTGATTTTTAAAAATAATTATGTCTTTCACTGCCACATTTTTTCCTTTTGGCATTTTTAGTGGAGGATAAAAAGCTGTTTTCAATAGAATTTTTTAAAAAAAGTCTATGAAGATGGTATCTCCAGTGTTCTATACATTTTTGAAAATGCATAACTCTGGGCAATACAGTAAAAAAATCTGAGTGATAATGCAATAGTGATAAATTACTGCACTTTTACATCATTTGAACCAGCTGTAGGCAAATTTTTGCTGTAAAGAGCCAAATAGTAAGTATTTAGCTTTGGGGGCTATGCAGTCTGTGACATCTTGTTTCAATTTTGTTTTTGTAGCATGAAAGGAGATGTAGGCAATGCATACTGCATACACTTGGAGATGATCTCATGAATCTTTATTTATAAAATTGGGAGGAATACTGGATTTGATCCACAGCTGCAGTATGCCAGACCTGTTTAAGGAGTTCATAATTCTTTTGGTTTCTTATTATTCAGTATATATACCTATTAGCTTCCCTGGAAATAATTTCTGCAGGTCGATGAATATCTACTATAACATGATTAGAAAGCAAAATGATATATCAGTTCAGTTCAGTCACTCAGTTGTGTCCGACTGTTTGCAACTCCATGGACTGCAGCATGCCAGGCTTCCCTGTCCATCGCCAACTGCCAGAGCTTGCTCAAACTCATGTCCATTGAGTCAGTGATGCCTTCCAACCATTGCATCCTTTATCATCCACTTCTCCTCCTGCCTTCAGTCTTTCCCAATATCAGGATATTTTCCAGTGAGGCAGTTCTTTGCATCAGGTGGCCAAAGTATTGGTGTTTCAGCTTCAACATCAGTCCTTCCAATGAATATTCAGGACTTATTTCCTTTGGTATGGACTGGTTGGATCTCCTTACAGTCCAAGAGACTCAAGAGTCTTCTCCAACACCACAGTTCAAAAACATCAATTCTTCTGTGCTCAGCTCTCTTTATAGTCCAACTCTCACATCCACACCTGACACTGGAAAAACCATAGCTTTGGCTAGATGGATCTTTGTCGGCAAAGTAATGTTTCTGCTTTTTAATGATATATAGAATATTGAAAAATAAGTCTCTAAGCTTTCTTAATGTTATTGAGATTTATAAAAGGGTCCCATGATTCAATATAAAAGTTGCAATGTAAAATTTTTCTATCAAAAATTAGTACATTTTAGTTTTAGGTTTTGAATGATATCTAAATAAGAATAAAATAACGAAATACCAATTATTGCAAATACTTCTAACAGCACAAAAAACTCAAATTAAAAGTTCAGTAGATGCTGGTGGACTTTTATCTGGCGATAAGGAAGGTACTACTTTGGGGTGAAACAATGGACCCTCTCATCTGACTTTCTCTCCAGAATTGTTGCCTGATAACAAATCCTAGTGACAGTAACCCAAGGAGGATGCAGAGGATCACCTGGAGGTGAGCACCCAGAGCACTCTACTATCCAGCAATAAAGTTTCACAGTAGCAGCCAGGTGAGAAAAATGGACCTTTTTATAAATTTAAGATACATTATGACAAAAGGAATCTGAAATAGTAAGCCTAGGAATCTTGAGTGATACTGAATTGATCCAGTTTTAGTAGTGACCCTTGCTTCCCATCAAAAGCATGTGCATTCCTTCTGAAGAAATCTAGGAGAATTTAAGCCCTCACAGAAAATCTAAGATTGAGCACAAATTAACACACAAGCAAAATCTAGTGTAGGAAAAAGGCCCAGTGGATGAGGGACAGTAGAAACAGAAATATCATCCCTACAACTTTAGATCAAACCACTCAATCCTAAAGGAAGTCAATCCTGAATGCTCATTGGGAGGACTGATGCTGAAACTTGAAATCTTTGGCCACCTGATGCAAAGAACTGACTCCTGATACTGGGAAAGATTGAAAGCAGGAGGAGAAGGGGACAACAGAGGATGAGATGGTTGGATGGCATCACCGACTCAATGGACATGAGTTTTAGCAAGCTCCAGGAGCTGGTGATGGACAGGGAAGCCTGGCATCTGCAATCCATGGGGTTGCAAAGAGTTGGACATGACTGAGCAACTGAACTGACTGACTGACACTTTTAGATCCTTGAGAACTTTAGGTGATATATTTATTATATAAAAATATAAAGTGCTTGTAAATTAAAAGGACACGTCACAAAAGCACAAAATAATCAAATAATAGAACATCAGGCTGATCAGAAAGATTTGAAAAGATATCTTTCTCTCATGTGTGTGTGTATATATATATATATATATATATATATATATATATATATAAAATGTCATCCTTTAATCTTGATCACCGACTCTAGCTGGTTTTTTAACCTAAACTCTTCTGTCTGAAAGCATCTCTTTCCTCCATGGTACCACCATACCCTGTCCCAAGTGGCCATTGGCTCTCTTCTGGATTCTGCAGTATCTTCAAAACTGACCTTATATCAACTCTCAACTCCTCACCCTCACTTGCTGTAACTAGAGGGATTTTATTTTTCAAATACATATCTAGTTATGTCACCAACTCTCTCCTACCACAATTACCCAGCACGGCCTTCTCAGAATGTGGGTGCTCCTCTGGGGAGAAGATCCAGCTGGAGTGGGGGTGCCAGGTGTTGCCACTCCACCCTCAGGTACCGTCTTCCGTCCCTTCTCAGGTCTTCTGTACTTGCTGGGATGTTCTGGTATCTCTTCCCACTCTTTCTCTCGGTCATCCCACTCCTCTTTCCTATGTAGCTCATCACCATGTTCTTGTGGGAGAATCCTGTACTTTCCTCCTTGGGATGCTCCCTTAGCAATATAAAATTACAGCACTTTGTATTCCTGTCTGACGCTTATTTGAAAGAGTGTAACTGTATTTATCTGAGTGGCTCTTTTATTAGCGCCCTTCCAGCCTACCAATTGCAAAATCCCAGGAGAGAAGGAGACAAAGAGCTTTTGGCTAACATAAGGCCTGTCATACTGTGGGCTTCAAAATATATTTACCAAGGAAAATGATTGAATAATTAGCATTTATGTGATGAAAACATAATTGGACCAAGAAAATGCTACTATAGTTACCGTCACATGAATATCAGTTTGTTAAATGAAGAGATCAGTGTGCTGTGCCATCAACATAAAAATAAACAAAACAGAAAAGAGTAAATGGATTCCAGATTCATTACTTTTTATTATGTATGACATAGGGAGCATCGCTTGTCATTGAGAATTAAATGGGTATTAAATAAACTGATATTTACATAACTGATTTGCATTTAAAAAATGAGTACATTTAATTCCCATATATATGGCTGTAAAAGAGAAACAGAATACTCATTACTCTGGACAATAATTCAGTTCTGAAAAAGTTATCCTAAATGGTCTCAACTTTCCCTATGATGACTTTGACCTTGGGGGTGCTGAATGTCCTAGGCTGTCACTTGCTGGTTATAATAGTCCTGCATCTATTTTCAGTTCACTGTAAACCCCATCCTGCCTCTGATTCTGATTTCAGAGCTGCTTGTCTTTTAAACATTTATTTTTTATGAACAGCTTGAGAGTTACCATAACACTGAGAGGAGAGTACAAGTATTTCCCACATAACCCCTGACCTTTTTCATCCATAGGCTCCCACACCAACACCACTCTTCAGATGGATGGTATTTTCTTTCTTTCTTTCCTTTTTTTTTAACCAAAGATGAACCTGCACTGACACATCATTATGCTCAAGAGTCCACCATGGTATGCCTGCTGTGAGTCTGGACAAATGTCAACATCACACCGTATTCTCGCTGCCCTAAAGTCCTCCATCTCCCACTGACTACCTCAACTGCCGCTTCCCTGGGGCTTTACTAGGGCTTCCATGGTGGCTCAATTGGTAAAGAATCTGCCTGCAATGCAGGAGCCAGGGTTCAGTCCCTGGTCAGGAAGATCCCCTGGACATGGCAACCCACTCCAGAATTCTTGCCTGGGGAATCCCATGGACAGAGGAGCCTGGTGGGCTACAGTCCATGGGGTCACAAAGAGTCGGACATGACTGAGTGACTAAACTTCAACTTTAACTGCTGCTTCACCCTGCAAACGCTAAAACTTTCTACTGTCTCCATAGTTCCGTCTTTTTCAAAAGGCCATACAGTTGGAGTCATACAGCCTTTAGCCTTCTCAGGGAGCTTCTTTCACTTAGGAATGTGCATTTAAAGTTCTTTCCATGGCCTGGTAGCACATTTCCTTTAAGCACCAGATCATAGATGCTTTTCCAGCTGCCTGAAATATTGTTGATCCTTTATTTTCTTTCCACGTTCTTTCTCCTTCTAACCTAACACTTACTCATTCTTTAATCAGTTCAGTCGCTCAGTCATCCAATTCTTTGTGACCCCATGGACTGCAGCACGCCAGGCTTCCCTATCCATCACCAGCTCCTGGAGCTTGCTCAAACACATGCCCATTGAGTCGGTGATGCCATCCAACCATCTTATCTTCTGTCATCTGCTTCTCCTCCTCCCTTCAATCTTTCCTAGTATCAGGGTCTTTTCTAAGGAGTCAGTTCTTTGCATCAGGTGGCCAAAGTATTGGAGTTTCATCTTCAGCATCAGTCCTTTCAATGAATATTCAGGACTGATTTCCTTTAGGATTGGCTGGTTTGATTTCCTTGCAGTCCAAGGGACTCTCAAGAGTCTTCTCCAATAGCCCAGTTCAAAAGCATCAATTCTTTGGCGCTCAACTTTCTTTATGGTCCAACACTCACATCCACACATGACTACTGGAAAAACCATAGCTTTGACTAGACAGACCTTCAATACTTAGGACATATTTTTCTCTCTTTTAAACTATCAATCTCTTCTTGTAAGCTGAAAATTCTTTCCACCCACCGTAGGACCCTCAGTGCCTTTTGCAGAGTCTGACAAACAGTAACACTTTGTATATAAGGTACTGAATGGAGCCTTACGGTCCAGTAAGAGCAGAGTCCAGACAGCCTGCACGCTCCCAGCATGAAGACACAGGTTCACCCACACCAGGATGAGTGCAGCAGGGACTGTCAATCTTGGTTAGGTCTTTGGAATAACTGCTTTCATAGAACAGGTAAACAGAAAAAGTTAAACAGAAAGGTTAAATTTTAAAAAAAATGTATTTATTTTTAATTGAAGGATAATTTCTTTACAGTGTGTTGGTTTCTGTCAAAACCTACATGAATCAGACATAGATGTACCTATGTCCCCTCCCTCTTCAAACTCCCTCCCACCTCACTCCCCATCCCACCCTTCTGGATTGTTACAGAGCCCTGTTTGAGTTCCCCGAATCATACAGCAAATTCCCATGTTACTCTCTCCATACATCTCACCCTCTCCTTCCCCTGCCCATGACCAAAAGTTTGTTCTCTATATCTTAAACAGAAAGATAAACTGATAATTAGGCATTGCTAAATTTGTTAGGTCATTTTGTATCAAAAAGTCAAGTACGAAATGTCTGGAGTTGTTCAACTAAAGGAATATGCTGTTTGAGTTTTGCTATTTGCCCAACAGTGTTAACTTTTTAACTTTTTAAATTCTGTTGTAGGTTTTGATTTTTTTTCCACCAGAAATTGGTTTTATTTGATGTACTGAGTCTTAAGTTTATCAGTAAGGAAAAAAAAAAATCTCAATTAAAGAGAGAACAAACTAATGACCAGTAATGCAAGTGTATCTTGAATAAAACTCAAAAATATTGATAGAAGTAATAAAATATCCAGGACCTCACGAGACACAACTCAGAACATCTAGAATTTTATTAATAATTTCAAGGGAGGAAACATAGCAAAATATGTTCTATACTTAAGAGGAAACATATCATAATTTATCCAGAATTGACAGGAATTAATAGACAAAGATATTAGATCAATTATTAGAACTCTATTGCATATGTTCAAAAAATTTAAGTAGAGCCATGGAAGTTATAAAAAAGACAAAATCAAACTTCTAAAGTTGAAACTACAATGTTTCTGGATGGATTAACATCAGATTAGATATGCAGAAGGTGAAATTAGTGAACTGAAAGATAAAGCAATAAAAATTATCAAATTCAAACATGGAGAGAAAAAATTAACAGAGCATTCTTAACCTGAGGCATAATTTCAACCAACATAACATACATATAATTAGAGTCTATGAAGTTGAAACAAACATATTTTAAATATAATTGCCTGAAATGTTCTAATGTTGTTGTTCAGTTGCTAAATCGTGTCTGACTCTTTGTGAATGCATGGACTGCAGCACACCAGGCCTCCCTGTCCTTCACTATCTCCTAGAGTTTGCCCAAGTTCGTGTCCATTGAGTTGGTGATGCTATCTGACCATCTCATCCTCTGCCGCCCTCTTCTGCTTTTGTCTTCAGTCTTTCTAATATTATGAAAACTATAAACTTCACAGATCCAAGAAGCTCAATGAAGCCAAAACACAATAAATATGGAGGAAGCAAATAAAATATAAAGGAAAGCATATCAAGTCATATTATAATCAAATTTTTCAAAGTCTGTGATCAACAAGAATTTTTATAAACAGTAAAGGGACAAAGACAACAGCAGATGAACCAAACACCCTCAGAATACAACCCCGGTGATACCATTCCCCCCCCCGCCCCCACTTCTGCCTGTAAGCGTTCCTCCCACGTCAGGCCCTCAAATCTCCAGAAGAATTATCATGTTATGGCTTCGCCACCTGTGTTGGGCACACAATTTAATAGATCACCGAAATCCTCAGTAGTCAAGGTAAATGGTATTTTAAAGCAATATTCTTACAAATGAAAACTTACACCAAAACCCTGGTTTAATAATTTATCAAAAATTTAAATAAAAGAAGAAAGGACTACTATCACCTTCATCCAACGTTACCATTCTGCTCATTTCTGGTTTTGATCTTCGCTCTGTCTCCTCCCCTGACCCAGTCCAGCCAGACACCCTCAGGCTCCTCACCGAGGTAGGGCGGCTCCAGACCCTCCCTCATCCAGGCCTTTCTGAGATTAGCAGATCTAACCAAGGTTCTAGAAATACTTGCTACAACCAAACTGAATTACCCACAATCTTCCTTTTTGGTGTATACAAGCACAAGTTTTTGCTTTGTTTTGTTTTATAACAAATTCTGCCAAAAGAGATTTCCTCCTAAAGAAATATCATAAATTATAGCTCTGACAGTTTAAAACATAGTAAGGGAATTTTATGTGAGCTAGAAGAATTTCTTTCAGTCAAAACTGCTAAAACACAGACATGGTTTACACAGGAATTTTCATTACTGAGGGTTATATATATTTTAAAGGCAAATACATTTTGTGCAAAGGGTTATCAATATAATAGGAATCCCAAGTATTTTATTTTTCCAGCCTTCAAATAAACATTTATCATTTATATTTTTTCCTCAGAGGAATTTACTTCTCAGTATACATTTTCTTTTAATAGAGCATATTTTTGTAAGAAACTTCCTTGTCCTTTAAATAATAAAAGTGAGGCTATTAAGAAACTTGATATAATAATGCAACTGTTTATTATACAGAGAGAAAATACAGTTTTGAACCTGGGTCTGGCACATTCATTCTCTTCCTGGATTTCTCTTAGCCATTTTCCAGCTGGTAATAACATGTTCACACTTCCCTCATGGGCTCGTGCCAAGTAATGTCACTGAGGTTGTTGCTGTTGTAGTCTAGTCTCTCAGTCGTGTCTGACTCTTTTCTGACCCTATGAACTGTGGCCTTATGTACGGTTTCTACCTTCATGCTGATGACAATGTCCTATGTAAGGTAAAGACAGGTGACTGAGACAAAGTGTATTAGGGATCATACACCACTGGACTTGAACATTTTATTCAGTGTAGAATATTTCAAACAACTTGATTTACCATCTATGTAGCTTGGATTTCTGACCCATGAAGCAAAAATACTGGGTGAAGCAGTCTTCATGCTTCTATGCAATTCTTACATTCTCTATGTGTAGCATATAAAAAAATAGTGTATTTTTTTTAACATTTTACTTATTCCTTATCCTTAAATATTTAATGTATTTTGGAATCAACTTAACTTCCTCTTACTGTAGTTATGTTTGTTTAAGATTGTGTTAATAAAGTGAATGATATCTGAGTATTTAAATTCTACATAACTCAAATGAGAGCAACTTAGGTAGTTGTTTGGATTAAAATTGCTAAAATACGTCCTGCTGCTGTTCGAATTGCTAATAATTGGGGATTAAAAGATGAGAAAAGATAAGAAAAATGAGACATAATTAAAACAACCCTGCTTGATATATAGTCTCACATTTTATGTTGAAATAAATTTAATCTACTTCAATATTTCTCAAAAGAACATTATATGACACTTCTAGTCATTTCTTCTGCCCTCTATCTTCCATTCCTAGAAGATTACATAGAAAAAATTATTTTCTTCTCTCTGACTAAATGCACTATTGTTGCTAGGATACAACCGGTTTTAGTCTTCTAAAAGTTGTTTTATGAAATAATAACTAAAATGTCTTTTTCTCAGTACAAGAATATAGGTGGGACCTCTCAAATCAGTCACTGCACTCTCTTTACAGAAGTAGACATTTTTTACTTGAATGTGCATAATGATTAATATAATTCTATTCCTGGAAGAGAAGGAGCTTAAGAATTTTGACTGTAAATGTCCTTTTAAAAATTCATTAATTTTAATATTTTTTACAAAATTACAAAGGCACATGTGTTTAATTTGTTTCTACAGAAGAAAAATATCTAGACAGAATGTGTTTCTCCCTGGGTTCAGAGATTTACTGCCTGAATATGCTTAAATATTTAGTAGATTGCATAATTAAAATTACTTTTTGTGCTATAAAATATTCTCATTTGAATATTAAACATTTGTTGCCACTTCTTGATGGAAATTTGTATAACTAATAGAGTCACTTCTCATAATACTCAAGTACGTTACTAATTACTATTCGTAAATCCTTATATTGCAGGGTGTTTTTCAAGATATTTCTTGAGGATATTTTTTGAAAGGAAATATTTTCTTAGCATGTAAAATTGAGTATACACTCTTAAAGTTGTATGTTTTCCTGGAAGATCACTGATCTGGTAAAATTAATGAAGACGCAGATTATTTTTAATGCTACAACACATCAGTTCCCTATGATACCTTAGTGGATGTTTTAGTATTATTTTTTATTTCATATAATTATTCAATGAAAGAATGCTAAATAAATGATTTCATTTTTCTTGTTAGTGTACATGTATGTGTGTGTATACACCGTATCTTCTTTATCCAATCATCTGTTGATGGGCACTTGGGTTGCTTCCATGTCTTGGCTATTGTAAATAGTGCTGCAAGGAACCCTGGGGAGCATGAAAACTTTTGAATTATGGTTTTCTCCAGATACATGCCCAGATACATGTGATACATTTTCTCCAGGTACATGTGAGATCATTGGATCATGTTAGTTCTATTCTCACTACTTGATAAAAACAATTGCTTCTAGAGTTTCTCCCTTTCACCAAACTATTAAAGTGTTTCATAAACACAGCATTCTACAAACTTAGGGGAGCACATTTTAAATTGTGAAACATTACAACATCATTGGGAATTTTGGTAGATTGATAAACTGCCAATTTTAGCCTGAATGTGGGACCCTGATTCTGTGCCCTGGTTCCCATTTACTAGCAGCTTTACTGATTAGATACCTTAATGCTGCTTCATGTTTCCAAAGCCCATGTTTGTCTTTATCATTTTCAATGTGGATTCAATTCACAGAGGCATTTCATGTTATTTATGAAATTTTCAAGTAGTGTGTTAGTTTCCTTAACTATCAAGTAAGAACATTTATAGTTTGGAAGCCCCTCAGGAACAAATGTGTGTGTGTGTGTGTGTGTGTCCTGACACAAGCTCGCTAAATGTTCCTGCATGCCTGCTGCCTGAGTGAAAGATGGCTGCACTAATGATGAGGTCCTTTCAATAAGAAAAAGTAATTTGATTTTGTAAAAGCATCCTTCCCTTCCATGATTATATATATATATTATTAATATAATGCCCCAAATGCCTGGTACTCTTGCACTTACTCTCATCGTCATTGCAACCACCGTGCAAGGACCATGTTGCCATGGTAATTACTTATTGCTCCCAAATAGGACTTGCTGTGGTAATAACATCCCAGGCAGATCTCAGGCAATCAAGTTAGAGCTGCCTGTATACGATTGTGCATCTATACGAGACATAGGTATTTAAAACCCCTTAATGTTGCTTTGAAAAAATCAAATGTATTCAGTGTACTGAGAGGTCCAGCTTGGTCTCCACATTTCACCTGCTGTTGCGTTCTCCCTTCTCACGTGTCCCAGACTGTGTGTGCCTTTTGGAATAAAATAGTCATTAACATGCTGCTGTCACCTGGCAGTGAAATGTTATGAAAACTGTGAGAAACAAGATGTATCATTTTGAATAATCGCGTCCTCTCTCATTTTTCAGTCTGTTAAGTGGGCATTAGTTCTGGCTTATTCTTCCTCCCTTCCTCCTTTCTCCTTTTTCTTCCTTCCTTCCTTTCTACCAAGTACAGAGGGGAAGTAATATGCAGATACCTGCATCAGGAGAAAGTGAAGTCGCTCAGTCGTGTCCGACTGTCTGAGACCCCGTGGACTGTAGCCCACCAGGCTCCTCCTTCCATGGGATTCTCCAGGCAAGAATACTGGAGTGGGTTGCCATTTCCTTCTCCAGGGGATCTTCCTGACCCACGGATTGAACCCAGGTCTCCCGCATTGCAGACAGACACTTTAACCTCTGAGCCAAGACTGCCTCTACATCAGGAGGAAGAACACGATAAACACGCTAGGAGAGGTGTTGAGTTGTCAGCAAGTTCAAAGCCTGGGGAGACTACACATGTGGAAGGATTTGGGGGTGTTTTTCAGAGGTTGGTGGCTTCAGCATTAGGCTGCAGTGTGTAGAGGAAAGGGTGTGAACAGTAGTGAAAAGGGCATTTTGCAGGGTAGTGTTGGCAGGACAGCACACGTGCTCACATTAAAAGACACAGAAGACTGGAGAGATGTCTGAGAATACGGTCAGTCCCTGCCCCCGGAGGAGCTTGACCATGTGGTCAGGGAATTTGGAGTCTGATTTGAGGGCATCATTGTGGAAGAGACCCACAGAGCCCCTAATATCCTGCAGCCCTGGCCAAAAAAGGATTATGTGGCAGGACTATAGGCCGGGCCTTCCCAGTGCCTCTAGGGAAGCAGTGAGCATGTTTCCCTGGAGGACACTGAGGTTTTTCATGCAACTTAGTGCAGGTAAAGGGTCCGGTTCTGATGGGAGGCTTGACGAGGCAGTGGGTATTTCTTCCCATCTCTTTCTCATGTGTGCTGCAAGAAGACCAAGTCCCAGAAAGCTTCTACTCTTTTGTGTCTTCTAAGAGAAAAATGAGAAATGGTGTGTTCGAAGACACTGATGTTCTGGGATTGTTTGTCGTTCCAACGAAGATGACTAACAAACATGGTCTTTTTCTGCAGGGGACATAATCCAGTCCCTAAAACTATTATTTGGATTGACCCTCTTAACTGTTTTAATTGAAAATCATGATTTCACCAACATAATTTGAAATATTCTTGGTGCTACGGATCCTCAAAATGTGTGAGTAAATTTAAGTGCATTTCAGGGTCCCTCATGGTTACCAGATCAAGAGCTACTTTAATTTCTCTTAATGCTTCTTGCCAAAACCTGAAGATTCGGTATCAGTGTGTTATATGAATATATTTTTTACTGAAATGAAATTGAAACTCTGAAGTGCCTTCCAATCCCACATCTTTAAAATTCTGTGGCTGTACTAATAAAATTTTCTGACTCATGTTACATATATTCATAATGCTTCTTGGTCTCTGGCTATTTCAGAAGTGACTAAATCCACATTATTCTAAAGCCCATGCTAAATAATTCCAGTTTTGAAAATTAGGGAGTGACATGGTGATTGATGTTAGTATTTAAGCTTATGTTTAAAGCATCCTATTTATACACAAGGAGAAAATTCAAAAGAAGAATTAGATTTTCTTTTGGAAGAACTATATCTTTGTCTTTGGAAAGGTTATATTAAATCCTATTTTTGATTGATCTGCTTTTCACCTTTCTTGCAACAAGAACATTTGAATACTGTCTGTTGTCTTGGGCTTAACTGTGTGTTGAGACCACAGTGCACTTGGTAGGTACCTAGCTGGTTTTCTGCAGTGACAGATGTGCTATTTCACTGGACTGTTTTCAGTTTCTCCTGGCTCTGCTATTTAGACAAGGAATCTTTGGATGAACTCACTCATGCCCAGTAACCTGCTGCCAGTTTTCCAACAGGGCTGTGGAACCAAGTGAGGGAGGTCAATTTTACTCTACAGAATACCTGAATGTTGAGAAGAGGGTGATTAGAAATATAGGAGGGAGGTGTTGTGTCCTAGGTGGCTGGACACTAGCTGTTGCTCACCATCCAAAGTTGTCCTGTCATTGCTAAAGTATATTTATTTGATTCTCTGAGATACTCAGATGTCCATGCAGTAAACCCTTCTGACATTAATCAGAATCTATTGAATTACTTGCAGTAAAAAATGTTGCCATAAAATGCTGTGACAGTGGTGCACACGCATCTCGGCAGGCCCCCTACTTTGAGTATTATCTTTGCGACTGTGTGAAACAGTAGAAAGCATATTGGGTCAAAAATCAAGCTAGTTTCCCAATAATCACCTTAATTTTATTTCAACAACAGCTACAGAAAGCCAGACTTTCCTTACTGATTAGCAGAAATAGAGCAATAAAGAGCTGATTTGTCTTCCCCTGCCTCCTTTACCCACTCCAGTGTTCTTGCCTGGAGAATCCCAGGGACGGGGGAGCCTGGTGGGCTGCTGTCTATGGGGTCGCACAAAGTCGGACACGACTGAAGCGATTTAGCAGCAGCAGCAGCAGCAGCCTCCTTTTACCTTATTGTCTTAGAAACAGTTTAAAATCAAGACTGATAGCATCACTCCCTTATTCAAAAACCTTTTGAGGCCTCCTCATGACCTACTGAAAGCTCTTTGTAATCCTTAGACCAGCATTCACAATATGATTGGAGCTTTATGTTTTAGCTATAAATTCTAAGCTCACCTCTCATGTGTTCTAAACACCTGAAAAACAAAACAGTGACTATTCCATAAATATACTCCTTTACGTTACAAGCCCATGCTTTTGCTCGTGTTAAGTTTTCAGTATCTAGAACATGCATCCAACTATACCTGACAAATTGGACCCAGACATTAGACTCATATACAAGTTCTGCCTTAGCATGAAAACCTTGACCCTAAGACAGCTCATCCAGTATTACTTGTTCAGTTTTTTCCATAAGATGGCTCTAGTAGCACTTGGTTGTCTTTAACTTTATTCAAACAGTTTTGTTAGATTGAATTGTGACAGCTGTCATATCAGCATGCATTTTAAAAAAATTAAAAGTGGTGAATTTTTGTGTAGCCATTTTAATATTGAAAATGGAAGGAGAAAAGCAACATTTTAAGCACTGATATTATTTCAAAAAAGATACAAACATAATTGAAATGCAAAAAAGAAAAAATGATTTGTGCAATGTATGGAGAAGGTGGTGTGACTGATTGAACATGTCAAAAGTGGTTTGTGATGTTCTGTTCTGCAGATTTTTCACTGGAAGGTGCTCCATGGTTGGGTAGACCAGTTAAAGTTGTTGCTGTTGTTATTGCTTAGTCACTCAGTTATGTCTGACTCTTCGTGACTCCATGGACTGAAGCCCACCAGGCTCCTCTGTCATGGGATTTTTCAGGCAAGAATACTGGAGTGGGTTGCCATTTCCTTCTCCAGGGGATCTTCCCTGACCCAGGGATCAAACCCAAGTCTCCTGCATTGGCAGGCAGGTTCTTTACCATTGAGCCACCAGGGAAGCCCTTAGTTGAAGTTGACAGCAATCAAATTGAAACATTAATTGAGAACAATCAATGTTATACCTCATGGGAGATGAATCAAAATATCCAAATCACTCATTGAAAATCATTTGTACAAGTTAATGGCTTTGATGTTTAGGTTCCACATACGGTAAGAAAAAAAAGCCCCCTTTTGATTGTACTTCTGCAAGTGAAATGAACCACCACCAACCACACCAAAGGCTGGTCTTCATCTGAAGAGAATGGTATCAGAAAACATACAATCTTCAATCAGGATAATGCAAGACTGCATGTTTATTTGATGACCAGGCAAAAACTGTTACAGCTTGGCTGGGAAGTTCTGATTCTTTCACCATATTTACCAGAGAATGCACCTTCGGATTTCCATGTATTTCTGTCTTTACCATATTCTCTTAACAGATACAATTTTAGTTCCCTGGAAGACTGAAAGGGACCTGGAGCAGTTCTTTGCTCAATAAGATAAACCGTGTTGGGAAGATGGAATTAAGAAGTTGCCTGAAAAATGGCAGGAGGTAGGGGAACAAAACAGTGAATATGTTGTTCAATAAAGTTCTTGGTAAAAGTGAAAAATGTGTCTTATTTTTACTTAAAAACTGAAGGAACTTTTTGGCCAACCCCAATTTTTTAAATTTAATAATTAATTCATACTTTTATGTACAGACCACAGTAAAATCTTAGAAAAAATATGGGGTTCTTTTGATCCTTCTACCACCTTGATAGCACTTAATATGATAGGTTCTCAGCAAATATTTTTAGATTGAACAGAAACTTGAATTATTCATACCCATGTTAGTTCCTACTTGCACCAGTCAATTTATCAGATGGTTGTGTTAAGCTACAAGCAATAGAAAATCCAAAATGACTTAGGACATAAAAATGATATATTGGCTTGTGAACCTGATGAACTCTTAAGTGTAGGACTAAGAAGAGGCTGGATTTACAACGTCCCCGCCCCATTTCTCATGCCATGCCCTCTCTCTGCCCGGCTCCGAAAGTAGTTTTAGTCTCAGGCTGTGACAAGTCCTGGATTGATGCATGCATCTGGATACATGCAGAGGAATAGAGACAGCCTTTTATGGGAGATTATTCCTCAAAGCAGAGGGAACTTCTAATGTGAAATCTTGCTTGGAGTTTATTAACTGAAATTGGGTCAAACACCTATGCTGATTCTAATCCCTATCACAAATGGATCGCCATGTGGGGAGTGGTTTTCCTGGGTTATGGAACCTGGATGGGGGAGAAATGCCCTTAGACCACCAAGCACACCCAAGGGATAGGAAAGGGGCCAAGTTCCCTTGATGCAAATGGTCTGTAGGAAAAAGACAGAAGTGTTGCCAAGAAAGAGATATCCCACGTTGGTCCTGGGGTCCAAATCCACCCTTTCTTCCCCGACTGTCCCAGGGGCTGGAAGTTACGACCACCCCCTGTGCTCTCCCAGTCCAGTTCTCTGTGAGATATAAACAGAAACCTTGAGTGTTGGACCATTTTCCTCATCAACCCTGCTGTAAAGGGCATGTGACAGCTGCCCACAAATCATCCTGTGGCCAAGAGGGAAATACCAGCAGCAGCATGGAGACGCCCGCTGGTGTCATGGGCCCTGAGACTGCTAACTCCATGGACATCTTCAGGTTCCTCCTTGTGTGACAAAAATAAAACCACTCAAGTCAGCATAACTGGGTCTTGCATAGAGACAGGTGAAAGTATAGCTAAAGGTCATGGTGGGAAAACGACCATTGTCATTTCAGTAACACAGGAAAGTGTGAACTCCCAAACCTGAAGAGAGTGTTTGATGTGGTTCTGCCTTCGACAGATTCCAGGAAGAGAAGGTCACTGAACCTCGATCTCATCACCAGTAAACTTGCTGTTAGTAAAATGCATGGTGCCGAAATGCAAGGTGTCTGATACCTAAAACTCCTCGTTGCTCAGATCTTAGGAGTGTCTAGTTCTATCTGCTCAGTCACTCAGTCGTGTCTGACTCTCTGTGACCCCATGGACTGTAGCCCACCAGGCTCCTCTGTCCATGGGATTCTCCAGGCAAGAGTGAGTTGCCATGCCCTTTCCAGGGGCTCGTCCCAAATCAGGGATTGAACCCACGTCTCTTATGTCTCCTTCATTGGCAGATGGGTTCTTTATCACTAGTGCCAGCTGGGAAGCCCATAAAGCTGGTGGCTGAAAACCACACTTCATAATCATTTCTTATAGTTGCGTGTGTGTTAGTCACACAGTTGTGTCCGACTCTTTGCAACCTCATGGGCTGTAGCCCTCCGGGCTTCCCTGCCCATGGGATTCTCCAGGCAAGAGTACTGGAGTGGGTTTCCTGACCCAGGGATTGAACCCACATCTCTCACAGGCAGGTTCTTTAACACTAGCACTACCTAGGAAGCCCTGTTGTTGAGCTGTTGAATAGGTAGTATTCAAGAAGAAGGGCCACAATTGTCTAAAAATAGTAGTGAAATAAGCCTCTCTCTGCAAACTGTTTATCTGTGTGAGGTAAGATTGCCATTATATATTTCAATCCAAACAACACAAGTTCAGAGAGTGAATTCAGAACCCAACTTCATTCTTTATGCTGCACGTTAAGTATTGGTAAATCTAACCAAGGCCACAACTCAGCTCACTGGTTTTGAAAACAGTTATTATCTTCAAAGGTATTTTGTTCATATATTTTATTCTTGACATATTTTATACAAAAATATAAGATTAAAGTGTTTCAAATATGTGAGTTATTTACATTATGCAATAAATTCACTATTGTTATTTTCACTGAATTAACCTATAACATTTAAATTGTTTTATTTTTAACTTCTATGAGAAATAGTGATACATATAACCCACATTAGGAAAAAAGCTCTTTAGTCCCCAATAATTTTTAATGGATGTTAGGATCTCTGAGAAGCATTCTCACATGGAACACCTTTTGTCTTTTTCCTTTCTAACTCATCTAAAACCAAGTACTAATTACCTTTGGCTGTGAAAAGTAAAGTAATAGTTATGTTTGGTAGTAGGACAAAGATGTTTCCCTTTAGAATGTATTAATTGACATTTATAAAATGATTATCCTAAATGAAATTATTTAACTTTAAAGCATACATATAAATGTCTATATATATAAATAATAAACACAGATACATGTATACACCTGTACACATGTTGTATATATATAAACAATAATTTGTTTATAAATATTTATGCACACATAACTAACTAATGTGTAGCTGTGAATGTTCATAGAGGGCAAATATATTGATGAAATAAAAAGATACTCAGTTGCAATAAACATACTTTGGTTTATTTTACATTCATTCAAAAATTATTTTATTCACATACAAAAATAAGCAAAATATTGTAAACAATCTCATAGGCATACAGACATGTTTCTTACACTCAGCCAAGTGACACATAGTCTAATTAGAGTGACAGCCTGAAAACAATGCAATCTTACTGCTAGAACCTATAAAGACTGTGTAATTATACTCTTGCTTGTTAAAAAATTTAAGTGGAAAATCTACAGTGTATATATGTTATACGATAATTTCATGTTATTCACTGTGACTAACTAAATGAAGCTGAGTGTGACACAGTTTGATGAGTAGACGTCCACTTATCTCCCCACTTTTGTTGTTTTGTGGCATGCTTTCCACCCAGACACTTGAAAACAATAATTTAATGACACTGTTAGTGAAGAACTTGATGGTGGTGAGGTTATCCAGGGAAGCAGAGGATTTCATGTTCTAGATGCCTCCATCCTTTAGCTTATCATTTCCAGTTTTTATTACCATCCTAATCCAGTTTTATTGGTTACACTGTTACACCTTTTAAAAAGAAAATTGGAAGAAATGATCTAAAAGAAGAGAATCAAAGTGATTTATGAATTAGGGAAATGAGATACGCATATATGACTCTTGTAAAACCCAAGGGAAAAGTAAAATAATTGGGGTTACTCCAGTGAGCCAAAGGCAGACTGCGTGTCGCCCTATTAAACATCACTCGGTAGAACGTGTCAGCACCAAGGAGACGACTCCGCTCTTCCCCATCCATAATAAGGACAGAACAAGGACAAATCTGCTTATTCCCAGAAACAGGGACATTTGGTTTGCTAGATACATGGAAGTTTTATGAAGATTTTAAATCTGTAAGAACTCCTTGAAGGTTTAGTGTAGTAGAAGATAACCTCGTTCTAGAGTGTATGAAATTAAGAGTCCATCGAGTGAACTGTATAACTAAAGAGCACAAAGTGGGGACTTTGGCGGCTCAGGAGGGGCGTAGTGTTTCTCAGACGGCTTTTCCTGAATGAGAGCTCAAGCTCAGTCACTCTGGAGAAAAGTCTTCCGAGCTTTTCCAGCTACTCCCAGCCCTGGAAGTGGCTTTCTAATGGCACATATGAAAACAAACTGACTGATCTGTGCTTCTTTATGCCACCTGATGTATCACGTTGACTGTTTACCTTATTATATGAAATTCTGTTCTCTGCTAAGGGACAGAGCTTGTGTAGGCTGAATATCATGTTATCGTAGAGTATAAAGTTGGAGGATATACTATATAGAGCAGGAAGAATTGTTCTGCAAAGGGAAGAGGGGCCGGAGGGTTGGGGGAGTACATCTGATTTTACCGGGACAGCAAGGAGACTCGAGAGTGTTTGTTTTGCTCCCTTGTTTTCTGTCTCTGGGTACCAGAAAAAGGAGCTAAAAACCTTGAGTTTGGCAGTACTGGCCCCACCCAGCAAAAAGGAACACAAACAATGATTTTTTTTTAAAAATCAAACTTCTGTGAAATGTGCAAAGGTAATATTCAGTCTTCCTCCTTTCTTATGGAAGGAATGAAGTTTTTCATTATCCAGTCAGAATGGATAAGTGAAGAACGACATATAAAGGATGAATGTAAAATTCACACAACCACTGTCCCTACTATGCAGTTCTTTATGAAGCTTGCTGCTGCTGCTGCTAAGTCACTTCAGTCATGTCTGACTCTGTGCGACCCCATAGATGGCAGCCCTATAGGCTCCCCCATCCCTGGGATTCTCCAGGCAAGAACACTGGAGTGGGTTGCCATGTCCTTCTCCAATGCGTGAAAGTGAAAAGTGAAAGTGAAGTCGCTCAGTCATGTCCGACCCTCAGCGACCCCACGGACTGCAGCCTAGTAGGCTCCTCCGTCCATGGGATTTTCCAGGCAAGAGTACTCGAGTGGGTTGCCTAAAGGGTAGGAAATAAAAATTTTTGAATAAACAAAAATAATTATATAACATGTGGGTCATTATTACTAGAAACATGTTACTTCTCAGTCACATACTCAATTTACAAAGAAAACCTTACATTTAAGCTCTATTTATGATTAAGAAATAAGCCATTATATAATGGATAATTAAAACATGTGAATAAGATTCTACTTTTATCTGGAACTGTGGATATAAAAATGAAAAGGCATCTAATTTTAAGTGATAATTGAATATGATAAATGTCATTAAATGACTTCTCTCAAAGTCTTAATATATTAACTCATTCTGCTGGTGCAGCCAGCCAGAGCCAAACACACAGGGAGATCAATTAAGACATTATTACAAGCCAGGGAGGAATTTTATTTTCTGTATGAAGCCTAGGATGTCTGAGATTTGAATAATCTTTATATGTATTTCTAGCAAGTCAAAGAAAGGGAACTAAAATGATCAAGAATAATATAAAGATTTTTTTGAGGTAAGATTAAAGATGAAAACTCTGGTAAAAGCCGAGAGTTTTGATCATGGCCTGAGCATGATGAATGCCAGAGAAGTATTAATTTACTTTCTAAAAGTTTCAAAGACTTTACTTAGGAATTTTAAACTAAGACAATGATTGTCATCAAACATGAGTACTACCCTGAGGATAAGACTTCCCTTGTAGCTCAGGTGGTAAAGAATCCGCCTGCAATGTGGGAGACCCGAGTTTGATCCCTGGGTTGGGAAGATCCCCTGGAGAAGGGAAAGGCTACCCACTCCAGTATTCTGGCCTGGAGAATTCCGTGGACTCTATACTCCATGGGATTGCAAAAAGTCGGACCTGACTGAGCGACTTTCACTTTCACCCTGAGAATAAGGGGGTGGGGCTGGCTCCATTCAGGGAGGGAAATAAGATCACAGCCTCCTAGGTCACTAGTCAAAGCCATATTCAATTTTGCTGGGATAAAATTGACCTTGTTGCCTCTGCATGTCAGGGAAAAATTAAGTGAGATGGAACACAAGCTTTTTTTGCTTTGGTGCCCCTTGACACTTGAGGGGATGGACAAAGAGGAGCTGGGCTGAGGTAACCCCCCATCCTTCAAGTGCCCCTAAGAGGAGGGCCAAGGTCTCTTTACAGATGGACTGCAGCTGCTGCTTAGACAACAAATGAAGTGAAGTTCCTCTAAGAGCGTGAGGTAGTGGATGTGGGTTTGATGAACTTGTCCATGACCTCAGCAATGCAATTTACTCAAGAAGAATAAAGAATATATGTGAATGATTTTAAGTGGTCTGATCACCCTCAAGCTGAGTGTTTTGGTTACTAAACACACTTTTCTAAGACAGATATTGCTTCTTTAGTATTTTATAAATATAGACTAATTGTAAAATATTTACCTTTATCTTTTAATATGACACCATTCAAAATAGTGGAAGTATTAACTAGGTGAGTGACTCAGATGGAAAGAATTTGCCTGCAATGTGGGAGGCCTGGGTTCTAACCCTGGGATGGGCAGAATCCCTGGAGGAGGACATGGCAACCTACTCCAGCATTCCTGCCTGGAGAATTCCATGGACAGAGGAACCTGCCAGGCTACAGTCCATGGGATTGCAAAGAGTTTGACATGACTGAGTGACCAGGCCACTGGAAAACTAACAGTGAGTGAATGAAATGTATACATACAGTACAAAAGAGCAAAAACAGTGGTTCTGTTACTAACATTGTAAATGAAGTAAAAATGATTAAAACCCAAATAATCAGCCTGTGATGTTTGTCTATTTGCATTATTCTCAGAAATGGAGATTTACTGTGCATTTGACATTCCAAATTTGAATATGAATAGTATTAGTATCATCTTTTGAATTTACATATAAGTCAGTTTCTTTCCTGTCACTCATGAACATATAAAATATGGAGTGGACAGCATACATAACAGAAATAAATATTAAATTGTGTTCATACTCGTGAAATACAATTAGCAAATTCCATCTAGCACTGTCTTTGAAATCAGGATTAGTAATTTGAAGCCAGGCTATTTGCTTTCAGGCTAGATGTTCTCAGGGTTATATGTATGTTTAAGAAGTTTCTGTAACTCTGTTTAATCACATGCTTTGAAAATGCAGAACTGAGAAAAAAATTACAAATGAATTTATTTCTTTTAACGTGTATTCTTGACCTGATACATCTAATTTAGTGGCTACCTAAACCATTGTAGGTTAAAAAATAATTTAAATAAAGATATTTTAGAAATAATCTTTCACTTTAAAACGCTTAAGGCAATCTGAAAAATACCGAGCATTGACACAAAATATATTTTAAGTGAGAGCTTCAAACAGGTATAATTTAAAAGGAGAGGATGTAAGGAATTTAGTTATGGGATAACGGGCCGATTTTTCGGTTCCGGTTCCCTGACTATAATATGGGATGATCAGGGAGGACTGGAATGAGCATTGCCTTGGATTACTGGTAATGTTATTTTACGACTCTGACATTCATTCTGAAAATTCTTAGGCATTAAGAGACTCTTGCCGGTTTGTCATATTCACCTGAAGAAATGAAGAAAATGGTGAGAGTGAAACTCACGTGCATAAATCACAGAGGATGAGATGGGACATCCAGGGACGTGACATGGGTCCCAGTGACCTAGATGTCCCAACTGACTCTCTGCGGAAGACTAGATGTAAGAAACTGCGCTCTACTGTGTTGTCCAAACAGGGAAACCAATCAGCGCTATACACCAGACCTTCCTTAGCTTCTTCTACCAGTAGCTAGAATTATGACTGGGTTTTAAATAATTACTCTAAATTGCATCATAAAAATGCGAATTTAATGATTACATTAATGGGCTTTTGCCATTGTGGACAGTAGTAATTGTTACCTTGAATTGGCAAAGTGTCTATGAGGATAACTTTCAAATGCTTGCCTAGACTAACCTAATATCATTTTATGCTTATTATCCTTGGAATAACATTTAAATTGCTAATTCTTTAATTAAAAGACAAATGAAAGTGATAACATAGTTTTACTTACATCAAGACAACTTTTCCCTTGATCTTTAACCTAAAGCTATGAGTTCATATGTACCACATCAGTCATAACAAATCTTTCCATCCTATGAAATGTCACACAATTCCTACATGAGAACTTTTCTACATTCTTATTCCCTTCACCTGATATAACATTCATTCCTTTACTAAGTTCCACCCAATTTTTTATTCTGGCTCTGTCCTCCCACTCTGTCCCATGAAACTTATCCCTGACTAGTCTGACTTTGTTCATTTTCTTGTTTCACCTACTAAAATTTGCAGTTTATATAATTTAATTTAGTGTACATATTTTGTTCATGAAATAGATTATTTCAAAAGTCATTGTCACAATAAAAAAAGGGATTTCTTTTAATCTGAGAAGTCAGTGTAAAAGAAAAGTAGGTTAGGGGAAATTTAGTGAAGGCAGTAGATTGATAGTACTTACTGATTGCTCACTCGGAAATTTCTTTGTGTATAATGTCTGTTTTATATACTATATGTGGAACTTCTGGGCTTGTCTCCAACAACCTTGGATGCTCATCACTCCTATTCTTATTACATAAAGTTCTTTAAAAATGAATAATCTGTGACTTTTTTGCAGCCATCAGAATCCTGAGGCCCCATGGTAGACTGCCACCTTAGATCAGGCTGAACAGGTGAGCCCTGAGGGTCATGGACAGGACCAGAAGCCACTAGAGGTAAGCAATATACAGGAATAAATGTATAATATACACAGAGAGGTGAAAACTCAAAGAAAGAATCAAAAGAAAATGCTAGAAATTAAAAAAAACTCCACCACGATGAAATTAAAAAAAAAAAAAATGCCTTAATGGTCTCATCCACAGAATGGGCAGAGCCAAGGAAGAGTCAGTGAGCTTAGGAGGTCATGCATCACCGACACATTGGACATGGGTTTGAGTGAACTCCTGGAGTTCGTGATGGACAGGGAGGCCTGGCGTGCTGTGGTTCATGGGGTTGCAAAGAATTGGACATGACTGAGCGACTGAACTAAACTGAACTGAACAAAAATCACTTATCTGGATAAGTCCACACTTTCTGACAATCTCCTTTCTAGAGGCTGCTGAAAGGCTAGAGAACAGATGTATGATCTCTAAAATGTTCTCTTTCTGACTCTCTCTCTCTGGTTGTTTCACATGCCAACAGCTGTTGCAAAGGCTCTTCCTTCTCTCCCCTTTTTGAAATCCCTCTACCCCACTGTGGTCTCCCTAACCCAGGACCCATGAGCTTTGGCACGCTGGTGTCGTCTTAAAAGGAAATGTAGGACATAGTCATGTTTCTGGCTACACATCTCTCCCTCTGTTTCTCATTTCTGCCTGTGGTTGCTTATCCCCATCAGTCTGGAAATCTCACAGGAATCAGCCCAAGCAGAGTCACCAAAACCTACTGCCACACAGGGAGCAAGTGAGCTGAACCTGTGAATAAACTCAGCTAATGTATCTTGGATGATATTTATCTGATTTGTTTTAAAAATATACTTCTTCATGGCTTAAAGTCAGTTTTGAATTCTTTGTTGCTCCCTTTTCTATTTTCTAATTACAGGAGCATTATTCGAGAGTGGATGGACTGCACTGAGTCAATAGCCAGTGAATCAGAAAGGAAGTGCTAACGTTTGTCCAGTCTTCTGAGTGCATCAGATGCCACAGAAAGGGCAAAGGTGACTCTCACAACAGAGTCAGGTGCTCTCTCAAGGTCTGCTTCTGTTTGTTGCACATCAAGTCATGGAATCCTAAAGGAACGCTTTGACTCTTCTGTACTTGGTATTCATAATTGAGCAAAAAAATTCCTTTGACCTTTATATCAGAGGTAAAACTTTTTCCATACTTCAGAAATTCTGCTTTAAAATCCACCTCAGTTTCACAAAAAGAATAATTTACAAACCTCCGAAACAAAATGAAACTAGGTAGAAATTTTTAAGTCAGGAAGAGGACAGGGTGTGAATAGATGATGCAAGGCAGACCTTTCTAGACAGATGAGCAGGTGCTGGAGCTTATGATGAAGGCTTTCTAAAGAAAATATAAAGGGATACAGACTTTACACAGAATATATTTAAATGGCATTTTTTTATAGTTATTGCTAACGACCTTTATATTTTTGAAAGCCAATGAATTGTCTTTCTGTGCATTTATACATACCATGGCAACTAAAAAATCAGAGTGGAGCAATTAATAAAAATTCTTATCCTAGGAGAATATTGATTATTAGCAACTGAACAACAATAACAACAACAATCTCCTTCCCTCTGTCAACCACTAATCTGATTGCTTATCTATGAGTTTGGTTTTGTTTTATTGTTTTTCTTTTTTAATTCCATATACAAGCGAAGTTTTATGGTATTTATCTTTCTCCGTCTGACTTGTTTCACTTTGCATAATCCTTCAAGTTTCATCCATGTTGTTACACATGGTTGAGTCTCATTCTTTTTTAATGGCTGAGTAACATTTCATTTAATGCATACACCACATCTTCATCAGTTCATCTATTGATGGACACTTGCAGGTTGTTTCTGTAGCTTGGTAATGCTGCAACAAACATAGGGGTGCACATGTCTTTTCATATTAGTGTTCTCATGGTCTTTGGATAAAAACCCAGAAGTGGAATAGCTGGGCTATATGTTAGTTAGTTCTAGTCTAAATTTTTTGAGGAATCTCCAGAACTTTGTTCCACACTGGCTGCACCAACATACACTTCTGCCAACAGTGCACAAGGGCTCCCTTTTCTCTGCACCCTCTCCAACGTTTGTTATTCCTTGTCCTTTCAGTAATGATCATCCTAACAGGTGTGAGGTGACGTCTTATTACAGCTTTTACTTACAACTCCATAATACTTAGAGACATTGAACATCTTTCATGTGCTCCTTGGACATTTGTATGTCTTCTTTGGAAAAATGTTTATTTAGGTCCTCTGCCCATTTTTTAATCAGATTAGTTGTTACATTCTTACAAATAGTGTGCATGTAAGGAAAAGTGTATTCTTCATCTAACATATGACTTGAAAATATTTTATCTTTTCCTCTTGCTTTAAATTTGACTTATGGTAACTTTTACTTTATAAGCATTTATAATTATTAGTAGCTGTGTTTGTCTGATTTTTCCTTTGTGGTTACATGTATTTCCAGGGAAGGATATTCTTGCCCCAATATTATAGTAAAAATATTTTCTATGATTTTTCCTAATGATTTTATTGTTTCTAGAGGCTTTTTTTTTTTTGGATCTATATTTGATCATTTACAATCTCAGGAAAAATGTTCTGCACAAAGAACTGCATAAACAGGATCATTTACAGGACTTCCTGGTGGTCTAGTAGTTAAGACTTCCCCTTCCAGTGAAGGGGATGTGGGTTCAATACCTGGTCGGGGAGCTAGGATCCCACATGCCATGGGGCCAAAAAACCAACACATAAAACAGAAGCAATATTGTAAAAAAGTTAATGAAAACTTAAAAAATAATAGGACTGTTTATCACCCGATCACCCAGGGGTTGTTCATTCTGCCCACTGGAAAGCCGCTTGGGGGGCCAGCCCTTGAAGGGTGTTTGTTCTCCAGTTCCTAGACTCGGGGGAGAGGTGTGCAGACACGCTTGCCATAAAGTGAGTGCAGCTGCCCGCTGTGCAAGCGCCTGAGGCTGGCTTGGCAGACACAGTCGTTCTGTAGCATGGGGCAGCTACTGGCTCCTTCTGCACACATGGCCCACAGAACAGCTGTGCTCTGTCACCTGGAGACATGACGTCCATCCTGTGAGGATGGACAGAGATGGAGCCAATGACACTCCCCCTTATAAGGGTGAATGGTGCTTCTGTGCAGTGGTTGAAGCCAGGTGTGGGCGCTGCTTTCTGCTCTGCTAATACAGTTCATCCATCACAGCATCAGACTCCCCCAAATCCACTCCTTTGTTCCCTCTAAGAAGTCAAGGCACGTGCAGTTTGTGCAACTAGAAACCAAAGTCGTCAGCATCCATCACTGTCTCGTGGTCCAAGCTCCTGAGATGCTGAGTAGCCTCTCAAATGTAAGGAGTGTTTTTCTTAAAATCTCTGCTCTCACTGTGATTTTACTAAAATTTACAAGTGCGCAAAATCTTTGTTTTAAGTGAGCATACTTTAAAGCTTCTTTATCAGCAGCTGAATTAATGTTTTAAAATTTAACTTTCAGTCCTTGGAAAATAAAATCTAGATGTCCAGAGAGAAAAGTCTGTCTAGAAGGAGTTTATTTATTTATTTTTTCATTATCAATCTTTTATTCTTTCTTATTTTTGTCTATATTTCAGGAACCAGGCATAGTTTGCAAAGATGATCTATACTCAAGTATTGAAGACTTGTAATACTGTAAGTTAAAAATTGCAAAATTAACAGATTCTCTGAAGGCAAAGTGCACCTTGAGAATGAATGACCATGTTGGACTTTAGCTAGTTGCTAGTACTCTGAGTGTCACAAAAATGATAATCTAATACATGGATGTGTGGTGCTATAGGTTCAATAAATATCTCCCCAATTGAAATCAAGCAATTTTATTTGCCATAAGTATTTACTTTTTGAAATCAGATTTGTTGTTTCTGGAGTTATTATGTGCAGTTAGTTCCACGGGGAACTGAAATGCTTGTAAAATGCAAATTGGGAAGGTCATCCAAGCTCTCTACCATTTCACTAGATTCCCTAATGCCCTGGCCTGAACATCTCCTGTATTGTTCCTGGGATTGGCAAATCCAGAAGGGAAAATAGCTCAGTATAAATGGGGCAGTCCATGGTTATTAAGACATTTAAAATCAAGGGCGAATAATAAAGTGGACACTCAGCTCATGCTATACCATATAATTTTAGTTCCAGCTGCTGACACCAGGCAATTAAAGATACGTTTGTTTTCAACAGCATGGATTACAGTAAAGACAAAGGCACTTTGGGTAGATAAAACTAAGAAGAATAAGATGACCTTTACAGCGCCTCTCAAGAAATTTTATTTAATTTGTGCTGGAGGCTCTCTTGGGCCATTGGTGGGAGAAGAAAATTAAGAGAACAGTGTCATAGCCCCTAAAGAGCTTATTAGAGGAGCCAAACAAACATATTTGGAAAATGATCATGCTGCTGCTGCTGCTAAGTCACTTCAGTCGTGTCCGACTCTGTGCGACCCCAAAGACGACAGTCCACCAGGCTCCCCCGTCCCTGGGATTCTCCAGGCAAGAACACTGGAGTGGGTTGCCATTTCTTTCTCCAGAAAATGATCATAAAAATGTAATAAAAAATTATCACAGGAAGCAGTGGTTCTGAGAGATGGACACAGTGACCATGTAGGACAGAGAAGAGAGAGGATCCTTCATTTCCCAGAACACGATGGGCAGTATCTTCACCTGTGACCCCAGTAACAGATGGACATTCCTCTAAAGGGGTCAACTCCTACAGATACACACAAAGTCATCAGGAAACAGAAATGATGAATGAAAGGGTTGATGTTTCTTTCAAACACACACGTTTGTGCTCATAATTATTTAAAATTAAATACCTCTTCACAAGCACTTTACATTAAATACTCATTTCCATTTTTCTTCAAATATCAACAAAATCAGGTTCTTCTTCATATAATTTTTAATGCATATACTTAAATTTAATTAACAACTATACACATGTATTAAGGAGTATTAAGCATGTATATATGCAAACAAAATATTTTTTCTTAAGTTAATTGTGCCTAGAACCTAAATTTGAGTGAACTCATTTCCCACCATAAGTCTTAAAAGTTAAATCACAAAGTGCAAGATAAAAACGCTGCATGCTCCTGGCTTAAATTCACACCAAACATTTATGCATCAGAACCTATGATTAGGAGAGGAGGGCATTTAAAAAGAGAAAGAAAAATATCTTCAATGGTTTTCTAATTTTTCAAACTTTTCTGAGGAAAAGTGGTCAAAAACAAGAAAATAAAAACCCAGATAATGACATTTTATAGACTCCATTGACAAATCCTCCCAGTCGTCTTTGTTTTATTCACCACACTTCCAGAGTTTCTCCATGCAGTTTACCTTTGACAAGATGTGGCCATGGGATTCTGTTTTTTGGTAACGAAATGAGAACAGAGGTATTTGAGCAGATTCAAACATCTTTCCAGTTGAAAGTCAAACCAGTTCTTCTGAAATTGTCTCTTTTTCCTTCCATCCTCTGGGAGTGGAATCTGGATGTCAATCTGAGCATCTTGGATCCCAACCAGGAAGTCATCTAAAAAGCACTGAAAGAAAAGATGGAAAGAACCTGACCAGGAGTGATCCCTATCTGCTCTGGGGTGTGTCCTAACGTCACACTCTCATTCAGAAAGCTTGCATTCTTTTAAAGACACTCTTGTGCTCCCTTTGTTTTAGCAACAGTGAACCTTCCTGTCAGTAATAACATTTTACTTATCTCATTTTACATCTACTTCAGTAGATTAAATCTATCTGCAGTCTTCAGGACATGGATAACTTTCCCGAGCACTTATTCCTGGTTCCTAAAGTTAGGTTGTGGTCTATGAACTTCAAGGTACTTTATTACAGAATTTTTAAATCTTTAATAAATAGAGTAATAGACAAATTTTCTTATTATTCTTTTCCAGGTTGATTCATTATTTATTTAAAAAAACATGTAACCTGTTTGGTGAATATCACCAAATATTTTTCAATAGAGTATCTCACAACACATCATGTTCAGGTTAAAATGTCAGATGCAAACACCAATATTTACAACTGTTTTAAAGAATATTCTCTCAGTGGTAAAGGACCTGCCTGCCAATGTCAGTTGGAGTCTTAGAGAATTTGTTTGTACCTTTTCATTTAGGTCCTAGAATTCTGGCTCTGGTAGTTCAATCATATATTTTTCTACATCATCAGCTTCCATACACAGAGAGATTCTGTGACGACAACTTCCACACTTTTTTTCCCCTCAAATTTTCATAAATGACGTCTTGTTTGAGACCAGAGTTCTCTTTCTCAGCCTAAGGAGAGCTACCCTCAGTTGTCTAAGCATCACATCAACTTTGGAAGAGATGTAAGTCACTGGGTGAGAACACGGATGCCTGCCCTCTCTAGCTGCACCTACTCCCTGAACTTCAGTGTGTTAGCTAACTTGGAAGTTTTTACTAGATTGAAAAAAAAGAAGAAGAAAGACAATAGAAGGGATGTAACTAAATTTTCACTGAGAAGAAATTGACAGTTTTAAACGTATGTGCTATAATCCAGTGGAGATCAGCTAGGAAAGGCAAAGCTAGTTCAATATTTGACAATCCATTAGTGTAATTCACATATTAACCAATTAAATAGGAAAAACCTATGTGGAAACTGTCTTTTCATGGTGTGATAGCTCTTTATTTTAGGGTTGATGATAGAATGACATGGTCTGCACCATAGTATATTTATCCATTTACCTACTAAGGGACATCATAGTAGTAGTAGTAGGGCTAAGTAGATTCAGTCGTGTCCAACTCTTTGTGACCCTGTGGACTGTAGCCTACCAGGCTCCTCTGTCCATGGGATTTTCCAGGCAAGAATACTGGAATGGGTTGTCATTTCCTCCTCCAGGGGACCTTCTGGACCCAGGGATTGAACCCACGTCTCTTGCATCTCCTGTATTGCAAGTGGACTCTACCTGGGAAGTCACCTAGGAAGCCAAGGGACATTAAAGTTGCTTCCACATTTTGGCAGTTATGAATAAAGCTTATATGGGTGGAGACTGTAGAATTCTTAAGAGCCAAGACTATGGAGCCAGACCACCTGGGAAAAGTGCCTTTGGGATATATATATATATATATATACACATTTTTTTTTTACAGTTCTGATTAATCTATGATCATTCCAAAATAAAAAGTTAAAAAACCTTGGTAGTTAGCCAGAGGAGTTGAAAACTTACATTTGCACACAAAAAAATATGGGTGCATGGTTTTGTGCAAATGTAAGTTTTCAACTCTTCTGGCTAACTACCATGATTTTTTTAACTTTTTATTTTGAAATGATCATAGATTAATCAGAACTGTAAAAAAAAAAAAAAAAAATGTATATATATAGATCCCAAAGGCACTTTTCCCAGGTGGTCTGGCTCCATAGTCTCAGCTCTTAAGAATTCTATAGTCTCCAATATGCAATCTAGAAATGCCTAAACTACTTAAATGTTAAATAAAGAAATAATTGAATGAAATAGAAAATGAACCAGGAAAATATTGGGAGATATTATATATAATTGTCAAGAGCTGTGAAGGCTCTGAGATTTCCCTGATCACTAGCTGTTAATCTCATGGCTGTTGGCAGAAGATATGAGGCTCCCAGGTACAAGCTGAAGCTAAGTTTATTAGTTGCAGTGATGTCAATAGGCAGAGAGCTTCGTTATTTTTTGTGCTGGTTTCCTGACCCTTGGTCCCATGGAGCAGTGAAAAGAGGACTGGATGATTCATGAATGGGGCTGCAACACCACTGAGAAGCCCAGAGTTATATGGACAATAAGGACTCCTGAACCAGCTACAGTGGACACTGTTATCTTATTACACTGAGCAGTTCGCCTGCCTGACCTCCACTCTAGGAGGAGACATTATCTCTGCTTCCCAAGGCTGAAAACAAACATGCTATTTGCTATTTAGGGAGCTACCAGTTCTATCATCCAAGACATTGGACTATAAAAGCATCCTTGCTAATGTCTTTCAGAAGAGGGACAGCCGGTGTTTCCCATGGAAGTTGTTTGAGTCATGAGATGCACAGGCAAAAACTGTCTCCAAAAACTGATCTGTGCACTAGGGGAGCATTATATAAATAAAAATAAACAAAGTCATCAAGAAAAACTCGGTATGTGTAATTAGGAAATAATTTGAGACATACACATGTCAAACAGCAGGCAAATAGCATCTTAAATAACAGACAAATGTTAAATTGGAAAGCAATGTAAAATAATTAAAAAGAGTATAAAATAAATTTGAATATTGTATATTAATGTATAGAAAACATGCAAGATGATATGTAATAAATTAATGGACAAATGGCAAAAAAAAATGCTCTAGGCATAAATGGACTCAAAAAAAATGCTCAGTATTTGAAAATAAATTTCAATATTGCTAGAAATTAAATAAATAAGCTAATAACACCAAACTCAGTCAGCTCTCACTTCATGGATATACATTATTACAATTCATGTAAACTGATAGAATATTGCTGTGAAACATTCATTAAATGTGTATGAAACATTTCAAATTCTTTATATCTTTGATCTTACTAATATAATTCTACTGTTAGGAATTTTTCCAACTCTGTTATAAGAGATCTGTATATATTTGGATTCACAATAAGTGTTTTAAAGAGGTTGGCATTTGTCAGGAGCCATGTTAGGCATTACTGACAAAATAGAGGCACGGCCCCTAGTCCCCTCTCCTCATTCCGCAGGCACAGACTGGGGATTAAGGAGTTAGGCCTTGTAATTTTGACTTGTCTTTTCCTCACCTCAGCTGAGTTGACTGAAAAGGAATATTACGGTGCTTATTGTTCTTGAGAGGAGCATGAGAAGGCACAAAGCCTTCTGCAGCTGTGCTCAGAAAATAATTCATAAAGTTAATCATTGACATTTGTTCAAGGACTTTTACAAAAGAGTGTTCCAGGATGAGCACATAGACCGTAGCTTGAGGTCATGGGAGGAATTGCTATCTGAAGCCTATTTGTCAGGAGAATGTTTATGACAAAGGAGTTTACTGAATTTAGGGCTTAACAATAATTAAAATAGTTAGAAGTTAAAGATTTAAGGAATGTTGTAAAGTTAGCATATTTTACTATAGCTTATAGAAGTTAGGAATTTTTAGAGATACTATAGCTAGAAGCCTTTTTAAAAGATAGTGAGCTCAGGATGTTAGGGGCAAACAGGATTTAGGAAGATAAGTAGTAAACTGAGGAATGTAGTATGAGTTACAATGTAATCACAAGTTAACTACAGGACACATTACAGGAGGTAGATAATAGATGATAAGGCTGATTCCTAGAGAATCTCTGAAGCAGGAACTCTGTTTGAAGAGCAACAATGATTTGTGGTGATAATAAATCTGGGAGAGGGGGAACCGAAAATGTCAAACCTCTGACCTAATGTTTTTGTAAAAGTATAAAAGAGAATCTTAAACTTGAAATAAACAGGCAGTCCATAGAAAATCGAGGGGCTGTCTCATTCTCATCGCCGACATGGTTCATCTGTTCAGGTTGAATCCCTGGCTGCTGGAGCTGGACTCCGGCAGGCATTTAAATTGATACCAATCTTGATGGTAATAGTATAATTGTTTTAAAATAACAGACAAACTTAAAAGGATACTCCAGCCATCAAAAGATATTGATATAAGAAGTATGAAATGAGAAGGAAAAAAATGTCCTCAGTATATTTTCAAGTGTTGAAAGTATGTTAGAAAACAGCACAATGACATGTTTCTCTTAGACAACTACATGCATATACAGACACATCCACAGGCCTGCAAAGACCATCAGAAAGGTAAATGCAGGTTTATTCTGAATTCAGCATATTTTTGTTTCTGAATTTATCATTTCTCTATTTTCCAATGTTCTTGGTAGATCACTTTTCAATTTGACTTTCAGGCTTACAGGAAGTTGCAAAGATGGTTCAGAGTGCAGCCTGGCTCTGTTCCCATCAATGTCACAGGTCACACGAGTAGGGCACAGTAACAAAGTCAGGACATCTGTATGCACACAGTGTGTGCAGATGTGTGTAAGCAGCATGGCAGTCAGGATGCAGGGCTGTCCCCGTCACAAAGACCTTACTCCTGTCACCTTCTGCTTACCTCCACCCCAAGCTGCTCGTTGGAAGTTCCTGTTTTCCCAGTGCTGTGTAAGGGGAATTGAGACCTGCTTCTTTCATGTCCCGGAATACCTTTGACATTCATCCTCGCTGTTGGGTGTCAGCAGTCTGGTCCTATTTCACGGCTGAGTGGTGTCCCACTGTTGAATACTTGACCATTCACCCATTAACGGGCCTTGTGTTTGTTTCCACTTTGGGGCACTGCTAGGGCAGCTGCTCTGAACACACTGCAAGGTCTTTGTGTGAAAACAGCTTAAAGTCCTGGGGGATGGGGCTTCCTGGGTGGTCTAGTACTTAAGATTCCGAGCTTCCACTGCAGGGGATGCAGGTTTGATCCCTGGTTGGGAAACTGAAATCCTGCATGCCACAGGGCCAGACCAAAAGAAAAAAAAAAAATTCCTGGGCGATAAATGCCCAGAGGGTCAATTGCTGGGTGGAGTGGTGAGCTCATGCTTATTTATTTATTTTTAAAGAAACTGCCAAACTGTTTTCCCATGTGGCTTTACAACTTTCCATTCCCATAACTAATGTAAGGGAGATCCAATTCATTTACATCTTCATCAAGATATGATCGCCAATATATTTTCTATAGCGGTTATGATATACTTGGAGAGATATCTCCTTGTGGTCTCAGTTTGCATTTCCTCTTGCCTGTTGATGCTGAACATATTTTCATACACTTATTTGCTCCTGTGTATTTTCTATGCTGAAATGTTTGTTCATATCTTTTGCCCATTTTCTAATTATTGGCAAAGATATAAAAGCAATTCAGTAAAAGAAAGTCTTCTAAACAAATGGTGCTTGAGGAATTGGATACATATATTTGTATACATGCATGTCTATATAAAAAATCTCTAATTGAGATTTTTTTTCCCCAGTTGAGTCACCAGGGAAGCCCACCAGTGGGTAGCCTATCCCTTTCTTCAGGGGATCTTCATGACCAAGGAATCAAACTGGGGTCTCCTGTGTTGCAGGCAGATTCTTTACCAGCTGAACTACCATGGAAGGCCATACTGTCTCTAATACATAATAAATAAAACTCCAATTTATTTGCATATATTTAATTAAAAAGTCAAATACAACCTAATCCTTACATTTTATACAAAAATTAAGTCTAAATGGTTCCCAGATATAAATGTAAAACATAGGAAAAAATCTTGAGGTCCTCAGGCAGGGTGAGATGCTCTTAGACATGACACCAAAAGTATGAGGCATAAAACAAAACAAAAAATAATGAACTGCAGATCATCAAAATGAAAATATTTGCCCTGCTAGTTGAGTTTTACATTTTTCTTTTTACCTGCCACAATGAATTGCTAAGTCATTTGAGGAGAAATTTTATGTCTGTTTATATTAAGTGTGTCTATCATAGGTGCCAGAAAATGATTAATTGTAATTGAACAAGCAAATGCTTCTGTATATTAGAATATTTAGCATGTGTTCAGGAATTAATGTTTATTGAATATTTATATAGTGCTGAGCTAAATCTGCACTGTGGAAATTCTCCAGCACTCAACAAGTATGTAATGAGTGATCATAATATTAACATATTCACCAACCTAAAGGGTTGGGCTTCCTTGTTGGCTCAGATGGTAAAGAATCCTCCTGCAATGTGTGAGACTTGGGTTCAATCCGGTTGGGAAGATCCCCTGGAGGAGTGAATGGCAACCCACTCCAGCATCCTTGCCTGGAAAATCCCCATGAACAGAGGAGCCTGGTAGGCTACAGTCCATGGGGTTGGAAAGAGTCAGACAGGACTGAGCGACTGAGCACAGCAAAAGGTGGATACTCAGAAGGAAAGAAAAAAGGTTAGTTCACTTTCCAAAAAAAAGTAAACAGTGTTCAAAGGGACAGTCTTTACCTACATAGAAAAAAATACGCCAAGAAGTCAAAATAAAAATTATTAGAGAAGGAAAAAGATGAGCGTGGGTCACAGAGGGCCCAGCAGAAGCTTAGGGGAAAGAGGAGAAAGACATTGAGAAACTAGAAGGAAGGCACTGGTCTTTGGGGACTAACTCTGGTCACTCGTTTTATACAGAAGGTGACAGACAGTCATGTTCTATCAACTAGGAATCAGTAAAACAAAGTCTAAACTGAAAGCATGGACATGATATGGAATCACTGAAATAATTCAAAATATATTTTCAAAATTTTTACAGGGCAAAAACTCCATAACAATTCCCTGTTCCTTCCTTCATTATTTTTATTTTTCTGAAGGAGAAAAGATGCCCTCCTTTTTCTAAACTCTGAGCCTATCATTATTTCTGCTTCTCTTCACTTTCCTTGGAAAATAAAACTTCAGGACAGGAGGAAGCTCATCTAGAACTCAGAGCATATACTTCTGAGGAGCCAGTCCTCCATGAAGAAAAGAGAATACTAAAAAAATAGTCAAAATACATTTATTCAAAACACTAGAAATTAACCAAAATCTTGCACACAAGTACCCAAAAGTGTTGATTAAGAAAGAAAAAAATGCATCATGTGAAGACCGCCAGGTTTGTGGATTTAACCTTGTCCTGTGCCCAATGCCACAGCATATATTAATTGCAACAGCCTTTTAATGTTATTCTACCTGAAAGAAGCCAGACAAAGGAAATCACATATTGTCTGATTCTATTAATAACTTGGTAAGTAGTTGACCCACGTATTGCGAAAGATTGAGAGCAGGAGAAGTGGGCGACAGAGGATGAGATGGTTAGATGGCATTACAGACTCAATGGACATGAGTTTGAGCAAGCTCCAGGGGATGGTGAAGGACAGGCAACCCAGGCATGCTGCAGTCCATGGGATCACAAAGAGTCAGACAGGGCTTAGTGACTACACTACAAGTAGTCATCAGAGTTTGGGGAAATGGGTAATTTGGTAGGGATGTTAATGGGTTAGAGTTTCTTTCTGTGGTGATGAAAATATTTTGGAATTTGACAGTGGTCATGGTTAGACAACTATGTGAGTAAATTTAAAAATCCAGTGTATTATACATTTTAGAAGGGTGATTTCTATAGTCTTTAAATTATACCAAATAAATCTGTTGTTTAAAAAATGACCTTCATAATACTTAAAAGCAAAGATATGTGTGAAATCAAGCTAACAATTGTTTAACTAACATAAATGTACACAATTGTTAAAATATCACCTATTTTATTAGCAATGCTGTTTATTGCTTGCCGTTAGAAAGTCTGCACACTAGCATTTATGTGGTAGTAAGTTAGGAGTTAAGTTGCTATATATATAATAAACAGAGACAATGAAAAATTTATGAAAAATGTTCTGTATGGTTTATAGCAAAATAAAAATAAGTAATATCACTGGATATAGCTGTTAAGTTTATAACAAAGCTTGCAAAACAAGTTCTGTGAACTGTATGTCTGTGAGGGGTGAGTTTATGCTCAATTTAATGAAGGCAATGGCACCCCACTCCAGTACTCTTGCCTGGAAAATCCCATGGATGGAGGAGCCTGGTAGGCTGCAGTCCATGGGTTCGCTAAGAGTTGGACACGACTGAGCGACTTCACTTTTACTTTTCACTTTCCTGCATTGGAGAAAGAAATGGCAACCCACTCCAGTGTTCTTGCCTGGAGAATCCCAGGGATGGGGGGGCCTGGTGAGCTGCCATCTATGGGGTTGCACAGAGTTGGACACGACTGAAGTGACTTAGCAGCAATGATCTTCATACATGACAAAAACGCCCATCCATGTAGCACAGTGGTAAAGAATTTGCTTGCAAGGCAGAAGACACAGCCTGTATCCCTGGGTTGGGAAGATCCTCTGGAGAAGGAATAGGCAATCCATTCCAGTAGTTTTGTCTGAAAAATCCCATGGACAGAGGAGCCTGGTGTGCTTCAGTCAATGGGATTGCAAAGAACCGGACACGACTTAGTGGCTGAACAAGAAAACAATTTTAGGGCAGCAGAATTGACTGCTTCAAAAATCTGATGTGTGTTTGGAGCTAAAGATGGAATATTGAAAGTTTATGTTAAGAACTTTTCCAATTCTTATATTAAAATCACCCCCAATAATATCAAATATAATTTTTTATTTCAATTTAATTTAGAAAACTTCATTGATATTTTTAAACATAAACTTAGACAACATATTCCATTTCAATACAAAGTTAACTTATATGGAAAACTTTAAAATTTTATTTTATATATCTTTATGAATGTGAAAGTGTTAGACGCTCAGTTGTATCTAAGTCTTTATAACCCCATGAATGGTAGCCCTTCAGGCTCCTCTGTCCATGGAATTCTCCAGGCAAGAATACTAGAGTGGGTTGCCATTTCCTTCTCCAGGGCATCTTCCTGACTCCATTTGACCTGGATTTCACGCATTGCAGGCAGATTCTTTACCCTCTGAGCCAGGGAAGTCCCTATATATCTTTATATATAACTGTTAAAATAACAAAATTCTAGTTGCATGTTAAATTTTTTCATAATTGCTTTTTTGTGAGAGAGCTTCTTGTCAGTGATGGAAAAATAGCTTGCAATGGTAACTTTGGGCTTTTCATTGTCCTTTTCTGCCATTTTCAATATATTTATTTTAGTCCACTCTGAACAAACTTATCTCTGCATTTAATAAAAAGGCTGTTTCTAGGAGTATTTTTATTTGTTTGTTAGTTTATCTGTGTCTTTTATAGAAGAAATAGAACAGGGTATTTTTTCTGACCTCATTACCGAAAACAGTTGATAATTTCATGAGCAATTGAAAAATGATCTTGTAGACATTGTTGATCAATAATAGCTCTTCATATTAATGACTGGAAAGCTCATAGCAAAGTCGGTGGAATGGGAAAAATGAGTGCATACACTTATACGAAGAAAGGAAAACATCTTTGGGGTCATTGACTGTGTAATGTAATTGATTAGGCCTATGATTAGAAATTCAACATTCAAAAAATAAAGATCATTGGGATCCAGTCCCATCTTTTCATGGCAAATAGATGGGGAAACAATGGAAACAGTGACAGACTTAATTTTCTTGGGCCCCAAAATCACTGCAGATGGTGACTACAGCCATGAAATTAAAAGACACTTGCTCCTTGGAAGAGAAATTATAATCAATCTAGACAGCATATTAAAAAGCAGAGACATGACTTTGCTGACAAAGGTCTGTCTTATCAAAGCTATGGTTTTCCCAGTAGTCATGTATGAATGTGAGAGTTGGACTATAAAGAAAGCTGAGTGGCGAAGAATTGATGCTTTTGAACTGTGGTGTTGGAGAAGACTCTTGAGAGTCCCTTGGACTGCAAGGAGATCCCACCTGTCCATCCTAAAGGAGATCAGTCCTGACTCTTCATTGGAAGGACTGATGCTAAAGCTGAAACTACAATACTTTGGCCACATGATGCAAAAAGGCAACTCATTGGAAAAGACTCTGATGCTGGGAAAGATTGAAGGTGGGAAGAGAAGGGGACGACAGAGGTTGGGATGGTTGGATGGCATCACCGACTCATTGGACATGAGTTTGAGCAAGCTCTGGGAGTTGGTGATGGACAGGGAGGCCTGGCGTGCTGCAGTCCATAGGGTCACAAAGAGTTGGACATGACTGAGTGACTGAACTGAACTGATGATTAGAACGAAAATAAAAATAAGTAGAATGTAGACATGGTTTTTAGAAAAAAAAAGTTAAAACTTCACTTATGGGTAAAGAAAGCATAGATAATTACCTTTTTGTTTACATATGATAGATACATGTTTCCTTATAATAAATCTAAAGAATCATCTCAACGCTTCATATCATCAAAATTTTAAAAATGGGGGCTTTCCTGGTGGCTCAGTGATAGAAAAAATCTGCTGCCAATGCAGGAGACATGGGTTTGATCCCCGATCCAGAAATATCCCACATGCCTCAGACAGAGCCACTCACCCCGGGAGCTGCAACTGCTGAACCACGTCTGCAACCGATGAATGCTGTGTGCCTGAGCGCCTGTGCTTCACAACAGGAGAAGCCGCTGCAGTGAGAAGTACATGTGCCACAAGCCGGTGCAACAACCAGAGAAAAGCCTGCACAGCAATGAAGACCCAGTAGAGCCAGAAATTTAAATAAATACAACTTTAAAAATGGATTTCTAATTTGTATTATGCATAAACTAAGGAATCAAAATAGGTTTGACTTGGTCAGGCTGAAAAAGTTGAGCACTAGAATTTGGAGATCTTACATATTAATATTTCAGATGGGAAGAAAATTAGAACATACTAATGATTAAGTTATCTTCATCAGAAAAGACATGAACTGAATCTAAATTATAGAAATTAAACTAAAAGAAGCAATAATTCTACACAAACTCATAATAACTCACACCCACAGAATTAAACAGTAATTCTCAAAATTTTTCACTTAAATGTTGCCATAATAACATTAGGAATTCCAAAAATTTAGATTGGAACATACCATCTGCTGAAAATATTAATGTCTGAACAAGTACAGCTGTGAGCTCAATTAGTCACACAGTCATTAAAATGAAGCATGCATAAAAAATGTACCCTTTCACAAATAAAAGCTAGCCTACTTAATTCATACCAATGTTCTGTGCTGTGGATGCCCTTGTCCTAAGAGAAGAAGATGACTAAAAAATTGCCGGAGTCCACACATGCAGGTGGCAAATATCACCCCAAAACTGCTTTCTCTGGCTATTTTCTTGAGAATCTTGAAAACCACAGCCTTCTGCCCAGAAGCTGCATGGAAGTACACGTCATCTAAATATGGCTTCACAGAAACAAGGAAACCTCTGTAAAATTAATAAGGCAGAGCATACCTCTTGCTTCTGTCAACTTTTAAGATGTTCTATTTCCTTATAAACCTTTTAGATCTCATAAATATTCTGGTAAATATGAAACACTGAAAAAAGCTTGTTAATGGAAGTTGCTTTTATCTGTTTCTCAGAGATCAGATCGGGTTGCTGAAGTTGAGTGCGTACATGAGTTTGAAGTATATTTGAGTGTGTCGTTCAATGAGAGCAACTTCACAGAGTCTTCACACTTGTTTCACATGCTGTCATAGTGTTAAATATTTCTTTCCCTTGATAAAAGGTGTTTGTTGAGCTTGACATATTAAAAACGGATTGCTGAGAATCCCTTCTTTGTGTTTTTTATATTTAGAATTGAATCATACTTGAATGATGTTTTGATAGCGTCTATCCTCAATGAAATGAATAAATTATTTCTTATTGCTCACATTTATCAAAATTTTATAATGCTGAAGGGTTACAAATAATAGCTTGTCATAAGCAACTTTTATAAAATTTGTGTAGGGGGGCAACTATTCATGTGAAGGAGGTTATATTGGAAAAAGTGATATGAAGGATCCTACGCCCTCATTCCCACATTTCATTCTTAATTTTTAATTAGCATAGAGTATGCATTAAATTACTATTATGCATCAAGCATTGTTCTTACACAAAGGATACGTTGATGAATAGGAAGCAGCCCCAGTATTCGAGCATTCATCATCTCTGTGGGTATCGATAAATGGGAATGACAACTATATTCTACACTCTTCTGAGACATTTCAGACACTATTCTGGAAACACAAAAACAGGGCACATAAAGGAGATTTGGCTGGAGTTTCAGGGTAGGAAAGTCAGAAGAGACTCTTTGCTATTCGCAAGAGCAGAATTAATTCTAAAGGAGGAGGAAGGTATGGGGGTTGGCGGAGCATCCAGGGGAAGATTAAGTTAAAGCCCTATATAAACAGATGTGACACTGTTTGGCTTCTGCTATAGTTCTGTATGATCCACACTGTACATGGAAGAAGTGAGGAAGTGGGAGGATCCAGGGCATATTCTTTCCTCTGTGTCATATTAACGGATTGAAATTTCCAGTAAAGTTACAGGAGATTTTTGTGAAGTATGGAGTAGGTGACACAGTCAGATCTCTGTTTCTTAAGGGACCCCATAGCTGAATCACAGTGGATTTTTAGAACAGGTCAAACTCCCAGCCCAGAGACCAAACAGGAAGGAGATAAATATTCTTGGTAGGTGATGGGAGCCTGAATGTGGTGACTGATAGGAATTACAATAGGTGGTCCTTGACTTGGGCCCCGCCATGTATATTGGATCACTTAATTTGCAATGTCATTCATTTTCAGTTCAGTTCAGTTGTTTAGCCGTGTCTGACTATTTGAGATCCCATGGATTGCAGCATGCCAGGCTTCCCTGCCCATCACCGACTCCCAGAGCTTGCTTAAACTCATGTCCATCATGTCAGTGATGCCATCCAACCATCTGATCCTCTGTCACCCCCTTCTCCTCTTGCCTTCAATCTTTCCCAGCATCAGGGTCTTTTCTAGTGAGACAGTTCTTCGCATCAGGTAGCCAAAGTATTGGAGTTTCAGCTTTGGCATCAGTCCTTCCAATGAATATTCAGGACTGATTTCCTTTTAGATTGACTTGTTTGATCTCCTTGTAGTCCAAGGGACTCTCAATAAACTTCTCCAAGACCACAGCTCAAAAGCATCAATTCTTCATTCTTTAATTCTTCATTCCCTTTAATTCCGAACAAAGCTTCACTTTTAATTAGTACTTTTATTGAAATCATTTAGCAGTAGCCCTTTTCATTAAGCCCCTTTTGTGTTCCAGGGTCAGCTCAGTGGTGAAGATACACAGCTAAGCAGTGTAGCCACGGTCACAGCCTTTGTAGAAACTAAAGCTTGAGAGGGATGGTAATTTCAGCCAGAGCAGTCAAGGTGGCCAAGTGCTGTGAACGTGTCAGAAGAATTCAGCTTTTTTTTTTTTTTAATTTTATTTATTTATTTTTGACCGTACTGTATCTTTATTGCTGTGCAGGCTACTCTCTAGCTTTGATGTGCAGACTTCTCACTATGTTGGCATCTCTTTCGTGGAGCATGGGCCTTAGGGCACTCAGGCATCGGTAGTCGCGGCTCCTGGCTCTAGAGCACAGGCTCAGTAGTTGTGATGCTTGGGCTTAGTTGCTCCACAGCATGCGGGATCTTCTTGGATCAGATATATGTATAAAGTTCATCTAAGAGGAATTGTGCTTGTTTTTGGTGGTGGTGAGACTTAATATGGTATCTATTTGGAGTTTTTGTGTTCTTTTTGATTGGTTTAATTATTTACGATGAACAAGTATTAATTTTCCAGCAAATTTTTTTCAAAAAAAGATAAAATGAGAACAAATAGATAATCATTAAGAAACTAAAATAACATAGATATCAGAATTGTTTCAAAACTATTTCTACAATTGTTCACTCTTTGGCACTGTAATTGCCTGACTGGAGTCTCTTATGACACAGAAATGAGCTGCTTCTCAGTTACGAATGACCAGAGAGTGATGTCCTGTCAGACCAGTCTTCTCAGTATAGATTCAGCTCTTAATGGACCATTGTGAAGCCATAACTCTGATGGCTTCACAATGGTGAAGCCACTCACAACTCTAGTCTTGCTTTCAGTAATTCTGGTTGCTTAAATAATTGGACAAATATCTTTATTCCATCTCTAGGGCCTTTCGGGGCCAGATAACTAATCTTCACAAACATTAATGCTTGTTACTAAAAGCTGCTCAAAAGTCAATAAACAGTCCAGATTGGTGGAAAGGAAAGTTTGCTTTATTTTGGATGATGACAACCGGTGGGGAGTGTAGACTCCTGTCCACAGGCCAACTCCTCCCCTCTCACCCTTGACAATCGGGGGCAGGGGTTTCATAGATGCAGGGAGGAGGTTACATGCAGAAACAGCAGTCAGCTCTAACAGTTATCTTAAATTGGCCATCAGTGGTCTGACCAACATCATCTTGATTGCTTTAGGTGCAGTTAATCTTCAGTTCTAGGGTCAGTTGGTTTCCATTTCCCTGAGGCCATTTCTTGAAACTGTAGCAGCTTATGTCAGTCTGGTCATCATGTAGTTAACTTCTTCCACTTGGTAGGGGTTTCAGTATCTATAAGACAGTTCACAGGATACGGCTCAGAATATGATCTATAACCCTTGAGAAGGAACTAAGTAAAGGTCCTTGACTGTGCTTAATGACTACATTATTATTATTTGATCTCCTTTGACCATTTTCCTTTGTTTCTGCATGTTCTCACTTCTCTGATTAAACTTATTCTTTGGCTAAAGTGTTTCCACAGATGAAAGGCAGGCAAAAGACACGGAGGGAAGGGCCATAGGGTCCTGCTCCATTTCATACTGGTGGGCCAGAAATTGTCTTCTTAGGGTTATGCACCCAAGGGAAGCAGCTCACCACCGGCCCTGTTCATGGCAGCCAAGTCTTCTAAGGACATGCTCTAAACATCTGTGAACTCTACAAATCAAACCCAGGAAGTGAAAACACAGATGTAGTAAAAATTATGTTTTTATTTTCCTGTATGCGTCATTAAAAAAAGGTACAGTTTTATTAGTAGTACATTAATGAACTTAAAGAACAAAGTGACAAGTTGTTGTCACAGATATTAATTTACATTTTACAAACATCCACCAAAACAATTAAAAATGAAATAAATATATTTACATTTCATACTTCTGGTATTTTCATTGCGTTTTAATATGTATAAAATATATAACATTTATAGTATTCTATTTATCTTTAAAAGCAACTTCAAATGTGCAAAGAAGTGAATTATAATTTTAAAGTATTAGGCAATAAAAGTAAATCATAAACAAGAGTTTTAGAGGAATGAATAAAGTAATTCTTTACGGAGAGTCATCAGGACAGCAGTGTGAAGCGTGTGTTAATATTATAGAACATTAACACTTACCTTAAAGAGCTATGCACAAGATCTCCCCTGTGCTTTTAAAGCTTCTCCACATTGCTGATTTCTAGCAGTAATTCTACATCTGTATTAGGATGAATACTTTTTCACAGTAATAAATCAAGCATTTCTCAAACCCAGCATTCCATGTAAACAAAGTTTATGACAAGTTTTGTTTTTGAAAACGAGGGAAACCTCTAACTTTAATGTTCCCAAAGGAAAGTCTCTCTGCTGACATAGTGAATATGGGGTTGGCATTTATTTTCAAGGACTTGTTTCTTCTTGATGAATGTGTTTTGTGATCAAAGGCTTTAAAACTCTAAGTTGGTGCATGCCTGAAAAATGGGCAAGAAATGACACGCTTATTATTTTCCCTTAAAAATAGTGTTGGATGGTAAATGTTGGGGTACACATTACACTTACATTATCTATTACAGTAGCTTTGAAATAAATACTTGTTGCAATATAACAAATTACAAATGTCCCTGCTTTAATATACTTCAGCTTAAATGAACTGTGACTCTTTATCAGGCAATATACATTGTTATAGTAGTTAGCAAAGAGGCCAAATGATATTTGAACTCCTTTCTCTGACCCAAGTATGTATAATGTAATGTTCCCTTTGAGCTTATACAATGTATACCATCATGAACTTTAGCATGTATTTATATACACACATATGTATACATATATGTATATATATGTATATTGTGTATGTACACACACACACATACACACATATACCAAGGCACTGGAGAGATTAACACATAATCAAGCTTTCTGCTGTTAAAATGGCTCTAGTATAAACTAGGATTTAAGGAGAAAATCTCATGCATCTAAATCTAAATTACACGAGAAGTAGAGATTAATCTGAATATTTTTGTTTATTTCTAAGTTTTCTCATTCAAGGAGTCCAAGTTATAACAAATTTCAGTGTCTAATCATTGCACAGTGAAAAAATATGTTAAATGTTATTTGCTAACTGAGGAAAATCAAAGTAATACTTTTGTAATAGGTGGCTTCTCTACTAGTCATGTTAAGTAGCAATTTAGGCCTGTGGGTTTTGTTTTCCAGTAGTATCAAAAATAAACTCAACATGGTATTATCATAAATTTTAATTTAGCCTGCAATTTACAATGTAAATTTAAAGTATATTAATATATTTACTTGAAATATATTCTTCTATAGAATTTGTTTAGCATTTTATTATATATACACGTGTGTGTGTGTGTGTGTGATACAAGGAGACATATACCCACACATATCTCATTGTGCACCTTTTCCTTTACATACACATAAGCACAGCCTAGACGAGCTTTATGGCATACAAAAAGGGCATTTAATTAAATTGCTTTTTTTGCTATTTTTTTGAATGGAGTTTTTACAAAATCTGACATTTTTAAATGATTGTGTTATACATGTAGAAAGCTTCAAACTTTCTCTTTCTTTAGGTTGAGTAGCCCATTTCCTATTGCCTGTGGCCCGACTGATCATCACATTATGGACGCACGGACGTCACCCCAATATGGGGCAGGCTAACACACACTCAAGGTGATGACAGAGGTCCTGTGATGAGCTGGCTTCTCTGCTCAGATCCTGAAGCAGGGGCCCATCCCTCCACACCCCGCCACCTTGAGCTGGTGGCCTCCTAAGTATGTCTTTGGTGGCTTCTGATTTTAGAATGACTGTTGTATCTGATCAAAAAACAGTGAGCCATAATGCCATAGTCATATCCCCATTATGCCATGTTAGTCGCTCAGTTATATCCGACTTTTTTTGCAACCCTCTGGGCTATATAGCCTGCCAGGCTCCTCTGTCCATGGCATTCTCCCAGCAAGAATACTGGTTGCCATTCCCTTCTCTAGGGGATCTTCTTGATCCAGGGATGGAACATTGCAGGCAGATTCTTACCTCCTGAGCCACCATATTCCTGTTCTGAAAATGTATTTAGTTAGATGGTCAAAATAAATTATTTAAATTTATTTAAATTTAAATGCTCTAACTAAAATAAATTATGTTAAAACTGTATTTTGTCCAGTTTCCCCAGTTCTTTTTAAAAGGACTCCTAGATCAAACTGAGCACTTGCTCAGCTACAATCCTGAACCTTCACTTCTTTTCAATTTAATGTGCTTAAGAGTTGATCAGAGTGAATTAATAATTTATAATGATTATGGAAATAGCTTGATGTTCATTTTTAATTATAATGTTCATGTGTCCTTTTTACAAATAATGTTTCCTTCCTGAGAGATTTTTTTTCCTTCTTTTTAAAATTAGTCCACCTTATTATATACTTGGTCATCTTCACAAGGAAGTATGCAACAAGTTTGACTGAGTTGGGAACATGTGTACTAATAAAAAAACTAATTTTTTCTTAATAGGGAGCTGGTTGTTTAAAAGATGATCTCAGCACAGCTGTGGTGTAGGACAGACAATGTTATACAAACACCTGGGATCTGAGCTGTGTGCACTTCAGGGCTTTCAAATTTCCAACCCCTTTATACCTACATTCCTAGGACAAGATGCCTACAATAATTCATAACTTGTCATTGTATGACTGCTTTTTATGACATGATAATGTAGAAGTTTTATTTATTTATTTTTTTTCTGTTTGGATTTTTTTTTAAATTTTATTTTATTTTATTGTAGAAGTTTTAACTTGTATTTTCATATCTCACCTTATTCTCTCATATGCTCTAACTAAAATGGAATGATGTTATCTACCCAGCAAAAGTAATAGATTTGAGAATACCTCCTGGGGACATTTCCCATCAGGATTAACTCCAGCTCCAGGTGGGGTTAGGAATACAAGAAGGAACCGTCTCTTACACCACATGAATTGATATTTTCTCTATGAAAGGTTTTGGGGTCACTGAAAATTTATGAAATTTTAATTTAATAATAAATTCCAGGTAAAATAGAAATCTCATTAAATGAAGGAAAGAACAAGAGGTTCACGGGTGTTTCCTTCATTTCTCGCTAAATTAGCACATTTTGGCATCTTTGAAGGAACACTGGCTGTGAATACAACATTTGGTGTCAGTGACCCCAGGAAGAAACATTCCATTTCACATTGTGTCTATTGTAGGTCAAATGTAATGATCTTTTTGAAATTCTCAGCAATGATTTACAACAGCATACACAAACTGGGGTGCCACTGTCAAGTCATGGGCTGAAGCTATAAGCAGAAATCCACACCAGTGAGCTGAGGTGCTCTCTTCTTGGACAAGGGTCTTCACGCTGGTCTCAGGGCCTCTGCCTTCTTCTGTCGCTCCTCACATAATAGCAGGGCACTGGTTCCTGATCAGGCCCTTCATGCATTTGTCATACAAAATAGTCTAAAATACAGACGTGACTGTTTAATGGGTGTTTTATTTATAGGTAGCTTACAATTTTTATATTATTTACACACGAGTCATTCATCGGTTCGTCTTCCCTTTCAATGAAAACAACGCAGCGGTCCTGACCCAACGAGGAAGAGCAAGTCGTCCCGCTCATTTAGGACGATCCCTCGAGACCTTCGAACTGCAATGCTTTGGGGATCCGTCTGATCTTCTCTGCTCAGATTTCCACTTGGCTTCACTGCTAACTTGGGGATGTGATGGCTTCTCCATTGTCTGCGGCGATGAGTAAGGTCATTCTGTTTACAAGTCAAGATGAGAGGGAGGCTGAGCTCAGGCTGTCAGGTCATGTACTTGGCTTTGCTCGGTACTCCAGAGCTGGAAGCCGCAGAGGCAGCAGCCTGACTGCCTAGAAACAGAGGGTCCAAACAAGCCACTTTGGCAGCGAAGAAGGAATGAATGCAGTGGAGAACAGCAAAGAGATTCGAAAACTCCAGCTCCTGAAAGGGACAGAGAGATGAGTCACACAAAATAAAAATCAATTTCCTTGAGATAAATGAAACATAACCACGCTAATAGATAACAGCTGGACCTTCTCTTTAAAGTGCAATAAACTCAACTAGAATTGAAGATATCTAACCTATGGAAACTGTTGGCACTTTTGTTTCATATGTTAATTTCAAATGAAGGTTTATTTCAAAATACAGTGCTCCAGGAGCTGGAAGGACTTAACATGATTATCACCCAGGAGAGTCTTTTCAACATTGATCAATGCTGCACAGAAATATACTTAGCCAGATTAAAATTTTACTCTTGATAAAGTGTAAACAAAGAGAAGCAGTAGATTTAAAAGTATTTTTATATCTTTAGAGACAATTCAAATGAAGAATTTGGATTAGAATGATTAACAAGTACTCTTCACTATTCTCTAGAATCAGTTGCTATTTGCTGTTGGACAATGAATATGAAATCCTGAAGCAAGGGATATGAGTATTTTCAATGCTATAAGCCAAACGGTTCACTTCTGAAATATAATGTGTGCGCTCATTTTAAATTTAATTAGTTTTGATGATCATACTTGGTTGTTAAATCAATGCAATGTAGGAGAGAGAGCTATGCGGTCCAAGTAATTCCCTTCATGACGTTGGAAGTTCTTAGTATCTGATGCTAAGTATTAAAACACCAGAGCTCTGGTTTAAGTATTTTAAGTTCCTAAAATGACTCCACCTAAAAGTGATCTTAGTTTTTCGGCCATTATGATTTCAGGAGCCTTATTTTTAGTAACCTGCCTCATGTCACTGTGAGGTGTTACTGGTCATACAGCAGGTTTCCTCTGGTCACAATTCAGTCCACAAAAGAGCCCCTTCATTCTCTGTGCAGCCAGCTCATTTTACACACAGGTTTTGAATACGTTCAGTGTCAACTTGTATAAATCCACTAGGTATAAAAAGGTGGGAAGGCTTTGGAAAACATGAGGTGTGCTTTCTGTACTCTTGGTAAAAGGGAGAATACTGTTGAATGTTGCAACTGGGCAACAATACAAGTAACTTTTTCTCAAAAATATATGTGCCGCATCTCTGTTAAACTGGAGATTATAGCTTGGTTGTCAGAAAAATAAATAGTCTAAATATGAAGACATTTCGGAATGATTAATATTTTCATACCTTGTCAAGAATATGTCAAGGATTTGATGTAGTTGGCACTTTAAAATTTTTACACCTATTTTCAGCTGTTGGGTGGGCAAGAAATTAACGGCAATCAGAAGAAAAAGCAGGAGGCAGAGATGTGCTTAAGTTTAGCCTTTGATTCCAACATCAACTCATCTTTCCTCAGCTCAGTGGTCATCTTTCACCATCACATCTACTCCTAAGGCTTTGATTTGCATTGCTATATACACAAGTAACACTCTTTTCCTCATTTCCAATGTAAATTCTAGACTTTCAGGTCCACCTATCTACTGAGCATCCACAGATGATGCAGATGATGTTCATTGAGCCATTTACCATCTCCTTGGAACAGAGCTCTTCTGGAGCCCATGAATCTCCCTAAGCATAACTCTCCTCAAAATGTAATCATTCACTCAATGAATATTTATTGAGAGTTTACTATGCATCAGGTCTTTTCCTTGTTGAAAAGACAGAGTCATAAGCAATGCAGACAGAAAAATGTCCTCCTAGGAGTTACAGTCTCGAGCAGGATACAACACGGAAGAGCATAAACAAATTAATATTTCTGGATGTAGTGATAAGTACAGTCAAGAAAATAAAGCATGGACAAGAGCAGAGTGTAGGAGGGGCTGTGGGATGGGAAGTCCATGTCGTCATGAAGGCAAAACCTCAAGAGATAAAGAAGTAAACCATCTGGATGTTTGTGAGAGAAACACTTGAGGCAGAAGTCAATTTCAGAGGCCCTGAGATGGAGATAGTCTAGGAGAGCTTGAGGAAAAGCCAGGGGCTGTTGGCACAGGGATGGAATGAAATGAGTGAATAATGGGGGCATCCCAGGCAGCTCAGTGGTAAAGAATCCACCTGCCAATGCAGGAGACACAGGAGATGTGGGTTCGATCCCTGGGTGGGGAAGATCCTGGGGAGAAGGGAATGGCAACTCACTCCAGTATTCTTCTTGCCTGGGAAATCCCATGGACTTAGGAGCCTGGAGGGCTACAGCCCATGGGGTCACGAAAGAGTCAGATACAACTTAGTAACTAACAAAACAACAACAGGTCAAGAAATGAGGTCGAGGAATAATGCAGGGCATTCCAGCCCCTTATGAGCTTTACTCCAAGCGACACAGAAAGCCACTGGAGATTTCTGGGCATAGAGTGACAAGAATTAGTATTAAGTCTTAAAATGATAATTTGGGTACACTGTTGATAAACTCTGTGGGAATATGATTTAAAGATAAAAAGGAAGTTGTAAAGTTTTTCAACTAAAAAATGTGGGGGATTGAAAGTAAACTCGAGTCAAGGAAGATTTCAAGATATTTGATGAATAACTGAGGAAGGATTTGCAGATTATCTGGTGAGGGCATAATATCCAAAAATATAAAGAATTCATGTAACTCAACAGCAAAAAACACAACACACTCTGATTAAAAACTGGGCAGACGATATGAATAGACATTTCTCTCAGATAAGATGTGTAGATGGCCAGCAGGTACACGAAAGGATGATCAGCATCGTCAGAAATGATCAGCATCAGTGACATCAGAGACATGCAAACCAAGCCCACATGAGACACCACTGCACAGCTGTTGCAGCTGGTTTCACCAGCTCAGGCAGCTGCAGTCTTACAAAAATTGCTGCCAACTGTTTTCAGCACATACCTCACTGAACAAGGTTTGTGTTACATCGAGTACTGATAAGCACTGCAAATGGGCTTTACCAGGGTAATTACCATTTTCATAAGCAAATTGTTCCAGGGGGGTCAAAATTCACTTTATTTTTTTTTCCATTTTCAAATGCTTTCATGATTTTTGCAATTTTGATTTTTTTTATAATGAGAAGATAACACCATACCTGATTATTTTGAGTTACTTTGCCTCCTTAGAAAAACTTTCAAGTATATCTTTATTCTTAAAATTTTGATTTTCAAATGTTTTTACTTATATTAAATCAAAATGCAATTCCATTTCTTCTATAGGTGACTGGTGACTTTGGGGAAAAAGGAAAAAAAAAATCACACCCTCGACCTGTTCCCTCTGACAGTTGCTTACTTTGGAGGCAGTTAATATATGTTTTACCTAAAAAATACCAGGTTAAGTTTTCTAGTTTACTAGATTAAAAGAAGTTGGGATTCTTAACATATGTGGGTAAACAAAATTCAATATCCCTATGAAGAATATAAGAGGCTTGAAAATAAATTATGCACAAGGAGGAAACATTCTCAGTGAGAAATAAACATGACTCAGAACCCTTGGGGATTCCCAGGAGCTTAAGAGCTCTTTTCAAGGAAGACAAGTATCCAATGCAGAGTTCTCCTTCATGTATTCATTTACCTGCTCCAATCAAGCGTTTGAAATAAAGTTTTAGGTAAGATCAGAGGTATGTAAATCTCACACACACACACTTGACTCATTCTCCACATTTACTTCCAGCCACTCCAGTTTCTTCTACACTATGATTTTGGATAAAGTCAGTTGTATGGAAATCACACACATGCATGCATGTTCACACACACACACAAACACACATACCTCATCCCCACCTCCATCCCCATTCACTCCCAGCTGCTCTAGTGTCTACTGCTGTATGAGGCACCAAACTGCTTTGATAAAGGACCTCATTACAAGCAGGAGCCGCCCCATCCTCACTTTTCTTCTCCAGAATCTAAACAGCTGGGGCTCTGGGAGTCCACAATCAGAGGAGAGTTCTAGAAAACCTCTGGTTCCGGATGCCAGAAAGAGTGAGAAACTGAGCAACAGGCTAGCTAGGAAGCTGATCTTTCACTTTCTACACAGAGGAAGGTTGTCGGCCCCAGTCCCTCCTGGGTTTGGCTTTGTGAATATTAAACTTCCTAGTTCATGAGCCCTCCAAATGCCAAATAGGAATCTGCTTAGATGATGAGTCATTATCTTCTGAAAGACAGACTTCAGCACATCATGCATTCTTTAGTAGGGTCTCTGCTGAAAGAGAAACTCCCCAGGTCAGTAGGTGCCCAATATGCTACTGGAGATCAGTGGAGAAATAACTCCAGAAAGAATGAAGGGATGGAGCCAAAGCAAAAGCAATACCCAGCTGTGGATGTGACTGGTGATAGAAGCAAGTTCCAATGCTGTAAAGAGCAATATTGCATAGGAACCTGGAATGTCAGGTCCATGAATCAAGGCAAGTTGGAAGTGGTCAAACAGGAGATGGCAAGAGGCAATGTCGACATTCTAGGAATCAGCGAACTGAAATGGACAGGAATGGGTGAATTTAACTCAGATGACCATTATATCTACTACTGCGGGCAGGAATCCCTCAGAAGAAACGGAGTGGTCATCATGGTCAACAAAAGAGTCCAAAATGCAATACTTGGATACAATCTCACAAATGACAGAATGATCTCTGTTCGTTTCCAAGGCAAGCCATTCAATATCACAGTAATCCAAGTCTATGCCCCAACCAGTAATGCTGAAGAAGCTGAAGTTGAACGGTTCTATGAAGACCTACAAGACCTTTTAGAACTAACACCCAAAAAAGATGTCCTTTTCATTATAGGGAACTGGAATGCAAAAGTAGGAAGTGAAGAAACACCTGGAGTAACAGGTAAATTTGGCCTTGGAATATGGAATGAAGCAGGGCAAAGACTAATAGAGTTTTGCCAAGAAAATTCACTGGTCATAACAAACACCCTCTTCCAACAACACAAGAGAAGACTCTACACATGGACATCACCAGATGGTCAACACTGAAATCAGATTGATTTTATTCTTTGCAGCCACAGATGGAGAAGCTCTATACAGTCAGCAAAAACAAGACCAGAAGCTGAGCTGTGGCTCAGACCATGAACTACTTATTGCCAAATTCAGACTTAAATTGAAGAAAGTAGGGAAAACCACTAGACCATTCAGGTATGCCCTAAATCAAATCCCTTATGATTATATAGTGGAAGTGAGAAATAGATTTAAGGGCCTAGATGTGATAGATAGAGTGCCTGATGAACTATGGAATGAGGTTTGTAACATTGTACAGGAGACAGGGATCAAGACCATCCCCATGGAAAAGAAATGCAAAAAAGCAAAATGGCTGTCTGGGGAGGCCTTACAAATAGCTATGAAAAGAAGAGAAGCGAAAAGCAAAGGAGAAAAGGAAAGATATAAACATCTGAATGCAGAGTTCCAAAGAATAGCAAGAAGAGATAAGAAAGCCTTCTTCAGCGATCAATGCAAAGAAATAGAGGAAAACAATAGAATGGGAAAGACTAGGGATCTCTTCAAGAAAATCAGAGATACCAAAGGAACATTTCATGCAAAGATGGGCTCGATAAAGGACAGAAATGGTATGGACCTAACAGAAGCAGAAGATATTAAGAAGAGATGGCAAGGATACACAGAAGAACTGTACAAAAAAGATCTTCATGACCCAGATAATCACGATGGTGTGACCACTGACCTAGAGCCAGACATCCTGGAATGTGAAGTCAAGTAGGCCTTAGAAAGCATCACTACGAACAAAGCTAGTGAAGGTGACGGAATTCCAGTTGAGTTATTTCAAATCCTGAAAGATGATGCTGTGAAAGTGCTGCACTCAATATGCCAGCGAATTTGGAAAACTCAGCAGTGGCCACAGGACTGGAAAAGGTCAGTTTTCATTCCAATCTCAAAGAAAGGCAATGCCAAAGAATGCTCAAACTACTGCACAATTGCACTCATCTCACATGCTAGTAAAGTAATGCTCAAAATTCTCCAAGCCAGGCTTCAACAATATGTGAACCGTGAACTTCCTGATGTTCAAGCTGGTTTTAGAAAAGGCAGAGGAACCAGAGATCAAATTGCCAACATCTGCTGGATCATGGAAAAAGCAAGTGAGTTCCAGAAAAGCATCTATTTCTGCTTTATTGACTATGCCAAAGCCTTTGACTGTGTGGATCACAACAAACTGTGGAAAATTTTGAAAGAGATGGGAATACCAGACCACCTGATCTGCCTCTTGAGAAATTTGTATGCAGGTCAGGAAGCAACAGTTAGAACTGGACATGGAACAACAGACTGGTTCCAAATAGGAAAAGGAGTTCATCAAGGCTGTATATTGTCACCCTGTTTATTTAACTTCTATGCAGAGTACATCATGAGAAACGCTGGACTGGAAGAAACACAAGCTGGAATCAAGATTGCTGTGAGAAATATCAATAACCTCAGATATGCAGATGACACCACCCTTATGGCAGAAAGTGAAGAGGAACTAAAAAGCCTCTTGATGAAAGTGAAAGTAGAGACTGAAAAAGTTGGCTTAAAGCTCAACATTCAGAAAATGAAGATCGTGGCATCTGGTCTCATCACTTCATGGCAAATAGATGGGGAAAAAGTGGAAACAGTGTCAGACTTTATTTTTCTGGGCTCCAAAATCACTGCAGATGGTGACTGCAGCCATGAAATTAAAAGACGCTTACTCCTTGGAAGGAAAGTTATGACCAACCTAGATAGCATATTCAAAAGCAGAGATATTACTTTGCCAACAAAGGTTCGTCTAGTCAAGGTTATGGTTTTTCCTGTGATCACGTATGGATGTGAGAGTTGGACTGTGAAGAAGGCTGAGCGCCGAAGAATTGATGCTTTTGAACTGTGGTGTTTGAGAAGACTCTTGACAGTCCCTTGGACTGCAAAGAGATCCAACCAGTCCATTCTGAAGGAGATCAGCCCTGGGATTTCTTTGGAAGGATGCTAAAGCTGAAACTCCAGTACTTTGGCCACCTCGTGCGAAGAGTTGACTCATTGGAAAAGACTCTGATGCTGGGAGGGACTGGGGGCAAGAGGAGAAGGGGACGACAGAGGATGAGATGGCTGGATGGCATCACTGACTTGATGGACGTGAGTCTCAATGAACTCCAGGAGTTGGTGATGGTCAGGGAGGCCTGGCGTGCTGCGATTCATGGGGTCGCAAAGAGTTGGACACGACTGAGTGACTGATCTGATCTGATCTGATCTGGCAGGTGCTGACTCAGCATACAAAGTGTTCCCTTCACCGTGTTGTATACTCAATCCTTACCTGCAAAGCAGGGAACATTTCATCCTGAGAGGGAACATTTCATCCTGAGAGTAATCCTTTTGGGCAGACACTTTTATCCACAATTTATAATCAGAAAATGAAGATTTATAGGAATAGCTGGTAAGTAGCATTACTGGGATTCAATCCTCAATTTCTGATTTAAGCCTCACTAAACCTTATATTATGTGGGAAGTTCTCTTGGGGCCACTTGATGTCTCTGAGACCATGGAGATTGGGGGCAGGAAGGATTTTGGGGAAAATGTCTGTTTAGAGGTGTTTTCCAAATTCTGCTCTGTTCCACTAAATAAAAAAGCAATTTTCTTTTTCCTTCTCTTACTATACAAAAAGTACTACCTTGGCTGCCAGATGTTAAATCCAGTAATTTAGGATTAATATGCTGTATACACTAGTTTATGAAAGATTTTAACAGTGTTTCCCTACAGGGATGGTCATGAATTTCAATGAATAAAGCTACAGCAGTGCCTTTAGAAGGCAGACTATTTTGAAGTCTGGGGATTCCCTGACTTCTTGTGTTATATCAAATTATAACTTAAAAGTAGATACACATAAAAATAATAATGAAATGTTAAAAATAGTAAGCAAATATATATATATATATGTATTTTTTTTTAACCTAGGAAGTTTACTAATGGCCAACAATGAGAATATGTTGGTAACCCTTGATGAATTAGTATCTATACTAACATCATAAAAACAGCACTTTAAAAAAAGTACCCAGGAACAATAAAATGAGCTTTTAAATCAATTATCAAATTACTGCAATATTGCTCATGACTTCAACAGAACCCCTTTGTTCTACTAGGAAAGTTCTGGGAAGTTTAATGAGGCTTTGAAAAACCGATGGCAAATTTACTAAGCTTTCTGAGTAATGAAGTGAGAATTTATGAATTTCTACTTTCAGAGAAAAAAAATATAACCAGTTTTGGTATTATAACATTGTCTTTGTATAGCCATAAAACAACAAAAACAAAAAATAAAGTATATTTCCCCAACTCTTGTCCTTTTTAAGTATTTCTAAGACTTTTCACAATGAAAATTTAAATACTATTTAGAACTTTTAAACTTGTAATATGCACAGCAACTCAATCACATTCCCCGAACAAACAATATCTCTTGTGAAATAAGAAATAAGCTCTGGCTTTAATGTATTTGCCTTGTAACCTGGGATATATTATATACTATGAGAGTATGTCTTATTCAAGAACTGAGTCCCTTTACTAAACCATTTCATCAGTTTTTTTTAATACAGCTTTTTGATGATATCTTAGACATATAAACCTATGTGTTTAAGGTGCATGAGTTGATGTTCTGATAAATGTATGCACTGTAAAAAGCACACCACAGTCAAACTAATTCATATACCACAACCTCTGTAACTACTAGAGTGGATGCTAGGGGTGCTTTACTGACTACCTATCCTTGCCGCAAATGTCAAGTATTTCATACCATTACCTACCATCACCGCATTACTCATTAGGTCTCTATTAGATAGATAGATAGATATGTGCTTCAGTCGTGCCTGACTCTGTGCGACCCCATAGACGGCAGCCCATCAGGCTCCCCCGTCCCTGGGATTCTCCAGGCAAGAACACTGGAGTGGGTTGCCATTTCCTTCTCCAATGCGTGAAGGTGAAAAGTGAAAGTGAAGTCGCTCAGTTGTGTCTGACTCTTAGCGACCCCATGGACTGCAGCCTACCAGGCCCCTCCATCCGTGGGATTTTCCAGGCAAGAGTACTGGAGTGGGGTGTCATTGCCTTCTCCAAGGTCTCTATTAATCTTGTATAACTTGAGCAAACTCTGAGAGGTAGTGGAGGACAGGGAAGCCTGGAGTCCTGCAGTCCATGGGGTTGCAAAGAGTCGGACACGACTTAGCAACTGAACAATCACCACAAATCTTGCATAAGGGAAACCGATATATTTTCAAGATATAAATTTCAATTAATTTGGAAAAATATCCAGAAGTGGGATTGCTGGATAATTGCTGGCACCCCCTATTTACCTCTTTAGAGGAATCCTCATACTGATTTCTATAAGAGTGGTACCAATTTACATTCCCACCAGAGATTCACAAGGGTTTCCTTTCTTCTTATCTTTGCCTAAATTATTATCTTCCGTCCTTTTGTTGATAGTTGCCCAAGTTGGTGTAAGGTGATATCTGACTGTGTTTTTGAATTGTGTTACCCTGAGATTTAGAAATATTGAGCAAATTTTTATGTATTTGATAGCTATTTACATTTCTTTTTTAGAGAAGTGTCTATTAGACCCTTGCTCATTTTAACTGTAATATTTGTATTTTGGTATTGAGTAGTATGAGTTCCTTATATATTTTGGAAATTAACTTATTATTGGATGCATGGTTTGCAAAAATTTTTTTCACATTACTTAAAATGCTTAAAAAATATTTTTTTGCTATGCAAATCATTTTAATTTAATGTACTACCACTCGTCTGTTTTGATTTTTGCCTATGCTTTCATAACATATATCATATTTTGAATTATATCCAAAATATTATTGTCAAGACCAGTGTCAAGAAGTTTTTTCCCTATGTTTTCTCCCAAGAGTTTTATAGTATCAGGTATTATGGTGAAGTCTTTAGTTTATTCTTTTTTATTTCTGTATTATCGATTGTAATGTTTCCTTTTTCATTTCTAAATTTGTTTATATATCTTTTTTCTTTAACAGTTTTTGAGTTTGTTTTTCTTTTAAAAAATACAACTTTCAGATTTAATAGAAGAGGGGTATTGAAGCTTCCTTTTGCTGTTGTTCAGTTGGTAAGTGGTCATCAGCAGATGGTCAATACTGAAATCAGATTGATTATATTCTTTGCAGCCAAAGATGGAAATGCTCTATACAGTCAGCAAAAACAAGACCAGGAGCTGACTGTGGCTCTGATCATGAACTCCTTATTGCCAAATTCAGACTTAAACTGAAGAAAGTAGAGAAAACCACTAGCCATTCAGGTATGACCTAAATAAAATCCCTTACAGTCACACAGTAGAAGTGACAAGTAGATTCAAGGGACTAGATCTGACAGAGTGCCTGAAGAACTATGGACGGAGGTTTGTGACATTGTACAGGAGGCAGGGATCAAGACCATTCCCAAGAAAAAAGAAATGCAAAAAGGCAAAATGGTTGTCTGAGGAGGGCTTACAAATAGCTGAGAAAAGAAGAGAAGCTAAAGGCAAAGGAGAAAAGGAAAGATATACCCATCTGAATGCAGAGTTCCAAAGAACAGAAAGGAGAGATAAGAAAGCCTTCCTCAGTGATCAATGAAAAGAAACAGAGGAAAACAAAAGAATGGGAAAGACTAGAGATCTCTTTAAGGAATTAGAGATACCAAGGGAACATTTCATGCAAAGATGGGGACAATAAAGAACAGAAATGGTATGGACCTAACAGAAGCAGAAGATATTAAGAGGCAGCAAGAATACACAAAAGAACTATACAAAAAAGATATTCATAAGCCAGATAACCATGATGGTGTGACCATTCATCGAGAACCAGACATCCTGGAATAAGAAGTCAAGTGGGCCTTAGGAAGTATCACTACGAACAAAGATAGTGGAGGTGATGGAATTCCAGTTGAGCTATTTCAAATCCTAAAAGATGATGCTGTGAAAATGTTGCACTCAATATACCAGCAAATTTGGAAAACTCATTAGTGGCCACAGGAGTAGAAAAGGTCAGTTTTCATTCCAATCCCAAAGAAAGGCAATGCCAAAGAATGTTCCAATCACTGCACAATTGCACTCATCTCAGAAGCTAGCAAAGTAATGCTCAAAATTCTCCAAGTCAGGCTTCAACAGTATGTGAATCAAGAACTTCCAGATGTTCAAGCTGGATTTGGAAAAGGCAGAGGAACTAGAGATCAAATGGTTAGCACCTAATGGATCATAGAAAAAGCAAGAGAATTCCAGAAAAACTTCTACTTTGTTGATTATGCCAAAGCATTTGACTGTGTAGGTCACAACAAACTGTGGACAATTCTTAAAGAGATGGGAATACCAGACCACCTTACCTGCCTCCTGAGAAATCTGTATGCAGGTCAGGAAGCAACAGTTAGAACCCAGACATGGAACAATGGACTGGTTCCAAATTGGGAAAGGAGTACGTCAAGGCTGTATATTGTCACCCTGCTTATTTAACTTATATGCAGAGTACATCATGAGAAACACTGGGCTGGAAGAAGCACAAGCTGGAATCAAGATTGCTGGGAGAAATATCAATAACCTCAGATATGCAGATGACACCATCCTTATGGCAGAAAATGAAGAAGAACTAAAGAGCCTCTTGATGAAGGTGAAAAAGGAGAGTGAAAAAGCTGGCTTAAAATTCAGTATTCAAAAAACTAAGATCATGGCATCCATCCCCATTACTTCATGACAAATAGATGGGGAAACAATGGAACCAATGCGCAACTTAATTTTCTTGGACTCCAAAATCACTGCAGATGGTGACTGCAGCCATGAAATTAAAAGATGCTTGCTCTTGGAAGAAAACCTATGACCAACCTAGACAGCATATTAAAAAGCAAAGACATTACTTGGCAGACAAAGGTCCATCTAGTCAAAGTTATGGTTTTTCCAGTAGTCATGTATGGATGTGACAGTTGGACTATAAAGAAAGCTGAGTGCTGAAGAGCTGATGCTTTTTAACTGTGATGTTGGAGAAGACTCTGGAGGGTGCCTTGGACTGCAAGGAGATCCTACCAGTCAATCCTAAAGGAAATCAGTCCTGAACACTCACTGAAAGGACTGATGCTGAAGCTGAAACTCCAATACTTTGGCCACCTGATGCGAAGAACTGACTGATTGGAAAAGACCCTGATGCTAGGAAAGACTGAAAGCAGGAGGAAAAGGGGATGACAGAGGAGGGAATGGTTGGATGGCAACACCGACTCAATGGAAGTGAGTTTGAGCAAGCTCTGGGAGTTAGTGATGGACATGTAGGCCTGGCATGCTGCAGTCCATGGGGCCGCAGAGTCAGACATGACTGAGTGACTGAAGTGAACTGAGTTGGTAAGTTGTGCCCCAGTCTTTTTGATCTCATGGACTACATCGTGTTGGATTCCCTTCCTGCACTATCTCCCGAAGTTTGCTCAAATTTATGTCCATTGAGTCGGTGATGCCATTTAACCATCTCATCCTCTGATGGCCCTTCTTTTGTCCTCAGTCTTTCCCAGCATCAGTGTCTTTTCCAATGAGTCAGCTCTTTGTATCAGGTGGCCAAATATTGGAGCTTCAGCATCAGTCCTTCCAATGAATATTCAGGGTTGATTTCCTTTAGGATTGGCTGGTTTGATCTTCTTGCAGTCCAAGGGACTCTCAAGAATCTTCAGCACCATAACTGGAAAGTATCAATTCTTTGGGGCTCAGCCTTCTTTATGGTCCAACTCTCACATCCATACATGACTACTAGAAAAAAAACATAGCTTTAACTAGATGGACCTTTGTCGGCAAAGTGATGTCTTTGAAGTCTTTTACTATGGTTGCCTTTCTGTCAATTTTTATCTTCAGATATGTCAATATTTTTATATATTAGGTGCTCTGATGTTATGTACATATATAGTGATAATTGTTATAACTTTTTGTTGAATTGAACCTTTTTCATTATATAATTTTCTCTATATTTTGAACAGTATTTTAAAGTCTATTTTGTCTTATTCAAGTAGAGTATCTGACATAAGGTAAGAGAAAAATGAAGTAAAATCATACAGAATATATTCTCTGACTAACTGTATCATACTAGTTATCAATTCTAGAAATATAACAAAAAAAATCTCCAGATACATAGAACATAAACATCATACTTCTTAAAAGAAAATCCATTTGTTAAAGAGGAAGCCTTGAGGGAAATTAAAAACACACTGAGTTGAATAAAAATAGAAATACAATATATCAAAATTTGTGGAATACAGTCCTAAGAAGGAAATTCTGGAATTAAATTTTTATATTAGAAACAAAAAAGTTTTGAGTCAACAATTTTAAAATTCCACTTGTGAAATCAGAAAAAGAAAAGCAATATAAAACCAAAGCAACCAAAGAGAAGTAAATAATAAAGGTGAGAGCAGAATTCATCAAGTTTCACAGAGGAAACTTCAACTGAGGAAATAAAGGAGAACTATTAGTTCTTTGAATAGTCTCTAACAAGACTGACAGATAAATAGAAAGAAGGCACCAATTATTAACACAGGGAATGAATTAGGGATGCTATTACAGAATCTGCAGACTTCAAAGTGACAATAAGGAAATACTATGAAAAAGTCTATACACATAAATTTGACAGCTTAGATAAAATTAATGAAGACCTTGGAAAGTAAAAATTACCACAAATCATCTGATAGGAATAGATAATTTGAATAGTTATCTACTAAGTTAGTTGAACTTATAGTTTAAAAAAATCCTCAAAATGAAATCTCCTGACTGACGTGGTTCCACCAGAGAACTTTACTAAACTTTTAGGGAAGAATCAGCAACAATGGTATACAATATCTTCCAGAAAATAAAAAAAGAGGAGGAACATTTTCAACTCATTTTATTCCAGCTTGTTCCAATACCAAAAGTAAGCAAAGACAGTACCAAACCAACCAGCCAACCAAACAAAAAACATCAAAAAAACCCCAACAGACCAATAACTCTCATAGATGTAAAAGCAAAAATACTTAAAATTTTGACAAATAAAATTCAGCCACATATGTAAGAAATTCCACATCATTATTAACTAGGGTTTATTCCAGTTGTAAGACAGGGTCAGTATCTGAAAATCCATTAATATATTCTGTTGCATTAAGAAGCCAAATAAGAAAACTGATATTGTCATATTAATTGATATTCATTCATAATAAAACCTTTAGAAAAATATGGGACCTAGCTTAACCTGAGAAAATAATTCTATTAGACCACTGACTCAGCTGGTAAAGAATCCTCCTGTCATGCGGGAGACCTGGGTTCGATCTCTGGGTTGGGAAGATCCCCTAGAAAAGGGAAAGACTACTCACTCCAGTATTCTGGCCTGGAGAATTCCACGGACTGTACAGTCCATGGGGTCGCAAAGAGTCAGACACAACTGAGCAACTTTCACTCACTCACTTGGTGAAAAGCTAAATGATTTTCCCTAAAATTAGGAACAAATGAAGAATGTCCACACTCATTACTGGTATTCAATATAGTATTTAAATTTTTAGGCAAGAAAAAGATAGCAATGCTATATGAATCTGAAAAAAGAAACATCTTTCCTTATTTCCATATGTCTTAGTAATCTATGTAAATAAACTGGAAGAATTTTAAAAAGCATAAATAGAAACAAAAGACCTAGAACTAATAATACATATATATGTGTGTATATATATATATATACAGGTTTCAGGATGCAATGTAAATATATAAATGTTAATTATATTGCTGCATATTAGCATTAATATTGGAATATGAAAAATTTTAAGATGTTTATATTCTCTCAAAAAAAGAATAAATGGTTTATCTAAGTTTAACAAAATATACATAGGATCTATATAATGAAAACTACACAATACTGAAGAAATAAATCAAAAGTTCAAAAATATAGAAAGATAATCTGTTTTCATTGCTTTAAGAAATCAGCATAGTAAAGATGTCGGATCTCCTGAAATTGATATCATCATGCCCTCCCTCTCGAACGGCCTCTGAGATTATTCATGGATATACAGAGGGTAATTCTGAAATGTCCATGGAAACACAAAGAAACGAGAACAACTAAAGCAGTTTTGAAAGATAACCATAAAGTGGACATAACCATCCGTTTCAAGGATTGTCGTTTAGCTTCTGTGTCAAAGAATGAATGATATTAGCAAAGTGACAGATGCAAAAATGAACCAAGATGTAGTACCACAGAGGTAGGACCAGGTGATTTTCCAGTGAAGCTGCTAAAATAATTCAACAGAGGAAGAATGGTCTTTACAACAAATGGTGGTGTTGTAACCTGATAACCACAGGCAAAACAGAGAAGGTCAGTCAAACCCCACAACTTATAGGAAAAAAAATAGACTCAAATGTATCACATATTTAACTGTCGATGGCAAGCCTATAATACATTTTGAAAATGGCATAAGAGAAAACCTTTCGCCCTTGTGATGTGCTGAAGAATTTTTACATGACACTAAAATCATTATTTCTAAGAGAAAGAACTGATAATTTGGTTTCTAAAAATCTTTAAATTTGTCTGCAAGATACATGATACACTGTTAAGAAGATGAAACACAAATTACAAACTGGAAGAAAATATTTGCAAACATTACATCTAACAAATCCTCGTAGACAAAATATTGAATTGGCCAAGAAGTTTGCTTGGGTTTTTTCCAAACTTCTTGGCCAATCCAATATATAATAACTCATAAAACTCTTAAGTAAAACAAATCACAAAATACAATTTGAAAACAGGAAAAAGTAGGAAGAGATGTTTCACCCAAAGGGACATAAATATTTAGAAAATAGTCACAGAAGAAGTTGTTCAGTACTGCTAGTCATTCAGTTCAGTTCAGTTGCTCAGTCATGTCTGACTTTGCGACCTCATGGACTGCAGCACGCCAGGCCTCCCTATCCATCATCAACTCCCAGAGCTTGTTCAAATTCATGCCCATTGAGTCGGTGATGCCACCCAACCATCCCATCCCCTTCTCCTTTCCCATCTCAATCTTTCCCAGCATCAGGGTCTTTTCTCATGAGTCAGTTCTTTGTACCAGGTGGCCAAAGTATTAAAGTTCAACTTCAGCATCAGTCCTTCCAATGAATATTCAGGGTTGATTTCTTTTGCAATTGACTTATTTGATCTCCTTGAAGTCCAAGTGACTCTCAAGAGTCTTCTCCAACACCACAGTTCAAAAGCACCAATTATTCAATGCCCAGCTTTCTTTATAGGCCAACTCTCGCATCCATACATGACCACAGGAAAAACCATAGCTTTGACCAGATGGACCTTTGTCAGCAAAGTAATGCTCTGCTTTTTACTGTGCTGTCTAGGTTGGTTATAGCTTTTCTTCCAAGAAGCAAGTGTCTTTTAATTTCATGGCTGCAAGTCACCATGTGCAGTGATTTTGGAAACCTCCCTCCCCCCCCAAAAAAAATATCACTGCTAGTCATTAGGGAATGAAAATTAAAACTATGATGAGAACTCTTGGAAAGAAAAGTAGTGACGATTCCAAATGCTGGGGAGGATGTAAGGAGACTGAGTTTCTGGTACATTGTTGGAGGGAATGCAAAATGTCACAGCTACTCTGCACAGTGATTTGGCATTTTCTTTAAAACTAAATAAACGTTTTCCATATGACTGAGCAACTGCCCTCCTAGGCATTTATTCCACAGAAATAAACTCTCATGTCTACACAATGACTAAATAATGGACCAGGAAATATTAAATTAAATGAAATAGAGACAGTTATGACTCGCCTGTTTCCAGGCAAGCATCAGGTTAAGCCTTAGGAATGCTGGGTTGTAAGAAACATTCCTCACACTTACACATTCTTGATCTAGTGGAGAAGGCACAGTGGTGAATAACAACCACATGGGGTGGACGCCAGTGTTACAACAGACAGAAAGTAATAGCACATATATCATATAATATGCAGGAGAAGTTTCTGTCCCTGACTTGGGGTTCCTGTCTCTAACCCCATTACAATTTTAAAAATAATATAAATTAATTGTCCAATGAATTTGATAAGTGACACAAACTTGGATTATGGTTATACATTTGAATTTCTTAAATGTGGACAGGACAGTGTACATATATAAGTAATCACCTTTACTAACTAGTCTTCTAATTATAACAACTGCTATTTTTTAATACTTCCTCTATGTTTATGCTACAGTCTTTGAAGATGAAATCATGCCTGAGTGATTTATTGTCTTCCATATGCCAGGTACCATGGGTATTTATTCCTTATATTTTTCCTGCAAGGCAGCAGTCATAATTTGGTGAATTGCCCAGGTCATGTAGCTGGGAAATGGTAAAGAAGAGAGTTTACTCAAGTTATTGTTCAGTCACTAAGTCATGTCCAACTCTTTGTGACCCCATGGACTGTAGCACACCAGGCTTCCCTGCCCTTCACCATCTCCCACAGTTTGCTCAACCTCATGTCCATTGAGTCAGTGAATGCATCCAATCATCTCATCCTCTGTCGCCCCTTTCTTCTCCTGCCTTTAATCTTTCCCAGCATCAGAGTCTTTTCCAATGAGTCTATTCTTAGCATCAGGTACTTAAAGTTCAGTTCAGTTCAGTCGCTCAGTCGTGTCCGACTCTTTGCGACCTCATGAATTGCAGCACGCCAGGCCTCCCTGTCCATCACCAACTCCCGGAGTTCACTCAGATTCACGTCCATCAAGTCAGTGATGCCATCCAGCCATCTCATCCTCTGTCGTCCCCTTTTCCTTGATCCTAATTTTCTTTTCACTGTATTGTGCTGCCTATTCCCTCATTTAGAAAAAGTGAGGAAATGCTGAATTCTCAAGTGACATCAGTTTTTATAAGTTCTGTGATGTGATACGTGCTGGCATTCTTCCTGCTTTCTTCCTGTGCAGGAGCTTCTGATTACTGCTCACATGTTACCGTGATAAAGGTTACAAAATAGCGACTGTACTAGTTTTAATAGTATATGTACTCTGTGGTATTGGCAGCGGCAATGCACACAAGAATGGCTAAATGATTCTATAGAACTGGCCGCTGTTCTGATTGGCTGGTTTTAAAACAATGTCCATGATTAATTTGATATTTTCAGTATCACCCTCCTAAGTCTTTTTCTTCCTCATTTTATATAAGGTGGTGACTTTGAATAAGTCTGGCGATTCACCAATGGTCACACTGTCTCATTAGCCTTGAAACTTCTCTTTTCACTTACTCAAAAATTACTGCCTCTAAATTTAAGGAGGAGTACCAGTGGAGCTATTTCAAATCCTGAAAGATGATGCTGTGAAAGTGCTGCGCTCAATATGCCAGCAAATTTGGAAAACTCAGCAGTGGCCACGGGACTGGAAAAGGTCAGTTTTCATTCCAATCCCAAAGAAAGGCAATGCCAAAGAATGCTCAAACTACTGCACAATTGCACTCATCTCACACGCTAGTGAAGTAATGCTCAAAATTCTCCAAGCGAGGCTTCAGCAATATGTGAACCATGAACTTCCAGATAAAAAGCAACAGAGTTCCAGAAAAACATCTATTTCTGCTTTATTGACTATGCCAAAGCCTTTGACTGTGTGGATCACAATAAACTGTGGGAAATTCTGAAAGAGATAGGAATCCCAGACCACCTGACCTGCCTCTTGAGAAACCTATACGCAGGTCAGGAAGCAACAGTTAGAACTGGACATGGAACAACAGACTGGTTCCAAATAGGAAAAGGAGTACGTCAAGGCTGTATATTGTCACCCTGCTTATTTAACTTATATGCCGAGTACATCATGAGAAATGCTGGACTGGAAGAAGCACAAGCTGGAATCAAGATTGTCAGGAGAAATATCAATAACCTCAGATATGCAGATGACACCACCCTTATGGCAGAAAGTGAAGAGGAACTCAAAAGCCTCTTGATGAAAGTGAAAGTGGAGAGTGAAAAAGTTGGCTTAAAGCTCAACATTCAGAAAATGAAGATCATGGCATCTGGTCCCATCACTTCATGGCAAATAGATGGGGAAACAGTGGCTGACTTTCTTTTTTGGGGCTCCAAAATCACTGCAGGTGGTGACTGCAGCCATGAAGTTAAAAGACACTTACTCCTTGGAAGGAAAGTTATGACCAACCTAGATAGCATATTCAAAAGCAGAGACATTACTTTGCCAACAAAGATCCATCTATTCAAGGCTATGGTTTTTCCAGTAATCATGTATGGATGTGAGAGTTGGACTATGAAGAAAGCTGAGTGCTGGAAGAATTGATGCTTTTGAACTGTGGTGTTGGAAAAGACTCCTGAGAGTCCCTTGGACTGCAAGGAGATCCAACCAGTCCATTCTAAAGGAGATCAGTCCTGGGTGTTCTTTGGAAGGACTGATGCTAAAGCTGAAACTCCAGTACTGTGGCCACCTCCTGTGAAGAGTTGACTCATTGGAAAAGACCCTGATGCTGGGAGGGATTGAGGGCAGGAGGAAAAGGGGATGACAGAGGATGAGATGGCTGGATGGCATCACCGACTCAATGGATGTGAGTTTGGGTGAGCTCTGGGAGTTGGTGATGGACAGGGAGGCCTGGCGTGCTGCAGTTCATGGGGTCACAAAGAGTCGGACACAACTGAGACACAACTGAACTGAACTGTACTGCACCTGGTGGCTCAGTGGCAAAGAATCTGCCTGCAATGCAAGACACCTGGGTTTGATCCCTGTGTTGGGAAGAACCCCTGGAGGAGGGCATGGAAACCCACTCCAGTGTTCTTGCCTGGGGAATCCTATGGACAGAGGAGTCTGGCAGGTTATAGTCTATGGGGTCTCAAAGAGTCGGGCATGACTGAACCACTAACACTATTAAATTCAAGGAAAAACATTCAATAAATAGCTTCTGAAACTATTTCTTATTAAATGAATTTATGAAGTATTATGTAAAACATGCTAACCATAAAAAGTAGCATTTTGAAGCTGCTGCTGCTGCTGCTAAGTCGCTTCAGTTGTGTCTGACTCTGTGCAACCCCATATATGGCAGCCCATCAGGCTCCCCCATCCTTGGGATTCTCCAGGCAAGAACACTGGAGTGGGTTGCCCTTTCCTTCTTCAATGCATGAAAGTGAAAAGTGAAAGTGAAGTCGCTCAGTCGTGTCCTACTCTCAGTGACCCCATGGACTGCAGCCCACTAGGCTCCTCCGTCCATGGGATTCTCCAGGCAAGAGCATTGGAGTGGGGTGCCATCACCTTCTCCTTTTTGAAGCTGGCAGACAATTAATAAATAGAGTAGTTAAGGAAGCAGTAAGTATATGAGCTACATTAACGAAGTCTAAATACAGCAGTTAGTAGTCATTTCACTGCATTTATCTTTTTTGCTTCATGTTGTGGACTAAGGTTTTGTTAGCATGTTAGATATATCAGACGAGAAGGAGTTTATCAAATCAAACATTAACTAGTGGTGGACACTCCACGTTTGCCCGAAGAACACAGAACTGACAACACTGACACCACTCACCATGTTAAGATTCCTGAGTGTTAAAGTGGGAAATCCGCCAAAACTGAAAGATACATCCTTTTGGAGAGTAGAGATTCATTCTTATAATGACACCAAGAAGCAATTGGAAGAGCAGTGTGCATGATGACACAGAGCAATGATCCACCCACGGCAGCCGGGGACACAGAGTTGGGGTGCCCACAGACAGGTCTGCATTTAGGAACCGGGTGAGGACATGGGAGTCAGGAGGGAGAGGGTGATGGTACCCAGGCCTCCGTCCACACTGACCGGAGACAGATGTGAGAAACAGCTGGACAGAAGCTGGCAGAGAGGAGTCGCTCCGCAACCCCATCACAGCTCCCAGGAGCAGGTGCTGAGAGGAGTCTAGGGACAAGCTCAGGGCAGGGGTGGGCACTCTGATAGGGTCAGAGCCAAGCAGACAGAGAGAGGAGTCCAGACAAAAGCAGGAGCAGCCTCGAGAAGGAAGCTGTCTTGTTAAAAGGAGAGCAAGAGCCTCTGGTCTGCACAGAGGAGGGCTGCAGAGCCCGGATGGGAGTCAGGAAGGGTCTGTCCTTTGAAGGCTTTGAATGTCAGCCAAACCTCCGCCGGACTTAATAGGTACCGGGATGTAACTGAATTATGGTGATTTTAAGTCAGAGTTGAAAATTTATATCTGAGTTTTCATTTCCATAGAATTCATTTTTCACTTTGGTATTCATTATTTATTCTCTCTTCCCCACTGAAATAATATATTTATAACTCATTCTAACCCAAAGACTGTTGGTGTGAATTTCACAGTAGGGCAAAGGAAGTCCTTCAGATTTTGAATATCTACAAATACATAATCATAAACATAAAAGCAGTGAATCTGTCTGATATATTTCAGAATACTGAAAGTATACATGGAGCAAAGCAAAAAACCATTCATTTATTCATTTTGTTTAACAGAATAACGTACAAAAACATGAATTGATTTTTAAAATATTTTTTAGGAATTGGTATTTATATCCAAAGGTTTCCCAGGTGGCGCTAGTAGCAAAGAACCCGCCTGTCAATGCAGGAGAGGTAAGAGGAGCGGATTTGATCCCTGGGTTGGGAAGCTCCCCTGGAGGAGGGAATGGAAACCTACTCCAGTATTCTTGCTTGGAGAGTCCCATGAACAGAGGAGCCTGGCCAGCTGCAGTCCATGAGATCACAAAGAGGACACGACTGAGTGACTGAGCACACACATACACTCATTCATATCCAAAGAGGGAATAAATAGTGATAGAATATCTTTTATGAATTATTATTTAGAATGTGAAACCACCAAGAAAATGTTTCGGTTCCCAGAATATTATTTTAATGTGACAGAAATTCAGTTCACAAAAATTAAAACTAAGAAATGAAACATTGTATGTAATTTATTCTCAAGTACGCATTTCAGTGAAAATTTGTCATTAAAATTTTAAAATGAATCTATTTTTTTGGTCATGAGAGCTACTCCAAAGTAAAAAAACCACATGTGTTTTTGCACTTACGGGTCTCCTAAATTTTCTCCCCTCTGTCTCTTAATGGCATGAATGCAGTTGGAGGTGGTTTGTGTGATGAATTTGGGTTTACCTTTGCTTCAATCTGTTTAGTATCTGGATTCTGAAACAAAAATTTGATTTTGCTCTTGCCGTCATCAGAGGAACCTTTCAGCTGAGAAAACTTATACCTCCAAAGTACCACCTAACAAGAAAAGAAAAAATAGGTGAGTCAGTGCAGCTCATCTCTGTATTCAAATGGAGAGATTGCTCTTTTAACTGGTAAAAGTAATCATACTAAGTTAGTCCTATATATCCCAGCATTAAAAAGTAAACTAAAATATGCTTATCAAAGGCTATAATTTAGTAATCGGTATATCCTTTAATTCCCCAAAGCAACATCCATTTCCATGAAATAATCATTTAAATATATATGTGAATAAAGTAATTTGAATATCTCATTTTACATAACCATGAAATAAAAGCCATGCCAGGGAATCAGCAAAAACACCTATCATCCATTTCTTTGTTTTTCTTCCATAGTAGCAACAAAGTGATTTTCAGCTGATTACTCCACAGAACTTCCTCTTGAAGCAAAAGCTAACCAGACCCACATCTTTGTCAAGATGAAAGGACACCCGAGTGTGTGACTACGAGGAAGCATCTTAGAAACATCATTCATCTGGCAATGGTGGTAGCGGGGACAAAGAGGCAGGGGACTCTCCCAGACCACCGAAGGCCCCCAGCTCCAGACCTGTCCCATTCATGAGACTGCGGGTGTCTTGAGAGGAGGGAAGGTATCCTTTTCTGCGTACCTTGTCTCTCTCAACTGTCAAGGCACAGAGTCCATGCATAAAAAGGTAAGGTAAGGTAAGGTAAAGTCGCTCAGTCGTGTCCGACTCTTTGCGACCCCATAGACTGTAGCCCACCAGGCTCCTCCATCCATGGGATTCTCCAGGCAAGAATACTGGAGTGGGTTGCCATTTAATAAACACAAGGAGAAGGCAGGCCTGGCCGATGCTGCAGGAATCCAAATGAGAATGACTGCCTGCACTGGTCAGGTGCACCCTCCAGATTTATTTAGGGGGAGTTGTTGAGGAAGAGGCCCGGGCACAGGACACAATTTAGGTTCCTTTTGATAATGGAGAGAGGAATGCAGGGGAGTCAGAACGAGATGGACAGCAAGCAGTAGGGTGGACCCGTGGTGCTCAGGGGCTCAGGATGCATCCTGAGGAAGCCAGGTGCGTATCTGAGCTGGAGTCAACAGAACAGAAACTCACCAGCATTGGGCCAGGCCCAAGACTGGATGAAACTTCCTGATCAAACGTTTTAATTTATTTTCCTATAATGTCTGTATCAGTATTTCATCAAATGTATCAGTATTTCCATCAAATAAATGGAACCTTTACAGAGGTTTAAACAGATGATGACTTTGACAGTTTACTTGGACTCTCTTAAAAGAAAAGGGGAAAAAACTAACAAACAAACAGAAAAAGTCTTTCTAAAATGTAGACCCTGTGGGTTGCTTTGCAGTAGCTTAAAGTCATGAAACTCTTCACTATGATCTTGTGTGGCCTTGCATGTCATGGCTCATAGCTTCTCTGAGTTCTGCAAATCCCCACATCATGACGAGGGGCACTGATTACACAGAGTACTTACTATAATCATATCTATGTAAATTTTAGAATAATCAAGATACACATGGAAAAAGGGGTTCTTGCTCATGTTTCCACCTGCTTGCTGAATGTGGTGTGCTGTTATTCGTAACTTACTAATCTTATATTGAGTAACTTCACATGCCATCTGCATAATAAAGACTGGCAGAAAATTTGGTTTTGCTGGTATTAATTTCTTGGATCCTTGGGAGTTTGTTTTTATGTTGTTTATTGTTGGTTGTTGCTTTTTTTCTGGCAACGTGATGAAATTCAGCCACATTTACGACTCATATTAGCAATTCTCTGCAGAAATCAGCCCTTTGCCCGTGACTTCTTTGTAGCATATGCATACACCTTTGCCAGCTTAATGGAGAGCAACAGCTCTGGGGAGAACATGAAATGAGTTTACTGAGATGGCTACATCTAAGTCAATATACCTGACAACGTAATAAGCCACCACTGCTTTCTTCTCCTCCAGGTTGTCTGAAGGCTGCTCCAGTGACAGAGACTAAGCACTTTATTAAATAACCGCTAAATTAACACATGAGCCCTAAGACATTTTATTTTTGAGGCAGTGCTATTCTTCAATTTGACTAATTTGATTTCTAAGCTTAGCTATGAACTTTATTACTACAAGTCAATCATTTTCCTTTTTTTCCCCCTAAGTATGATTTAAAAATCCTGCAATTCAAAGAAATCTTTATTCCTAGAAATTGACTCAAATGTAAAGGTGTTCATTAAATTAGCAATGTATAACAAGTTACCTTGGGATGAGTGGTCTTTCTGTGCTGAATTGAACTGATTTAGTTACATGCTTCCAGGCTGCCTTGAACTCCCTTTGCTGAGAACCAGTGAGCCTCCATCCTATAACTCTAACATACTACCTGTGTTGTGTGCTTAGTCACTCAGTCGTCCGACTCCTTGCGTTCCCATAGACTGTAGTCACCAGGCTCCTCTGTCTATGTGATTTCTCCAGGCAAGAATACTGGAGTGGGTTGCCATGCCCTCCTCCAAGGGATCTTCCCAACCCAGCGATCAAACCCAGGTCTCCTGCATTGCAGGTGGATTCTTTACCACCTGAGCCACCAGGGAAGCCCACACTACCTATAAAACTAAAAAAAAAAGTTTCCCCATTTTTGATATTGGAAATGTGGACACGGAAAAATAGTAAAAGAATACTTTGGTTAAAAAAATTGTTCTGAAAGAAGAAAATTTCCCTTCACTGTGAGGTCATACCTTTAGTAAAAGAGAATATACATATGTGTTGTGCTTAGTCGCTCAGTCGTGCCTGACTTTTTGTGACCCTATGGTCTGTAGCCTACCAGGTGCCTCTGTTCAGGAGGATTCTCCAGGCAAGGATACTGGAGTGGGTTTCCGTGCCCTTCTCCAGGGGATCTTCCCAACCCAGGGACTGAACTCAGGTCTCCCATATTGCAGGAGGATTCTTTACCATCTGAGCCTCCCAGGGAAGCCCATTTATATAAAATACATGGATATATATGTATATACGGGGCTTCCCTGATGGCTCAGACAGTAAAGAATCTGCCTGCAATGCAGGAGACTCAGGTTCAGTCCCTGTGTTGGGAAGATCCCCTGGAGAAGGGAATGGCTACCCACTCCAGTATAAACACTTTATATAGTAGTAATGTTTTGTGGCAAAACATTCGTTTTATTAAAATTCAAACTTCTATTTTTCTCTAAGCAGATTGAGGCATAATTTATTTCCTATTAATAAAGTTTGACACCTGATCACCAGGCAGCCTGCTGACAGTAGTTGGAAGCAGTTTCCGTTGTTCTCAGCACAGGACGCCTGCCTCATGCTCGAGCTGACGGGGTACCCTACCTTGGTCGCAGCGTCGAAGCAGATGAAGCCGGTGCTGAAGTCAATCGTGAGCCCCATCAGGTGACCCTCCAGCACACACGCATATGTCTTGCACTGGACAGAACAGAGAACTGTTACTTTCATGGGACTGACCCAACAGCAGGGTGAAGAGCCCACATTTATCAGACTGTGTCAAACTGCCTGTGACAAGTTCCTTATATGATTAATAACACAACAGCAGACTTCACTTCAGCAATAGCTGTAGAATAAAGCCGGTCTGACTGACATTCTGGTGTAAACAGAGCACGAGCTGAATGGTTGTGGATCTGCCTGGGGGATGCGGGATTGTTTCCCATCCTACCCTAGGTGACCTTGTCTTGACCTTGTGCCACTTTGATGCCCTTCACTCTTTTGGCAATAAAACTATACACATATTTTTGGGTGTAGGCAAGATGATATTAAATCGTTATATTCTGTAGCTAAATATCACTGCATTTTTATTAAACTAAAAGTGAGTTATTTTAAAATTATTGTCATTTTATCAATATTATTAGAGAGAGCTCTCAGGCAAACAGACATATTTACTAATCAGGTCAAGAACACCATGACCTTAAGAGTCTCTGTATATCGATTGGTACAAGTTACGTCCAAAAGACATTTACCTTTGCCTATTATTTGTGTAAACTTATTGATTCTTCTAAATCAATAATTAACAATTGTTCACACTGAGATCAGACTAAATTATAATTTTAATTATATAAATATTTTGGGAAGACTACTAAAATATAGATGCTGAGATACAAAGAATAACAGATAAGAAATCAAATTTGGGGATTATATGAAATGATGCATGTTTATGTTATAGGCCGGTTTTACTTGCACTTAATTGCAAACTGGAGTGGGATATTCAAATCATGAAAAATACTTGTAATTAACAAACAAAGGGGAAAGAGAGAGGGAGGAAGAAAGAGAGAGACCTCTACCAACTCTTATATCTTATTTGTGTTTGTAATACTGGGTATGAAAGTATCCATACATTAAGTGAGCCTCATTCTGACCATTGTTTTGTTGAGTTGCTAAGTTGTGTCCAACTCTTTCGTGACCCCATAGACTGCAGCATGCCAGACTCCTCTGTCCAACTATAACAATGGCCAAATGAATCAAGTTGCCTCCACCAGACAGGTACATTCATGTGCTTAAGCCCAGTTTACATAGGAAAGTTATGACCATGTCAAATTATTCATTTGAAGTTCAGTTTTTCAAAAAAGGAGATTAAAAAGCAAACTTAATGGGCCTTGTGAGTTGATCTGGGGGCTTCCTGGGTGGCTCAGTGGTAAAGACCACTTGCAATGCTGCTTCTTGCAGAAGACCCGGGCTGGAGGTTGAATTTCTGGATGGGGAAGATCCCCTGGAGGAGGAAATGGCAACACACTCCAGTATTCTTCCCTGAAGAATCCCATGGACAGAGGAGCCTGGTGGGCTACAGTCCATGGGGTTAGAAAGAGTCAGAAATGACTCAGCACGCAGCAAGTTGATTTTGGAGTGTAATTTCATTTAGTACACGAGCACCTTCCCTCCTTGCATCCAATCATTGTCACTTTATTAAAACTACTATCAAATTTAAGGCACATCCAAGGTTGCCTGATTTCCTCTAAATTATACATGATTGTTTTCTGTTTTCAAATGACATTATTTAAAAAATACATGCCAAGTGAAAACACCTTCAGTATAGAGCATGAACAGTTATCTAATAAAGAACATAATAGTGAATTAAATTACATTATTTCAATAATAATTATATTAAAACAGATGATATAAGTTGAAACCCCTCAAAGTTTTATTCTATGATTTATAGTCTTAGTAAACATATATAATGAGTATACTTGTATGTTTGAATATGGAAATATTTGATTTATTGTTTAATTTCTATGTTTATTTCATAATAAAATTGAATTATAGCTAGAAAAGAGCAAAAAATTATCCTTCTTAAAAAAGTTAAATTTGCACTTAATTATATATAAATATATATTTATATATTATAAATATATAATCATACAAATTATATATTATATGAAAGTGAAAAAAGTGAAAGTGTGAGTTGCTCAGTCGTTTTGGACTCTTTGCGACCCCATGGACTGTAGGATCTTCTGTCCATGGAATTTTCCAGGCAAGAATACAACAGTGGGTTGCCATCCCCTTCTCCAGGGACTATATAATTGTTATATATTATGTATGATCATTATATGTAATATAATTATGATATAACATATAATGATTATATATTAATTTGCACAATTTTATATATTATTACATAACATTTGAAGATACATCAAAAATAAAATTATTTTTCATATGCCCTTTTGGATGACAGCTAAATGTCTATAGTGGATAAAAAACACAATGAAAGTCTGAAATAAATAACTCCAAGAGAAATCAATTTTCGAATGTTATACACTTTACTGAAAGCCTTATTTTAAAAAGGCTGTATTAATTCAGATTGAATTAGTGTAAAGTAAACAATAATTATCCATCCCTTACCAGTATTATTCACTTACTCTGGGGAAATGTTTCAAAAATTGGACAAATAAAAGTACTAAAAATAATAGTAAATTAATTAGGCTTAATTGTGGTAATTTGAATACTAGGGAAATGTAAGTTGTAAGTCATATTTTGATTAATATAAAAATGTTAATTTTTGGTGTTCATTACATTTTATACTGTCATCCTGGGAAGTATGATTAAATTTTAAGATGTTAATTTAAATGACAATTAGGATGTTTAGAAATATCTCCAACAGTTAATTATCTATTAAATAAATATATAGATATTTGCATTAAGTACTAAGTAATTAGTGATCAGAAAATATTTAAATAGATAAAGGAATAGATTAGAAGGTAGAAAATGTTAAAATGCAGTCCTCTTAATGAAAACTGATTTCAAAATAAAAATAATTTATTAATTCTTAATAATTCATCAACTCACTGGACATGAGTTTGAATAAACTACAGGAGATGTGAAGGCCAGGGTAGCCTGGTGTGCTGCAGTCCGTGGGATCACAGTCAGACACGACTGAGCAACTGAACAACAACAACAAAATACCTGTTTCACAATGGGGCATGTGTCTCCTCTTTATTTCATTTAATTATCAACTTTAGTTGAAGTGGAAATACTAGGAAATATGAGTAAACTAAACTTATGAGTAAACACATAAAATTCTTCATGTAAATATTTTTACACGCTTGAATTTTGAAAATAACAGATCCACAGTAATCAGTCATTGGTTATTTCTGGTGGAGCACACAAGGGGAAGTTATAAAATGTGCAAAACAACGAAAAGCTAAAAAGATATTAAATACTTTACTTTCATGTATATATGCATCTTAAATTCCTATTGTGAATATGTAAGGTGCCAGTCAAAAAAAGGCATTGCTCAGGACATCAGCTTATAGAATATGAGGTCCAGAGTTAAAAAAAATAGTAAAATAGAATGAAACAATTTTATCTCTATCTCATTTCTAAACATTAGGAGACTTGAAAATCTTAAATTGAAACCAGCAAGTAGAAATTGCTGTGTATTTGTTTCCAAGTGAAGTGCAATATTCCAGGGAAATGATAATAAGGAAAACCTAAAACTATCAAAATGAGTAACAAAAATGTCAACTCCTATACAGCTTCATACAATGCTTTAATGTCTTTAATGTCATTTAATGCTTTAATGTCTTAGGGGTTGATACTTAAAATATTAATAAAATAATATTTAAGATATTTCTCATCTTTCCACTTTTGATATGAAAAATCTATTTACTAAATTGAGGTTCTATACAACTAAATTATTGAAACAACACGTCTTAGTTACTTTAACATTTTTAAATACATGCATATCAGCAAAATATTAGAAAATATTAATTGAGCAATGAAAAAATGATAAATGAGTCTTCTCCTTGTCTCTTCCCCTGATTTGTCATGTCACATTGTTGTGATTTGATGGATTGAATATAAAAATTTGTAGTCAGAAAAAAATTACTGCATGTCACAAATCAGTTCAGTGTAATTGGAAAAGTACGCATCCAGGTCCATTGTCACAGGCAACCATCCCCGGATAATAATGATGTGTTGTTGCCATCAGACATTTCACATATAAGAAATAAAGTTTAATAAACACCTGCTGATTACCTGTGAGTACAAAATGCACTGACTTCAGTCAGTGGAGAAATAAAATACTCCCAGAAACCTATAACTCAGTATGAGGAAAACATGTACAGATCACTCCAACTCATGCAGAGTGTGGACAGACCTAAGGAAAAAAGACAAAAGAGATGCTGCATTCTGAGGGGGAGGGGGGCAAGCTTGAATAGGACCGATGAGGAGGAACAGTGGTGGGCACATGGCAGGGCAGACTGGGAGTCAGGAAAATCGTCCTCCATGGCGTGACCTCTGAGGAAGCTTCAAATTCACCTGTGTGGTCTTGTAGGGTAGTGATGAAAACAAGGCTTCCCAGCAAGAAAAGAGACTTGTGAGTGAATAGTCATTCCGGCTGGAAATTAAGTGGTTGTGATTGGAGACCAGGAAATGGTTTTGTAAGCAATTAATTAAAGTAAGAACATTTCTGTTTTAGATGTCAGGTATGGATGTCAGAGTTTGGCTATAAAGAAGGCTGAGCGCCAAAGAATTGATGCTTTTGAACTGTGGTGTTGGAGAAGACGCTTCAGAGTCCCTTGGACTGCAAGGAGATCCAGTCCATCCTAAAGGAGATCAGTCCTGAGTGTTCATTGGAAGGACTGACGCTGAACCTGAAGCTCCAATACTTTGGGCACCTAATGTGAAAAGCCAACTCATTAGAAAAGATCCTGATGCTGGAAAAGATTGAAGGCAGGAGAAGTGGACGACAGAGGATGAGATGGATGGATGGCATCACCAACTCAGCGGACGTGAGTTTGAGCAAGCTCCAGGAGATGGTGATGGACAGGGAAGCCTGGCGTGCTGCGATCCATGGGGTTGCAAAGAGTTGGACACAACTGACTGACTGAACAACAACAGCAAGATTCTAATTAAATTTAGAAATGTGTTTTTGATGAGCAGTAGGAAATAGGCTAGAAAGATCAAATTATAGAAAAATTAAAATGCTTTCAGAGTCGTGTTGCACTTCATTTAAACAATGGCCAATGACTGAACATTTGAGCCTCACAGAACTGGATTTTCATGTTCGCCTGAATTTATAACAGAACTCTAGGGAGGGGTCATGCATCCTGGGGGTCACAGGGCCTCAGCTTTCACAGACCCTCACCTGTATCCGCTCCACCTCGAGGAAGGTTGCCGTTTGGAAAGCTCGTTCCCACTGCGCAAGGTCAGAGTCGAGCTCCACTGAGAAGTACAGGTCCTCCCCAGACTCGGACTGCACGGTGAAGCAGTGCCTCCGCCGGTCCAGCAGGTCACTGTCCTGATGGAAACTTGGAGTTATGCAGACTGGCACACACCTGAGCTACTGACCCAGCCACCCTCGGCTCAGTGTTGACCACTGTGTGGTGGAGACGCTGCAGGAACAAGGATTCCACCCTCTGACGTCACTAATTCTTCATTACAATGGTCACAGAGGACAATTTCCAGTCCTCAAAGTCCATAACTGACACACTTCCTTTCTGAACTGACACTGAAGAATTTCTGGCTTCAACTCTTCCTAGCAAGAGTAGTTATCAAAGCCCTGACTGCATGAGATTCCATTTCTCACTGGACAGGTGGATAACACACAATGTTCCTTTGTCCTTCCAGAGCTGTGAAGATGATGAGATTAAGCAATACTTAATGTAATTTGTAAGTTTTAAGGAGATTATAAGCATGGTATCTTTTACTGAGTTGATTTCTATAATCCTTAAACTATCATGGGAATATTCTACCAGCTGAGACATGAAAAAACTGAGTCTAACATGTTTCAGAAATTTTACTGCTTTTTAAAAACTACACATTTCCCTTACGTAACTGTGATTCATTAAGTCAAAAGGACTTTGACATGGCAATTTCTTGGTCTTAGGAGAAGTTTTCAACTAACATGCTCACACATCTATATGTGCAGCAACTTCAGGGATGTTAAAAGGTGAAAAGAATACAGCTAAGAACTGACGAAAAATTGTAGAAGAGAAAGTTGAGGAAATGACTCAGAATGTTATAAATCTGCTTTTGTACATCACAAAATGAAAAAAAAATTTTTGTGTGTCCTTTTCAACCAATATGACCAATGTGGGAAAATAGCATGCATTTTAAATGATACTAACTCAATAATTACAAAACTTCAATTCTTTTGTGCTATGCAGAAATTCGTCAAGAGTAGGTGAAAGTAATATACACAAATGCAAGTATTTCCATTTTTATAGCTACAGGAGATGCCAAGATATTGAAATTACTTTTCTAATAAAATGTCACTGAATACCTACTAGGATAATTATTTTCAAAATTATCTAGCCTTTAAATTATTATTCATATATTCATTATCCGAAGGGGTGTGGGGAAGGGGGATATCATGACCCCGGCTGACCCTCTGCCTTCCAAACTGCCCTCTGTCACAGCCTGGATAAGGATCCCCCTGTTTAAATCTAGCCACTCGGCCTGGCTTACACTCCTTCATTAGCTTAACATCTCTTAGATTCAGCTGTTGACAGGAAACCTGGAGGAAATTCCTATTTAAAAAAAGGAGAGTTCCAGTAAAGACAAGTAGCCCTCATAGACAATGCTGCATACTTTCAAAGGGAGAAATGTTTTATACTTAAACTTTTTAAAAAGTATACAGCATATAAACAAAATACGATTATCAAAAGAAGATTTTTATCTTTGATTTACATTCTTGATTTCTTATTTAGTATACTTGAATCAGTTTTCATTATTACTTCGACTGATATCAGCATTTCCCCCCTAAGACATTGTTATGAAGCAAACAGAAGCTTTGCTACAATAAATTAGCATAACTAGCACTATAAAAGCAAACAAACAAGAGACACATGAAAACAATAATGCTAATTTCTTATAATATTATTCAGGGTTGACTTTCAATACTGCCTATTCAGATTAATGGTTTTAATTAATAGCTATAAGATTCATCTTCAGATTTCTATTCTAATATTCTACTTCAGAGGATAATTACACCATACTAAAAAGAATCATCAAATCCATGCTTTGCAATCCAAAGAATATATGATTTTTAGGACAAAAATCCATCCAGCAGGGAGAGGTGTACCACTTCTTCCTATAAATGTGGGCATTGTAGGGTCATAAACAGCCAGAATCATGGCTAGTTATTTGGCCCTGCCTTTAGGAAATAATCCAAAGTCCCCCCTTTAAATAGTTCCAAAGAATAAAATTCCTACTCTCAGCTTTTAATACTTGTTATGTGAAGATTGTTCTTCAGTCTCCTAATATTCTTTTTTAGAAAATAGAATCTTTTGCAGAAGTAGTAAAAATAAAAATAGTTTATAAGATATAGACAGATGAAAATAACCTGTTAAGGTCCCAGCTGAAAAACTCTGCCCCCCTCAACAACAGGGCTTCCTGGCTGGCTCAGTGGTAAAGAATCCACCTGCCAATGAAGGAAATGGGGGTTCAGTCCCTGGATCTGGAAGATCCCCTGGAGAAGGAAATAGCAACCCACTCCAGTATTCTTGCCTGGAGAATCCCATGGACAGAGGAGCCTGGTGGGCTACAGTCCATGGGGTCGCAAAAAGTCCAACACAACAGCACACACACACACTCTTTAAAGTATGCAAAGGAGAAGTAACACAAAGCAGACAGTGCTCAGAGTGTGTGGCTGAGTTTCTTTAAGAAATACTGTGGCTGCTGCTAAGTCGCTTCAGTCGTGTCCGACTCTGTGCAACCCCATGGACTGCAGGCCACCAGGCTTCTCCATCCATGGGATTCTCCAGGCAAGAACACTGGAGTGGGTTGCCATTTCCTTCTCCAATGCATGAAAGTGAAAAGTGAAAGTGAAGTCGCTCAGTCGTGTCCGACTCTTAGCGACCCCATGGACTGCAGCCCACCAGGCTCCTCCATCCATGGGATTTTCCAGGCAAGAGTACTGGAGTGGGGTGCCATTGCCTTAAAGTTGACATCATTCTAAAGAAACAACTAGCAAAATGGATACAAAAGCTATCTGGAATTTTACCGAATTCTCAGTGACTTCCTATTGCAACAATCCTGTGTATAGCACAGAAGTTTAATTGATTTATGACGGCTAAATATGCATCTCTACACTCAGAGAAATAATGTAACTGTGAGACTTAAATATATTACAACACACACATATATACATACACACACACATCTTTCTTTGCATATACCTTTTTACTTTCTACATTCTCTAATTCCAAGTCTTATTCAGATCTTTCTCTTCTGCATTTTACACAGCAAATACAACTCTGGTAATAACTGAAGCTTAAATTCAGACTGTCTCCAGGTGACCTTCTACTTCATCCTCCAAGGACGTGACAAACTTCTTGTGTCCCTCTCCCACGGAGGGACCTGGGATCTGCTCAAGCCTTATCTAAGTCGATGTGCATTTCTCTCCACTCCATCTTTTCTCTTATGTATTTTTCTTTTCCACGTCTTCGCCTTGTGTTTTCCTTCATATCCAGGTATTGTTTATTTTCATAAACTGCCTGTGAACCCAGGACCCCAATTGGCCAAGCAAAGCCTTTACAAACATCACTGCTTTTTGGTCCTACCTTCAGGATCTTACACATGATCTCGTAAACTGAAAAAGTTTTCTCTGCTCGGGTCCAGTCCCACGTAGTCACCTTGAAAAGATGAGAAATGAACTCATCATGTGTTTTAGAAAGATGGCCCCTACTTTCCTCTATTAATACACAGTGGTGCACCCATGAAGTTCTCACACACACGCAAGGCAGCCTGAGTAGTGAGGTTTTCCTCAGGCAGTGTTTCTGCCTCGGCCCGCCCAGTTTCACACTGTTTCTCTTCCTCTTTCAGCAGACATTTCATATTATAAGCATATTATAAGACATTTCATATTATAATGGGACAACTTCCCATTGCTCAGTGTCTTGACGTATCTTAAGTAGTGTCTGCATTGCTGCTGCTAAGTCACTTCAGTTGTGTCCGACTCTGCGTGACCCCATAGATGGCAGCCCACCAGGCTACCCCGTCTCTGGAATTCTCCAGGCAAGAACACTGGAGTGGGTTGCCATTTCCTTCTTCAATGCATGAAAGTGAAAAGTGAAAGCGAAGTCGCTCAGTCGTGTCCGACCCTCAGCGACCCCATGGACTGCAGCCTTCCAGGCTCCTCCGTCCATGGGATTCTCCAGGCAAGAATACTGGGGTGAGGTGCGTTATCTCTACAAAAATTATAAGTGTTGTTTTGAGGGGAGTTAATTATTTTAATATGGGAAATGTAGCCAATATTTTGTAGTAACTGTAAATGAAAAATACTGTGTCCATATTTCACTATGTAATAGTCTGTTCTCTGTTTACCACTTTGAAAGAAAGTTATGACCAACCTAGATAGCATATTCAAAAGCAGAGACATTACTTTGCCAACAAAGGTTCGTCTAGTCAAGGCTATGGTTTTTCCTGTGGTCATGTATGGTTGTGAGAGTTGGACTGTGAAGAAGGCTGAGCGCCGAGGAATTGATGCTTTTGAACTGTGGTGTTGGAGAAGACTCTTGAGACTCCCTTGGACTGCAAAGAGATTCAACCAGTCCATTCTGAAGGAGATCAGCCCTGGGATTTCTCTGGAAGGAATGATGCTAAAGCTGAAACTCCAGTCCTTTGGCCACCTCATGCAAAGAGTTGACTCATTGGAAAAGACTCTGATGCTGGGAGGGATTGGGGGCAGGAGGAGAAGGGGACGACAGAGGATGAGATGGCTGGATGGCATCACTGACTCGATGGACATGAGTCTGGGTGAGCTCTGGGAGTTGGTGATGGACAGGGAGGCCTGGTGTGCTGCGATTCATGGGGTTGCAAAGAGTCGGACATGACTGAGCGACTGATCTGACCTGATCTGATCTGATCTGACACACAAAGAATACTGGACATCGTGTCAACGCTGGCTTTTCATTTAAGAAAGACATATTTACATCAAGAAGTTTTTCTAAGTTCTTAACATTGTGAAGCTCTAAATAGCATGTTGAAGCTGTTTCACTTGTTTGTGCTTTTTTTTTTAATTTTATTTTATTTAACTTTACAATATTGTATTGGTTTTGCCATATATCAAAATGAATCTGCCACAGGTATACATGTGTTCCCCATCCTGAACCCTCCTCCCTCCTCCCTCCCCATACCATCCCTCTGGGTCGTCCCAGTGCACCAGCCTCAAGCATCCAGTATCGTGCATCGAACCTGGACTGGCAACTCATTTCAAATATGCTTTAAACATGTATTTGTCTCTCCAGTCCTAAGAAATTGTTCAGAGTAGGGCCAGTGTAAAAGGTGTAAGCATTTATGATTTTCTGTCTTCTGGGTGATTTGAACTTTATGTGCACATAGATACTAAACATTACAACAAGTCTAACCTGATAATTCCAAGATCCTATGTAGTTATTAGACCTGTAAGCAAGTAGTTCAGCATTTAATATTTATAGTTGATAAATATTTATTGAGACTCTACTGTTGTGTAAGGTACATGTTTCCAAAAGCAAGACCTTAGGTGCAACAGGGCCTCATCCAAATTTAATTTGAAGGCTGATGATTAAATATGGGATATTACAAGTTATCGAAAGCACTACTGGTTTATTTGACTTAGACCTGTCAAATAATAAACATATTGAGCCTGGAAAAAATGCCAAAATAGAAATGCATCCTAGGTCTCTCAAGGGCTATAAAGTCAGTGTTTAATGCCAGAAAATATATCTTTAGCAAGAAATCCTCAGAAACATTTGGACTATTTTGCATTTTTTCCTGTACCTTATTTTCAAAATATATCACTAATATGCCCTTTGTCATTGTAAAGTTGATGTCACTATGCTGTGATAACATGGGAAAAATAAGGGATATTGAACAGAAACACTTACTGGAGGTGCCAGAAACTTGTAGAGGCAGGAGCCCCTCAGGGCCAGAAAGGCGGGTGAGTACACACGGTCCTGAAGCGGGTCTTGCTCCCGCATTTCACACCAGCCCATGTAGACAATCTGCAAGGAAGTGGAATACAATGATCTGTCAACGGAGTCTCATTTCTGGGGGCTTATGTGTATAAAGCACCACAAGACGCTTTCATTCTCTTATGAATGTATCAGATTAACTGCTGCAAAAAGTACATTAATCACATTTACCTTCAATAAATGAGTGTGAACCAGTCATCAGATTTTATAATATGTCTCCATCAATGTTTATAAACAATAACCTCCAAGGAACCAATGATTAGGTTGATAACTGATTTCTCAAGAAAAAGAATGAAAGCCAGAATATAGTGGAACATAAACATCAGGGTATAAAATGAGGACAACAATAGGCCTAGAATTCCATACATGGCAAAATTATCTTTTATTCATGATTGAATAAGGCTAACCCAAATTTGGGATGACTTTATGTATCTATTACATTGATGGGTTAAGTCTGAAAATTACAGCACCTGTGCACTGCTTTCTTTCAACTGATAAATATATTCAGAGAAGAGAGCTATCTTAACCTATGGTGTATCATGAGTCTAACTTTATCTAACTCTATGGAGACAAAAAAATACCTTTCTATTTACAAGTAAGTAGTCCTTAATCTGAGAAATAGTGCAGGGAGATGAATGTAGTTAATTTTTGCTTTTCCATAGCTCAGAATCACATATAAAATCATTCGGAAGTAGACTGTACATATCTATTGTGCTGTTTGCTGCCTTAGCAGCCATTAGGTTGAGATTCTTCTGCTTTAGAAAGTGTGTATGTTTTATTTTATAGTGACAATATATTACATTTAGCTTTGTGTATTTGCAGGCTCTGCACTGGAAGATTCAACCAACTGCGGACTGAAAGCATAGGGCAACACTTCACAGTTGTGTGAATTCACAAATGCGGAACCCACAGACGTGGAGAACGGACTGTGGGACTTGAGAATCTGCAGACTTTGGTTCTGGAGACAGTCCTCTGCAGGAACCAAGGGATGGCAATAAGATCTGGGTAATAAAAATAGCTGTTTGACAGGAAGGGGCAAAAATGTTAAACAGACTTGCACTGGACCCTGTTTGCAATATAAAGACAATTTTGTGGGTATTAGAGACTATTAAACACTAGACCCAGTAGACATAGTCTACTCTACTTTGCTATCATATTGTAGAGAAAGAGTTGGTTTTTATTCCTTCAAAGCAGGTTTAATCCTCAAACAAATGCAATGCTGAGCAGACTATTTAAAACATATGCTAAGATCTTTTATGACAAATACGTGAAACATACTATATGAAATAGAAAAGTACAGAAATGGTATTTTAAAACTTTGGGGAAATTTTACCTGCTTTAAAATGTGATTTACAGCCTTTCTTTGTTTTCATTTCTTTGTTAATTTAATCATTACTATATAAATTTGCACACTGAGCCTTAATTTTGTTCCCCTTTGCTATTTTTAACTTTTATTTGAAGGGGTTCATTCTCCAGTCTTTAAATGAAATTAAGAAAACAATCTCATTCATAATAGCTACAGAGAATATAAAATACTTAGGCATTAACCAAAGAGGTGGAAGATTTGTACACTGAAAACTGCAAAATTTTAATGAAGGGAATTATAGATACAGATAAACAGTAAGAATCTGCGTCCATGGATTGGAAGAATTAATCTTTTAAGAGATCTGTAACATCCAAAGTGGCCACCATTGCAGTGAATCCCAACCAAAATCCCTGTGGTTTCTTGAAGAAATCATCCTAAAGTCCACAGGAAATCATCTTAAAGTCCACAGAAGACCCTGAATAGCCGTATCAATATTGAATAACAAGAACAAAGCTAGAGGCACTGCATGCTCTTATTTCAAATGTATTGCAAAGTAACAGTCATCAAAGGAATAAGATACCAGCAGAAAAACAGATGTAGACCAACGGGACAGGATAGAACATCCAGAAATAAGCCTATGCATACATGGTCTCTGAATCTTTGAGAGAAATGGGGAATGGCTAATCTCTTCAATAAATGGTATTAGGAGAACTTAATATCAACCTGCAAAAGAATGAAATGGGACCTTTATGTCACACTGTATACAAAAATCAATTCAAAATCAATTAGACTTAAATGTAATACCTGAAACCATTGCAGTTTTAAAACTTATGCATTTCTGTGTAAAATCTCCCAGAGTGGCTGCAACTAAGAAGACAGGAAACGTCACATTTTGGTGAGGGGAGGGTGACTAGAAACATAGAAGCCCATATACCGCTGGCGAGGCTTTGATCCTTCACATCTAATATAAACGCACCTTGGTGTGGACACCTGTGCCCCGTTGCACACATGCAAGTGTGTTCCTTATGGCATTATTCTCAGTCCCAACCACGTACATGTGGCTTAAAACACTGATAAACCGTGTGCCCTCCAATATATGTTGCAGACGAACACTGTAGCAAACTGTGATACCATAAAGGAAGAAGATACAGCAAGGAAAATTCGTGCATTTTAGTCACACAGAACAATGTAAGTGAATGTCACAGAACACAATGTGAACTGAAAGAAAGCAGATACCCAACTATATTTACACACATTATATACATATATGACCTTGATTCAGATAAACTACAGGCGTAGTTTGCAATGCATTCCTGATTGGGGTACAAAGACCTATCGCAAAGCTAGACAATCATTACCCAGTTGTCAGGACAGTAGTTACTTTAGACGGACGCAAGCCCAGTGTGAGTGGGGAGGACACACTGGGAGACAGAATCCGAGTCGAGCACAAGCCACTCTTCTTGACTTAGACTGTGATTACACAGGGCTTTGGCTTTTGAATAATGAAGCTGTACATCTATGTTTTATGAACTTTCTATATATGTATTATATTTTATGAAACCTCATTTTAAAAATAGCACCCAATGTGTACTATTAATAAAAGTCTTATAACAAATCCATCTTAAAAATAACAGATTTTGTGAGTTTTACAGGCAGAAAGTCTTCCAACAAATATAGTTAAATTGCCCTATTATTCTGGGGCTGCTACAATGAGGTAAAACTTTATATATTATGAATTATATCACCCAAATTATTATATTATTGCTCAATTAAGTCAGAATATTTCATTTTAATTCAATTGGATAAAACTTACAGTTTCCTTGTAACTTCTCTGCATTGACAAGAGAAAAGAGAATAAAGTGGTGTACACAATCAAGAGACGGAAATAACTGAACTTCCTCAGACCATGCGATTTGGAGTTTACTGTCTCTTTCCACCTCTATAATTTACTAGAAGCTGAAATATTAAGAATGATGTACTGATATTTTTCAAGAATTATCATTAAATACAATTTTTTAAAGTTTGAACTGATTGTAGCTTTGAGGAATGAGCTGAAGATGTAACTAATAAAAATGGGATTATTGGATCTGAAAGGGATATTTCTTCATACTTGTTCTCCAGGCCAAAGATTGACCTTATTACTTTCTGTGCCAAGGGAAAGGGCTATTCTCAGTTTGGCAGAAAGGTCAGAAAGCAGTTTCTGCTTCTCATCATTAACCTGATTCGTGGGAATAATTACACGGTTGAGGAGGCATAATGCATTTTCAGTAAATTCATCCTACACTTGTCACACCAAACAATAACTCTAAAGAAAAACTGTGTCACTTAACCTTATTTTAAAAAGAAATAGATGAGCAATACAAGTATAAGGATATTTCAAATAGAATACTTTAGAAATGAGTAGAATTAAAGGGAAATAGTTTTTTATATAAACAAAACGACAAACGAACTGCCAACCATATATCATACAATTTTCAGATAAATATTTAGGAAACTTGCCTATTTTTCAGCTTTATTGAGGTATAAATTGACACAGAAAAATGTAAAATATTACAGTGATTTGCTATGCACATCTACTGTGAAACGATTCTTTCCACCTAGTTGATAAACACATCTATCATCTCACATATTTATTTATATATAAATATATATTATAATGTTCCATTCAGTTCAGTCACTCAGTCACATCCAACTCTTTGCAACCCCATGGACTGCAGCATGTCAGGCTTCCCTGTACATTACCAACTCCCGGAGTTTGCTCAAACTCACATCCATTGACTCGGTGATGCCATCCGACCATCTCATCCTCTGTTATCCCCTTCTCCTTCTGCCTCCAATCTTTCCAAGCATCAGGGTCTTTTCCAATGAGTCAGTTCTTCGCATCAGGTGGCCAAAGTATTGGAGTTTCAGTATCAATCCTTCCAATGTATATTCAGGACTGATTTCCTTTAGGACTGACTGGTGTGATCTCCTTGCAGTCCAAGGGACTCTCAAGGGTCTTCTCCAACATCACAGTTCAAAAGCATCAATTCTTTGGTGTGCAGCTTTCTTTATAGTCCAACTCTCATATCCAAACATGACTACTGGAAAAACCATAGCTTTGACCAGATAGACCTTTGTTGGCAAAGCAATGTCTTTGCTTATTAATATGCTATCTAGGTTTGTCATAGCTTTTCTTCCAAGGAGCAAGCGTCTTTTAATTTCATGGCTGCAGTGACCATCTGCAGTGATTTTGGAGCCCAAGAAAATAAAGTCTCTCACTGTTTCCATTTTTTCCCCATCTATTTGCCATGAAGTGATGGGACCAGATGCCATGATATTTGTTTTTTGAATGTTGAGTTTTAAGCCAGCTTATTCACTCCCCTCTTTCACCTTCATCATGAAGCTCTTTAGTTCCTCTTTGATTTCTGCCATAAGAGTAGTGTCATAAATATATGAAGTTATTGATATTTCTCCCTACAATTTTGATTCCAACTTGTGCTTCATCCAGCTCAGCATTTCACATGATGTACTCTGCATATAAGTTAAATAAGCAGGGTGACAATATACAGCCTTGACATTCTCCTTTCTCAATTTTGAACCATCCATTGTTCCATGTCCAGTTCTAACTGTTGCTTCTTGACCTGCATACAGAATTCTCAGGAGGTAGCTAAGGTGTTCTGGTATTCCCATCTCTTTCAGAATTTCCCATAGTTTGTTGTGATCCACACCATCAAAGCCTTTGTCATAGTCAACAAAGCAGAAGTGGATGTTTTTCTGGAATTCTCTTGCTTTTTCTATGATCCAACGGTTGTTGCCAGTTTGATCTCTGGTTCCTCTGCCTTTTGTAAATCCAGCTTGAACATCCGGAAGTTCTCAGTTCACATTCTGTTGAAGACTCCATTGGAGAATTTTGAGCATTACTTTGCCAGTGTATGAGATAAGTGCAATTTTTTGAACATTCTTTGACACTGCGTTTCTTTTGGATTAGAATGAAAACTGACCTTTTCCACTCCTGCGGCTACTGCCAAGTTTTCCAAATTTGCTGGCGTACTGAATGCAGGACTTTTACAGCATTATCTTTTCGAATTTAAAATAACTCAACTGGAATTCTATTACCTCCACTAGCCTTGTAGTGATGCTTCATAAGGCCCACTTCACTTCAGACTCCAGGATGTCTGGCTCTAGGTGAGTGATTACACCATCATGATTATCTGGGTCATTAAGATATTTTTGTAGAGTTCTTCTGTGTATTCTTGCCACCTTTTCCTAATATCTTCTGCTTCTGTTAGGTCCATACCATTTCTGTCCTTTATCAAGCCCATCTTTTCATGAAATGTTCCCTTGGTATCTCTAATTTTCTTGAAGAGATCTCTAGTCTTTCCCATTCTATTGTTTTCCTCTATTTCTTTGCATTGATCACTGAGGAAGGCTTTCTTATCTCTCCTTGCTATTCTTTGGAACTCTGCATTCAGATGGGTATATCTTTCCTTTTCTCCTTTGCCTTTAGACTTAAACGTAAGACCTTTTCTTCTTTTCTCAGCTCTATGTAAGGCCTCCTCAGACAACCATTGTGCCTTTTTGTGTTTCTTTTTCTTGGGGATGGGTGTAATTTATATTACAATATAAATTCACATAATTTTGGGGAGGGCATTTAAGTTCTCATCTCTTAGAAAATTTTAAATACCAGTGTTATCAACCAGTCACCATATGCACATAGGATCCTCAACATTGCTCCTCTTATACGTGCAAGTCCACACCCTTACAGTGGTCTCTCCCTGTTTCCTCCAGCCCCAGCTCTGTTTTTCTGAGTTTGATTAATTTTTTTATTCCATGTATAAGTGATACAGTGCATTATTTATCTTTCTCTTTTAGCATAGTGACTTCAAGCTTCATCCATGTTGAAACAAATGCCAGGATTTCCTTCATTTTCATGGCTAATATTTCACAGGTATATGTGTGTGTGTGTGTATACATGTATATAGTATATAAACTCTCCATTATCCATTAACCTGTCAACAGCTTGTTTCCATATCTTGGCTATTATAAGCAACACTACAGTTACATGGGAGGGCAGATGTCTCTTCAAGACCCTGTTTTTGTTTCCTTTGAGAATATACCCAGATACGGCATTCCCAGAAGGAAACAGCAACTCACTCCAGTACTCTTGCCTGGAGAATCCCGTGAACAGAGGATCCTCGTGGGCTACAGTCCATGGGGTAGCAAAGAGCTGGACACGACTGAGTCACTGAGCATGATGGCTGGATCATATGGTATTTTTAATTTTTTGAGGATCCTCTATACTGTTTCTGTAGCAGTGGCTGCGCCAGTTTACATTCTCACCAACAGTGCACAAGGGCTCCTTTCTCACATCCACAGCAATACTTACCTCTTACTTTTTTATATCAGCCACTGTGGTTTTGATTGCATAAACTTGCCTATTTTAAACTACATGTGAAAACACGTCCCTTATGTGAAGATGGTGCTGAATAGCAATGTTCTATTCTTTAATTTTTGATCATTTTATTTTACATTACTTTTTTCCAGTTTTAAACAAACTTTATTTTGCAGAGCTGTTTTAGGTTTACAGCATCATTGAGTGGAAGGTATAGAGATTTCCCAAAGATGTCTCACCCTGCTACCTCACACCTGTGTAATCCCCACTATCAACATCCCCCCACAGAAAGCACATTTGTTACAATTGTTGATTTTATATAGATACACTTTATTGCCTAAAGTCCTCCATTTACTTTAGGGTTGCTCTTGGTGTTGTATATTCTATAGGTTTTAACATGTAGGGACATGTATCCACCACTCTAGTATCATCCAGAATAATTCCGTTGCCCTAAGAACCTACTGTTCTAAGCCTATTCATCCCTCCCTACTCAACCCCTAGAAACCAATGCCCCTTTCAGTCTTGCCAGCATTTTGCCCTTTCCAAAATGGCACACTGCTAAGTCACTTCAGTCGTGTCCGACTCTGTGCAACCCCATAGATGGGAGCCCCAAAGGCTCCCCTGTCCCTGGGATTCTCCAGGCAAGAACACTGGAGTGGGTTGCCATTTCCTTCTCCAATGCATGAAAGTGAAAAGTGAAAGTGAAGTCGCTCAGTCATGTCTGACTTTTTGCGACCCCATGGACTGCAGCCCACCAGGCTCCTCCATCCATGAGATTTTCCAGGCAAGAGTACTGGAGTGGGGTGCCATTTGCATACAGTTAGACTCAAACAGCACATAGCTCGTTCAGACTGCCCTCCTTCATTTGCTATCACACGTTTAGTTACACATGGGTCTTTCGTGGCTGGATGGCTCACTTCATTTTATCACCAAACAGCATCCCACTCTCTGGATGTACCACAGGGTATTCATCCTTTCACCCACGGAAGACTGCTGGGCTGCTTCTGAGTTTGGGCCATTATGATAAAATGAAAGTGCTGTACACAGCAAATGCATGGCTTTCTGTGTGGACACAGGCTTTCAACTAAGGTAAATACCATGAAGGGGTGATTGCCAAAATGGACGGTTAAAATATATTTAATTTTATAAGACACAACCATACTGCCTTCCACAGTGGCTGTGTGCACCACCTGCGTTCCCACCAGAGTGGATGGGCGCTCCCACTGCTCCACACCCTCACCAGCACTTGGTGCTGTCAGCGCTCTGGATGTTGGCCATTGTAAAAGGAGTGTAGTGGTATCAATATCTCATCATTGTAGTTTGCATTTTCCTGATGACATATGATTTGGGCCTTCTTTTACTATGCTTACTTGCCATCTGTATTTCTTCTTTGGTGAGGTATTTACTAATGTCATTGGCCTCCTTTTAAATTGAGTTGTTTTCTTATTCTTGAATTTCAAATGTTCTTTGCATATTTTGGGTAACAGTCCTTTATCAGATACATGTTCTGCAAATATTTTCTCCCGATCTGTGGCTTGTCTTCTCATCCTATTGATACTGCCTTTTGCAAAGTAAAGGTTTTACTTTTAATAAAATTCACTTTAGCAATGATTTCTTTCATTAGATCATGTCTTGGTGTTGTTTCTGAAATGTCATCACCATGTGAGGGCTGGTCATGAAAGGTGAGACCCAGAGTGCCTGTCACCCAATAAGCAGCTTTGCTAACAGACACCCATGGAGAAGCAAGACTTCATCAGAATGGCTGGTAGAAAAGGTCAAAATGCTTAAGGCTTTGTTGCAACCTAAAAGATAAGATTTGTTAGTAGTTATATGTTTCAGGTTATAAATATTTAGGCCTGGGAGTTTAATTGGTCCTTTATTTGAATATAAGTATTTATTTAATTATGTATTACAACAGCAGAGGTGTAGTGGAATTTTTGCTTTCGATAAATATGTACAACTCTGCAAATAAAACATCATAAGCATGATTGTAGGGATTTCTGCTGTGGTCAATGAAGCGTTTTAGTAGCCAAAGCTACTGTGCATTTGAAATTAATATGGAAGCAATAAAATCAAATCACATTTCTTACAATCTATTTTAATTTCATTGCTATGCTGACATTACAATTTTTTCTACTACATAATTTCAAAGAAAAAAGACAATAAGTTCCACATATAAGAGAAGTTTATGAAGGGAATCAAATTACTAAAAATTTAGAGAGCTCGGAGTGAGGCTTGGCTTAATTTCCTATTCTGCTAAAAGCCAGTGAGTATAGGACCATTGTGGAAATAAATAAGCCACTGAAATATAGAAATCGTTTATTTTCTGAAAGCCATATTTGTCACTAACAGATATTTCATAAAAGAACAATTAGTTTCTCTTCTAAAGAGCTTTAAAGTTGTATTTCCATTTCAGTTCAGTTCAGTCACTCAGTTATCTCAGTTATGTCCAACTCTTTGCGACCCCATGAATTGCATCATGCCAAGCCTCCCTGTCCATCACCAACTCCTGGAGTCCACCCAAACCCATGTCCATTGTTTCAGTGATGCCATCCAACCATCTCACCCTCTGTCATCCCCTTCTCCTCCTGCCCTCAATCTCTCCCAGCATCAGGGTCTTTTCAAGTGAGTCAGCTCTCCACATCAGGTGGCCAAAGTACTGGAGTTTCCGCTTCAACATCAGTCCTTCCAATGAACACCCAGGACTGATTTCCTTTAGGATGGACTGGTTGGATCTCCTTGAAGTCCAAAGGACTCTCAAGAGTCTTCTACAAAACCACAGTTTAAAAGCATAAATTCTTTGGCATTCAGCTTTCTTTATAGTCCAACTCTCACATCCATACATGACTACCGGAAAAACCATAGCCTTGACTAGACGGGCCTTTGTTGGCAAAGCAATGTCTCTGCTTTTTAATATGCTATCTAGGTTTGTCATAACTTTCCTTCTAAGGAGCAAGCGCCTTTTAATTTCATGGCTGCAATCACCATCCACAGTGATTTTGGAGCCCAGAAAAATAAAGTCAGCCACTGTTTCCACTGTTTCCCCATCTATTTGCCATGAAGTGATGGGACCAGATGCCATGATCTTAGTTTTTTGAATATTGAGCTTTAAGCCAACTTTTCACTTTCCTCTTTCACTTCCATCAAGAGGTCTTTAGTTCTTCTTTACTTTCTGCCATAAGGGTGGTGTCATCTGCATACCTGAGGTTATTGATATTTCTCCAAAATTTTGATTTCAGCTTATGCTTCCTCCAGCCTAGCATTTCTCATGATGTACTCTGCATATAAGTGTGGGGCCACCCAAGACGGACGGGTCATGGTGGAGAGGTCTGACAGAATGTGGTCCACTGGAGAAGGGAATGGCAGACCACTTCAGTATTCTTGCCTTGAGAACTCCATGAACAGTATGAAAAGGCAAAATGATAGGATACTAAAAGAGGAACTCCCCAGGTCGGTAAGTGCCCAATATGCTACTGGAGATCAGTGGAGAAATAACTCCAGAAAGAATGAAGGGATGGTGCCAAAGCAAAAACAATACCCAGTTGTGGATGTGACTGGTGATAGAAGGAAGCAAGGTCCAATGCTGTAAAGAGCAATACTGCATAGGAACCTGGAATGTCAGGTCCATGAATCAAGGCAAATTGGAAGTGGTCAAACAGGAGATGGCAAGAGTGAACGTCGACATTCTAGGAATCAGTGAACTAAAATGGACTGGAATGGGTGAATTTAATTCAGATGACCATTATATCTACTACTGCGGGCAGGAGTCCCTTAGGAGAAATGGAGTAGCCATCATGGTCAACAAAAGAGTCCAAAATGCAGTACTTGGATGCAATCTCAAGAATGACAGAATGATCTCTGTTTGGTTCCAAGGCAGACCATTCAATACCACGGTAATCCAAGCCTATGCCCCAACCAGTAACACTGAAGAAGTTGAAGTTGAATGGTTCTATGAAGACCTACAAGACCTTTTAGAACTAACACCCAAAAAAGATTTCCTTTTCATTATAGGGGACTGGAATGCAAAAGTAGGAAGTCAAGAAACACCTGGGGTAACAGGCAAATTTGGCCTTGGAGTATGGAATGAAGCAGGGCAAAGGCTAATAGAGTTTTGCCAAGAGAATGCACTGATCATAGTAAACACCCTCTTCCAACAACACAAGAGAAGACTCTACACGTGGACATCACTAGATGGTCAACAACAAAACCAGATTGATTCTATCCTTTGCAGCCAAAGATGGAGAAGCTCTATGCTGCTGCTGCTGCTAAGTCCCTTCAGTCGTGTCTGACTCTGTGGGACCCCATAGACAGCAGCCCACCAGGCTCCCCCATCCCTGGGATTCTCCAGGCAAGAACACTGGAGTGGGTTGCCATTTCCTTCTCCAATGCATGAAAGTGAAAAGTGAAAGTGAAGTCGCTCAGTTGTGTCCAAATCTTCGTGACCCCATGGACTGCAACCTACCAGGCTCCTGTGTCCATGGGATTTTCCAGGCAAGAGTACTGGAGTGGGGTGCCATTGCCTTCTCCAGGAGAAGCTCTATACAGTCAGCAAAAACAAGACCAGGAGCTGACTGTGGTTCAGATCATGAACTCCTTATTGCCAAATTCAGACTTAAATTGAAGAAAGTGAAGGAAACCTCTAGACCATTCGGGTATGACCTAAATCAAATCCCTTATGATTATACAGTGGAAGTGAGAAATAGATATAAGGGACTAGATCTGATAGACAGAGTATTTCCACTCAGTGCATTTTTAGTTTCTACTTTTGCATAAATAATACATTCTCCTTAATACCAGGCTGTAGTTAAGTTCTTGGGCTTCTCAGGTGGTGCAGTGGTAAGAATTCACCCGACAATGTGGAAGATGCAGGAGACACAGTTTTCAATCCCTGTGTTGGGAAGATCCCCTGGAAAAGGAAATGTCAACCCACTTCAGTATTCTTGCCTGGAGAATCCCATGGGCAGAGGAGTCTTATGGACTACAGTCCATGGGGTTGAAATGAGTCAGACACAACTGAGTGACTAAGCAGGAACATGAGTTAAGTTCTTACACAATTTAAATAATGTTATAAAAACTCCAAAAACTGAATCAATAGAACGAAGCGATAGCAACAAGCATTTTTTAGCCTTTTGAGCACAATAATCTTTTTTCTCTAACTTCAGTTAATCAAATTGGCCATGAATCTAGATCTGGACAGAGGCGATCTACACACAAATTCAGTGTTGATGACTTCGTAGACATCCGGTATCATTTGGTTGGTGCAGGAAAACTGCTACTGTATGCATGGTGGTGGTTTAGTTGCTCAGTTGTGTCTGACTCTTTGCAATCCCATGGAGTGTAGCCTGCCAGGCTCCTCTGTCCATGGGATTTTTCCAGGCGAGAATACTGGAGTGGGTTGCCATTTCTTTCTCCAGGGGATCTTCCCAACCCAGAGACAGAACCTGGGTCTCCTGTATTGCAGGCAGATTCTTTACTGACTGAGCCACCAGGGAAGCCCACTGTATAGCATGCTCCAGACTAAACTCCAACTTAGTTATCAAATTTTCAATGATGTAAAACTATTTAAAGTGGAAAACTTGAGAGGGTTTCCTTCTGCTGGAAGAAAGTCTACTGAGGTATACCACAGTTACTTCCTCTTCTGGAGTGGAGGTCGGAAGATCATACAATCTCAAGAAGATTCTCAAGAGAAAGAAATATCATATGACATCCCTTTAATGGTACAAATGAACTTATAACACAGAAACCGACTCATAGACCGACAGAATGAACTTCTAGTTGCTGGGGAAAGGGATAATTAGGGAGTTTTGGACGGTCACATACATTCTGCTGTGTTTAAATGGTTAACCAACAAGGACCTACTGTGTAGCACAGAGAACTCTGCTCAGTGTTATGTGGCAGCCTGGATGGGAGGGAGTTTGGGGGAGAATGGATACATGTATATGTTCGACTGAATCCCTTCACTGTTCACCTGAAACTCTCACAACATTGCAAATCAGCTACACTCCAATATAAAATAAAAAGGAGAGAAAAAAAGGGGAAAAAGGAAGAGCTCAACATGTCAAGAAAACAGTTTTGCTTCCTCCTGACTATGTCAGTATATGAAGGGCTTTTCTCTTAAGACAGTGGAGGACAGATGCCTTCCCGCCCCATCTGCTCACACTGGAGTACACAGTGTTCTGTGAAAAGGTTTTAGGAACTTTACTCCTTGCTCTTTCACTCAAAAATCACAGCAGAAGGCAGATGAGAAAAACCCATATTGTTACATGTTATCTTTGGATCTGTATTAATTTATAAATAATGACATGTTTGGTACTTTATAATGGCACTTCATTTTCAGATACCAAAATCTGCATTGTTTCCTGTTGCAGGAATAGAAAAATTACCACAACCGTGGTGACTTGACACAGCATGAATGTATTATGTCATGGGCCTGCTGGATGGAGCAAAAGTCAAGATGCCAGCAGCCTGCCTTCCCCTCTGGGACTTCAGAAAGAAACCACTTCTCTGCATTGTCCAGCCTACAGAACTGCTCTGTTCCCTCTCTCATGACCCCTTCTTCCACCCTCAGAGCCAGCACCTCTGCCTGCATCCATGGTCACACAGTTCCTGTAATTTCACTCTCTTCCACTCACCTGAGCCTGGAAAGGTTCTCTGCTTTAAGGATTTGATTGGATAAATCAAGACAATACAGGGCAATGTCCCTATCTCAAAATTATCAACCAAAATCATACCTGAAACGTCCCTTTTTCATGAAATCCATTCATAGGTTTCAGGGTTAGGACACGACACATCTTTGGTGGCCATGGTATTTGTGAAAGCAATGCAAGAATCAACATGTTGACAAAATAAGCTTCAGAGACTTACCCTTGATACATTCAGTTCAGTTCAGCTGCTCAGTCATGTCCAACTCTTTGTGATCCAATGGACTGGAGCACGCCAGGCTTCTCTGTCCATCACCAACTCCCAGAGCCTGCTCAAACTCATGTCCATAGAGCCGGTGATGCCATCTGACCATCTCATCCTCAGTCATCCCCTTCTTCTCCTGTCTTCAATCTTTTCCAGCATTAGAGTCTTTTCCAGTGAGTCAGTTATTCACATCAGGTGGCCCAACTAATGGAGTTTCAGCTTCAGCATCAGTCCTTCCAATGAATATTCAGGACTGATTTCCTTTAGGATGGACTAGTTTGACATCCTTGCAGTCCAAGGGACTCTCAAGAGTCTTCTCCAATACCACAGTTCAAAAGTATCAATTCTTTGGTGCTCAGCTTTCTTTATGGTCCAACTCTCACATCCATACATGACTACTGGAAAAACCATAGCTTTGACTACATGGACCTCTGTTGGCAAAGTAAAGTCTCTGCTTTTTAATATGCTGTCTTAAGCCTGTCATAGTTTTTCTTTCAAGGAGCAAGCGTCTTTTAATTTCATGGCAGCAGTCACCATTTGCAGTGAGTGTGGAGGCCAAGAAAATAAAGTTTCTCACTGTTTCCATTGTTTTCCCATCTATTTGCCATGAAGTGATGGGACCGGATGCCATGATTTTAGTTTTTTGAATGTTGAGTTTTAAGCCAGCTTATTCACTCTCCTCTTTCACTTTCATCAAGAGGCTCTATAGTTCCTCTTCAATTTCTGCCATAATGGTGGTGTCATCTGCATGTCTGAGGTTATTGATATTTTCCCCAAATTTTGATTCTAGCTTGTGCTTCACCCAGCCTGGCATTTCACATGATGTACTCTGCATATAAGTTAAATAAGCAGGTTGACAATATACAGCCTTGACATTCTCCTTCCCCAATTTTGAACCAGCCCATTGTTCCATGTCTGGTTTTAACTATTGCTTCTTGACTTGCATACATATTTCTCAGGAGGCAGTAAGGCATTCTGGTATTCCCATCTCTAAGAATTTTCCACAATTTGTTGTGATCCACACAGTCAAAAGATTTAGCATAGTCAATAAAGCAGAAGTAGATTTTTTCTGGAACTCTCTTGCTTTTGTGATGATCCAACAGATGTTGCCAATTTGATCTCTGGTTCCTCTGCCTTTTCTAAATCCAGCTTGAACATTTGGAAGCTCTTGGTTCATGAACTGTTGAAGCCTGACTTGGAGAATCTTGAGCATTACTTTGCTAGTGTGTGAGATGAGTGCAATTGTGTGGTAGTTTGAACATTCTTTGGCATTGCCTTTCTTTGGGATTGAAATGAAAACTGACCTTTTCCAGTCCTGTGGCCACTGCTGAGTTTTCCAGCTGGCATATTGAGTGCAGCACTTTCACAGCATTCTCTTTTAGAATTTGAAATAGCTCAGCTGGAAATCCTGTGCTGCACAGCATGTGGGATCTTAGTTCCCCAGCCAGGCTTGAACCCACTCCCCCTGCATTGGAAGTGTGGAGTCTTAACCCCTGGACTGCCAGGGCAGTCCCCTTGATACAATAGTGTGGGTTAAAGGAAATATTTCAAAGAGAATTACAGTATGATATTTTAAATTTATTCCTGCACCTTAAAATACAGAAACTAGACAATAAATTATTCTCTAGATAGTTAATTTGAATAAATCCTTTGAGAAATTAAATGCATCGACGTTATTACGACTTATTCCTGATGCACATGTCCACCACCACGGGCCGCTTAGTGACGTGGCCTTTCACGAGTGTCGTCAGGTCACAACTGTGCACCTTCTTGACATGTTTCAAGTCTGGCTTACAGTCATTTGGGACCGCCTTGGAACATTGTTTATGAACACTCAAACCACAATCTAAAGAATTTAAAAAGGAAAAATTCATTATTATTTTCAGAATTTTGAGTGTTCTGGAGTGTTTATTTTGGCAAGACACTTCAACCTGAATTAGGTTTAAAGACTAGCTTTCAGCCAGGAGAGTGAGGGGAATATTCTTCTCATTCTCTCTTTTGAAAAATTTGATTTTAAGTTAGAAGACTAGAATTCCAGCTCATGTTCCATCATTTACTCACTGTATGATCTCAAGAGAATACCAACTCAGACCAAAGTTAATAAGTGTTCAATTAAATGTCTACAAAATGTAATATTATGCCAATTAAAAATTTATCCATTTCTTTAAATTTAAAAAATACATTAGAAAATAATCCAAATTAATCCTGAGATGTTTGTGACCAATCTTCCCTTTGTCAAAAAGATAAGACACCCAATTTTGGGTCTTGTTTGGAGCAAAGATAAAGTAGAAGCTTGTCATTGACTAACTTCAGTTCAGTTCAGTTCAGTCACTCAGTCGTGTCCGACTCTTTGTGACCCCATGAATTGCAGCACGCCAGGCCTCCCTGTCCATCACCAGCTCCCGGAGTTCACTCAAACTCATGTCCATCGAGTCGGTGATGCCATCCAGCCATCTCATCCTCTGTTGTCCCCTTCTCCTCCTGCCCCAATCCCTCCCAGCATCAGGGTCTTTTCCAATGAGTCAACTATTCACATGAGGTGGCCAAAGTATTGGAATTTCAGCTTCAGCATCAGTCCTTCCAATGAACACTCAGGACTGATCTCCTTTAGGATGGATTGACTAAAGACTGAACTAAATGTTGTTGTGAGAAAAGATTTATGAAATCTGTATCATAAGCCTGTTCTCACAATTCAGCTGCTTCCTGACCTTGGAAAAGTCATTTAACCAATACTGCATGTTAAGCTCCTGAAAAGCAAAGATGGATTATTTATGCCGGGTCATGAAAGCCTAAAAAGGTTTAGCTTCTAGAGATAACAGAAAGATAGAGATAACGCACTGAACAGAATTAATCTTTTGAGGGTTTTCTCTGTAAAATGAGAAAACTAGACTCAATAATCTATAAACTAACCCTAAATTAAAGGCTTTATAACTGTAATGAATACGACAGTATCATGTGTGCATGTGTGCTAAGTCACCTAAATCATGTCCGAATCTTTGGGACCCCCATGGACTGTAGCCTGCCAGGCTCCTCTGTCCATGGGATTCTCCAGGCAAGAATAATGAAGTGGGTTTGCCATGCCCTCCTCCAGGGGATCTTTCCAACCCAGGAGCTGAACCCAAGTCTCAAGTCTCCTGTGTCTCCAGCAGGTGGGTTCTTCACCACTAGCATCACCTGGGAAGCCCTGATTGTATCATAAGAAACTTATTCATCACAATGCCAAGATTTAGAGGTAATTTTAGTTATGATCTTGGAGTACAATGAGGTATCAGCATGTTTCTTATCAGGAAAGTGCAACCATGTACTGGAACCACCAGTGTGCTGGGAGCAGGGGCAATGGGACCACTCACAGGCTAGGCTCCTATTCTACCTGCTGGATGCATTTTGATACCCAGCCCCTGGCAGGTGGTGGAGCTGCAGGACTCGGCCCTGGATGACCATGGGGAAATGGTTTGCCTGCCTGTTCAGAATGCCTATCCTAGACTGTTAGTGAGAAGTTAATCTTATATCATGTTTAAGACATTACACTGTTGGTATTCTCTGTTATGACAGCTTAGCCTAATATAATGATTAGAGAAATGAATATTGTAATAATTACTTGTTTTAAGCATTGATATAAGCATTATTATCATTCTTTAAAGCTGCTTTTAAATATGAGATAATTATATGGTGGTCTATCTCAGAACTATTCTTTTTCCAGTAGTCATGTATGGATGAACCATAAATAAGGCTGAGTGCTGAAGAATGGATGCTTTCAAACTGTGCTGTTGGAGAAGACTCTTGAGAGTCCCTTGGACTGCAAGAAGATCAAACCAGTCAGTCCTAACAGAAATCAGCCCTGAAAATTCATTGGAAGGACGGATGTTGAAGGTGAAGCTCCAATCCTCTGGCCACCTGATGCAAAGAGCCAGTTCACTGGAAAAGACTCTGATGCTGTGAAAGATTGAAGGCAGGAGAAAGGGGAGACAGAGGATAAGATGGTCAGTAGGCATCACCTACGCAATGGACATGAATTTGAGCAAACTCTGGGAGATGGTAAAGAACAAGGAAATCTGGCATGCTGCGATCCATGGGTTTGCAAAGAGTAGGACATGACAGCAACTGAACAAAAACAACCATCTCAGGAACCATGAATAGTTATCTCCTCAAAACTCAGTGTCTTACTTATACAAAGAGAAGATGATGAGTTTACACTAGTCCTTCCTTTCTAAGTTATCATGAATCCTTGTCAGCGGCCTACTCCTGCCAGACACCTTGCAGGATGTGGGAAGTGAAGTCACTTCCTGCAGCTCGTACTAATTGAGCCTCCAGATTACCACTGGGTCCCGAGCTATGTGATCAAGCACAAGTCTTAAGAGAATTTCTTAGAACCATTTACAATTTCTGAAGAACTAAAGAAAATGGAAAGTTTTTAAAAAAGTGAATGCTACCATGATGACTGATGGCCCACAGTTCTGCATCATCCCCTTCTGCTAAGGGTGTGTAGGAACTTAAGAATAGTGTAGTTGCCACCCCCTTAATTATTTAAGGTTATATGGCAGTGCAGAAGAGCTACTGCATATGTAACTAAAGCCTCTAATCAGAGCTGAATCAGGTAAGCCATTTAACGGAGACTGGAAAGAGCAGGATGATGCCCTTGGCCTTGAAGACACCAATATGCGGGAGAGAACCCTGTTCTCAAATTCATGTCCACTGAGTCGGTGATGCCATCAAATCAACTCATCCTGTGGATGAGAGGAATGATGGGGAACCCCTAGAAGCCAAGGGTCTCAGCCCCACAGTTTGAACGGGACCCTTGAAGAGAACTCCAAGCCTCCCGTGAGATGATAACAAAGGTCAGAACCATGACTGCATTCTTGTGAGACTCTGGGAGAAGGACCTGCGCTTGGACTCTTGATCAGAACAAACTGGGAGATAATAAGTGTGTGCTGTATAATGTGGCTGCATGCACAGTCACATGTTGTACAGTGGAAAACTAACACAGGATTTTTCACTGGAATAGAGTTCTGCTTTAATAAACAGCCAAGAGATGGGAGCAGCTTGAGAAACAGTTGGTGGAGACTGGAAGAGTATGGGGCGGTGGGGAGGAGAGTGAGAGAGTGAGTCTAGATCACAGGACAGAAGACTTAATCTCACCGTTGGTCGAAACCTGCACAGGGGGCAGTTGCCTGCCAGGGAGAGATCAGAAGAGAGTCAGGAGCATGTTATTGGAAACCAGAAGACAGAGACCCTTGCTGGTCATGGCAGGAAGCTTGACGTCACTGTTTCCTGCAGGAATGTGGAAAGCAGAAACGGCCAGTAGTCATGTCTACCTGGTTACACCCCTATGCTGCAGGTGCTGCCTGGTTTCTTCATTATTCGATCATAAAATGTGAGAGGAGGGGAGGAAGGGAGGAACTTGGTGACAAACTACCAGATTGAAACAAACAGGATTTGGTGATTCTTTTGGGTGTGTATGTGTGTGTGCACATAAGTTTTCTTCTTCTTTTTTTTTTTTTATTGGAGGTGAATTGTTTTACAAACTTGTGTTGGGTTTGATGGCTCTGAATATTCTCAGCTTCTCCAGATGCCAAAATATGCTGAAAATTGGGTGGCTTGAAATCCTAGCATGGGGGCAATCCTAGGTGTGTGACACAAAAGCTTTTCCTCAAATCTTAGAAGGATCAAAACTTCTCACAGAGGGTCTTCTGAAGGGATTAAGAACTTGACTCAGAGATTGCCTCAGCTAAACTGGAGGGTCTCTGGGAATCTGAAGGTGTTTGTTGTTCCCAGGCCTCTCAGCAGGAGGCTGGGAGAGAGAGACCGGCTCAGAAAGATCTGTGAAGTTACCTTTTGTCCCACACAGTGAAGGAATGCATCTGAAATCCATGAGAGTCCTAGAAACTGGTAAGAAAACTGAGCAGCAACTGGGGCAGAGTGAATGCAGAATCAAAGGAGGCTTTGAGAAGCCCTAAATGCTACTGGCAGGGACAGTCCATGAAACTGCTCAGGGACAGACACTACTACCTTTCATGATGAAGGAAAGACTGACCTTTGTTCAGAGGTCAAGAGCCCAGGGCTGGAGTGGACAGCTACGGAGCCTGGCAGTGCACTCCACGCTAGAAGCAAGGTGCAGTGGTTTTCCTTAGTGTTATTCTTCTTATGAAACATTGTGTGCTCCACTCTCTCATCCCTCAAGTGAACCTCAGGTGAACCACGCATAGTTTTAACTGTTCACCTGGTTTCTCCCTATTGTTGTTTAGTTGCTAAGTCATGCCTGACTCTTTCAAAACCCCATGGACTGTAGCCCGCTAGGCTCCTCTGTCCATGGGATTCTCCAGGCAAGAATACTGGAGTGGGTCACTATGCTGTCTTTCAGGGGATCTTTCCAACTCAGGGATGAAACCCATGTCTCCTGCATTGGCAGGCAGGATCTTTACCACTGAGTCACCTGGGAAGCTTTCTCCCTGTAGTGGCTATAATTTTCCCCTCTGTAATGCTCAATTCAGGAGCATTTCTGTAACCATTGTCTGAAAAAGATCAGAGCTGTCTGCTGTCCCAGGACAAACATTATAGGGGTCACAGTCAGAGGACTGAGCAAGGCTCCCACCTGAAGGGCAGCTGAAAACACTTGAGGATGCTCTGGTCACATGGCTGTTATTTAATATGCTACCCATCCTCTGCTTAGCACCTCCCCTCAAATCACTCCTTATTAACAAGCAACTAACATGTTCACTTGGGGAAGGCAATGGCACCCCACTCCAGTACTCTTGCCTGGAAAATCCCATGGACGGAAGAGCCTGGTAGGCTGCGGTCCATGGGGTCACTAAGAGTCGGACACGACTGAAGCGACTTAGCAGCAGCAGCAGCAACATGTTCACTGCAGGTGTGCATGGACTTCTCTCAAATCTAATTAACCATTCTTCCACTACCAAAAAACAACATTTCTGTCACCAGCTCATCCTTGCTACAAAATGTGATGAACCACGAAAGGTCTGAGATTTTGCAAGCTACTGAGCTATGAGATGGTTGGATGGCATCGCTGATTTGATGCACATGAGTTTGAGCAAGCTCCAGGAGTTAGTGATGGACATGGAGCCTTGGTGTGTTGCAGTTGATGGGGTCGCAAAGAGTCGAACACGACTGAGTGACTGAACTGAACTGTTACCCTCTCACAGGTTTACGGATGCCAGCGGAAGATGTTATATTCTTGGGTCAGAGACAGAGGACTTCATATTCACAGCACAGCCAACACCATGAGTATCAGCATTTTGTGACTGAGGTATATGCACACAACAGGCTGTGTCACATGGGGGTCCCTGAGGTTAGGGAACTAAGATATTTTATAAAGGGCAATAGGCTCTTTTACTGACAAACCTAGACAGCTTATTACAAAGCAGAGACATTACTTTGCCAACATAAGTCTGTACAGCCAAAGTTACGGTTTTTCCCGTAGTCATGTATGGATGTGAGAGTTGGACCATAAAGAAGGTTGAGAGTCGAAGAATGATGCTTTCGAACTGTGATGCCGGAGAAGACTTTTGAGAGTTCCTTGGACTGCAAGGAGATCACACCAGTCAATCCTAAAGGAAATCAGTCGTGAATCCTCATTGGAAGGACTGATGCTTAAGCTGAAACTCCAATACTTTGGCCACCTGATGTGAAGAACTGACTCATTGGAAAAGACCCTGATGCTGGGAAAGATTAAAGGCAGGAGGATAAGGGGACAACAGAGGATGAGATGGTCGGATGGCATCACCAACTTGATGGACATGAGTCTAAGCAACGTCCAGGAGATAGTGAAGGATAGGGAAGCCTGGCATGCTGCAGTTCATGGGGTCACAAAGAGTTAGACACAACTTCGAGAATGAACAAAGGCACGCCTCCCCTGGGCCCTGCCCGGAGATATTGTCTCTACCTTCTGAAACTTCCAAAGGGAGGGTAAGAAATTCTCCCCTTGGTTCTGAAGAGAAACACTGTCTGATTTACTAAGTCTGCTTTGTACGTAAACACCCTTGGAGAAACAGTCTGAAACAAAATGCGTGCTCACAAGACAGCATGCAGAGATGCAACATGTCCAAAGAGAAACATCTCCCACTGCACAGCTCCTGCCCTCCTTCCCTGGAACTGGAGGGTCCATTTCGGATACTCTTCAGAGGAAGTATGACAAGGGCAGGTGTGTCTCCTCCACGTGTCACTGGGTCCCACTAATGCCTGACACAACGGTTACTTGTCATTTGAAGGTCATGTCTTCCTCACCTTCATTAGAATGAAACGATTCCTTCCCTGCTACTTGTCCAGCCACACACAGTTCCTGTTACCCTGGAAACCATCCTACTTTGATCCCTGTAGATGCAAAGCCAGCACACGTGCCACAGGCTGCCTGACTTTCTCCTCTCCTCTCAGACGACCGCCTACCTGCTCCACTCCACCAGGACCTTGTTTCTCATACTTGACATCCGACCTCATGCTTTATGTTTATATTTTATCCCCTTTTTCACTGACGACTCTTCCCTCCCAGCTCTGGGCTCCTAGTCCTCCCGGCCTCTCTGATTCAGGTGGACCCAGGCTCCTCCCACCTGGAGCCTCGGCTCAGTGAGAAGCTGCCACCCAGCTCCTTGGGGGCCTGCGAGTGAACATAAACAGCATCACCTCAGTTTGCCATAAACCATGACTTCTTGAATATGACACCCTTCATATTTTTAGCTTTGGGTTTGTGTATAGTTTACTGCTTTTATAATATTAGGCCCTGAGTTATTCATATTTTTCTCTTTTACTTATTATTTCATGATAGAGCACACAGAATACATTTTTCTTAAGCTAATAAGATAATAAAATATAGGACATGATATTTATCATTTTATAACATATTCCTCCATTTCCCAAGCCTACACCTATCTTTTGCAGCTAGTATGTAACTATACATATAAACATAATTTAAAAGACAGTTTTGTGTTTTGAGCTGTTTTGTTCCTCAGTTAAGGGCATGGCCTATCCTGTGAAAATTAATGACTGGTGAAAAAAACTGCAGTGTTCCTAAACAGTGCAGTATATCTTTTTGACGTGAACTTGTTTTTAAAGTATTTTTTAAATTAATTTATTTATTTGGTTGTGCTAGCTCTTTGCCGCCATGTGGGCGTTTCTCTAGTTCGGCGAACAAAGGCTCCTCTCTGCTTGAGGTACGCGGGCTTCTCGTTGCAGGGGCTTCTCTTCTCAGGAGCCTGGCTCTAGCGTGCAGGTGCAGTAGTTGTGGTGCATGGGCTTAGCTGCTCCACAGCACGTGGAACCTTCCCAAACCAGGGATGAAATCCGTGTCTCCTGCACTGGCAGGCAGATTCTTATCCACTGTGCCACCAAGGAAGTCCTTTAAAGTATTTCTTAATGACAGATCATTTGACAGATCAAGCTCATCATCTGGGTTATATTTTAAGGCTTTGAACAGCAGAGAGGAGAGCTGGCTCATTGCCAACATCATCAAAACTGCAGTAAAGGACTTCGGGCAGGTTCTGCAGTGCATGCACTACAGAGTTTAGAGTCAATCCATTAACCCCAAATGGGATGAATGGTTCTCTTACGTGAACATTCTTGCTGTGCTTTTCTGTTATGCTTAATCACTTATATCTTCTTTCACATATCAGAGGAAAAGGAGTATACAATTTGGTCAATTAAATCACACTTAAAGAAGTGATAAAGGAAGTGAAATATAGCCACTGTCCTATCCACATGTGTTTAAAAGCATAAACTTTTTCACCAATAGGACTTTACTTACCTTTTGCTAATTTGCCCGTTTAACATGTACTTCCCCCCTTGAGTAGGGAGGGATAGGGAGGCCTGGCATGCTACAATCCATGGGGTCATAAAGAGTTGGACACCACTTAGGGACTGAACAGCAACAGCAACATCAAATTAACAACGAGTGGCTCTGAATCTCAGAGCCAGAAGGTTTACTTATGAAACCTCTGCCACTATCTTTTCACCATGGTTTATAAGCTAATAGCTCTTACAAGAGTTAATTTATATAGGAATATTACTTTTTACAAAATTTTAAGTTCCAGCATATTTTATTGCCAAATATTATAAAATAAACTAAACACCACCACTCATTATCACCAGATCATGTGACTCTATGATTTGCTGTCATCGTTTATAAGCTGAATATATGAAAAATGAAAAAAAAATTGCCCTTCAGTTGAAAAAACCTTCAGCTTTGAAATCCAAAATAAAGACCAATTGTCAGTCCCATTAATAGAATATTTTGTTTAAAAAGGATGCAGACACATGTGCAAATATCTTTGATACAGCAGACATAGATGAATGAAACAAATATGCATCATCTTATTAGATTACAAATTTCGAGCTAGCTGGTTTTAAGTGATGGGAAGAAGACTAGACAACCAAAAGATCAGAGCAGATGGTGAGGAAACGTAAGCCCTTAATTTTGAGGCTGCCCGATTGCTAGGAAGCCGGGACCGGGGCTGGATCAGTTCAAATGCCGCAACGATCACTATTCCTACCAAGATTCAGCTGTTTTTCTTGAGTAAACGCTCACTGAGTTCAGCATACACTTGGTGAATTTCTATAGATCTGAAAATTTTAATTCAGACCATTTTGCCAGTTCTTTGTTACTTTTATGGAGAAACAAGTGTTTGGAGGTCCTAACTCCTCTCTTTTCCCTAATGTTACTTCAAAACTCAATTTTTAATGTGTCCTTTAATTTCTCAGCACTCTCAACACAACTGGAGACTACTAGTCACTTTTCCCTCTGTTGTTTCCAGAATTCTATGTATTCGTCTAAAATAATGTTTCCAAATTTTTATAGCTAGTCAAAAATGAATAACAGTTTATAAGATAAACTTATTGAGGTAATAATTTATTGTAAATGAGTATGTGCTGTGTATGTGCTGTGCTAAGTTGCTTCACTTAGTCGCTAAGTCGTGACTCACTCTTTGAGACCCTATGAACTGTAGCCCACCAGGCTCCTCCGTCCATGGGGATTCTCCAGGCAAGAATACTGGAGTGGGTTGCCATGCCCTCCTCCAGGAGATCTTTCTAATCCAGGGATCGAACCTGTGTCTCTTATCTCTCCTGCACTGGCAGGTGGGTTCTTTACCACTATTACCACCTACAGAGTATAGTTTTTATGTATTTAGACTACTATAATTTAATAACTCTATTTTGCACAGTGCCTGATATAAAGGGAGTTCAGTATTAATATTTTCATGATGAATTAATTCTCAATAACCCTTCTCCTTAGGAATTATAGAAAATATAAATTGCAAAGTGCCACTTTATGGGAGTAATGCGATGTATTTCAGGATGGAGGAGTTTTGGTTAATAAAGATTAAACATTAGAAATGCAACAAGTCATGACTCAGAAGGCTATGTGCACAAAGCGCTGCATGTAGGTCTGCTTGTCTACATGACCTGCAACTGAGTGAACTAGCACAACACAGTTTCACACCCAACTGAATATCCCTGTGTAATCTATCAGCAGGACCCCCATTATCACTGTTATCACTGTTATCTCATGCACCGTGTATCCCTGTGTAGTCTAGCAGCAAGACTCCCATTATCACTGTTATCACTGTTATCACCATGATCTCATGCACTGAGTATCCCTGTGTAGTCTAGCAGCAGGGCCCCCATTATCACTGTTATCACCATTATCACATGCACTGTGTGTCCCTGTGTAGTCTCAAAGCAGGACTCCCATTATCAATGTTATCACTGTTATCACCATTATCTCATGCACTGAGTATCCCTGTGTAGTCTCACAGCAGGACCCCCATTATCACTGTTATCACTGTTATCACAATTATCTCATGCACTGAGTATCCTTGTGTAGTCTAGCAGCAAGACACCCATTATCACTGTTATCTCATGCACTGAGTATCCCTGTGTAGTCTCACAGCAGGACTCCCATTATCAATGTTATCATCATTATCACACGCACTGTGTATCCCTGTGTAGTCTAGCAGCAAGATTCCCATTCTTATCACCATGATCTCACGCACTGAGTATCCCTATGTAATCTAGAAGCAGGACCCCCATAATCACATGCTTTTCAGGAAAAGTCATCATTTGCAGCTGAATCTCACTCTGCACTTCACAAATGAACCTGATCTGAATTGTGCTAATGGCTATGCTCCAGACACAAAGAGGAAATGAGAAAGTTGTTCTGAACAAAAGTGAACTGGAAGAAACTGTACTGACTCTACTAATTTCAAGTCTAGACAATAATTAAGATGGAGCCAAACTCCAATGGCCTTGATATAATATTATTTCTTAACTTATCTGGCTCCCAAACATTTTAATAACAAAAATGGCTTTAGCTTTATTGAGGTATAATGACATGAAGAAAGTACACATATTTAAAGGGTAAAATTTTATAAGTTGTGACATACATGTGAATCCACAAAACCATAACTACAGTCAACATAATGAACTTATCACCTCCCAAAGCCCCCTTCTGTCCCTTTATAAGCCCTCCCTGACCTGGGAGACCAGTCTATCCTAAAGGAAATCAGTCTTGAATATTCACTGGAAGGACTGATGCTGAAGCTGAAACTCCAATACTTTGGCCACCTGATGTGAAGAGCCAACTCATTGGAAAAGACCCTGATGCTAGGAAAGATTGAGGGCAGAGGACAAGGGGATGACAGAGGATGAGATGGTTGGATGGCATCAGTGACTCGATGGATGTGAGTTTGAGTAAACTCCAGGAGTTGGTGATGCACAGGGAGGCCTGGCGTGCTGCAGGCCATGGGGTCACAAAGAGTTGGACACGACTGAGCGACTGAACTGAACTGAACTGGCCTGGGAAGTGTTAGTGGAGAGTAATACACAGTGTGAAAACACAATGAGATAAGTCAATTGCTCAAATGTAAAATAATAACATAAAGTTATTAGAAATCAGCAATGGATTGCTTTTCTCCTTTTATTAATCTTGAATGGATAAACTCTAAGTACAACATAAATCCTATAAGCCACTAACAAAGCGTGCTGATTTAGGTGACATAAAATACAACGGTTAAATTCCCTTCATGTATTGAGTACACAGTGCTTACAAATAAATAAGAAAACAACAAGAAGAAAAGAGGAACATGTTCAAAAGGGTAGAGAAAGGCGAGCGAAAGGATACGCCAGTGTCATTTCAAGTTGCTCAACCTCATGCACAATATGAGAAATGCATCCTGAAAATGGCCAGTGCACACGTTTCTCCAGGTATCCAAGTGGACAGAGATGATTCCGGTCCACAAAAAGCAAAATAGAATGTAGGAAGAACAAGGACAGACCCAATACACATCTGTTTTCAAAATAGAAATGGAATGTCCTTGTGCAGGAACTGAAGAGGGGAAGAAAGTGAGAGAAGTCACAGGGGAAGGAATCCAGGCTGGGGTGGGGGAAGGCAGGAGCTTATGCAGGAGGCCGGGGAGGAAACCCTCCCTGTGGGAAGGAGGCTGGGCTGTTACTCTTGCTCCCAGATGTAGGCACTCGGGCATCTTCTTGTGCATATCATATGTCTGTTTCATCCTTTATTACACCCTTTATTAAAAGTAGAAGTTTATCTAGTCCCTCTTCCTTACTTGCCACTGGTACCTCATATGCTTTCCTGGAGAATCTTCCAGACCAGCACCAGGAGAGCCAGCTCACCCTATGATGGTTGGTCATTACCCTACGGGTGGGACGTTCAGGTTGTGGATCTGGTTTTCTTCATCGTGCTCCAGGGTTAGCGTGGTTCTCTAACCTCAAGTCTTATAGAAACTCCTAGCCATCAAATCTCTTCACAAGTTCGTCATCTCCAGTCTTTCTGCAGAATTTTTCTTTTTGGAGCCTCTCATTCTAAACTTCAACTCTTACATCATTTTTCATATTTTCAGCCCTTTCTGTATAGGCTGTATTCTGATGGTACTCTCAGATACACTACTTCCAATTACATGTTTTATCTTTATTTTTATCTGTTCTATTATTCAGTTGGCTAATTGATTATAAGCTTAAACATATTCATGCTTTATTCATTTTTGAACTTCTGTTGAGTTATTTTGCAAATCCACAATTTTTTATACCACTTCTTGTTCTTGCCTTACATTTTGTACCACCTTATTAAAAAAAATAATTTAAAATAGTCGTGGATTGTTCTTTAATCTTCACAGTGTGTTTTCCCTTATGATGGTTTATTTGCTCAAATGGCTTATCCTTCTGATAAAAATATTCTTCTCTGAGATGATCTTACTGAGAGTCTGCTGTGCTCTGGAGCATGGGGGTATCTCTGGAGACTCGGTCCACAGCGCTGGCCTCTGCTGGGTGCAGTGACTTTCTCCAGTTCCAACCCCTTTGCATTTTTTAATTTTAATTTCTCTGGTTGGGGTACCAGTACCACAGTGGCTGCACAAAGTCAAAACCAAACCCCACAGGAGGCAGAAGACTTCTGTTCTAATGTATTTCAGCTGATGTGTATCATGGCTATGAGGGGACTTGAATACTGTAACATTATGTCTGATGTTATTTAATAAAAAGCATATATATAAACATATATACTTATATCAAATCTGAGCATCAGAGAATGCTCCCTGAAAATTAAGTTTGAAGAAATTTGAGATGAAAGCAACTAGTCCAAGGTAAGAGTTTGAGTGCTAAATCTTCATGAGAAGTTAGATTACATATAATTTTCAATTTTTGTTCCTTGAAGTGGCTCAGATTTTAGGCAGAAGATGAACCCTGATCTCCTAATGCACGGCTATTATACTATGTGGGTGAGTTCTTCCTATTAAGCATAGATATGAAGGTTGAACTATAAAGTAATCCTATATCCCAAAAGACTTCATTTACAAGGTGGGAAGTAGTGACAGAAAAGTCTATTAGCTGTAGCTTTCAGTTGTTAAAGTGTCTAGAATTCATTGTGATTTCAAATTGTGAGATGCTAAGAGATTTGAAATAAAATTTCATAATATTGAAAGGTTAGCAGATAAACAGCCGTGGATGCTTATCTGTGTTTATTAAACGTGGGTAGAATATTAAAGTTTTTGATTTCTTCTATATTCAAGGTTTTCCAGATTTTTACTGACTTCACTCAGCATTATTCAAAACCTAGATAAAAGCAGGGGTCCCTGCTTTTAAAAAAAAGCAGGACGAGACAGGTCCCTGAAGGGAATGTGCAGGGAGTGTTCCACATGGTTGTCATCATGGTGAATAAAGCATAGCTGTGGACTAGTCAGGGTTAGGAAACATTCCTAGTGAGGAAATTACACTAATTATTGATATACTTCAAATGCTGAGGGTTGAAGGGACAAGAGAGGTGATAACATAAATATTAGAGTCACTTTTAAAGAAATACTTCATTTGTATTTTTGGCAAGAATTCCCCAAAAGAGCAGGTCTACATTTTTACACTTCTGACTATAAAACAACCCTATCTCGTCCTGGGCATTGCAAACTTCCCTCACAGCTGAGGCTTCCAGTTGAACACTTTATCCTTAATGCCTGGCTTTTCCCTCCTGTTCAGTCCCGTGAAGCTGTAAACTGTTTTCCCAGATGTGACCTGTGCACTCCAGCCTCAGAATCACCTGCGGTGGAAGGAGCGATGCCCCAGTGTCCCAGGCATCACCCCAGAGCGAGTGAGTCAGGTGCTCTGGGCTGAGCCTCGTCTCTGCCCATGAACAACCCCCATGTGCCCCCACTTGCTGTGGTTCTGAGAGGCACAGACACCCCTCCAACCCTGTACCTGCCAAGAGCATCGCATGGCTCAGAGGCAGGGGGCCAGAAGGAGGGGAACTGGTTCCCCTGGCCTCACCCCAAGCAAGACAGGTCAGGGCTGTAGGCACAGCAGGCTCTGCAAAGCTGCCCACCACCTCACTCAGCCACATGGGCTCTGTGGGTGGCCCGGGCAAGGGGCACCCTGAACACCACAACCTACCCCAGAACATAAGTTCTCTGTTGCAAGGAACACACACATCTGACACGCTGATGCAAGCAATAGCATATATTGAGAAATTTTCTTCTCGTTTAACTTTCTAAATACATATGAGATGGCTGCCCTTATACAGATGCTACTGATATGGGACCCCAGGCTTAGACGAAAAGGAACTGGTTTTGCCATACTGAAAGTTATTTTAAAGTTTTACCGTGGAAGCTAACTAGTGGCGGGTATGCCATTTAGGAATCCATATTGTCGATGTTTAGATTGTGGTCAGTGGCTGTGGACTGAGGTTGCTGTGGGGAGTTAGCGTCAGTGTCCTGCCACCGAGCCCCCTCCCCGTCCACACACTGGACGAGGACAGCTCAGCGAGTCCAGGCGGTGCGCCTTCACTTCCTTTTCTTATTCTATTAATAGCTAATGCTTATATTATGATTGTGAAAGCAATAGAAGTTAAGTTTACCGTAATAAAATTATTACCATTTCCTTCTCCAATGCATGAAAGTGAAAAGTGAAAGTGAAGTCACTCAGTCGTGTCCGACTCTTTGCGACCCCCTGGACTGCAGCCTACCAGGCTCCTCCATCCATCCATGGGATTTCCCAGGCAAGAGTACTGGAGCGGGTTGCCATTGCCTTCTCCGAATTAATTAATAATTGGTACGAATTATTTCCATGTAAAACTAAAGGCAATCAAAATTATCATTTGTAACAGACAAAATGAAAGAAATACACAATTTGGCTTTGCACGTGTTTCTCTATCTTACCTGCTGGTTTACAGGAAAGTTTCTGTTGATTTTTTTAATCTGCAAAAATAAACAAAGAAAAGTGAGGTCAGCAAAGATAATGTAATACAAGAACCCCAGGTTTATGGGACTCTCTTCTTAGTGAGTAAACTATATTGTTGACATACTAAAATCATTGCATATCAAGCACCAATTAGGAATTTTTTTTTAATTCTGACGGTCAAAAGTGTCCCAAATTTCATATACAAACATTTCAGAAATATTTCAACTTAATCATATTCTCTTGATGAGAAATGAAAAGCCTCTGATCCCACACAATCTACCGAGAATGTACAGCATAACTTTTGGTAACTTCTTTCATTATTCACTTTCACTTCATATTATATTTGTTTTAACAGATAAGAGAACAGAGGGGATGGAATATTCAGACACTATAGGACACTGTATATTATCAAGATAGTTTCAGTCAGGATTACCCATAAAATAAACATTTAAGACCATTTATTGAGTGAACTGGAGAAGGAAAAGGCAGCCCACTCCAGTATTCTTGCCTGGAGAATCCCAGGGTCAGAGAAGCCTGGTGGGCGGGCTGCAGTCCATGGGGTCGCAAGAGTCGGACACGACTTAGTGACTACGCTGCCACCACCACCGTTGAGTGAAACATCATAAAAATTTAAAATAAATCTGCTGAGTTTCCTCTGTATCAAGTCATGTAAACAAACTTTAAAGACCAAATGAAAAACGATTATCAGATTTAGACAAATGACCTTATAACACATGAAATCTTTGTTCAACAGAACTTTTACTAATTAAAACCTTCTTTTTCACTGGTTTTCTAGAGAAACTTAAATGATGCTGTCTGTATGCTATAATCTGACATCAGACTAAACACAGACTGTTTTCACTTAGAAAATGTTCTGTTGAATTGCTTTGTTTTTCCTTGTTTTAGTGTTAGTTTACCTTTGTCTTACTGACAAACATGAATTAAGAGGAGATATAAGGAGGCACAAACTTGCAGAAGTGAAATGGCCCGTGGATGAGAACAGACTCACTGGTGGAGACATGTCATTTAAAATATGAAAAAAAAAAAAAAAAAAAAAGCTGACAATTTGAGAATGTTTGTGTGATTCCTCAGGGTCATGTACAAGAAGCATATCTTTCTTGCTCTGCTCAATTGTACCCTACTCTTTGCGACCCCATGGACTATAGCCGCCAGGCTCCTCTGTCCACAGGATTCTCCAGGCAAAGAATACTGGAGTGGGTTGCCATGTCCTCCTCCAGGGGATCTTCCCAAACCAGGGATTGAATCCAGATCTCTTGCATTGGATTCTTTACCGTCTGAGCCACCAGGGAAGCCCAAGAAAACTGGAGTGGGTAGCCTATCCCTTCTCCAGGGGATCTTCCCAACCTAGGAATCAAACTGGGGGTCTCCTGCATTGCAGGTGGATTCTTTACCAGCTGAGCTACCAGGGAAGCAGGTTGCTCTAATTGTTTCAAAGTATTTTCTGCTCTGATGAGGAGTCAACCAAGGAAAGTCTCTAGAAGTAAAGATGCTTTCAACCAAAGTCAGGATGGTTTGAAGATGGAGACAGAAGAGCAGGTCCCTAAATGCGTTTTACCAATCAATCAAAAACCCACATTGAACACTTTGTGGAACAATACTTGTTACCATTTTTTAAAAAATAAAATTCCACCAATATATTTTTAAATTTTTAATTGGAGGATAATTGCACTACAATGTGTTGGTTTCTACTGTATAGCATTGTGAATCCACCATCTGTATACATATACGACCTCCCTGCCCCACCCCCACCCCAGCCCTCCAGGTCATCACTGAGCCCTGAGTTGAGCTCCCTATGCTGTACAGCAGCTTCCCACTAGCTCCCTATTTTACATGTCCACTAACATTTTATGTCGACCGTTGGCTCTGAGTGCATACTATACAGTATTGTATTTTAAGTTCCTCCAACATGTAATTTTAGCTCTATGAATGACATAAAATGTATGATTGAAGTTAAATCAATGATACTTCTTTGCATAGTATTTACTTAAAACAACATTCAACAAATATTGTTTTTCAAAATCAAGTCTATGCCATCAAATGTACTTAAAATCGGGTCCTCCAGATTTATTTAAAGGAGGTGTACTTACACTCTCCTTCTAAAAATGACTTAGTAACTTCAAGGTATTTGAATATGAAATGCATATAAATCAGTAGTCATCCTAAATTTTAAACTAGACAAATAAATACATTTTAAACAAAATACATTTCATTAAAAAATAAAATTCATAATAATTAGCCTAATATGAAATCATGGGCTTCCCTGGTGGCTCAGTGGTGAAGAATCTGCCTGCCAATGCAGAAGACGGGGGTTCTACTCCCTAGGTCAGGAAGATCCCCTGGAGGAGGAAATGGCAACCCACTCCAGTATTCTTGCCTGGGAAATCCCATGGACAGAGGAGTCTGGCAGGCCACAGTCCATGGAGTCACAGAGTCAGACACAACTGAGCCACTAAATGACAAATATGAAATCTACAGATCCATTTCTGAATGTCAAATTTCTTCTAAATTAAAATATTATACTGTGGTATTATTCTAGGGTGACTGTTTTTAGGCCTTTAAGGGCCTGTGGAGAATAAATGGTTGAATGCAACCAGAGGTATTTAATGTCAGGGGCTATTTCAATGCATTACAGAGTTACAATCATTGAGACAGGGTTTTACACTGCAAAAGTAAATGTGACAATGAATTTTGATAGAAAATTAAAACTGAATATAAAATGCATATTACTGAGTTAACAATAAAGATTGTATTAAATATGAATGGAGAACAACACTTTAAAAAGTGGTTAATTACTTGAAAAACAATGTCTCACCTGCCAACTCCCAAAACAGCCCATATTTAGCCTATAGATTTAGGGCGGCTTGGGGTGGCCTGAGGCACGCCAACCTTCCTATTGCTAGCAATAGAAGCAGAAAGATAAACCTAGCAGCAGCACTTTTTGTGAAGACTTCTGAGAGGCCCCTGTACAAGTGTGGCTGAGATTCTGGATGTGAGTGGCTCAGAGGCAGGAGCGGACCCTCCGCAGTCACTAGCGGGCTCAGGGGGGTGTCCACTAATCGCTTAGATGGGACCAGGTGGACCGAAGGAGAAGCAGAGCTTCTGCTTTCTCCTGTGATAACTTGGGCAGCACTTGTGATGGGTAGGGCTTCAAATGCAACACAGGTCTCTACCTCAATATGTGTGCTGAAGTCTGGATCTGAAAACCTATGAACACAGACAAGGGTTTTGTAAATTTGTGCTGAGGGAGAAGCTGGGAGAAGTCATTATCCCTGCATAGACCTGCCCCCCGGCCTGGTTGTGGGGGGTGCATTTTTGGGGCAGAAGGAATAGAAACAAAGAGAACCTCATGGAAACTCCAAGCCAGCCTGAACTGGGCTGCATTAGGACATCAGTCATAGTTTACAAGACCAAAGAATGTTCATATTCTTAGATTCTTCTCCTAGACGCCTATGGTGGTTTGGTGGTTTCATTGCTTAGTCATATCCAACTCTTGAGACCCCATGGACTATAGCCCAGGGATTCTCCAGCAAGAATACTGGAGTGGACTGCCATTTCCTTCTCCAGGGGATCTTCCCGACCCAAGGATTGAACCTGAGTGTCCTGCTTTGGCAGGTGGATTCTTTCACTGCTGAGCCACCAGGGAAGACCCCTAGACCCCTATATTAAGGTATAATTAGTGAATTAGCAACATTTTCACTGACTAATATGCCAGAAATTCATAGGGCACTATTACATTAATGATGCATTTTAAATGATGTGCATTTCAAATAATACTCTATTCATTAATTTTAATTAAATGAATAGCAAAGTATCTATTAGTCCATTATATATAGGTGATTTCAGAATATAATTACTATCATAGGAAAATGCTCAGGATTATATGTTAACTGAACAAAGGTTAATACCATCTACACAAGAAGATGGTCATTTTCTTTTATGTACAGTGTCCTGGCCATGGGCTGGGTTGCAGGCACTGGGCACCTGGGTTTCAGGCGTGTGGGGGTGTTTGATTGGCCCCCATTGGTCACAGGTGAAGAGGGCAGGTTCTATCATTGTGGAGTCATTAGTCAGGCTTCCTATGGAGGGGACACGCAGTGTTTATAGTTAGAGCCTGGACCCTCAGGACGCCTGCGGTCACCTCTGCTCCCTCAAGCTTGGCTTCTGAGAGACATTCGTCAAGCAATAGCAAACTGAAAGTGATTGCTGTATGATTTCTGCTGGCCCTTCGTCTGCACTGAGCTCACCGTGTGCCTCCTCTTCCACATGACGCCTGGTGCTGAGAGTGGGAACATCTCCCCCCGCCCCCCAGGACTGATCAGAGCCCTCAGTGAATGTCTGGAAGCAGGTGGTCCCCTGCGAGAGTCACAGGTGAAGGGAGGGGCCTGGTGCAGGGAACAAGCAGCGGCTGGTGAGTGGTCCATGTGTCTGAGCGCTCAGGCTTCTCGTAACACGCTGTCCATGGTTCACCAGGTGTGGCCTCCCCCTTCAGGGCCTGAGTGCTCACTGGGTGTCCAGTGGTTCATCTAGTGAGCAGGTTCTCTGCCGGCCGGTGTCCTCTGCCCTTGACATGCACTGGACAGCGTGTGTCCCCACACCCCTGTGGGGTCTCCAACAGCTCTGGGCCCAGGAGGGTCAGTTCCTGAAGCCAGCCTCAGGAGGGCGGGAGAAGGGTCGGTGGGTCGGGGCAAGGCCCTGGGCACTCCCTGGGGGCTTTGAGGCCCCTGGAAAGTGGGAGACTGGGGAGCTTGGGCTGCAAGAAAAGAGAAAGACTGAGGCCCAAAGGGAACGAACTAAGGCCCAGCAGGCAGAGTCTGGCTGGCTAGGGGGCAGCTCCTTGGAAACTTCCCAGGAAAACTGCCCATTTGCTTACGACTACAATTGTCAGTTAACATCAAATCAAAGCAAAGGGTCTGGATTGTGCAACAAAATTACCAGCTAATTTTTTCCAACGTAAAAATTCGTTGAAACTTCCCTGGTGTTTCAGTGGTTGGACTTTTCCTTCTAATGCAGGGGTTGTGGGTTCAATCCCTGGTGGGGGAGCTAAGATCCCACATGCCTTTTGGCCAAAAAAAACCAGAACATAAAACAGAAGCAATATCGTAACAAATTCAATGAAGACTTAACAAATGGTTCACATCAAAAAAATCTTTAAATTAAAAAAAATTGTTTAAAAGCTTTTTTGGTGAGCAGCTTTCTACCAGATAAAGTAGGTTAGTTATTTTATTGAAATCCCTCCAACACAACTTGCCAAAATAAACTCTAATCATGTAAAAGGAACAGTATGATTAAGAAAATACACTCGTAGTATAATGCTAGACTTCCCCTTGCTCTTATCCTGACTTGACTTACTGTCCCTGCCCTGTCTGATCCCACTCTCCATGGCCCACATCAGGTTGATGCCTGCACGACTGAAGTTCGTATTTGATGTGTGAGGAGAAACAGTGGTGAAAACAAGACACTGCGCAAAAGTGCATCCAAGGACTCGGGAACGCCAGCTGCTACAGAAGGAAGAAAACGTCTCCCTCGGTGACACCACGCCTGTCAGAATCTCACTCAGCAACCTCTGATCACAGCTTCAGGCCTTTCTGGTAAATCTCTTTTCTGTTAGGCTTTATTTTGTTATGACTTTCAATTCACCTACGAGCTTTGTTGAGTCTTTCTAAGGCGGCAGACACAATAGAAGTTTTTCCTTCAGTTCTTCACAACCAACAGTATGATGGAAAAAAATTCTCTTTTCAGCTTGCAAGTGTTTGCCATCTAAAATAGCAGAACTCTATGGATTAAACATGACTCCCAAATGACCCTTTTTTCTTGGCTCCTGCAGGTAAATGGGGAAAATGTAGGAAGATGGCTGAAATACAGCCTGCAGGAACTCAAATGACTGATGAGATGTGTGTGTGTGTGTGTGTGTGTATATGTGTGAATCCTGAAGGACTGTGATCATTCCACAAAAATCACAGGGCGGCTGGTTGTTCATGCATTTTTTTAGAATTAATATGTTTTAAATATTAAACAGTGTAGTAGATACTGTCAGTTATCTGACTCAAAAGCCATTTACAGTCTTCTCTTCTTGGTCATCCCACCATAAACAGTACAAAAGGTAGAGACTAGCCACCCATCCCCAGAATTGTCATGGGGCTGAGTCAGGAGGAGAAGTGAGCATTATTAGTCTAGTAAAGAGTTTCTGGAAAATTTTATCTTATCTTGATAAAAAAAAAAAAGGAGCGATATAGCTGGCACTATGTATCCTTCTTCCCTTTCTTTCCTGTTCTGAACACTGAAGTGATGTTTGGAACTGTTGCAACCCTTCTGTGATCATGAGGCAGCAAACTCAAGGTAAAAGCCAACACTCTAAGAGTAGTGGGTAATAGTAGCAATAATGTGTGTGGACAGAGGAAGGGTTCTGGGTGGATGGTAGCTTCCAAGAAATGCTGCCATCCGTGACTCTCTTCATTTGGGAAAAAAACCCACTATTTACTCCTTTGAGGTCTCTCTAACTTGTTATTGAGAGCATTCTCATTGATAAAAACATTTGGGGAAGAGAGTCTATCCTTTTTCTCATAATCAAATATGATTATGTGTTTTGAAAATCTCACATATACAACCATACATCCTCATTTAATATCACTGATTTTCAGTGATCCTTTAAGAATAGAAGCATATTGCATAAGTATTTGTATTTATCTATATGCAAACACCTATGTCAAAGCCTTTGACTGTGTGGATCACAATAAACTATGGAAAATTCTGAAAGAGATGGGAATACCAGACCACCTGATCTGCCTCTTCAGAAATTTGTATGCAGGTCAGGAAGCAACAGTTAGAACTGGACATGGAACAACAGACTGGTTCCAAATAGGAAAAGGAGTTCATCAAGGCTGTATATTGTCACCCTGTTTATTTAACTTATATGCAGAGTACACCATGAGAAACGCTGGACTGGAAGAAACACAAGCTGGAATCAAGATTGCCAGGAGAAATATCAATAACCTCAGATATGCAGATGACACCACCCTTATGGCAGAAAGTGAAGAGGAACTCAAAAGCCTCTTGATGAAAGTGAAAATGGAGAGTGAAAAAGTTGGCTTAAAGCTCAACATTCAGAAAATGAAGATCATGGCATCCGGTCCCACCACTTCATGGGAAATAGATGGGGAAACAGTGGAAACAGTGTCAGACTTTATTTTTGGGGGCTCCAAAATCACTGCAGATGGTGACTTCAGCCATGAAAGTAAAAGACGCTTACTGCTTGGAAGGAAAGTTATGACCAACCTAGATAGCATATTCAAAAGTAGAGACATTACTTTGCCAACAAAGGTTCATCTAGTCAAGGCTATGGTTTTTCCTGTGGTCATGTATGGATGTGAGAATTGGACTGTGAAGAAGGCTGAGTGCCGAAGAATTGATGCTTTTGAACTGTGGTGTTGGAGAAGACTCTTGAGACTCCCTTGGACTGCAAGGAGATCCAACCAGTCCATTCTGAAGGAGATCAGCCCTGGGATTTCTTTGGAAGGACTGATGCTAAAGCTGAAACTCCAGTACTTTGGTCACCTCATGTGAAGAGTTGACTCATTGGAAAAGACCCTGATGCTGGGAGGGATTGGGGGCAGGAGGAGAAGGGGACGACAGAGGATGAGATGGCTGGATGGCATCACTGACTCGATGGACGTGAGTCTCAGTGAACTCCAGGAGTTGGTAATGGACAGGGAGGTCTGGCGTGCTGCGATTCATGGGGTCACAAAGGGTCAGACACAACTGAGCGACTGATCTGATCTGATATGCAAACACACACACATAAGTGATATATTTCAAGTACCACACTCCATTCTGATAAAGGGAACACATGCATAGGACATATGTGGAAGAATTTAGACCAGAAGAGATTCCTTTGTGTTAACAGGTAACCTTAGTAGAAAGTCGCATGAAATTCTCTCTGTTTATCAATCGGGATCTATTTCAGTGCTTGAGCAGTAAAAAGTGATTGGAAAGGTTAGATTCATGAAATGCTGGCTGAGAGAGAGCTCTGCCTTTTATTTGCTTCCCTCTGTCTCTTTTAAAGATGAGGGACTGAGGGGTAGGTCTTCGGTTGCCAGAAATCAGAGCTGCTTAATGGTCTAGTCAGCACTAGACATTTATTTTAGCTCAGCTTGTCCTGTGTGATTCACATTCTGGTATCCACACAGCCATTCTTCAGAAGATGAAGAATCTCAAATGACAACTGGACAAAACAGAGATGTGCAGCGTCACACATGATGAGTGAATCTATATGGCCATTTATCAGCAGTTTTGGATTAAATCATGAAATTTAGAGTGCCGCTGCAGAAAGGAGAAGTGCAACTGTTTCAGCATCATTTCAGGGCCAGAATGGCTGAAGCACTTCTTCATTTAGCCCTTGCAGAGACTGAGGCTAACAGCATTCATTTAAGAAGAGGAGCTTGAAGTCCAGCTCAGAGCTGGTGCAGGGAGACCTGGGCTCCACACCGAGTCCCCTGACACCGCATCCCAGCTTCTCCCCGGCAAAAATATCACTGCATAGGCAATCGGCTTGAATCCCCTTTGCCTGATCACAGGAGAGTGTGTTTGAAGTTATGCGTCCATGGGTCCTTTCATGGTCCCTCCCTGGGTCCTCCTTCACACCCGTCCTGTCCTTCTCCCTCCCCTGTATGTGATATTCACAGGCCTCCAGCCATGCCCACTGAGGCTGTGAGAAACACATACCCTCCCTTGCCACCCGAACACAGCCCCCGTCCAGGTGCTTTAGCTCAACAGTTATTGCACAACTTTTATTGTGATATTCTTACAAGTGAATTATTCTGAAAAGATCTGCTGCTGCTGCTAAGTCACTTCAGTCATGTCCGACTCTGAGACCCCACAGACAGCAGCCCACCAGGCTCTGCCATCCCTGGGATTCTCCAGGCAAGAACACTGGAGTGGGTTGCCATTTCCTTCTCCAGTTCATGAAAGTGAAAAGTGAAAGGGAAGTCGCTCAGTCGTGTCTGACTCTTCGCGACCCCATGGACTGAAGCCTACCAGGCTCCTCCACCCATGGGCTTTTCCAGGCAAGAGTACTGGAGTGGGTTGCCATTGCTTTCTAGGGGCTCAAATAATATTGTAGACTGCTTTGCAAGTGGACAAACTAGTAAACATATAGATGTATAGATATATAGGTAGACAAATGCATATATGTACATGGATTATAGATGCTGATGGATGCATGATATATATATATAGAGAGAGAGACTGTATAGAGATATGAAATGTAAGGTAGATAGATGCATATATACATATATAAAAATATAGGTGGATGATATATATATACAGATATTTAGTGTTTACATGTTAAATATATATTTTCAGTTATTTAACTAATGTAGATGTTACAATGTTTGTGAATGGAAACTTAGGTGTAAATACTGTTGTACTGATACACTGGACTAAAACACTCAAGATAGAGTGGCTTTCTTTGAGCAAGTATAATCCACTTTAATAATAGCTCTTATGGTGGGTGTGCAGTGGTCCATTCCTAGCAGAACACCAAACAGCTGATGGAATTAACTTGTATACTGAAGAGGTTCACTGAGGCAGGCGGAGGAGCTTTCCAAGCATTCCTGGAACCACTACTTACATTGTGCTTTGTGAGGCTGGAAATGTTGGTGGCTATTGCTTGTAGCCACTCCCCGCAGTCCTCTGCGGAGAGGCACTGGATGACCCCGCTGCAGACCCCGTCCACTGCGGTGACTTGGAAGGCGTTCTGCCTGCAGAGACGTCAGAGCAAATCAGACCAAGACATCATCTCGGGTGTCTGTGTGCAACTTGAGATAGCTGTCTGCTCAAAAGCTCTTCTTGCAGACCACATAAATGCAGCTTCAAATTCCTCTTTCCTTATATCTTAAAAAATCTGTTATTACACGGAACACTAAAGATAAACCCAGCTTCCCAGCTGGCACTAGTGGTAAAGAACCTACCTGCCAAGGCAGGAGCCATAAGAGACATGGGTTCGATCCCTGCGTTGGGAAAATCCCCTGGAGGAGGGCATGCAACCCACTTCAGTACTCATGCATGGAGCATCCCATGGACAGAGGAGCCTGGTGGGCTACAGTCCATAGCGTTGCAAAGAGCTGGACATGACTAAGCAATTTAGCACACATGCATACAAATATGAACCCAGATGACACACAATTTTGAATTACTCAAAGCTTCTTGAGAAACAGATAAGTTTGGAGAAACTTGGAGACGTACAATATATTATGTAAATGGAAGCATGTCAAACACCTTTGGGAGGGATTCTCCCTGTTCCCTGAATATCACAAAGTTATGCATAGATGTTTATCCATTATTTTGGCTACCATTTCCTCTTGACATTTTTCAGTGCATTTCTGATGGAAAGATCGCACGAAAACCCCGCACCCAGATACCAAGCATCATTTAAAACTCTCATGCTGTCATGAGCTGAAGCACTTTCCCAGCTGTTTGTCTTCTCAGGGATGGTTTTGGACAAGGGTCCACAGTTCTTCACATCTAAATATTCACGCTGTAAATTTATGTAGATGTTTGCATTTCAATAACAACCACGATCTCCTTAAAAGTGCTCTGGCCAGCCTGAATATCTCTATTGTCTTTTCTTGAGTTTTTGTTGTTGTTAGAGAAAATTAAATAATGCCATTCTAAGTTGTTTACAAAAGTGCTGTAGAGTTTAAAGCAGCTTTCCGCAGCTTTAATTACTTACTTTTATTTTTCTGTTTCAAGTTCTTGCATGTTTCAATATAAGCTTAATGGAGAGGAATAGATAAAAATCCCAAAATGAATGGAAAGTAGCCAAATGCCTCATGCTTGAAAATTACTCTGTGGTGCAACACAATACACTTCAGAAAATGCACAAACTATCTTTAAATCCCAGCCAGTTTTGAAGCAATAGACAAATGATGTAGTTCAGCATTCCAAAGGCTATGTAAATAGTGTACATTTATATGTTTTTCTCCAATTAAATTGCTTTTTGTCTCTTCTGAATTTTGTTATGTAGGTGTTTGTGGATATTAAACATATTTCAATTTCAAAAATAAAGACACTCCAGCCGGCAATTATCTGGCCCAGCTTCATCATGAGGCTGGTGTCTCTCTCCTGTCCCATGAGACTGGTCCAGACCTCAGAACCGGACACGCTCCAGAGACTTTAACACTGAAGGCCCTTTGCATCCACATTATTACTATTTTTAGAGACACTTGTTCTGATAAACTTGACCAAGCATTTTCAACTGATTATGGGAAAGTGTTCAAATATTCTTTTTTATTTGCTCTGAAAAACACATAAAAAGTCTGAGAGGGGGCAACTATTGTCTGTCTCTTTGAAATAATATTCTTTTGAATTTGTGAAAAGAAAAAAACATGCACAGCACAAAAAGAATACTGTAACTTCCCGTGACTTTCTCAACTTTAATTCTGATATTCACTAGTGAGTAAGACATTTAAGATATGCAGTCAGAAGCTCAACTATCCATGGAAAATGAGAACTAATTTGAGTTAGCAACAACGTTTCTTTCTGCTTTTTGATTATCGTAACCATTGCTTCATGTACCAGAAATTAAAGCATGTCTTGAACATATTTGTCCTCTCTGCTGTAAACGAGTCATGGCAGCTGGGTATTTTTAGCTGATTAGAGTTGATGCACTTGGAGGAAACCCACAACCCATGCAATCGCACATGGCACACAGTCTCCACAGTCATTTGCAAGGACTAGCCTTTATAAACCCAGGCTTATACACTACTATATACCAATTGTACATTCTGTTTCCACTTTTCAGGTTATTTGTCAGAAGCCCTTTCATGAATATAAGTGAAATATTTCAATAGTTTCTTTGATTACACACAACCTCTTACAAAATAAACAGGTCATCAAGAATTAGCCTGGGCCCTGTTTCTACTTCTGCTATTGAATAAATAAGAGCACTGGCACATTAGTCCACTTAGTTGTGCCCCGATTTCCCCTAACAGAGAATGAGGAAAACATACTTTACAGATTCAACAAATATTTATGGAGTAACTGGTGGGACCCAAATCCTCTCATTGATCACTGAAGCACTGAGAAAGAACTGCCAACGTGTGACCCTGAGGCGATATTTAAGAAAGTTTGGTGAGCATGTGTCACCCAGCACTTAGCCAGAGCCCCAAGGCTGTGGGGATATTTGTGCTTCTAGAAAATGGAATTCTTTAGGTCAAGATAATCAGTAATTGTAAAAAAAAAAAGAAAAACAAAATTTCTTTTTTTCAGCTTGTTTTGATCATATACTCTCTGAAATCAGTAAACTACACTACCTTCTAAGTAGGACTTCCCAGGTGGTGCTGGTGATAAAGAATCTGCCTCCCAATGCAGGAGACATAAGATATACGGGTTTGATCCCTGGGTCCAGAAGATCCCCTGGAGGAAGGCATGGCAACCCACTCCAGTATTCTTGAGTGGAGAATCCCATGGACAGAGGAGCCTGGCAGGCTACTATCCATGGAGTCGCAAAGAGTCAGACACAACTGAAATGACTTAGCATACACATGCAGCCGCTAAGTTAGCATTGAGGTATTGGGAAATATGAAAATTTAACAACATTTGTAGTAGTCTTGAGGATTCCTAGATTAAATTACGATTCTTTGTACACACACACACACACAGATACAAACACACACACACTCACTTGCTCAAAAAAACCCCACAGTGACAAGATTACAGTTAGATAATTTGAACTTTTTTCCACTTTCCACTCAATATTGTTTTCTATTTTTCTAATGATTCTTGATCACTACTCTGGCAACAAAAGTTATGCTCAAATGTTGCTAAATTTCAAAGTAGTTTTTTTCATTTAAACTACAAATTTATTCTTCTGTTGCATAAATAATTATGCAATTATATTCATAAATAATTCATAAATAATTAATTGTCAATATGCATGTTGCTTCTGCTGCTACTGCTAAGTTGTTTCAGTCGTGTCCGACTATGTGTGACCCCATAGATGGCCACCCACCAGGCTCCCCCGTCCCTGGGATTCTCCAGGCAAGCACACTGGAGTGGGTTGCCATTTCCTTCTCCAATGCATGAAAGTGAAAAGTGAAAGCGAAGTCACTCAGTTGTGTCCAACTCTTATCGACCCCATGGACTGCAGCCTACCAGGCTCCTCTGTCCATGGGATTTTCCAGGCAAGAGTACTGGAGTGGGTCAATATGCATATACATCAATATATGCAATTCTTATTTACACAGTTAGTAATTCATGTTTGTGTTCATTGTTCATCACGTGCCACATGCAGGCACATGCAGGAGAAGTTTACTTTGTGAGGAGTGAGGAGGAGAAGGCGGTGGTGGAGGGGCATTGCAAGCAGGCGGGAGAGTTGCAGAGCCTAAGCTGCACCAGTCTGGAGTGGCTGGACGGCCTTGTCCAGGAGAGGGTTAGCGGGACTGTGGGAAAGCAGGCAGAGTTAGACAGGGCAGCCCGGTGAACATCACGGAAGGAGCTTCAAGTCTATGGGAACGGTGGCTGAACCTCCATGGAGGACCCCATGGTCAGATTTGTGTGCACTGGGTTGATTGTGTCAGATAAGGTAGGATGACCGGCAAATACAAGCTGAGGTGGGACTGCACATGTGTGAGTGGGAGGGAAAGTAAACATCAGCTCAAGAATATTACAAAGGCTATGGATCAACGAGAGCTTCCTGTAAAGGAAAATGAGGGAGCAGGGTCTGGGGTCCACCTGGATAGATGGTTTATACAGAGGATAGGAGACAAGGCACATGCTTTAGACAGGAGGTGATTCCTCCAAAAACAAACAGCAGCAGCATGAAGGCATGACTGGCTTAGAGGAATGGGGTTGTATGGAAATTAATCTGTTTCTCAGTCTATTCAGGATTTCTGTTCTATAGTTAATACAAAGAAGCACTTTCTTCTCCTTAATAACCTTCCCATTCTAATCTCCCGACACTGAAATGTTCTGCAATATTATGATACTTCAGAATTGAACCGAAACACATATTTCCAAGTCATTATTATATAACGAACATAAACTGTCTTATTATTGATAAAATGTTATGATGTTTTAATTCATATTTACACAATAGCTATGACAGTAACACAATTTTGTTGCAATTAAAAATGAGAGGTATTATATCACTAAAGTTAAAATTATGGGCCTTGGAAAAACCAACCAACACATAGCGTCCTGGCTTTTGATCCAAGTTCAACAATTTTGTATATTTGTCATCATGGGCCACTAATTTATCTTTTCTCTTTTATTTCCCTCATTTTCTCAACTGCCACTGGCCCATGAGCTCCTTCAGAGAAAGAAGCAAACACAACATCTTGCATATAGACATTAAATCGATATTTATTGAGTAAATGAGTGAACAATAAATTAGCTCTTGAATCTGAATTGTTGTGCAATCCACTCAGAAGAGTGTTGTGTTTATAACTGCTTATTACTGTCATAGTCACTGAGTGTAATTAATTCAACTGCTAAAAGCTGTTGATGTGTTGAGGTGTCATAAAAATAAAAATGGAAGAAGTCATCTAGATTTATACAATTTCCTTTGTCTCATAAATTTCTTTAGCTAAACATTTCTACATCATTTAACTACAAAAAATTTTTAAAGTAAAAACAAAAGAACAAATACACACACTAAAAATACCATTAATAGAAATATTTTGAAACTTCTTAAAGCAGAAGACAAATAGATCCAAAAGAAAAAAATAAACAGAAGCAGAAAGATTAAAAGTAGGGCATATTTGAACAACAGTTATCTGAAAACAAAAAAAAATATCTTGAAAAATTTAAGATACATATATAATTCAACCTTGAATATTCATTGGAAAGACTGATGCTGAAGGTGAATCTCTAATACTTTGGTCACCTGATGCAAAGGGCTGACTCACTGGCAAAGACCCTGATGCTGGGAAAGACTGAGGGCAGGAGGAGAAGGAGGTGACTGAGGATAAAATGGTTGAATGGCATTGGTGACTCAATGGACATGAGTTTGAGCAAATTCTGGGAGATGGTGAAGGATAGGGAAGCCTGGCGTGCTGCAGTTCATAGAGACGTGAAGAGTTGGACACAACTCAGCAACTAAACAACAACAATAATATAATTCAAATATCTTCAGAAATATGCACAAAGATAAGAAAGAAATAAAGGAATTATTTAAGGTGTTTTAAGTTTCTAGAATTTCCTGAAAGAGGTAAAATTAATAAGTTGTACTGGTGGTGGTTTAGTTGCTAAGTCGTGTTCGACTCTTGCAACCCCTTGGACTATAGCCCACCAGGCTCCTCTGTCAATCAGGTTCTCTAGGCAAGAATACTGGAGTGGGATGACATTTCCTTCTCCAAAATAAGTTGCATTAAACACTAATAAATCGTGCATGGTGGTCTGAGTGTTGGTGACAAACCTCCTAGTCACATTTTGAAATCCTAGTGACCAACATGATGGTGTAAGAGGAGATGCTGAAGCCACGAGGGTCAAGGCCTCATGCACAAGGTCAGTAGTTCATAAAAGAGTATCCAGAGTGACCCCCGGCCCCACCCAAAGGGCGGACAGAGGAGAAGACAGCAGGCACGAACTAGGAGTGGTCTTCGTCAAAGAACTTGAGGACTCAGCCATGACCTGGATGCCTTAAACCAAGGCTTCCAGCACCCAGAGCTGTAAGAAACCATTTCTGTTGTTTGCTGCGAGTACTGGGGCTTCCCAGGTGGCACAGTGGTAAAGTACCCACCTGCCAAGGCAAGAGACACAGGTTAGATCTATGGGTTGGGAAGATCCGCTGGAGGAGGTAGTGGCAAACCACTCCAGTATTCTTGCCTGGAGAATCCCAGGGACAGAGAAGCCTGGTGGGCGACAATCCATGAGGTCGCAAAAGAGTCTGACACGACTAAGTGACTAGAGAACAACAACTGCGGTTATTATCTGCCATGTTTTGTCACAGCAGCCTGGAAGGACTAAGACATATGGTGTAATGTTTAGACAATAACTAAAACCAAATAAAAGGTGTATATATAGTGATATAATAGAGGGAATATTAAAATTTTAAATATTTAATTACTTTGAAAATCAAAAATAAGTTCAAAAAAACAGAATAGAAAAACTAGCGTGTTGATACAAAGGACTTTTTTTCTTGAATATATACAAAACTCTCAAATCTCAACAGTAAAAAATAAAATGGTAAAAATACATAAGTATAGCCAATTTACTAAATGATCAAAAAACAAAGAGATATTTCACCAAAGAGGACTTCCTGTGATAAATACACATGTGGAAAGATGCTCAACATCATTAGGACACACAAATTAAGGTCATGTGACACAGTGTACCTACACCTTACATCGATAGGAAGGCTAAAGTGGAAGACGGCGGCAACTCTAACCTAAGTCTGCAGCTGCTGGGCTGAGTGAGGTGACCCGAGGAGGGGCTGCTGGACTCTGTACCCTCTTCCCACACTGACCGCTCTGGCTCACAGGGACCTCAGGCCCCACTCCACCTGTCCTCCCCAAGATGGGGTGAGGTGGTGGGCGGGGGCTGACTGCCCTCAGCTTCCCCTCCATCCCTGCCTCTGTGAGCAGGTTCCACGGAGAGCTGGGGGTTCATCACCACCTGCAGCAACAGCACAGTGTCCACGGGTCCAGCCATCCACCCTCCTTGGTGGCAGCAAGGCCAGCCCAACCATGGAGCAGAGGCCCCACGGTGGGGACGGCCACAGGGGTAGAGCTGGTGTCTGAGGGTTCCCAGGGCTCGGTCAGCAGGGCTGAGAAGCGAGCCAAGCCCATGCCCACCACTTGCACTGAGGTGTGTTTGCTACCTGGCCCTCTTCCCACTTTTGGAAGCACACTGAACAACGAATCACAGTCCCATCACCAGCCAGACTCCAGGCCTCGCTGTCGGTTCCCCGTGGAACTCACCGGCTCAGGTCGGTCCCGGGCAGGTACTGGGAGAACCGTGAGTGCAGCAGCGGGATGAGCCTCAGGTCGCACCACCGCTTCTCCCACCGCAGCCCCGGGGACGCGGGCCACGATGAGCAGGACAGCGTGTCCTGAAAGGAAAACAGACTTTCAGCATCGCGGCCACAAACCCCTTCCACCATAGGGCTATTTCCCCCTAAGCAATCCAAAGACAGGGACAGAATACCATGGGATATCCATAGTCACTGGCAATGAAATTACATTTTCTAATGTCTCCACTAATGGAATCCTATAAGAAAGTGAGGAGGGAATCGTTGAGATGAAAAATCAGAGTGAAAAACATATGAAAATAATGGGTCAGGAGCTGGGAGAAAAAATAAAATTGGGACAACTGAATCCATTCAAGAATGCAAAGACGGGTCAACTGTGATGAACTTGTAGGTGACAAAAAAAAAAAAAGTTCAATTAGCAAGTATTTTCTATCTGTGAAGTACAAAACATTACAAGGGCTTGTGATTCATTGGTTAGTTAAAAATATTTTTGAATAGAATGAATATTCCTCTAAAACAACTCTCAAACAGTACTCAAGGAAATCATTGTCAATTTATTTAACTTTATGTTAAAATGTTCGTATTTTCCTGTATTGCTTTAGAGTTATGTTAAGATAACCACTACTGGTTTGAAATTCCATGTATTTTAAATTCCATTAAAAGTCTGTGTTTTTTTCCTTTTGTACAGAGAAGACATACATTTGAATAAAATTTGAGCTTTTCAGTGGGTGTTGATCAGTGTTTCTTTCATTTTCTTTCACTGTTGGATTTCTCCTTGGCTCTAGTACAGGGAACGATGTTGGTGCGTAGGCTGGCCTGGGTTCTACCAGCCAAGGCTCAGTTTGATCAGAGAGCTGCTGACGTGGATTTCTCTCTAGTCTAGAGATTCTTTGTGTATAGATGGGTGCTCAGGCATGTCTGATTCTTTGTGTCCCTATGGACTGTAGCCCACCATGCTCCTCTGTTCATGGGATTTCCCAGGTAAGAATTCTCTCATTCTTGAGTGATGATACTAGAAGGAGATTCTGTTTTAGTTTAAATATTGAACTTCTGTGATTCTAGATATTATTAACCTTTTCTTCTGGTATTAATTTCTTAAAAATTGGTTATAGCAAAAAAAAAAAAATCTTCCATTATTTTCACTAAAGGTTGAGTGCTCTCTGGTATTACTATGTTAATTGTCAACAGTTGTGCCAGTGAAAGTCCATGAAATCCTTGGAGCAGTTTGGAGCACCCAGAAGGAAGGTCTGGCTTAGACGGTCAAGAGGCCCCCTTGTTGTCCAGTCTCTCGGGGGCTCAGCCTTTGTGCAGGATGGTCGTATTCAGGGCTTCTGTGGTGACTGAGATGCAGAGACCCAGGGTTCACATCAACCATCCCCTTTTTCCTCATGTCAGATGTCACAGACAGTCAGCACATGGCCCAGGTGAGGCAGTAGCTGTGCACCAGGGGAAGAGGGCTGAGACCCCCATTAGAATGAAGCCACCTGGGTTCAGAATCATGCTTCCCCAACTGATGAGTCCTGGGAGAGTCACTCACCAAGTCTTTGCACCCATGCATCAGTCTCCAAAGTCATGGCTGTCACCAACGAAACCCACAACTCCTCCTAAGTCTTTTCTGCACAGGGGTACTTGAAACCACCATCCTATGTGACATCCTGGGGAAAACTGACGTGGTTTCCTTGGTCAGGCTGGACCCAACCAAGCAGCCCTGAGAAGTGAGAGGCAGAAACCCACTTGTGAGCTTTTGCTTGAGGCCCCACCTGGGAGGCTGTGCAGTCAGGCATTGACCAGAGGCCCCCAGCTGGTCAGCAGCAGTGTCAGGATCCACTCGGACCTATATCTCTCTGACTCCACAGCCAACATGTGGCCCACAGCGCAACATATAACATTCATAATCAGAGCTTAAATGATGGAAAGAATGACTCAGATTTTTGTCTTGATTATTTCACAATTCTGCAAAGTTATTTCAGGCAAATTATTTACAGACGGACCCTCGTTGTTCATGAAAAGCACAAAGAACTCCTCTCACTCCATTGTTCCCTGAGCAAATGGACAGAAAAAGTAAAAGAACATAAAAGACAAGGGAAATGGAATATGGAGAATGAAATCACCATAGGAGAGGATGATAAGCTTTACCAATTACATTTTATAGACTTTGTGTGCTGGCAGGTATGAAAATACACATGACCTTTGACCCTTCCTGATATAGCACCTCAACCTGGAGTCCTTAAGTATCAAAGTTGAAAAATGTCACTTCCTCATACATTTCTTTCTCATAAAAAATATGTTATAACTCCCACTTCAGCTATTGAAATAATCAAGGTTAGTGCATTTCATTTTACAGATCTGTTATTTACAGTGAAATATCTGGTGTCTTTTGAAAATGATTTATACTTATTGCTTAAATTATGACAGTAGAATATAAATTTACTTTCTAGTCTTTTTCTGTAACAACTGCCAGAATTATTTTTGATTGCATACAATGATCTAACAACACAAAGATTTTAATGGTTTTAAGGCCCATAACTAACTTTCAAAACATTTATTCTTCAATGTCAAGAATGTTGTTTCCTATAATATTAATAGCACAAATGGGAAAAGTAGCATTAACAGTCTTTGCTTTAAAATAAACTCTTGCCTGACTTCAGACTATACTACAAAGCTACAGTCATCATGACAGTATGGTACTGGCACAAAGACGGAACTATAGATCAATGGAACAAAATAGAAAGCCCAGAGACAAAGCCACACACCTATGGATACCTTATCTTTGACAAAGGAGGCAAAAATATACAATGGAGAAAAGATAATCTCTTTAACAAATAGTGCTGGGAAAACTGGTCAGCCACCTGTAAAAGAATGAAACTAGAACACGTTCTAACACCACACGCAAAAATAAACTCAAAATGGATTAAAGACCTAAAAGTAAGACCAGAAACTATAAAACTCCTAGAGGAAAACATAGGCAAAACACTCTCTGACATAAGTCACAGCAAGATCCTCTATGACCCACCCCCCAGAGTAATGGAAATAAAAGCATGACCCATTTCCCAGAGTAATGGAAATAAAAGCAAAAATAAACAAATGGGACCTAATTAAACTTAAAAGCTTCTGCACAACAAAGGAAACTATAAGCAAGGTGAAAAGACAGCCTTCAGAACGGGAGAAAATAATAGCAAACAAAGCAACTGACAAAGAATTAATCCCAAAAATATGCAAGCAGCTTATGTAGCTCAATACCAGAAAAATAAACAACACAATAAAAAATGGACCAAAGAACTAAACAGACATTTCTCCAAAGAAGACATATAGATGGCTAACAAACACATGAAAAGATGCTCAACATCACTCATTATCAGAGAAACACAAATCAAAACCACAATGAGGTACCATCTCACGCTGGTCAGAATGGCTGCTATCAAAAAGTCTACAAACAATAAATGCTGGAGAGGGTGTGGAGAAAAGGGAACCCTCTTACACTGTTGGTGGGAATGCAAACTAGTACAGTCACTAAGGAGAACAATGTGGAGATTCCTTAAAAAAACTGGAAATAGAACTGCCATACAACCCAGCAATCCCACTGCTGGCCATACACACTGAGAAAACCAGAATTGAGAGACATATGTACCTCAATGTTTATCACAGCACTGTTTACAATAGCTAGGGCATGGAAGCAACCTAGATGTCCATCAGCAGACAAATGGATAAGAAAACTTTGGTACATATACACAATGGAATATTACTCAGCTATTAAAAAGAACACATTTGAATCAGTAGTAATGTGGTGGGTGAAACTGGAGCATATTATAGAGAGTGAAGTCAGAAAGAAAAACCCCAATACAGTATATTAACGCATATATATGGAATTTAGAAAGATGGTAATGACAACCATATACATGAGATAGTAAAAGAGACACAGATATAAAGAACAGACTTTTGGACTCTGTGAGAGAAGGCGAGGGTGGGATGATTTGAAAGAATAGCATTGAAACATGTATATTATCATATGTAAAAGAGATGACCAGTCCAAGTTTGATGCATGAAACAGGGCAATCAAAGCCAGTGAGCTGGGACAACCCAGAGCACGGGCATGGGGAGGGAGGTGGGAGGGGGCTTCAGGATTGGGGACACATGTACACCTGTGGCTGATTTATGTCAATGTATGGCAAAAACCACCACAATATTGTAAAGTAATTAGCCTCTGATTAAAATTAATTAATTAAAAAATAAACTCTTTTTACAAAATGTAACACATTTCAAGGTATATTCCCATCCAAGATCTCAAGAACAATGATCAGGCCAAAGTAGAAATGCATACAGAGCAGAAGTGTGCTGTCAGTTACTCAGTCATGTCCGACTCTTTGTGACCCCATGGACTATAGTCCACCAGGCTCCTCTATCCATATGATTTTCCAGGCAAGAACACTGGAGTGTGTTGCCATTCTCTTCTCCAACAGATCTTCCTAACCCAGGGATTGAACCCCCATCTCCTACATTGACAGGCGGGTTCTTTGCCATCTGAGCCACCAGCGAAGCCCACATAGGGCAAAATTCAGATACAAATTTTGTTAAGGACTTGGCATAGAAAGCACTGATTAAAGGTGAATAGTCAGAATGTTTCTCAGAAACTGGTGAGCTAGTCACCTGAGTTTAAGCCTCCTCGTGAGCACAAGGCAAACTCTCTCTTCACCTTGATGAGCAAACTGGGAGAATCTCGTGTGTCCTAAAATTAGTGACCTCAAGTCCTTGGGAGGACTAGGCTATACTGTTATGTAAGGCGGTGGAGTGATGTTAACGTATCATCAGGTGTTATTTTCTCTTATGTTTCAAATGTTGTCTTAAATACGTAGGCCATGTTTCAGGAAACTCAAACAGTATCTGCTTACTCAAAATCTGCTTCAGAAAATAAATATGCCGCAGGAACTGAACACAGCATCCCTGGGCTGGGACAGAAGTGAGGACTAGACACAGCCAGGACTGATGCTTCTCCTAGGGACCTGACTCCACAATGCACGTTCCAGGAACATGTGCCACAAGGCACCCTGCTGTCCAGGTTCCCAGGTACCTCATTATCAGTGACAAGCCAGAAGGACACAGGCTCCTAATCTTATGAATCTCTGAGTAGACCATACTCCATTCCCCAAACTGGCCACCAAGTCTGCGTGACCCACTAATTCCTGAGCAGCCTCAAGTTTGGTATGAAGTCTCCCAATTCTGGATGATTTAAATTAAGTCAGATATTCATAGTCTCTAGCAGACCTTTCTCTGATATTAGGATGCTAATGTCCACTGTTCTTTTTCTGCTAATGTTACAGTTTATTTCACACATTTGCCTGTAGATTTTGGGTTTAAACATTTTGGGGTCAGGAACCATAATTAACTGTTTCCCATGGCACCTAGACAGATCCCCACATGGTAGGTTCTCAGTAAATATCCATTTGATTGAGATGCAATGCAATAATTGTCTTTACTTTTATTGTATTTTAATTTATATGTGTCTTGATTCTTATTGTCTAAAACATTGCAAGTGTTATTAATTCCTTTAAAGATCCTTGCATGCATGTGTGTGATAAGTCATTTCAGTCGTGTCCGACTCTTTGCAACCCTATGGACTGTAGCCCACCAGTCTTCCCTGTCCATAGGATTCTCCAGGAAAGAATATTGGAGTGGTTTGCTATGCCCTCCTCCAGGGAATCTTCAGGACCCAGGAATCAAACCTTCATCTTACCTCTCCTGCTTGGCAGACAGGTTTGTTACTATTAGCACCACCTGTGAAGCCCTAAAGATCCTTAGCAAAGTCAAACAACGTTCAATCCTAACGCTAAAAATGGAAATCAAACATGCCTCTTGAAGTGGAAAGACATAACTCAGAAAGAAAAGTTTATGATGATGGAGTTTTTAAAGATTTGACAGTTGGATTTATTTGGAACAGTTGTGCTGTGGAATTGCTGAGTGGTTTCCTTAACGCAGTCAGGTATTTGTAAGGAAAACACTGACTCCAGCTCCACACTGAGGCACAAGTGGTGAACTCAATCCACAGTCACTGCTGTGTATGTAATGGGAAGAGAATAAAGCAGCCTGAATGGCTCCCACCCACTGACCTTCCTCTTTCCGTCTCCTTATTACAGAGGGGTCCACGGGTATGGGGCAGGGACTAGAATAACGTGTCACCCAGCTTGTTCAGCTCTGCAGAAGAACAGCTCTTCCCCCCTCTCAGGAGAGAGCAGAGATGGAGGCTCTGATGTGAGGGACAGATGGGGGAGGTCTCCGGAGAAGGGGATGAGGAGGGAACCTGGCAGGATGTGGGCTCCTGACGGGCGGGGTGGACACTGTATCGCCTGCCTGCCAAGGCTGGAGGGCTGCTCAGTGCCCCATGTCTGCATCCCTGGCTGCAGCCACAGTGGGGATGGGGCACTGAGCCCTGATTCCAGGCAGAGGCTCCTTTCAGAGGGGAGGCGGTCGACTCACAGCTGTGGGGGTCAAGGCACCACCCGTGAAAGGACCCGAAAGACAGCAGAGGCGTCACGAGCATGTTGACCGCAGGGATGGATGAGAGCATGCAGGAGGTGGAAGCTGGGCTGCGGCGGCGAGATGGAGCTGACGGGCGCGCGGACCGACGCCTGTATTCACTTCATACACATGCGCTCATTGTTTGAGTCATTCAGACCTTGCCGCCTTCTGAAGACCACATTTTAGATATTCTCCACCGTGTGACAATTACTTCTCTGGTGACAGGAGTGAGAGAGAAGGGCAGTGAAGTACCGGATGTGGTTGGTTTACTCTTGGAGAGACGACCCTGGTGGTGCCAATGGTCCTCTTTCAGAACAAAAAAGGCAAAGGAAAACGACTGGGAGCCTGCTGGACTTGGCTGAGACTGACGCTTTGCAGTTCAGTGCACTGAGGCCAGAGGCATGAAGATGTTCAGAAGGAGGACTTTGAAGTGAAATGCCACCGTGAGGTCAAGAATTTCCAATGGAGAGTGAATCATACAGGTCAGAAGAAGCTCCACGTCTTATACATCCTAATACTTGGAATAGAAAAATAAAATTCTTCGTAAGTGAGCTCTGCTTCTCTTCACGTTTGTGAGCACAGGGGTAATGACCATCTTACATTTAACCGGAAGGATTCGTTTTGTCTTTAGAATGTGTGCATGTTTCAAAGGGTGAAATACAAGGAAGTTCAAAATATTTATAAAAGAAAAAGAACTGCTTACTCCAAAGTACAGGTGGTAAATAAAAATCAGCACTTTATTAAATGTGTATAAAACCAACATGCTGATTTTATCAATTATTAAATACAGATCTAGTTTAACATCCCTCACATTTTACACAATGTGTAGATTAGATTTTCATCTTTATCACTTTGCATTAATTCCCTGGTGGGTGTGAAGGTGGCTAAGAAATCCTAATATATCACAAATTATATAGCTACTTTTTGTGAAATAATTTCAAATGAAAAATAATTTCAAATGATAACAAATTATGTCAAATTACATACAAGATGCCATGTTATAAAATGATTTATGATGTTCTTTCAAAGTTAAGTCTCTACAGCTTACAAAGGGCTTAGTGCAGACCTGAGAGGAGAAAAATGACATTAAAAAAATAACAGACCTCCTTATTTACCTCCTCCCTGGATTAGCATAATTCTGAAAAAATAAAGCAGCCAAGGATTTCAAGTCTGTCAGAGAAGCCAGGTCCCAGAGCAGTTTGAGCAAATTCTAACTCCGTGTACCCTGGGCTTTGTCTAGGTTCCCTCGTCATTAGTGGGGACCATGCCCTGGGCATCTTACTGTGTTGTTGGGATGGTAGTTGAGGTGCAGGCCGCTGTCACAGAGCGGGGAGGAGGTGCCGCTGCTCTGGTCGCTCGGTGCACCTGCGGGAAGAGTCAGAGCATTGCTGGTTAGAAGCCCACCTGCTCTGCATGGACATCTTCTGTCCCGTGAACTTCAGGTCACTTCAGGTATCATGCAAGCCAGGGAGTAAAATTATCTCTGTTTTATTTATGTCAAAGCCAGAGTTTTGGAAGAAAACAAAAATAAAAATGAAAACCTAAAGTGGATCCTAAAAGAGACCTGCAAATATTTATCTTTGATTTCAGAAGCATTAAGGTTTTATTAAGGGAAGCATTCAACCTTATAAAAATAGTATTTTACTTTATTACCCGAAGAGACCTATTCTTATGGACCATACTTAAAATGGTGCAAGATTTTGTTTGGCTACGAAGTCCTACTTAATTTTTTGTACTAATGTACTAGCAAATCTCGTGTATGTTTACCATAATTTTCCATAATGCAAAGTTTGTAAGTACTCTGTCTTCACAATCACTCTTTCTGTGTACACTGTCACTGGGAGCACCTTCATTGACATGCAATCAATTTACAACTAAAATAGTTCATATTAGATCCTCATGAGAAAACTACAAATATCTATTTTTAAAGATGAGTAATATAAAATAAAGACTTGTGATTTTCTAAGATTTTACAATTTAGTAATTGCTTCAAAGATATATAATCTTGGTACCAAAATCCCACTAAAACATCACAGGAAAATACATCTGGAAATCTTTAATGAACATAGATTAAAAAATAATAACAATACTTTACAAATTAAAACCTGTAATATATCTATAAAGATACAGCATGATCATGGTGTTTATCCTAGGGATGCAAGCTTTATTTGGCATTCAAAATCAACTTTTAAAAAGTTACCATATCAACAGAAAAAAATTTTTTAATGTAGTATCTCAATGGATGAAAAACATATTTGACACAATTCAACATTAACTTCTAAAACAAAGAAAGAAAAAGAAATATCTTCAGTAACCAGGATTAGAAGGGTGCCTATATTTTAACTGGGGCTTCCCTAGTGGCTCAGCTGGTAAAGAATCCACCTGCAATGTGGGAGACTTGGGTTCGACATCTGGGTTGGAAAGATCCCCTGAAGACAGGAATGGCTACTCACTCCAGTATTCTGGCCTGGAGAAGTCTATGGACTGTATAGTCCATGGGGTCACAAAGAGCTGGACATGACTGAGCGACTTTCACTTTCTATTCTAGCCCAATAAAAGGCACCTGTGTTATACAGAGCAAAGTAAGTCAGAGAAAGAAAGACAAATATTGTCTATTAACGCATATATGTGAAATCCAGAAAAGTGGTACAGGTGAACCTATTTGTAGGACAGGAATGGAGACACAGACGTAGAGAAGAGACTTGTGGACACGGTGGGGAAAGGAAAGAGTGGGATGATGGGAGAAAGTAGCACCAACATACACACACTACCATGTGCAAAGTAGACAGCTAGTGGGAAGCGGCTGAACAACACGGGGAGCCCAGCCTGGTGCTCTGTGACGACCTATAGGGGTGGGATGGGGAGGGAGGGAGGCTTAAGAGGGAGGGGAATTATGTATAATTATGGCTGATCTGTATCTGTATTGTTGTATGGCAGAAACCAACACAACACTGTAAAGAAATTTTCCTCTGATTAAAAATAAATTAAGTAAATTAATAATAAAAAGGGCAACTATGAGCACCCACAGCTGATGGCACACTTAACAGTGAGAAGCTGGATGGTGTCCACCAGTATCTTGCAAGGGGGAAGGACATCTGCACTCAGGACTTCATTCAACACATTACTAGAGGACCACCCCATTACTATGTGCATAATCAAGAAAAAACAAGGAATTAAAGAAATATAGCTTGGAAAGAGACAAGCAAAACTCACTATTTGTAGATGACATAACTTCATATGTAGAAAAATTTTTACAAAGCACAAAAAATCTTATTAGAATTAGTAAGGAAATTAAGCTATGCTGTAAAATGTCAATATATAAAAATGCTTGTTTTTTGTATGTTAGCAACCGATAATTGGAAAATTAAATATTTAAAATATTATTTACACTAAAATACAAAAATATAAAAGACTTAAATTTAATGAAAGATATGATATACTTTCCCATTGGAAACACTAAAATATTGACAGAAAAAAAATATAAAGAGATGGAAAGATATGTTTGTGGAATGAAAGATTTAAAGTTGTTAAGGTGTTAAGTATACTAATTGTTTATCAATTCAATCTAGTCACATTCAAAATCATAATAGCTTTTTATATGGAAATTGATATGCTATTTATAAAATGTACGCAGCAATGCAAGGATCTAGAATAGCTGAACACAAATTGAAATAGCTTGAAATATTGCAAAGTTGAAGAACCTACCCTGGATGACTTTTTAAAGTAGTATAAAGCTGCAATGATCAACTTCGGAGAAGGCAATGGCACCCCACTCCAGTACTCTTGCCTGGAAAATCCCATGGATGGAGGAGCCTGGTGGGCTACAGTCCATGGGGTCGCTAAGAGTCGGACACGACTGAGCTACTTCACTTTCACTTTTCACTTTCCTGCATTAGAGGAGGAAATGGCAACCCACTCCAGTGTTCTTGCCTGGAGAATCCCAGGGACAGGGGAGTCTGGTGGGCTGCCATCTTTGGGGTCGCACAGAGTCGGACACGACTGAAGCGACTTAGCAGCAGCAGCAGCAATGATCAACACTGTGGTTTTGTTGAAAGAATACAGTATGCATAAATTAATGGAAATAAGATGGTGATTCCTTCATTCTTGATTCCTACTTCAGAACCAAAATGTTATTACTATAAGAGAGATTATAAACTTAAACATAGAAATCAATGTTATAGGCACTCCCCTGGTGATCCAGTGGCTAAGACTCCATGCTCCCAATGTATAGGGCCCAGGTTGGATCCTGCATGGAGGAAACTAGGTCCCAGATGCCTCAACAAAGATCAAAGATCCTGTGTGCAGGAACAGCCAAATAAATAAATAAATCTATTTTCAAAAAATCAAGCTGAAAAGCTGCTTGCAAAAATGTAGGGAAAGATCCTTGCTACCAAGGGGTAGGCAAATATTTTTTAGAGAAGATACAGAAAACTAAAAGCATATACAACAAAAACAACAACAAAATGATAAATTAGATCTTATAAAAATAAAATCAAACTCTCACAAAGAGTTGTACAAACTGAGACACCTTGGGTAAAAAATACAGTCATGCACAAAATGAGTGAAATGTTTGTAACACACATAACTAACAAAAGGCTTATAAGCAGTCTTGTATTCTCCTGCAATGTGATAATATAAAGGCATACCAATAGAAATAGGGGGGAAAGACACATCACAAAATAAGAGATGCAAATAGCACACGACAAGGAGCAAATCATCATCAGTCTTCAGAGAAATGCAAATTGAAATTTCAATCTTATACCACCAGACACTCAAGAGAACAGCTGAAGAAATTGTGACCATCACATATTGCATTAATACAGAGCAACCAAAACTCTCACCCACACTGGAGTGGACACTGAGAGATCTGTAAATATATGCCCATCTTAGAAATAGATTTGGCAGTTTGTCAGCAAGTTACTTGCACATCTGTCTTGTCACTCAGCAATTCCACTCCTAGGTACTTACAGTACCAGTTATAGTAGTGACATAAAATACTAAGACTCTCCATCATTGTACAGGATTGTTTATAGCAGTTTTCTTTACAATAGCAAAACACCGGAAACTGTTTGCCTATAAGCAGGAAAATGTATTACCCAACTTTACTACAGTCACAAGTGGAACACTATGCAACAATGTAAAAAAAAAGTTCTGAAAATATGTAACATGAGATGGTTCATTATGAAAGAAGCCAGATGTAAAAAAATAAAAACAGCTTGATTACATTACATAAAATTCTAAAAGAAGCAAAAATAATACTTGATGGCAAGAAATCAAGTCAGTGGTTTTTTGTGGGAACGTTATTTATAGGAAGATGCACAGCAGAACCATTTTATGAGCTATATGCATGTGGACTAAGCAAACATGTGTTTGTCAAAACTGATCCAATTGAGAATTGAGGATCTTTGCATTTCATTTCATGTAAACTTCATTAAAAATATACTCTTATTTGATTTTAGCAAAACCTGTAAGATGTATGCATTTCATTTCATAATGTTCAAATAGATATGGAAATTTTTAAGTAGCTCTTATGAAAATTATTGCATTTTCACATAGACCAGGGCTTCCTTCAATCTCCATATTTTCATCAGGACAGATTAAGTGTAAATGTTTATTTAGTAAATTCAGTAGTTGAATAAGAGTATATTGCTTTCTACTTAGAGAATATATATTCATCAAACATTATGAATGAAATTCAATAGAGATACAAAATGTATATATTTAATATGACAATTTTAAAATAAATAATGTTTCCCCAATTATAGTTGGAAAATAGCTAAATGTGAATACATTTTGAAACAAAACCAACAGCTGTTCCCTTTGGAGAAAGGTTAATTGAACGCTTTGTGACATCAAGACAAAATGTTTGTATTCAGGTAGAAATCCCAACTTTGAAAAGAAGCTACTAATTACTGTCAGGAAATAATGGTTCAGAAAGCAAGCATGACTTGAGCATTTTACCTATCCTTCACAAATGCTTACATGCACAGTCTTCGTTCAGTGACAGTTTGAGGAAAGCGGGTGCTCGTTTCAAGAATGAGACTGTCAGGGTGACCTCTTCTCCAGCATTCCGAAGAACTTGAACCTAATAGAAAACATAATAAAAATGATACCACTATCAGTGTGTCAGCAAACATTTCTGTGATTGCAGCAGCTTAAAGTACTGGGTGGTCTTTTCCAGCTCTCACATCTTGTGATGTGGCTGCAAACATTCAGTGGGAGGTGCACAGGATGAATGAGCTAAGCTGCAGGCACTCAGCCTTCACAGCCTCCCTCCCCCACCATTCTGTGTCCCTGTTCACACAGGATGTGATGGCCCTTCATTTACATTCATCAAGACTCTCTTGAGTTTATGGTCTATCTTAGGTCTACAGAAAGATCTATATTTATGAATTTACTGAATATTCATTGAACATCCATGATGCACTATTTGGAGATCTATGAGAAAATTACCCTGCAGATGTTGACCAGAGTGCTAATTCTAATTAAATTGTTCCAGTGCACTCACACACGTTCGCAAAGAATAAATAGGTATTGCTTTTCCATTATATCATTGCATATTTTCTTCTCTTTCTCTGAAAATATAGAACAACTCTCCACACTTTCCAAATTATAGAATTACTATGTCTATTTCTACCAGTTAAATTATAGTCATTTATCAAAATATTATAACAAGCCAAATGTTAGCAATATTAAAAGAAGTTCATAAAGCTGAGGATTATTTATAGCAAACATATCTAGAAAAGATATGTATATCTATAATTTTAAAAACTCACATAGACTAAGAAGAGAATTAAGAGTAAATAGTGAAGAAGCAGTTAATAACCACGGGGACATAATTTGTTATTAAACTTATAGAAAAATGATCATCATAAAATCATTAAAGAACTGACTATGAAAATGGTTTAGAATGACTTCTGGTCTCTATGTGCTATATGCATGTTAAGTCGCTTCAGTTGTGTCCAACTCTTTGAGACCCCATAGACTGTAGCCCACCAGGCTCCTCTGTCCATGGGATTTCCCTGGCAAGAATACTGGAGTAGGTTGCCATTTCCTCCTCCAGGGGATCTCCCAACCCAGAGACCCAGACTGCATCTCCTGCATTGCAGGGGGATTGTTTACCGCTCAGCCAACTGGGGAAGCCCCCCAAATCAAATGAAATTATAGAAATAAAAAGCAAAATAGCATAAACAACTTTGCTGGATTGGCCCTAACCCTGACCTGAGGACAGAACAATAACATTAAGCCAGTCTGAGCATTAAATAAGATACACACACACAGACACACATACACACACACACACACACACACACACACACACACACAAATAATACATAGCATCATGTTAAAAGTAGGAAATTTTTAAAATGAAGAAAATTATATAATCATTTTAATAGATACAAAGAAGACTTTGATTACATTCATTCGATTCATTTGATAAAAGCTCATAGAAAATTGAATGTACAAAGAAGTATCCTTCATATTATAAAGAGATACACAGAAAGTGTATAAGAAACATCACAGCTAATGGTGAATTACTGAGACATTTCTCTTTGAGATCAGAAATGAGACAAAAATGGCCACCAATTTCATTTCTCCTTAATCTTTCTTCAGGTTTTACTGTAATAAGGCAAGAACAGAGCTAATAAAAATCATTAAAATTGAATAGAAGAAATGAAACACATTATTCAGAGGTAACATGATTTTTGAATATAGAAAATCCTTAAGAGCCTATAGACATCACTGCATGGTGAGTTATTAAGTGAGTTTAGTGTGGAATATCACAGATACAAAGTAATGTATAGTGATCAACTGGCTTTGATTTAATATCAACAAATAAATACAAGATTAGCTGAACTGGAGGAAGATGGTGTATCATGGACACCTCCGGACATAAAACTGTGAGGATATCAGTTCTCTTCTACTTTCCCATGGATTCACGATAATCCCATGCAAAGTTCCCATTCTTCTTCTTTTTTTTTTTTAGTTTTTAGCTTAGTAAGAATTTATGAATTTGGCTTGTTTCACAGTGGCATGTAATAATTATATAATTATTATACAAGTGCACTGGAGTGTGTGAGGCAGTGGAAAGCAGCCACTAAATGCACACATTCTACAGCAAGTGTGCAATACATAATATCCAATGTTAAATAAAAAACAACACTGTGAGAATCTCAAGTATAATTAAGAGAACAAAGTAGAATAAGTTAAATATAGTTGACCCAGAAATAGCTAATGGGCAAGAGCTTTTCTTTTGAAGCTTTATATTGGTAAACTTGAGTCTTGAAATTTTGTTCAAATGCCATCGAGATAAATAAAAACTTTTCAAAAATTATAAAACCTTACCCTAGCAAAGGAACTTTGAGTTTGTTTTCAATAAAAGGTCAGTTATGGGTGTCTTTCTGGATAACCACAACTTCAAGTTCTCAACACATACTCATTTCTTAATTAATGCGAAACACATGCTTGATTCAGCAGCACGTATGCTAAAAAAATTAATGCAGAAGTAGTCATCTTTTCAGAGAACAGGATTGAGATAATTGGCCTGATACTGTCATGTAGAAAATACAGGTTCCACATCATGAATAAGGAAGAATGTCATCTTCTTGCACAATCGGAAATCAGCGCCAATAAATCCAATCATCGTTTTCATATTCATTTACATTTCTTTTTGCAAATCAAATGTCCATTTTAATCAGATGACATATTGGCACAGTTTTTCTCTCATACTGCCTTGGGTGAGTACATGAGCAAAACACAGAAGTTGGTAAAAGATGACAATCAGTAAAAATGGAAAAAGGAAAGGGAACTACTCCTATATGTATAGGCTGACTCTGTTAAACCAGGACAAGATAACTGTTCGGACTGTGACCTAAATGTCCATAAACTCCATCCGTCTGTTAGACAGGAAACTGCGTAGAATCCTGTTGTGTTCTCTGTCCTTCTGCCTTCCCGCGGGGGCCATTCTAAATTCACAGGAGATTCTGAGGAAATATTTAGCCGCCCACCACCGCTGTGGTGTATGAAGCCAAAAATGCTCATAGCTGGAGGTTATTTTACCATTTTGTTTTCTGAAGACTTTATTTTTGTAGGGCAGTCTCAGGTTCTTAGCCAACTGGAGGGGAAAGTGCAGAGATTTCACTTGGGCCCCCAGCCCTCTAGAAGTACAGCCTCCCCGTGGTCAACACACTCGAGCTGAGTGGGACATTTGATACAAGTTATGAACCTGCAGTGACATGTCAACACCACTCAGAGTGCACAGCTGATGGGAGGGTTTAGTCTTGGGGGTGAGCCTGCTGTGGGTTCCACATACCACACACACACAGACCAACCACACAGAGAGAGACACACACAGACCACACACACCACACACACACACCACACACATACACAGGACTTCCCTTTGACTTTGGCCTCACCCCGCTGATATGTCGTTAACTGCAGTAAATGATTTCCTTAGAGTCCTGACCTCTGGAGGAAAAGGAAATTGAGAATGACTTTGAGGAACGGTCTTAAACAAACTTCTTTTCAGACAAAACAGCTAAGCTGGCACTAGATATGACACCGAGCTTTACTATCCATGTTGAGATGGTGACGACCTGTGGACACTGAGTAAACAGTGTTTCCTTGTATAACCATTTTATTTATACTAACTGTAGGGGGAAATAATGTACTTATTATATGGGGCTCTCTTGAGTGGGACTAGGTCCTCGGCTTCCCACTTTCACATGTAAATTTGAGGGGAATCTGTGGAGCAGTGGGGGGGCACACGCCCCTCTCTGTGAGGACAGGTGTGCGTGTCCATACCTACAGGTGACGGGTGGGGTCAGAGTGCTGCCAGCGTTCAGGGTGGAGACAGGGCCTTCTCAGGAAAGAGACATCTGGTCAAGGACGGAGCCTATAGTTCCCACGAACCCTGGTGCCGGTGCGTGTGTGTGTAAGTCCTGTCCGACTCTGTACGACTCTGGTGGGACTGTAGCCCACCAGATTGGACAGTAAGTCGTGTGTGACAGCCGGAACTGTCCCTCTGGAAAATGAGGTGCAGAACTGCATACAGAAAATCCTGTCACCCCTGGAAGTAGTGGGTGGATTAACATGAGAAGGCAAGTATCACATGGAATCTGGAAAATAAGAAAGAAGTCTGAAGTAACTTAGAAATACCATCTCTTACCATAAAGTGACACTGAACAGTGATGGAAAAGCTGAAGACAGATGGAGGAAGGGATGGGGGATTGGATTACTGTGGACATCACAGCTGGAGAAAGGTGCTGTGACGTTCCTGAGGGTGAATCTCACACATTCATTCATCTCATCACCTTTCCTGCATTTTAATTTGTGGGAAACATTCCACATACACAAAAAGTACAACAGGATCCCTTATATAGACATTTCAAGTCTGAATGTTACATTCTCATAAAATTAAAAAAAAAAATCACAGCAAAAATGCTTATATAGTTGTATGTTTTAAAGAGAACTACTAAATTTTTAGTACTTCTGAATTCCTAAAGTTTCACCCTAAAATAGTGTGCGAGTATGTAGTAAGTTTTCAATTTGGGCAAATATTACAAATAAGAATGGAGGTTGACTAAACAACAATGTCAGCTCTAATAACCAGGATATAGTAATAACTATTGATGAATTTCAATATGGAAAAAATCATTTACTTTAGTGAGGTGAGAATGTAGAACACCTGATCCACTTTTACTGTAATATTTGAAGCTATAACTAAAAATTCCATCACTTTAAAAGACCTCATTAAAATAAGATTCTATGTAATAAAAGTGGGTGAAATGCCACATTCTAGATGAGTTGAACTTAACAAGCAGAATACATTGGTAGCTAGTTCATACACTATAGTAACACTATTTCAGCATTTGTTTTAATTGCAGTATTTTTTCAAAGACACAAGTAATATTTTACTGTGCTTTCTAACGTTGTATGTCAACCGACTAGTTCATGTTCTATTAGGCAGTTTAACAAAAATTTTAAATTGGTAAAAAGTTTATTTTTAAGAAGTCATCTGGAACAGATGGGTTCAAAACTAAGCTTTATCTAATTTTTGAAGGAAGGGAGAGACTTTCCCTCATTTTTGTACAACTCTGTATGAGATTGTCTCAGGAGTGAATTGTCAGGATCTGAGAAGCAGCACGGACTTGGTGACTCCCACGTTGGAAGAGCAGCTGAAGCCCGGAGCTGCAAGTGTTTGTTTACACACATCATCACAACACGTTTGCACAGCAGCACAGGACTCGGAAGTAAACACTGTGGAGTTGCTGGTGCACTTTCTTCCCGTAGTCTTTCATCTCACTCTATCACATGCATCATTTCTTATGTCACTTTGAACTTTAGGTACACCCCCGCCCCCGCTCCCCAGAGCACGCGGAGAGCAGGATTAATGCTCTGGTACAGTCAGCAGCGCTGTGGGGCCACTGCTGGCTCTGCCAGCACCTTCCTGGAAACAGACATTCAAGAGGGAGAAATACAGCTGTCCTGCCATGAGAAAACAGTGATTTTTCTGGGCGTATGGTCATTTCAAATACTTGAAAATAGATGTGAGTTTCAAATATAATGTGTTAAATGAGTGGGGAGAAAATAATCCTTATATGCTGCTAAATACATGAAGGAAAATAGAGTTTATTACTTCATGATTACTTCAGATTTCAGTCTTCAGAGGAATCTATCACACACAAAATGGTGGGGACATGGTGATTATAGCCCTGAAGATGGTTATGAACTTGTGCAAAACACAGGCACTTTATTTTGAAGCTGTGTATGTCTGTCCCTGTCTGACGTATCTGAAATTACTGAGAATGTGTAAGGGTGGCCCTTAGTAAGAGTATCAACTTACTGCCTTTTTATTTTGTCATCTGGAATCTCCCTCAAGTCTCCTGTTCTACTTTGAACTCTACTTCTTTTCAACAGAGTAAGTCCCAGAGGACAGTCCTGCCATCTGGTACCTGACAAAGTGACCAGTGATGGGATGACAAAACAGAAACCAAGACAGACTCTTCGGGAACCTCTCTGTCAGTCACTCAGCTTCAGGCTCAGACCTCACACTCACCCCTCCCTCTCCAACAGGCACCATCATCTCAACCCAAGGACAGTTCACAAAAGGGTGAACTAATCAAGACGATACATGAAACACAGCCGGTGCCCAGACATTAGCCTGTCTTGTCTTAAAGCCGCCTTGTCTCAGAGGCCATGGGGAATCCTATGTGTCTCATGTGACCCTGAAGCCAAGGTTGAACAACAGGAACTTTAAGCTCTATCTCTTTAAATAAATTCAGGTCAATGAATGCCAATTTCAGAAATCTATAAGCTGGTCACTTGAGATATAAAATTGAAATGGCTTATGTTCGGTTAGAAATTTTAGAAGAATGAGGGTTCAATAAGGGCACATAAGCTTGCAGAGAGTACTTTCCAATGAAACAGTATCAGAGAAAACCACTGACTGTAATTCTCACCAGCACGTCCCTTAAAATGCAGATGGTGAGGAACACTGGGCTCCCTGCCCCTGCCCCTCCTGGCTGACGTCCCCTCATACTCCCTCCACCGGCTTAGCTCTATTTGGAGTCCTGAGCAGGAGAAGGGTTCACCTTGTGAGTAATGAGAGGAGAAGGGCTGCTATTACTCCTGCATCTAGTCTGGCTCCGTTTCCATAGCAACCTGGGCAACCGTGTCCCCAGACAGAGCACCTGCCCAGCACAGCTCCCGGAGAGGAAGGAGATTGATGAGGTGAGGACAGTCAGACCACTGGACCCACAGGGCCATCGCCCACCAGCGTGGCTGGCAATTCCCGTCTGGGTTTCACAAACAGGAGACTCAATCAGCAAGTCTGTGCCACGTGGCACATGGGGCTGGAACTCCAGTCCAGCCCTGTTTCTATTCACTGCTGGGAGGAACCCTGTTTTGTTTTGTTTTTTTTCATCACTGAGCAGAAACCACAGAATGGACAGAGCAGCAGCAGTGCCTGGCCAAGGACCCCAGTAAGAACCATCTCATATTCTCCTTGACGTTGCTTGGGCAAAGAAACTCTGAAGGAATTCTTAACATTTCCCAGACTAACTATCCAGCTCTTTCTGAAGTAACTGGGAGATGTGTATGACCATCCCAGTTGTTGAGGAAACATGTCAGGGGGATGCTGAGATCTACCTCCTGACATCCAGAGTACTAAATGGAGAGCCTTTCATCTTTCATGTGTCGCCTCACAAGGTTCACCATAGGGAAAGAGAAAAATGTTTGAATTTCATCTGATCTGGTCAGATGTATTTGCTACCCAATAAACATAAAGTTCACATTATTTGAATGGATGGAACACAAGTAATTATAGGGAGAAAGAATAAAACTCTCCAAGTGAAGCAAGTGTTGTATATTGTCTGTCACCAGCACCTGACAATGCCTGATATTGTACAGTGTATGTGATGCAGTGTACCTTGTACTACTGGGGCTCTGCTTTGTGGATCCTGGTATCTCAGACCATAAAATCTTCACAGGGACAAATATAATTTCCAGTACAATTGTTTTATCCCAGAGACGTGAGTGCACACTAGATATAGTTGTTGTTGTTCAGCTGCTAAGTCGTTTCTGACTCTTCCCAACCCCATGGACGGCAGCATACTAGGCTTCCCTGCCCTTCACTACCTCCCAGAATTCACTCAAACTTATGTCCATGGAGTGGGTGATGCCATCCAACCATCTCCTCCTCTGCCCAGCCTCTTTTCCTTTTGCCTTCAGTCTTTCCCTGGATACAATATTTGTTAATAAAAATAATGCTAATCATGGTTTTGTGTCTCTCACTCAGTATCTGAGCTACACCACTTTAAAAACAACTGTATTTTCCCTTATTTTCACAACCTGTAATTCTCTCAAAAAGACATTTTTATTGCTAATTACAGGCTGATTTTTGATATGAAAGCAAAAAATTTTGTAATCAATCTTAGATTCCACAAAATAATCTGTATCTGAGCATCAAATTATACTTTCTTTAAGAACATAAAACATCTTTGAACAGCCTTTCACCATCAAGTCAGTGTGAAAGAAACTTTTAGATGTGGTTCACAGCACAGCATAACTCTTATGTATTATCTGACAGCATGGTTATTATCTGCCTCATTTTTTTAAATTTAAAATCCAAAAAAATAAAATGAAATTACATCATCTCTGAACAGAGATCATCTTTTTTATTTTCCAATTTTGATGTATTTACTTTCCTTTCATAGTTGCACTGGATAAAACTTCCAATACTATGTTGATTAGAACTGGTAAAAGTGGGCATCCTTTTCTTATTCTTGATCTTAGTGAAAAAGCTTTTTTTTGCTGAGTATGATATTAACACTGGGTTTTTCATTTAAAGTGTTTATTATGTTGAGGTAGCTTACTTTTGTTCCCTGCTTGTTATTTTTATCAAGGAAGAGTGTTGAATTTTGTCAAATGCTTTTCTCTGCATCGATTGAGACAATCACTCCTTTTTATCACTGAAGAGTATTCCATTTATGGTTGCAGTACAGTCTGTTTATCCATTCATATGTTGAGGACATGTTGGTTGGCTCTAATTTTTGGTGATTAAAAATAAAAGCTTCACTAAAACCTCCTATACATATTTTTCTATGAACATATGTTTTCGTTTTTCTTGGCTAAATACTTGTGAATATGCATGCTCCGTTGTATAACATAATATTTCACTTTGCAACAAACTGTCAAACGGTGTTTCACGGTGGCTTGATCATTTTGCATTTCCACCTGCAATGAGTGAAAATTCTGGGGCTCCACACCCACTCCATTATTTTGTACTGCTGATTTTTGGATCGTGTTATTCTACGGGATTTATGGTCTATCTTCCTGTTTTCGACTCAGTTTTGTTTGTGGCACATAATTGTTGGAAGGCACTGGCTCACAAGTTGAAGTGACAGGTAGATAAACATCCCTTGAGGAATGCTGATATGATGCTGGGCAGCCCCAAATGCATTTATGCAACAATCTTCAAAAAGTCATTAGTACATCAAACCCAACCAACAATGTATAAAAGGAGTTGTACATCAAAACAAAGTAGGTTTATTCCAGGTAAGCAAGGATGATTCAGCATTGTAAATTCAAACAATGTTATCTCCACATCAAATATTTAAAGAACAAAACAAGTATATTCATATCAACTGATGTAGGACAAGCATTTGAAAAGCCTCAACATATGTCCTTGATTAAAACTCTCTGCAAACTAGAAATATAGGGGGACTCCTTCAACTTGATAAAGAACATCTACAAAACACACACAGCTCATATCACACTTAATGATGGGAAATTCCCTTCCCACTGAGACCAGGAACAAGAAAACGACATATAAGGACACATTTTCTCATATTCATATGAGCATTCAAATCATGCTGCAAGCTTCCAGACTTGTTTCTAATATGATGGAAACAAAACATAAGTTAAGGTTACATAGATTTAAAGAAGGAAATAAAGCAATCTTTATGGCTATCAAATAATTGATGTGTTGGACTTTATTGAAATTAAAAAACTTTTGTTCTGTAAAATATACTTTTAAGAAAATTAAAAAGCAATTTTCTCCCCCACAGACAGGGAGAAAATATCTTTAAACCATTTATTTATGTTGTATCCAATACACACAAAGAGTTACTTCTTATGTATATATACATATATGTATATATATAAAACTTTGTTCAGTTCAACAATAAGAAAACAAACAACTGGATGTAAACATGGGCAAAATATGTGAATGGACATCATCAAAGACAATATAAAGAGGGCAAATAAACATATGAACACATGTCCTCCATCATCTGTCATTAAGGAATCATACAGACCCAGAGGGAGGGTATGGGGAGGGAGGAGGGAGGAGGGTTCAGGATGGGGAACACAGATATACCTGCGGCGGATCCATTTTGATATTTGGCAAAACTAATACAATATTGTAAAGTTTAAAAAAAAAAAGGAATCATACATTAGCAGAATGAGATAGCCCTGCCCACGTGGTTCAGATCCACAAACCTCGAGACACCAGTTGTGGCTGAGGATTCAGAGCACAGGACACTCCTTTACTGCTGATGGAGGGACTGCAGAATAGCACTGCCATTTCAGAAGACAGTTTTGGCAGCTTCTTGTAAAGTAAGTAAAATCTTACCATACAACCAGCAATATACCTGCTAAGTTATTTTCAAAGTATTTAAAACTTAGGTCCACACAAAAACCTGCATGCAAATATTTATAACAGCTGTATTCATAATCACTGTGAACTGTAAGTAAGCACAACATCCTCCAATGAATAAATAGATTTAAAGAAAAACTGTAGTGAAATTGCTTAATATTGCCTTGTCCAGACCCTGAAATATTATTTGGTGCTCAAAAATAAATAAATCATTGAGAGCTAAACTACATGGATCATTCTTCAATGGCATTGCTAAGTGAAAGAAGCCAGTCTGAAAAGGCTACATTCTCTATGATTTCAACTGTATGACATTCTGGTGAAGGCAAAACTCTGCAGACAGTGAGATGGTTATTTCCAGAGGATCGCTGGTGTGGGGGAGAGGGGATGGTTGAGGAGGATATTTTAGGGATGTGGAACTCTTCTGCATGGTGTCATGATGGTGGAGATGCAATGCTGTGTGTGCACTTATCAAAACTTGTAGAGTGTGCAGCAAAAGGTGAGTGAGCCTTGGTGTGTGCAGACCTTTAAAGGAGTCACTTGGGAGGTTGAGAGATGTTAGGATGAAGAACAGAAGGCAACAAGATTGTGTTATTAGTGTCTGTAGCCACTTTCCTGTAGGGCATGGGGGAGTGGAACTGACGTAAAACTAATGAAATCTAGAATACGAAAGGCAAAAAGGAAATGTACATCAATCCTCTACTGTCCTCGTGGAGTTTGCTCACTGGTGAGTGGGTTAACCATCCTGATCCTGCTGTACATATGTACTGGGTTAGAACAATTAAATCGATAGACGGCAGATGGTGTGGCCATCTGTTGAGGGGGGTTCAGTTCAGTTCAGTCGCTCAGTCATGTCCGACTCTTTGCAACCCCATGAATTGCAGCAAGCCAGGCCTCCCTGTCCATCACCAACTCCCGGAGTTCACTCAGACTCACATCCATCGAGTTGGTGATGCCATCCAGCCATCTCATCCTCTGTTGTCCCCTTCTCTTCCTGCCCCCAATCCCTCCCAGCATCAGAGTCTTTTCCAATGAGTCAACTCTTTGCATGAGGTAGCCAAAGGACTGGAGTTTCAGCTTTAGCATCATTCCTTCCAAAGAAATCCCAGGGCTGATCTCCTTTAGAATGAACTGGTTGTATCTCCTTGTAGTCCAAGGGACTCTCAAGAGTCTTTTCCAACACCAGAGTTCAAAAGCATCAATTCTTTAGCACTCAGCTTTCTTCACAGTCCAACTTTCACATCCATACATGACTACTGGAAAAAACCATAGCCTTCACTAGACGAACCTTTGATGGCAAAGTAATGTCTCTGCTTTTCAATATGCTATCTAGGTTGGTCATAACTTTTCTTCCAAGGAGTAAGCATCTTTTAATTTCATGGCTGCAATCACCATCTGCAGTGATTTTGGAGCTCAAAAAAATAAAGTCTGACACTGTTTCCACTGTTTCCCCATCTATTTCCCATGAAGTGATGGGACCAGATGCCATGATCTTCGTTTTCTGAATGTTGAGCTTTATGCCAACTTTTTCACTCTCCTCTTTCACTTTCATCAGTGAGGGGGGTTACAGATAAGCAAAGGGAGGGGGCTAGTTCTAGTCGTTCATCTACGTGATGATGGCTTTCCTTGGAGGCAGCCATGTAGCCTCATGTTTAGCCTAATGTGGATATGGACATGGACATGGACATGTGTGAGTAGGTATGTGAGCACTTCGGTACACATACACATTCACACACAAACACACACACACATTCACACACACCTCCTGTCCTGTGAGCCGAGGGGCCTCAGAGGCACAGCTGCTCCAGAGCAATGAGCACCCAGCTCCAAGAACGCAGTTTCTCAGATGTTCTCCAACAAGGGAAAGCAGGGCCTCTGGGAGAAATGGCTGATTCCTGGCTTAGCAGGAAATGTGCAAGATGCGCCTAAAACAACTTTTAGTGTAAAAACTGAGAAAATGCTAAAAAAAAAAAAACCCCAAAGCCCAAGGACTATTGCAAAGCAACACTAAAACCACTTGAAAAGAGCTTATAGCCCAGAGTACAAGGTCCGCAACCCTTACTGATCTATCAGAATGATGGAATAAAATTTAAACATTGAGGATAAACAGATAGATTTCCTGTGCAGCAGAATTCCAGGGAACGTAGGCAGACAGCCCACCCCGTGAGAGAGAAGCATGTTACCACTGAGTGTGGGGTCTGCACTGCGACCCCCTTCCTCAGAGCAGAGCATGCGCGAAGCACGCAGGGCCTCAGGCAGAGAGACCTGACACTCAGCCTCTGCCCAGCGCTGGCCACTCGGTCAGGAAGGTGCATACACATGGTGAAACGGGATGAGGATGGGCTGTGCCTCTGTGGCCTTCCTCCTGCAACACAAACACCCAGTCTAGTTGCAAGAAAAACATGAGAAAACTCCCAGTTGAGACATATTGCACAAAACAGCTGACCCCTACTCCTCAAACCTTGAGTGTTATCGAAAAAAGGAGTCCTGGAAACCATGACGGCCCGGAGGAGCCATGGGACACTTGACAACTCCCTGTGATGTGTGATCTGGCTGGGATCCTGGGACAGGAAAAGAAACATTGGGCAAAAACCAAGGAAATGAAATAAAGTACAGACCCCTGTTAATAGCCAGATAGGGACTGGCTGAGAGTCTGTAGCCAGGAGGAAAATTAATTAACTTATCTCCTGTGCTGTCTCTATTCATAACCTAATTAGGGGACAGACTTGTGAGAAGGAACTCCTAAAGGTGTTAATGAAAACCTAAGGATGTAAATAAGGCAAGTTCTGGATGTTTTTTTGCTTTTCCAAAATCACAGAGTTCTGAATATTTTATTGCTTTTCTAAATTCACAGATTCAATAAACAATATTTCCCACATTGTTGCTTTTGCACTTAACATTTTCCAAACCAGTGGGAAATATTAAAAGTTAAATTACTTCATGTGTGGCTTTAGTTGGTAGTAGTTGATCCAAAGAAAAAAAGGCCAGTATGGTCAGAGTCCTCGAGGAAAATATTAATCGGTTGGACCTTAAAACCTATTTTCAAACTGAGAACATGGGAATTGTCAGCAGTTAGGTAAAACATGGTGTGTAACTCAGTGACAAGTTAACCTTTTTGCCAAGGTCTAAATTGATCTGTAGTCCCAAGTCACATCCTGAATGTGTTTCTTGGTAACTCACAAAACCTCTAGTATATAAACTAATGCCTCATTTTCAGATGATGTGATACAAACCCTTGCAATGTCATTTTCTGATTGAGCTAAAAAGGTAAATGTTATTTTTATTCCAATGAAAATTTTGAATTAAGCACATATTATAACAATCAAAATTATATTAAGCAATATTTTATGTTTCTCTTATCAAAATTTGATATCATTGCTTGAATGAATCCTTTAATTTACATAATTTGAGCTCCTCCTTCTGCTGTTGTAAAAATTACACACTCTGGTAGAGTTTGGTTCAAATTCACAAATTCAGAATTAGAGTGACAGTTATTTTCACTTCTAATTATCTAATGCTCTTTATGAGTAAGATCATAACAACAAAGAGTGGATGAAACTCTTTTTCAGGACACATATGTCTCAAAGTTGGTGCCTGTGCTAATCCTTTTTGATACGGAAACTGGGAGCTTTTCTTTCTTGGTTTCTTGTATCAAGAGGGCTCCCAGGGTGGGGTGGGTACAGCCTAGAGTTGAGATCACTCACTCCAACTGGCAACATGAGAAACAGATGCAGAAGCCATGATGATCTATTTCTAGGCATTTGGGTAAAGAATTCCATTAACACAATCCCCTGAGCACCCAGGGGTAAGGAGGAGGGATTCCCCATATACACAGTCCAGCCTACAGCTCATCGTAGAAGCCATGGCTTCCTGTAGAAGGCATCTAAGAACAATGCTGCTTCTAACAGCAGTGACCTCTGCAGGTGAACAAGAGAGAGTCAGGTGCGCAAACAACCTGTGGTCATACCTTCTCAGTTTCTTTCTAAATCAGGGACTCTGAGGCACTGACTACCCATATCTCTAAAACTATCCATACCTCTCAGGTTGTGGTGCCTTTCTCTGCCCATGTAAGTCTGGTCTTAAACATTTAATTAAAATCAGCCCCACTGAGGTGCTTACTTAGATAATTGACAGTGAAGATAAAAACTTGCTAATCACTGTTGCAAAGTGAAAGACTGGAACCAGCTAAGAAAATCAGCATCTACATTTCAAAGCTGATAAGTTTAAACTTCTCAGAAGAATAAAAGCTTATTATAAAGGGCCACATACAATTTGCAATACAATCTCAAGTCCCTTTTCTTTGAAACAGAATGAACACCATTCAAGCATGTTCCAATCTTTTAGACTGCAGCCATGAAATTAAAAGACACTTGCTCCTTGGAAGAACAGCTGTGACAAACCTAGTAGCATAGTAAAAAGCAGAGATATCAATTTTCTGACAAAGGATTGCATTGTCAAGTCTATGGTTTTTCCAGTAGTCATGCACAGATGTGAGAGTTGGACCATAAAGAAGGCTGAGCACCAAAGAATTGATGCTTTCGAATCATGGTGCTGGAGAAGACTCTTGAGAGTCCCTTGGACAGCAAGGAGGTCAAACCAGTCAATCCAAAAGGAAATAAACCCTGAATATTCATTGGAAGGACTGATGCTGAAGCTGAATCTCTAATACTTTGGCCAGCTGATAAGAAAACTGACTCATTGGAAAAGACCCTGATGCTGGGAAAGATTGAGGGCAGAAGGAGAAAATGGCAACAGAGAATGAGATGATTGGATGGCATCACTGACTCAATAGACACAAGTGTGAGCAAACTCCAGGAGATGGTGAAGGACAGGTAAGCCTGGCGTGCTACAGTCCATGGAGTCACAGAGTCAGACACAAATACTGAGCAACTGAACAACAACCACAAATCTTTCAGGCCATGCTGATCTATTCAATCAAAGCCCCACACAGTTCTTGTAAGCTCACTGCGGCCTCTGAAGAACACATCACAAACTGGACTCCATTGATAGCATGCGTTTTTGGAAGAGAATGCACCTGTTCTTGCTCCCTGGACAATGAGTTTAACATCTCTCTGTACTTCTGAAAAAAAGACTAAAGTTAAAATATCTCTGCTTACAGGGCTTTGTTTGGAATTTACATACATTTAGAACACAGTGGTTTGTGCTGTGCCGATTATCATTTTCGGAGAAGGCAATGGCAACCCACTCTAGTACTCTTGCCTGGCAAATCCCATGGACGGAGGAGCCTGGTGGGCTGCAGTCCATGGGGTCACTAGGAGTCGGACACGACTGAGTGACTTCACTTTCACTTTTCACTTTCATGCACTGGAGAAGGAAATGGCAGCCCACTCCAGTGTTCTTGCCTGGAGAATCCCAGGGACGGGGGAGCCTGGTGGGCTGCCATCTATGGGGTCGCACAGAGTCGGACACGACTGAAGTGACTTAGATCATTTGTCTAAAAGTTTGTTCTCAAATGTTGCTTTTCCCTGTACCTATGTGATGTGGCATAAGATCTGAAGTATATACATTTTCTGCGAGGCTCACCAGGGATGCCAAAGGGGACCAAGTAGGATTTTTGAAATAGCAGAGGAGTGATGTAAAGGGACACTCCTTGCCCGTCCCACGAAGAACCCTCCAGAACTCTGCTCGTGGAGCTGGAGCTTTTCAGACACTTGAAGCTGCCTCTTTGAGGTCTGAAATATGTAAATATGTCAGAAGAGTCTTCTCCAAGTAGCTGTTAGCAGAGGCGCCACATCCTCACAAACCAAATGAACTGAAGCTGTGAGAAGCCGAAAGCTCAGGGTATTTTCATTTTGTTTGACCCCTGAGTACAAACCTTTAAACATAATTTCTCCTCTCTCCTTTCCCATGTGAGCTGATATGGAAATTCAGTGAAGGTTCTATGAGTGTTATTGAATCAACCGTGAAAAACATTTCCCAAGTGCCCGACACTGGCTGTTCTTTCCGGCATCATATTTTTATGTCCTCCCTGAGCCTCACGGAAGCTCCTCCACCTCCCAGCTTCTCCCAAAGTGTCGATTAGAGGTTGCTGACAAGACACCACTGGGCTGGCTGCTGAAAGACAAATTCCTGGGTCACCTAAACTGAGTGAATTAGGACATCTGGGGCCCGGAATTCAGGTCTGCACATTTACCAACATCCAAGAAAATTCACAATAAACACGGCTGACCTTTTTGTGTAGCTGCTGAGTGCTAAACCAGAGCCTTGAGATCAACTGTCTCTAAATGTTGTCTGTCTCTGTCACACACATGCACGCGCGCCTGTGCACATGCACACATGTGTCTCTTAAGTCTCCTGCCAGTTTGAACCCTGGGTGGGGAAGATGCCCTGGAGAAGAAAATGGCAATAGACTCAAGTATTCTTGTGTGGAGAATCCCAAGGACAAAGAAACCTGACGGGCTACAGTCCATAAGGTCACAAAGACTCAGAAAGGACCGAGCAACTGAGAATGTATAAGCTTTCAAAGATTTGCAAAGATTTAGAGGTATATTTCACCTAGAGATATGCTTAGTGGACATGCTCTGGTAGTGGTTTAGTCACTAAGTCATGTCCAACTGTTGCGACACTGTGGACTGTAGCCCATCAGGCTCCTCTGTCCATGGGATTCTCTATGCAAGAATACTGGAGTGGGTTGCGATTTCCTTCTCCAGGGGATCTTCCTGATTCAGGAATTGAACCCAGGTCTCCTGCATTGCAGGCAGATTCTTTACTGACTGAGCTACAAGGGAAAGCTGTGGGGATTAATTGGGAAACATAGCAAATAGCCCTCCTTTAGTATTTCTTGAATTACATTTTGTTCCAGGTGATATTCACTGATCTGTTTCTAATATGAAAAATAAAACAAGTAAGAGATTATTTGAAAATCTGATATCACACAGGACTAGTTTCATATGTTCCTAATGAAAAAAGGAAGTTTTTATCAATGCCATAAATCATTTGCACATGGGGAAAATAACAATATTAGAAAAAGTAAAGAAGACTCACCACTTCTTCATGTCTGCATTTTCTTACATTAATCCCATTTATCTGCAAAGGAAAGAGAGAGAGAATTTGAAGAGCATACTGTGAACTGACTGTATCTTGGTGACACATGGAAAATAATGGTAAAATGTATACCTGGAGAATTGCGTCCCCAATAAAGAGCAGTCCTGACAGTTCAGCTGTGAATGGAGAAGGAGAATTGACTATGCCTTGTCTACTTTCTTCACACAGAAGTAAGAGTTCTTAATTCAATAAAGCCAAAACTGATTGAGGGCAAAGGCAAAGATGGAGGAGGATTAAAGGAAAAAGTAATTAAAGCAAAAAGTAAGATGGTCTATAAGGGTAGCATCTTAAAAGATCCACAAGCAATGGAAATGCAAAAAATGATCATACGATTCAGCTCAAGTTCTGAAACCCATGCTGAGATACTTCCATTTAACCCCATCATTTCAGATCTTACAGTCTGGAGGGAGGACTAATGTTCTCATGTTCCCTTAAGTTTAAGGTGCCTATGAAAATGTCTAGATCTGGACAGTCAATCCACTGACAACAGAATCAGCTCCATGCTTCTTTTAAAGACCAGCCTGCCCCACCGCAGGGGGCTGGGTGTGGATAAGGGTCTGAACCAGCCACGTGTGGCCTGGTCCTGGGAACTGGACTGAGAGATTTCGTACAATCTCCTGGTTCTGAGCTACAGTCTTGCTCCTCAGTGACTCACTCAGGAAGCAGCCACAGGACACCCTCTGAACACTTTACCTCTCTGCTCCTTCGAGATTTTTGAAACCACAACTGGAATGTTATGTTCCGCTCCCCCCTGGAAAGAAAAAAATCACACGTTTCACTTTTTCATCTCAAAAGAATAAAAGCTCAGCTTTTAGTTCAGAAACTATACAGGCCAAGGAAAGCAGGTGAACAGACACTAAGTAGAATTTAAATAAACTCGTGGCATCTATCAAGGAGACTGTGCTCCCAAGAAGCCTATCTGTTTAGAATTTCACTGTGACATCCAAGAATTAATAATAGTTGACTTTGAAAATGTTAATTTTTTAAGATTAATATGGTGATGCCTGAAGAAGACATTTCCTCCAATGACCAGCCATGCTATCCATCGTAGAAACTCTTATTTCGGGTTCCAAAGAGCAGATAATTATGCATTTCCATTATCTAGCTAAGTTGCTTTATGCTGGGAACCAAGCAATGGCCCCTTGGAATGCTAAGTAGCTAGACAGACCTCTACCTGCACAAACTGGACAAAAAGCAGAGTGTGCATATGCTTAACGGAGGGGGTAGGTCATCAGCATTATATGGAAGCATATACCAAAGAACACAGTAAGCCACCAAGAATTATGCAGTAGTGCTTTGGCTAATGGACCAAATGAGAGGAAAAAAAACCGAAAAATAAGTAACTGAACTTATGTGGAAGAAAATAAATTCCTGAAGTAACTGTATAAATTACTGTTTTATGTAACAGAGTTGAGAAGGTTGAAAGCAATAGTTAAAAAAGTCAAGTAAGTTCATTAAACAGTAAGATTTCACATAGAAGGTAAGGATGGCACTTTTAATGTGGGTAGTTCAAAAGAAGATCTAAATTCCACTGGGGCTTCTGCAGCTTCAGAATAAGTAAATCCCTAAGCCTTTCTCCCTTCAAGGGCAAAAATTATTTTAGAATAGACAATTTTTTCCCATGAATGTCCATTTTTAGCACTGAGTTTCAATAAACTTAAAAATAAGATAGACAATGTACACATGCTCAGTTGTGTCAGATTCTTGCAGCCTCATGGACTGTAGCGCCAGGCTTCTCTGTCCATGGGATGGATTTCCCCGGCAAGAACACCAGTGTGGGTTGCCGTTTCCTCTTCAGGGGACCCTCCTGACCCAGGTATCGAACCTGCGTCTCCTGCATTGGCAGGCAGATCCTTTACCACTGAGCCACCTGGAAAGCCCAAGAGAGGCGATAGTCGAGAAAATTTTTCTCTGTGGCTCTGAAATTTTTCTTGACAAGTAGTCCTTTCTACTTCTGGGGTATTAGGAAGCGATGTGATAAAAATATTGAAAGCTGCCTTACCCAAGGTGAAATTCAAACCCACCCATCAGTGCCCTTTTTCACCACATCTCACCGAGCAGACACTCACCCCCCACCCACACGAGTTCTGGGCAGAGTCTCTGGTGTGAGCTTCCTCGGCTCTGGGTCCTGCTTTTGCCTCCTGGTCTGTGTCATGGCGCCCTGATCCTGTCCAGGGCAATCTTCACATGATCAGAGCCCAGGACTGTGACAGAGGGCACAGTGCATACATGTGCTTCCAGAGCACAGGAAACCCCACAGGATCAGGACCCAAGGACCTTCAAGCGTAGGTTTAGGGCTCTGGGTTCCCCATGCCTGCGTTCTGTTCTATTTTCTCCCATTATATTCATCAGCTTCTACTCTTCTACCGTCTTCTTCATTTCCTGCATTCATCATGTATTTTCTTTCTCCTTCCCTTGTCCCCAACCACAGAGTAAGTTCTGCAACAGCAATGGACTTATTTATGTATTTGTCTTGGCTCTTTGGTTTGGCTATTTGTTTCCTGCTTGTGTGCACATGCTAAGCTGCTTCAGTCGTGTCCCACTCTTTGCAACCTCATGGATTGTAGCCCACCAGGCTGCTCTGTCCATGAGATTCTTCAGGCAAGAACACTGGAGTAGGTTACTTTGCCCTTCTCCAGGGGACCTTCCTAACCTAGGGATCAAATTTGTTTCCTACATTGAGGTAATATCTGTGCCTGGAATAATGATGCTTTCTTAAGCTTTGAAATGTTTGTTGAATGAATAAGTGAAACAATGAACTCTAGAGCTTTCTCAGACCTAAAATTTTTCACTCTTGAAAATACTTTGCAGAAAGATTTTGAGTAGAAACTAAGAAGGTGAACAATGGAATCAAAGGTGTATGGTTACAGATAGTTCCTAGAGATACTTCAAAAATGGGAAAAATTTTCAGAATACATCTCCATTTCTTAGAAGAAAATGCTGATTAAAACAAAGCATAGAGTGATGAAGTTTTATGTGACATAAAGAGAGAAAACAGACCCATCCAGATATGGTTCTGGTGTTGGGGGCAGAGGAGAACCCCATGTATGTCACTCTAGGCCGGCAGCTGGTGTCATAGCACTTTCCTTCAGCTGTTCGTCTTCTCTCCTTGCAGTACTGAATTCAAAGGTTTTCTTGATGCTCAGGTGTTTAGCACAGGCTACCATGGTAGGAGAGTGGGAAGTCTCTCCCAGGTTTGGTCTAGGGTACCAGTTTTCTGAGGGTCAACTCAGCTATCCATCCTTCTCTCAATACCTGAGACTTACAACTATCTTTTAATAATAAGGTTTAACTAACCCCTGTTTGGTCAACATTTTTCTTTTATATGTAAAATTGCTTCTGAAATTTCAATGATTTGAATCCAAAAGTGTTTTATTTTTACTATGTTTTTAATCAGACATTTGAGGCTCTGAGAGAATTTTAAAGCTAATTTAAGGAGATCACTTTATTAATTGATTAGAGAGAGATTTTTAAGACAAAACTCAGAAGATAAAATTGGAACTGAAGATCACTGTGCCTTCATTTATTTAATGAAATGTGAAAGCAGTCCAGCTTTATCAAAGTAAATTAGATTTAGCTCTGGACCTAACTAGGGAGATTCAAAACCTTCCAGACAGAAAGCAGATAACATGATTCACCCTGTTTACAATTGGTGACAGGCTTCACGTTGCACGTGGGATAAAAGCCAAGGTCCAGTGACCTCAGCCTCCCCTCTGCTTTATCCTGGACCTTTGTCCTCCTCCGCAAGCACGACCCCTTGGCCCCCAGTGCTTTTCCCCTTGACCCTTGGCCAGGTGTAAGGTTAAGACTCTGCTCACACACAGCCAGAGTCCTTCCATCAGCCTCTGTGCACATGCCCTGGGCCATGCCTGGGACCACATTTCTCTGCATGACACTTTGATCAGTGTCTCCTTTCCCTCTAGAATATGAAGGACCTGAGGTCAGGGCAGATTCCCTTCATCATCTTCTCCCCGACCTACCCTAAGGCCGGTCAGGCTGCAAGGCTTTTGGCCATGGTTTATAGAAAGTAAATGAATTACTCGAGCTCGGTTGATCCAGGGTAAAATGAGATTAGAAAAAGTGAGGTGACAATCTAAATTGCATCCCAGAAAATATTAAAAAGTACGCCACTCAGTTTTGAGAGAGCCTTTTCACAAAGGATAATCAATTCTATAGCTAGTTCTATAGGTACCAGGATATAAGGCCTCAGTTAAAGCATTTTGAGCTTGAGACTATATAATGATTTTCTAGTATAACCATGAAATTCCACTAAGCCAAACTCAGTTATGTTTTTAATAACACTGGGAATCTTGCCAAATAAATCCTTTCAACTCAATCTTTTCATTACAATCAATCAGTCATATTCTGGGCTCCAGAAAGAAAAAGATAATAGACTTCAACATCACAGATCCATTCAGAGAAAGGAGAATACTTGTAAACAGAAAATCACAGACAGTCAACAGGTCCAGGAGAAGCACCTAAAGGAACATCATTTTGAGAACATGGACAACGTTCTTATCCATCTGAATGCGGTGCTGATCTGCCAAAACCACTCAGCTTAGCTATGGCAAAGTTAATGGTCTTTCCCACATGATTTATGATTGCCTTCCTATGGAAATTCAGAATAGGGAATCTGTAGGGGCAGAGAGCAGACTGCTGGCTGCTCAGAGCTGAGACAGAGTTGGGGGCGGTGGCTGAAAGCTACTACGGGTTTCTTCTTCAGTTGATGAAACTGTTCTAAAACTGACTTAGTGAGGAGTGCACACATCTGTGAACATAATAAAAACCACTGACTTGTACATTTTAAGTTGGTAGATTGTATGGTATGTGAACTACAACTCAAAAAATTATTTAATTTAGAAAATCATCCTTTGAATGATAATTCATTGGTGGTTTTACCTGGCCCTTGGAACTAGTGCACACTCTCTATGCTATGCTATGCTAAGTCACTTCAGTCGTGTCCGACTCTGTGTGACCCCATAGACGGCAGCCCACCAGGCTCCCCCGTCCCTGGGATTCTCCAGGCAAGAACACTGGAGTGGGTTGCCATTTCCTTCTCCAATGCAGGAAAGTGAAAACTGAAAGTGAAGTTGCTCAGTCATGTCCGACTCTTAGCAACCCCATGGACTGCAGCCTACCAGGCTCCTCCATCCATGGGATTTTCCAGGCAAGAGTACTGGAGTGGGGTACCATTGCCTTCTCCGGCACACTCTCTAACTGAGCTCAACTACCTGCCCTGTCACACTCCTGTTTCTGCAGCACAGAGGTATCCCTGTTGACACTGGTGGAGACAGAAGCCTCAGACTCAAAGAGTGAGAACCGGGCAAAGTGAGCAAATGAATGCAAATACGTGTGTGCTTGTAGCAACACTTGGTATCTACAGACCTTTGCCGTGAAATCACTAATAAATTAAAATGCAGACATTTATGACAATTACTATGAAGACGTGCATGTTTATTTGGTGAATCTGATACAATTAATCCCCAGTCCTTGATGTTAGGAAATTGTTTGCTTGCTGCTGGACATTTCAATCTGTTTATTTCAGTTGTAAGTAAACCAGAAGGCGAATAATTTAGAGAGGAAGCATTGTTGTTTTCAAATAGAGAGCATAGAGATTATTTCGTGCTGGTTGTACAGCTAGAGAGAATATTTATTGGGAGTCAAGACTCTGTCATCAGCTTTGATGGGGTTTATGTGCAGCTCTGTCTGTTATAACAAATGGTAAATAACCTAACCTCTTAATACTAAATCTTGTTGTCTATAGAGGTCCAACAACAGCTGTCTACTTTCTGGACACAGAAAAAATTTAGCTCAGAATCTGGCGGTTCAAGAGCGGTTAATAACTATTAGAAATTATTGTTTATAAATGATAATTTTAATGGTAATAATACTTAGAATTTCACATTGCTGCAAAGTTCAAGATTTCAGATAGAAATCTTATCTTTGATCACAGACATTTCCTTGGTCCATCAACTTATTTAGGTAAGAAAAACTGAGTCTTTAGAAAAATACCCCATAAGACATCTTTCTAGTAATAATATTCAAAACACTCTTTCTCTAAAAGGTGATTATTTTAATCACAATGACCAGAGGTATGATTTAATAATATGCAAATGGATGGTATTGCACTTTGAGAGATAAACAGAAAAAAAATTAAAGTCTGACAAGGTCAAGACGACAGCTTACTTTAAGGTGATTATATGGTGATTCTTAAAAGCAGAATGGGGAAAAATGCAAGGTTATTAGATCCCTGGGGGAGAAACACTGGTGATTATCGGGGATGTAATGTGGAGACCATTACGTTATTTTTAGAAATGTAAGTATCTGGATGGTCCAGATAAAAGAACCGGAAGATGCAGTAGGACTAGTGGCAACCTGGACAGGAACCAGAGGCCACGTGAAGATCAGTGTGGACAGTGGGTGCCTGCAGAGAAGCCGAGGGTATAAACCAGGTGGATGCAGGAACCTGAGCCCTTCAGAAAAGTGGCTTCAGGCTGAGAACCCAGGAAAGTAGGTGATGGTAAGAGGAGAGTTAAGTGATTCTATGTCCAGCCTTTTATTGAAATCTAAAAATACAATTAGAAGAGCTTGGCATTTTACTGAGAGGCAAACAAAAACAAAAACTAATACAAGGGAAAAACACCCAAGTTTGTGACTTTTGAGAGATATTTTAATCAAGGAAGACTGTGAGACTTGGTAGCCGCCATGAAGAATTCCAAAGAACGGCCAGGAAAAAAGATCCTAAATTATAGCAGATATGGGAATGACCCTAAAAAGCAGTATGAGAGTGAAGATGATGTAAAAGGAAGGACAGGAGGCCAGAGGGCAAGAGGGTGCACCCCACACAAACCCTGGGGGCACTTCGCCGAGGGGGCAAGTCTCAGGCCTGCCGGTGGGCGCATTCCTCCCTGCTCTCAGCTCACCGTAGGGGCTGGGGGGTGAACTGTGTCTTGGAGATGCAGGGCCGGGCCAGGTGTAAACGTGTGCGCCCACACCTCCAGAGTTCATCCCACTGCACCCTGGGTCAGCCGCTTGACTTGTCGAGTTGGGAGATAAGCAAACAAATGGGCAATGTTAAAATACGAATTTTGCTTTTTAGCCAGAATACTTTCTTAAACTGCCCCTTACGTTTAATTCTCAGATGCAAAGGAAGTAATTCAAATAGATAATCACAGTAGGTTTACCCAATTTACAGGGTAAAGGAATTTGCATAAAATGTTGCCATTTAAAATAACTGAATGAATAAATAATTACATTTTGAAATACCTTAACAGAATGATAGCTTAAAATCTTTTTTTTTTTTTTTTTTTAATGTAGGAAAGCAAGAGTCAGTGGTAAGTACTGAGAAACCTAAAGTAGAAAACCCTAAAAGGAAAGTTTTCAGGCTGAATGGACAATATTCTAAATAAAACATATTGATGTTTTTTATTTCTGGTTGGTCGGTTTGTCATAAGAATTATAAAATAATTTCATGTTTTTGTCAAATCTCTTAATATATGGCACCAATCACAATTCAAATATTGCTTCTGTAGCCTATATTTTCAATGGAAAATATATACTTATTTTATTTAGAAAATAACTATTACATGTATAAGAGTTTTGTTTGTGTGAAATAATGTAAATATTAAACTGAAATGATTTATTGGCAAAATTCTTAAGGTTTTAAGAATTGTCTAGGCTTAAATGTTATATTTCTTAATGTGTCTAGGCTTAAATGTGACTATTGACTATGCCAAAGCCTTTGACTGTGTGGATCACAATGAACTGAGAAATTCTGAAAGAGATGGGAATACCAGACCACCTGACTTGTCTCTTGAGAAACCTATATGCAGGTCAGGAAGCAACAGTTAGAACTGGGCATGAAACAACAGACTGGTTCCAAATAGGAAAAGGAGTACGTCAAGGCTATATATTGTCACCCTGCTTATTTAACTTATATGCAGAGTACATCATGAGAAAGGCTGGACTGGAAGAAACACAAGCTGGAATCAAGATTGCTGGGAGAAATATCAATAACCTCAGATATGCAGATGACACCACCCTTATGGCAGAAAATGAAGAGGAACTCAAAAGCCTCTTGATGAAAGTGAAAGTGGAGAGTGAAAAAGTTGGCTTAAAGCTCAACATTCAGAAAACAAAGATCATGGCATCTGGTCCCATTACTTCATGGGAAATAGATGGGGAAACAGTGTCAGACTTTATTTTCTTAGGCTCCAAAATCACTGCAGATGGTGACTGCAGCCATGAAATTAAAAGACGCTTACTCCTTGGAAGGAAAGTTATGACCAACCTAGATAGCATATTCAAAAGCAGAGACATTACTTTGCCAACAAAGGTCTGTCTAGTCAAGGCTATGGTTTTTCCTGTGGTCATGTATGGATGTGAGAGTTGGACTGTGAAGAAGGCTGAGTGCCGAAGAATTGATGCTTTTGAACTGTGGTGTTGGAGAAGACTCTTGAGAGTCCCTTGGACTGCAAGGAGATCCAACCAGTCCATTCTGAAGGAGATCAGCCCTGGGATTTCTTTGGAAGGAATGATGCTAAAGCTGAAACTCCAGTCTTTTGGCCACCTCATGCGAAGAGTTGACTCATTGGAAAAGACTCTGATGCTGGGAGGGATTGAGGGCAGGAGGAGAAGAGGAAGACAGAGGATGAGATGGCTAGATGGCATCACTGACTCGATGGACGTGAGTCTGAGTGAACTCCAGGAGTTGGTGATGGACAGGGAGGCCTGGCGTGCTGCGATTCATGGGGTCGCAAAGAAGACATGACTGAGCGACTGAACTGAACTGAACTGAACTGAAATGTGATAATTTCAGTAAAATGAGTAACACTATTTTTGGGTTTAACTCTAAATGGAAATTGAACAAAAAGAAGAACATTTCCATCCTGCACAGAATTCACACAGCTCCACTACCAGAAACATCAGTGCTGATGTCAGATGAAACCGCTGTCATGAATGGATTTCAGCCACATTCAGCTGTTGTTCTCTTTTCATGGACAACATCTTCAGTGGTACCTTTAGATCCTTCATGACAATCTCAATAAATATGGAAAAAAAAAAACCAACGTGAAAACTTGCCTCTGTTTATTCCCACTGCCTCATTTCCACACCTTATAATTTGTCCTACATCTCTTGTAGGCCTTAGTTGATGATAAAGTGAAAGTAAAAGATATATCTTAAAATTAACGTTTTAGATAGAAATACTCTCATTGCTTGACAAGATCATGCCATTCCACACTGATCAGATTTTTGAGTCATTTTCATAATGTAACTAGAGCTGATGTTCACCAAGCTTAGAGTTCTACTTTCCAAGCATCTATACTTTGAGTTGTGTTAAAATTTCATGAAATGTACACCTGAGATGTATGGCTTTCACCCCACACAGGCAAAGTATCTAAACCAACAACCAAGATAAAGTTACATTCCATTGATCTCTGCACAGATGTGGGTTTCTGAAGGGCATTTAAAATCACTGAGGTAATTTTTTTCAATATTTATGTAATTTTCCATCCTTTTAAAACATATACTTTGTTTCAATGATGTTAAATTGCAGATGTGTTGCATGTTTAATAATTAACAACATACAGGAAGAAAAACCCTTTAAAATTTGATAATGAATGGAACAGGAGAGAGATGGTCAATTTTAAAAATAATTCAGAAATTAAAACGTTGAGTCTTCCTGCATACTTGGCCTAGGACATGAGGTTTTCAATTTCTTAAACAAAAAAAAGAAAACTGAACAGAATAAAAAGACAACTGGAATCAAACCAATATTTAACTTATTATCGGACCTTATATGAACCTGACACACATCCTGGCTCCTTTCACTGACAACCCAGATTTTTCTGCTCTGACTGGTTACAAGATATGCACACTTGAAGACTGTACTTGAAATTCTAGATGAAACCACATAAAGAAAATTAATGAGCTGCATTCAATTTCAGGTAAGGTAAATCTCCCAAATGGGGCTTCCCTGGCAGCTCAGACGGTAGAGGATCTGCCTGCTGTGAAACAGACCTGGGTTCAATCCCTGGGTCAGGAAGATCCCCTGGAGGAGGGCATGGCAGCCCACTCTAGTATTCTTGCCTGGAGAATTCTGTGGACAGGGGAGCCTGGTGGACCACGATCCATGTGGCCACAAGAGTTGAACATGACTGAGCGACTCCAAAATACTTTTCTAAAATTTCTAAATCCAAAGGTGGCTAAGATTTTGAGAGCCTACTTATTTCACATCTCAGTGCAAATACTGAGAAGTTTTCTATAGGCACTCGTCTAATTAATTATCAATGAGCAAAAAGTTAAAGGGCTTTCCTGATGGTTCAGCAGTACAGAATCTGCCTGCAATGCAAGAGATACAGGAGATGCAGGTTTGATCCCTGGGTTGGGAAGATTCCCTGGAGAAGGAAATGGCAACCCACTCCAATGTTCTTGCCTGGAGAATCCCATGGACAGAGGAGCCTGGTGGGCTACAGTCCATGGGGTTGCAAAGAGTTGGACATGACAGCACACGCACAATAGCACAAAGAATTAAAAGTTCACAGAAATGCAAGCATTAAGCACATGCTCTGCAGGACAGATGGAGAGACAGCTACCTTGATGCTCAGTCCAAATCCTCCCACAGCCTGTCTCCGAATGGTCACTGTTCTCTCCTGAAAGACAGGTTGTAAGAGTGGTTAGCACTTCCTGCCACTGCACCTGCACACCATCTTCCTTCTCTGGGTTTTGTGCTCACCCTTCAAGAAAAAGAACATTTTGTGACAGCATTAAGCCTCCAGATTTTGCAATAAGTGGAGTCTTTTGGAATTTTTAAATCAAAGTCTAACCACTTGTCATGATAAAAGGGACTGTAGTTTATTAAATTGCTAACCTCTCAAAAGTTAACTTCTTTCAATGCCTTTTTTGGACATAGTTTGGAATCTGAGCTTTAAAACCTCTTTTCATTACCATGAATGTGTTGTCTAATAACACAATTTTTGTTACAGAAAAACAGCTTAGTGTCTGTGGTGAGTATGGTCTCCATCACTGAGTCATACTGTTCATGGAGACTGGAGCACACGGCTGTGGCCTGCCACGCTGCAGCACATTAGTGGTCCGTGATCTGGGGTTGAAACTGAATAAACCATGTTCACAGTGACTGCTTGCTGGGAAGAGGAATGGATTTTACAATTAACTGACAGTCATACTGGGATTATGACAGTGGGATTAATCCATTTTCAAAAGCAGCTCTGTTCTGCCTTCCACAATATAACCAATCATTCAGTCACCAGCATATGGCACTTAAAAAGAAAAAAGAATCACGTTTGGACAAATCCTTTAGTTTCCAATAAAAAAAGACATCAATATTACTGTTTCATGGTGCTCCTCTCTACAAAATACATATTCTCCTGGCATGCTAAAGGGTTGAGAGCTTTTATATACAAGCTTCTCCATTTACTTATAACCTTCTCATCTTCCTGAGCCCTCCCCTACCCAGGAAGGTTTACACTCCACCCATCTCCCCTGGTACCTGGGCAGATGTCTGTTTTCTGGTCCCTGCATGTCCACAAACTCCCAGTTTATTTGGCTACATTAGCCACTCCCCTAACTAACAGTCACCTAAGATGTCCCACCTGTGGTGGTTTAGAAAATATATCTTAAATCAATTTTATCATTTTAAGGGCAATATAAAATATATTTAACAAAACTAGTTCTTATATTACTTTATGTGGATTTCCTTCTGAATAATGAAAAATTATTCTATACATTTAGAATCTAATCAATACTGATCCACACCATCACCAATGCTGAGTCAGAGAAGCTCCAAGCCTGGAAGACTCAGAGGTACAAGCTGATTAAAGGTCAGCTTTATCCTCACCAAGCAGACACTGCTTCTCCAACACTGCTTGTCAAACTAAACCACAGTTCTTGGATAACAGAACCATTTTCTTCATTCTGTTTCTGAACAGAATAAATACTTGATCCCTTAAAACAGTATCAAAACCAAGGTTATGGTTAATTCAGACAACCCACATCAACTCTCAAAATACAAATTTCAAAATGTCAGAACAAACACATTTTCTGCCACTTTTTTTTAAATTGAAAGATCATTGCTTTACAGAATTTTGTGGTTTTCTGTCATACATCAACAAGAATCAGCCATAGGTAGACCCATGTCCCCTCCCCCCTGAAACTCCCTCCGATCTACATTCCCATCCCACCCTTCTAGGTTGTCACAAAGCCCCTGTTTGAGTTCCCTGAGTCATACAGCAAATTACTATTGGCTGTCTATTTTACATACGATACTGTAAATTTCCATGTTATTCCTTCCATACATCTCACCTACTCCCTTCTCCCCTCCCCCCATGTTCATAGGTCTGTTCTCTATGTCTGTTTCTCCACTGCTGCCCTAAAAATAAATTCATCTGTGCTATCTTTCTAGATTCTATATGCATGCATTGGTATACAATATTTATCTTTCTCTTTCTGACTTACTTCACTCTGTATAATAGGCTCTAGGTTTGTCCACCTCACTAGAACTGACTCAAATGTGTTCTTTTTTATGGAGCAGTAGTATTCCATTGTATGTATGTACCACAGCTTCTTTATCCATTCATCTGTTGATGGACATCTAGGTTGCTTCCATGTTCTAGCTATTGTAAGTAGTGCTGCAATGAACACTGGGGTATATGTGTTTTGGGTTTGTTTTTTTTTTTTTTTTTTAATTTTGGTTTCTCCAGGATACATGCCTAGTAGTGGAATTGCTGGGTCATATGGTGGTTTTACTCCTAGGTTTTTTTTTTTAAAGATTTCTCCATACCATTTTCCATAGTGGCTGTGTCAATTTACAGTCCCACCAGCAATGCAAGAGGGTTTCCTTATCTCCACACCCTCTCCAGCACTTGTTGTTTGTAGACTTTTTGATGATGGCCATTCTGACTGGTATGATGTGGTATCTCATTGTAGTTTTGATATGCATTTTTCTAATAATGAGAGATATTGAGTATCTTTTCATGTGTTTGTTAGCCATCTGTATGCCTTCTTTGGAGAAATGTCTGTTTAGGTCTTCTTCCCACTTTTTGATTGGGTTGTTCGTATTTCTGATATTGAGTTGTATGAGCTGCTTGTATATTTTGGAAATTAATTCTTTGCCAGTTGTTTCCTTTGCTATAATTTTCTCCCATTCTGCGGGTTGTCTTTTCACCTTGTTTGTAGTTTCCTTTGCTGTGCAAAAGCTGTTAAGTTTTATTAGGTCCCATTTGTTTATTTTTGTTTTTATTTCCATTACTCTGGGAGGTGGGTCATAGCAGATCTTACTTTGATTTATGTCATAGAGTGTTCTGCCTATGGTTTCCTCTAAGAGTTTTATAGTTTCTGGTCTTACATTTAGGTCTTTAAGCCATTTTGAGTTTATCTTTATGTATGGCATTAGGAAGTGTTCTAATTTCATTCTTTGCATGTAGCTTTCCAGTTTTCCCAGCACCATTTATTGAATGGGTTGTTTTTGACCTATTGTATATTCTTTCCTCCTTTGTCAAAAATAAGGTACCCATACATAGATGCATGGGTTTAATTCTGGGCTCTCTATCTTGTTCCATTTGTCTATATTTCTGTTTTTGTGCCAGAACCATACTGTTTTGATAACTGTATCTTTGTAGTATAGTCTGAAGTCAGGCAGGTTGATTCCTCTAGCTCCATTCCTCTTTCTCAAGACTGCTTTGGCTATTCAGAGTCTTTTGTGTCTCCATACAAATTGTGAAATTTTTTTGTTTTAGTTCTGTGAAAAATTCCATTGGTAAATTGATAAGGCTTGCATTGAATACATAGCTTGCATTTGGTAGTATAGTCATTTTCACAATATTGATTCTTCCTATCCAGAAAGATGGAATATCTCTCCATCTATTTATATCATCTTTGATTTCTTTCATCGGTGTCTTATAATTTTCCCTATGCAGTTCTTTTGTCTGCTTAGGTAGGTTTATTCCTAGATATTTTATTCTTTCTGTTGCAATGGTGAATGGAATTGATAATGCATTTTTAACAGCAAGCAGCATCACCAGAAGTTTCAAGAATGTCTTGCACGACAATCATCGGACAGGAGGACAGCTTGGTGAGTGAGTTCTCCTGAGCAGTGGTGTGTGAAACCCGGCTTTTCTCTGAAACAATGGCAAGCATGCAAGTTACCAAAAGTCTGTGCAGGGCCTTATTCACTCTGTATGATGCCCTCCCATCTTTGGGGGAGCATATTTAGAACAGGTTCCAAATCAAATACAAAACTGCTGATGCAGAGAAGAGTCTGGAGGGACCAAAGAGTCAGCAGAACCCGCGGGAAATCTCAGAAGCAGCACTTATTTTAATGTTTTTTAAACACACAGGCACATGCACATGTGCAGAAGCAGCCAGCACCTTTGGATCTGCTGCCTCATTAGCTGACTACCAAGAAAGTGGGGAGACAGACAGGACAAATGACTTTGTGCCTTGAAGCCAAAACTTTAAATTGGTGCCTGCAGGCAGCAGGAGGCACGTAAAGGCAGACCGCTGTTTGGATGTCACCTGCCGACACTCCGTCCTAGTCTGTGTGCCACCTGAGCTGTGCCCCCGGCCCCTTCATACCTCCTCACGTGGGGGGTCTCCTTCCCGCCCCAACAGTCAAAGGAAAGAGAAACAGTGTTAATGGGTTGTTTCAGCTGCTCACCTCTAAAATCAGAGGCTACCTGGAAGTTAACTGGGAGCTGTATTTAGTTATCACAGCGTGAGTTTCATAAAGAAGTTGCCTAGCAACAAGCCACTGTCCTTTGGGAAACCAAGTATAATCGGTTATTTTATTTCTTAAAACACAAAATTGAGTCAGGAGCTCCGATGCACTCATACACATGAATAGCTTTCCTTTAATCTTTCTGTTCCTCACAGGACAAAAAGATGGAGCCCAACAGCAGTGCTGGCTTGTGTGAAGTTGTGTTGTGCACCTGAACCCATTCATGTTATGAAAAAGACATTGTGCTACCAAAAACATAATTATTTTCACCCCTGCTCTCGGAAAGATTATATTTGACATACTCTCCACATTTACTGTCTGAACTGCATGTGAATCAGTATGTACGTGTCACCAGAGAGAACACAGTGCTCTTATACACCCGAGGAATGGACATTTTCGAGACATGTAGTGAGAAGAGGAGGAAGTCATGAGAACGAGGCAGAAACTAGAAAGATTACAGTGAAGAAGTGGACTGATTTTGTGTGTTAGATGCAAAGAAGATATACAAGAAAGAAATAAGAAAAGTCGTGAGCTCTTTTTGACAATTCAAGAAAAATAACTAAACCTCACAAAAAGAATAATAACAAGACAGTCGCTTCTGATTACTAAAAACCTACTGTGTGCACACATGGGTCTATTAACACTCATGATGGTTTATTAAAATACACTGTTACCTCGACTGTCTTTTCCCACTAGTTTCCTGAGTTCTGAATCTATATCTTGCTCACAGTTGTATCCGTAGAATTTAGCATTGGGCCTAAATCAAAGTTAGATAATCATGTGCTAAGTGAATAAAGAGTTTCCCCCCCACATTTTCATTTCAAACACGTAATCATTGCAACAGCCCAGCTGCGTAGGCAGCATTGTCCCAATTAAGAGTGAGAAAATGCAAATGCAAATGAATTGAAGTAACCTGGCCAAGATCCAACTCAGGATGGAAATAAAAGTTTCTCAGATTCTACTGTCTTTTCCATTACACAGCCCTGAGACGAAGTGGAAAAATAAGATGAAAGAAACAAAGATACTGAAAAATCTGGGTGAGCTCTGACAAAGGGAAAGAGTACTTAGAAACACCATTCTCCCCTGAGATGGGGAACAAGGCAGGCACGGCCCTCACCACTGTCCTTCAACTTCATGCTGAAAGTTACAGGTAGTACAACACAGCAGTGACGGGAATGAAAAGTCTGTGGATTAGAGGGGAAAAAAGAAAATTGTCTTTGTTCTCTGTCTATGTAGAAAATACCAAAGAATCAACAAAAATCCCATGGAACTAAAAGTAATTACAGCAAAGCCATAGGAGACAGAATTAATACACAAAATTTGACTGCTTTCCTGTATATCAGCCATGAGAACAGAAACTTGAGATTAAAATCACAATACCATTTATAGCAGCCCATTAAAAAGGGAATGTGTGTGCTTAATTGTTCAACTCTGTGTCCAACTCTGTGACCTCTTGGACTGTGCAGTAGGACTTACAGCCCACCAGTTTCCTCCATCCACAAGGAATCTCCAGGCAAGAATACAGAAGTGGGTTGCCATGCCCTCCTCCAGGGGATCTTCCCAACCCAGGGATCTGGGTTGTGTCCAACTCTGTGACCTCTTGGACTGTGCAGTAGGACTTACAGCCCACCAGTTTCCTCCATCCACAAGGAATCTCCAGGCAAGAATACAGAAGTGGGTTGCCATGCCCTCCTCCAGGGGATCTTCCCAACCCAGGGATCGAACCCAGGTCTCTTGCATTGCAGGGGATTCTTTACCAGCAGAGCCACCAGGGAAGCCACAAAAGGGAATACGGTGGTGCAAATCTAACAAGTAAAGGTTTTCCTAGAAACTCAAATGGTAAAGGGTCTGCCTACAATGCAGGAGACCTGGGTTTGATCCCTGGGTTGGGAAGATCCCCTGGAGAAGGGAATGGCAACCCACTCCAGTATTCTTGCCTAGAAAATCCTATGGACAGAAAAGCCTGGTGGGCTACAGTACATGGGGTCTCACAGAGTCAGACATAAGGTCACAAAGAGTCAGACACGACTGAACAACTAACCAACAAAGACGAAAAGTTTTCTAAGTGGAAAACTATAAACTCTGAGGAAAGAAATCAAAGATGAGGAAGGTAAAGAGAAATATTTTATATTTGTGGACCAGAAGACTCAACATTTTCAAGACACTGACTGATTCCACTTGATCTATGGAATCGATAAATCCTAATAAAACTCCAGCAAGCTGCCTGTGGGTATTGGAAACTGGCTCTCGGGTTTGTGTGGAGAGGACCCATAACAGCCATGTGATGCTGAAGCAGAGGACAGAGCCAAAGGATCTGGGATCTCTGTCTCAGACCTGCTGTAAAACTGCAGGAATCAAGACGACACAGTGGCTTTGTTTTTTTTGAAGACTAAACATACAGATCAGCGGGATAGAACAGCAAGCCTCAAAGTTCAGGAGACAGATGATGGCGAGAGTTGTAAAACAACATGAATGTACTTAGTGCTGCTGAAATTTACAGTTGAATGTGGTTAAAATAGTATTTTCATATTATGTGAATTTTACCACAATAAAAAAAAATTTAAAAATAGTTCTTAAGAGCTATAATTCATGTACCTTTAGAGCAGCCACTTAAAAGTGCGTAATTTAGTGGCTTTTAGTATTGTCTCTGCAATGGCACCCCACTCCAGTACTCTTGCCTGGCAAATCCCATGGACGGAGGAGCCTGGTGAGCTGCAGTCCATGAGGTCGCTAAGAGTCGAACACGACTGAGCGACTTCACTTTCACTTTTCACTTTCATGCATTGGAGAAGGAAATGGCAACCCACTCCAGGGTTCTTGCCTGGAGAATCCTAGGGACAGGGGAGCCTGGTGGGCTGCTGTGTATGGGGTCGCGCAGAGTTGGACACGACTGAAGTGATTTAGCTGCAGCAGCAGTATTGTCTCAGTTATGCATCCATCATCACAATCAATTTAAGAGCATTTGTCTTTTCAAAATGTTGCTGGAACCTATCACTCCTGATCCCCTCATTCTAATCTTCAGCATGCTAATCTATACCATATCTCCATGGAATTACCTGTTGTGGACATTTCACATTAATGAAAATGTACAGCATGTGGTCCTTTGTATCTAGCTTCTCACTGAGATGCTTTTAGGTTTGTCCAGATTGTAGCATGTACCAACACTTTGTTTTCTAAGCTGCCAGCTAACATTCTGCTGTGTAGATACACCACAATCTATGTATCCATTCCTCCACCTCTGGGGTATTTATATGATTGGGCTACTATGACTCATGCTACTATGAACATCCGTGGGCACATTTCTGTGTAGACATGTGAGCTCATTTCTCCTGAGTGTCCTCAAAGGAGTGATACTGGGAACTGCCGGCTGTTCCACCCCACAGACATTGCACATCCTTCCAGCAGGGTCTGAGGATCTCTGCTTCTCTGCATATTGAGGACCGCTTGCTCTTTTCTGTCTTTTTGATGATAAACATCTTAGTGGATATAAAGTGGACCTTGCTGTGGTCTTGATTTCCATTTCCTGGATGGCTGATGGTGTCAAGCATTTCTTTTTCCTTATTGGCCATTTATAAATCTTGTTTGAAAAAAATCTCTGTTCAAATCCTTTGCTCATTTTTATTGCCCATTTCATTAATGAGTTGTAAGCTTCTGCCAGATTCTTGAAGGTTACTTAGGCATATATAGAAATCTGGGTTGCTGGTTCTTTCTCTTCAGTAGTTGAAAAACACTGTGCCACTTCCTTCTGGTTTCCATTGTTTCTGGGGTGGGGGAGGAAATCTACTATCATTTGAATTACTTTTCCCCTATTGCTAAAGAACAATATTATTTTCTTCTTGCTGCTTTTAAGTTTTTTTCTTTGTCTTTAGTTTTCAGGATTTGACTAAGATCTGTCTTGACACAAGTTTCTTGGGTTTATCCTTTTGAGATCTGTCCCACTTCTTTGATGTATAGGTTTATGTCTTTGGCAAAATTTGGGGAGTTTCAGCCACTATTTCTTCAAGCGCTGTTTGAGCTCAGATCTCCTTCTCTTTTTCTGGGACTCTTAGGACTTAAACGTTGGATTTTTCATTTTAAGCTCATGGGCCCATTATGTTTTTCAGATCAATGTCTCTCCTAAATTCAGAGAGGGTGATTCTTATTGTTCTGTCTTCAAGTTAACTGATCCTTTCCTCTGTCCTTTCCATTCTGCTGCTGAACCCATCCTCTGAGCTCTTATTTCAGCTGAATTTTCAGCTCTGCATTTTCCACTTGCCCTTTGCTGAGACTTTCTTTTTTTCTCACTTGTGTCAATGCTGTTGTAAGAAGGGTAAAACCATTTCATGACGGCTACCTTCCAGCTCTTGTTATAATTGTAACATCTGTGACATTTCAAGGTTGGCAGCTGTTGATTATCTTTTCTTATTTAAGGTGAGGGTTTCCTTGTTACTGCTGGTCCAGGCAGGAGTTCCAGCTGCTTCAGCACCCCCACCCCATGAGAGCCTGGCTGGGAGGCACAGGGCTGCCCCATGACTGCCCCTGGAGAGACCTCCATGGAGGTCTCTGTCAAGGTGCTGAAGTAAATCTCAACCTTGCACAAGTCTACTTCTCTAGCAGGAAGGGGAGGAAAAACACATTTTTAAATATAAAATTTCTCTACCAGTAGTACAAAACAACTGATGGCATTAAAGGCTGAAAAAATATATATCTATATAATGTGTATGTTGTGTGTATGTGAGTGGCTTTTTGATGGGAAAAAAAGAGAAAAAAACCTAAGGCTTCACACCACTTTCACCCCAGATGAGCTGGTAAGAATCCACCCCCGGGAGCTGCCATGTCTCTCCTTATCAAATTCCACAGACGGTGGACCTCACATCTGAATCCTGCATCCCAGCCCATCCCCCATGGAGTGAACACTGACTCACAGTGAAAGCCAGACATCAATTTCTCCTGATGTCGACTTCAGGAAATGATGGTTTCACACGTGGGATTACTAACTGCACACTTTCTCCCACAGGGAAAACTAAAGGAAGTCGCCCAGTTTTGTTGATTCTAAGTCCTAATGATGTTCATTAGAACTCTGCTGCGGAGAAGGCAATGGCACTCCACTCCAGTACTCTTGTCTGGAAAATCCCATGGATGGAGGAGCCTGGTAGGCTGCAGCCCATGGAGTCATGAAGAGTTGGACACGACTGAGTGACTTCACTTTCACTTTTCACTTTCATGCATTGGAGAAGGAAATGGCAACACACTCCAGTGTTCTTGCCTGAAGAATCACAGGGATGGGGGAGCCTAGTGGGCTGTTGTCTATGGGGTCGCACAGAGTCCGAGCTGCTGCTGTTAAGTCACTTCAGTCGTGTCAGACTCTGTGCGAACCCATAGACAGCTACTGAGGTGCTAATTACATTGACGCTACATATCTGATAGTTCTGCCATATTTAGAATTTAATCTCCAAGAGTTTCTTGTCTGTTACTGGCAACCCCTTTGAAACGGGCATCTCTGAGATGAAATATGCAGCCATCTCATATTGATTTTAGTCTCATTTGCCTTCTAAAAATATATTGCCAACATTTAAAACTGACCTTGGCTAAATTTGATTTTCTTTCAGGGCAATGTTGAAGGAGATAATATCACGGGGATGGACATGGCTTCCTCTGGTTGAGGGGGCTGGTCACTCAGGAGGTACAGGGACAGAATAGTCCACTTCTGAGCACAAGGAAGGTGACTCTTTCTGTTAACTGAAGCATCACGTCTCCACCTGACAACTGCTATGTTCCATGATGATGTATGTAATATATGTGTATATATGTACCATTTTGATGTATGTAAAATATGTGTATATGTGTATATATGTAATGTATATGATATATGTAATATATTTTTCTGCCAAAAAATAAAGGAAAAGAAAGGGAGAAAAAAGGCAATGGGCCATTACTCTTTTATTAACTAAAAGAAAGAAAGGGTGACCCTATGGGAACAGTGTAATCAGCCTTGACAGCCAGACCCATGATTCAGGATGATATAAATGGTTTGTGACAAAGAACAGTTAACAGTCTGCAAAGCATCCATTGTCTTTAGTCAGCAGGAGATTATCGATTTAGGACCCAGTGTGACTCCCCGCAGGATGTTGGTGAGAAGTGAGGTGGAAGCTCAAATTCAGCATTATTCACCCCAACAAAACAGTCTGAAATAAGCCTGTGAATCAGCTACACAGTAAGTCTACCTGCTGAGTCACTACAGACATCCAGGGTACCCAGGAGTGGCCTGTGTGACACATGCTATGATGCTCCTCTGAGACCACACATGACAACACTGTTAAGATGATGTCTTTGATGTTATTACACAAGAATGATAAACTCTAAAACATCTAGTTTTATGATAAGAGTATTCTGTCACATTCAATTTAGTTTCACCTATTGAAAAGGGTCCGACAGGCCCACATGGAATCCCATGTGCTAAGCTCAGGTCACCAGGAACTTGACATTGACCACCCTGCAGTCCCAGCTTCCCCAGGATGGCCACTGGTTTAACCACTCAGCCTGGAACTCCCCTAGAATGACCCACCTCCCCCACAGACCTTCTCTCTCCTCAGGAGGATGACCGTTACAGAAACAAGCCTTTCTTTGGGAACAGTTTACTTTTTCTGACCATTTCTCCCCATGAAAACCTCTTATTTTCTTTAGCTGACAGAACTCCTCCTAATTGCCAGATGGGTACTGCCCAATCCATGGAATGTAGCCCATCATGCTTTTCTGTCCATGGAATTCTCCAGGCAAGAACACTGGAGTGGGTTGTCATTTTCTACTCCAGGAGATCTTCGTGACCTGGGGATTGAACCTGCATCTCCTGCATTGCAGGTGGATTCTTTAACACTGTGCCACCAGGAAAGGCCTCATGAATCACTGAATAAAGCTCATGAGATCTTTAAATGTACTCAGGTGAGATTTTGTCATTGAACACCCCCCAGCCTGTCTCGAGAGCTGTACTTCAGTGAGGAGGCTGACCAGGGGGCTGTGAGATAATTAATGCTGGTCAAAGGCAGGACCAGCAGCAGGTTCCCGTGTCCACTGCTGAGGGGACAGACAGAGCCTGCACAGCACCCAGCGTGACTCTGTGAGGTTCACAGAATCTCCCACCCACAAGCCCCAGGGAGAATTTGACATGCGTTCAGGGACCACTACCTAAACCCTTCTGCTTCCCAGAGACGCCCCCCTCTGAAGGCTCAGTGAGATGTAAGGTGAGTTCAGAGTGGAAACTGTCACGTGATGCTTCCACTTAGTCCTCGGGAAGGAAAGCTACAACCTGCTCCCTCATGATCACAAACACAAGTGTCCCTCCAGCCATACAGTGGCAACTTGGAGTCAACAGGACCCCGGGCTAGAGATGGGCCCCCATGTGTGTCTTTTACCCGGTACGAATCCATAAGCAAGGACGCTGCTTACAACACTATAGACAAAAATTACTGGCTCTGAAAGTAAAGGAAAAATATTAAGTATTTTCTGTGAATAGATGTTTTTATTCTTAACATGACAGGAAAAAGTGAGAAAACTTCAAGAGAGGGAAGAGATACTTACACCGGAATAGAAAGGCTCTCCAGAGACACATGTCACGTCCTGCTCCTGGATCATCAGGATATCCCTAGCCAGGTGCAGCCGCACTTTGAAGGGCTCCTGGTTACCATCCTGCAGCAAACAGATCCCCGTCTTTGTCTTCAGACCAAAAAAGAGCAAAACAGAGAAAGAATTATACTCAGTTCGTAGACTATATTTTTATGGCCTTTTTAGCAAAACATCAAGAAAGCTAAAAGAAATGTAGTCAGATGAGCCTGAAACAAAATAGGTACAGAGAAAAGTATAACCATTTCACACCAAGCTGTTGTTCAGTTGCTAAGTTGTGTCCAACTCTTTACGACCCCATGGACTGCAGCACACCAGGCTACCCTGTCCTTAACCATCTCCCAGAGTTTCCTCAAATTCATGTTCATTGAGTCGGTCATGCCATTCAACCATATCATCCTCTGTCACCTTCTTCTCCTACCCTCAATCTTGATCAGCATCAGGGTCTTTTCCAAAGAGTCTGGTCTTTGCATCAGGTGGCCAAAGTATTGGAGCTACAGCTTCAGCATCAGTCCTTCCAATGAATATTCAGGGCTTATTTCCTTTAGGATTGACTGGCTTGATTTCCTTGCTGCTCAAGGGACTCTCAAGAGTCTTCTCCAGCACCACAGTTGGAAAGCATCAATTCTTCAGTGCTCAGCCTTCTTTATGGTCCAACTTTGACATCCATACATGACTACTGGAAAAACCATAGCTTTGACTATACAGGCCTTTTTCAGCAAAGTGATGTCTCTGCTTTTAATAACTGTCCAGGTTAATGAACATACCAGGTAGGCCTCACAGAGATCATATCAAAAAATACCCATGAAGATTTGGAAAGGAAGGATTATAGTTTATATGCTATATTTGAAAAATAGTGAGCATTTATTTAATATTTACAATCTACATAACTTTTTTTGTAATGGTTTTTATGAAATCCAGTTCACACAGTATATATTACAAAATTCAACCCCTTAAAGTGTTCAATTCGATGTTTTTAGTGGAGCAATACACAGCCATTGTTATAACCAAGTTCTGACCATTTTCATTACATTGAAAAAAGATCATATCCCCATGCCGCCCCACCCCCATTGCATGCTCAGTCACTTCAGTCATGTCCAACTCTGACACCATGGACTGTAAACCACCAGGCTTCCCTGTCCACGGGGTTCTCCAGGCAAGAACACTGGAGTGGATGTCCTTCCCCATGGGATCTTCCCGACCCAGGATCAAACCTGTGTCTCTTATGTCTCCGGCACTGGCAAGTGAGTTCTTTACCACCAGCACTACCTTGAGCCATTCTTAATTTGGATAAAGGGATAGATACATAGAAATTTATTTTTATCCTTAGTAGTTAAGTAGCATGAAATCCCAGGTAAATAATACAGGACTTTCTCTTGGAATATAAATTACACATGGATTATTAGGGGTTTGTTTCTTTAAGAGAATGTTCACAACATTGATGAGAATATACTGAGACACCGTGGCTTCTAGAGAGAATTTTCTGTAAACTGTTTATTCCATGTGGGATACACACCATTATGCCCTTTATTATACGTGGTTAGATTGGTCTGTAATTACTCTGTAAGTATTATAATGTCTTTTAAGGAAAAATAAGCTTTTCCAGGAGTTGTGATGGTCCTAGTCCCTCCTCTGAGACCGCACAGCTGGGTCCCCATAAATCGTATCCATTAATCCCCCCAGAGCTCAGCTCGAGTGACAAAAGTATTGATATTTCAGCAAAAGCAAAATTTATTTTCTTTAATACAGAACACAAGTTTTGTACATTTTTCACAAGGCAAATTCTCTCATGCTTACAATGTGATCTTGGCCAGGGGCCGATATCAGACTGCCTGAAATGCTCAGGAGAAGGAGATGAAATCAAAGCCCAGGGAATTTAATTGGGTGTGTTTGATGTTTTTTCAGTGGACAGAACATTCCACACCATTCCCCTAGCAGAATCACGGACTAGCTGACACTCACAGATAAAGCTCTGCCTCAATTCCAAGAGGAGAGAGGGGCTTTTCCCTGAGACCCCATAAACACATTATTGTCTCACATCAAAGAGAGATTGAAGATCATCCAGGGAAAGCTTAAGGAACTAAAGCACAGCTCGGAGGTTTCTCTCATCACATTTCTGATGTGGTCACAGTTCCATCCACTCAAGCAACATGTGTGATGTCTCCTAATTACTGGAGAGTTGTCTGGAAAACAGAATGCTGACCTAGAGCCGTGCTGGGCTCCTCAGAGGACAAGAGTGACGGGAGATAAAAAATGAGGCAGCTTCTATTAGAATGTAATATATGTACCATAACTATATATACCAATAAATTTCTATTTGGAGAAAATGACAAACTGAGAGATAATGAAGCTAACAATAAATTAACATTAAGATATATATTTCAATATAAATGCTATATATATTCTATTATGAAAATACAACTCATGGACATGAAATTACATTAAAAATCCCACAGATGCATTTGTTTTTCAAATACAATGTAACTCACAGAGAGTCAGACATGAATTATATGATAATCTCTGGTCTCAGAATATTCCTACCCATCCAAATATACAAATAAGGTGCAATATGATGTTTCAGCACTTGACACGGGAGAAATGTAGAGGAATTAATTATCTATTCATGAGTGAAGGCATGTGAGAGAAGGCTTTGTGGACAGAAAGAGGTGGCTTGTCTTGAAAAAAATAAATTGAGAAAACAATAAGTAGAGAGGGCAAAAGTTATTTTATCCCAAAGGGGGAAATTTGAGTAAAAATATAGAAGCATGAGAATGCAGAGTCCATGTGATGGAGAACACAGCCCTGATGTGGAGCCCATGGAGTTTGACAGGAGCTGAACCAGAAGAAGTTTCAGGAGGTGGGGGGTGGTGGGGGGGGGTGGGAGGCCAAGGTCCCTGTACTGTGTGCCCGGCAGGTAGGCACTGCACAGTGAAATGGTACACTTAGAGTAAGGTCTTATAAGTCTATTTCTTAGACCAGAGGAGAAGGTGGATGGGGACTGGGAAAATGAGAACAGTTACTGTTGGCAGAAACATAGACCTCGGGCAGGAGACGCTGGGGACCGAATGGATGGGTCAGGCCCAGAGCTGCTTCAGTAGCTGCAAGAAGATGGGTAATATCCATTTCGGACACTCTCCTGGCTCAGAGCAGCCTTCTGGGTTGGCAGCAGCACTGTGGAAGGCGGGCACACCGTTCATTCACTATATAGAGCTGACTGTGTGCCCAGATGTATTCGTTTATTCACTTGACTTTGGTCCCCCAGCACAGTGGTTCTGGCAGACGGGACAGAAGCAGAGGCGTGGAGACAGGCAGGAGGTGGGGTTTGAACCTGGGCCTCCGACTCCCGGCCTGGTGTCCTCCTGCAGAGATCTCTGTAAGGATGCCTCCCCATCTTTCTGTACACAAAGCCAAGGCTATCAGTGTCTTTCACCAAAGCTCTGGAGAGAATTCAGTCTTGAATAGTGGTGCTTTCTGGATCAGAGTGATGGCAAGTGGCGGCAGAAGCCACTCGGCCTGAGGGATGCCCTTCCTGCCACAGCCGGGCTACGGAGGGAGCTAAGGACACCAGCTGACATGGGATGGGAGGGCTGGATCCACACGCCCTCGTCCCCCACGCAGTCGTGGGGGCTGAGAATGGGGAACAGCACCTGAGAGTGCTGCCTGCGCAGCATGAACTAAAACAACCCTGGCTGCAAAGTCTTTACAGATCTGTGGACCCAGGTTGTTCGAGAATAAAAACACCCAGATAATGACCAGTCCCACATTTTAGCATAAACTTAGGACCTGCACCCATCTTGTTTTTCTTTATTAACATAAGAGTTGCTTGTCTTCAACCTTTTTAAGCTGTGGTTGCATCACACATGCATGAGGACATGCGCGTGCTGCATATAAGCTACAAGCACCGTCTGTGATTATAAAATCTGAAAAATGACACGTCTTCAAAGGCTGTTTTCCTATCCCTGATGGACGATCTTACCTTGCACTGGATTTTGCAAACCCCACACTGAAGTCTGTTTCCTTAGAGGAATACTAAAAAGCAATGCCTCTTCGTTACTCAAAAGGCAATGCTTTTAAGCATCTAGTCATTGATTCCTTTTCTGTGAATCAGTGAAGTGTGTTCATGAATTTACATTGATTTACTCTTTGTTCTAAAAACATAGCTCACATGTAAACTTATTAAGAATGTGTGCTTAGCATAAATCAAGTACTTTTGGAAATTCAAAAATTAGACCGTCACCGACTTCCTACGTGAAGAGAAAACCTCTTTAGTTTAGGTTCTAGGCCCTGAAAGAACACAAACTGTGTTTTCATTAAACGTTAATATCTATGTTCCTTTCACCCTGAAAGGTAGTATTTGCAAGATGACAGAAGAAACTGCACAAAGCCAGGTGGAGACCACCACATGCATGGCCAGTATTCTTTCAGGAGTCCTCCTATTTCTCTGGTTTGGTTGCTGACTGTAAGTTACCTGTTCCTTAAGCCTGCAGTTGTGAGTGATATGTGACCGCTTGTGTGGCTCCATCTGTGGTAGGAGAACTGATCGTACTAAGTGTCACCCACACAAGATGCTTCTAGCCTCATTTCATCCCCTCCCTTCCCTGCTGCAATGTGTCTGACCCAGCCTCCTCCTCTGCTAACTTCCAGCCACTTTTCAAGCTCTTATACAAGAAGTGCAGCTCCTTGAAGCTTTCAGAGGCCCTTCCATCCAAAGGCCTTTGTTGACTATGAGGGCCACTCCATTTCTTCTAAAGGATTCTTGCCCACAGTAGGAGATATAATGGTCATCTGAGTTAAATTCACCCATTCCGGTCCATTGTAGTTCAGATTCCTAAAATATCGATGTTCACTCTTGCCATCTCCTGTTTGACAACTTCCAATTTACTTTGACTCATGGACCTAACATTCCAGGTTCCTATGCAATATTGTTCTTTACAGCATTGGACTTTACTTCCATGACCAGTCATATCCACAGCTGGGTGTTGTATTCGCTTTGGCTCCATCTCTTCATTCTTTCTGAAGTTATTTCTCCATTTATCTCTAGTAGCATATTTGGCACCTACCAAGCAGGGGAGTTCATCTTTCAACATCATATCTTTTTGCTTTTTCATACTGTTCATGGAGTTCTCAAGGCAAAAATATATTTTTTAAATTTTATTTTATTTTTAAACTTTACATAATTGTATTAGTTTTGCCAAATATCAAAATGAATCCGTCACAGGTATACATGTGTTCCCCATCCTGAACCCTCCTCCCTCCTCCCTCCCCATACTCCCTCTGGGTCGTCCCAGTGCACCAGCCCCAAGCATCCAGTATCGTGCATCGAACCTGGACTGGCAACTCGTTTCATACATGATATTATACATGTTTCAATGCCATTCTCCCAAATCTTCCGACGCTCTCCCTCTGCAACAGAGTCCATAAGGCTCTTCTATACATCAGTGTCTCTTTTGCTGTCTCGTACACAGGGTTATTGTTACCATCTTTCTAAATTCCATATATATGCGTTAGTATACTGTATTGGTGTTTTTCTTTCTGGCTTACTTCACTCTGTATAATAGGCTCCAGTTTCATCCACCTCATTAGAACTGATTCAAATGTACTCTTTTTGTTTGTTTGTTTCATTGCATAATAATTTTTTTTATTTTTTTTAAATTTTATTTTATTTTTAAACTTTACAATATTGTATAAGTTTTGCCAAATATCGAAATGAATCCGCCACAGGTATACCTGTGTTCCCCATCCTCAACCCTCCTCCCTCCTCCCTCCCCATACCTTCCCTCTGGGTCGTCCCAGTGCACCAGCCCCAAGAATCCAGTATCGTGCATTGAACCTGGACTGGCGACTCGTTTCATACATGGTATTATACATGTTTCAATGCCATTCTCCCAAATCTCCCCACCCTCTCCCTCTCCCACAGAGTCCATAAGACTGATCCATACATCAGTGTCTCTTTTGCTGTCGTGCATACAGGGTTATCGTTACCATCTTTCTAAATTCCATATATATGCATTAATATACTGTATTGGTGTTTTTCTTTCTGGCTTACTTCACTCTGTATAATAGGTTCCAGTTTCATCCATCTCATTAGAACTGATTCAAATGTATTCTTTTTAATGGCTGAGTAATACTCCATTGTGTATATGTACCATAGCTTTCTTATCCATTCATCTGCTGATGGGCATCTAGGTTGCTTCCATGTCCTGGCTATTATAAACAGTGCTGCGATGAACATTGGGGTGCACATGTCTCTTTCCCTTCTTGTTTCCTCAGTGTGTGTGCCCAGCAGTGGTATTGCTGGATCATAAGGCAGTTCTATTTCCATAGTGGCTATACTAGTTTGCATTCCCACCAACAGTGTAAGAGAGTTCCCTTTTCTCCACACCCTCTCCAGCATTTATTGCTTGTAGACTTTTCCATCACAGCCATTCTGACTGGCGTGAAATGGTACCTCATAGTGGTTTTGATTTGCATTTCTCTGATGATGAGTGATGTTGAGCATCTTTTCATGTGTTTGTTAGCCATCTGTATGTCTTCTTTGGAGAAATGTCTATTTAGTTCTTTGGCCCATTTTTTGATTGGGTCATTTATTTTTCTGGAGTTGAGCTGTAGGAGTTGCTTGTATATTTTTGAGATTAGTTGTTTGCCAGTTGCTTCATTTGCTATTATTTCCTCTCAGTCTGAAGGCTGCCTTTTCACCTTGCTAATAGTTTCCTTTGATGTGCAGAAGCTTTTAAGGTTAATTAGGTCCCATTTGTTTGTTTTTGCTTTTATTTCCAATATTCTGGGAGGTGGGTCATAGAGGATCCTGCTGTGATGTATGTCAGAGAGTGTTTTGCCTATGTTCTCCTCTAGGAGTTTTATAGTTTCTGGACTTACGTTGAGATCTTTAATCCATTTTGAGTATATTTTTGTGTATGGTGTTAGAAAGTGTTCTAGTTTCATTCTTTTACAAGTGGTTGACCAGATTTCCCAGCACCACTTGTTAAAGAGATTGTCTTTAATCCATTGTATATTCTTGCCTCCTTTGTCAAAGACAAGGTGTCCATATGTGCGTGGATTTATCTCTGGGCTTTCTATTTTGTTCCATTGATCTATATTTCTGTCTTTGTGCCAGTACCATACTGTCTTGATAACTGTGGCTTTGTAGTAGAGCCTGAAGTCAGGTAGGTTAATTCCTCCAGTTCCATTCTTCTTTCTCAAGATAGCTTTGGCTATTCGAGGTTTTTTGTATTTCCATGCAAATTGTGAAATTATTTGTTCTAGGTCTGTGAAGAATACCGTTGGTAGCTTGATAGGGATTGCATTGAATCTATAAATTGCTTTGGGTAGTAGACTCATTTTCACTATATTGATTCTTCCAATCCATGAACATGGTATATTTCTCCATCTATTAGTGTCCTCTGATTTCTTTCACCAGTGTTTTATAGTTTTCTATATATAGGTCTTTAGTTTCTCTATGTAGATATATTCCTAAGTATTTTATTCTTTCCGTTGTAATGGTGAATGGAATTGTTTCCTTAATTTCTCTTTCTGTTTTCTCATTATTAGTGTATAGGAATGCAAGGGATTTCTGTGTGTTGATTTTATATCCTGCAACTTTACTATAATCATTGATTAGTTTTAGTAATTTTCTGGTGGAGTCTTTAGGGTTTTCTGTGTAGAGGATCATGTCATCTGCAAATAGTGAGAGTTTTACCTCTTCTTTTCCAATTTGGATTCCTTTTATTTCTGTTTCTGCTCTGATTGCTGTGGCCAAAACTTCCAAAACTATGTTGAATAGTAATGGTGAAAGTGGGCACCCTTGTCTTATTCCTGACTTTAGAGGAAATGCTTTCAGTTTTTCACCATTGAGGATAATGTTTGCTGTGTGTTTGTCATATATAGCTTTTATTATGTTGAGGTATGTTCCTTCTATTCCTGCTTTCTGGAGAGTTTTTATCATAAATGGATGTTGAATTTTGTCAAAGGCTTTCTCTGCATCTATTGAGATAATCATATGGTTTTTATTTTTCAATTTGTTAATGTGGTGTATTACATTGATTGATTTGCGGATATTGAAGAATCCTTGCATCCCTCGGAAAAAGCCCACTTGGTCATGGTGTATGACCTTTTTAATGTGTTGTTGGATTCTGATTGCTAGAATTTTGTTAAGGATTTTTGCATCTATGTTCATCAGTGATATTGGCCTGTAGTTTTCTTTTTTTGTGGCATCTTTGTCAGGTTTTGGTATTAGGGTGATGGTGGCCTCGTAGAATGAGTTTGTAAGTTTACCTTCCTCTGCAATTTTCTGGAAGAGTTTGAGCAGGATAGGTGTTAGCTCTTCTCTAAATTTTTGGTAGAATTCAGCTGTGAAGCTGTCTGGACCTGGGCTTTTGTTTGCTGGAATATTTTTGATTACAGTTTCAATTTCCGTGCTTGTGATGGGTCTGTTAAGATTTTCTGTTTCTTCCTGGTCCAGTTTTGGAGTGTTGTACTTTTCTAAGAATTTGTCCATTTCTTCTACGTTGTCCATTTTATTGGCATATAATTGTTGATAGTAGTCTCTTATGATCCTTTGTATTTCTGTGTTGTCTGTTGTGATCTCTCCAGTTTCATTTCTAATTTTATTGATTTGATTTTTCTCCCTTTGTTTCTTGATGAGTCTGGCTAATGGTTTGTCAATTTTATTTATCCTTTCAAAGAACCAGCTTTTGGCTTTGTTGATTTTTGCTATGGTCTCTTTTGCTTCTTTTGCATTTATTTCTGCCCTAATTTTTAAGATTTCTTTCCTTCTACTAACACTGGGGTTCTTCATTTCTTCCCTTTCTAGTTGCTTTAGGTGTAGAGTTAGGTTATTTATTTGACTTTTTTCTTGTTTCTTGAGGTGTGCCTGTATTGCTATGAACTTTCCCCTTAGGACTGCTTTTACCATGTCCCATAGGTTTTGGGTTGTTGTGTTTTCATTTTCATTCGTTTCTATGCAAATTTTAATTTCTTTTTTGATTTCTTCTGTGATTTGTTGGTTATTCAGCAGCGTGTTGTTCAGCCTCCATATGTTGGAATTTTTAATAGTTTTTCTCCTGTAATTGAGATCTAATCTTACTGCATTGTGGTCAGAAAAGATGCTTGGAATGTTTTCTATTTTTTTGAATTTACCAAGGCTAGATTTATGGCCCAGGATGTGATCTATCCTGGAGAAGGTTCCATGTACGCCTGAGAAAAAGGTGAAATTCATTGTTTTGGGATGAAATGTCCTATAGATATCAATTAGGTCTAACTGGTCTATTGTATCGTTTAAAGTTTGTGTTTCCTTGTTAATTTTCTGTTTAGTTGATCTATCCATAGGTGTGAGTGGGGTATTAAAGTCTCCCACTATTATTGTGTTATTGTTAATTTCTCCTTTCATACTTCTTAGCATTTGTCTTACATACTGTGGTCTCCCGTGTTGGGTGCATATATATTTATAATTGTTATATCTTCTTCTTGGATTGATCCTTTGATCATTATGTAATGACCTTCTTTGTCTCTTTTCCCAGCCTTTGTTTTAAAGTCTATTTTATCTGATATGAGTATTGCTACTCCTCCTTTCTTTTGGTCCCTATTTGCATGGAAAATCTTTTTCCAGCCCTTCACTTACAGTCTGTATGTGAGACTGTTTTGAGGTGGGTCTCTTGTAGATAACATATGTAGGGGTCTTGTTTTTGTATCCATTCAGCCAGTCTTTGTCTTTTGGTTGGGGCATTCAACCCATTTACGTTTAAGGTAATTACTGATAAGTATGATCCCAATGCCATTTACTTTATTGTTTTGGGTTTGAATTTATACACCATGTTTGTGTTTCCTGTCTAGAGAATATCCTTTAGTATTTGTTGGAGAGCTGGTTTGGTGGTGCAGAATTCTCTCAGCTTTTGCTTGTCTGAGAAGCTTCTAATTTCTCCTTCATACTTGAATGAGACGCTTGCTGGGTACAATAATCTGGGCTGTAGGTTATTTTCTTTCATCATTTTAAGTATGTCTAGCCATTCCCTCCTGGCTTGAAGAGTTTCTATTGAAAGATCAGCTGTTATCCTTATGGGAATTCCCTTGTGTGTTATTTGTTGTTTTTCCCTTGCTGCTTTTAATATTTGTTCTTTGTGTTTGATCTTTGTTAATTTGATTAATATATGTCTTGGGGTGTTTCGCCTTGGGTTTATCCTGTTTGGGACTCTCTGGGTTTCTTGGACTTGGGTGATTATTTCCTTCCCCATTTTAGGGAAGTTTTCAACTATTATCTCCTCAAGTATTTTCTCGTGGTCTTTTTTTTTGTCTTCTTCTTCTGGGACCCCTATGATTCGAATGTTGTAGCGTTTAATATTGTCCTGGAGGTCTCTGAGATTGTCCTCATTTCTTTTAATTCATTTTTCTTTTATCCTCTCTGATTCATTTATTTCTGCCATTCTATCTTCTAATTCACTAATCGTATCTTCTGCCTCTGTTATTCTACTATTTGTTGCCTCCAGAGTGTTTTTAATTTCATTTATTGCATTATTCATTATATATTGACTCTTTTTTATTTCTTCTAGGTCCTTGTTAAGCCTTTCTTGCATCTTCTCAATCCTTGTCTCCAGGCTATTTATCTGTGATTCCATTTTGATTTCAAGATTTTGGATTAATTTCACTATCATTATTCAGAATTCTTTATCAGGTAGATTCCCTATCTCTTCCTCTTTTGTTTGGTTTGGTGGGCATTTATCCTGTTCCTTTATCTGCTGGGTAGTCCTGTCTCTTCATCTTGTTTAAATTGCTGATTTTGGGGTGTCCTTTCTGTGTTCTGGCAGTTTGTGGAGTTCTCTTTATTGTGGTGTTTCCTCGCTGTGTATGGGTTTGTACAGGTGGCTTGTCAAGGTTTCCTGGTTAGGGAAGCTTGTGTTGGTGTTCTGGTGGGTGGAGCTGTATTTCTTCTCTCTGGAGTGCAATGAAGTGTCCAGTAATGAGTTATGAGATGTCTGTGGTTTCAGGGTGACTTTGGGCAGCCTGTATCTTGAAGCTCAGGGCTGTGTTCCTTTGTTGCTGGAGAATTTGCTTGGTATGTCTTGCCCTGGAACTTGTTGGCCCTTGTGTGGTACTTGGTTTCAGTGTCGGTATGGAGGCATTTGATGAGCTCCTGTCAGTTAATGTTCCTTGGAGTCAGGAGTTCCCTAGAGTCAGGGTTTGGACTTAAGCCTCCTGCTTCCAGTTATTGATCTTATTTTTACAGTAGTTTCAAAGCTTCTCCTTCTATACAGCACCATTGATAAAATATCTACATTAAAGATGAAAAGTTTCTCTACCGTGAGGGTCACCCAGAGAGGTTCACAGTGTTACATGGAGAAGAGAAGAGGGAGGAGGGACTTAGAGGTGACCCGAATGAGATGAGGTGGAATCAATAGTGGAGAGAGTGGGCTAGCCAATAATCACTTCCTTATGTGCACTCCACAGCTGGACCGCTCAGAGATGTTCACAGAGTTACACAGAGAAGAGAAGACAGAGGAAGTAGACAGAGGTGGCCAGAAGGATAAAAGGGGGGAATGAAAAGGAGGGAGACAAATCCAGCCAGTAATCAGTTCCCTAAGTGTTCTCCACCGTCTGGAACACACAGAAATTCACAGAGTTGGGTAGAGTAGAGAGGGGTTAGGGAGGAGACACAGGCGACCTGGTGGAGAAAAAGGAGAGTCCAAAGGGAGAGAGAGGAGTTAAGCCAGTAATCTCGTTCCCTAGTGAAAAATGGGTACTGAAGATTGGGTTCTTAAAGGTACAAAATTGGTAACAAATATATAAAAGCAAAAATTAAAAATCTAGAGTAGAGTTTGGAATTTTAAAAATACAATGTTAAAGAAAAGAAGAAGGAGAAGAAAGAGAAAAAACAAACAAACAAAAACAAACAAGGTTGTGAAAATTATAAAGAAAATATAGGTACAAAATAGATAACTAATACCAAAAAGCAAAAGTTAAAAATCTAGAGTAGAATTTGGAATTTCAGATATACAATGTTATATAAAAGAAGAAGAGAAAGAAACAGAGAAAAAAAAAGTCACAGAAATTATAAAAAAACTATAGGTACAAAATTGATAACAAATACCAAAAAGCCAAAATTAAAAATCTAGAGTAGAGTTTGGAATTTCAAAAATACAATGTTAAAGAAAAGAAGAAGAAGAAAAAAAAAAACCAAGGTCAAAAAATTATAAAAAATATATATATGAAATTTGCTGAAGAAAAAAAAATAGGGTCTTTTTTTTTTTTTGCAAAGTAATAGGTTATAAAAGTGAAAATTAAAGGAATAAAAGAGGACTTAAAATTTTTTTTAAAAAAGTAAAAAAAAAAAGAAAGAATGATCGTATAAATAGTAAAAATATATTGAGGACTTTTTCTGGTTTTGTTGTGAGTATTGTGGGTTCAGCTCATTTTTGGCTAGTTCCTTGGTCCGACTTTTATTTCTCAATATCTATAGGCCCCTTCCTATGTAGTCCATAGTAACCACAGGGTTTTAATCTATTGCCTGTTGCTTCCAAGGCGGTTCCCTCTGTTATAGCTTCTTCTGTTTGCTGGGCTCTTCAGTGTCTGGTTTCCGCCCTGACACAAAGGGGACGGTGGAGGACATTTTTTTTTTTTTTTTCTTTTTAGGCTCACTTGTTCAGTCGCGCTGTGGGGAGGGAGGGAGGTATGCTGCAAACAAGTAACACTGGCGTGTGCTCACAGTGCCTCAGCCACACTGGGTCTGCCCCCGCTCACGGCGTGTGTAGCCTCCCTGCCCACACTGCTCAGGCTCTAGGTTGTTCCGCCAGGAACCATCTGAGGCCGGCCCTGGGCTGCCTGCACCTCCCAGGTCCAAGCCCTCAGGTTCAGGCACTTGGGTAGTCCCCAGAGGCACAGACTCGGTTGGGCTTGCGTTTTGTGCCCTTCCCAGGTCCGAGCAGCTCAGGTGATGAGGTATTTAGCGAGCATGATTGCTGCGACTTATCGCCTCCCCACTGCTCAGTTATCTAGGTGTACAACCGGCGCACCTTCTCAGGGAGATGTTGACAGTCCAGACCCCCAAGAAGTTTTAGTTAGCAAAGAAGCCTGCTTACAGTTTTATAGATAATGTCTCTCTGGGGCTGCGATTGTCCCCTTCCAGCTCTGGCTGCCTATCACCGGAGGGGGATGGTCTGCCGCCGGCTATCTCTGTTCAGTCCTTTGTTCTGTGCGTGGGCCTGGCGGTGTCTTAGGTTAGGGCTGGCTTTTCACGTGGTAGATATCCCACAGTCGGGTTTGCTAGCCCAGATTATTTCGCTCAGATAGCGCTCAGGGTTTTCAGGCCAGGTCCTTACTCTAAGTGATGCAGCCAGCGCTGGGCCTCCCTGCCCAGCCCCTGCTTGCTAATGGCGTGTGCAGGCGTCTGCGCTGCTTCTCCACTGGGGGAGTTACCGTAGGGCTCACAATCTGCGAGTTTTAATTGTTTATTTATTTTTTTCTCCCTGTTATGTTGCCCTCTGTGCTTCCAAAGCTCAGCACAGATTCGGCAGTGAGAAGGTTTCTTGATGTTTGGAAACTTCTCTCTTTTTAAGACTCCCTTCCCGGGATGGAACTCCATCCCTCCCTCTTTTGTCTCTTTTTTTGTCTTTTATATTTTTTCCTACCTCCTTTCGAAGACTTGGGTTGCTTTTCTGGGTGCCTGATGTCCTCTGCTGGCATTCAGAAGTTGTTTTGTGGAATTTACTCAGCTTTTAAATGCTCTTTTGATGAATTTGTGGGGGAGAAAGTGTTCTCCCTGTCCTACTCTTCCACCATCTTGGCTCCTCCCCAAGGCAAAATATGAGGTGGTTTGCCATTCCCTTCTCCAGTGGACCACATTTTGTCAGAAATCTCCACTATGACCCCTCCATCTTGGGTGGCCCTACGCGGCATGGCTCATAGTTTCATTGAGTTAGACAAGGCTGTGATCCAATCCAAAGGCAAGTCCTTACTTCTTGAAACTCAGGGCCTTCGTCAGGTAAGAACATTCACCTAAGAGTCAGTCAGTGCTGTATTTAGGCGTCACATGCCTAAATGATATCATAACATTTAGCTCCATCACATGATTTGACTTCACTATATATACTATTATCTCTAGAAAATCTTAGCAAGTTATTACTCTTTTCATTTTTAAGGATTATTAATCTAGGACCTAGTACAGTCTTTTACTCATAGTAGAGTTTCTTTCAATGTTTATTGATTGAATCAGTCACAGATTATATTTTATTATATGAGAGACTAATCAAATTATATGTGGTCAGGAATTATTAAATTAGTAAGTGTATGTTATAAAGGAGCATGTATTTTCACATCAACATCTATGAGATCTCAAGGAGGACAGATGTGAAAGTGAACTGTGAGGAAAGCTTGGACTGAAAATGGAATGGGGACCTACTGCTGCACATTTTGATGACACTTTGAAGGCAAAGAAGCAGTAATCATGCCTGGCTGTGCATACACTGCTTCTTCTGCACTGTGGGTCTTGTATTTGTCTTCATTGTATTCTCTCCTAATTTTTGCTTCTTTTCAGATTATTGAATGCCAATTCCTTAAAAATAATAACGTTTTCTTCTTAAGAGAAGAATTTTTTAAACAATAAATAAACCGCCTTTTCAAAGACATTCTGTATTAGATAATTAAGATGTCTACATGAAACGTATCTAGCCATATTTCTATTTCTTCACAAAGAAGAGAGATCATGCCATTTGTAGGGTAATATTCTAAGTAGATCTCTCTGTGGACATGAATATCAAAATTTCATCGTTAGTAGTTTATTGGCAGTCAAGAGAAAATAAGTTTACTTTAATATACCTTTGATATAATTTTCAGTGATGTAGGACTTTATAAAGAGGCCGAAACTTAGACTTCCCAAGTGGCACATTATGATTTTGCTTTTGCCAAATTCATTAAATGGAACTCAGCGCTTCATGTTGTTGTTCAGTCACGCTATCGTATCTGACTCTTTGTGACCCCATGAACAGCAGCGTGCCAGGCTTCCTGTTTTTCACTATGTCCCGGAGTTTGCTCAAGTTCATGTCCATTGAGTCAGCGATGCTATCTAACAATCTCGTTCTCTGCTGCCCTCTTCTCCTTTTGCCTTCAATCTTTCCCAGCATTAGGGTCTTTTGCTGCATTTTTCAGCATTTCATAAAATCTCTCAATCTGCTTCTCTGCAGAGTGAGAGATAGGCTAGAGTGTCTTTATGTGCCAGTCCATGGAAATGTTCTAAGACCAAATGTCTGGCAAGCTCTGATTTTGGCCCATCTTCGAGGTGATTTGCTCATCCTCAGAGCATCATATCGTCCTGTATCCCTTCCAGTCCAGCCAGCAGGTGGGAGACACATGGGAACTGCTCTGACAGCTCTAAGAAGCCGCTCCACTATGGGGGCGTCAGAATGGCGGCACCCTCAAGGGATCAGTGCCAAAGGGCAAGAATGTCGACTATAGAAGCAAGGGTGAGAGAAACCTCAAAGGTATCACTGGTGTAACATACAGCCGAAACCTAAGGGAATTTGGTATCTGCTTCAAATCAGTGAATCAAAACCTTTTTGTGTAAGAAACCATCTAGGAATCAATATTCTGTCATCTCAAGTCCAGGTGAACTGTGCGCTAGAAACACTGCCCACTGTCCAGTCTCTAGCACAGGAGTCTCTGAGGTGTTTCGTGGCTGTCTCATTCATACAGCACATGTTCAGACTGATGAGGGCCTCACTGCCCAGAACTAAAATAACACTTCAGTGGAACTGGTAGGTTTACTATACTCATTCAAAATTAAGAATACCTTGTTCAGTTAGTTGCTAAGTCAGATCCTACTCTTTGCGACTCCATGGACTATAGTCCACCAGGCTCCTCATTCCATGGGCATTCTCCAGGCAAGAACATGGGAGTGGGTTGCCATGCCCTCCTCTAGGAGATCTTTCCAACTAAGGGATCGAACTTGAGTCTCCTGTTTGGCAGGTGGATTTCTTTATTTACCACTGAGCCACCTGGAAAACCCATGGTGTATGATATCATGTACTATATTTACAACTAGAAATGACACAGGATTCAAATTTATGCATCTAAGTTTAAGTTTCTAGAACAATAATTTACCTTTTTTTAAAAATGTATGAAAAAAAAAGCACGGGGACATGTGCACCTGTAGCTGATTCATGTTGATATATGGCAAAAATACACAATACTGTAAAATAATTATCTTCCAATTAAAATAAATAAATTAATTAAAAAATAAAACAATAATTTACCTTTTAAAAAAAGTATGAACTGAAAGGTGTTTTCCTTGGTTATTTATACCTAAGCAAATACGACATTTCTTAACATATGAATATTGGCCTTTTGCCTGAAGAGTGCAAAGACAATGCCTTGAATGTCACATGAAAAGATAATCTTTCTTCCTAAAATAGAGTCATTGCCTTCTCTGAGGGCCCAAGTTCACGCACTGTTGACTGCACACTTGAGTGGCCTTTAACACCCTTGACAGAGCAATGCATCACTTTAGCTCACACAGAACATGATGGCAGCTCCACAGAGTCAGAATCACCAATATTAATAGTTAAACAACACTGAAATAGTGAAAGAATAGTGGAATCATAAAATTGGAGGATTTTAGTGCTAAAAGGGACCTTAGACGTCTTCTAATTTATAACCATTTATGTGAAAAGAATTAGTTTCAAGGCTTCCACTACCTGAAGCCGTCAGCACACAGTTTAGGGAGGAGGACAGCTCAACCCAAGGAAACATGCTCCCTTTTTGCAGGAAGAAGCCCAAGGCTTCATAGACCCTCTGAGCCTTCAAGTCTCACAGAAACAGGTTGTGCTCTGGACCCGATGAGGGCCTTCACCCACCCCTCTGCTACAGGCCAGGCTCCACGGACATGAAGGGGGGCCAGTGCCCACCCCCAGCCCCCTAATAAAAAAGCAGAAAGGTGTGGGACCTACCTCCTCACAGGCAGTCCGGAAATCCATGTGCTACGGCACCCACAGGATGTCGTCTGAAAAGACAGAGAGAAGCCATCAAGCACAGCACTGAGTGTCAGAGAAGACTGCAAACCAGTATGAGAGAGGAGGCATCGGGTCCTGTGGGGCACTTGTGTTCACAGCCCCTGTGAGGACACAAGGATGAGACAGGAGGAGGTGATGGACCGTCTCCCTCGGCTCCTGTGAAGTGTGAATCCCCTGCCACGGCGGGGCAAGGATGTACACCTTCAGGTCCTTCTCCCTCTGCTCAGCACCCACATGGGATCCATGGCAGCATGAGTCCCTCTCTCCAGGGGGCTCATCCCCACCATCCACTATGAACCATACTTTGCAACTGGGGAAGGGAAGTGAAGTGAAAGTCTCTCAGTCATGTCTGACTTTTTGTGATCCCATGGACTATACAGGCCATGGAATTCTCCAGGCCAGAATACTAGAGTGGGTAGCCTTTCTCTTCTCCAGGGGGTCTTCCCAACCCAGGAATAGAACCCAGGTCTCCCACACTGCAGGCAGATTCTTTACCAGCTGAGCCACCAGGGAAGCCCAAAACTACTGGAGTGGGTAGCCTATTCATTCTCCAGTGGATCTTCCTGACCCAGGAATTTAACTGGGGTCTTCTGGGGAGGAAACTTCAAAAGGAATAATTACAAGTTGTCTATCATGTGGTTATCTCTTGAAAAAAAAGGTTGACAAGTCTTTTTCTTTTCAATTAAAAAGCTACATGCATGAATCATTGTTTCTGGAACTTAACATTTGATTCACAAACAGTGCGAAGTAAGAAAGCAAGCTATTTATCAGAGAAATAATAAGATAAATTGATGTATGAAATATCCAATACAGATTCCTCTAGTAGTCACTGTAATATCTAAATGATAGGCATAGACTTAAGTGATCAGAAATCCTGTCTTGTTTCATTTTAAATACTTTAGAGAGTTTTCCTTTAAGTATATGATAAACTTAAAACTAAGAGTCATCATAGAAAATTTACACCCTGTCAGTGTAAAAAATGTGGAGTTAAAATATAATCTTTTAGGTAAATGAGACTTCAAAGTAAAATGCATGGTGCGTTCCAAAACAGAAGACTTGATGCAATTCAAATTACTGCTCCTCTCCACCTTCGGAACAGTAAACTCTCTAGTCCTCTTTGTCACTTTCTGTTGTGTGAGATTGACAAGCACTTGATAAGTATGTGTGAGTGGAATGGAGTACATTGCCACTGGATTATCACCGTTGCCTTTGAAAGAAAAGAGATGGACCATTTTCAGTAGAATTGAACATGCCACATAATATATTATTTTCCATAAATATAAGTCTTGTGGACTGTGAGCCTAGTTTGGTTTGACTGGAGAGCATAAAGAGGTTGATATTAGTAAAGTTAGGTAAGAATAAGTCGTTAGCAAATAAAAGGGCAATTTGATGAAATTATAACTTGATGACATGAATTACGTATTTTGTCCATGAAAATTTTGTCATTAATTTAATGATTATTTTTCAAAATCGCTCTTGAAGATTATATTTGAAAGAGCTACAAATATTTACTTATTGCCATCTCTGACATATAGTTATTTCTTATCTTTAAAAGTAGGAACATTTCAGTATTTATTGATTACATAAAAACTCAGTGTTTCCAGAACCAATTTCCTGCTTTTAAATGCAGCCAGAAAAATAGGCATGAGGGCATTTAACCACTATCTAAACTTGACTCATAGTTCAGCAGGGAGTATATCTGTGCCTTCTTAACACTTTCTCAACCATTTTAACACATCTTCCTTTTTTCCCTTAATTTTCCATTAGCCTTAATGAAAATAGCTGGTAATAATATCAATAAAGAGAATTAGTATGATATTCAAAACAATTTAATTACTAGTTAACATAAATTTCATAGTGTTATTTTTCAGTCACTAAGTTGTGTCCAATTCTATGTGACCCCATGGACTGCTGCACACCAGGCTTCCCTGTCCTTCATCATTTCCCAGAGTTTGCTCAAATTCATGTTCATTGGGTCAGTGATGCCATCCAACCATCTCATCCTCTGTTGCCCCCTTCTCCTGCCTTCAATCTTTCCCAGCATCAGGGTTTTTTGCAATGAGTTGGCTCTTTGCATCAGGTGGCCAAAGTATTGGAGCTTCAGCTTCAGCATCAGTGGCATAAATTCCATAGCTATCATAAGACCATTTTCAGTGATTATGAACATAAAAACTGGAGTAAAAATCATACTAATTTATGTGTTTAAAAATCTCTGAGAACTGATTCTGTATAAACTGCTATGTTAGAATGGTTTTAGTTTTACAGAGATATTGTAGAAATAGCTCAGAGGCTTCCTGAACACCCTTGTGTCAGCACGTTTATGGACGCCTGCAGTAGTATGGCACGTGGCATGTAACTGTTACAATTAATGAACCAATGCTGTTGCATTATTGTTAATCAACCCCTACTTCTTTCAGATGTTCTTGGTTTCCCACTCTTCCTCTACAGTTTCTAGCATCCCATCCCAGAGGACACATGAGGTTTAATCACCCTGTCTCCTTATACTCCCCCTGCCCGTGACCATTTCTCAGACTTTCCTTTCTTTAATGACTTGGGCAGTCTTGAGGATTACTGATCATTTGTAGAACGTTATTCCATTGGGACTACTCTGACGTTTGTCTCGTGATGGTGACGGGCTCGTGGGTTTTGGAGGGGATGCCCAGAGATAAATGCCACTTGACCACCTCACGTCAGAGAATCACTCTGTCCACACGTCCACAGGCTGCTGAGGCTGACTGTGGGTCTGGATGACAGATGTTGGTCAGATCTCCCTGCTGTCAGTTCCTCTTTTTTTTTTTTTTTTCCTTTCACAATGTATTTATTTGTGAATATATCAAATCATCACAATGTACATTTTAAGTATCTTATATTTTAATTTGTTAATTGTACCTCAAGAAAGTCAGACAAAGGTGAATATTACTGACTTATCTTTTTTTGTCCTGTGTTCCACACTGCACTCTGGAGCCCAGGCACTCTCAACAGCATAGGCTGTCCTGAGAGCAGAGAACCCACATGAATCACTTGGAATTGCTCTGCACAGTGGGTGCATCTATTCTCCCCATCTATTGATTTATCATTTACTCAGGCCCTCTAAGCTGACAGAGCAGGGCACACATGTGCATAAGATAACCCAGGTTAGAGCACAGGTGTTTACAAAGGTTTCCATGATCAACCATCTATATCTTTGTTAAATCACATATGAGCTCTCAATGATGTTCCTGCCTCTAATGCATGAACACAGGGACCATCCTAATCTCTTCCCTTGTTTTCCTGTAGATCCCCACTCACCAGGGACCCACCATTCACCTGCCTGGTTGTACAGGAACAGTCACACAGGAGCTGTTAACACATATCTCTGTGGGGAACAACTTCATCACTTAGAGTACAGTTTATTTTGCCTTTAATATTACAAGCTATGCCTATTTTCAAAATGACTAGTGTCAACACCTTTTCCTCTCCCCTATTTCAGTGAGATTTTTTAAGACATTGCATTATTAGTATGTCTTACAAGGAAAAAAAATAAAGCCTTTGTTTAAATTAATTTCTTAAAATATGATTCTTAAAAATCCTCATCATTTAAAATATGGAGATGAGAAAAGCAAAACATAAGAAGCCTGGGTGGATAACGATAAAATTAATTTTGATGTTTACAGAATCACAGTGTGTAAATGTGACCACCACCCCACCACCCCACAATTCTTGATCAACTTGGAATCCCTGTAACCAGTTCAGAGATGAGCTACACAACATGGAAAAGTCTTAGCCTCAGAAAACCTGTTTCTACCATAATTACAGGCGTGACCCAAGGAACAGTGCCAGTCTGTCGTCCCAGGCCACAAGTAGTGGGAGAGGAGTGAACATTCCCAAGTGCCCCCAGAGTGCCACCTACATGTCCCAGGTCTCAGACCTGGCCTCTGCTCGAAGGGCTGGCCTTCTGCAATTAAATCTAACACTCCAGAGTTAGATGAAACTACTCTTGTTAGTTATGCTGACAACAGCACCACTTCCTGTTGATTAAACCTCATTTATACCCCAAACCAGGGGAGCAGACGCATGTTGCTGCCTATGGAAATACTACTTCTCTCAAAATGATTCATTTGTCACGAGGCTGACAAGATGAAGACAAAGCCCTTCCCCACTTGCACACACATGGGGACATGCTCAGGTGGAGACCTGAACAGGTGGTTATATAAGACTGAACGGAAAGCATCGGTGCAAACACATTTGGATTTAAATTATTTAAGTAATTTCCAGAATGTTTCAGTCAGTGCATATAAAAAAAGTCTCTGTAACACTCTGCTTACCATGACAGTTCAGTTTACTCAACGGAAAAATGTTATCTATTTATAGAATTTGCCTGAGGCTAAATAATAAAATATGCAAAATTTATTTGCTATCTTTCTGTGCACCCCAAACTCAAGCCCAGCACACGCGCTCTCTACACACTTTCACATCTTCTTCACATGGTGATGCTTTGATCAATTGGAAATTAACTCCCTCTCCTCCTGGTTAAAACAATAAGAGTAAAAATGACATTTGCATTCACTTAGGTTTGATTTTTAGAGAACCTTTAGATCATTCAGGGGTGGGCATCTTTGGGGCGACTCCCCTTTCTATATTGATTAGGAGAGTGCATGGTTATTTTAAAATGCCACAAGCCAGTGGCTTGACCAGGAGAGCAGAGGGTTTCTTCTCCTGTGAGGACTGAGCCAAGTAGCTGAGAGGTGGCCTCACAACATCTGGAGCCCACACTGCCACCCACAGCAACTCATGGCCAGATGTTTAGATATTGAGGGGAGAATATTTGATCACCATCTGGAGAGGACATGGCAACCCACTCGCATATTCTCGCCTGGAGAAGCCCATGGGCAGAGGAGACTGGGGGGCTGCAGTCCATGGGGTCGCAAAGTTGGACACAACGGAGAGACTGAACAACAACAACTATTATTAAACCCAGGTGAGTTCTTTCTCCTACCTTGGCTTAAACATTTACTGAAGCACAGTGTTAAGTTTCCATGAAATAGGAGAAGACACATGTCACATTCATAGCTGGAAAGACAAAGTATAAACATAATATTTGAAAGGAAATGTTTACTTTGTAGTAAAGGAGATCTGGGTTTGAATTCAGGCCACTCACTTGCTTTCTATGAGTAACCTTCTGATTGTTCAAGTTCTCTAAGCTTCATTAGTTCCACTCTAATCTTAGGTTGATGATCTCCATACCCCCAGTGACTGGGGAGTTTAGAGCATGTAAGAGGTGATTAGGGCCCTGCCACCCAACACACAACAGCCACCTAACAGTGCTGATGAGAATGCACTATGCCTTGTGTGCGTGCCTGCTGCTGTCTGCAGGTCACTCAGTCGTGTCCGACTCTTTGCGACCCTGTGGACTGTGGCCCACCAGGCTCCTTTGTCCTTGGGATTGTCCAGGCAAGAATACTGGTGTGGGTTTGCCATGCCCTCCTCCAGGGGATCTTCTGGACCCATGAATTGAACCTACATCTCTTACACCTCCTGCATTGGTAGGCAGGTTCTTTACCACTATCACTGCCTGGGAAGTCCGACCTATGTCTTACATGGTAATGAAAGCAAACAAGACTGTGTCCCACTTCTGCTTAGATTAGCTCCAAATGCCCTGAACAGGAATGTATCAGCATGCACCGAGCAACTTGAAGAGGCCCATGGAATACAGCTCGCATAGTCTTAGCTCTGGTGTCCCTCTCTCCCCTCAGAAAGCAGAGCCTGGCTCACTAGCCAGTAGGCTGGGCGACTCAGTAACAATGGCAGAAGAGGAGCTTCTACCATCTTTCCCTGGAAGAACACCTAGTCTGACAACAACCTGCGGATGAGCACCTCTTTGTGGAAATCTGGGAGTCCAGTGGAGAAGTTTCCAGCAGCTTACTAGAGGGAAAAGAATCCAAGTGTGGACACACTGGAGAGGGTCAGAGGCAGAGTTTCCCTTCACCAGGTCACCCCCTGCTCCTGCCCTGAGAGAGGTGCTTCCAGGACACCTCAAAGGACTACAGCAAAAATATAATGAGACTGATGTGGACTTTTTCCAAGAGAAAAAAAGAAAGAACAAAAGAAATCTGCCAGATGCTGACAGAGAGCTGGATTACCAAGTGGATGCTAAGCAATGCAAGTGTTTGGGATTATATATATGTAATTATATGTGTATATGGATAAATATATGCATATATGTGTATGCTACTGCTACTGCTAAGTCACTTCAGTCGTGTCCGACTCTGTGCGACCCCATAGACTGCAGCCCACAGGCTGCCCCGTCCCTGGGATTCTCCAGGCAAGAACACTGGAGTGGGTTGCCATTTCCTTCTCCAATGCATGAAAGTGAAAAGTGAAAGTGAAGTCACACAGTCATGTCCGACTTTTAGCAACCCCATGGACTGGAGCCTACCAGGCTCCTCCATCCATGGGATTTTCCAGGCAAGAGTACTGGAGTGGGGTGCCATCGCCTTCTCCGATATATATGTATGTATATATATATATATATGTAATTATATGTGTATATGGATAAATATATGCATATGTGAGTATAGGGATAAATCACTGCTGAGTTTGCAGCCTATTTAGTGTGATGGGGGAACCCTGAAAGATTTGAGTAAGGGTGATCTATCCTATCTGTGTGAGGGTGTTGAGCATTCTGTGTGAATAGTAAACACTAGTCAGTAATCGCTGCTGATTATCGCATTCATTGAGACTTAGAATTGTTGTTAATTCACCCTAACATTTTTTCTACACAAAAACTTATATTTCTAGGAAAATTGCCTGGCTTTATTTATTTATTTATTTATTTTGATGACCATTCAGTGAATTAAATGAGCACAAATGTAGTCAGAAAAATCCATAACAAATTCACGTAGAAAGAGAAAGAAAAGCATCATAGTGGAAGAAGCAGAAGTAAAACAACGAAAGATCAGAGGTTTAAAATCAGACCAAAGATTGAAAGAAGTCAATAGAAAGAAGAGAAAAACTTCAAAATAATATTTTTTATCTTGAATCCTGAAACTTTATACCTTAAGTTTTACTCCCCTGATGCTGAAAGATATTTTTTAAAGTGTTTAGGAGAAGTTGACAGACCACTCTGTGCTTTTTTTCACACATTTAATTTAAAACACATTTATTTTCATATTTCATTTAGACATTTGTGTCATATTTTAGATTCACAAAATCACTCTGAGATTGGAAAACATTACTGCTATCATGGATGCAAAGATTAGCTCAAAGCAAACTTTCTTGAAAAACATTATCACATTGAGGACAACAAGGAAAACAGAGACACAAAAACTGGAAATAAGCCAGAGTTTTATGTGTGAAAACATGCAAAACAAGCAAGTTGGGGACCACTGAAACAGCGGCAGTTCACATCATGCAGACCCAAAAAGTAAGATACACAGAGCAGCATAAAGCCCAGGCCTGTCCAGGTGTCAGCTACGGGCTAGAGAGTCTAGCATAGTTAAGTCAGAGACCTGGAGCCCCCGGCCAGCAGGGCTGATCCCATGAACCAAGGCAGGGAACTCAGATGAAGGCCGAGCAGGAAACAGCATGAGAGGCATGTCTGTCTGGGGAAACCTTGATGTTCATGTACCAGGGAGACAGCCAGCCGATGGTTTCAGTTATGACAGCAGAAGCAAAAGGGAAACACTTCTGCAACAAGAAGGCAGAAATGGTCACGATTATGACTTGGCAGCACCATGCTGGGATATGTCTATCGATGGTACCCAAAGCTCCTAAACCCTGAGAGGCAAAAGAGGGCCCACCTGTGTGCAAATTCACATGCAATAATAGGAAACAAACTGTCTGGCAGGGAAAAGTTCTACTGTCACACTTGATGGTTTGAACTTGAATAAATTAACCAAGGCTTAAAAAAAACAGTACTGCATCTGCATAGAAGATGTTAATTTTTCTAGTTTATAGACTGAATTCCAAATCTGTGAAACATAACAGGCATTAACCCAACACTGCTGGAATAAACCACCCTTTCCATCCTCTAGTGGCAATGCTGGTAATTTACAGTGATTTCAGTTTTCCGCCGCAGAAGGCAATGGCAACCCACTCCAGTACTCTTGCCTGGAAAATCCCAGGGATGGGGGAGCCTGGTGGGCTGCCGTCCATGGGGTCACACAGAGTTGGACACAACTGAAGCGACTTAGCAGCAGCAGCAGCAGCAGCAGTTTTCCACAGATCCATCCACAGAAACACTCCTGGAATATCAGTGGTCCCCAACCTGCTTGTTTTGCATGCTATCACATGTAAAACCTTGGCTTATCTCTAGTTTTTGCAACGTGGAGAGATTTCTTAAAAGAAAGAAGTTAGGAAAGTTGAACTCGATGTTTTCTGGGGCCTAAGTGATTGCAAAGCTCATCAGAAATCCTAAAATGTGGACTGGGGTCCGAACCGCCCACCTGGCTTTATTCTATTCTCTCTCTGTCTGTGCCCAGCACGAACATGGAGCTGGTTCCTGCTCCTGTCTTTCAGGGTTTCCTGAGGACATGTACGGATAAGCAGTCTTGACTTTTGCTTTTATCCTCCATCAGCTAATTAAAGTTGAAAACAAAACAAAACTTATGCTAGTGAATACGGAGCAAACACCAAAGTGTGAGCCTCTCCCAAGCAAACTGGGAATGGCAGCAGCACGGCTCCTAGGGCAGCACTAAGGTTTCTCTACCTTTTGTCTCTATGAAGTCCAAGGTCTTTTGACACTAGCCCAGAGCCCCTAGAGGAGGCTCCCTGCTCACCTCCACCCTTGGCATAGCATCTCCACACCCAGCACAGGTAGAGCCTGCCCTGCCGCCTGGTGGGCACCTGACAAATACTTGAAGAAGACCTCATGTCATGTCAGGATGGCTGGAAAACACTTGTAAGTATCAGCTGGGGTCTGCACTTTAAAGGACTGAGCAAGTACTTAAGACAACATAAAACAAGGAAACAAGAACACCTTCTAATTACACACAAAGACCAGCCTCCAGGCACCTGCAGGGACACAGTGGCTCCCACAACCCAGCAATTATTGATAATTGGCTGTCAAGTTCATTGTATGGTTTTCTCTTATTAAGTCTAGTTAGTCATTTTGTAAGTAACATGAGAATAAATTGCTTGATATTTCTTCAAACCATGTTGCTAAGCAGTTATTAAAGAACTGGAAAATATCCTAGGTGCCAAGAGAAGACCACTGGAAACACAGGGAAACATAACCGAGGAACAAAGGCAGGGAACATAACTGAGAAACAAAGGCAGGGAACCTGCTTCAGTGTCAGGGCTTGTCAGTTTCCCTTCGGTCAGTTTTTGCACAGACAGCGATGTTAGTGTAATAGAAAATCTCTTCACCTTGGTAATGGGAGGAGTAGCGATCACTCCCAAATACAGGGCACATTTATATTACTCTGGGATACAGTTCTGGGCCGGCTTTAGAACACAATGTGCCGGCTGCTCTGAGGGCTCATCACGTCAGAGTGGTAGTCAAGCCTGTCACAGTACATGCACTTTGTCTCCTCTTGAGGCAGTTTAACTTAGAGCACTGACTGGCTTCTACAGCAGGGACACTGAGTGGACCATCCTCTGGTTCATGCTGGGTGGGACTGGACGGTCTATGGAGTGAACCTCAGAATGAGCAGATACACCTGAAGCCAGGGATCAAGTCAGCCTAAAGGCTGGGATTAATTCCAGGAAGATAATCACCAGGTTTTCGGTGAATAGATTAAATGTACCCTTGTGAAAAGGAAAGCTAAAAATGAGGATGCAGCTGGTCTAGAATAAAACCCTCCTTATTTTACAGGGCAGGAGCCTAGAGACTGAGGGCAAACCCCACAGCTGATTGTTCAGTAGACTGGAAACCCTTGGGGGTCAGACTTCTCTACAGCACTCCATGAGACAAGAGGATGGACAGATGTCCTCAAAGCTCTGGGCAAGATGTACTTCAAACTACCCTCAAATGTTAGTGGAGAACACAAACATTTTAGACCTTTAAAGGCTCACAGATTTCATCTTTGGTGTATTCTTTCTCAAGTAAAGCAAACGAGTATATACAGAAGGCTCCATTTAATCCAAAAATACTAATATAATTTCAAACATGGACAGTAGTTGGCAGCATGAGAAAATAATAAAAATGAGCTCAGCTTCCTCCATTCAGTAGGTAACATCTGACCCTAATCATCACCAACTAGATACGCACACATATTATTTAGATTAAAATTGGCAACTTAAGAAATAAGAAAAGCAATGAATACATATCAGAAGATCGATGTTCTTCCATTCTGAAATCTTTTACTAACCAGCCCTTTGGCTTATATTTTTCTGTCCCTTCATTGATTAAATGAAATATTTCAACTAAAATTCTGTGAGGCAGTATGATTTCAGGGACACACTGCAGGTGTTGAAAGTAAACAAACACAGTAAGTAAACACTCTTAAATTTTCCTTTCCTGCGTTCCGGATCTCAGGTCACCTGTTGGAAGAGATACACACAACTCAAGAGTGGCGGGCTTTCTTATGTTAAAAGACATTTGACCCTCATATCCCAGTGCATCCCCCACATCCCTGAACTTTCCAGAAACTGAGTGCATCAGAGTTACATTCTGACTGGACACAACGGGGCTCACGTCCCTGTGTGCTGATTGCACCTTGAACTCTGCTCTTTCTTGCTGGAAAGAAAATGGAAACCTCAGGGCCCTGTAGGGAATTAAGTTCTCAACAGCTCATGAGCTGGGAACGGGACCCAGCTCCAAAAAGGGTGCAAGTGGCCAGCACCTCGATTGTTGCTTTGGAAACCTCTGAAACAGGGGTCCCTAAAAGTCAAGACTGGATACCTCCCACACACAGGCTGGGAAGTAACACATGCTGCTTAAGCCACTGAGTTTGTGGCAATCTGTCACACAACAGAAGAGACACAGGTTTTATCCCTGGGTATGGAAGATCCCCTGCAGGAGGGCATGGCAACCCACTCCAGTGTCATTGCCTAGAGAATCCCATGGACAGAGGAGCCTAGCATGTTACAGGACAGAGGAGCCTAGCAGGTTACAGTCCATGGGGTCGCAAAGAGTCCAACATGCCTGAGCGACTAAATAACAACAACAAAGTAATTTTTATGAAACTGCAAATAAAATATAGTAAAAGAAAGTATTTTCTAAATCTGATCTATTTGGCTATTCGTTTCCTATTTACATTTATTCATTAAAAATCCAATGAAGTAACAGTTCCTCTTAGAAATAATTTGCTTTATTTTCTTTAGATTTAGCAATTGTTTAAAATTTTATTTTTATAAAGTAAATCAACTGTTATTTGCAATTATATATTCATGACTCTGGTTATTCTTTTGGAAATAACTCATTATTCTATCCTTAAGATGTCATTTCATGACCCTTTTAACATAGAAATCCTGGTGCTGTCACAGGTTGTCCTTGTAGCAGCTGGTTCACGAACCACTCTGATTAACAGGCCACATGACCTATTGCTCAGTGCTGATGGCATCCGGGTCTGTGTTCCCCACCTTCCAGGGGAGACCTGGCACTGATGGCACCTGGGCCTGTGTTCCTCACTTTCCAGGGGAGACCTGGCACTGATGGCACCTGGGCCTGTGTTCCTCACTTTCCAGGGGAGGCCTGGACAATCTTCGCTCACCAGGGGCTCAAGCTCCTTCAAGTCTAACTGAGCGTGAGCCCTCTGACTCGTGTAAAGCCGAGGCAGGAACATTTCAGTAACAACATTACGTGTGATGTGCATGTTTGTTGGCTTTGGTTTGATCTCCATTTTGTTTCCTGGAAATAAAATCCAGGCAGTTTTGCCTGAAGAAGGACTTTGACTTAATCCAGAGCTGTCATGCTGATGGATTTGTCAGGCGCTCCAGGCAGATCACTCAGCTTCTCTGGAGCCCGCTTGCTCCGGCTTTGAAAGGACAGATTAGATCAGAGGACACATCAGTCCTTCTCCAGCTTTGAATTGCCAGAACTCCTAAACGCCCCACCACCTGGCTGTAAGCCTGTCTGGACATGCACACAGGGGAACTTCAGCCTCAGTTTCCCCTTTCATCCAACGTGAGCATTGCACCTCTTTCATTCCCACATCTCATGTGGGGTAACAAGGTCTGCTCTTCCTACTTCTCGTTACACATGACTGCAATGAATTACATGGTACAATATATTGGAAAATATTTTGTTCAGAAACATTAATATGTTAACAGTCCTTGAGGAGAGAAACATAATACAAAGGGATCCACTGTAAATATGGGGAGAGAAAATATCAAAGATTAAAGCAGCATCTTCTATGGCAAAGTGGGAGTCTTGAGCCTAGTCTAGGGAGAATGTACAGACAGAGCATCTGGGCATCAGATAAAAGCAAGATTGGTTTCTCTCCTTTTCCAAGTTTAGCAAAGAGTAAAAGTTAATTTGACCTAGTTGATTCATATAACTATCAATATATAAGACTATATATACACATGAGTAAAAATTATGCCTTCTTTTCTAGTGACATGTTTATACTTGTTACAGACTGTCATGGAGTCACAAACTAACAAATACTAGATTTTGAAGACACCAGAAAGTCTGAGACTCTGTAAATATAATGAGCTAATCACTACATGAAGACCAACTCAAGCAATGAGAATACAAATGTATCATTAAACTACAATTGAGTTGTTTTTGTTTACAAGTACAGGGATCATGCATTGCAGTAAAAAATGCTGTCCTTCCATGATGGGTTTCCACCACTTCTCTAGAGAGGGGCTGCCTGGAACTTACTACACCCAAACTTCACTGATATGAGACCTGCATGATCTGACCTTCCAGGGTGGCTGAGAAGCCGTCCAGTCTGCTCCAATGAGAGGAAACTCAGTGCAGGTTCTCTAGGTCCTGTGCGCCCCCTGCCTCTCCTGTGGGCTGCACGGAGCAGCGTCCTCCCAGATCCGGGGTCTGTGGGGTCAGAGCAAAGTGTGGCCACAGCCGGGCGACCTATCAGCTGAGGGTGAATGTCATCTTCCTTTTGCCTCTATGAGTCCCACCACTTTTACCAGTTTTTACTGACTTCCATGGACAAAAGAAAGACAAGGATACAGAAATAAATACAATGCATAATGCCTGTTCTATGTTTAATTTGTATGGAAAGTCCCCCTTTATGCAAGGCCCAGAGTTCATTTCCAGTTTTGTAAGAGTAGATCAACAGATTGGGGGAAAACAGATGTATTTTTACTTCAGTAACAAACAACATAAGAATTCTTTTTCTATAATTGATTATTATACTAGTTTTTTTTGGCTTCCCTGGTTGCTCAGGCAGTAAAGAATCTGGCTGCAATGTGGGAGACCTGGCTTCGATCCCTGGGTTGGGAAGATCCCCTGGAGAAGAGAAAGGCTACCCACTCCAGTATGCTTGCCTAGAGAATCCCTACAGACAGAGGAGCCTGGTGGGCTACCATCCATGGGGGTCACAAGGAGTTGGACATAGGTGAGCAACTAAGCACATACTAGGTTTAGGTCTATTTAGCCAAACCAAACAGGATAAGTTTATCCAAACATCACCATGAGTAAGCATTTGTTTTTTCAAAGTTACTTTTAACTCATTTGTACAGACGTTTTTCACCAATAACAGTTGTGTGTTTCTTTGGTTTGTCTTCCAGCTTGGATGGCTTGCTTTGTTTGGGGAACGTAGGTGAGAGATTTCAGGCAACTTAGAATGTGACATGATGGAGCCATCAGGAGATTAAACCAAAAGATGTACTAGAAGTTTTGGAGTCAAAACACCTCTTTCTAAATATAGATGCAGAGAAAGCCTTTGACAAAATTCAACATCCATTTATGATAAAAACTCTCCAGAAAGAAGGCATAGAAGGAACACATCTCAACATAATAAAAGCCATATATGATAAACCCATAGCAAACATTATCCTCAATGGAGAAAAATTGAAAGCATTCCCCCTAAAGTCTTGAAATTGAAAGCATCACCCCCTAAAGGGTGCCGCCTTGTCTTGTTCAACATAGTTTTGGAAGTTTTAGCCACAGCAATCAGAGAATAAAAAGAAATAAAAGGAATCCAGATTGGAAAAGAAGACGTAAAACTCTCACTGTTTGCAGATGACATGATCCTCTACGTAGAAAACTGTAAAGACACCACCAGAAAATTACTAGAGCTAATCAATGAATATAGTAAAATTGCAGCATATAAAATTAACACAAAGAAATCCCTTGCATTCTTATACACTAACAATGAGAAAACAGAAAGAGAAATTAAGGAAACTATTCCATTCACCATTGCCGTGAAAAGAATAAAATACTTAGGAATAAATCTACCTAAAGAAAAAAAGACCTATATATAGAAAACTATAAACCACTGATGAAAGAAATCAAAGATGACACAAAGAGATGGAGAAATATACCATGTTCATGGATCGGAAGAATCAATATAGTGAAAATGAATACTACCCAAAGCAATCTACAGATTCAATGCAATCTCTATCAGGTTACCAACGGTATTTTTCACAGAACTAGAACAAATAATTTCACAATTTGTATGGAAATACAAAAAGAAGAATAGAACTGGAGGAATCAACCTGCCTGACTTTAGACTATACTACAAAGCTACAGTCATCAAGACAGTATGGTACTGGCACAAAGACAGAAATATAGATCAATGGAACAAAATAGAAGGCTCAGAGATAAATCCATACACCAATGGACCCCTTATCTTTGACAAAGGAGGCAATACTATGCAATGGAGAAAAGATAATCTCTTTACCAAGTGGTGCTGGGAAAACTGGTCAACCACCTGCAAAAGAATGAAACTAGAACACTTTCTAACACCATACACAAAAATAAACTCAAAATGGATTAAAGATCTAAATGTAAGATCAGAAACTATAAAAACTCTTAGAAGAAAACATAGGCAAAACACTCTCTGACATAAATCACAGCAGGATCCTTTATGACCCACCTCCCAGAGTAATGGAAATAAAAGCAAAACAAATGGGGCCTAATTAAGCTTAAAAGCTTTTGCACAATGAAGGAAACTATAAGTAAGGTGAAAAGACAGCCTTCAGAATGGGAGAAAATAATAGCAAACAAAGCAACTGACAAAGAATTAATCTCAAAAATATACAAGCAGCTCATACAGCTCAACACCAGAAACACAAATGACCCAACCAAAAAATGGGCCAAAGAACTAAGCAGAAATTTCTCCAAAGAAGACATACAGATGGCTAACAAACACATGAAAAGATGTGTTGTCATCACTCATTATCAGAGGAATGCAAATCAAAACCACAATGAGATACCATCTCATGCTGGTCAGAATGGCTGCTATCAGAAAGTCTACAAACAATAAATGCTGGAGAAGGTGTAGAGAAAAGGAAACCCTCTTACACTGTTGGTGGGAATGCAAACTAGTACAGTCACTAAGGAGAACAGTATGGAGATTCCTTAAAAAACTGGAAATAGAACTGCCATATGACCCAACAATCCCAGACTGCTGGGCATACACACAAAGGAAACCAGAACTGAAAGAGACATGTGCACACCAAAATTCATCACAGCACTGTTTAGAATAGCTAGGACATGAAAGCAACCTAGATGTCCATCAGCAGATGAATGGATAAGAAAGCTGTGGTACATATACACAATGGAATATTACTCAGCCATTTAAAAGAACACATTTGAATCAGTACTAATGAAGTGGATGAAACTGGAGCCTATTATACAGAGTGAAGTAATTCAGAAAGAAAAACACCAATACAGTATATTAATGCATATATATGGAATTTAGAAAGATGGTAACAATGACCCTATATGCGAGACAGCAAAACAGACACAGATATAAAACACAGACTTTTGGACTCTGTGGGAGAAGGAGAGGGTGGGATGATTTGAGAGAATAGCAAAGAAACATGTATATTACCATATGTGAAATAGATCACCAGTCCAAGTTCAATGCATGAAACAGGGCTCTCAAAGCTGGTGCACCGGGACATCCCTGAGAGAGGGGTTGGGGAGGGAGGTGGGAGGGGGGTTCAGGATGGGGGACACATGTACATCCATGGCTGATTCATGTCAGTGTATGGCAAAAACCACTACAATATTGTAAAATAATTAGCCTCCAATTAAAATAAATAAATTAATTTAAAAATATATTTCTAGCTTGTCTACCTTAGCAAAATATCTTCCTATTGATTTACATTTTAGCACTATTTTTTGCAATGCTTTACAACATAGTATAGAAATAAGCCATACAGTTACTGCTCACATAAAGCATACTGATGTTTCCTTCTATTGAGTGTGTGTGTGTGTGTGTGATAATGTGAATATTGCATGTTTTCACAGTTGTCTTATACATGTTTACTTTGTCTTCCAGTAGGTGGCAGTCTGTGATGTTAAAAGGGTACATGGCATTAATATTATTCTGGAAGCTTTTAAACTCCTTCATGCAGAACTGAAATGAGCAGAAGAAAAAAAAATAATGCCTTTTATAGCTGCCTATATATTCTGTGTAACAAAAACAAGTTATGTATTTATTGTCGTTCTGCATGTAATGACAAAATCACTATTGTACAAATAGTGATTATGCTGCTTTATGACCCAGACTATAAGGGTGAAGGGAGGTTTAAAAAACACAATATTTGGGACAGTACGTTTAATCTGAGAGTATAGAAATGGGCAGTTGTGTAAAACGTATTTTTTGGAAAATGATCAGTTATTTTACTGTTTTCTAGCCTCTCTGAAGGAAATGGCAACCTACTCCAATATTCTTGCTTGGAAAATCCCATGTTCAGAGGAGCCTGGCGGCTGCAGTCCATGGAGTCACACAGAGTTGAACACAACTAAAGTGACTAAGCAGCAGCAGCAGCATCTCTGAAAGTGAATGAGAAGATAACTTTATTTATATGTAGCTTATTATTGATAGCTCAGTTGGTAAAGAATCTGCCTGCAATGCAAGAGACCCCGGTTCAACTCCTGGGTTGGGAAGGGATAGGCTACCCACTCTGGTATTCTTGGGCTTCCCTTGTGGCTCAGCCAGTAAAAAATCCACTTGCAATGCAGGAGACCTGGGTTTGATCCCTGGGTTGGGAAAATCCCCTGGAGAAGGGAAAGGCTACCCACTCCAGTGTTCTGGCCTGGAGAATTCCATAGACTGTACAATCCATGGGGTTGCAAAGGGTCGGACACAACTGAGTGACTTTCACTTTATTATTATTCTACAAGGACAATTATCTTGCCGTGTACTGAGGGTTATTCAGACTCAATATCAATTACCTTTACAAGGCAAAAATGACAGTTGTCACCTCCTAACTGGTAACACAGTGCTTGAAGCTAACTTACCGACATTAGTTTCCCTGTAACATGGTAAAGCCCATTTGTGTGAGGACAGAATGCAATAATTAGGTTGCTCTATTGTCAGGTCTTCTCTCCAGTTGTGCACTTTCTTCCTTATTCCTTGTGTCAATCCTCCCCTAAATTCATTTTCTGCATCTACCAGCTTCCAGTATTCAATGGAGTAGCAAGCAGTAGATACTTTAATAAATGCTTGTTGAATAAATTAATATAAATGTTGAATAAATAATATGTCAGATTGGCCCAATATTTGGCACAGAAAGGAATACAGCAAATATTCACTAAGCTTCAAGCCTGGTTAGACAGAGAAGGAAGAAAAAGTCCCATTTAGGGAACAGAGAAGAAGTTTTAGTGATTGTTCCTCTAATTCTTATTTGTCCCTTGTTTGAACTCCAACACATTAACTACCTTTTTCAACAATATGGATCTCTTCTCTATGTGCTAGGAGGCACGCTCAGTTTTATGTTTCTCTAGTTAAAACAAGAGAGAGAGAGAAAGAGACCAATTTCTCCAAGGAAGCTTGGGACTGACCGCCTCTATTTATGCCGCCTTGCATCAAGCTGCCAAACTGTTATTCAGCTGGAAACAAACAAAAGACAACAACAAACAGTTGAAGTGATAAAAACTCAGATAACTTCAATCTTTTTGCTTTCATTCATGCCTCTCCCACATTTGAATGAGGTAAATCAAATCTCGGTTCAAGAGTAAAATACTATTCTTTTGTGAACAAGTGAAGTAATTTCCACACTAAATTGAGTACTATCTACTCTGTAATCAAACTCGTTAAACAAATCGAACACCTCCTTGAAGCAGGAAGTGTTTTAAGTTTCAAAGACGCTGCAGAGACAAAAACAGCATCTCTGATTTACAGAGTGTGTTATTTTTAATCTACTTGCAGTCGATGGACCAGCAAGACAGACCAATGTAAACACTGGTGAAACTCTTACAGAAGTCCGTTCTCCACCATCTGGAACCGCAGCGCAACAGGCTGGAGGCATGCCTGTGTTTGTTTCTATTTTGTTGCCTTTTTTGTTTGTTTCCTTTTGCCCTCCTTTCTCTCTTCCTTGTTTTTAATTGAGCCCATCAAAGGCGTTCTTTATTTCTGTTGCCCTGCTTTTCATTTCTAGCATTTACTTCTGATTCTTTATTACAGTTTTCTTCTTTTCTTGCATTGTGAAGTCACTCAGTTGTGTCTGACTCTGCCATCCCATGGACTGTAGCCCGGCAGGTTCCTCTGTCCATGGACTTCTCTAGGCAAGAATACTGGACTGGGTTGCCATTTTCTTCTTCAGATGATTTTCCTGACCCAGGGATTGAAACTGCATCTCCTGAGTCTCTTGTATTGGCAGAGGTTCCCTGCCTCAAGGTTACCATTGAGCCACCTGGGAAGCCCGTACTGGGAGATATCACAGATCAGTCACTCAGTCGTGTCTGACTCTTTGTGACCCCATGAATCACAGCATGCCAACCCTCCCTGTCCATCACCAACTCCCGGAATTCACTCAAACTTATATCCATTGAGTCGGTGATGCCATCCAGCCATTTCATCCTCTATCGTCCCCTTTTCCTTCTGCCCCCAATCCCTCCCAGCATCAGGGTCTTTTCCAGTGAGTCAACTCTTCGCATGAGGTGGCCAAAGTATTGGAGTATCAGCTTCAGCATCAGTCTTCCAATGAACACCCAAGACTGATCTGCTTTAGGATGGACTGGTTGGATCTCCTTGCAGTCCAAGGGACTCTCAAGAGTCTTCTCCAACGCCACAGTTCAAAAGCATCCATTCTTCGGCGCTCAGCTTTCTTCACAGTCCAACTCTCACATCCATATGTGAACACGATGGACCTTTGTTGGCAAAGTAATGTCTCTGCTTTTGAATATGCTATCTAGGTTGATCATAACTTTCCTTCTAAGGAGTAAGCGTCTTTTAATTTCATGGCTGCAATCACCATCTGCAGTGATTTTGGAGCCCCAAAAAATAAAGTCTGACACTGTTTCCATTGTTTCCCCATCTATTTTCCATGAAGTGATGGGACTAGATGCCATGATCTTAGTTTTCTGAATGTTGATATAGATATATATAATATATGATATAACATACCTAATATCAAAATATAGATGCTGCTGCTGCTGCTAAGTCACTTCAGTTGTGTCTGACTCTATGTGACCCCATAGACAGCAGCCCACCAGGCTCCCCCATCCCTGGGATTCTCCAAGCAAGAACATATTAAAGCAAATATACACATGCATTTATAAGCTCTTAAAAATTGATGAAAAATTTTTTCATTAGCTAAATGAATCCCCATAATGTGATAATGTTATAATACTGTACATCTAAAACGTGTTTCTTAAGACACAACTTTCTGATCCACCATTTTGCTTAAATGATATCTCAGTAAAGTGAATACTGATGATAGGGATTTAATTTAATGTTGGAAAACATATTCATCATTTGACTTATGATTTTAACACTTCAGTTTTAAAACTACAGAAATTTTAAAACTTCTGTATTTTAAAAGTTTAGTTGTATATATGACCCTAAAAGTAAAATTCAGCTCCTGAATGAGATAGATAGATGACCATTATGAATGAATTCTTATCTTAGCCAGACACCTGAATCCAGATATACTATACATCTATATATCTTGGTGCCTGATGCAATTCTAAACTTTCTTTCAGATATTTTTTATTTAAATTTTTCCCCTCTGTGGCTTCCACCTTTGATTTAACCACTTGCCTTAAAAAAATAGAATAACAAGCAGGAAATTTCTTTAAAAGATTTCTCCTTTCATTATTGCTGATTCTATTTTCATGTTAGTTTTCCACATAATCTTTCTGCAACATAACCCTCTGGCTATTCTCTTAAACCTAGAGAAACACAGGCCAAGTAACCGCGTAATGTATCTCTTTTCTTGGAATCCTGCTAAACAATTGTTTACAAATAATCCCTATTTATGCAAGACACATTTTATTGTTATGAAAGAAAATCATAGAGGAAATGGTTTTCACTATTAATAAATCAATATGTAAACTTATGAAATTCTTTGACACACTCTGCCTGCCATGATGAGGGAAGGATCAGGTATGTGTTCACTCGTGTCAGCTCCTGTATCTCACACCTTTTCTTGACTCAGTTGTGGCCGCCATCAGCTGCCACTGCATCAATGCCTCAGTCATGTTTTACTCCCCTAAAGATAGTTTCTCCTATATTACTTTACACCAGCAACAAGAAGAAAGCTGAACTGAAGAAATCAGCGTGTCTCCTCAGATCCACCAGAACTCGAGGGTTGTAGAACACACTGCTGCCCCAGATGAGCCAGGTGGGTGCAGACAGTCTCCACTCACAGCTCATGGAGTAGAGACCTGTGTGGGAGCCGGGAGCAGGCAGGACAACCTGAATGAGAACTGACAAGTCTCTGGAGGGCCGGCATGTACAAGACTGAGAGGTGAAAACTCTGGGTGTGGGGTCCACACATTTCTAAATTTGTTTCTAGGAAATCTACCTGTTTCTCACAGCGAAAGCTGGAGGAAAATCCCCTTATTATTCTACCAGGAGAAAGGGAAGATAGCTATTTTGAAATACACCAGAGCATCCTGTTCTTTTCTGATTTAATTTTTATTTTCTATCACAGTATACTTGATTCACAATGTTGTGTTCATTTCAGGTGCACAGCAAGGGATTCAGTTACAAATATAAGCATGGGAGCATTCTGTTCTCAAGAAGCTCTAGATTCAAGGAAAAGGAATTTACCAGAACCTAACCTAGTTTTTTCCAAAGCCTAAGGAACCTGAGTGAAGGGAAATAGCCGACTCCAGCCCACATGGAGAAGTAGAACTTCCAGTTCCAGCTCCATCTGACTCTCCAGGTAGGAGAAGGGAAGAATCCAGCTCGGGAGGGGCTGCAGAGAAGCACAGTTGAAGGCTACGTCCTGGGGGGTCTGGGCTCACTAATGCTGAGACCACAGGATGGTAGAACCCTCTCCTCCCCTCAGACCTTACCACTACATTACTGAAGGCTAATTTACTACAGTCTCTTACACTCAGTACATCATGAGTGGATTTCAACAAAAAAAATAGCAAGACATTATCAACAGCAAAACCCACAGTTTTAAGAGATACAGAATGCATTATAAATAAACATGGCAGGGATGTTGGAATTATCAGACCAGAAATGTAAAACAATTATAATTACTATGTTAAAGGCTCTAATGGGTAAAAGTAGACAAAAAGGAAAAATATATGGGTAATGTAAGAAGAGAGAAAAAATTCTAAGAAGGAATAAAGTAGAAATGCTATAGAGCAAAAACAATGCTTTTGATAAGCTCATTAGTAGATTGAATACAACAAAAGGAAGAATCTCTGGGCTTGACGATATGTCAATAGAAACTTCCAAAGTTGAAAAGCTAAAAAAAAAAAAAAAGACTGAAATATTGATCAAATATATAAGAACTATGGGATGACTACAAAAAGTACAATGAATGGATGAGAAAAGAACAGAAAGAAGAAAAATGGTCTAAGAAAATGATGACTAAGAGTTGCCCAAAGTAATATCAGACACCAAACCAAAGATCTAGGAAGCTCAGTAAACACCACGATGGATAAATATAAAACCAAACACCTTGTATATCATAACAAAACTAGAGAGAATCAAAGATAAAGATAAGTCTTAAACCAAACCAGGGGGAGGAAAAAGCCTTATCTATCTGGGAGCAAAGCCAAGAATTGCATCTACTTTTCTCTCAAAAAAAAAAAAAAAGAGAGAAGCAAGAAGAAAATGGAATTAAATATTTAACATGTTGACAAAAGGAAGTAAACAAAAACACCAAGATATCTTTATCTATAAAATTATTCTTCAAAAGTGAAATGTGAATAAAGGCTTCCTCAGGCAAACAAAAATCGATGAACTTTGTTTCAGGTATTCCTGTCTCACAGAAATACTAAAAAAGTTCTTGAGAGAGAAGGAAAATGATATAGGTCAGAAACTCAGACACACAGAAAGAAGATTAGAAAAGAAATAAGTTAAGACAAAGCAAAATATTTTTCTTATTCCTAATTGATCTAAAAGACAGTTAAAAAATAATAGCAAAATGTATTTGGTGACTATAGCTCATGTATAATTGAAATGAATGACAGAAATAATACAAGAAATGGATGGAGAAATTAGGAATAATTTATAAGTTACTTGCACTAACAGAGAAGTGGAATAGTTATTTGAAGTACATTTGAATTAGTTGAAAATGTATATTGTGAATGCTCTACAACAATAAATAAAAGTTCAAAAGAAGTATAATTAATGTTCTAAGAATGAAAAGTTGTAATCATATAAATGTTTAATTAACAACAGAAAAGATAGAGAAAGAGTGGGGAAAAAAAGGAACAAAGAACAACAGGAATGAATTGCTGTTGTTGTTCAGTCACTAAGTCATGTTCAACTTCCCAACCACATGGACTGCAGCACGCCAGATTCCCCTGTCCTTCATTATCTCCTAGAGTTTGTTCATATTCATGTCCATTGAGTCGGTGATGCTATGTAGCCATCTCATCCTCTGTTGCGCCCTTCTCTTGCCTCCAAACTTTCCCAGCATCAGGGTCTTTTCCAATGAGTTGGCTCTTCACATCAGGGGGCCAAAGTTGATGCTTCAGCTTAAGCATCAGTCCTTCCAATGAATATTCAGGACAGATTTCCTTTAGGATGGACTGGTTTGATCTCCTTGCAGTCCAAGGGACCCTCAAAAGTCTTCTCTAGCACCACAATTTGAAAGCATCGATTCTTTGGCACTCAGCCTTTTTATTGTTCAACTTCACATCCACACATGACTGCTGGAACAACCATTGCTTTGACTAGATGGACCTTTGTTGGCAAAGTGATTTCTCTGCTGTCTAGTTTTGTCACAGCTTTCCTTCCAAGGAAACTTTTTTTTTTTTTTTTAATTTTGGGGCTGCAGTCACTGTCTGCAGTAATTCTGGAGCCCAAGAAAATAAAATCTGTCACTGTTTCCACTTTTTCCCCTACTATTTGTCATGAAGTAATGGGACTGGATGCCATGATCTTAGTATTTTAAATGTTGAATTTCAAGTCAGATTTTTCACTCTCCTCTTTCACTCTCATCAAGAGACTTTTTAGTTTCTTTTCACTTTCTGCCATTAGAGTGATGTGTGCGATATGTGTGAAAGTTGCTCAGTCACACCCGACTCTTTGTGACCCCATGGACTATACAGTTTATGGAATTCTCCTGGCCAGAATACTGGAATGGGTAGCCTTTCCCTCCTCCAGGGGATCTTCCCAATCCAGGGATCAAACCCAGGTCTCCTACATTGCAAGCAGATTCTTTACCAGTGGAGCCACCAGGGAAACCCAAGAATACTGGATGGGGTAGCCTATCCCTTCTCCAGTGAATCTTTCTGACCCAGGAATTGAACCAGGGTCTCCCGCTTTTCAGGCAAATTCTTGACCAACTGAGCTATCAGGGAAGCCCAGTGATAACATCTGCATATCTGAGGTTGTTGATATTTCTCCCTGCAATCTTGATTCCAGCTTGTGCTTCATCCAGTCCAGCTTTTCACAAGATGTACTCTGTGTATAAATTAAATAAGCAGGGTGACAATATACAGCCTTGTACTCCTTTTCCAATTTTGAACCCCTCCGTTGTTCCATGTCCAGTTCTAACTGTTGTTTCTTGATCTGTGCACATGATTCTTAGGAGACAGGTAACGTGGTGGTCTGGTACTCCTTTCTCTTTAAGAATTTTCCATAGTTTGTTGTGATACACACAAAGGCTTTAGTGTAGTCAGTGAATCAGAAGTAGATGTTTTTCTGAAATTCCTTTGCTTTTTCCATGATCCAGTGAACACTGGCAATTTGATCTCTGGTTACTCTGCTCCTCGAAACTCAGTTTGTACACCTGGAAGTTCTGTGTTCATGGACTGCTGAAGCCTATCCTAGCTTGAAGGATTTTGAGCATAACCTTGTTAGAACATGAACATAATAATTACACCACTGTACATTATGCTTTTGTGTTATAAATATGACTGATATACCTTAGAGATAACAAGTCACTGAAGTAACTATAGTACAAAATAAAAAGTGGCTTTTCAGATTCATTATGACTTAGGCTGTTGGCCAAGATAAAGAACAAAGATAGGATTCAATCTTCTTAAAACAAGAAAAACTGAATATATAAAAAAATGGTATTCAAAATATGGACATCAGGCAATAAAGTCAGTGTTTCATGGAAATGAGAAACATTGAGGTAAGCCCTAGGAATGTCCCTGCTGACTGCCTGGACAGAATTCCCAGGAATAGCATGCATATACACAGGAGGAAATTACTCAAGGCCAGTGAGGAGATACCCCTCATCCAAGGTAAGGAGCAATGGCTGCACTTTGCTGGAGTAGGCATGAAGAGACCCCACGCCCAAGGTAAGAGAAACCCAAGTAAGAAGGAAGGTGTTGCAAGAGGGCATCAGAGGGCAAACACACTGAAACCATACTCACAGAAAACTAGTCAATCTAATCACACTAGACCACAGCCTTGTCTAACTCAATGAAACTAAGCCATGCCCGTGGGGCAACCCAAGACGGGCGGGTCATGGTGGAGAGATTTGACAGAATGTGGTCCACTGGAGAAGGGAATGGCAAACCACTTCAGTATTCTTGCCTTGAGAACCCCATGAACAGTATGAAAAGGCAAAATGATAGGATACTGAAAGAGAAACTCCCCAGGTCAGTAGGTGCCCAATATGCTACTGGAGATCAGTGGAGAAATAACTCCAGAAACAATGAAGGGATGGAGCCAAAGCAAAAAGAATACCCAGCTGTGGATGTGACTGGTGACAGAAGCAAGGTCCGATGCTGTAAAGAGCAATATTGCACAGGAACCTGGAATGTCAGGTCCATTGAATCAAGGCAAATTGGAAGTGGTCAAAAAGAGATGGCAAGAGTGAATGTCGACATTCTAGGAATCAGTGAACTGAAATGGACTGGAATGGGTGAATTTAACTCAGATGACCATTATATCTACTACTGTTGGCAGGAATCCCTCAGAAGAAATGGAATGGCCATCATGGTCAACAAAAGAGTCCGAAATGCAGTACTTGGGTGCAATCTCAAAAATGACAGAATGATCTCTGTTCGTTTCCAAGGCAAACCATTCAATATCACAGTAATCCAAGTCTATGCCCCAACCAGTAACACTGAAGAAGCTGAAGTTGAACGGTTCTACAAAGACCTACGAGACCTTTTAGAACTAACACCCCAAAAAGATGTCCTTTTCATTATAGGGGACTGGAATGCAAAAGTAGGAAGTCAAGAAACACCTGGAGTAACAGGCAAATTTGGCCTTGGAATACGGAATGAAGCAGGGCAAAGACTAATAGAGTTTTGCCAAGAAAATGCACTGGTCATAACAAACACCCTCTTCCAATAAACAAGAGAAGACTCTATACATGGACATCACCAGATGGTAAACACCGAAATCAGATTGATTATATTCTTTGCAGCCAAAGATGGAGAAGCTCTATACAGTCAGCAAAAACAAGACCAGGAGCTGACTGTGGCTCAGACCATGAACTCCTTATTGCCAAATTCAGGCTGAAATTGAAGAAAGTAGGGAAAACCACTAGACCATTCAGGTATGCCCTAAATCAAATCCCTTAGGATTATACAGTGGAAGTGAGAAATAGATTTAAGGGCCTAGATCTGATAGATAGAGTGCCTGATGAACTATGGAATGAGGTTCGTGACATTGTACAGGAGACAGGGATCAAGACCATTCCCATAGAAAAGAAATGCAAAAAAGCAAAATGGCTGTCTGGGGAGGCCTTACAAATAGCTGTGAAAAGAAGAGAAGCAAAAAGCAAAGGAGAAAAGGGAAGATATAAACATCTGAATGCAGAGTTCCAAACAATAGCAAGAAGAGATAAGAAAGCCTTCTTCAGCGATCAATGCAAAGAAATAGAGGAAAACAAGAGAATGGGAAAGACTAGGGATCTCTTCAAGAAAATTAGAAATATGAAGGGAACATTTCATGCAAAGATGGGCTCGATAAAGGACAGAAATGGTATGGACCTAACAGAAGCAGAAGATATTAAGAAGAGATGGCAAGGATACACAGAAGAACTGTACTAAAAAGATCTTCACGACCCAGATAATCACAATGGTGTGATCACTGACCTAGAGCCAGACATCCTGGAATGTGAAGTCAAGTGGGCCTTAGAAAGCATCACTACGAACAAAGCTAGTGGAGGTGTTGGAATTCCAGTGGAGCTATTCCAAATCCTGAAAGATGATGCTGTGAAAGTGCTGCACTCAATATGCCAGCAAATTTGGAAAACTCAGCAGTGGCCACAGGACTGGAAAAAGTCTGTTTTCATTCCAATCCCAAAGAAAGGCAATGCCAAAGAATGCTCAAACTACCACACAATTGTACTCATCTCACACGCTAGTAAAGTAATGCTCAAAATTCTCCAAGCCAGGCTTCAGGAATATGTGAACTGTGAACCTCCAGATGTTCAAGTTGGTTTTACAAAAGGCAGAGGAACCAGAGATCAAATTGCCAACATCCGCTGGATCATCGAAAAAGCAAAAGAGTTCCAGAAAAAACGTCTACTTCTGCTTTATTGACTCTGCCAAAGCCTTTGACTGTGTGGATCACAACAAACTGTGGAAAATTCTTCAAGAGATGGGATACCAGACCACCTGATCTGCCTCTTGAGAAATTTGCATGCAGGTCAGGAAGCAACAGTTAGAACTGGACATGGAACAACAGACTGGTTCCAAATAGGAAAAGGAGTTCGTCAAGGCTGTATATTGTCACCCTGTTTATTTAACTTATATGCAGAGTACACCATGAGAAACGCTGGACTGAAAGAAACACAAGCTGGAATCAAGATTGCCGTGAGAAATATCAATAACCTCAGATATGCAGATGACACCACCCTTATGGCAGAAAGTGAAGAGGAACTCAAAAGCCTCTTGATGAAAGTAAAAGTGGAGACTGAAAAAGTTGGCTTAAAGCTCAACATTCAGAAAACGAAGATCATGGCATCCAGTCCCAGCACTTCATGGGAAATAGATGGGGAAACAGTGGAAACAGTGTCAGACTTTATTTTTTTGGGCTCCAAAATCACTGCAGATGGTGACTTCAGCCATGAAATTAAAAGACGCTTACTCCTTGGAAGGAAGGTTATGACCAACCTAGATAGCATATTCAAAAGCAGAGACATTACTTTGCCAACAAAGGTTCGTCTAGTCAAGGCTATGGTTTTTCCTGTGGTCATGTATGGATGTGAGAGTTGGACTGTGAAGAAGGCTGAACACCAAAGAATTGATGCTTTTGAATTGTGGTGTTGGAGAAAACTCTTGAGAGTCTCTTGGACTACAAGGAGATCCAACCAGTCCATTCTGAAGAAGATCGGCTCTGGGATTTCTTTGGAAGGCATAATGCTAAAGCTGAAACTCCAATACTTTGGCCACCTCATGCGAAGAGTTGACTCATCGGAAAAGACTCTGATGCTGGGAGGGATTGGGGGCAGGAGGAGAAGGAGACGACAGAGGATGAGATGGCTGAATGGCATCACTGACTCGATGGACGTGAGTCTGAGTGAACTCTGGGAGTTGGTGATGGACAGGGAGGCCTGGTGTGCTGCGATTCATGGGGTCGCAAAGAGTCGGACATGACTGAGCGACTGCTCTGATCTGATCTGATCTGAGGGAAAGAAACAGCTAGCTGTAACTGTACTCCACCCTCACACAGGCCTGCTGCTGCTAAGTCACTTCAGTTGTGTCCAACTCTGTGTGACCCCATAGACAGCAGCCCACCAGGCTCCCCTGTCCCTGGGATTCTCCAGGCAAGAACACTGGAGTGGGTTGTCATTTCCTTCTCCAGTGCATGAAAGTGAAAAGTAAAAGTGAAGTTACTCACTCATGTCTGACTCTTCGCGACCCCACAGGCCTAGAGGAGTGCTTTCCCAATATCCCAGCGTATCTCTCCCCTCCTTCCCCTGATAGCCATAAGTTCTACATCTGTAAGTCTATTTCTGTTTTGTAGATTTTTTTCATGTCTTTTACTGTTTATCTTGAAAAATGCTGTTTATTTAAGACAAAACAGTAAATGAAATGGGTTTTCCCATAATCAAAACCATCATGTAATCAAGGCTTTCTGCTAAGGGCATTTATCAGTTAAGAAATCTTTCACTGAAACACCTAAAATCATGGCAGCTAAATAGAATTGATATCTGCCACATTTACACATCCCGGTGAGACTGGAGGGAAGTCTTCCTCCGGTGCCTCTCCATCATATTCTGGCTAAATCAGCTTCACCGGAGGCTTCCTCTAACATAGCTGCTGGAATCCATATTGATAAACATAAAAAACTGAATATATCATTTCAGTTTAGAGAATGGTTCTGAAAATTGAGAGCATCATTTCTGCCCTCTTAATGCAGCTAAGACTATGGCATGTATTACAATAAATGTGCAATCGCTACACCATTGTGCCTCAACAGTTGGAAGCAATGATGCACAACCAAACTGTATTATGGAGGCTGAATCTGTGTGCCTAGTGGGAAGGAATAAAGAAAGAAAGCAATACAGTTAGTGGAACCAGAGAACAAATTAAGGGTAGGAAATAAATAATAATAAATGTTGCATAAAGATATCATTTTTCTATTTTATGATGAAGAAAGGGAATAAATGCCTTTCAAAAATACAGAAAGATCATGAATGCAAGATAGAATTCATAACTGAATGATGGATTAGAATACAGAAAGATAAAACATATTCTGAATAAAGCTGAGGCCCACCAGGTAAGTGAAGAAGGTGCCCAGAACTGCAGGAGAAATCAGGGGAAAAAAACAAGAAAGATAAGAGATTTCCACTGCAAATTGTTTAGGTGGAAAATACAGGAAAGATGGCATATAGTTGCAGTCCTATAAATGGTATAAACACAGTTGTGTAATGATTTTAACTATCATGAAATCAATACAGACAAAATAAGACACTGACTTAGAAACTAATGCAATGTCAAATATAAATTAAATGCACCAAAAATAAATAAATAAATACAACAAATAAGAATTTAAAATATTTTTATTTTCCCTATGTCCTACTATATTCTGCATATGTATTTCCACAAAAAAAATTGCTCCAGAAATTACTTCTTTAATAATGAAAGAGCAGATAAATATATAGGCAAAATTCAATGAAAAAAATGGTATATTTATTTAACATTAAATTATGTGTAGGAAATTATGTATGAAAAATATAACAAAGTTGTCAATGTCATGATTTTCTACTTAATTACATAATATGTTGATTGTCCATTTTTAAAATTTCTAGTTACCCAATTGAAGAGGTTTAGTCACTCAGTCATGTCGAACTCCTTGAGACCCCATGGACTATAGCATCCTAGGCCTCCCTGTCCTTCACTATCTACCAGAGTTTGCTCAAACTCATGTCCATCGAGTCAGTGATGCCACCCAACCAATTCATCCTCTGTCACCCACTTCTCCTACCCTCAACCTTTCCCAACATCAGGGTTTTTTTCCAATGAGTCACCTCTATGCATCAGGTGACCAAAGTATTGGAGCTTCAGCTTCACCATCAGTCCTTCCAAAGAATACTCAGGGTTGATTAACTTAAGAATTGACTGGTTGGATCCCTTGCAGTCCAAAGGACTCTCAAGATTCTTCTCCAGCACCACAATTAAAAAGCATCAATTCTTCAGTGCTCAGTCTTTATGGTCCAACACTCACATACACACATGACTACTGGAGAAACCATAGCTTTGACTAGATGGACCTTTGTTGGCAAAGTGATTTCTCTGCTTTTTAATATGCTGTCTAGATTTGTCACAGCTTTTCTTCCAAGGAGCAAGCCTCTTTCAATTTCATGGCTGCAGTCACCATCTGCAGTGATTTTGGAGCCCAAGAAAATAAAATCTCTCACTCTTTCCATTTTTTCTCCATCTATTTACCATGAAGTGATAGGACCAGATGTCATGATCTTAATAATTTGAATGTTGAGTTTTAAGCCAGCTTTTTCACTCTCCTCTTTCACCTTCATCAAAAGGCTCTTGAGTTCCTCTTCACTTTCTACCATTAGGGTGCTATCATCTGCATATCTGAGGTTGTTGATAACTCTCCTAGCAATCTTGATTCCAGCTTGAGCTTCATCCAGCCTGGCATTTCACATAATGGACTCTGCATATAAGTTAAATAAGCAGGGTGATAATATGCAGCCTTGATGTACTCCTTTCCCAATTTTGAACTGGTCTGTTGTTCCATCTCTGGTTCTAAATGTTGCTTCTTGACCTGCATACATGTTTCTCAGGAGGCAAATAAGATGGTCTGGTTGTTTAGAAAGATTATATAATTATTAAAGATTATTATATTTATTAAATATAAAATACCTCATAAAAGAAACTTTATATGTAAAAATATATTTTTGCTGTTTTTTTTGTTTTGTTTCGAAATAGCCCAGAAAATCATGTCAGGACTGGAAAAAAGTTAAAAGTGAATCATATTTTGTGATACATAAGTACAGTGATAGAGATGTGGTTATTTATAATACTATTTTCTTTATTTTTGTATATGCTCAAAATTGTCCATAATCACAGTATTTTTAACCCAAAACCTTCATTAGCAAGAAAAGAGCCCTTCTCAGCCACATCCTCTTCCTTTATGAGGCAGGTGAAACGCCATTTTCTGGTTACAGCCCTGATTTTCAGTTTTCCTTTGGTACTTACCTTATTTTCTTAATTATGTTTTACACTGAAAATTGCTATATTTTAGCTGAATATTTTAAAAATTTTGTACAAAATATTTTTTCAGATTATTTAATTTGCCTTATGTTTGCAAATAAAAAAGAATTCATTTAGAATAGGGAACCTGTTTGCATTATTTTAAGATTATAACTGAACATTCATCTTTTTGAAAACAGGATGAGGGGTATCGAAAAGAAAATGTGGGTGGGAACTGAAAAGTGTATGTTGGTTTGAGCTTTTACAATATCATCTAAATCGTAGGTTATATCCTCAACTTATAACTTTGGATTTATTAATCACACTTTCACATTTTTAACATAAAAATAACTGCTATTCCTTAAGATTCTTTAAATTCTACATTTAGAACTGTTTTTAGAATGCATTTCTGCAGCTCTCTCTATCAATGTACAGTCTTCATCCTTTAAAACTGAAATTTTATGATGCTTCAAGAAACCTGAAAACTGATTCAGTAAAACTGGAGAAGAAACTGGGTGACAAGTTTGAAATCAAAACAGGTACTTCGGACAGTGCAGTAAGCATCACTGCAGTCAGCAAACTGCTTTCAAGCTTGAAGGATCAGGTTCACTTAGGTACATCATGGAGATTAGCACACAGGCCAGTGAATATGCACATATGCAGACTGAGGCTCACTTAATATCTATTAAATACAATGGGTAATTGTGTTAGTGTTTTCGCATATGTAGATACAGACTTTTAACTCTCAGCATGACAGAGTTACAACAAATTCATGTTTTCCATTAATTGGCTCAATTCAACGTGTCTTCCTTCCTGACTAAAGTGGTCTATGGACAATGAATTCATATGTGCAGGGTATTAAAATGTAAAACATTTTACTATCATACAAGGTACTAAAATATTTTTCTTCTAGGGGCTTATGGCTTTTTGGAAGAGAAGTGATGAGAGCTAAGTTAGGTTCACACTTGGGCAACATCTCCCCTTCCTCTTTGGGTGCTTACGTCAGTCAGCTTCGAAACAGCTGCACAGTTAGGCCAACAATGAAGACTCAGTGTACTTGGTTCAGCCTTAAATATTACCTTTCACTTTTGTAGATTTTTACATCTTTTCACCAAAGACAGACACAATTAATCTCTCTTAAATGAAAGAGGGTAGGTCGCATAACAAACTTAAAATGTTAACAGTGCAATAAGATTCACCAACAAATGGAAGAGTTTGCCTAGCAGTTGTTTTGCATCAGATGATGTGGGAAAAAACAAAACTACTACTTTCTTTCCTTGGAATCATTGTACTTTCTTTTTCCCCCAAAGGAGAACGTGGCATAGCCTATTTAATATTTAGCAGTTTAAAGACAGAGTGAACGCACTGTTAGCTTTTTATCATGGAATGCTATCATTTCTGGCTTGGGGAATGAAGGACATGTATCAAAAGAAATTTAAACCACTATGCCCTTTCAAATATAGACAATAGCAAAAAGCGTGTGTTTCCTTCATCTCTTGAACTTTAAGCTTGATTAAACTCAGTAAAGGGCCATTAACACCATCAGACAGCTTTAGAAAACTATTTTTATTAGCTCTTTCCAGATGACTATAAATGCCAAGCATTCATGAAGTTACATTTGCTTCCTTTTGTGAAAGCTGTTCAAAGTCATCTTTGATGTGTAGATCAAAAGTATTGCTTCCTAGTTAAAATAGACAGAAACTGGTTCATGAATAGAAGTCTCTTTCAGAAAACAAATTACTATTTCTGCAATTCTGTAGCTCTGGAAAACATTTTCTAAGAAAATGAGGGCAGGAAATTAGCAAGAACAAAAAAAATATCTAAATAGCATTTATAACCTTAAAAACCAGCTGTTGAAATACATCAATATCTATGGACAGTTTTAAAATGATAGACACTCATATTTTACCTGGTATTTAATATGAATAAATGAATAGGTATAACATATGAGATGTTAAAGAAAAATGAAATTAACAGCAATATAAGATATAGAACTTGGAATATTACAATCTAAAAGAATATAAAAGAAAGTTGGAGGTGATGCCAGTATAGGTTTTTATCTTCTTAAATTATTGCCCCCTCCAAGGAAAAACAACCCTAGAGTGACTGATACAAAGAGACAGTCTCAGATACACAGGTATATGCTTTCTATATAAAAACTAAGATCACGGCATCTGGTCCTATCACTTTATGGAAAACAGAAGGGGAAAAATGGAAACAGTGACAAACTTTATATTCTTGGGCTCCAAAATCAGTGTGGATGGTGACTGTAGCCTTGAAATTGAAAGATGCTTGCTCCTTGGAAGAAAAACTATGACAAACCTAAACAGTGTATTACAAAGCACAGACATTACTTTGCTGACAAAGGTCCATGTAGTTAAAGCTATGGTTTTTCCAGTAGTTAGGTATGGATGTGAGAGTTGGACCATAAAGAAGGCTGAGCACCAAAGAGTCGATGCTTTCATTGTGGTGCTAGAGAAGACTCTTAAGGAGATCAAACCAGTGAATTCTAAAGGAAACCAACCCTGAATATTCTTTGGAAGCACTGATGCTGAAGATGAAGCTCCAATACTTTGGCCACCTGATTCAAAGAGCCAACTCATTGGGAAAGACTCTGATGCTGGGAAAGATTGAAGGCAGGAGTTGAAGGGGACGACAGAGGATGAGATGGTTGTATGGCATCACTGACTCTATGGACATGAGTTTGAGCAAGTTTTTCTGGGAGTTGGTAAAGGACAGGGAAGCCAGGTGTGCTTCATTCCATGGGGTCGCAAAGAGTTGGCCATGACTGAGTGACTGGACAATAAAAACAAATGAATATAAATTGGTAAGATATTAATGATCAAACAAATATTCTGTCTGAGAACAAGAAGGAAGAGGAGGAAAAAACAGGCTTTGAAACACTGGCTGATGTTGAAGTAAAAGGGAAAATTCTGCATGTAAACAAACAGAACCACATGTTCTTTTTGTTTGTTTGTTTTTTGCAGGTTTCTACTGTCTAGAACACAGGCTCTCAACACAGAGGTGCTAACACCAACAATTTCTAGGGACGAGTATGAAATTTTAGGGAAGTACTTAATCCCCTCTGAGAACAAGGAGATTAATATTCAAATAAGATTTGGGCTTTATATTTGCAAACAAAGAATCTGGAAAACTTTTTAATATTTCTCTGTGTTCTATATATAACCTTTAAATTTTTCACTTTTGGCGTTAAAAGCATCAATGCATGAACTGACCCTGGAAGAGACAACTTAATTTTAATGATAATTAAAATAGTGTCAGCCATGATTTTGGAATTATTTGATTTATTTCACATAAGAATTCTGAGCATTCATATTCAAAGTAAATGCTATCTCACTTTTAAACAAATGCATCAGGACAACCTGGATTTTAAAACTTTCTAAGAGAGAAAGCTTTCCTGCAGCTCATATATATTAGCACTGTTGCTGTGAGATGGAAGGAAACCTCAGCTAAGACTAGAGTCGGGAAGAGAACTCTCATCCCTACCACTCATCAGTTTCCCCAGATGGGAAGAGACCTACCAGGACCTCCAACAGGAAGAAGGTTGCTACTTTGCTACTCAGCTACCCCAGCTGTGGGAAGGAAGACCCTCTTCTCTTCCAGCAACAAGCCCAGCCAGCCAATGAACCACACCCTGAAATCTTACTCTCCTCCAATAAACTTTCATCTGCAAGAGCCCCTCGGAAAGCCCCCTCCCCTCTGTAAAAACAAGCTCCCTGCTTTGCTCTATGGAGCCATAGACGGTATTTCCCAAATGGCAATCCTGGTGGCTATTCCTGAATAAACTCACTTTTCTGGTGAGATAACTGACTGTTTTATTAGTAAGGTTGACAAAAAGGCTTTGTGGGGACACAAATCTTCCCTGGAGTTTTCAGAGCTCATGCAAGAAGTCTTCGTCTTCAGAGACATGAAAATGTATACAATAGACACAAAGGAAACATTTGCATCACTTCCCCTAAAACACTTCATTCTTCTTGTGATAGGAGAATTAGATCTGTGGTCATTTGTCCAGCTTATTTCTCTGCTCCAAAAAAGTAACACAATTTCTTTCATCTCCCCAAGATGGACAAATGGTCACAGCCCACACTAGCCCTTAGGTTACACCCCAAAAAACCCAGGAAGACTAGTGAAGTTACCTTCCAAGGCATTTACATCTCAAATAGAAGTGGTACTTAGGATTTTGGAAACATCTCTAAATTGCAAACATCCACATGCAAGGTGCTATATGCCTCCCTGAGTAACTTGATGACATTCCAAAGAGCCGGAGTTAGGGCTCAGCACCATCATGCTTCCCAGAGACTCTTGTGAGAGGGGAGGGACAACTTCCTCATCCCCTGTATAAGCAGGGAAGAGTCTTTTCATTGGCCCTCACCTTTGGAGTTTCAGGTTACTGATGTATGAAAAATTCCCTTGGCCTCTCCTGACTTGGAATAAAGGTTAAAGCATGGGGGGCAGGGGGGAGGTGGACAGAGGGAAGAACTGGTTATTTACTCTGAAGCAGTAAGAAATCTGTGCCTGCTCCAGGACAGCACTCAGGACTACAGGGACACAGAAGAAAACTAACAGGCTGCCACCCGCATCCCCTCAGCACATCCTCTCAAACGACTTCCGAAGTCTACTTCACAGCTTTCTTTACTCTGTGAAAGCCTACTTCACAGCTTTCTTTACTTTCTTTATGTCAGCCACATAAACCTATACTGAGGGAAGCTTTTACATATTTGTACACCTGAGAATCAATGACTATACAATCCCCCCAAAACTACTGCTGAATGTGATTGCATGAAAAGTGAAACATACAAAACTAAAGGGTAAATAAGACAGTGCACATTGTTAAAGCTGGCAAGCTGTGTCTATTGGCTCCATGTTTCCTTTTTCACTGAATTACTGCATTCAGAGCTAGTCCAAAATCAGGCAACCTGTAAATTATTGGGTTTCATGCCTACGTGCCTTTGTTCATGCTGACTCCTTTCCCTGAATCACCCTCCTACTCCATCGTCCAACTTTTATAATACATCTGGATTCAGATAACTTTATTATTTGCATTTGTATATAAATATGGTTCATAGCAAGTCAATGCATGAAAAATATTATCTCCATTAAAGGGTTTCCCTGATGGCTCAGTGAAAAAGAATCTTCTCGCAAAGCAGGAGACATAGGAGATGAGGGTTTGATCCCTGGGATGGGAAAATACCATGGAGGAGGGCATGGCAACCCACTCAGGTATTCTTGCCTGGAGAATTCTATGGACAGAGGAGCCTGGCAGGCTACACTGGGGTCACAAAGAGTTGGACACAGCTGAAGTGACTGAAAACACACACACAAATAAAGAAACTGAAGCTTAGAAAGACTACTTGCAACTGTTACCTAGTGAAGTTGCAAGCCCTCTAAGATCAATCTGATTCTGGAGACAATACTTTACTGTCTCACTGGCCAAAGCCTATTTATTCTTTAAGTATCAGCTCAAACTTCCTGCCCACTTGGAGAGCCTTTCCTCATCTCCTAATTCAACAAGGTATACCCCTCAGGCATCCTGTACATCCCCATCCTTACACCACTCATTACATGCTCTAGTCACTTGTGTGTAGACACCCACATCTCTACATGCGTCACTTCTGAAGTCAAGCAGTGCTGCAAGGAGACTGAGCTGATCCCTTCTCTCTTATGATTTAATAAACACACAAAACTGCCTTGAAATAATTATTAAAGTGCCAGATTGCTCTGAAGGACAACACACAGGAAGTAGCGAACAAAAGGAGCTACCTGATAAGGAGCATAAGGAACTAAAAGGTATGTGCTATTTAACTTCTGATTCCTAGTTAGAATCAGGATCTGATTCTCTGAGGAAATAAGTTTCTAGATGAGGCCTGAATAAAAGAAGTCAGGCATTGGGAAGAAGCAGAGGAAGATGTCCTGCGAGGAAGGGTTAGTGGTCGATGTGAATGATACTTGAGGCAGAAAGATCACACTGTGGGAAACCTGGCCAAGAAAAGGAGCTGGACAATGGCCAGTGTGTCGGGAGCATCCCTTATAAGGGAGTGGGATGCCTGAGTGGCTGGGAAGCTGGGTGATGACCAGTGGAGCTTAGGAACAGGATGGGAGGAACAGGATGGGGACATAGTCTGTGTCCTCTGTCAGCTCCACTCCACCACAACAAAGGCGGCACGTCACTTACGCTTGTTTCCTCATTGTGGAGTAGAGTCCTCACATAACAGACAGGGAACTACTTATGGGCTAAACAGCTGTTGTCAGAAGATCCAGGTACATCAACCACCCCTTCCTCCCACAACCCTGCCCTCTAATTACCACACCATTCCCATGCTCAGTAACGAGCTGTTCAAGAGTTCTCATTCAAAAATTCTCTGTAGGTAGTTTCACAAAATATATGTGTCCATGAAACAGCAGATCACAGCACGTACTGGGCATAACCACGTTCTGCACTCTGCTCTCAGGGCTCCAGAGTCAAGCTGATGAACAACAGACCTGGAGATGGATCTGTGGGGTGTGTGGGGCACATGTTTAGGGCTACTTCTTGTGCAAACTGCTTAATAAGCGTGACTGTTCATTTCCTCAAATGTAATGTAAAGTCCCTGGAACAAAGTTTGATTACTTTAATTGCAGTCTGTAACCCGCCCTTCTCATCCCAAGAGCTTCCTCCTCTAACTGGGATGCAGAACACGGCACTGCGCTTGGGAGAGTGTGTGGTCCGGTGCAGAACAAATTAAATCTTATGTAATTTCAAATCTTAAAATCTTCTTAACCAATTTAACAATTTTTCTGAGTCTAGGGCCATGCTAATGAGATACACACAAGCTCAAATGTCATTATTGAATCTTAATGCCCACGATGCAATTTCTCTATCAAGAGTTTTTTTATTAACAATCAGAAACTGACATCTCTGGAATGGAGTTTGACTCAACAGGGAACATTTGCCTAAAGATATCAATATCTTGGTACTTTACTTCCTATGTAGAGCATATGGGGATTCTTGCAGTTTCTAAATTTTCTTTAAATTGCCATTTGAATAGCCAAGCAAACACAGTGGCAAGTAAAGAGCATCTGTAGCAAAGAGAAAAATCTACCTTCTGACAAGTTATCTGTCTGCACCAGCACTCATTGGCAGTGGTGGTGTCTCTCCTTTTAATCCACCACAGGAAAGAAGAACCAATGCAGGTGACTCAGGTCAATCAATACATCCGTGCTGGCAGCTGGGAAACCACTTCTCAGTTAAAACTGCAAATCCTGTTAACATCAAACTGTTTGGTTTAGATCACAATTCTCATTTCAAAAAAGCATTCACATATTTTATTAAAGAGAAAAGAACTTCTTAAGGTAAACTGTAGAAACTCTACACACATATAGAAAATGTACAACTGCTTTAAATGTACATGGAGGCTTTTGGAATAAGCAGGGATATAGGAATCTCAGGCTTCCCTGGTGGCTCCAATGGAAAAGAAACTGATAGCAATGCAGGAGACCCAGGTTCAATCCCTGGGTCAGAAAGTTACCCTAGAGAAGGAAATGGCAATCCACTCCAGTATTCTTGCCTGGAGAATTCCACGGACAGAGGAGCCTGGCAGGCTACAGTCCATGAGCCCCCAAAGAGCTGGACGAGTATCATTTATTCACTTCCACTTTTTTTTTCATAGGAAAATCAGGGTGCTTGAAAGGAATATTGACAACAAAAATTTTTCCCTCTGCTTAATCAGCTGTCAGTACTGACACTGATATACTTCTTTCTATGCACATTTTGTTGGACTATTACTACTGGAAAATATGAACTCTTATGTGGTATTTAAATTGAGGCTTTAAAAATGCACTCCGTTCTTAGGTCTGATTTTATGGCCTGCATTTTTTGGCTACATTTTCAAGGTGTCTTGGAGGTAGATGCTATCTTCAGTAGTTTTCTTTCTCTGACTCTAATACATGCAAGAGACATGACAGGAACACATAATTTGAACAAAAACCACCATAACTGTCTGGTGCTCTGGTCACGTCAGGGCCTGGCTCCTGGGGGGAGGGTATGAGGAGCTGCTGGGGGAGTGAACTGAGTGATCCCTGTCAGCTCTGGAGCCTCTCAGCAAGGCAGCGGCCACTGAAGCACTGACCTGCATATCAGCCCCACGGGCCTCCTCCTGGCTTACCAGCTGTGAGTTAGCAGGTAGAGGAGAAATAGATGGCTGAGATGCCTGATTTTGTGTCACCTTGGCCGTGGTGACTTCTGCTTTATTGACTACACCAAAGCCTTTGACTGTGTGGATCACAACAAACTGTGGAAAATTCTGAAAGAAATGGGAATCTCAGACCACCTGACCTGCCTCATGAGAAACCTGTACACAGGTCAAGAAGCAACAGTCAGAACTGAACATGGAACAACAGACTGGTTCCAAATCGGGAAAGAAGTATGTCAAGGCTATATATTATCACCCTGCTTATTTAACTTGCATGCAGAATATGTCATGCAAAATGCTGGGCTGGATGAAGCACAAGCTAGAATCAAGATTGCCAGGAGAAATATCAGTAACCTCAGATACTCAGATGACACCACACTTATGGCAGAAAGCAAAGAGGAAGTAAAGAGCTTCCTGATAAAAGTGAAAGAGGAGAGTGAAAAAGTTGGCTTAAAACTCAACATTCAAAAAACTAAGATCATGACATCCAGTCCCATCACTTCATGGCAAAAAGATGGGGAAACAATGGAAACAGTGACAGACTTTATTTTCTTAGGCTCCAAAATCACTGCAGATGGTGACTGCAGCCATGAAATTAAAAGAAGCTTGCTCCTTGGAAGAAAAGCTAGGACCAGCCTAGACAGCATATTAAAAAGCAGGGACATTACTTTACTAACAAAGGTCCATCTAGTCAAAGCTATGGTTTTCCCAGTAGTCATGTAAGGATGTGAGAGTTGGACTACAAAGAAAGCTGAACACCAAAGAACTGATGCTTTTGAACTGTGGTATTGGAGAAGACTCTTGAGAGTCCCTTGGACGGCAAGGAGATCCAACCAGTCCATCATAAAGGAAATAAGTTATGAATATTCACTGAAAGGACTAATGCTGAAGCTGAAACTCCAATACTTTGGCCACCTGATGTGAAGAACTAACTCATTTGAAAAGACCTTGATGCTAGGAAAGATTGAAGGTTGGAGAAGAAGGGACGACACAGGATGAGATAGTTGGATGGCATCACTGGCTCGATGGACATGAGTTTGAGTAGGCTCCCGGAGTTGGTGATGGACAGGGAACCCTGGCGTGCTGCAGTCCATGGGGTCACAGAGAGTCGGACATGACTGAGTGACTGAACTGAACTGAACTGGTTGTGGTGCTCAGATATGTGTTCAAATGTTACTCTTGACATCTCTGTGAAGGTGCTTTTTCTGTCTTCACAGCAGAGCCTAACCTTGCTTCTATTTAACTGTATTCCTAACACGGGGTCCTGCACGCATGCAGGCATGCTCACTTGGGTTATTCTCTTATTATCCTAACTGGTGCCTCCCTTCAAATCCTTACAGCCTGTTCTCCACTAGGAATGATTGTTTTAAACAGCCTTCCCTCATGATACTCCTTGTTTGGAACCCACATCAGCTCCCCATCACACAAACAGTAAAATCCCACATCTTCAGTGCAGCCTTGGAGGGCCATGCACAATCTGGCCCCACATTGTCTCCAATGTCGGGTCCCACTGGGCCCTCTTTCACTCAAAACCCTGCTGATCATCACAGGCAGGCTTCTACTGCACACACATATTTTTCTTCTGCCTGGAGAAGCCCTCCCCAGCCTGAATACTGACATGGTTTGCTCCTCTCCTGACCCAGGCCTCTGCTTGAATCATGCTCCTGAGAGAGGACTTCCTCAGAGCACACTCTCTGCCTCCCTCTGGTTTATTCTTCTTCATAGAGCTTCTTATTACCTGATCATTTATTATATACGTGTCTGTCTGTCTGCCTGCCTCAACTTCCTCTCTAGTATATGGGACATCTGAGGGAAAAGACTTAGCCTTTTGGATCTCTCTGAAAACTTCAGACTCTAGAGTACTGCATTGTGGTGCTAAGTCACTTCAGTCATGTTCACCTCTTTGCAACCCCATGAACTGTACATAGCCTTCCAGGCTTCTCTGTCCATGGGATTCTCCAGGCAAGAATACTGGAATGGGTAGCCATGCCCTCCTTCAGGGGATATTCCTGACCCAGGGATCAAACCCACATCTCTTGAGTCTCCTGCATTGGCTGGCAATTTCTTCACCAATAGGACCACTGGATTGCACTATAAATGCTCAATTTTTATTACTTGAATGAAATGTCCTCACTCAGGAATGAACAGATGAATGAATGAAGACTGGTATTGTTAACATTGTAGCTGACTAGACCCTGTTCTCAAGGAGAATGAGGAAGAATAGACAATATATAAACAAAAAAGGCAATAAAGTGACATATGTGCAACACTAATGTCGATATTTAGAGACACGGGATGTTAGAAAATGAAAGCATTCTTTGTATTAATATCTTTGGAAACTGCAGCCCTGTAGTTTTGGGACACTTGTCAAAGGCTGCACAGTGGGCCAATAATTTTTCCTCGTGCCCTGTAACGCAAACAATGATGTTCCCCTGCAGTGGTGCTGTACTATATAGAAAACAGCATGAGGATTTTTACTCAATTCATTTGAGTAAAAAGAAGCAAAAAATCCTCTTCTGAGGACCTTGTCGTTATTCCAAAGGGCATTCTGAAATCTGAGATAGGGCACTTACTAAAGGTCATGATTTTTTTAAAAAAGTAGAAATGCTATAATAACTCACAAAGCACATTAGATGGTTCGTTGGAATCATTCCAGATGTGGAAAATAAGCAGATTTGGAAGAAGCTAGGGGCAGGAGAGGTTTGGGGTGTCAGCCTCCTATGAGGCAGAGGTGAGACATCTGCAGGGAACTTAGTCACACCACCTGCTCACACACAGTTCAATGGGATTAATTCCAAATTCTCCAAGTACATCCTGAGACATGCAGACTCCCCACATGTCCGCACCATGAATCTCCTGAAAGGGAAGAAGACAGGTGTCCAAAAGAAAGGTGAGTGCTCAACCAAGTCTGCTGTTTTCCTGGTACCACTCTTGACTCTAACCACCTGTAAATACTGGTTTGTCATTTCAGTTAATATTCACTCAACAGCTGCTCAGTATTCCAAAACTCAGGGCACCTAGAATGAAGTGAAGAGGAGAACAAACAACTCTCCTGTCTGGTAGATTTTACTTTCTAGTTGGGTCTTTAAGTCCAAATTTATTTCTTAAATTGAAGAAAGTAGGGAAAACCACTAGGCCATTCAGGTAAGACCTAAATCAAATCCCTTAGGATTATACAGTGGAGGTGCCAGATTCAAGAGGCTTGATATGATAGAATGCCTGAAGAACTATGGATGGAGGTTCATAACATTGTACAGGAAGTGGTGATCAAAACCATACCCAAGAGAAAGAAATGTAAAAAGGCAAAGAGTTGTTTGAGGAGGCCTAACAAATAGCTGAGAAAAGAAGAGAGGCAAAAGGCAAAGGAGAAAAGGAAAGATATACCCATCTGAATGCAGAGTTCCAAAGAATAGCAAGGAGAGAGAAGAAAGCCTTCCTCAGTGATCAGTGCAAAGAAATAGAGGAAAACAATAGATTGGGAAAGACTAGAGATCTCTTCAAGAAAATTAGACATACCAAGGGAACGTTTCATGCAAAGATGGGCACAATAAATGACAGAAATGCTAAGGATCTAGCAGAAGCAAAAGATATTAAGAAGAGGTGGCAAGAATACACAGAAGAACTATACAAAAAGATCTCGATGACCCAGATAACCATGCTGGAGTGATCACTCACCTAAGGCCAGACATCTTGGAATTAGAAATCAAGTGGCCTTAGGAAGCATCAGTACAAACAAACCTAGTGGAGGTCATGGTATTCCAGCTGAGTATTTCAAATTCTAAAAGATGATGCTGTGAAAGTACTGCACTCAATATGCCAGCAAATTTGGAAAAGTCAGAAGTAGCCACAAGACTGGAAAAGGTCAGTTTTCATTCCAATCCCAAAGAAGGACAATGCCAAAGAATTTTCAAACTACCACACAGTTGCACTCATTTCACATGCTAGTGAAGTAATGCTCAAAATTCTCCAAGCTATGCTTCAACAGTACATGAACTGAGAACTTCCAGATGTTCAAGATGAAATTAGAAAAGGCAGAGGAATCAGAGATCAAATTGCCAACATCTGCTGGATCATTGAAAAAGCAAGAGAATTCCAGAAAAACATTTAATTCTGCTTCATTGACTATACTAAAGCCCTTGACTGTGTGGATCACAACAAACTATGGACAATTCTTCAAGAGATGGGAATACCAGACCACCTTACCTGACTCTTGAGAAACCTGTATGCAGGCCAAGAAGGAACAGTTAGAACTGGGCACAGAACAACAAACTGGTACAACATTGGCAAAGGAGTACGTAAAGGCTGTACATTGTCACCTCACTCATTTAGCTTATATGCAGAGCACATCATGAGAAATGCTGGGCTTGATGAAAATACACAAGCTGGAATCAAAATTGCAGGGAGAAATATCAATAATCTCAGATATGCAAATGATACCAACCTTATGGCAGAAAGTGAAGAGGAACTAAAGAGCCTGTTGATGAAAGTGAAAGAGGAGAGTGAACAAGCCTGGCTTAAAACTCAACATTCAGAAAACTAAGATCATGGCATCCAGTCCCATCACTTCATGGCAAATAGATGGGGAAACAATGGAAACAGCGAGACTTTACTTTGGGGGGCTCCAAAGTCTCTGCAGATGGTGACTGCAGCAGCCATGAAATTAAAAGATGCTTGCTCCTTGGAAGAAAAGCTATGACCAACCTAGGCAGCATATTAAAAAGCAGAGACATTACTTTTCCAACAAAAGTCTGTCTAGTCAAAGCTATGGCTTTTCCAGTAGTCATGTATGGATGTGAGAGTTGGACCATAAAGAAGGCTGAGCACCAAAGAATTGATACTTTGGAACTGTGGTTTTGGAGAAGACTCTTGAGAGTCCCTTGGACTGCAAGGAGATGAAACCAGTCAATCCTAAAGGAAATCAGTTCTGAATATTCATTGGAAGGACTGATGCTAAAGCTGAAGCCCCAGTACTTTGGTCACCTGATGTGAAGAGCCAACTCATTAGAACTGAAGGCAGGAGGAGAAGGGGATGTTAGATGATGAGATGGTTGGATGGCATCACCGACTCGATGGACATGAGTTAGAGCAAGCTCCGGGCGTTGGTGATGGACACGGAAGCTTAGAATGCTGTAGTCCATGGGATAACAAAGAGTCGGAAACAACCGAGTGACTCAACTGAACTGAACTGAAAGATTGAGTTTTACCATTTTGCTCTTCTAAAATAGCCTTGCAAAGCAAAATACCAAACAGCACGAGAATCAATCTTCTTGGTCAAATTGTTCACATTTGGAATTATATGTCATATCTTCCTAGTAAACAGATTAAACACACCCTTGATCTATTAACAGGAAAAGGGTAAAATTGCTGTCCTTAATTTAAAAAGAAGAGACACTAAAAATTTATGTTTTTAGCAACATATAATTTGAAATGCTTGGGTGGTAATTAAAAGTTAAATTACTAGGAATAAGACTAAAGTGTTAAGTTCATTAACTTCTGAAATAACTAAAGTAGCCTTATGTTTCAATGTCATTTAATTGTGTGACTAGAAATCACTCTGTTAATCTTGAATTTAATTCTCCAGTTGACTTTAAGCAACACATTTTATAACTCTGCACACAAAATGTATCACTTGAAATCGTCAATGTTTTTGAGCTTCTGAGTCCCCAGAGAGTTCAGTTGTCATGAAATGAGCTGTTTAATTCACTGCACATCTAATATGTGCAAGTGCAGAGGTTTTGGTTTGTCAGTTTGAAAAGATAATCAAGGACTGGTATAAAGAAGTAAAGTTTTTCAGTATCATGAATATGTCCTTAGCTTTGCTGAAACAGTATGAATCACTGATCTTCTAATTAAACTAGTAAACTAACAAATTGATGGCATGCCATTTAGAAATATGGGAAGCAGTTTTGTTACTTGAGTAGGTAATTTTCCTCTTTAGAAAAACCAATTCAAAATATGGGAGGGTGGTTTGTATTTAGAAAATGTGACAAATCAGGTGTTGCTTAGTCGCTAAGTTGGATCCAACTCTTTGCACCCCCATGGACTTCAGCACATCATGCTGAAGCCTGTTTAATATTAATGTATTAATGTGAATTCATTACTGTTAGTAAGTGCTCCATGCTAATGTACCAGGTTAATATGGGAATACTGTGTGCAGGGGTGTATGGAACTTTGTGCTATAAGTTTTTCTGTAAGTCCAACTTGGTATTGTTCATGAGGTTCTCACAGTATGAAAAGACAAAAAGATAGGATGATAGGATACTGAAAGATGAAATCCCCAGGTCAGTAGGTGCCCAATATGCTACTGGAGATCAGTGGAGAAATTACTCCAGAAAGAATGGAGAGACAGAGCCAAAGTAAAAACAACACCCAGTTGTGGATGTGACTGGTGATGGAAGTAAAGTCTGATGCTGTAAGAGCAATATTGCAAAGGAACATGGAATGTTAGGTCCAAAAACCATGGCAAATTGGAAGTGGTCAAACAGGAGATGGCAAGAGTGAACATCAACATTTTAGGAACCAGCTAACTAAAATGGACTGGAATGGGTGAATTTAACTCAGATGACCATTATATCTACTACTATGGGCAGGAATCCCTTAGAAGAAATGGAGTAGCCATAATAGTCAACAAAAGAATCCAAAATGAAGAACTTGGATGAAATCTCAAAAATGACAGAATGATCTGTTTGTTTCCAGAGAAACCATTCAATACCACAGTAATCCAAGTCTATGCCCTGAAGAGTAATGCTGAAGAAGTTGAAGTTGAATGGTTCTATGAAGACCTACAAGAACTAACACCCCAAAAAGATGTCCTTTTCATTATAGAGGACTGGAATGGCAAAGTAGAAAGTCAAGAAATACCTGGAGTAACAAGAAAATTTGGCCTTGGAGTACAGAATGAAGCAAGGCAAAGGCTAATAGTTTTGCCAAGAGAATGCACTGGTCATAGCAAATACCCTCTTCCAATAACACAACAGAAAACTCTACACATGGACATCACTGATGGTCAATACCAAAATCAGATTGATTATATTCTTTGCAGCCAAAGATGGAGAAGCTCTATACAGTTAGAAACAACAAGACTGGGAGCTGACTGTGGCTCAGATCATGAACTCCTTATTGCCAAATTCAGACTTAAACTGAAGAAAGTAGGGAAAATCACTAGACCATTCAGGTATGCCCTAAATCAAATCCCTTATGATTATACAGTGGAAGTGACAAATAGATTCAAGGGATTAGATCTGATAGAGTGCTTGAAGAACTGTGGATGGATGTTCATTACATTGTACAGGAGGCAGTGATCAAGATCATCCCCATGAAAAAGAAATGCAAAAAGGCAAAATGGTTATCTGAGGAGGCCTTACAAATAGCTGTGAAAAGAAGAGAAGTGAAAGGCAAAGGAGAAAAGGAAAGATATACCCATTTGAATGCAGAGTTCCAAAGAATAGCAATGAGAGATAAGAAAGCCTTCCTCAGTTATCAATCCAAAGATATAGAGGAAAACAACAGAATGGAAACACTAGAGATCTCTTAAAAAATTAGAGATACCAATGGAACATTTCATGCAAAGATGGGCACAATAAAGGACAGAAATTATATGGAGCTAACAGAAGCAGAAGATATTAAGAAAAGGTGTCAAGAATACACAGAAGATCTATATAAAAAAGATCTTCATGACCCAGATAATCATGATGGTGTGATCACTCACCTAGAGCCAGACATCCTGGAATGCAAAGTCAAGTGCACCTTAGGAAGCATCAGTATGAACTAGTCGCGATGATGGAATTCCAGTTCAGCTATTTCAAATCCTAAAAGATGATGTTGTTAAAATGCTTCACTCAATATGCCAGCAAATTTGGAAAACTCAGAAGTAGCCACAGGACTGGAAAAGGTCAGTTTTTATTCCAATCCCAAAGAAAGGCAATGCCAAAGAATGCTCAGACTGCCACACAATTGCACTCATCTCACATGCTATCAAAGTAATGCTCAAAATTCTCCAAGTTAGGCTTCAATAGTATGTGAACTGAGAAATTCCAGATATTCAAGCTGGATTTAGAAAAGGCAGAGGAACCAACACCCATTGGATCATCAAAAAAGCGAGAGTTCCAGAAAAAATCTACTTCTGCTTTATTGACTATACCAAAGTTTTGACTGTGTGGATCACAACAAACTGTGGAAAATTCTTAAAGAAATGGGAATACCAGACCACCTGACCTGCCTCCTGAGAAATATGTAAGCAGGTCAAGAAGCAACAGTTAGAACTGGACATGGAACAACAGACTGGTTCAAAATTGGGAAAGTAGTACATCAAGGCTGTATATTGTCACCCTGCTTATTTAACTCATATGCAGAGTACATCATGAGAAATGCAGGACTGGATGAAGCACAGGCTGAAATCAAGATTGCCAGGAGAACTATCCATAACCTCAGATATGCAGATGACACCACATTTAAGGCAGAAAGTGAAGAAAAACTAAAGAGCCTCTTGATGAAAGTGAAAGAGAGAGTGAAAAAGTTGGCTTAAAACTCAACATTCAGTTTTGATCACAGCAACTGGTCCCATCACTTCATGGCAAATAGATGGGGAAACAATGGAAACAGCAAGAGACTTTATTTTCTTGGGCTCCAAAATTACTGCAGATGGTGACTGCAGCCATGAAATTAAAAGAAGCTTTCTCCTTGAAAGAAAAGCTATGACCAACCTAGACAGCATATTAAAAAGCACAGACGTTACTTTGCCAAAAAAGGCCCATCTAATCAAAGCTATTGTTTTTCCTGTAATCATGTATGGATGTCAGAGTTGGACTATAAAGAAAGCTGAGTGCTGAAGAATTGATGCTTTTGCACTGTGGTGTTGGAGAAGACTCTTGAGAGTCCCTTGGACTGCAAGGAGATCCAACCAGTCCATCCTAAAGGAGATCAGTCCTGGATGTTCACTGGAAGGACTAATGCTGAAGCTGAAACTTCAATACTTTGGCCACCTGATGTGAAGAACTGACTTATTTGAAAAGACCCTAATGCTGGGAATGATTGAAGGTGGGAGGAGAAGGGGATGACAGAGGATGAGATGGTTGGACAGCATCGCCGACTCAATGGACATGAGTTTGAGTAAACTCCGGGAGTTGGTGATGGACAGGGAAATCTGGCTTACTCCAGTCCATTGGGTCGCAAAAAGTTGTATACGACTGAGTGACTGAACTGAACTGAACTGAACTGAACACTGTACTAAAATTTCAAACTTATTAAACACATAAAAGATACACAATCAGACCCTGATGCTGTGAAAGATTGAAGGCAGAAGGAGAAGGGGATGACAGAGGATGAGATGGTTTGATGGCATCACCAACTCAACAGACATGAGTTTGAGCAAACTCCAGGAGATGGTGAAGGACAGGGAAGCATGGCATATGTGGCTGAGCAACTGAACAACAGATTATCACATCTTCATCAAGGAAACAAACTTTCTCAATTAGGAAGAGCTTGGGAAATACAGTAATTCTGTGCCCTTCTTGAAAGAAAAAAAAACTTCTTGGCAATTGAAAGCATTCAATTGATAACTGAGTTATCAAAATAAATATATCAAAAATTAAAAACTATGCTAAAAAGATAATAAAAGCTGGTGAGCACAGAATCCATATCAAAGAAGAACTAGCATCAAAGACCTTGAAACTCGTGTTTACAGAAAAAAATTAACACTGCTGCTGTTAATTAAAAGTTAATTAACACTGCTGCTGCTGCTGCTAAGTCGCTTCAGTTGTGTCCGACTCTGTGCGACCCCATAGACGGCAGCCCATCAGGCTCCCCCGTCCCTGGGATTCTCCAGGCAAGAACACTGAAGTGGGTTGCCATTTCCTTCTCCAATGCATGAAAGTGAAAAGTGAAAGTGAAGTCGCTCAGTCGTGTCCGACTCTTAGCAACCCCATGGACTGCAGCCTACCAGGCTCCTCTGTCCATGGGATTTTCCAGGCAAGAGTACTGGAGTGGGGTGCCATTGCCTTCTCCTAATTAACACTATAGAAATGCAATGTTTAAAACTTAAAAACTATATCCTTTATGCTATGCTTTCCAAGTAAATACAAGCAAACATATAACAATCATGTGGAATAAGATGGTAAAATGGTGAGTTTATCCTAGTTGACAAGTTTGGTTTACTTATTCATTTGGATAGACAAAGATTCTGGTAAAATTCATTAAGTTGGTTTTCAAAAATATTAATTAGAAATTTTACAATACTTTTCTCAGACTTATTTTCTTTTAATACCAAGAAGCAGCAATAATGTACTGAAATCTGAGCATCTTTAAAGAAGTATCCTTAATACCATCTGACTTCATTCATTTCTTTTGAGGTTTTTACTTGGCTTTTCCTCACTCTTACTAATTTTATTAAGCACTCGTGCTTCATAAGTTATTTAGGTGAAGAACCTTGATTTCCTCCATGGTTCTTACATACGAAGTAAGTTTCATGGATTGATTTGTCGCCTAAAACTTAGCTCTGAGAAACAATTTGAAAGTAGTCAACTCTCTCATGCTCCACTCATACTGCTGCTGAGTCACTTCAGTCATGTCTGACTCTGTGCAACCCCATAGACGGCAGCCCACCAGGATGCCCGGTCCCTGGGATTCTCCAGGCAAGAACACTGGAGTGGGTTGCCATTTCCTTCTCCAATGCATGAAAGTGGAAAGTGAAAGTGAAGTCTCTCAGTCGTGTCCAACTCCTAGTGACCCCATGGGCTGCAGCCCACCAGGCTCCTCCGTCCATGGGATTTTCCAGGCAGGAGTACTGGAGTGGGATGCCATTGCCTTCTCTCTATTTGTTTTCCCAGATGTATAACTATTCTGATGCAATTTTTGTTGTTGTTGTTCAGTCACCAAGTCATGCCCAACTCTTCCCAACCCCATGGACTGCAATACACCAGGCTTCCCTATCCTTCACCATCTCCTGGTGTTTGCCCAAGTTCATGACCAAATTTGATTAAGTTAGTTTTACATTTTTCCCTATTCATTTTTCTTCATTATTTTTTCTCACTGGTTCCCTTACTTCAGGTTTGAGATTATTGATAGAGTCCATTAATGTATTCCCAGAAGATTTATATAATTGAAATTATTTGACAAATAAGCAACTCATACCTGCTCTAGAATTTCGCTCTGAATCTATGTGCAAATTTTTGTATATCTGAAAGAATCCTTGTTTATTATTCACAATAAGTTCAATCAACAGGAGTTCTGAAGAGATTTCCATTCCAATTAGACAGACTCATTATAATACTTCTGGTCAGGCAGAAAGTACATTTCAAGGTCAAAGGTCAAAGACAAGGGAAGAGAAAGTAAAAAACAATAAAAGAAATCTTTGCAATTTCAGAAGTGAAGAGCTGGAAATGAGTAATTTTCAGGTAAACTGAATATAATATTCAGTTATTACACAGTTATATTTTCTTCTAAATTCTAGAGAAAGAATAATTCATAAAGTTAACTTTTGTTAGTTATATAGATGCCAAGTAGGTGTCTTTCAGGATGATCAATAAGATTAAGACAGGATAATTAATAAAACTGATAAGATTTTAAATAAAATAAATAATAAAATATAAATAAAAATAATTAATGACAATTGTATTAATCTAGATCATATTCTTGCCTAGAGAATCCTGTAGACAGAGGAGCCTGGTGGGCTGCTGTCCATAGAGTCGCACAGAGTCGGACACGACTGAAGCGACTTAGCATGCATACATGCATTGGAGAAGGAAATGGCAACCTACTCCAGTATTCTTGCCTGCAGAATCCCAGGGACGGAGGAGCCTGATGGGCTGCCGTCTATGGGGTCACACAGAGTCAGACACGACTGAAGCGACTTAGCAGCAGCAGCAGCAGATCATATTTAGGTGCCTTCCATAACAATCAATACAGGATAGTTTCACAGACATAGTTAGTATCTTCTTGGACAATAATTATATAATTCTGAAATGGGACTTGTGAAAAGTTTGTAGGATGGCCCATCCTCCTAACAAAATAAATACCTAAATAAATTACCTGTTATATGAACATAGGACCATGTTACCTAATTGCTTAACAATGTTTTCAATTCTACTTAGTAACATCTATCAGATTCATTTTCAATTTCATTCAAAATAGACTAAAATCATGTGGATCTGCCTTAATTTAGATAAAGAATCATTCATCTTCTGGTTTTTCTTGAAAAATGTATATGACTTATCATATATTTGAAATAATATATAATCCAATGTAACTACAATTTAAGGAGTTAAGAGAATGTTAAACCCTTACTGGATTTATTCCTTATATTAATATAACCTATTTTCACTTTTTCTTCTAAGGAGCCAGCATCTTTTAATTTCATGGCTACAGGCATCATCTGAAGTAATTTTGGAGCCCAAGAAAATAAAGTCTGTCATTATTTCCATTGTTTCCCCATTTGCCATGAAGTGATGTGACCAGATGCCATGATATTCATTTATGACAAATCTAGACAGCTTATTAAAAAGCAGAGACATTACTTTGCCAACAAAGGTCCGTATAGTCAAAAGTATGTCTTTTCCAGTAGTCACGTATAGATTTGAGAGTTGGACCATAAAGAAGACTGAGCACTGAAGAACTGATGCTTTTGAACTGTGGTGCTGGAGAAGAATCTTGAGAGTCCCTCGGACTGCAAGATTAAACCAGTCACAATTCCACTGCTGGGCACACACACCGAGGAAACCAGAATTGAAATAGACACGTGTACCCCAATGCTCATTGCAGCACTGTTTACAATAGCCAGGACATGGAAGTAACCTAGATGTCCATCGGCAGACTAATGGATAAGAAAGCTGTGGTACATATACACAATGGAATATTACTCATCCATTAAAAAGAATACATTTTAATAGGTTCTAATGAGGTGGATGAAACTGGAGCCTATTATACAGAGAGAAGTAAGTCAGAAAGAAAAACACCAATACAGTATAATAGCACATATATATGGAATTTAGAAAGATGGTAACGATAATCCTATATGCAAGACAGCAAAAGAGACACAGATGTATAGAACAGTCTTTTGGACTCTGTGGGAGAAGGCAAGGGTGGGATGATTTGAGAGAATAGCATTGAAACATGTATATTACCATATGTGAAACAGATAACCAGTCCAGATTTGATGCATGAGACAGGGTGCTCAGGGCTGGTGCACTGGGGTGACCCAGAGGGATGGGATGGGGAGGGAGGTGGGAGGGGGTTTCAGGATGGGGAACACATGTACATCTATGGCTGATTCATGTCAATGTATGGCAAAAACCACTACAATATTGTAAAGTAATTAGCCTCCAATTAAAACAAATAAATTTAAAAAGAAATATTAAACCAGTCAATCCTGAAGGAAATCAACCCTAAATATTCATTGGAAGGACTGATGCTGAAGCTGAAGCTCCAATACTTTGGCTACTTGATGCAAAGAGTCGACTCATAAGAAAAGACCCTGATGCTAGAAAAGATTGAAGGCAGGAAAAGGGGACAACAGAGGATGAGGTGGTTGGATGGTGTCTTTGACTCAATGGACATGAGTTTGAGTAAGCTCCACGAAGTTGTGAAGTTCAGGGAAGCCTGGCGTGCTGCAGTGCATGGGGTCGCAAAGAGTCGGACAGGACTAAGTGACTAAACAACAACATTTTCACCTTAGACATTCTATAAAAATTGTATTTCTGTGAAAGACATTTTCTAGTTTATCATAATTTGTACATCACATATATTTGAACCAAAGTTTTATTACTTTTATTCTCTCTCACTCACATTTCACCTCCAATTAATGGAGCAATGCTGAAAAATATATCCATAAACTAACCTCCTCCTCCCCCACCTTCCCTGCTCCCCTTTTATCAGGCATCATCACACTGTTCACCAGGAAGATTGTACAAGCCCCTTAACTGTTCTTCAAAATTGGGCTTCACCACCATGGAGCCAGTTCCTCTGCCCAAAAGGAAGTTGTGGAAACATTTTGGTCTGACCAGGACAACCCAGAGCTCACACTCAGTCATGGTTCCTCTCGCACCCGCCTCAGCAGCATCTTTGTAGCAGACGCCAAGTCCTTGGGTGACTCCGAGCCTTGCAGGATGCCCTCCCAGGCCTCTTCAAGTCATCTCTGACTGCTTGCCTCCTCATTTTTCATCTTGTTCCCTCTGTAGAGCCATCTGCTTCCTTGCGTGGCTCAGACACTCCAACAATGAATATACTCGAGGGCCCTGGCGTGGCTGTTCCCAGAACAGAAAATACTCTTCATCTGCATTGCTAGCTGTCACACTTTCTACACGCTTCTGTTTAAATGTGGGCTCCAGGAGACGTACACTGACCTTTGTGTTTGAAGTTGTAACCTGCATCTGTCTGCGTTCAACATTTCTCACCCTCCCAATTCTCAACTTTCAATCTTCTCCTGAGCTGGTAAAATGAGCTAACATCTTACACATCCTTTTGTATTACAGTCATAATTTGCTTTCTGTCTTTGCTGAGTATGAATTATTTTTATGTTTTAGTCACTGATGTCCCTCAGCACTTCGTGTGTGTGGCACACAGTGGGTACCATGTAGATGGTTGGGATGAAGCAATGACCGGGTAGGTATTCTTTGCAGAACTTCTCTCAGAACTTTTGTTCTTCAGAAACCATTTGAGCCATCTTGGGTTAAGTATTTGCATGAGGCTCTTTCTGTGAAAATATGTAATTATATTCTGAAAGCTGCTTTTATTTTCCTCAAAGCCCTTATCACATAACATGATTCCCTAAGAATTATTCCTTAAAAATATGCTAAACTATTCTAAACTTCAGCACACTAATCATCCTCTATATTGATGCAACTTCTATCTCACTCCAAGAAAAGTTTGACATGCTTTATTAGTTTTCATTATGGAAAATTTGAATAAACATTATCATTTTAAAAATGCATAAAATTAAAGGTTGCATAGTCTAAGTGGCACATGGTATATATATAATCACTTTAGTGGTCAAGCTCAAGGCTCTGGCCCTGGTGTCTGGGGCTGGCACGCGCGGTCCACAGAACAGGCAGTGAGAGGGGACACGGAAGGATGGCCAGGAAGAAGGAGCAAGCTGTGCCTGCTGTATGAACCAGACTCACAGGAAAGGTGGGAACACATGCCAGTTTATATCATACATGATCTTGGTGGGACGAGGACCTTGCAGAGTAGGGGCTCTTTGTCATGGAGCCAAGTATACTAACCTACCCAGGGAAACCAAGAAGCTGGAAGGGGGCCCAAGGGAATACACACAGCACTTGTGGCCTCTGCTGTGTCCATCAGCCTCCCACAGGAAGACCCCTGTGTACCCCCCAACCCAGCCAGAAACACACAGGAAGGACTGTTCTGGGCAGGGCAGTGCAGCCTTGCCTCAACCAGGCAACGTTCGAGAAAGACATTGCAGTGGGCACCTGCTTGACAAATGGAGGATATTATAACCAAGTACGAGTATTATATACCTTAACTCAAACCATGCCATGCCTCCAGATAATATTAGTCATAGGATGTTCAGAGTCAAAATGCTTAGGAAGTAAACTCCTGTACAAACAGATTCCACAGTTAAGCTTTGCTGAATCATCCTGATGAAAGAAAACTGAATTCTATCTTCATTTTTTAGCCCACAATCTAATTCTTGGAAAGCAATCTATGTAGGTATGAAATAAACCCTCAACTACAATCAGCTAACAAAAACAGCTCAAAAGCTTAGAGCTGATTAAAATGATGTCACTGCTATTCATTATCAGAAAGCCTTTCAGACTTTAACTGGATGCCAAAGGAAAATATCTGTTAGTGATTTTAAAAAGAAGTAGAGAAAAAAGCCACTATGAATTTGATATAAGCACAAAAACTTCCTGAGCTCTGGGTAAACATAAGAAATATGGTGCATTAAAATGGAAAGTTATACTGTTTATAGTTCTTTGGTAAATGTCACTATCATTATTCTTACAGTTTGTTGACATAATAATGGATCTTCAGAAAAGATTAGGGATGAAATACCCAAAGCTGACACATTTTTAGTAATATTTTCCATTTCTCACATGCTTCTGTAATCTCTTTCACTAATCGTCTTTGCAAGGACAACGTGATTCCAGTTAATCATCCAACCCCAGCACTCATTGTTGACGGGAATTCAGTGCATAGTGTCTCATGTTTCCTCTCAGAAAAATAACCAGGTTCATCTATTTCTCTGACTCTGAGTGTTTCTAAGTGTCAGTAATAGGCGGCAAGAGCATATTTAGAGAACTTGCACCATATTCCAACTACGCCCAGAGGCGGTGCAAACAGCCGAGCCGTGATAGTCTCATAACTCACAGGGCATGGCTGCGACTTTGCGTCTCCACAGAGTCTCCCCTCACCACACGCCAGGGCACAGCGGCTTTCCTTTCCACACTCTCCCTTCTCTGTGACTCACATAACCAACTAAGCCGAGCGAGTCTTCCTCACGTCTGCATGCCTTCGTGACTCAGTTCAGATGCTCACTAACCTGTTATTATGCCCCAAACACAGTGCCAAGTACTGAGCGTGAAGCCCAGAGCAGAGGACGTGCCCCCTCCCTCACTGAGCATGCGGGACGGAGAGCTCTTACATCCATCTCAACTCCCTTCTTTCACAGACCATGCAAACCCTCAGCTCCTTGGATTTCAAAAGCTTGAACACAAGACCGCTCTGCACCCAAACGCAACTGGCTTTCTGGTGGTTGATTCACAAGGTAACTGTAAAGTAACTTTTCCTTCTTCTATTTCTTGAACCTTTCTATTTTTAATCTAGGATTAGACTGAGAGCTTTGATGGTATGTGTTCTTATCAGATTGCGTGTTTTCTATCTGCCCCATTGAGACACTTACTGACTTTTAACAATCTAAGGGGCAAATGTACAATTCCTCATGTGGCATTCAATGCCTTCTAAAATCTAGCCTGGATTTTATCTGACAATGTTACCACATAGAACTCTTGATTTGAAAGAAATGGGCTGATTGGGTTTTGCCACCTTGTTTCTGTCACCCTGAACTTACTCCTGTTACTAATTTATATTTATAAAATCTTCCTGCTTTTAAAGATTGTTGTTTGTCAGTTAGTCACTAAGTTGTGTCCAACTCTTTGGGATTCCATGGTTTGTAGCCTGCCAGACTCCTCTGTCTATGGAATTCTCCAGGCAAGAATACTGGAGTGGGTTGCCATGTCCTTCTCCAGGGGATCTTCCCGACCCAGGGATCCTTCAATAGCAGGGGGATTCTTTACTGCTGAGCCACCTGAGAAGTAATCTTTAAAGATTACTGCCTGTGTTCAGTGGGCTTTTCCAAAAAGCACTGCCATCACCTGCTTCTGCTTGTGCACGTCTTTTATGTAATGGGCACTTTCTGCTGCTGCTAAGTTGCTTAAGTCGTGTCCAACTCTGTGCGACCCTATAGACGGCAGCCCACCAGGCTCCCCCGTCCCTGGGATTCTCCAGGCAAGAACACTGGAGTGGGTTGCCATTTCCTTTGCCAACGCGTGAAAGTGAAAAGTGAAAGTGAATTCACTCAGTCGTGTCCGACTCTTAGCAACCCCCTGGACTGCAGCCTACCAGGGTCCTCCATCCATGGGATTTTCCAGGCAAGAGTACTGGAGTGGGGTGCCATTTCCTTCTCCAATGCATGAAAGTGAAAAGTGAAAGGGAAGTCGCTCAGTCACGTCCGACTCTGCCCTACACCAAGATCATTTGTTGGGCATCTCATTTTCTTACTAACTCTGGAATCCTCAAAGGCAACAGCTGCATATGTATCGTTACTGTTCTTTTTTCTTGTTTCAAATTATATTTACTATATGCAAGCTATTATATATGCTAAAATACTAAAAGTCTGTACATATTTATACTGACTTACAGTACAGGGTTGTGTACATAAATCCAACTGTCCTATTCTGTGACCCTATGGGACTTCCTCAAACGTAATTCTTTCTGCATATAGATTTTGTGTGTGTGTGCTTTAAAAAACTTCATTTTGAGTAAATTATGGACTGACATGAAGTTGTGAGAATTAACACAGACAGATCCAGTGAAATCTTTACAATTTCACCCAGTGGCAGCGCCATGGGAACCAAGTACACCATGGAAACCAGAATTATGACATTGGCATAGCCCACCAACTTTGTCTAAATTTCCTCATCTCTGTTTGCATCAGTGTGTTTCTGTGTGGATTTAACTGCATTATTATTATTATGCTGGTGGTGTAGCTACAACCACAGGTGAGACAGGGCCGAGTCCAGGGTGCAAGGATTGTTCCCATTTCCCTTTACGCTCACCCCATTTCCCTCCGCCTCCTCATAACAACTGGGAGCCACAAATGTTCTCAACTTCTGTAATTCTGTCACTTCACAATGGTCTATGGAAAGAATCATACATTATGTGACCTTCTGAGATGGACTTTATTCACTCTGCATAATTCCTTTGGGGTTCTGTTCTGCTGCGTTTCAGTATCCTGTTTCTTCTCCCCACTAACTAGTACTCCACAGCTTGGATGCGCTACTGTTTTTTCAGTACTTCATCCACTAAAGGCAATCAAGGGAGTGTCCTGATTTGACTATTACAAGTAAAGAAAGCTGCTGTGACACTTATCATCAGGATTCTATGTGACCACAGCTCTCCATTTCTCTGGGATAAATGCCCAAGAGTACAATTTGGGGGTTGCATAAACATGCATTTAGTTTTGTAAGAACCTGACAAATTGTTCTCCACAATGACTGTACCCTTTATGTCTCCATCATTGACGAACACAGGATGGAGATGCTTTTCTGTATCCTCATCAGCATTTGATGTGGCCCCTGTATTTTAGCCATTCTGATAGGTGTGCGGTGACAGGTCACTGCGAGTCTGATCCTCATTTACCTGCCGACTCACGACAGCAGACATTAGGTAGGTGCTGACTTGTCATCTGTACGTCTTCTCCAGTGAAAGTTTCTTCATATCTCTTACCCATTTTAGACGTGGATTTTTTTTTAAACAACTGTTAAGTTTGAGAGTTTTAATATATTTCAGATATTTTTTTTATCCTTTGCAGATATTTGTTTCCAGCCTGCAGCTTGTCTCTTCATCTTCTTAGGTTTTTGCAAAGTAAATGTTTTGAATTTTAATGAATTCTTCCTTTTATGGATCACGCTTTTGTTGCTAGGACTAAGAATTCTTGGCCCAGTTCTAGATAGCAAAGATACTCTCTTTTAATTTTTCTTTTAAGTTTTATAGTTTTACATTTTTATGTTTGAATCTGTGATTCATTTTGAGTTAGTTTTTGTACAAGGTGTGAGGTTTAGCCCATTTTTCTTTATCCATATCTAGCTGCTCAAATAGTAGCTGATGAAAACTTTATCCTATTCCAATAAATTGTTTCCATACAGTTTTCAAAATGAGTTGGGCATAGTTTATGCATCTATTCCTGGGTTTCTACTGCACTGTGTTCCCTGATATGTGCTCCTCTCCCATCACCAGTGCCACTCTGCCTGGATCACTTTGGCTGCATATTAAGGCCTGATTTTGCACAGAGTGATGCTTTTAAATATGTCATTGGAAAACAGGCATAGTTTTTTTCTTCATTTCCAATATGTATGGCATTTATCTCCTAGTATTCTTGAATAAGGGCTTCCCTGGTGGCTCATTGGTAAAGAATCTGGCTGCAATGCAGAAGCCGCAGGAGACTTGGGTTTGATCCCTGGATTGGAAAGATCCCCTGGAGGAGGGCATGGCAACCCACTGCAGTATTCTCCTGGAGAAACCCCATGGACAGAGGAGCCTGGTGGGCTACAGTCCATAGGGGTGCAAAGAGTTGGACACAACTGAGGTGACTTAGCATGCATACACACACTGTTTCGAGTGTTGAGAAGGACAATCTTGCCTTGCTTATGATCTTCGGAAATGCGTTCATTCTATCACTGTAACTTGACCATCTGTTACAGTATCACTGTATCTTTTGCAGATGTTCTCTGTCAATTAAGTTTCCATTTATTCCTAAATTGTAGAGAGAGTTTTCATGAATGAGTGCTGGATTTTCTCAAATATATTTTCTGCACCAGTTTAATTATATTATGGTCTCCGTACAGACATTGTTGGTTGTTAGTGTTTTAAATGTCAAGGTAGATTTTTGGCTGAGGAACAAATTTTTCTTCACAGCCTCTTTCCAGTCTTCACAACTATGCAGACATAAATGTCTTTTTCTTAAGCCACCCAGTCTATAATTCTGAGTTAGGACAGCCCTAGACAATACACATGATGACAGATTAGAAAGTGCTACAATATCCTTCAGAAGTTAGTTCAAAACAGTAGTCAGTAGTAAGCTGATGTATCTATAAAATGAATTAGAGAGAAAGAAGCTCCTAGATATTAGGAAGCCAGCTAAGTGGTGAGAATAATAATCATGGCTAAAGGTAATAAATGCATCTGCTCCATTCTAAAAATAAAAATAAAAGTCTGACCTTGTAATTACAAGTGACCCTGATGAAAAAGAAAACCAGGGGTTTCTAAAGACTAATTGTGGATTCAGAGACAGCTCTGCTCTGTGATGAGCTCAGATATAACGAGGTCAGTTAAAAAGGACAGAAGGGCCACTGAACAAACCACAGCAGATAGAGCCACATAGATGAGTAACATCAGGACGGTTACCACTGAGACTGAAATGAGTTGAATGAAAATTACTAGATGGTGACAAAAATGCTTGGAGCACAATAAGTGAGAAAGAAAGAGACCACCAAGCCCAGCAGCAGAATCCCACAGAACAGAACACCTAGTCAGCCCTTGGCTTCCATTCCCATTCAGCTCTTTTCAGTCTTGACATCACTAAGAGGAAACCCAGGTCTGCAGCTGGAGAAGACATTGTGAGAAATTACCTGGGGACTTTTGAGCCATTTACAGACCAAACTTTAGAGAGAACTGTAAGACTGTCCTTCTCAACACTCAAAACAGTGTGTGCATGTGTGCTAAGTTGCCTCAGTTGCGTTCAGCTCTTTGCACCCCTATGGACTGTGGCCCACCAGGCTCCTCTGTCCGTGGGGATTCTCCAGGCAAGAATACTGCATGTCTTTGAGCGATCTTCAGTGATCTTTGCACTTCCAGGAAGGGTACAGAGAAAAAGGTGATCCCACATGGCATGGAGCCCATGGGGAGTGTATTCTTTGCTAGGAGATGCTTTGTGTTGGCTGCAAATACAGGCTTTGAGGTTCATTGCCAAATTTTCCCTTGGCACCTTCTTTTAATTACTTGATAAATCCAGGCAGGTTATTTAACTATCATGTCATATTTTTATTTTTAAAATAAAAATAGACTTTGCAAAACAATGAACACATATATAGCACAGGGCAAATACTAGACAAAATAGCTGTTGCTAATACCATACCAGCATCACCCCTATGTTCATTTCCAGTGATTCAGCTTTTCATTTTTTTTAATTGAAGGATAATTCCTTTACAGAATTTTGTTGCTTTCTGTTTAACCTCACCATGAATCAGCCATAGGTATACATATATCCTCTCTCTTTTGAATCTCCTTCCCATCTCCCTCCTCATCTCACCCTTCTAGGTTGATTCAGAGCTCTTATTTGAGTTTCCTGACCCATACAGCAAACTCCCATTGGCTATCTATTTTACATATGGTGATGTAAGTTTCCATTTTACTCTCTCCATAAATCTCACCCTCTCCTCCCCTCTCCCCATGTCCATAAGTCTATTCTATATGTCTGTTTCTCCACTGTTGCCCTGTAAACAAATTCTTTAGTATCATTTTTCTAGATTCCTTATATATGGGTTCAAATACAATATTTATCTATCTCTTTCTGACTTACATCACTCTGTATAATAGGCTCTAGGTTCATCCACCTCACTAGAAATGACTCAAATGTGTTACTTTTTATGGCTGAGTAATATTCCATTGTGTATATGTACCACACTTTTTTATCCATTCATCTGTCGATGGACATCTAGGTTGCTTCCATGTTCTAACTATTGTAAATAGTGCTGCAAGGAACAATGGGATACTTGTGTCTTTTTCAATTTTGATTTCCTCAGGGTATATTCGTAAGAGTGGGATTGCTGGGTCATATGGTAGTTTTATTCCTAGTTTTTAAGGAATCTCCATACCATCTTCCATAATGACTGAATCAATTTATATTCCCACCAACAGGGAATAAAAGACCATTGCCTTTTCTCCACACCCTCACCAGCATTTATTGTTTGTAGACTTTTTGATGATGGCCATTTTGACTGGTGTGAGGTGATATCTCATTGCAGTTTTGATCTGCATTTCTCTAATAATGAGTGACGTTGAGCATCTTTTCCTGTGTTTGTTAGCCATCTGTATGTCTTCTTTGGATAAATGTCTGTTTCGGTCTTTTTCACACTTTTAATTGGGTTGTTTGTTTTTCTGGTATTGAGTTGTAGAAGCTGCTTGTATATTTTGGAAATTAATCCTTTGTCAGTTGTTTCATTTGCTATTATTTTCTCCCATTCTGAGAGTTGTCTTTTCACCTTGCTTATAGTTTCCTTTGCTGTGCAAAAGCTTTTAAGGTTAATCACATCCCACTTGTTTACTTTTGTTTTTATTTCTGTTATTCTAGGAGGTGGGTCATAGAGGATCTTGCTTTGATTTATGCTGTCAGGTGTTCTGCCTATGGTTTCCTCTAAGAGTTTTATACTTTATGGTCTTACATTTAGGTCTTTAATCCATTTTGAGTTTGTCTTTGTGTATGGCATAAGGAAGTGTTCTAATTCCATTCTTTTGCATGTAGCTGTCCAGTTTTCCAAGCAACATTTATTGAAGAGGGTGTCTCTGCCCCATTGTGTATTCTTGCCTCCTTTGTCAAATATAAGGTACCCATAGGTGCATGGGTTTATTTCTGGGCTTTCTACCTTGTTCCATTGGTCTATATTTCTGTTTTTGTGCCACTACCATACTGTCTTGATGACTGTAGCTTTGTAGTTTAATCTGAAGTCAGTGAGGTTGATTCCTCCAGCTCCATCCTTCCTTCTCAAGACTGCTTTGGCTATTCGGGGTCCTTTTTGTTTCCATATGAATTATGAAATTTTTTGTTCTAGTTCTGTGAAAAATGCAATTGGTAATTTGATACGAATGAATCAAATTGAATCTGTAGATTGCATTTTTTAGTTTAGTCATTTTCACAATATTGATACTTCCTACCCGGGAACATGGAATATCTCTCCATCTGTTTATGTCATCTTTGATTTCTTCATCAGTATCTTATAATTTTCTGTGTACAGATCTTTTGTGTATTAGGAAAGTTTATTCCTAGATATTTTATTCTTTTTGTTGCAACGGTAAATGAGATTGGTTCCCTAGTTTCTCTTTCTGACTTTTCATTGTTAATATATAGAAATGCAAGTGACTTCTGTGTATTGGTTTTGTATCCTGCAACTTTGCTAAATTCACTGATTAGCTCTAGCAATTTTCTGATACTATCTTTAGGGTTTTCTATGCACAGTATCATCTCATCTGCAAACAGTGAAAGCTTTACGTCTTCTTTTCTGATTTGGATTTTATTTATTTCTTTTTCTCCTCTGAATGCTATAGCTAGGACTTCCAAAACTATGTTGAATAATAGTGGTGAAACCAGACACCCTTGTCTTGTTCCTGATCTTAGGGGGAATGCTTTCAGTTTTTCACCATTGAGAATAATTTTTGCTGTAGGCTTATCATATATGGCCTTTACTATGTTGAGGTAGGTTCCTACTATGCCCATTTTTGAAGACTTTTAATCATAAATGGGGCTGAATTTTGTCAAAGGCATTTTCTGCATCTATTGAGAGTATCATATGGTTTTTATCTTTCAATCTGTTAATATGAAGTATCACACTGATTGATTTGTGTTTATTCAAGAATCCTTGCATCCCTGGAATAAACCCAACTTGATCACCGTGTATGAGCTTTTTGATGTGTTGCTGAATTCTGTTTGCTAAAATTTTGTTGAGGATTTTTTGCATCTATTTCATCAGTGATGTTGGCTTGTAGTTTTCTTTTTTGTGTGTTGTGTTTGTCTGGTTTTGGTATCAGGGTGATGGTGGCCTCATAGAATGAGCTTGGAAGTATTCTTTCCTCTGCAATTTTTTGAAAGAGTTTTAGAAGGATAGGCATTAGCTCTTCTCTAAATGTTTGACAGAATCCTCCTGTGAAGCCATCTGGTCCTGGGCTTTTGTTTCTCAGGAGTACCTTTTCATTTTTCATTCTTCTTTTAACCCAAATCGAGGGCTTGCTGTGTTTCATGTGCCACATCTTGCACTAATCTGTAGAAATATCTGGATATAAATTAATAGAAAAAAAAACTATTCATTTCCTAGAGCAAAAACTCATTACAAGGAGAAATGGAGACAGAGATTCTGGAGAATTTACTGTTGTAGAGGTGGAGGCAGGAATTAGGATAAAACGTCAGAGGGGAATTGACAGTCTGACAGTGTCTGGCAGGGACAGGAGGGATTTATGAAGGTATTACCAGAGAAAAAGCTTTTGGGAAAAGGAAATCAGCGTTTGGAGATGCAGAGATACATAAGGTCATAAAAGTCCTTGAGGGAATTGGGTTTATAGTGGCAGGACTGGTGAAAAGATCTCTAGTCTTTCCCATTCTATCGTTTTCCTCTATTTCTTTGCATTGATCACCTAGGAAGGCTTTCTTATCTCTCCTTGCTATTCTTTGGAACTCTGCACTCAGACGGGTGTATCTTTCCTTTTCTCCTTTGCCTTTCACTTCTCTTTTTTTCGCAGCTATTTGTAAGGCCTACTCAGACAACCATTTTGCCTTTTTGCATTTCTTTTTCTTGGGGGTAATCTTGATCACTGCCTCCTGTACAGTGTCACAAACCTCCATGCATAGTTCTTCAGGCACTCTATCAGATCGAATCTCTTGAATCTATTTGTCACTTCCACTGTATAATCGTAAGGGATTTGATTTGGCTCATACTTGAGTGATCTTGTGGTTTTCCCTACTTTTTTCAATTTAAGTCTGAATTTGGCAATAAGGAGTTCATGATCTGAGCCACAAAAGCTCCTGATTTTGTATTTGCTGACTATATAGAGCCTCTCCATCTTTGGCTGCAAAGAATATAATCAATCAGATTTCAGTGTTAACCATCTGGTGATGTCCATGTGTAGAGTCTTCTCTTGTGTTGTTGGAAGAGGGTGTTTGTTTTGACCAGTGTGTTCTTATGGCAAAACTCTGTTAGTCTTTGCCCTACTTCATTTTTCCTCCAAGGCCAAATTTTCCTGTTATTCCAGGTATCTCTTGACTGCCTACTTTTGCATTCCAGTCCCCTATGATGAAAAGGACATCCTTTTTGGTGTGAGTTTTAGAAGGTCTTGTAGGTCTTCATAGAACCATTCAGTTTCACCTTCTTCAGCATTACTGGTTGGGGCATAGATTTGGATTACTGAAGAAAAACATCTTCTGCTTTATTGATTATGTCAAAGCCTTTGACTGTGTAGATCACAACAGACTGTGGAAAATTCTTCAAGAGATGGGAATACCAGACCACCTTACCTGCCTCCTGAGAAATTTATATGCAGATCAAGAAGCAACAGTTAGAACTGGACATGGAACAACGTACTGGTTCAAAATCAGGAAAGGAGTACGTCAAGGCTGTATATTGTCAACCTGCTTATTTAACTTATATGCAGAGTACATCATGCAAAATGCTGGGCTAGATGAAGCACAAGCTAAGATTGCCAGGAGAAATATCGATAACCTCAGATATGCAGATGACACCACCCTTAAGGCAGAAAGTGAAGAGGAACTAAAAAGCCTCTTGATGAGAGTGAAAAAGGAGAGTGAAAAAACTGGCTTAAAGCTCAACATTCAAAAAACTAAATTCATGGCATCTGGTCCCATCACTTCATGGGAAATAGATGGGGAAACAATGGAAACAGTGACAGACTTTATTTTCTTAGACTTCAAAATCACTGCAGATGGTGATTGCAGCCATGAAATTAAAAGATGCTTGCTCCTTGGAAAAAAAGGTATGACCAACGTAGATGGCATATTAAAAAGTAGAGACATTGCTTTGCCAACAAAGGTCCATCTAGTCAAAGCTATGGCTTTTCCAGTAGTCATGTAAGGATGTTGGAGTTGGACCATAAAGAAAGAATTGATGCTTTTAAACTGTGGTGTTGGAGATGACTCTTGAGAGTCCCTTGGACTACAAGGAGGTCCAACCAGTCCATCCTAAAGGAAATCAGTCCTGAATATTCATTGGAATGAGTAATGCTGAAGCTGAAACTCCAATACTTTGGCCATCTGATTTGAAGAACTGATTCCTTGGAAAAGACCCTGATGCTGGGAAAGACTGAAGGTAGGAGGAAAAGGGGACGACAGAGGATGAAATGATCTAATGGCATCACTGACTTGATGGACATGAGTTTGAGCAAGCTCCAGGAGTTGGTGATGAACAGGGAAGCCTGGTGTGCTGCAGTCCATGGGGTCACAAAGAGTCAGACAAGACTAATGACTGAACTGACAGAATGGACTGGAGAAAACCTGCAAGTTGGACCTTAACAGAGGCATTGTGGGAAGAGTGGTCAGTTTATTGGCCAGCAAATCAAGAGGGTTGTGTAGCATACAAGATAGGTTGGGTGATGTCCTCCCTAAAAGTCTTATGTTGAGGTTCTGACAACCAGTTCCTGGGAACATGACCTCATTTGGAGTCAGAGTCTTTACAAAGAGGATGAAGTTCAATGAGGTCACTAGGATGGGTCCACAAAGAGTCGGACATAACTTAGTGACTGCACAACAGCAACAACAGAATGAGTCCTGACTCACCGGCACTGATGTCACAAACAGGCATAGCTTGGATACAGAGACAGACATGAAGTTGCAGAAGGAAGACATGAGGCAGAGAGACACAGGGAGAAGGAAGTCATCTACAGGTCAAGAAGAGGCCAGGCACAGATCCCCTCACAGCCTCAGGAGGAACCCTCCGTGATTACAGGCTTCCAGTCTCCAGACTGTAAGAGGATCAGTTTCTGCTGCTGGAGCCACCCAAAGGGTAACACTTCATTACTGCAGCAGACTTTATCCTGGAAAACTAAGGCAGATAGTGAAACACAAGTATGTTACTTTCTGCTTCAGTTCAAATGATCATATAATCTCTACTAACCCAGTCTACAAAGCACCACATTTAATGCATCCAGTGTCAGATGCGTATTATTTCTGTGCATGAGCCCTCTTAATGTATTTTAATAATGCATATTTAATAGTGCTCACTCTTTCTTTAATTACTCAGTTGTTAAGGCTTTTAAAGCAGGCTATTATGTTTGCCCTGGTTTTTGAGATTACAATTACATATCACTTCTCCCAATTTGAGGATGAGTACTTTGGGAGTCATGGATGCTGTCATCCAATCAAGAAGGCATAAAGCAAAAACCTTGCTGAAAGGAGAGAGAGTGAAAGCCACTTTTTAAAAACTATCAAGAATTATTACTATAGTCTTCTTGTTTATCAGTATTAATACACAGTCTTCTTGTTCATCCTAACTTTCCAATAATAAAGAAATTTATCCTAAGTCCTTGTGAATTTCTGGATATCATTTTACAGTGGACATTTTTCATTCTACAAAGACTTAATTCTATTAAATCTAACTTTCCTCTATTTACCATCCTTATTGTTAGAAAAAAGTAAAACAGAAAGATACACACATCATTTCCTTGAGATGAAAAATATAAATTCAGAATATGAATCTCTCAAGAGTAAAAAAGAGCATTATGAAAAAATTGGTAAAATAATAAAAATTATTTATGCCTAAAATTGTTTCCAAGTTAAGCATTATGCTATAAATTATTTTACTTGTAGGTAAGGGAACAACTCAGAGACCTAAAGAAAAACTATTGCTACCACATCAGCTGAGACAAGGTTGACCACTAAACCTGATTCTGCCCCATCAGCAGCAGAAACACCTTCACTCCCCGCCCCCAGTTTTCTCCTCTCACCATGGAGGACAGTGCTCTTGGTGTGAAATATAAAATATAATGTTTTGAGGAAAGCTTAGCTTGTTAAACGAACTCACAAAGTGAAAATAAGGTAAAAGATTAATGAGAGTTCATAAAAGTTAAATTATTTCAGATATAACCAATGGAAACTCACTGGAATTTTAATTCTTTTAACTTAGTAAATCTTATTTATTCAGCAAACATTACTGAAAAAAAAGTGTGACTTGGAGTATTTGAAAAAATTCAGTTCAGGCTGTCATCTGCTGAAAATAAAAACACAAAATCAGCAGGATAAAATAAAAATGATTTGGACGACTGCTAACAAAACCAGTATGCAAAGGCATGTTTATACTTCAGAGATGTGGGTCTGTCAATACCATGGATCTGTCCCTCCTGTGGATCTGTCCACTTGCTCTCTTCAGCACGGGTACTTCTGGACACAACTGCTGTAGAGGTTAGGCAGGAGAGCATGTGACCTGTGCTTCTTTATAACCTGGTCAACACTTTCAGCTTTAACTGCTCCTTCAACTTTCTGTCCACTAGTGGAAGCCAGCAAGGTATAATTAGTGACAGATAATAATTTATAATTTCAATATATAACGGAAAGCAAAGGGTGTTCTTATATCAGAAGGAGGATTGGAGGTTTTCACCTGATGCTGTTCTAACTATTCCAAATACTATTACATTAAATGACTGAGATCAAGTCTGGCCAAGACACTGATGGATTAATACCCTTCCCCATCTTCAACCCTTTGCAAACCCCTGAAATAAAATAGCTCTGTGCAAGTAGGGCAAAACAAACAAGGAAATGAAAAAATAAATTAAAAAAAATGGACAGAATCAAGAACAATATTGACAAAGTATCCCCCAACCCCAAAATTATTTGCCAGGGAGCTTGATGGCGTAAAGCAGAGTGCCCAGTGGTGCCAGCAGCTCTGCATGAGGAGGGAGCAGAGGAACAGAAACCCTTCTGATGGCTCTGGAAGCACAAGAAATTGAATTGCCAAGTGGTCCTTGTCTGACAGCTTAGCATCCTCACTCAGTGGGAAAGTTTAGCACTTGGCAGTCAAATACGGGCTTTACAAGCTCTGGTTCATGACACAGCTCTAACCATAAAGACTATGTCTTCATTTATCAGCAAGCAGCCATGCAACATTGGAAGATATTTCTGTATTCTGTCTTAAAAACCATCTTAATAATTTTCAAAAAGCACAAATAATGTAATAACACAATTTGAATGTAGGTACAATAAATTCAATAAAATTAACACAAATGGAAAACCAAAAAGTATTATTTGACAGCTTTAGATTAAATAAAAATTCAAAATAAAATAACAGAAATACTTTAAAACAATGGTGTTGATTGTGTAATGTTTCAGACTCTGGAAAATAGCTAAAGGATTTAGAAGAAAGAAATTTATGACATAAGGAATTGAAGCCTTTGGAAATAAAAACAAAGAAATGAACTAAAAATTCTAGTGAAGAAAAACAATTAAAATAAGATGAAAACAAAGAACAGAAAAATAGTAATTATAAATCAAAAAGAGTTAAAAAACATACACCTTCAGAATTTAAAACTAATATATAAATGCAAATATTGATTCATTAATGAAATCAGTAAAATAATAAAACCCCTAACCAACCTAATGGATTAAAAAGAGAGAGAGAGAGACAAAGCACAACTAAATAAAACTGGAAACTAAGAAGAGGAATAACTATTAAGAGGAAATATCAAAAGCCTATGACACTGCTTTACAAAACTCTTCAAAAATACATTTGGAAACCTAGATGGAGTGACATTTTTCCTAAATAGAACATATCCTATTGTAATAGAGCAGAGCATTATACAGAAATTGGACAGAGTAAGCATCACAGAAGAAATGAAGAAAGAAGTAGCTGAAGGGTTTCCTGACACACGGCAGCAGTGAACCAGGATCTCTCCATATGGGAGGAAGAGGATCCGGAGGCAGCACCAAGAGTTTAAGTAATGATCCCGTGACCAGTTCAGTTCAGTTGCTCAGTCGTGTCTGACTCTTTGCAACCCCATGGACTGCAGCACTCCAGGCTTCCATGTCCACCACCAACTCCTGGAGCTTGCTCAAACTCATGTCCGATGGTGATGCCATCCACCATCTCACCCTCTGTTGTCCCCTTCTACTTCCTTCAATCTTCCCAGCATCAGGGTCTTTTCAAATAAGTCAATTCTTCACATCAGGTGGCCAAAGTATTGGAGTTTCAGCTTCAGCATCACTCCTTCCAATGAATAGTCAGGGCTGATTTCCTTTAGGACTAGACATGGAACAACAGACTGATTCCAAATTGGGAAAGGAGTACATCAAGGCTATATATTGTCATCCTACTTATTTAACTTATATGCAGAGTACATCATGAGAAACGCTGGGCTGTATGAAGCACAAACTGAAATCAAGATTGCTGGGAGAAATATCAATAGCCTCAGATATGCAGATGACACCACCCTTATGGCAGAAAGTGAAGAGGAACTAAAGAGCCTCTTGGTGACAGTGAAAGAGAGTGAAAAAGCTGACTGAAAACTCAACATTCAAAAAATGAAGATCAGAGAGGGGTTAGGGAGGAGAAACAGGCAACTCTACTCTACCCAACTCTGTGAATTTCTGTGTGTTCCAGATGGTGGAGAACACTTAGGGAACTCATTACTGGCTGGATCTGTCTCCCTCCTTTTCATTCCCCCCATTTATCCTCCTGGCCACCTCTGCCACCTTCCTCCTTCTTCTCTTCTCTGTATAACTCTGTGAACAACTCTGAGCGGTCCAGTTCTGGAGTGCACATAAGGAAGAGATTACTGGATAGCCCACTCTCTCCTCTATTGATTCCACCTCATCTCATTCGGGTCACCTCTAGCTCCCTCCTCACTCTTCTCTTCTCCATATAATGCTGTAAACCTCTCTGGGTGAAACAAATTACAGGGCAAGACATACCAAGCAACTTCTCTAGCAGCAAGGAACACAGCCCTGAGCTCCAAGATACAGGCAGCCCAAAGTCACTCCAAAACCATAGACATCCCATAACTCATTACTGGACATTTCATTGCACTCCAGAGAGAAGAAATACAGCTCCACCCACCAGAACACCGACACAAGCTTCCCTAACCAAGAAACCTTGACAAACAACCTGTACAAATCCACACAGAGCAAGGAAACGCCACAATAAAGAGAACTCCACAAACTGCCATAATACAGAAAGGACATCCCAAAATCAGCAATTTAAACAAGATGAAGAGACAGAGGAATATCCAGCAGATAAAGGAACAGGATAAATGCCCACCAAACCAAACAAAAGAGGAAGAGATAGGGAATCTACCTGATAAAGAATTCCGAATAATGATAGTGAAATTGATCCAAAATCTTGAAATCAAAATGGAATCACAGATAAATAGCTTGGAGACAAAGATTGAGAAGATGCAAGAAAGGTTTAACAAGGACCTAGAAGAAACAAAAGAGAGTCAATATAAAATGAATAATGCAATAAATGAAATTAAAAACACTCTGGAGGCAACAAATAGTAGAATAACAGAGGCAGAAGATAGGATTAGTGAATTAGAAGATAGAATGGTAGAAATAAATGAATCAGAGAGGTTAAAAGAAAAACGAATTAAAAGAAATGAGGACAATCTCAGAGACCTCCAGGACAATATTAAACGCTACAACATTTGAATCATAGGGGTCCCAGAAGAAGAAGACAAAAAGAAAGACCACGAGAAAATACTTGAAGAGATAATAGTTGAAAACTTCCCTAAAATGGGGAAGGAAATAATCACCCAAGTCCAAGAAACCCAGAGAGTCCCAAACAGGATAAACCCAAGGCGAAACACCCCAAGACACATATTAATCAAATTAACAAAGATCAAACACAAAGAACAAATATTAAAGGCAGCAAGGGAAAAACAACAAATAACACACAAGGGATTTCCCATAAGGATAACAGCTGATCTTTCAATAGAAACTCTTCAAGCCAGGAGGCAATGGCAAGACATACTTAAAGTGATGAAAGAAAATAGCCTACAGCCCAGATTATTGAACCCAGCAAGGATCTCATTCAAATATGATGGAGAAATCAAAAGCTTCTCAGACAAGCAAAAGCTGAGAGAATTCTGCACCACCAAACCAGCTCTCCAACAAATACTAAAGGATATTCTCTAGACAGGAAACACAAAAACGGTGTATAAATTTGAACAAAAAACAATAAAGTAAATGGCAATGGGATCATACTTATCAGTAATTACCTTAAACGTAAATGGGTTGAATGCCCCAACCAAAAGACAAAGACTGGTTGAATGGATACAAAAACAAGACCCCTACATATGTTGTCTACAAGAGACCCACCTCAAAACAGGGGACACATACAGACTGAAAGTGAAGGGCTGGAAAAAGATTTTCCATGCAAATAGAGACCAAAAGAAAGCAGGAGTAGCAATACTTATATCAGATAAAATAGACTTTAAAACAAAGGCTGTGAAAAGAGACAAAGATGGTCACTACGTAATGATCAAAGGATCAATCCAAGAAGAAGATATAACAATTATAAATATATATGCACCCAACACGGGAGCGCTGCAATATGTAAGACAAATGCTAACAAATATGAAAGGAGAAATTAACAATAACACAATAATAGTGGGAGACTTTAATACCCCACTCACACCTATGGATAGATTAACTAAACAGAAAATTAACAAGGAAACACAAACGTTAAACGATACAATAGACCAGTTAGACCTAATTGATATCTATAGGACATTTCATCCCAAAACAATGAATTTCACCTTTTTCTCAAGTGCACATGGAACCTTCTCCAGGATAGATCACATCCTGGGCCATAAATCTAGCCTTGGTAAATTCAAAAAAATAGAAATCATCCCAAGCATCTTTTCTGACCACAATGCAGTAAGATTAGATCTCAAACTACAGGCGAAAAACTATTAAAAATTCCAACATATGGAGGCTGAACAACACGCTGCTGAATGACCAACAAATCACAGAAGAAATCAAAAAAGAAATCAAACTTTGCATAGAAACGAATGAAAATGAAAACACAACAACCCAAAACCTGTGGGACACGGTAAAAGCAGTCCTAAGGGGAAGGTTCATAGCAATACAGGCATACCTCAAGAAACAAGAAAAAACTCAAATAAAAAACCTAACCCTACACCTAAAGCAACTAGAAAAGGAAGAAATGAACTCCAGGGTTAGAAGAAGGAAAGAAATCTTTAAAATTAGGGCAGAAATAAATGCAAAAGAAACAAAAGAGACCATAGCAAAAATCAACAAAGCCAAAAGCTGGTTCTTTGAAAGGATAAATAAAATTGATAAACCATTAGCCAGACTCATCAAGAAACAAAGGGAAAAAAATCAAATCAATGAAATCAGAAATGAAAATGGAGAGACCACAACAGACAACACAGAAATACAAAGGATCCTAAGAGACTACTATCAACAATTATATGCCAATAAAATGGACAACGTGGAAGAAATGGACAAATTCTTAGAAAAGTACAACACTCCAAAACTGGACCAGGAAGAAACAGAAAATCTTAACAGACCCATCACAAGCACGGAAATTGAAACTGTAATCAAAAATCTTCCAGCAAACAAAAGCCCAGGTCCAGACGGCTTCACAGCTGATTTCTACCAAAAATTTAGAGAAGAGCTAACACCTATCCTGCTCAAACTCTTCCAGAAAATTGCAGAGGAAGGTAAACTTCCAAACTCATTCTATGAGGCCACCATCACCCTAATACCAAAACCTGACAAAGATGCCACAAAAAAAGAAAACTACAGGCCAATATCACTGATGAACATAGATGCAAAAATCCTTAACAAAATTCTAGCAATCAGAATCCAACAACACATTAAAAAGGTCATACACCATGACCAAGTGGGCTTTATCCCAGGGATGCAAGGATTCTTCAATATCCGCAAATCAATCAATGTAATACACCGCATTAACAAATTGAAAAATAAAAACCATATGATTATCTCAATAGATGCAGAGAAAGCCTTTGACAAAATTCAACATCCATTTATGATAAAAACTCTCCAGAAAGCAGGAATAGAAGGAACATACCTCAACATAATAAAAGCTATATATGACAAACCCACAGCAAACATTATCCTCAATGGTGAAAAATTGAAAGCATTTCCTCTAAAGTCAGGAACAAGACAAGGGTGCCCACTTTCACCATTACTATTCAACATAGTTTTGGAAGTTTTGGCCACAGCAATCAGAGCAGAAAAAGAAATAAAAGGAATCCAAATTGGAAAAGAAGAAGTAAAACTCTCACTATTTGCAGATGACATGATCCTCTACATAGAAAACCCTAAAGACTCCTCCAGAAAATTACTAGAACTAATCAATAAATATAGTAAAGTTGCAGGATATAAAATCAACACACAGAAATCCCTTGCATTCCTATACACTAATAATGAGAAAACAGAAAGAGAAATTAAGGAAACAATTCCATTCACCATTGCAATGGAAAGAATAAAATACTTAGGAATATATCTAACTAAAGAAACTAAAGACCTATATATAGAAAACTATAAAACACTGGTGAAAGAAATCAAAGAGGACACTAATAGATGGAGAAATATACCATGTTCATGGATTGGAAGAATCAATATAGTGAAAATGAGTATACTACCCAAAGCAATTTATAGATCCAATGCAATCCCTATCAAGCTACCAATGGTATTCTTCACAGAGCTAAAACAAATAATTTCACAGTTTGTATGGAAATACAAAAAACCTCAAATAGCCAAAGCTATCTTGAGAAAGAAGAATGGAACTGGAGGAATCAACCTACCTGACTTCAGGCTCTACTACAAAGCCACAGTTATCAAGACAGTATGGTACTGGCACAAAGACAGAAATATTGATCAATGGAACAAAATAGAAAGCCCAGAGATAAATCCACGCACATATGGACACCTTATCTTTGACAAAGGAGGCAAGAATATACAATGGATTAAAGACAATCTCTTTAACAAGTGGTGCTGGGAAATCTGGTCAACCACTTGTAAAAGAATGAAACTAGAACACTTTCTAACACCATACACAAAAATAAACTCAAAATGGATTAAAGATCTCAACGTAAGACCAGAAACTATAAAACTCCTAGAGGAGAACATAGGCAAAACACTCTCTGACATACATCACAGCAGGATCCTCTATGACCCACCTCCCAGAATATTGGAAATAAAAGCAAAAATAAACAAATGGGACCTAATTAAACTTAAAAGCTTCTGCACAACAAAGGAAACTATTAGCAAGGTGAAAAGGCAGCCTTCAGAATGGGAGAAAATAATAGCAAATGAAGCAACTGACAAACAACTCATCTCAAAAATATACAAGCAACTCCTACAGCTCAACTCCAGAAAAATAAATGACCCAATCAAAAAATGGGCCAAAGATCTAAATAGACATTTCTCCAAAGAAGACATACAGATGGCTAACAAACACATGAAAAGATGCTCAACATCACTCATTATCAGAGAAATGCAAATCAAAACCACTATGAGGTACCATTTCACGCCAGTCAGAATGGCTGCGATCCAAGTCTATAAGCAATAAATGCTGGAGAGGGTGTGGAGAAAAGGGAACTCTCTTACACTGTTGGTGGGAATGCAAACTAGTACAGCCACTATGGAGAACAGTGTGGAGATTCCTTAAAAAACTGGAAATAGAACTGCCTTATGATCCAGCAATCCCACTGCTGGGCATACACACTGAGGAAACCAGAAGGGAAAGAGACACGTGTACCCCAATGTTCATCGCAGCACTGTTTATAATAGCCAGGACATGGAAGCAACCTAGATGCCCATCAGCAGATGAATGGATAAGGAAGCTGTGGTACATATACACAATGGAGTATTACTCAGCCATTAAAAAGAATACATTTGAATCAGTTCTAATGAGATGGATGAAACTGGAACCTATTATACAGAGTGAAGTAAGCCAGAAAGAAAAACACCAATACAGTATACTAACGCATATATATGGAATTTAGAAAGATGGTAACAATAACCCAGTGTACGAGACAGTAAAAGAGACACTGATGTATAGATCAGTCTTATGGACTCTGTGGGAGAGGGAGAGGGTGGGGAGATTTGGGAGAATGGCATTTAAACATGTATATCATGTATGAAATGAGTCGCCAGTCCAGGTTCGATGCACGATACTGGATGCTTGGGGCTGGTGCACTGGGACGACCCTTAGGGAGGGTATGGGGAGGGAGGAAGGAGGAGGGTTCAGGATGGGGAACACAGGTATACCTGTGGCAGATTCATTTCTATATTTGGCAAAACAAATACAATATTGTTAAGTTTAAAAACAAAATAAAAATTAAAAAAAAAATGAAGATCATGGCATCCCGTCCCATCACTTCATGGCAAATGGATGGGGAAACAATGGAAACAGTGACAGATTTTATTTTCTTGGGCTATAAATTCTCTGCAGATGGTGACTGCAGCCATGAAATTAAGACATTTGCTCCTTGGAAGAAAAGCTATGACCAACCTAGACAGCATATTAAAAAGCAGAGACATTACTTTGCCAACAAAGATCCATCTAGTCAAAGCCATATTTTTTTCAATAGTCATGTATGGATGTGAGAGTTGGACTATAAAGAAAACTGAGCACCAAAGAATTGATGCTTTTGAACTGTGGTATTGGAGAAAACTCTTGAGAGTCCCTTGGACTGCAAGGAGATCAAGCCAGTCAATCCTAAAAGAAATAAGTCCATGACTATTTAAGTTACCTCTTGGAAAAGCGACTCATCTTTCTACTGAAAGGCCTGGGAACCATGAGTGAGTGAGTAGCACCAAGTACCCACACTACCCAGAGTTTGGTCTCTAAATATTTTTTTTTTTTTTAAGTTTAGCTAGTTTTAGTGCAAGTAACATATAAGCCTGAGGAATCCTATTACAGTTGAAGGCAAAACATCATCAAACACTGCTGCAGATCACTGTGACCCCATGGACTTCAGCACACCAGGCTCCTCTGGCCATGGGGTTCTCCAGGCAAGAATACTGGAGAGGGTTGCCATGCCTTCCCCAGGGGATCTTCCTGACCCAGGGATGGAACCCTTGTCTCATATCTCCTGGGCTGGCAGGTTCTTTACCACTAGTGCCACCTGGGAAGCCCTGAGATATGCTAACTAAACTACTTGAAAAGGGAGTTTTATGATGTCTAGCATTTGCGTCAAAGAAGCAATAGAAGAAGGTTGTGGGAAGAAGGTAGCCAAAGAAGGTAGTGGGAAGTGGATGGGGGGCCCTGATTTGACAGCTGCTAACACTGAAGGAGACTGATATACATCTGTGTACACTTGATACTTTCAAAATTTTCCAATTAAAAAACTAAATTTTCTAGTGATGAACTATCCTTCTCCTCTATAATAAACCCATTGAGGTAAGGACCATCTAGTACAAGGTAAAAGAGCTCTGGGGTATAAAGGACAGCATGGTCGCAATAATTAGCAAAACTGTATCTGTACGTGAGAGCTGCTAGGACAGTAGATTGCAAATGTCCTCAACTACAGAAAATAGTTGTGTGCAGTAGCAAAGTGTTAATAACCTTATGTGGTAATCATTTCACTCTCTCTGTATATGTATCAAATCATCATGTTACATCTTAATCTGATACAATGTTACATTTCAATAATGTCTCAAAGCTGAAGAAGAAGATGGAAATTATTTTTTCCCATGGTAGTTAGTACATATTAAGCTCTTCTGCTGCTGGGAGATATTTAATATTTATTTCCCTTCAAAGTGTACAATTCAGTGGGTTTGGTATAGTCATGAGTTTATGTACCTATCACCAATATCTGATTACATAAGATGTGTGTTACCCCCAGAGAAAATGGTACCCTTAGCTAAGGACCTAACAGAAGCAGAAGAGATTAAGAGATACCCTTAGCAGCCATTCTTTATCCCCATTCCAGTTAATATCTCTTTGAATTCCTTAATAGTAAACTTGATTTGAATTGCCCTTAAAATTGTTTCTAGGAGCTTTTTCAATTTTATATAAATTTTCAAATGTATTGGCATTAAGTGTCTGCTTCTGATAATGCCAATTGCTGAAGCCCCCGTTCACTTACTTCTGTTGACTGTTTATTGTTACTGCGATCTTCATTCACGTTTCCTTATCTCCTCCTCCTGTTGGTCATCGGTGTTGACTGCACGCATAACACTATATTTGGAAAGTGTGTTTACAGAAATAATCTAATGCCTAGGCTGATACTATCTGTCTCCAGAGAGGATGCTCATTTGCTTCCGTTTGCACCTGGAGGCACTGGCACTCCAGGGACATTTAGGCCAGTTTTCATAGTGGAGATCACGTGAGGCCAAGCGCGTTCCCTGGTGAGAAACTGTCTGCTTCAGGTTTATTCTGTTACTGTGTGGCTCTTCAAGCAACTAACATTCGGCAAGCCTTAGCTTCACATTGCTATCCCCATAGTGCCACAAAGCTGTCAACTTCCTGCCAAATTGGAAAATGCAGAGGAAAGGTGGGCCGAGTACAGAGCACACACTCTGCACTGCTGTCCATTCCCAGACCCTGCCTATCTCACGTGATTTCCCTCGCTGCAGGAGTGCATGTTCTCATAATTAGTCAGCTGTGAACGCACATTTGTGTGTGTGTGTGTGTGTGATGCAGAGGAATAGCAGCAGTAGAAGGGCTTGGAATAAATATTGCTCATAATTTTATACCAATTTTTTGTTTTTTATCTTTTCTTTTTTAACACTTCAGTGTTGTTGACCCTCTCTATTGTCTTGACTTTCCATTTTATTTAACATTTTCATAACTTCTTTCTTTACATTGCATCTTTCTTGGCATTCAAATTAATTTTCAGTCTTGCATTTTCCCCTAGTAAATGTATTAAAAAGGCTATACATAGTCTGTCTCCTACAAATTTTTGTATTTAATAATTTCTCTATTTCAATATTGTACACATTCGTATACATTTCCATTGTGTTTTCTTCTTTGAAAGATTAATTACTTAGAAGACAATTTCAATTTCCAAATGTCTTCATTCCAAATAGAGGGGTGTTTCATGACTTTCTTTTGTTGTTGTTAAATGTGCTAACTTAATTGTGCTGTAGACAGAGAACATATAGCCTATGTGATACCAATGCTGTTTTCATGAACTCAATTCTAAAGAAAGATTATTTCTCCACAAGCCCTGCCCAGCACCTTATACAATCTATTCTGCACAACTTGTGTCTCTGTAAATCAAATTCACTCATACAGGATAAATTAATAGACTACTTTGGAACAGAAGGAAAGTCGTATTTGTTCATGCATAGTGTATCCCAGGCAAGAGCAGACAGAACGATGGTAGAATTACGACCTCTGTTTGGAAGTGGGAGGGTCTTCAGTGTCACTGCTCGATTGGCAGGAGAAGCACTGCAGCATCTCCCTTGAGATGCGGGGAGCCAGCTCCATCTGAGCAACAAGATCTCAAGACTCAGCCCAGAGAGAGTGGCCTGGCTCACCCCCATCTCAGCACTGACTCCACTGCCGGCCCTCTGCAGTCACTCTGCCCCAAGCACACATGGCACCTGGGCAAATAGCTCCTCTTCAAACCAAGACCATAAAACAGCATAATTAAGGGATTCCATCTGTCCCATTCCTGCCCCCAGCAGCCAGGGTCCAGATAAAGTTGAGACATCATTTCCACTCTATTGTTCTGGCACATGTTCAGTCACCACTGTGACAGCATCTGCTCGCACGCATACATCTGCACGAGCAGTCCAAATGATCCCCTCGAGTCCCAATCACTCCTTTTTGTTTTGTGTTCTTGTTGCTACAAAACGATGTAGTTTTGTACTGTCCTCCCTAACTTGCCTTTGCTCAGAAGACATGCTGTTTTTCCTATATACTTTTGAAGACTGATATGATTTTCAAGTAATATATAATAATGTTTTAGAAAATAAATATCTCTTTGTCCTTTAGTTTTACTTTACAATTTGAGTGGTTCAAATCTTTCATACACTTACTATCAGTTTTTAAGACAAGTGTAAAAAAATCTCCCCAAAGATCTGTAGCTATGGCAATTTCCTCTTGCAGGTCTTATACTTTTGGCTTCACATATTTTGGGTTTTTGGTTTTTTTTTTCCCAGTGAAACTTTATCATTTCACTTGTGAATTCTTTTTTTTTTTTTAGTTGGAGTATAGTTGTTCTACGCTGCTGTGTCAATGAGTCAGCCATATTTATACGTACAGTCCTACTTTTTTGGATTTCCTACCCATTTATGTTGCTACAAAGCACTGAGTAGAGCTCCCTGTGCTATACAGTAGATTCTCATTAGTTATTCTACTTTATACACAGTATCAATAGTGCATAGATGTCAACACCAATCTCCCAATTTATCCCACCCTCCCTGCCCCCATTGGTATCAATATTTGTTCTCTACATCTGTGTCTTTATTTCTGCTTTACAAATAAGATCTATATCATATTTCTAGGCTCCACATAATATATGTTACTATACAATATTTGCTTTTCTCTTTCTGACTTACTTCACTCTATATGATAGGCTCTAGGTCCATCCATGACTCTGCAAATGACCCAATTTCATTTATTTTTATGGGTAATATTCCACTGTATATATGTATCACATCTTCTTTATCCATTTCTCTGTTGATGAACATTTAGGTTGCTTCCATGTCCTGGCTATTTACATATTTTAAATTTATGCTACTAGGTTCTTAAAAATTTAGAAGTGTTCGCTTCTCCTGCTGAATTGAACTTTTCCTGTTTCATGTCTAGAGAGGCTTCTGTTCAGAAGTTCTATTTTGTCTTACATTGGTGAAATTATACTAGTCTTCTCCTGTATTATCTGCTTTTCATAATCTGGCTATTTCGTCTGGAAGCTTTGCCACTTCAGTCCTGGGGCTGGTGCTCCTTGCACTTGCCCTTTACAGCTTGTAACCTCAGGTTTTATGTGATTTTGAGGATTGTGAGATTATAATCAACGGCATTTAGTGTATGGGACTTTTCAGGCTTTGATTTAAGGAGGAATCTCATTATCTATGCTGTCAGGCTCCTGGGAGGGGTCATCAACTGGGACCTTCTTAATCAAATTCCAGGCTTATGCCTTTGGAGTTCCATAGCAGTGAAGATAATGCTAGTGTAAAGTGTAGATTGCAGCCAGACTGTCGTTGGAAACTCCTCGCTAATGCTACTGCTCCTTCCTCCACATAAAGCAGGTGTGTCTACCCTCTGTCTTAGCCATTGACTGATCTCAGCCTTACATTACCAGCCCTTTCCTTGAGAAAAGCATCTTTTAGAGCCTGTTTTGTGGAGATTCTCATGATTTTCCACCTTGTGTGGAGTGGAAGCTTTTCCTCCTTCCTTTGTCATGAACCCCATTAAGATGGAGGGAATAAGGTCATGCAGGATCAAGGCTTTTGCTGATAAAGATCTGTATAGTCAAGGCTATGGTTTTTCCATGTAGTCATGTATGGATGCGAGAGCTGCACCATAAAGAAAGCTGAGCACTGAAGAACTGATGCTTTCAAACTGTGGTGCTGGAGATGACTCTTGAGAGGACCCTGGACAGCAAGGAGATTAAACCAGTCTAAAGGAAATCAACCCTGAATATTCATTGGAAGGACTGATGCTGAAGCTGAAGCTCCAATACTTTGGCCATCTGATGCAAAGAGCTGACTCATTAGAAAAGACCCTGATGCTGTGAAAGACTGAAGGCAGGAGGAGAAGGGGATGAATGAGGATGAGAGGTTGGATGTCATCACTGATCCAGTGGACATGAATCTGAGAAAACTCTGGGAGACATTGAAGGACAGGGAAGCCTGGTGTGTTGCAGTCCATGGGGTTGCAAAGAGTCAGACCCAACTTAGTGACTGAACAAGGATCAGAATATTCTCAGAGCAGCCAGGCTTGGTGCTTCATTACGTTTCCAATCTGTTGTTTTTGTCTCTGAGGATTTCTGCCATTTTCTCACCAACTCAACTCCACACATAGAGAGCATATTTGTATTTCATTTTCAATATCATGTATTACGAAGGTTATTTAGATAGTTTGCCACATTGCTGGAATATGAATTCTGACTGTGGTTATCTCTGTTTTATTCTCCGTGCTCCTATATCTTAAAATGTCTTTATAACTAAAACATACTATTATGATAAGAAAGTATTAAGCATAATGACATTTGCTTAATTGAGACATTCTCAGTAATTCCCTCTACTGGATAGACAGCATAGTAACTATGTAATCAGTGTAGTTCATATGTTTTTATACCTTTGTAGATGAATAAGTTCTTATTTCTTAATAATATATAACCTAAGTAATTCAGTTCAGTTGCTCAGTTGTGTCCGACTCTTTGCAACCCCATGAATCACAGCACGCCAGGCCTCCCTGTCCATCACCAACTCCCAGAGTTCACTCAGACTCACGTCCATCGAGTCAATGATGCCATCCAGCCATCTCATCCTCTGTCGTCCCCTTCTCCTCCTGCCCCCAATCCCTCCCAGCATCAGAGTCTTTTCCAATGAGTAGTTACAAGCATTAAATAAATATTAATATGTGGCAACCAGTAATAAATATTCTTATATACTGGCATCTAATGTAGTCAAATATGAATGAATTCTTTTCCCTGTGAACTTAAAAAAATGTTTTTTTTCTTAAATATCTAGGCTGGTTGAAGGGTGTTTAGAAGCCAAGCACAGCATGCAATACTATACATTCTTCCATGCCTTTAATCCTGTCATTTCCTACAAGCTTCCTTAAACACTTTATATGTCATAGGGATTGCTAGTAAGGATGCTTTTCCTATGGTTCAACAGAAAACACTGTTATCATTTTATAAAACAGCTTTTGTGTTAGGAGTTCAAATTTTAGCTATTATGAAGAAAAAAGAAAATCCAAAAACTCAAAAACCATTAGTTCATGATGAAATAATATCTCAGAAGTTGATTCACCAATGAAGCTCTCCTGTCTCAAAGTGTGAGGAGATGTCGTATTTCTGCTGTTTGATTTTATTCCTGGAGAAGAATTAATAACAGTGAAGTTAAGAAGAGGAATCCAAATCCCCATGCCAAGCTGCTGCTGCCTCTGCTCTCCGAGGCTCAGAATGAATTCACTCCTGTCTCCCCTCACCTCCAGATATTCTTGCTGTTCCTCAGCTTGCTGGTGTGGGACAGTACAGAGCCTGAACTCTGAACAATTCTGCATCACTTCCCTTCACCATCAGGGTCTTCTGGAAGCCAGGTAACCCTCCTTAGCCTCAGAATGTATAGAGTTGTCATAATAAGAATATTTTTACTAAATGTGAAAACAGTGCTTTGTAGAATATAAAAAGACATTTAATGCAGTCAGTTTTAATACCACAAGTCTTCCCTAGATACTAGAATTAAATCATAAATAGTGAGTATTAGCTTTGTATGCGTTCACTCAACTTTTTCTATCAAATCTACTACTGGTCCCTTTTCATTATGTGAAATGAGATAAGACATTACTACAGAATCACCAGCTCTTATGAAGGTGCTGAATAGCAATACAAATGGGCAACTGGATTTTATTGCCAAGATGAGTACTGGTTTAAAAACTGAATCTGACAATAATAGATGTAAAATTCCTCAGCTGTCTGAACTATCTTCCTAGCAGCTAATCAGAAAGTATTGCTCTACTGATACAATTCTCATCTTAGGCTAGTATGAACTTTATTTGACTTTGCTGCTGCTACTGCTGCTAAGTCGTTTCAGTCGTGTCCGACTCTGTGCGACCCCATAGACAGCAGCCCACCAGGCTCCTCTGTCCCTGGGATTCTCCAGGGAAGAATACTGGAGTGGGTTGCCATTTCCTTCTCCAGTGCATGAAAGTGAAAAGTGAAAGTGAAGTCGCTCAGTCGTGCCCGACTCTTAGCGACCCCATGGACTGCAGCCTACCAGGCTCCTCCATCCATGGGATTTTCCAGGCAAGAGTTCTGGAGTGGGGTGCCATTGCCTTATTATTTTACATCAGCAATATGAAATGAGTTACAATATGTATCATTATACTAATACTGCTTAATTTAGTAACATTTAAATATGTACACATTCACACCATAATGAAATTTTACTTTTATTAAATTAGTATCTCCAGGCCAAGTTGAATCACAGGTGTTGACAAATTTATTCCATGAATGTTTAATACTAACAAGTTTTAAAAATCTTTCAGGTGTTTATCCCTGAGCTGTTCCTCCCCAAACTTAACAAATAAGTCTCGTATTTCTGTTACATACTCACAGGAGGGTATCTGGTGGGTTGACCAATCTCTGTCCCAGCAAACCTTGTAATGTGCGTGTGTGTGAAGTCACTTAGTTGTGTCTGACTCTTTGCAACCCTATGGACTGCAGCCCGTCAGGCTCCTCTGTCCATGGGATTCTCCAGACAAGAATTTTGGAGCAGGTTGCCGTGCCCTCCTCCAGGGGATCTTCCCAACCCAGGCAACAAACCCACATCTCTTACATCTCCTGCATTGGCAAGTGGGTTCTTTACCATCTGGGAAGCCTGATGAAAGGATGAGAAAGAATAATGTCCAACCAGTCAGAGAAGCTGTCCATAGAGCAGCTAGTGGGATGACAAAGATCCACTAACCTGTCAGCAAGAGTGGGACACTTTTCAGGAGGGAAGACACACCTGAGTCATTCTGAATGAGGTAGAAGAAATCACCTGACTTTCTACTCTTAAAAAATCTTTAATTTCTCAATAAATATTAATCAATGAATATGCCAATATATTTTTACCATAAATAAGCTATTCTAATTAAAACTGATAACTAATTTACCTTTGAAAGTAAACTGGACATTACTCTTAAGAACATCTTTGTGTTAGTTCTTATCACTCTCTGGCAAACACTAAAGGAACTATCACCCAAGAGGATATAATTAAACTTCCATCTCCTCCTGGACATTCTGCACAGCATTTGAATACCACTGGGTTCTGTGTCTCAGAAGATGAGCTTGCCCACCAGCTCTCTTGAGTGGAGAAGGCTTACACTAGACCAGTTATTTAGGCTACAATTATTTATCTGGATTAACAATGCTTATCAAATCAGTTTTAAAAACAAATCTATACTTGATCTTCTATTTTATGAATCTCAGAGATTGTTATCTTGGTCACTTTGAAAATCAATTATAAAATTTTAGGATATTAGCACAAACTTTGCCAATCATGGATGACACATTCAAACAGGAACATAGTCATAGCAATCCTAATCCTTATTTAAACAGTACGATATGATAATGAATTGCCATTTTTAGGTAAAAGTTTTTGTTCTTATTGATCATTTCATAACATGACTCACATCTACTTATCTTGCTCTAAAGTGTCAATATAGATAAAAATGAAAAATAATCAGCACCGTTCAGACTGTGATGTGTTATATAATGCCCTATATATGGTTTGAACATGGAGTTCAAGGTCAGGAGGGGTGGCCGTGAGGAGATACCGCCATCCAAAGAAAGAGAAACCCAGGTAAGACGGTAGGTGTTGTGAGAGGGCATCAGAGGGCAGACGCACCGAAACCATAATCACAGAAAACTAGCCAATCTGATCACATGGACCACAGCCTTGTCTAACTCAATGAAACTAAGCCGTGCTGTGTGGGGCCACCCAACATGGGCGGGTCATGGTGGAGAGGTCTGACAGAATGTGGTCCACTGGAGAAGGGAATAGCAAACAATTACAGTATTCTTGCCTTGAGAATCCCATGAACTGTATGAAAGGGCAAAATGATAGGATACTGAAAGAGGAATTCCCCAGGTCAGTAGGTGCCCAATATGCTACTGGAGATCAGTGGAGAAATAACTCCAGAAAGAATGAAGGGATGGAGCCAAAGCAAAAACAACACCCAGTTGTGGATGTGACTGGTGATAGAAGCAAGGTCCGATGTTGTAAACAGCAATATTGCATAGGAACCTGGAATGTTAGGTCCATGAATCAAGACAAACTGGAAGTGGTCAAACTGGAGATGGCAAGAATGAATGTCTACATTCTAGGAATCAGCGAACTAAAGTGGACTGCGATGGGTGAATTTAACTCAGCTGACCATTATATCTACTACTGCAGGCAGGAATCCCTTAGAAGAAATGGAGTAGCCATCATGGTCAACAAGAGAGTCCTAAATGCAGTACTTGGATGCAATTTCAAAAACGACAGAATGATCTCTGTTCATTTCCAAAGCAAACCATTCAATATTACAGTAACCCAAGTCTAATCCCTGACCAGTAATGCTGAAGAAACTGAAGTTGAACGGTTCTATGAAGACCTACAAGGCATTTTAGAACTAACACCCAAAAAAGATGTCCTTCTCATTATAGGGGGCTGGAATGCAAAAGTAGGAAGTCAAGAAACACCTGGAGTAACAGGCAAATTTGGCCTTGGAATATGGAATGAAGCAAGGCAAAGGCTAATAGACTTTTGCCAAGAGAATGCACTGGTCATAGCAAACACCCTCTTCCAACAACACAAGAGAAGGCTCTACACATGGACATCACAAGATGGTCAAGGCTGAAATCAGATTGATTATATTCTCTGCAGCAAAAGATGGAGAAACTCTATACAGTTGGCAAAAACAAGAGCAAGAGCTGACTGTGGCTCAGATCATGAACTCCTTATTGCCATATTCAGACTTAAATTGAAGAAAGTAGGGAAAACTATTAGACCATTCAGGTATGACCTAAATCAAATCCCTTATGATTATACAGTGGAAGTGAGAAATAGATTTAAGGGCCTAGATCTGATAGACAGAGTGCCTGATGAACTATGGACGGAGGTTCATGACATTGAACAGGAGACAGGGATCAAGACCATTCCCAAGAAAAAGAAATGCAAAAAAGCAAAATGGCTGTCTGAGGAGGGCTTGCAAATAGCTGTGAAAAGAAAAGAAGTGAAAAGCAAAGGAGAAAAGGAAAGATATAAACATCTGAATGCAGAGTTCCAAAGAATAGCAAGGAGAGTTAAGAAAGCCTTCCTCAGCAATCATTGAAAAGAAATAGAGGAAAACAACAGAATGGAAAAGACTAGGGATCTCTTCAAGAACATTAGAGATACCAAGGGAACATTTCATGCAAAGATGGGCTCAATAAAGGAGAGAAATGGTATGGACCTAACAGAAGCAGAAGATATCAAGAAGAGGTGGCAAGAATACACAGAAGAACTGTATAAAAAAGATCTTCATGACCCAGATAATCATGATGGTGTGATCACTCGTCAAAGCTAGACATCCTTAAATGTGAAGTCAAGTGGGCCTTAGAAAGCATCACTATGAACAAAGCTACTGGAGGTGATGGAATCCCAGTTGTGCTATTTCAAATCCTGCACTCAGAACGCCAGCAAATTTGGAAAACTCAGCAGAGGCCACAGGACTGGAAAAGGTCAGTTTTCATTCCAATCCCAAAGAAAGGCAATGCCAAATAATGCTCAAACTACTGTACAATTGCACTCATCTCACATGCTAGTAAAATAATGCTCAAAATTCTCTAAGCCAGGCTTCAGCAATACGTGAACCATGAACTTCCAGATGTTCAAGCTAGTTTCAGAAAGGCAGAGGAACCAGAGATCAAATTGCCAACATCCGCTGGATCATGGAAAAAGCAAGAGAGTTCCAGAAAAACATCCATTTCTGCTTTGTTGACTATGCCAAAGCCTTTGACTGTGTGGATCACAATAAACTGTGGGAAATTCTGAAAGAGATGGGAATACCAAGACCACCTGACCTGCCTCTTGAGAAACCTACATGCAGGTCAGGAAGCAACAGTTAGAACTGGACATGGAACAACAGACTGGTTCCAAATAGGAAAAGGAGTATGTCAAAGCTGTATATTGTCACCCTGTTTATTTAACTTCTATGCAGAGTACATCATGAGAAATGCTGGACTGGAAGAAGCACAAGCTGGAATGAAGATTGTTGGGGGAAATATCAATAACCTCAGATATGCAGATGACACCACCCTTATGGCAGAAAGTGAAGAGGAACTAAAAAGCCTCTTGTTGAAAGTGAAAGAGGAGAGTGAAAAATTGGCTGAAAGCTCAACATTCAGAAAACTAAGATCATGAGATCCGGTCCCATCACTTCATGGCAAATAGATGGGGAAACAATGGAAACAGTGTCAGACTTTATTTTTTTGAGCTCCAAAATCACTGAAGATGGTGACTGCAGCCATGAAATTAAAAGACGCTTACTCCTTGGAAGGAAAGTTATGACCAACCTAGATAGCATATTCAAAAGCAGAGACATTACTTTGCCAACAAAGTTCGTCTAGTCAAGGCTATGGTTTTTCCAGTGGTCATGTATGGATGTGAGAGTTGGACTGCGAAGAAAGCTGAGTGCCAAAGAATTGATGCTTTTGAACTGTGGTGTTGGAGAAGACTCTTGAGAGTCCCTTGGACTGCAAGGTGATCCAAGCAGTCCATTCTAAAGGAGATCAATCCTGGGTGTTTATTGGAAGGACTGATGCTGAAGCTAAAGCTCCAGGACTTTAGCTACCTCATGAGAAGAGTTGACTCATTGGAAAAGACTCTGATGCTGGGAGGGATTGGGGGCAAGAGGAGAAGGGGACGACAGAGGATGAGATGGCTGGATGGCATCACTGACGTGATGGACATGAGTCTGGGTGAACTCCGGGAGTTGGTGATGGACAGGGAGGCCTGGTGTGCTGCAATTTATGGGGTTGCAAAGAGTCAGACACAACTGAGTGACTGAACTGAACTGATATATGGCTTATTGTTATTTATTTATAGTGGCAAATTAAAGCATATAGAGAAAAGGGAAAAAAATTCTCTCTTTGCCTTTTTCCACATTCAGCTGGTGGTCAGATCAGATCAGATCAGATCAGTTGCTCAGTCATATCCGACCCTTTGCAACCCCATGAATCGCAGCACACCAGGCCTCCCTGTCCATCACCAACTCCTGGAGCTCACTGAGACTCACGTCCACTGAGTCCGTGATGCCACCCAGCCATCAAATGCTCTGTCATCCCCTTCTCCTCTTGCCCCCAATCCCTCCCAGCATCAGAGTCTTTTCCAATGAGTCAACTCTTTGCATGAGGTGGCTAAAGTACTGGAGTTTCAGCTTTAGCATCATTCCTTCCAAAGAAATCCCAGGGCTGATCTCCTTCAGAACCGACTGGTTGAATCACCTTGCAGTCCAAGGGACTCTCAAGAGTCTTCTCCAACACCACAGTTCAAAAGCATCAATTCTTTGGCACTCAGCCTTCTTCACAGTCCAACTTGCACATCCATACATGACCACAGGAAAAACCATAGCCTTGACTAGACGAACCTTTGTTGGCAAAGTAATGTCTCTGCTTTTGAATATGCTATCTAGGTTGGTCATAACTTTCCTTCTAAGGAGTAAGCGTCTTTTAATTTCATGGCTGCAGTCACCATCTGCAGTGATTTTGGAGCCCAGAAAAATACAGTCTGACACTGTTTCCACTGTTTCCCCATCTATTTCCCATGAAGTGATGGGACTAGATGCCATGATCTTTGTTTTCTGAATGATGAGCTTTAAGCCAACTTTTTCACTCTCCACTTTCACTTTCATCAAGAGGCTTTTGAGTTCCTCTTCACTTTCTGCCATAAGGGTGGTGTCATCTGCATATCTGAGGTTATTGATATTTCTCCCGGCAATCTGGATTTCAGCTTGTGTTTCTTCCAGTTCAGCATTTCTCATGATGTACTCTGCATAGAAGTTAAATAAGCAGGTTGACAATATACAGTCTTGACGTACTCCTTTTTCTATTTGGAACCAGTCTGTTGTTCCATGTCCAGTTCTAACTGTTGCTTCCTGACCCGCATATAAATTTCTCAAGAGGCAGATCAGATGGTCTGGTATTCCCATCTGTTTCAGAATTTTCCACAGTTTATTGTGATCCACACAGTCAAAGGCTTTGACATAGTCAATAAAGCAGAAATAGATATTTTTCTGGAACTGTCTTGCTTTTTCCATGATCCAGCAGATGTTGGCAATTTGACCTCTAGTTCCTCTGCCTTTTCTAAAACCAGCTTGAACATCAGGAAGTTCACGGTTCACATATTCCTGAAGCCTGGCTTGGAGAATTTTGAGCATTACTTTACTAGCATGTGAGATGAGTACAATTGTGCAATAGTTTGAGCATTCTTTGGCATTGCCTTTCTTTGGGCTTGGAATGAAAACTGACTTTTCCAGTCCTGTGGCCACTGCTGAGTTTTCCAAATTTGCTGGCATATTGAGTTCAGCACTTTCACAGCATCATCTTTCAAGATTTGTAGTAGCTCAACTGGAATTCTATCACCTCCACTAGCTTTGTTTCTAGTGATGCTTTCTAAGGCCCACTTGACTTCACATTCCAGGATGTCTGGCTCTAGGTCAGTGATCACACCATCATGATTATCTGGGTTGTGAAGATCTTTTTTATACAGTTCTTCTGTGTATTCTTGCCATGTCTTCTTAATATCTTCTGCTTCTGTTAGGTCCATACCATTTCTGTCCTTTATCGAGCCCATCTTTGCATGAAATGTTCCTTTGGTATCTCTGATTTTCTTGAAAAGATCCCTAGTCTTTCCTATTCTCTTGTTTTCCTCTACTTCTTTGCATTTATTGCTGAAGAAGACTTTCTTATCTCTTCTTGCTATTCTTTGGAACTCTGCATTCAGATGTTTATATCTTTCCTTTTCTCCTTTGCTTTTTGCTTCTCTTCTTTTCACAGCTATTTGTAAGCCCTCCCCAGACAGCCATTTTGCTTTTTTGCATTTCTTTTCCATGGGGATGGTCTTGATCCCTGTCTCCTGTACAATGTCACGAACCTCATTCCATAGTTCATCAGGCACTCTATCTATCAGATCTAGGCCCTTAAATCTATTTCTCACTTCCACTGTATAATCATAAGGGATTTGATTTAGGTCATACCTGAATGGTCTAGTGGTTTTCCCTACTTTTTTCAATTTGGTATCAACTATTAAAATGTTTTCCCTTTTGGTATGTATATAAACATAGCTTGATATCTCACAGAAACATTGAAGTATCTTACAGTAAGGCCCGTTCATTATAACAAAACATTAAAATGTCAACACATTTGTAACATGAAAATATTTGAGAAGTATTAATACATAAAAGGATAAATTTTTGAAAATATATTTAGCTAAATATAGCCCAATGTATTTGTCAAGTTATGTATCTAACAGTATGGTCGTTAAGCAAAAAAAGTGATACAATTTTTAATTTTATATAAAAATTACACTTCAAATATCCTGCATTATATAATTCTAATTATATGTCCTGAAGAATATAATTCTCCAAAATTCTAGGCTGATTATTGTTTTTCTCTTTTGATGTGCATGCGTTGTGTCTTAGTTGAGATAAGCCTGGTTGATCCTGCCTTGAAAGAAAGATGCCACGGAAGTGGCCGCCAGCAGGTGGAGCAGGTGGAGCTGTCTGGCAGGCGGGCTTCAGACAGTGTCGGAGAAGATTCAGACAACTGCACTCTGATTGCTGGAATGGGAGACAGACCAAACGCAGGTTGGGTTCTGCTGTCTGTTTTCCCTCCAGCATCATGGTCACTGGAAGCACCACAGGTGAATCGGATAGGGTCTCCTGTGACATGCAGGTAGCTGCGGGTCGGGCAGTGACATCCCCTCACTCCTGGGGTATCCCCTTCCTACTCTTCTCAGCTTTGTCAGGAAACCACCTCACTTCTTGTTTGTCAACGCCACAATTATCTACCTGCTTTGTGCTTCTCATTTTATATTCTAAGTGCCAAAGACTGAAGGTGGACAAATGAAAAAGCTCCCCTGGCTCCAAATCAAACTGTTATTCAGTTCAGTGGCTCAGCCGGGTCCGACTCTGTGCCCAGCATGCCAGGCTTCCCTGTCTGTCACCAACACTCAGAGCTCGCTCAAACTCATGTCCATTGAGTCGGTGATGCCATCCAACCATCTCATTCTTGGTTGTCCCTTTCTCCTCCTGCCTTCAATCTTTCCCAGTATCAAGGTCTTTTCAAATGAGTCAACTCTTCGCATCAGGTGGCCAAAGTATTGGAGTTTCAGTGTCAGTCCTTCCAATGAATATTCAGGACTGATTTCCTTTAGGATTGACTGGTTGGATCTCCTTGCAGTCCAAGGGACTTTCAAGAGTCTTCTCCAACACCACAGTTCAAAAGCATCAGCTGTTTGGCACTCAGCTTTCTTTATGATCCAACTCTCATATCCATACATGACTACTGGAAAAGCCATAACTTTGACTATATGCACTTTGGTTGCCAAAGTAGTGTCTCTGCTTTTTAATGTAATGTCTAGGTTTGTCATAGCTTTTCTTCCAAGGAGCAAGTGTCTTTCAATTACATGGCTGCAGTCACCATCTGCAGTGATTTTGGAGCCCAAGAAAATAACTTCTCTTGCTGTTTCCATTGTTTCCCCATCTATTTGCCATGAAGTGATGGGACTAGATGCCATGACCTTAGTTTTCTGAATGTTGAGTTTTCAGTCAGCTTTTTCACTCTCCTCTTTCACTTTCATGAAGAGGCTCTTTCATGCCTCTTCATTTTCTGCCGTAAGGGTGGTGTCACCTGCATATCTGAGGTTATTGACATTTTAGAGACACAGATTAATAGTCAACCAGGTCAGGCTGATGTCACTGCACAATAACTCTGAGGAGCTCCTCGGGAGCAGAAAGCTGCACAGAAGACGCACTCCTGACCGCAGTCTTCCTGGTCCACAAAACGCAAAACTCGCACACCCCTCCCTTCCAAACAACCCAGTTCAAGGGATTTCAGATTTTCTGGTCTAAGTGAAAATATAGAAAAGGTAAAATCTGAGTTTTTCTAATGCTGTAACTGAAAATTAAATCCTATTTCATGCTTCCCAAAGTTCAATGGCAAAACACTTGAGATTATTTTCAGATCAACTCATAAATATTTATACTGATGCCAAAACTCATTCCTGGAATTCCCCCCAGAAAGTGGTATGTGGTGTGCCCCGGCCTACATAATTTATCAGTGATTCCATCTATACTCCTTCCATCTCCTTTGGGTTTGTTTTGCCGCTCAATATTCAGTCATAAGAATATAATTTGGTAAAACAGGCCCATTTGAAAGAAATGCCTATACAGAATTTTTCATCGAGAAATCCCTGTTCATTTGTTAAGCTGTTTCAGCTCTTTCTCTCTCCCTCTCTCTTTCTGTCTCTCTTTCACACACACACACACACACACCATGGTATTTCCTTCTGGAAATGTCTACTAAAGGTCTTCTCTGCATGAGGAGACACTTGTTCCTGTGGCACATGTAAGGATGTTCAGGTAGTACATTCTGACAAGGAAGAGGGCTCCTGTGCATACCACAAAGACCAAGGGAATGTGTGCCGGGCCCACAAAGCCAGCACAGGCAGTTCAGAGTAAGTAAGTAGTTCGGAGTAGAATTGTCCCAGATGGTGGCCATGCAGAAGGCAGCCCTGAGAAGTTGTTCACCATCAGACAGGAGGCCAGGACCTTGTGGAGCCACATCATGTGCTCTCTGACAGGACAGTTCAGAGAACATTCCAACCAAAATCCCTATTCAGATTGGTCAGCCTGATTTGAAAACACAGCTGCTCAAAAGAGGTAAACGGAGCTTTGAATTCCAGCCGTCACACCTCCTCGTGGACCGACCACGTCTGACCAGCCCCACCCCACATCCTGTGCAGAGTCCGAATTCCTCTGCTACCCAGTGAAGAGGCAATGTGGCAAGACGTGAGTTAGCCGTCTCACACCACTGCTGCGTCTTGTGACAGAAAATGAAACGCTTCCCATTTTTCTTACACGGAAGCACTAGCTCCTCTCCCTCGTGTGTCTCTCCCACCAGCCCATGACTTGCTGGCGGGGAGGGCAATGCATGTTTTCTTCCACACCACGCATCACTCATGTCCTCACAGGATGTTTGCCTAATGAATGCCCAGTGGGCATGGAGTGATTCTGTCACCACCTCCACGTAACCCTGCCACCGAGCACCAAGTTCTCATTGCTCTGTAGAGATGCATTTCTCCTCCAAGTGAATTCCATTACTCAGGTTGGATAGAATCCCTGTCATTCATTGGGGGATATAATCTGCATATCTTTACTGATGGTTAAAATGGTCCCTTATCTGGAACCGGATGGATACAGGAAGAGAAGTGTTACCCAGGCAACGGAGCTGCTTTGTTTGAATGGCTTTCTTTATTATCACAATGGAAGTTAAAAGATACAATGTTGTGTAAATTACTGAGTTCACGTAAATAAGTGTAATGATAAAGAGAATGAGGAAAAAACTACCACTTTTAAGTGAAAGATAGAACATTTCTGGACTTATTTCACAGTTGTATGGATTGTATAATCCATTTATGTTCATTAAAAATTATTAACACCCTTGAATAAATTCAGGAGTTTATCACAGTACACATATTCAGTCTGATGTTTATTTTTTTATTTGTTCATTTTCCATGTCTCCTTTTGAAATGTGAGCATCTTGAGAGAAGCCTTGCTGATCTTGTTCACAGAGGTTAACTCCTATTCTAGGAATTCAGAAAACATAAAATAACAGGGAAATAAATTTTGAGACTGGGTGTCTGCCACTAGGTAGCATGGAGGTCCTTTTGTCTCATAAAAACAAATTTTACATTTGTAACTGCAGCATTTCATATAAAAATAAAAAAACTTTTTAGAAATACTTATCTCCTTTTTTATTTCTTTAAATTATTTATTTATTTTAATTGGAGGCTAATTACTTTACAATATTGTGGTGGTTTTTGCCATACACTGACATGAATCAGCCACGGGCATATATGTGTTCCCCATCCAGACCCTCCCTCCCACCTCCCTCCCCATCCCATCTCTCAGGGTCATCCCAGCGCACCAGCCCTGAGCACCCTGCCTCATGCATGAAACCTGGACTGGCGATCTATTTCAGATATGATAGTATACATGTTTTCAATGCTATTCTCTCAAATCATCCCACCCTCGTCTTCTCCAACAGAGTCCAACAGTCTGTTCTTTACACCTGTCTCTTTCGCTGTCTCTCATATAGGGTCATCCTTACCATCTTTCTAAATTCCATATATATGCATTAATATACTGTATTGGGGTTTTTCTTTCTGACTTACTTTGCTCTGCATAGATCCTGGAGACAGAATCTCAGCACTCATTTTATTGATAATTATCTTGTTTTTGTTAGAATTGTCTTGAAAAGTATTAATGCAGAGCCGTTCTGAAATCAAACTGCTTGGCTTGGCATTCTAGCTGAGTCTGATGACTTTGTCAGCTAATTGGTGGGATGGAGTAAAAGACCACCGGCTCCACAGCGATGCTCTCGGAATGGAGAGGCAACAGATACAGGGTGAGCGCAGAGCACGGCACAAGGTGAGTGCCCAGTGCATAATCACAGGGAGAACGTGAAATATAATATGTCTTTGATAATAAAAGTCTTACAGAATCAGTTCAAATATCAGGAGCAAAAGTTTTCATTTTTATAGAGTGTGCATATGGTACAGAGTAAAAACACATTATTTAAACATTTTCTTATAAAGTCAAACAGATTTCTTACAACCCCCCTGGTGTTATATCCTCCTTAGTTATGAAACTTATCTGAATATCATCAAGTCATAATAATTTTAAAAATCCATTGTGCATAGCTTAAGACAAAATGCTTTGTCTTGCCTGCATTACGTGTTTGGGGTCTAACTTTTTTCACACCCTATTTCTGCTCTTATGGTTAAATAACATTGATTCTAGGCTTGAAAGAAACAATCGTATATTAACAGTATCAGTGCATGGGTTACAGTCATCACAGGGTCTTTACATGACACATAGCATCTGGAAAGGTCCATGACTTGGCTAAGAGCAAAGTTAATTAGTGACTATGTACAATTAAGACCAGCTTCTAATCTGGTTCCTTCTTATCCTGCTGCTTTCAAGAACTACAGTACCATGAAACTAATCCTTGTTACACAACTGTTGACGTTAATACCTCCTTTGAGCTACTGAAGAGTCTTAAGTGCCATAAATCAAATCACATCCAAGTCTGTTTAACAATGAAAGGGGTTACCATTAACTTATTTCCTTTTGGTTTTCAGATTAATTAGATTGATTGTCAACAGATTTATTATTCTCACACTTATGTCATGCCTACATTAATATTTATAGGGATGTTATTTGCAATTTACTTGTAAGATATCTAAGACAGAAAAAAATTGACTGGCAGGGAAAAGACAGAAAAACACTGTCAGGATAGTCCACTGTGAACACAGTTTATGCCCAGATCATCCTGGATTGACTTCATTCATTCACTGCCATGTTTGCTGGACAACAGAAAGATGCCTAGTCAAGGTAGAACTGGGATAATGTGAAATAGAAAGAAATAGAAAGCTCTTCACTTGAAGAGGGTAAATCTTGCCTGTAGACACACCTCAAGGTGCACTGCGTAGCTGGCTGGACTATCAGCACCCAGACTCAAGGAAACCAGACATCCTGTTCCTGGTCTAATGCATTAGTAAATGTGTTAAATTGACGTTAAATTATGTGTCAATACACTAAAATGTATCCATTACACTCTTTTTCCAGGGAAATCATCATATATTTTTCATAACCTTATAAAACTGACAGAGAAGGTAATGGCACCCCACTCCAGTACTCTTGCCTGGAAAATCCCATGGATGGAGGAGCCTGGTAGGCTGCAGTCCATGGGGTTGCTATAGTTGGAGACGATTGAGCATCTTCACTTTCACTTTTCACTTTCATGCATTGGAGAAGGAAATGGCAACCACTCCAGTGTTCTTGCCTGGAGAATCCCAGGGACAGGGAAGCCTGGTGGGCTGCCGTCTATGGGGTCCCACAGAGTCGGACATGACTGAAGTGACTTGGCGGCAGCAGCATAAAACTGAAAGGTCTCTAAGGTTGGGATGCCCTGTACAGAGCTCATCAATAAGAACAGAATTATTAGGTTTAAATATTATATATTTGCTACAAGAATTACATTGGCATTGCCAAACTACCTTTAGTCATTCTCTATCCATTCCTTTTCTAATTTATGTTTTAAACTTGAAGCTTTAAATCATTTTTCACTACAAATATAACCAGATTTTTATCACATACATATGTGTGCTTTTTAAGATATTTCAAAATGCATGGCAAAGTAGTACAATGAAATTCTGTGTTAACCCTATAATGACCCTCTCCCTCTGGTCCCAAAAACCACTAGGAATGTTTAATCAAACAGTAGACATTTTCAATTTTTGCTGTATGACTTCCTGCACACAAAGTCAAACCATACATTAAAACAACCTAAACTTTGCTATTTTAAAAACAGACTCAATATTGTAAAGTTTAAAAATAAAATAAAATTAAAAAAATAATAAAAAAAAATAAAAAAAGGCTCCTGGTTTCAACTCTGATGAGCAAAGAGCTTGGAAGTTGTCCCTCCCACATTTTCAACAAGAAAAGTTCTGCACAAATGGAAGGTCAACCACTTTTATTGAATGCCTCAGAGAACTAAGGCCTCAGAATAAATTGCCACGGGGACATCTGGAGAGATGACATGAACAGAGAAGGAGCTGAGATCAACTTAACTGCAGGAGAGTTGGCAGGAGCCTTCACCCAGACTATGCTGGAGAAAGCCGACAGTGTGCAAGAACAGACACATGATGTAAGCAGAGAAAAAGTCACAAAGATGCAAAAGGAAATGCTAGAACCAAAACCCTAAAACAGAAATGAAGAGGCATCAGTGTGCTCATCAAAAGCCTAGACACGCCAAAGAAAGAAGTGAGCTTGAAAACTTGTCAGCAGAAACTTCCCAAACTGAAATACAAAAGAAAAGATACTAAGAACGATAAGAAGAAGAACTGAGGTCCTGCAAACCTTGCGTGAGGCCAGGAAAAAAAAAAAAGATTCAAGTCTGTTATTACATTAAAAATGGGCTACAAGGCCATTAAGGATGCTCCTCCTGTGAGTTCCCTCTTTCTTGCATTTTGAGCCATGATCCATTTCTTAACGGCGTGGCTGGAAATGAACTCAGCTAAACAGCACCCATTCTTTAGACCCTTCAAGATCAAGTAAAGCATTCAATCCAATGAGTCACAATATACATCTTAGAAAATCTACAAGAAAGAAGAAAAAACGGTAATACTGGTTTCCTCCAAAATCACAGTTGTACCAGTCATTCTAAATTCTATTCACAACTACTATCCATTTCTTTTCAATTTTCTTGGGAAAAAGAAAAAATGTAGCTACTTAATTATAGCAAAATATCACATAAATTTTGGGGAATGATACTGAAAGGAGAAAAACTTATACTCCAATATTTATTGTCTGACATTGAATTTATGCCTTTAAGGTGTATGTTACCTGTTTTAAACCTCTAGTCTCTCTCTGGAGAAGGAGTTGATATATTGTTTCCATCTTCCTTTCTTCCTGAATTATGCTGATCAGTATAACCTCAAGGTAGTCCACTGTGTTGGAGAAAGTTCTAAGGCTTAAGATGAAAAGTCACACAGATGATGAATGAGGAAGCTGCTTATAAATGTGAGCCGTCCTCTGATTCAGGAGAAAGAATAATGTGTTACAAACCATGTCCACTGTGGTGCCACATGAAAAATAAAGTGGACATATTTACTAATACAAATGTGACACTCTGGTACTTGGGGGTTGTGGGTGTATTTTTTCCTTCATCCAATTTGCCTCAGATATCACTTACACAAAGTTTACATGTAACACTTCAGGGATCCACCTCCTTCCTTCCTAAGAGAAGTGTTCGGTCTTCATTTCTCTCAAGCTTGACATTGGCTTTTATCAATTGAGTTCTTGTGCCCAATGCTTTCATTTCATATTTTAGACTCTTGACCTTCTGATGACTGCAAATGGACTTGAAACTTGAGCAGGGAATCCATGGTTTAGGGAGTATATAATTCAAAAGACCCCAGATGAAACAGGCCAGATTTTGAGAGAGAGCAGAGATCCACAGTTGTTCAGAGACTTTCTGAACAGTCTCTGCTTGCTAAGTTTCACACATTTTAACCCAAACCTAGGGGCTGAGCCTCATGTGTTAATACTGTAAATTAAAGAACCAAGTGTTCTTCTGTGATCACTTACTTTCTCTACAAGTCAAGTCATTATGACCTTCGATTTTCCGGTACCACAGTCATGAGGCAGTTTGGATCTGTTAGCAGAGGATTAGCAGTTAGTTTAGTGGTTAAGTGAAGGGGTTTCAAAGCTAAGCTGCCCGAGTCAATGTCCATTTCCAACACTCAGTCATTGTGACCCCGGGCAAATTATTCTCATTTGTGGTGAATTAGATTTCTCACTATAAAGTGGATATATTAATGGGCCTTGTCTGACAGGGTGGCTTGAGGATTCAGCCAGTCAGGGTACTAAAGTGCCGGTCCAGCCCCTGCCAGACAGTGGGCCTCCTGAAGACCAGAAGTTTGTGCTGACTTAACCGCCACCTGCCCTGCTAACACAGCCACATGGACAGTGAGGTAGGGACTTTGTCACTCAGACCTTCAAAAGCAAGGTCATGTTATTGTGGAATGGTAAACCAAAATGCAAGAGTGGGACTGTCTCTCACCTTATTACTCACCTGATCTCTCTTGCTAAAATCTACCATAACAAAACAGATTCCCCTGATCATTTTTCTTTACCCAGGTAATTCAGTTCAGAATCAAAGGTCCCCACAAATGCAAGTGACATGAAACTGAAGTCACACTTGAGGAGTCAGAAAGTCTATGCAGCTTTGCATCCTTGCCATAACTGTCACAGCACGCAGAAGACTTGGAATGATCCAGTCCCTGCATTCACCACAGGTCCCAGTTGGGCCTGCACACAGACTGGACAGCTGCCAGCCTGTACTCATATCCTCAGGCTGCTCGGTATCTGCAGCCACAAATAGGTTTCGTCCTCTTGGCCCAAACCTCCCAAAGGACCTCCCAAAGGCTGCTCACCCAGATCATGGGCTTTAACCTTGCTTAGTTGACTTGCTTTCTGGGAGCACATTAGAAGTTTTGTCATCTTCCATTTTGTTTCAACTGTTTTGTCTAATTAAGTAAAAACAAAAATTTTAAACACTGAAAGAGAAAAAAAAAGAGTTTCTAATGAATGGTAGAAATTCTCTTCCCAAGAAAGTAAGTCCTAAACCTAAGCATGACCAAGTCTCCCAGGTTCTGACTTCACGGGTGAGCTGGCCCTAACATAATCTACAATAAATTTCTCTACTAAGCATTTCATATGAACCTTCAAAAAAAAATGAAAATAATTTGCCCCCAGGGTCACAGTGATTGAGTATTGGAAATAGACATTAACTCAAGCAGTTTGGCTTTGAAATCCCCTCACTTTTCTATTACTACTATATTGTTTATTTTCTGCTAAAAGATTTAAACCTCCTCCTGATTGTGATAGCAGAAAATCCAAGGTCATACTGATTTGGGCAGTAAGGAAAACAAGTGATAACGGAAGATCACATCCATTCCTTGAATTGAAGCATCAATAGCTGTTTTTGCTATCAAAAGTTCTATGAGGCTTCACACTTTTAGTCTAAAAAAAATGACATAAAGGAAGAAATGGACGCTGTATTGTACTTTGCTGATGATGTTAATATTTCTGGCTATAATTCTATCTCCCTTTCTAGTATATGCACTTCCTTAATACCTGTCAGCTGTCACAAAAGTACACTAGCAGGGCTGGGCCTGTGCTGCACTCACCTTGGGAAACTCTGAAGCAAGAAGGATCAGGGGCTGCAGACCTGCAGGTGTGAATCCACAGAGGGCTCTGCAGCTGCCCCCAAATTACCCTGAGGATGCAGAGGTCTCTAATGCGGTTTTACTTGTCCTGATTGTCTTGTAGAATTACTGGCCGCCCCATTCCCAGAGAAATGATCTGGAGCAGAATACTGAAAAAGTATTCTCCTCCTCAGAAAAGGAGCTGTGAGCATGCAAGGATTTCCCCTCCCCACCTGCAGAGCCGGCAGGTTAACCCTAGAGACAGCCTCCTCCCAACAGGCTCCTTCCTGATGCGATTTCCTTCTCACAGTCTACACTCTGTGACTGACGTGCCCAGCATCTCATAGCCTGCACCTGGTTGGTCACTGACTTGACTGCTGCAAAGGCTGCAAATAGGCAAGCTGACCACAGTGTGTGTGTGTGTTGGGGTGGGGGGGTGTTGCCACCTGATGCAGGGCTCATTCTAAATGGAAAACAAATGTGTAGACACACTGCATAGCCAAAGAAAGAAATACAGTGGCTCTGGGAGGGCTGTGGACACCAAAAGAACACAATGGGGAGATTTCAGATGGACCAATTTATAAGTAGCAACTGAATACATAATCAGGGCTTCCCTGGTGGCTCAGTCAGCAAAGAATCTGCCTGCAGTGCAGGAGACCCAGGTTCAATCCCTGAGTCAGGAAGATCCCCTGGAAAACAGAATGGCAACCCACTCCAGTATTCTTACCTGGAGGATTCCATGGACAGAGGAGCCTGGTGGAGTTGCATGGGTCCATGGGGTTGCATAGAGTCAGACATGACTGAGTGACTAACACTTTCACCTTCAAATACATCATCAGAAAGCCACCAAAATCAATTAGAAAAATAGACTGTTTAGCAGATGTTCTACAAGTAGGGAAAAAAAAATACCTGTCCCCACATAACTCTATATTTAAAGGTTTAAAGGAGATATACTGAAAACATTAATATTGGAGAAAAAGCAACAAAGATAATACAAGATAATGAAGTAAAATTTTTTTCTCCACCATAATAGTTTGGTTCACCATTCTGGAGAGTTATCTGGCAATACAAATTCTAATTAGTTATGTGCAAATCTTAGGAAAGAGAAAATGGGATCCTGGTAAAATTCTAAAGATATTCTCATACAAGGGATAAAAATTTTTGGATTGGAGATTTTCTTTACCTTAATATAATTTATGTTACAGTTATACTGCATATAGACTATGGAAAGTAAATATATCAGTTTCCCTAAATGATAAAAGCACACTGACTTTCAATTTGAAGTAAATTAAAAGACTAGTATATGTCTCCTGCGTTTTCCATGGGATTTGAAGAGTTAGAAAAGTAATTTGGTGAGATGATTTTCATTCCTCAAAAGAGAATTTCAATGACAGGTTAAATTGCAGTTAGAAAGCAAAGCTCCCTATGTCACCCATTTGCCCCTCAGGGTTCCGTTGAATAAACAGTTGTTATCTACATGCTTCCTGCAGACTTTAAATGATCACATTGCTGCTGCTAAGTCGCTTCAGTCGTGTCCGACTCTATGCGACCCCATAGATGGAAGCCCACCAGGCTGCCCCGTCCCTGGGATTCTCCAGGCAAGAACACTGGAGTGGGTTGCCATTTCCTTCTTCAATGCATGAAAGTGAAAAGTGAAAGTGAAGTCGCGCAGTCGTGTCCGACTCTTCGCGACCCCATGGACTGCAGCCTACCAGGCTCCTCCGTCCATGGGGTTTTCCAGGCAAAAGTACTGGAGTGGGGTGCCATTGCCTTCTCCGAATGATCACATTATTAAACTTCAAAAATCCATACTAGAAAAGGTGTAATGAAATAATGTAAATCAGATAATAAACCAAATTATAACCAAAAGCACATGTAGAGGAACTGAATAGATCCTTCTGTTTACTAGCAAAAAACATGTTATTAAAACATTAATTTAAGAGAAGAGTGTAGTTCACTTACATCTTGATATAAAATTTTAATATTAATAATTTGGTACAGATCTTTATCCATCAAAATATATGATGGTGATTCAACTGGAGGTTATTTGAAGAGTTCCATGAGCTCAATGCAAAGATTCTCTCGTTTTTGGATGCCTTTGTCATTTCAGATGCTGCCATTGGTGGGATTTTACTAGTAAATTACTTCCATAGAGTCCTAGAGCATCTCACTCGAGTTGATCAATATCCACGAGTCTCTTGACCAAGTGTCAAAAAAAAAAAAAGCATTGAGATACCTAGAAAGCCAGGATAGAAACTTGCTTTGCTGTTTTATAGCTAACAACTACCTTCATAGAATTGCTGAGGGTATGGGGTTCTTATAAAAACTGGAAGACACAGTTTAGAAAAACAAAAATGTACAAACGTTAAAAACCAAAACCATCATAAGTAGTACAGGTCAATCAGAACTTTCCAGAAGCAACCTTCAAGTTATCTGTTCTTCTTACCTGAGCTGCCTCTATTCTCCCCTTATGCAAGTCAGGAGGGTTGAAGAATGTAACTCTTATCTATCTTGGATTATTAGGATGAAAATGTCTTCAGATTTTTTATTCAGTGTAGAAGATAACAAAGAGGAAAGATAAAATTTTGGGGGGTGCTATATCTGGCAAGTAGATGTGAAAATGCTTGATTAAAAATAAAAGTAGTAGATGGAGAGAGAGAATCTCTATGCTACTAAGCATTTTCTTAAAGATTAGAAATTGACTGAAAGCTTACTCTAGCAAAAAAGCTTGTTACATATATATATACACACAATATATACGTACAACCATATACATAAACTCATTTGTATATATAAAACATATATACATATAACCACATACATACATATAACTTTTCTCTCTGTCTCTATATGTATCAAGATCTCGCTCTTATCATCTATCTATTCATCAAATCTATCATCTACCTGCCTATCTACCTATTACTCAATATGCTAGGCATATTTAGTTATTGCAGATTGCAATTGCCTTGTGGAAAATCACCAACTCACAAGGGTAGACACCATAAGAAGAAAAATAGAACAACTTATACCACAAAATATTCTGAAAATAATAAAGTGGCACTAATAAGTCCTTGCACATCAATAGTCACATCACTAATGATCAGATAAATGCAAATGAAACCACATCGAGGTATCACTTCACAGTTGTTGGAATGTCTATTCTAAAAAAGGAGAGCAGTAACAAGTGTGTGAGACAGGGCAGGGGACTCTTTGTTCACTGCTGGTGGGGATGTAAATGAGAGCAGCCACTATGGAAAATAAATGAGGATTCCTCACAAAATTAAAAACGGGACTACAATATGATCCAGCAATCCCACCATTGGGTGTACATACAAATGAAATGTAAACAGGATAACAGGGTACTCCGTGTTTACTGAAGCATCACTCACAACAGCCAAAATGAGGAAACCTAAGTGTCCATAAATGAATGAATAGATAAAGAAAAGCTTTTATATACACAATAAAATATTATCAAGCCACAAGAAATACAGAAATCTTGCCATCTGCAACAATATGGGTGGTCCATTAGGTCATACTGTGCAAATCACAGTCATTAGATTATTAGGTCATTAGGTCATTAGGTTATACTGTGATATAAGAAAGGGAAAGATACATGTTGTATGTTATCACTTATATGTAAACGTAAAAATGTCAAACTCATAGAAACAGAATAGAATGGTAATTGCCAGGGGCTGGGGGCAGAGAGAACTGAGGAGATGTTAGCCAAGTGTAGAAACTTTGTTAGAAGATGAGTAAATTCTTGAGGTCTAATTAACACATACTGTTTATAGTTAACAGTACTGTAAAATATATCTTAAACTTGCAAGACATTAGATCTTAAAAGTTCCCACTATGAAAAAAGAAATGTTAATTAAGTGATGAGATGAATGGTAGCTTACCCTACTCTGGTGATCATGCATAAATCTATCAGATCATCAGCTTGTTCACCTTAAACTTACACAATGTTATACATCAATTAGAATTTTTCGTCTAGCAAAAGAAATTAACCAGAAGAGTAAATGTTATGAATGGCACTGCATACTCAGAGGATAGCTTTGGATGGATATTCTAGAGAGAAGCCTATTCAAGTTAAAAGAGCTTTCACTCTTCAGAGCTTTCTTAGAAAAGAAAGCAACCAAGAACGAAACACAAAAGAGAAATAATGCTCTCATTGGGATGCAAGCACGTTTTCCCTCACCTCAGAGCCTGTGATTAGAGCAAGGAGAACATACCCCTGTAGGAGCTTTTTCTCAACTAGGAGAGCTCTGCTTACTCAGATGCGAATGTGGACCCAGACCCCTGGACAGTCTCTACTCCCATCTGAGAACCATATTGAAAGTGAAAATATTAGTTGCTTAGTCATGTCCCAGTCTTTGTGACCCCATGGACTGTAGCCTGCCAGGCTCCTCTGTCCGTGAGATTCTCCAGATAAAAACACTGGAGTGGGTTGCCATGCCCTCCTGCAGGGGATCTTCCTGTCCCAGGGATCAAACCCAAGTCTCCCACATTGCAGATGGGTTCTTTACCCTCTGAGCCATCAGGGACACCCTGGATTCTATTATCTATGTTCAAATAGTTCAAGGCCTTCAAAGGGAAACCATGACTCAGGGAAGCTTAAGAAAGCATAATAGCAAGTCCTTTGGTAAAGGAAACATTTAACTGCTAAGTTATTTATTTTTACAATTCTGATTTGCATCATTCTGTTAACCCATTGGACTGTTGACTATTAGAGCACACTTGAAGTTTGTACTTTCTTTGCCTTCGATCTACTTCTTTCTCATCTTCTTTATATCTTTCTCCATCCTGATGTAGAAATAATATCATAATATAATCATGAAAATATAATATAATAAAATAGAAAAACATGACTAAATGTGACCTTTTCATAAAACATTAAGAGAGACTTTAAGTCAAAAATTTTTACAATAAAGTATGAATCTACAGATTCATTTATTTCTCCTTTCTTCCTGTTCTCAATGCTCAAGTTTCTTTCAGTATACCATTTATTTAATATAAAACATTTTCTCATGTCTGCACAGCTCAATGTGCTCAAAATATTTAATGATCAACAGTATCTCTCCTAAAGTTCATGAGTCATGAACAGGAAAAGCTACACCCTTAAACTGAGAGGGCTTCCCTGTTGGCTCAGACAGTAAAGAATCCACCTGAAATGCAGGAGACCTGGGTTCGGTCAGGAAGATTCCCTGGAGAAGGGAATGGCTACCCACTCCAGTATTCTTGCCTGGGAAATCCCATGGACTATAGGCTATAGTTCATGGGGTCACAAGAGTTGGACACAACTTAATGACTAAACCACCAATCTGAGAGCAGTTAAGTGAATTAAATGAGGGGCCATCAGACTGAGGAGGCTCTAGTGCCTTAGCAGCCTATGTAAGCAAATACAAACCTCAGGCTGAAACGTCTCAAGGTTAAGAAATCAAAACCTAAGGACAGCCTTTCCCAAATACAGCAGCGGTATACCAGCCAGGCTCAGGATTTCCTAGCTCTACTTCCTCTGTGTCTCTTCGGCTCCTGTTGGTGGCTCCGAATCACTCCAGCTGCGGTGCTGCCTGAATGGAAGTAATTTTGGGGTGATATACATTCTTGAAATATTTACTATGTCCCAGGTTATCTTTCAACACTAGGGAGTAGAAAATCCTTCCTTAACGTTGTCCAATTAGACCCTAGTTTGATTAGTGAGCTCACACCACTCATCTGCTCCTTGTCCTCTCATCTCATAAACAGTTATAAGTACAGTGGTGTGGACACACACACACACACTGGCATGAACATAGACCCACACACACACTGGCGTGGACACACGCACACTGGCGTGGACACACAGACACACACAGCAAATCAGATTTCTTGCTAGAGGAGACCCATCCCAGATCTGAATAAGGACAGGACCTGTATTACACACAAATAGTCTTAACTTTGATGTTTGTTTGAAGTCATTTAAATGACACTCTAGGTTGCTAAAGATCAAAGAGAAAACAGAAGTCTGAAGAAGATCATAAACAATGTTAACACACTATGAGGTAGTTAACATTTTACCAAATATCTGTCAGTACTCTTAAAAAATGATTAGACTATGTCCCTGAAATAGGTAGTATTTGACCTTGTTCTGAAATAAAGTTTTTTTCAGAATTTGGAACATTCAAGAGTACGATTAGAAAAATACCTGATCTAGATACTATGTATTCTTAATGTGCTAGTAGTAAAGAGCCCACCTACCAATGCAGGAGACATAACAGACCTAGGTTCAATCTCTGGGTCGGGAAGATCCCCTAGAGGAGGGCATGGCAACCTACTCCATTATGATCATCACAAATGATGACTGTCCTGATTAGAAACCCCCCAAAAGTCTTGCCTTTACTTTCCAGGAGTGGGTCCTCTCGTTTGATCATGAGGGACAGCCACGTAAAGGCTATGTGATAGCTTTAGACTGTGCATTTTCTGAAGACCTTGAAAATAAGTTCACCCTCTGACTAGTCTGAAATCCATTGGTCTGAGCTCCAAAATTATAAGAGCTAAATGCATTTTCAAAGTTATGCAATGGAAGAAATTCCTCCACCAATAAATGTCTGCATTATTTCTCCCACTTTGCTGTTTGCTGCAGTGCTTCTTAAGCAGCTGCTGCATCTACAGCTCACAGTAACCCCAGAGGCACCTCTGCGTCTCTCAGAACTCTTCCCGTATCATCTACCTTCACTGTGATGAATGCTATCATCCTTATTTCTGTGCTTTTAAGTGGCTTAAATTAATAGATTCCATTTTAAAATGATCTAGTGGGCTCAAGAGAGAGGTCCAGAGTGAGTAACTCAGAAACGAATTGGATCGCAAACAACATTGAGAGTTTCGGACAAGACACCACTGCTGGTTGCCTTAAGATGAAACCTCGAGAAGCCCTGCAGGGGGCCAGCTGGCTACACTCAGATTCCTGACCTGCATCACTGGAGACAATAAATACGAGTTACCAGAAGGCATTAAGTTGGTGCTAACTCAATACACAGATATTAAGTGTATAGATAACGAAAGTGATAAAGTAATAGATAGCTAAAGCAAAGTCTGAAAATGAAATTCTAGACCAATTTTGCTGCCATGACAGTAGCTGAAACTTACGAAGAGGATTATATAAATTAATAAAGGAACTCAAATCAAAGATGCACATATACATACATTTCTTTATGTCTTGGCACGCTGAATCCATTTTTTCCCTAAAATCTAAACTAAAATTTATCCACTTTGGTACACCAGCTCTCCTAGGTATTTCTTATCAAATTGATAACTGATGCACATTTTATGAATCAAGCATATTTTAGGTTAAATTATTGTTTTTCATCACAGAAAACAAACAAGATTTTCTTTTTAATCACTGAGGACAAATAAAAGTGTTAGTCTCTCATTTGTGTCCAACCCTTCACGACCTGTGGACTGTGGCCCACCAGGCTTTGCTCTCCATGGGATTCCCCTGGCAAGAATACTGGAGTGGGTTACCATTCCCTTCTCCAAGGGATCTTCCACACTCAGAGATCAAACATAGGTCTTCTGCATTGCAGGCAGATTCTTTACCAACTGAGTCACCAGGGGAGTCCAATAATTAATAGTAATTTGTGTCACTGGTCTCATCCCCAGAATAGGTTCGTCTCATAATTCTGTATTAAAGGCATGGGGTTTTCAAAATAATATTCACTTAATTAACCAGTGACAGCAAAAGTGACCTGCCAAACTCTCAAACTTCACTCTTGTGAGTGGACTGAATAATGGGAGCAACCAGAGCCAAGAACTCAACTGGATGCTTCAAAATGAACAAAGATCCACAGAGTATTGTTCTCCCATGTTCTACAGTGTTGGTTCTGATGAAACAAAAGGAGAAGAAATGAGATTTTTAGAGGAAAATTTCAGTCTTCTCACCATCACCAAGCAGCTGCATATAATGCAGGTAGTTTGACATCAGAGAGGCTTTTGTTTCTTGCAAAATCACCGCCTAATATTTAAAAAAAAAAAAAAAGCCAGCCTAATGTTTTTAATCAAAAAGTCCCATAAAATTGCAAGTTTAAAGAAAGAATGAGTATTTATGACTATTGCAAGACAGATGAAAACAGGAAAGTTCTGAAATGGTAAAATTTGGGGAAAAGAACAGTAATGAAAAAAATAACAAACTGCTTATCTAGAAAGCACTCAAACCCAGCATGGCTTATTGGCACAGGAAGGCAGACTGTTTGTAATGTAATTGCACCATTCTACCTAAGCCCAATTCACTCTCATTATCTTGTCACTCCACCTTTTCTTCTGCAGACTCTTTGGCTGCCTGGCCTCATAGGCTGCAGGAGGGAACAGGTGGTGGGCTCCTCACTTGGCCTGCGATGCCGCCTTACTAATAGCTCCTGCCCGAATAGACCAGCCTGCTCATCTGACATGGACAGACTCTGCTGTCTTTGTGGATAAGACAGGACGTGCTAATGTGGCTTACAATCTTCTGTAAGAGTGTGAAGATGGCTGTACTGAAACAAGACCCCTTTAAAAGATAAGTGTTACAGAAAAAAAACAAGAAGAATACTTGCAGTTACTATACTTTTCTTAGGTTTTCAAACAGAACAAAACATCCATTTGAATCAGGACATGTTCCTCAGTTACAGCCAAGTCTTATGTCTTTCCTCAAAGAGAGATAATTTAAATCAACTGGTGCCAGGCATTTCCAACAGACTGGAAGCAAGCATCCCTTAATGGATGCTACCAAAGTGATCCACGACTGAAGTGTGCATGTGCTTAATTTGACTTGCACACAACTACCACCCTTACTTTAGAAGAGAGGGTCGGTTGCTTTAGCAGCAATTTAAATTTGTGACAGAGAAAGATATCCTTTGGAGATAACTGTAAATATTAAATTGGCCAAAACATTCATTCAGCTTTTTCTGTAACATCTTATGGAAAAACCCAAACAAGTGTTTTGGCTGACCCAATTTCTTTACTTTTAAAAAATTTGACACATTGAATAAAAATAAATCTGAATTGTAGTTTTAAGAGCAGAAAACATGAAACATGAGTCTTACTGCTTTTTGTTCTGAATGACCTCCTCAGTCAAAGAAGGTGATGACTATAAAGCACAGAACAGCTGAATTGTGAAGTACACACAACATCGTATACAATGAAATACAGAATGGTTCTAAGAAGAATCAGAAGCAGAAAGCATGGCTTTCCCCTGTAAAGACTCAGTTACAAACCACCAGACTTCACGGGCTCCACAGAGGCTGTGATGTGTACCTTATCCATCTTTGAGTCCTCACAGTACACAGTGGATATTCAACACATACTTGCTGAATTGATGAATGAATGTATGAAAGGTGAAAAATAACTGTGCAGGATAATTTAATTTTAAAAATACAAAATGCTCAAAACATAATCAAATGTTGCCCACTGTTCACAAAATAACCTTCACTCAAGTGTACTCAAGATGAGATTTAGCCTGGATTAGAATTTAACTCAGGAAAGAATTTAGAATTAAGATTCAACTAACCTCAGTTCAATTCTTAGATCTGCTACGGATGGTAGTTTGAAATCTTTTCTCTTTATCTTTATACTTTTTGTAAAGATATTATATTTTGTGCACGGAATATTCAAGATTCATACTAAAATTGTGTCTCTTCTGAAAGGTATGGAATGCTTGATTCTATTGTGTAAATGGCACACACAGACATAATGCAGGAATTCAGGCAGGGTTTTACAGAGAAACTGGTACCTGGAGTGTGACTGTTGTCAGTTCCCCTTACCCACAGAACACACTCAGAAATAAAACAGACAGATATCAGTGACAAGTCACAGCAGAGTCAACTTACAACTTGCTTCCCAATGTAAGTCATCCATCTTGGCCTCTGGTAGTTTTCTAAGGGTGCTCCCTGTCTCAGCAGCCCTGGAAACTCTGAGCAATGCAAATTCTCAGCTTCCAACCGACTCACTGAACTGGAAGCTCTGTGCTGGGGCCCAGAAGCCTGAGTTGGGACCAGCAGTCCAGGTGGTTCTGATGGGTGCCCTAATTTGAGAAACACTAACCTATGATATCTGTGGTGCTGGAGAAGCCTTTTGAGAGCCCCTAGGACAGCCAGGAAATCAAACCAGCCAATCCTAAAGGAAATGAAACTTGAATATTCATTGGAAGGACTGATGCTGAAGCTGAAGCTCCAATACCTTGGCCACCTGAAGCAAAGAGCTGACTTATTGGAAAAGACCCTGATGCTGGGAAAGATTGAGGGCTGGAGAAGAAGGAGGGTGAGAGAGGATGAGATGGTTGGATGGCATCACTGACTCAAAAGGACATGAATCTGAACAAACTCTGGGAGATAGTGAAGGACAGGCAAGCCTGGCACACTGCAGTTCATGGGGTCACAGAGAGTCGGACATGACTCAGTGATTGAACAACAACAGCCTATGATATCTAAGCATATTCTAGAAAGCACATTAAAGACATGGGCTAACAATGAGCAAATGTTTCCATTCTATTAATTTCACCCTTAAGCCATCTTATCTGAGGCGCGTTCAGTGCGCTCCCCCGAAGTTTCTAGCATCCGGGTATAGAAAGACTGTCAACAGCCCTCTTCACAGTAAAGGACAGGTGTTGCTTCCGGGCCCCTGTATTACTCCTGCTGGGCCCTCTCTGGGTTCCAGAATAAACACGTACCTAATGAGGGTTAAGAGCTGCTAAATTTGAGTCGGGCTCAGAAGAGCAGGCTCAGCATGAGCTCCAGGAGACCCTTCCTGCTGTGTGGTCAATGTCACGTGATGTGACAGGTCAGCCAGTGCCTGGAGCTCCAGCACAGAGGGAGACGCTGTTCAGAGCTTCATTCTCACCAATGAAACTTCACATCATTTTCTTGCCTTTAACCATTTTTATATGCTTACTAGCAACCACATTTAAAAAGACATAAGAAAGCTGTCAACTATTGTCCATTATACCAGTGCTATTTTCCTCTTTAAATCCTCAAAATGGTGACTTGTTGAAGCAGTGACTCTTATAAATACCAGTTCACCTCAATTTAATTAAACAAATAGAATGTACACTATGTCAACAGCACCTGATGAACCCGCGGAGTGCCCTCTGTTTATTTGTGGGGCTGCAGCAGGAAACTGCTTGCCAGAGGGTGGTTCCTGGGGCTTTAGTTCGGGCAAAGGCGAGGATGCTGGAATTATATCAAGACAACTAAAAGGTCCAGGGGTCACATTAATGTTAACGTCCATTATGAAAACCAAACAGAAGGGTCGAGTTCAAAGAGCCAGACGCAGTATCTGAGGGATGCCGGGAGCAGAGAGGTGAGTGTGGAGACTGGGGAAAGGGGAGGGGCACATGTCTGAGACAGGTTAAGTTAAGAGGCCACCTGTTCTAGGGCAGCTACTTCCAGCGGTGTCAGCCTGTAGGCTCAGTGCACACATCCAGGAACTAGGACTGGACAAAGACTACTAGAAATAAAGCAAATACTTCACACTTGGGTAGGGACAATAGACAAATCTAACCATGGAAAAAATGTACTTAATTAGGATTATGGCACCTGAGAAATCTGTGGATGGTGATCGGGTTTATGTTTGGGTCTTACATGGTAAGAAGGCTTTTCATAGAGGGAAGAGGATTCCCTGAATAATTAGTACCACACAGAGTTCACAGCATCGAGGAAAGATGTGATTTAATGATGAAGCAGAAATAGATACAGACAGCAGCAACAAAGCTATTATCAGAAAACAGGTGAAGAGACAGTAAGAGAGGATGGTTATAGACTTTATGGACAGTTAGAAGCAAGAAATGTCCAATGGTATGGTTGAACATCACAAAAAAGTCATGGTTGAACATCACAAAAAAGTCATGGTTAAACATCACAAAAAAGTCAAAGAAGATATGGAATAAACACTGACAAAGCATATGCTATGATTTGAAGAAGCTTCATATTGGATCTGTTCATTTGTGTGTTAATTTGTGTTGTTTTTAATTGCATTTTCTAATTTGTTAACCAAAAAACTTACATATTAGGCAAGCACCTCAAATGTCCTTAAGGTTCTCAGTGTGTGAGAAAGTATGTGTGAGTGAGTGTGTGTGAATGTGGGACTTTGTGTGTGAGAATGTGCATGTAAATGTGTATGTGTGTGCGTGCATGTGTGTGGAAAGAGAGAAAAAGAGGGGAAGAGGGGGAAGGGGCAGGCATCTCCCATGGCCACTTAAACTTTCCCTCATAGGACTTGAATAAATTATAACTACTTCAATTTTCTGTTTTCAGCTTTGTGATATTAGTGTCCCCTACCAAATGTTGTTCATAATGCATATATGGCTGGGAAAGTGTTAATAAACTTTTATTTTGGAAGAAAATGTCTCTACTTACTCTGAGAGCATATTTTAAAGTGTCTTGTAAACGTTTTGGTTCGTAATTCTACAAAGATATTATAAAAGTTAAATATTAAAAATAAGCATGAAGTGTTAAAGCTGACACCACCAGCTGCTGGCAGGAACCGGAAAAGATTGACGGCTTCTTATAGAATTGTCCACATTCTCACCATGGATGCAGCTGTTGCACTACTAGGTTTTCAACCAAATGGTTCAAAAACGTATTAAGCCTGCACCTGAATGTTTATAAAAGCTTTCTTCCTAATTTCCTTCCTAGGTGAGTGAACAAACAGACGGATGAATAAACGTACATCCATAGAGTGGCATGTGATTCAGCTTTAAAAAATCATCTATCAAGCCACAAAAGGACATGATGAATCTTAAATGGGTATTGTTCAGTGAAAGAAGTCAGCTAAAAAGGCTTAAACACTGGACATTTGGGAAAAGGTAAAACTGTAGAGATGACTAAAAACCAGTGGTTTACAGAAGCGTAGCAAGAGGAGGGGAGGGCAGAGCAGGTGAAGCCCCTGGAGTGTTTCCCATGGGCATTCGTCTGTGTGATGCTGTATGGTGACTTCCTGACATGGTGCTTTTGGGAGACCCTGTGGAACTCACCACACAGAGCGGGTCCTGTACGGATTAAGCCAGTGGGGCTGCTCTCCATTCATGGTCCTGTGAATATGGGGTTTTCCCTCCCAGGAAGCCAGAACTGCCCCTGTCTCATGGTTAATGTCTGCCCAGGGAGCCTGGACCCCTTGCACTGGGCTTAGTACCAGCATCTCTGCCTCCGCTCAGGAAGCCTGGTGGTTGGACCAGCTGGACTTTGATGACTCTTGCTCTGCGGGAACAGCAGGGGCTGAGCTACAGAAGGGAGCAGAAGGGAGCACTGAGGCACATCTGGAGACCGGGCACTGACCGCAGCAGAAGCTTACACCAGGGGATTAGGCTGGGCACCACCAGGACTATTCCAACCACAGGCAGGACAGGCAGCTGCAGTGCAGGAAGTGGGAGCTGAGTGGACATGGGAGGCAGGAGAGCCAGGTCCACACGCACAGGACAGCACAGGGCCTCCACCAGCCTGGCCACCACGCTTCCCGTTCTTCCCCCACTTCGTCGTGCAGTGTGACACTGCTCAGCATTTAGAGTGATCACATAGGTGAGATTTTACATTAGAACTTGTGGTTATTTCTTTTATCAGTAAAGGTACCTCACAGCGATCTCAAGGCTTTGTTGTGAATCTCCTTCACAACCAGATACTGATGCCAACACACAACTGTTTTAAGCCCTGAAAGGACACCAATAGTCTTCAGCGGCCAGAATTACCCAACAATCTCTTGACCATATTTTCCAAACAGGGAGAGATGGGATTGTCAAGACCAAAGCAGGCGAGGCTACAATCTGTCCCTGAAGGACAGGATAATGTCTTTGAAATGCATGGAATGCAACTCCAGAAACAGTGCCACTAATTTATTAAAGTTTCTGAAATACTTATTGGGACCCTGTATATCTAAGCATGATGGTAGATCCTGGGCTGACAAAGAGAAACTAGTGTTTCTTCCTTCAAACTCTCATGGAAATAAACAAAAAAGAAAAAGTGAAAACTGTAACATAAGTCACATACTCATTTCTACAGCAGGGATCAATCAGCAACCCCAGACGCCAGCTCCAGGAGTCGTACCTTCTGCGGGTGGCAAAGTCTTCAGACCCTCTTGTAAGCAAGGCAGTTGGAGAGCAGGTCAGAGTCAGGAAACATTAAGAAAATTGCCTGAATACAAAGTCAGTCTTGGAAGCAGGACTAAGCTTCTTGGCCTTTGATAACTGTGTCATTTTTTTTTCATGACAGACAACATAGTCAGCAAAGCTAGAAGTAGGGATGCTTCACTAGGGAAGCCAGTGGCTCTAACATCACAAATACACCTGAAAGGGCAGGAATATGAATCACAAGTCTGGAGGGAAATGGGCCAAGAAGTTGATACAGAGGCAGACCAGGAGTCCAAGCCCATGTCTCAGACATCTTCAAAGCCACAGAAAAGCAGCAATCACACTCACCAGTTCAGATGTTTAGTGTTTATATTACAGCAACCTTGCCTTGTCAATTAGAACGAAAATGCCCGGGAAGGTTGGACCTTGTTAGTTCAGGGTGCAGGGCGGTTGGCACCAGGCGGGGCAGGGCCCGTCTGGAAAGGCAGCCCGCACAGTGGCTGGCCACCCAGCGTCCTTTTGCTCATAGGGCCATTTCCCATTCAAATGGGAAGCCAGCCCCGCTTTAAATGTGGACAAGCAAGTTGGAGGCACAGGTGACATTCTACAGGTCAAGGCTGCGTGAGCAGTGCCTGCTAAGACCTGCAGGTTTAAGTACCCCATGTGAGAGAAGGAATGCCGGCAGGCTGTGTTACAGACCCCGTGTAGCACTTCCCCTCCTGCTCCATCCTCTCCCCAAACAGTACCAATTCAGACACACTGCTTGAACTTCAAAGATACATTCCTAAGAAGGGAGATACATGCTTGAGATGCATCCAGGGATATTTTAATAACAAAATTGTGATTCCAGAAGGTGTGCTAGGGCAAGGAAAAGTCACCCTCAGCTAGTGTTTATCACTCCCCTTATAGCTGCCTTTGTCCCCCTCTTCATTTAGAGTATATGACCTTTCTAGGACTGCAGTCAGAGTTTGCAGGGCACGGTACTTTGAAATCCTGCAAACTGGGCTTTGCACAACATGAAGTGAACACACACAACAGCTGATGTTGGGAAATTCTAAGTAGGTGATAAATAAGATTCTCCAACAGAGCAATAACTTTACTTACAATGACGTATCAGAAAGCAAGGGTCTTACCTGAATTTAGCTAGGGCAATGTTTTCCTTTCTCGGAGGTCACTTCTCTGGCAATCTCAACATTCTGGAGAGTGGTCTAAATGCAGAAAGCAAAAATGAAGTCCTATGAGTGTTCAGAAGAGAGAAGGATAAAAAACTATACACAGAAACTGACTTTATCCACCACAAGAAACACATGCATCCCATTCACACTTATATCACATACAACTTTATCGCAGTTTCTTATCAGTTTCTAGGAGTAAACCAAGCCTTGTGAATTGTCAAGAGGAGAAATAAGAATACAATAAAGGAGGCAAATACACGCAATGGGAAATGACAGTCTCTTCAATAAATGGTGTAGGAAACACTGGATAGCTGTTAATACTTGTGAAATAATCAAACTGGATTACTTTTCCACACCATATACATAAATGAATTCAAAGTGGATTAAAGACTTAAACCTAAGACCTGAAACCCAAAAAATTCTAGAAGAAAACATGAGCAGTATTCTCTCTGACATCAGTCTTGGCAATATTTTTGGGGGGATACATGTCCTCAGGCAATGGAAACAAAAAGTAAAGAAAAAAAATAAAAATAAAGAAAAGGGACCACCTTATCAGACTAAAAAGTTTTTGCACAATGAAATAAGCCATCAACAAAAGGACAAGGCTGCCTACTGAATAGGGGAGATGCTTACAAATGATATATTCAGTAATGAGTTTATATGAACTGTAGCCTGCCAGGCTCCTCTGTCCATGGGGTCGCAAGAGTCAGACATGATTTAGCAACTAAACCACCAACACATTCAAAATATACAAAGAACTCTTACAACTTAATATGGGTAAAAAGCAACCAGTTTAAACAATTGGCAAATAATCTGACTAGATATTTTTTCAAAGACATAGATAGTCAACGGGCATATGAAAAGATGCTCAATATCACTAATCACCAGGGAATGCAGATCAAAATCTCAGCGAGACATGACTTCATACTTGTCAGAATGACTTTTATCAAAAAGAAAACAAATAACAAGTGCTGGTGAGGATGTGGAGAAAAAGCTATTGGTTGGAATGTAAATTGGTGCAACTTCTTTAGAAAACAGTATGAAGTGTCCTCAAAAAATTAAAAATAGAAGAACCAAAAGATCCAGCAAATTGACTTCTGTTTTTTTTTTTTTTTCGAAAGAAAATAAAAACACTAGTTAGAAAATATATATTCACTCCAGGGTTCATTAAAGCATTATTTATAATAGCCAAGATATGGAAGCAAGTCAAGTGCCCATCAGTAGATAAATGGATACAGAAGTTGTGGTATAGATATACAATGGAATACAGCTCAGCCATAAAAAAGAATTGAATCTTGCCATTTGCAACAACAGCATATGGATGGACCTAGAGACCTAGGACTATTCGGCTTGCTGAAGTAAGTCAGACAGAGGAAGATACATGTTGTATACCATTTTTATATGTGGAATCTTAAAAAAACCCAAAACAAGTAAATAAACATAAAACAGAAAGTGTCATGGGTACAAAGAACACACAGGTGGTTGCCACAGGAGAGAGCTAGAGGGTGAGTGAACTCGGTGAGGCAGGTGAAAGGGCACAAACTTTAAAACAAATGAGTCATGGGGATGAAATGCACTGTGTGAGGAACGCAGTCAGTACACTGTGATAGCTTTGTATGCTGACAGACAGTAACTAGACTTCTAGAGGTGATCGATTTGTAATATATAAAAATATTGAATCACTATGTCATACTCCTGAAACTAATATAATGTTGTTAAGTCAATTAAACATCAATGAAAATAATCCCAAAAAACAGACCAGAGAAAGAAGCAATAAGGTAATAAGTATATCCTGAATAGTTAATGTCATAAGATTAATTTCTGTAGAGCACATTTTAGGGAAATTGGCTTTAAAAGAATTATAAGAGTATATTGGTAACCTGACCAAAATTTTGTCTGCCAGCAGCTGGCATTTCAATGTAACTGCCAATATTGCAGCCTTTAGAGTTAGATTCCAAGTTTAAATTATTGATAATATTTAAAAGCATTCCTTGTAAGGAACAGCTTATTGATTTAATGCCAAGAGGTGATTACTATTTTAATGAGACACAGCTATTAACTCAGTTTTGTACTGTGGAAGGGGGCTGGCCTCTATAAATCAATACCTAAGCAACAATTGGATTGCTAATTCGCAAGACCAAAATCATGTTTCTGCTTGTGCCTCTTAATTTTTAATGATCCCATTTACGTTACCTGTCCTCTCATGAACTCAATTGTAGTTTTGAAAATACTGCAATACTTTAATAAACTGATGGCCAGGTGAGATGTCACACTTAATAGAGCAGTGATTTTCCAGGGAAACTCCAGGGAAGACACATCTGACTCACTAGACACATTCTGATTCTGAATCAGGTTCAGATTCCTACAGAGACCTGTAAGCACAGCTATCTAGTAAACGCCTCAGACAGAAATGACCCTTGGCAAGTCAGGAAACTGGAGTTTTAATGTATAAGCTCACAGGCTGTGGTGGGGTAATTCTGGGATGACCACCAGTTCATGCCCATGGCTGGATATTACCTTAATGACATAATAAATTGTGTGACAGTTCACTCTGACGCTGACAATGATAGTTCTCATCACAATAAAAACCAAAGCCACCAGGTTTTCTGTTACACATGAAAATCTTCAGACGTCAACTGAATTTAGAACTATGGATCCAGCTGAATGAAACTCCTGAGCTATCTGAGTTTACTCATCGCTAAGAATCACTGTGAGTCTTCCTGCAAACTGTCTCATCTCCTTACACTCCAGTGACTCACTCCTGGCTCTGTGCTTCTCCGTCTTGGCAGGGATCTGGGGAATGTGCGCAGTGGGCACATGAAAGATAATTAGCTGTTTCTGCAAATAGTACCATTGTAAAGTAAATCACCCCTCAATCCTATCAACGGAGAAGGTTCTCTCTTTTCTCCCTTGCTGAATCCTCCAAGAGCTGACTATATCATGACACAGCTAATGAATGTAGGTTTTCACTAATGGACTCTCAAGAACACTGTCTTGAGTCATTTTAGCATCTATTTGGGAATGTTAACCGAGTCAAATGTTGGCACACATGGCACAGGCATTCTGTTTTCCAGTAAGCAACACCTCGTGGCAGCCCTTCTGGGAGGGCCACTCAATGATATTTATCAAAGCCTAAATCACTGATATCCTTTAGCCTAAGTAGGATTTAAAGAGATAAGTCACATCAATAGATTTCATGCACAGGAATGCCCACAACAGTGTTATATTAAAAAAAAAACAACAGATTACATGTCCAAATATGAATCATTGGTTTAAAATGGCACTATGGACATTCAGGATAACACTGTGTTGCCATTTAAAACTTTTAAGCTTTTTTGATGACATCATTTCCCTATGCTCTATGTCTGCTGTGGACTGAATTATGTCCTCGCAAACCTCCCATGTTGAGTCTCTAACCCCAGCATGATTGTATTTGGAGACTAGCTACGCCCAAACCCTGGTCACTGGATGCTGGGAGATGATAGGTGCACTTAGTGGTGAGCCACGGAGTTTGTGATCACAGACTGGGCTGACAGAGGACTAACAGGACCACTGAACACCCCCTCTCTCTGGGCACACGGCTTCCTCTGACTTTCAGATCTCTCCTGTCAGCTTTCTCTTTCCTCACCAGTGATACTCGTTGGTTCTCCTGCTGGCTCTGACTCGCCGAGCCTCCAATGCACACATTTCGGAAGGCACTGAGCTCCAGAGTGCTTTTCTCTGTAAAGTCGCTTTCAAGGCGATGCTGTCCACCCTCAGAGAGTCAAAGTCCACCCAGTGCTGACGATGCCTCAGAGCAGGGCACAGACTCCTGCCCAGCCTCTTCTGAGGCCTCTTCACACAGCCCCTAGTGGCTCATGCCCCATCACTTCATCCAGGCCCCTGCAGCTATGACTTCCCACTGAGCCCTTCCTTGCAACCCCTTCAGTGTGAAGCAGCATGGAGCCACTCTATCCGCAACCCGGCTCTCTTCGTTCTCAACACCACTCACTGCCACCCAGGGTACTATCCGTTTACACATTTGCTACTCAGTGACTGCCCACCCTCATGAGAAGATGAGCCCTTACTACAGGCTTTGCTTGCTTATCGCTATGTCTCCACACCTGTACTAACACACAGGACACAGAAACCACAGCATCAGCATCTGCTGACTGCATGAGGCAGAACCACTGCAGGCAGGGGAGCGGGGTGACACTGTGACACCAGTGCTGCAAGGTGGGGGATGCAGAGCCTGTCATGGACGCTAGACTGGAGATGAGTGGGCCGAGGGGAAACAGGGCCCTAACCTGTGCTTCCTTCTTGGCTCTTATGTCCATGCAGTCACCCTTGAACTCATCTCCTCATGCCAGCCTCACTCTGATGGCCTTCGGCTTCCACACAGCCCAGGGGAACTTTAAATACAGGACTCACAGGCTGCAGCCCGCAGGGTCCTCATGGTGACTGCTCTGCTGAAGATGAAGTTGTTCTGAAGTGGTCATCTTTCCCAAATGTGCTGTACAGAGGCTGCTCGGCATAGATCCCTCTCCTTAACCCCAAGTGCCCTGTGCCCTCTTCTTCCTGGTGAAAACCTGCTTTCATTCAACAGACCCTGCAAGCTTGTCAGCTCTAAGGATGCTCCTGACCACTTCCTCATTCACGGACACTGGCTACAGCTTCGTCGGTCTCCCCAAAGCTGTCCCCTGTGTGCACTTCTGTCAGTCACTATAGGGCTATGGGGCTTCCAAAATGTCTCAGCTCATAAAGCTTGCCTGCCAATGCAGGAGACTCAAGAGACATGGGTTCAATCCCTGGATTGGAAAGATCCCCTAGAGGAGGAAATGGCAACCCACTCCAGTATTCTTGCCTGGAGAATCCCATGGGCAGAGAAGCCTGGTGGGCTACAGTCAGTGGGGTCACAAAGAGTTAGACTGGACTGAGCATGCACATGCACATATAGAGTTACTGGTTTACAGGTCTGTTTAACATAAACGAGTTGAGCACAGGGATAAATCCCATTCATCTCTGGGCTCCTCTCAGCTAGACCTAGAATAATATTCAACAAATATAAAATCAATGCTCCAGTAAGCAATGGAAATGTGGAAGTTTAATGAGGGGCAGCAAGAAAAGGAAGTGAGGAAGAAGGTAAGGAAATGGACAGGAGGAATGGAGACAAGGAGGAACTATGTAAAGTTTATGAAGTCATCTTCACAGAAAATGTAGGTGACAAAGGAGATAAAATAACTCAAGTCCTAACCTTGGAAGAGCAGGTGAAAAAGAAGGATTTGATAAAAATAAATAAATAAATAAACAGAAAAACTTAAGAAAAATCTATCAAAGTGGTGGTATCTGTGGTTCAAGAGATTACATTATATCAAATGATTTAAAGAGAGAAACTATTCCTATATTTGAAATATTTGGAATATAAGTTACTGTATTTCACAATGAAAGATGATTACTGATTTTGAGATGGCTCTGATTTTAATTTCAACATTACATAGGAACCTGGAATGTTAGGTCTATGAATCAAGGTAAATTGGAAGTGATCACACAGGAGATGGCAAGAATGAACATCAACATTTTAGGAATCAGTGAACTAAAATGGACTGGAATCAATGAATTTAATTGAGATGACCATTATATCTACTACTGTGGGCAAGAATCCCTTAGAAGAAATGGAGTAGCCCTCAGTCAACAAAAGACTCTAAAATGCAGTACTTGGGTTCAATCTCAAAAGCGACAGAATAATCTCTGTTCATTTCCAAGGCAAACAATTCAATATCACAGTAATCCAAGTCTATGCCCCTACCACTAATGCCTTAGAAGCTGAGGTTGGATGATTCTATGAAGACTTACAAGACCCAGAATTAACACCTAAAATAGACGTCCTTTTCATTATAGGGGACTGGAATGCAAAGGTAGGAAGTCAAGAGATACCTGGAGAAACAGGCAAATTTGGCCTTGGAGAAAAAAATGAAGCAGGGCAAAGGCTAGCATAGTTTTTCCAAGAGAACTCACTGGTCATAGCAAACACCCTCTTCCAACAACACAAGAGACGATTCTATACTTGGACATCACCAGATGGTCAACACCGAAATCAGATTGATTATATTCTTTGCAGCCAAAGATGGAGACGCTCCATACAGTCAGCAAAAACAAGACCAGGAACATACTGTGGCTCAGATCATGAACTCCGTATTGCCAAATTCAGACTTAAATTGAAGAAAGTAGGAAAAACCATTAGACCATTCAGATATGCCCTAAATCAAATCCCTTAAAATTATACAGTGGAAGTGACAAATAGATTCAAGCGATTAGATCTGATAGAGTGCCTGAAGAACTATGGACAGAGGTTCGTAACACTGTACAGGATGCAGGCATCAAGACCATCCCCAAGAAAAAGAAAGGCAAAAAGGCAAAATGGTTGTCTGAGGAGGCCTTACAAATAGCTGTGAACAGAAGAGAAGCTAAAGGCAATGGAGAAAAGGAAAGATATACCCACCTGAATGCAGAGTTCTGAAGAACAGCAAGGATAGATAAGAAAGACTTCTTCAGTGATCAATGCAAAGAAATAGAGGAAAACAATAGAATGGGAAAAACTAGAGAGCACTTCAAGTAAATTAGAGATGCCAAGGGAATATTTCATGCAAAGATTGGCACAATAAAGGATAGAAATTGTATGAACCTAACAAAAGCAGAAGATATTAAGAAGAGGGGGCAGGAATACACAGGAGAACTATACAAAAATTATCTTAATGACCCAGACAACCATGATTGTGTGATCACTCACCTAGAGCCAGACATCCTGGAATGCAAAGTCAAGGGGGCCTTAGGAAGCATCACTATGAACAGAGCTAGTGAAGGTGATGGAATTCCAGCTGACCTCTTTCAAATCCTAAAAGATGATGCTGTGAAAGTGCTGCACTCAATACGCCAGCTAGAAGTTCTTGATTCACATACTCTTAAAGCCTCATTTGGAGAATTTTTAGAAAAGGCAGAGGAACAAGAGACCAAATTGCCAGCATTCGTTAGATCACAGAAAAAGAATTCCAGCAAAACATCCAGTTCTGTTTTATTGACTATGTCAAAGCCTTTGACTATATAGATCACAACCAACTGTGGGAAATTCTTAAAGAGATGAGGACACCAGATCACCTTACTTGCCTCCTGAGAAATCTGTATTCAGGTCAAGAAGCACCAGTTAGAACCAGACATGAAACAATAGACTGGTACCAAATCAGGAAAGGAATAAATCAAGGCTGTATATTGTCACCCTGTTTATTTAATTTATATGCAGAGTACATCATGTGAAATGCCAGGGTGGATGAAGCACAAGCTGGAATCAAGATTGCCGGGAGAAATATCAATAATCTCACATTGCAGATGACACCACCTTATGGCAAAAAAGTGAAGAGGAATTGAAGAGCCTCTTAATGAAATTGAAAGAGGAGAGTGAAAAAGTTGGCTTAAAACTCAACATTCAAAAGACTAAGATAATGGCATCCAGTCCCATCACTCCATGGCAAATAGATGGGGCAACAATGGAAACAGTGACAAACTTTATTTTCTTAGACTCCAAAATCACTGCAGATGGTGACCGCAGCCATGAAATTAAAAGACACTTGCTCTTTGGAAGAAAAGCTATGACCAACCTAGATAGCATATTAAAAAGCAGAGATATTACCTTGCCGACAAAGTTCCATCTAGTCAAAGCTATGGTCTTTCCAGTAGTCATGTATGGATGTGAGATTTGGACCATAAAGAAAGCTGAGCACTGAAGAATTGATGTTTTTGAACTGTGGTGTTAGAGATGACTCTTGAAAGTCCCTTAAACTGCGAGGAAATCAAACCAGTCCATCCTAAAGGAAATCAGTCCTGAATATTCATTGGAAGGACTGATACTGAAGCTGAAACTCCGATATTTTGGCCACCTGATGCGAAGAACTGACTCATTTGAAAAAACCCTGATGCTGGGAAAGACTGAAGGCAGGAGTTGAAGGGGACAACAGAGGATGAGATGGTTGTATGGCATCACTGACTCTATGGACATGAGTTTGAGCAAGCTCCAGGAGTTGGTGATGGACAGGGAAGCCTGGCATGCTGCAGTCCATGTGATGACAGAAAGTCGGACATGATTGAGCAACTGAATCAAACTGAACTGATTTTAAAGGAATGTAAAGGATCTCTTCTCCTAGTAGTCCATATATTGTTTTATATATATACATATAGACTATATATATATAGTCTAAATGGGAACACTGTAAGAGAGTCAAAGAAAATTCTGAAAGAATATGTAAAATTTAACTAATGAAAAAACACCATAAACCCAGAAACAAACATATGAAAAGCAATAGTTCCTGTTTTCTATTGATTTGTTTAATATCTGCTTCATATAATGGCAACTTTCTCCATTGGTAAACACAAACAGGACTAATGTATCAATTCAAATAATGACAAGTGCTTACAAAAATGAAAATAAACATCAAGGAAGACTACATTTCTTCAGCTGCATTCTTTTATGTGATATTTAAATTTTTGATTTATCTATTTATTTGTTACCACATGATGGAGTGCCATTTAAGAACTGCTGAGATTTTAATATAAAATAAAATTCCCTTATTAATGCATATAAGATAAAATAAAACCAGACTTCTCTCAAAAAGCTGTGAGAACAAAGTCTTGGCAAGGCGTGTGAGTAACTGTAACTATATTGCCCCTTGGAGACTGTTTCCTGTTGACTGTGGCTGCACTTTGCAGGAGACTGGCTTTTCCACTCCCACAGCAGAGTACAACTGAGTGTCAGGGAAATATTCATTTCTAGGCCGATCACCGACTGACACAATTGGACCCATGGAGTTGTTTCTCACTGAGATCACAGAAAACAACCAGTTCAAGATCAGATTTGTGCTGTGGCTTCTGCTTCTTTGATCTTTTTTTTTTTCATTGTAAAGAACATGAAAGAGGCCTGAAATTACTCTGACAACCCCTGAAAGGATATCATCAAAGCCTTTTTCTTTTTATAATGATTTTGGATAATTCCAGTCTCCCATTCAAAGTGAGTCTTTCCATCTACACTCTATCTCAACTCTTCCAAAAACCACATCCTCTGAGTTATTCATGATTCCCTCCCTTTCTGGTATCTTTCGTTTAACCTTCCAACTGGTTTTTCTCCTAAGTATACATACCTCAGTGTACTCTCTCTCATTTTTTTAAATTATAAAAAGGAATGTACTGCACCCATTCAGGCCACTTCCCACCACAAGTCCACCCGAAATTGCTCTCTACACTTGCTGATTACACTCCCCCCAGATTCCATGGAAACATCTTGCCCATAGATCACAAAGAGGCTATTTACCAAACCCAAGGGACACACATATGTCCTTCTCCTGACCAATCTCCCTGTTCACATCACGACCCACCACCTCCCTGGTCAACACTGCCATCCTCACTCCCTCTCTCCCATCCTACATACTGAGCCCTGTTAGGAAGCTCTTCTTGTATCCTTCCCACGTTGCTGGTAGCTTCTAGGATTTGTTCTCCCTCTTCTCTTATTAGCTCTGCACGTCTGATTAACCTCAGTGCTCTATTCACTTCCACTGGCTCAGCTATAACCTGTGTCTTAATAACTGCCATTCAGGTATCAGATCAGATCAGATCAGTTGCTCAGTCATGTCCGACTCTTCGCGACCCCATGAATCGCAGCATGCCAGGCCTCCCTGTCCAATACCAACTCCCGGAGTTCACTCAGACTCACGTCCATCGAGTCAGTGATGCCATCCAGCCATCTCATCCTCTGTCATCCCTTTCTCCTCCTGCCCCCAGTCCCTCCCAGCATCAGAGTCTTTTCCAATGAGTCAACTCTTCGCATGAGGTGGCCAAAGTACTGGAGTTTCAGCTTTAGCAGCATTACTTCCAAAGAAATCCCAGGGCTGATCTCCTTCAGAATGGACTGGTTGGATCTCCTTGCAGTCCAAGGGACTCTCAAATCCCTTATGTTTATACAGTGGAAGTGAGAAATACATTTAAGGGGCTAGATCTGATAGACAAAGTGCCTGATTAACTATGGACGGAGGCTTGTGACACTGTACAGGAGACAGGCATCAAGATTATCCCCAAGATTTTCTATTTCTTCCTGGTCGAGTTTTGTAAAGTTGTACTTTTCTAAGAATTTGTCCATTTCTTCCACGTTGTCCATTTTATTGGCATATAATTGTTGATAGTAGTCTCTTATGATCCTTTGTATTTCTGTGTTGTCTGTTGTGATCTCTCCATTTTCGTTTCTAATTTTGTTGATTTGATTTTTCTCCCTTTGTTTCTTGATGAGTCTGGGTAATGGTTTGTCAATTTTATTTATCCTTTCAAAGAACCAGCTTTTGGCTTTGTTGATTTTTGCTATGGTCTCTTTTGTTTCTTTTGCATTTATTTCTGCCCTAATTTTTAAGATTTCTTTCCTTCTACTAACCCTGGGGTTCTTCATTGCTTCCTTTTCTAGTTGCTTTAGGTGTAGGGTTAGGTTATTTATTTGAGTTTTTTCTTGTTTCTTGAGGTGTGCCTGTATTGCTATGAACTTTCCCCTTAGGACTGCTTTTACCGTGTCCCACAGGTTTTGGGTTGTTGTGTTTTCATTTTCATTTGTTTCTATGCAAATTTTGATTTCTTTTTTTATTTCTTCTGTGGTTTGTTGGTTATTCAGCAGCGTGTTGTTCAGCCTCCATATGTTGGAATTTTTAATAGTTTTTCTCCTGTAATTGAGATCTAATCTTACTGCATTGTGGTCAGAAAAAATGCTTGGAATGATTCCTATTTTCTTGAATTTACCAAGGCTAGCTTTATGGCCCAGGATGTAATCTATCCTGGAGAAGGTTCCATGTGCGCTTGAGAAAAAGGTGAAATTCATTGTTTTGGGATGAAATGTCCTATAGATATCAATTAGGTCTAACTGGTCTATTGTATCGTTTAACAGACCTATCACAAGCACGGAAATTAAAACTGTAATAAAAAATCTTCCAGCAAACAAAAGCCCTGGTCCAGACGGCTTCACAGCTGAATTCTACCAAAAATTTAGAGAAGAGCTAACACCTATCCTGCTCAAACTCTTCCAGAAAATTGCAGAGGAAGGTAAACTTCCAAACTCATTCTATGAGGCCACCATCACCCTAATACCAAAACCTGACAAAGATCCCACAAAAAAAGAAAACTACAGGCCAATATCACTGATGAACATAGATGACAAAATCCTTAACAAAATTCTAACAATCAGAATCCAACAACACATTAAAAAGTTCATACACCATGATCAAGTGGGCTTTATTCCAGGGATGCAAGGATTCTTCAATATCTGCAAATCAATCAATGTAATACACCACATTAACAAATTGAAAAATAAAAACCATATGATTATCTCAATAGATGCAGAGAAAGCCTTTGACAAAATTCAACATCCATTTGTGATAAAAACTCTCCAGAAAGCAGGAATAGAAGGAACATACCTCAACATAATAAAAGCTATATATGACAAACCCACAGCAAACATTATCCTCAATGGTGAAAAATTGAAAGCATTTCCTCTAAAGTCAGGAACAAGACAAGGGTGCCCACTTTCACCATTACTGTTCAACATAGTTTTGGAAGTTTTGGCCACAGCAATCAGAGCAGAAAAAGAAATAAAAAGAATCCAAATTGGAAAAGAAGAAGTAAAACTCTCACTATCTGCAGATGACATGATCCTCTACATAGAAAACCCTAAAGAGTCCACCAGAAAATTACTAGAACTAATCAATGACTATAGTAAAGTTGCAGGATATAAAATCAACACACAGAAATCCCTTGCATTCCTATACACTAATAATGAGAAAACTGAAAGAGAAATTAAGGAAACAATTCCATTCACCATTGCAACGGAAAGAATAAAATACTTAGGAATATATCTAACTAAAGAAACTAAAGACCTATATATAGAAAACTATAAAACGCTGGTGAAAGAAATCAAAGAGGACACTAATAGATGGAGAAATATACCATGTTCATGGATTGGAAGAATCAATATAGTGAAAATGAGTATACTACCCAAAGCAATTTATAGATTCAACGCAATCCCTATCAAGCTACCAACAGTATTCTTCACAGACCTAGAACAAATAATTTCACAATTTGTATGGAAATACAAAAAACCTCGAATAGCCAAAGTGATCTTCAGAAAGAAGAATGGAACTGGAGGAATCAACCTACCTGACTTCAGGCTCTATTACAAAGCCACAGTTATCAAGACAGTATGGTACTGGCACAAAGACAGAAATATTGATCAATGGAATAAAATAGAAAGCCCAGAGATAAATCCATGCACATATGGACACCTTATCTTTGACAAAGGAGGCAAAAATATACAATGGATTAAAGACAATCTCTTTAACAAGTGGTGCTGGGAACTCTGGTCAACCACTTGTAAAAGAATGAAACTAGACCACTTTCTAACACCAAACACAAAAATAAACTCAAAATGGATTAAAGATCTCAACGTAAGACCAGAAACTATAAAACTCCTAGAGGAGAACATAGGCAAAACACTCTCTGACATACATCACAGCAGGATCCTCTATGACCCACCTCCCAGAATATTGGAAATAAAATAAAAAATAAACAAATGGGACCTAATTAACCTTAAAAGCTTCTGCACATCAAAGGAAACTATTAGCAAGGTGAAAAGGCAGCCTTCAGAATGGGAGAAAATAATAGCAAATGAAGCAACTGACAAACAACTCATCTCAAAAATATACAAGCAACTCCTACAGCTCAACTCCAGAAAAATAAACGACCCAATCAAAAAATGGGCCAAAGAACTAAATAGACATTTCTCCAAAGAAGACATACAGATGGCTAACAAACACATGAAAAGATGCTCAACATCACTCATTATCAGAGAAATGCAAATCAAGACCACTATGAGGTACCATTTCACACCAGTCAGAATGGCTGTGATCCAAAAGTCTACAAATAATAAATGCTGGAGAGGGTGTGGAGAAAAGGGAACCCTCTTACACTGTTGGTGGGAATGCAAACTAGTACAGCCACTATGGAGAACAGTGTGGAGATTCCTTTAAAAACTGGAAATAGAACTGCCTTATGATCCAGCAATCCCACTGCTGGGCATACACACTGAGGAAACCAGAAGGGAAAGAGACATGTGTACCCCAATGTTCATTGCAGCACTGTTTATAATAGCCAGGACATGTAAGCAACCTAGATGTCCATCAGCAGATGAATGGATAAGAAAGCAGTGGCACATATACACAATGGAGTATTACTCAGCCATTAAAAAGAATACATTTGAATCAGTTCTAATGAGGTGGATGAAACTGGAGCCTATTATACAGAGTGAAGTAAGCCAGAAGGAAAAATATAAATACAGTATACTAACACATATATATGGAATTTAGAAAGATGGTAACAATAACCCGGTGTACGAGACAGCAAAAGAGACACTGATGTATAGAACAGTCTTATGGACTCTGTGGGAGAGGAAGAGGGTGGAAAGATTTGGGAGAATGACATTGAAACATGTAAAATATCATGTAAGAAACGAGTTGCCAGTCCAGGTTCGATGCACGATACTGGATGCTTGGGGCTAGTGCACTGGGACGACCCAGAGGGAGGGTATGGGGAGGGAGGAGGGAGGAGGGTTCAGGATGGAGAACACATGTATACCTGTGGCAGATTCATTTTGATCTTTGACAAAACTAATACAATTATGTCAAGTTTAAAAATAAAATAAAATTTAAAAAAAAAAGATTATCCCCAAGAAAAAGAAATGCAAAAAGGCATGTATAGTCAAGGCTATGGTTTTTCTAGTAGTCATGTATGGATGTGAGAGTTGGACTATAAAGAAAGCTGAGCACCAAAGAATTGATGCTTTTGAACCGTGGTGTTGGAGAAGACTCTTGAGAGTCCCTTTGGACTGCTAGGAGGTCCAACCAGACCATCCTAAAGGAGATCAGTCCTGAATGTTCATTGGAAGGACTGATGTTGAAAATGAAACTCCATCCTGTTTGGGACTCTCTGGGTTTCTTGGACTTGGGTGATTATTTCCTTCCCCATTTTAGGAAAGTTTTCAACTATTATCTCCTCAAGTATTTTTTCATGGTCTTTCTTTTTGTCTTCTTTTTCTGGGACCCCTATGATTCGAATATTGGGGTGCTTAACATTGTCCCAGAGGTCTCTGAGGTTGTCCTCATTTCTTTTAATTCTTTTTTATTTTTTCCTCTCTGTTTCATTTATTTCTACCGTTCTATCTTCTATCTCACTTATCCTATCTTCTGTCTCCATTATTCTACTGTTGGTTCTCTCCAGAGTGTTTTTGATCTCACTTTTTGCATTATTCATTATATATTGACTCTTTTTTATTTCTTCTAGGTCCTTGTTAAACCTTTCTTGCATCTTCTATATCCTTGTCTCCAGGCTGTTTATCTGTAACTCCAATTTGTTTTCAAGGTTTTGGATCATTTTCACTATCATTATTCGGAATTCTTTATCAGGTAGATTCCCTATTTCTTCCTCTTTTGTTTGGTTTGGTGGGCATTTATCCTGTTCCTTTACCTGCTGGGTATTTCTCTGCCTTTTCATCTTGTTTATATTGCTGTGTTTGGGGTGGCCTTTCTGCATTCTGTCAGTTTGTGGTTCCTCTTTATTGTGGAGGTTCCTCACTGTGGGTGGGGCAAGACGGGTGGCTTGTCAAAGTTTCCTGGTTAGGGAAGCTTGTATTGGTGTTCTGGTGGGTAGAGCTGGATTTCTTCTCTCTGGAGTGCAATGAAGTGTCCAGTAATGAGTTTTGAGATGTCAATGGGTTTGATGTGACTTTGGGCAGCCTGTATATTGAAACTCAGAGCTATATTCCTGTGTTGCTGGGGAATTTGCCTGGTATGTCTTTCTCTGGAAATTGTTGGCCCTTGGGTGGTGCTTGGTTTCAGTGTAGGTATGGAGGCGTTTGATGAACTTCTTTTGATTAATGTTCCCTGGAGTCAGGAGTTCTCTTGTGTTCTCAGGATTTGCACTTAAGCCTCCTGCCTCTGGTTTTCAGTCTTATTCTTGCAGTAGCCTCAAGACTTCTCCATCTATACAGCACTGATGATAAAACATCTAGGTTAATGATGAAAAGTTTCTCCACAGTGACAGACACTCAGAGAGGTACATAGAGTTACATGGAGAAGAGAAGAGGGAGGAGGGAGATAGAGGTCACTAGGAGGAGAAGAGGGGGAATCAAAAGGGGAGAGAGCAAGCTAGCCAGTAATCACTTCCTTATGTGCTCTCCACAGTCTGGATCCCTCAGAGATGTTCACAGTGATACACAGGGAAGAGAAGAGGGGGGAAGGAGACAGAGGTGGCCAGGAGGATAAAAGTGGGGATCAAAAGGAGAGAGACAGATCCAGCCAGTAATCAGTTAGTTCCCTAAGTGTTCTCCACAGCCTGGAACACACAAAGAGATTCACTGAGTTGGGTAGAGAAGAAAAGGGGGAGCGGGGAGATAGAGGCGACTTGGTGGAGAGAAAGAGAGTCAAAAGGGGGAGAGAGCAATCAGGCCAGTGGTCTCACTACCAAATAAAAATGGGTACTGAAGATTGGGTTCTTAAAGGTACAAAATTGATAACAAATACCAAAAAGCAAAGATTAAAAATCTAGAGTAGAGGTTAAATTCTCAAAAATACAATATTAAAAAAGGTCACAAAAATTATAAAATATATATATGTGAAGTTTGCTTTAAAAATGGGGTCTTTTTTTTGCAAGGTAACACTAGGTTATAAAAATGAAAATTAAGGGAGTAATAGGGGACTTAAAAATTTTTAATTAAAAAAATGATAATTGTAAAAATATATCTAGGACTTCCTCTGGAGCTGTTGTGAACAATGTGGGGTCAGTTCATTTTCAGATAGTTCCTTGGTCCAGCTTGTACTTCTCAAGGTCTATAGGCTCCTTCCTATGTAGTCAGTGCTAATGACAGGGTTTTAATCTATTGCACCTGTCACTTCCAAAGCAGTTCCCTCTGTTTAACTCTTTCTGTTTTCTGGTCTCTTCAGTGTCTAATTTCCACCCTGACACAAGGGTGGGGCAGTGGCAGTCACTTTTTTTAGGCTCCCTTGTTCAGTCGTGCTGTGGGGAGGGAGGAACACTGCAAACAAATATCACTGGCATGTGCTCACAGTAATGCAGCCACACTGTGTTTGTCCCCGCTCACAGTGTGTGTCCTTCCCCAGTCTACACTGCTCAGGCTCTAGGTTGATCTGCCAGAACTGTCTGATGCTGGCCCTGGGTTGTATGCACTCCCCAGGTCTAAGCCAAAGGCAAAACACCCCAAGACACATATTAATCAAATTAACAAAGATCAACCACAAAGAACAAATATTAAAAGCAGCAAGGGAAAAACAACAAATAACACACAAGGGGATTCCCATAAGGATAACAGCTGATTTTTCAATAGAAACTCTTCAGGCCAGGAGGGAATGGCAGGACATACTTAAAGTGATGAAAGAAAATAACCTATAGCCCACATTACCATACCCAGCAAGGATCTCAAATATGAAGGAGAAATCAAAAGCTTTACAGACAAGCAAAAGCTGAGAGAATTCTGCACCACCAAACCAGCTCTCCAACAAATACTAAAGGATCTTCCCTAGACAAGAAACACAGACAGGGTGCATAAACTCAAACCCAAAACAATAAAGTAAATGGCAACTGGATCATACTTATCAATAATTGCCTTAAATGTAAATGGGTTGAATGCCCCAACCAAAAGACAAAGACTGGCTGAATGGATACAAAAACAAGACCCCTATATATGTTGTCTACAAGAGACCCACCTCGAAACAAGGGACACGTACAGACTGAAAGTGAAGGGCTGGAAAAGATATTCCATGCAAATAGATACCAAAAGAAGGCAGGAGGAACAATACTCATATCAGAAAAAATAGACTTTAATACAAAGGCTGTGAAAAGAGACAAAGATGGACACTACATAATGATCAAAGGATCAATCCAAGAAGAAGATATAACAATTATAAATATATATGCACCCAACATAGGAGCACCACAATATGTAAGACAAATGCTAACAAGTATGAAAGGGGAAATTAACAATAACACAATAATAGAGGGAGACTTTAATACCCCACTCACACATAGGGATAGATCAACTAAACATAAAATTAACAAGGAAACACAAACTTTAAATGATACAATAGACCAGTTAGACCTAATTGATATCTATAGGACATTTCACCCCACAACAATGAATTTCACCTTTTTCTCAAGCACACACGGAATCTTCTTCAGGATAGATCACATCCTAGCCATAAATCTAGGCCTTGGTAAATTAAAAAAAACAAAAACAAAAAACTGAAATCATTACAAGCATCTTTTCTGACGACAACGCAGTTAGATTAGATGTCAATTACAGGAGAAAAACTATTAAAAATTCCAACATATGGAGGCTGAACAACACACTGCTGAATAACCAACAAATCACAGAAGAAATCAAAAGAGAAATTAAAATATGCATATAAATGAATGAAAATGAAAACACAACAACACAAAACCTATGGGACACTGTAAAAGCAGTGTTAAGGGGAAGGTTCATAGCAATACAGGCTTACCTCAAGAAACAAGAAAAAAGTCAAATAAATAACCCAACTCTACACCTAAAGCAACTAGAAAAAGAAGAAATGAGGAACCCCAGGGTTAGTAGAAGTAAAGAAATCTTAAAAATTAGGGCAGAAATAAATGCAAAGAAACAAAAGAGACCATAGCAAAAATCAACAAAGCCAAAAGCTGGTTCTTTGAGAAGATAAATAAAATTGATAAACCATTACCCAGACTCATCAAGAAACAAAGGGAGAAAAATCAAATCAACATAACTAGAAATGAAAATGGAGAGATCACAACAGACAACACAGAAATACAAAGGATCATAAGAGATTATTATCAGCAACTATATGCAAATAAAATGAACAACTTGGAAGAAATGGACAAATTCTTAGAAAAACACGTTTCCAAAACTGAACCAGGAAGAAATAGAAAATCTTAACAGACCCATCACAAGCACGGAAATTGAAACTGTAATCAGAAATCTTCCAGCAAACAAAAGCCCAGGTCCAGATGGCTTCACAGTTGAATTCTACCAAAAATTTAGAGAAGAGCTAACACCTATCCTACTCAAACTTTTCCAAAAAATTGCAGAGAAAGGTAAACTTCCAAACTCATTCTATGAGGCCACCATCACCCTAATACCAAAACCTGACAAAGATCCCACAAAAAAAGAAAACTACAGGCCAATATCACTGATGAACATAGATGCAAAAATCCTTAACAAAATTCTAGCAAACATACTAACAATCCAACAACATACTAAAAAGATCATACATCATGACCAAGTGGGCTTTATCTCAGGGATGCAAGGATTCTTCAATATCTGCAAATCAATCAATGTAATACACCACATTAACAAATTGAAAAATAAAGACCATATGACTATCTCAATAAAGGCAGAGAAAGCCTTTGACAAAATTCAACATCCATTTATGATAAAAACCCTCCAGAAAGCAGGAATAGAAGGAACATACCTCAACATAATAAAAACTATATGACAAACCCACAGCAAACATTATCCTCAATGGTGAAAAATTGAAAGCATTTCCCCTAAAGTCAGGAACAAGACAAGGGTGCCCACTCTCACCACTATTATTCAACATAGTTTTGGAAGTTTTGGCCACAGCAATCAGAGAAGAAAAAGAAATAAAAGGAAGCCAGATTGGAAAAGAAGAAATAAAACTCTCACTGTTTGCAGATGACATGATCCTCTACATAGAAAACCCTGAAGACTCCACCAGAAAATTACTAGAACTAATCAACAAATATAGTAAAGTTTCAGGATATAAAATCAACACACAGAAATCCCTTGCATTCCAATACACTAACAATGAGAAAACAGAAAGAGAAATTAAGGAAACAATTCCATTCACCATTGCAATGAAAAGAATAAAATACTTAGGAATATATATACCCAAAGAAACAAAAGACCTATATATAGAAAACTTTAAAACACTGGTGAAAGAAATCAAAGATGACACAAATAGATGGAGAAATATACCGTGTTCATGGATTAGGAGAATCAATATAGTGAAAATGAGTATACTACCCAAAGCAATCTATAGATTCAATGCAATCCCTATCAAGCTACCAATGGTATTTTTCACAGAGCTAGAACAAATAATTTCACAATTTGTATGGAAATACAAAAAACCTCGAATAGCCAAAGCAATCTTGAGAAAGAAGAATGGAACTGGAGGAATCAACCTGGCAGACTTCAGGCTTTACTACAAAGCCACAGTTATCAAGACAGTATGGTACTGGCACAAAGACAGACATATAGATCAATGGAACAAAATAGAAAGCCCAGAGATAAATCCACACACCTATGGACACCTTATCTTTGACAAAGGAGGCAAGAATATACAATGGAGAAAAGACAATCTCTTTAACAAGTGGTGCTGGGAAAACTGGTCAACCACTTGTAAAAGAATGAAACTAGATCACTTCCTAACACCACACACAAAAATAAACTCAAAATGGATTAAAGATCTAAATGTAAGACCAGAAACTATAAAACTCCTAGACGAAAACATAGGCAAAACACTCTCCAACATAAATCACTGCAGAATCCTCTACGACCCACCTCTCAGAATATTGGAAATAAAAGCAAAAATAAACAAATGGGACCTAATTAAAATTAAAAGCTTCTGAACAACAAAGGAAACTATAAGCAAAGTGAAAAGACAGCCTTCAGAATGTGAGAAAATAATAGGAAATGAAGCAATGGACAAAGAATTAATCTCAAAAATATACAAGCAACTCCTGCAGCTCAATTCCAGAAAAATAAATGACCCAATCAAAAAGTAGGCCAAAGAACTAAACAGACATTTCTCCAAAGAAGACATACAGATGGCTAACAAACACATGAAAAGATGCTCAACATCACTCATTATCAGAGAAATGCAAATCAAAACCACTATGAGGTACCATTTTACTCCAGTCAGAATGGCTGCTATGCAAAAGTCTACAAGCAATAAATACTGGAGAAGGTGTGGAGAAAAGGGAACACTCTTACACTGTTGGTGGGAATCAAACTAGTACAGCCACTATGGAGAATAGTATGGAGATTCCTTAAAAAACTGGAAATAGAACTGCCATATGACCCAGCAATTCCACTGCTGGGCATACACACCGAGGAAACCAGAATTGAAAAAGACACATGTACCCCAGTCTTATAATAACCAGGACATGGAAGCAACCTAGATGCCCATCAGCAGATGAATGGATAAGAAAGCTGTGGTACATATACACGATGGAGTATTACTCAGCCATTAAAAAGAATGCATTTGAATCAGTTCTAATGAGGTGGATGAAACTGGAGCCTATTATACAGAGTGAAGTAAGCCAGAAAGAAAAACACCAATATACAGTATACTAACACATATATATGGAATTTAGAAAGATGGTAACGATAACCCTGTATGTGAGACAGCAAAAGAGACACAGACTTATAAAACAGTCTTTCTGACTCTGTGGGAGAGGGCAAGGGCAGGATGATATGGGAGAATGGCATTGAACCATGTAAATTATCAGATGTGAAATGAATCGCCAGTCCAGGTTTGATGCATGATATAGGGTAGGGTGCTCGGGGCTGGTTCACTGGGATGACCCAGAGGGATGGGATGGGGAGGGAAGTGGGAGGGGGGTTCAGGATGGGACACCCATGGTGGATTCATGTCAATGTATGGCAAAACCAATACAATATTGTAAAGTAAAAAATAAATAAATAAAACTGAAAAAAAAAGAAAAGAAAATGAAACTCCAATACTTTGGCTACCTGATGTGAAGAGGTGACTCATTGGAAAAGACCCTGATGCTGGGAATGATTGAGGGTAGGAGGAGAAGGGAGCAATATAGGATGAGATGGTTGTATGGCATCACCAACTCAATGGACATGAATTTGGGTACAAGAGTTGGACATGACTGAGCAACTGAACTGAACTGAATAACTGCCATAAAGGCATCACATGTTCTCAGCAATTCAATGATCTCATTTTCTAGGAAAGACATGTTGATATTTACCTTCAACCAATAGCACAGGTTGAGTTTCATGCATTTTATACAACTGACTAAACCTTGGTAAAACACCCATTTTCTTTATACTGACCTTCAGTGATTGCTACTCAACAATAGACTACTTGAACAACATGTCCTCATAGATGGTCTTCCTTAACATCCAAGTATGGAACAGTCATTTCTTTTCTTGGTTCTCATAACTTCCTGATGAGGAAGGATGAACTCTTATACCCAGCACCTCAGAGGAAGCTTGGTCCTCTTGAAATCTTGGGCTTCTAGTCTCCAAAACTTTCAGAGAATAAATCTGTGTTGTCCTAAACCACCCAATTTGTGATACTTTGTAATCAGAATCCCAGGAAATAAACACAGAGGTTGGTATTAGAGAGTGTGTTGCTGCTTTAACAAATAAATAAAATGTGCAAATGCTTTGGAATTAGGAAATGGATGGAGGGTGGGAGCCTTTTTCTTAATAGAAAAAGCCTGAATTATTTAAGAGCTGTTGTTAGATGTACAGACATTCAAGGTGCTTCTGTTGAGACTTAAGAAGGTAATAATGGCCGTATTAGTGGACAGTTGAGGAAAGGCCATCCTGGTAGTCAAGAGTCAGGGAACATGACTGGATAACACCCTAGGGTTGGATGGTAGCAATGAACTTCAGCATTACCTGAGATCTGCAAGGAGAGCATGGAAGGTGCAGCCTGCTTTCTCCTAGTTGTCACAGTAAAATGTGAGAGAAAAAGAGAGAAACCGAGAGAGTGATTGTAAAGTAAAAAGGAGCTAGCCTGTGATAATTTGAAGAAGCCACATCCTGAGACAGGCCAGTATGCAGCTGGAGGACTGCAGACAGAGGTCAGGTGTGCGTCTCATGTGCCCAGTCACACGACTCCACAGAAACCAGGGTAGAGATGCCTATTCAGGAGCGACCGAGGGAGGATTCTTTCTTCTGATGGCTCAGACCCCATGAATTGTACAAAAGGTCAACAAGGTTTTTGAGAATTTTATACTTGTAGAATCACCACCAGCACAGGAAATGAGACAGGATGAAGGAAGAGCAACTCCAAGGGCAGAGCCAGGGATTGCGGGGCCTGATAGACAAGATCTCAGCCGAGAGGGCAGAGTTACCGCCCTAAAAGGCCCAGACAATGGAGCATCAAGGCTCTGAGAAAAACATCCTAAAGCCTGATGGAATTTGCTCTGCTGAGTTCTGGCCTCCTTGTGACCCAGGTCTCCCTCTTTCCCCCTGATTTCTCCCCTGATTTTCTCCATCCTAAAGCCTGATGGAATTTGCTCTGCTGAGTTCTGGCCTCCCTGTGACCCAGGTCTCTCCTCTTTCCCCCTGATTTCTCCCATGAAGATGAAAACATCTACCCTAGGGCCATCTACCATTGGATCTTGGAATGGTGAGCATCTTGGGGTTAAATTGAAGCTTCATTTCAAAAACATTTAGGCACTTACTGACCCCTCTCATAGTCCATATCCTAACCCTCTTTTGTCTCATGTTAATATCCATCCTTTTCTCTTCCAACAATATTCAGGATTTTGAAATCATATACTTATCTAATTTCTCACTATTAGTTATTTACTATTACCCTATTTAATCAACTTGAATCACAAGCTGGAGTCAAGACTGCTAGGAGAAATATCAACAACCTAGGATATGCAGATGATGCCATTCTCATGGCAGAAAGCAAAGAGGAACTAAAGAGCCTCTTAATGAAGGTGAAAGAGGAGTGTGAAAAGGCTGACTCAACACATTTATACCCATGGCTGATTCATGTCAATGTATGGCAAAACCACTACAATACTGTAAAGTATTTAGCCTCCAGTTAAAATAAATAAATAAATAAAAACTCAACATTCATAAAACTAAGATCATAGCATCTGGTCCCATCACTTCATGGCAAATAGATGGGGAAACAATGGAAACAGTGACAGACTTTATTTTCTTAAGCTCCCAAATCACTGAGGACAGTGACTGCAGCCATGAAATTGAAAGAGGCTTGCTCCTTGGAAGAAAAGCTATGACAAACCTAGACAGCATATTAAAAAGCAGAGACATCACTTTACCAACAAAAGTCTGTGTAGTCAAAGCTATGATTTTTCCAGTAGTCATGTATGGATGTGAGAGCTGGACCATAAAGGACAGCCTCACCCCTGGGGGCATCATTCTGTCACACCAGACTGGAGCCTGGCATTGTGAGTGTACACCTGTTATCCACAGCACCGAGCACAGCACTTAGTACATAGAGTGAACTCAGTACTAAAGTATTAAGTACAACAGAGTACAGAAGCTGTCTTAATAAATAAAAAAACCTTTAGAGTTGATGTGCTTTTCACTGAAAAATCACATGTTCTAACACTACATATTTAAACTTCCTAGACATTAATTAAATATTTGAGTGATTAGTATGTGACACACATTCACAATAAGGTGGGGGATGGGCAGAGAGAAGCCCTGATGCTTATTTAAGGAAACAAAAAATAAAAGATAATGATACTGAACCAAATTAACCTTCTCCTTTAGTTTAGTTAATGATTTTTTAAAAACAATTGAGCCACTTTGAGATGGTTTTGAGAGTAGAAAAACAAAAGATGGAGATACCTATACTTAGAATTTCACAGTAATTGCTTCAAAGGAGGGTTAGATTCTTAATCAAAATTGAATTTCACAGTTAGAGGAGGAAATTGATTCCTGAGTCCCTGACATTAAAAAAGCATGTTCTCAGAAGTCCACCTCCCAGGCAAATGAGATCCCACAGGTTACTTCTCACTCGCGCGATCTCCATTAAGAGCTCTACACTTTTCAGAAATAAGCAGTTAGATTCATGCAGGGACAGCGGCCATCTGAGCACTTTCAGATGTCGCCATAGACAGATCAGCAGGTGAGTAATCATTTTATAGTATCACTTATGAGACTGAATGTCATGAAAATAGGATACCATGTATTCAATGCAAGCGACTACCTATGAGCAAGAACTTGCAATCCAGTTACAAATCCTTTAATGAAGAAAACACTTGGAAAATTGTATGAAGTATTGAATCCCACCTTTAAGAGTAAATCTCATCCTCCTACCTTTTTTAACCCAACACTATGGTTTCAGCAACAGGCATGTGGGATTTATCTTATTTTCATGTCACTCAGGAAAGCAGTTTCTTTAGAAATCTAGCAACAATTTTTTTTGTTACTATGTTAGCACAAACGCAAGGAGGGGAAGCCCCCAGAGGCAATTTGGCATGCAAATGGAATGATTTTCTGCCTTATTTACCAGTAATGTGAAGCTATATCAATAATTTATCAGTAGATGGTTAACAATAAAATTTCCTTGTCTGTTCCACTCATGTGCAGGCCACAGTGCTCTTTGGCATCTTATTTTTAGATGTCAGTTTAACTAATGCATAGCTTTCATTTTTTAAATGATTTTGTCCTATAGAAGTGTCAAATACTATTTCACACAGTGGATAATAAATATCTAAACACTTAGCTGTTAAATCCATTCTTTAGCAGAAACACTGTCCACAAACTAAGGAGGTGTTAGGGCTGCCATAACATAGCACCACAGACAGGGCAACTTCAACAACAGAAATTCACTCTCTCACAGTTCTGAAGGTTAGATTTCTGGGATCAATCTGACCACAGGGTTGGCTTCTTCTGAGGCCTCTCTCCTTGGCTTGTAGGTGGGTGTCCTCTCCTGTAACTTAACAGGGTCTTGCCTCTGTCTGGCTGCGTCCTGACCTCCTCTTTTTATGAGGACAACAGTCCTATGGGATTAGAGTCAGGCCTATAACATCACTGCAATTTAGTTACCTCTTTAGAAACTCTATCTTCAAATACATTCACTTTCTGACCTACTAGGGGTAGAAACTTCAACATATAAACTGGCAGGGAGTGCAATTCAGCCACAAACTGATTGTTTTTCCTAAGAAAAAATGAACAAACTAGCAGTGTTTCTTCCTTTGGTTCCCTTGGTGTCACTGATTCCTGGGAAGAAACAAAACAAACCAGTGCTTTGCTTAGACCTAAGAGGTAAATGTTATTCTGAAAGCAAGTTTTATATAAAAATATGAGAAGTAATCAAGAATCCCCCAATTTCTGAAAGTCTGCTTCATGCCACACTGCTTTTACAAAAGACCTACATCACTATCTGGTTTCACTAACTGAAGGAAATCCAAAGAGAAGTTTCACTTTTATGAAAAAAAGGTGAAAAGTAAAAACAGCATCCACATTTGTTTTGCAGGAGCCCTCAGAGGGCAGGGTACACCCTGAGCAGTGAGGCTGCTCCGCTAAGTGCCCTCCTGCCCAGGAACCACTCTCAGCTTCCCAGCGTCCAGCCTCCACAGCCTGGAACTGTCCATGCACACCTAGGCTCCATCTCCATTCATTTTGTGCATCCCAGGGCAGGACTGGTCTTAAGGTAAGCACTCTTCACCTTAGCCATTTCAGCTTAGGGCTCTACCTTGAGATAGCAAGGAACCTGTCACAGGGACCCCTCGGCAAGCTGAATTTCATCACTTAGAATGGATATGGGAGAAGATTGCACTGTTGCACTCCTGTACTTTCTTAATATCAAGATATTCCTAAACCCTTAATCTCTTCATGTTTTTGGCGGTCATGAGTCAGCTACAAAAAGGCTTTAGAAGAATCTCACGGCCTCACATTCTCACTGTTTACAAATGTTCATCTGCTCATCGCGGGGATTCATGTAAGATCTGTTCAGTATCCTTGTCTCTCCCTTCAGGAACACTGAAACCAGCCAACACATTCTTTTTTCCTAAATTTGTCAGTTTTTGGACAACTTAAGTATATTTGCTTTCGAACATGTGCGCAACTGTGTCAGAGCTCTGAGCAGTACAATCATTGCCGTCAGCTGATTGTCTATTTTTCTGTAAGCCTCCTCAATGTCTAGATGAAAATGGGCACATTAGGTTTTCAGTGAGTTTCATGATGCCTTGGAAGCACGCAGCCTGCTTGGCAAGTGAATCTGTGATTGCATACCCCAGTGGTCTCATTCTCACACGCAGTTCTGAAGACGTTATTTGACCACATGCTTCTGCAGAGTCTTTAATCCTTCCCACAAGCTGGAAGTTATGAGCTGCTAGAATCCCTGGAGCATTCATGCTCAACACATAATAGATACTCAGTAAATAAGTGTTAGACAAATGCACTGCCGTTCCCACTCTATAAGCAGAGGAATTAGTCTCCTCTCTTCCTGCAGGAGAACAAGGGGTTCAGCCTCCTCCAAGGAGATGCATCAGGCACGTCTCTGGAATCCCTCCATCTTCCTCACTGTTCTTCACTGATCACAGTGCTTCCTCAAGCAGGGCCAGTCCCCCCACCCCCCTACCCCCGACACCCTGCACCCTGCCCCAGCCTGGCAACCGCCTCCCCACCCTCCCCTTCCAGCCCCACCCCTCCATCTACTTCTTGGCTTTGTGGCCAGAATGACCTTCCTAAAATGTAATTCTAAATGTCATTTATATGTAAAATCTAAGAAAATGATATAATTGAACTTGTTTGCAAAGCAGAAACAGACTCACAGACACAGAAAACAAACTTACAGCTATTAAAATTGGGGAGGGATAAATTAGGAGTTTGGGATTCACATACTCACATTGCTTCATATGTTTATATATATATATATAAACATATATATATATATATATATATTTAGAGAGAGAGAGAGAGAGAGATACAAAGACAGAGAGATAGAGAGAGAGAGCTTCCCTGGTGGCTCAGATGGTAAAAAGTCTGCCTGCAATGTGAGAGACCCGGGTTTGATCTCTGGGTCAGGAAGATCCCTGGAGAAGGCAACCCACTCCAGGAGAATCCCATGGATGGTGGAGCTTGACAGGCTACAGTCCATGGGGTCTCAAAGAGTCAGAAATGACTGAGCAACTTTCACACACACACACACACACATAAAATAGGTAGTCAACAAGGACCTACTGTAGAGCACAGGGAACTCTACTTAATATTGTGTATATTCAGTGTCTTTTCCTATAGAGGAAAAGAATTAGAAAAATTACATAAGTATAACTGAATCAGTTTGCTGTACACCTGAAGCAAACAATATTGTAAATCAACTGTACTTCAATCAAAAATAAAAATAAAACATAAATGGCATTCCCTATTCAAAAGTCTTTAAGCTCTGCAGCTTTCCTTTAGGATGAAGTCCAAACAGCTCTGTCTGTAAGTCCTGGGTGCTGCCTCCTGGCAATGGCTGGGCTGCCTCCACTCCCTCCCCTTCTGATGGCAGACCCACTGCAACTCCAGAGGGCACCTGCTCCCTCCTCTCTGCCCTCCATCCCCATGCCCTCTCCACTACATGGGCACCCTGGACCTGCTGCCCACAACAGCCAGAAACATCTGCCCATCTCCCTCTTTGCTTTGCAAAATCAGTAGACATTCATGAGAAGGGGGCACATGACTGAGCACAGGTATAGGGCCTGAATTGTTGTGGATATTTCTTATTATTTATCCAAAGGAAGTATGGATTAAAAAGTTTGAAAAACACCTGATGCACAGCCTAGAAGGTGTGTGTCTATGCGGAGGCAATCTCGGGCCCTGACAGTGGGCACCTCGATGAGCATGGAGACACAAGGCCAGCTCAGGCCTGCCTGCCATCCCCTCCTTGAGGGCCATCCCACCCAAAGGCTCAGTGGTAAAGAATCCACCTGCCAATGCAGAAGACACAGGAGACCAGGGTTCAATCCCTGGGTTGGGAAGATTCCCTGGAGGAGGAAATGGCAACCCACTTCAGTATCCTTATCTAGAAAATCCCATGGACAGAGGAGCCTGGCGGGTCTGTGGGATCACAAAGAGTCAGACACTACTGAGTGACTGAGCACACACTCAAGCACATCAACCATTCTTATTAGCTTTCCCATCCAGAAACCCCAACTTAAAATTTAGACTTAAGACAAATATGCCTACCCTCCTGACTTTGTTCTCTCTTCTCATTTGGAACAGTTACAATCTCTTGGTTCAAATCTTGGGAAAATTCAACATCTGATTATTCTAAAATACTCTGTACAATACAACTAAAGAAAGTCAATATTACTTATTTGACTGAATCACATTACTTCTCATACCTATCTGAGTATTCATTACCCTCCAAAGCACTTAAAACCTGTTAGTGGCAGACTCCTTTTAAATTATATTCATATATATATATATATATATATATATATATATATATAATGTATATTTTGATAAACTGGTGAGCTTAACTTACCTAGAACTTCCCTAGGTGTCTGTGCACTGTGCGTAGAATGAGGAATGTAGGAACTTCAAGGAGCCTTAGAGACAATCCAGCTACAGGTTTAACTTTATACGTATAAAAACTGAGACTCAAAGGTGGAAATCCACCTAAGTTCACAAAAATAATAAATGTCAAATCCGAAGGTAAAACTGGTCACTCACCCAGTAACATGAATTCTGACTATTTGAAGATGCAGTTACTTTATTCTGAGGCACTTATGTATGGAAATTACAGCATCGAGAAATAAGTTTCTGTATATATTGTAAGTACATATTTATTGGCAATAAAACAGCAGACTTTCCAATATTCACAGATTAAGATAAAACTAATACCTAAATAGTTTCCCTTCAGTATCTACTTAGTTTGATTTGTCCATAAAGAATGGGGGAAAAGAAAATCACACTATAGGAGAAAAAGAGCATCAGAGTGTTTCACATAGGTCAAATTATCTACAATATGTTCACGAGACAGTATAACAAGCTGCCTGGTGAACATGACCAGCTGTCTCCTTGAACCACGTTTATTCCACAGCTCCACAGTGTGTTCCCTTAGTACGTTATATACCGTTTCTTTACCAGATTAGTGCAGGTTAAGAACCTTATACATGCTTCTTGACTAAACAAAATAGGAGGGATAAAAATTAAAATAGGATCTGAAAATTTTAAAGGGGTTAGTAGAAACAGTGAATTCAAAAGAAGAATATTGTTCATCATATTCATAGTGGCGGTGGTGTAATAGAAGGAATGGTACCGGCAATGGTGACATGAAGGCGATGATGGTAATAGTACTGTTAGTCATTCAGTCGCGTCCTGCTCTTTGAGACCCCGTGGACTGTAGTCCACCAGGCTCCTCTGTCCATGGGATTAGAATGGACAAGAATATTGGAGTGGGGTGCCATTCCCTTCTCCAGGGGATCTTCCCAACCCAGGAATTGAACCCAAGTCTCCTGCATTGCAGGTGGACTCTTTATCGCCTGAGCTACCAGGGAAGCCTACTAGTCAATAACAATAGGAGCAGCTATTTCCTGAGTGTTTACTGAGGGTCAAGCATATTCAGAGCCTTTACGAGCACAATTTTTCCTTGTAATAATCCTGGACCGCAGGTACTGTTACAGTTACTTTTCTTTTTTTTATTTTTTTTTTATTTTTTTATTCTTCCAATTTTATTTTATTTTTAAACTTTACATAATTGTATTAGTTTTGCCAAATATCAAAATGAATCCACCACAGGCATACATGTGTTCCCCATCCTGAACCCTCCTCCCTCCTCCCTCCCCATACCATCCCTCTGGGCCGTCCCAGTGCACCAGCCCCAAGCATCCAGCATCGTGCATCGAACCTGGACTGGCAACTCGTTTCCTACATGATATTTTACATGTTTCATTGCCATTCTCCCAAATCTTCCCACCCTCTCCCTCTCCCACAGAGTCCATAAGACTGTTCTATACATCAGTGTCTCTTTTGCTGTCTCGTACACCGGGTTATTGTTACCATCTTTCTAAATTCCATATATATGCATAAGTATACTGTATTTATGTTTTTCCTTCTGGCTTACTTCACTCTGTATAATAGGCTCCAGTTTCATCCACCTCATTAGAACTGATTCAAATGTATTCTTTTTAATGGCTGAGTAATACTCCATTGTGTATATGTACCACAGCTTTCTTATCCATTCATCTGCTGATGGACATCTAGGTTGCTTCCATGTCTTGGCTATTATAAACAGTGCTGCGATGAACATTGGGGTACACGTGTCTCTTTCCCTTCTGGTTTCCTCAGTGTGTATGCCCAGCAGTGGGGTTGCTGGATCATAAGGCAGTTCTATTTCCAGTTTTTTAAGGAATCTCCACACTGTTCTCCATAGTGGCTGTACTAGTTTGCATTCCCACCAACAGTGTAAGAGGGTTCCCTTTTCTCCACACCCTCTCCAGCATTTATTGCTTGTAGACTTTTGGATCGCAGCCATTCTGACTGGCGTGAAATGGTACCTCATAGTGGTTTTGATTTGCATTTCTCTGATAATGAGTGATGTTGAGCATCTTTTCATGTGTTTGTTAGCCATCTGTATGTCTTCTTTGGAGAAATGTCTATTTAGTTCTTTGGCCCATTTTTTGATTGGGTCGTGTTACAGTTACTTTTCGATGGGAAAGAAAACAAGCACGGAGCGTTGCCATTAAGGCCGAGCCACACATCTGCTAACTTGCACCACTGGAATCAACACCCAGGCTGGGGGCTCCAGACCCCGCATGCTGCCCTCAGCCACTCCACCTCTCCAGGGGAGACGTGAACTGTCACACTCAGGAAGGCTCTGGGTAACCCTTCCTGAAGGCTGAGGTCCCTCATTCTCAGACAGACTCACAGATGAGTGTGGTGCACTCCCTATCTGAGCACGCACTCTCCTGGAAGAGCACATGTGTGTGATAAATCAACTGTGAGCTTGCATCATAAAAGGTTAACATTTTTTGAACACGTACATATTCTGGCTCCTGAATTTACCAAATACGAGCATAGCACAGTGTGTTTAACTTCCCTAGGCCTCAGTTTCTCATCTGAAAGGGGGATATTAACCATATTTGCAGCACGAACTTGTTACTTGAAGTGAATCAATGTAAGAGCCTAGATAATAAATGATAGCCAGTAACTTCAGTGCTAGCACAGCATTAACTGTTTACAGATCACCTCATTAATTGTCACAACATCTTTTAGGTGAATGAAACAATGTGAAAGGGATTCAATAAGAAACCCAAATCACCTGAGCAGTGACAAGCTGAACCAGGGTTTGAGTCACTCTTTAACCCTTGAATTCTGTGTTCTGGCCACCATCCCACGTTACACTGTGTTGTGGATCCCATCAGCTCTCCTGCTCTAGGTCTTGGCACTGCCCTGACCCATACATCTCCTGTAAGCACAGCAACGCCTCCAAGACAAGACACTCGCTTATCCCCAGGAGGCCACAGCAACATCGATATTTCCTTAAACAGACCAAATTGCAACTGAAGAAGGGAATAACTCTGCTCCCAGTTGTCACAGTGGTAAAATATAAAACTGGGCATATTCACTGAGTCTATTTTCCTACCACATAGAGAAAACTCACAAGAGAATAAAAAGGCTAATTTAAGAGAGAAAAAATCATGAATAATCAAAGAAAAATGATTTATAGAATTTTTTTTTTTTTTTTTTGGTCTGAGGTGTTTCTGAGGCTCACCTCTTTGGGGGTTTACCTCTCCATTTGTTTTCATGAGCTCATACATCTCACCGTATTTTCCTTAGCAATTTAGAGGTAGAGTTCATCACTCAACCAGAATCCAGGGAATCTCTATTCACGACTAGAAGACAGAGGAGATAGATTCCAGTTCTTTCAAGAGACCGACTTCTGTTTTCACAATGAGCTTAGTAAGATATCTATCTCTTTAGAATAATGAAACATGACATTTTTGTCATTTGAAAAACTAGTATTTATGGAATTTAAGAACAAATTTCAATTTTGTAAACCATAAGTGGAAACTGAAAGAAAACAGCTGTTTGTTTTCAGACAATAAGCTCCTGATTTGTCTTTCAGATTTCTCAGGTGTCTCTGGAGGCCTCGTGAGCAGGTGAACTGAGCCTGCCTCTGCTTCCTTATGAATCTGGCTCTGAGATTTACCTGCTCCATTGGCCTTGAGCTAGTGGTCCATCCTGCTTGCTTCTCTTCTTTTACACACAAAGTAGAGGTAACAACAGCATCCACCCCATGTGGAAATTACAAGCATTACAAGAATCTAAATTTGCAAAAGTGTGCAAAGAAAGTACTGAGACAGCACTTGACAATTAAAAACTTAATCAACATTATTATCATTCTCCTAAATATTTATGTGTAATAAAATTTGAGGACACAGCAACCTACTCTAGTATTCTTGCCTGGAGAATCCCATGGACACAAGAGACTGGCAGGCTATGGTCCATAGGGTTGCAAAGTGTTGGACACAACTAAAGCGACTTAGCATGCACATTATGAAAAATGTAATAAAAACTGATGAAGTAAACTAAACTGTTGCTTCCTGGGGAACCATGGCTTCTCCTGTGGATGGGAACCCACTGAAAACTGGCCCTCAGTGACTCTCAACCTCAGATGCCAGGACACCAAGAAATCCCAAGATGCCAGCAAATCTAACCTTCACCCGACGGGCGTGCACCTCACCAGTTATCATCAGACTATTTTAAGCCATACATCTGAAAAGCAGAAAAGCAAGCAGGGGCTCTGGGGTAAATGTCACCTAAGAACACGTGTCCACACTCTTTTTCCTTCTCCACTGCAAGCATCCCAGCTTTACCCACAGCTGCAGCCTGCCTGTTTCCTGACTGCAAACCTGACCAGTGCTTACCAGACTGCCAGGTGACACCACATCATCACCTGACATCAGGCCTGATCGTACAAAGGGAACAGAAATGACTGAGGGAGGTGTTCTCTTCCTCCCTCCTGAGACCGTGGAGTTGGAAACCCTTCCTGCCACATTCCAGCGACAGCAGACAGATAATTAAACTCAATGACCCACACATAGCAACTGAGCTTCCCCACTGAAACTCACTGAGAGCTACAGCTGTGATGCTGAAGTGTTTGGGGAAATTATTTTTACAACAATGAATTGTAGGATTCAGACAGAAATCCAGTGATCAAGGTTTTGCTGAGAGCATGAGGGCTTGTGTTGTGCTTTACTCTCCCCCTCAGCTCTGAGACAGCGGTGCTGTCCTGCCGGTGAACCAAACCGTACACTGTATGTTCTCCACAAGGAAAAGAAGGTAAATATGTCACATACTGGTGTTATGGATCATTCTTAGATGAGGAATAATCCTTCCTGTTTTATTTTTCCAAAATGTTCTGAAAATGTGAAGAATCACATATACTTTGATCATGCAGTATAAGTGAGTTTAGGCTGTACATCTTATGATAAGCTGGAATAAAATGTTGGTGGTCTAAAGTTATAATAATAAATTATATCTGTTTTTCAGTTAAATTGTTTTCACATTATAACATGTCATTATTATTTGCACACACTCTGGAAATAATGTCTTAAGAGGGATTGGAATATTTTTATGTATATGTGAAACAGTGGCAAACAAATGTTCTCATTCACCTGAGTGATTAAAAATTTGTCAAACAGAAAGAATAGAATACATTGGTTCCAGTATTATTAAAAAGTGTTTTACAATATTAACCTTAACAATAACATTATAAAATATAATATTTTTCAGGCAATTATATGCCTCATTCTCCACTGAGAAAATGAGTCCTAAAAAAAATTCAAAATCTCTGGTCTTCTGTAAATGAATACAATTTTTCCTACTTAACTTAAAATGCTGAAATATTCTACAAATCTAGCTTTCATAGTTCTGAAAATTATTATGTTAATGGCATGATCAGGTAGAGTCACATGTAAATTCTTAGAATGAATAGATGAAACCCAAGAAATTATTGAAATATCACTTCTTTAGGAAAGAAATTAGAGCAACAACCCAACCACCACATACTCCTTAAATGCTCACAGAAAGTGAGTTTAAAATAAAACATTTTTGGCAAATAACAAACTGACACAACCAACAGGAAAAACAAATGGACCCTCAGAACAAAAAGCTCACCTGGGCTCACACCCAATGGGCAGGCGAAGTGCAGCTGAGGGGGTATGTTCAAATCTCTATCCACTTACAAACTCAGAAAACAAGTGGGCCATGACTGCGGATGTAGAATTGATGAGAATTTTGTCAGTGCAGACAATGTTCTTCCAATGCAAAGCCAGTGATTCTTTAAAACTTCAAGCACAGAAAACAAAAGGGCAAGTTAAGAGTCACAGAAACAAAAGACCCAAAAGTAAAGGTAAGGAAAAGGCAGAAGCAGTAGTGACTTCTCCTAAGCTGCGTGTTGGATGTAAGAAAAATCAAGAACGTTTGCTCAGATTGCTAAGTGGCCAGAATCCTGAACTAGCAAAAGGCTTGACATATGGTAGGTTTTCAGCAAAGGGTCAATGAATAGTACAAAAATACCTGAGGTACTTTACATTCAATAAAATCACAAGATTATCTATGGAATCATATTTTTTATTTTATTTATAGATCTTAGCTTGTTTTTCCCCCCTTCATGGACTCTTTTTGAGAAATACAAAATCTTGCTTATTATCGATTATCACCTTTATAATATGGAAAAACCCCCTTTCCACCTTTCCTTCCTACTGTTGTTTTTAAAAAAAAAACATCAAATCAATCCCAATTCCATATAAGACCATTGCACATGTATACCTGTGGCGGATTCATTTTGATATTTGGCAAAACTAATACAATTACGTAAAGTTTAAAAATAAAATTAAATTAAAAAAAAAGACCATTGCCAAGTATGACAAATGTATGTTGCTCAGCTTTCAGCTTTTACCTGCGCTCTGAAATACTAGAATACCACCTGTCCCGTATTTTGTACATTCCTTCAACTTTCCTGAAGCCAGCATGACTTTACCCTATTCACGTCAAATAAATGACAGTGCCTGATGTTTTCTCAAATAGAAAGGCTGTGTTTTGCCTCAGTCCCTCCCAACAGAGTTCTGTTGGTGAGCGTACGGTATCCACTTGAGGACAGAAAACTCTGCCATGCAGGGTGTATGTGGCCCATGGGAGCCACCTCACCATTATCTGGAATCTCGTCTGCTGCATATATTCAGAACAAGACCGCAAGTCGTTTGGAAGAGATCAACGAAACGGACACTGACTCACCATTTAAAGTATGGCTCTGGGAACATCGAAGGCAGTAGCAGGTACTTAGTATTTATCAAGGGAAAGTATTTATGAGGTACTAAAACTAAATATTTTATACATAGCCTCATTTGATTCCTATAACTCCTTAAAAGTTATTTTTTTCCTTGTTAAAACCATGATCCCTAATTTACTTTAGCTTATAAAATAAGCTTTGAGGTAATGTACTCTTAAATCTTAAATAAGATGAGTACATTAATTGTAGAGCTATTAAAAATAACAAACTAATAAAAGTGAAATATTTCAAAACAAATTGCATGTAAAAACTAACATTTAAATAACATCTCTGTGTGCAAATCTCTCATCAATCTATCCATCTATCATCTATTATCCACCTATCCATCCATCCATCTATATCATCTACTGAAACATCTATCATCTACTCATCTACAGCTTATCTATGTATCTACTATCTATCATCTATTACCTATCCTTCCATCCATCTATCCACCCATCTCTATCATCTTTATCTATTCATCATCTATGTGGCTGATATTTTGTACTGAATCATCATATAATAGGGAGGGGAGTCAAAGTTTCCCTCCTCCAGTATGGTCAAGTTACAATTTCTTGGGGCATATTTTAACAGTCTTGAGAGACTTTGATATGAAGCAAAGATATTTAGAAGACTAAAGCATTCCAGGGCACTTCAGTTCAGTTCAGTCATTCAGTCGTGTGCGACTCTTTGCGACCCCATGGACTGCAGCATGCCAGGCCTCCCTGTCCATCACCAACTCCGGGAGTTTACTCAAACTCATGTCCATTGAGTCGGTGATGCCATCCAACCATCCCATCCTCTGTCATCCCCTCTCCTCCCGCCTTCAATTTTTCCCAGCAATAGTGTCTTTTCCAACGAGTCAGTTCTTCGCATCAGGTGGGCAAAGTATTGGAGTTTCAGCTTCAGCATCAATCCTTCCAATGAATATTCAGGACTGATTTCCTTTAGGATGGACTGGTTGGATCTCCTTGCAGTCCAAGGTACTCTCAAGAGTCTTCTCCAACACCACAGTTCAAAAGCATCAATTCTTTGGCACTCAGTTTTCTTTATAGTCCAACTCTCACATCCATACACGACTACTGGAAAAACCATAGCCTTGACTAGACAGACCTTTGTTGGCAAAGTAATGTCTCTGCTTTTTAATATTCTGTCTAGTTTGGTCATAACTCTTCTTCCAAGGAGAAAGCGTCTTTTAATTTCATGGCTGTAGTCACCAACTGCAGTGATTTTGGAGACCAAACAATAAATTAACAATAAAGTCTGTCACTGTTTCCACTGTTTCCCCATCTATTTCCCATGAAGTGATGGGACCGGATGCCATGATCTTAGTTTTCTGAATCTTGAGTTTTCAGCCAACTTTTTCACTCTCGTCTTTCACTTTCATCAAGAGGCTTTTTAGTTCCTCTTCACTTTCTGCCATAAGGGTGGTGTCATCTACATATCTGTAGTTATTGATATTTCTCCCAGCAATTTTGATTCCAGCTGGTGCTTGATCCAGCCCAGCGTTTCTCATGATGTACTCTGCATATAAGTTAAATAAGCAGGGTGACAGTATACAGCCTTGACATACTCCTTTCCCGATTTGGAACCAGTCTGTTCCATGTCCAGTTCTAACTGTTGCTTCCTGACTGCATACAGGTTTCTCAAGAGGCAGGTCAGGTGCTCTGCTATTCCCATCTCTTCAAGAATTTTCCAGAGTTTGCTATGGTCCACACAGTCAAAGGCTTTGGCATAGTCGATAAAGCAGACGTAGATGCTTTTCTGGAACTCTCCTGCTTTTTCGGAACAATTAATTTACTAGACACTCATGACACTCTTCCTAAACAATAAAGTTCAGTTCTTCAGCAGCCCTGACTTTGTTTGAAGTCTTCTGTTGGTACTGAGTGACCCTGCTGCTCTATGTGTGTGTGGTCAACAAGCTACAAGGTGCCAGCCTGCTTCCCTCCTGCTGGTTCTTTTGGTTCCATTTGTCAATCAGCTGTGTCTGTCTCTAAACCTATTCATTCTAATGCAATTTGTTACTATAATTACCTAAAATAATATGGGAAAACACATGGGCTTCCCTGGTGGCTCAGATGGTAAACAATCCATCTGCAATGTGGGAGACCTGGGTTTGATGCCTGGGTTGGGAAGATTCCCTGAAGGAAGGGCATGGCAATCCACTTCAGTATTCTCACCTGGATGATCCCCGTGGACAAAGGAGCCTGGAGGGCTACAGTCCATGGGGTCGCAAAGAGTCAGACATGACTGAGCAACTAAGCACATGTAAATTGTTGAAATATTCATGCCAAAATATAGCATAGATAAAAATCTATAAATGGTGTGGTTGATCTAGGTTAACTAGGCTGAGTTTTCTCTACCAGCAGGAAACAGCATCTAAGTTCTTTCCCTCGTGTTGTTTGTATGCTGATAACACTGGACTAGACTTGCTGTGGGCGAGGGGCAGACAGCTCCAGTGTTGAGTCTCTGCCAGTGGAGGCAGTGTCAGGTCAGGTTATGTCTGGTTTACCTCCTGGGAGGTCACTTTGTGGAGATGACCTTCTCACCGACTTTCCTTCTGCTGATGTTTTCAGGTCAGTTATGTACGGTGAACAAATTTACAAATAAACATATTCATCCAATTAATAAAAAATTATTTCTCATGTTCTGGAAGCTGAACATCTGAGCCTGGGTTTTGCCAGTATGGTCAGGCTTGGTGAGAGCTCCCCTCTGGGTCCGGACAACTTCTCACTGTGGTGAGAGCTTGCTGATTTGACAGCTTGGGTCCCTGACCTTTGTCCGTGCTCACAATGTTTCCTTTCTGTGTGCTTCAGCTTCCTTTCTATCTCTGACTCCTCATGATATGATGCTACTCCACTCTACAGCTAGGTAATCTCAAACACACCCATGATTTGGCAAATGACTGGACAAAACTCAAAAATCCTTATCTTCAAAACACCTATTGCCCAACCTCCAAAGCCCTATAAATAAATGGAATCCAAACACACAAATAAAAACCTTTTCTTTTCCTTTGTCCTTGCTCAGGTAATGGCTTTATCATCCTCTCAAATCATTGAAGCTAAAATCCTGAATTTCTTCCGAGGTTCCTATTTCTACCACATCTTTTATTTGAATTCTCATAAAGCTCTATCCATTCACTCACAATCCAATTGTGAATGGATTATTGGGGCCTTAACAAGTATTGCTTTGGTAACTGGAAAATCCCTCTGGTTGGGATGCTTACAATCATATTAAATTTTTTCAGATTGATCTTCTAGCCTTTTGCCAGAATGACCTTTCTACAGTGGCTATTAATCATGTTTCTTTGTGGTTTAACATTGTTTCATGGCTCTTCATCATCTGTAGATAAAACCCAAGCTCCTACATGGAACATGGGCTTTTTGAGGTCTGGTCATAGTTTATTTTCATCTTATTCCGCTGTGTCTAAGTGTTTCATCACAAACTTTCTGGACATCTTATAGATCTAGAAAGCCTGCGTTTTTTTACATCGTAGCATCTCCATCCGTGATGCCTTCTCCAGGGGTTAATAACCAAACCCAGCTGATACCTTCTCCATCTTCAAACTCATTCCCTTTTACCTCCTCTAAGCAAACTTCCTGAGCTTCTCGTGTAACCTCTTTACAGGTTTTGCCTAAATCTCAGTGAAAACTAAATGAAAGGACCTTGGGCAGGACTACTAGACTCCCATTAAGCCACGTCCGTGTGGGATTTTAGACTTTTTCAGCTGGCCTAACAGAAACTATACAAGAATGAGATGGTGAGCTGATCAGACTCTTAGCACTCTGCTATTTGATGTATGGTCTGGACATGAATTTGTTATATGATAGAGATAACTGTATAGCTCTTTGAACAAATTGAAAACCACCAAACCATACACTTCAGAGAGCAGATTGATGGTATGTAAATATATCTCAGGAAAACCATTTCTGGACATGTAAATGGTCTCAAGCCTTATCCCTGACCTACTCAGTTTTAACAAGACTTCCAGAAGCATGCTGCTGCTGCTAAGTCGCTTCAGTCGTGTCCAACTCTGTGTGACCCCATAGATGGCAGCCCACCAGGCTCCCCCATCCCTGGGATTCTCCAGGCAAGAACACTGGAGTGGGTTGCCATTTCCTTCTCTAACGCATGAAAGTGAAAAGTGAAAAGTGAAAGTGAAGTCGCTCAGTCGTGTCCGACTCCTAGCGACCCCATGGACTGCAGCCCACCAGTCCCCTCCATCCATGGGATTTTCCAGTCAAGAGTACTGAAGTGGGTTGCCATTGCCTTCTCTGCAAACCTTGTATGTAGGATGATAAACAACTGCCCACACTTGGCAGGCCCTAATAATCAGGAATGTTTGCTCCCCAACTCAGATCTTTAATTTGCATGACTATCTCCATACAGATGAGCAATCCTATTCTCTGATAGAATTCTTCAACTGTGGTGCATTTTCACTAATCACATCCTTTTCCTTCTGTGGTAAATCCATATAACAGAATTCCGAACAATTTCACTGTATTGTATTGTATAACAGAATTTCCAAACAATTGCAGTTTCACTATATTGCAATTACTCTTTCTCTCAATATAGTAAGATTTCACATGGAGCATTAACTGTCTTTCTTATCTTTACATTTCTAGGACCTATCCTGTTAACATCACCGTTCACACAGTTTGTTGAAAAATAAAATGACTCATCCGTGTAGCATGTTTTGTTAGTCCAAGTCCTCTCAGAAACACATGCCAAGACAGGATTAAACATACAAGAATTTCATTAGAAGAGATATCTGTGAAAGAAAATGAGGTGGGGCCCAGGAAGTCTGGCCCCCAGAAAACATGATATAAGGACTCTGAGTGAAGAAGAAGTCTGGGTAGATGTTCCCTGAACTGCCACCCAGGCTGAGGAGAGGTCTGGAGGGCTATCAGGGAGTCTCAAGTCCACGCCCACTCCAGAGGAACCCTGTATCTTCCAGAAATGGGCCTGCCTATGTGCATCCCTGTCACCCTCCACGGACAGCAGAGAGCAGCCACGGGACACAGTTTGGAGGAAACACAGAGACGATTCGGAGCACAGTGGATGTGTCCTCATATCAGTCGTGTGCCCCACAGTCGGTGATCTGAGAGGCGTGTTCACTGTTGTCACTGTGGTTTTCACGAACTCACGCACATTTTAACTCTTCAGATTGTCAACCACGTATTCATAACTCAACGCACCTCTTACTTTGGTCTGTGTTTCTCTTCACTGGACACTGATTCCTCAGCATGGGTGAAGTGTTTTTGTGTGAGGGGCAGAGGACTTCCCAGGTGGACAAGTCTCTGCCCTCAGAAAGCTGAGGGAATGGCAACAAGTTCATGTGTATAGTTTATTAAATACAACTTTGTTAAGTGCCACAACGAGGAATACATGCCTTGTGATATTTTCCTTAGAGTAGGAAAAGGGATTCGAAGAGTTTTATATCTAGACCAGGAGCTCCTAAGTAACAGATTTTATGCTCGGTCATTGCTATTGGTCTCTTGGCTGAGTTCCTGCCATACCATATATTTTACTCAAATTGAATTTTATGTTTTAATTAAAATTATACTGAAGCTTCCAGGGGCCATTAAATAGGAGATAAATTTTAAAATTAAAGAAGAGCCAGTTATCTGTTTGCTGTCCTCCTAATAGATTACCTACAGCTTCATTCCTCATCAACCATTCTTCAGGGACCCCATCAGCCAGGGTACATTCAAGGAAAACAACAATCTCACCTTAAGTAAAATACATTCAAGAAGAAAAATATATAATCTACTGTTTCTCTAACCACAAATTAAGAAAGAAAAATGTGTCTTCTTACCAACGTTTTTGATTACCTATGCCACTGTTCTCATTAACTAAAATTTTATTTTGAAAAAATCTATCATTTGGCCCACGGTTATTCTTATGAGCACTTTCACCTCTTCAGTAGCCTTGAGCATTTTCAATACGCAAATCATTTTTAAATACAGCACGGAGAGGCACAGCTTTAGAGAGGGCCCTGCACTTGGCCTCGCCTCTGTGGAGCTTCCTTGCTACAGTCACTTCATTTGCTTTTCCTGCATTTGATGCACTTCATTACACTCTGGCTCATTGTGCTCTTGAGGTTCCAGTCTGTGCAGTGTGCACAGCAATACAATGACTCTTCCTAGCTATTTTCTGCCCCATATCTAACTCCTCTTCTTTGTCAACAGCCCTTGACTTCCTTGGAGCTCACCCCTGCTTCTGACTCTCATTCTGTATAACCTGGTGGCAACATGAGACTCAGATCACTATCTTCACCTACTCTGGGAGTAAACCTCAGAGGCAGACACCATCCAAGGTGGGGACTTCAAAGTGACTCTCAGGACTTGTAGAGGGATTTCTGAAGCTGAGTTCCTCCAAGTCTACTGCTCTTTGAGTTGTGAGGCAATAAAGCTGAAAGCCATCTCACTGATATGAGGGAAGAGCCAGTCCCACACAGGAACCAATCCAGAGGAAGAGAAGATGAGAGGGAAGAGGAATAGGACCCCAGGGACATCTTCTGAGACCTCACTGGCAGTGAGCATGGAACCAGCCCTGTATTAATACACGTTACAAACCAATCAATTCCTCTTCTGCTTAAGCTGTTCTACCACAGAAATTTTATCACTTGCAAATGAAACCATTTGAGCAATACACAAAATGAATGAAATAAAACCTGACTCAGGACCTTACGATAGTTAAGGAGAAAGAGTCCTCACACCACAAGCAAATTTGAGGTCAGGGGGCAGTGACAGAGATGCATCCATGCTGTCTACTACCAGCACACCTTCTGGGAAACTGAAAACACCCTCCCCAAGGGGGTGGCATTTGTCTGGGCTTTTAAAGTGTGGGTAAGGATTTCATCAGGCAGAAAAGTGAACATGGGCATTCTAGTATGTGGGAACATACTGTACTAAGTTTAGAGCAAGTACGACACTCTGTTCCAGTTCTTTTATTTCACAGCTTGAAGAAACTGATATCTTGAGTGCTTGTGATGATTTAGAGATATTTATGTGATGAGTTGACTATTTCCAGACTTGCTATCAGTTTCCATTCACCAGTCATGTGAAGGAAGCAGAAGAGTGGCGAAGGATGGTCACTATTTATCCAAAATTTTGTCCCTGGTTTGCCATGTTTAAGGTCTATTTATTAGACGAAGAAGCTTTACTGCCACATTGTAATATATGATCCATAGAATGGTATGAAATTCTGTCTCCTGAAATAACTTCTACACTTTTTTAGAGTATAATAAGACTTTCTATGGCTGTCTGTTGGGTAATTTGGATTTAAGTTTAACAGTGAATATTATCCTCACATATTTTGCAGTGGGGGATATTAGCAAGTTTATACTTTGATCAAAAATACTCACTGAGTTAAGTAGACTATATCGATAGACCACAGTATGGACCACCCATAGTATTGTTTGATGACATAAAGATATTCTTTCACGTGAAAGTACCTAAAATATTTCAGGAGCTAAAAAAAAAGTGAGGGAAAGGTAAGCAAGAGGAGATGGGATGTTCTGATACTATTTTGGTATCATGTAAAGATGTCTGAAATTATTGAAAAAGTCATTTATACATGACACAGGAAAATAGTGAAGTACACTGCAAAGATTTTCAGGCCCCCTAGAACCGAACAGATCCTCTATTTGAGAAATCAGAGCTCCAGGACTCTTGAGCAACAATCTTTTATGATCAAAGGCAAATCTGACCCTTTCAGAGGAAGCCAGCCCCCCAAGGAGATCGCAGTGGAGAGAAATATCATATCAACAAAAGAAGAATCCAAAAGTGAGTCAGGAATCTGAGACTTTCTAAAACATGTCTTGTTCACAAAAATTCAGTTACAGAGAACAGCTCAAAAAACTAGACATGGCAATCTCTCACTTATTTCACAAAAACTATCAGAAACATAAAGGTGTAATAGCACAACTCAAAAGTCCCCTTAACCCTGACAAGACCTCAAAGCCCATACTGTGTGGAGGAAATAAAAGAACAGTGTCCTCCCTTAAAATTGTGGAAAAGCACAGAAATAGCTTCAAAAAGAGTGTTCTACAACACTATTTTCCATTCCACTGCTGCAGTCACCTAAAACGTGGTCGTTACTGATTGTAAAACCTGTATGCTAATCCTTCATCACTTCATGCAATAGATAATAGGTTTTCTTCCCTTCCAATAGTGGCCATCACACCCATGTAACTCAATGACCTCTTGGAAACAACCCAGAAGTCCTTGTCCCTCAATGGGCCCAGAAGTCAGATTTGCTCTGTCCCCTGCTGAACATGAGATATTTAGTACAGGCTCCAACACAAACTGTCTCTGTAATGTGACAATGAACCAACCTAATGAGTTAGACACCAAGAAGAAAAGACAAGAAAATCAGGAAGAGCTGGAGGGTCTGAGGATGTAACTGGAGTGCTAATTACTCCGTGCATAAAGTCATGCCTCTGGTCTTTGGATCCTTCAGCCCTCAACTTCCCCGGAAGGATGCAATCTAAACGAGATGCAGGTCATGTCTGAGTTATCCAGCACAGCCTCTCCAGTGCTCACAGGAGTGCTGGGACCTTCTGGAGTTCAACATACAATGTGGAAGAGAGAGAAGAACAAAAATAGAGAGAAGGAAGTCAGCTCTATGCATTGTTAAAGAGAGTGCAGATTTTGCTACTGAGAAGTAAGGAGGTTTTCAGTGCCCAGTTAATTTTTCTCTAAGGAATTATTGCTCCAGATTGTGGGATTATAGATCATTTGTTTTGACTTGCATACATTCTCTGTATGGTCTTAATATTCTACAGTCTTCATGCATAATGCTAATAATGAAAGAAAAGTAATTTTTAAAAATGAACAAAAGAGGTTATATTTAATTTGCTCCATAATTAGTTTATACATGAAAATGTTGTATAATGGCTTCCTGCTATTGCATCATCTAACTTGAGAGTGTACTTTTACTAATAATATAAAAATTACTTACATGCTCATAATCAATTATAATTATGAACATGTAAGTATTATAATTACAAATGTGTCCATAATTAGAAATTTTAAGCATTATAGCCTCACATTGTTTAACTCTCACTTGCATCATAAAATAATTAAAGCTGAGATCTACAAACGACTTTTCCAAAGTCATGCAAATTTTGGTAATCCAGATTTGAGGAAAAAATCATAGTATATTTAAAGATTTTATACCTCTATATGGTATTTTGCACAGTATTTCCTTCAATATCACAGAATTTCCTCACGCAGTATCAGCAGCAGTGACTGTCTTTAAGAGGTTGAGTGTTGGGAATATATATTCAACTTAGAATGAGGAAGCACATAAAATAATTTATATGTAAGTCTATAAGAATGAAGCACTTAGACTTTAAAGAAGTTCTACATAAAAATTACATCAACATATTGAAGATGGTCAAGAAAGCATTAAATTGGTATGGTAGAGCATTTTTTCTATTCAACCCCTAGGTCACGAAGATCCCCTGGAGGAACAAATGGCAATCCAGTCTAGTATTCTTGCCTGGAGAATCCCATGGACATATGGTTCATAAGGTGGCAAACAGTTGGACACTGAAGCAACTTAGCAGTAGCAGTATTTTTTTGAGTAATTTTAGACTAAGAAAAATGTGAAATTTTGCAGAACCAAAGATTCACAATTTTGAATAATAATGAGACATTGCAAAATTACTGACTGGGTAGTCAGAAAGCTTGATGCATTGAACAAATGAAAAGCATAAGCAAATATAGTTCCATCATTTTGACAGTTATTTTTTCCCCAAGAAACAAGAATATATAACAACAGAGATATATATCTGTGTTAGGGCAACAATAAAATATTAATACACAAATCAAATGAATGTTTGAAATAGTTGTTTTTAAATAATCTTATAGCTTAGATGCATAATACGCTACTGCTAATGGATAGAATTCTGGCAGTGAAAGAATGTGGTCCTTTATACAAAATCCACAAATTTAAGACTTGAATTTGTATGCTAATTTCCAGTTCCCTTACTGCTCCCTTCTTATAAGTCAGTGTACATGTACCGCAGAGACGAAAGGGTGCAAAGACAACCCAAACGTCCCGACAGAAGAAGCCTGTGCACTTGAGCAGAGGCGGTGTGGAAGAGTCCATTGAAAGTAACAGCACGGAAGCTTTAAGATGGACTGACATTTACAAACTCTCCAGGCCAAAAGTTGATCCAACAGCAGGGACTAGAAACTTTACTGGCTAAAGGTCTAAGTATATGCTTTTACTAATATTAAGATGAACCCTAACCTAATCAAACAGTAGTAGATAACCTAATCAGTTATCAGTAGTAATCCAGACCTAAAAATAACACAACAAAAGACAGAGAAGAGAAATAACTAGGCACACATTAGAAGGAATAGAGAATCATCAACTTGTCCTGGAAAGCTATAAAGCAAGCAAAGAAACAAAATGACAGCACTCAGTGGGAAAAGTCAGAATTCACTGTTTCTAGAATAAATGATCAAAATGCTTATTCTTAAGCAAAAACAATTTCTAAACATGAAAAGAAACAAGAAAATGTAACCAAAACATAGTCAAAAAATAGTCCATATGTATTTTTTCTGATTGCCAATAGACGTGTTACTCAGCCAAGAATTAAAGGTAGCTCTTATAAATATGGTCAAAGAGCTAACAAAGATAATACCTAAAAAATTTAGGGTGAATGACAATGACTCAGCAACAGAGAATGTGAACAAGCATATAACTTATTTTTTACAATAGACTTAATTGGAAATTATAGAGTTAAAAAGTACAATGGCTAAAATAAATGCTCTAGTAAAACTTAACAGAAAATTTGAGATGTGGGAAGAAAGAATCAGCAATTTGAAAATAAAGCAAAATAAGTTACAGTCTGAAGAACAAGTAGAAAGAAGATTAAATAAAAAGAGCTTAAAAATCTGTGGAAAAACATCAAACACTACAAACATAAAACTGAGCCACAGAAGAAAGGAGAAAAGGGGGAAGGAAATATATGAAGAAGCAATCATTCAAATTCGCAAATATCATGAAAAACTTTAATCTACAGATTCAATAAGAAAAATAAATCCCAAACAAAATAAAGACAAAAAGTAACATTTAGGCACAACAGTCAAACTGTTGAAAACCAAAGAAAAATGTGGTAGAAGCAAGAGATAAATGATCAGTCATAAACAACATGATTAATGGTTGACATAGTAAATAACAGGCAAAAAAATATTTCACTCTATTCAAATTGATGACAGAAAAGTATTGACGACTAAGAATTTTTTTTTATCCAGCAAAATTCAACTTCAAAAATGAAGCAAAGTATAGACATTCTCAGAAGTTAAGAAGGCTAAGGAAAACTGTTACTACCAGGCCTGACTTACAAGAAATAGTATTAATAATATAAATCTTTTAGACTGAAAGAAGCAGCCAGAGAGTAATTCAAACTGACAGAAAGAAATGAGTGCTGGCACAGTATTTGTATGGGTATATATAAAACACTCTATAAATATACTTTCTCTTTTCCTATTAAACTACTTGAAAAACATAAGATGGTTTAAAGCAATAATCACCACACTGCTCTCAGGGTTTATAAACATAGAGACATGATATTTACGATGTGTGTGCTTGTGGGTGCTCACTCAGTCATGTCTGACTCTTTTGATCCCGTGGACAGTAGCCCGCCAGGATCTTCTGTCCATGGGATTCTCCAGGCAAGAATACTGGAGTGGGTTGCCATTTCCTTCCTAGGGGGATCAAACCAGCATCTCCTGCACTGACAGGTGGATTCTTTACCACTGCACCACCTAGGAAGCTCCGATACATATGATTATATTAACAGAAAAGGGGTGGAGGACAAGGAGCGAATATTGTAGCTGATTTCTAATCTTAGCATGAGGAGGTTACTCTGGCTCTGAAGTAGATTATAACGAGCTAGTATACACATGTGATCCCTAAAACCTGAGGGCACAAGATGACCGGCAGAGCACACTTGTCCCACCACCTGCTTTTCACTTGCCTGTGGACCCTGGGTGCTTCCATAGTTCAGTGGCAGAGCTGCAACAAAGAACTCGTAGCTCACAGTCGAAAATATTTACGTCTGGTCCTTCACGAGAAAACGATCTGCCCACTCCACTGCAAATAAATACTAAGAGAATAATTCAAAATAATGTGGTAAAATATAAATAGATAGGTTAAAATATACTGAAATGCTTAGCACAAGAAGAGACAGTAAAGGAGCAGAGTAGCTGAAAAGGCATGAGATAATTTAAAAATAAGTACCAAACAGGAAACAAAGGTAAAACAACATAAAATACGAATGGACTAAATATCCTTTTCAAGAAGCAGATTGCCAGTCTTGATTAAAAATCTAGATGCAACTACATGTCAGCAAGAAACTCATCTTAAATTCAACAACATAGATTTAGAATGATACATGATACACCATGCAAACAGTAACCATTAGAAAACTGGACCGTCAGACAAATAGGGTTTAAAACAAGCAATATTATTAATACAAGGGAAAAGAACATTATATAATGATAGATGTCTGAATTAGCCTTAAGTGTAAATAAGCATGCATTTTTATTCTAGTTGGGTTTACAAGTGAGATAGATTTATTTATAAATCTCTGCTAGATGTTTAATGTTATAAAGTTATAAATTAAACCTAAGAACAAATGTATAAATAAAGATGCAGTGAAAAGAAAATTGTTGGGTATCCCTCACTTCTTTCATATTAGGCACAACAGTAGAACAGAGACCCATGTATTTAAACATTTTTAGGGTATTTTGCTTTTGCGATACTTTCCTAACACTCATGTGCTACAAAAATTGTTGACAGGGAAAGGCCTGAGATGACAGATAAATTTGTTTAGTATTATGTTTTGCTAAATAAGAAGATGAAATAGTTTCCAAAAAGTTACAGAAAATTCACAATTGTCTAATTCCTAGTTTTATGTGTAAACGAGACCTTACTAAGGGTTAAAAATAAAGTTCACATATAAAAATAAAACTATTAAAATAAAGAGAACAATTTCACAAGAGAAGTATGCACCAAAAGTACAATGTATCTGAAGGATACATTTTCATTAAGGAGAAAAGAGAGTAATTTTGTTTTAAAATAAAGTGACTGGATGTTTCAGAATGAGATAGAGGAAAATGAAGAGGGGGGATTGAAGCTAAATAGACATAAAAAGTTGTAGAAGGGTTGCAAAAAAAAAAAAAAAAGGAGTTTTATGTGTTATCAGAACTGGCTAAGATTTGAATGGATTTATTTATAATTTTGATTTTTAAAGCAGTCTTTAATTTTCTGGTGCAAAACAGAATTTGCTATTTTCTCTGTTAAAATGACAAAATTTTCTGGATTATTGCTCTTCACAACAGGTTGTACAAGATTTTTACTTTTTGAGTAATCTTTCTAAGAAACCAAAATTTTATGTCTTAATCAGAATAATTTCCTAAGCTTTATGTTAACCTGTTCATGTCCTTGATTTGAGAGATGAGACTTCTCACTTTTAAAAGAGGTAAAGTTTTTTATATTTTTGACAGTTGGCTTTCCCCAAATGAAATCCTAAATAAAAACTTGTTGCTCTTAATCTAGGCTTGGCATCACTGACTAATGGACATGAATCTGAGAAAACTCTGGAAGATAGTGAAGGACAGGGAAGCCTAGTGTGCTGCAGTCCATGGGGCTTGCAGAGTCGGCCATGACTGAGCGACTGAACAACAAGAGGTTACATTTTTATGAGTAAATACTATATAGTAACATTTACATGAATAAATGCTATTGTAGGTATTCCAGAAACTGTCTTGTAAAAGTTCTGAGAATTCTGTCAGTACCTTTCCTGCTCATGACATGGGTTTTAAAGTGTCTCTTAGTGCTGGAGTGAGGACGGCTGTGAGGAGGATGCAGACTTCCTGGTTTGCAGGCTGAATGCGGCTGGATGTGGCTCAGGTTCCAGAGTTACAGGCACAGCTGTTACCTGGAAAATGGTGGTGCATGCAGCCTTAGCCCACAGGCCTTCTCTAAACAGTCCCAATTAAGAGCTGGGCAGTTGGGTTTTAATTCTCAGAGGCACCAAGCAAAGTAGGTGAAAGAAAAACTGGGTTCAGAAACTGAGTTTCCAACCATTAACCTCTGTTATTCTTTTATTTCCACAGAACTCTCTCTCACTGAATGCCTGACTACTGGCACACCCACTCTGCATCCAAGTCCCACAGATGGTTCACTGGCCCTCAGTGAATAGGAGGCAACCGGATAAGAAAATTGACTTACACGTTCAAACAAAAGAGAAATGTTCCTTTTTTCCATGAACAAGAAGTGGGGCTGATACCGATGAAATCTCAGGCTTTTTGAAGCGCTCCACGCTGCGAGGTCCAAACCTGAGTTCCATCTCAGGCCTGTGGTGTCCAGCTCTAGTGACAGTTCTGCTACATCAGTTAGAGAACTTCTGCTCCCTCTAGAAACCCCTCAGAGCTGATGAGACTCCTCGTCCCCCACCATCCCTCGGGTGCTATCTCATCACTGTGCTCTGCTGAAGCCAGAAAGCTCTCAAGTTGGCTTGGCCAGAACCCCCTCACCCTGGATGTTGCTTCTCAGTGATTTTTCCCATCCCCATCCCCCTCCCCCCTGCAAACATGCACATACTCTTCTCCTTGGCTATAAACACCCAGTGGTCCACATTGTATTCAGAACTGAGCCCTATTGCATCATTCATGATTAAAGCCTGCCTTACTGCTTTAACTACTGTCCAGCTCTGGTTTTTATTTGACAGGGCTTAAGCATCAAGCAGAGAAAAGAGCACGTAGCATACAGCACAGAAAATCGCACCAGGGAGGCTCTGTGAGAACCACGGGAGAAGTCAGTGGGAGCTTTGAAAATAGAAGACCTTCTGATTATGAACCCGCATATTCTCACCTGGGAGAAAGCCAAAAGAACATGCACTCTCAGTCCCACTACCCAGGATAACCACTCAGCTCGGTTCAGTTGCTCAGTCGTGTCTGACTCTGTGACTCCATGGACTGCAGCACTCCAGGCTTCCCTGTCCATCACCAACTCCCAGAGCTTGCTCAAACTCATGTCCATCAAGTCAGTGATGCCATCTAACCATCTCGTCCTCTGCCGTCCCCTTCTCCTCCTGCCTTCAATCTTTCACAGCACCACGGTGTTTTCCAGAGTCAGCTCTTCGCATCAGGTGGCCAAAATTTTGGAGTTTCAGGATCAGTCCTTCCAATGAATATTCAGGATTGATTTCCTTTAGGATTGACTGGTTTGATCTCCTTGCAGTCCAAAGGACTCTCAAGAGTCTTCTCCAACACCACAGTTCAAAAGCATCAATTCTTTGGCACTCATGTTTCTTTATAGTCCAACTCTCACATCCATACATGACTATTCAAAAAACCATAGCTTTGATTATATGGACCAGCAGTAAGGATAACCACTAATATCACATTAACACATTCATTTTCAATATAGTTTCAATGTACAATTTTTAGTAATAAATAGTTTTGTATAATGAGAGCTGGACCATAAAGAAGGCTGAGCACCAAAAAACTAATGCTTTTGAAGACTCTTGAGAGTCTCTTGGACTGCAAAGAGATCAAACCAATCAACCCTAAAAGAAATCAATCTTTAATATTCATTGGAAGGCCCAGTCAACCCTAAAAGAAATCAATCCTGAATATTCATTGGAAGGACTAATACTGAAGCCGAAGCATCAAATATTTTGGCTACCTGATGAGAAGAGCTGACTCATAAGAAAATACCCTGATGCTGGGAAAGATTGAAGGCAGGAGAATTAGGAGGCAACAGAGGATGAGATGGTTGGGTGGCATCACCGACTCAATGGACATGAATCTGAACAAACTCCGGAGATAGTGATGCACAGAGAAGCCTAGCAGCTGCAGTCCATGGGTTGCAAAGAGCTGGACGTGACTTAACAACTGAACAACAACAAATTTTGTATAGCATTTTAATTGTATTTTTTATTGTATCATAAAATGTTCTCTAGAATATAGCTTTATGTTCATGGTATTCTCACTTTATTAGATAAGACGGTTTCTTTTAGATCAAAGTTCACAGCAAAACAGAGGAGAAGAAACAGAGATTTCATAGGGACTCTGCAGTTTCCTTCAGCATTGGCGTCTCCTACTCAAGTACATTTGCTACCCTGATGAACCCTCACTGACACACACAGACACTGCCAGCCTGAAGTCCACACCAGAGTACACTTCTGGTGGCTCACACTCTCTGCATCTGTACTAAGGTGTAAGGATGTGTATCCATCATTACAGCAGCAACAGAACATTTCCACTGTCCTAAAATTCCTCTGTTGCCCTCCCATTCCACCAACCACTGGTAACTACTCATCTTCTATCTAGTTTTCTAGTCTCTCTAGTTTTGTCTTTTCTAAATAATGTCATATAGTTCAAATCACGCAGTACACAGCCTTTACAGACTGGCTTCCTTCACTTAGTAAAATGTATTTAAAGTTAATCCATATCTTTTCATGGCTCATTTCTTCTAGTGTGGAATAATATTCCATTGTCTGGATGTACTGCAGTTTATGCCTTCACTTAGTGAAGAGCATCTTGGTTTGCTGATTATGAATAAACCTACTTGCAATTATGTATCTATAAGAAAAGACATATTGGGTTGGCTAAAAAGGTCCTTCTGTTTTTTAAGTAAAAATAAAAGACACATTTTTCATTTTCTCCAAGAACTTTATTGAACAAAGATATAAGCATCTGAATGCAGAGTTCCAAAGAATAGCAAGAAGAGATAAGAAAGCCTTCCTCAGCAACAAATGAAAAGAAATAGAGGAAAACAACAGAATGGGAAAGACTAGAGATCTCTTCAAGAAAATTAGAGATACCAAGGGAACATTTCATGCAAAGATGGGCTCGATAAAGGACCAAAATTGTATGGACCTAACAGAAGCAGAAGATATTAAGAAGAGGTGGCAAGAATACACAGAAGAACTGTACAAAAAAGATCTTCACGACCCGGATAATCACGATGGTGTGATCACTCACCTAGAGCCAGATATCCTGGAATGTGAAGACAAGTGGGCCTTAGAAAGCATCACTACGAACAAAGCTAGTGGAGGTGATGGAATTCCAGTTGAGCTATTTCAAATCCTGAAAGATGATGCTGTGAAAGTGCTGCACTCAATATGCCAGCAAATTTGGAAAACTCAGCAGTGGCCACATGACTGGAAAAGTCAGTTTTCACTCCAATCCCAAAGAAAGGCAATGCCAAAAAATGCTCACACTACCGCACAATTGCACTCATCTCACATGCTAGTAAAGTAATGCTCAAAATTCTCCAAGCCAGGCTTCAGCAATACATGAACTTTCTGATGTTCAAGCTAGTTTTAGAAAAGGCAGAGGAACCAGAGATCAAATTGCCAACATCTGCTGGATCATCAAAAAAGCAAGAGAGTTCCAGAAAAACATCTATTTCTGCTTTATTGACTGTGCCAAAGCCTTTGACTGTGTGGATCACAATAAACTGTGGAAAATTCTGAAAGAGATGGGTATATCAGACCACCTGACCTGCCTCTTGAGAAATCTGTATGCAGGTCAGGAAGCAACAGTTAGAATTGGACATGGAACAACAGACTGGTTCCAAATAGGAAAAGGAATACGTCAAGGCTATATACTGTCACCCTGCTTATTTAACTTATATGCAGAGTACATCATGAGAAACGCTGGACTGGAAGAAACACAAGCTGGAATCAAGATTGCCAGGAGAAATATCAATAACCTCAGATATGCAGATGACACCACCCTTATGGCAGAAAGTGAACAGGAACTAAAAGCCTCTTGATGAAAGTGAAAGAGGAGAGTGAAAAAGTTGGCTTAAAGCTCAACATTCAGAAAACGAAGATCATGGCATCTGATCCCATCACTTCATGGGAAATAGACAGGAAACAGTGGAAACAGTGTCAGACTTTATATTTTTGGGCTCCAAAATCACTGCAGATGGTGATTGCAGCCATGAAATAAAAGATGCTTACTCCTTGGAAGGAAAGTTATGACCAACCTAGATAGCATATTCAAAAGCAGAGACATTACTTTGCCAACAAAGGTCCATCTAGTCAAGGCTATGGTTTTTCCTGTGGTCATGTATGGATGTGCGAGTTGGACTGTGAAGAAGGCTGAGTATCGAAGAATTGATGCTTTTGAACTGTGGTGTTGGAGAAGACTCTTGAGAGTCCCTTGGACTGCAAGGAGATCCAACCAGTCCATTCTGAAGAAGATCAGCCCTGGGATTTCTTTGGAGGGAATGATGCTGAAGCTGAAACTCCAGTCCTTTGGCCACCTCACGCGAAGAGTTGACTCATTGGAAAAGACTCTGATGCTGGGAGGGATTGGGGGCAGGAAGAGAAGGGGACAACAGAGGATGAGATGGCTGGATGGCATCACTGACGAGATGGACGTGAGTCTGAGTGAACTCCGGGAGTTTGTGATGGACAGGAAGTCCTGGCGTGCTGCAATTCATGGGGTCGCAAAGAGTCGGACACGACTGAGCGACTGAACTGACTGACTGACTGATACTTCTATTTTAGCCTATTCCAACCGGGTAAATCTAAGTTGACCATGGTGTATAGTTTTTTATCCACTGTTGGACTCAATTTGCCAACATTTTGTTAAGGTTTGCCATCTTTGTATCTGAGAGATACTGGTTTGTAGCTTACTTTTCTTATAATAGCTTTTCCTGATTTTGGTATTAGGGTAACTCTGGCCTCATAGGATGACTCAGAAAGTATTTCCTCTGTTTCTATTTTCTGAAAAAGAATGTAGAGATTTCTGCCCTTAAATGCTTGGTTGAATTCACCAGTGAACCCATCTGGGCCCCACACTTTCTACTTTGGAAGGTTATTAATTATTCATTCAATGTCTTCAACAGATATAGGTCTGTGAGATTGTTTCTTTCTTCCTGTGTCACAGAGTTACTTTTGCTTCCCTGGTAGCTCAGTCAGTAAAGAATCTGCCTGCAGTGTGGGAGACCTGGGTTCAATCCCTGGGTTGGGAAGATCCCCAGGGAAGGGCATGGCAACCCACTCCAGTATTCTTGCCTGGAGAATCCCCATGGACAGAGGAGCTTGGTGGGCTACAGTCCACGGGGTTGCAAAGAGTCTGACTGGAGTGAGCAACTAAGCATAGCACAGAATTAGCATAGTTCCTTCCTTAAATGTTTGGTTGAATTCAGCAGTGAACCCATCTGGGCCCCATACTTTGTACTTTGGAAGGTTACTGATTATTCATTCAATGTCCTCAACAGATATAGGTCTGTGAGATTGTTTCTTTCTTCCTGTGTCACAGAGTTTCTTTTGCTAGTATGTTGATTAACACTGATTCAAACAGAACTGGACATGGAACAACAGACTGGTTCCAAATAGGAAAAGGAGTATATCAAGGCTGTATATTGTCACCCTGCTTATTTAACTTATATGCAGAGTACATTATGAGAAACACTGGGCTGGAAGAAACACAAGCTGGAATCAAGATTGCCAGGAGAAATAACAATAACCTCAGATATGCAGATGACACCACCCTTATGGCAGAAAGTGAACAGGAACTCAAAAGCCTCTTGATGAAAGTGAAAGTGGAGAGTGAAAAACTTGGCTTAAAGCTCAACATTCAGAAAACTAAGATCATGGCATCTGATCCCATCACTTCATGGCAAATAGATGGGGAAACAATGGAAATAGTGTCAGACTTTATATTTTTGGCTTCCAAAATCACTTCAGATGATGATTGCAGCCATGATATTAAAAGACGCTTACTCCTTGGAAGGAAAGTTATGACCAACCTAGACAGCATATTCAAAAGCAGAGACATTACTTTGCCAACAAAGGTCCATCTAGTCAAGGCTATGGTTTTTCCTGTGGTCATGTATGGATGTGAGAGTTGGACTGTGAAGAAGGCTGAGTGCCGAAGAATTGATGCTTTTGAACTGCGGTGTTGGAGAAGACTCTTGAGAGTCCCTTGGACTGCAAGGAGATCCAACCAGTCCATCCTAAAGGAGATCAGTCCTGGGTGTTCATTGGAAGGACTGATGCTAAAGCTGAAACTCCAGTACTTTGGCCACCTCATGCAAAGAGTTGACTCATTGGAAAAGACTCTGATGCTGGGAGTGATTGGGGGCAGGAAGAGAAGGGGACAACAGAGGATGAGATGGCTGGATGGCATCACCGACTCAATAGACATGAGTTTGGGTAAACTCCAGGAGTTGGTGATGGACAGGGAGGCCTGGCGTGCTGCAATTCATGGGGTCGCAAAGAGTTGGACACGACTGAGTGACTGAACTGAACTGAACTCAAATGTTTAACAAGTAGCTTTCTGGAAAAGAAAAGCTGTAAATTGCAGACTTTAAGGTTTCTGTTATGTAAGTACTCCCAACTCTGCCCAATTTTACTGACAGTAGCTTTGGGAAGAAATGTACAGAATGGTTCTTGTGAGCTGGCACAAGTCAGCTCAAGCACATCACTGAGTTTGTTTTCAATTGCATAACTGGATCAACTTTAGTTCATTTCTTTTATTGGAGATGCTTAGTTAATTCCCATGTATTCGCCTTTGTAAATAAATTTTGTCACTCTAGCACTTAATTCCTGAAAAAAGTATACCAGATAAAATTTATAAGGGAGTAGTGACCATTATCAATGCTCTGGAAAAAACAGATGAATTTTAAATCATGGGTAAGATAAGGTTTTTCTAGCTTCTCTATTTTGCCAAGAACTGCAGTGAATAGACTACACATGATCACTTATCATTATTGTTGCTTTCTCCCTTTCATTTATTTGCTTATTACGTTTCTGGCTGCCTTTCTAGTTTGCCTTTATCTTTGTGGGTCTCCCAGTGCACATGTACATAATTAATTTTTTCCCTCCTGTTAACTTATCTTATATTCCAGGCAAGTTTTGGCTAATAACTAAGAAGGGTAGAGGAAAAATTATTCTTCCTTCCCTACAAGTTCAGTCCATGCTCACTGAGAGTTTTGGAGTGGTTGAAAGATGACCATTGCAAGAGCCCTGAGGCCTTTTTCATGCCCAGCAGCTTGGAAATACTGGGAGGCAATATTTCACTCAGGAAAGTGACTGGTATAGAATTGATTGGTATAGCTCACAACACTGATGGAGAGAAGAAGGTACAAGTCTGGTGACAAGAAAAGCTAGTTAGAGGTGATAATGCAGATGGATCCTCTGGAGGTAATTCCAGATGAATATAAAAGCAAAATTCCCAGAACCTCTCTCCTGTCACACCCACTAATCCTCTTGAGACTGTAATTAGAATTTCATCACACCTGTTACTTAAGAAGATGGGTAACATTGCTCTGTAGACAGTATATCAAGGAACATGATTGATGGTTTCCATTTCTTCCCATCTTTTTTTATCTTCCCATCTTCTGCCCTTGAGGAAAGTTCTGTACTTTACTCCATGTGAATTCCCTCAAGTTTCTTGATGAGCTTTTCTAGGTATTTGGTCTGATTTGCATTATGTGGGTGTGCTGGAACATGGTACATAGTAAAATGCTTCAAACTCCAGTGGGATTTCTGGGGAATATCTATTTTGTCTAAAACATTCTTGCAGTCATTCATGTAGCACCCACAACTGGAGGCTGCCCGGTGACAAGCCCTCTCAGGCCTAGTGCCCAAGTACTGGAGACGGAGGACGAGCCACATACAGAAGCTAGTCCAGGGTCTCCTGGAAAAGAGTGGGAGCATTCTGAAGACATCAGGCCAAAGACAAAATCAGGATGGGAATTCTCAAACTTGCACAGAAAGAGAAACTCGGCCAATGGCACCTTTTCATCCAAAGAAGATAACAAATGAGTTAAGATTATGGAAATACATTATAGAAAGTGGAAAGAAAACAAATTACTAAACTGTTAAAGGGAAGACCAAAAAGGTTTAGCAAATTTCAAGAATGAGAAGGTAGTTCAAGAAACCGAGTAATTTCACACTGAGCTAAGTAAACAAGCCCATTTGAAATGAAATTCCACATCAGAAATGGAAAGACCTGAGACAGCCATATGGCCTGCAATGCACTTCTACTAATCTTATTTTCTTAATGGCTTAAAGGTAAATTTAAAGTTAAAGTAGGTTCAGAATGCAATTGGAAATTAAATGGTGTATAAATTAATAGCTCAATTTTTAAAGTAATAGCATTAGTTTGGATTTTGAAATAAACCGGGGAGAAACAACATATGTGCAAAACAAGAATGTTTTCTACTTTGTAAAACTTCATTAAAATTGCTTACACTGAAACATAACAAGCAAACTAATGAAAATGAGAAAGCAATCATACTAAGCATAAGAAATGCAGAACTTTGCTGGTTTGGGGAGGGAGCACATTTGACACAATCAAAAGTAAGATGGATGTGGTTGACAGCAGAAGAGTTTTGGTCTTTAAAAAAGAGAAGGAAAAAGGATTGATGAAAGAAAAAGCAATCATTGATGATATTTATTGCCATGAGAAAATTGATTGTTCTGTTTCTTCCAGACATATTTTCTACATAAGCATACCACATTTTCTTTACCATGTTTTCTCCTGTTCAAGAATTTTTCAATAAATTTGTCTGTAAGTGCTAGAGACCACTTGTGACTAGGTAATTTGGCAGGTGTAAGAGTACGAAGACCACGTAGAAAGTGTTTGTCAAGATAGGCCTGCAATTAGAATATTTCCATTCCATCTTTTATTATGTTAAACACTGAAGCTAAAGCAAGTTTGTTTCTTTATATCCTTTACTAGAGGTTTACAACATAAGGAAACAGAATTACAGGCTCATATATTTGTACTTCAAATTTGCACTCATTTGTGTCTGAAAATATTTTTATTGTTATAACATAGATACAATAAACAAACAACCAAAAACAACAGAGGGGAGAGAAGGAAAGACATTCTGTTAATAATTTTCAAGTTGTCACATTGTTACTATAGATATTATTATTACTCTCACTTCTCAAAAAGGTTTTACTGAGTCAAAAAAAAAATCAAAAAAATAAACAGCCAGAATGATGTGGGGGTTATTTTAAGCTGAAACAGTAATATGACAAATGGTTATATAGACTATTACTCTGCCTGAAGCATCCTGGGACAGACATCTATGTTCTGGGTATGGTAAGAAGGCAGTGGTTCACGGTGTGTGTGTGTGTGTGTGTGTATCTGTGCATCTGTGTGTGTCTGTGTCCAGTTCATGGTATATGTCTGTGTGTGGAGGGGGAGTATTTCATGTATTCCCTCATCTGAAAGCATCTCCCAGGTTGGTTAAACAGCATGTGTACACATTTCAGGTCCCACCCTTCCAACCCTGCCCTTATATGTATCCTCCCACCCACTGGTGACCTTTAGTCTGTTCTTTGTATGCGTGGGTCTGCTCCTTTTTTGTCACATTAGCTGGCTGGCTGTAGCTTTTAGGCTCCATGTGTAAGTGAGATCGCACAGTGTTTGTCTGTCTCAGACTTGTTCCACTTAGCGTGATGCCATCCAAGTCCACAGGGATGGGGTATTTTACAGGCCATAGTCAGAGCAAGCTCCCCAAGTGGGGATAAGTGAACTGAGATCAGGAGGACTATAAGGACCAGGTTGGAAATCTCTGGCCAGAGTCCTGCAGGCATGAGAAGCAGAGCCAGGACAGCCCTGAACTGGGGCAGGAGCTGGGCATGTTTGAGGACCAGAGAGAGGAGCACAGACAGAGGGCTAATAGCCCTGGGGAGCACCAGGAGGAGCAGCAGAAGACTGTCTGGCAGTCTCTGCTCTGAGGTCACTGTGGGGCTGATGCTGGGTGAGCATCTAAAGCACCTTGTGATCTCACCCACCTTCATAAGAGGCATGAGTCTATTGTTACATGTCTATGGTTGAGTCATTCTCTCATACTTCTAATCTCCAGTTCCCTTACATTTGATGTAATTCACTGTGCAACCTGATACAATTTGGGATAAATATACATATATCACATATGCAAGCAATATAAGTAATCCATAGAATATGTAGGGCTTCCCAGGTGGCATTAGTGGTAAAGAAACAGCCTGATAATGAAAAAGACATAACAGACGCAGGTTCAGTCCCTGGGTCGGGAAGATCCCCTGGAGGAGGGCATGGCAACCCACTCCAGTATTCTTGCCTGGAGAATCCCATGGACAGAGGAGACTGGTGGGCTACAGTCCATAGTAAACAGCTGGACACAACTGAAGTGACTTACCCTGCATGCACCCACAGAATATATAAAATATATGCAAATTTTATTCATGTTTGTGATATGCAAATTCATGAATGAAACCAATGTTGGTGGGCAAACCACCTTGCAAAGTTTTCAGAATTTAGTACTGAACAGGAACTACAAATCCTAGTTAAGATGAATCTGGTTTTGTTGACTATGAGACTCACTTCAAATTAAAAGACAGGTTGAAAGTAAAAGAATGGGAAAAAATGTAACATGTAAACATTAATAAAATAAAGCAGGAATCATAACACTAGTATCAGAGAAAATAAATTTCAGAACAAAGGAACCTGCTAAAGAATAAAAGAGACAGAATGTAATAATAAAAGTGTCAATCCAGCAGTAAGACATAACAGTTTTAAGTGTGTATGCATCAAGAAACAGAATCACAAACACAGGGAGCAAGTTGGCAGAGTGGTAAGAAAAATTAAGTAAATCCACAGCAGCCAGACATTCCTGTGTGTGTTATTCTCTGTGTTGAAGTGATGTCATGTCACCACATATCATGAGGCAGGAGCCGAAGCCCTGAGATGGGACTCTCCTGAGTCATCCATGCCGAGAAAGGGACTGAGCCAAGAGCTGCTGAGCCACCAGAACAGGTGGTCACAGCCTCAGGCTCCAAGTCCTCACAGCCCACAGACAGGGAGGAGGGGTACCCTGCCTGAACCTCATCCTGTGTACACAATGCTGTAGTCATGAGCATCTCGTACACATTTACTCCTAAAGAAACCTTGCGTAACGCAGTCTTTCCATTTTCCAGATGCTGACACAAAGGAGGTTACATAATCTGCCCAGATAAGTATTAGACCTTGCATTTGATCTTCATTCTAATTTTAGAGCCCACACACTCTCTGCTGCACTGTGGCATTTCATACAAGTTGGAGAGATTAAAAAAAGAACTGAGAGTTCAAAAAGGAGAAAAAAGGAAAAAAAACAGGCGCAACCTCAGCCAAGACACATGTCCCAACAAACCTGTCCTCCTCCAGGGTATCTTCCCGATCCAGGGATCGAACCTGCGTCTGTTATGTCTCTTGAATTAGTAGGCTGGTTTTTTACTGCTAACGCTACCTGGGAAGCCCTATATATTCTCTGTATTACTTATGCTGTTTGCATATGTGATACATGTGTATCTATCCCAAACTGTATCATTGCATGCTGAATATCATCAAATGTAAGCCAATTTCACTTTCACGCAGCCTGGCTCACGTGAGCTGAACATGTTTATGAGTTTATGTGTGTTTAGAAACATGCTTGTACTCAGCATGGTCCTTGGGACCAACATATCAAAGGGTGAATGTGCATGACAAAATGGCCCTGGCCAGGAGAGCACTACATTGTAAGGAAACAATTTCCTCCCCTAAAAATGAAAGGAAAGATACAAAGGAAGGAAGGAGGAGAGGAGAGAGGGAGGGAACGCTGGCCATGTAATCAATTTCTTAGTAACCATCACAAGCCTAAATGTTTGCTCTAAATTATGTTTTGCTGAATCACTACAGAAATGCATCATGAAATATATCTTTCTATCTCTTCTCTCATGTCAGTTGATATAAACAGGCTAAATCTCAAAATACGTAGTAGCTGACATGGTCTTGCTCTTGAAACTGAGCCTGCAGGCTTGGTGAAGGCTCATTTGCTTACTCGTTTATTTGAAATAACACATGTCTGTCCTCAACTCTGACATGTGATCCACTGCTCCACTGTTCTGGTGACCCCCCCCCCCCCCACACACACACACACACTTTGCTTCTGTGGGGCCGTTTGCTCATGCATTTTACCAGGCATTTGTTGGAAGGTGAAATTTGATCTAATAGCTAACTTGGTGATCTTGTGCCAGACAGTGTCCTAAAGGACTTAATCTATCAAAACCGTTCAAAACCTAGACAGAAAGCACTATGATTACCTTCCTATTCGCCTGCTTGCACAGAGAGGTGCAGAAAACTGCCTTCCCTGGTGTGGAGTAGATTTGAATCCAGAGTGTTAGTCTCAAAGGCCTGCAGATCTAACCACCCAGGCCGCTTATTTTAAAGGATGGCTCCCATTTCCCAACTGAACTCTTCTCCACAGTTTTTCTGCTCATCCTATGAGCGGCCTAAAAACTGGGGGAGAAAAAAAATGAGAGACAAGTTTCCATAGTGACAGGAGGAGGCGGTGGATGTAATCTCACCAAAGGGTTGGCTCTTGTCTTTCAGAAAGAAGCTCTACAGCTGGTCTGAGGTCTAAATCTCAGTCTTGTCCTTGAGGGTTGAGCTCAGTCTCTCACGTACAGAGCGCAGTAGGACACACAGCCTTTCACAAACTGGCTCTAATGAGGCCTTTAATCTTAAGGACAAAGAACCCTAGATTAAAGGGGTACCTAGGGACCCATAAAGATTGTGAGATGGATAGAAACCCAGGCTTTATCTGAAGTGAAACAAGATGCAGCCATTTTCAGAGACAACCTGAGAGCCGAGAATGCATGTGCAGGACATGATGATTCATTCAGCACACCCCTTGCAACTGCTTCCAGAGCCGTTGAGAACAGAAAGGGTAGAAAAATGGGGTCAAAGAGAATTGCCTGACATTATCCATTGTTTTCAATAAAAAGATGATAAAACATATGTTCTAAGGAAAACAGAGACAATCAAATTTATTAAAAAGCAATTCTTAAAAGTTACAAAATGCACTGACATGCTTGTTTCTCTACAACTTTAGAAACAGTGCAAATTTTCTTATGTGAAAGCAAAAAGGATGGGGTATATGGCTTAGACGGTAATACAGAAGACCTGAGTTTGATCCCTGGGTCAGGAAGATCCCCTGGACAAGAGAATGGCAACCCACTCTAATAATGTTACCTGGTGAATCCCATGGACAGAGGAGCCTGGAGGGCTACAGTCCATGGGGTCACAAAGAGTCAGACACAACTTAGCAACAAAACAACAGCAACAACAAATAGAAAAAGAATCTAGCAAAGAATAGATACAGGTGTATGTATAACTTAATTACTGTGCTATACATCTGAAGTTTCCTTCTCCAGGGGATCTTCCCAACCCAGGGCTCGAATCCTGGTATCCAGCATTGCAGACAGACACTTTACCATCTGAGCCACCAGGGAAGTCCATCTGAAGTTAACAGGACATTGTAAATCAACTATACTCCAATTTTAAAAAGTTTCATAGCAAAATAATATGGGCCTCCCTTCTTTCTAATGATGTGTGACAACTGTAATTGCAACAAAACGAAAGACGTGGAGTTAAATTTTCTGGGCTTTTGTGTCTGGTGCAAAAGTCTCTCCCACGAGCACTCCTGATCCCAGGGATGGTGAGACGGGATGGCCACAGCAATCACGAGGAGTACAGGCCAGCTCTGGGGCTGGCGCAGTGCTCAGCTGTCTGCCCACCTCCTGCTCCCACCTTGCCTTTCCCTTCCTGTTTTACAGGTTGCCTGAGTCCTTGACTCAAAATGACTCATCTTCGTTCTCATTTCAGAAACTCAGGGTGTGCTGCCCCCGTGGACGTCTTCTTTGGGGACAAAGGGACATCTGGTCCTCACGTGTACTGTGGCTCTGTCCACGCCTCGGAGATGGCCTGCTGCACAAGAAGCCACAAAAGACATAGGCCACTTCCACCCCCACCTCATACCTTTCAGTTAACAAAAAGCAAGTTGGTGTCTTTTGAATCATGATTTCTGAGTCGAGGATTTCAGTTTATGTCACGCATATTGAGGGCTCCCCAGGTTACTCAGTGGTAAAGACTCTGCCCGCCAGTGCAGGTGACACAGCGATGTGGGTTTTGATTTCTGGATTGGGCAGGTCCCCTGGAAGAGGAAATGGCAACCCACTCCCATATTCTTGGCTGGGAAATCCCATTGACAGAAGAACCTGACAAGCTACAGTCCATGGGGTCACAAAGAGCTGGACATGACTAAGTGACTGAGCACGCATACACACACTCACCCATATTACCAGAAAAGACACCATACAAATCTGATGATTTGCCACAAAACAAAAGAGTTCACAGCTATGACAATACTCTAGGGAATCCAACAAGAGTTACTATTTAAGGGTAACAGGGAATATCCTCAAGGACATATAAGCAAATAACTAATTTAAGGGAGAGGAGAGGGGAAGGACTAGAGGAATGGTGATGTGCTCTCACCTTAGAGCTGGATAGAGGAGGGCCTCACCTGTGCCAGCACCCCTTTTCTATAAGAAGTTGCCTGGTAATTAAACTGAGTTTTTATTCTGAGAGTCATGTGTCAGGTGTAATGATCACATCCAGGTGGATGCGTGGATAAAGGTGGGGGCTCCAGTGGCCATTCTAAGCCAGTGACCAGAAGCCACGAGACACACCCTGGGGAGCCCAGAGCCTTCTCTGATCCCTCTGAAGCACCAGGTGCCACTGGGGAGGGGCCACGTGTGGCCCACTGGTCAGGCAAAAAGCAAACACTGGGCAGCCAAAGTTAGTCTGCAGGAGACATGGTGCCTCTTGGGCGCTGGCTGAGCAGAATGTCCAGGGCGTCTGGGGGTGACTTGTTGACATCACAGGATGCCCCTGGGTGATCAGTCTCTATCGCCACTAGCCCTGGATGGAACCTATGCTCTCCTGCATTCTGCTCCCCCCACTACCTCCTCACTCTTCCCTTTTTTCTCAGCAGTGAGGTCTCCACAGTAGCAAAGTTTGTAATTGAGTCTCACGGCCAAGGGAGAGCAAACCATCATACCCACTGTCAGAACACTGAACAGAAGGAGACATTAAAACTGTAGGCAATGCTCATAAAGTTGCCACATCTCAAGCCAATTTTTTTTCTTTATAATTACAGCCAAACGTTAAGAGGAGAAATGGAAGGAAACAAAATATTGGAATATATAAATAATCACAGAAAGTAACTAGAATTAATGTGCAGTCACTTCAGTGTCTCCCGCCAGATCTCTAAAAAAATCTGCTGATTTTGTCTTAAATTTAGTGTCTGTTTTCTTCAGGGACTTAGTTTAAAAAAAAAAAAAAACCTAGAATTTAAATAGTGAAGAATCAAGCAGGAAATGAAAATTAAGAGAGACTGGGAAACCTATAACTGAGATAATTCCCTACTAAAATAAATATGCAATAATACTTCCCAGTAAAATACTGGTTTGGAAAAAGTACCTATAAATAAAATCATTCATCACAACTCTTTTTTGATAACCATAGCTTTATGAAAATTAATTTGAGGACATTAAAGAAACACCAGTCACTGTGTGTGTCTTCAGAACCCTGCCTCCCATAGACTTTATTTCTGACCTAGATGAGGACTTCCATGCCAGGCTGATGTGTGTGTGTGAGTGTGTGTGTGTGTGTGTGTGTATTATCCTTTGACACAAAATTGGAGAAGCAGCAAATTTATTGATGGAAAAAATTATCCAGATGGACGGGCATGAGGCCAGCATGTTAGGGATACATTAAACTGGGGTAACAGTAAGCAAGTCCATGGGGCCCCTAAGCTCTAAAGCCAAGGAGGACTGGAGGGGAGGGGTGACAGGGTCCCATAGGGGAAAAGGGTCTGTGGGATGCGGCCAGCTGCCATCCTGTGCCCACCTATGCTGTGGCCATAGGGGCTGAGTGAGTCTGGGCTGCACAAAGAGAACTCCTGGACTGAACAGGAGACGTGGAAGGACCCACCGCACAGCACAGACCTGGGACTTCTCCAGCCCAGAGGAGAGGCGCTTAGTGCAAGGGACTCTCAAGAGTCTTTTCCAACACCACAGTTCAAAAGAGTCAATTCTTTGGTGCTCAGCTTTCTTTATAGTCCAACTCTGACACCCATACATGACTACTGGAAAAACCATAGCTTTGACTGGATGGACCTTTGTTGGCAAAGTAATGTCTCTGCTTTTTGATATGCTGCCTAGGTTCATTGTAGCTTCTCTTCCAAGGAGAAAGTGTCTTTTCATGGCTTCAGTCACCATCTGCAGTGATTTTGGAGCCCAAGAAAATAAAGTTACATAAACAGAAATAAGAAGAAGTGCTGATATTCAAACTATTCAGCTCTTATACTGTCATTACTAAACTTACTGTTAATCCCATTTGAAGTCTTATGAAGCTTGAAGAAAACAGGTAGGAACTCCTGTCTTAGGTTCTTGGATTCAGCGGCTGGCATGCAGGCCATCACAGAAAGCTGGTGAAGAACATGGGCTCTGTATCTCCATCCAGCAAAATCCCGGGTTATTCATGGGAAACAAAGTCTGAGAAGTACTGGTTTATTATCCATTTATCTAAAACCTTAGATACACCTTTTGTTAAAATAATAATGTTGAAACTATCTGTAACTTAACAAACTATGTGTGGAAATACACACGGTATTGACGATTTCCTAAACTTAAGAGAACAAATGTGCTGGTTGTGCATCCCAGTCAACTCAGGATCTAACGAGAAGAGGAATCAGGACATAACACTGAGAAAAATTAGGAAACAATCATATCTCCTGTTTAAATGAAGCCATAGGTACCAGCAAACAGATGAACTTGAATAGCTGAGATGTGCACAGGTATCCACTTCTCAAAACTGCAGGTTATAGAATATTAACTCTTTTATCCTTACATAAGTTTCTGTATCTTTCATAAGTGGGTAGGAAAAAAAAAAGTGAAAAGTGAAGTCACTCAGTCATGTCCGACTCTTTGCGACCCCATGGACTATAGCCTACCATACTCCTCCGTCTGTGGGATTCTCCAGGCAAGAATACTGGAGTGGGTTGCCATTTTCTTCTCCAGGAGATCTTCCCAACCCAGGGATTGAACTCAGGTCTCCCGCCTTGCAGGCAGACGCTTTACCATCTGAGCCACTAGGGAAGCTCAAAGTGGGTAGACCCAGAAGCATCTATCTGCTAGTGAACAATAGCTATTGCTAGAAGATAATTTTAGGCAAAATAAAAGATGATATAATACATCTGAAGAAATGAAAACAAGTTATTCTAAACTTGCAGAGAATTCTTGCAATGGCTGAAGAAAAGGAGGTTGGTTTTTAGAGAGTTAAATTCACATAATAAATAACCAGTCATGCCACCCATTCATCCTACAGGGGTTAGACCTGAGGATGGTGGACTAGTAGCTGATCCAGGAGCTGGGACTTCTTAACCATGAGATGTTCCCCTTTCCAAAGTGCATTTCCAGTTTAGTGAGGAGACAGATGAGGAAACATGCTGACGGAATAGAAGTGTGATGACAGGGAAATATTTCTGAGAATAGCTCATCCCAGACAATGGAGGAGCCCTGGAGAAAATTAAACCTAGAATGGAGCTCAACAACCGAGTAAGCATGAGTCCAATAGAAGTCGGGATAAGAAGGAGGTTCTCAAGCCTAGGAAAGGGGGTGCTCAGAGTTGCGAATGACCCTGAGGGTGCACACTAAGGGAACCAAGAGACTGCAGACTGCACAGAGATAGAAAAATGGTCCTTTTCCCATCAGTACGACGGCATTTACTGACCTTGCAGGCTTTTTGAGTGCTTGAGATCATATATATGAAAGCAAAGCGTGCCTATGAAACACCACACATTTAATTCATATCATTGTGCTTTCATCTGTAACAAATCTAATCCCCTCACTACACATTCCTCACTGCTTTTATTCACCTTGTCCCATCCTGAGGGGGTCTGTTGTGAGGAGAAAGCTGAGCACAAAGAGACCACATTTTCTAAATGCTGCAATGCTAATTTTTATGACCCACCTTTGCCTGTGCCTTTTCTCACTAAATCTGATATAAACCCCAAACTGGCCTCACCAGCGTGTCCTTTAGTTAGATTATGGCAGGTGCAGGCTGTGCTAGGACATCTGTCCTGAGGATTCACCCACATCTTTCGCTAAGGAACTCCATCTGGCCCTCCTTGCTGGCAGGTTAGCATTTCTAGCCTAACGCAGATGTCCTCTTCTATTTCACTGCGCCTTAAAGGGGTTTGTCTAGAACCTGTTTAGACTGTGTATGTGGGACAGTTACCCACGAAGACCTGTGATAATGGGCAGAGGCCAAGAGTGATTTCCTTTGCCTGCATTTTGGAGTCTGGACCAACAAATGACTTTGTTGAGTTCAACATGAGGGGACATATCAGGAATTTCCTGGAGACACAGTGCTCATTTTTATACCAAGAAGTGAGAATTTTGACAACGCCCAAGATACTTGACGTGTATCTTTCTGAAAGTTTCACATTCTTATGATGTGCCACCTCTAGGAAAATGGACTTAGGGAATAAGAGTATGTGGGTCCAAACCTACAGATTCTGAAAACAGGAAAAGACCAGCAAAGTGAAGATGTAACCAGCTTCATTTCATAAGAATAAATGGAGACCGCAGGGTGGGGAGTGTTAGTGGTCCTGGGTTAGCAAAGGACACAGCAAGAGCAGTTTGACATATTCATTCAGCAAATTGAACACGCAGTATCAACTCTGTTGGAACAGCCATGTTTCCAAGGAGAAACACTGCAAACAGCCCAGTGCTCCTTAGAAGTCAACAAGGCTCCCTTGGAGGGAGGCCCTGGTAAGACTGTCCGTGTTCTGAGTGCCAGGGGAGGGGCCAGCCAGGAGGAGATCCCAAATTGGCACATCAAGGGGATAAAGAATTGCTTCTAGTAGAAGCTCCATGGGGAGGTCGCCAGTCAGAAGGCAGCCCCAGAAGGAGGAGGGTTCTACACCAGAAAGCACCATCTCAGTCCCCATTGTGGTCATCCAAGACTCACAAAGACAGCCTTCAGAAGACAACACTAATTTCTAAACATTGAGGCTGCTCGCTGCTGCTGCTGCTGTCATGTCAGTCATGTCCAACTCTGTGCGACCCCATAGACAGCAGCCCACCAGGTTCCCCCGTGCCTGGGATTCTCCAGGCAAGAACACTGGAGTGGGTTGCCATTTCCTTCTCCAATGCATGAAAGTGAAAGTGAAGTCGCTCAGTCGCGTCCGACTCTTCATGACCCTATGGACTGTAGCCTACCAGGCTCCTCCATCCATGGGATTTCCCAGGCATGAGTACTGGAGTGGGTTGCCATTGCCTTCTCCAGAGGCTGCCCACGGAGGTTCATTATTCAAATCCCACCCCATCGAGAAACCCATGCTCTTCCTACTAAAGCGATTTCAAACAGAAGAGTTGTCCTTGCTGTAAAAATTCAACCTCTCAAACTGTAGAACAGCACTTCTAGGAGCTTACTGTAAAACAGCACTTCTAGTTGACTTTCTAAATAGATGAGGTAGCAAGGCTGAGAGAAGCTGAGCCACACTGCCATGTCGTGCTTAGTCGTGTCTGACTCTTTGTGACCCCATGGACTGTATCCCACAAGGCTCCTCTGTCCATGAGATTCTCCAGGGAAGAATACTGGAGTGGATTGCCATGCCCTTCTCCAGGGGATCTTCCCAACCCAGGGATCAAACCCAGGTCTCCCGCATTGTGGGTGTATTCTATACTATCTGAGCCACCAGGGAAGACTAAGACACACTGCCTCATCTCTTATTCTTCTAATGAAGTGAACAAAGGAGTGGGTGTTTTTTTTATTACTCCTTTTGTCTGTTTTGATGCTTTCTTCTAAAGCTTTGTTAAGCGTTCTGGCAACAAGCTTGATGGTCCAGTTGCTGTAGTTATTGGAATGAGAAGGAAAAATACGAATTTCTCCCAAAATCCAGATCCCTGGGGATATTGTGCCTGATTGCTAAGATTATTATGGTAACTATTTGAACAGCCAGAAGAAAATCTTTCATCCTTACCACTCTCTAATTTTTCTTAAGCTATGACTTCCACAACCAAACAATGCAGTTAATTATCTTTTTATCACAGTCATAAGAGTGATTGCTGAAAGGTTTTTATTTTTTCCCCCTCTCACTGATCACCCTTTCCCTTTTATGATTTTTTAACAAACCATCAAAATATTACAGAATAACTTGCTTGTTCCAAATAATGTGAGTGAGACTGGATATATATTAAGTATGAGTATTGAGAAAAGTAAATGACTTTTACCGAGCACTATGCAAGACAGTTGTCAAAGAAGCTTCATCTGCACCATCTTGTTTTGTTACCTAAACTACATCCATTACTTAGGCAGATGGAAGAGTGTTGTACCCTGATTTATGAGAAATATGCATTTGGTCTTCCACCCCACTTCTGGCACAGTTGCTAATACTCTCGGAATTTCCTAAGTGTGATAAAGGTATCTTCTGTTATGTTAACAGGGTTTGCAGTTGCAGTTGGGGGCTGGTTGCCTGTGGAGTCAGCCTAGTAATTCGATGGTGGGAACTTTTAGTCCCAACCCCTACCTCTGAGAGGGGGGAAAGGCTGAAGATGAGCTCAGCCCAAGGTCAATGACTTGGACAACCATGTGAATGCAATAAATCTCCATAAGCTGCAAAAGGAGAAGGTCAGAGAACCTTAGGGTTGGAAACATTTGGAGGTGCTGGAAGAGGGCCCCTGAAGAGGTTGCGGGGGCTCCCTGCCCCTTCCCCACACCCTGCCCTGTGCCTCTCATTTGCCTGGCTGCTCCTGAGTCACATCCTTTTATAATAAACCAATAATCTAGTAAGTTAGAGTAGGAAATAGCAATCCATTCCAGTATTCTTGCCTGGAAAATTCCATGGGCAGAGGAGCCTGGAGAGCTAGTCCATCAGATCCCAGAGCTGGGGACACAACTGAGCGACAATCTGAACAATCTAGTAAGTAAAGTGAACAATCTAGTAAGTAAATGTTTCCTTTCTGCAAACTGCTCTAACATACAAATCTTAATATAGACCTTAATACCAGGCTAGTAAATGCTTGGCACCCCATTCCAGTACTCTTGCCTGGAAAATCCCATGGATGGAGGAGCCTGGTAGGCTGCAGTCCATGGGGTCATGAAGAGTCGGGCACGACTGAGTGACTTCCCTTTCCCTTTTCACTTTCATGCACTGGTGAAGGAAATGGCAACCCACTCCAGCGTTCTTGCCTGGGATGGGGGGAGCCTTGTGGGCTGCCGTCTATGGGGTCGCACAGAGTCGGACACGACTGAAGCGACGCAGCAGCAGCACTAAATGTTGACCACAATCTTTAATCAAGGGTTGGTGTCTGGGCTTTCTAGCAGAAGAACAAAATGAGAAATGCAGTATTCAAAGATTAATCAACTTTTGACATCTACTTCCTGGGGGCAAAGTACAATTAAAAACTCCAGACCCAAAAAACAAATGTGAGAAGACACTTCAAGTTGAAGTGAAGGAGGCAGATGTGCTAAGGACTTGAGAATAACTGAGATTCTGGTCCCAGCAAAGCGGGTCACCTGGAACTACTTGTGAGTGTAGACCAAAAAAAAAGCTCCAAGCAAAACTTGCTCCTCTCTAGTTACAGGGCCACAGAAGGAGCAGCCAGCAAGACAGGAAATCTGTAACCCCTGCCCACTGTACTCTAGCCAAAAACCTCACAGAAAAAACTGTGGTCCCACCCCTATTCACTCCAGCAAAAAATAAGTGGGCATTAAAGTCCCAATTCACACTTAGTCTTCTCTGACACCACCCTGGTGGGGTATGTGGCCCTCTCTACAGCCTTTCAAGGATGTGAGTTATCAAGTCTCTGTAACCAGTTTGACTAGCCAGGCAGACAAGCCCGTTACAATCAGAACAGGAAAAGTCCATTAGGTAAGTATGCACATACACACACATACCAAGTAGTCCAAGACAGTGAGGAATTCAGACAGCCAAACTTTCCAGAACAAGAAGCCTAACATAAATCACTGCCCTCTGTACATGCCCAAAGACATTTTTGTTTAAAATCTTACAAGTAAAGCAAAATAATTATTGATAAGATATACATAGACCAAAAAATAGTCTAAAAATGGGACTTTTAACAAAAGTCCATATAAATACATAAGAAGTGAAATGCATATTGATTGAAAATACACAGCAAGTGTTCAAAGAAAATCTTTACAAATAAACATTTGAACTTATTTTTGCAGTAGGAAACAATTTTAGATAATTTATGTTCTTCTGAAACTCATTTGTATTCTACTCTATATATACAGCAGCCCAAAAGGTTGAGGAAATCTGGGCCAGAGACCTAAATACAGAGCTCTGGGAGGATTTCTGGCTGGATGAAGCTCATTTATGTAACTGCTGGTTGAGCATCTTATCAATCTGAGGACAGTTATGCGCTTCCCTGGGGTCGGTGGGATGCTCTCTGCGACACATGGAACAGTGGGAGGGAAATCTGCAGTGTATTGATCAGGACATTATTTCCTAGAGCAAAGGCAGCGTGAAATCATACTTTCAGAGTGCTTCTAATGTTTTTAGCATGCCGAGATTTCCATACATTTTTCCAAAAAAGAAAAGGTTTATAAAAATACGGGATTTTCCTCAATATCTGAAATCATGAATTGGAATCAGAAGTCTTTAAAAAAATACCAATACAACTTTTTCTGACTGCAGGAGTTACGACACCCACTTCTTTTCCCACTGACCTTCCTTGAATGCTTTCATTTAGTAGTTAATCTCTTTGATTTATTGTATGTCTCAGAATATCTTTATAAAACACATTTCTTATACTTGATATCACATCATCTCATAGAACTAAACATCCTACCTTCCATTAATTTCTGGAAGGACAAATTTATCACTCTAAACTAATTAATAGTCTGATATATAGGACTGAATGTACGGTACAGTAAGTAGAGATAAAAGATACCTACTAATTAGATTTTTTGATAAATTAGTATTAAGATTAATGATAAAATAGCCTAATATAGAGGACTAAAATTAATGAACATACTCTTGTTTAATTTAAAGTGGTATTCTATTTGGTAACCAGAAAAACCCTACAATGAATGTACTTCTATATTTAAAATTTTTCATCAAAAACATGTCTTCTCTCAATTTTTCTTATCCCTCAAAGTGGTTGCTGTAAAAATATTACAAAGTATTAATATGTAAAATATTACAATTCAGCACAGAGAGCTGGTATTACCAAAGTAACATAGTATAGTGTTGAGCTTTGGAGAGAAAAGAAGGGGGAGGGTGGTGAGGTATGACTAAAAGGGAGAAAGTCATTTCCATGTGTTTAAAAGCAAGCCTTCCTGACAGACATCTAGGACTCAGGCTTTTGCAAGTTTCCTTTAAGAAGTGTCTAATGCCATCTTGCTTTGGTACTACATACTCATTTTCCTAGATCTGGATTCTGTTTGCCTAGAATAGTAGTTTTCAAACCTTATTGTACAACAAAATCACCTGGAGAGTTCATGGAAATGTAGACTCTCAGAGTTCTTGATTCAGAAGCTCTAGGGTAGAAGCAAATTTGAATTTCTAGCAAGTTCCCAGGTGGTACTGATGAAGCTGGTCCAAGCACCATGCATGGAGAACATATGGATAAAAACTGAGAATACCTGCTGTATAAAGTGTATCCAATATTACACAAGACACAGCTACACAGAGCCGGTTCAGAACTGAAGTACATTCCCTGGCTGGCCACATAAACACATCCCCACACTTAGTACGACCTGGAGACATCCTCGTTAAGTAGAGGAGGCTTGGAGCCTGAGAGCCTGTGGACTCAAACAAGACCATCCTGGTGGTCAGAAAAGAGCAGGCTTAGACATCACTAGAGTCCTCTTTTCATCTCAGTTATTTGGGTTTCACAGAAATTTATGGTTGAAAGCATTTTATTGCTATTATTCTTGCCACTCATTCTGTTAGTTTAGGAAAGATTGATTCACTGAATACACCAGGCATGAGTACAACTGCATTTCCTTTCCTCTGAGGCCCAGGAGTCCATAAAGAAAGACATGGGAGATGCTGAAAAGGACACTGGAAGAGGCTGCCAGAGAAGTTTTATGGTCCCAACAGCAGAAGATTCCTTTCTTGTTGTTCAGTCACTCATTTGTGTCCAACTCTTTGTGACCCCATGAACTGCAGCACACCAGAGTTCCCTGTCCTTCATTATCTCCCAGAGTTTGCTCAAACTCATATCCATTGAGTCGATGATGCTATCTAACCATCTCATCCTCTCTTCCTCCTGCCTTCAATTTTTTCCAGCATCAGGGTCTTTTCCAATTAGTCGACTCTTCACATCAGGTTTTCCTCTGTTTCACATTGGATGACCAAAGTATTGGAGCTTCAGCTTCAGCATCAGGCCTTCCAATGAGTATTCAGGGCTGATTTCCTTAAGATCGCGAGAGACTATTAAAATTCAGTGGATGAAATCAACTTTCTGAAACCCTCATATGCACAACTGAATAAGTTTTTTGTGATGAACATAAAGTGGACTATACACTTTGTCCTCTGAGCTTTGTGTTGGTAACCTAAGGTGTTCTGTACTTGGAAAGCAATTATTAACAAAGTAGTGCCCTCTTAAGTGTAGCTTGACTTCTTGAAATGTATAAATCTGCTATTATTTATTAGGATTTTAAAAACTGTTTCTTCCCCTCTCTCTTTTCTATTCTAATCCATGGCTATGAGTTTTCCCAAACTCAGATGATCTAACTGGAGTACAGCTCTAGGGGAAATGATGAGGTCATGGAAGGCTGGCTCATGCCAGTCCTAACTGCTAATGCCCCCGCTGTCACCCCTAAGATTCACTGCCCTGGCCCATGTCATCCATCCATCCATCCCCACAGGCTCCAGCCCAGCTGCCCTGTGAAAGCCGGTTCTGGGCTTTTCTCTACCACAACTCCTGATGAATAGCAATCAAGAGCCATTCTTCCCAAGCCAACAAAAAGCTGTCACTTTATCATCAATCCACTTTAACCACACTGATTGTCCATTATGGCCTCTTAGACTGCACCTACCATATATTTACAGAAAACATTAAGTAACTGAGTTTTTGTTTTTATTTTGTATGGTTTTGTTTTTTTGTACTGATCACATTGATTACCTACTTAACTGCCATCAGGACAAATGTAAATGTTCCTGCAAACCAAAGATGACCAACATATGTATTGTGTGAGCAAGCATCCCCTCACACACACGCACACTTCACCACATCCCCACCACCAGGAATAGGGCCCTCTAGATTTTGCCCTGTGGGAGCACGGCTGACATGCACACTGCTCTGAACTCTATGTATCCTCTGACACCACAGCACTTCCTGAAAACACAGACAAGAAGTAGCAAAAAACACCTCTCCTTTCACAGGTCAAGGAAGGCTGGAAAGCTAGAGGCGATTATTCCACTTAATTAAATCCAGTTCCATTCAGTTTAACTTGGGGTATAAGACATTGATCAAGCTGCAGGCCTCTACAGAGAAGACCCGTCAGCACGAGAGTGGACCTTCAGCTCTCATGAGTCTTTCTCATAATCTGCCTTGCTTCAGTTCCTGCGGCTTCCCAGAACTTGTCCCACACTTCCAGACTGTTGGCGTGACTTCCTACTGCAGGACTGGACTCCAGCCCTGATGCGCTGGGAAAGCTGGCGCTGGGCTTTTCTCTCTCGCAACTCAAGATGTAGCTGAGCATTCTATCCCCTTAAGCCTCAAGCACATTCCGCAAATTTCTATTCGTGTCATCAGCATCATTATCTAATTTATCTGCATAGCAGGCTCCAGGGTTGTTATGCTCTCAGTCACTGGGTTTACTTCCCTTGAGTGAGTTCTGAGAGACTGCGTCTTGCTGAACGTGACGCACAAGGAAGTGAGGGTGCTTGGTCCGTGGTCTGACCCACTTGTGTTCTTGACATTAAGGTCTTCCCGGCCATGTCTGTGAATTTCTGCATTACGCTTCTGTTCACTAGAAGGAAGTTTCTCTACAGTAACTGTACTATATTCCTCTTGTAACCGAGCACAAATGTAGTGTCTGACATACAGAAGGTGACTAATGAGGATTCCTGATGGTCATGGGGCCATGTAACTCACCAGCACCACGACAAAGGACTTACTCCCCAGGCCTGTGAAGTTTCTGGAGTCCCTGCACTAACTGTACCTATATACAAGGTCATTTATTTTCATTAACTCAATGGGAGAAATAAATTTATCCAATTAAATGTGTCATCTAAGAAGGGCTTGAAATAATAGGTCATTGACCACATACATGATATTAGTGGGAGAGATTAAGACAAGTCTAGAATCTGAAAAGGATAACTAGACTGCACCTGTTTTGAGAAGAGATGGCAAAACAGGGGGAGAGATGACAGGATTCAAACACAGGTTGTGAGAAATGGTGACAGTGCAGACAGAATTAAGGATGCCAGTCAGAAGAGCATTATCAGACTGAAAGATTTTAGATAGAATTTACAGTCTTTCCCCTGAAAAATAAACTCTGGAATCATGGGGGTTGACCTGAGCCAGTTTCTCAAGTAGGTTTAGCTCTAGCAGAACTTCACAGAAGGCCTTCTGTCACCCTCGGGGTCTTGTGAGCACAGGTAAGACCTGGGCTGTAGTTAAGATGCAGGCACCTCCATCCCCACCAGAGACTTTCCGTGGGGAAGGGTGGCAGTTCATCACATCTGTGACTGAACCGTGCTCTGGGAGATTCTGAGTTAGTGGGCCTTAGGCCACAATTGGAGAAACTTTGGGTCTTGTCTGTATCTCTGATTTTTATCAGAATGAAGAATCCATTTATAATACAGTTAACCCCCACCAAATATTTTATCTCTACCAAATAGAGATTTTCCTCATAAAATTTCTTAAACTCTAGAAAAGTCAATTTTTCATGCTTTGCATATAGACGAGAGCTGAGTCTAAATCCCAGGTGCACTGATTATTCCAGTTATAACCAGAGAGAGGGAGGCACCTGCAGTCCCTGCCATCACAGCTCATCACAATGCAAGTCATCAGCGTGGACAGAGATACTGTGTGCAGTATGTTCACCATCTGCCTTCCAATACAAAGTCTCTTCAATAAGAAGCTGTGTGCATCAGAAAACAAAACCTCCATACAGATTCATGGTGTGCCCAAATAGACAACTATAACCAGAAAAAAAAATATTTTGCAGAAAAATACATTTCAAAGGGCATATATTTGAAAGTTAATTACATTGTACATAGTAAAGTCATTATCCATAGTAACTGATAAACTTGACACAGCTTTGCTTGCACTTCGCCCAAGGATTTAAAAGCAGGAAGAGCTGCTGTCAAGGAAGAGCAGGCTGCCAACCTGTGGGAAGTCTTCCTTCTGCATAAGCAGACCTGGTGTAAATATGCCACAAGTTACCTAAGAAAGGGAAGGTGTTCTATTCACTCTGCATTGCAAGAACTTCACACTCTCTGATGAAATGGGCGGGGAAGGAGGAGAAGACAGAGAAGGAGAATAGCTGTCCATCAAAACAAAATATTTCCTTCTGGATTTCAGGCTTGTCCAAAGCAGGAAGAGATAACAACCCCAGGGTTGTTTGATACCAAAGGAAATGAGGATGCCTGAGTAGGCAATGGGGGCACGCCCACTGAGGCCAGACTGCTCACTGATCATTTGTTCAGACTGGATCCTGCTGCCAAGCTGCTGCCTATTTTATTCTCTTACTTACATCAATTTCATCATCAACCTCAATATGACACGTGGGGTGAAATGGCATCCGTGCTTGGAGGGCGCTCTCCCCTCTCCTGGAACACACGGCACCCTGTGTCTAAGGCCCTTGTCCCAGTGGGACCTCAGGCTGGATAGAAGCCAGTCACGTGTCTCTCCATACAGACCTATCCCAGCTCCCCAGGGTTATAGGCACTTCATGATCACCTTGCTCTCTGTTCTTAACGCATCCTTGAGTATTTGGGGAGCTTTTTTGTTTGTTTGTTCATGTTTTTACTAAGTATATGAGCCACATTTTTATCAGGACTCTTCTTGGAGCAAAGCAGTTCATAAAGTGAACTGGGTGAATGCATGCATGGAAGGATAAGCGGATGGTGAAGGGATGAATGAATGACACAGATACGTTTTCCCAGATATCGAAAGTGAGTGAAACTGAGAGATTGTGCTTAGAATAAGTATAAAGTATAATAAGAGTTCTCTGGCTGTCAGTCAACAAGTAGAATTTAGATGTATAGCACATTCACTCACCTCTGCTCACTGACTTGTGCTCCACAATCACTCTTTATAGAGACTGGAGGTCTTATCAAATAAAGTAATTGTCTTCAAATCTATCAGAAAGGTAATGGAAATTTTTTCTCCATCTTTACAGAGTAATATTCACATGCCATTAAGTTTACTCATTTACAATACTCACTCCTGTCTTGATAGTATGTTCACGGAGCTGTAAAACCACCACAACAAACTAATCTTAGAACTTTCTTGGCACCCCCCCCCCACAAAAAACCCCATACACATAAGCATCACTCTCTTGAAGGTACTCTTTGACACGCAAGTTGTTAATTTTGATGATGTTCAGTCTGTCCATTTGTTTTCTTTCAGTACTTTTACTTCTGGTGCCATGTGAAGAAACCATGGTCATGGAGATTGACTCCTGTTTTGCTGTGGGAGTTTCACTGCTTTAGCTCCAGACCATTTTGAGCTGATTTCTGAGTATTCAAGAGGCAGAGGTTCAAATTCATCCTATGCGTGTGGATATCCAGTTGTGCCAGAACTGTTTATTAACAAGATCCTTCTCTATCCACTGAATGAACTTGACACTGCCATTATAAATCAATTCAGCATAAATGTGAAGGTTTAGTTCTGAACTCTTAACTGTATTCCGACAATCTATGTATCTATCTTTATGCCAGTATTTCAACATCTTTATTATCGTAGCTATGCAGTACATTTTGAAAGCAGGAAGGGTGACTCCTCCAACAATATCCTTTCTTAAAATTATTTTGACTGTTATGAGTCATTGGCTTTTCATATGAATTTTACGAGCAGCTTGCAGTTTCTGTAAAAACCTCGCTAGCATTTTTATGAGGTTACAATGAATCTGTAGATTAGTGCAAGGAGTATTGCAATCTTAGTAAAGTTCAGTCTTATGATTGATGAAAACTGGTTGTCTATTTATTTTAAAGTACTTTAATTTCTTTCAGTTTTGTGTTTTTCAGTATCTCCCATGTACAGGAGAAGAATATTTTTTTTTCTGTTAAGTGTTATGTTCTATAGGTGTCTCCTAAGCCTAGTTGTTTTACAATATTGTTCAAATCTTCTATTTCCTCATTGATCATCTGTCTAGTTGTTTTATCCATTATTGAAAATCCATTCTTGAATCTCCAACTAAATTGTTGACTTATATCTCTCTTTAGTTCTGTCAGTTTTTGCTTAATGTATTTTGAGGATAAAGCTTTAGGTGCATCTGTGTTTATAAACATATATATCTCTCATTAATTAACACTCCTATCATTATAAAGTTTGTCTTTGTCTCAGTAACAACTTTGACTTAAAATTAATTTTTCTGATTTAATATTGTTCTGCCAGCCCCATAGTAATCAATTTTGTTCTGTATACTTTTCCAACATCTTATTTTTCAACTTATTTGTCTCTTTAAAATGGCAAGTGTTTCTGCTATAAACAGCATACTGTTGAATCATATTTATTTCTTATCCATTTTGCTAATCTTTGCCTTTGGATTGAGGTTTTAGTCATTCAAATTTTATATGGGTACTAAGGCAGTACTTGTATCTGTCGTTTTGCCTTTTGTTTTCCACATGTCCTTTGTCTCCTTTTTTTCACTCATCCGCTCCTGCCTTTTTCAGCTTTTCAGTAGATCTACTCTGGTATACTTTTTAAACTCCCTTGTTTCTTTCACTGTGCTCTTTTTCAGTTATATTCTTACTAGGTGCCCTGGAGATGACAATTAACATTTCAATTTAAAACAATCTAGTTCACATTAATAATAATTTAATTTAAACAATATACAAAATCTTTGCTCTAATACACCTCTGTTTCTTCCCCACTCATTTGTATTATTATTATTATCATACAAATTACATTATTATGCATTACAAGGTCATCAAACTGTTTTATACTTACTGCTTTATGCAGTTATATTTAAAACAGACAGGACAAAGAAAAATAATAACCAAAAGCACGTTTACAATGCTTTTCATAATACCAGTACACTGGGTTTTTTTTTTTTATCTCTTTTTATTTGAGGAACTATTTATTGTCCTTTCATTTCAGCCTGAAGTTTCACTTTAATATATCTTAAGAGCATGCCTGCTAGGCTCTTAGTGTTTTTTTTTTTTCCTGCAAGTGTTTTAATTTTTCCTTTTTTATTAAAGATAAGTTTAGCTACATATAGAACTCTTAAACAATATTGTTTTTCTTCCAGCACTCTGAAAATGTTTTCTCATATCTTCTGGCTTCCATGGTTTCTGATGAGAAGTTAGCCATTGATCTTAAGTGCCCTTGTACATAAGTCATTTCTACGTGTTGAGGGACAGGTCCTTTTGAGTTTATTCCACTTGGAGACGGTTGAGTATCTTAAAGGTGAAACTAATATTTTTTTTTACCTTTGTTTTTTCCTTCTCTCTCTCTCTCTGTGTATTTACCTTTCTGTATTTTATACATGTAAGCTTCATAGTGTCCCACACGTTGCTGAAGTTCTGTTCATTTGTATTCATTGCTTTTTCTTTCTGTTTTTCAAGCTGCGTTATCTGTACTACCTATCTTTAAGTTCCTTGACTGTTTCTTCTGCTTGCTCATGTGTGATGTTGAAGCACTCCAGTAAAATTTTGATTTCAATTATTTTACTTTATCAACTGGAACTTCAGGGCTTTTTTATTTATTGATATTTTTAAGTGAGATTTGCTTTATACTTTCATTATTTACGCATGGCTTCCTTTTGTCTTTAGACATATTAGGGTTGATTTAAAGTCTCTTCCTACTAAGTCTCAAGTCTGGGAGCCTTCACAGCATTTGTTATCTCCTTTCTTCCCCTTGTGTATACATCATAATATTCTGGGTTGTTTTTTTTTCATGTCTCATAGTTTTTTTCTGTTGAAAATTGGATACTATATTATAACGTATTTAGTGTCACATTCTTCATACCCTCTCATACCACCAAGGTCTCTTGATTCTGATATTCTTGTTGTTCTTTATTTAACAAACTTCTTGGAAAAAATCTAGAATCTGTATTTCCTGAAGTTTGTGGCCACTGAACTTTTTTCTAACATTGTCTTTTAAATTCTTGTTACCACTTTAAAGTTTGGTTTCCTAGGAGGCACACCTTAGTCATTACAATTTACTGGTGAGCCAGTGACTGGTTAAATTTCCTTAAGTGCCGATATAGATCCTGCATCCCTAGGCAAGGGTGTCTGTGTGCACACATCCCAACTTCAGCCAGTTTACAAGATAGCCAGAGTGCTTACTTCCTGCTTGTACAGAGCCCTGAGGTCAGCCCAAGGTCAGTGACTGGCACCATCTCCTTTGTTAGATCTTTTCTGCACATTCATTCTTCCTTTTAGGTACACAGGAATATGTAGAGCTTTTTTGATCCCTATCATGTTTTCCTCAGTGGAAATTGCAACCTAAGTACTTGCAGTATTATCATATGTTTTCTATTGTTTCCATAATAAAGGGGGATAGGCCTTTTACTTTGCCTCCACCCCAAGATGAGCACTGAGTCAAATGAAACAGCCACTACCCTCTGAAATTTCCCAGGGAGCTGCCAATTTGGACCACCGTAGACTGTGCTCTGCAGACAGAGCTATAGTGGAGCTCTACACGTGCTCACATATCTCCACTGTTCATGGTGATCCTGGCCTTCAGCAGCTGTGTCACTGAGCTGGCATGTGTGGTGTGCAGGGAGAGTGGGAACAGCTCTAAGATAGCACAGAGCCTGCTGTCACACTGTGGTTCAATGCTTTCTCTCTGACAGAAGACCAGTTCATTCTGTAGCCTTGGTTAATTATCAACGTTCTGAAAGGGTTGATTTTGTTTTGTCATATCTGTCACTCTAGAGAAAACCTGAGTTCATTGGGGTCCTTACATTGTAATTCTGGAACTTGTTCCCAGAATAAACTTTTCAGATGCCACATCTGCACTCCCTCAGCATGGGTACCTACAAAAACCCTGATACATCTTTGTTTTTCCTCTTTGTAATCTTTCCAGGAAAATAGGATAAATATGTTTGAATTTTCATAGGATCAGATTAAAGTAGCATTAAAAAGAAACTATATTTATACCTGATTTTTGTCCAGCACATTATATTCAGCCTCATCCTGAAGGTTAAAGCACCAAAGAATTGATGTTTTTGAACTGTGGTGCTGGAGAAGACTCTTGTGAGTCATGGTTACTGGGAATTAAGATTTCTGTCAGGATCCAGAGGATCTGCACATAATATAATTCTGCCTCTTAAAGAGGATGAAAGAGGAGAGTGAAAAAAAAATGGTTTTAAACTCAACAATCAAAAACATAAGATCATGGCATCCGATCCCATCACTTCAGGGCAAATAGAAGGGGAAAAGGTAGAAGCAGTGACAGATTTTCTTTTCCTGGGCTGTAAAATCACTGCAGATGATCACTGCAGCCATGAAATAAGAAGCTTGCTTCCTGAAAGGAAAGCTATGACAAACCTAGACAGTGTAGTAAAAAGCAGAAATTGCACTTTCCTGACAAAGGTCCATGTATTAATAGCCAAAGTTATGGTTTTTACACTAGTCATGTATGGATGTGAGAGTTGAACCATAAAGAAGGCTGAGCACCAAAGAACTGATGCTTCCTAACTGTCGTGCTGGAGAAGATTCTTGAGAGTCCTTTGGACAGCAAGGAGATCAAACCAGTCAATCCTAAAGGAAATAAATCCTGAATATTCATTGGAAGGACTGATGCTGAAGCTGAAGCTCCAATACTTTGAGCAAACTCTGGGAGACAGTGGAGGACAGGAAAGCCTGGTGTACTGCAGTCCATGGGGTCACAAAGAATAAGACACGATCTAGCAACCAAACAACAATACAACAAGTTATTGTGGCAAAATATATCGTCTCTTACTAACCATTGTCCATACTTATCATCCTTGGAATGACTTTATTTTTATTTCTTTAACACTCATAATAACATGTAAGCCATGAGCTATATTTTCACTGTTCCCTAGTTTAGAACGTAAACTTTACTTTTATGTTTTGTGAAGTGAAAGTGAAAGTTGCTCAGTCGTGTCCAACTCTTTGTGACCCCATGGGCTATACAGTCCATAGAATTCTCCAGGCCAGAATACTGGAGTGGGTAGTCTTTCCCTTCTCCAGGGGGTCTTCCTAACCCAGGGATCAGACTCAGGTCTCCCACATTGAAGGATTCTTTATCAGTTGAGCCATCAGGGAAGCCCAAGAATACTGGAGAGGGTAGCCTATCCCTTTACCAGTGTATCTTCCCGACCCAGGAATTGAACCAGGGTCTCTTGCATTGCAGGCAGATCTTTACCAGCTGAGTTTTCAGGGAAGCCCCTTTTATGTTTTAGAGTATGTTTAATAATTATGATTAACAGTATGAATAAATAGATTTTAGACACTTACCAGGCTATATCTTTTGGATTATTAGTATCAGAAACAATAGAAAATACATATATGACTCTAACTGGCATTTCAGCGTATTTTCTGTTGCCAGAAACAAAACAAATAACATATAACTCAGTCTGGTTCATGTAATAAAGGGGATTTGTTAGCTCAAATAAACAGAGAGTCAATGAGCAGGCAGTCTTTGTGCATGGTTTAAGTCAGCAGTGCAATAACATCATAAAGACTCCAGTTAGTTAGACTCCACTTCACTTCCTCTGCTTTGCTCCTGTGACACAGGGTTTATTCCAACACCAGCTCCACTTTAGGTCAGAACACTGAACTAAAATGATACTTGCTTTTTCATCACCTACTGCTAGGGATGGAGGATTTCTTCTGAAAGTTATTTCAGAAGACTGAGGAGTTGTTGTTCAGTCACTAAGTCATGTCCAGCTCTTGTCACTCTATGGACTGCAGCATGCCAAGCTTCCCTGTCCTTAACCATCTTCCACAGTTTGCTCAAACTCATGTCCATTGAGTCGGTGATGTCATCCAACCATCTTAACCTCTGTCAACTCCTTCTCCTCCTGCTCTCAATTTTTCTCAGCATCAGGGTCTTTTCCAATGAGTTGGCTCTTCGCATCAGGTGGCCAAAGTATTGGAGCTTCAGCATCAGACCTTCCAATGAATATTCAGGATCGATTGCCTTTAGGATTGACTGATTTGATCTCCTCACTGTCCATGGGACTCTCAAGAGTCTTCTCCAACACCACAGTTGGAAAGCATCAATCCTGACATCTCTACATATACAATATCGGACCAGATGAAGTCACGTGCCAATCACTGCAGCAGTAAGTACTGCCTGTAGATCGGATGTGGGACTGAGAGATTCATCCCTTTCTACAGTCATAAAAGAGTCAACATTACCAAAAGTAAATGGGCTGTGCTGGGGGGTGGGGAGTGAGGGAGGGCAGGGGCGGGGAGCCGAATAAGGGAAGGGCAAGCCCAGTATCCAGGAAGAATTACACTACACGCAGATCCTATGAATCCTGACAGGAATCTTAATTCCCAGTAACCATGGCTCGCCACTGTCACCCTACTGAGATTGAGGAAGCCAACAGCTTTTGTTACAAATATTTTAAGTGACTATTTCCCAAATTTACTAGGAATTCCAGAATTAAATCCTTTGGAGCTTAGTAATTTCCCAATTTATATGATGTCTGTTGACCTAACAAGATAAATCCTTGGGGCAGAAGAAAGGGTAGAATTTAAGCAGTTGTATTACCACTATTACAACCACTTATATTGTTATACTAAGGCTTTGTGTGTATCATCAAAATCATTAATGGCAAATGCACATTATTCTAATAAAACACAGAGATTCAGGTTAAAGGACATTAAATAATGTCCCTGGGACGACATGATCCCAATATACGTGCTGCTAACCACTACCATAATGTGTAGCCTTCTGTAAATGTGAAAATCAAACAGGAATAAAAGTTCTAAATAATTTTGGATCTCTGGCAATGTCTTCTACCTGGAGCAATAACCCTGGGTCAACCACAGTGAAGTTCACATCCCCCTACTCTTCTGGATCAGAACCAGACACAAGACAGGATGGAGACACCTGGACCCATGATTTAATTCTCACTGAGAGTGCCAAGTGAGCAAGCGATTTTCATTTGGGCATTTTCCAGAAAGAAAATGACCAAATCATTTTTAATCTCCCCTAGAGGTATTAGCACAGTGTTCTAATATATGCAAGGGTAGCTCCTCTTACAGGGTAAAAAGGAAAATATCAAGTAATTCAACAATAAAAACATCTCTCTTGTAAATTAAATTTTCTCTTAAAAGGAAAAAGTAAATTTTACACAATAATCTTGCTTTTTAACTAAATTAAGACAAATCTTTCCAAGGTAATTACATCAAAATTTTGAAATGTATTATTTTATCCTTGAACTTAAATTTTTATTTTAAATTAAATAAAATAGAAATTGTTTAGCACTAGTACTTAATGCAAAAATGGCAATTGCTGCTAGATTTTGAGAAGACTTTTCCAAAGCATTTGTTTTTCCCATGAGATCAATGCAATTGTTTTTGGCAGGAAGCATTAATATTTAATCTTTAGTAGTTAACAGTAATATTTTATGCAGTAAGAAGAGATAATTTCCTTTATTTTAAACAAATACAAAATGCCATGACACTTCACATAACTACCTTATTGAGATATAATTGATACACCATTAAATTCCCCTTTTAAGAGTGTGCAGTGCAGGAGTTTTAGTCTGTCTGTACATTTGTGCAACCATCACCACAGTCTAGTAGAATGCTTTCATCACCCCAAAGAAACCTTTGTACCTAGTAAGCAGTCGCTCACATCTCCACCTCCCACTAGCCCCTGGAAAACACAAGTCTACATTCTGCTTTTATAGGCTTGCCTGTTCTAGGTATCTCATACAAATGGAATGATGCAATAGGTGGTCTTGCAGAACAGCTTCCTCCGTGTAGCACAACATCAGGTTTGTTGTGTTGTAGCAGGATCAGTATACCATTCCTGCTTATGGTAGTGTCCGACTCTTTGCGACCCCATGGGCTATACAGTCCATGGAATTCTCCAGGCCAGAATACTGGAATGGGAAGACTTTCCCTTCTCCAGAGGATCTTCCCAACCCAGGGATCAAGCCCAGGTCTCCTGTATTGCAAGCAGATTCTTTACCAGCTGAGCCACAAGGAAAGCCCAAGAATACTGGAATGGGTAGCCTATCCCTTCTCCAGCGGATCTTCCCGACCCAGGAATCGAACCAGGGCATTCTGGATTGCAGGCAGAGTCTTTACAAACTGAGCTATCAAGGAAGCCCTGTGGCTGTTCAGTGTATCATCATTTATGTGAGTTTCCTTATCCCTTAGCCTGTTAATGAATGTTTGGTTTGTTCCCACCCTTTGGTCATTATAAACCTGGGTCTCCTGCATTGCTGGCAGATTCGTTACTGTCTGAGCCACCAGAGAAGTCACATTGTAAATAACGGTACTACAAATGTTTTGTACAAGATTTGTCTGAATATACATTTTCATTCCTCTTGGGTATACATGCAGTAGTGGAATTTCTAAGTCATAGGATAGTTTTTATTTTGTTATTATTACAAATAATGCTTATATCTACCAAATTTTGAGGAGGTATCATGTGTGGTCTGTTTAACAATTTTAAGAACAGAAACCTGAACAGGGTTCACAGCAAACTGAGCATCCCCCCAATACTCTTACATTTCTTTATAAAACATAGGGATATAGTATACTAAGATATTAAAATTATGTTCACGATTTTTTATTGTTGAACTTAAATGCCTGTTCATATTATAAAATATTGTATGTTTTTAGTTTAAAATATTCCAATCACCATAGTGAAAAATAGTCAATACTAAATTTTCAAAGTCATTTTTTCTATTTCTTTAACAGTTCAAAGGATTTTTAGTCAGATGTACTCTTTTCACATTTACGAAAATTTTGGCTGTTTTTACATCAATCCCCAACAGTTAAACCTCCTCAGTCAATTATATTTCAACTAACAAACATTAATATGTGTGATGAGGGCATAGAGAACCTTCAAAATAAAAATAAATTTCATCATCAATAACTTACTTTTAATCACACTATATACCAAGTATGAACCATTAGTAATATATACAAATAAAGGATGTCATCCATGTCTTCCAGAAGGTCACATTATAGTTAAAGAGACAATACAAAGAAAAAGAGGAAAAAAGAAATACAGTAGAATGTCCTGATGGCTAAACAGTAATGGCCTTGCATTCCAGTATTTATATAAGGATGAAAATATCTGAAGTCGGATCTTTTCAAAAATACCAATTTTTTTGATGCATCACTTTCCTAAATGATTTAGTCTCAGCACTTCAATTTGCCCCTCTGTTTCTTCATAGTTTCCAGAGTATTATTCAGTAACAGAATCTTTCAGTATAATAAAATGTCTAGAGTTGGAGCTGATGAACACATGATAAGCACGATAAGAAAGGAGGCACTACTGGAAGGAGCCTTGGTCCTGGAGCCCAAACCTCAATCCTTGGCCTGAACCGCGGCTTCACTGCCTGTGTCACCTCTGGCAAGCACTCAGTTCCCTGAGCTGCGTGTCCTTATCTACACAGTGGAGTTCAGGCCCCTGCTTTCTTCACATGGGAGTTATATAAATCAAATAAACTGGTATTTGTGAAATGACTTTATAAACCATAACTTTCGCTGCAAATGACTGTATAACCTTGCACAAGCACCTGCCTTGGCACCTGCATTGCCCCTGGACACAGAGAGGGACTCTACTCCATCCTCCACAAGCTGTAATCCCTTCACAACTTAGGCCAGGAGACCTCCCCTGGGTTTGTGGCTCTCACTCACACTGTGCTCTGAATACTCACAAAGAGACCTGTCCTGTGTGCAGAGAGGAGTTAATGGTCCACAAAGCCCTAAGACTGCTGGTGCCACAGGAGTGATGGTGAGCCAGGGTATGGACTAAATTAGGTGAGAACTCTTTGCAACCCCTTGGACTATACAGTCCATGGAATTCTCCAGGCCAGAATACTGGAATGCATAGCCTTTCCCTTCTCCAGGGGCTCTTCCTAACCCAGGGATAGAACTCAGGTCTCCCCACATTGCGGGCAGATTCTTTACCAGCTGAGTCATAAGGGAAGCCCAAAATTAGGTGATAAGCTATCTAGAAAGACAACTGTGCCACTTGGCAACTACGCTCGGATGCCTTCAAAAGGCCAAAAGTTCAGACATGGTGGAATCGTTTCATTCAATCGGCTAAAATAAACACATGTGTATGCCACCAACAAGAAGGAGAACCTCTTTTCCAAATCCACAGCAGGATTGGAATCCACAGGAATGGGATGAAGTGCATTAAATGAGAAGCAGGATTGGAATCCACAGGAATGGAATGAAGTGCATTAAATGAGAAGCAGGGTGCAGTTATTTCCAACTATATTTATAAACCACAAGCTCTAGTCTTTCATGCAGTTATGCGACACAAGGGGCAGGAAAGCGTAAAAGCTTGGTGTATTGGAGCCAAGGCGAACATTTGATATTGCTTATGGGAAGTAACAGAGACTGTGATATCTGCATTATGGGCTAGTGTTTCTCAGGTCAGGCTCAACACTGAAGTTTCTTTCTTTTCACAAAAACGTTAAGTTCCCCATGATGTCACAGACAAAGAGGCTTTTGAAGGGATAAAGACGTGCAAAGCTAAAATACATCACGAGAAAGAAAAAGACATTCCAGGATAACAGGAAGGGGCAGGCATTTTCTGAGTGCACATGAACTCTTGAAACATTTCTGTTATTTAAAAACTTGGAAGAATTGGAATTGATAGACTTTTAGGAATATAGTTGATGGCACGTGGGCTTAAAATTTGAACTGGGAAAATGGCATTCAGAAAAAGGTTGAAGATTCTTTGCTGTAGATATTAAAAGCCTGGGTCGAAGCAATCAATCACTTCAACACAAATGGAAAAAGGCAAGAACAGAAGCAGATCTTGGAGCCTGAACTATGAAAAGAGGACATCTGGACAGCTTGGCACAGCACTAGCTGTTATGGTCAGCACTGAATGGAAAAAAAAAAAAAAAACGTTAAATGAACGAGCAGACTTTCTCCCAGCCATATCAGGCTACGGTTTTACTTGTCTTATAGCAAACAGTGACTAGATGGAAATAGCAGCTATAATTAATTGATCAATTCAACAGCATTTATGGAGGCAGGAACTGATCTGGGCAATGGGGATACAGCAGGGAACAAATAGGAGAATAAGGCATTCTAGTTCTTTTGGAGTATGCGTTCTAGTGAGCTACTTACTGGGTTCCATCATTTGAGAAGGCTAATTATATTTTAGATGTGCCACGCATTACACATACATTGGATAAAGTATAATAAATAAAATTATTTTAGCATTGCCTAAAAATATACAATGCTGATTTCCATCTTCAAATTCAGATCAGAAAGAAACTTTTGTTAAGTCCCTACAAATATCAAAGTGCTAGATATTAAAAATTCAAGGGTTACGAGAAATATTGGTTATTAAAACTATGACTCTTCTCATAGTATTGAGTACTGAAAGCACTGCAGTAGATCAAGGGGGCAAATTTTTAAAAACATTTTGATTGCCATTAGGTCCTTTCTTCAGATAATTGTACTTTTTGAATGGTGAGTATTTTAAGAAATATTGTGGTCTATTTATTTATAGGGACTTTATTGTTCTAGAAAGTATATTCTATATTTTAAGCTGTCCCTTATTTCCAAGATTTAGAGTAACAAAATAATTCCCTCCAACACTCAAGGTGAGGCTCGTGGATAAAATTAGAACTGAGGGAACAGGAGAGGACGAGGACATGAGAAGGAAGAGCTCTTTAGAGAATGTTCCATCAAACATCGGGGAAGGAAGAGAAAATACCCGGCTTCCCTTTACAGGCTCACCTTGGTATATTTATATAAGAGTAATGAGCAGCAAGATTTTTAACACTGCAGGTAATTTGGCATTCTCTTACTCCCTTGAAAAAGCTTATCACCTGGAGGAAATAAAACAGTTGTTGTAAAATAGTAACTACATCCTTCTATTTCACTTAGTTTATGAGTAAATTTCAGGAAATAAGATGAAATCAATGAAAAGGGCTAAGTGGCTTGTTTTCTAAATTGGAAAACCAAAAAAAATGTGAATTTGAACATTAAATTGAATGATACATATTTCCCAGTATTGGATTTCTCTTCTGAATTTCTAAGGTCTTTTTTCTCTTAAAATTTGAGCTGAGACATTTTTCCTGTCAGTGTGAATACTTAAGTTTAAAGGAATGGGCTTTTATGGTAGAAAAACTAGAAAACTCTTGGTAGAAGCATCTCGATCATCAGACTTCCCAGGTGGCACTAGTGGTAAAGAACATACCTGCCGATGCGGGAGACTTAGAGACTCGTGTTCAACCCCTGGATCAGGAAGATTCCCCTGGAGGAGGAAATGGCAACCCACTCTAATATTCTGCCTGGAGAATCCCATGGATAGAGAAGCCTGGTGGGCTACAATCCGTAGGGTCACAAAGAGTCAGACCCAACGTAACAATTTAGCATGCACGCACCCACCTTGATCATAAACTAATAAGATAAATAAAAGGCCTTCTAGCAGCAGGGATAAGCGGCAGTCTGCTGTGAAACAGTGATGTCTGAGGGCACAGGACAGCCCGGGGACTTTGAGGACACAGCAGAAAGTGCTCCAGAGTCATCCTGTACTGAGCACAGATAACAGTGTCTATTTTGTCAGTATCCTGAACATTTTTGTAGCAGTATTCTTGGATACTAACCAGATAAGTGTGTCTGCGTTGCATGAGGGGGAAACTCAGCTGGATAACTGTGCAAAACCTCTCAACTGCTGGAAGCTACTAGAGAAAACCACACAGCTGCACATTCGATGCCACCATTACTTTCTGGTTTCCAAACTCAACTGAGTTCTCAACTCTGCCCACCAACCCTTCTACTTAAATACTGTCTCCAGTCCTCAGCAGACGTATTTTCCAATTTCTCCATTCTTCATAGAGTTATAACCCTGTGGCCAGATTTATTCTCAGGAAATAAACTTATATACAATTTTCCTTTAAAAAAGTCATCTAAAAATAATATTTACTCCAAATCCAACAAATACATAGAGAGCTGCATCCATTCTTTCTTTTTTTAATATAAATTCATTTATTTTAATTGGAGGCTAATTACTTTACAATATTGTATTGGTTTTGCCATACATAGACATGAATCTGCCTCATCCTGAACCCCCCTTCCACCTCCCTCCCCATCCCCTCCCTCTGGGTCTTTCTTTTTTAATTTTCTGTTTTACACTATAACTGAGTCACCTTATTTACTTCAAAATTGAAGTCTTCATCAGACTTTGAGATTTTTCTACTCTTAATTTTTGAAATCTCATCAATAAATCATTTATCTTTCTCCTTTTTTCATTCATATCTCCCAATCAATTGGTATTTCTCAATCTACCGATTCTCTCATCTTAAAAGCCACACACAAACCATCTTACAATCAGACCTCAATATTCATATTTAAATATGAAGTGATATTGCTAGGCAATTACTATATTTTTCTCTAGCACTGACATTTACTGCTTAAAAGATCTACAAGGCTTTGAGGCAAATTTAAAAAAGTATCCTAAACTGTTTCTTAAGATCTGAGATGATCTACTAATTTATGAAATCAAGAAGTGTCCATTGTGATATTTAATAAACTATCTTTGATTTCTCCTCTAACCCACTCACTGTCTTACACTCCTGACATTTCCATCACAATCCCCATCATCTTTTATCTCATTGCAATGAAGCATTCTCTACATTCAGAGGGAAAAAAATTGGTATTATAATTAAAAAATGAGGGGATTAGATAAGTTTTAACAGTTTTTCGACTTTGAAATAATGTTTATTTTATTGCATTATCTTAATCCAATACACAGCTCTTTATAATATTCCTTAATAAGAAATATGATCTTGAGAATTATACTTAATATTTGATGAACAGTAGAAAAGAATTTATTTTTTCATGTCTCATTTACACCATTTAAACAAAGCATATCATGAAAAATAATGCTATGTGTATATGCATATGCTTACAGTTATGTATATGTAAATATCTATATCTCTATCCATCCACATATTCATGACAATTTAAAGCATGTATTAAGATGCAGTAAACTGCAGATAGTATAATGAGTATCCTGGGGGACTAGAAGACTTCTCACCTAGAGAGGTGAGAAGGATACAGAAGGGGAACTTCCCCTCTCACATGTATAAGCATTCACTTATTCTCAACAGCAATATGATGGTTCAGTTGACATTTCACTGATTTGTTAACCAACACTCCCTCTCTTCAACATAGAGCCCATAGAGAAGCGATTTCCAATTTCCTCACCTTAGGATGAAAAGACCTTCACGCATTCTCCTTGATCTCCATAAAAATGTAATAATGGTACATGCACACATAAAAGCATATAGCAGCTAGTGGGGATCCTGAATATTCATTGGAAGGACTGATGCTGAAGATGAAGCTCCAGTACTTTGGCCACCTGATGTAAAGAGCTGATTCATTGGAAAATACCCTGATGCTGGGAAAGATTGAAGGCGGGAAGGAGAAGGAGACAACAGAGGAAGAGATGGTTGGATGGCATCACTGAATCGATGGACATGAGTTTGAGGAAGCTCTAGGAGTTGGTGATGAACAGGTAAGCCTGTCTGAAGAGTTGGACATGACTGTGACTGAACTGATTTGAGGGATTTTGAACACATAAAATGTAGATAAGGATAAGATATTCCTCAAAATAATACTCTGCTTTCAAGTTTCCAATGTCTGTATATACTCATGCTCTAGTAAAAAGTGCAAGTATAAAAAATCACAATATATTAATAAATAACTACTGGTTGATCCACAAAAAGCTGATTTGAGCATTTTGGTGGACTTTTTATTTATTAAAAATAACTTTTTAGCATTACATTTTGAATTATGTCTGTAAATTAATGGTTGAGTTAATACACACAACTTAACTGTCCTCAAGAGATCCATTAAAAGGTAAAACCCACTTTCACCCAACAGGGACAGTAAAGGGTTTTAATCAGGACAGATGTACTTAGAATTCCACCTTTTTGCTGATGGCAGGCACTATCATGAAAGCCAATTTAAAGTTTCTTCCAACACTTGCCATCTGTCGGTACAAACATGTGGGAGTTTGTTTCTAGTTAGCTAGTTTTCTAAAGCTCTCTGTGTACACTTAGGACTTTTATCCATCAACTTTTACCTTATTATTAGGTACCTCAAGAATGTTAAAAGCTAACATGCTTCAAATCCATGTAGAAAATCCCATATAATAAAATGTTGGTTTTCAGACTATGTTGTTGTTTAGTCACTAAGTCATGTCTGACTCTTTGCAACCCCACAGACCACAGCACACCAGGCTCCTCTGTTCACAGGACTTCCCAGGCAAGAATACTGGAGTAGGTTGCCATTTCCTCCTTCAGGGGATCTTCCCCACCCAGAGATGGGACCCACATCTCCTGCATTTCTTTGACAGTAAATGGGTAACCTAACTGGTTTCCTGAGTTCTGTGAGCAGTTCTAGCAAATTCGCTGGACTCAAGGAGGGGTTATGAAAACCCCTGATTTGTAGCCAGTTGGTCAGAGGCACAAGTGACAACCGAGCCCTGCAGTCGGCATCTGAAGTGGGGCATCTTATGGAACTGAGCTCTCTGCCCATGGGACCTGACACTCTCAGGCTGACGGTGTCAGAACTGAGGTAAATTTGTGCGAACCTGGTCAGTGCCCGCTGAGAGTTTGAGAATTGCTGGGTGGTGCAGCTATGGCTCTGATCATGAACCGATCAGATCTGTGATCAGTGGCTCAGTGGATCTGAATCGCAGTGGATCTGAACTGTGGCTCAGATCATGAACTCTTTATTGCCAAATTCAAACTTAAATTGAAGAAAGTGGGGAAAACCACTAGACCATTCAGGTATGTGTGTGTGTGTGTGTGTGTTAGTTGCTTAGTCTTGTCCATATCTTTGCAACCCCATAGACTGTAGCCCACCAGGCCCCTCCATCCATGGGATTCTCCAGGCAAGAACACTGGAGTGGGTTGCCATTTCCTTCTCCAAAAGGAAATATAGAAAGAAAGAAAGTGAAGTTGCTCAGTCGTGTCCAACTCGTTGTGACCCCATGGACTGTAGCCTACCCGGCTCCTCCATCCATGGAATTTTCCAGGCAAGAGTACTGGAGTGGGTTGCCATTTCTTTCTCCAATTCAGTTATGACCTAAATCAAATCCCTTATGATTGTACAATGGAAGTTAGAAATAGATTTAAGGGACTAGATCTGATAGAGTGACTGATGAACTATGGACAGAGGTTCATGACATTGTACAGGAGACAGGGATCAAGACCATCCCCAAGAAAAAGAAATGCAAAAAAGCGAAATGGCTGTCTGAGGAGACCTTACAAATAGCAGTGAAAAAAAGAGAAGTAAAAAGCAAAGGAGAAAAGGAAAGATATACCCATTTGAGGGCAGCGTTCCAAAGAATAGCAAAGAGAGATAAAAAAGCCTTCCTCAGTGATCAGTGCAAAGAAATAGAGGAAAATAATAGAATGGGAAAGACTAAAGATCTCTTCAAGAAAATTAGAAATACTAAGGGAATATTTCCTGCAAAGATGGGCTCAATAAAGGACAGAAATGGTATGGACCTAACAGAAGCAGAAGGTATTAAGAAAAGTTGGCAAGAATACAAAGAAGAACTGTACAAAAAAAAGATCTTTATGACCCAGATAATCACGATGGTGTGATCACTCACCTAGAGCCAGACATCCTGCAATGTGAAGTCAAGTGGCCCTTAGGAAGCATCATTACAAACAAAGCTAGTGGAGATGATGGAATTCCAGTTGAGCTATTTCAAATCCTAAAAGATGATGCTGTGAAAGTGCTGCATTCAATATGCCCGCAAATTGGGAAAACTCAGCAGTAGCCATGGGACTGGAAAAGATCAGTTTTCATTCCAGTCCCAAAGAAAGGCAATGCCAAAGAATGCTCAAACTACTGCACAGTTGCACTCATCTCACATGCTAGCAAAGTAATACTCAAAATTCTCCAAGCCAGGCTTCAGCAATCTGTGAACCGTGAACTTCCAGATGTTCAAGCTGGTTTTAGAAAAGGCAGAGGAACCAGAGATCAAATGCCAACATCTGCTGGATCATTAAAAAAGGAGGAGAGTTCCAGAAAAACATCTATTTCTGTTTTACTATTCCAAAGCCTTTGATTGTGTGGATCACAACAAACTGTGGAAAATTCTGAAAGAGATGGGAATAACAGACCACCTGACCTGTCTCTTGAGAAATCTGTATGCAGGTCAAGAAGCAACAGTTAGAACTGGACATGGAGCAACAGACTGGTTCCAAATAGGAAAAGGAGTACGTCAAGGCTGTATATTGTCACCATGCTTATTTAACTTCTATGCAGAGTACATCATGAAAAATGCTGGGCTGGAGGAAGCACAAGCTGGAATCAAGATTGCCGGGAGATATTATCAATAACCTCAGATATGCACATGATACCACCCTTACAGCAGAAAGTGAAGAACTAAAGAGCCTCTTGATGAAAGTGAAAGAGGAGAGTGAAAAATTTGGCTTAAAGCTCAGCATTCAGAAAACTAAGATCATGGCATCTGGTCCCATCACTTCATGGGAAATAGATGGGGAAACAGTGGCTGACTTTATTTTTTGGGGCTCCAAAATCACTGCAGATGGTGACTGCAGCCATGAAATTAAAAGACACTTACTCCTTGGAAGGAAAGTTATGAGCAACCTAGATAGCATATTAAAAAGCAGAGACATTGTTTTGCCAACAAAGGTCCATCTAGTCAAGGCTGTGGTTTTTCCAGTGGTCACATATGGATGTGAAAGTTGGACTGTGAAGAAAGCTGAGTGCCGAAGAATTGATGCCTTTGAACTGTGGTGTTGGAGAAGACTCTTGAGAGTCCCTTGGACTGCAAGGAGATCCAACTAGTCCATCCTAAAGGAAATCAGTCCTGGGTGTTCATTGGAAGGACTGATGTTGAAGCTTAAATTCCAATACTTTGGCCACCTCATGTGAAGAACTGACTCATTGGAAAAGATACTGATGCTGGGAAAGATTGAGGGCAGGAGGAGAAGGGGACAACAGAGGATGAGATGGCTGGATGGCATCATCAACTCAATGGACATGGGTTTGGATAAGTTCCGGGAGTTGGTGATGAACAGGGAGGCCTGGCATGCTGGAGTTCATGGGGTCGCAAAGTCAGACACGACTGATCGACTGAACTAAACTGGGTGGTGCAGCAAAAACACACTGTAGTTAGTGTAATATGCAAAGTCACCAGCGCCGAGATGCTGCGGGGCTTTGCTGGCACTCAGTACAGGTCGCTGTTGCCCTTCCTCCTTCCCAGCTCTCCTGCCTGCTCCACCCAAGTGTCCTGATCTACACTGCAACATAACACCATTTCTGAAAATTCCCTATTTTCCTCAATTTACAGTTGAAATCTATTACCATAATGGCACTTGAGAGTTCTCCTTAAATATTTGGAAACAATACCAGCTAACTCCATGAATTGGAGAAGGAAATGGCAAACCACTCCAGTGTTCTTGTCTAGAGAATCCCAGGGACAGGGGAGCCTGGTGGGCCGCCGTCTATGGGGTCGCACAGAGTTGGACATGACTGAAGCAACTTAGCAGTAGCAGCAGCAACCCCATGAATACAAGTATTCTATATACAAGTTTTAGGTCTGTGCACATTACATTCCGGCTCAGGGACAGCATGCTGTAAAGGAGGCGTGTGTGTGTGTGTGTGTGTGTGTGTGTACGTGTGTGTGTGTGTGTGTGTGTATGCGTTTGTGCGTTACTTATTCAGTCATGTCTGATTCTTTGCAACCCCATTGACCGTAGTCTGCCAGTCTCTTCTGTCCATGGAATTCTCCCAAGCAAGAATACTGGAGTGGGTAGCTATTCCCTTCTCCAGGAGATTTTCACAACCCAGGGATTGAACCCATGTCTCCTGCATTGCAAGCAGATTCTTTACCATCTGAGCCACCATGTAAGCCCAAAGGAGGCATATTGCAGGGGGGAGGGTATAATACTAGAGAAGTGTAGTAGAAAAAAAATGGGGGGAATTCTTCTTTATGGCCTTCTTTATTTTTTAACAGCTCTAATGATATTAGTCACATATCATAATACTCCCCTACTTAACTTTACACATTATTTGTTTACAGTATTGAGTTGTGCAAATGTTACCACTGTCTAATTTTAGATCATTTCATGAAGCCAAAAAGAAACACAATACCCATTTGCTGTCACACCCCATCCTCCCCTCCCTTCTCCCCCGGAAACTATAATCTACTTTCTTTCTCTAAGGATTTGCCTATTCTGGATATTGCATATAAATGGAATCATAGAATATGTGTTCTTTTGTGACTACATAATTTCACTTAGCAAGTTTTCAAGGTTCATCCATTTGTAGCATGTATCATTACTTCATTAATTTTATTGTCTGATACTCTTCCATTTCCAATTACAATTGATATCAGACATAGTTTTGTTTCATTTCCACATACTTGTGCATTTTCCAGTTTTCCTTCTGATAGTGATTTCTAACTTCAACACCTGTGATCTAAGAAAATACTTTGATTTCAATGCCTTTTACTCTTTTTGAACCGTGGTGTTTAAATTAATTTTAAATTAATAACTGTGGATTTAAATTAATTTATGAGGTCACTTATTTTCAGTCTGAGTATTTTCTTTTAGTATTTTTTCTAAGGCAGCTACAGGAACAGAAGATAATGTTAGCTTTCATTTGGGAAATGCTTTTATTTTCTCTTAATTTTTCAAATAGTTTTCTGGATATAACATTCCTACCTGACAGTTTTGTTTTGCATTTTTTCCTTTCAGTACTCTTCATTTCCTTTCAGTCACCTTACTCTCTCTGGCCTTCATCATTTCTGATGGAATGTCAGCAATAACTTTTATTAGCATTCCTTTGTACATGACGAGTTAATTTTCTCTTGCTGCTTTCAAAATTGAATCTTTATCTTTGGCTTTCATTCTTTTTCTACAATGTGTCTGAGTTTGAGGATCTTTGTCTTTACGTTAACTAGACTATATTGAACTCCAAAGTCTAGTTCATTTTTTTTCAACCCATTTGCAAAATCTTCCACCATTATTTCTTCAAATACTATTTCTACTTCTCTCTCTCCACTCATTTTGGTACTCCCATTATTTGAATATTGGTTACTTCCTGAAGTTCCTTTCATTTTCCTTCATTGTGTTTTCTGTTCTTTAGGTTGCATAATCTCTATCAATCTATCTTCACGTTTGTTGATGCTGTCTTCTGCCAGCTCAAATCTACTAATGGGGCCACCTAGTGAATTTTTCATTGTGATTATTAATTATACTTTTCAACTCCAGAATTTCTATTTTTTAATAATTTTATCCACTTCCTTATATTGCATATTTGATGAGATATTGTCCTATCTTCCTTTACTTCTTTTTACATCAATTGCATTAGTTCTTTGAACACTTGAGTAAAAGCTTCTTTGGAGTCTTTTTCTGCTAAGTCTGGCATCTGAGCCTTCTCCAAAGCAGTTTCTGGGACTTTTTCATTCATTTGTTCATGTGTTTTCCCTTATGTGTGGATCACCCTTGTCTTAGGAGAGTTTTCTTTTCTAATTTTGTCTTGGCTAGACCATTTCACTGAAATATCTTTCCCGTCACTTCTTGAAAGTCACAGCCTTGAGCCTGGATGCAGCCACCCTGGGATGACCATGGTGTTCATGCAGTTCTTTTGAGTGTCTCTCTCTTCCTGATCTCTCTGTTAAGCTGTCTACATCTGTTTGTATCATACCTAGCTGTTAGTTAGCTTCCACTAATTTCAAGCTGATGGTTTTATTATATTCAAAAATGCCCTAGGCACAAATTGTTCTAAAGTCTGATCTAATTAAATTTGGACTCCTTTGCAGAGGTTAACTTTGGGAATAGATTTTGAGGCTTGTTCCAATCCCAGGAAGGTTCTTCTTGGATGCATGTTTTATTTCTCTCTGTGAAACTTTCAGATGGTCCCTAGCTTAGCCTTTTGCTCTCAAGAAGCAACCAGTCTTTTTCTTTAACGACTAAATGAGAGTGTACACAGTATGGATCAAATAAAACCATCTTAGGTGAAAAAATGTCAATTTAATAAACCATACTCAAATTTGGTTGTTTTCAGCTTTGTTTTGGGTTTTAAGCTGAAAGTGTATAAAAGTGGGTATGAGTTTTTTCAATTTTTAAAGTTATGACCACCTTTGACAAGAAACTATGACACCATCGGGAATGGGAGGAAAGTGTGTTCTCTGTCAAATTATTTGAAATAGCTGATTGGACTGTCAAAACTTACATTGCTATAGACCGAATATGAGTCTTCTTTGAACTCTATTTACTGTGTGTTATATGATTATATGAAGTGTTTTGAGTCATTAACTCCCTCAACTTGTAAGTCTAAGGAAAAAATTTCTATTTTCATTTCTAAATAAAAGCCTAACCCACCCGAAGAAGATTCTCTGACAACTTAATAATGTCGATATTCTCTAGGAAGATAATAAGAATTATGACTTGGATATTTATCTTAATAGAATAAAAGCATTATGTATGCTTTCAATTTTATAACATGTACACTATATTTGAACCACCAATTTGTGCCTCTGTAAACTTAATTCTCAATTCCTGATTATGAAATTTTACTTCCCGCGTTATCTAATCCTAGAAGCCAGAAGGAAAGCTGGTTAATTAGAATTCAATCAAAAATGGCTTTTAGATAATTTTCCTTCTGGAAATTGATAAGGTAGAGGTTAAAAAAACGCATTCCAACAGGAGAACAGACTGCTTTCTGCTTCAGATGCTTAAGAACTTAACATTATCGAAGCTGCTCACCTTTCCCGAGGGTCCCCCAGCCAAAATGTCTAATGATATTTATTGTGTGGGAAGTTTGCCATTTCATTAATGAAATCAGGTAGGCAGAAATTCTTAAAACTGTACAACACTTAGTATGGTAATCTCTTCCTATTACAAAGGGTCAATTCTTCAAGTTACTCCCTTTGGAATTTAGTGATGGTTTTGAGGAAAAAAGGAGCAAAACACAGTAATTTGGCAAGGTAAGTTACGCATTAAGGTTTAAAACATTAGGAAAATTTTATACCTCAGGTCATTCACTGAATGTTATTGGAAATAATTTATAATTGACCTCCCTCCACTGCAAGAAAATTACACTGTTTAGGAATAATAATTAAAAAATAATTTTAAAAAAAGTTGGTCACAATATGAGTTATATTTTTAAACATTTATGCTTTATTCCAAATCAATTTATTTTTTTATTTTAAATCTAGACTTGGAATAAAATGCCCCCAAAGGAAACCAGTGGTGTGGAGAGTCAGAGAAAAGGTGGATTGGAAGGGAGCAGGATAGAACTGCACTGCACAAGCCCAGGGCGTGTCCCATCAGGGCCTCAGGGCAAAGGTCCGCCCCATTCGTGGTCACATCTCCTCCTGACCAAGACTGAGCTACACTGAAGTTCCAGCTCCTCAGTGGAGCAGTGTTCTCTGCACTCCTTGGTCGTGGGGTGGGGGTGGGGAAGGTTTCCTACAACACTCTCCTGCAAACCTACAAGCACCAGGACACCGAGAGCCTGTGATTGGACCTCCAAAGGCTTTCTTCCACGATGAGATTTGTGTCTCTCTCAACAGGGAAGCTGGAGGACGGGGACGAACAGTAAGTTACTGGCCGCTAAGGACCATCGTGATCCATGTTATCTCATATATACTACTTCACCTGCTTATTTAAGTTCACCTATCTCATCCATTTCTCAATAATAAAAGGCCAATAAGATTAACAATAAATGCTTAGAGGTTCAAAACAAAAGAAAGGATTCCTTAAATATATAACATGCATATCCTTTGTATCAAATGACAGAATTTTGTCTTTTTATTGAACTCAGACTAAACAATAAGTTAGGTGTTGGGACTAATATATACATTCAGGATGGGGAACACATGTATACCTGTGGCGGATTCATTTTGATATTTGGCAAAACTAATACAATTATGTAAAGTTTAAAAATAAAATAAAATTTAAAAAAACAGATAAACAACAAGGACCTATTGTAGAGCAAAGGGAAGTTTACTCAATATTTTAGGATAATCTGTGTGAGAAAAAAATCTAAAAAAAAAATGAATATATGTACAGTTAGAACTGCATCACTTTGCAGTACAACTGAAACTAACACAACATTGTAAATCAACTTCAACTAAAAAAATCAAATAGAAAATAAACTGACAACCAATTTAAAAAATAAATAAATACCATATGCATGAAATGATCTGACCTTTAATACTTGATGTGTCAACAACTATCTCTTAACAAACACTAATCAGAAGGTTGTTTTTTGTTTTTGTTTCAAATTCTCCCTTGTCACTTGGGGTTAAGTTTTCATAAAAATACAATCATCCACCCAGGACAAGTTGCCCAGCACCAATGTGACTGCTGAGTGTAGAGCAACTGGACTTTCCAGGGCCCCACACTCCTAGGTATGAATCCTGCTGTCCCCTCAGCACCTCCCAGGGGAAGTGTGGGCAGAACCAGTGTTGAATACAAATAACCATTACATCACCCTGGTTGTCTGCACACACAGGCACACACAAGCATGTGTACATGCACATACACACAGCTATACATGACCCACACCAGGGTGTGAGTGCAGAAACTGCACAGTTGTCCTACTGGACACTCAGCCCACATGCAGAGCACCCCCCACTCCAGAACCCACGTCCCCATGCAGTCTGGTCTCAAGGTCCCCAGCACACACATTTCCTACCAGCAGGTCCTCGTGCAAAGCCGGAGCCAGTATCCAGCAGCAGCGGGCAATGATCAGCACATCCTGGTGTCCGACCTGCCTTCCTGTCCCTGCACTTCTCTTTGCCCACAAGACCCAGAGTGACGCTTCAAGAGGAGTGAAATCAGCCACTCTTGCTGAGAACCTGCTGGTGGCTTCAGCTGTACTTGGAATCCTGTGGGGATCCCTGTCCTTGGTGCTGCTCACTGCCCCTCTCACTGCCGGCAAACCCTCCTCATCACAGAGCTGACTTTGTTCTGCCAGTTACACCTCAGTTTAGGTCTTCCCTTCCCTTGTGGCTCAGTGGTGAAGAATCCACCTGCCAATGTAAGAGACACAGGAGATGGGGGTTTGACCCTTGGGTTGGGAGAATCCCCTGCAGTAGGAAATGGCAACCCACTCCAGTATTCTTGCCTGGAAAATCCCATGGACAGAGAAACATGGCAGGCTACAGTCCATGGGCTTGCAGAGTTAGACACAACTGAGCACATGGCACATTTGCATAAAAGCCTTACTGGACAAGCTTAAGTCACTTTTTTTCCCCCTAATACTGTAAAATTCTCTATATCACATTCTGCAGCATCACGTTTATCTTTTCATTTGCTTACTTCATGTTCCTGGTCCCTCTCGGACCCCCTTGGAGGTCAGTTTCATGAAAAGAGTCAATAGTCGTCCTTATTCAGCCTCAAGAAAACATCAGGTAGTATTTTAGGAGTAAATATACAAATGCAAAAACATGGGAGAAGGCAATGGCACCCCACTCCAGTACTCTTGCATGGAAAATCCCATGGATGGAGGAGCCTGGTAGGCTGCAGTCCATGGGGTCACAAAGAGTCGGACACAACTGAGCGACTTCACTTTCACTTTTCACTTTCATGCATTGGAGGAGGAAATGGCAACCCACTCCAGTGTTCTTGCCTGGAGAATCCCAGGGACGGCGGGGCCTGGTGGGCTGCCATCTATGGGGTTGCACAGAGTCAGACTTGACTGAAGCGACTCAGCAGCAGCAGCAGCAGGAATAAGTGAGTGCTCCCCTTGCAGCCCTTCCTGTCTGTATCAAAGTCACCTACAGAATGCTGTGTACCCTGACTTTACAAGAAGGAAGCCTTCCTTCCCACTCCTTTATGTATTCCACATAACTATTCACACTCTGAGCTTCAAAGAAGGCCTTACTTTCCCATGAAAAAGATATAAAATCCAATTAAGTCTGCACTGATTGCAAGGTACATCTGGACGGATCATTGCTCAGTGGTGAACTGGCTGCAAATCTCGAGATTAATGATAGCTGACAGACATGGCACCCGGTCCTCTTTCCAATTCTCTTTTCATCCCAATTTTTGAAATAAGAAGAATAATAACTCAAGAAACAAATTTACTCTGTAAAGAAGCTGTTAATTAAAAGGTAAATGAGGCAACGCCATGCACCCCACCACCAACAGGAACAGAAAACAAAAACGTAAAAAAGAGGAAAAAAGTGCTGAAAGGAGGCACTATAACAAATTCTTAACCTCATTAATTTGTCAGAAACAAGGACAAAATATTTTCAAATTATATATCAACAAACAGAGGCTTTTCATGTGTGAATCTGTGTCTGAGATATTTCATGGACACAGTGATTTAACCAGGATAAACCTAACCCCATACTGAAAGGAAGGGCCCCATTCCTGGGACCGCTCATGATTCAGGGCATAGAGAATGATTCTCCCAGTTACTGGTGAGCTCTTCTGGAAGACCTGGGCATGCCAGGCACACTCAGGCCAGCTCCACAGGGTTTTTAATGGTGAAAACCATAATAAGGGAAAACATCAACAGGAGTTGTAGAGGCCGTGCACCAACACAGCGACTCTGCACAGCTCTAGTGATCTGGAAGGCAAAGGTTATGTGTATTTCCTGGTGATCAGTTAAAATCTTAACCTTGGGAGAGTTCATGTAATAGGTTTATATCATAAAGTCAGCATCAGAAAGCATGATAAGGCAACAGAGTCAGGGATTCTTAGAATGAAACTCCAAGAAATGTCAGAAATGAGGAACACTGCCATAAATAAAGAAGAACTAAAGTAATCTCAACAGCTGAAGAGATTCTGAATTAAGACATTCTAAATTGTATGCCTGTGGTTATATTTGGTAAGAAACGTCTGTAAATCTCATTCCACCAAAGTCTTTAGCCACCTCAAAACCATTTTGGAAGAGACAGAGCGTGGGAGATGCAGTGGTGATGTGGGGATTGAAAACCACCTCCAAATGTCGGGCTGGGAGGGGTTTTTCCGGGACTCAACCCCTAGACAATCTTGCCTAGAAGATGCCCACAATGCCCTCCTGGCATGCTTATGAGCTCATCCCATGCATTCTCTTTCAGTCTCTGCACTCATCTGTGACAGTAACAGAGTATCCTACCACAAACAGAAGTAGGTCCAATTTGGTTCCACCCTGTATATCCCAAACCAAATTGGCCATAAAGCTTATTTTTGACATAGTGCATATTAGCGTATGTGAAACTAACATTTTCAGGATACAGTCTGGGAAACTTTCACCAATAAAATACATTATTGTAGATGTAATTTTTCTAAAACCTCTTAAAATATTTTAAATAAAACCCCCAAATGTTGTTAGCTGAAAATTATCCAGTGCAAGCCCTTTTGTAGTTGGTGAAAGAAGCCACAGGCAGGCCACAAAGAAGTCACTGACCCAGCCTGCCAGGGTTGTGCTCTCCAATTCTCAGGCCAGGCCCTTTCCCGACATCAAAATAAAGCAAAAAAAATTCCGTATGCATCATCCTGAGAAACGGTTGAAAGAGCAAGAATGTTGAAATCAAAAGGCCTGAGGCTAATTTTACTACTTTTAACTAAACATCCTTGGGAACATTGATTTCCCCTCTTAGGGGGAAAAAAAAAAACTGTTTTCATTTATCTATCTCATAGAATTATCCAGAGGCCAAATAAACTAACAAAATATAGAAATGAACTCTATCCATACGGAGGGCTAATCTCATAAATTAATGTTTTTCCAGTGGCTGTTTTAGTTTATCGACCTCCATTTGGAGGATGAAGGTGATTTTAGTAACTCATAGAATTAGTCTCTTTGCTAACGGCGTTTGGCCAGTGCTTCTATACATGCTGGGCTTCCCTTGTGACTCAGCTGGTAATGAATCCACCTGCAATGAGGGAGACCTGGGTTCGATCCCTGGGTTGGGAAGATCCCCTGGAGAAGGGCAGAGCTACCCACTCCAGCATTCTGGCCTGGAAAATTCGATGGTCTGTTTAGTCCATGGGGTCCCAAGGAGTCGGACACAACTGAGCGACTTTCACTTTCACTTTTCTATACACATAGGAACAAAAGGACAGCTGAATGATTTGAAACTGTGGAAGCTTATACTCATTCACTTTAGAAGAAAGCACACTTCCTAGTGTAACTAAATAAAAACTCGAACTCGTAGATGATCTTAACATGTTCAAAGAGCAAACAGCCTCACAGTCTAACAATTGGAAACCTGGGCTTCTCCTAAAAGTTGGCATGCTTCTCTATCCCCTAAGATGGTCATGTGCTGAACACCGAGAACCCTCTCTTACTTCATCTGAATAAAAAGACCGGACCTAAAAAAGTTGCTTCAGTAATTGCAGAAATATTGTTTTTTGGAAATGAGATATATGCTACCAAAGAGAATCAGAGTGACCATTGTTGCTATCATTTTTTCCTCCAGATATTCCTTTCTCACCCTATGCATCTCTACTGTTTTTCTGAAGTCCTAAATTCAACAGATTTGACCCATGTATTGACATATACTGAATGAATACTAAATCTATTGAAAGAATATTCTTTTGTCCCACCATATACTTCATCTGGGGCTTCTCAGGTTGTGCTAGTGGTAAAGAACCAACCTGCCAATGCAGGAGACATAAAGTGATATGTGGGTTCAATTCCTAGATCGGGAAGATCCCCTGGCATAGGAAATGGCAATTCACTCTAGTATACTTGCCTGGGAAATCCCATGAACAGAAGTGCCTGGTGGGTTACAGTCCATGGGGATCAAAAAAGAGTCAGACACTTAGTGAATAAATAACTACAATAACATACTTCCTTTTACACCTTCATGTCTTGCTTGAATTATTCTTAATTTATAGAGCACATTGGTGCACATTTTATGAAACCCAGGAGTCACCAGGCTGGAGGAGTGAATTTCATCTCATCTGAAACATAGACTCCATCTTGGAGGACAACCGACATGCATTTACCACAGCCCTCCACACCCTCTGCACCTTTAAGTCACCTTGACTTAGACATGGGCGCCTCCCTCACCACGACTGCCAGCAAGGAGTCCCTAGTATTGATATGACAGCTATTGGTCAGGCTCAGTAGCCCAAGGGTCTAGGGCAGCAAAAGGATGCTTCTCTAGAGCATGGTGCGTGCTCAGAACCGCATAACTGACATCTTTGACTTTCAGCTTGGGAGGAATCTTTGAACAAAAGATAAAAGAAAGCATTTGACTAGTTTGGATTCAGGTAGTAAATGCCTATTTCTCTAATGAAATAGATACTTTATTATTATCTTGGAAGCTCCAAAACAGAAACAATCAACTAAAACAAGTGGCTGTGCCCTGAGAAAGGATCACTGCTCAGGTCAGACAAGGCCACCAGCTGCCAGATGTTGGATAACTATGTTAGTGTTGTTGTTTAGTCTCTGAGTCGTGTCCGACTCTTTGCGATCCCATGGACTGCAGCACACCAGGCTTCCCTGTCCTTCTCTATCTCCCGGGGCTTGCTCAAACTCATGTCCACTGAGTTGGTGATGCCATCCAACCATCTCATCCTCTGTCACCTCCTTCTCCTTTTGCCTTCAATCTTTCCAAGCATCAGAGTATTTTCCAATGAGTCAGTTCTTCACATCAGGTGACCAAAGCATTGAAGCTTCAGTCTCAGCATTAGTCCTGCCAGTGAATATTCAAGGTTGGACGTGTGTGCACTGCAGGAAGAATGCAGCGTGTTTCAGTGCATGTCTGCAGCACTGCCTGCTGCCCACAGAAGTTACTGAAACTTTTTGCTGGGCTGACAGTTGCCTGGTGATGGCCTTGTAGAGCCTCTTCCTCACCACACAAGGAAAGACGTTTTGCAAGAAGATGAAGTAGAGATATTACTGGATTTTCAAATCACTGTAACCTTTTCCTAGTTAGATGTCAGCCTGCCTAGTACTTGCATTCTGCAACCAACCCTTGCTAATCATCCCAAGGTTGGTCTAACTATTCCCTTAAGTCACTGTGCATCATGCCATTTGATTAAAATAAATAATTAGATCATGAGATGTTTTCGCCAAGATTCAGTAGTACACCATGACGAAAAAAACACACAAGCGGTCCTTAATTCCATCATCAAAACCCAGCCTGTATTGGCTGAGGAAGGGAGGAGGGAAGACACAGCTTTTCATATTCTGTAAACAGGAATTTATGAAACTGCATAATTATTGTTTTGATAAATGCAGCCATCTCTCTTTTATAACATGCCCCAATGGCATGCCACATGTCTCAAATGTAGTTTGAAAAACTAGTTGAACAAAAATAAATTTGCTACTAAGAGTTTTCCTAAATTTTACAATTCTACATAACAATTCTCCCCAAGTGATTTATGAACCCTGTGGTGAAATATATCCAAGGTTTCATTGTATTAATGTCTCTGAGTTCTCACAAATTCATAATCAATCAAAAGGAGGAAATTTAAAAAGTGGATTAATCCTCCTAAATAAATTAGTTCAACTACCTCATTAAAAAAAATAATCAGAACAGAAGACTTTAATTGAATTAAGCAGCGGGTCCCCAAGCCACCACTGATGTATTAGTCACCTCGGATCCAGATGTGCGGTCACCTGGGTTCTCTCTCACTCTTTCACTAATCCATCTTACACACTATTCTTAAATTAAAATTTCTGAAGCTCAGAAACGTTCACTCACGTCCCATTCCTCTACCAAGGGACTCTACCAAGTTTCCCTTACTTGCATTCAAGCCCCTCAATTTAGATGCCGCCTGGTTTTATTCCTCCTCCTGGATACTGGCACTTTCCCTGTTGTTGTTGTTTTTTAGTCACTAAGTCACGTCCGACTCCTTGCAACCCCATGAACTGCAGCACGTCAGTCTTCCCTGTCCTTCAGCATCTCCCAGAGTTTGCTCAAACTCATGTCCATTGAGTCAGTGATGCCATCCAACCATCTCATCCTCTGTCATCCCCTTCTCCTCCTGCCCTCAATCTTTCCCAGCCTCAGGAAAAGACTCCAATAAGTCGGCTCTTTGTATCAGGTGGCCAGAGTATGGGGCATTTTCCTTGAGTAAACACCAAACCAAGGGAATGCTCTGTTATGTCCCTAGATGTGTTCTGAATAGACCTGCCGTCCAGGGCCATTCAGTTTTCTGAAACTTGGAGCACAGTGTACACAAGCGCATGTCCTTGAGCCCAGGGGACCCATGCTTCTTCTCCCCAAGTTCAAGCATCACCTTCACTATAAAGCTGCATCTGACCTCCTAGTCTTACGTGATCTCCTCAGAATGAGAAGACACCTCTGCTCATGGTAACCTGGGAATGTTATTATAAGTCTGTCCAGGACAAGGATCACATCGGATTTAGTTTATATCCTTTAGTACCTCATGCAGTAATCTTTCCTTTTCAGATACTTGTGAAAATTCAGGGACTAAAAGATAAGCTCAAAGTCAGGTTCAGAGTCACCTTCTGCAGGAAAATGGATGTGTTCTTTACAGTCACGTCTCAAGTCACAACAAGCAAAAGTAAGAGAAAGGATCTATTTATTCATCAGATTCTCTAGATAATCAAGATATATATATATATATATATATATATATATATATATATATATATATTTGTTGGCTTCCTTTGTGGCTCATACAGTAAAGATTCTGCCCACAATGCAAGAGACTCCTGACCCAATCCTTGGGTCAGGAAGAGCCCCTGGAGAAGAGAATGGCAACTCACTCCAGTATTCTTGCCTGGAGAATCCCATGGACAGAGGAGCCTGGAGGGCTACAGTCCATAGGATCACAATGAGTCAGACACAACTGAGTAACTAATACTTCCACTTTCTTTCTGTGAGAAATCAGCTCGCATGATTATGAAACTCTAAACATGTGTCATCTGCAAACTGGAAACACAGGAGAGCCAATGACACATTTCAGGCTGAGTCCAAAGACCTTACAACCAGGGGCCAGAGGTGAAATTCCCAATCCAGGGGCAGAAAAGATGAGACAGAATGTCCCAGCTCAACAGTGAGGGACATTCCTTCCTTCCTCCACCTTCTGTTCTGTTCAGGGCCCCTGTAGATTGGACGATACCAGGCCTCACTGGGGAGGACCTCCCACCAATTCAAATGCCAACCTCACCCAAAACACCCTCACAGACATAACAGGAGTTAGGTTTACTCCCAGCATTTTGTGACCCATCAAACTTATACAGAGAATGAACCAACATCCTTATTCTTGAGACAAAATACAGAATGACTAGGAGGGGGACAGGGTGCTGAAACCCCATAAACTAACGTCTGGGATGTGGGGCCCATTTCATATCATCAGACTCAATGATGTATGTGAGCAAATGGCTTTGGACACAGGAGAAATGGAAGAATATAAAACAAATTCATTCTTCTCTGCAAAAATCTTTGCTCCCTCTCAAAAAGTTATACATAAACAAAAATATAGATTGAACAGTTACCACTGTACTTCTTTGCAGGAAAAAAATAAAACAGAGAATGGCCACCAGAGTATAGCGGAAACATGCTTGGGTTTACAAGGTGAGGAGGGAAGTTTTTGCTGCTTGCAAAGGATTAAGGACAGGATGATCTGTGAGGAGAGAACGTGCTCACATCTGTACCTTCACATACTGATACCCACACTTCTGGGGCACAGTGAGGGAGATGCTCAAAAGACATGTTATTTTGATTATCATTATCTTGAACTATAAATGTCACTCCTAAGGCATACATGCTCATAACATCTTTGTATTTGCTTTAAAAACTTTCTGTAAAATGCCACCCTAGTAATTAATTCTGCTTAATGGATTCTTCGTTGCTTTAATCTCACTTTCAGTGATAATTAACACCTATCAGTTCTCACTAAAATGAAAAAGATAATTCAGAGAAAGGGCAGAACTCAGAAGACCCAGCACTGTCATAGTGAAGATAGATTGAAAAAAGGATAAGATTACATTTACTGAGCTTAAGAAGAAAATTATCCATATCAACCCATTAGAACTTAAACACAGTATACACATTATACTAAATATACAAAAATTGAAAAACAGAACATGGATGAAAAGTGAAGATTTTATCAGATGAAAAACTCATCACCATATATGCTCTGAGCAAATGTGTGTAGGAGAATGTAAACCGAGGCAGGAAACTTCACAGGCTCATGTCTACATAAGCAGGTTCTGGAAGAGATTAAAACACAGTAAAAGGATAGACAGAAAATTCTCCAAGGACAGGGCCTCATCATTTTGGTGGAAACAGAGAATAATCACTAAAGGCATGGAATCCAGAGCCAGCAGGCGTTGCTCGAAGCCCCGCTATGTCACTATATTAACGTGACTTTTGGCAAGCTGTTTAACCTCTCTGTGGTCAGTTTATTCATCTGCAAAATACAAATGAGAACAGGTCCAGCTTTGCGAGGTTATTATGAGGACTCCAATAAGCACTTAGAGCTTAGAGCAACGCTTGCCAGTACTGGGTGTTTAGGAAGCCTTGACTTTTATCATTATTAACGGAACTGGCTAGCCTTGCACCCTCCAAACAGAGCATAAAAATACTTGTTGGCACTGTTCATAAAAAGATTGAAAAAAGTGTCATTGGCAAATTAATAATATGACACTAAATTTACATAAAATGTAATACAGCTGTTAGCATTGCAAGAGAATCATAAAAATATTTATTAACCATTAATTCTGTGTTAGGCATACATAGAGTGGTACATACAAATATGCCTATAAAATAATGAAAATTATTTCACAAGTCATCATTCCCTTTGTTTATCACAAATTAACTACTGCTAGGAAAATGTGAAATAAAACTAAATCATTTTCAGAGGCAAAAATCTATGTTTTATTAAAAAGAACTGAAATAAGCAGCAGACTGTTTTAAACAAGAAAAACAATAATGGAAACTATTACATCTAAAATATTGACTACATTTCAAGTGCAAACCTACAATTAACAACTCTGTGCACTAAAATCCAAGCTGAGACATTAAAGAAGCAACTTGACCAAAGACTCAGACCCACGAACTCAAGACTCCAAAGTCCGTTTTCACCCCCACCACTTTCCTAATATGGGCTTCCCAGATGGCAAATGGTAAGGAACTCAACTGAAAGTGCGCTACGGGAAAGAGATGAGGGTTGTTTTTGTTTTTTTTTTTTTTAATTTTATTTTTAAACTTTACAATATTGTGTTAGTTTTGCCAAATATCGAAATGAATCCGCCACAGGTATACATGTGTTCCCCATCCTGGTTTGATCCCTGAGTCAGAAAGCTCCCCTGGAGAAAGAATGGCAACCCGCTTCAGAATTCTGGCTCGGAAAATTCCATGGACAGAGGAGCCAGGCAGACTACAGTCCATGGAGTCACAAAGAGTGAGACACAACCGAGCATGCAGGCATGCGTTTTCCTAACAGAGTTAAGAAAAATAGAGCACTGGAGGCTTGAATAAATAAAAATTCAATCAAATAGAAACCAAACACATTTTTGGAATGAATATTACATGCTGAAGATATTGAAAAGAAACCCACGGTCTGGAAGATTCACCAACATTTAGGTGAGCAGATGAAGCAGAAAAATGAGAAGGGCTGACAGAAGAAGCTGAAACAACAATCAACACATTGACAACCGTAGTAGTCATTAAAGGGTAAATAAAAGATGATGAATGACCTCAGGACAAAGATAGGACCTCAGGACAATCAACACATTGACAACCGTAGTAGTCATTAAAGGGTAAATAAAAGATGATGAATGACCTCAGGACAAAGATAGGACCTCAGGACAATCAACACATTGACAACCGTAGTAGTCATTAAAGGGTAAATAAAAGATGATGAATGACCTCAGGACAAAGATAGGAAAAAAAAAATCTCAGTCAATTAGTAAAAATAACATATAGGGGAAAAAAGATAAAGGGAGAGGGAAAAAACTAAAAATTTGTAATATGTTTGGTTGTAAATATCTTCAAGATGACAAAAGCCAAAGTGGTGCCTATTTGTCCTGTTTTCATTAAAAAATTCTGTTATCTGAAAATTGAATCCTTCTGGTGGAGGGAGGGAGCAATGACTAAGATCCATGACAAGGAATCCACCTCAAGGAAATAAAAGTTTCTGGTTATCTAGATTGCAAATCTCTACAGAGATCATTGTCCTGGGGTCTGGGACAAGAATGCTTGTGTGCTCCACTGACGACCTAAATGATTCAATTTGTGAATGCATTCCCCGTTTGGTGAGTAAATATGACAATCAGAGCAAGATGTTCTTGGGGAGAGAACAGACTGACTGCACAGCAAGTTGTGTTGGCAGATACACTCAGGCCTCCGAATCTCACAATACGCATACACATTCATGTACACTCATGTTCACTGCATACAAGCACATACTCAGAAAGGAGTAGGAAAAGGGGCCCTGGGATCTACCATTACCTGTTAACTGTCTTGTTAACCACCACATTAATGTCACCTGTTAACTGTCTTGCTCTCTGACAAGACGTTACACTCTGCAGTAGAAAATAACTCTCTCAGAGCTGACAGTGTGCAGCCTGTCAGCATTTACTAAATGAAAATCCATCCAGGCAAATGATGGCACTTTAGTCCATTCCGGAAAGCGGCCAAAGCCCGTGCTCTTTACGTGATGCAGGTAGTCTCAGCTCTGGTATCTCATTTACCAGGATGACAGAGACAAACACAGACCTTCAGCAAGAACTGGTGAATGGCCCTGAACTCTACTTCACAAAAGCAGTGCTGGCTTAACTGAAAACAAAGATCAGAAATTCCATGCCCTTTACTGCTCCATATGTCATTAATAATTCCCAGTTGCCCCCATGAATACTCTACAGATAAACTCTAATTTATACAAAATGCCTGGGCAACACTTCGTGTGTCACCAATGACTCCCAATTACAGAAAAAACAACACAGACACAACTTCACAATTATACTGAGCATAATTCCTTCTATTCTGCAGATTTCTGAGATAATTTTTGAAACTTCATTGCATCAAGGACATCACGAATGAATACTGATTGTCATTGACCTGGATAAATACAATTCTGGTCAAAAAGAAGAAAATATGAACACAACAAAAATTAAAAACAAAAAAAAGAGCAGCCTAATCTTGTTTTCAACAAACATGACTGGTTCTTCCCTGTACAGGGGTTGTGCTCGGAAGTAAGATTGCAAAGGTGAGCAGGGTACACCTGGACCAGAATTTGCAACCTCATGAGAAGGAAGGAAGGAGTAAACCCACTGTCACTAAGTGAGTCAGTCAAGGTTCTCCAGAGAAATAGCACCTACAGACCAGACGGTGTGTGTGTGTGTGTGTGTGTGTGTGTGTGTGTGTGTGTGTGTGTGTGTCTACGCATGTGTCCACAGAGAGAGATTTATCTTAATTGGATCGCATGATCGTGGTCTGCAGGGTAAACCAGCAGGCTGGAGACCCAGGGATGAGCTGAGTCCATAGGCCATCAGCTGCAGGATGTCCTCTCACTCAGGGAGACCAGTCTTCTACTGACCAGTCAGGCACACCCGCATAGGAAGAGCACTCTGCTTTCCTCAAAGTCTACTGATTTAAATGTCAATAGCATATAAAAAAGGCTTCCCTGGTGGCTCAGTGGGTTAAGAATCTGCCTGCAATGCAGGAGACACAGGAGTTGTGGATTGGATCCTCAGGTCAGGAAGATCTCCGAAAGAAGAAATGACAACCCACTCCAGTATTCTTGCCTGGAGCATCCCATGAACTGAGGAGCCTGGGGAGCTACAATCCATAGGGTCGCAAAGAGTTGGACATGACTGAGATGACTGAGCACGCATGCACACACATCACCTAAAAATGCCTTTGCAGAAGCAACATTAAGAATAAGCTTTGACCAGTTATCTGGGTACTTCAGTCTTGACAAAATTAACAATCCCACTGAGGCCCTACTATGTATAAGCCCTGGGATGTGTGAAATAGGTATTCAAGTTAACTTGTGTTATGTTGAAAATAAGTGTCAAAAATTTAACAAATTTGACTCATACCATTTTTTTATGTTGAGTTTTAGAGATAAATTTTAAAAATCAGACATTAGTGAGGAGGTAAAGCAAAATGCTTTCTGAATTGAAAAGATTTACAAAGACATGTTTTGTCAGATCAGCTATGAAAAACAGGAGACTATGAAGTCTCAGCAAGGTCCTATTTTTAACAGGTTTCAGAACTCACTGAAATAAATTGGGAGCTATTCATAGCAGTGCTGCATGAATTTGAGCTCAGATAGTCATCCAAAGGTTTCAAAGACAGTTGCTCATAGAAAAGGAATCCCAGGCCCGTAAGCACCAGACCTGAATCCTACCTGACTTACAGAATTGCAAGGAACAATGCCTGCCTGCAAGATAAAGAAGCAAGATCGTTGTTGTTCAGTCGCTCAGTCGTGTCTGACTCTGCAAGACTGCAGCACACCAGACCTCCCTGTCCTTCACCATCTCCCAGAGCTTGCTCAAACTCATGTCCATTGAGTCAGTTATGCCATCCAACCATCTTATCCTCTGTCATCCCCTTAAATGATCCTTAATTTTTCAGAAAATATAGTAAACACTAACAAAGAAACTCTGTTGTATTGAAACAGTAATTTAAGGCCCTACAAACTATGACTTTAAAAAGATAATAAACTTGTGAAATCATAGTCTATAAAGGAACATAGCAAGCCCAAGACGTAAACCAAACCAAAATCCGATCTGCCGAGATGAGAAGCAGGCAGAGTGCCAGAGGAACTATCACACCCTCTTGTCCAGTCTCCTGTCTGATTTCCAGGAGAGTCTATAGAGAGATGCTCAGCTCGCATGTGCGACAGGCACCTATCTTGAGCCTCCTCATTGTTGTTGTTCAGCTGCTAAGTTGTGTCCTACTCTTTGTGATCCTATGCACTGTAGCCCGCCAGTATCCTCTGTCCATGGGATTCTCCAAGCAAGAATACTGGAGTGGGTTGACATTTCCTTCTTCAGGGGATCTTCTTGACCCAAGGATCGAACTTTGGTCTCCTGCATTATAGCCATATTCTTTCCTTCCTGAGTCACCGAGGAAGCCCAGTGGTTGTACAGCTCTGTATATACTCTAAAATCTTTAAGTAGGTGTACACTTTGGTATGCGGTAAACAGGTGACTCAGTTTACTTGAACCCGGGTTTCCCACATTGTAGGCAAATGCTTTACCATCTAAGCCACCAGGGAAGTCCAATATGTTTATTAGTAATTGTTAAATAACATTGCAGATGTTCTTTGACTACAAAAATTATGTTCACAAGAAACTGATCTCCAATCCACACGCCCCATTTTAGTATTTAAGAAATGTTGAACCTGACAAATTTTCCAAAGTGCTAAGTAGATGAACTGCAGTTCCCTATTGCAAGGAGGCTCATCGCGTTCACACTGACTGGAAGACCAGAAAGGATGAGGCGGAGGCTTTGAAGCACGTTTTCAACCGTGAGATCATTTCAGGTCTGATTGAAGCTATATTTTCACTTTTATGAGGGCTGTAATCTCTGCTTTGGAGCCCCAAATGGAGAAATATTTCTGTGCTAAGTGTCACCTTTCTACTCCGTGACGAGTAATGATTCACCTGTGATTATATGCTTCACTTTTTTCACCTAAAATGATCTTAATTAGGCTTCATGGCAGTAAATCCTCAGAGCAGAAAGAAAACAGTCACAAGCCAACCAGGCCTGGAGGTGCAGGTCTGTACCTTGTCAGAATCCCTCCCTAAGTGAGTGGACACCGTAGGTCCCTTCTACCTTTTGGGGGCTTTGCCTTTAGTTTGGTTCCAGGATGAGTGTACAGTGTGGATCTGTGGCCCCTCAAGAAGAGCTCAGTCCTCTCACTGGATACTATCTGTCACAGCCCTCAGCAACTGCCTTGTCCCTCATCCACCTTCCTTCCCTGGTCTCCCATGACCTCTTATTAGACCAGAGCTAAAGCCTGACTTGTGGACATTCAGCCTGAAACACAAGGCAGCAAAGATGTTTTTAAGGGCAGGGCTTCTAGCATCAAGGTCCATGGGCCCCACGTCATGTTCATCATTTTAAAGCCCCTGCTTCTTCTTCCAACCAGTTCTCCAAATCCAATTACATGAAAGATGAAAGCAATGATGCATCACCTCCTTCAGACTTGGCCAATATTCCAGGTTTTATCTTCATCTGGATCCTGTGGGACAGGAACTGGGGGACTTGGTCTTCTGGAAAACGTTCTTTCCAGGCAGCATATCCTTGCCAAGAATGCCCCGGCTCCCCTGTCAGCCCCTCCTCCCTTGTCAGCCCCCCCAACCCCTGTGGGGATGTCCAATTTATGAGGCTCTCACCCTCCTACACGCGGCTGAAGCAGCTCCAACTGCTCAGAAATACTTCAAAACAAAATATTAATAATTGGTAATGACAAAAAGAACAAAAAGATGACAACCACAATCAGTAATATGCACACTGAAAAATGAATAAGCTTAATACAATAAAAATGTACTATAGATGGGACAACCTTAGCTAAAATGAGCTCAGAAAACAGCATTTTGCTCATTCTGCTGTTCCCGCTCTTAGTTACAAAATATCACTGTTTCTGAGAAAGTGTGAGCATGAGGCAACTCCACTCCTGTTCACAAGCCCTATGTGAGACCTAAGTCTGGCTGCAGAAGCATTGTCTCTAATGGGTGGGGCTCCTGGAGGTCACCCTGAGGGCACTGATTAAAGATCTGGAAGGGCTATCTTTAAAAGACTTGAATCTGTCATCACCTATTTAAGTCAGCATTTTATTAACCTTATTTCCTGAGTTCCCACTTTCATGGATGTGTCTGAAGATAAACTTGAGTAATGATCTCTTTAGAGTCAAGCTATGCTCCCCACCACCCAGGGAAGTACACGGATCATCACACTTTGAACCAGCTTTCATACTTGTTGTTTAGTGGCTCAGTCATATCCGGTTTTTTGCCACCCCATGGCAAAGAGGAGCCCACCAGGCTCCTCTGTCTATGGGATTTCTCAGACAAGAATACTGGAGTGGCTTGCCAATTCCTTTTCCAAGGGATCTTCCCAACCCAGAGAATGAATTTGCATTGTGGGTGGATTCTTTACCGCTGAGCCTGCATTGGCAGGTGGATCCTTTACCACTGAGCCACCAGGGAAGCCCAGCTTTCATACTGCTGCTGCTGCTGCTGCTGCTGCTGCTGCTAAGTCACTTCAGTCGTGTCCGACTCCGTGCGACCCCAAGGACGGCAGCCCACCAGGCCCCGCCGTCCCTGGGATTCTTCAGGCAAGAATACTGGAGTGGGTTGCCATTTCCTTCTCCAGTGCATTAAAGTGAAAAGTGAAAGTGAAGTCGCTCAGTCGTGTCAGACTCTTAGCGACCCCATGGACTGCAGCCTACCAGGCTCCTCCGTCCATGGGATTTTCCAGGCAAGAGTACTGGAGTGGGTTGCAGCTTTCATACTACACTTGTTTTAATACAGGTTGATGAGCTGTTTTACTCACCTCTACTGAGTAATGGGACTCTACTTACAAGGTAGCAAAATGAAGTGGGAGATACACAGCTGTTTGGAAAGAGCAGGTCTTGTGATCTAGAGAATCCCACCCCTGGACAAAACAGGGGTTTTTTGTCCAAAAAAACAGTCTGAGTTTTTTGTTTTAGGTTTTGTGTTTCTTGTACAAACGGGCTCGATGGGGTTCTTCAAGTCACTAGTTGTACAATGAATTTTGCTCATAACTATGTTTTTATTACTGTCCATGTAAGAAGTAAAATTTCTGCCTGCAAAATGTAAAATCAACCAGATAAGAATTTTAAGTCTGTGTGTTGTCTGTGAAATAAATAGCAACTGATCCATGTAACACTGCAGGAGATTTCTTTGATGAGGAAATCTTTCTAGGTGGATATAAGGAAACTATGACACTGAAAAGAGACAGGCGTCAATCAAAAGAAAGCCAAAGAACACCAGTACTGAAGATGAGATGACATATAGTGTCCTTGAGTTGTTTTGCCAAGGACTTAGGAATCCAGCCAGGGACCTCCCAGAGCCCTACTGGCCTTCGAGGCAGCAAGTCTGAGAAAAAGCCCATGGATTGGTGTTTATCTCTGTGCTGATATCGAGATGCAGCTGTGGAAAATCCCTGAGCAGAGTGGGGATCACCATGTTCTTGCAGGGCCTGGGTCTCTTACAGCAGAGACTGATTCCCATGGGAGTTAATGACATCTTAAAGCAGAAAGTCCATTCCAATCACAGGAATACTGAGTACATGGAAAAGGCACGTCACACTCATCCATTTCCCGTGACAGAGAAGGAAATGATGACAGGCGGCCGTGGGTCTTTGCCAGTTGATCTGTTACTGTAAACACGTCACCTCCCAACTGTGCACTTGAACCTGAAACAGTCCGGCTCCTGCGGGCAGGACTCGAGCTCAACTCATTGGCTGGGCATTCACCATGCCTGCCATCAAGGCCCAGCCGAGGGGTGGGTGAAGGCGCTGCTGAAAGAACGTTACTGCTGCAGACACTCTACCGAGGTCCTTTTAAGTTAAAAATTACTTTAAATAGCTGAAAGAGGAAAAGTGACTTGTCCAATTACTACTACAAGCAGCAGATTTTTTAAATAACTGAATATGCACTGAAATACATGCTCTGGATGTCAATGAAAAAAGGATGCCAAACACTGTCCCTGCAAGTGTTCACTTTTAACATTTATGGATCAAGAACCTTTAAGAAATAAGAACACAAGAGATATAATATTAAAATGATGACAGAATAGTTATTCTTTGTAAAAAAAAAAAAAATTTGGCTGCACCACACAGCATGCGGGATCTTAGTTCCCTGACCAAGGATTGAACCCATGCCCCCTGCATTGGGAGCATGGACTCTTAACCACTGGACAATCAGGGAAGTCCCCAAATATCCTTTTGATGTTGATGAAAACACTTGAAATATTTTCACTATTTTGGAGTCATATTACATTGCCAATTATAGAGATGCCAGTTAATAAATACTTCTGCTTAAAAGAAAGCTGGATAAATATTTGCAATAAATGCATCTTGATAACTAAAAATACTATGTTTTTCTGATCCTTTGAAGCAATCAATGACATATATATTTAACACAATATTGCATCCTAAAAAGTCAATAGGCTTTTGTCTTTTTCTAAGGAAATTGGAAAAACTACTAGTGGAAATATGTTAGTCCTTCTAAGACATACTGTAAACTTAATAGTAACTTGGTCATTTATTCTCTGGCTCTGTATTTTATGAGGAGGAGAATTACTAATTTAATTAAGGAGCTCTATCCTATAAAATACCAAGAAAATAGCAGATTTTATTAGAACCATAAATTAAAGATTAAAAGAAAGGAAAAAATAAACATTCTAATTCTTTTAAATTTTCCTTTGGCTTCATATTTCTCTGTTAAATTTTAACACAGAATTAAGGCAATAGAAACTGGGTCACCTTTCTCCCTCAAAATAGCAGGCTTTACAAGTTGGGTTTCACTCACCTTGTTCACTAGACACTGCAGCCTAAAATAACCTTTCCCAAGGAGCATGTTAGTAATTTTTCTGTCTTAAACATGGTCACATAGGAAGGACTAATGCTGAAGCTGAAGCTCCAATACTTTGGCCACCTGATTCAAAGAACGGACTCATTAGAAAAGACCTTGATGCTAGGAAAGACTGAGGGCAGGAGGAGAAGGGTACATCAGAGGATAAGATGGGCAGATGGCAACACCAACTCAATGACATGAGTTTGAGCAAGCTCCAGGGGTGGTGAAGGACAGGGAAGCCTGGTGTGCTGCAGTCACTGGGGTCGCAAAGAGTCGGACACAACTGAGCGACTGAACAACAACACAGTCTCTAACCATGTGAGAACTGTCAGCTGACGTCTCTCTGAACGCGCTCTACTAATTTCATTACTACACATTTAACTGTACTTTCTGGCCACATGGAATCCTCTCTCCAGCTGGGTTTCTTTTATTTATTTTTTTCTTGATAGGAAAATGTTTCTCTTTTTTTTCAATTTATTTACCTTAATTAGAGGCTAATTACAATATTGCAGTGGTTTTTGCTATAAATTGACATGAATCAGCCATGGGTGTACATGTGTTCCCCATCCTGTGCCCCCCTCCCACCTCCCCATCCCATCCCTCAGGGTCATCCCAGTGCACCAGCCCTGAGCACCCTGTCCCATGCATCAAACCTGGACTGGTGATCTATTTCACATATGATAATATACATTTTTCAATGCTATTCTCTCAAATCATCCCACCCTCACCTTCTCCTACAGAGTCCAAAAGTCTGTTCTTTACATCTGTGTCTCTTTTTCTGTCCTGCATATAGAGTCATCATTACCATCTTTCTAGATTCCATATATATGCTTTAATATACTGTATTGGTGTTTTTCTTTCTGACTTACTTCACTCTGTATAATAGGCTCCAGTTTCATCCACCTCATTAGAACTGAATCAAATGTATTCTTTTTAATAGCTGAGTAATATTCCATTGTGTATATATACCACAGCTTTCTTATCCATTCATCTACCAATGGATATCTAGGTTGCTTCCATGTCCTGGCTATTGTAAACAGTGCTTCCATGAACATTGAGGTACACGTGTCTCTTTCAATTCTGGTTTCCTTGGTGTGTATGCCCAGCAGTGGGATTGCCGGGTCATATGGCAATTCTATTTCCAGTTTTTTAAGGAATCTCCACACTGTCCTCCATAATGGCTGTACTAGTTTGCATTCCCACCAACAGTGTAAGAAAGTTCCCTTTTCTCCACACCCTCTCCCAGCTGGGTTTCTCTTAAAAATTACCCATCTAATACCAATTGTTAGCGGGGAGAAGATCAAATGAAAATAGATGTTAAATTATTGCAATTATTTCTATCAAGCCACTCTCATAGCATTTCTAATCATATTTATCTTCTACTCCCAGACTTGGACTGTAACAGAAAACACAGCAAGTGATTTCAATCCTTAAACTTTGTCACAGAAGAAATACAGTAAAAATACATATGATGCTTGCATTTCTACCTCTTTGTTAGTCACAGAAAATTTTTATTAGAAATATACTAGAAGTACCTGAGAAATAATGAAGGAGGAGAAAAAAGCAGAAAATTGTAGCTGCCACTTAAAATAATTTCAGTTTTCCTACCCAGGTGCTGTAATAGTCTTTTTTGTTCAGGGATCTGATTTTTTCAAGAAATGAACTGAGTTTCCACAAAACTGCACTCATTTCTGTGACCCAGGCCATGTTTTCCTTCCCTCAGTGGGAGACCTGGCCTCAGCGACAACAAGTACTAACCACTACGTAAGGCTTCAAATTTTCAAGGCAGTCTCCAGCATCTAAAGTAATTTAATTCTCACCACACCCTGGGGAGATAAGAAAGCAGATAACTTCCACATTTCCCCTGTACTTTATACCATTAGAGGTGAGGAAAGAGCGTGCAGGCTCCATCCGCCTCATTTAAACCCTGCTGTTCTCCATGCCCTCCCTCTCCCCCGTGAGGCACTGTCCTGCCTGACCTGCCATTCACAGGCTCTGGACCTCCAGCTTCCAGCTGATTTGTCCAACAGGCATATCAAGGGAAGACAGGAGTGCCCTGTACAGCTGTGATTCCTGCCCACTGGTCTGCCATCCCCAAGGGTGAGGAGCAGTGACTCATTGACTGTTCGTCCCCCAGAGGGTAAACTCTTCCAATTTGATCCACCACATGTTGCTGTCGGGACCTTGACAGACATGGTCTCCCTGGCTCCTCCTAGACTTCTGGTTCCTTGGCACCACTGGTCGTCTCATCCATTCTTATGGGTAAAATCCCCTGATAAGCTTCTGGCCATGCACATCAAGTTTAGACTCCTCTTGGCTCCAGCCTCTTGTATCCGCCCATTCACTGACACCTCCATCTAGAAGGAAGTGATTTTATTAACAGGAATAAGCCTGACACTGAAGACTCGCTGTCCTCCCACCGCGACTCGCTGTCCTCCCACTGAACCATCCAACACGTGTTCCTAACCAAGGTATTCTTAGCAAATGGAATCAACCAGCTGGTTGGCCAAGGAAAATCCCTAAGAATTTCTCCTTGATCCCTTCTTTATTCTCAGTGCTTGAATCAAGTCTGTCAAGTACTGTACTCAACACCAACAACACACTCGCCACCTGCCCATGCGTGGTTTATGATCCGAGCCCAGTCATCCTATGGTGACCTGGACCCTGCAGTGCAACTGTGCTTGACCCCACCTCTCCACCCTCCCAGGTCAGGCACCTCTTAGAGGTCACCAATCGAAACAGCAATAACAACACTGGAGGAACTACACCCCTCACCTGCCTGTCTCTCCACCTCATCCTAAACCATCACCCTCACCTCTAAGCCAAGGCCACAGCAACCTCTGGTTCGCTGGACAAGCCGAGATCCTTCCCGCCTCCCCACGTGTGGGAGTTGTTCTCCTGTGGATGTCTCGCCCACTGTTTGTGCAGGATGGGTCCTCCTCTCCCCTTCTCACTGCTAGAGGAAGTCTTCCCTCCCCTCACTTACCACAAACCCAGCATCGCCCACTGCTAGAATTTCCCCTGCTCTGGGAAGCTCTGTGGAATGAGTCTGAGTCTGCTCTGGGTTCTGTTTTATTCTTCATGGCAAGGGACAGTCTACAGTAGTTTAATGAAGACAAGCAATAGTTTGCTATAAGAAAAGTCTGTTCATGGTGATGACAAGCGTAAAGTGGTCTTGCTGGTGGGAACCTTTCTCTAGACTCTGAAGTTGTCTTGAGAGCCACTCAGTTCCAATTATTCTCTTAACACAACAAGCAAAATATTCATTCCAGGTGATGTTTTTACTGATGACTCCTGTCACCACTCCCTATGTTCACAAATGGCCTCAAGAATTTACATGGCTATTAATAAAGATCTGCACTTTCCAATGACAGCTGCTGCCACTTTCTGCTCATGTGACCATGGTCAGTGGATTTTCTCTCTGCCTGGATGTGGCCAGCAGTAAAACTAGCCAATTATACCTGCCATTAAAGTTTGGGAGAACCCATCTAGATGGTGTATTTAAAGCCTGGATATAGCAAGCATTCAGTTAATTGCACTCACTATTTTTATGTTATTATTTTATTTCTTACTTCACTGATTATTTTATTCTCATTTCACTAGTAAAATATCACATAATAGTAGGATGAACTAGATGTCAGCAACCTAATTTCTAGTCTTACTTTGACCACTAATTAGCTGTGTAAGATGGCAATTAAGACATCTTTCTTGGTCTCAATTTCACTATCCTCAAAAATGAAAGTGTCTGAGTAGATAAACTCAACATGATCTGATAACCCTAAGATTATAAGGGTTTTATGAGTAATCAAAGGGGAAAAAAGAGTTTTGGCATTGTATAGACAGCAGATTTATATCACTTAATATTAAGAAAAAGTATGATGTGAGCTTCTCACAGCTGGAGAAATGCACAGTTTCAAAACAGTGACAATATTTTCTGGAACCCCGGGAGAGATTCACTTGCCATTGAGCTCTGAGAAATGAATGAAGCCTGGGAAGCATTTGGTAAAACCCACACTTGGCAGACAGTGAGGGTGAAAACTGACAGATTTTCTCCATGCCAAATCAAAGCCAACTGTCCATACATTTACCACATGATCAAGTTTATCATTGGAGAAAGCAAAATATATCCTTTTCATTAAAAAAACAGCATGGGGAGCTAACCTCTGGGTTTACTTACTCTCCTGATAAAGATGATGTGTCAGTGATGGTGATGGTTTTGCCAGTGTGCTGAAGTTTTCCAGGTGCTTTCACACTTTTTTTTTTTTCAGTTGGTAAGTCATGTCTGATTCTTTGTGACCCCATGGACTGTAGCCTTCCAGGCTCTTGTGTCCATAGGATTTTCCTGGCAGGATTATTGTAATGGGTTGCCATTTCCTTCTCCAGGGAATCTTCCCCAATTCAGGATCAAACCCTCATCTCCTGCATTGGCAGGAGGATTCTTTATTGCTGAGCCATCAGGGAAGCCCCTTACCTCAAATTTATAGAGGCCTTGGATGGGTGTCATCAGAAACATCATTTCTAATTTACTGATTAAGAAATTGAGTGTCGGGCTTCCCTGATGGCTCAGTGGTAAACAATCTGCCAGTCAACGCGGGAGACACAGGTTGGATCCCTGATCCAGGAAGATCCCACATGACACAAGGCAACTAAGCCTTGTGAGCTACAACCTGAGCCTGTGCTCTAGAGCCTGGGAGCCACAACCACTAAGCCCATGTGCTCTAGAGCCCGCGCTCCGCCAATAAGAGAAGCCACCGCAGTGAGAAGCCCATGCATCACAGCTAGAGAGTAGCCCCCGTAGCAACAAAGACCCAGCACAACCAAATATAAAAAAATAAATACTTTTTAAAAAAGAAGAAACTGAGTATCACAAGGACCAAATAATTGCAAAAGGGCATTCCTAGATTAAGGAGTAATGCATCGAACTTTAGGTCAAAACTTAAAAAAAAAATCACTATATTGTTGTTATTTCTTGGTTTAATTGTTTATATGGGCTATTAAGTTTTTTAAATGAAATAATGAATTAGCTTATTTTTTCTAGTTATCATTTTAGGATTCTAAGAAGCCTTTTCATAATGTCCAAAATACTTTAAAGAGATAAAATAGATATTTGGGGAATTATTTCTTCTTGTAATTTTGTAAATATAGAATAAAATCAAATATCCCATTGCCAGTTATTTCTGTTTTTTTCATGTTCTATGAAGTATTTTAAAGGCAAATGTTGTGATCATATTTCATACATTGAAATACAAAGAGACCAAAGTAGCATAAATATTTATGCCAATTCTAGTTAAGTTATAAATCCAAGCATTACATAGTTATATTCCTATTTAGAATGACTTCTAAAGAACTTTTTAACATACATATTAGGAATATAAGGATGTACTAGAAAATATCAAACACTTGCTAATATTGTACCTTTTTGTATCAATATCCCTAGTTTTTTATTTCAGAGAACATATGAGTTATGGTGCTTATAGACGGATAAGACTCACAAAGCCTCCACAGGACAGACATTCGCATAAATGTTTAGTTCATTTGTGTCCTTTCAAATTCTAGACGTCTTATTATTATGATGATTTTTTTTACTTCCAAGTGTGAGGACACTGTGGAGAAGGCAATGGCACCCCACTCCAGTACTCTTGCCTGGAAAATCCCATGGATGGAGGAGCCTGGTAGGCTGCAGTCCATGGGGTCGCTAAGAGTCGGACACGACTGAGCGACTTCACTTTCACTTTTCACTTTCATGCATTGGAGAAGGAAATGGCAACCCACTCCAGTGTTCTTGCCTGGAGAATCCCAGGGACGGGGGACCCTGGTGGGCTGCCGTCTATGGGGTCGCACAGAGTCGGACACGACTGAAGTGACTTAGCAGCAGCAGCAGTGGGGACACTGAGGAAGGGCCCTGCTCTGGGGACACAGTAGTTCTGAGCCACATCCAAGCCTAGCCTCCCCTCCAGTCCTGTTTGTGCCTGTAATGCTCACTGAGGATAATTTATAGCTGTACTGAGGACAGGCTTTTAGTCTCCTGTTAATCTTGTGCAACAATCAAGGAGTACTTAATTTTAGTAAATGTGTTAAACATGTATTTTGAGTATTATGCGTTTGTGTGTTTAGTCGCTCAGTCATGTCCAACCCTTTGAACTGTAGCCCGCCAGACTCCTCTGTCCATAGAATTCTCCAGACAAGAACACCGGAGTGGGTTGTCATGCCCTTCTGCAGGGGATCTTCCCAACCCAGGGATCAAACCCGAATCTTTTGCATCTCCTGCATTAGCAGACAGGTTCTTTACCACTAGTGCCACCTGGGAAGCCCATATATTGAAGATGTTAATATAAAAAATGAAAATATGAACATTTATGGGCATGTTCATTTTAAGAAAAGATTTTAAAATGGTATGCAATTCACACAAAATTTGAATTCAACTAAAGTTTACATCTCCTAAGAATTATCTAACACAGATATAAAGTTCATCTTTTCATGGTTTAGATCCTGTCCAGATTAAAGGAGGCACTGTGTCAGGGAACAGAAGATTTTCATAAAATTGAGCAGACTCAGATTACATTTGAAGGCCCAGTCTGACTACAGAAACGCACTGTGAGACTTTATTTACTAGTAAGCCTCTCTTTCCCTTTTTCACTAAGAAATATTCTCTTTTCTATTTTATGAATAAATAAAAAGAAACCCTGAAATCTCTTCCTCTGGAATTCTATAAAGTAAAAGCTACCACCACCACTTTAAAGTGAGTATTTTTTAAACACTTTATAAAATAATTTCCCAGAACCCAAGTAAAATTCAGAAAGGACTGAAGTTCTTAGGATATATATATATATATATATATATATATTCCACAACCACACACACCTCCCAGAGTTTTCAAGATTTAATTCAAAGATTCCTATTGAAGCCTAAACTGGTCAGACATATATTGATTTATCTTATCTATAAAATTATTTTAAATATTTTGTCTAGTGGTGGTAGCAGATTTTAATGTGATTGTGAGTATGAAATAATGGTGACCACAGTGTTTAGCCGCTGGAATTCATCTGGAAAATTAAAAGATTCTGATGGTAACCGGGAGGAACACTAGCGTGTTTGGAAAAGAGAAATCTTAAGGGGAGTATGAAGTTTTCTTTCAAATTGATGTACTTATGGTCTGGATGCTGAGCCAGAGAGAAGCCATGGGAATAATGCAAAGACAGCAGCTTTGGACTCAATTAGCCTGGATGAGCCTGCTGGCCTTTCTCCTTGCTGTCACCAGGGTGGGACATTTAATCTTTCTGATTTTCAGCTACTGTATCTGCAGTGAAAGAGGAAGCTTATAATGACCCGCTTTCATGCAGAGATCAGATTTAAAAGGAATGATCTTTTGAATTATTGTTGAGGAAGTACTTAGCCTCCTGCTCCACTCACACTGGGCTGGACGGGGCTATTTGCTGGGAGTGGATGCTCGTGACCTGATGCCACAGAGGCCATGAGCGAGCCTGTGTCCTTGCCAGCCTGGCATGCTCCACTCGTCAGCATGAGAACAGGACCCAGAAGGCACAGCACACATGTGCAACAAGACCTACCCTTACCTGAGTCCAGAGCAAGGCTGAGCCCAGCACAGTGAGCTGGACATGGGTCACCTGCAGACTCAGGGACGTGAGCTAAATGCTTGCTGGAGTCAGGTCGTGTGTCACTACGTCCCCAGTGAGCATTACTGAGGGAAGAGCCGATTAACAAGACCACTGAGAGTCGGTGAAATGGATGCTCAAACATTTGGAGCAGTCCTATAACAGAATATATACCCCTGAAAATAAAACTTCTCTATTGTCTCCAGGTCCCCAGCAGAACACAGGGGCGATGCTGACCTGCCAGGGACACCTCAGAAGGGTCCTCCAGTCAGATGTGAGTCCTTAACCACAGATCCTACCAACCTATCTACCTAGGAATGTGTGTGCATTTCAGCACCAAAGTAACTTGGCAAAACTCTGACACTGCTCTGAACATTGTAAGTCCAAAGACAAAAGATGAACTGAATGGATGGTGTCTTAAGCTGAGCGCTAAATACATAATTATTAAATATACATTCAGAATATTCATCACACCACGAGAGCAAATTTCATGTCAATTAATGTTTTATTGGGGAACTTTGTGACAAACACAGTAATAAACAGTAGTGAATATTCAGATTAAAGAATTAAGAACATATATTATGAAACTGACACAAATATCTTTTCTCCAATTACTTCTTCCTAACACAAGGTCTACTGATTATAGAATAACAAGTATAAATTCCATTAATCCTTAAAACAGAATTTTAGACTCACGGCCCACAGAGAACTCTGCAAAGTCAAACCTGATACCCTGTTTAACCATTTGAGGAGATATTCTTTCCCCAGTGAGGTAGTTGTGAAATGTAATATGTGTCAGAATTGGGACCCTGCAAAGATCTGGCATTAGGTTAAATCAGACAAGAATCCAGAGATGCATGAACTATGGATAGAGTGACTGCTGAAATAATTTGGGAGGGGACATTTAGAAAGATCACTTTTTAAATTACTAAACAGTAAACACCAAAATTATAATGCATAAATTTTAGCCCATTAATAATTTCTTAACTTTACATTTACATTATAACTTTTTGATATGCTTCAGAGACCTTGTGAAATTAAATTTTCCTGCTTTAATTTTTTAAAACTTAAAAAAAAAATAATAAATGCATTGAAAGTGAAAGTGAAGTCGCTCATTTGTGCCCAACTCTTTGTGACCCCATGGACAGTAGCCTGCACCAAGCTCCTCCATCCATAGGATTTTCCAGGCAAGAGTACTGGAGTGGGTTGCCATTTCCTTCTCCAGGGAATCTTCCCGACCCAGGGATCGAACCCAGGTCTCCCACATTGTAGACAGACGTTTTACCGTCTGAGCCACCAGGGAAGTCCTTATAATGCATTAGCTAAATTAATATAACAAAAACTAAGCAGTTAAACTTATGTGATTGCTTTAAAAATATTTATGGAAATAAAATTCAAATGTGCTACATTGAGTGATGCAAAATTTGTCTAGGGAAAAAACTCATTTTAATAGAATAATATAGCATGCAACATAATTTGGAAAGAAACATAGAGATATTTCCATCCAAATAAGACACATTTAATGTGGGGTTCACGGTGACATTTGAAAAACATGGGTTATGGGGTGACAGAGGCAAGGATTATAATTCTACAAGTTGGACAGAATAGTGTCCCTAAGACACACAGCAATGTTGGCTCAAGCCTTCTGAGGTAGCAAGGGGGTGGGATGGGGATGCTCCCACATTCACACCTTTTACCCTGAGTGATGGTTTATAACTCCTAGCTCTAGAAGGTAATCTTGTTCTTCAGTTTTACCATTTCAGAAAAAGCAGTAATAATAGTTCCTGGAATGCAGAGGAACATGGGGTGAAGAGCTGCCTTAGAAAGATAGGTGTTCACTCAGATATACGCCACCAAGGGGCAGTTTATTGCTGAATTCCATCTAGGTAATGTTCTAGACTCTAAATGCCCAGGGTGGTCCCAACAGTGCGTTAAATATTGGTCCATCAAAGGCGCCTGGTTTAACCAATTCAAGTTCATTAAATTGCGTCTATCAGTCCAGGATCACTGCCTCAGGAGGCTCCCTCCTGACACGTCAGATCAGGATGGTCTGGGGAGGCAGCCTGCATCTCTCCCGCACGGCCCTCATGCAGCAGGTCCTCTGAGTAGCTGCTGTCTTCCCAAACAGGCCCTGTGCTCAGAATTTCCTCTGAAACTCAACGCACTTGGCAGACTAGGAGAGCTGGGGGTGGATGGGACACAGGAAACAGCCAGAGAATAAGTTGTCAGTCCGTGTGTTTTAAAAGCCTATTGACTGACAGCTTAAAAGAGTCATTTCATGACTTGTTACCTATGGTTACTGAGCCAACTCAAAAGGCAAATGGCAGAAATTAGATGTACAGAAAATAAAATGCGGTACATTGCATTTTATTAAATGAAAATTTACTGCGTCTCTACTAAGTGGTCAGTGGCAAAGGGCTCTTAAAAGGCTGTGATTAGATGAATACTAAGGTCATTTTCATTCAATTAAACTACTTATTAGCATCTGCCTATAAACAGACAATTTACAGATGGGATCTTAATGACTGAAAAATTTGAAAAGATTCTAGAATTTACTAGTAATAATAGAAATACAGATTTAAATATCAACTTAATAATTTTTACCCAACAGAAGAGCAAAATTAAAGACTGGCATATGCCAAAGGATGTTCAGAATGTACAAAAGTGGAAGTCCTCACACACAAGTGAAGAGAGGAAAAATTCAAACAAAAATAGTCTGGCAGTACTTAATGTAATTGAAAATGTGCAAACCTTCTGACCCAGCAAACCCGTAAGTCAATAGGAGACATACAGGAAGGTTCTACCCTACTGCTGCCCACAGAATCTGGTCACTGGAAGCAATCTGGGTGTGATGCAGTAGTTCACTGTCGTTCACTGCAGACAGTTCACTAGTAGGTAAATAGGTTACTGCACTTGTTCACTAGTACATATAGGCAGGTGTAATACAGTAGTCTACTAGTAGACAGGTACGTTAATGCAGAAGTTCACTAGTAGGAATACTATGCAGCACTTGAAGTGTAAAGTGTTCATTGCTGTTATGTCCAACTCTTGGTGACCCCATGAACAGCAGCCCACCAGGTTCCACTGTTTATGGAATTTTCCAGGCAAGAATACTGGGGTAGGTTGCCATTTCCTCCTCCAGGGGATCTTCCTGACCCAGGGATCAAACCGGAGTCTCCTGCATTGCAGGTGGATTCTTTACCATTAGGAGTACTGAACTTTACAAGGACATAAACAACATAATGGTATCTTTGCATACACTGGAGAAAGTAATTCATAAGAGAACAGGATTATAGCATAAATTTAAAACACACACAAAATGTCACCTATTTTATAGGGCTATTCCCATCTTTAAAAACTCTTTGACCTGTATTCTTCATCACTTCTGGCCACAGGAGGTGGACCTGCATAGACTATATCTCTCCTCCTCTAGTTTCTGCTTGAAGGGGCCAGCAAGAAACGGGGGCTGTGGAAAAGTGTCTGGGGGTGTTTGTTCTCAAGTCTCTGCCAGTCGAGTACTTGGGGTGGCAAAATGCCTTCTAAAGAAAGCAGGTCATGGCGGGTGGCTCTTTCATATGGTCCCTTCTCTGGGGCCAGGTGGGATCCCTGCCCTCCATCCTTTACCTCTTTGGGCACCTCAGGAGGATGCTCGATGTGCCTGCTGTTTCCCCAAGTCTCACCCACACTTTGTAAATAACCCATTTATTAAACTCCCTTCAAATTACCTATCAATGATCACAGCTTCTGGCTGAGTCACTGACTGATAGTAAGTAGTATAATTAATTACAGTCCTACCATGAAGTCCAAGAAAATAATGGAAGAAGGGGAGAAATGGAGTGAGGAGCCCTCTAGGTGTGAAGTCTGGCCGGATGGTGCAAATATAATGTGAATCGTGATGGTGAATCAGGCTTCCATCCTGAGGATCTGATCTAATGAACATGCATCCTGTTTCTTCATGTATAAAATGAAGATTACAGTTGCTACTTGCCTTACAATTTCCCTACACAGGTTAAATGAGCTATGGCCTGCAGAGTGTTCAGCATGTGCTGAGCTGATCCCATGGGACTGAACCACACCCCGGGGAAGGATCACACACGGGACTAAAGACACATGGGCAGCTTGTGAACAGCTTGGCAAATCCGGCTGAGGAGTCACTCAGTGTGCACCAGTGCAGGTAGTAAGCAAGGGTATGGGAACAGTGGGGTTTCCCGTTGAGAAAATCGACCTGAAAGTGGTATGTATTTAGAAGGAGTCTGGGGGCCAGTGAGGAGGGTGCAGGTACAGCCATGGAGGAGAGAAGCAGATTCAAATATCAATAGAAACAAGAGTGTAAGACCAATGACTTGCACAGACATGGACTTAGAGCCTGTCATACAGAGTGAAGTAAGTCAGAAAGAGAAGAGCAAATATCAGATATTAACACACACATGTGGAATCTAGAACACTAGTACAGATGAATCTATGGACATGAGTTTGAGCAAAGTCTGGGAGATAATGGAGGACAGAGGAGCCTGGTGTGCTGCAGTCCATGGGGTCACAAAGAGCCGGGCACGACTTAGCAACTGAACAACAGTAGAGACACAGACAGAGGTAACAAACACATGGACACCAAGGGGTAAAGTGGTGTGGGATGAACTGGGACATTTGAATTGACACATATACACTATTGATACTGTGTATAAAATAGGTAACTAATGAGAACCTACTGTATAGCACAGGCAACTCTACTCAGTGCTCTGATTAATGGTCTATATGGGGAAAGAGTAAAAAAACAGAGTGGATACATGTCTATGTATAAAATTGATTCACTTTGCTGTACACATGAAACAAACACAACACTGAGAATCAGCCATACTTCAATTTTTAAAACAAGATGGCTCCCTGGCAGGATACAAAAGGAAGCAGAGAAACAGGCTGTGGACTCGGATGGAGGATGAGAAGCAGAGGATCCAGAAAGAAGAGGGGAGGTGATGCAAAAGAGGGAGGGGGAGAGATGACAGTGTCGCCAAGAGCAGAACAACTCCAAAGAGAGATGGGAAATCCAGGTCTAATAACGTCCCTGCACTTGGTGGCTATTTTCATAAATGCTTTTAGCTATGGCTTCTCAAGTCTTCTATTTGTTGAAAAAGCCCAGGCCCTCTTCCTACGCTTTCCATCTTCTGGACATACTTCTGGACGTAGCTCCCTGGACCCTGGGGATGATGTTTCATGAACCTTTTGTTCCCACAGTTCCTGAAAGATAGAGCCCTCAGCCAGCACTCTCCAACAAGAATGTAATACAAGCCACGTCGATCATCTCAAATTTCCTAAGAGTCACCTTTCCAAACTACAAAGAAACAAATGAAATTAATTGTAACAGCCTTTGTGAGGATGACTGACATACAACAAGCTGCATGTATTTAATATCACCACAATCAAGATACTGAAAAATTCACTTCAACCAACTGGAAATTTATATTTAAATTACTAAACATGAATGATACTTCTACAATTCTCTAAAATTGCAGGTTGCATAATAATTCTTCTAAGAATATTAAGTTCACTGTAAAATTAATTCATACTAATAAATAGCCAAAGTAGTTTTGATGCTTTCAGCAACCTGAATTTTTCATGGCAAATAATTAAGAAAGCCACATATAAAAATAAAGGAAAACCTTCCTTTTGCTTAAATCAATTTTTAAATTTATTTTAAATAATTAACAATTTGGTTGACACGATTTTGGCCAACCTGCTAATGGCCCTTACCCTTGCATGAAGCCTTTCAATTTCATCCATTAGGTTGCTCTGACCTCAAGATTCTTGCATTTCATAAACAACATCAGCCACTGCCAACTTAGTTCATACAATCCATTCCAATTAGGATAATATTCAGCTTTTAGAGACATTTTTAATTTCAACTTCAATTGGTTTTCATTGGGTTCCTTTTCATATTATCAATTAGTTCCTTAAAACTGTGAATGCCAAAGTTCATTGTCATCCATATCCATTGAAAAATCAGGGGAACGGAAGCAGGATATTTAAAAACCTGAGATGGTACAACCATGTGTCATGGTCCAGTAGGAAAAATGAATGGAAAAATAAGACGAGGACATAAACTGTAAAGACCAGAAACTAGGGTGCCTTCCAGGCTCTGGTGCACTGCAGTGTTGGGTTTTATGTTGGCAGAGGTGTGAGGATGCTAGCTTGAGTCCACTGGGCCAGAGCTGTGGGTGGACAACAAAGAATCCTGACAGGTGCACCACAGAGAGGCCACAGTGACTGCATCCAAGCTGGGTGCTCACTCCTTGGTTCAAGGCCTTGGCCTCTGTCTCCAGTGGACTAGGAACGCAGGACTGGCACATCTTCAGACAGACCCACCTCCTCTACTGTGACGATTCCTTCTTGGCTGAGCTTCCCCTCGTCATGGGGACACATTCTCCCAGTGACCCAACATCTCCACTTGCACAACTCTACCTGCCCATGCCCAACACCAAGAAGGGAATTATGACTTCAAATGCCTTTAGTAAGGGAAATGATATGGAGGAGTCCCTGAGGGAATGCTTCTAGTTCCTCATTTCATTAGGATGCTCTTCAGACACTTCACTTCAGAAGATGACATTCGAATACCCCAGAGTTCTGTCTCTCTCTCATAAATACACATACATATAGACACATGCATGATACAGATACACACTTGTACATGAACATATGTACACACATGTAGTAGAGGCACATGTACACACATATGCACAGACCCATGTGTGTACACATGCATGTACATGAACACATATACAGACATGTGTGTGAACACATATACCTGTACACTTGCACATACATGCATGTGTGTATAGGCACACATGTGTACATGCACACATTCATGCAGCACACATATGTACAGGCACGTGTGCACATTCATGAGCACATACACATGTACAGGCATGCATGTGTACAGGCATGTGTGCGTGCGTGCACACTTATACATACATGTCACATATAGACATGTGCTTGAGCACATGTGTACTTCACATGCATATACATGTACACGTACATGCGGGTGCATGCATATACATGCACATGTGCACACACACAAGGGTACACGCACTCTTTCACTCCAGAGATGAGATTCAGTTCAGTCGCTCAGTCGTGTCCGACTCTTTGTAACCCCATGAATCACAGGATTTAGCAAATCTGGAATAGGGTCTAGAAGCTGTATTTTCAAAAGTCTCAGAACTCCTTGGCCAGTTTTATTAACCACAAATCTAGACTAATTTTTGCTTCCCTCAACCTTTACAGCACTGGACTAGTCCTAAATGTGGAACATCTTTTCATATGCTTATTTGACAACTGTATATCATCCTTGGTGATGTCTCTGTTTAGATCTTTGGTCCATTTTTTTAATTGAGTTGATCATTTTGTTTATTGTTGAGCTTTAAGAGTTCTTCACATATTTTGGATCAGAGTCCTTTATCAGACATGTCTTTTGAAAATAAGTCCTCCCAATCTGTGACTTGCCTTCACAGTCTCTTGATGTTGTCTTTCACAGAGGAGAGGTCTTTAGTTTTAGAGAAGTCCAACTTCTCGATTATTTTGTCTAATGGATCGTGCCTTTGTTCATGTATCTAGAAAGTCAGCACCATACTTAGGATCACCTAGATTTTCTCCTATGTTGTCCTGTAGGAGTTTTATAGTTTTGTGTTTTACATTTAGGTCTACAGTCCATTCTGTGTTTACAAAATCAAGTAAACATGACATTAACTAAAATCTCTTCTTTAAAAATCAATAATTATGTGGGACCATTAATGAATGGTTTAAGATTCTGCATTGCCTTAGAGAAAATACTGTTTTACACCTATTACATATCAGAAACCAGTGCTCACAAAGCAAAAGTAATGAGTACAAAACTGTCATCATTTATCAGTGGAAAGCCAAGTTTTAAACAGTATTACTTGTTTCAAATCCTTTGCTTACGGCCTGCCTTCGAAATACTATTAATATATTCTGTTAGGCATTCAAGTAAACTTATATAGATATATTCAGTTTACATATTACTACATAACAAACTACTTCTATGTGGATGTTCATAACATCCATAGAAGCCCCAAATTGGAAACAATCCAAATACTCTTCACATAGTACATGGCCAAAAAGCTGGTGCAAGTGCACCATGAAATACTACTCAGAAATTAAAAGAGATAAACACCTAACATGAGCAGGGACCTGGGTAGATCTCATTATGCTGAATGGAAAAGCAAACGTCATCTCAAAAGATCACAGACTACACAATCTTATTAATATAACATTCTCAAAAAAGCCAAAATTCTAGAGCTGGAGCATGGATGAGTGTCTCTAGGGGAGTGGGGAGTGGTCACAGTGTTAAGGGTTAGGTGAGGAATTTCTGTTGCAGACATTAAAAAGACCTGTCTTGATTGTGATAATAGTGATACAAATCAACACACAGGGTATATTATATAGAACTACACACATGCAAATGAGTTCAGATGAAAATGGATGAACGAGCTATGGCTGTTGGTGTTCCCTACACACTCATCACTAGCTGCTCCTCTACCTTATCCACAGACCAGCTAATACAACATATTCTTGGAATAGAAGATCTTACTGTGGAGGGGACCGCCAATGAAGCCATGAGGTTTTATCCCTAGACCATTGACAATAAACAGTACTCAGCAGATATCAATCTGCGTGTGGGACCACACAAATTTTTCGTCACCGCAGAGACTGCAGTCTATCCAAGCATTTGTAGTTTACTTCAACAGCACACAAAAATCTGGTCTTGATAGTGTTTCCTCTTGGCTTCCACTGGCAGAATAATGGTTACCTGAGTGGTTACCTGATGATCTTGGTTTGCAACAGAGTGCCTGAAAATAGTGTAAATCGACAGAAAGCTCAAGTGGTCAAACATGGGTTTGAATTGGTAGAACTTAGTAGAAACGTTGCCTGAAGAGGATGAGTTCCAAGAACTACAGGAGTAAAGCAAACTGTTCAAGCCTCGAATGCCAATGGCTGGTAGTGGTGAAGAATGAGAGGAACCAAGGCTTTAGCATTCTAAGCTCTTCAGCTGGAGCAAATCATAGCACCAGATCAGCAGAAACTTGCCACTCAGAGCAGCCCCATCTGCCAGCAGCAGAGAGGACTGAAACACTCTTGGATCATCAAGGTGGTCCATCTAATATAAGACTGAAGGCAGGAGGAGAAGGGGGTGGCAGAGGATGAGATGGTTAGATGGCATCACCAACTCGATGGACATGAGTTTGAGCAAGCTCCAGGAGTTGGTGATGCACAGGGAAGCCTGGTGTGCTCCAGTTCATGAGATGGCAAAGAGTTGGACATGACCGAGCAACTGAACAACAAAGGAATTCCCTATATAGGCCATTGACACTGATCATATCCTGAGACTTTTGTATTAGTATTACTGTGGAGAAACTTTTATTTCTTAGAGTTTGTTACCTGAGATGGCAGAGCTGTGTTGTCACAATTCATACCCTCAAAACAAGGGGAGATTGCTCTTCTGTCTCTGAATACCAGACATCTCTGCCAAAATAGTAACACTAAGGAGCAGACTTGGTGGGAAAGCATGCAAACTCAAGGCAGCAGATGCCTCAGTACCTGTGTTACTTCCAGGGCTGGAGGGGTCAGCTCCAGGGGAACTGATCACCAAAGGGAAACTTTTCAGAGGAAGAGTGGGAAATACAGCAAATGAAACCCTTAGTTTTGCTTTTCTAGGCACTCCATAGTGCACGTCTTGAGTCTTCACTCTGCCATGGCTCTCAACTGGCTCAGGGCACATGGGCTGAGAACCGCTGCTGGCCTGGTGTGGGTATGGACTCCATAGGTCACCTATGGAAACACGGCTCAGACCCATCTGTGCAACACTGTCTAAGCACCAAAGAACCTGAGACAGAAGGAACGGACTATTGCAGTTTCCAGAGGGAAGATTTCAGTGAGTGGGACATTCTGGAAGAACCTCTCCAGGGAACACTGGAGGCTATCTTCTTTAATAACTTTTTTTTCTTAAACTATTCTGAAGGTCTTTGAGACTGTAGTTTAGCTGCATTCCAGCAGTGTCTCTTTGAGGTTGAATACTGGCCATTTACAGGGAATGTTAGGGAAATCAGCTTTGGGGTTGCAAAACAAAAGGTGGAATATGTTTTTCTTAAAACACGAAAGGTTTCAGAAAATACATTAGGTCACGTGGTTAGGGAAAACAGACTAGAAAAAGCTGTGAACTTGATCTTGTGGGTTTAACAAAGCCAGGTGATTAAAATCTGATTCATTTATTTTTTTAAAAAAATGAGCTGTAAATAAGATTCATAATCTGTTTGACAGTACTGTGGCAATATCAATGTCTGGTCATGGTGCATTACTATAATGATTTAAGATCTTTATCTTAAAGGGGAAGCTGGGGGAAGACTTCACAAGAAATATCTCTGCCATTTCCTTTGTGTCTGTAATTATTTAAAAATAAATAAGAAGTTAAAAAGGTGATTATTCAAATACAGCATCGCTATGCTAACAGCGTCTCCAATGGACACTCAATCTCACCTGCTTGAGACTTTAAGACTTACATCTTTTCTAGCTTCTCATCATCCTGGGTTGCTCATTTACTCTGAAGGATAGTTCCGGGAGGAGCCATAAACAGTATTTAATCTTCCTTTACCATCCTTGGAGCATCATCACTGATTAAACCATAATTTATGGTTCTATGTTGATTCAGCCATGAGCCAAATTTGAACCTTTTTGCAAATTTCCAGAATGTTCTGAGGGTCAGCTTCCTAAGCTGCTGATCGGTGAGTATATCTCCAGCTCTGTCTTCTAGGGACTTCATGACTCCAGGTACCCTTGCTTTGCCTCATTAGACTCCGGCCTCCTTGAGGTCAGAGACGACACTTGATCCCTAAAAGGAATCTACCTTGTATCATTCTGCATGCTCAGGTGGCCTGAAAATACTTGGGCAAACAGGAACTGGTGAGTTATGAGCTGTATGTGCATCTACTCATCAGTATTCTGAGCACTTGACATTGAAATTTAGATTTTGGCAATGCCAACCAAGCAAGCTTTGAGCACAGATTATTTCTAACAAAGTATTATTTTCTACAAAGTACATTCAACTTTCCTTATGAAAGACTCAAATATTTTAAATGATCAGAATACTGTATCTTCAACATGAATATTGTTCTACAATTCCAAATATTGCAGAAATTTAAGAAGCTTTCAGATTTTTCACTTTATCAGTTAGTTATAAATGAAAACATTTACTGGTTTATCAGAGCTAGTTGATATACTCCTCCCATTCATTAAAATGCAACCCACCTTGAACTTTCCTTCAAAATATCCTAGAAAATGACAAAACTGGTATTACATAAACATATATTGCCTTAACAATCCAATAAACAGATCTAATAATGTTCTATCATGTCCTGATTCAGTATCATTCTGCTAAGCATTTATTGCTAATTCACTTTATAACAGGCTTTATTAAAAGTCATTAAAACCTGCAGCTGCATCCCTAATTATTTCCTAAATATAAAGACTGCTTTTATAAATGATCTTCTTGTTCAAAACACTGCCATACAGCTCACAAACTCTTTGTTGGGAGCCAGAGAGCTTTTATTCTTTACGAAAAGAGATGCTAAGTAATTCATCAGATGCCAAACACTTTTTTTTTTTTTTGTCACATTTAGGCTTTGTTCCAAGTGGTCAACTTCTATGTTCATTAAGAATAGGTATATTGATAACATAGTCTCAGATTCATGCCCAGGACTTCTACCCACTGGTGTGTCATCCAATCTCTTAATGTGTATCCTTGATAAACTTAAAAAAGCTCAGTGATTTGGCAAAGCTAAGCACATTGAAGTGTAGCTCGCATGCAAATATTCTGGAGACACACGTGGAAGGAAGAGAGGGCATTTCATTTGGAGATTGGTTAATTCTGCTCAGAAGAAAATAGCCTAGTGGGGCGAATTATATGCTTGTAAAAATAATGTAAATGATTTCTGTTGCTGTTATTCAGATGCTCAGTTGTGTCCAACCCTTGGCAACCCCATGGACTGTAACCCATTAGGTTCCTCTATCCACGGAATTCTCTAGGCAAGAATACTGGAGTGGGTACCCATTTCCTTCCCCAGGGGATCTTCCCAACCCAAGGATTGAACCAGGTCTCCCACACTGGGAGGCAGATTCTTTACCATCTGCGCCTCCTGGGAAGACCAAATTATTTCTAGGCTCCATTTAACTGATTATTTTATGATTTCCTGCTTTTATACATAACCAAAAAAAGAAAACTTCAGAAAAATTAAGTATGGATATGATTTAAAGAAATTTCATTTTCACTGGAAAAAAGACACACTGAATTCTATGTAATAGAATTGCTTATTTCTCAAAACAGTTTTATACATTCATAAGCATGACCATTGTATCAACACCCATCAATACTGTTGACAGTTGCCCGAAAAATGTAGGACACCTGTGATTTAGTGGGTAGGACAGTATGTAATTTGTATGCATATACTGCCCAGAATATGACCTAGAGGTACAAGGACAAAGGTTCCCAAAGGATATTTCAGGTGGAATAGTGACAGAACACGAGTAAACAGCTAAGTAGAATCACTGCAACTCCTAAGAAACACCAGAAGTGTTCTCACCACAGAGCTGTGTCGACCGGCCATCTACACTGAGGTCATTGAATTTTATAACTGGCAGAAAGTAATTACTCCATTAGTCAAAAAGACAAGGACAAAAATAGCCATGGTCACTACATTAATACTAGAGTAGTTGTTGCATTCAGTCACTAAGTCGTTCCCAACTCTTTGCAACACCATGAACTGCAGCCCGCCAGGCTTCCTTGTCCTTCACTATCAAGCTTCTATCCATTGTGTCGGTGATGCTATCTAACCATCTCATCCTCTGTCTCCCTTTTCTCCTCCTGCCCTCAATCTTTCCCAGCAACAAGGTCTTTTCCAGTGAGTTGGCTCTTTGTATCAGGTAGCCAAAGTATTGGAGCTTCAGCAGCAGTCCTTCCAATGAATATTCAGGGTTGATTTCCTTTAGGATTGACTGGTTTGATCTCTTTGCTGCCTGAGGGACTCTCAAGAGTCTCCTCTATCACCATGGTTCGAAAGCATCAATTCTTCCATGCTCAGCTTTCCTTATGGTCCAACTCTCACATCCATACATGACTACTGGAAAAGCCACAGTTTTGACTATATAGATCTTTGTCAGCAAAATGATGTCTCTGCTTTTTAGTACACTGTCTAGGTTTGTCATACCTTTCCTTCCAAGGAGCAAGCATCTTTTAATTTCACAGCTGCAGAGTAGCTGATTACTTCACAAAGAACACGTCTTTACAAATCTGTAATCAGATAATTTCTTGTAGCCGTGAGTGACTGACTTGCCGATGGTTGCCCAGTACACAGACAATGGCACAGAGATCCCACGTAGATAGCAGTCGACAGCATAGCTGCATTTCTCAAAGGCAGGGTACCCCTTTGCATTGCCCTGCTCCCCTGTCCACATCTCCTAACCTCTGTGGGCCAGCCTTGGACAGACTCACTGACTCAACCCCCATGTTGATGCAAATGTGACTCGTTGAGTCAAAGTAGCTCCTGTGGATGTACCAAACCACGGACTGCATCAGTGATGAGGGGATAGCCCCCACCGTTTGGTGGCACATCGTCCCCTGCACATTACTGGAGGCCTTTTAGGGCTCTGCAAGGTAACTGGCTAAATGGCACACTGTTGGCTTAGAAAACTTAATTGCCCACCAGAAACCAGATAATTTATTCCTTTTATACCAAGATACAGTCAGGAAGTTATCTGGAGAATCTGAGAGGCTGGAGAAAGGAATTTGAAAATCAGACAAAAACAAATTTCTGTTTGCCTGGCCTGGCTTGAAAATTCTAGTCATTCCCATGGAAGTTATTCAGTTTATGAGAGAGAAAAAGCACTGAGGACACTTAGATTGATCTGAATAACACTGCACTTATTTTTACCATCAAAAATTTCTTTTAGCAAAATGTGGAAGTTTTACATAAGATCTAATATTAATGAGATATAAAAATTATATAATGAAAAGATATTTTATTATTATTGAAGATCAATTGCAGCCTTTCAAGTAAAATCAACAACAGGTTACATATCAACAGTGGAAGAAAGTTAATCTTCCAGTGACAAAAATGAGTAATTACTTGAATGTTTGATATATTTTACATGATCACTTAAAATGAATATATAATTTACTGGAAAAAATAAGATTTTAAATAGGTCTCTTCCCAACTATTATCTGTATTTCTTTTAGATTTATCATGTAAGATATGATATTTTGGGCTTCCCTGGTGGCTCAGACAGTAAAGAATCGGCCTGCAATTCGGGAGACCTGGGTTCAATCCCTGGCTCGGGAAGATCCCCTGGAGAAGGGAATGGCAACCCACTCCAGTATTCTTGCCTGCAGAATTTCATGGACAGAGGAGCTTGGTGGGCTATAGTCCATGCGGTCAAAAAAAACTGGACAAGACTGAGAGACTAAGGCTATATTTTCATGGCTTCAGCAATCATTTCCATTTTTCCAGCTCTGAGCTGGACATGTCAGGTTGTACCTCTTTCTGAAACCAAAGGTTCCTCCCTGCCATTTGGTCCTTCCACCTCTTCTCCACTCAGAGGACACATCCCAAGTCAGGTCTGACACCTTTCCTTCCAAAGATGGGTGTTTTATTCCCAAGTGCATTTGTATTTATCCAGCCCATGGCAGGTACCAAGCACATGACCTAGCTTGATTCATTTCCTATGTGCCAGTCCATCACCCATCACCTTACCATCCAGTCTCAACTGACTCACTGCTCACCTTCACCTCATGAGATCAAGTTCTCATCACCTCAAACCTGAATCCCTGCAGCAGAATCAACCCTGGTCCTTTCTGACTCACCAATGCTTCTAAAATATGACATCCAACATATGAGTACAACATCTACAAACCCTCCTATTTGTACAACAGTGTGGAAGTGAAAGTGTTAGTTGCTCAGTCATGTCTGACTCTTTTCAAACCCAAGAACTGTAGCCTGCCAGGCTTCCCTGTCCATGGGATTTTTTCAGGCAAGAATACTAGAGTAGGTAGCCATTCCCTCCTCCACTGAATAAGATTAAGGTCAAGATAATCTGCAAGACCTTTCAAATCCTTAAGAATCTAAACCCTTCCAGTTCCTTAGTAAAAGCAAAAGTTAGTAAAATACAATCACTCGGTTTGTTTGTTTATAATCATAATTTGAAGCAAGTGAAGCATGTAATCAATGGGACAAGAGATATTTCTTCTTTCCAAACCACCTACAAAGTATGGAAAATATGAAATATTGACACAAATCTTGATTTTGACTCAATGTATGGAGACTCATTTATGGACCTCACTGTCTCATTGGCAAAATAGGAATCAGAATGTTTGCCTCAGGCCTGCTGTGAGATTCATAGGTAAGATGCCCTAGAGAGGGAATTTCACAAAACTGCTGAAGCCACAGAAGTGCTGAGTCTCACTGAGGATGGGAACTCAAGGAGGTTGGGTCGCCTGGAATGTAGTCATATGGCCCATGAAAACCTCATATAACAGTGAAATACTCTAACTTTAGGACTTCCCAGAAATTTGCCGCCATGGAAACAAAATATGAAATGGAAAACAAAAACACATTGCTTAGGTAGATAGTAGGCCAGTTTCATTTTTCAGTAATCACACAAAAGGATTTGTAAATAGAGAAAAAGGATGGACTTGGAAAGAAAAATGAACAGCCTGAGTGTTTGTGAATGTAGTAAATTAGATGAACTACCCTCATCTTACTTACCTGAGCTCTAAAGGTCCTGACCACATAACAGTTTGCTCATATGAGCTGTAATCAGAGGTGTATTCAGGCAATTAAATTAATCTGCTCTTAGGAGTTTTATTTCTTCAAGATTAAAATCAGAACAGAGAAACATAGGATAAATAGTTGAGCTAAACTGGTATAGGCTTACCACTTGATAAATGAGGAAATATTATATAAAACTGCAGGAAAAAATATAGAAAAAACAGCTCTCCAGCCAGAAGTACTATTACCCACATTGGTCTCTGGCTCTGTTTGTGTGTCCTCTGGATACTAGTCATTTCTGAGTAACAAACTGAAAGGACGCCCACAAAGCTGGGGTATCTTAATTACATCGAGGCCACATTATGAACATTTCATCTTGTTAATAAAACGTTCTGCAAAAACAAGCTTTTAGAGAGACAACAGCCTATGAGCCCACCTTCCTGAGCATTCTATCAATGGTAGATATAGAAACTGACCTAGAAAGCTTTGGTAAATTCTTTATGACACTGCAATGGACAGTTGCTGTTCTTTCCACCTTGTAATATAACCTCTCCCCTTTTCTTGAATACTGCATCAAAACTTGTATTGGAGGCAGCGCTGCATTTAACAGACCATAGTAACAGCTGGTTCTCTGTTTTCCTCTTGGTCTTACAGTTCCCCAAGGCTTTCATCTGGTTAGAGCTGCTATTGTGGGCTTCCCTTGTGGTTCAGCTGGTAAAGAATCTGCCTGCAATGTGGGAGACCTGGGTTTGATCCCAGGGATGGGAAGATCCCCTGGAGAAGGAAACGGCAACACACTCCAGTACTCTTACCTGGAGAATTCCATGGACGGAGGAGCAGGACAGGCTGCAGTCCATGGAATCACAAAGAGTCGGACACGACTGTGCAACTAACTTTCACTTTTCACAGCTGCTATTGCAGGTATCAGAGGACAAAGAAGGGGAAGAGTTGCCAGAAGAGACACATCATGGAACATTGTTGATCTGGCTTCATTCCTGCCTGTTCTTAGGACTTTTTTCCCACAATATTTTGACCAAAGAAATGGAGTGGTTATTTCTTCTTAGCCACTCCTCATTTTTAGAGATATATTTTCTTGTAAACTTCTAAAAGATATTAATATGAAGTTTTATTTTGCCAAGTCCTGATTCATTCTCCCACTTTTAGAAAGAGAGAGAAAGGACTGGAAAAAGACTGATGAAATATGTCAGTTTTGGTTTTTAACAAATGGTACTGAAATTGGAGTAGTCATGGTCTGCGGCTCTGTGCCGAGTCCAGCTTGCAGTCCATTTTATTCCAATTAAATCAGGTAAAAACCAAGAGATTTCACCCAAAATCTGGTTCTGGATCAAATGACATTATTCTAATGACTTTTCACCCATTGCTTTTTTCCTTTTTTTTTTTTCCTCTACTGTTTATTAACTTTTTCTTTTTTGGTAAATGATAACAAATCAAACCAAAAACTTATCATCATTGTATCACTGACTAGACAATTATATAATTTTCCATTTCCAGTTCAGTCAAATAGTTTAACCAGCAGACTATATGGAAACTGACTATGACACCAATAGTAGTTTAGATTTCTCAAGCTTACGCTTGATGTATTTTTAGTGATACTCTAGAAATCTATACAGACCAAATGCTTATCAATTACATTTTTTAAAAATCATAGCCACTTTTAAAATTCCAACTGATGAAAAAAATAAATCATGAGGTGTTACTTAACTGGAGATTTCCTGCGTTACCTATGAAAACCAAGACCACAGCATTTCCAGGGCCGCCCATGGACCAGCCCCACGCTGTCTACCCTCCACTCCATCCTTACTAGTTGGTGAAGCAAGACAAATTGCTTTCTGGATGTATTATCAGATGCTGAGTTTTTAAAGACCACTTAATCCTATGAGCTTCCTTATTGGGATAACTAATGGTAAACATTACTTCTCCTTTACAGACCAGAAAATGATGACAAAAATGCAGTGGTTGATTCATTTCAGGTCAAAATGAAAGTACAGTTGACCCTTAAACAACATGGGTTTGAACTGCATGGGTCCACTTATACCCAGATTTTTTTCAATAAATATATTTAAATTTTTTGAGATTGGTGATGATCTGAAGAAATGCATAGCCAAAAAAAAATCTAAAAAAATAAGAAAAACTTAGGCACATCATAAATACATAAAATATACACCATACAGTGTCAATGGATCGTTTATATTACTGTAAGGATTCTGGTCAAGAGTAGGCAATTAGCAGTCAATTTGTATGCACGTTGTACTCAGTCATGTCTGACATTTTTGTGACTCTATGGACTTCCAGGATCCTCTGTACATGGGATTTCCCAGGTGAGAATACAGGAATGGGTTGCCATTTCCTCCTCCAGGGAATCTTCCCAACCCAGGGATCAAACCCAGGTCTCCTGCACTGGCAGGTGGATTCTTTATCACTGAGCCACCTGGGAAAGCTATTGGGAGGAGTCAAAAGTTACATATGAATTTTTGACTACACAGAAAGTTAGAGCCCCTTACCTCTGCATTGCTCAAGGGTCAAGGGTAATTAAAATGAACTTGGGTGTCACGCTGACCTCGTCTTGCCTATTTGGTTTAAAGCATGATGTCAATTTTGAATACTAATTTTAAATGAAGTCCTCCCTGCATTAAAATATTTTTTCCATTGAGAGATATAAGAAAATTGATGCTGAATTCCCAGGGAAATATTATATTCCCTACATTTAAGCTCTTAAAATGCAAGAAGCATGTTGCCATGTACTAATAGAAGGGACTTTTTTGAGGAGTCAAGGAATGATTGCTATAAGAGATGACATAATAATTCAAAGATATAGCACTTAAGTTTCCAAAATACTCTCAAGAGCACCATATTGAGACTTTCCAATATTCCAGCATATGCATCTCTTCATTTATTCCACAAATACCTAGATGTCAACAATATGTAGAGGACCGCATCTTAATTGGTAGATAAAGTACCCCGTGTTAGGTAGAAAAAGTTGAGTAGTGGGTTGAGTGGCTTGCCCAAGATCTTAAGACCAGCCTTTCAAGAATCCCCATGTCCTGACTGTCAAACAAGTCTTGTTCTGCTACATGGTGATGCATAACATACTTCATGCTGCAGAATGCGGTCTCTTTCCATGCATGCCATGCACAACTCGTTCTGCCAAGCTCAACAGGAAGAAAATACAAAATGAGAGGTCTCTCCATTTGTGTGCCAGTTTATGACTCACTGGAGGTGAGATAGCTATAGAAATAATTTCTGGCTTAGGATACACTTTTCTTCAGTGGCTTTTGCCTTCTTAATAGAACTGGGTGAATAACCAGGTTCCTTGCCTAGAATCTTTTAATCAGTATGAAAATAACAAATCAATTATCGAGGGACTTCTTAAATTCCAAAATAATCATCTCTTCTTTTACATTTTTTGTAAACATGTATATAACTTGGTTCAAACCCAAGCAAGCAATTCCAAAAGCAAACTGTGGACCTTCCAATGCAATAGGATCTGATGGTCAATAATCACACTGAAGTGAAGTGAAGTGGCTCAGTCATGTATTAATAATCAGATGGTCTAAATAATAATACTGACTGATAAGTGTTTCTATAATATTTGTATAATATAAAGGTTCAAGCCAGAAATCTCTGTCCCACTCTCATGCAGACCATTTCTTGTTAAAAGAAGAAAAGTAACTTACCAGATTTCAGAACTCATTTCAAATTATCCTATGGTCCTATATACACTTTCCATTGTCCTCATTATGCAATCTTACTTCACTTTTCTCCTCTGAGTCTCAAGTAGAAGCAACACAAAAACACTGACCCCCACCAACAGAACTCCTTCCTCTGAGAGGGGATGTTGAATACTATGTCTGATACTTCTCAAACTTCATGCATCCTTTTTTGGTAACAGACCAAAAAAACATCAGGAAAGAGAGCTATTTTAATAGGATATGGATGTCCTAGAATTAAGTATTGATTTCTCTTTATAGACAAGGGATTCTGTGCAAAAAGCGGTATGATTGTATTAGCCCACCCACTCCTTTTGTGGAGTCAGGAAGACTGGGGGGAGTTAGAGATTATAATTTACATAGGCACTAAATTGGTTTACAAAATGCTGTCTCAATGCAATGGCATTTCACCACAGATAAGGAGAGCTTCCAGGCAGCTTGCCTGGGCTTGGAACGGTGAATCAGTTCTTTATCTCTGCGATTAAATCTCTCAAGGGATGAGCCCAGGATAACTTTTACTTTGTGCTGTTTCTGTCACACATGGAGAAAGCCTGCCCCTCTGCCACCGAGAAGGTAACTGCGGCCACGTGCCCACAGGCCTGCTTGCATCTTATGCTCTGCTGACCAGGCAGTCTGTCTGTGCTGTTAACTGACAACCACACTCAGTCTAGCAACAGGCTGCAACTCTCTTAAAACATGATTAATTAGTATATGTGGCAATTTCATGTTCACATCTTCCAGATTAGGGGAAAAAAACAAACACACAAAAGCAGGTTTGTCAGGGGCACATCGCAGGTCTCCTGGTGAGGACTCCAAATCAATAGTGCATTTTTCCTCCTGAGATCGCCGCTTCTGACTCACACAGGGCAATAGAGCCCCCAAGGAGCTCCATGACACGGACACCACTCTCCCTTTCTGCTAAGCAAGCAGGTTTGTGGTAAGTGGCAAGTGACAGTTAAGAACAATTTGTCCCCAGAGTGCAGTTTCTGCTCTCAGTCAACGCAAAACAAGAGCCCTTCAGCACACTGGCCAATGCCATCTTAACTGCCGTCAAGGATTTGAGTGATGAGATTGAAAAACAGGGCAGTATGGATATGTATTTTGTGATCGATCATAGATGCCCTATGAAATTCAAAGGAGAACCTGAAGAACTGTGCTTTTTCAAAAGGGCCAACTCTCCCCACAGGGCTGGTCGTGCTCACAGCACCACATGTGTTCACAGGGTTGTCAGAGTCAGTCCTGCCAAGCCCTGCTCCCCACTAACTGGATGTGCTTGGTGGAACCCACCGAGCCCTTAGTGAAATGTCAGGCATGGGCTATAAATATGTGCCTTTACCCGTAAAGCCCTTTTTTTAAAGCAGAATGCTCATCAAGGTCACTGTGAAAGATTGCAGTTCTAAAGCTACAGAAGTAAGAGTCAACAGAAAATAGATTTCATAAACACTTTAAACCTTATGGTTCGTCCAAAAACTCTTGGCCCCCCCACCACTTTGTGGATTTCAGTGACAAATGCATTTTCATAGGACTAAGAATGCTTTGGAAACCTGTTCTCCTAAAAAGGCACACTATAGCTTCTCATTTTCTGCCTTCTGGCAGATCTGGTTTGAGCAAGCAGTCTTTAGAAGGCTAGAAAGACAACATTGCATAAAAATGTGTGTATTTCTGTAGGTTAAGATCCACAAGTGTAGGTACACTCTGGATTGGGATAGAGAGAGGGACTGGGTGTACAGTTTGGCACATTATATTCATATAAAATATAATAGACCAGATGGTGAAACCATCACTACTAGTAACTTTTTGAGTCTTGCATACTATGTAATACAAACAGGATCACTTTAAACTACATGCATAACATCAAGAGTGAAAAAAAAACTTACAAAATGCCACATTGTATTCTTTTGGGGGAAAACACAGACATAGATTCAAAAAGATACTAGATCATCAACAAAAATATCCAACTAAATTTTTACTATATTTATATAGGCTTACACACACACACACACATATCATTTTTAATATTCTTGTCACATAAAGGACTTCAGATAAGTAAAACATCCAACTACTTTACTAGGCAAGATTTTCCCCAAGATCATTACGCAGGAACAACCATTTAAAAATCAAACAGTTTATCATCTTAATCCACAAGGAAACAATAATACTGTTTCAATCTTTCCATTAAAATCTTGCGGGGGTGGGGGTCACTTGAGTTACAAACAAGCAGTAATAATAGTATTATCACTTACCGGCCAAGTAAAAGAATTAGAATCTTCCAGTTTCTCTAACGCCAGGTTGTGAGTAGTTCTAGAAGCTCCTCTCGCAAAGCTATTTCCAAAACAGGTGCAGCCCGCTCGGGAGCATCCTGTTTATTTGGAGCATCGCTGGGCCTCCTCAGAGCGCTCGGACCCAGTCTGCAGAGCCCATGGTTCTCAGAGGCCGGACAACTTCGGCCTCTCTGGGCTGCCGGTGCTCCTCTGGCCCCTGTCGACAATTTTCCTGGAAGTTGCTGCCGAGTTTAATCTGTGGATCAGGTGAGCTTCTCTGAGCCCTGCGCGGGGGTCGCAGCAGGCAGAAGAAGGTCCCTTTCGGTCTGTCACGGCCGGCCAGGGGGGTGCCGGGGCATCGGAGACGAAGCCCCTTAGCTGCTCCGAGCTGAGAGAAGGGCAGCCCTCGGCGACGACGGCGGCAGCGAGGACCGTGGCGGCGCAGTGGGGTCCCTGCGGTGGCCCGGTCCAAAGACGCTGTCCATCCCCGCTGGTGCTGAAGTGCGGGCCCGAACCCCAGGCCCGGCCCCGCGCTGCACTTTTCCCCACCGGCGAACGCGATCGGTTAGCTGTTCTTTCAGGCTTGCCTCCGCCGGCGCTTCTTACGCTGCAGGGCTAACCGGCTTTCCAAGATAACGGTCTCATGTTTGTCTGGGGACACCGCTTCCGGACAGCATCTGCCGTTGGAGGCAGAAATCCGTGGGAAATCAGTTGTGAGCCGCTCCTGACTTTTCAGTGGCCGCGAACGAGTTTCCTGATGCTAGAAATGAACGGGAGCGCACGCACACGCGCGCGCACACGCGCGCACGAGAGGAAGAGGGGGGAGAGAATAAATATAGATTATGTACCGTGGAAAATCCAGCGCTTCTGTGGGTCTCTAATTACATAAGATGGAAAGGGCTATTTCAGAAGACTCCGCAATCTCCATCATCCATGGGGGTGGGGGGGGGGGCGTTTAGATTCTGAGAAGCGCCTTGTGAAATTCCCAGGTTAGACACAGCACCGAGACCCTCTGAGCAGAAACGACAGGTTACTGTTTAATGAAAACACAGAAAATGAAAAAAGAAAAAGGAAAAAAGAGAAGGCCCCGATACCTTGTAAAGCGTTGCTGAACTGGCTGGAAATCCTTGCCGAGCCCCTGGGAGGGGGTCGGGCGGGACTAGGACGTTTGAGCGCGAGGCTCCGAGCCGGGGAGGCAGCGATGCGCGCCGGGCGCAGGCTCCTTCCCCGAGGCCGGGTTGGCGCGCGTCCGCAGCCCCGGGCCTTGCAGGGCAGCGGGGGAGGCGGTCTCTCAAAGACCGAACGAGGGACGATTAAGTCAGCGGGAAAGATCGGCCGTCCCCGCCCTTCTAATGCCTGAATGCAGCGCAGCCCGCCGGTCCCGGCTTGGGTTTCCGCTCTTTATCCTGCTTCTGATCGCTGCCCTCAGGCCTCGCCGGCCCCTCGCCCCCGCGGCGCGCAGACCCCACCTCTGCCCGCGGCACTGGCTCTCACAGCCGCCGACCCCAGCACCAGGAGGGGCGGCGCGGGGGTCCCCGGGACGGCCACCGAGGGCTCCGCCGCCCACATTCGACACCCGGTGCGGACGCGCGTGGGGTGAGGCGGGGGACCGAAATTCACTACATTGGAACTGCTAGAGAGCTGATCAAAATTACGACCAAGGACTCATAGAAGAGGGAAAATGTAGCTGGGCGTGGGGGTCGTACCACCGCGCACCTCTCCAGGCACTGAGAGTGCGAGTGTCATTTTCCGCGCCCGGAGATTGTTGGAGACCTGGGAGGGAACTCAAGAGGGAAGGACCGGGTGTGGAGTGAGGGCGCTGGAGATATACGCGAATTTCCCGAACCGGGTCCCAGGCCCTCCTCGAGGCCGGGCGTTCAGAGTCCTCGTGCCCGGATGCCGACAGCAGAGGGAGTCGTGCGCGCAGCGCGGTCCTCCACGCCGGCGCGGGGTATCCGAGCCAAGGGACTGGCGCCGCGCGTCCAGAGGGCTCCCCCAGGACCTGAGGGTGGGGGACTAAGTGGGAGGCGGCAGCCAGCGCGGCTCCGGTTGGTTCCCTCAAGACTAAACGGGACTGGACCGGCGATCACCTGGGATGGAAATCAGACATGCTTGTTATTCACCCCGGGAAGTCCACGGTTTCCTTAGACTTTGAGCCACCTCTCCGCCGCTAAGGCTCGAGCGGGATCCCGCGGGGGGGCGTGGGGCGGTGGGGCTGGAGACACGCAGGGGAGGCGGGTTGAGGGGGGCGAGGCGGCGGGCGAGGGTCCGACTCACTACGGGCCTCCAGTACCCGCTGAGCTGCGCTGGGGAACCTGCTCTTTCGGTGGGAAAGGGCGCGTCGCCCGCCCTCTACCGGGCCTTTGACCAGAGGCGCTGGTGACTGGGGCGCCGGTAGCAGGTGCGGAGGGAGCTCTCACACCGCGTCAGATGGAGCCATCCAGCCTTCACTAGACCCGCAAAGCTACTCAGAACGTTGTTACTTGGGGCGAATGTGGAAGCGTGTGTTTTGCTTTAGGGTCCGTGTGAAAGTAGACGGATTGCTGGGGATCTTGGTAAATGAAGTTTCTCTTTTCCTTGGATAGATGTAGACACACATGTGTCTCTAGTGTCTACAGAGACACGTCGTGTCATCCCCACAGACAAGCTTCACAAAGTGCGGGTTTTGTGAGAGGACAAACACATCGCTTCCAGGTTTGGGGAGCTCGGACTGTGCTCGCCAGGTGGGTGAGAACGCTTTTCTCCGCAGAATTTAACCCGCTTGATGCGATTGATGGCGTCTGTTATCTTCTCCCGACAAGTAGAAACAAGGATAATAGCAGAAATTTAACACATCAGATAAAAGAACCGTATTTAAATGAGACGCAGGGCACAAAGATGTGACTAATTAAATCATATGCCGTTGATTATTCAGACCTGGAGGGAGAGATTCCCTTTATGGGGCTGGTTGACAGGGACTCAAAGTCTCTGGGTCTTTTCCCCTGCCTCTGTCTCTGCCAGGAAGAGAAAAAAGAAATTGCTGATTAATTTGAATTGTCAGTCCCAGTAAGATCAGGTTAGTTTGATGTCTTTTTTTTTTTTTTTTTGGAAGGAGAAGCAATATCTACTCCAAATTTTCCTCATCAAATCGTGTAACCAGTTACGGAAATTAACATGATGAAAATTAAATGCAGTCTAACATCTGACGCTCCAAATGAATATAAATAAAGTACACAAACCAGGGGACAGATAAACTGAGATGAACATGAACTATTTAAAGAAAGTTCACCTTTAAAGCAGTTTCTTAAGATTCATTTTAAATGTTAAAAATTTTGTTATTATTTTTATAATATAAGCATAGTAAAATGTGAATGTAAATCTTCAAAGCAATACAATCTATGAAGCATAATTTTCACAAGAACCTGCCTCTTGAGAAACCTATATGCAGGTCAGGAAGCAACAGTTAGAACTGGACATGGAACAACAGACTGGTTCCAAATAGGAAAAGGAGTACATCAAGGCTGTATATTGTCACCCTGCTTATTTAACTTATATGCAGAGTACATCATGAGAAACGCTGGAAGAAGCACAAGCTGGAATCAAGATTGCCAGGAGAAATATCAATAACCTCAGATATGCAGATGACACCACCCTTATGGCAGAAAGTGAAGAGAAACTAAAAAGCCTCTTGATGAAAGTGAAAGAGGAGAGTGAAAAAGTTGGCTTAAAGCTCAACATTCAGAAAACTAAGATGATGGCATCCGGTCTCATCACTTCATGGGAAATAGATGGGGAAACAGTGGAAACAGTGTCAGATTTTATTTTTGGGGGCCTCCAAAATCACTGCAGATGGTGATTGCAGCCATGAAATTAAAAGACGCTTACTCCTTGGAAGGAAAGTTATGACCAACCTAGATAGCATATTCAAAAGCAGAGACATTACTTTGCCGACAAAGATCCGTCTAGTCAAGGCTATGGTTTTTCCAGTGGTCATGTATGGATGTGAGAGTTGGAGTGTGAAGAAAGCTGAGCGCCAAAGAATTGATGCTTTTGAACTGTGGTGTTGGAGAAGACTCTTGAGAGTCCCTTGGACTGCAAGGAGATCCAACCAGTCCATTCTAAAGGACATCAGTCCTGGGTGTTCATTGGAAGGACTGATGCTGAAGCTGAAACTCATGCATACTTTGGCCACCTCATGCAAAGAGTTGACTCATTGGAAAAGACTCTGATGCTGGGAGGGATTGGGGGCAGGAGGAGAAGGGGATGACAGAGGATAAGATGGCTGGATGGCATCACCAACTCAATGGACATGAGTGTGAGTGAACTCCGGGAGTTGGTGATGGACAGGGAGGCCTGGCGTGCTGCGATTCATGGGGTTGCAAAGAGTTGGACGTGACTGAAGTGAACTAAACATCTGATGCTCCAGATGAATATAAATAAAGTACACAAACCAGGGGACAGATAAACTGAGATGAACATGAACTATTTAAAGAAAATTCACCCTTAAAGCAGTTTCTTAAGATTCATTTTAAATGTTAAATTTTGTTATTATTTTTATAATATAAGCATAGTAAAATGTGAATGTAAATCTTCAAAGCAATACAATCTATGAAGCATAATTTCCACAAGAAAATTTTGTACCCTAGTATGATTACTGTGAATCTGAAACTAGGTCCTTCAGTCTCACTGTTTACAAAACTAGAGTACAATGGCCACCCACTCAGCCCACCCTTCACAGTGTAGGAATCTTAGAACACTGTATTAGTTTGCAAAACATTTTGGAAACAGTTCTTTGGAAGAGGGAGTTTGAAATGCATATCAAAACCTCTATATGCTATCATATAAAGTAACAATCATTGTATATGAAACTCAGACACTGGCTGAGTTGAGCCATTTTGACTCCATAAAATGTCTGCTAATCTCAGTGAATTACCATATGCAAATAATGTGTGTAAAACTTCATATATCCTAATATATTTCTGTAAAAATAGGTTTTATTATCATCTATGGAATATCCCTTGGTCGCTATTTCTACACCTCAGTTTTAAGAGTGGATAGGTACATTTAGGGTTTCTGTTTTTGGTTAACGTATTTTTCTTATTTGCTTCACTTTGTGTCTCCTGTTAGAAAGATAGGGTTACATGAATTCAATACTCACATCTGAATCCTTCTCACTTCATGGTTTCAACATGTCCAGTATGATTTCAAGCTGATTTTCTTTATTGTGTTCAAATGCAGCTAAATATTAATACTTAACCATTACCAAATATTTCTGAATTGGAACAGTGATCCCATTTATTTTTCTGTGGGTTTTCTAATGAAATGTTGCTGAGGGTACATTGTTTTGCCCCTTTTCATTTAAGACCCCTCCCTCAAGACACACCTTTACTTAGCCAAGGTGTTCTAGGTTACTGAGTCATCACCGAATAAGTCTAGAGGACTTCCATGACAAACTGAAACTATGATGGAACAGTAAGATCAGACACTCAAACGTGGAGTCAGGTAGTCGTGCAGGATCTGGGCTCAGACTTGGTCCTACCTCCACTGAGAACTTGAACTTTCTCTGAACTGCTCCAGATGTAAGGACACCATCAGATGAACTCAGAACAGCAACTGACAGCTGCAGCCTATGGTCTCAAGGTGACCTCTGGCTGTGAAGCCTTTCAGACCCCAACCATCTTTGTTTGACAAGCAGCCTACTCCTGGCCAGCCCCTGTTATAACTCTTGAGAAAAAACTCATGGAACCAACAGTAACCTTGCAATTTTTTTGTTTTTCCTTTATAAGCCTCCCCCATTTTGAAGTCAGGGGAACACAATTCAAGTGCTTCTTGAATCTGTGTCTCCTGGGCTTCAGTCCTAACAAATAAACACCTTTTTATTTCAACTGGGTCTCCATTGCTCAGATCTTGGCTAACAGCTTCATGTGCATTTCCCTCTGTGATAGTTGAGCTCAGCTGTCTCCAGCTACAGGAAAAAGGTGAATGCATTAAATAACTTCAGAATTCCACTCACCTCAGATTAATTGAAGTGCAAAGATCCATTGGTTAGCTTAATGTGGTTTTTGTTTCAGTGTGTGGGGGGCGGAGGCGGGGGAGGGAATGGTGTCACAAGAGAGGTCAGAAAAACTCAGGAAATTAACTGGAACTGCCTGGGAGGGAGATTTCATTTTAGACAGTGTAGGTTGAACACTGAGCCTTTTATTTTTTATCTTTCTTTTTAAAACAGGAAGTTCAGTCTGACTTGCCTCAGAAAGAATGCTACTTTCTGCTACGTGGGTAAGATACTAGACTGTTTTGAATCTACTTCATTTCAAAATGGAAATAATGCAACCTACTTAGTTGCCTTGGTAGATAGCCTGTGGCTGGGGCTCCAGGTATGGCGCATGCCCCTCCCCGCCTCTTGGACAGACAGAAACAGTACCTGGGAGGACTTTCTTGTTCATTCACATCAGCTTTATTCGAAGCACATCCATGTAAATAGAACTGTTAGAAGGATGTAGAGATCCCAGGGCAAGTTTTCAGTGCTGTGGAAATCACCCACAGGTCATCACGTCCTCCATGGTGGCAAGTTCCTAACTGCTGACAAAAAACAAAACCATCTTTAAAGGGCCTACTGCTGATTCAGCTTGTTTATAACGGCAAATATTTTTACACTGGCCAGTGATATACATTCTTTCTAATAAGCACGCATACATGGAGAGCAGCCCCACTCTCCGGGCAGTGGAGGGGGTTAGGGGTACGGGGGACTTGTGGTGGCCCAGGAGAGACTGACAAGGGAACCACTAATGGCATAACTGGGCTTCCCTGATGGCTCAAGTGGTGAAGGATCCGCCTGCAATGCAGGAGATGCAGAAGTCACGGGTTCAGTCCCTGGGCCAGGAAGATCTAGAGAAGGAAATGGCAACCCACTCCAGTATTCCAGTCTGGGAAATCCCAGGGGCAGAGGATCCTGGCTATATAGTCCATGGAGTTGCAGAGATGGACATGACTGAGCACCCACACACACTTGTGCTTTATACAAGTAATTTCCATAAAAAAAAGCTGTGTGTGTATGATGGTGCATGCCTGTGTCTGTATGTCTATATATGTAGATAAGAATAAATCAATATGACATTGACACCTCTAGCTGGTGCCCAATCATTTACAGAAAAATGTCTTGGAAATGTTACCTAGAGAGTCTCATTTACAGCTTTTCTTCTTTCTCCTTTCCGTATACCACCTTCTTTTGGGACCCATCTGATTAGATTCCTCTGTCAAGGTCACCAATGCTTGCTTTATTTCCAATCCATCAGTCACAACGCTGCCTTCACTGTGTTCAGCTGTCTTACAAGACTGTAGAGCATGCTTTCACCCATTTGGTGAGTCTGTCCCTGAAACTCAATACCCCCAGCTGCTGTGAGGTTGTTCACACATGGGGCTGTTCTTCCTCAATCTTCCCTGCTGGTACCTTCATGCTCAAATCCCTTCACTTTGGAAATTCACGTGACTTAGTTCTTGGGTCTTGACTCTTCTGACTCTGTCATCTCTGCTTAAGTGATCTCATCCAGTCTCAAATGCCACCACTCTTAATATCATTTATATGACATTGACTCTTAAATTCATCCACCGAGTTCCAAATATACAGAGATACGAGTTGCATATTTGAGATCTCTGCTTGAATGCTTCTAGACATCTCAAACGTGACCTGCCTGAATCAGCACAGAGTCACCACCCCAGAAAAGCTGTTCTTCTGACTACAGTCTTCATGGAGTAAATGCACCCCCTACCCCCACAGACTCAGTTAAAGCTCACAGTCAACAACGCACATCTCAGTGTTTGTCCTCCCTCCCCGACATGTCCAAGCAATCAGCAAGGACTTCTGCTTTTGTTCCTAAAATATTTCCAATCCACCCTCTTCCTCTAGGATAACTTTTTTGCTCTGGCTCAAGGTCACTAGGAGTCAGACACGACTGAGCGACTTCACTTTCACTTTTCACTTTCATGCATTGGAGAGGGAAATGGCAACCCACTCTAGTGTTCTGTCCTGGAGAATCCCAGGGACAGGGGAGCCTGGTGGGCTGCCATCTCTGGGGTCGCACAGAGTTGGACACGACTGAAGTGACTTAGCAGCAGCAGCAGCAGCAGCAAGGTGCTGTAATTTCTTATCTATCCAAAGGCCATAGTCCACTCATTGATCTCAGGGTGACCGCTGTTCCCTGGGACTCCTCTGCACAGCAGCAGGAATGAATTTTGATGACATGAATCCTTCCATGTCACGCCTGTGTTCAGATACTCCTAGGGTTCCCAGTGCCCTGGGGACAACACCCAGCTTTGGCAGCCTGATGTGGCTCTCATCAACCACTCTCTTCTCCTGGTCACCTTCATCCCAAGTCCTCGTATTGACCAAGCTCAGTCCTGCCTGAAATACACCACCCAACCTAAACTACAACTCCCCCACCCACCCCCCCCACCCCCCGCCCCAGATCTTGACAAGTCTGGTTCCTTCTTTGCCATTAAGTCTCAGCTCAGAGGTCACATGATCAAAGAGGCCTCCATTGACCAGCCAATTCAAGTTATCCCCCTAGTCTCTTTGAACATCCATCAAGGTGTTTTAAGGTCTATAACAAGTATTTCTCTGGGAACATATTAGTGTTTTTTTTCCATATTGATTCTCCTTTCCTACTATAACCTGGACAGCAGGGAAGCAAAACCTTGGTGCCTTCTGAGTCCCCGTCCTGAAAAACAATGTCCAGCCCACAGTGGGTGTTCCGTAAACAGTTAGTAACTGATTAACAGTGGAAACTCTGTGATAATTGCTAAGAGTACAAAAGTAAACAAAATGATGTCTTTGTTCTTCAGAGCTGCAAAATATTTGTTATTTACAGGAATAAGAGCTTTAACACTGTGGTTACTTTTTTTATAACAATAGCTTTTTTTAAAAATATGCTCATTTATTTTTAAACTATCAAAGGTATATTTTCAAGGTTTAATAAGGATTTATTTTTAGAGAGATTTCACCTCCTATGCTTCCATAATTAAAATCTTCAGCTAATTAGCTAGATGGATATTCATGTTTAAATTACAAAAATTATTCATTGTCTGGAAAAAACAAAAGTAAGGACATAGGCAGAGATTTTATTTTCAACCTTCCCCTAATTCTCTTTGCTCTGCATTTGTTACGCTTTTGTTATTTTTTGCTTCTGTATAAAGAATAGTTATGTAACTATTTTTATTTATAAATGCATCTACTATTATAACAGCAAGTATAATGACTATGGAAAAACTAGGAAAGAATGAAGAAAACAGCCTGGCACATCCTTACCAATTATATCACAATTTTAATGTATTTTCTCCTAAACATGTTTCAATGTATCATCTCAACCCCTATTAAAGTATCACAGCTTACTTCCAATTGTTACTAATACTCAGTTAGTAAGATTTTAATATGTAATAAAATATGTAAGATTTTATTCTGTTGTTATAAGATCTTTGTCCTCACTTTTAAAGGCTACATATTATGTGGAAGTAACATAGTTGGTCATATCTTTATTTTAGGACATAGACTGCATTTTTATATTTTATATTATTTATATTGAGTTTCATGAATATACCTTCCCTATTATTTGCATGATTTTGTGGATGGGAGAGCCAAAGAAATATAAATACTGGTTTAGAGTAGTTGCTTGTTTTATGGTTCATAGTATATGTCGTGTATGTGTGTGTGTGTGTGTGTGTGTGAGAGAGAGAGAGAGAGAGAGAATGTAAGAGAGGAAGTTACCTGACTGCCCTGCCTCACTGGGGAGATCGCTGACCGTGAACCTCATGGACGTGATTTAATAAATGCTGCTTTGCCGTTTTTCTCTCCAGAACCCACTGTTTACAATGTGAGATGAAGCCTGATTTCAAGTCCTTGAGGCTCTCTCTGTGGGCTTATATTTGTTTGTTTGCTTTTTCCACATCTTAATATGTGTTGTCACATTACATACCTCTTGTAATATTAAATTTTCAACCATTCACGAAGATAACCATCTGTCTTGTCAAATATACTCCCAGTCCCCCAAAAGCAAGTTCTGTAAATGCTAGAACACACCAAAAAAAAAGTCAAATCACCCCCAAAATGCCACTTCAGTGAGGTGAAAGCACATTTCCAGCCACGCTTCTCTGGGTGATGAGCACGGAATGTCTTTGCAGTTCTCTCCCCACTTCCTCCACGGAAAGTTCACATCTATTTTAAGTAAGATCATTCCAAACATAAACTCACTCAGGTTTTCATAGCAGACAGTTTAAAAGAAAAGACAAGTAAACAAAAAGTCTATTTTTTTCTTTTCTAAAATACATATGTATTTTCTGTAATGATTGGAACCAAACACAATACCAAGGACAACATATAAAAATATAAATTTGTGATGGATTCCCATAACTATGGATTGTATATAACTATTGCTGTCTTTTCACACTGATTTGTTGCCCTGTCATAATCTCTTAAATAAAGAAACCAACGTCTGGCAGGTAGGCAAACTGAGTTGCCTGAGTTCTAATCTGTCTACCCAATAGACCACATGACAATCTTCAGTTCAGAAACACACGCATGTATAAAGCACATCCAGGCACCTTTACCTAGCAATTGGATTGATTGAACTCACAGATTTAATCAATAGCCTCTCTGTATCCATACTCTGTGGTTTCCATAAACAGTTGGGATCTGTTTATCCACCCCTTGAATCAGGGTCGTTTCAGGATTTGCTGTTATCAATAACTCCTGAAGTGATGGTGTGTTTCTGCCAGATCTGGGTATCCAGAGCCCTTGAACCCTTTGGTCTTCTTTTGAACTTTTTCCAACCAGGAAAACAAGGACAAGCTAGTTAGAGGGAAAGAAACGTTGTTTGGTAGACCTTGGTCCTCTCAGCTAACACTGACCCAGCCCGGCCATCCCCTAGCACTGCAGAACCTTATGAATAAAGGCCAAACGTGGTTATCATCTTGGAATAAAGTTTATTTTAGAGTGCGTGTGTGTAATTTAAATAGTATAGTTTCTCTATAAAAACTATACATATAAACATACAGTATATGAATACAGAGTCAGAGAAATATTTTCATGCCAAGCAAATGCATGTTCTATAAATTTTTATATCTCTATGTTTTTATTAACACTCTTAATTAGTTGAAATTTTTTTACTTCTCTTCCTCTGAGTACAGATTGTCATGTTCAAGAGGAGTCCTGATTTCTCAAAGTTGTACCAAGATTGCTGGCTGATGTTTATTTACCATCTGTAATATCCAGAAGTTTATATTTCAATCTTATTTTACTTTTGTCTTTCCTCCTTTACTTTTGCTCCCAGTGCCTTCTTCTCTTCTGCGTTTTCATAATTTTGTTGTGGCTTTTTCCTTCTTCCTCTCCTCATCCTTCTCTTCTCCCTCTTTTTAGTTTCTCTTCTATATTGAAAAATACAGAAAAAGGCAAGACAAAGATTCCACAGCCAGCAATGATGTCTGCGTACGAAGCAAAATTTGTCTGTGCCTTCTGATGTTTTCCCAAATTGTGCTAAGAGCACACTCTGCCATCTCAAGTTTCAAAGATGTTAATAATCAGGGTTTGTCTTTATAAGGAAAGTACATGTTCCTGTCAAGCTGAGTCCAGCTCTTGCAATTTAGGGGACTGTAGCCCTCAAGGCTCCTCTGTCCATAAGATTTTCCAGACAAGAATACTGAAGTGGGTTGCCATTTCCTTCTCCAAAAGATTTTCCTGACCCAGGGATCAAACCTGAGTGTGTCCTGCATTGGCAGGTGGATTCTTCACCACTGAGCCACCGGGGAAGACTCGTATAAGCAGCACCCCTATTATATTTAAACAGCCCCAGGTTCTCCTGAGATTCTAATAGTCTAGAACAGCTCCTTGTGATAGTCACTCATTGTGTCCCTTCATCTCTGTATTCAGCAGCCAGTTAGCAAATGATGCTGGGTGACTGCTCTCTGCACACCGCTTGCCAGCACTTTCCTCTTTCTAATTTTTATTGGAGATATTTGATTCACAATGTTGTTAGTTTCTGCTGTAGAGTAAAGTGAATCAGTTCAGTTCATTCACTCAGTCATGTCAAACTCTGCAACTGCATGGACTGTACCACCAAGCCTCCCTCCATCACCAACTCCCAGAGTTTACTCAAATTCATGTCCATTAAGTTGGTGATGCCATCCAACCATCTCATCCTCTGTTGTCCCCTTCTCCTCCTGCCCTCAATATTTCCCAGCATCAGGGTCTTTTCAAATGAGTCACTTCTTCACATCAGGTGGCCAAAATATTGGCGTTTCAGCTTCAGCATCAGTCCTTCCAATGAATATTCGGGACTGATTTCCTTTAGGATGGACTGGTTGGATCTCCTTGAAGTCCAAGGGACTCTCAAGAGTCTTCTCCAACACCACAGTTCAAAAGCACATCCATACATAACTACTGGGAAAACCATAGCTTTGACTAGATGGATCTTTGTTGGCAAAGTAATGTCTCTGCTTTTTAATATGCTGTCTAGGTTGGTCATAACTTTCCTTCCAAGAAGCAAGCGTCTTTTAATTTCAAGGCTGCAGTCAACAACTGCAGTGATTTTGGAGCCCCTCCAAAAAAATAAAGTCTATCACTGTTTCTACTGTTTCCCCATCAGTTTGCCATGAAGTGATGGGATCAGATGCCATGATCTCAGTATTCTGAATGTTGAGTTTTAAGCCAACTTTTTGACTCTCCTCTTTCACTTTCATCAAGAGGCTTTTTAGTTTCTCTTCACTTTCTACTCTAAGGGTGGTGTCATCTGCATATCTGAGGTTATTGATATTTCTTCCGGCAATCTTGATTCCAGCTTGTGCTTTATCCAGCCCGGCGTTTCTCATAATGTACTCTGCATATAAGTTAAATAAGCAGGGTGACAATATACAGTCTTGACATACTCCTTTTCCTATTTGGAACCAGTCTGTTGTTCATGTCCAGTTCTAACTGTTGCTTCCTGACCTGCATACAGATTTCTCAGGAGGCAGGTCAGGTGGTCTGGTATTCCCATCTCCTTAAAGATTTTCCACAGTTTGTTGTGATCCATACAGTCAAAGGCTTTGGCATAGTCAATAAAGCAGAAATAGATGTTTTTCTGGAACTCTCTTGATTTTTTAATGATCCAACGGATATTGACAATTTAATCTCTGGTTCCTCTGCTTTTTCTAAGTCCAGCTTGAACGTCTGCAAGTTCATGGCTGACATACTGTTGAAGCCTGGCTTGGAGAATTTTGAGTATTACTTTGCTAGCATGTGAGATGAGTACAATTGTGCAGTAGTTTGAGCATTCTTTGGCATTGCCTTTCTTTGGGGCTTCTCTTGCTGAGGCTTCTCTGAAAGTGAATCAGTTATGCATATACATACCCCTTTTATTTAGATTATTTTCCCATACAAGTCATTATAGAGTATTGAGTATTTCCTTATTCTATATAAAAATAGGTAACTAATAATGCTGGGCACTTCTCTGAGTGTAGAATCAGCAGCAGTGGAGGAGTGACCTGTCTGTAGTGACCACAGGGAGCGGGGCCAGCCCTGGGTTCCCAATGAAGGACAGTGCAGGCAAGACAGCATCACACTCCTTGATATATCCCCCACAATTTCCCATCCATCCACAAAACATAGCCAGGAGTGTGTGAATAGAAAGGAATTCAAGGAAAAATAAATGGATCAATGACAATTACTCCAGTTACAGAAAGAAATTAAGACTTTAGTAATGCTATATTTCATTGTTAGGAGGTTCCCTCACAAATCAAGGGTCCAATAAGTAAAATAATGTAGATAATCAAGTCCATGTTGCAAAGTGAGCCCCCTACCCCCATCTCCACTTTAGGACCCTTGGCCTCATGGGTAGAAATTTTGTATAGCGTCCTAAACATTTGCTATTTTGCCTCCATGCATTCTACCTAGAGAAAAGCAAATATTTTTCAAGAATTAGTAGAAAACCCTAGAATTCATGCACAGAGAAGAGAGACACTACGTCTCACAACAACAATTACAGTTACTTTCCATCTAAAGCCTAGTTAGTACTACTCCAGTTTTGGAGACAAATATATGCTTATACACATATTTTATTTCTGAATTTTTATGCAACAAATAAGTAATGGTTTGGAATAGAAAAAAAAATGGGCACGCGTGTCTGCTGTAGGCTGTCATGTTAAATTCAAAATCATTTAGAATAGAAGTCCCTTTGGATCAGAAGTGACATAGAAATATTCATGAGGACGAATTTGTGTGTTTAAAAATTATAACATAGTGACATAGTGATGGTAGAAAATGAACATTTTTATAAGAATTGTTGTGATTCTTTCTTCCCTACCCACACCCACCTTTGGTTTAAAAGGCAAGTGTCTTTCATCCCCACTCTGAGGAAGGGAAGTAGTTGTTGGGATGGGGCGTTTCTCTGTGGAGCTGCTATGTATCTGGTGACAGCTTCTGTCCTGCCTCAGTTTTTCAAGGATGTCTGCACTGCAAATGTCTGTGGAAAGCAGAGGGGCAGAGTGCCTTCTTCCAGGTGGAAGGAAGATATTTCCTGACCAGGATAATTAAGCCAGTGTCCCCCTGAGGAGGCAGAAGTTGAGCGGGTTTGCTTGCAGCTGCTTTATGAACTATGGATCACGTGAGTTCCTCCACTGTAACACAGACCTGCCCTGTGTAAAGAGTTTGCAGCAGCCCCACCACCTGCAGCAGCCCTGTGGGCAGAAGGACAAGAGAAAAGGATGTGAACCTAAAGCTCCTTCTGTTTGCTGTGTCCTGGGTAAAAGGCCCCTGGTTTCTGGCTCCAGTCTTGAATCTTTGGCCAGCATCCTTCAAGTGCACAGGCTCACTTAGCTTCAGGGAGGACAGACGCTCAGACCCTTCAAGTTCTTGACATGAGAGGACAGAGAAAAGGCCCGCAGAAGCCCACAGTGGTGCTGGCGAGAAATCATGGCGCTAAATCAGGCAAAACGATTCATCCAGATCCTTAGCTGTTAGTTTATTTGAACTCCAGGGAGGGGAGGAAACACAAACATCTAACATAACCCCTACTGGGAAAATAAATTTAAGATTTTAAACTTAATTTATGACTTTGCCCAAATTATTAATATAAATTCAGAGGCAAGTCAACTGGTGATACACTAATTTACAGAATTTTCAACCATCTGACCTTAGCCAGTATGATTTTATCTGCAAAACCATCAAAAGCTTGGCTGAATTAATCATTACTGAACATTTTTTAAATGAAGCAGGAACATTCAAACATGAAGAAACTAAGGACTAAAACACCCTGTCTTCTGTGAATGGACTCGAAAATGGATGTGGAGTTACAGTATTGGCCACAAGATAGATAGATAAAATCAATGCATTCTGTCTGTGCTAACTTTTAAAGGGGAGAAAGCACTAGGAAAGGGGGCAAGCTGGCAGAAGGGGGCGATGCAGTTTTGTTAATTGTCTCATATTTCTAGAAAAGGACTGTATCCAACTACTGTAGAGAAAGAAAAACAAGTCTCCTCAACTTCCTTAGGTTCAGTAACTGGGCCTGCTATTCAAACTGGCAAAAGACAGATTCACAGCAAAAAGGTTTATTCTACATGTGTGTGGGTGGCTCCACAGAACAGGAGTAGCCCCCCAAAGAAGCCCTTAGTTCTGGCAGCTGATACTCCCTCTTAACAAAGGGCAATACATCATGGAGACTGCCTGGAGGAGGAAGAGGGCTGTGGTGTGGAGGGATGGTGAATCGCAGGAGGAAATTCTTGAGGATAGCTAATAGAAGGTAAGAGTTATTTTGGGAGGTTTGCTTACAGACTCAAGTCAGCGAGGCGTCCAGAGACGAACAATGTCCTCGAATAGGAGTTATTCTGTTCTTCTGCTGTAGAGAAGGACCCCTTCACAAAGAGGAGTTTATGCCCTGCTTTTAGGGAGAAGAGATGTGAGTTTGATCTCTGGGTCAGGAAGATCCCATGGAAAAGAAAAAGGCAACCCACTCCAGTGTTCTTGCCTAGAAAATCCCATGGACACAGCTGAGCACAGGGGCGGGCAGGGTTCCTCCTCTGTGACAGTTGCTCACTTGCCCTCACCTCTCAGGAATTGCCGTGCCATCCTGGCATGATTTGGGCCAGCACAGTCTGGTCCCCTTTACTGCTAAGATGCAATGGGAAACTGTATCCTTTGTGAAGGCTCAGAATGTGCTTCTCAGGCTTACTCTGACAGTGATCGCCACAAAGTACCTGATTTCAGCATCAAGAGAACAGCTGGTCAAGTCTAATTATTTAGTTCCCTGAAGTTACACTTAACCTACCTTCCATTCTAATCAACATTTACCTTTAATATGCAGACTGTCACGCGAATGTCAGTATGACTTCTAATTTGGTTAGCTTTCGTTACGATGAACAAAGGCAGGTCTATATCGGAGGGGGTTACGCATATTACATGCTACAGACAGACATCAGGTGAGTCCTTGAAATGTTTGAACACAGGGGGTCCTATGAGCCGTATAAGTTGAATGGGAGTATATACATGCATTTTTCTGATAAAAGTGTTCACAGCTCTTATCAGAGTCTCTGGCCACTGTGCATGCGTAAGTGCTCAGTCATGTCCAACTCTCAGTGATCCCACTGACCGTAGCCCACCAGACTCCTCTGCCCATGGGATTCCCTAGGCAAGAATTCTGGAGTGGGTTGCCATTTCCTTCACCAGGGTATCTTCCCGACCCAGGAATCGAACTCACATCTCTTGCATCTCCTGCACTGGCACTGTGCCACCTAGGAAGCCCACTAAAGGTATTGATATCTGTAGTTCGGCTAAGGGGAAAAGGAAGCCTGTGTGCTAAAGACTGCCCATTGAACACCACCAGTTCCTTATTCAGAACACGTGGGTCAGGCAACTATCCTAAGTGTAAGCAGGTAGGAAAATCATGTACATGGTCATTTCTTCCTTTTCTTAGCCATTTTTAAGCCAATAGCTTCTAGAAAAAAACAAATTGAAAGAGTCACTGTGATCCCCCTGCACCAAGTCTTTGCTGAACAGCTTTCAGTAAATGGTAGGTTTTTGTCTTTCACGCTGTTTCCCTTGTCTATAGAAACACCTCCACTAAGAAGGGCATTTCCCAGTGGTCTCCAGGGGCACTTACAAGGCGAACAGTCCCAACCTGTTCTTTAGAAGTGCCTCCCATAGCTCAGGTCACAGCTTATCGCAGAAGCACCTAGCGACGCCAGCTGCATAGGCCGCTCCCATCACGGGGATTCCGTGTGGCCTTGATGTGATAACACACATGCCATATGCTCACCTGAGCACGGTGCCTGCTAGAGAACAGAGTGCCACCCTGAAGGAGACACACACACACACACACACACACCAGAAACAAGCCACCGCAGGCTCGCAGGCTTCCAAGAGCATAAGAGCGCGCCGGCTTTGTCTCTGTGCTTCCTGCTGAGATCCAAGTTAATACAGTTTAAATTACTTAAAGAAGGAGATGCGGCTTCATCCACATTACAGACTTTTAATTATCTTTTAAGCAGCACGTCTTTTGGTACAAGGTACACCGTGAAGTAATTTAGCTGACATTTAAATTCAATGACTTGTGAAAGTTTATTGCTTTTCAGATGTGTGTTTATTCTCTTTAGCATTGCACTCAGTGCCTGTGTTGGACCAACACACCGGAATTTATTCACCTTCGGAAGAAGCAGTCTTACTTTCTGATGTACAAGCATCATTTGTCAAGGCGTAGGTTACCAGGAAGTGGCCACGTTCTTAAGAAGTTCCTTAACATGAGGCATTTTCACATCACAGCTGCCTGGACACGGAAAGGCAACCATCATGATGTTGATGAATGGCTATTGTTATCATTCTAATAGCAATAATAGCTATGTCTGCTGCTGTTTCTAAACGCCAGGCACTCCTCTGAGGTCTATCATCCTCTCTTTACTCTGACGCTAAAGCTGAGATTTAGCTATTTGCCCAAGCCTCTGTGACTAGCAAATGAAGAGCTATTCTCAAAGTTGAGCAACTGAAGTTCCAAGCTCAGGCTTATAGCAGAGCTAAGAGGTAAATGTGATGACAGCTCCCTTCTTATAATCCCCCTCCTATTCAGCCCTCCATAGAATAACTTTTTCCCATGGATTTATACTGTATTTATGGCAATATAGAACTATAAATTTTGACTTGCTCTACTTTTATTCTGAAGCTGGCTAGTTTATTTGACAAATATCTGAAATGCCACCTGTTGGATTGGAATTCTATAGTGTAATAAATTTATGTCAAATACATGTACACAAGGCGTTCCTTGTGGCTCAGCTGGTAAAGAATCTACCTGCAGTGTGGGAGACCTGGATTCGATCCCTAGGTTGGGAAGAAACCCTGGAGAAGGGAAAGGCTACCCACTCCAGTATTCTGGCCTAGAGAATTCCATGGACTATATAGTCCATGGGATTGCAAAGAGTCGGACACAACTCAGCAACTTTCACTCACACGTACACAAGGCAGTTGAAAAACACTAATTTTTTTGGTAAGATTGTAAGTCTGAAATTGCTAAAATCATGTACAATCTGCATGTAAACCATTTTCTTTCTGTATCTACATATCTGCAGATAACTGAATGAGATGATTTGAGCACATATTAGATATGAAAGTGTTAATCACTCAGTAGTGTCCAACTTTTGCAACCCCGCGGACTGTGTAACTCACCAGACTCCTCTGTCCATGGGATTGTCCAGGCAAGAATACTGCAGTGGGTCACCATTCCCTTCTCCAAGGGATATTCCCGACCCAGGGATGGAACCCAGGTCTCCTGAACTGCAGGCAGACTCTTTACTGTCTGAATCAAGTGCTAAATTTAATTTAAAAGTACATATTTAAATGGCCCTACCTCTGTCAAAGTGCCCTCTTGATTTAAGGAACCCCTGCCTCTCCCCAGGAGTGGCAGCTCCCAGGAGCTGGAAGCTGACAGTGGTTCACAGAGTAGCAAAGCTCCATATTCAAGGACAGAAAGCACTCACATCCTGGAGACGGCAGCACGGTGTCTGTGCTGCCCCTGTTGATGTGGCTGCAGGGCCCAGGGAGCCGGCGGCTCTGGTTTATTCTCCTTTACAATGTCTACATCTAAATGTGGCTCCTTGCACCCTGACAAGTCAGATGCCCAGAACCTCAGCCTTTCCCTTGAGAACTGTGAGCCAACCAAGCCCAGAGTGGCTTCTAGCACCAAGGTTGTCCGGCAGGGGGGACCCTGCCCTCCACATTGTGTGGTCTGCCTGAGCCCTCTGCTGTGAGATGCGGCCCCAGTCACACCCTCCCTCCCCAGGAAGCTATCTATGATGTCCTGTGACACCAGACATGGTCATTAGAGCCACATGTGGCTTTGTTCTGATACTGGGAAGTGGCAACAGCTTCAGGTTTGTCATCTAAGGTGTGTGCTGGCATCTGTTCCCTCCAGCTTAGCCGTCTCAATTTATTTTCTCTTTTTTCCAGTGTTCATGTACATTTAGACCCTACTTTCAGACCCAGGTTTAACCTTTGACCCTCTCAGAAAGCTTAGCAAAGCAAGGATGAGGACACTCAGCATCTTGCTCTTCCCTGGAGGATAAACTTGCCAATGGGATGCAATCTGAACCTCTGTAGACTAAAAATTAGTCACAACCTAAAAATAGAGAATTATTTTATTTGGTGGGAGGGTTTATTTGGTGGGACTCCAAGCCCAGGAGACAGCATCTCAGTAGCCCTGAGAAAACTGCTCCAAGGAGGCAGGAGGTAGAGTCAGACTATATACAAGTTTGCAACAAAGGTAGCAGGCAGTCTGAACATCAAAGATCAGATATCAAGTTAAGGAATTTCACGTTCTGTGTATTGAATATGCAAGCTCACTGAATTCGTGTCGTGTGCACCTCAGCTATCTGGGGCCAATCCTGTTTCCTTGTTTGCCTTGAGGAGTCACAGATGGCTGCCTCTTGCATCCCCCAGCTCCTTAGCAGTCACCATGGAGAGGGTGGCAGAATTCTCTGGGTCACAGTTTGGGGAGCGCTCATTCACATTTGAAGGCCAGGAATGGCTGATGGCTGTGATATATTTCTTGTTTATCACTATGGCAGGAGGTATTTGCATTTCACACCTCCAATCATCTTTCAGGACTTCACAAGTTCATTCTGGATCTAATTTCAATTTCCACAATGTATCAGAATTGACTGTGACTTTGACAGAAACAGCACAATCATTATGTGAAGGGTCCCTCTAGGTCATAATTTGCAGAAAAGTTAAAGGTGATTTTTCACTATATTAAAATCTGATGTGTTGAATGATAACAATGTTCTACCTGCATTTTAATGATTGTATCATTTTCATATAAATAAAGATTTTCATAGGCAACACATCCTTTGCTGTGGTCACCTGCTGTGAGGCCCGTAATAAAAAGTGAAGTCTCAATTATGCTGCAAGCGTTATTCTTATAATGCTCTAAAGTGGAAAATTCACACCCTGAAAAAGAATATTTTGTCAATATTTTTCTACTGTGCCTGTCAACATGAGGCTGGATGACAGCCACTGCCCTGCCTGCCTGATTTTACTTTTAATCAGGAGGTAGAAATTACAAGTAAAAGCCGCACAAAGTGGGGAAATTAATGATGATATAAAAATTTGTTTCAAAAAAGATGGATATGCATTTCTAACTCATCAAGTCAGGGAAGACTTTGGGGTTTTGGAGCAGCTCCTTAGAAAGCGGATTGCATGCTCAGGGCAATTGAAAGCTAGGGGCAAAGAGAGAGTAAATGAAGTATATGTTGATATTTTTCAGAAAACTGGAAATTTACACCAGGGCGGTATAAACAGCAGTGTTTTGTTTTGTTTTGTTTTCCTTTTATACTAGACATACTTAAAAAGATAAAATGAATGCAAAAACTAATTTCAAATGCCATAAAAAGTAGATGTGCCAGCATGTAAACTGCCAAAAACAGAGCAAGCTTTGGTGTTCTAGAATATCATTTCCCTTCAAAAAAATCTCAGTGGCAAAACAGATCAGCAGAACATATAGAGGGCCAATGAAAGTGCCTTATTAGGTTTTAGCCATCTCATTCTTGGGGTTATTACTTAAGTTTTACATCCAATATATACGATAATATACATTTCTCTTAAAACAGTGTTTGTATGAATTGCATTTCATGCTATTAGTTGGCTGTATTTAAATTACTATCATATTTCTGCATACATACTCCCAGAGGAAAAAGCCTGCCAATAAATCTGATCCTTATGGAAACAATGTGGAAGGGGAGTGGGTAAAACCATGTGTCCGGTGATGAAGAGCCCATGTCTCTTACATCTCCTGCCTTGGCAGGTGCATTCTTTACCACTAGTGCCACCTGGGAAGCCTTTGAAAAAGCCTGGGGTGGCAGTAAGACATGCTACTCAGATTGTTTTGGGTCATAACTTTCAAAATCATAACTACCAGGTGTTTATTTTAGATATGGATACATACAGCTGTTTCAATTAATTTAATTTCATTCCACCTGTTGAAATGACTCAAAAGAGGACCTTTCCAAGGTTTAGCCTCTTTCCAGGAAGCCGAGTGGAACAGTTGGTCCTGATCACACCCAGGTTTGGAATCTGCACAGTGACCATCAGAGTCCAGAGTCCTCTCAGGACAGCAGCATGCAAGGAGAGTGCTGGAATTGTCCCCATCTCCTGCTGGGTCTGGGGAAATACATGGGTCACCTTTGAACTCAGAGTGTTGGTTGGGGCTCTGTTGATTTCTGTTCTTTGAGATGTGCTTGCAGGAACATTTCAGGACTAGACAATGCCGGGCTGAGCAACATACTGGAAATATTGAAATGTGTAAATGATAACCTTAGAGATTTCTTTGGAAATTATTACAGAAGTGTTTTTAAATGATTTGGAATATATTTAATTAAATGCATTACAAACATATTAGATCATAAGAGTAACTAATGTTTGGATAGAATTTACAATTTTGTATGGTCAAGCTCCTTAACTTTAAACAAACTCGTGACCCTGGGATGGTGTCTCAATGTGGATTCAAGGCACATCTCCAGGTTCTGATGAGATGGGGCACATTTTTATATCTTTATTTACCATCCAATTTCCCTCTATTTAAGTAATTGTTCAAGCCCCTTGATTATCTGTGTCATAAAGATATGCTCCAATATAAATTTCAGGTTTTTGATGGATCCATTTGGTCTTTGATGTGCATGAAGTGATTTTATGCATGTGGTGTGGGGTATGGGTTTTCTTTCAACCATATGGATGCCCGTTTAAAGTTCCAGACTTTCTGTGGGATTAATATTAATAAATTCTGTCTAGGCAAAAGCAGTTTTGAATGTTGATCTTAAAGATCAGAGATCTTTCCCTTAGATTTTGGTTTTATAATTTCTTACTAACTTGTTAGTTTTTGAGAAGCTTTATGAAGTATTTCAAGCTTCCTAGGTGGCTCTAGTGGTAAAGAACCCAGCTGCCAAGGCAGGGGATGTGATCGATGCAGGTTCGATCCTTGGGTCAGGAAGATCCCCTGGAGGAGGGCATGGCAGCCCACTCCGGTATTCTTGCCTGGGAAGTCCCATGGACAGAGGAGCCTGGTGGGCTACAGTCCATGGGGTGGCAAAGAGTTGGACACGACTTAGTGACTAAACAACAACATAACGCTGAAACTTAAAAACCTAATGTTTGTTGACACAGGTAATCAAGGGGCTTGAACAGTTACTTAAATAGAGGGAAATCAAATGTCCTATAATAATTGAAAAATGAAAAGATATCTAAAAATCAACTTCTTAAAAATCAGTACAAAACATGCTATGCCTTAAATTCAATAGACTATCAAAATCAAAATTATTAGGCATATCTTTAAAACATTTTATTAGAATATAATTGATTTACAATGCTGTGTTAGTTTCTGCTGTACAGTAAAGTAAAAGTGAATCAGTTATATATATATACATATATAAATATGTCCACTCTTTTTTTAGATTCTTTTCCCATATAGGTCATTACAGAGCTCTGAGCAGAGTTCCCTGTGCTCTACAGTAGATCCTTTTAGTCATCTATTTTATATATAGTATAGTAGCATGTACATGCGGAGAAGGCACTGGCGACCCACTCCAGTACTCTTGCCTGGAGAATCCCATGGACGGAGGGGCTTGGTAGGCTGCAGTCCATGGGGTTGCTAAGAGTCGGACACGACTGAGCGACTTCCCTTTCACTTTTCACTTTCATGCATTGGAGAAGGAAATGGCAACCCACTCCAGTGTTCTTGCCTGGAGAATCCCAGGGACGGGGGAGCCTGGTGGGCTGCTGTCTATGGGGTCACACAGAGTCGGACACGACTGACATGACTTAGCAGCAGCAGCGGCAGCGTGTACATGTCAATGCCAATCCATGTACTAATTCCTCCCCCCACTCCCGGCCTTACCTTTTTGTAACAAGTTTGTTTTCTACATCTGTGACTGTTTTGTAATTAATAATTTCTTATCCAGTTTTAGTATTGACCCAATATTACTGACAGTAAACAAGCTCCTAATCCTATGGCTTAAAAATGATAAGTATTTATTGTGTCCGTGTGGCTGGGGATGAGCCGTCAGGGCCTGGCTCTGAGCTGCAGGCTTGGTCAAGAGGCTTCTGTGTCTCCGCCTCCAGGGACCTACGGGACCAGGGACCAGAGAGTGTGCCATTGTCATGGCAATGGCAGCACATTCAAGCTTCTACTTGTGTCACTTCTGCCAACATCTGTTTGGCCAAAGCCAGTCTGTGGAGTAAGGAGACCACCTCCCCACACCCCAACCCAAGGTAAAAGCTGCACAGGATCCAAGCTTAGGTCTAGAGAACCAGGGCAATAACCCCACCCTCCACCTGCTCTCCATCAGCATGTGAAGACTCACTGGAAGAAACATGTCGTCCCCAGAGGGCAGATATGGTTTAAGCCCCACATGATCAGTTATCGCAGGTTGTTAAACTAGGGTAAGTCTTTCAGTTGCATCTGTAACATTTGTGGATTTTTTTGTGTGGAGAATATTGGAAGCTAGATGAGCCTGATTGCTAAATCTCTCCATGCATGATACTCTGAAAATGTAATATAAACCTCATATATCAAATGTCATGAAAATCACACAACTACAAAGTTATTAGCCACACTGAAACCACGTCACTGGCATGGCAAGAGGTGTGTGTACATTACAGCTGTAGAAAACACACGTGTGCAAGTTTTCATGTATAATATATAGAGACATTAACCATATATTTTGATGTATATTGGCTTTCCAGATGGCTCAGTGGTAAAGAACCCACCTGTCAATACAAGAGATGCCAGAGATTCAGTTTTAATCCCTGGGCCCAGAAGATCCCCTGGAGAAAGGAATGGCAACCCACTCACGTATCCTTGATCTGAGTTACTCTTTGGAGGGTTGAATGCATTTTAGAAACCAAACACATCCCCATGAATAATGTTATATTGATATCTTTCTTACCTCTTCCCTTTTCTCTTTTCCCATCTTCCACTTGTAGGAAGGGTTGTTGGGTTGTAGGGCTGTTTCTGAATTAGAACACAGGTGCACGGAATCAAAACTTTGATTGTCAAAATCTTTGATGTTTTAACTGTTAGAACTACACATCCCAAAGCCAATGCTATTTACCAAAAAACACATCATGTTTGTTTTGCTTTTGAAGGCATTTTAAAAGCTCAGACCAAATCAGTGACAGTGGAAGTTTTCCTGACGGAATTTCGGTCAGCAAGAAGCCCCTGTGAGATGCGGCTACTTACATTATATTAAGGGCTGTGAGCGGAAAATGCATGAGATGACAGCATTAACGCTCTCACACAGAAACGAAACAGAAATTACATTAAAGTTAATGTATTGACAACACTTTCTCAATTAATTAAAGTTAAACGGTAGCTTTACGATTCTAGTAACTAGCTGCAAATCTTGTCTTACAAACACAAATTCTGGAAAAGATATGTGCCATGCAGCCCATGAGGGAGAGGGGTGACCCCCAAAGGCAGACCAGAGAAGTAGCTGAGGGCTGGGGCATCGTGTGACAGCCGGCCTGGGCAGTGGGCAGTGCTACTGACCTGCACTCACGAGGAACTGGGTTTTTGAGCCAGGACAGGGTGATTTGGACAGGAGATGAGGCCTGTGACTTTGGAAAGGTAGAGAACTGTTATTAAATTCTTGCAGTAGGCTGCCAAAAATCACTCTGGAGGGAGGAATACCAACCCCCACACCCATACTCTTACGACAAATTTTAGCTGACTTTAGGTGGCCCTCGTGGTAAAGAATCCACATGCTAATGCAGGAGACCTGGGTTCGATTCCAGGCTTGGAAGAGCCCCTTGGAGGAGGAAATGGCAACACACTCAAGTATTCTTGCCTGGAAAATCCCACGAACAGAAGAATCTGGCAGGCCCCAGTTCATGGGGTCACAGTGGGGCACGACTGAAGTGACTTAGCACGCACATCGCATTGAAACATGACAAGTGTCCTGGGCAAACAATCCCCTCGATACAGAGCCAGAGCAGAGGAAGGTTTAGCATCGCGTGGGATGTGGTCCTTGCTGCCCCCGCTCCCCGCTCTCTTCCACAGTATCTGCCTAATCATTGTCCAAATTTTTATTAAATACAGTTGATTTGTAAAGTTGTGCCAGTTTCACGTGCACAGTATATTATACACGTGTGTGCTAAATTGCTTCAATAGTGTCCGACTCTTTGGGACCCCATAGGCTGTAGACCAACAGACTCCTCTGTCTGTGGGATTCTCCAGGAGAGAAACTGAAGTGGGTTGCCATGCCCTCCTCCAGGGGATCTTCCCCACCCAGAGACTGAACCCATATCTCTTAATTCTCCTGCATTGACAGGTGGGTTCCTTGCCACTAGTGCCACCTGGGAAGCCCTCAGTTATGTATAAATATACACACACACACACACGGGCTTCCCTGGTGGCTCAGCTGGTGAAGAATCCACCTGCAATGCAGGATATTGCTTGCACTGCAGGAGACAAGGGTTCCCTGAGTTAGGAAGATCCCCTGGAGGACAGCATGACAACCCACTCCAGTATTCTTGCCTGGAGAATCCCATGGACAGAGGAGCTTGGTGGGCTACAGTTCGTGGAGTCAGAAGAGTTGGACACAACTTAGCGACTAAACAACCACCATGAAAGTGAAAGTCACTCAATCATGCCCAACTCCTTGTGACCCTGTGGACTATCCAGTCCGTGGAATTCTCCAGGCCAGAATACTGGAGTGGGTAACCTATCCCTTCTCCAGCGGGTCTTCCTGACCCAAAAAATCGAACCAGAGTCTCCTGCATTGAAGTGGATTTTTTACCAACTGAGCTATCAGGGAAGCCCAGAGAAAACCACCACCATAAATATACATATTCTTTTCTTTTCTTTTTTTTTACATTGTCTTCCATTATAGGTTATTGCAAAATATTGACTACAGTTCCCTATGCAATACAGTAGGTCCTTGTTGGTTTTTAAATTCAGTTAATTGGAAAAGGTCCTTCTAGTCAAGGCTATGGTTTTTCCAGTGGTCATGTATGAATGTGAGAGTTGGACTGTGAAGAAAGCTGAGCACTGAAGAATTGATGCTTTTGAACTGTGGTGTTGGAGAAGACTCTTGAGAGTCCCTTGGACTGCAAGGAGATCCAACCAGTCCATCCTAAAGGAGATCAGCCGTGGGTGTTCTTTGTAAGGAATGATGCTAAAGCTGAAACTCCAGTACTTTGGCCACTTCATGCAAAGAGTTGACTCACTGGAAAAGACTCTGATGCTGGGAGGGATTGGGGGCAGGAGGAGAAGGGGACGCCAGAGGATGAGATGGCTGGATGGCATCACTGACTCAGTGGACATGAGTCTGAGTGAACTCTGGAAGTTGGTGATGGACAGGGAGGCCTGGCATGCTGCAATTCATGGGGTCGCAAAGAGTCGGACATGACTGAGTGACTGAACTGACTGAACTGAACTGAATTGGAAAAGTCTCATATATGCTCACTCCTTTAGAGGACAAGTGGCAGTTGATGCCATCTATTGGCTGGAACATCTTCCTCTGTGAGTCACCTTGAACTGCTCTCCATCACCTGGTAACTTCTCCCACCCTCTTACTGTATGGTGAAAGTCTTAGGCTGACAGGACAGAAAGCCTTAGGTTGAGAAAGCAGATTGTCCCCTGAATTCTATAATTCTGGCTTTGTTGAAGTGAACTTTTTGATTTTAGCTGCCAAGGGCTGTACTTCACAAGAAACGATCTTCAAACAGCCCTTTAGACCCTTCCATTGGCCTTCACATCCTGCCTTTGTGCCAAGCCATCTGTTCAGCGCCCTTCTATCATGTCATGTTCACGTGACATAATCTCTGCTGCAAATACTGCCCCATCCTGTGGGCAATTCTGTCTCCACTCAGGAGGCATTATTCCAGAATATTCCTTGGGGATCAGATAGCATTGACTTCCAGCAACACATCCAACCCCCAGCTTAAGTTAAGTTCAGTTAAAACAGCCCTGAATGGACATCATATTTTGGGGTGTCCACCACGGTCACCGCAGCCTCCAGATCACCTTACATCACCCTTCGGGCTGTCCTCAGAGACTGCGAGCTTCAGCTCTACCAACAGCAGGTGTTTTCCAGATTCTGTGTGTCCCCAAGATTTCCCTTGATACCCTGGAGATAGCTCTTATTTGGTTTGGGCTAAGAAGTGCTTATTGGCCTTTGAAATTCAAACACAGGAACGTGGAAGTCTTGTAGTTCTGGGGAAAAAACTGATGTTCTCTGTATTCCTACACTTCAGGGCCTTCCCTAGCAGTGCCCAGACCTGTAAGGTGTCCAATCTCCTGTGCAGAAAGCTCACACAGACCTCGCCTGGATTAGCCTCCTGACCCAGTCCTGTCGATTCTTCTGGCCAGGGAGATCCCACGAGAGTCTGGCCTGGATGGCAGAGAGTTTTTACAGAAAATTGTATTTTCATGCTTCCTGTTCCTCATATCACACTACCTCTCAAATCTCACCACTTACAGCTTCCACCAAACACAGGAGCCCCAGGCATCAGGTTTAAAAGTAAGCTATGGACTTCCCTGGTGGTCCAGTGCTTAAAACTTTGGGCTCCCAAAGCAAGGACTCGGGTTTGATCCATGATTAGGGAACTAGGATCCTGCATGCCACATAGTGCAGCCAAAATCTTTTTTAAAAAAAGGAAAAGAAGAAAAAGTTAGAGTCACAACCCTCAATTCCATCTGTCTAATACCCAAAAGAGCTTCCTAGACTGCAAGGAGATCCAACCAGTCCATCCTAAAGGAAATCAGTCCTGAATTTTCATTGGAAGGACTGATGCTAAAGCTGAAACTCCAATACTTTGGCCACCTGATGCTGACTCATTTGAAAAGACCCTGATGCTGGGAAAGATTGAGGGCAGGAGGAGAAAGGGATGACAGAGGATGAGATGGTTGGATGGCATAACCAACTCAATGGACATGGGTTTGGGTGAACTCCAGGAGTTGGTGATGGATGGGGAGGCCTGGCGTGCTGCTGTTCATGGGGTCGCAAAGAGTCAGACACGACTGAGCAACTGAACTGAACTAAACTGAACTGAGGTGGCTCAGTGGTAAAGAATCCGCCTGCCAATAGGAGACACAGGTTTGATCCCTGGGTCTGGAAGACCCTCTGGAGGAGGAAATGGCAACCCACTCCAGTATTCTTGCCTAGAGAATCCCATGGGCAGAGGAGTCTGGCGGGCTACAGTCCATGGGGTTACAAAGAGTTAGACATGAATGAGAGACAGCACGAACACAACCCCTAAATGCACTTGGAAATGTTCCCCACTTCCTCAGCTTCTTATCTTAAGAAATAACTCCTCCATTTATGGAACAAGGATTTTCCACTGACACACCTCTTTCAGGTTATACAGGTTTCAGTATAAGAGACTTGTCAGTAGTAGCTTCAAAATACAAAACACTCACTCATGTAAAGAGTAATCCAGATCATACTCCTGCTGGAAGAAAAGTCCCTGTATGTTGATAACAATGTCATCAAAGTGGGTTTGCTATTATTCAACAAAACAGACTATAAATAAATCTAAAAGTTGCTGATACTAATTGTATCACTTTTTAAAATTGATTTAATGATCTAGCAAAACTGAACTAGGAAAGATTTGAATAACTACACATTTATTTTAAAAATGGGACATTTACTATGATATGTAGAGATGTACCCAGAGGAACACCTGCCTTTCTGAAAAGGAATACCAGCCCTACAAAGAAAAGTCTCTGTGTGAAGCACCTCCTCTAGTTATCCCACCTCCTGCTGTGTGTCTGGAACTCTGCGATTCTCACCATGTGACCACTGAAGTGATGCAGTAAAGGCAATCGGAGTGTTTTGGACCCCCTGCAATGAACCTGTAAAAACTGCTCTAAGAGCCAAAAGACCAAGGAATTGGACTGTGAAGGAGCCATGCCACCCACCTATAGAGCAGCTAAGCTGAGAACCACGTGAGGTTTTCCCTGGATGCCTCCAAAAATGAAGACGCCTCAGTAAGCCAGCATGGGGCTACACAGAACTGAGACTTGCAACTCGCGTCACAGAGCTCAGTCTCAGCTGCTTTCCGGATCCCAGAGATCAGCAAGGCTTTGAAGTGTTTTGAAAAAGCAGTTGGCAGACCACAATAGTTCAGAAGCACAGAGAGAAAATACTTTGATATGAAATATATTTATTTAACTTCTAAACTAACTTTTTTTTTATTCTTGTTTTCACTTACCTCTGACACATTTCCTCTCATTTATTCCAAAAATATTTGGATTTAAAATCCAGGAGAAGGGGCCGGCAGAGGAAGAGCTGGTTAGATAGCAACACCAGCCAAATGGACGTGAGTTTGAGCAAACTTCAGGAGATGGTGACGGACAGGGAAGCCTGAAATGCTCCAGTCCATGGGGTTGCAAAAAGTCAGACACAACTTAGCAACTGAACAACAACAAATGATACACCAAAATTAAAAAAGGGTTTAAGAGATGATCTTAAAGGGAAAATAAAGGAGAAAACTTTAAGAAGAAGGGATCAAAATAATTTCGAAAATTGGTCATGTGCCACATTTCTGAAAATACTGCAGTTGAGCAATATTTTGGCGTCGAACCTGTAGCTGTCAGTGCGAGAGAGGGAAAATGAACGGCAATGTGGTTTGCAGCTACCGTGAGGGAAAAAGAAGCTAACTGCTGAGAATATTGAGACTGACACGGGAGCACTCGTCCTCCTGCGAGTGAAGTTCCCTGGATAGGATGTCATCATTGTTTTTCAGTCGCCCAGGGGGCTAAGCGGTAAGGAACCCACCTGCCAATGCAGGAGACGCAAGAGACCCAGGTTCAATCTGTGGGTCAGGAAGATCTCCTGGAGAAGGAAATGGCAACATACTCCACTCTTCTTGCCTGGAGAATTCCATGGACAGAGGAGCCTAGGAGGCTGCAGTCCAAGGGGCTGCAAAGAGTTGGACCAACTTAAGAGACTAAATGACGACATAACGCTGAAACTTAAAAAGCCTAATGATTGTTGAGATTTCCTGAAACCTAGGCCCTAAGCAATCCTTTCTACATTCACATATTCTTGAAAGAGTGAAGTCTGTCAACATCATTATCAAATTGCAAATCAACTCATAGGAAGTGTTCGTTCCACTCCATGTACCTGAATCCAACTGACTCAAGGTTTAAGGATCACCATGTTAAGGGAGTAATATACATGCATTTATTTTGTTCTGGTATTACCTGATTTATCACTCAGAATCTTGATGATGAAGTAAATATGAATGAATATTATGGTTGTATTTTAAAATGGAAAAGTTAATGACATCATACATAATCAAATCCACTTACTTTGCATACACAGCTTCTCTTTGGGGCTTCTCAGGTGATGCTAGTGGTAAAGAACCCTCCTGCCAGTGCAGGAGATGTAAGAGATGTGGGTTTGATCCCTGGGTCAGGAAGATCCCATGGAGGAGGGCACAGCAAAACCTCTCCAGTATTCCTGCCTTGAGAATCCCATGGACAGAGGAGCCTGGCAGGCTACAGTCCATAGGGCCGCAAAGAGTCGGACATGACTGAAGCGACTTAGCACAAATGCTAATTAGGAAGAAGTCACATTTTAGGGGTAAGATTGGTGCCATTGGGAGGGAGGGTTAGGTCGCTGGTTATCTCTAGACTTTGCTTTCTCCCGTACACGACATTTCTGTTGCGAGATTAATTGTTCCTACAACTTACCTGTGATTCTTCCTCCTGCTTCCAGGATAGGATGCTGTGTTTACAAATAGACAGGTCCTCCCTGCTCCTGTTCTCTGGCTGCAGCCTGAAGTCCCAGGGGAACCTCTACAGACCCCAGCCCCTTTTCTGTTGAGGTGTAAGGGCCAAGGTCACACTAATCCCATGTGGGTACATCCTCTTGCAAAGCCCCGTATGGTATTGGTGCCACAGACCCCAAACCTCAGGAAACTAACCTGCTTCCTGTGCTGCATGGCCTCGCTCTCTTGTGAAGTTTGACAGGTATCTGAGGTGAGGTCACCTAACCCAGGGGTCTGGCCTGATGCTCACGGGCTGAAAGCTGAGTATAAGGTGCTGCAGTGACAGGGGTGGGGGTTTCAGTCCTTGTTTGGAAATGTATGAAAAGTAGGTACTTGTGCTCAGTCATGTCCAACTCTTTGGTACTTATGCTTAGTCGTGTCCAACTCTTTGCAATCCTTTGGACTGTAGCCTGCCAGACTCCTCTGTCCATGGAATTCTCAAGGCACGGATACTGGAGTGAGTAGCCATTTTCATCCGTGTATGAAAAATATCTGCTTAATTCTGCCCCTGCTGGCTCACTTCAGTTCCAATACTTCTCTTTCATGACCACAATTTTAAAAAATCCTGTGGTCAGAAAAACTCTGCAAATATCAAGGGTTTCCACTCATGATCCTTGTCTTGATTAAGTAGCTGCTGCAGTTCCAAACCCATGCCACCCTGTACTGAGGGGACTATCAGGCTCGGCCGTGTGTCTGCATAGGAGTGCTGACCTGCCACCCCCAGCGATGGGAATGGCCCTGCCCGGTGCCTGGCCCCCCTCCCCTCAAGTGCACGCAGCTGCCAGGGGTCTCCATCTGTCTCTTTCCACCCCTGGACCAGCCTCAGGATAGTATGGTGAGCAGCACAGACTGACCTCCACAAATGGCCTCCAACTCCTTCTCATATTTGATGTCTTCAAGTTTTAAGCGAGTTGCAGTTATGGAGGCAGAACTATTTTCTCCACCATCACCATCTTTCTATTTAGAAATCAAGTGTCCTGAAAATTCAGCATGGTCCAGGAGTGTTTTTAACCTCGGCTCTTCAGCTGGTTAGCCCTTGAAAACCCCTTGGATTTCCGAGAGGCCCATCTTCATGCGTGTGTTCTCTGAGCTCCACAGCACTTCCAGTGTCCACTCTCCAGACACTGATTCCATCACCTCCCAGCCGTGGGCCTCAGTGTCTCCTCCATCAGATGGAGGCACATGTCACACTTGCACTACAGATTGATATGGCAATGAAATGACTTCTGGTATGTTGGGAACCTAAAACTGTGCTCAGCACAGAGTCAGCTTCAAACACATTTGTTTTCTATCATTACTCTTATCATTATTGTCATTATCTTTTCTGCCCCCTGAGACGCAGTGAGCCCTGACGTGACCCTGATCCAGTCTCTCAAGTTGCAGAGAGAAACTGTGCATTTCCCATCAATTTCTCAGCCGCAAGCACTGGAAGCTCTTCTCTATTTAAACCTATCCCTGAAATCAAATCCAGGGCACCTTGAATTTGGATCATAATGAAATGCAACCATTAACCTCATTGTTCCCTGTTTCGAAATCAACACAGATCCTAACTTCCAAACATAAACTGCATTATCAGGACACCTCAGGATTCTGATTCAGGCTGTAGAGTCAATAAGGAACACCCTTGATTTCAGGAGAATAATCCCCCTGAAGTCTCCCCACCAAGGTGGACAAGAGGTTGTTAGGTGTCGACCCCTCTTGATGTAACAGCAACTCTCCAGTCTTGGAGGGAGAACATTCCCACCACACCTGTTCTTCCCAGAACACGCCCACCACACCTGTACTTCCTGTTCTAATTCCCTTTCTCTCCCTGTGCACCAGGGAACAGCTGAGCTCTGAACTCTCTGCTGGAACCTCGCTTCTCCCCTCAGGTTGTCTAGTCCGCTGCAGACACTGGCAGTGACGCTGGCTGGGGTACAAGGACCTTCTCGCCTAACTGGTGCCATCTGACCACAGCACCCAGCATGGAGACGTTTCTCCAGCTGTTGTGAATAATAACCTCCAAGGTCTGTATGAGCTACTTTACTCACAATGGTTCTGTGGCACTACATATATACAGGAGTGTTTCTCACTCAGGTCTGTTCTCCAGCTCTCTGGACAACAGTTTGGTGTTCTGCAATTCAGTTCTATTACTGCTGACCCCAGAGGTTAAGGGCTCAGTCCTGTGGCACTGCCCCTACTTCAAACTCCAATCCAAAGCCTTAAGTTGCCATCTGCACTTCAGACAAATCAGCTGTCAACCAGGGGCTTCCAACCCTCCCCTTCAGGTTTGGAAACTGTCTAGAAAGACACACACAACTTAGGAAGACACTTCACTTACATAACATGGCTGCAGATGAGCAGCCATGGGGGCGGTTCCTGTAGATGTTCAGAGCAGGGACTTCTGTCCCTGGGGGACTGGTAGGCCAGACTCCTGTCTCATGGGTGTGTTTTCCAACTGAGAACTGATCAACTCCACTGCTGATGGGTTACTATGGAGACTTCACTGTGCAGATGTGATTGTTGAAAACACTGGCTTTTACAGATTGATTTGGTCTCAGCCCCCTGTCTCCTCCCTAAAGGTCAGGGTGCTGAAACTCAACTTCTAATCAAGCCTTGACTTTCTGGTGACCTACCCCATTCTGTGGGGCAACTGGCCACCAGCCAGCTCATTAACCCACAAACTACACTCTCACCACTCTGGAAACTTCAAGAGTTACAGAAGCTGCATGTCAGGAACTGGGCACAAAAACCAATATTTTCATTACATCTCATCAGGAGAGGTTGATCTGCCCTGGAGAGAGGACCAGAGTGATGGCCCCAGGAGGGTGGAGATTCCTCCACCTTGTGCTGATGGCCGTGGCCCACATCCCAGGAGGCCCAGGCCTCAGTGCTTCATCCTTCCCCACCAGATGTGTGCATGCCATATCCACATGCCCAGGCTTCAGACAATGCTAACAGTGTAAGGGGTTTACAGGGCCTCCACCAGCTCCTCCTGCTGCTCCCAGCAAACACACCTGGTGACCAGGGTCCTGCCATCTTAGGAAATCTTTCACCCTCTACACCTGCCTCCATGGGCTTCTCATCCACCATAGCTAGTTCACAAATAGGAGTAAAACTTTAAACAGAAAAGGAACTTTTTAAAGAATCTTAGGCAGCTCAGACAATCTTCAAAAGGCCAGGGAATCAAGTTTAGAAGGTTTCCCATTGGGATAAGGCCTGGAACCACACTGGAGAAATGGTCTATTTGGGTCCACTGGCCTGTGGTCACCTGGCCCAGAATGAGAAACATCTAGAAACCAAGCTCTGAACTTGCAGCTAAGAGACACATTTATCCTCCTCGAGTCCTCAGATTCTTGCTCTCTTACCAGCACTAATCACATCAATGGAGATGGACTTGGAAGTTCTTCATGTCCCCCCAAACCCAAGATGGACTAGCAGGGTACAGGTTACCAACTCTGCTCAGAACTTGTAAGGCTCCACTGCTGTGGGCAAGATACTACTGCTTCTTATCTGCTTCCTCCATAAAATCTGTTGTTCAGTCAATAAGCCATCTCTGATACTTTGCAACCCTATGAACTGAAGCATGCCAGGCTTCCCTGTCCTTCACTCTTTCCTGGAGTTTGCTCAAATTCATAACCATTGAGTCAATGATAACATCTCATCCTCTGTCACTCCCTTCTCATCCTGCCCTCAATCTTTCCCAGCATCAGATTCCAGTGAACCGGCTCTTCACATCAGGTGGCAAAAATATTGGAGCTTCTGCTTCAGCATCACTCCTTCCAATCACTCCTTAATTTCCTTTAGGATTGACTGGTTTGATCTCCTTGCTGTCCAGGGGATTCTAAGAGTCTTCTCCAGCACCACAGTTTGAAAGCATCAATTCTTGATCACTCAGCCTTCTTAATGGTCCAACTCTCATATTCATACATGACTATTGGGAAAAAAAAGCATAGTTTTGACTATACGGACTTTTGTTGGCAAAGTGATGTCTCTGCTTTTTAATATTCTGTCTAGGTTTGTCATAGTTTTTCTTCCAAGGAGCAACTGTCTTTTCATTTCATGGCTGCAGTCATTGTACCTTATCTGATCACAACAAGAAAACTGCTTCTTATCAGCAGTGAATTAGCAGACAGCCATATGCTGTCATCAGCTCTTGTGGCTCATCCCCAGGTACCAACTTTATAGTGGAAGGTCCAGAGTTCTCCCTCCTGGCACTGGAGGAAATTTCCTCTGCTGACTGGGTTCTGAATGACCCACCTTCAAAGATGAAGGTGAAGCAGAAATACTCACCAACATATAAATATTTCAAGGACAGAGGGAAATAGAGAAACAACTGTGGTATTTGGCCAATACACAGTGGTGATGGTGTGGCCCACGGGACAGACTGATGGAAAGCATCTCACAAGGGTCACTTGGATCAGTTGTTGCCCAGATGTCATGGAAACACATTCATTTAACAAGTATTAGTTACATCTTACAGATATTATACAAGAAATGTCAGGAGTAAACCTTTCAATGGAAAATGATCCTTCGTGGTATTTTTCAAGCGTTGATACTTGGTGATGAAACACAGATGTGCGGATTGACTGGAGACAGGAAGATGGCACCTTTAACAAATCACAGAGACGGGAATATGGCATTTTTAATAAATCATAGGAAGAGTTATGGCATTTGAAATGAAAATTGAAGTTCATCTAAATTACTTTATTTTCCATAAAATAGAGTAATGCCTCCCTACTTAGTTTTATAGCCATGTTATGAAGTAGGTACTTCATTATGATTTCATAAATCATGCTATGGAAATCCTTGCCACCGTGCCTTGTAAATACACTTTTGATAGACATGACTGTTCTGTGAAGGTTTCACTCTGTTAACATTGATGGTTCTGAGCTTTGTTCACGTACTGGATGCTTTAGGACAAGATAAGGTTGCATATATTACATTTCTAATTATTTTCCAAAATCTTTTAATTTAAAGGGAATCCCAGAAGTTATGCAAATATCTAGTTTCTGACATTTCTCTGACATTAAACTGAAAATCCATTGAGTTAAAAATTTCCACTGTTTTTAAAAATTATTCCCTCCAGGAAGCTGAACAAATGAATTATTAAAATTTACCTCTGCCACCCATCTCCCATAAACATGGGGAAAATGAATTCACTTTACCGTGTGGTGTCCTGTGATGGTTTACTTGTTTCCTGTGTGTATACACGATGCTGTTAGGAATAGTGTCACTTACAATTCCTGTTAAATGTGTACACATGTATGTGCACATATGTGCAAAGAAAGCATGAAGCACTCAGTCTCACACTGTGAAATATTCAAGGGTGAGGTTAGGAATTCTTCCTTCTGGTTCAGAGAGTTGAAGCAATGGAGCTGAGGATGAGGTGAACTTCAGGGAGTCTAAGAACAGCCCCTCACTCTATGGTCATTTATTCGGCAGGATATTAATTTCAGTTTTCTGGTATCATCAATAAGATTGAGATGAAAAGTTGATCTGTTTGAGATCTTCTGACAATTTCTTAATGAGTCAGAATTTTATGACTTTTCCTTAGCTGAGCAGGAAACCTCTGTACACCTGGAGATATCTGGATGGTTGCAGAACCCAGACAAATAGTAGGTGACCGTCTGGCCAGACTGAGAGCCCCTTATCAGGGATGAAGCTCAAGAATGTGAAAACACGTTCTACCATCATTGGTGTCTTTGGACAGGACCTCTTTCCTGAAGACTTCTAACAGCACAGTTTTATCAATAAAACACTTTCCTGAGCACTGATGTTATATGTACATCTTATAAATGGACTACCATGCCAGTACATTTTGTTGATAATAAAACATCCATGGATCTGGTAGAATAAATACGTAACTATATGTATTTCCTGTTACTCGTAGTCATTTTGTGTGTCCCTGGGGTATTCAACCGGATTGGAAACCATCGCTGTAGGATATTTTGCAGTCTTCATCTAAGATTTATGTGACCAATTCATAGTACAGTATATTATATTAAGCAAATAATACATTTTTTTTCTTGATTGAACACATTTTTCTCAACTCTATGCCCATCTCTTGAAAAGTAAACGTACCTAATTATCTTCAGAAGATAAGTGCTGCTGTTGAAGGGTTTACACACATCATAGGAGTCTTGGGAAAAAAGTTAATACAATCTCAAGAGTCGTTGTGCTTCACTCTAATTATTCCATTTTAAAGTCATGAGACAAGCCTGTGTAAACAAACCATAGCAGATGAGAATGGCATAAATAGGAAACACATTTTGACATATTTTCATGATGACCATTCGATACTAACATCAGGGGGTTTTTGTTTGTTTGTTTTTCCAAGATCTCTTTGGAAACAAATTAGTTCAATATTTTTTTCAGTCAATTCAGAATATAAAGTTATGAAGTGCTGCCCAATTCTTTTAGAAACAATGAATAAAATTATAGTAGAACTTCAAGTATGTGATATTTCAAAGGCCATTTTAACTCCTAACACCTTACTTAGATTTCAATGATTAAAAACAAGATTAAGTTTCTGAGATTTTACATCTAGGAAGGGACAGTTGATTTCTTCTCCAGAATTTGTCACTGCCCAGACTCTGCTGGTCCCGCTGTGAGCACAGCGTCCACTGCACAAGCAGGACCTCTGTCCTGCTGGGTCTCTTTCCTTGTTGTTGTTCGGTTGCTCAGTTTTATCTGACTCTTTTGCGACCCCATGGATTATAGCCCACCAGGGTCCTCTGTCCACCAGATTCCCAGGCACGAATACTGGAGTGGGTTGCCATTTCCTTCTCCAGCAGATCTTCCTGACCCAGGAATCAAACCCATGTCTCCTGCATTGCAGGCAGATTCCTTACCACTGAGCCACCTTGGAAGCCCCAATCATGACATCTGCATGGTTGTCTCATTAGAAATAGAAAAAAGAAAGTCCTGACTGATCCTTGAAGATGCAGCTTTAGGTAATGCAGAGCAGAGTGCATCTCCAGGCGTGCACAGCTCCCCAGGGCTGCATCTTCCCTCATGGCCATCCTGACCCTGGCCTCCACTGCCTGTCTTGGCAAACCCAGCCTTCTTTGTGATTTGACAGCAGGGTTATTCCCAACACCTCCAGCTCGTACACAAGATTGTGAGGTATCTTCTCTATATGGATTCAATTTTTAAAACCTCTGTCAGCTAGAAACACATATGACTAAAATGAGGGTTAAATTATTGTGGTCCTTGCTGCATCTTTGGGAGCCAAGTGCACCCCGCATCATATGCTCCCCTGAGTGATGGGTGAAAGCGACTGAGGTAGGGCTGTCTGAGCCACTGAGAGTCCCAAGGTTGGAGCTGCGTGGCGTGTGGTGATCCCCATAATTTTGCCTCCTCAGAAAGTTAGAAATGCTATAAAGCAGATTTTTAGAGTAGAAACCAAGCTTAAGATATATATATATATATATTTATATATATATATATTTTTTTTTTTCTGCTCAATATGAGGCTGGTATTCGTTTCTCCTGGGTGCTCTGACTTCTCTCTCTGCATATATTGCTAAACAAATATAGGCTCTGAATTGCATTAGGCACAAGCAAATTTGACTTAAAATCAGAGTTTAAAGGAGAGTCAAGATTTTACATTTTGTTTTTCTGAATGCTTTGGTTATCTTTCGTGCCATTTTATCGTACCATGCTACTATTTACTACATACTTGTAGATTTTGATTCGCATCTAATTTCAAAATCTTAGAAGCATTAGAGAGGCTGAGTTTTGGCAGAAAACATTCTGTAACTGATCAAATTAAATGACCCGTCATGAAAGGTCACTGTAAGAAGAACAAACATCTACCTCACCATGTTCTAGACTGTAAAGTAGACAGATTTAAGCTGATATTTCCACTGTAATATTTGAAAAATATAGTCAGTGGGGTAGGTGCATTTTGAACCAGAGGAGTTATTTTTAATATAAATACATTGTATATTAATTTTTCTAAATAGAGGAGGCTAATGTTTGCTATTAGATATATAATTGGCCTGTATTCCATTGGGTTTCCTACTTGTATCAGTAATTTTCCTCTCTGCTGTTGCTATATATACACATACATATTCTTTTAATGCTGAAACGGTATGAACATGCAAATTACAAAGAGCGAGCCTCATTTAATCATACATAATTAAACATTTCAAGCTTAGCATGGATAATCTGTCTTGCCCACAAAGGCACAAATGATTTCCCAGCTCTCCAAGCAGTGCTGACTGGTATGCAGTTGTGAGCTGTCAGTAAAACACACTGGAGCTCTAGCAGCCTCAGCATGGGGGTGTCACAGGTGACAACTGGCACCAAGCGGCCTTCCTGGTTGTCAAGGTGGTGCAACAAAAGACAGTCATCATATGTCACCAGCTATGGTGACATAAACATGGAACTGCTGTGTATCAGGTGGAAAATGTCATCTTAAAACATCTGATAATTTGATTCAACCAGTATTGACTTCATAAGTGGTCTATGGGGATATGCATTTTCCATGGTTGACCTCAGAATAAAATAAAAATTTTATGTTCAAAGTTACATATAATTGTTTCAAATGTTAAAGTTAAGGTAATTGTTTCAGAATAAATTATGTTTTCAGGATAGGTAATTTAAAATTATATTTGTAGAAGCTCAAGAATGAAGTTTCGGGATCCGATGGGGACTCAATGCTGTGCACGTGGTGCACGGCTCAGAGCCACCTCGCTCTGTGAGAAGCGCAGCTGACTCTGTCTTAGCCTGCAAATGCGGTAAGGAGTCCTTCCTGGCTAGTCCTTCCTTCTAGGGAAGTGAGCACTGGGGTTTCAGAGGCAAACACTGGAGAGGATGTGGAGAAAAGGGAGACTTTGTGCACTGTTGGTGGGAATGGAAATTCTAGAAAGCAGTGTGGAGGTTCCTCAAAAACTACAAATCGAACTACCCTAGCTTCCAGCAATTCAACTCCTATTAATCCAAAGAAACAAAAACCCTAGTGAGAAAAGATACATGTACCCTTATTGTTCATGTGTGTGGTGCGGTACTATGTGTAGTCGCTCAGTTGTGTCCAACTTTTTTCGACCCCATGGACTGTACTGGAATGGATTTTCATGCTCTCCTCCAGGGGATCTTCCCAACCCAAGGATCAAACCCAAGTATCTCACACTGCAGGCAGATTCTTTACCATCTGAGTCACCCGGGAAGCCCCTATGGCAGCATTATTTACAATAGCCAAGACATGGAAGCAAAGTATCCATCAGATGAATGGATAAAGAAGATGTAGTATTCACGCACAACGGAATATTATTCAGCTATTAAAAAAAAAAGCAATGAAATCTTTCCATTTGTGACAACATAGACCTAGAGGGTGTGACGCTAAGTGCAATAAGTCAGAGAAAGACAAATACTGTGTGATTTCCCTTACACATGGAATCTAAAAAACACACGAACAAACAGAACAAACCAGAAACAGACTCATAGACACAGAAAACAGACAGGTGGTCACCAGAAGGTAACCACCTTCAGTCAAGGTAAAGGGTGAAATAGGTGAGAGAGACTAAAAGGTACAAATTTCCAGTTACAAAATAAATGAAAGTAAATGTCACAGGAATGAAATGTAGAGCATAGGAAACAGAGTCGTAATAATGTAAAAATCTCTATGGTGAAAGACTAGACTCGTCTGGTAATCATTCTATAATGCAGAGAAATACTGGATCACTGTGTTGTGTACTTGAAATTAACATAGAATTGTAAGTCACTATACTGCTGCATCGCTTCAGTCATGTCCAACTCTGTGCGACCCCACAGACGGCAGCCCATCAGGCTCCCCCATCCCTGGGATTCTCCAGGCAAGAACACTGGAGTGGGTTGCCATTTCCTTCTCCAATGCAGGAAAGTGAAAAGTGAAAGTGAAGTCGCTCAGTTGTGTCCGACTCTTTGTGACCCCATGGACTGCAGCCTACCAGGCTCCTCTGTCCATGGGAGTTTCCAGGCAAGAGTACTGGAGTGGGGTGCCATTGCCTTCTCTGAATAAGTAAGTAGTAAATAAAAAAATATAAATGTATGCATTGGGAGGAAATACATCAAAATGTTAAATGGTTATCTCTGGGGGGTTGCAGATTATGATTAAATTTAATATGTATTGGCTGTAAAATTAGAAAGAAAATAATAAGTGTCATTAAAAATGAAAAAAAAAAAAAACCCTGAATCTCTGAAAAAGAATCCATATAGATGGTTTAAGTTTAGTGGTAAAATCAAGCAGACCTGGGCTTACATGTTATTTCCAAAATGTGACCCCCGTGTCAGCGTTGGAAATGCATTCAATTTCTAACTCTTGGTTCCTCATCAGGAAAATGGAGAATAATCATATTAAAGCATTTGTCACAGGACCTGAATCATGGTGATAATGCTATGTAAATGCTTAGTGTTTTGTTAGAAGGAGATTTTCAATGTTTTGGTCTCAATTTGATGTAAGAAAAATGGGAAGATGTGGAACAATTCTGAGAAACTATGGAGAGCATTAACTTCCACTGATTTCCCCTGAATTTGAGTCACTGAAAGAGGATCGTGGGCAGACAGCACCATCATTCAAGATACCAGGGGACGTGATGACGGGAATCCAAAGGGGAAAGAAAAGATACCATGAAAACTCTGGAGGCAATTGACACAAACTAGACCAGCTTAGCAGATATTAGAACCTGTAATGCTGACTTGCACAAACAAATAAGGTTAGAGAAACCAAGTCTGACTGTCAAAGGAAAAGTAAAGCTTGATATGATTTTAGAAAATGTAAAGTTAGATACAGACTAGGAAATAGTATCAGTAAAGAAATTTTTTGGGATATTTGCACTAAAATAAGGAGACTTAGATCCGTAAGTGTTAGTCGCTCAGTCAAGTCCGACTCTTTGTGACCCCATGGACTGTAGCCTGCCAGTCTCCATCTCCACTGTCCATGGAGTTCTCCAGGCAAGGATCCTGGAGTGGGGTGCAATTCCCTCCTCCAGGGGATCTTCCCGACCCAGGGATGGAACCTGGGTCTTCAGCATTGCAGGTGGATTCTTTATCGTCTGAGCCACCACAGAGTCCTTTTGTAAATACACAATGTGCACATTTAGGAATATTGATTTACTTGTTTGGCAAAACAAATTTTGAAGGCAAAAATCATACATGAAAATATGAAAGATCATACCTACTTAAGATTCTAAGACTGTTTTTGTTGCAGTGATCTTTGGTAGCTGGTCCTCAGTGGAGCTCCAGCAGAAACCCAATGAAAAGAGCAGAGGCAGGTGCAGAGACAGGGTCCCAGGTCAGAGTGCAAGCTGTTCCAGTTAGCCACTGAGAAGCCGTTTTAGTTTCCTAGGGCAGCCGGAGTGAAGTACCACAGACTGGGTGGCTTAAACAACAGAAAGTTATTTTCTCAGAGTCCTGAAGGTAAGAAGTCCAAGATCAAGGTGTCAGCAGGATAGCTGTCTCCTCACCCTCTCTCTTGGGTGTGCAAATGTCCAAAGCGCCCTTGGGTCTTCACACAGTCTTCCCTCTGTCCTTATGTCCTTATGTCCTAACGTACTTTTCTCAAAAGCACACACAGCTGCTACCAGATTAGGGCCCACTCTCATGATCTAATTTAAACTCCTGTTTCACAGGGCCTCCCAGGTGGCACTAGTGGTAAAGAATCTGCCTGCCAATGCAGGAGACAGAGATGTGGGTTCAATCCCTGGCTGGGGAAGATTCCTTGAAGCAGGAAATGGCAACCCACTGGGGTATTCTTGCCTGGAGGTAATCCCATGGACAAAGGAGCCTGGTGGGTTACAGTGCATGGGGTCACAGTTGGACGTGACTGAGCACCTGAGCACCACCACCATCTCTTTCAAGACCTTGTCTACAAGTACAGTCACATTCCAAGATACCGGGGGTCACTGCTTCAATATATGAATTTGTGGGGACACAATTCATCACATACCAGATGCTGTTTATTTTTACTTTGGGATAAAGATAAGGATGGTTACCAGGTGTGTGGCACAAAGACACTGCTGGATATAAAGGAAGCCGTCTATGCTGTGGCTTGTGACAGATGCCCCATGTAAGTGGCACCTCCGTGATTAAGGCACACTCGGCTGAGGACAGGTTGTCAGCCTGGGACATGTGCTTCCACACAATTCATGTCTTCTTGACCTCAGAGGCAGCATACACATAGTCTTTTTTTGTTTGTTTGTTTTGTTTTGTTTTTATGGAATGTAGATTTCTGAAGCATTTCAAAAAGGCTTAGAAACTTCACAGCGAATCTCCTCAAAATAGTAGTTCCAGGGTGATGCAATTTGCCGAGATAACACGGGACTCAAGTGGAGGTGAATTTCACAGCAGTGGAGCTGATTTCAGTTTTGGGGAAAGAACCTGTGAAAGGTTCCTGAGACGATGAGTAACTCAACTCCTGGTAAGAAACTAGAACCACAAGGGTGCCCGGGGAAGTGGCATCTCAGTGTAACAGCTGAATTAAAAGCCCAGGACTCGATGAGAGAATGTCAACAAAGCATCTCCCCAGAAGAAAGCGAAAGAGGCTCCCCAAGGCTGCACCGGAGTGGGGAGCTCAGAACAAGGGCCATTGTAAGTACCTTAATTGTCATTTGTTATTCACACTTCTTTGAAAATAAAAATCTTTACAGTTCAACAGCAGCAAACATACTGATTGGAACTTTTCACATTGCAATTAGAGTAAAAGCCATTGAGATGTGTTCATGGGGACACTTGAAGCAGAATTTATGCAAAAGAGATCAATTTTTAAAACTAGAGTGAGTCAGGATAAAATCTGTTGGGGAGGTACTGAAATCACTCAGGGGTGCTTAGTATCATGGAGAAGGGTAGATGCAGTCACTCTCAGCCACTTTTCAGTTGAGCAGATATTTATAACAATCTCATGATGAATTTGCACGTTTAGTACATCTTTAAAAATTTGCATTTGTATTTGCTTTCATCTAAAACTAACATCTTAAGTGTATAATTTTGAGCAAACTGACCGCTGTGGTGATCTTCCTGTGGCAATTATTTCCTCTGGATGTCAGGCTCCAGGGTGAGTGAGAGCTGATTCTGACTCTGTTTGTACATGCACACATGCATGTACACACATGTGTGCCACACACTTATGGGCATGCATGCATGCACACACACACGGGAGCACTGAGCTTGAAATAAGTACCATTTAAATCAGACAAAAAATTAGTGACATCTGTAAAATAACAGATTAAAAGCTGATCATTCCATTCCCACTCTGTAGAAACAAAAGCTAAACCAGCCTCGCACCCTCTATGCCCTGTTCTGATCTCTCAAATACAGCCTTGGCATCTCAGGAACATGACTCTGGGTCTCATGCAGGGAAGGAGAATACATCAGAATAAATGAACCAACTCTCCAAGGGAAAATTCAATTCTGTGACCAAACAGTAGTGAATCTTATGTTTGAAAACAACATTCTACTTTTCTATTAAAATCTGAATTGATGATTCTATCTTTCCTGAGAGTAGTTCAGGACATGTTATTGGTTCTGTAATTTCTATATCCTGCTCCAACACCCTGGATAGCCCTCCATCCTGGGTTGTCTTCACCTGAACAGGAAGCGCCACATAACCATGGAGCAGAAAGCCTCATGTTCAAATGTCAACTGTGTCTTCTGATCACATCCTATGCCATACCACACACTCCACTTTGTTACTAACAATAAATAACATCCCACATGGTATTGATTTATGTTCAGGAAAGCCGGGTTTAATGAATTTCAATCTGGAAAAGATGAGAGAAGATAAGGAAATAGATTGTTTTATTTCTCTAACCAGCAAAGTTCACTTGTAGAAGACATAAAAAACTGTGTTTGTGAGGCTTAAAACAATTTCATATTCTATTGCTTTTGAAAGCTGAGCTTTTTTTAGCTACCAAAAGGACTACGAAAATGCAATATGTCAAAACACTGGGGAAACAAAGAAATAAGGGAAAATGAGAATACAAAAGAGGTTCCCTTTGCTGCTAAGTACTTTTAATGAGAGGAAAGAGACCTTCTGAAAGAATAGCCTGGTTCATAGACTATTAAAACACTTGCTGTTTTTAAAATGTTATTTCATAGATTAAGAACAGAGATAGAAAATATTAACTGTCCTGATTAGATTTCAGAAATGACACATATGTGAAAATTATCCAGGGACTTTTACACCTCTTCAATATTTTCTTTCAAAATATTCAAAGGGACTTGAAAAATTATACATATATATGATATATGTATAATATAGAATTTTTATATTCTCTAATAGTAAATACTGATACTTCCCCATGGTTACCCATATACATTTAAATCAGATCTGTTGCTAAATAACAATTATTACATTTTCTCTGGGTGGCATAAAAGTGTACTCATTTAAGAATAGTATCTGCACAACTGTGAAATATTTTAATATTTTAAAAATAAAAAAATCAGCACTGGAAATCAACACTGAAGAATAAAATTAAGTTGTTAGTAGTTTAAGTTTGGTGTAATCCTAGGAGAATGGGTAGTCATTGCTAAGTTGAGAAAATATTCAATTATTTACAATGAGATTCTTTTGAAAATTGAGATATAATTAACATATACTATTGTGTATGCTTAAGGTCTACAAGATGTTGATTAGATGCACTTATATACTGCAGTATGATTGCCATCTTCGTGTTAGCTAGCATTCTGTTAGGACATATAACTATTATTTCTTATACATCACAATGTATATATACATATATCAGATCAGATCAGATCAGATCAGTCACTCAGTCGTGTCCGACTCTTTGCGATCCCATGAATCGCAGCACGCCAGGCCTCCCTGTCCAACACCAACTCCCGGAGTTCACTGAGACTCACGTCCATCAAGTCAGTGATGCCATCCAGCCATCTCATCCTCTGTCGTCCCCTTCTCCTCCTGTCCCCAATCCCTCCCAGCATCAGAGTCTTTTCCAATGAGTCAACTCTTCACATGAGGTGGCCAAAGTACTGGAGTTTCAGCTTTAGCATCATTCCTTCCAAAGAAATCCCAGGGCTGATCTCCTTCAGAATGGACTGGTTGGATCTCCTTGCAGTCCAAGGGACTCTCAGGAGTCTTCTCCAACACCACAGTTCAAAAGCATCAATTCTTCGCCACTCAACCTTCTTCACAGTCCAACTCTCAGGGTTGGCATATATATATATATACACACACACTACATGTATGCTTAGTTATTTTCTATAAGATGTTATGAGAAAATTTTCAAAGGAGAAAGCAAAAGCTCCAAAAAGAACTTTCAAAAATTGGAAAACTGTGGTTGTAGATACAAACATCATTTCTTCAGTCTCTAGTGGAAATTTATTGCTTGTTTCAGTTGTCAACTGAGAATTCTACATCCGATTGAAAAGAAATGAAGGCAAAATAAAGACCTTTTCAGCTGAATAAAACCTAAGAAAAATCTTCATCAGCAAACAAGATGCACACACACACAAAAAAAAAGCTAAAGGAAGTTCATCAGACTAAGAAAATGACACCAGATGGGTACTCTGATTTGCATAAAAGGCTGAAAATGAAAAGAAATGGGTAAATACAATTTTTTCATTTGCAAAGATTTCTTTAAAAGACAAATGATTAAAGCAAAAATTAGTGACTATATTGTCAGGTTAATAAGATATGTTAAAGTAAAATACATGAAAACAATAAGGAAGAGTGGAGAGACGAGTCCCTTTTCTTCAGCCCTACCCCCATCCCTGAGCTGGTGGAAGCTTACTGACCTGCTGCTTGGACAGTCAGAAGGAAAAACATTCAAGGGAGTGTCAACTACAAATGGGCACTTGCCAAGAACACTGCCAATGACTGAACAACAAAGGCATTTGCCATCTATCTCTATGGAGATTGAACCCCATGCTGCTGTAGCTGGTGAACTTCAACAACCCCTAAGAGAGTTCACGATGGAGTGAGGCACTCTGTGCTACGGGGAATCTGGTGGGACCTGTCTTTAGATAGTTGGATGTTTTTAGGAACAGGTTTTATGATCTCAATCCTTGCATCTCCTCATATCTAGAGAAGCACTAAATCCCTTCATGGTGACACCAGATCCTCATGAATAGCAAAAAACCTTTTGTAAAGTGAGTGCTTCATGGTATTGAACTCCAGCTTCACCAAAACCTTGTATATTGATCTTGCCCCACTACCTCTTGGGAGCAGTCTTTCAGAGCTATCTGAGAAGATGCCTCCCACGTGGCAGTCCTCATTTTGCCCCAAATAAAACTTAACTCAAAATTCTCAAGTTGAGCATCATTTTTTAGTCAGCAGGAGTTACGTGAAAACTTTTTAAACTTTAAAATCCATATATTCCTTTAAAGCTACATGAGATTCTAAATAAATGTAGTATTTAGCATATAGCAACAAGGTCCTACTGTAGAACACAGGCAACTATATTCAATATCCTATGACAGACTATAATGGAAAAGAATATGAAAAAGAATGTATATATATAACTGTTGTACACCAGAAATTAACATAGCCTTATAAATCAACTATATTTCAATAAAGGGGCTTCCCTGGTGGCTCAGATGGTAAAGAATCTGCATGCGATGTGGGAGACCCAGGTTCGCTCCCTGGGTCAGGAAGATCCTCTGGAGAAGGGCATGGCAACCCACTCCAGTACTCTTGCCTGGAGAATTCCATGGACAGAGGAGCCTGGCAGGCTACAGTCCATGGGGATGCAAAGAGTCGTACACAACGGAGCAAATAACACTTCATACTTCAATCAGGGCTTCCCTGGTGGCTCAGCTGGGAAAGAATCCATCTGCAATGCAGGAAACCTGGGTTCGATCCCTGGGTTAGGAGGATCCCCTAGAGAAGGGAATAGCTACCCAGTCCAGTATTCTGGCATGGAGAATTCCATGGACTGTATAATTCATGGGGCCACAAACAGTTGGACAACACAGATGGTCAATACTGAAATTGAGACTGATTATACTCTTTGTAGCCAAGGATGGAGAAGCTCTATACAGTCAGCAAAAACAAGACCAGGAGCTGACTGTGGCTCAGATCATGAATTCCTCATTGCAAAATTCAGACTCAAATTGAAGAAAGTAGAGAAAACCATGAGACCATCCAGGTAAGACCTAAATCAAATCCCTTACAATTATACAGTGGAAGTGACAAATAGAAGTGATTAGATCTGATAGACAGAGTGCCTGAAGAACTATGGATGGAGGTTCGTGACATTGTACAGGAGACAGGGATCAAGACCATTCCCAAGAAAAAGACATGCAGAAAGGCAAAATGGTTGTCTGAGGAGGCCTTACAAATACCTGAGAAAAGAAGAAAAGCTAAAGGTACAGGAGAAAAGGAAAGATATACCCACCTGAATGCAAGTTCCAAAAAAAAAGCAAGGAGAGATAAGGAAGCATTTCTCAGCGAGCAATGCAAAGAAATAAAGGAAAACAATAGAACGGGAAAGACTAGAGGTCTCTTCAAGAAAATTAGAGATACCAAGGGAACATTTCATGCAAAGATGGACACAATAAAGACAGAAATGGTATGGACCTAACAGAAGCAGAAGATATTAAGAAAAGATGGCAGGAATACACAGAAGTGAAGTCGCTCAGTCGTGTCCGACTCTTTGCAACCCCATGGACTGTAGCCTATCAGGCTCCTCTGTCCATGGGATTTTCCAAGCAAGAGTGCTGGAGTGGATTGCCATTTCCTTCTGCAGGAGATCTTCCTGACCCAGGTCTCCCGCATTACAGGCAGGCTCTTTACCTTCTGAGCTACCAGGGAAGCCCCGGAACTATACAAAAGAAGAACTATACAAAAAAAGATCTTCATGACCCAGATAACCATGATGGTGTGCTCACTCACCTAGAGCCAGACTGGGGTCTGAAGAGCCTCTTGATGAAAGTGAAAGAGGAGAGTGAAAAAGCTGGCTTAAAACTCAACACTCAAAAAACAAAGATCATGGCATCCAGTCCCATCCCTTCATGGCAAATAGATAGGGAAACAATGGAAAGAGTGACAGATTTTATTTTCTTGGGCTCCAAAATCACTCTGGACAGTGACTGCAGCCATGAATCTAAAAGACACTTGCTCCTTGGAAGAAAAGCTATGACCAACCTAAACAGCATATCAAAAAGCAGAGACATGACTTTGCCAAAATGAAAGTCGCTCAGTTGAGTTCGACTCTTTGCAACTCCATGCACTACACCATCCATGGAATTTTTCAGTACAGAATACTGGAGTGAGTAGCCTTTCCCTTCTCCAGGAAGGTCCATCTAGTCAAAGCTGTGGTTTTTCCAGTAGTCACGTATGGATGTGAGATTTAGACCATAAAGATGAGCACCAAAGAATGGATGCTTTTGAACTGTGGTGTTGGAGAAGACTCTTGAGAGTCCCTTGGACTGCAAGGAGGTCAAACCAGTCAATCCTAAAGGAAATCATTCCTGAATATTCATTGGAAGGACTGATGCTGAAGCTGAAAATCCAATACTTTGGCCACCTGATGTGAAGAATGACTCATTTGAAAAGACCCTGATGCTGGGGAAGATTGAAGGCAGAAAGAGAAAGGAATGACAGAGGATGAGGTGGTTGGATGGCATAACCGACTTGATGGACATGAGTTTGAGCAAGCTCCAGGACTTGGTGATGGACAGGGAAGCCTGGCATGCTGTAATCTATAAGGTCACTAAGAGTCAGACATGACTGAGCAACTGAACTGAACTTCTAGGACATCATGGGGCTTTCCTACAAAAGCCAACAGGCTGGTTGTTGTGTTAGCTGTACAACACATTCCATTGCCCAAAGCGATAAGACCTTTTAGAAAGCTAATTGCTAGTATGCAGTAATGGATATAGATTTCCTCTATATTGGCCAAGGACAATGGGAGACATTTTTTTAAACTTAATTAAATTTCCCTTTATCTCCATCCACCAGGTTGAGATGAACTCCCAGGCTTGCCCCACTACCTCTTCACCAGAGGCTGCATCTAGGAAGGATTTCAATAAGGAAAGAGACTAATTTTGCCACACACACTGGGGCAAGGAGGCTCAACGATCTAACCTAAAACTTTACTCATTTGGAGGAATAGACCTTCATTTTGTTTTCCTGTGTTACTGCATAGAAAACCGGAAATCATCTGTATCTGAATGAATTAGTTTGCTCTGAACGTTTAAGCTGCTGAAGGACTAGTTAAAAGTAGGATGAAAAAAAATGAGGAAAGAAAGGTGCATGAGAGATGTGAAAACAAGCATAATTTTGCCAAACTGGCTGCACACGGAAGCCATGCCCTGCCCCCTACTCCCTTCCTTCTTGCCCTTTCTCCTTCCCCCTCCTTTTCTTTCTCCCTCTCTCCCTCCCTCCACATTTCCTTCCTTCCTTCCTTTTTCCTTTGCAACAATACTAATTAACAGCTTCCTTGTGCCCAGCTCTGGGTCTACTGGGGAAGGACACATGACCCTTGCTGTCTAATGCCCATTTACCTGCCATTGGCACAAAAACGGTAAGCAGTAAGCAAAGGCCACTGGTACAGGTTGTACACACAGTTGTGAAGAAAGCAGAGTTGTGATGAGATACTAAACAGCTGGGATGGGGAGTAGGTGGAGTCAGGGGGCTCCCTGGAGAAAGTGGGCGGGAAAGACCTCTCCAAGGAGGTGGCTTTTGAGAGGAACCAGAGAAAGCCCTAGTAGGAGAGGATGCAAGCTGAAAAAACAGTGGCAACAGAAACAGTCCAGAGGGTGAGGAATGTGGATCAAGAAAACAGCCAGTGGAACACAGTGAGGGAGGGGACTTCGTAAGAGAAAAGCAAAACCTTAGACTCTGGACGTTCATGTTGTTGCTTTTTTTACTGAAGGCAATGAATTTGTGTTATGAAAGATAATTTCTACACTATGCCAAGACATGTTTTTACTACAAACGGACTGTTTCATGTTCATGCAATCTGTTTCAGATGACCCATGTCATTGTTCAAACTCGAGATGGATGAACAATTAGGAACATCTGTATGGCTGATCGTCATTGATCTGATTGTATATATGTGTGTATCTATGTATATAAATATGTGTATATGTATACATGTGCTTGTATGTCTGCATATTTTTACCACAGAGAATATTTATAGATTTTTCCTTGTGAAGGTTTCCTACTAACTGTGAAATATGAAATGGAAATTTCTCTGTGCCTAGACCCAAAAAATGGAGATGAGAAATTAAAAACATCTGCTTGTGCCAAGAAATAGATCAACAAAAGTCTATATGCCAGGGGCTGCCAGAACTGTCTCTTGTTAAGGAATTTATGTAAAGATAAATTATGCTTTTAAAAGCTGTTCTTGAATCTTAATCACTGACTGTGGTTGTCATGAGTCGATACAGAGGTTCTCCTCCATCCTACAGTCATTCAAAGACACGTGATTTCATCAGTCAGTGAAAGCAAGTGACACACACTGAGAGGCTGAACACAACAATGGAGAAAGGCCAGCATAGTGTATGAGAGAGCCGCTCGGACCCACAACCTTTGCTGCAAGCCCACCACAGCCTTCTGAGTGGTGTGCCCACAATAGGCAGGACTTACTAGTGAGTAACTGCAAGTTTCTCTGGTTTTGCACCTCTTCCAACTCCTGAGTCAACCTGAGAAAAACAACTGAGGTCCCTGGACCAATGGTATAGGGTGTCTCCTGGTTACCAAGTCTAGTTCCCCTCCCCCAGCCTCTGGTTGGGGGTCGGAGGACCTGAGCCACCCTGTGTCCGCCTGAAAGGTCCCCCCCCTGCTGTGCTGCCTTCCAGTCTGCTTAAACGCATGAGCCGGTGGTTGACAACCTCCGCTTTTCTTGTTTGGGTAGGCTCTGTGTATCTTACGCTTCGGACTAGTCACTGACTCCCCTTTCCTTTTCCATAAAAGGATCTAGAGACACTGCTGGGAGGGGAGAGATGATTGAATTGAGAGCTACAGGCTCCCAAGTTGTGTGATGACTGTGATGGCAAAGTGTGGAGGCCAGGGGCTTGTCCACTGATGCTCGAGGATTCCAGTCTCCTCCACCTTTGCATTGAGGTTTGGTTGTGCAGACGTTTTAGGAGTGGGTACACCATTTGCTAAACCCACCCTCTCTCTGCCACAGCTCAGCTTGGGAAAGCACCTCCAGGACACCAGCAGCTGGAGGGACATGCACCCTTCACTGTGCAGCCCCAGAGGCTGTTTGATTGGCTGTTACAGCAGCATGTTCAAGACCATCCTACACTGACCATGGATGGATATACCATCATCCAATCAGAACCATAGAGTTTACAGCATGTATTGTCTTCATATGGAAAATAAACTTCCTATTTCCTTTCATATTGAAAATAAATTTCCAATCAGATAACTGTGATGTGGATCCAGCTGGTGAAACAATTAGAGGTAATCAGATTACAGGAAAAGGGTCAATTAGAGTCCTCAGAACATGCTGCTGTGTTTGAAAATGTTCATGGCAACTTACAGTGTTCTGAGTTTTTGTATGTCGCTATTCCAAAGGTTTATGTCTCTGTGTCTATTTCTTTCTTTTCTTCTTTTTTTTGCAGAGAACAGAGGGGCTGATAATAAAACTTAAAAGCTTCTGCACAACAGAAGAAACTATAAGCAAGGTGAAAAGACAGCCTTTAGAATGGGAGAAAATAATAGCAAATGAAGCAACTGACAAACAACAAATCTCAAAAATATACAAGCAACTCCTACAGCTCAATTACAGAAAAATAAATGACCCAATCAAAAAATGGGCCAAAGAACTAAATAGACAGTTCTCCAAAGAAGACATACAGATGGCTAACAAACACATTAAAAGATGCTCAACATCACTCATTATCAGAGAAATGCAAATCAAAACCACTATGAGGTACCATTTCACGCCAGTCAGAATGGGGGCGATTCAAAAGTCTACAAGCAATAAATGCTGGAGAGGGTGTGGAGAAAAGAGAACCCTCTTACACTGTTGGTGGGAATGCAAACTAGTACAGCCACTATGGAGAACAGTGTGAAGATTCCTTAAAAAACTGGAAATAGAACTGCCTTATGACCAACCTCGATAGCATATTCAAAAGCAGAGACATTACTTTGCCAACAAAGGTTCGTCTAGTCAAGGCTATGGTTTTTCCTGTGGTCATGTATGGATGTGAGTGTTGGACTATGAAGAAGGCTGAGCGCCGAAGAATTGATGTTTTTGAACTGTGGTGTTGGAGAAGACTCTTGAGAGTCCCTTGGACTGCAAGGAGATCCAACCAGTCCATTCTGAAGGAGATCAGCCCTGGGATTTCTTTGGAAGGAATGATGCTAAAGCTGAAACTCCAGTCCTTTGGCCACCTCATGCAAAGAGTTGACTCATTGGAAAAGACTCTGATGCTGGGAGGGATTGGGGGCAGGAGGAGAAGGGGACGACAGAGGATGAGATGGCTGGATGGCATCACTGACTCGATGGACGTGAGTCTCAGTGAACTTCAGGAGTTGGTGATGGACAGGGAGGCCTGGCATGCTGCGATTCATGGGGTCACAAAGAGTCGGACACGACTGAGCGACTGATCTGATCTGATCTGATCTGATGATCCAGCAATCCCACTGCTGGGCATACACACTGAGGAAACCAGAATTGAAAGAGACACGTGTACCCCAATGTTCATCACAGCACTGTTTATAATAGCCAGGACATGGAAGCAACCTAGATGTCCATCAGCAGATGAATGGATAAGAAAGCTGTGGTACATATACACAATGGAGTATTACTCAGCCATTAAAAAGAATACATTTGAATCGATTCTAATGAGGGGGATGAAACTGGAGCCTATTATACACAGTGAAGTAAGCCAGAAAGAAAAACACCAATACAGTATATTAACGCATATATATGGAATTTAGAAAGATGGTAACAATAACCGTGTATACGAGACAGCAAAAGAGACACTGATGTATAGAACAGTCTTTTGGACTCTGTGGGAGAGGGAGAGGGTGGGATGATTTGGGAGAATGGCATTGAAACATGTATAATATCATATATGAAACAAGTCACCAGTCCAGGTTCGATGCACGATACTGGATGCTTGGGGCTGGTGCACTGGGACAACCCAGAGGGATGGTATGGGGAGGGAGGAGGGAGGAGGGTTCAGGATGGGGAACACATGTATACCTGTGGTGGATTCATTTTGATATATGGCAAAACCAATACAATATTGTAAAGTTAAAAAAGGAAAAAAAAAAAAGAGAGAGAGAGACAAGGAAGAAAGCCCAGGTAATCTGCCTTTAAATACACACAGGTAGGTGCTCTGTGGGTCCTAGCACGTTTACACTTATGCCGTATGTGTGTGAACATTCCAGAAAGCTGAACAGATGAACAAACTATTCATGTTCAGGAAGAGACAGCCCAGGAGAGAGGCTCCCAGAGCACAGCTGGTTCAGAGTCATTTCCTGACTTCAGGGCTGCAAGGAAAAGGCTCAACAAGCAGTAACGCAACAGTTGTTCCATCAAGGTTCCAACAGGACAAAGAGCAGGGCAACCCCCACTGGCCCTCCAGGACCACTGCCCTCATCTCCCAGTGAGAATGAGAGTGGAAGCAGCTTGCCTGTAGGACACACCAGAGTGACAGACAGAACTCACGGGGCTTGGAAACAAAGCAGTGGTCCAAAGTACCCAGGTCACTGGCCAGAGCCAGGGGCGCCTGGGGGAAGGGCTGCTCAGACCTCGGGCTCTCAGAGCTCGGGGAGCCTGAGCCCCAGGCCCAGGTGCCCCTGGAGAGGCTGTGGCTGTATGAACTGGTATTACCTGAAAACCAGAGAAAGTCTAGGGGAGTCTTGGGTGCATCTTGGGGCAAAAGTTACTTGAAATATGAATGTAATTCTACCCACAAACAGGTGAGGCTGAGTGAAGTATGTCAAATATGGTTTGTGTATCTACCTCATAAACTCATACACACGTGGAACTGTGACTGTTAAGGTTGGAAATGTTGATGGAGAGGTGACAGTCAGTAAACAAGGAAGTAGGCAATAGTGAGGCATCACTGCTTCAGAAAGTTCAAATTTTACATATAAATGAGCAAAATTTGTGATACAAATGCTAATTAGTTGTATTTTCATGTAGTTGTTGTGCAAGTTGAACGATAGTATCAAAAAGGCATTATCATGTTTTAATGATTCATAACAAATAAGAGAAGCTAGTACATTTAGAGAAAAAATCTGATGGCAAGAACACCTTTGCCCAACAAATAAACTGTTCCATTACATTTTCTACTCTGTGACTGTGATTGCAATTTATATTAAATCAACTATTTATGTATGAATCAGCTATTTATATATAAATATACTGACATGTTAATATCAACTAATAACTCAGAGTAGTTATTTGCTGTAAATAAATATTTGTTGTAAAGATTTTGTGCAAAGGGACTTTTTCATTTTGTAATTTCAATGCAGTTGGAGTTATCACCATGGACTTGAAAAAAAAATTAACTTGATGTTCTGTTGATATATAAGGACATGGGCACTTGATACTTGTCTTATTAAACTGATAAGCAAGGATAGCTAAAAGGGATAAATTAGACTCTATATTGGCCCAGTTAAATGTGCATAAGGCAACATAAGTTTTAGATCACCTTACTATCTCTTTGTGGTGTGATATTAAAATCCACTCAAAGTTTTCAAAGAATTTCCTATGAATCTAAAATGCCTTGCAAGTTGAGAGGTTAGAAGAAGTGTGTATTCAGAACTGGTTTTAGCTCAATTAAGAAGAAAGCTTAGTCAGTGTTAATGTGTAGCTAACTGAGTTTAAGACTTTTTTTTTTTTTTTTTTTTAGTTTAAAAAAATTTTTGACCTTGCCCCAAAGCTTGCAGGATCTTAGATTGATTCAACCAAGGATTGAATCTGGGACCTGTCAGTGACAGTGTCGAGTCCTAACCCCTGGATCACCAGGGAATTTTCAACACTTATTTTGAATTCTTTGTCAGATAATTTAAAGGTTTCCATTTTTGTGGCGTCATTTTCTGGAGATTGGTCTTGTTCCTTTGATGGGACCATGTTCTCCTGTCTCTTCATATTTCTTGTTATTCTAGGGTTTGGGCATTTGAAAAATAGTCACCTCTCCTAGTCTTCAAGGATTTCTTTGTACAGGGAAGATTTTCATGAGTCAGCCTGGCTGGGAATGCTGAGGACCTTCCTGAGGACATGCCTCCTCAGCCCCTGTGTGTGCAGGCTTGTTTGTTTGCTTGTTTGTTCTGTTGGGAGCTCTGAACCAGTTGCTCCTTCTGGGGTCTGTCTGCAGTGCTTTAGCTTCTTGGAAACTGCCTCAATCTAGCAAGATCTCCTTGTTCTCAGGGCCCCTGGGCTTTCAAAACATGCTGGCTCTCAGAGCTCAGAATCAGGTGAGGCACAAACAACCCCTGCACAAACCTCTGGATGTGCCTCCCAGTCCTGGGCCCGAGGGGAGAAGCGAGGAGATGCGTGTTTCCTCCAGACTGTGTGAACCATGCTAGCCTGGGGAGGGATGTTTGTTGTGAAATACCACACATTTCAGTACCTTTGTGACTGTCGCTGGAGCATCGCGAATTCCTAACTTATTTCTGGAGTTCTCATTAAAGCTGTAGGTTGTCATTTTTTAAAGTTTTTATTTCATATTGAAGTACTGACAGATTTTATTTTCTTGAGCTCCAAAACCACTGTGGATGGTGACTGTAACCATGAAATTAAAAGACGCTTGCCCCTTGGAAGGAAAGCTATGACAAACCTAGATAGCATATTAAAAAGTAGAGACATTACTTTGTCAACAAAAGTCCATATGGTCAAAGCTACAGTTTTTCCAGTAGTCATGTATGTAAGAGTTGAACCATAAAGAAGGCTGAGTGCTGAAAAACTGATGCTTTTGAATTGTGGTGCTGGGGAAGACTCTTAGTCCCTTGGACAGCATGGAGATCAAACTAGTCAATCCTAAAAGAAATCACGCTGAATGTTGATTGGAAGGACTGATGCTGAAGCTGAAGCTCCAATACTCTGGCCACGTGATGTGAAGAACTGACTCTGGAAAAGACCCTGATGCTGGGAAAGATTGAAGGCAAAAGGAAAAGGGGGTGGCACAGGATGAAATGGCTGAATGGCCTCACCGACTCAGTGGATATGAATTGAGCAAACTCTGGGAGATAGTGGAGGACAGAGGAACCTGGAATGCTGCAGTCCATGGGGTTACAAAGAGTCGGATACAACTCAGCAACTGAACAACGACATAGTTGATTTATAGTGCTGTGTTTAGGTGTATAGCTAAGTGACTCAGTTATATATATATGTGTATATATATTTTTTCAGATTTTTTCCCCTTATAAGTTATTACTTATAAGGGATACTTATAAGTTATAAATACTTATAAGTTATTATAAGAATACTGAGTATAGTTTCCTTTGCTACTGCTATCCCAACAGTAGGGCCTTATTGTTTATCTATTTTAAATACAATAGTATGTATATACTAACCCCACACTCCTAATTTATTACCCCCCACCTTTCCTCTTTGGTAAGCATGTTTGTTTTCTAAATCTGTGACTGTTTCTGTTCTGTAGATAAGTTCATTTGGATGCTAGTTGTTTGTCAGGATGTCATGGGAGTCCAGGTGGGTGGCTTCCTGTTCCACCATCTTGCTCACACTGACCACTCCCAACGTCTTTCTTTTAGACAAGGAGTGACCCCGTGCTTTGTCTCTTCCTTAGGAGGACACGTCTATGGAGTGTGTCAGCCTCCAGGAGAGCAGATTAAATGGCATCTCTGAGCACAGGAAGAGCCCTAAGCGTGTGAAAGAAAGTGGGCTTTACCAGGACTGTGTTCTCGGTTCTCTTGACTCTGAAACGGGAACAGTTCTACAAGCTATTGTAGAGTTTGTACAAGCTCTACAAGCTACAAGTTCTACAACACACCTCTGAGAAGACACTAAATGTCTAACAAATGTTTACGAAGTATAACAACATTTCAAATTATTAGAGAGGCACTGCTATAAACCTAAAGTGAAAATCAGTTGTCTGTCCTCAAAGTTGTGTAGCAAGTTGATTACCAACACCTGACAGAAATCATTACCCAAAGCTTCAACAGATCGGGGAATTAATTACAGAAAAAAAACTACAGGAAGAAAAACGACAAACCCATTTCACAAATAATTTACTATAATCACCCACATCATTAAGTATAGGTGCTTACTGTGAAAATGGCTTTCCTTAATGCAGATTCAATTCAGGAAAAATATAAATTACTGACATTTATCTCAACATAAAATTTGTTAAAAACCAAATCTTCAGAATTAAGACTCTGTCATCCCAGTATTATTACGTAGGTTACTGCCAGGAGTAAAATAAAACCATTCTATGTACCATGGCAGGAAAAATATTTGTCACACACACAATTATTTTCTAACCACCAGGAAAATTACAGTCTTTCACATGGAACATTTTTATGGCATTTCAATAAGAGTCTCCACAGGGGGCTACCTGAAGCACATGAAAAAGTTTAACAGCCCCCAGTGGGCAAGGTGTTCTTTCTGTCTCTCAATTTTCAAGGAGTTTTAATAGCTCAACTTGCAAAAGTTTAACGGTCACTGTAATTGATGAGTGCACTGAGTGCAAACTTTATTACTAACCTTGTATTAAAACGTGAACAATCTAATCTTAAAGGTTTTGCAGCAATAGTGACAAAGTTTTTCACTGAACGGATGGTTAACTCAACAAAACTTTTCAAGTTGAATTTTAAATGAGTTGGCTGAATGACATTTCATCTGAAGAAAAGTCTAATGTTGGGCGATTTTGGAACGTGCATTCCTTCTTCAGAATTACAGATTCTCAATGAATCTTTGGGCTTAATAAATGACAGCCTGGTGATGATGCATAGACCCACAGTCCCAGGCACCATCTTTCGAATTTAGATCCAAGGTCTTTTGGGACATTTCCACTGGGATGGTCCTTTGGGGTCCCCAAAAGCCTTCTGTCCTATTCTTTATTCTCAGAAAAGTAGGGGACCTTCTCTCTCTCTCCCTCCCTCTCAAACACACACACACACACCATCATCAGTACTGAAATCAAGCAGGACCAAGTGGGGTTTCTGGGCAAAAAAACCTTTTCAGGAAAGAGGGTGCATTCACCCCCCAAGACTTGCTCTGATTTCCAAGGAGCTGGTTCAAATGGTCACTAATTAGGGAAGGGAGGGGATGAAGAGACAAGGGAGGAGCAGTCAAGAAACAATCATGCAACCTTGAGGCAACATCCTGGTTCCATCTCAAGAGAAGCGCATTACAATAACTTTGAGCTGTTTTGCAGATACTGGAATCCTTACCTGGTTGTAGAAGTTAATTGCACTCTGCCCACAAGTAGCCCCTGGTCTCTGGGTCTGGAAGATCCCTGTGTTGGGAAGATCCCAAGGAGGAAGTCACGGAAACCAATTCCAGTATTCTTGCCTGGGGAATGCCATTGACAGAGGAGCCTGGCAGGCTACGACTGAGCGACTTACCATGGCACAGCACACAAGCATGTAGATACCAGACCAGTTGGAACCAGAAGGCTGATGATGCTGATTCCCAGTTACCTCCCCACCAACCCGTGACAAGAATGTCCACCACTGACCATGCCCTCCTTGAACAATTAATAGAACTTCTCACTATCTTCTCCGGGATGGGACAAAGAGTCTGAGGGCATGAGCTCACTGTGGTCACGTTTGCCTGGGAAAGCTATAAAGCTAATCTTTTCTACTTCCCCCAAAACTCTGTCCAAGATTCAATCTGGTGCCAGAGCACAAAGGCCAGATTCGGCTTCACAGGTACCTTGTCAGGAACCTTGCGTCAGTTCAGTCAATCAGTCGTGTCCGACTCTGCAACCCTATGAATCGCAGCATGCCAGGCCTCCCTGTCCATCACCAACTCCCGGAGTTCACTCAGACTCATGTCCATCGAGTCAGTGACGCCATCCAGCCATCTCATCCTCTGTCGTCCCCTTCTCCTCCTGCCCCCAATCCCTCCCAGCATCAGGGTCTTTTCCAATGAGTCAACTCTTCACATGAGGTGGCAGTGTATTGGAGTTTCAGCTTTAGCATCATCCCTTCCAAAGAAATCCCAGGGCTGATCTCCTTCTAAATGGACTGGTTGGATCTCCTTGCAATCCAAGGGACTCTCAAGAGTCTTCTCCAACACCACAGTTCAAAAGCATCAATTCTTCGACACTCAGCTTTCTTCATAGTCCAACTCTCACATCTTTACATGACCACAGGAAAAACCATAGCCTTGACTAGACGAACCTTTGTTGGCAAAGTAATGTCTCTGCTTTTGAATATGCTATCTAGGTTGGTCATAACTTTCCTTCCAAGGAGTAAGCGTCTTTTAATTTCATGGCTGCAGTCACCATCTGCAGTGATGTTGGAGCCCAGAAAAATAAAGTCTGACACTGTTTCCACTGTTTCCCCATCTATTTCCCATGAAGTGATGAGACCAGATGCCACGATCTTCGTTTTCTGAATGTTGAGCTTTAAGCCACCTTTTTCACTCTCCTCTTTCACTTTCATCAAGAGGCTTTTGAGTTCCTCTTCACTTTCTGCCATAAGGGTGGTGTCATCTGCATATCTGAGGTTATTGATGTTTCTCCTGGCAATCTTGATTCCAGCTTGTGCTTCTTCCAGCCCAGCGTTTCTCATGATGTACACTGCATAGAAGTTAAATAAGCAAGATGAAAATATACAGCCTTGACCTACTCCTTTTCCTATTTGGAACCAGTCTGTTGATCCACGTCCAGTTCTAACTGTTGCTTGCTGATCTGCATATAGGTTTCTCAAGAGGCGGGTCAGGTGGTCTGGTATTCCCATCTCTTTCAGAATTTTCCACAGTTTATTGTGATCCACACAATCAAAGGCTTTGGCACAGTCAATAAAGCAGAAATAGATGTTTTTCTGGAACTCTCTTGCTTTTTTGATGATCCAGTGGATGTTGGCAATTTGATCTCTGGTTCCTCTGCCTTTTCTAAAACCAGCTTGAACATCTGGAAGTTCATGGTTCACGTATTGCTAAAGCCTGGCTTGGAGAATTTTGAGCATTACTTTACTAGTGTGTGAGATGAGTGCAATTGTGCAGTAGTTTGAGCATTCTTTGGCATTGCCTTTCTTTGGGATTGGAATGAAAACTGACCTTTTCCAGTCCTGTGGCCACTGCTGAGTTTTCTAAATTGGCTGGCATATTGAGTGCAGCACTTTCACAGCATCATCTTTCAGGATTTGAAATAGCTCAACTGGAATTCCATCACCTCCACTAGCTTTGTTTGTAGTGATGCTTTCTAAGGCCCACTTGACTTCACGTTCCAGGATGTCTGGCTCTAGGTGAATGATCTCACCATCGTGATTATCTGGGTTGTGAAGATCTTTTTTGTACAGTTCTTCTGTGTATTCTTGCCCCCTCTTCTTAATATCTTCTGCTTCTGTTAGGTCCATACCATTTCTGTCCTTTATTGAGCCCATTTTGCATGAAATGTTCTCTTGGTATCTCTAATTTTCTTGAAGAGATCTCTAGTCTTTCCCACTCTGTTGTTTTCCTCTATTTCTTTGCATTGATCACTGAGAAAGGCTTTTTTATCTCTCCTTGCTATTCTTTGGAACTCTGCATTCAGATGCTTATATCTTTCCTTTTCTCCTTTGCTTTTTGCTTTTCTTTTCACAGCTATTTGTAAGTCCTCCCCAGACAGCCATTTTGCTTTTTTGCATTTCTTTTCCATGGGGATGGTCTTGATCCCTGTCTCCTGTACAATGTCACGAACCTCAGTCCATAGTTCATCAGGCATTCTATCTATCAGATCTAGGCCCTTAAATCTATTTTTCACTTCCACTGTATAATCATAAGGGATTTGATTTAGGTCATACCTGAATGGTCTAGTGGTTTTCCCTACTTTCTTCAATTTAAGTCTGAATTTGGCAATAAGGGGTTCATGGTCTGAGCCACAGTCAGCTCCTGGTCTTGTTTTTGTTGACTGTATAGAGCTTCTCCATCTTTGGCTGCAAAGAATATAGTCAATCTGATTTAGGTGTTGACCATCTGGTGATGTCCATGTGTAGAGTCTTCTCTTGTGTTGTTGGAAGAGGGTGTTTGCCATGACCAGTGCATTTTCTTGGCAAAACTCTATTAGTCTTTGCCCTGCTTCATTCCGTATTCCAAGGCCAAATTTGCCTGTTACTCCAGGTGTTTCTTGACTTCCTACTTTTGCATTACAGTCCCCTATAATGGAAAGGACATCTTTTTTGTGGTGTTAGTTCTAAAAGGTCTTGTAGGTCTTCATAGAACCATTCAACTTCAGCTTCTTCAGCGTTACTGGTTGGGGCATAGACTTGGATTACTGTGACACTGAATGGTTTGCCTTGGAAACGAACAGAGATCATTCTGTTGTTTTTGAGATTGCATCCAAGTACTGCATTTCGGACTCTTTTGTTGACCATTATGGCCACCTCATTTCTTCTGAGGGATTCCTGCCCGCAGTAGTAGATATAATGGTCATCTGAGTTAAATTCACCCATTCCAGGCCATTTTAGTTTGCTGATTCCTAGAATGTCGACCGTCACTCTTGCCATCTCTTGTTTGACCACTTCCAATTTGCCTTGATTCATGGACCTGTCATTCCAGGTTCCTATTCAATCTTGCTCTTCACAGCATCGGACCTTGCTTCTATCACCAGTCACATCCACAGCTGGGTATTCTTTTTGCTTTGGCTCCATCCCTTCATTCTTTCTGGAGTTATTTCTCCACCGATCTCCAGTAGTATATTGGGCACCTACTGACCTGGGGAGTTCCTCTTTCAGTATCCTATCCTTTTGTCTTTTCATACTGTTCATGGGGTTCTCAAGGCAAGAATACTAAAGTGGTTTGCCATTCCCTTCTCCAGTGGACCACATTTTGTCGGACCTCTCCACCATGACCCACCCGTCTTGGGTGGCCACACGGGCATGGCTTAGTTTCATTGAGTTAGACAAGGCTGTGGTCCTAGTGTGATTAGATTGACTAATTTTCTGTGATTATGGTTTCAGTGTGTCTGCCCTCTGATGCTCTCTTGCAACACCTACTGTCTTACTTGGGTTTCTCTTACCTTGGACGTGGGGTATCTCCTCACCATTGCCCCTCCTGACCTTGAACGTGGAATAGCTCCTCTAGGCCCTCCTGCGCCTGGGCAGCCACTGCTCCTTGGATGGTCAGACTCTCCTTGTGTCAGACTTTCCCAAATCTTCCTCCCCTGACTTGTCTGGCTTCCGACCTCAGAGGAGGAGTCACCCACAGTCCCCTGACCACAGCCCTTCCTGCCCATCCAGAAGACCCACCTCCACTCTCTGGGGAGGAGGGGCTGAGGGCTCATGAAACCCACTGCTTAGTGATCCTTCCAATTGATCACCTGTCTCAACCCTGAATTTCATTCTCCAGAAAGTGTTTGATAATTCAAAACTCATACTGCTTTTTTTAAAGACCATTCTTCACCCTGTGCATGTGATGTTAGGAACATTCATGGCAATTTAAACTTCAGTCTCCACCCCAGCCCCTAGCTCTGTGCCCTCACCCCACTCTTGAATGATTTTCCCAATCCTGATCAAGACCTGCCCCCACCTGCCTCCCATCGGTACAGGGGGCTTCCTTGTTGGGTTACACACCCCCACTTTGTTCTAATAGCAGCTCTTGGAATCTCTTTCATGGCCTTCTTTTATAAATTTTTTTACAATTTATTTTTAATTGGAGGACAATTGCTTTATAATGTTATGTTTGTTTCTACTGTACAACAATGTGAGTCAGTCATATGAATACATATGTTTCCTCTCTCTTGATCCTCCCTCCCAGCACCCCCCCCTTTTTATAACTTAGTGCAATTATTGGTTGATGTATGTATTTGATGTTAGTAGAAATTTAATTTTGTTTCTCTCTTTATGACTTGAGACTGTGAATGATATCTGGAGGACTTCTTGACATTTCTGAATAAACTATTATCTTTTCTTATCACTGGTTTTCAATTTAAGAAGAAATATTTTTCCTTTAAATTGCTGAACATGATAATGGAATGCACAAACATCAGCCAAGCTTAAGAAGGAAACATTTTGTAGGTATCAAGGGAAATATTCATGACACAAAATGGGCCTGGGTGATTATTAATAACATTTGGGAAGAGTAGTAAACCTAACAAGAATTTTCTGGAGTGGAGAAGAATTTGAGAAATGCTCTAATGTTCCATGGTCATGAAAGGGAATTGCAAAGGATTTTGTTTTATTGTTGTCATTGTAAATTTTTAGTGTTGTTTTCCCCAAATTGACAGAGTCGAAGGGCTGACCATAGAAAACACGTGAGGGCCTTTGAAAACCATCACCTCCTGGAATTGTTTGATGCTTTGAAATCAGCTTAAAGCTTGGTGTTTTTAACCTCTTAGGTCCAGAGGTCCAAAGTCTGCAAACTTAAGGCATGCCATGGAAAGACTTTTCTACTGAATTTGTGCTTTTTAAAAGAATATGGACTTTCAGTTCAGTCATTCAGTCATGTCTGACTCTTTGCGACCCCATGGGCTACAACACGCCAGGCTTCCCTGTCCATCACCAACTCCCAGAGGTTGCTCAAACTCACGTCCATCAAGTTGGTGATGCCATCCAACCATCTCATCCTCTGTTATCCCCTTCTCCTCCTGCCTTCAATCTTTCCCAGCATCAGGGTCTTTTTCAATCAGTCAGTTCTTTGCATCAGGTAGCCAAAGTGTTGGAGTTTCAGCTTCAGCATCAGGCCTTCCAATGAATATTCAGGACTGATTTCCTTTAGGATGGACTGATTTGATCGCTTTGCTGTCCAAGGGACTCTCAAGAGTCTTCTCCAACACCACAGTTCAAAAGCATCAATTTTTCTGTGCTCAGCTTTCTTTATAGTCCAACTCTCACATCCATACGCTTTGACTAGGAAGTTTACTTGCATTAATTTTTACTGCCTGCTCTGATAATTAAGGAGCGAGCTTCCTGTTAAAACTGACAACACATAGCTCAAAGCTAGTGGGAAGGAACAATGTATAAAATCCATTTGATAAATTGATCTGCTGAGAGAGAATGTGATGTACATAGTTTAATCTCATGTTACCCAATGCTCACTCATGAAAAGCATGTCTACTGATTATCATTAGCAGGTAAATATTAGACACCTCCAGTTTATTATGAGGGAAACATTGACTATCATACGGAATAAGCCAGAAACACAAAACACATTATGTGCCAAGGCCCTGTGATGTTTAATCTATCTCAACAGTTCCAAAACCCTTATAGAGTAAATAACTGTTAAATAAAATTTTCAGAATAAAGTAAAATCATGACTCACATAGAAATATAAAAGCAAGCATATTTTAAGGAATGTATTTATTCATATGACATGAGGGAACCTATAGCCTCGTTGAAGGAAAAGTAAAAAAACACAAAAATTCATTTGGAGCAATGTGATGCTGGGACCAATTGCAAAATGGACAAAATTGGTCTTCCTCAAGTGGAGGAATTCATAAGGGAACAAAATTTGCTACCCCAAAATGCATTTTTTTGGCCTGAGGATTAATTTAGGCTGATAATTTTCAAGACCCAAAAGACTCAGACAGAACCTTTCACCTTCCCCCAGGTCCCTGAAGAATGTAGAGGAGGACTTGACCCAGGAAGGTGCTGCCACACAGTTAAGCAGGTAAGAGCAGGTGTGGAGACACGGTGGAACCCAGCAAAGTCTGGTAGTTACAGTCCCTCTTGGGTCCCCTTGTCTCTGTCTGACCCAATAAACACTCATTTACCAAAAGTTTGCTCCTCCATTTCCTTGTCATTTGCCTTCCCCGCCGCCCTGGAGTCCCAAACAATTGCCTCCAGCATCCCTTTTGTCTTTAACCGAAGATGGTATCTAAGGTGAAGACTTCCACCATTCTGATGAGTGACTCCGTTTTCCTAGGTGTCCCCCATGTATTCATGTTATTATTAAGCTTCTGTTTGATTTTCTCCTGTTAGTCTCTTTCATGTCACTTTAATTCTTAGGCCAGCCAGAAGAACCTAGACAAGTAGAGAAAAAGTTCTTCCTCCCTGACAAAGTCAATTAAAATCAGTGCTCGACAGGACAGAATGTGCACACCTGTAAATTACCTGCAATGTGCAGAGGGCTGTAAAATCACTCAAAGGCTATAAACAAGGCTGGAATCGGATCACCCTGAGGAGTGTAAGATAAACAGCACACAGCTTTCCATTAAAAAGCAAGATGTTTCCCTTATAACTAATATAAAATCACACAGCTAATAGCTAGAGGAAAGGGGATGAAGACAGTCTAATTTTCCTCCTGTGCACAAATTATTCATCAATATGATCCACAAAATTTTAAGCAGATGCCTCAGTGATGCTAAAATATTATCATCTTTTTGTTAGTCTGTCTCCTTTTGTGACCGTATTAAGTTTTCAGATAGAATTTACAAAGTATATCTTGTGACGTATAATCATATTCTTTGTATAACTGCCATGTGTGACAACAATTCTGTGGTCCTGGCTCCTTTTGGGGAAATGTTCACTGAAAATTAAAATAGTTAAGTAAAAGAAATAGCTTACTTTCCACTTTCTATTAATGTCTGTCAACCACAAATTGGCACTTGCCATTGGCACTTGCCATCTACTTCTATAAGGATTAAATCATGTGCTACTGAAGCTGCTGACCTTCAACACCCCTGATAGGCATTCAGGTTGAGAGCAGAAATGAGGCACTCTGTGCTCTGGGCAAACTGGCAGGACAGGTCTTCAGATACTTAGGTACTTAGGTATCTTCAGATACTTAGGTATCTTCAGGAGCTGTGAGCCCAATTTTCCTATCTTCTCATATCTAGAAAAACACTAAAATCCTTCATGGTGATGCCTACTCCTTGTGACTAGCAGAAACCTTTTGGAAAAAAAAAAAAAAAAGTGTACTTGATTGCAAGTACTCAAGTACTCCCCCTTCATCAAAATCATGAATGTACTAACCTTCCTCTTACTTGTTTGGAGCAGTCTCTCAGAGCTAAATGAGGTGGTTCCCCAGGCTGCAAGCCTCATTTTGCTTCAGATAACACTTAATTCATAACTTTCATGTCATGCATTTTTTAAGTCAATATGTTTTTATTTTATAAATTGTCACTTTATCTTACTCTTTTAAAAACTTTAGGCAGACTCATTAAATAATTTCTTAATAAAATGGTTTTTTAACAATTAAGGGGAAAACACTGGATTTGAGGCTCTAGTCAAGGAATCTGCATTCAGTTGCATTTATGGTATTAACTAGTGAGTGAAAGGTAGATATACCAATTAAAATATGTCTGAGTTTATTCATCTGAAGGAAGATTAAACAAATCTCTCACGTTTCTTCTAATTGTATCATTACAAAAGTGTTTTAAAATAGGGTTACCTCTATATAATTTTACTGTTGAAGGATAATTTTAAAGGGTAAAATAATAAATCTCGAATAGATGTAAAACTAACACATGTTCAATAGCTTATTAAACTAGTTATTAACAAGAAAACTGATTAGATGTGACAACTAGTTCAAAGGAGAAACCAAAGAGGAGACATACTTCGAGATCAAAGCACTGAAATGAATTTGCAAGTAGAAAACTGGCATTTCCAGGGGTTGGGGTGGGGGAGGTAGTCAGTGAAGCTCATCCGGGCAGAATTATTTGCACAGCAAGCAGACAAGCCTCATTTCCATTTCCTTCAGTTTTCTATAATTCATGGGATTTCAAAGGCTGAAGGCAGGGAGAGGCACAGCGGCCCCAAAAATGCAGACCCAAGGTCAGGTAACCCCAGAGAACAAGCGCTGGGAACCACAAAGCTCAATTTTTCTTACACATATAAATACATTTGAATTAAATATATCCTTCTTGTCATCTAAAATGAGAATGGTGATTATGATTTTTTGTGTGCTTTAATATTGAAAACCTCAATTTGTTGACATTTGAAGTTCCTGCAACTCTAAGTTTTAAAGTCAGAATAATAACACTTCACTTTTAGAGTGTCCCTGTGTCTGTATGCGGAGAAGGCAATGGCAACCCACTCCAGTACTCTTGCCTGAAAAATCCCATGGATGGAGGAGCCTGGTAGGCTGCAGTCCATGGGGTCGCAAAGAGTCCGGCACGACTGAATGACTTCACTTTCACTTTTCACTTTCCTGCATTGGAGAAGGAAATGGCAACCCACTCCAGTGTTCTTGCCTGGAGAATCCCAGGGACGGGGCAGCCTGTGGGCTGCAGTCTATGGGGTCGCACAGAGTCGGACACGACTGAAGTGACTTAGCAGCAGTGTCTGTATGAGCAATGTGAACACATCTTAGGTACCTTGAGAGGAGAGACTGCTGAGAAGGGGAGGAGGAGGGGAGGAAGGCGTAGGTGGACACCATGATTGAGGTTGATAGTTTAAAGAACACAAACTAAAAGTTAAAAGAGTTTGGACTGCATCCAATGGATAGAGAAGAATAAAGAAAAGAGCATAAGTAAGGGCAAATACAGTTGATGCATAAAGACCAGGGTCCAGGGAGCCTGAAGTCTACAGATCAGAAACCTCCACATTTTATACTTGAAGGGAATAATTGGAAGGAAAAGTGAGGATTCCCTCAAGATGGAGTCAGCCTTTCACTGACTTACAGGCTACTGAAGTCTACTTTGACCATGTAAGTTAAAGTATGTATTATATAAAGCCTTGAATTTGTAGGGTTGACCACAGAAATCATTAGACCACACACATTTTCACTGTTGTTGTTTTTTTCTTAAACATATACTAAACATAAATAATTTCTGATTATTTTAAGCAAAAAGAAAACAAGTGACTAAATTAGCTGACCTTTTCTGTGATAAATGGAACTTAAAGGAATGCCACGCACGTAGCAATCACTGAAAATTATGACACCAAGTCAGTCCCTTCTGGGTGACGGTGACATTTTAACACTGAGAAAATTGCTGCTTTTGAGAGAAAGTTATGATATGGAGACACATCTTAATTATAGAGATTTAGAAATGTTTCCATCATTATATGATTATTTGCCTGGTAAATGATGTGTTTCACACACATAAACTCCTCACATCTTCAAAATTTTAAAACCTGTGAATGGAATTTTTTAATCTATTTAAAATTCTTCTAAATGAAGAGTTTCAGATAGTTTGAAGATATTTATTAAATCTATAAATATGTGACAGGTTTCAAAGACAACTCATTGACATCAGATATTAAGAAAATTCTCAAGCTGAATGTTAATAATAACTTGCGTCCAGATACAGTGATCATAGTCAAGGGTGTATTCATTCCACATGGGTCCTTCTGTAATGAGAGAAATCTTTTTTGAGTACTAAGAACTATCAATGCATGCTCATGCTAAGTCACTTCAGTCGTGTCCGACTCTTCTTGACTCTATGGACTGTAGCCAGCCAGACTCCTCTGTCCATGGGATTCTCCAGGTAACAACCTGAAGTGGGTTGCCATTTTCTTCTCCAGGGTATCTTCTTGATCCAGGGATTGAACCTGCATCTCTTAATGTTTCTTGCATTGACAAGTGAGTTTTTTACCACGAGCACCACCTGGAAAGCCTGAGAACCATCAATGCCAAGTACTAAAATATATTAACTTTATGATCAAAACTTCTAAAGATGGCAGTGCATGTGACAATTATATAGTACGCATTAAATAAATAAAAATAGCTGTAAAAAAATAGACTGCGTGGTAAACTTTAGAGCAGGATTTTAAAAGATAATAAAACATACTAAACCAAAGAACATATCAAAAATATGACATATTTTTATTGTTGTATAACACACATGGCCTTTTAGTATAATTGCATAGACACATAGATAATTTATAAATAAATATACATATATCAGGAGACATTTTTATTTAGAGGAGTATATGGTCAGAATTGCTCAGAGACTGTAATGTAATCCAGCTTCTGAATATTAAAGGCTTTTCCAACATTATAACTTTTCTTTTTCAAGTAGATTTCTTGAAACATACTCTCAGCTTTGTTTTAGTATTCTATTCTATTGAATCTATCTTCTGGAGTTTGCTCAAATTCATGTCAACTGAGTCAGTGATGCTATCTAACCATCTCATCCTCTGCCACCCTTTTCTCCCATTTGCTTTCAATCTTTCCAAGCAAGTTACCTATTTGTCCACATCTCTAGCTTTAAAAGAGTTTAGGTTCTGATTCTGTTATTCTGTCTCTTCCTTAGGTAATCAAATATTAAATCTAGAACCTTAACTCAAAAGAGAATAGGTACACACACGCGCGCGCAAAACTAATACAATATTGTAAAGTTTAAAAATAAAATAAAATTAAAATATATATATATATATTTTTTATATATATATATATAATACCACCAGACTTTAACCAAAGACCTGATGGATCTTCAGCAGGTCACCAGGCCCCTTGAGCTTCAAGTAAATTTTAGTGCAAATTTCAGCAAGTAAACCAGAATATTCTTTATTCCCTTCAGACATTTTCACTGACTCCAAGAACCACCCAAAGTACATCCAAAAACTTTTTCCATTTCTCTACAGTCTGCATTTATGACTGTTCCTTAAGATATCACCCCTCCATGATTATAATCATGGGGATTCTCCTTTATGCAACAGCAATTGAATAAAACATATCCTTCATTAAGGCTGGAGATATATGTATATGGGTATAATTTATCTATCCTGTTTATATTAATGTTTATGGACACTTATTTATATATAATTACATATTTATGAACATATAGCCAACTCATTGGAAAAGTCCCTGATGCTGGGAAAGATTGAGGACAGGAATAGAAGTGGGTGACAGAGGACATGATGGTTGGATGGCATCATCAACTCAATGGACATGAGTTTGAGCAAACTCCAGGAGACAGTGAAGAACAGGGGAGCCCGGTGTGCTGCAGTTCATGGAAGTGCAAAGAGTTGACTATGACTTAGTGACTCAACAACATTGTTTATATAAATGTTTATAATCTATCATTTATATATATTTATAAAGATAAATACATATAAATAAAATACACATATTATTTATAAAAATATATGTGAATAACAGATTTATGAAAATTTACCTGAACAAGATGAATCATTGTCTTTTAAAGATCGATTCCACCAGCACCATTGTATTTCACAGAGTATTAAACGTACTGTAGAAAGTTTATTTTTTCTACACAGTTGATCTGTTCTGAATTCAGCCAATATTTTCTCACTTGAGTTAAAAACAATAAAACATTGGTCATCGTCCTTGAGTCTTTGATGGTGCCCTTTCCTTAATGACTCTTTTGTGTTGTGCTATAAAATAGCTATGGTGCACTTTATCATATAAAATATGATATAAATCAAACAAAGTTTGGCTAAATATGAGTGTTAGATACTTTGGTTATAAAATAAAGATCATTAATTTTCCTGACTAGTGGAGGAGAGATTGGAAGTCTCTTTGACTTTCATATTTAATGCAGATAGAATTCAACAATCAATCACGAGAAAACTTTTGTAGATGGAGTTTGAGTACACTGTGGACATACTGAAATGAAACATGAAGACAGGAATATGCACAATCACCAGAGCTAATAAATTGTCAAGTAGATTACATTGTATAATGATCATTAATTAAAATAAAGAAAATAAATTTGAGATCTGGATAGAATTGACACAGGAAAAACTTTCATCTCAGATACACTTTGAAAAGACTCCAAGGCAAATGTCGTGTCCTAAATTATCATGTAGATGAAGGTCAGTGCATATCTGTCTTGAGACTAGCTTCCCCATCCTCACTCATACACATATCTGCAGACACCCAGCACCTGTGACCCACACCTGAACACAACGTCCCCCTTGGAGCACGTGGACAGGTCATATTTGCACACATATAATATTTTCCAATATAAATTTACCCATCTGAGATTCTAGAAGCTTCCTAAGTTTCTAGTCCTTGAGATCGCACTTTCTGACTTCATTTTACTGAATATTCTGACAATAAAAATATCCTGGTTTTTGCTACAGATAAGACCAATAGCTCAGTTGGTAAAGAATCTGCCTGCAATGCAGGACACCCTGGTTTGATTTCTGGGTTGGGACTGCTGGGGAAGGGATAGGCTACCCACTCCAGTGTTCTTGGGCTTCCCTTGTGGCTCAGTTGGTAAAGAATCCACCTGCAATGTGGGAGACCTGGGTTTGATCCCTGGGTTTGGAAGATCCCCTGGAGGAGGCAAAGGCTGTCCACTTCAGTATTCTGACCTGGAGAATCCCATGATCTGTATAGTTCATAGGGTCGCAAGGAGTCAGACACAACTAAGCAACTTTCACTTTAAAAAGGCTAAGGAAATGTGTATACATGTGTGATTATTTCTTAAAACTGAGTTTGAGTGACTAAATGAATAAAAAGGAAAACAGTGGAAGAGGTTTGGTTTTGTACCTAATACTTCTACCTTAAGATCAATAATTTATTAAATCACTCTTGTTGACATTGTGAGTTGTATAAGAGGATAAAGGGGATGAGAGGACTTTTGCTTTCTTGTCTGGACTATTCTGTTCCCTAGTGTGAAAGCACATGAGAAATAAGATGGGCTCTAATCACTCCTTAAACTAGACACTTGATCCAAAGAATAAATTAGAATCCTTCAAACAACCTAAAAATAGATTTTTTCTCTAAGCTTTATGAGATTAATTTAGGCCTAGAATTGAATTTTTGCTGATCACCAAAACCTGCTCTTAAACCTAAAACCCTGTGACTAACAGCAAACAATGGACTCAATATTGTGATAGTCTTAAACTAAGTATTCATTCACAGAAAAATAACATGAAAAAAAAAAATCTATACCCTTATCTGAATTAATCATCAGTTTGAATAAAGTACTGACTTTTTCTTCATTGAGAAGTAAAATAACTTTTGTTGTTATTGTTTAGTGTTGTGTCTGACTCTTGTGACCCCATATACTGTAGCCCTCCAGGCTCCTCTGTCCATGGGATTCTCCAGGCAAGGTTACTGGAGGGGTTGCCATTTCTTCCTGCAGGGGATTTTCCTGACCCAGGGATCCAATCAGAGTCTCCTTCATTGGCAGGTGATTCTTTAGCACTGAGCCACCAGGAAAGCTCAAAAAGTAACTTTTACCTACGTGAAAACACAACATTTCACATTGGTGGTCTTAGAAGTATAACTAGACTGAGATATACACAACTTTTTAAAATCCTGGGTTTTTTTTTTTTAATCTTTTATAGAAGCAAAATAGGAAGTAACACTCTTCAGCATTTTGGAAAAAATAAAAGAAACTACTGTGGAGGATTGAGGGTAAAAATAATCTTTTCCACTTATAAACATGGAGATTGCTTTCCACTTGGGTAAAGGGGACTGCATTACCTTCGTGTTCAAGCACTGAGTCCCCAGAGAGGCTGAAGCAGTTATCCACAGTCATAGGGCAGAAGTGTGGACACAAGCAGAGCTGGATGAAAACTGATGGCGAACCCAGCTCACCACCTGCACTGCCACCTCTTTGTCTGGCCCTTAAAATTGCACCAGTCTTCCCTGGTGGCACAGTAATAAAGAATCTGCCTGTAATGAAGGAGATGCAGGTTCGATCCCCATGTGGGGAAGATCCCCCAGAGAGGAAATGACAACCCACTCCAGTATCCTTGCCTGGAAAATCTACAGACAGTCTACAGGCAGCCTACAGTCCAGGGGGTCACAAAGAGTCGGACACAACTGAGCACACACCCACATGCATAAAATTGCAGCTGCACTTTGGGAGTCCACACAAAGTTGCATTCCTGACACCGTCAAATGGCATTTCCAGATCTCCAGGACTTCTGTAATCAACTGGCCAAGTCTGTTTGTTTACATGTGAGGATGGAAGCAGAAGCCTTAGGAAAATGGGTTTAGCTCTTGGGAATAAACAATATCACATGTGTTATGACTTCAATTATTAGTTTGGGGGAGTACATTAAATTTGTGAAGTTTGCAACATGGCTACTGGGGCTTTAATAATCAGAGATGCTGTAAAATCTGATTTGGAAGTATTTCATCTTATAACACATTTCCTGTTGGAGAGAAAGGATTGCAAGCAGAATACGTAAAGACTTTGCCTGGCTGGAAATGCATTTATTCGATAGACTGGTGTGTGTGGTTCTGGGTATCACTGTCTCTTTTCAAAAAGATAAAGTGATCCTATGACATTCTTCACATCTACTGAATTCCACCCAAACTGTGTTAGTCAGATGATCAAGGCTCTTTGGGATTAAGGTTGACCTGAAGCAAATTGTTCCCTAAGAAACCTCTCTCGTCTATAGTACATGTTTCAACTGTGCTTCCTGTTCTCAGGAAAAAGGTAAGTGAAATCAATAATTTGGCTCAATTCGTCTCCTGATCTTAAATCCCTGGTGGTTCAGAGGGTAAAGAATCTACCTGCAATGCAGGAGACCAGGGTTCAATCCCTGGGTCAGGAAGATCACCTGTAGAAGGAAATGGTAACTCACTTCAGTATTCTTACATGGAGAATCCCAAGGACAGAGGAGTCTGGCAGGCTACAGTCCATGGGGTTACAGAGAGTCACACACAACTGAATGACTTTCACTTTCACTTTTCATCACCTGACACTGTTTGAGTCTGATTTTAAATGAAGGGTGATGGCTCAGTGTGGGGTGGACAGGTGGTGGAGAACATGCATGCACACCCCTCCTCCACATCCTCTGGGGCAGGCCCTGCAGAGTGAGTATAGTGGAGCTCTGGCCACTCCCATGCCCAGGAGGCTGAGGTGCCATCTCACAGAGGGCCCAGGTGACAGTGATGGAGGCTGGCAGTCTAGTCCCCATGTGTCAGCCCCTCCCCACCGGAGATAAACGCCAGGGGATTTCTTGTGAAGAATGGAAAGAGAGTCAAGACATTTGGAGAAATGGAAACGAGTCACTGTCTTATAGATTTCAAAACAAAATCTCCCTAACTGATGAAATGAAAATTAGGTTTATTGGGAAGAAAGACATGGAAAAGAAAACTATCAACCATCCTGTTATTAACACGAATCAGTTCAGCTTAATTCAGTCGCTCAGTCGTGTCCAACTCCTTGTGACCCCATGGACTGCAGCATGCCAGGCCTTCTTGTCCATCACCAACTCCCAGAGTTTACTCAAACTCATGTCCATTGAGTTAGTGATGGATGGCATCCAACCATTTCATCCTCTGTCATCCCCTTCTCCTCCTGCCTTTAATCTTTCCCAGCATCAGGGTCTTTTCAAATGAGTCAGCTCCTCACATCAGGTGGCCAAAGTACTGGAGTTTCAGCTTCAGCATCAGTCCTTCCAGTGAAAATTCAGGACTGATTTCCTTTAGGATGGACTGGTTGGATCTCCTTGCTGTCCAAGGGACTTTTAAGAGTCTTCTCCAACACCACAGTTCAAAAGCATCAATTCTTTGGACTTAGCTTTCTTTATAGTCCAACTATCACATCCATACATGACTACTGGAAAAACCATAGTTTGACTACACAGAATATGTTGGGTTAAAAAATGAAGATGGTAGGTTTTCATACATGTGAAGACTCAAAATTCTATCAGCATTTGCATCAGTAACCATCAAACTTCCATCTTCTTACAGGTGATGAGTCTAAATCTTAAAATCAATTATTAAATTATTGAAAAGGACCAAAGGGAAAAGACAAGATAAAACAAGAGGTTTAAATAGTGTCCAATCATCATTACTAATTTGTTGTTCAGTCACTAAGTCATGCCTGACTTTGTAAAACCATGAATTGCAGCACACCAGGCTTCCCTGGCCTTCACTATCTCTCAGGGTTTGCTGAAACTCATGTCCATTGAGTCAGTGATGCCATCAAACTATCTCACCGTCTGTCACCCCCTTATCCTCCTGCCCTCACTCTTTCCCAGCATCACAGTCTTTTCCATTGAGTCGGCTCTTTGCATCAGAGCCAAAGTATTGGAGCTTACAGCTTCAACATCAGTCCTTCCATTGAATATCCAGGGTTGATTTCCTTTAGAATTGACTGGTTTGATCTCCTTGCAGTCCAACGGACTCTCAAGAGTTTTCTCCAGCTTAATTATTACTATTAATAATTCACTTTAATAGCAAGCTTACTTCTCTTACTATAATTGTCATAACTGACATTTATTAAAGTGCTTTCTGAGTTCATAGTAAGAGCTGGAAGACCATTAGCTAAAAATATGTCTAAAAGAACAACTCATAAAAAAACAAAACAAAACAAAAAAACTCAAGTCATTGTTTCTCTGCCTCTCCCATGTCCTGAGTGCCCTCCCCACTGGAGTCTCCTGTGAGCTTTCTTGGCGGACTACACTAATGGTGGACTCCTCAGAGTTCACTGCAGGAGTTGACACACGATGCTAACAATTACCTGGCAGGGGTGCTGGGAAAATTAATTAGAGCTTGTGAAATGCTCTGAAGATTTAAAAGAACTTTAGATGTAAATGCACATCATTATCATTCCCCAAGTGGACTAATTTGTTCATTAGACAGTAAGTCGATGGATGTTCTGGTCTCCAAGAGCCATAGACATTTATAGATGACTTCCCTGAACCAAGGCTCTCCTATGAAGATTCAACATCCATAGCTTTATTCTCTCCTTTAAAGAGCAGTCATTCTGCAGCCAATAGTACTTAAAAGTGTGTGTGAAGCTCCTGTCAGGTGACACGCTTCATGCTCCATTCTTTGAGCTCCATGTGCTGGAGTCTGTGGCCTGGATGCCTGGGGACCCAGGAGATGACCTGACAGAACACAAGAGAAGATACTTAAAGACCTGTGCTCATGCAGCCTATGATCTAGGAGGAAGGATTTGGCACATAATTATTTATATTTCTGCCATCATTTTGGAAAGTGCTTCTCCGATGGCTCAGCAGTAAAGAATCCACCTGCCAGTGCAGGAGACAAAAGAGACTCAAGTTCTATCTTTGGGCCAAGAAGATCCTCTGGAGGAGAAAATGGCAACCCACTCCAGTATTTTTGCTGGAAATCCCATGGACAGAGAAGCCTGGCAGGCTACAGTCCATGGGGTTACAAAGTTGGACATGATTAAGCATGCATGCATCATACTGGGAACCACATCAATAGAACCAATTCAGTGCTATTGGAAGCAAGAAAAAGAGTTCATTCATTGCCAGAGACCATCCTACATAGAATCAGAGAAGGATCTGGATCAATTAGAGAGGTGGTTGTGAAAACAGTGGATTGAATTTAAACAAAGGACCAGGAGCCCAGGGAGCCCAGACTGGGTACCAGGAAAGATGAAGAGCTTGGGTTAGCTAAATTTTCCAGGAGAGGCTTTCAGTTCAGTTAAGTCACTCAGTCAAGTCCAACTTTTTGTGACCCCATGGACTGCAGCATGCCAGGCTTCCCTGTCCATCACCAACTCTGGAACTTGCTCAAACTCATGTCCATCAAATTGGTGATGCCATCCAAACATCTCATCCTCTGTTGTCCCCTTTTTCTCCTGCCTTCAATCTTTCCCAGCTTCATAGTCTTTTCTAATGAGTCAGTCCTTCACATCAGATGATCAAAGTATTGGAGATTCAGCTTCAGCCTCAGTCCTTCCAATGAATATTCAGGACTGATTTCCTTTAGGATGGACTGGTTGGATCTCCTTGCAGTCCAAGGGACTCTCGAGAGTCTTCTCCAACACCACAGTTCAAAAGCATCAATTCTTCGGCGCTCAGCTTTCTTCACAGTCCAACTCTCACATTCACACACGACTACTGGGAAAACCATAGTTTTGACTATATGGATTTTTGTAAGCAAAGTAATGTCTATGTTTTTTAATATGCTGTCTAGGTTGGTCATAGCTTTTCTTCCAAGGAGCAAGTGTCTTTTAATTTCATGGCTGCAGTCACCATCTGCAGTGATTTGGGAAGCCAAGGAAATAAAGTCTGTCACTGTTTCCATTGTTTCCCCATCTATTTGCCATGAAGGGATGGGACCAGATGCCATGATCTTAGTTTTCTGAATGTTGAGTTTTAAGCCAGCTTTTTCACTATCCTCTTTCACCTTCATCAAGAGGTTCTTTAGTTCCTCTTTACTTTCTGCCATAAGGCTGAGGTTATTGATATTTCTCATGGCAATCTTGATTCCAGCTTGTGCTTCATCCAGTCTGGCATTTCACATGATGCACTCTGCATATAATTAAATAAGCATGGTGATGATATACAGCCTTGACATACTCCTTTTCCAATTTTGAACAATCTGTTCAAATTTCTGTTTCATGTCCAGTTCTAACTGATGCTTTTTGACCTGCATACAGGTTTCTCAGGAGGCAGGTCAGGTGGTCTGGTATTCTAATCTCTTGAAGAGTTTTCCACACTTTGTTGTGATACACACAGTCAAAGGCTTTAGCATAGTCAATTAAGCAGAAGCAGCTGTGTTTTTTGTTTTTGTTTTTTTTTAATCTCTTGCTTTTCCGATGATCCAACGGATGTTGGCAATGTTATCTCTGGTTCCTCTGCCTTTTCTAAATCCAGTTTGAACATCTGGAAGTTCTCAGTTCATGTACTGTTGAAGCCTGGCTTGGAGAATTTTGAGCATTAGTTTGCTACCTTGTGAGATGAGTACAATTGTGCGGTAGTTTGAACGTTATTTGGCATTGTCTTTCTTTGAGATTGGAATGAAAACTGACCTTTTCCAGTCCTGTGGCCACTGCTGAGTTTTCCAAATTTGCTGGCATTTTGACTGTAGCACTTTCACAACATCACCTTTTAGGATTTGAAATAGCTCAACTGGAATTCCATCACTTCCACTAGCTTTTTTCATAGTGATGCTTCCTAAGGCCCACTTGACTTCTCACTGTAGGATGTCTGGCTCCAGGAGAGTGATCACACCATCGTGGTTATCTGGGTCATTAAGATATTTTTTTGTACAGTTCTTCTGTGTATTCTTGCCACCTCTTCTTAATATCTTCTGCTTCTATTAGGTCCACACCATTTAGAGAGGCTTTGGGTTTTGCAAAGCTGAATGTCATGACCAGTATTAGCATTAAGATAATCAATATCATTAGGAGCAGCAACAGATTTTAGAAAATTAACCAGAAGTGCTATGAAATGAATTAATTTGAGGAGACAGTGATTAGAGATGGGAAGATGGGTTAGAAAGATACTAAATCAATTATTTTTTCAATTGCTGATTCACTTCATTTCTTGAGGAAATCAATGTTTATCACTGGCCCACTGTGTCTAAAGCTTGTGAGAAGACCTGTGGATTGAGAGATAAATTAGGACAGAATACGTGCCAGAGGCGGATCCCAGGGTCCTACCCCAGGCTGTACAACAGGTATAAAAACAAGGACTGTTACAGAGTGTGAGATGGACACTTACCCTTTACAGTTAAATGTCAGTCGGGGAGGGAGACCAGTGGGCTGAGCCCATAGAGTCACTCCCGAGCTGAATGTGAGTGTAAAAGATGACAGCCCTCTGAAAGCAGGAACTTGCTAGAGGCATAGGCAGCTCTGGCGAGGGCAAGGAGGGACTTGGGAGAAGGGAGAGAAACTGTTCTCGCTTTACGAGTGTCTGCGGGGCCTCAAAGTGGGAGAGGAAGAGATCAGCTTGGAGGTGGAAACAGAGGCCAGTCCCTGGGAGTTTCCACCTGAAAGCAGTGGATTCTGAGCAAAGGAGGATGACCATGGGCAGTACTATGAGATAGGAATTTTAGAGACGTTTCCGTGGTGACAGAAAAGGGAGTGAGCAGTCAGATAAGGTGGTTTAAAATGTATTTATATGTGGAATCCAAAACATGACACAAGTGAACTTAAGTACAAAACAGAAACAGATCCACAGACATGGAAAATAGACGTGTGGTTGCCAAGGGGGCGTGAGGCTAAGGCAGGGAAGGACTGGGAATCTGGGATTAGCAGATACGAACGATCATAGAGACTGCAGCCATGAAATTAAAAGACACTCCTTAGAAGGAAAGTTATGACCAACCTAGATAGCATATTGAAAAGCAGAGAGATTGCCAACAAAGGTCCGTCTAGTCAAAGCTATGGTTTTCCCAGTGGTCATGTATGGATGTGAGAGTTGGACTGTGAAGAAAGCTGAGCATTGAACAATTGATGCTTTTGAACTGTGGTGTTGGAAAAGACTCTTGAGAGTCCCTTGGACTGCAAGGAGATCCAACCAGTCCATCCTAAAGGTGATCAGTCCTGGGTGTTCATTGGAAAGACTGATGTTGAAGCTGAAACTCCAATACTTTGGCCACCTCATGCAAAGAGTTGACTCATTGAAAAAGAGCCTGATGCTGGGAGGGATTGGGGGCAGGAGGAGAAGGGGATAACAGAGGATGAGATGGCTGGATGGCATCACCGACTCGATGAACATGGGTTTGGGTGAACTCTGGGAGTTGGTGATGGACAGGGAGGCCTGGTGTGCTGCAATTCATAGGGTCGCAAAGAGTCGGACACAACTGAGCTACTGAACTGAACGATCATGTATAGAATGTATAAACAATAAGGTTCTACTGCATAGCACAGGGAACTGTATCCAGTCTCCTGGGGTAAACCATAATGGAAAAGAATGTGTACATGTATAAAACTGAGTCACTTTGCTGTACAGCAGAGACTGGCACAACATTGTAAATCAACTATTCCTCAATAAAAATAAATAGAAATATATTTGTGTATAGTGTTTTAAATTCCGCTGAGATAGCACACTTGCACAATTGACTGCATACATCTTATGAATGACGTGTCAACTTTGACACATGTATACGAGTGTCTCCACCAACCAGACGAGCAGAGTGAACCCAGGACTCACAGCCTTGCCTCAATCCTTTCTGGTTCATGCCCTTCCCCCTAAGATCAGTATCTGCTGCTCTGCCTTCTAGTCTTCATACCTGACTGGAGTGTCATGTATATGTAGTAACCTGTACATATTATTTTAAGCCTGGCTTCTTAGGTCTCAGTCAGCGACACTTGAGAGTTTATCTGTGCTTATAGCAGTAATTCTCTTTCCTTGTCTTATTTTAAGAGAAACCATCATTTTGTAATCTATTGTTCTGTTGAATATTTTGGTTACAGTATTTCCATTTGGGAGCTGTTGTCAATAAAGCTGCAACAAATATTTTTGGATCTATCTTTTGATGGTCAAATAAGATCATTTTTCATAGGTGTAAAACTAGGAATGAGTTTGCCAGATTATAAAATAAGCAAAGGTTCAGGTTTAAATAAATAGTTAACTAAAATAGTTCAATAAAGTTACACCTTCACCAGCCATGTGTGAAAATTCTGCATCATTGTAAACACTGGATATTGACCATTTTCTGAAGTTTATTCTAGCTCAGGGGTATTGATGCTCATCTCTCCTCTGGGCTGCAGTTTGCATCTCCCTGGTGAGTTACTGTGCTGAACACCTGTTTTTATGCTTCCTGGCCGTTTGGACATCTCCTTTCTAGAGAGTCTACTCAAACCTCCGTTTGTCTTTTTCATATTGACTTTACAATCTACAGTGTGGGCACAATTGCTAGGAAAGACACTACGAATACAGTCTTTCAGGCTGTGACTTGTCTTTTTTAACTCTCTTACTAGTACTGTTAGTCTCTCAGTCATGTCTAACTCTGTGACCCTGTGGACTGTAGCCTGCCAGACTCCTCTGTCCGTGGAATTATCCCAGCAAGAATACTGGAGTGGGTTGCTATTCCCTTGTCCAGGGGATTTTCCTTGATTCAGGGATCGAACACAGGTCTCCTGCATTGCAGGTAGATTCTTTGCCATCTAAGCCACCAGGGAAGCCCAAGATTTTATTACTATTATTATTGGCCAGACCACACAGCATGTAGGATCTCAGCTTCCTAATCAGGGTGGAACCTGAGCTGCCTGCAGGGGAAGCCTGGAGTCTTAACCTCGGGACAGCCAGGGAAATCCCATAAATCTCTTAAGTGTCTTTTTAGGAACAGAATTTCTTAATTTTAACAGTGTCCACTATGAGTCCTTTTTTTTTGTTTTGTTTAAGATCAGAAAAGTGTAGCAGTATTTTCTTACACTGTCTTCTAGAAACAATATGGCTTTACGTTGACCATTTTAGTCTGTACTCCATCTCATTAATAACTAGTCAATTAATGTTTAACTTTCCTGTGAGGCATGGACTGAGTTTTAAGTTCTCCCGAATGGAAAACCATTTCTTCTAATGCTCATAGAAGAGCATCATTTTCCCTGTTTGGGGTATTCAACTATCTAGGAAAGAATTAATTAGAGTCTGCACTTAGCAAGTGTTCCTCAAAATGGGAAGAGTGGAGCACACTGGATCAGCGAGCGAGACTAACCGCACTACATTAGTGATTCAGCGCCAGGTTTGAGGGGGACAGACCTGGGTGGCTGTGGAGGGGATGTGTTGCCTACAAAGACGAAAAGGGCGGGGACAAGCTGGGCCAACAGGACAGCCTCTGCAACACATGAACCTGAGCTGCAGACAGGCTGTATGTTCGGATGGCTGTCTGCCAGGAGAGTTAACAATGCAGTTAAAAGCCACCCCAAATGGGCACTGACTGGGGATCAAGCCACTCAACTCACAGAACTGCAAGGAGGGCCTTGGTCTAAGGGAGACATGGCTGTCAACCCAAACAAGCTCCCTGACAGGTCAGGTGTTCAGGACCAGTAATGAGCAGCTGAATAAAGCATCACAGAGACAGTAAACAGAGACCTTTCCAAGGTCACGCAGACCTGCACTCACATAGATTACATTTTCTATGAGTGGCAGCAGCATCTAATCTGATGTGGGCAAGTCCATCATGTGGATGAAGCGATGCAGTCAAATAAACTATTAAATAAATAAACAAGAAGTTCAATCCCACTTTCACTGCTCCAATAAATACTTTTTAGTTAATCCCTGATTTTTTCAATTTTTATCTACACTTTCAAATTCCATTTACACAAAGTGTCATAATCAGAGCTGACTTACAGAGTGCTTGGCTCTATCTTTCAACAAATAATTATATACATTTTATATATCTGAATTAAACAGCACATTCCTAGGTTTTCTGTTAAGAACTGCATAGTATGCTGTCCAAAAGCTAAATATTTAAATTACTTCCATTTATTGTGCTTATAGAAATGTTTATGTATTTGAAGCTCCTTCTAGTCTAATCCATAAATGTCATAGTTTGGAAAAAGTATATCTATATTATATATTTATAGTAGAATATATACATATATATATATATATATATATATTAGAAAATGGGCCTGAAGATATTTAATTGACAGAATATGGAAAGTAAATTCTTAGTGAAAAATATAAGCTAACTCGCTGGGAGCATCAGTGACCTAACCTCTGTAGACTTGCTAGGTTAATGGGCACCTGCTCACTCAGGGCCCCACTTACTCTTGTGTGTGGAAAGTCACCAGAACTTTATCAACATTTTAATTTCTTTTTTGAATTTCCAGCTGATTCCTCCTTGGTATCAGTGTATGTTTTCCTCGAAACCAGTAAAATCCTTACTTGTTCTCAAACCTTTGATGTCGGTAAATGCTCTAAAAATTATTATTTCAATTTTTAAAGCATTTTTCTTAGTAACAGGAGCAGGGAAATGAAGCCTGCTTGGAACACATCAAAACAACAGCTAAGTTGGTGAGTGACCCTGGGCATCCGCAGAGCTGGTGATCTGTTGAGAGAGCTGTGGACTCAAACTGGCGTGTTCGTGAGGAGACAGAGAGGCGTCAACTGAAAATATGGAACACATGAGGTCCTTGATCTGGGTCTAACATTTTCCTTACGCTGGTATTTACACTTACAAGAAGAAAAGCTATGAACTGGAACAATTACCTGCAAATATTGCCTCCTTTCAGGGTTAATAAACATGTCATTTTTGCAGGCACACTGAAATAATCCATGTGTACAAACTGCGGGAAAAAACTATAATGACCTCTTTTTCCTTCACCTCAGTTGTTTCAGGGCTGATTGCATCAAATTTTCAACATTATTCTCTCCTTAAAATGCAGCTGCTTCCTACAAGTGAGCATATTTTATAGACATTTGCTTGAAATAAATTATATTCTCTTGAATTTTTTAACCTTTTTTATTATGGCAAAATATACATAACATAAAATCCACCATTTCAACCGTTTTTAAGTGTTCCGTTCATTGGCATTAATTGCTGGGCACACACTGCTGTGCAGCCATCACCCCCATCTGTCTCCAGAACTTTTTCTGTCTTTGCAAACTGGAGCTGGGTACCCAGTAAATACTAACTGTCCACCCCTCCGGGCCCTGAGACCAGCATTCTGCTTCCTGTCTGTCTGGATCTGACTTCTCTGGAGACCTTCTGTAAGTGGAATCAGACAGTCTCTGCCTTCCTGTGAGTGCGGTATTTCACTGAGCATAATATCTTCAAGGTGCATCCATGCTGTAGCCTGTATCAGAATTTCTCTTTCATTCTAAAGCACATATTGTGAAAATAAGCGTATATAACCCAGAACAAATACAGGTAGTGGTATAGCACTGTCGGAAAGTTCTCAGAAAATACTAAAATAAAATGAATTTATACTCCCCCAAAATGCTAAGGAGAGATTTTCAAATTGAGCTTGCCAACGAGGGGTGAAAAAGTAAAGGTTTCCTTGAAACCGGTGATTTCTCAGTTATTTCTCAGCTGAGGGGAAAAATAACAATGCGAAGGATGAAGAGACCGAGGCCAAGTGTCCAGCTGTCTTCAGGAATAAAACAACTGCCTGACCAGCCCTTCCCATGGCCTTCGAGATGACCTTGAAAGCTGTGTGTTCAAAGTCCTTTCCTAGGAAGCACCAGGGTTAGGTCTAAGATGATCCCGGCCAAGGATCATTTGCAAATGAATGGAGTGAATTTATATTAAAAGAATAATAGGAGAATCATTTGCAAAGAGAAGGAGGATAATTTGAATAAAATGGTGGGTTTGGTAATCATTTTCAGCTAAGATTAAGTTTAAAAGAAAGCATCTAAGAATGGAATCTTAATGACTAGGTCCTCACTTGAGTTCTTAATATTAGTGGCTGGGGAGGAGAAGCTGTTTTAAGCTGCTATCGATTTTCCAGTGTCTCTTTGAGTTACCTTGGAAGCATCCCTGGAGATTTCAGAAATAGATTTCCCTGAACAATTTCAACCTCAAATGGGTGCACATTACCTGAGGCTCCCACAATGCTCTAATCCAGTGACTATCAAAAGTAAGCATCTACCAGGATCACCTGGACATTAGGTACACAACACGTCACCATGCCAGCCACTTCTTGATGCAGCAGGTCGATGGTGGGAGGGGAGAACCTCCCTTTCCAAAGTCCTGAATGATGCTCATACTTCCAGACATGAGAAATGCTTCCAGAAGCTCTACTCCATCAGGTAACACTCAGTTCAGCAGAGTTAATAGTTTGAAATATGGACCCTGTCTTTCAAAAGTTAAAAATAAAAGCTAGCATATACTATTGAATGAGAGCACCATATAGCAGTGAAAACACTTCAGTAATAGTTATGCTGAAATGTATACTGTTATATTTTTACTGGGGCTTCCCTGGTGGCTTAGATGGTAATATCCCCTAGAGAAGGAAATGGCAACCCACTCCAGTACTCTTACCTAAAGAGTCCCGTGGACAGAAGAGCCTGGCGGACTACAGTCCATGGGGTCACAAATATTTTTTACTGCACGCTTGGCATCTAGGCAAGAACCTGTAATTTTTGGATATTCTTGGCAGAATATTCTTAAAAGACTTTCATGTATTATCAAATTTAATACCATAACAAGGAATGTATCCGAAAACAGGGAACTTGGGAAACAGCTTTTAAATAATAAAGACTTACTCTCAATTATAGGTTTTGAAATCTTATTATTCAGACTATCTCATTGTCAACAGCTCAAACACTTCAACATCAGGAATGCTAGTGACAGACACACAATGGGGAGAATTATCAATATTTTAGTCTTTATGTATTGTGAACAAATCTGTAATCTCAAAGTATCTTAAAAGTTATGAAGCCAGTGATATTTCCAAAGGTCAGCCTGTCTCTTAAAAAGGCCTTCTGCATAATAGTAAATGTTTTGTTATGTGCCCTGGTCACAGTTCATTCTCATCAGCCATCAGAAGAATATAATCTAGATGTGAAGGAAATGCATGACCGGAGTGGTAAGAAGATGGGGTTATTGAAAGAGCAGTGATTGTAGATTCAATACTAAGTTTGCACAGTACCTAAGATAAAGCTCTGAAATTCTTCATTCTGTAGCCGTTTTGGTCTTATCATGTCACACGGATTTAACCTTGCAGATATTCGGAGGCACAATATTTATCGATGGCATTTTACTCCATCCAGTTCCCCATGTTGTCATGGCAGCAGGGCAATCCCAGATGCTGGAGAGAAATGAGAAGTCAGGTTCTGGGGTCGTGAAATCTTATGATGTTTGGAGTCAAGCAGAAGGGAGGGTGCATGGATGCTCTCTCTCTCTTGACCTTATCAGGACCAGACTAAGGTCACCCAAAATAGGTTAAACACAGAAAATATGATTCTCCTATTATGATTTTAAAGCCCTAGAGAACTATTCACAAATTTATTCCTTTTAATGAAAAAACAGCAATGTCTTGATTTTCTTTTTGATTATTCAGTGGAAAATCTAAACATATTAATATATATATGAAATAGATGCATGCATGTATCAGTCATGTCCAACTCTTTGTGACCCATGGACGTAGCCCTCAAGGCTCCTCTGTCCATGGGATTTCCCAGGCAAGAATGCTGGAGTGGGTTGCCATTTCCTCCTTCAGGGGATCTTCCCGACCCAACCTCCATCTCCTGCACTGGCAGATAGATTCTTTACCGCTGAGTCCCCTGGGAAACCCCATGAAGTATATGATATATTGGTAGAAACATATCAGAAGTTATTCTTAACATCTGGGTGGTAAATGGAGCCATTACCTGTATTATTTATAACTGGAAACCTTTAGTGATGAAAAACATGGACTTATTAAAATAACTTAATCTATATTTTTAAACATTTCAAGATTTTAAAAAGTAAATACTATGAATATGGGTTTATCAGAGCAGCCATGTAATTTCCAGTGTGGTAAATGTCTCATGTGTATGTACAGTTGTCTTTGCTTTGATCCGTGTAATTGAATAGTAGCTGACATTTTTTTTTTCAAATAATGTAAGAACAACCTGAAAATGTCTTGTCTTCTTTTGAAGTTCTATGCTATTAAGTTTCTTAATTTGAGCACATCAGGATTAATTTGTACATTAATAAAACATATAAACTGACTCTATTATCCAGAAGATTGTCAAAGTGGCTTACAAGCAACATGCATTGTGGGCAATAAGATGAAGTATTACTGCTGCCGCTGCCGCTAACTCGCTTCAGTCGTGTTCGACTCTGTGCGACCCCATAGACGGCAGCCCACCAGGCTCCCCCATCCCTGGGATTCTCCAGGCAAGAACACTGGAGTGGGTTGCCATTTCCTTCTCCAATGCGTGAAAGTGAAAAGTCAAAGTGAAGTCGCTCAATCGTGTCCGACTCTTAGCGACCCCATAGACTGCAGCCCACCAGGCTCCCCCGTCCATGGGATTTTCCAGGCAAGAGTACTGGAGTGGGGTGCCATTGCCTTCTCCAAAATGAAGTATTAGGTTGGGGGAAATATTTAAATTGAAATATTGCTTTTAAAACTCAGTATATTTTTTAAAGGTGGATTTATTAACTATTGTTATATAATTCTAAAAGCCAGAAGCACGCTCACTTCAGTTTTAATGTTATATATTCTTAAATCTTGACTGTGAGTCATTTTCAGTTCATAGATAGGAGTTTTCCTAGAAAAATTAGAAGAGAACGTACTGGGTTTCTTGAACATGGAGATTTGCCATAGGACAGACTCAGGTGCACAGACTAGAAAGTTCAAGTCAGCTGAGAAAGCTTCCCAAGTCCCCAAGGAGCTTTCGAAACAGACAAAGCTGATTGTGATCTTACTAGAGAAACTTTATTGTTAAGATCATTCACACCAACATACTGAAGAAGGAATTCATAGGGCCTGGACTCCATCTTAGGCCTGTTCATGCTGATCATGCTCGGCCACCTTTCCAATGGACTCTGAACTCTGTGTTTAGTGCCTAGGAAAACAACAACAGAAGGATAAGACCCCGTCCAGACAGGAGAACCTTGAAGATCCTATCTAGGTTACTCATCGCCTAAGAGAAAACATACACTAATCACCCCTTCCTCCAGACAGGCCATACATTTTTCTGTATCTGTTGGAGTGTAACCTTGGGTTTAAATTGGCTAATTGTTTGACTGTTTGAGCATATGAGCACATAGCACATGAATGATGGGGTTATTGGGATTGTATTTTCCTTGGTTTATGTAAGTCTCAAGGAATTTGGAGTGGTGGGTTCAGACACGAACACATGGGGTGTAAAAGATTTTCACAAATGCTGGTGGGGGTCCTTGGCTAAGAGGAGACTCTGCCTTGGGCCCGCCGGTGTAATAAACTGCACTCCATTGTCTGCATTGTCCTTCTGAGTGAGTTTGTTTCCCGGAACGCGTGGCTACGACAATGCTAATGTACACCTGTGCATCACTTAGTTTACCAGGGTTTGTTCAGTTTATCAGGTTTGTGTCACACAGCATCTTCCAGGTGCCTCTGAAGTCTGCCCCTTCTCTTCCCCTCTATCCAAACGCCATCTGCTTCCTCTCACTGTGCATTAGTTTTGCGTGTTCTGGAACTTCAGAGATGAAAGCATAGTCTGTGTTCTTTGGGGTCTGACGTCTTTCCCTAAGCTCTGTACTCCGAGATTCACCCATGTGTGTGTGAGTAGTTTGTTCCTCTGTGTTGCTGGGTGGTATTCCACTTTGTGACCCTTCCACGCTTTTCCTTCTGGTTCGTCTACTGTTGAACGTGTATGTTGTTTCCAGTTCTGGCTCATCTGCCTAATGCTCACTTACGAGTAGTGCCCACGTGTGTGTGTGTTTCTAAAATCTGCACACACTCAACCTGTGTGTTTTCAACCCTCTCGAGTTAATAGCTCAGAGCAGAAGTTCTGGATGGCATGGTAAAATGTTTGTTCTGTTGGGAATTAATGTCAATAGATTAGGGAATTTTCCTCGTGTTTTGGGGAGTAATTTAACGTTGTATGCAGTAACTCTTCATGCTTCCGTTTTAGGAGTATCTATTTCTCCTTCTCGTGAAGCTCTTTGTGGTATTCCACTATTGCAGTCTTCGTTGTCACGGTCTGTTTTACCTCTGCCTTTTAATTGATGCTGCCTGTTATCTATGATGGATGTGTTCAGTTGCTAGGCCGTGTCCAGCTCTTTGTGACACCTTGGACTATAGCCCGCTTCTCTGTCCGTGGGATTTCCCAGGCAAGAATACTGGAATGGGTTGCCATTTCCTTCTCCAAAATGGATGTAGATACAGGTAAAATAATAAAACCAAAATCAGAGCCCAGACTTGTGCCACCTACAGCTTTCTATCATTTCTATTATTAATATGAAAAAAGTCACTTTTATTTGTAGGATACATATTGAGAAATACATAAAGGACAATGTATAGTTCTTGAAGTATTTTCACAGATACCACACTTTTTCACTAGTACCACTCTATTAATTGAATTACATCAAGTAATACCACTGGTTCCTTTCCCAACCATGTACCATAGTGTTGTTAAATGCTACACCTTTCATTAATATGATTTGACAGCAACTGTAACACTTTTAGCTCAGTGCCCCTGCTTCATCCTGTTGGACTTGAGCAGTGTGTGCTGACCTCTCCCCTTTCTGCAAAGAAGCAGTGGGTGGCCACTCTGGACAAAAGGACCATCTTGGAGATGCAGGAAGATGACTAAGTGACTGCTGAGCTATCACGGAATGGCAGCCCCAGGAGTTTGCTGCCAACCCCCACTTCCTGGCAGCTGGCTCATTTTATCCCAAAGATGCCTGATTTATCTTGGCTCCCATCTTTGACATCATATTCAAATACTTGGGATGAGAGGCAAGAAACAGAAGCTTCAGCTGCCAAAAATTTAAAAACATTTCTAAGGCAAACAGATCTTGTATGAGTTCTCAGATGAACAGAATCATTGCCCTGCTGGAGAATCAGCACGAGGTCAACTATCTCTTAACTTCCACAGATGAGCCTGATCCCTTCTCACTGCATCCTCTCCCTGGGTTTTCACCTGGACCTTCCAGCAGAAAATAAGAAAAGCTGGCTTGACTTTCTGATTTACATGTGAGCCTCTTTGCACAAAGCACACATTAAAAATGTCAAAATTTATAATGTCAAAAATATGAAATTTCAATTTTAAGATATCTTACATGGTCAGAAGGAACACTAATGGATCTGGAAAATCTGTGTTAAACAAATGTGATAAATTCATGTATATAAAACAAGATTGAGCACTATTTTCTCAGCTACAAAATAGGACTTTTCTGGGAAAATGACAAGCATCAAACTAATTTTAAGAGTGATAATGCATTTTGTTTATATACAAGCTCAGTGTTTTTACATAGTTTCCAGAGGAACAGATTTTACTTTCACAGTTCTCAACATTTTTATTAAAAATTATTCTTTTGCTTCTCAGTGACTGAATAATTGTTATTTTCTGTCATCATGTTCCGGATTTTTTCATATTGAACCAAAATGCTTTCCTTCATTAAGCCACAAAAGATCTTTCATTAAAAAAAAAAAAAATCCCACTCTTTCTTGACTTGTCTGAAAGAATCTTCTGCTTTAGGAGAATATCTGACATTTTAATAGCAGTTTGTCATCTTCCATGTGTCATGATTGCCAATTAATTTGTAACCTTAGGGACGGAGCAAATTAAACTGTCTTGAGAAAGGTGTTTGTTTGATAGTGTATCAGTGTCAATTCTGTCCACACTGTTGAACCACCATCACTCTAGTGGGCGGTGCTGCTTGTTAAACACAAACCCACACACTCACCCCGCCCCACCCCCACACACAGAGTTGTCAATGAAGCCTTCTTATTATACAGACACTTGAAAGTATCAGACTGTTTAAATGTCGACACATTTCACTTTGAGTACTAATTTGTTTTTCACTGCATCTACCTATTTCCCTAGCATATTTCACTTATAAGGAATCTTACAGGAAAGAATCTTAAACTTCCATGAGCTTTACCTTAGGCAAGCCAACAGCTGCTTTATAAGCTGTTCTTTTCAAGTCTTTTTGAAGGTTTGAATGTTGTAAGATACCAAGTTCATTGTTAGTCATTTCCTGTTTACAACAGAACTAAAATGTGGTTATAAAGCCTAAAGATAAACCTTCTTAAATGTAACATGAATGAAATAAAAATGCATTTTTTTCTAAAGAGTGAAAGTACTTTCATAAGAGAAAGATGAAAATTCAAAAATTAAACTGGATAAAAGTTTCATGTATAAGAGACAGCACAGAGTAGAGGTCAAAGACACAGACTCTACAGACAGGCTAGTCTGATTCAGATCCTGTGTCTGCTGTCTGATTTCAAATCAGGGGCTGCGGAAGCTCTCTGAGACTCAGTTTTTTCACTGGGGTGTTAAACAGCATCATTTAGTTAATATTTAGAAATTATACAGCAAATTATACACCCTGACTGGCAGGGTGCTACATTACTATTGGTTAAATAGAGCAAACAAAGAAATGAAGAAAAAAATGAAGTGCACTTCATTTTTTTTTTTCCATCCAAGCTCAAAAGTTCTGCTCTATTAGATTTTCCAGCTGTTTTCTAAAAGAATTATCATTAAATCGATTTTGGTTCACTTTATTCAATGGAAGTTCATTCTGACTTCAGCTTTCCACAGTTCTGTTGTGGTGGTCCTGCGTATGCAAATATATAACTGCTTTCTTTGTTACTTTTCTAAATGTATAAACCAAATGCATCTTTATCATTTGCCATGAGTTGCACATCCTGGGTTTCAATCGAATGCTGTGAGAAGAAGAAAGATTAAGAAAGTGAGAAAAATGGATGCAAGTAATTTTTCAAGACCAGGCCCTCAAATGAGGCATATTTCTGGCACTGTGGGCTCTTCTGGGTAACTAGAAAACTCTCACAGCAGAAATAACTAAAAATTTTAGATCAAATAAAATATTCATCAGAGCTGAGCTTGAAAGATAGGAATGTGCTCAGATATTAAAAATAGAAATTCAATGAGGAGTGCAGTGTGTGATGCTGCCAGTCTGTTCTAACAGAGCTGCTGGGACCAGGCAAGTAGGGCTTCTTGTTTAACCCTGTGGCTGGAACAAGACATGTGTCTTAATATCAGGCAGGACCAGAAGTCAGAACAGATTTCTCAAATTTGGGAGAACCCCGAAAGGCCACTCCCTTATTGAAATGGTGAACTATTGTTACTTGCCTCAACAAAGACCTATCTTACAACAGAATCCTAACCAAGAAAATCAAGGCCCAGAAAAATATATGCCTTAGAGTACCATTCAACATTCAAAACCAATAGATGGTTTAGGGAAATTTATACACAGAGCAACAACATTAAGAAAAATGAGAGATTTCGTTTAAGGCTGTGCACTTTATTATAAATGCCTTTGAATTCAGTGAGTCTAGATTTGTAAAATAACCCCAATATTCTGTATCCTTCATGTTTATTTCAAAAGCATGTGCTTTATTGACTGGTTGTCTGGTTTACAATTCGGTTAAAAACACAAAACATGCAATTTCCCACATTAACCATTTTAAAGTATGGTAGTGGTGATTTAGTTGCTAGTCATGTCCAACTCTTTGTGACCCATGGACTGTAGCCCACCAGGCTCCTCTGTCTATGGGATTTCACAGGAAAGAATACTGGAGTGGGTTGCCATTTCTTTCTCCAGGGGATCTTCCTGACCCAGGAATCAAACCTGAGCTTCCTGCCTTGCAGGTAGATTCTTTACCACTGAGTCCCCAGAGATTCCCATTTTAAAGTATACCGTTCAATAATACTTGTACTCACACTGTTGCACAAAGTCCTCAAGAACTTTTCTATCTTGAAAAACTACTAAACCCCTTGAACAGTTTCTCTTCCTACTTACTGGCAACCACCACTCTAGGACTTTCTGTAGAGTTTCTAGGGGTTGAACTCTTAGACGCCTAGCATACATGGAATCATGCAGTATTCACTTTTTTGTGTCTAGCTTATTTCACTTAACCTAATGTCCTCCAGGTTCACCCATGTAGTAGCACATAAGAGGATTTCCTTCTTTTTAAATGCTGCATAACATTCTACCATGTGCTCATACTACATTTTATCCATTCACCTGTCAACAGACACTGAGGTTTGTCTATCCTTTGGCTATTGTGAATAATGCTACAGGTGAACACAAATCTGAAAGTATCTTCTTGAGGTACTGTTTTCATCCCTTTCGGATAAATACCTGAAAGTAGGGTTAGTGGATCCATTGGTAGTTCTACTTTTAATTGTCTACAGAATCTCCATACTTTTCTACAACAGCTGCACCCTTTTACTTTCTCATGAACAGTTTACAAGCATTCCAGTTCCTTCACATCCTTACCAACACTTGTTATTTTCTACTTTCATTGCCATTGGTGATGGTGTCAGTATTAGGGGTTATCTTGGCTGCTGCAAGGTGGTATCTCACTGAGATGTTGACTTGCATTTCGTTGATGATTCATGATGATAATACATTTTCAAATGTTTGTTAACTATGTGTATATATATTTTGGAAAGATGTCTACTCAAGTTGTTCTTGTTCAATTGCTATGCCGTGTCCAACCCTTTGTGACCCCATGGACTGCAGCATGCCAGTCTTCCCTGTCCTTCACCATCTCCTGGAGCTTGCTCAAACTCCATTGAGTCAGTGATGCTATCTAACCATCTCATCCTCTGGTGCCCCCTTCTCCTCTTGCTTCAATCTTTCTTAATCAAGGTCTTTTCTAATAAGTTGGCTCTTCTTTAAGACCTACTGCTGACTCCCTCTATGACTCTATAAAAATTTTAGATACACTTTTCAACTACAGAATTGCTATTTGGTTCTTTCTTATGATTTCTGTCTTTACTGATACTCTTGATGAACCCTGTCATCATGCCTCCCTCTGTTTCCATAAACCTGGTTTCCTTCAGTTCTTGGAACATAGTGAGGATAGCTGTGTCAAAGACCTTGAGGAGTCTGACCTTTGTACTTTTTCTACAACAGTTTTGTTCTGCTTTTTGCTGTTTTTGGAGTACATTTTCTGTTTCTTTGTGTGTCTTGCTGATGACTGAACTTTTAAGAGAACACATGATTTAAATGGTGATCTGTGCTGTTACCTGGATTCTGGGCCTCCTCCTCCAGGGCTTATTTGGTCAGTGCCACGGCTGGTGGGCTCAGTGGTGCCCACTTCCTGTACCCTGTGTGGCTTCCCTTCAGTGGACCCCATATCTTCCTGGACTGAGAATATGTACAAGACTCTCAGTCTGCCTCCTCTCCAGTTTCTCTGTTAAGCTGTCTGCCTGTTGGTATTTACCAGCTGTTACCCTCCACTAATTTTCATCTGATTGCTTTACTGTTTTCAGTAATTTTCTGGGACATACATTGTTGCACCGTCTGCAACAGTTAAGTCTGGGATTATTTGCATGAGTCATCCTTGAAGTCGCTTTCTGAGGCTTGTTTCCGCCCCAGGAGGGCTCATTGCAGCCATCTCTCTTTCTAGCTCTTTCTGCTCATTTTCTGTGTGGTTTATGATACGGCTTGTTGCTTTCATGGCACCTCTGTGCATGCCTGCATGTGTGCTAAATTGCTTCAGTCGTGTCCAACTGTTTGTGACCCCATGGACTATAGCCCACCAAGCTCCTCTGTCCATGGAATTTCCCAGGCAAGAATACTGAAGGGGGTTGCCATTTCCTTCTCCAGGGGATCTACTGATCCAAGGATCAAACCTGTGTCTCCTGCATTGCTGGTGGATTCTTTACCACTGCGCCACCAGGGAAGTAAATACATCTGCCTGGGCGGCTAACAGACTTTGTCTTCTGCTCCAACTAGACAGCTGAAAGTCCTTAGCATGTACATACCTGTTGATCAACTATGTTCTATATAAATGTGTCCATTATTATGGTTTTGTAAGTTGTTGCCCTTGGTTCAATTGACTTTTCCAAATATCATTATTAACTTTTAAAATAATAGCCAGTTATTCAGCATTTTTAGGATTATTTGCCATGTAGATTGCATGCTAGTTTCCCTGGAAGGAGATGCCCAATTGAGTTGAGGCTGGAAGGTGTCTCCTGGGCATCAAAGGCCAAGGGACTCAGGGTGGAAGGAGAAGTAGAGGTGGAGTCAGTCTGCAGGGCCACCAGACAAGAGCCCAACCAGCCCACCAGGCCACCGTGTGGTGACTGCAGCTTATCTGAATGACGTGCTGGAGCCCTGAGTCACCTGGTGTGTGCTGTTTAGGGTAACCAGAGATCAGGGAACAGCTCTCTGCACCCCAGGCTGACCCCCATGTAGCTGAGAGCAGGAGGCTGTCCCGTGAAGGTGCTGCCTGGCTGGGTGGCACTTGCTTTGCAGAGAAAAACCTGAGCAGTGGGTGTATTTCAGGGTCCACAGCATGGGTGCATGCATGTGTGCAGTGCATTCATCCAAGGACACCCCAGCAATTCTGTGATGTGATGCCACCGAGACAGGGCAGTGATCACTGGCCTGGAGAGGAAATGTTTATAGGAGCAGCATCTGCAAGCCGAGTTTGGAAGACAAATGGATTGCCACCACCTTGCAGCTCTCTCTTCTCTTGCTCCATCATTGGTTATGTCAGTGGCTTTGACAGCTCACAGATAAATCAGGTGGCTTTTAACATTATCTAATAAAATATAATTCAGAACTCACAGATTGGTTGCTGACAACCAAATCAGAACCAGCTTCATGTGTTCGACTCTGCAACTCCATGGACTATAGCCCCCCAGGCTCTTCTGTCCTTGGGATCCTCCAGCAAGAACACTGGAGTGAGTTGCCATTTCCTACTCCAGGGGATCTTCCTGATCCAGGGATTGAAGCTGCCTCTCCTATGTCTCCTGCATTACAGGCTGATGCTTTACCTGCAGAGCCACTGGGGAAGCCTCATGGTTCAGGCACATACATTAAGTTTTGATATTATGATTGTTCACAAGGAAGTTCAATTACCTGTTTTCATAATTAAAGTTACTGTTTTGAGATAGTTTAACGTTATTTTTCAAGGATTTCTCTTGTGTTCTGGGGAGAGAACAGTTTGTCATTGAGTAAAGTTACATAATTTATGGTTTTTGATTTTGTTAATTCTTTTAATTAATTCTCTTTAATTTTAATGCTTAGCCTTTAAAGAGATTTGGGAAATTATTTCCTTCTTTATAGGTGTTCTAACTTTCCACCAACACTCACAAGCATGCACAATGCTAAGTGTCTCATGCCTAAAGTTCATGGCACTTAAATATCTATGAACGATATGAAAAGGCAAAAAGATATGACACTGAAAAATGAACTCCCCAGGTCAGTATGTGCCCAATATGCTACTGGAGAAGTATGGAGAAATAACTCCAGAAAGAATGAAGAGATGGAGCCAAAGCAAAAACAACACAGTTATGGATGTGACTGATGATGGAAGTAAAGTCCAACTCTGCAAAGAACAATACTGCATAGGAACCTGGAATTTTAGGTCCGTGAATCAGGGCAAATTGGAAGTGGTCAAACAGGAGATGGCAAGAGTGAACGTCGACATTTTAGGAATCAGTGAACTAAAATGGACAGGAATCAGCAAATTTAATTCCAATGACCATTATATCTACTACTGTGGGCAAGAATCTCTTAGAAGAAATGGAGTAGCCCTCAGTCAACAAAAGAGTCCAAAGTGCAGTACTTGGATGCAATCTCAAAAACGACGGAATGATTTCTGTTTGTTTCTAAGGCAAACCATTCAATATCTCGGTAATCCAAGTCTATGCTCCAACCAGTAACACTGAAGAAGCTGAAGTCGCACGGTTCTATGAAGACCTACAAGACCTTCTAGAAATAACACCCCCAAAAGACCTTTCTCATCATAGGGGACTGGAATGCCAAAGTAGAAAGTCAAGAGATACCTGGAGTAACAGGCAAATTTGTCCTTGGAGTACAAAATGAAGCAAGGCAAAGGCTAACAGACTTTTGCCAAGAGAATGCACTGGTTATAGCAAACACCGTCTTTCAACAATAAAAGAGAAGACTCTACACATGGACATCACCAGATGGTCAACACCAAAATCAGACTGATAAATTCTTTGCAGCCAAAGATTGAGAAGCTCTATACAGTCAGCAAAAACAAGACCAGGAGCTGACTGTGGCTCAGATCATGAACTCCTTATTGACAAATTCAGGTTTAAATTGAAGAAAGGAAAACCTTTCAGGTATGACCTAAATCAAATCCCTTACAAATATAAAATGGAAGTAACAAATCGATTCAAGGGATTAGATCCCATAGACAGAGTGCCTGAAGAATTATGGACAGAGGTTTGTGACCATCTCCGAGAAAAAGAAAGACAAAAAGGCAAAATGGTTGTCTGAGGAGGCCTTACACATAGCTGAGAAAAGAAGAGAAGATAAAGGCAAAGGAGAAAATGAAAGATATAAGCATCTGAATGCAGAGTTCCAAAGAATAGCAAGGAGAGGTAAGAAAGTCTTCCTCAGTGAGCAACGCAAAGACACAGAGGAAAACAATAGAATGGAAAAGACTAGAGAGCTCTTTAAGAAAATTAGAGATACCAAGGGAACATTTCATGCAAAAATGGGTACAGTAAAGGACAGAAATGGTATGGACCTAACAGAAGCAGAAAATATTAAGAAGAGGTGGCAAGAATACACAGAAGAACTATACAAAATAGATACGCATGACCAAGATAATCATGATGGTGTGATCACTCACTTAGAGCCAGACATCCTAGAATGCAAAATCAAGTAGGCCTGAGGAAGCATCACTATAAACAAAGCTAGTGGAGGTGATGGAATTCCAGTTGAGCTATTTCAAATCCTAAAAGTGAAAAGATGTTGTGAAAGTGCTGCACTCAATATGCCAGCAAATTTGGAAAATTCAGCAGTGCCCACAAGAATGGAAAAGGTCAGTTTTCATTCCAATCCCAAAGAAAGGCAATGCCAAAGAATGTTCAAACTACCACACAATTGCACTCATCTCACATGCTAGTAAAGTAATTTTCAAATTTCTCTAAGCCAGGCTTCAAGAGTACATGAACTGTGAACTTCCATATGTTCAATCTGGATTTAGAAAAGGCAGAGGAACCAGAGATCACATTGCCAACATCCATTGGATCATAGAAAAAGCAAGAGAATAACAGAAAAACATCTATTTCTGCTTTTTAATTATGCCAAAGCCTTTCTCTGTGTGATCCCAACAAACTGTGAAAAATTCTTCAAGAGTTGGGAATACCAGACCACCTTACCTGCCTCCTGAGAAATCTGTATGCGGGTCAAGAAGCAACAGTTAGAACTGGACATGGAACTACAGACTGGTTCCAAATTGAGAAAGGCGTATGTCAAGGCTGTATATTGTCACCCTGTTTATTTAACTTATATGCAGAGAACATCATTCAAATTTTATGGACTCTGTGGGAGAGGGAGATGGTGGGAAGATTTGGGAGACTAGCATTGAAACATGTAGAATATCATGCATGAAACGAGTCGCCAGTCCAGGTTCGATGCACGATACTGGATGCTTGGGGCTGGTGCACTGGGACGACCCAGAGGGATGGTATGGGGAGGGAGGAGGGAGGAGGGTTCAGGATGGGGAACACATGTATACCTGTGGTGGATTCATTTTGATATTTGGCAAAACCAATACAATATTGTAAAGTTTAAAAATAAAATAAAATTTAAAAAATAGATAAATAAATAAAAATTCTGATAAAATTAAAAAAACAAAACAAACAAACAAAAAATGTCAGGCTGGATGAAGCACAAGCTGGAATCAAGATTGCTAAGAGAAATATCAATAACCTCAGATATGCAGATAACACCACCCTTATGGCAGAAAGCAAAGAAGAACTAAACAGCCTCTTGATGAAAGTGAAAGAGGAGAGTGAAAAAAGCTGTCTTAAAACTCAGCATTCAAAAAACAAAGATTATAGAACCTGGTCCCATTCCTTCATGGCAAATAGATGGGGAAACTGGAAACAGTGACAGACTTTATTTCCTTGGGCTCCACAATCACTGCAGATGGTGACTGCAGCCATGAAATTAAAAGATGCTTGCTCCTTAGAAGAAAAGCTATGACCAACCTAGACAGCATATTAAAGAGCAGAGACATTACTTTGCCGACAAAGTTCTGTCTAGTCAAAGCTATCGTTTTTCTAGTAGTCATGTATGGATGTGAGAGTTGTACTATAAAGAAAACTGAGAGCCAAAGAATTAATTAATTCTTTTAGTTAATTAATTAATTAATGCTTTTGAACTATGGTGTTGGAGAAGACTCTTGAGAATCCCTTGGACTGCAAGATCAAACCAGTTAATCCTAAAGGAAATCAGTCTTGAATATTCATTGGAAGGACTGATGCTGAAGCTGAAATTCCAATCCTTTGGCCTCCTGATGCAAAGAACTGACTCATTTGAAAAGACCCTTATGCTGGAAAAGGAAGAGACGGGGACGACAGAGGATGAGATGGTTGAATGGCATCACTGACTTGATGGACATGAGTTTGAGCAAGCTCTTGGAGTTGGTGATGGAAGGGAAGCCTGGCATGGTGCAGTCCTTGAGTTCACAAAGAGTCAGACACGACTGAGCAACTGAACTGAATTGAAATATCTATTAAAAAAATTGTGTTTTTTGGAAACAGTACATTTATCATCTCCTGGAGAGGCAAAGAAAAAGAGATTTTGCTTCTTTGTCATTACACTTAATTTCAATAGACTTGGCTGCTGACAGTTTCATGATATTTTATCGATATGTCAACCATGACACGATCAAACTGTAAACCCTTGCTCTCAGGATCAGAGAAGAGAGAGATTCCTTTTAAAAGCATGATTACTAGAGATGGAGTAAGGAACTGTACTATGAGCTGAGTGGTTATAGTGTCACACACGGACACACATCTCTAGCTTATGTAAGTTGTACTTTATTCTATGCTAAAGGCTTAATGCATAGAGATTTCAACAACAGTGTCACCCTGGTATTTTTCCTCATAGAAATGTACCCAGTGTGGATAATTAGAGGAAGCATATCCTCCTTAGTGGTGGAAATAACAAACATAATGCTTTACTTTTGGATAACAGTTCCATATTCCCCCAGGCAACTGAGTTCCGGAAGAAACAGTAAGCAGGTATCTCTGAGATGTTCATATAGCAGCTGCTGTGTTGATTTCTACTCAACTGAAATATTCGTAAGATGTTAAGCAAATTATCACAAAGAGCTTCTTGGTCAAAACCAAGCGATTAAATGATGATATCTCCGTCTTCACTTAGCTTTCAGATAGTCCACAGAGGAATAAAAGTACTTAGTTTCTGAGAGTTCTGATTCATTGAGTACAAAGTAGCTGTTTAATGAATCTAAAGCTGCTGTTTCTTAATGCAATGTCCTCAAGGAATCGCCATATCCTCCTACATCTCCTGTGATTTTTTAATGAACACTGTTGCTGCTGCTGCTGCTGCTACTAAGTCGCTTCAGTCGTGTCCAACTCTGTGCGACCCCAGAGGTGCCCACCAAGCTCCCCCGTCCCTGGGATTCTCCAGGCAAGAACACTGGAGTGGGTTGCCATTTCCTTCTCCAATGCATGAAAGTGAAAGTGAAGTCACTCAGTCATGTCCGACTCTTCGCGGCCCCATGGACTGCAGCCTACCAGGCTCCTCTGTCCATGGGATTTTCCAGGTGAGTACTGGAGTGGGGTGGGTGGATTCTAGATGAAATAATTCATTTACTGGCCACTTCTCGTCAACCCCACCCCACATCTAAAGAATGATCGAGTCATACTAATTAACTCTCAAAATCAGTCTGGAATGAGATGAGGCCTGTCTATTGTTTCAGGCCCCTGTTCTCAGCATCTGTGTCTCAATTTCCTGGCCTCCGATGCACCCCACCCCCCTTACCACTATGAGGCCACATGCTCTTAGTTTCTCATCACTTCACCGTACTTGCTTTTTCTAAATCCTTTTCCAGGCTGTTTGGAGCTGAATTGTGTCCCCTTGGCAAAGACGGTAAAGAATCTGCCTGCAATGCGGGAGACCCGGGTTTGACTCCTGGGTCGGGAGGATCCCCTGGAGAAGGAAATGGCAATCCACTCCAGCACTTTTGCCTGGAAAATCTCATGGACGGAAGAGCCTGATAGGTTACAGTCCATGGGGTCGCAAAGAGTCGGACACGACTGAGCAACTTCTCTTCAAAGTTTCACTTTCCTGCATTGGAGAAGGACACGGCAACCCACGCCAGTGTTCTTGCCTGGAGAATCCCAGGGAAGGCGGAGCCTGGTGGGCTGCCGTCTATGGGGTTGGACACAACCCCAGAGTCGGACACAACTGAAGCGACTTAGCAGCAGCAGCAGCAGCAGCAACAAAGTCTCTGTGTTGATGTAGTAACCCCAGTGCACTAGAATGTGGTGGCTTCAGAGGGAGGACACTGTTGTCATATAAAGAGACCAGGCTAGGAAATCGTGATGGCCTTTATCACGACCAGACATTTGGAATTGTCTATAGTAATCAGCTACCAATAAAACTAATAAAGCCTGAGTTCCCGAGAGTCCTTCATCGTCTCCACAGGCTGCCTCCTAAGAGTGCTGTCACTGTGGCTCATTCCTTGTCCCGTTCATGGAGGGAGGGCAGATATTTTTCTACACTCAGCCTGATGCAGTGCCAATTGGTAGTTTAGAACCACAGAGCATCTGATAAAGTCTTGCTGACAAATGTCCATTCCAAGTGCTGTGTTAGTGGGGAATACATAAGTGTGGGGACCGGATCCTGAAGACACGTCTGACCATTTCAGAGCAGCAGCTAGAATGTTCTCTTAGGTCTCATTTTAATTTAGTTTTTATTGTTAAATTTTTTACTGGGGCTATTATCTATATAAAAAGCATTTGCAGGAAATTAAGGGAGTTATTAATAAGGAACTTATGAATAATTCAACAGAAATTATAAGAAAACAAAATACATAAAATGACAAAGAGAGGGTTATTTTTTTAGATAGTTTTTAAGGTGGATTTTCATGAAGAGATTGTGTGTGTGTGCGCGTTCAGTCATGTCCGAATCTTTGCAACCCCATGGACTGTAGCCCACTAGGCTCGTCTGTCCATGGAATTTCCCTGGCAAGAATACTGGAAGGGGTTGGCATTTCCTCCTCCAGGGGATCTTCCTGCCCCAGGGATCAAACCTGCGTCTCAGAGTCTTCTGCTTTGGCAGGCAGGTTATTACCACTAGCACCACCTAGGATGAAGCAAAGAGTTCATTAACTAATATCCATATTCTATCTAAATACAAAATAAAGAATTCATTGCTTATGTTTGGACTGGCAAACATTGAATATTGTGAGACTAGTTGCCTCAGCAAACATCTCATGTACCCTAACTCAGCATGACCTTCCAGTATAGGTCGAGGGTGAAGGCTGAGACCGTGGATGTGGCTGCAGCAGATTCAGCTTCAGGCTAAGCTGCTCCTGGTCCCTTTCTAGTGGCATTTGATATCTCGGGCTCTCAAAAGGAGCTTCTAAAGTCACCTGAGACCCCAGCTGGCCAGATCTGTCATAATTGTTGAAAAGTCCTAGGACTCTGCCCTGATCAGAACCTAGGGGGACTCATGTCCTCAGAGCACCCTGGCTGAGGGGCTCCCCTCACTAGCACAGTTCCTGCATTTATGGCAGATGCACAGTAAACTTTAAAAAGCAAACACAAGGATGAAAGAACTATGCTTTTCAGTTAGCTCCTTTCACAATGAATGATAAAAAATATTCTCAAACTTTTCTCTCTACAGAGTCTCTGAATTGTCAATCATTAAATATTGAGAGGTGCCTTTGTGACTTCTGAAAAGTCATATACAATGTGATGTTTAAACATTCCCATTCGTTTTACAGTTTGAAACCTTAGACCTCGATATTAATATTCCAAATCATCAAAGGATTTCAGGCAGCGTCCTTCAGCTACCATTTTGGTTTTGATGTCAGACTGGGAATTCCTACAGACAACAGTCAACTGTCCCTCAAGGAGAAGAAATGAAAGAAATAAAATTTTTCTTTTAAGATAAATGATGAACAGAGATCTATCTGTATCTAAGGTAATTTAGTCTTCAAGAAATATGTCTCCAGGGCACTCCAGTAGTTTAGGATTGCAGTCGTGGCTGATTTAAACAATTCATGCCTCCTTGTGGATCCACGCTGGACTACTTTTCAAACTGAAAAAAGAAAATTGATCTCACTTTACAAAAGCTTTAACAACTTGAAATGTGTCAGTATCGGGACTTCCCTAGCAGTCCAGTGGTTAAGACTTCACCCTTTAGTGCAGAGGGTGTGGGTTCAATCCCTGGTCAAAGTCTCTATAAGACATAATGAGTTCTAAATAACATGCAATGAATTCTCCATGAGAGTTATTTTCTCTAGAATGTTTTCTAGACTAGGGTCTAGTCTAAGGGGCATCAGGTTTGTTGTATTTTTTTTTTTTAAAGAGTGAGTTTAAATATTAATTTTAAATTAAATTAATGTATATATATATGAATATCAAAAGAAAAACAATATGACTTAGTTGTATGTGCATATGAGGTGGTTATAAAAAAGTAGTTTAAATAAATAGTCTTTTCAACAGTGGACACTTGTTGAAAGTCCACACTTTCAACAGTGGACACAAGTAAACTCTTGCTTAGCAAAAATGCTGTTTCCATGGCTTCTAGGGGATTTAGTATAGTTACATTTTTAAAAAGTTAAGTGATCTCTACAAGGACGCCTAGATGAAAATTAAACTTAACATTTGGTTTTTGGTCCTAAAGCAACTGTTTTTCTCTCTAGTATATTGGAAGACTGAACATATAGGTAATGAACATACATGACAAAAGAACTCTGACCTATGACCTTTGCATCAAGGTCAAGGACTGTGGCTTTATATTTTTGTGGCTCAGACGGTAAAGCGTCTGCCTACAATGCGGGAGACCTGGGTTCAATCCCTGGGTTGGGAATATCCTCTGGAGAAGGAAATGGCAACCCACTCCAGTGCTCTTGCCTGGAAAATCCCATGGACGGAGGAGCCTGGTAGGCTACAGTCTGTGGGGTCGCAAAGAGTCGGACACGACTGAGCGACTTCACTTTCTTTCTTTCTTTCTTTCTTTCCAGTTCTTAACCAAGGACCAGACAGAGAAAATCAAAGATGCTGCTCCCCTCCTGGTTGGCCCCTCTCCAACTTCCCCCCAACTCCCAGTGCAATTAGAACTTTAGGTATTGTAGCTTTTCCATTTTTCTTTGCAAAGCTCACGTCTCCCACTGTTCACCTTCAAGTCTCTGCCAGGACACAGGCGACCGTGGCTGATTCCCCAGCTACAGCATGCTGTGAGGTCTTTGAGTGGTATTTGAGTGGTCTTTGCTTGTTGCTTCTTATCTGTCCAACATACTCTATCAGAACTCTCTGTCTCATGTTGACATAGTATTGGATATAGTTTCAAATTGGCAATGACTCTTGTTTAATTCTATGATTCTTCATTTAATTGTCTCTTTACCAGTTAATTGGCAATGCTACTTTATTTGCATATCATTCCCTGTCAACAGAGTGAATGACTGAAAGATTGGTAAGTTCTAGAGCTTAAAAATTCTTCTGTACCGTGAAAACCAAAGACTTCTGTAACCTTGTCTACTCTATATTAATATGACTTTATTATTCCAAAAAATAGTAAATAAGTTCCTGGGAAGGAAAACATTGCAAGTAATGTTCTTGTTAACAGAACTTTTTAAAGGAACCAGCAAGTCTTCACCACGTGATTCTTCCTAGCCACACCTCACATTGGAGGGCACACCTTAAACCACACAGTAAAATCCCAATAAACACCCAGTGTGGCCCTACTCCCTTTGAAAAGCTATAGGCACTGAACTGTCCAGAAGTTGCTTTGACAATTCTAACATCATCAACTAAGAGTCTTTACTTTCTTTATCCCTTCTAATTTTTTAAATTTTGTTTATAATATTTCTCAAAGCAGAACATGTCTATTTCTCTTTGCTTTTTAAAAAAACCGTAAATTTTTCTAATATTTGCAATTATGAGCTCATTTTCATGTTAGATTCTTGGAAAAGAGAGCAAACACCCTCTCAGTGTGCCGCAGGGAGGCTGCCTTCAACAAGATAAATACTCGGCTTCCTGAGTCTCCACACAGGCAGATTCCCTCAACAACGGGCTTCATAAGTTTAAGAGGCTTTTCCTCCTGATTTTATTTTTCCTCCTTGTTTAAAATAATGACCTATTCACACACAGGCCCCTCCACCTAGGAGAACAGAAGATTCCAAGGTCTCATTATTGCTTACTATTCTTCTTTTTTTTTTTTCAAGTTAACTGCTTTTGTGAAGCACTGATTTACAAACAATAGGTCTCCCTGCAACTGTACTTTCATTGGAAAAGACCCTGCTGCTGTGAAAGATTGAGGACAGGAGGAGAAGGGGGGACAGAAGATGAGATGGTTGGATGACATCACCGAATCAATGATTTTGAGCAAACTCTGGGAGACAGTGAAGGACAGAGAAGCCTGGCATGCTGCAGTCCATGGGGTCACTAAGAGTCGGACACGACTTAGAGACAGAACAACAAAATAGAGGATTTAGTGCAAAGACAGGAGACAGTTTCCAGAATAACAAGGGTTTCCCAGTTTCTGGAGCAGTGATTTCTTCACTTTGTTTTAGTAAGGATCCTGCTGCTGCTGCTGCTAAGTCGCTTCAGTCGTGTCTGACTCTGTGTGACCCCATAGACGGCAGCCCGCCAGGCTCAGCCATCCCTGGGATTCTCCAGACAAGAACACAGGAGTGGGTTGCCATTTCCTTCTCCAATGCATGAAAGTGAAAGGTGAAAGTGAAGTCGCTCATTTGTGTCTGACTCTTAGCGACCCCATGAACTGCAGCCTACCAGGCTCCTCCGTCCATGGGATTTTCCAAGCAAGAGTACTGGAGTGGGGTGCCAAGTAAGGATCCTAGGGCAGCTTTTTTTTTTTTTTTTTTTCAGTAGTAGGTTTCAAGGTAAGATCAGAAATCTACATTTTCTTTTCTAAGCAACTTAGGTGATTCTGATGCAATTGAAAAGTACTAACTTAACTGATACTTAAACTCCTTTAAACTATCCATCTCAAACTTTTTTATTATATATACTTAAAATATTTTGGAGTGTGTACCTCTGAGCCTATACCTCCCATGGATACATTTATTTAAAAAGAGTGATCTTGGGCTAAAGTTTTCACTTTTTATTATTTTTCAGTCAGAGAAACAAGAGTTGTTTTTCTTTTTTCTCAATGTAGGAATTTGGAGGGAGCTTTAAAGTCTTCCCGTTCCTTTATTCTAACAGGGTCCAGTTGTTTTTCTTTTATGACTTTTTTTTGATCGTCTTTGCCGTGACTTTCCAGGTTCTCATCAGCTCATGTTTCCATAATTTGCTTTGTTTGTCATCTGCTGTTTCCAAACTTACATTGTCTTCCACACAGCTATCAGTTACATTTTCTTTAAAAACAAAATAAAACTGAACCAAACAAGATTCTATGTGTGGAATAGATTAAGGATTTTTTTTTTTTAACTTTAATTGTCCTTTTCCTGATCCCAAGATCCATAGGACCATAGAGAGATGCCCTGAGTTGGTGTTTGGCAGGTAAGGTGTTTATTAAAGAGCATCCTTGGAATGGGATCCTTGAAGGGGAAGGAGGGGGAGCAGATGGGGCAGCAGGAAGCTGAGCTGCCTTGGAGCTCCTGTCAGCCTCGGCCACCCTGGAGACCACCCTGCTCCAGCTCTTAAACTAGCCTTCCACCAGTTCTCTGCATGCTGCCAGGACACTCCCATCCCCAGGCCGAGCAGACTCTGCAGCTCACACAAGCCCGTCTGCTGCCCATGCTCCCAGCGGCTCTGAAGACAGGTTCATCATGAAGAGGATCCAGACAGCCCACTTCCATGCCCACTCCCTCCTGGTTCAAATGTGATCCTCTGTTTAACTGCTGGAGCCAAGCTAACATTTATACCCCAGAGACTTTCACAGAACCTGTGAGAATCAGACTTCAGGCAATGAAGCTGCACAGCTTCATGGAGAAAAGGGTGACACTGTTGCAGAAACCAGAAATTGAGAAACCAAGCACCACACTCAGAGAGTTGGAGAACTCAGGTTTATTACACCGGTGGGCCCAGAGGAGTTAACCCTCCAAGCTCTGAGCCCTGAACAAAGGGGTTACAAAGTTTTTATAGACAGACTGTAGTGGGCAACACTAGCTGCTAATAGGCTGGTTTAAACTAGGGGTTTCACACACACGGGAACAGCAGTCAAGGTGGGGAGGGGGGTGCCTGACCTTTACATGGACAGGCATGATTAAGCAGGTTTGCAGGGGCTGGTCAATTGCAAAGAGCAGAACAAGGGTGAGTGAGATAAGCTCCAGTTCCTAGTATATTAAGTCCCCATGTTGTGAGACTACGTGACCTACGTGATCCAGACTTTGCAAGGAACAAGCTGAGTTACAGAGGCAGAACGAGCAGGAGGTTATGTAAAATTTTAACTTTTCCTCTTCAACACCTGCTAACTCATCTGCAGGCCAGGGCCATGCGTCCTGTCCACCTTCAGCTTGTAGACTGCTCTGCCCTGCTTTAGTTCATGGACTTGTTGAGAGGGCTGTCTTTATCATAAGACTGTGACCTTACTGTATTTGTCACTCTTGTACATCTAGTCTTTAACACCTAGACCATGCAAGGTGGTTCAGTAGTTCAAGCTGTGTATGTCTCAGAGTCACCTCAGGAGTCTGAAGATATAAACACCCAGAGGCCCTGGTCCTCCCGCAAGCCTGGCCCTCTGATCCTGTTGCTCCTCTCAGAGATGTTGCCATGAGTCAACCTCTGAGAACCTCATGCAACGACAGGCAGTGAAATCCAGAGCTCTGCAGAATGTTCTAGAGCATCCCACCTCTCTTTTGCTTTCTCTCTCTCTGCACCGCCACCCTTCCCAACCCCTCCCCGTCTTTCTCTCCTTTAGTTATTTTCATACAGTTCTTCATGATCTGCTCTCTTGGCACATTGAGAAGATTTGTATTCTATGATGTTTCCAAGTGTCCAGGTGTTTGGCATCTTATATTTTAATATACAGATGCTTGATGGGAGCTAGGCCTTGCACACACTCCCCACCAAGGCATGCACGGACTATCTGATGCTTTCTACCGGTTTAAAGTCTCAGCAGTCCCTATTGGCATGGTAATTGTTTATAGAGATCCAGCTTGAAAGAATCCTTGTGAACAAAGTAGAGAAGAATTCTAATAAACAGGCTAGGTTTGCCCTGCTGGAATTATAGGATTGCTCTGTCTTCTAACAAAAGAGAATACTGGTGATAATAATATGAAAAGAACTATCTAATATCAATTCAGGTAGTCTGTGGTCTCTCACGATTGTGTAATTATCTGAACAGAAACAGAACATCCAAATAGGTTCTGACTTTGCCAAACACACAGCCGTTTCCTTCTCTGGATCGATAATCACAGGAGGGGAAAAGAACACCTGGAGGAACCAAATAATTGTTTTAGTTCTTCCCAAATCCCATCTACCAGATGAAATTGATGCTCAAGAGAGTGATGAACATTTGCTTCACAACACAAAAATCTCATATGGAGCACACAGTGGAGATTTATGAATTAAAAGTACAAGTTATTAGACTCATGGAGCTAAAAACATTCTGAGCAATTGGAGACATAGAGAAGAAAAGATTGTGCCAAAAACAACTTTGTGTATGATAGGGGCAAATTGTAAAATTAGGAACTAGACTTTTAAAAACCCTGAATGCATGACTAATATGCATACTGCAAATGTATTAATATAGCCACACTTTTAACAATGTTTTAATATGCAAAACTTTCTAGCCATTAAAATAAGTTATTATACCACTCTGTATATTTTAATTAACATTATAAAGATGCATACGTTGTAATAGTGAATGAATAAAAATTTATTCTGTTGAAATAGAATATTTTAAATAAAGACAATTTCAAATGAATTGATAACTGTGACTAAATAGTAAGGATTAATTTAATAAATATCAATATGTAAGCATTACCTTAAACAAATATTTCATCACAGAATAAAATGAATCATATATTCTAGGTGGTATATATTAGGCTTCTAAGTGTAAAATGTCAAATTATAACTACTTTTGGAAAATACATGCTAATTGTGTTAAATTATACATATAATATTAAATTAAGAATAAAATAAATAACAAAATAAAACCCCCAAATTTGACCTTAATAGTTATTCATTTGCCCTAAAACCAATTTCTCAATAAATTATAGAGCTTTAACTTTAAAACTAGAATTATATTTTTAGAAAAGCTTTTGGGTTTTGAAATCAATTAAAGAAGTCAAGTTGAAATTATGTTTTATTTTCCTTCTACGTTTTACCTTACATTTACGTTTGGGTACATTCCATTCGTGAATATGGAATGTGTGTGTGTATAATTTGAGATCTTCCCCTGGGGGAGGGCATGGCAACCTACTCCAGTATTCTTGACTGGAAAATCCCATGGACAGAGGAGCCTGGTGGGTCCATGGGGTTGAAAAGAGTAGTACACAACTCAGGGACTAAGCATGCACGCACATGTGTAAATTTAATAACAATATGTAATTCACATGTACACACACAACTAAAAACCAGATTACTCTTTCAGATGCCACCTTGTAAAAACAGATTGATACAAAAAGTCATTCCTAAGAAAATAATATAGGAAAAATAATTTTGTCATGAAAACATCTTATTGCTAATTGTATGTCCAGCTGAAGAGGGAGATGAAGTTCAATATTTTCTGGAGAAAATGCTCCTGTGATCCTTCTGTTTTCTCACATTTCTCACATTTAGGTTCAGGCCTTAGACCGTAGGCTGTGAGCAATGAGGTGTGTGTTTCCTTATGAATAGGCTGTTAGAGGTGGGTGTGCATCACGTGTGTTCTGCTGCAGGTCTGTGCAATGGGACCAGAACCCTCTGAGATGAAGGTTTGCAGAAAAGAAGCATCAACAGTCCCCTGCAGGGGACAACTTCTCTGACCCACCCAGACCATCGCTTGAATCAGAAGCGTGCCCTTGCTGTATTCAGCCATCGCTCTTCAGAGTTTTATCTACATCCGCACACACCCTGGTCCAATCGGATTAACACAGCAACCCACGGTGATAAAGCCGAGAATACCCCGACCTTGTTTTTTTCTTTTGAAAGTTGGAGAAAAAGAGTTTTATTGTAATTAATTCTTTTGCACATCATATTGCTATAAAATCAAGAACAAACTTTCCCTACTTCAAAGTACATTAAGCAATCCTAATTTATCTAGTTTCTGCATGGGAATCTATTTTGTTTAGCAATTCAAAAGACTCACCACTTTCTCCATAATAACAAAATATGGGGCAATGATCCTTACATGACATCAGGTGTGCCTAAAAATGCTGAAATTAATGAAAAAGTAAATTCCTAGTTCTGTGTGTGTGTGATGTTATCAAAGACCACAGCCACATGTGTTACTGCTGCATCCTATCTAGATTTTGATTCACTGTTTCTATTTGACGATTTTATTATTTGTTCGGATGTGTTTTCTCTGTTATTTAGTTTTCTTCTGGAGGGAGTGCTGGGCTGGTGTTTGATTCTGAGAACAGTCCTAGGGGTAAGGTCATGGGCGTGCAGGTGGTTTACTTCATGTACCGATTCACCTTCCAGCGATGTTTGCTTCTGTCAACTCAACAAGGGCACCTGAGGGACAGTGGGTAATTAGTCCACCTGATCTCTGCCCTGGTCCCCTAGGAACTAGTCATCAGCGCTGAGGGCTATCTCCAGAAGGTTCCAGAGTGGCTCCAGGCTGATAGACCATTTGTCAAACGTTTCCTTTATTCTGGCACAGGTGGGTACCTGGTGGTTCCTACACACGTGTGCACGCACACACACACACACACTCTTACAAAAGTTCTCAAATCTTCCACCGTGGGTCCCCTTGTTTCACCCTCCATATCTTTTCCTGTCCTAAAAGCTTATATTTGGGTAGACAGCCCATCCCCTGATGTTGGCCATCCTTTCCAGCCTCTGGTTTTGTGGAGTGCGTATTTCCTCACAATGTAGGTGAGGCAGCCCAAGCCCCTGGTCCAGATCTTGGGCTTCTGTCCCCCAGGGAGCCTGGCCTCTGCCCTCCTTCTCAGCACATATGCAGCAGGGTACCCAGAAAGCTTGTTCATGGGTCACTGTTTTCCGACACCTCATATCTTTTCCTCTGAGACACCATTAGAAATAGATGTTTTCTTCTTTTTCTTACTTGATCTTGTTAAATCTCATTCTAATGAAAGTGAAAGTTAGTTGTTCAGTCGTGTCCGACTCTTTGCAACCCCATGGACTGTAGCCCGCCAGGCTCCTCTGTCCATGGGATTTCCCAGCCAAGAATACTAAAGTGGGTTGGCCTTTCTTCAGAGGATCTTCCTGACCCAGGGATCCAACCTGGGTGTCCTAAGTCTCCTTCATTAGCAGGTGAATTCTTTACCATCTGAGCCACCAGCACATGCCATATAGTTTGTAAAGGCCTGAATGATTACACTGAACGAATGAATGACTGAATGCTGATGTCATCTCTCTGGAAAGTCCAGGACTGTCTGTTTATTCTCCTTACACCTGAGCTGCTCTGTCCATAGGGAAGAACAGGGAAGCCTGGTGTGCTGCAGTCCATGGGGTCACGAAGAGTCAGATGAGTGAACAACAGCACCTGAGCTGCCTGGCTCCTCAGATAAGTAATTTGAACAGAGAAAAATCATGTGGAAAATGGCAAGGTAGAAAAACCACTCTCACTTAGGGTGGGTGAACCCCTGAACACATCCAGGAAACTGAGGACTCAGTTCACATTTTCCGACACAGAGTGACATTTCTGTGGGCTGTACCAGTCATTCCAGAGCATTAGCACTTCTATAACCTTTCACAAAATATATAGCCAATTCTAAATGAGTTTTAATAGTCTGCCTGTTTCTTCATACTATATAATATATAACACAAAGTTCTTTAGAATTTCAGAGGAAATTTCTTACTTGATGACCCAAGCCAGAGTCATAAAAGACATCAAAATCGGCAAATGCAAATTTGTGTCAATTCCATTTTAAAATTAAAATTAAGCCCACAGGATATCTTCAGCCTGGTTAAAATTTTACTGCAGCTTCTTACTCCAGGACCATGAGTGCCAGGCTGCCTGTCCTTCAGCAGTGAGAAGCCCCCGTGCTTTAGGAGCTTGAAGGATGATGGCCTCAAGCTGCCTTGTTTTTTCTTAGACCTTGGAACCACTGCTATCTGTGAGCTGGCTTCACCCCCACTGCGAATCCCAAAGCCCCAGCCTTTCCAGCAGGTACTCTCTTCCCGTGAACCTGAGCCCTTGCTCCTGCTCACCTGGGACCTCCATACGTCCCGCAAGCTGCAGAGGAAACTAACAGACTGGAGGAAGCATCCTGCCGGGGTCTGCTCTTGGGCTTTTCCTCTCTCTGACCAGAAAAGGAAAATAAAATGAAGCCAGTGTGTGAAATTGAGCCTGGTCCATCCTCATGATAAACCTCTTCCTTCACAGTCAAATAGTGCTTTACCACAAAACTCTGGTTCCCTGCTCTTGTTCAGTGCTTCCAGATGTCTCTCCTCCTCTTTTTAAAAAGGCAATCTGATGAGGAAGAAATCTTCTGAGAAATCATTTTGCCAAGTTGACACATAGAAACAATTTTTATACATGATATTTTCCCTTTATAACATATACACATACTTCTTCAGAATTGTGCAATAGCTGTTTAGTCACTAAGTCATGTCTGATTCTCTGTGACCCCCATGGGCTGTAGCCTGCCAGACCCCTCTGTCCATGGGATTCTCCAGGCAAGAATACTGGACTGGATTGCCATTCTCTTCTCCAGAGGATCTTCCCAACCCAGAGACCAAAGCCTAGTCTACACTGGCAGGTGGATTCTTTACCACTGAGCCACTTGGGAAGCCTGTATACACAGCACACATACACAGGTACACACTCACAGTGTGTAATAGAAAGATAGATGTGGATAATATTTTTTCTATCACCTATCTATCCATCATCATGTATCTAAAATGAAATAAGTCTGTATTGACTCACTATCAATTGAAGAATTAGAAGGGTTCTATCTACCTATGTCTTCTCCACTTCAGGTTTCATTATTTTCTTGCAAGGTACCCTGTCTTGATTTTATGTTTATCATCTCCTTGCCTTGTTCAAAAACATCTCAATCATCTATGTATATCTTCCAAAGCATACATGTTTCACTTTAGCTTGTATTTGAGCATTAAATAAATAATGTCATATTGGATGTAACTTTCTGTAGCTCTCATTTTTGTTTAAATACCATGATGCTTAATTACCTGTATGGTTATTCTGCAACTGTACTTTGTTTACTTTTCGTCTCTGCAATGTTTATTTCTCTTTACAATTCTTTTTGGCAACAGTATCGTAAATTATTTATACATTGGACTAGCAATTTATATTGACTTCTCCATTCTTCATGTTTACAAAGAATAGTCTGAGGAACATTTTTTAACATGCTGTAAAAGTAGCCCAAATTGTTATCTAAACTGGTTTTTATACTTAACACTCCTATCATACTTTCTAATTTTTGCCAAAATATTGGTCATAAAATAATGTCACACTGTTTATAACTTCACTTGCCTAGATGAAATTAAGGTCTTCATATGTTTATATGACCATGTTATTTCTTTTGCTGAAAAGTGTTTATCACCCATTTTAACAGTGGTTACTTTTCTTTGTTTTTAGGAATTGTATATATTCTGAATATTAATTGATTGCAAAATATTTCAAATATATTTTGCCATTTTGTAGCATAATATAGCCTCTTTCCCTTGAGATTATAAAGAGGATTTTATACATTTTCTTCTAACTATTTAAAGCTTTGAGTTTCAAGTTTAAGTCTCCGATTTTGTGTAAAATGTGAGACAACACATTTCCCTTGTTTTTGTGTATGGAAAATATAGCATTTGTTATGTCTCTACCCTTTTAAAAATATGTATCATACTCTAACATACTTACAGCAATGTACACACAGTATGCTTGATGAATTTTGTGTACAAATACACTTCATAATCATTACCTAGCTACACAGGTGTAATATTCTAAGATAGAAAACATTCTAGCATCACAGAGGGTTTTTCACACAACCATTACCCATCAGCAAACTTTCCTGCTCCATGAATTAATAACTCATCTCCCAAACAATCACACACGTATTCAATTTTGTCTGAGTGGGATCCTGCAGTCTGTGTCAATATCCATTTATCCTCAGAGAAGAGTTTGTGTGATCTGATTTATTACTTTTGTTCCTTTCAAGGAATTTAATTGAGCATATTCTTCAATCATTCGTTTCCTTTATTTCAGGGGGAAGGCATCTACTAGAATTCTATGCTGATTTTCTATACCCTGTGCCATCTCTTATAATAATTTCATCTACCACCATCAGGAAAATGTGCCTTACCCACTCCTCACTCACTCCTGTTTTACTAAAAGAGGCTTTAAAATACCTGACCTTTTGGGAAGAAAAGTGTGAAGAAATACTACTGTGATGGAAATGAAAATAGAAATACATTATTGTTTACACACCCTCTGTATTCCAAATTACTATATGTGCTCGGGATTCAGCAGTTAGAACCTCATAAACAACAGTCACTTTGCTGTCTTCTCTACTGTTGGACTCTATCCCATCACTTTAGGATCTGTTCCTTCCCATGGGGGTTGTTGCTTAATCCACCTGTTACTATTCACCCCAAGTGTAATCAGGTCCCTTCCACCAAGAACATCTGCTCCTACTCCATCCCGACAGCTCTCCCTCCCTGGGCAAGATGTAGGAAAAAATAAAATGAAACAGACCAACATTATGTATTTAAACAAGTAGGGTCTGCTTAAATTTTTCTGGGTCTTTAAAAAGCTTCCCAGGTGCCACTAGTGGTAAAGAATCCATCTGCCAATGCAGGAGACATAAGAGACTCAGGTTTGAAACCTGGGTTGAGAAGATCCCTTGGAGGAGGAAATGGCAACATCACTGCAGTATTCTTGCCTGAAGAATCCCATGGACAGAGGAGCATGGAAGACTACAGTCCATAGGGTGGCAAAGAGTCTGCCTTGACTGAAGCAACTTAGCACCCATGCACCATCTACTTCAGGCCTTCTCAAAAATAATTAATAGTCTATCATTAATTAAATCTTCATTATTAAAGAGTGCCAAGTGAATGCTGACTTAAAATAAATTAGACTTATTGTTACAGTTTTCACCAAGCAGAATTTGTTGTAACCCTGACATTTTTGCCTAATGGAAGAAAACTTGTTTGTACTTCAGTTCTAATAAAGAAGTTTCTGCTGTAATAAAGCAGCGAGATTTCAGTTTGACATACACCACTAACATTCTCGACAGAGTCAGAGAGAAACAGACAGGCTGGCCATATCTAATACCTGCTGACAATGTTGACAAGTAAATAGTGTCCAATATATTAAGATGGCACACACTTGCTAATGAGCTAATTGCTAATTACTTTGCTTGCAGATGCAAATACAAGGAATTATGGGAGAAATTGGTGAGGAAAACCACAAATCCAAAAACTGAATGATATGAGGCAAAACGGGCTGGTATACATAGCCAGGATCAAATCAGTTTCTTCTTTGCTTGCATTTGTCAAAACAAACTACACACCTAGAATTCCTGAATTTCACTTACATAAACTATATTTCAGCTTTAATTATTTGAGGAAAACAAGAAAAAATTTTCCTCTCCCTCTCACATATGGAGTCCAGAGAAGACAGCACAGTAGGAGGCAGCCTCAGAGGGCAGCATTCTCACCGGGGCTCCTGAGCTCCCAATTGAAAGAACCAAGTTAGAGACCAACGAACACACTCATGCTTTGTCAAATGCTTGTGCTCATCTGGATTTAATCTGTATTGCAAAATCACATGACTAACTGAATCACAATGGCCTGTGTGATATAAAACATCTCATATGAAATTACTGAATGCTACTTAAACAGTTAACCACTAAAGCTCATGGTGCCTGCTATAAGACACAAGCGCAACTTGAGGAATGTAGTTAGAAGCTAATTTTATTTTTTGTCTTTAGTTAACCTGCTCCAGGGCGTGGCATAAATTACTTTCCTGCTCGCTCTCGAGTGGTAAAAGCCCTGTTGTAACTTTGAGGTACACGCACAGTCTCCGTAGACGCCCCTCTTCCATCCTGGGGCGTGCGGTGGGTGGGAACGCCTGACTGCTCACTCCTTCCCTTATTCTCATGCACCTCCGCCCCTAATGGACCGTTCACTTCAGGTAGAGGGCGCAGAACGTTCTGTTCTGACTGATCCTATCACTAGACAACTCCCTCCGCTCCCAGCCCGCAAACAGTAAAACTGAAGATCCCTCACGGGTACAAGAGCGGCTTTTCTGCTTTCTTCTTGAAGCTCCCTTGATGGAGCTGAATTCTATCCTCTGGAGCCACTTTCCCCTCCATCACAATTCGCATCACCCTTCTTAGCCCCTTTCCGCACCTTCACAGACTAACGCTCTCCATGGGCTCTGTCCCACCCACCACTTAGCCTGTGCCCTCCTGGCCCCCGACTTCTGAATGCAAAAGGATCCCGAGTAATCCATGTCTCTGGCCTTCTATTGGAGGAAATGCTCATCTCCCATGTCTTGGATCCATCATGTGTGGGTCAGACCCCAGTCCACTGCATCCCCAAATTTAGGGCTCAGCCTCTAGTAGTCCCTCTAGATTAAAACTGAGAAAAACAGAACCCCTAATCTTGCCCTCGGGTGAATACGGAATATATTTTTCTCCCAAGAAACACTTTTGAAAAAGGACCTTCAAATTTGTACTCCCACCACTGTCTATCTTCTTTTCAGATTTTATAGCCCTTGAAATGGTTCTTGTTCAGTTGTTCAGAAATTTGGGCTGACTGGTTCTAACTTTACCTTTGATCTTTCATGCTGCCTGAATTTTGGTATTTTGGTCTATACTTGCCACTAATGTCCTTGTGTAAAGCATTCTTACTGATACATTTCTCTGGAAAAACCAACTGTGTCTTCTAGCATGTTCTCACGTTTAATTTCAGAAGTCATTATTTATCATTTTATTGCAAAAGAAAGGAAGCGTTCTTTGTAACTCCTTAGTGTCAAGAAGGTCTCAGGTGGGCAGGGGGCTCACTTTATTTCAGCTTTTCATGCCTCTAACTGCTGTGACCGGAGGGAACATGCTTTGCTCATCTTGCTTTCTAGTGGCTTTTCTCACACCCTCTCCAGTGCTGTGCTTTTTCATTCTACGCAGCTTAGCAAAAACCAGAAGTGACTTTTTTTTTTTTTTTTTAGAAAATATCTAATACCGTTAGGGTATAAATGTTAGCCCGGCATTCCAAGTGTGACTGGGACTCTGTATTTGGGGATTCTAGCAGCTAATGTATGTCGTTTTCACTTCCAGTGCTAAGTCTAGTGTTGACCACGAGTGATCTTTGCAGCATTCAGTCTGGCCTTTGTTTCAAGGAAAGCCACAGGGTACTTCCTGGTCGGTTCCCTCATCACACAGTTGCTGAGAATACAGCACCAGCGTGGTAGCAACAAGGAGCCATATTCGTTTTGTTTTTGTCCTATAAATTGAAGTCCAGTCCTTAAGCTTACAATCTCTGGGTGAAGAGAGAAAGATAAATTGCAGTGAATGTGTAGGAGCCATAACAGAGCAGCTCAACAGAAATGAAAACAGTGGAGGAACTCAGGTGACTTGTACAGAGATATCAGAATCACCTGGCTGAGGGCAGGTGAGGTCCTGCCAGTCAGAGGGGGAAAAACATTTTGATCATTTAAAATGCATTTGAAACAGAGGATGCATCCAACACACTCATTAGAGGCCGTGAATGCATTCTATTTAAAACTACGAAGCCTGTTCATGTCACAGAAAGTAATCTAGGAGCTAATACCCGGTGAGTCAACAAAGTAGTGTGCTCACAGGCCCTCTTTTCATAATGTCTTGTGAGCCTCTGGTGTCCTTGAACTATGTTGTGATTTTGTCTGTTTAAATGAAGTGCATTCTCTCATCCTGACTTTCTACCTTGCAGTTTTAAATTACCTTGTAATTTTAAATTTCTGTATTTATTTCTAAAAGTAATGAAAGACATTGGATTTGCTCTCAGTTCTGATGCATTTATCAATGTTCCTTCCTTGATAGTTAGACATTTGCACTATCTACCCAAAAGCATCTTCCTGCTCTCAAAATGATAAAATCGGAATCATAATTTCCCCAGAAACAAATAATAAATATACATTATGAAACAATTCAACTATCACTTAAGATTAGTATAGGAAGTGACCTTAAATTTATACCAAAAAATTTGTGTGTGTGTGTATCAGTGGCCAATATTAAATTTTTTCTGTTATGAAATAATTAAATCATAAAATTTGATGGGCAAGGAAAGTTGTTCATTTGTAAAAGATTTGAGACTGATAAAAGAAAGCTACCATATTTCTAATAATAATCTTCTAATGGGCTGGAAGAATCACAAGCTGGAATCAAGATTGCCGGGAGAAATATCAATAACCTCAGATATGCAGATGACACCACCCTTATGGCAGAAAGTGAAGAGGAACTAAAAAGCCTCTTGATGAAAGTGAAAGAGAAGAGTGAAAAAGTTGGCTTAAAGCTCAACATTCAGAAAACGAAGATCATAGCATCTGGTCCCATCACTTCATGGGAAATAGATGGGGAAATAGTGGAAACAGTGTCAGACTTTATTTTTGGGGGCTCTAGAATCACTTGCAGATGGTGACTGCAGCCATGAAATTAAAAGATGCTTACTCCTTGGAAGGAGGGTTATGACCAACCTAGATAGCATATTCAAAAGCAGAGACATTACTTTGCCAACAAAGGTCTGTCTAGTCAAGGCTGTGGTTTTTCCAGTGGTCATGTATGGATGTGAGAGTTGGACTGTGAAGAAGGCTGAGCGCTGAAGAATTGATGCTTTTGAACTGTGGTGTTGGAGAAGACTCTTGAGAGTCCCTTGGACTGCAAGGAGATCCAACCAGTCCATTCTAACATCAGTCTTGGGTGTTCTTTGGAAGGAATGATGCGAAAGCTGAAACTCCAGTACTTTGGCCACCTCATGCTAAGAGTTGACTCATTGGAAAAGACTCTGATGCTGGGAGGGATTGGTAGCAGGAGGAGAAGGGGACAACAGAGGATGAGATGGCTAGATGGCATCACCAACTCCATGGATGTCAGTTTGATTGAACTCCGGGAGTTGGTAATGGACAGGGAGGCCTGGCATGCTGCAATTCATGGGGTCGCAAAGAGTCGGACATGACTGAGCGACTGAACTGACTGAACTGAACTGAATAATACAAGAAATATTTTCCTCTTCAAAGTTAAGTGTTCTTAAGAGACAATTTGAATTCTGGTTTCATAAGGACAAACAGCAAAAATATTTAAAGTTGGAGACCATGATTGGATACATTGCATGAACTTCAGAGACCTAATAAGATTTATGGAGCATACGATTGCACATGAATGAATCACAATGTAGATAAAAGAAAGCAAAGACATCAGTCCTGGAAGATATAAAGAACATGTTCTAGCGTGAATCACCACTTCTCAGCCTTGGATTCATTGCTTTGGGTCATTTTTACATATTGTTTTACAGCAAAATGTATAAGTCATGTCAACAGCCAGGCATATTCAGTGATCATTGACTCATGTAGCCAAATTTATCAAGAAGGCTGTCTGGGTGATGGGCATAAAATGTGAGTGTACACAGCCCAGGCTGAAGCAGTGTTCTGTGTGGAGGGTCCAGATTCTCACTTCATTAAACGGGGGAATTGTCCCTGCACAGTAACGATCAAGGATGAGGGAGCACAGTTACAACCTAGAGAGAGGATTTCAACCACGTTCTCCTAGAAACGCTCTGTGAATTGTAGTGCTTCATCACAGAAGAATGAGTTTTACAGGCTGGAAAGGTTAAGGGGGAGAGGTGAAAGTACAGCAATATGAGTAAAAACTCTCTTTTTCTTTTGTTTTTAAGGCAGTGGTAGTTCTTTTTAAGTGGAGCACAAGGTTACATGACTGAGAACTTAGAAAGTATTAGTCACTCAGTCATATCCACCTCTTTGCAATCCCATGGACTGAAGTCCACCAGGGTCATCTGTCCTTGGGATTCTTCAGATAATAATATAGGAGTGGGTTGCCACGCCCTCTTCCAGGGGATCTTCCCCCATCCAGGGATCAAACCTGAGTCTCCTGCATTGCAAGGAGATTCTTTTCTGTCTGAGCCACCAGGGAAGCCCCCAAGAACTTAGAAGAGAAACTGAAAAGGAAATTCAGGGCTGGATTATTGCGGCCTTTTCTACAATGATTGGCTTAAGAATGATAACTGAGGTCAAGGCATGAAGTTACCTCACATCTTTCTGGGGAGGTCTGGAGGGGATGGTGTGGAGGGGTGGAGGTGGGTGGGTGACCAGAGATGAGAGTACAACTTAGGAGCTGACATAGATTCTGTGGGGCTGCAGACAGTCCAGTGAGAATAAAGAAGAGGAGCCATTTGTGCAGACCACAAGCTGATCCACGGAAACTGTCAACAACAATCCTCATACGTGACCTTGAACTTAGGGTGCAAATGTTTATATATACTTGTGTTGTAACACCCCATGGACAGAGGAGCCTGGCAGGTTACATTCCATGGGGTCACAATGAGTCAGACTTTATATACACTTGTGTTGTAAAACCCTAGGGACAGAGGAGCCTGGAAGACTACAGTCTGTGGAGTCACGAGTCAGACACGACTGAGCAACTGAGCATGCACTTCCTATGTACTTAAACTCTAGTTTCAAGTTTCCTTATGGATTAGAAATCACTGGCTCACTTTCCACTCTAAACCGTAATGGAAAAGAATATTAAAAAGAATGTGTATATGTGTGTATATATATACACACATATATAACTGAATGACTTCGCTATACAGCAGAAATTAACACAGCATTGTAATCAACTGTGCTTCAATTTAAAATGACTGGAAAAAATAAGATAAAATCAATATTTACCTGACGTTTGTTTCCGAGAATGGTTGTGCTTGAGTGAGGGGGGTCTCAGGGCTGCCCACCTGCCAACAGTGGGGATGTTTTATCAGGTGGAGCACAAGTGGGAGATTTACCACCTGTGATCACATGTGCTGTTATGTGGATATTCCAAACTTACAGAGGATTTTTCCCATTCAACTGTTCAAAGTAATTTATTATTTGTGACTTTCTTATGTTCTACACAGAACAAAGACATCAGCGAAAGGTCAGCCAGTGAGTGTTGGTCCTACAAATGGAAGCGGGGACAATTGTAGGGATGAGGGGAGTAAGGGACTTTAACCTTCCATCTCTCCATCCACACAAACAGCAGTTTCCTTGAAGTCTGTCAGTGCTCGTGTCCTGGAGCTGGAGCAGACCAAGGAGTGGCAAGGGCTCACCAGATGGTTAGCAACTTGGAGCTGTTGGTTGTGGGAGAATTTACACTTTGGAAATCTGCTCACATTACACACTAAGGCTTTTTTAAAGGAGACCACTGACCGGCTCACCTCTGTCTAGTTCATCAGCTGCTACATAAACACAGTCATGAAGTCATACTGCAACAACAGACACCCTTTTATTTCTTTTTAAGTAACTGTGGACGTTTCTACTAGTCATGAAGACAATTTTAATAGAAAGAAAATTATGGAAACAATTAGAGATTGGTGACTAATGGCAAGACCTTCTTTTGTTGTTTGTCTTTTTCTCTTTAGTAAAATTTTGGTTAAAAACCTATTGAAACAGATATTGCAAATTTAATTTTTATGTGAGTGGTGGGAGAAATATAGGCTTTGTGGCTTATGCGATTTGGAGGGCATGAATGTTTTGTTGATCCCATGAAAAGTTTTACAAGTTCCAATTAAAGCTCTTACAGACAGACCAATAATAGCCTTAATTTTATAGAATTATTGTCTGTCCTGAATTATGGTTTATACATTAACATTTTATTTCATTATCTGGAAGTTTCATAATTATAGGACTAATTCCCTAAGCCTATTTGAAATACTAGGTTCAAATTTTCCCCATCAAGTTCAATTTTATTTCCTACTTACAAAGTCCTGGAGAATTAATCTGAGAGTGGAGAAGTATGCTATATTTAAGGAAAATCAATACCAAGCTCTTTCATATTCTATAACTATAAATATAAATTAAATACACTGGTGAAGAATAGGAAAATTTTGCCTGATAATTTAATTGTTAATTATCACAAAGCTAATACTTCTATTTCACTACCTCAAAGAATAGCTATGAGATTTAAATATATATATTGGTTGTCCAAAACATTCCTTTGGGTTTTTCTATAACATCTTATGGAAAAACCCAATTTTTTTGCTAACCCAATAGGATGGATAGGAATTTACATAAACATAAACAGAGAGGCAAAGAGTGAAGTCCCTGGAGTCAAATTGCCTTGGAAGAAATACTTAGATACCACTTTTTTATCATGTGTGAGCTAGAGAAAATTCACTTAAGTTCTGTTTACCTAAGTTTTGTCATTTTGTTTGAAAAATGGAGAAAATAATATTAAATAACTGTAAAACATATAAAACACAAAACATTGCTCTATTGAGAGTAAATATGAAATAACTATTCTCTTATTATTTTGACATCAGGAAGAAAATAAGTTAAAAGGTAATAATTTATTTCTGTCTGTGAAGAATAAATGTTTTGACTTGCCATCTCACAAAAGTAGAAAATTAGATTAGTTACATGCAATTACTGTTTTGGGATATTGAGACCACATACACTGCAGAGCTCTGCTTCCAAAGAAAAAGGAATTAACAATCCCAAGGACAGATTTCTGTCTAGACAGAATTACAGACAGAGATTTAAGAAGGGGACATTCTTTTTGAGCGAAGGAGTAAAAATGAAATTCTGTGGAGCCTGAGGTGTTCAGATTTTGTGAGATAAAGTCATGGGCAGAAGGAAGGTCTTCAGAGAAAACTCCAGAAGCCCCCACGGCATCCCCACAAGTCCCTGGCTGAACCCCAGTCTGGAAATGTGGAGAGGGAAACTACAAGTCCAGGCAAGAGAAAATCTGTTAAGAAAAGAAACATAACCAAGCTTCTAGTAGATGAACAATTTTCAGAGCTCACAAAAGGCTGAAAAAAATTTCAGTTCACAACAGCCAGTGTGGATAAACCTCCCTGAAAACAAGGACCCTTTAGCAAGAACCAGAAGGTGCGTGCTTAGCAGTAGTGCTTAGCCAGGTCTAAAGACTATTTCAGATTTTCCTTTTGAGAAAAAAAAAAAAAGCTTAATAGCTTGCCTGAAAACATTCAGCTGATATACAAGTAACTTAACAACAGGTCAGAGAGAGTCAAACACTTTGTAAATGAATACAACACCAAAAAAAAGGACTCAAACTTAAAAAAAAAAAAGTCCCATGTCCTGTCAAAAACAACTAGACATACCAAGCAGCAGGAACCATGGCCCAGAAGCAGGAGAAAAAGAAGTTAATAGAAACAAAAAATAAATAACTAATGTTACTTAAATGCTCAAATCTTTAAAGGAAATTATGAACAAAATGAGAAGAGAAACTGAAGATTTAAATAAAACTTTCAGAGATTTAAAAAACACAATATTTGAAGTAAAAAATGAATTTTAAGGGCTTAACAACAAATTGTGTGTGTGCTCAGTTGTGTCCGACTCTGCGACCCATAGACTTCTAGCCTGCCAGGCTCCTTGGCCCATGGAATTCTCCAGGCAAGAATACTGGAGTGGGTTGCCATTGCCTTCTCCAGGAGATCTTCCCAACCCAGGTATCAAACCCGAATCTCCTGTGGCTCCTGCATTGGCGGGCGAGTTCTTTACCACTGGCACCACCTGGCAAGTCCTAACAACAGATTAGATACCCAAAAGAAAAGTCTAGAGGATCGGCAGGTTTAAAAATGAACAGGGACAAGTGGAACTGGAGTCTCAGGGGAGCAGGAAGTGCTGAAAAAATGTGGAGATAAAATGGTGGAAAATTGTCCAAATCAATGCAAACTATGAAATCACAGCTTATCAAAATTTAAAAGACAGAAAAAGAAAACATAGAAAGACATGCTATAGTTAATTTTCAGAAAACCAGTAATAAAGAGAAAAAAATTAAAGACAGCTAGAAGAAAAATATCCATCACGTGTAGAAGGACAAAGGTAACAATATTTATAAAGTTACTATCAGAAACAATAGAAGCCTGATGGCAGTGAAAGAGCAGCTCTAAAGTACTACGAGGAAAAAACCTGTCATTGAAATCTCTGCCATGTGAAAATACCTTTGAAGAACAGAAAAAGAAAAAAAATTTTCAGAAAACAAAGTTGAGGGAATTTGTCACCAAGAGACTGGCACTACAGAACAGCCTTCAAGTAGAAGAAAATGCTTTTGCATAAAACCTGGAATATGTTGAAACAGAAACAACACAAAAAAAGAATGAAAAGGACTGAAAATGTTAATTAAATATGAAGAATTTTTTTTAATTTTTCAATCTTTAAAGTGATTGTCAAATATTTTAGGCAAAAGTAAATGAAATGCATTGTGGACTTTATATTCACTGAAAAGTAAAGTGTATGGCAGCAGTAGCACAAAAAACAAGAGTAAGAAATCAAAATATGCTATTTTTTAAAGTTCTTATCCCATACATAAGATCATAAGATCATGAAATATTAGATGAAGCCAAGCATAATAAATTAAAGAACCTGTTGTAAAACGTAGGGCTACCCTAGAGAACACACTGCAGAGAGGTTTAGGTAACATCTCAACAGTGGAAATAAAACGTATTATTCCAAAGAGAAAAATGGAAGCAAAGTGCACCTGGAACAAATAAACACCAAGATGGTTGCTATGAAGCCAATGACAACAATAACTTTTAAATGCACACAGTCTAGACACCACGACGAAAGGCAAGATTGTCAGGATGGATAACAGTGTGCCATAAAACATGTCATTCTACATGTAAAGACAAAGATATGTGGGAAGATTTTTAAATGGGTAAAAGGGTATACATGTAAAATGTTAGCTGCTCAGCTGTATCCAACTCCTTGCAACTCCACGTACTATAGCCCATCAGGCTCCTCTGTCCATGAAATGCTCCCAGCAAAAATAACACTAATGATGAAAAAGGTAAAGCAGCAACATCAGTTACATGGAAACACAGCAGTACACACACAGACAAGAGTCACACAGGCAGACACGTGCACCGCAGCGGAATCAGAGATGCAGGCACACTGGGCTTCACCCTGCTGGCTTTGCCCTCTGAGGGGCTCACGTTCAGGAAGGCGATGGCTGATGAATGAGACATCGCCACTGTAAGCAGGGAGAAATCTGCCGGGAAACAAAGAGGAAACTCAGCCCAGTGGGGTCACTGGTTAGCGGTTCAAAATCTGTTAACAGTCAGCACGTGGGCAGCTAACCTCCCTCACCCCAGTGGTGGCAGTTAGATGCAGACACAATCTGAGTTTGAAAACAGCATTTTGGAGAATTCTGGTGTGGACGAGCACAGCCGCACAGGAGTCCTCAGTGACAGTGTGAGAGACAGTGTGTTCTCGCTGTGTTCCTTGTCCGTTCCCGCCAATCACGGCAGACCCCACCTCTCAGGACACACAGGTGTATCACGTAGAGCTCTCCCGGGTCAGGAGTCTGGGTGGGGCTTCACTGGGTGGGACTCCTCAGCATCTGCCCCGAAACCAAGTTGTCTGTGGAGTGGTGACCTCATCCATCCTGGGGTCTCCTCTGGTTCCCGGGTGTTGATGGAACCCACTGCCCCCTAGTTATGTCCTTATCTTCAGGTGACTGCCACCCAGGAAGCCCTGACATCTCCCGGGACTGCCCTCAGCTCTTGCCACAGGCCCCCTCTACTCACAACTCGGCTATCCACACCAGCAAGAGAGTCTATCTCACTTCACATTGCTCATCCTCCTTTAAGGCTTCTGTGAGCAGTTCAGACCCAATCCAGGATCATCTCACTTTGAGTAATTCAAATAGTAATCAAATTAACTATTTGATTAACTCAGCCTTGATCACACCTGCAGAATCCCTCTTGCCAAATGATGGGACAGAACAGCAGGTGTGGGATCCATATTATGTATGGACCCTGCTTGCACACGTCATTAGATTAACAGGGCATGCACACTAGGGCACAGTCACTTTAGGAATGTGTTAGAATTCTGCCTCCACTGCAGGGATGGAGGGACAAGGCTCTCGCAACTCTGAGGATGGCATTGACGAGGCCCAGTGTATGAACACCGCAGGGCCAGGATTTTCCAGGACTGCTAGCATCTTTCTCATGTTAAGGCACTTGACTGTGAGGACACAGCATCTCTCAAATCCACTGATATGGGCAGACAAGTGTTTGGTGCCCTCAAGTCAACCAGTCTCCACCCAGAGCTCAGTCTGGGAATAAAACCCGTGAACGTGTTACTGACTTAGTTTAGCATTTGTTCTTCTTTTGGAATGTGTTTGTTTCCTTATTGGTTCCTCTTATGACAGGTTACTCATTAAAAAATTAAAAATCATGAAAGAACAAGAATCTGAAGCTCAAAGGGTTTTATAACCCATCAAAGTAGGATGAAGGGCTTCCCTGGTGGCATAGTGGTAAAGAATCTGCCTGTAAGTGAAGGAGGCTCGGGTTTGATCCCTGGGTGAGGAAGATCCCCTGGAGGAGGAAATGACAACCCACTCCAGTATTCATGTCTGGGAAATCCCATGGACAGAGGAACCTGGTGTGCTGCAGTCCATGGGGCTGCAAAGAGTCAGACACAACTTAGCAACTGAACAACAAAGAATCCTATTTAACTTTGCTTCCTCCAGCATTTCCCAAAATTATTGATCAAAGGACCCATTTTTGGTTTTCACATAATGCCTCCTACTCTATTTATCAACTTGTAAATTTTATTTTTTACTCAATTGTGCAAAAATGCTACCCCCTTGTGGTGAACCAAACAATACAAAATGTCATAGCAATTCCAAATGTCATTCATTATGTAAGTGTATTTATAAAATTGGATGAGACATTTATTTTGAATCATGTATGGTCTGACAATTGCAGTAATATATTGACAAAAAAGGCTTTTATTAATATACTTGGAAGATATTGGGAATGTAATTTTAGCTACTAGGGAAACCTTGGGTGTAAAAGTCAAAGTTTAATCTGAAATTTCCCTGTAGCTCATATAGTAAAGAATCTGCTTGCAATGCAGGAGACCCAGGTTCCATCCCTAGGTGGGAAGATCCTCTGGAGAAGGGAATGGCTACCCACTCCAGTATTCTTGCCTGAGAATCCCATGGACAGAAGAGCCTGGTGAGCTACAGTCCATGGGTTCACAAAGAGTAGGATACAACTGAGTGACGAAGCCCACACATCCGAAGAGGGCATCTTTAGAATGAGAGAGAAAGAAGTGAGACAGAGATGGGGAAGGAATCTAAAAGTTTCTGCTAATAAAAAGTAGAATGTAGGGAATTTGGAGGGTGGAGAGAAACCCCCAAATTATTTCTTGTATTTCAAAGAGGAAAAGAGTTTTGGTTCATATTCAAAAAATTCTAAGAAATTACAAAAAGATACATGTATACATGTAAAGTTTGAGTAATACATATTTTTAAAATGTGAAAATTTAGAATTACAGCAAGTACTTATATAAACCATTGGAGACAAGCTCAAGGCTGTAAAATCTAGACTGTATTATCAACAATGGTAATAAACACTGAGAAACCACCAAGAAGACAGAATCAGACACCATAACTCCTACTTGTCTCTAATGAAAAATGTTAACAATGTAAACTTCCTACTAGCAAAGAGTTAGAAAACCTAATTCTTAAATATTCATACACAAAGCAATATCGTTCTTAGGTTGAAAGCTTGGAAGGAAATGAGACGTGACTTCAATAAATCAAAGGATTAAAAAACTGTGGCTATCTCAACAGCTTCTGAAAAAATTTAATGGAAGTTGAAACTCACATTGATTTTTATGAAAGCATTACTACTAAGAATAAAGTGATATGTCCTCAAACTGATACTTAAAAGCCTTTCCTGGACAGAGAGGAAACAGGCGCTGTGGGGGTCGGGGTGGAGGCCGCTCCGTCCCACACCCGGTGCGGGTGGAGCAGGGGCGGGGCCAAGGGGGAGGAGTCTCCAGGCCTGCGCACAGAGTACCACGTGCCCCAGAGCTGGTGGGGCCTGACTTAGGTATATGCCTGTACCTTTTGTAATCCTGGCTTCATTTTCTCAGTAAAAATATAGTATCGTGGGCTTTGCTGATGGCTCCGTGGTGAAGAGATGTGCCCAAGGGCAGCAAATGTGAGAGTCGAAGCACACGTGAAAGCCAGTGTGGCAGGTACCCCTCATCCCCTGCACAGGCATGCCCCTTGCCTCTGCAGTTCCCATTCTCCCTTCCAATCAGGGATTGGGGGCGTGTGGCAATCCAGAGAAGTAGGAGAGAAGTTTTGTGGTCCTGACATGCCTCAGCACTAAAACTAGGACCTTAGAAGGTGAATACTGATATCCATGACGTGGTCAGTGATGGCACATATTTCTTCAAAACTAATATCTTTAACAAGAAGAACCAAATGATTATGACTAAAATTAAGATTTTTGACATTCCTCACAACCAGAAGGTAATTGGTTACATGACAGAGATTTAAATGGAAATACGAATGAATAAAAAAAGCAGAGGCATTTATTTTACAAGTCTACTATTTGATTGCATTTTCAATAAAATATGTTTTTCATACATAAATTAGTCACTATAAACTTTCCCATTTTGTTTGACAAGCAAATCTTTATGAAACCATATAGAAACTAGTGTCAGAATGATGACTTGACTCTTTCAATACTCGAAAATGATGTATATTTTGTCATGTCAAAAGGGCCTTAAGTTCCTTGTGGTTTGATTCTCATTGGTGTATACACATGTGTGTGAGTGAAATATTACCCACTTACATTTAGCACTACATTCAATCCTAGCAGTTATACAGAATATTCTTGTCTTATTAATTGAGAGCATGATTTATTACCATCTATAGCATAATAGACGGAGAAGGCAATGACACCCCACTCCAGTACTCTTGCTTGGAAAATCCCATGGACAGAGGACCCTGGTAGGCTACAGTCCATGGGGTCGCTAAGAGTCAGACACGACTGAGCGACTTCACTTTCACCTTTCACTTTCATGCATTGGAGAAGGAAATGGCAACCCACTCCAGTGTTCTTGCCTGGAGAATCCCAGGGATGGCGGAGCCTGGTGGGCTGCCGTCTATGGGGTCGCAGAGTCGGACACGACTGAAGCGACTTAGCAGCAGCAGCAGCATAATAGACTACTGAACAGAACCAAAATTCACCATATTACTCATAACTATATCAGGCAACTAAATGGTGTTTGTGAGATTTTAATTTGAATTAAGGAGATAGACTTTTTCTCTTGCACAGTCATAATCCAAGTTTTCGGATAATAATGTCTTGAGTGGTTATCAAACTATCAAAATTAAGGGTCAGTGATGGTATGCAATGTGTCAGATAGAAAGATTTTTGTGTGTCTATTAATTGGTGGAAAAGACAATCACAGGTATACCTTATATGAGTAGCAATGTCCCATTCCAATTTTGAACCTGGCACATTCATATCTTTTTATTTAATTTTGTAAAGGGTATAATATTGACTTAAGGAGATTTTTCATCAAAGAAAGTAATAGCTTTTTTTTTTCTATTTAACTGGTACATATAAATTACCTGCAGTTAAGTAATGACTCTGCCATTGTTAAACCATCAAATATTGTATCTGTCTTTAACTATTGACATTGGTAAAACTGGAGAAAATTAGCCTGATGTCCATTCCTATTATCATGCACTGTTTGTTTGATTCTTGCTCATTTGTCGAGCTTATGTGTTGAGGCTCCAAGCCTTTGAATCATTAGACTGAAGGGTAAGTTAAGAGAGTTTCAATTTCCTTTTCCCCACGTGGTCATCTGGGGGTTCTCTGGCATGTAGGAGCATTTGATCTGCAGCAGGAAGGCAGTGCTTTCTTCCACAAGCATCTGCATCCATTACACAAGAGTACTGTCCTAGGACCCAGGGCACTCAGGGTCCTGCTAGGAGATGGAGAATCTTTCTTCAGCAGCTTCCTTTTCTATCTTGAGAAGGTTTTCAGGTGCAACACCAGCTCTGATCCAACCAGCCAATGTCAGACTGAGCATTCAAGTTCCATTCTCGTATTCTCTAGCTTTTTCTTCTAATTAGCGTTCATCATTTTCCTCAGTTCTTTTTTACTTTTTTTTTTCAAATAATTTATTTTTTTTATTTTATTTTATTTTTAAACTTTACATAATTGTATTAGTTTTGCCAAATATCAAAATGAATCCACCACAGGTATACATGTGTTCCCCATCCTGAACCCTCCTCCCTCCTCCCTCCCCATACCTGCAAAGGATCTTAGTTGGGACATGAAGTTTCTAGTTCCTCAACCAGGGATCAAACCTGGGCCCCTTACATTGGGAGCACTGAGTTCTAGCCACTGGACCACCAGGGAGGTCCCCCTACTCAGTTGTTTTTCATAAATTTCATTCACAACTTAGCATGATTATGCCATTTTTATTTAGTCCAAATACTCCCAGTGCTTCTCTGGATGACCTAGGTGTGAAGTAAGTTCCTTAAATGTAGGAGTCATCATTAAGTCAGTCTGTCCATTGCAAAGGTGAGAGGTCAATAAAGGAGATACAAGAAATCCTGTGACTTCATAAAGGTCCTTGATGAAAAGGGACTCATGAATGAATGTGACGCATAAGAACAGCACTATGATTTATTTTCACTGCCAGTAAGCTTACTTTTTCCCTTGGATACTCAGAGATCATGACTTTTGTGGGATCCTGGTTTTTTTTACAAGGCTGATGACCTGGTGCTGGTTATTCCTCTTTAGTGATGACAACAAGAACAACCAGAAAACCAGCATGATCAAGTCTCTGCCAGGACCTTCTCAGTCTCTGTGTGTGTTCCCTTATTTGACCTGTGAGCTCACCTGGACAGAGAGGAAACAGGTGTGTGGGGTCCAGGGTGAGGGACTGCTACATCCCACATCTGGAGTAAGTAGAGCAGGCATGGGGCCAGGGGGCAAGTCACCAGGGGCTATATGCAGAAACCCCAGGCACCCCAGTGATGGTGAGACCTGATTTAGTTCCATACCCTGGTAGGCTGCAGTCCAATGGGGTCGCCAAGAGTCTGACACAACTGAGCGACTTCACTTTCACTTTTCACTTTCATGCATTGGAGAAGGAAATGGCAACCCACTCCAGTGTTCTTGCCTGGAAAATCCCAGGGACAGCGGAGCCTGGTGGACTGCCGTCTATGGGGTCGCATAGAGTCGGACACGACTGAAGCGACTTAGCAGCAGCAGCACATTATGCATTCCTGGCTTCATTTTCTCAATAAAAAAATATAACATCTTTATTATGTTCCCTTTGATATTTTATTAACAAGAGCTTGTATGCACCAGGACCCAGGAGAAAGGAGAAGTGACCCCACAAGAGACTGACCCAGACTTGCCCATGAGTGTCCAGGAGTCTCCAGTGGAGGCTTAGGTCAGCAGTGGCTTGCTGCAGGGTCAGGGGCACTGAGTGAAGCAGTGCGTGCATGGGACCTTTTGAAGGAGGTCGCCATTATCTTCATTACCTCCACCATAGTTTGGCCTCAAGTCAAACAACAGAGAGAGAACACAGCTCTGCCCATCAACAGAAAATTGGATGAAGTATTTACTGAGCATGGCCCTGCCCATCAGAACAAGAACCAGTTTTCCCCTCAGTCACTCTCTCCCATCAGGAAGCTTCCCCTATGCCTCTTAACCTTATCCATCAGAAGGCAGACAGAATGAAAACCACAGTCACAGAAAACTAACCAAACAGATCACATGGACCACAGCCTTGTCTAACTCAATGAAAGTATGAACCATGCCTTGAAGGGACACCCAACACAGATAGGTCATGGTGGAGAGTTCTGACAAAATTTGGTCCACGGGAGAAGGGAATGGCAAATCACTTCATTATTCCTGCCTTGAGAACCCCATGAACAGTACGAAAAGGCAAAAAGATAGGATACTGAAAGATGAACTCCCCAGGTCAGTTGGTGCCCAATATGCTACTGAAGATCAGTGGAGAAATAACTCCAGAAAGAATGAAGAGATGGAGCCAAAGCAAAAACAACACCCAGTTGTGGATGTGACTGGTGATGGAGGTAAAGTCTGATGCTGTAAAGTGCAATATTGCATAGGAACCTGGAAAGTTAGGTCCATGATTGGAAGCTGGAAGTGGCAATTTGGAAGTGGTTAAACAGGAGATGGCAAGAGTGAACATTGACATTTTAGGAATCAGTGAACTAAAATGGACTGGAATGGGTGAATTTAACTCAGATGACCATTATATTTACTACTTGAGCAAGAAACCCTTAGAAGAAATGGAGTAGCCATCATAGTCAACAAAAGAGTCCAAAATGCAGTGCTTGGGTGCGGTCTCAAAAATGAAAGAATGATCTCTGTTCATTTCAAAGGCAAGCCATTCAATAACACAGTAATCCAAGTCTATGCCCCAACCAGTAATGCTGAAGAAGCTGAAGTTGAATGGTTCTATGAAGACCTACAAGACCTTCTAGAACTAGCACTGTACTTTTCATCACAGGAGACTAGAATGCAAAAGTGGGAAGTCAAAAGATATCTGGAGTAATAGGCAAATTTGGCCTTGGAGTACAGAATGAAGCAGGGCAAGGCTAGCAGACTTTTGCCAAGAGACTGTACTGGTCATAGCAAACACCCTCTTCCAACAACACAAGAGAAGACTCTACATATGGCCATCATCAGATGGTCAATACCAAAATCAGACTGATTATATTCTTTGCAGTCAAAGATAGAGAAGCTCTATACAGTCAGCAAAAACAAGACTGGGAGCTGACTGTGGCTCACATCATGAACTCCTTATTGCCAAATTCATACTTAAATTGAAGAAAGTAGGGAAAACCAGTAGGCAATTCAGGTATGACCTGAATCAAATCCCTTACGTTTATACAGTGACAAATAGATTTAAGGGATTAGATATCATAGACAGAGTGCCTGAAGACCTATGGACAAGGGTTTGTGACATTATACACCAGGCAGGCATCAAGACCATCGCCCAAAAAAAGAAATGGTAAAAATGCAAAATGACTGTCTGAGGAGGCCTTACAAATAGCTCAGAAAAGAAGAGAAGTGAAAGGCAAAGGAGAAAAGGAAAGATAACCCATTTGAATGCAGAGTTCCAAAGAATAGCAAGGAGAGATAGGAAGGTCGTCCTTAGTGAGCAATGCAAAGAAACAGAGGAAAACAATAGAAAGGGAAAGAATAGAGATCTCTTTATGAAAATTAGAGATACCAAGGGAACATTTCATGCAAAGATGGGCACAGAAAGGACAGAAATGACAAGGACCTAACAGAAGCAGAAGATCTTAAGAAGAGGTGGCAAGAATACACAGAAGAACTATATAGAAAAGACCTTAATGTCCCAGATAACCACGATGGTGTGATCACTCACCTAGAGTCAGACACTCTGGAATAAGAAGTCAAGTGGGCCTTACAAAGCATCAATACGAACAAAGCTAGTGGAAGTGATGGAATTCCAGTTAAGCTATTTCAAATCCTTAAAGATAATGCTGTAAAAGTGCTGCACTCAATATGCCAGCAAATTTGGAAAACTCAGCAGTGACCACAGAACTGGAAAAGGGAAGTTTTCATTCCAATCCCAAAGAAAAACAATGCCAAAGAATGTTCAAACTACTGCACAATTGCACTCTTCTCACATGGTAGCAAAATAATGCTCAAAGTTCTGCAAGCCAGGCTTCAACAGTACTTGAACCATAAACTTCTAGATGTTCAAGCTGGTTTTAGAAAAGGCAGATGAACCAGAGGTCAAATTGCCAGCATCCATTGGATCATATAAAAGGCAAGAGAGTTCCAGAAAAAAATTTTACTTCTGCTTCATTGACTACCAAAGTCTTTGTCTGTGTGGATCACAACAAACTGTGGAAAATTCTTAAAGAGATGGGAATACCAGACCACCTGACCTATCTCCTGAGAAATCTGTATGCAGGTCAAGAAGCAACAGTTAGAACTGGACATGAAACAACGGACTGGTTCCAAATTGGGAAAGGAGTATGTCAAGGCTGTATACTGTCACCCTGCTTATTTAACATATATGCACAGTACATCTTGCGAAATGCCGGGCTGGATGAAACACAAGCTGGAATCAAGATTGCCGGGAGAAAGATCAATAACCTCAGATATGCGGATGACACCACCCTTACGGCAGAAATCAAAGAACTAAAGAGCTTCTCGATGAAAGTGAAAGAGGAGAGTGAAAAAGTTGGCTTAAAACTCAACATTCAGAAAACTAAGATCATGGCATCCTGTCTCATCACTTCATGACAAATAGATGGGAAAACAATGGAAATGATGACAGACTTTATTTTCTTGGGCTCCACAATCACTGCAGATGGTGACTGCAGCCATGAAATTAAAAGACGCTTGCTCCTTGGAAGAAAAGCTATGACCAACCTAGACAGCATATTAAAAAGCAGAGACATTACTTTGCCTACAAAGCTCCGTCTAGTCAAAGCTATGGTTTTTCCAGTAATCATGAATGGATGTGAGAGTTGGACTATAAAGAAAGCTGAGCACTGAAAAATTGATACTTTTAAAAAAAATTTTATTATTTTTAAACTTTACAATATTGTATTGGTTTTGCCAAATATTGAAATGAATCTGCCACAGGTATACATGTGTTCCCCATCCTGAACCCTCCTCCCTCCTCCCTCCCCATACCATCCCTCTGGGTCGTCCCAGTGCACCAGCCCCAAGCATCCAGTATCGTGCATCGAACCTGGACTGGCGACTCATTGTATAAACATGATATTATACATGTTTTGATGTCATTCTCCCAAATCTTCCCACCCTTCCCACCCTCTCCCTCTCCCACAGAGTCCATAAGACTGTTCTATACATCAGTGTCTCTTTAGCTGTCTCGTATACAGGGTTATTGTTACCATCTTTCTAAATTCCATATATATGCGTTAGTATACTGTATTGGTGTTTTTTCTTCTGGCTTACTTCACTCTGTATAATAGGCTCCAGTTTCACCCACCTCATTAGAACTGATTCAAATGTATTCTTTTTAATGGCTGAGTAATACTCCATTGTGTATATGTACCATAGCTTTCTTATCCATTCATCTGCTGATGGACATCTAGGTTGCTTCCATGTTCTGGCTATTATAAACAGTGCTGCTATGAACATTGGGATACATGTGTCTCTTTCCCTTCTGGTTTCCTCAGTGTGTATGCCCAGCAGTGGGCTTAAAAAAAAAAAAAAAAAAAAAGAATTGATACTTTTGAACTGTGTTGTTGGAGAAGACTTTTGAGAGTCACTTGGACTGCAAGGAGACCCAACCAGTCAATCTTAGTGGAAATCAGTCCTGAATATTCATTGGAAGGACTGATGCTAAAACTGAAACTCCAATACTTAGGCCACCTGATGTGAAGAACTGACTCATTTGAAAAGACCCTGATGCTGGGAAAGATTGAAGGCATGAGGAGAATGGGACGACAGGGGATGAGATGTTTGGATGGCATCACTGCCTTAATGGACATGAGTTTGAGCAACCTCTGGGAGTTGCTGATGGACAGGAAAGCCTAGCATGTTGCAGTCCATGGGGTTGCAGAGTCAGACACAATTAAGCAACTGAACTGTTGTTTTATTGAAAAAAATGATAGCCCCAAACTTATTGTTTAATAACAATCTCATTAAAATCATGTCTTAAATAACCACATACAGCAGTCTCAAATTTTAAAAGACATACTACATATGGGTTTTCATATGAAAAATATTTTCTATCAAATAAATTTTACTCTGTATTTAACATTATTTTACAATATTACTTTTTCTTTTACTGTATGCATTTTCTGAAAACAGTTTTAAATTTTTAATTCCATTTGATGTAAACTAACTCTGTGCAGCCTTGTTAGCTTCTTCATAGTTAAATGGTTCGCACTGGCTTTATTAAAGCAACCAGTATAGACAGGCTGTCTGTTTAAGTCTATACCAGGGGTCTTAGGATGTGTATATCAATGGTTTCTCTCCTGATCTGTGAAATAAAAACACATGAGACAGGGCTGGTGAATATATAACCTGGCAGAATAGAACATAATAAGCATCAGTGCTTTGAATCTATGATCCCACTTGTTATAAAGCCCAACTTATTTCAAAGAAAGAAAAAGGAAAGAAAGAAACCAGATAGGATGCCTCCTGCAAAGGTGGTGAGTGTCTTACAGTGTGTAATAAACGTTCCTTACTAGTTGACTCACTGGACAAGACCCTGATGCTGGGAGGGATTGGGGGCAGGAGGAGAAGGGGACAACAGAGGATGAGATGGCTGGATGGCATCACCAACTCGATGGACATGAGTTTGAGTGAACTCTGAGAGTTGGTGATGGACAGGGAGGCCTGGCGTGCTGTGATTCATGGGGTCGCAAAGAGTCGGACACTACTGAGTGACTGAACTGAACTGAACTGAACTGAAAGTTTCCGTAATTTTCAAGATGTGAAGGTATTTTTTGCTGTATTTGATTTGCTGTAACATTTGTCCACAAAAATTTACCTACTTTATTACTCAACACAAACTATCTTAACAGCCTGGTCTCACAATGCACCATTTACCAAAAAGACAGTATTATACAGTTGAGTTTGTAAAGAGTTATTTTTGTTAGCCTTTGCTTCAGAGAATACAGAGTTTCATTATGTATAATTAGTGAAGAGATAATTTTTGGTGAGTTCAGCGAAAAGGTCTATTTCTTGAATAAAAGCAGAGCTTTCTTGTAAAGCAACCTCACAGGAGGCTGGACATAACCTAGCTACCTTCTTCACTTCACTGATGAGGTGAGCAGGGCTGAGTTCACAGGGGCTGGGGTGAGTATTTGAATACCAAGTGTTTCAAATATGAGAACACTTCCTACTCTTAGCAATTAAGTTTCCTTTGGGAAGAGCCAGAGAGTGAGTTGGAACCAAGGCTTTCAGAGACAAAATGGGCAACCTACGCTTGGTTGGCTGCCCCAAAGGCAGAGGTCAGACTATCCTGGCCAATCCAAACATGTCTCAGAGGAAACGTGTTAAATCATTAAACAGAGGGGTCAAGAGAAATGTCACTTGACTCTGAACAGTCTTTTTTCACATGGATATGTGGTCACATGGGTATGTGGTCATGTGGATATGTGGTCGCATGGATATGTGGTCAAATTTAAATTAGTTGTTTCAGGTAGTAGGTCAAAATAGATCATGTATATTTCACATGGGTTTTTGCCTGAAACGTTGCTTAAAAGAGTAAAGATACATCCTGTATATAGATACTGTTATTGTTTAATTATTAACTTGTGTCCCACTCTTTGCAATCCCATGGACTGTAGACCACCAGGTTCCTCTGTCCATAGGATCCTCCCAGCAAGAATACTGGAGTGGGTTGCCATTTCCTTCTCCAGGGGATCTTCCCAACCTAGGGATAGAACCGGCGTCTCCTGCATTGGCAAGTGGATTCTTTACCACTGAGCCTCCTGGGAAGCTGAATCTAGATATATTTTCAAATAATTATTTCTTAGGATTATTCATAACTTTTACTTTCTAAAAGGAATTTGGAGTGATTTAGAAAATAGAGATGTAAGGATGATTATGAATCCTTTGGAAGCAAGTAAAATGTAAAAATCACAATCTCAGTTAATTTTTCTTAAATTGCATTTGCTGTGTTGATTACAACTGAATAAATCGAATACATTTTATTGAAAACATCTTCATTATCTGTCTTCTAAGGTATTAATTTTTTTTCTGCTGCATCCATTCTGCTGTGAAATCCATCCTTTGAGTCCCTCGTCATTACATTACATTTTAATTTATTATGTTAACCACAGCTATATGTAAGTTTGTTCTCAATATTTCTGACAACTGGGCCATAATGATTTTTTTTTTACATTTTATCCAACTTTTCTAGTTACTTTTAGTGGAATCACTTTGCTTCAAGTAATTCCAACAGAGCAAGAGACGTGTGTCCTTGCTCATCAGCATTCCAGAGAGCATCCTGGTTTTGATGAGACTCTTATGACAGTGTTATATGAGACTCTAATGTTCCCTCTAGAATTCAGATTCTGTGAAAAGCAAGTGTCTTCAGTTAATTTTAGATACTTTCAATACCTGAAGGATTCCAGATCAACAAACGTATCTTCTTCTCAACATTTTCATGCAATAAATCCTATATAAAACCCCACAATTTCTCTATCAGTTCAGTTCAGTTCAGTCACTTAGTCATGTCTGACTCTTTGCGACCCCATGGACTGAAGCATGCCAGGCCTCCCTGTCCATCACCAACTCCCGGAGCTTGCTCAAACTCATGTCCATCGAGACAATTTCTCTATACAGAAACTTTATTTTTCCCCCTTGAAATAAATCTCCGTGAGCAGACACTTCAACCGGAGAAGGCAATGGCACCCAACTCCAGTACTCTTGCCTGGAAAATCCCATGGACGGAGGAGCCTGGTAAGCTGCAGTCCATGGGGTCGCTAAGGTCGGACACGACTGAGCAACTTCACTTTCACTTTTCACTTTCATGCATTGGAGAAGGAATTGGCAACCTGCTCCAGTGTTCTTGCCTGGAAAATCCCAGGGACGGTGGAGCCTGATGGGCTGCCGTCTATGGGGTCGCACAGAGTTGGACACGACTGAAGCGACTTAGTAGCAGCAGCAGCAGCAGACATTTTAACACATGATGTGTGAATTCCACTTTTTTCATCCATCGGCGCACAGGCCCTATACTCTATAGCTTTCTTAAGTCTTGAATCAACACAAGATCATGTTGGATTTGTCAGATGTTTACAGGTTGGACTTTCTAGTCTAAAATCTTCCATGTGAAACAGCTTAGTATATTGTAAAACTGAAGTTGTGTCTCAGGCAAAATCTGTGAGATTATAACCAGAAGTAATAAGAAAAGCATGCTATGACACTGTCCTCGTGGTAAACTAAGGACCCTATTTTATTTCCACTTTGCTGGGCCTCCGAGGCTCCATTTCCCTCCTGCTTACATGTAATATCTTAATACTAACAGTCAGCATTTTGGCCTCCTGTTCTTCTGTGTTTCATACCTGCCAGCATGCTCGCTTTGATCCATCTGTGTGTACCTTCTCTCTTCCTTGAGCTGAGCTGCTGAGGGCAATGACATCAGCCCACAGGTAGACCTTCATTTTGATGGATTCTGCAGGTTTATGGGCTGTGATTTCAACTCCATCCTCAGCGCAGTTTGGAAAATCACTCCAGATTGTTTTTAAGAGCTTTTTTTTTTTTTTTCCTTTGCAATAGTCTTTTCTTTTAAAGCAACTTACTTTTCTTATGAAAGAATTTATGATTCTACAGCAAAGGTTGTGATCTAAGAGAATCAATAGCAGTGCTAAATAGGTATTCCCAGGAGTCACAACTGGGCTGAAATGAGCTACAAATTGGGATAAATCTATGCAACTTGAGACCCTCCACTGAGTATTTGTGACCAGTACAGCAAATGGTCCTGGGGAAAAGCAAGGCAAGGACCTTACCTTGGACCTCACCTCTCAAGGGGAGTCCTGGTCGTTGCCTGGGTTCTTGGCCATTTAGCATTGCTGGCTTCAGGAGATCTTGGATGTTTACACAAATATTAGTGTGCATTTTATTCTGTTTTTTCAGTTATTGTTGGCAAGAGGGTAGGGGCTCCACAAGCTTCTTCTTCCCAGCCCATTCAAAGCCCCTGGTGTACGTACGTGAGAGGAAAGTCAACTGCAGTGTGGACTGACGATGTCACATGTAGTTCACACTTCAGGTGAGAGTGTTTACACATAACCCCATCCACCTTCCCTTGACACCCTTCTCTGTTTCCTGGTAGAAGAGCATGGATTCCAGTGACAATAAATGAGTACTAAATTTATTTTATTTCCCAACCTCGTAAGTCAAAGAATGAGAGTAAAATTATCAACACCACCTCTAACAATAAGATTAGCTTAAAGAATTATTATTACTACTATTATCATGATTATTATGCAGTTCTAATCTTTTAGCACTGATCACACTAGGATTATGGGCTTCCCAAGTGTCTCAGTGGTAAAGAATCTACCTGCCAATGCCAGAGACACAGGAGACACAGGTTCAATCACTGGGTCTAGAAGATCCCCTGGAGAAAGAAATGGCAACCCGTCCCAATATTCTTGCCTGGGAAATCCCACGGACAGAGGAGTTTTGGTGGGCCGCAGTCCATGGGGTCGCAAAGAATCGGACACCACTTAGTGACTAAGAACACACGCACGCACACACACGGATTATGCAGCCATTCTGGATAAGCTGAATTCAAAGTTGGTGAGTGATTTAACAACCCCATCTGCTGCAGCAGGAATTAGAATATATTCAAAGAAACAGAATCTTCAATAAATCACTTGAGAACAATTGAATTCTGTATATGTAGAACTACCTTGAAAAGGGTTAATGTATCATATACAAACACATTAAATATAGTAAGCATACTCTACACACAAAAACATGCATTGAAGACACATTAATAAGACAAAACAGTGACACAAACACTTCAAACTAATCATAAACCTCTCTTACAGCATTTCAAGTTAATTAGAAGCAATCAAATAAAAATAAGTTGAGAATTGGACAAGTGTTGTGAAGAGGCAGTTCAAAGAGAATGGATCTCAAATGACTGATACAATAGTAAAAAGTTGCTCAATTCATTAGACACAAGAATATTAGACATTAAAAATGTAATGAGCTAACATTTTCTATTGTTGACATAAATCAACCCCCTACAATATTGTGTTGGTGATGGAGTAGATGGAGAAAATGTGTGTTTCTGCCTGTAATGTAAGTTGGAACATCACTGTGAAGGATAATTTGGAAGAAGGGTAAAACTGAAACTAGACATATCCTATAAACTCACAGCTACAATCCTAACCTTAGATCCACCCTGGAGAGGAATGAGGGTGCACAGGATTCTAGAGGCTATTTGTTGGAGCAAACAAACAAAAAGTAAGTGATTGACTAGTAAAGAGTTGGCAAATGGATAAATAAAGCATGGTACATTGATACACTGGAACATTAAATGTGTTGTAGAGAAAAACAAGCCACATGCACGCACACACACACACATACATACACACACACACACACACACACACACACCTCTGTTTTCTGAGGAAAAATAAACAGCATAAGAGTTTAGCTAAAGGCATAATTGATTGACATTTTTTGTTTGGTTTGTTGGACCTTATTTTGCATCCATCAATTAGTCAAAAAAGTATTTTACTGTGTGTGTGCCAAGTCACTTCAGTCATATCTGACTCTTTGTGACCCAATGGACTGTAGCTCACCAGGCTCCTCTGTCCTTGGGATTCTCCAGACAAGACTACTGGAGTGAATTGCCATGCCCCCTCTCAGACAATCTTCCATACCCAGGGACTGAACCTGTGCCTCTTATGTCTCCTGCATTGGCAGGCATGTTCTTTACTACTAGTACCTGCGAAGTCCATTGTACTGTATGCCTTTTAAAATAGAATATAAATATATGGTTTTGGTAGTAAAATGTAAATAAATATAGTGTCTCTCCATTAGTTCCATTATCTCTGCTCAAAGTAAAATTTTTATATATATAAGGCAAGGACAGTTTCCTAAAGAAAAAAAAATATTTCTTAGAAAATATCTTTAAACTCATCCCTGATGGATGACAAGACTATATCACATGGGAAGATGGCAGATATGTGTTGGCTGCAGTGTAAATATGAGGGGCTGGCTTCAGGAGGGTTCAGTGGATACCAAAGACCAGAAGCAACATGTGCATCCACACAGTGTGGAAACACCAAGTGACTTGAGGCTGAAAGAACCAGAGCAAAGCCACACACCTGCTGCGACCATATATCTGCAGCCGGGAAACGTAGCTGGAAGGACTGAGAGCCCTCATGTATGTGGCAAACACTGGCCACGTCTGAAAACACACAACAAAGAGAAATGAACTCTGACAAGGGCCGGGTAGCTTTCACAGAGAGACGGAGAAGAGTGAGGAGAATACAAGGTGCAGGACCAGCTGCAGCCCGGGGTCCAGGCTGAAAGAAGTACGTCTGGAAAGATCTGTCAGTGACGCAAGCCCAGGTCCCAGTAAGTAAAGCCAGTCTTTGCCAGGAAAGTAAGACAAACACATTTCTGCACTGACTGTGCTTGTGTTCTCGTGGGAGAGGAAGATGGAGTCAAGCAAGCAGGTTAATACACGTATCAGTGAGTCATCTTAAATGGTAGCAGCCTGGGCATCCTTGGAGAACTCCTTTAGATACCTCTGAGATGACACAACAGCATCTGAATTGAAAACGGGGCCATACATGCAACAAGATAAGAGACTCCAGCTTCCCAGGAAGAAAGACAACTGGGTGCGAAGGGAAAAGGGCCGTGGGGACCTGAGAGACGTGGGGGAGAAGGGTCATGGGTCACATCGCAGGGGGCCCTGGCCCCCAGGAGCTGCACCTCATGAGGCAGAAAGAGCAGGACGTCCCCCATGGGGCAGAGCAATCCTGAGACCTCCGGGAGACACCCAGACATGGTCTCAGAGACCTAACCATTCACAACACAGTTGGCACTCTCCAAACTTATTTTTTAATTGACATCGACATTACTTATACCTGGAACTTTGTTATGACCATTTCACAGGGACTCATGGCAAAAGAGATCATTTTAAATATTTAAACATTTTAAAATTTTTCTTTTATACTGGAGTATAGTTGATTTACAATCTTACATTAGTTTCAGATATGCAGTCAAGTGAATCAGTTCTAGGTATACGTGTATCCTTTTTCAGATTCTTTTTCCTCTTAGGTTATTATAGAATATTGAATAGAGTTCCCTGTGCTAACCAGCAGTAGTCCTTTATTACCTGGGGGCAGGGGGTGGGTGAGCTCCCTGACTGGTGACAGCTTCCTCATCCTCAGAGACCCGGCCAGACATTTCCGTTGTGGGGTCACAGGTAATGCCAGGTCATCCTCTAGAGACAGACGCTTCTCTTCCCCGGCTGGCACTCTTAACACCACCTCCCCACTGTGATGGTGACTGGGCTGCTGTTTTTTATCATAGTCCACAATTCCAGCTACACATAATCTATCCTACTCTAAAGATATATTTACAATTTTTCAAGGAAAATAAAAAGTAAGCGGTTTAACTTCTACAGGGACACTTTTCAGCACCTCGAGTTGTTTACAATTGCACTTACCTTCTAGTCATAATTATCAGAGTGGTGTGTACACAGCCATCATAAATAATAAATGGACAGGGGGATAATGGGTACCCTTTGGAAACTGTAAGTGATATACTTTCAGAGGCATAAGTTTATTTTATAACAGCTTTTTAGATCAATGCAATGAATACACAATACTAGAATGTCAAATATTTATCACAGTTGCTCTCACTGTTTTTTCACGTGACCCACCACATCCAGGACAATGCTGGGCTGACTGTGTCGGGACATGGAGTGGTGGAGTGAGTCCTGTGTACTGAATGAGATAACAGCAATTAGACGTAAAGACACACAGACGCAGGACAGTAAACAATGGTGGGGAAAAAAACATTACATTCTGACTTGGCAGTGGCTTAAAGGGCTTAATTGTTTTATTCATTACAATTTTGCAAAATTGAAAGCATGGTGCCTAATATTTAGGATTTTCATGGAGCTATTCATCTAACAAAGGGAAATTACATGAAGACAGTTGAATATGTTTGGAGAAATCAACAATATCCAGTTGAGGGGGAAAATGCTCTTCTCTAAATGTCTTCTAAGCCTCTCAAAGTAATCTAAATCCTGAAAAATAGATTATATTCTTCCCTGTTATTTATTTATTTTTTGCTGTGAGGGGAAGTCCTTGAAATTTGGAGGACAGTTTTCCAATGAGAAGAATATACAATCCTGATCCAGTACAGTGTTCAATGCTTTAAACAGTATTTACTATGAAGCACTGGTGGCTCAGAGTAAAGAATCTGCCTGCAATGCAGGAGACCCGGATGCGACTCCTGAGTTGGGAAGATCCTTGGAGGAGGGTATGGCCACCCTCTCCAGTATTCTTGCCTGGAGAATTCTATGGACAGAGGAGCCTGGCAGGCTACAGTCCATAGTGTCACAGAGCTGGACACGACCGAAGTGATTTAACATGCACATCTGTTTAGGAAATATTCGCTGAGGGAATTTGGGCAAATCACTGACTGGCTCAGGAGTAGGGCTGTATTTGTGTTCAGAATTGTCAGATGTGGGGTCATCAAGACCCCTGACCTTCTCCACTTGGCTGCCATGGAGTCAGAGAGGGTAAACTGTGCAGCTCCCAGAAACCTGAACACTTTAATGGATCAACACTGTCTTGTTGCAGAGTACAAGGAATTATTTTTCCAGTCTTCTCTATAAAAATTAAATATTTACATAAATTTCTGAGCAGTTCAGAATGAAGGATTCAAAAGCCCCAACAGTGTGTTTTGGGGTTTTGTTAAGCAGAAAGTGTAAAAGCTAAGAAAGGAAACAGTCACACTTACCCTGAATATATATTGACTGAACAATGTGACTAGTTGAAAAGTTGAAACTTTTATTAAACCAAATTATTCTTTAAAGAGCACTAAAAATACAAACTCTAAACACAGGAGTCTCCACGCCCCCCCTCAAAAAGAAACTTTACTTGACTCTCTGATAACGTCTTTCTTATATCAGCACTGGTCCAAAGAATGAGAAAAGCCTCAGAACTCAGAGAAATAGGGCAAAAGACCTCAGATTGTAATCCTACTGGACTTTATATGGACATGGTGAATATATATGGATTATAATGAAAGAGAACATGTGGAAGGTGATGAAACACTGGAGATCAAAGCAGTGAATTAAGACCTAAATGTGGGAAGTTCAGTGAGAGAAGAGGGGTCATCAAGTGAGTCCAGGCCGCGGGCGAGGAACAGAGTCACCCAGGGGACCTGCATGGGTCAGTGTGTCAGGAACCAGTGAAGTGAGTAGTGTACAAGAGCCCCAGGTGTGCGGCAGGGTGTCTGTACCAAGAGCACGCCCTGGCACATGTCCTAGTCCAGGGGCATCTCCACACGCGGGCCTGGTGACCAGGCATATGGAAGTCACGGGTCTGTAGGTCTAAGTTAAAAGGGAACCTAGCTGGGTGAATTAAGATGTCCTATATCATGAAGAACCAAATTTAAGGATGAGTGGGTTTAATATACTCTGAAATAAATTCAAGGTAGATTGGCATGAAAAAACATGAATATAGAGTAATAATACAGGAATACACTTGGGAACAAAAACCACCCCCTCCCACACTCAGCCTGCACACAGCATGCTTTGTACTGGCGTGGCTTTGCTGTTTAGACTGTCTTTGACAGCTCTGCTTTTCAGAATCAGTAGCTGGAATGAGTGGTTCAATTGTTCATTCCGGGAACTTGAGGCGAGACCCATAACACTCTCCAAGGGAAGCATCAATAGACAGTGTGTTCCTTTGAAGTCTCTGAATCTCTCACCCCAGACTCCTGGCTTTTCTGGCTCCACCGATCCTTGACTGTGGTGTCATGACCCTTCCTCACTCTGACCAAGCAGTCACTGTGAAAGGCACACCTTAAATCAGACTTTCAGCCCTCAATAAGTTCTGCACTTGCCTTCCTGTTCTGAGGCCCTCACCACATTCTGCTGGGTAGTGTCCTCCTTTACAGCAGGAAATAGTAACCTCAGCTTTGTCTCATCTTCAGGTCATGCTGGCGATGCTTAAGGACCAGGTTTGATAAGTGTTTGGAGGTCACACAGAAGCCTCAATATAAGACTTTGTCACAGAATGACATTTATGGCATCTAATTTCACAACACTCATTTTATTTCCTCTTCTGAAAGTAAGGAATTTTATTTGCTAAAACAAGAATTTTGTTGGTTTATTTGCTTATATTGGTAGAAAGATATTTGGTAAATCTTTTATTGAATCAAAACCTTGTTATAAGAAAACATCAGCCTTCTCACACATTAAGTTCCTGGAAGTGAAAATGTTAGCAGTCAAGAACTAAAGGAAATATGAAACCTACTTATGGATAGCTGCAAAACTGGAATTTGGCTTTAAAATATTCATCATTAAGAGAGTCTGAGTTATTTGACACCGTACATTTGACAAAGCAATTTTGGCATGTATGGTACCAGATTCTTCCTAGACCACTGAAAGCTTTAAAACAATAAAAATTTATTTTAGTATGATTCTTATCATCAGAATCAGGGTAGAGATAGATATGTATGTGTTTATGAACTAAATCATATGTGGCCTGTCTTAAACACATATTCACCTAAATATATAGCCTCAAAATATATCAAGCACCAATTAAAAGAAATATAGGAGGAAATCGGTAAATAAAAAAAATTCATGGTGATGTTAACACATCCTTACAAGAAAGACATCAGGTGGGCAAACAGCAAGTAGAGCTATTGGAGAGTAAGATGAATATTATATTTAAGCTATTAGATTTTGGAGAACACATATTCTTTTTGAGAACAATGAACTATTTACAAAAATATCCCCATGTCTGTTATAGAATAAGATCTCTCAACAGATTCCAAGGAATCAGTGTTCAGAGTCATAATGTTTATATGTGAAACCTAAAAAAAAAAAAAAAAACTGAACTCAGAAACAAAAAATTAATTTTTTATTGTCAAAGGTGGTGGGTGAGGGAAATGAATGAAGGTGATCAAAAGATTTTAAAATGCAATAAAATTTTAAAGTAATAATAAGCAAAACTGAACAAATTCAAGAGGTTTGAACGTAAATAGCATTTTGTTAATCCACCTTGAGTTAATAGAATCAAGAAGAATATTTTAAATATAATCACAGAATAATAATGAAAATTCTACAAGTTAAAATGTCACTTAGAACAAAATTAATACTTTTGAATATAAGGATTAGGAAACTTAAAAATTATTGTACTGTCTTTGAGGGCTTAATATGCCACAAAGAAAATCCTGAATTACTTACAGTTGATTTTTAATTCTTGAATGAATATTTGAAAATATATGGTTGAGACAAAAAAGAGAAAAATAATTGCAGGTGTTGGCATTGAGGAACTCATGCACATCACTGATTTAATTCTTTTTGCAGCAAAATCAAGGGCAAAAACTTAACCTGAAATCCACTTTTATAATACATGTTAGTAACGAGGACTACTGAATTTGTAAGAATATCTCTCTCTATATATATTTCTATTAATATCTATGTACCACTCATATATTTCTAAGATCTAATATTTATTTCTCAAACTACCTATCAACTTTCTCTCTATCTAGATAAAGAATATCTATGCATTCTCTACTTGTGTAGCTTGTGTGACTTATTGGACAATTCAAAATGATTTTATCCAAACGCTAGATAAAAGTTTCAGCTTTTATTCTGGATTGAGTTTCAGCTGCACCACCAATTTCCTGCATGAGTTTTCACTAATTGCTGATCCTTCCAATTCAGATTTCCCATTTGCATTTCAAATGGAGATTTCCGCTTAACTCATTTACCAAGATGTTAGGAGTGATAACTGAGGCACAAGGCTGCACTTCCCTTTCGTTAAAAACAGTCCCCATATCAATGTCAGAGGTCACCAGGAACCTCACTATTTGTCTTCTTCACACACCAAAAGGCCAAAGATCATTTACTTTTACCTCAGTTAGAGAAAGAACTGTAGGGTTTGTGGGAAAAACCATAAAACATAGAAGGCGTTTAAGTAAAACCTTGACGTGTACAAAAAGCGCACAAAAACTACAAAATGGAGAGGAATCCGTACAGTGAGTTGACAGGCTCCCCAGGTGGCCCTAGTGGTAAAAGTCTGTCTGCAAAGCAGGAGACACGGGTTTGATCCCTGGGTCAGGAAGATTCCCCGGAGAAGGGCATGGCAACCCAATCCAGTATTCTTGCCTGGAGAATCTCATGGACAGAGGAGCCTGGTGGGCTACAGTCCATGGGGGCGCAAAGAGTCGGACACGACTGAAGCGACTTAGCACACGCAGGTCATTAGGAGAACACATCCAAGTTTTGCTGGCAGGAAAGGGTGCAATTCATCCTGACACAAAGAACTGTCAGACTTAAAACAGATGTGTTTAGAGCAGATGTATTTCATGATAGTATCTATGTTTGGCAACCACACATCTATCCATCCTGCACAGTAGTTACACTTTCAAAAGGTCATGGGGATGGGGGTTGAACACAGACCCAGGCCCAGGTTTCCAGCAGGTGCAGAGAAGGTATTGCTGGTCCCCAAGCTCTGCCAGAGACCAGAGGTCAGGACCCCCGCAGACTGCTCCAGTCTGATCCTCTGCCCATGGCACTGGGCTGTTTTTTCCTTCTGGCCAAAGACACATCCTCTGGTTCAAAACATCTCCAGTTTTCCTGTATGTTTCTCTGTTCACTCCCTTTTCTTCTCTACTTTTTTGGGGGTTGGTCAGAGCCATCATAATCCAAGACAGACAAGCCAGCAGAACTCCCCGGTATTTATAGCCCAGAATGCTGAAGCATGCAGAAAAAAGCACCTACACACAGGGTATTCTTGGCAGCATTGCTGTACTGGGGGTTTATTCAAAGCAGCATCAATGCTCATCAATCAAGAACTAATTAAATAAATTATGTTACAATCCATATAATGCTGCTTAAAAAGAATGAGGCAATTCTGTTTATAATAATAAGGAAAGATACACGAGATACATTGACAGGCACATAACCAAAGGAGAACGCAGAGTTTCCAGTAGGTGACCAACTGCGTGAGGAATCACAGGAGAAAGGAACCAGTGATTAGGGAGCAGGGAACAGCAAGAGCCTTATTTTCAGCTCATTGCGTCTCTTGAATATCACATAATACCCACAGGGTAATGCATACACATGCGCAAAACACATCCATTTCCTTTTTAAAGTAGTGAATTAAACAACTAAACATCACCAAAAACAAGTAATTCTATAAAAATAATACCATTGAAATGGCATGAAATCGATGAAGTCTAAATTTCTGACTACTAAAATAAATGATGTGTGTGTAATTGCTAAGTTGCTTCAGTCACGTCCGACTGTTTGCAACCTTATGGACTATAGCCCGCCCCCTCCTCTGTCCATGGGATTCACCAAGCTAGAATACTGGAGTGGGTTGCCAAGCCTTCCTCCAGGGGCTCTTTCTGACCCAGGGATCGAATCCAGGTCTCCTCTGTCTCCTGCATTGGCAGGTGGATACCTTACCACTGAGCCACCTGGGAAGCCCCCAAATAAATGATATCAGATGATAAAATAATAAGTCAAGATCCTAGAAAGTCTAGTCCTGCAGTCTTAGATGGTGCATTAATCATTTTGGTTTTCTGCAGCACAAATAAGTAGGTTGGTTGACCAACACAATGAACAAGACATTTATAACTTATAGGAGTGAATAATTTCCAAGCTGCCTTGCTAGCTGACACTGGGAGTGCCAGGCACTGCACGAACTGGTTCAATACATTCATTTTCTACTCATAGACACATTTCAGATTCAGTTAATGTTGAAAATGTGCATTGAATTTAGGTGCTAAGAAGCTTTTTTAAAACACAAAGAGTTATTGAGATTTGCTTTAGAATTAATAAATATCCAAGAAAATTAGCATTTATATGACATTTTATGCCATTAAGGAGATTTGCAAATATCAACCTCTTAATCTTTTCAAAACATCTTTCTAATCCCAATTGCAGGCAGTATTAGTAAGATGAGTTTATAAAAACAGAAAAATAAATAAGAATTGTGTAATCATATATATATGTATACACACACACACACACATATATATACCACTATACTTAAGCAAGGATAATTCTTGAAGGTTATTCATACAAGAGTTGCTTTCCTCCTTAACTCTGTCCCTTTTTTGTTTCCTACAATATAGGATAGATTAGTTTTATATATTTATAAATATTTTATTCAGTTACATACTGATTAATATCAGGATTTTAGTTCTTTGAAAAAGTATAATAGCAAACTGAGGGATCTTTTCTTTTCCATCATAAATACTCTTTACAACTACTCCTCAGAGGATAAGCAGAATCCTAACAACAATACAAACATTTCTGAAGCATCTTGCTTTCTGCATTTCTTTATCAGTGTCCCTGCATTTGTTCTAACTAAACTTCAGTGGTCTGTAACTTTTTTATTCCCTACAATAGAAATCAGAGATAAGCTAGGACTTCCCCAATGGTTCAGCAGGTAAAGAATCCGCCTGCAATGCAGGAGACACAGGAGACGCGGGTTTGATCCCTGGATCAGAAACACTCCCTGGAGAAGGAAATGGCTACCCACTCCAGTACTCTTGCCTGGAGAATCCCATGGACAGAGGAGAATGGCAGGAGTCCAAAGGGTTGCAAAGAGTCGGACATAAATGAGTGACTAAGCACACACAAGCTAGGCAGGAATAAACATTTAATGACTTCGTGGGAGGACGTCAAAGATTCCTGCACCCAAAACTGGGACATTGCGCTCCAACGAAGTCAATGTACCAATTTACTTTAAAAAAATTCAATTTAAAACTATGAATTATTATCACATCCAGGACACATACCTCACTATTATTCTCCCTGTTTTCATCTGTAATTTATTCACAAAACTAGATATTATATTTTGAGATTTCTAAAATATCTGTAAACAACTCTACTTTGATATTTTGACATGTGGTAAACTGGACAATTCTCTAAATTTTGACATAAGTAAACACTGTGAATTCATCATCACCATCAAGATGATGAACATGCCTGTCACCCCCCCCTAAATTTCTCACTGTAATAATGACTTTCAACAAAGCCGCTTTGAACGTCCATGTACAAGACCTTCCTGGACATGGACTTTCTGCTTCTCTTGAGAAAACACTAAGGAGCAGGTGGCTGCCTCACGTGCACTTTCTTAGCACAGCTGTCACAAATCCCCAGAGAGTAAGAGCCTTAAAACAATAAAAATGCGTTTTCTCACAGTTCTCAGGATGGAAGTCCAAAGTCAAGGTGTTTCAGAGGCTCTGGGCAGGATTCTTCTGGCTCCTCCCACTCCTGGTGTCCCTCAGCATTCCCTGACCCTGGTCCACATCCCCAGTCTCTGCCTCCATGGTCCCATCACCTCCTCCTCTCTGCTTCCATCTTATAAAGATGCTAACTTCAGCTAAGACCCTCCTGGGTTACCCAGGATGAACTCTGTTTTCTAGAGTCCTCAATAACCTCAGTTATGCAGATGACACCACTCTTACGGCAGAAAGTGAAGAAGAACTAAAGAACCTCTTGATGAAAGTGAAAGAAGAGAGTGAAAAGTTGGCTTAAAGCTCAACATTCAGAAAACTAAGATCATGGCATCTGGTCCCATCACTTCATGGCAAATAGATGGAGAAACAGTGGAAACAGTGGCTGACTTTATTTTTCTGAGCTCCAAAATCACTGCAGATGGTGACTGCAGCCATGAAATTAAAAGAAGCTTATTCCTTGGAAGGAAAGTTTGACCAACCTAAACAGCATATTCAAAAGCAGAGACATTACTTTGCCAACAAAGGTCCATCTAGTCAAGGCTATGGTTTTTCCTGTGGTCATGTATGGATGTGCGAGTTGGACTATAAAGAAAGCTGAGTGCTGAAGAATTGATGCTTTTGAACTATGGTGTTGGAGAAGACTCTTGAGAGTCCCTTGGACTGCAAGGAGATCCAACCAGTCCATCCTAAAGGAGATCAGTCCTAGGTGTTCATTGATAGGACTGATACTGAAGCTGAAACGCCAATATTTTGGCCACCTGAAGTGAAGAGCTGACTCATTGGAAAAGACCCTGATGCTGGGAAAGACTGAGGGCAGGAGGAGAATGGGATGACAGAGGATGAAATGGTTGGATGGCATCACTGACTCAATGGACATGGGTTTGGGTGAACTCCGGGAGTTGGTGACGGACAGGGAGGCCTGGCGTGCTGCAGTTCATGGGGTCACAAAGAGTCGGACATGACTGAGTGACTGAACTGAACTGAACTAATAACTTTCATTCCTTGAGATCCTGAGCATTTTGCCTTATGAGTTGATATTCACAGCTTCGGAGTTAGGATGTGGACATATGTTTACCCGCTACAACAGGTGTATGTTCAACATTTTAAGAAATTGCTAAACCGCTTTCCAATACAATTGTATTGTTTTTATTTCCCAACAGGCATAATGAGAATCTCCGTGGCCACTCATCCTCCCTGATATGGGAAGTCATGTTAATTTTAACCTGGTCTGTATGGTGTGCAGTGACATCTCAATGCCATTTTAATTCATATTTCCCTAATGGCTAATAATATTCAGCATCTCCTCATGTGCTTATGTATCATTCAAATATCTTTACCAAGTACCTTCTCAAATCTTCTGCCCATTTTTTTAAAAAAATGGATTATTTTCTTAGTATTGAGTTTTGAGAGATTTTTATCTATATTGAATACAAGTTAGTTAACATACAGATAATTTGGAAACATTTTTCTGTCTGTGGCTTGTGTTTCCCTTACCAGTGCATTTTGAACAGTAGACGTTTATAACTTTGAAGAAATTTACTGTATTTTTCTTATATGGATTGTGTTTCAATGCCAAAATGAAATTATTTTTCAGTTCAAGTTCACAAAGGTTGTCTTCTGTGTTTTCTCATAGGTTTTACATTTAACCTATTATATAATTGACAATTTTTGAGGGTGATGCAATATACAAATTAAAGTTCATAATGTTTGCACAGGGATAGATGTTGATTCTAACACATTTGTAGAGAATTGTGCTCAAATTGCAATGGTCTTCATAGCCTTTTTGAAAATTAACTGAACACATGTGGTGTTTATTTTTGGACTCTCTATTGTGTTTTATTGAATTATTAGTCTATCTTAATTCTTACCACACTGTCTTAATTATTGTGGATTTGGACTAACCCTTGAAATCCTGCAATTAGTATAATTTCTCCAATTCTTTTTCTTTTTTAGGCAAAGCTGTTATGGCCATTCTAGATCCTCTGCATTTCTATACGAATTTTAGGATCAGCTGCTACAAAACATGCCTGTTGATATTTTGACTCAGTGGCATTAACTAACACCATCTTGGGGAGAAGACATCTTAACAATATTGAATCTTCTCATTTGTCTACAAAGGGAATCTCCCATTTATTTAAGTCTCTTTACCATCTCTTAGCATTTTCAAGAAAATTTGTCCATCAACAGGTCTTGTACTCCTGTCAAATATAGTCTAAATGTTTAATATTTTTGAGACAATATTTAATATTTTTGAGCTGAGGCTGCTACTGGCTGTCATCCTCTCCCCTTTTGCTCTCAAGTCCCCCCAGGTTCATCTATGATCTGGGCATGTCTCAGAAGCTGACCCCGTGATAGCTCCACCTGTCTGAGTGCAAGCTAGGTGGAAATGTCAGTTCTCGGTTAAAATGGGTCAAGAGACCACCAGGCAGTGCCCCACACACTTCTCTCTGCCCCAGACTGCGAGAGTAGCTCTGTACCCTTTAATGGAGCAACTGGGCTGAAACCAACTTTTTATCTCAGACCCCTCCTAGTTCTATCCATTTTCTCTAAAGGTTTTAGTTTCTTTGAGACAAGAAGCAGAAGGGATTAAACACACAGCAGGGAAATGATGGGAAATGTCATAAAATGGTTGGGAGCTGGAAGGGAGTGAGAGAGTAATCAGGACAGAATGAAAAGGGATGGAAGGTTGAGGTGGTGAGTTTTTAGGCATCCCCGAGTCTCCTAGCAACAGGTATCCCATAGCAATCAGCCAGCTCAGCTGCAAGGTGACTGGTTGGAAGAGCCCATAGGACCGGCCTAGTGCACACCATCAATGGGCCTCACATGCGGTCCTGGGGTCCTCAGTCCACTGCCCCACCTGCCCTCAGAGGCCTGGAGAGCATAGTCTTATGAACTCATCCATTCTGACAGGGTTTGTATAAATTGCTAATTATTTTTCTGAGAACATTTGATTGCATTCAGTGTGTCAGGACCTAGAGTTTTTGTGGGAAGTTTTTAAATTACAAGTTCATTTTATTTACTAGACAAAGGGCTATAAATATTTCCCATTTTAAAAACTATTAATATATAAATATTCTAATATTTCCTTATTATTCTTCTAGCTTGTCTAGGAATTTTGGGGATCTCCCTGTTTCATTCTGGATTTTGTAATATTTGTGTTTTATTTCTTTGTGTTTGCATTATTCTTGCCAGGTGTTCATTAATTTGATCAATATTTTCAAATGATAAGTGTTTTGTTTTCTCAATTCAGAGTTTTATTGATTTCTGCTCTTTTTAAATTATTTTATTGTGATATTATCATGATTGTATAGGAAAGAGAATACAGAATATGAAAGCATGCTATGTAAACATGGTCTATTTATTTTCAACAAAGGTGCAAAGGGAATTAGTTGTTGAAATTGTATTATTTTCAACAAGCATTGAAATAATTGGATACTCATATGCAAAGAATGTATTCTTCCCACCAATTAAAAATTAACTCAATATGGCTTATAGACCTAAAGGGAAAACCCAAAAAGATAAAATACTTGAAGGAAACATAGGAGAAACAGACTTTAGGGGAACAAGGACAGCTGAGAGAGAGGAAATGCATGGGTTACAGAGAAACATTAGAGATGGCTGTGCTCATTATTTTTATTAAAGGATTTTACTGGTATACACATATGTTAAAATATCAAACCGTAAACTTTAAATATGGACAGTTTAATGTATGTCAATTATACTCAGTAAGATGGCTGAAAAAGGTATCAGAAAAACTATTTCAGCAGTTTAAAGTTTACAGTTTTACTGCTAAGTATTTTATTTCTCTTGGTGAATGTTCTACTTCCAGTGAATGTATATACAAAGCTGATGGTTAAAGTGCTTTATAAATATAAATCAGGTCAAGGTGATTGATAGAGTTCTTCAACTCTGCCATAACTTCAGTTATGTCTCAGGTACTTTTCCCAACAACACTTGCTGATGGAAGTTTGTTAAAATCTTTAAGAGTGAATAACTTACTTTCTTTTTTTTACGTTTTTTTTTTTTTCATTTCTAAACATCTTTTTCCTAGAAAAAAGATACAATTAAGTCTTAAAAGCAGGCCACATTTCAATACTTTAATCCTCAGACTCCAGGTTCTTTCACAAGCTCCACTGCATCATTTGTACGTGGTATAATGGGTTCAAGAATAGGCAAACTAAGTTGAAGTAGTTACACCAGCAAATTCACTCAACACTGATAAAAAGGACACAAAATAAAATTCTGCAGGCACCACGTGGCCATTACCATCATGGAGCTTTGGAAAGCCCTCAGGATCGGTCACATAAGATCTTAAGTTACTCTCGCTTTTCTGCCCTAAGCAACGTGAAGTGACAAACGGCTCCCATGGCCTTTCACTCAACGTTTAAAGTGATTCCTAAGGGTGATTCTTTCCCTCACGTAGACAGAGGTGAAAACACCTGGATTTCTGTTCTGAGCTTTCAGTTAACCCTGAAATATCACATTCTTATCACCAGGCTTCATCAGACAGCACCCCAGAATTAGACTAGGGGTGGGTGGGGGGGACTCTTGCACTTAAATCTATTGTCTAAGCAACTCTCTGGGAAGCGTCAGTGGGTGCAGCTCTGCACATCCTGTAGGCAGGATGTAACACAAATCAACATGGGAGACGTCCACACTGGCGATCAGCGTGGGAGATGTCCACGCTGGCAGACTTCCAGCCATACAGGAGGCAGCGGGGGCTACAGGCATCCGGCTCACAAGCACTGCTCTCCTCGTTGGGTGACTTGCACCCCTGAACCAAGGCTTAGTGCTGGCATCAGCGTGTTTTTACCATTTTAACTAGAAAGTGGCACAGATGCTGTGTCAAAGTCACCATCAGTTTTTTTAGTTGGATTCTGACTTGGAATCTTGGATACTGATCCAGTCTTGGATTCTGAATTCTGTGTAAATTCCTGTGTCTCTATGACTGTCCAGTGGCTCAAGAGAATCCATTTTTGCAACTCCAACAATTAGATGTTTCACACTCTTCATGGAATCCAGAAGGGCCCTCTCAGAGGTCAGCTTTGTCCTGGAGAGACTGGCTTTAAATTTACCAACACCAGCAGTAGCAATGACTGTGAGACACACAGTAAATGTGAGTGTGCCTGTAATTACGCTTGTGATAACATCTCTGTGCCCCAAGCCATCCATTATGGAAAACAAATACTTTCTGCCCTGAATGCCCATGGCAGGGAGTGATGCACCATGTTGATACCTTGCTCACTCTCAGCTGTCAGCTGACCAGAGACGCAGGCGTCTTCTGAGAGAACTCTTTCGTCTCAGCAGCATCTGTATATAATCGATCCTGCATCATAGATCAGACAGTGAGCAGTAGCTGCTCTGGAGAGAGGCCAGCTGCAACAACGTGCGTGCATGCTGTGTGCTCAGTCACTTCAGTCATGTCCAACTCTTGTGACCCCATGAACCCTACCAGGCTCCTCCGTCCACAGGATTTCCCGAGCAAAATTACTGGAGTGGGTTACCATTTCCTCCTGCAGGGAATCTTCCCAACCCAGGGATCGAACCACCTCTCTTGCATCTCCTGCATTGGTAGTCTTTACCACCATGCCACCTGGGAAGCCACTTACTATTGTATTCCACACATTAACTGTGGAAGGGCTCCACAGGGTAAGTTTGAAAATGTTGCCTAAAATATTTGTTTTTGTGTTTTAGTTTCCTATCTCCATGGGCAATAATGGTGGTACCTGGTTCCACACCAGGTTCAGTCACTGCTTGGAGGAAACAAGTGAGAACATCCCACTCCAGAGAGGACTCTCCTCCTTCCTGCTCAGCAGTTGTTTTGGTACAAAAGCAGTTTAGGCAGTTCAGGATGGGGAACACGTGTACATCCCTGGTGGATTCATGTTGATGTATGGCAAAACCAAACAATATTGAAAAGTAATTAGCCTCCAATTAAAATAAATAAATTTAAATTAAAAAAAAAGCAAGTTTAGAGCAGACTTTATTTGTGTGTAAATAGATTAGATGATGGGTTAATAGAGCCACAGGCGACCATCATTAACCTAACAACTTCAAAAGAATTTTAGATATTAACTCAAATTGTCTTACTCCTTCAGCTAATAGATTTTAAGGTGATAAGAAATGATTTTTACATTTTTTTTAGTAATTGTTAAAAAATTCGAGCCAACATTAATTAGTTCAAGAGAACTTTAAGTTGATTGACGATATGAGTTAAATCTTAAATTTTGTGTCGTCAGGGTATTTTTCTAATAAGGCAGTTTAATTGATGTGGATGACAGTATTGAAATGTAATTTGCCTTTTTATCTCAGGATCTTGAGTATCTAACATCACTTTTGCCTTAGTTGCTTCCAGGCAGCTGGAGGGACTCTAAGAGGAGAAATTCATCACTAATCACACTCCAAAGGACTTTCATCCTGGATCATCAAGGAGTCTCCTTGTGAATCAGAGAAGATAAGAAATACACGCCTTTGGGGGGGTGCCAAATTTATTCATAAAGCATTTTCACTGCTTCATCCTTTTCCACCAAAATTCTTTCATCTATCTGATTACAAGAAACTCATCCACCACAATCAAAAACCATGCCATGCAAGGGCCCCTGAGAGGACCAGACACAAGAGGACCATTTTCAAGACATCCATGGAGTCTTGAAAATTGCAAAAACAATTGTATTTTCCTATAACAGTGTACCTCCAAATACAAAAACACTCCAGGCCACTATTTTGTTTACCACCTCACTAGTGCAAGGCCCCCAAATTGTCCTTCTTCCTCTTGCTTCTGCTTTTTTTCTCATCAATAATCTAGCATAAAATACAACAATCGGTTTTATAAACTTGTTCTCCTATTAGCACTCAAGTAGTTGATTTCCTTTGATAATTAAAAAGAGAAGTAATTATAGATTTATAAAGTTTTGTCAGTCACGCCACTTACACAAAAAGTCATGTGATTGTCACAACCTTTGAAATATATAAGAAAATCAAGAGAATAAATTTAAGATATAATTTCGCAAATCATGTTTAATTCCCAGCTAAAAAGTTGTTATCTATCATGTTATTGTTTAGTCACTCAGTCTTGTCCAGCTCTTTTGTGACCCCATGGACTATAGCCCACCAGGCTCCTCTGTCTATGGGATTTCCTAGGCAAGAATCCTGGAGTGGGCTGCCATTTCCTCCTCCATGGGATCTTCCTGACCTAAGGATCGAACCCATACCTCCTGCACTGGCAGGCAGATTCTTTACAGTCTGAGCCACCAGAGAAGCCCTGTATCAATTATATCTTACATTATATCATGCAAAATACATAGATAAGGGGTCATCCTTCTATCTATATTTCCACTCTGTACATTGACTACAATGTATATTTTATTACCTAGTTAGGTATAGATTATGATATAAGTAACCTCAGTACTTCTGATGAAGCAATTGTCTAAAACACATTAATTAATTGTAATAAAGATTTATGAAAAGAGGAGAGAAAATAATTCTATAAAAAGGTTTAAATGATTCTTATAAATCTTTTATAACATACTTGGTTGTATTTCTCTAAAGGCTCTCTTCTTTCCTGGTTGCTATATTTAGACAGAATATCGATAGGACACTTTTCCGTGAGAATGTCCTATTTCAAAAATAAAATTGCAAGAGAGAGATTGGTTCTTTAAGGCTTCTGAAGGTTTCTGCCTGGAGGTGTCAGAACACAAAGGAAGTTCTCTCTTGATGAGCTTGCATTGTGTGGAAAATTACCTTATTTTAAGAAACAAATATCAGTGGTTTTCTTATAACCTAAAGATAGAAAATGTGAATGCAATGTTTCTATTTAGACTTTAAATCTTTCTTAATTGTTCCATAAAATTGTTCTCCATTGACTGCTTATAAAAAGTTTAAGTACTCCAATAAATATTTCCTCATATATCTGCGAATTAATATATATCCAATAGTTATATATATATATATATATCTTAATATATCCAGTAGTTAATTGGATAGTGATCCAAAGTTTAACATTTTCAAAAATACTTGATCACATTAGACAATGAAACTCTACTGCATGAATGTACCAATACAACTGAATATCACACTCGAGATGAAGAAATTCCAGAGCAGAGGAACAGAAGAACACTGTGAAAGAGCTGAATAAATTGCCAAAATATAACTGCTAGTTCAGTTCAGTTCAGTCACTCAGTCGTGTCCGACTCTTTGTGACTCCTTGAATCACAGCACGCCAGGCCTCCCTGTCCATCACCAACTCCTGGAGTTCACCCAAACCCATGTCCATTGAGTAAGTGATGCCATCCAAACATCTCATCCTCTTTTGTCCCCTTCTCCTTCCCTCAATCTTTCCCAGCATCAGGGTCATTTCCAGTTAGTCAGGTCTTCGCATCAGGTGGCCAAAGTATTGGAGTTTCAGCTTTAACATGAGTCATACCAATGAACACCCAGGACTGATCTCCTTTAGGATAAACTGGTTGGATCTCCTTGCAGTCCAAGGGACTCTCAAGAGTCTTCTCCAACACCACAGTTCAAAGGCATCAATTCTTCAGCTCTCAGCTTTCTTTATAGTCCAACTCTCACATCTGTACATGACCTCTGGAAAAACCATAGCCTTGACTAGGCGGACCTTTGTTGGCAAAGCAATGTCTCTGCTTTTTAATATGCTGTCTAGGTTGGTCATAACTTTCCTTCCAAGGAGTAAGCGTCTTTTAATTTCATGGCTGCAGTCACCATCTGCAGTGATTTTAGAGCCCAGAAAAATAAAGTCTGACACTGTTTCCACTGTTTCCCCATCTATTTCCCATGAAGTGCTGGGACCGGATGCCATGATCTTAGTTTTCTGAATGTTGAGCTTTAAGCCAACTTTTTCACTCTCCTCTTTCACTTTCATCAAGAGGCTCTTTAGTTCTTTTTCACTTTCTGCCACAAGGGTGGTGTCATCTGCATATCTGAGGTTATTGATGTTTCTCCCAGCAATCTTGATTCCAGCTTGTGCTTCTTCCAGTCCAGCGTTTCTCATGATGTACTCTGCATAAAAGTTAAATAAAGCAGGGTGGCAATATACAGCCTTGACGTACTCCTTTTCCTGTTTGGAACCAGTCTGTTGTTCCATGTCGAGTTCTAACTGTTGCTTCCTGACCTGCATACAGGTTTCTCAAGAGGCAGGTCAGGTGGTCTGGTATTCCCATCTCTTTCAGAATTTTCCGCAGTTTATTGTGATCCACTCAGTCAAAGGCTTTGGCATAGTCAATAAAGCAGAAATGGATGTTTTTCTGGAACTCTCTTGCTTTTTCCATGATCCAGCGTATGTTGGCAATTTGATCTCTGGTTCCTCTGCCTTTTCTAAAACCAGCTTGAACATCAGGAAGTTCACGGTTCACGTATTGCTGAAGCCTGGCTTGGAGAATTTTGAGCATTACTTTACTAGCGTGTGAGATGAATGCAATTGTGTGGTAGTTTGAGTATTCTTCGGCATTGCCTTTCTTTGGGATTGGAATGAAAACTGACCTTTTCCAGTCCTGTGGCCACTGCTGAGTTTTCCAAATTTGCTGGCGTTCTGAGTGCAGCACTTTCACAGCATCATCTTTCAGGATTTGAAATAGCTCAACTGGAATTCCATTACCTCCACTAGCTTTGTTCGTAGTGATGTTTCCTAAGGCCCACTTGACTTCACATTCCAGGATGTCTGGCTCTAGGTGAGTGATCATACCATCATGATTATCTGGGTCGTGAAGATCGTTTTTGTATAGTTCTTCTCTGCTAGACGCAGAGTGATTTTAAGCTGGCTAATTTTAAGAAAGGACACAGGAGAAACTCTGAAAACAGAGTAGAAATTCCCCCTTGTAAGGGAAATCTATAAAGTAAATTAAATTAGAAAAGGGTTAAGTACCAAGAGGTGAGCATCATAGAGGTAGCTTTTTCACCTGAGCTGCTTTGTCTACACGTGGGGCACTTCTGTCTGGCTAACATCTCTTCTCCCCTGCTGCCTCCCCAGGAATTGTCTCCTGCCCTGAAGCCCCAGACTCCACCCCTTTCCTTAGATTGTGTGTGTGTGTGTGTGTGTGTGTGTGTGTGTGTGTGTTGTGTGCTCAGTCGCTCAGTTGTATCCAACTCTTTGCCACCTCATAGACTGTAGCCTGCCAGGCTCCCCTGTCCATGGAATTTTCCAGGCAAGAATACTGGCATGGGTTGACATTTCCTCCTCCAGGATATCTTCTCAACCCAGGGATCAAACCACATCTCTTGCATCTCCTGCATTAAGAAGAGGGTTCTTTACCACTAGGGATGTTACCTAAGTCTCAGCCAACTGCCTATCTTCTGAGTTTCATATCTTTCTGTGACTCTCATACATACATAATTAATTAATTTTTTCCTCCTCTTTACAGGAACACTTCAGTCAAGAACTCAAAAGCATAGTGGAAGGATTATTTACACTATAAACGTCCTAAATCAGTTGTCAGCATGAATGTTTAAATGAATGAGGGTTCCCATTTCTCTTCCACGAAGAGAAGTATCTGGGTTGTCATTTCTTATGATGGTAAGCATCTCTCCAGCATATACTGCTCTCAAAGAAAGACTGTGGAACTGTTCTGAAAGCAGGTTCTATAAAAATACCTTTCTATCTTAAAAATAGAGAACACTTTATATAAACTAAGTATCTTGCATATGTTGATGTTTGAATTTTACAAAATTATGAAAATATTTGTAAACATGCAAAGATCATATTAGACTTCCAAAAGTAAAGTGAATAAAAAGGTATGAATATTATAATTAGCAAAACAGTGCTACAGATTTATAATATAGGAATTTCAATTTCATTTCAGACTTTTAAAAATGTATAAGACTATGTTTCCATCTATGGTTACAAAAGGTCCAGTTAAAACTTGAAATGATTTTCATTTGTCTGGTAGAAGACAACCTTAAATTGAAAGACACGTTTCTAACCACTAGCTCAGCAAGTCTGGAGCAGTAATGAACACACGGGGCAAGGTTCTGGAAAACACTGAATCTTACTTCTTCCATGCTGCTAATTAATTTCTTCCCCTACCAGCTCCATAAAGAACTGTAGAAATTTGCTCCCTTATCTTTTAATAATACCAAATTTTTTAATGCTACCGAAATCAGACTGATTATATTCTTTGCAGCCAAAGATGGAGAAGCTCATTACAGTCAGCAAAAACAAGACCAGGAACATACTGTGGCTCAGATCATGAACTCCTTATTGTAAAATTCAGACTTAAATTGAAGAAAGTAGGCAAAACCACTAGACCATTCAGGTAGGACCTAAATCAAATCCCTTAAGATTATACAGTGGAAGTGACAAATAGATTCAAGCGATTAGATGTCATAGACAGAGTGTCTGAAGAACTATGGACAGAGGTTCGTGACATTGTACAGGAGGCAGGGATCAAGGCCATCCCCAAGAAAAAGAAATGAAAAAAGGCAAAACAATTGTCTGAGGGGGCCTTACAAATAGCTGAGAAAAGAAGAGAAGCTAAAGGCAAAGAAGAAAAGGAAAGATATATCCATCTGAATGCAGAGTTCCAAAGAATAGCAAGGAGAGAGAAGAAAGCCTTCCTCAGTGATCAATGAAAAGAAATAGAGGAAAGCAATAGAATGGAAAAGACTAGAGATGGCCTCAAGAAAATTAGAGATACCAAGGGAACATTTCATGCAAAGATGAGCACAGCAAAGGACAGAAATAGTATGGACCTAACAGAAGCAGAAGATACTAAGAAGAGGTGTCAAGAATACACAGAAGAACTATACACAAAAGATTCTTAATGACCCAGATAACAACAATGTTGTGATCACTCACCTAGAGCCATACATCCTGAATGCAAAGTCAAGTGGATCTTAGGAAGCATCACTACGAACAAAGCTAGTGGAAGTGATGGAATTCCAATTGAACTATTTCAAATTCTAAAAGATGATGCTGTGAAAGTGCTGCACTCAATATGCCAGCAAATCTTGAAAACTCAGGAGTGGCCACAGGACTGGAAAAGGTCAGTTTTCATTCCAATCCCAAAGAAGGGCAATGCCAAAGAATGTTAAATTGCACACAATTGTACTCATCTCACATGATGGCAAAGTAATGCTCAAGATTCTCCAAGCTAGGCTTCAACAGTACATGAACTGTAAACTTCCAGATGTTCAAGCTGGTTTTAGAAAAGGCAGAGGAACCAGAGGTCAAATTGCCAATATCCACTTGATCACTGAAGAATCAAGAAAGTTCCAGAAAACATCTACTTTTGCTTTATTGACTATGCCAAAGCCTTTGACTGTGTGGATCACAACAAACTGTGGAAAATTCTTAAAGAGATGGGAATACCAGACCACCTGACCTGTCTCCTGAGAAATCTGTATGCAGGTCAAGAAGCAACAGTTAGAACTGGACATGGAACAACAGACTGGTTCCAAACAGGAAAAGGAGTACGTCAAGGCTGTATATTGCCACCCTGCTTATTTAACTTCTATGCAGAGTACATCATGCAAAATGCCAGACTGGATGAAGCACAAGCTGGAATCAAGATTGATGGGAGAAATATCAGTAACCTCAGATATGCAGATGATACCACTCTTATGGCAGAAAATGAAGAACTAAAGAACTTCTTGATGAAAGTGAAAGTGGAGAGTGAAAAAGTTGGCTTAAAGCTCAACATCCAGAAAACTAAGATCATGGCATCTGTTCCCATCACTCCATGGCAAATAGATGGGGAAACAATGGAAACAGTGACAGATTTTATTTTCTTGGGCTCCAAAATCACTGCAGATGGTAACTGCACCCATGAAATTAAAAGATGCTTGCTCCTTGGAAGAAAGCTATGACAAACCTAGACAGCATAATAAAAAGCAGAGACATTACTTTACCAACAAAGGTCCATCTAGTTAAAGCTATGGTTTTTCCAGTAGCCATGTATGGATGTGACAGTTGTACTATAAAGAAAGCTGAGTTTTGGAAAGTTGTACTTTTCTAAGAATTTGTCCATTTCTTCCACGTTGTCCATTTTATTGGCATATAATTGTTGATAGTAGTCTCTTATGATCCTTTGTATTTCCGTGTTGTCTGTTGTGATCTCTCCATTTTCATTTCTAATTTTATTGATTTGATTTTTCTCCCTTTGTTTCTTGATGAGTCTGGCTAATGGTTTGTCAATTTTATTTATCCTTTCAAAGAACCAGCTTTTGGTTTTGTTGATTTTTGCTATGGTCTCTTTTGTTTCTTTTGCATTTATTTCTGCTCTAATTTTTAAGATTTCTTTCCTTCTACTAACCCTGGGGTTCTTCATTTCTTCCTTTTCTAGTTGCTTTAGGTGTAGAGTTAGGTTATTTATTTGACTTTTTTCTTGTTTCTTAGAAAAGTACAACTTTCCAAAACTCGACCAGGAAGAAATAGAAAATCTTAACAGACCCATCACAAGCACAGAAATTGAAACTGTAATCAAAAATCTTCCAGTAAACAAAAGCCCAGGTCCAGATGGCTTCACAGCTGAATTCTACCAAAAATTTAGAGAAGAGCTAACACCTATCCTGCTCAAACTCTTCCAGAAAATTGCAGAGGAAGGTAAACTTCCAAACTCATTCTATGAGGCCACCATCACCCTAATACCAAAACCTGACAAAGATCCCACAAAAAAAGAAAACTACAGGCCAATATCACTGATGAACATAGATGCAAAAATCCTCAACAAAATTCTAGCAATCAGAATCCAACAACACATTAAAAAGATCATACACAATGACCAAGTGGGCTTTATCCCAGGGATGCAAGGATTCTTCAATATCCGCAAATCAATCAATGTAATACACCACATTAACAAACTGAAAAATAAAAACCATGTGATTATCTCAATAGATGCAGTGAAAGCCTTTGACAAAATTCAACATCCATTTATGATAAAAACTCTCCAGAAAGCAGGAATAGAAGGAACATACCTCAACATAATAAAAGCTATATATGACAAACCCACAGCAAACATTATCCTCAATGGTGAAAAATTGAAAGCATTTCCTCTAAAGTCAGGAACAAGACAAGGGTGCCCACTTTCACCATTACTATTCAACATAGTTTTGGAAGTTTTGGCCACAGCAATCAGAGCAGAAAAAGAAATAAAAGGAATCCAAATTGGAAAAGAAGAAGTAAAACTCTCACTATTTGCAGATGACATGATCCTCTACATAGAAAACCCTAAAGAGTCCACCAGAAAATTATTAGAACTAATCAATGACTATAGTAAAGTTGCAGGATATAAAATCAACACACAGAAATCCCTTGCATTCCTATACACTAATAATGAGAAAACAGAAAGAGAAATTAAGGAAACAATTCCATTCACCATTGCAACGGAAAGAATAAAATACTTAGGAATATATCTACCTAAAGAAACTAAAGACCTATATATAGAAAACTATAAAACACTGGTGAAAGAAATCAAAGAGGACACTAATAGATGGATAAATATACCATTTCATGGATTGGAAGAATCAATATAGTGAAAATGAGTATACTACCCAAAGCAATTTATAGGTTCAATGCAATCCCTATCAAGCTACCAACGGTATTCTTCACAGAGCTAGAATAAATAATTTCACAATTTGTATGGAAATACAAAAAACCTCGAATAGCCAAAGCGATCTTGAGAAAGAAGAATGGAACTGGAGGAATCAACCTACCTGACTTCAGGCTCTACTACAAAGCCACAGTTATCAAGACAGTATGGTACTGGCACAAAGACAGACATATAGATCAATGGAACAAAATAGAAAGCCCAGAGATAAATCCACACACATATGGACACCTTATCTTTGACAAAGGAGGCAAGAATATACAATGGATTAAAGACAATCTCTTTAACAAGTGGTGCTGGGAAAACTGGTCAACCACTTGTAAAAGAATGAAACTAGAACACTTTCTAACACCATACACAAAAATAAACTCAAAATGGATTAAAGATGTAAACATAAGACCAGAAACTATAAAACTCCTAGAGGAGAACATAGGCAAAACACTCTCTGACATACATCACAGCAGGATCCTCTATGACCCACCTCCCAGAATATTGGAAATAAAAGCAAAAATAAACAAATGGGACCTAATTAACCTTAAAAGCTTCTGTACATCAAAGGAAACTATCAGCAAGGTGAAAAGACAGCCTTCAGAATGGGAGAAAATAATAGCAAATGAAGCAACTGACAAACAACTCATCTCAAAAATATACAAGCAACTCCTACAGCTCAACTCCAGAAAAATAAACGACCCAATCAAAAAATGGGCCAAAGAACTAAATAGACATTTCTCCAAAGAAGACATACAGATGGCTAACAAACACATGAAAAGATGCTCAACATCACTCATTATCAGAGAAATGCAAATCAAGACCACTATGAGGTACCATTTCACACCAGTCAGAATGGCTGCGATCCAAAAGTCTACAAATAATAAATGTTGAAGAGGGTGTGGAGAAAAGGGAACCCTCTTACACTGTTGGTGGGAATGCAAGCTAGTACAGCCACTATGGAGAACAATGTGGAGATTCCTTTAAAAACTGGAAATAGAACTGCCTTATGATCCAGCAATCCCACTGCTGGGCATACACACTGAGGAAACCAGAAGGGAAAGAGACACGTGTACCCCAATGTTCATTGCAGCACTGTTTATAATAGCCAGGACATGGAAGCAACCTAGATGTCCATCAGCAGATGAATGGATAAGAAAGCAGTGGTACATATATACAATGGAGTATTACTCAGCCATTAAAAAGAATTCATTTGAATCAGTTCTAATGAGGTGGATGAAACTGGAGCCTATTATACAGAGTGAAGTAAGCCAGAAGGAAAAACACCAATACAGTATACTAATGCATATATATGGAATTTAGAAAGATGATAACAATAACCCTGTGTACGAGACAGCAAAAGAAACACTGATGTATGGAACAATCTTATGGACTCTGTGGAAGAGGGAGAGGGTGGGAAGATTTGGGAGAATGGCATTGAAACATGTAAAATATCATGTATGAAACGAGATACCAGTCCAGGTTCAATGCACGATACTGGATGCTTGGGGCTAGTGCACTGGGATGACCTAGAGGGATGGTATGGGGAGGGAGGAGGGAGGAGGGTTCAGGATGGGGAGCACATGTATACCTGTGATGGATTCATTTTGATATTTGGCAAAACTAATACAATTATGTAAAGTTTAAAAATAAAATAAAATTTAAAAAATATAAAAAATAAAATTAAAAAAAAAAAAAGAAAGCTGAGAGCTGAAGAATTGATGCTTTTGAAGTGTGGTGTTGGAGAAGACTCTTGAGATTCCCTTGGTCTGCAAAGAGATCCAACCAGTCAGTCCTAGGGGAAATCAGTCCTGAATGTTCATTGAAAGAACTGATGCTGAAGCTGAATCTCCAATACTTTGGCCTTCTGATGCAAAGAACTGACTCATTTGAAAAGACCCTGATTCTGGGAAAGATTGAAGGCAGTAGTAGAAGGGGACAACAGAGGGTGAGATGGTTAGATGGCCTCACCGACTCAGTGGAGGAGAGTTTGAGTAGGCTTTGCGAGTTGGTGATGGACAGGGAAGCGTGGTATGCTACAGTCCATGTGGTCGCAAAGAGTTAGACGTGACTGAGCTACTGAACTGACTGATATTTTAATAAGGTACTCAGAAATTCACTCTTTCTACTCTTTAATTTCTGGTACCTGTGGTGATAATGTGAAATTATAGAAAAAAGCATTTAGAAAAACATGGTTCTATGTTAGATAAGATGCTTAGATTAGGTGTTAGATTCTATCCTAGATAATCTAGATAATCTAATTATGTTAGATTCTATGCTTAGATAAGATGAAAAACAAAGCTTTGTATCTGAAGTCCAGTTTATCTCAGAGAAGTGAACATGGTCAATCCACTCAAAGGCCTGATGACTGTGTGGATGTCAAGTCCCTTCGGCCATGCTTGGACCACCCTTTGTACGGATATGATAGTTGGACCATAAGGAAGGCTGAACGCCAAAAATTGATGCTTCTGAACTGTGGTGCTGGAGAAGACTCTTGAGAGTCTCTTGGACAGAAAGGTGATCAAACCAGTTAGCCCTAAAGGAAATCAACCCTGAATATTCATTGGAAGGACTGATGCTGAAGCTGAAGCTCCAATACTTTGGCCCCCTGATGCAAAGCCAACTCATTGTAAAATACCCTGATGCTGGTAAAGACTGAGGGCAGGAGGAGAAGGCGGCAACAGAAGATGAGATGGTTGGATGGCATGACCGATTCAATGAACATGAGTTTTAGCAAACTCTGGGAGATAATGAAAGACAGGAAAGCCTTGCATGCTGCAGTCTATGGGGTCACAAACAGTCAGACACAACTGAGTGACTGAACAACAACAACAAAAGAAATAGAAAAATATTAAGAAAAAGGTATGTCATGAATACATAAAATGCATGTAAACACGAGTCTATCATTTGTTACCATAGAATATACACAAATCTATTATAAAAAGTTAAAATGTCTTAAAACTCACACACATACACACACATACAGACCTTTGTGATGGAAAGGATGACTTGCAATGGAAAGAGATGTAAACCGAGATAGAGATAGAGTTTTAAGGCATAACTGCAGGCATTTAACTGTAGTTCTTCCTGGGATGCTGTCATAATTCTGTAGCCCCTTGTGTTGCTACTGCAGTGAGCTCAGGTGTGCACATATCGGCTTAAACCAGGTGAGCAGCTGTCTCTCTAGTAAATTACATGTCATAGTAAAAGGTGATCTCTCTCAGTTCTTACATATTTTCTATCATGCTTAGTGCAACACCAAGAATCTTGAATAACACCATGGAAACCACAAAAATTGCCAATAATGACACTGGAAGAGCTCCCAAGAAACAGAAAAATGTCAGGGCATGACAAGAAAAAGTTAAATTGCTTGAGAAGCGCAGTAGTTTGAGGTCTGCAGCTGCAGTTGCCACCTCTTCAAGATTAATGAATCCAGTGTAAGGACCATTGTCAAAAAGGAAAGGAAATTGGAGGAGCTCTCACTGCAGCTAGGCCAGCAGGCTTAAAATCCTCACACTTTTTGAGAAATGCCTTTTTCATCTCATATTGAACATGGAGCTCTTCTGCAAGTGCAGGACTGCTGTAAGGAAGGCTTACTTGTGGACTCTTACATGATTCCAAAAATGTGAAGTCATCATACAACTTAAATCAAAAGGGAGGTGAAGGAGCGAAACTTGGAGAACATAAAGCCAGCAAAGGATGGTTGATGATTTAAGAAACAAGCTTCTCTTAAAAGAAGTCAAGACAGCAGGAGAAATAGCTTCTGTCCACAAGAGGCAGCAGCCAAGCTCCTGGATGCCATTAAGAAAGGACACCTGCCTGAGTAGGATTTTAGTGAAGATGTAAGTACACTTTCTTGGGGGAAAGTCACAAAGGGCATTTGCTAGTAAGGAAGAGAAGTGACTGCCAGGACTTAGGGCTGGAAGGGACAGGTTAAATCTACTGTTCTGTGCAAATGCTGTTTAGTTTATATATTAAAAAGTTATTTAAAGGTTTCATTATGTATTGAAAATTGCACAAAAAGAATGCTACTTAATCTAGTGAGAAGGAGACTGCTTGAAAATTATTAAGACTGAATATAGACTTACTGGATAAATTGTCTAGTGTGATGAGTATCTGTTAGCATAGTCCCTATAGTATCCTTTTATATACATTGCCTTGTTCTTTCCATTTCCAAGATAACCAGAATGAATTGTGACTGTTTATTTTTGGAGAAGTTTTCTGATACAGTGCTCTGTTTTTTTAGAGATTGATCTCTAAAATTATTCATTTATATAGTGATACAAAAGAAATCAAACAGCTTTGATTAAATGTTGCCTCTCTTATCATATTTCTAAGTTGATGATATCCATTTTATTTTATTTCTTATCTAATTTCATGTGTGATAAGCCATTGATCTCTCTAGAAAAATCAGATTATATAACTTGTGGGGAATTGACACTTACAGGTCATTGTTTCCATTAAGTTCACATTTCCTGAATTTTAAATTCAGTATTAATTACATAATTTATACATGGTTTGAAGTCAGATGCTCAATTAGTGTTGTTATCAGAAAGAGCACATATCTACTCCAGAGATTCTTTTACCTCTGTATATCATGTATTTATTAATGGCAAAAATAAATAACTTTCTAAAGGAACATTTCACTAAGCATCCTCTTCCTTGATTTATAAGTTAGGCTGGAGTCTATAATGTATAACCTCCATGATGTATTGTCCAAATCTGAATGGTTTCCAAAGGCAGCTATGGAGTTAAGGATCTAAAAAATCTGTTTATTAATAATTCACTCTGCTCTAAACAAGGCATTTGATTGTAAGCATTTGAGGTTGATACAGAAAGAACATGAGTATCACTGCATATATGCTTATTCATGTGTTTGGTTTTATCTAAATGAATTTGTAAGCCCCTTGCTGAAATCTGGCAGAAATGAACGAATTATAAGCTTCGGATGTAAAATGTAGATGCTGTATGTCTCTAAGGCTCCTCACTGCGGTGCTCTGTCACTGGCATTTAGCATCCTGTCATTTTCTGAAATCATCAACATCCCATCTGCAGCTGACAGTTGCTATCAGATCAGGCTGCAAACAGCTGCTTCCGGATCATCGTCTATGCTAAGTAGTTTATTGGGGCAGTAAAACCTGACTGCTCTGATGGAACGCAGCAGCCAAGGAGAGTGTGACCAAGTGTTTCCTAAAGAGCTTCATCCACATGGGAAGCGTCTGCAGGTCCTGGGTGTGCTTGCATATTCTTCTAAATGTTAAGTAGGCATAACCAGGTTATGAAGCTTCTATTCATGAATTTTAGTTTCACTAGAAATGCATGATCTCTAAGCAACATTTCAAACAAATTTCCCTTTCTGGATTGTTCACTGTTGGGAGAATACATTTGCAAAACTTGTTCCTGCTGAAGGTCTGGCATTGAGAATATGTAAAAAGCTATCAATGCTCAACAATAAAAGACTGAAAACAAAGAATAAATGGCTAAATAGTTTAGCAGACATGATACGTACCATATGATCCATCCATTCAACAATTTTGAATATTTATCCAATTTTGGCATTTACCCAAAAGAAAATCCACTGAGTGAAAAAAGCTAATTTTAAAAGATCACTTAACGTTTGATTCCATTTCCTTTACTTTCTTTAGACTATAAAGTTGAAGGACAGTAGTAATGGTTTGCAGTGGTGAGGAATAGTCAGGGAAACCTGGCTGTAAAGGAAGAGCATGAAGGAGACCTTTGGAGTGACGCTCTGTATCCTGACTGTGGTCTTGACTATGCAAGACTCCACATGTGACAAGAATCCACAGGACTGAGCACATGTGTGCACACACACACACAGAGAAGTAAAATGAAAAAGCTGCAGATCAGTGGATTGTATTACAGTCAATAAACTGATAGTAACAGCATTTTGTAAGATGTTACCGTTAGTGGCAACTAAATAGATGATACACAGAGCTTCTGCCATATTTCTTACAACGTATGGGAAACTCCAATAATTTGAATAAAAGTGTTCATTGTAATGTCATGAGATTATACAGGTTTAATATGCACAGTGTTTGTATGTTGATTATATCTTAATAAAGCTGGAACTATTGGGTGTGCATTTGAAAAAAAAAATACTCCTGGCCTGCATCTCCTACCACATAAACAAGTTAGTTAAGGCTGGGCCTTCAGCAAAAATATTGAAGCTTCAACAAAGAACAAAATAGAAAGATATTTGTGTTACCTTTGAGTAGATAGAGTGAAAAGGTTGGCTTAAAGCTCAACATTCAGAAAACAAAGATCATGGTATCTGGTCCCATCACTTCATGGGAAGTAGAAGGGGAAACAGTGGAAGCAGTGACAGACTTTATTTTTCTGGGCTCCAAAATCACTGCAGATGGTGATTGCAGCCATGAAATTAAAAGATGCTTACTCATTGGAAGGAAAGTTATGACCAACCTAGATAGCATATTAAAAAGCAGAGACATTGCTTTGCCAACAAAGGTCTGTCTAGTCAAGGCTGTGGTTTTTCTAGTGGTCATATATGGATGTGAGAATTGAACTACAAAGAAAGCTGAGTGCTAGAAAATGGATGCTTTGAATTGTGGTGTTTGAGAAGACTTTTGAGACTCCCTTGGACTGCAAGGAGATCAAGCCAGTCAATCATAAAGGAAATCAGTCCTGGGTGTTGGAAGGACTGATGCTGAAGCTGAAACTCCAGTACTTTGGCCACCTCATGCGAAGAGTTGACTCATTGGAAAAGAGCCTGATGCTGGGAGGGATTGCAGGCAGGAGGAGAAGGGGACAACAGAGGATGAGATGGCTGGATGGCATCACTGACTGGACATGAGTCTGAGTGAACTCCGGGAGCTGGTGATGGACAGGGAGGCCTGGAGTGCTGCGATTCATGGGGTCGCAGAGTCGGACACGACTGAGTGACTGAACTGAACTGAACTGAACTGAGGTGATAAGACACAGTATTCAAGAGCAATGAAAAATAATAGGTACATGCACCTAGAAATGGGTACACAAGAATTCATCACACTTGAAACTTCGGGTCTCCAAATGACACTTTAATTTTTTAAAAGACAACAAACCAAACGTTGTCATAAGACTTATATTGGACATACAACCTGTATCCAAACTCCAGATTTTCAATGCTAGTATTTATAAAGCAGGTTAAATTTTAAAGGAGTAAGTTCAGTTCAGTTCAGTTGCTTAGTCATGTCTGACTCTTTGCGACCCCAAGGACTGCAGCAAGCCAGGCTTCCCTATCCATCACCTACTCCCAGAGCTTGCTCAAACTCATGTCCATTGAGTCGGTGATGTGATTCAACAATTGCATCCTCTGTCGTCCCCTTCTCCTCCTGCCTTCAATTTTTCCCAGATCTGGGTCTTTTCAAATGAGTCAGTTCTTTGCATCAGGTGACCAAAGTATTGGAGCTTCAGCTTCAGCATCAGTCCTTCCAGTGAATATTTGGGACTGATTTCCTTTACGATTGACCGGCTTGATCTCCTTGCACTCCAAGGGACTCTCAAAAGTCTTCTCAAACACCACAATTCAAAACATCCATTTTCCAGCACTCAGCTTTCTTGATAGTCCAACTCTCACATCCATACATGACCACTAGAAAAACCATAGCTTTGACTGGATGGAAATTTGTTGGTAAAGTACTGTCTCTGCTTTTTAATATGCTGCCTAGGTTGGTCATAGCTTTTCTTCCAAGGAACAAGCTCTTTTAGTTTCATGGCTGCAGCCACCATCTACAGTAATTTTGGAGCCCCCCAAAATAAAGTCTCTCGCTGTTTCCATTATTTCCCAATCTATTTGTCATGAAGTGATGGGACCAGATGCCATGATTTTAGTTTTTTGAATGTTTAGCTTTAAGCCAGCTTTCTGACTCTCCTCTTTCACTTTCATCAAGAGGTTCTTTAGTTCCTCTTTGCTTTCTGCCTTAAGGGTGGTATCATCTGCATATCTGAGGTTACTGATATTTCTCCCTGCAGTCATGATTCCAGCTTTGTGCTTCATTCAATCTTGCATTTCACATGATATATACTGCACATAAGTTAAATAAGCAAGGTAACAATATTCAGCCTTGATGTGTTCTTTTCCCAATTTGTTACCTGGCCATTGTTCCATGTCCGGTTCTAACTGTTGCTTCTTGACTTGCATACAGATTTCTCAAGAGGCAAGTAAGTGGTCTGGTATTCCATCTCTTGAAGAATTTTCCACAGTTTGTTGTGATCCACACAGTCAAACGCTTTAGCACAGTCCATGAAGGAGAAGTAGATATTTTTCCAGAATTCTCTTGCTTTTTCTATGATCCAGTGTATGTTGGCAGTTTGATCTCTGGTTCCCCTGCCTTTTCTAAATCCAGCTTGAACATCTGGAAGTTTCCAAGTCTTGCTTGGAAAAAATTTGAGCATTACTTTGCTAGTGTGTGAGATGAGTGCAATTGTGTGGTAGTTTGAACAGTCTTTGGCATTGCCTTTATTTCTAACTGGAATGAAAAGTGACTTTTCCAGTCCTGTGGCCACTGCTGAGTTTTCCAAATTTGCTGGCATATTGAGTGCAGCACTTTCAGAGCATCGTGCTGCTGCTGCTGCCAAGTCGCTTCAGTCGTGTCCAACTCTGTGCGACCCCATAGATGGCAGCCCACCAGGTTCCCCCATCCCTGGAATTCTCCAGGCAAGAATACTGGAGTGGGTTGCCATTTCCTTCTCCAATGCATGAAAGTAAAAAGTGAAGCCGCTCAGTTGTGTCTGACTCTTAGCGACCCCATGGACTGCATCCTACCAGGCTCCTCTGTCCATGGGATTTTCCAGGCAAGAGTACTGGAGTGGGGTGCCATTGCCTTCTCTGTCACAGCATCATAGTTTAGGATTTGAAATAGCTCACTGGAATTCCTTCACCTCCACTAACTCTGCTCATAGTGATGCTTCCTAAGGCCCACTTGACTTTGCATTCCAGGATGTCTGGCTCTAGATGAATGATCACACCATTATGGTTTTCTGGGTCGTGAAGATCTTTTGTTTATAGTTCTTCTGTGTATTCTTGCCACCTCTTCTTAATATCTTCTGCTTCTGTTAGGTCCATACTGATTCTTTCCTTTATTGTGTCAATCTTTGCATAAAATATTCCCTTGGTATCTCTAATTTTCTTGAAGAGATCTGTAGTCTTTCCCGTTCTATTGTTTTCCTCTATTTCTTTGCATTGATCACTGAGGAAGGCTTTCTTCTCTCTCCTTGCTATTCTTTGGAACTCTACATTCAGATGGGTATATCTTTCCTTTTCTTCTTTGCCTTTAGCTTCTCTTCTTTTCTCAGCTATTTGTAAGGCCTCCTCAGACAACCATTTTGCCTTTTTGCATTTCTTGTTCCTGGGTATAGTTTTTATCACTACCTCCTGTACAGTGTTACAAACCTCTGTCCATAGTTCTTCAGGCACTGTATCAGATTTAATTGCTGGAATCTATTTGTCACTTCCACTGTATAATCATAAAGGATTTGATTTAGGTCATACCTGAATGGTCTAGTGGTTTTCCCTATTGTGTTCAACTTAAGTCTGAATTTTAAAATAGTAAAAACCATGCCAATTAAAATGTTCAAAAATATGCAAAGAAGTCTCATAGAACAAGATTTATGAACAGCTAAAACACACAGAAAAACAAGCTCATCTTCCTTTGAGATCAGAAAAATGCAAAGTAAAAATAAATTTGACACTACGTCTCTTTTACTACTTCTACTACTGTGACTACATTTAAAATCTGGATAATGAAAAGTGTTTTTTAGGCATTTGAACAACCAGCTCTAAGAAAACTGTTGATGTGAGTGTAAAATGATACAATCACTGTGGAAAGGAATTTGCTGGGGCTCTCATAATCATCAGCATACACTAAAGGAACAACAATTCTGCTTCTTATCTATATCAAAAAGCAATGGCATATGTGTCCTCAAAAACATTATATGAGATCATCCACAGCATTTTGTTCAGAATCACTCCAGTATGGAATCTACCTAGTGTTGGTCAGTATGTGTGATGGTGACTGCAGCTGTGAAATTAAAAGATGCTTGCTCCTTGGAAGAAAAGCTGTGACAAACCTAGACAGTGTATTAAAAAGCAGAGACATTACTTTGCCAACAAAGGTTCATCTGGTTAAAGCTATGGCTTTTCCAGTAGTCATGTATGGATGTGAGATTTGGACCATAAAGAAGGCTAAGTGCCAAAGAATTAATGCCTTCAAACTGGTGCTGGAGAAGACTCTTGAGAGTCCCTTGAACTGCAAGGAGATCAAACCAGTTAATCCTAAAGGAAATCAACTCTGAATATTCATTGGAAGGACTGATGCTGAAGCAGATGCTCCAATATTTTTGCCACCTGATCTGAAGAGCCGATTCATTGGACAAGACTCTGATGCTGGGAAAGATTTAGGGCAGGAGGAGAAGGTGACGACAGAGGATGAGTTGGTTGGATGGCATCACCGACACAGTGGACATGAGTTTGAGCAATCTCCAGGAGATGATGAAGGACAGGGAAGCCTGGCATGCTGTAGTCCATGGAGTTGCACATAGTCAAACGTGAATGAGTGACTGAACAACAACAGCAGTATGTGTGGTTGACTGAGTCATGTCTCCAAAATTTCTATATTGCAGCCCTAACCCCCTATGTGACTGTATTTGGAGATGGGGCTGACAGAGAGACAAATAAGATTACAGAAGTCATAAGGGTGGGGCCCTGATTCAATACGATTAGTGTCTTTGTGAGAAGAGGCTCCAGAGACCTCATGCCCTCCTCCAGCCATGAGATATCACAGGGGAAGGCAGCCATCGGCCAGTGAGAACCTCACAGAACTGACTGTACACTCTGATATTGGATGTGCAGCTCCCTGAGCTCTGAGAAAATTAATCCCTGCTGCTGAAGCCACCCAGACTGTGCGACCAGTTGCAGCAGCATGAGCAATCTGATATGAATGAGTAAAGAGGGCTAAAATTCTCATAGAAATGCATCTATTGCTAACGTGTGCATCTGCGTAGGCTAAAGTCCATGACATTATAGTGAGTAAAGTGAACCAGACATAAGAGAGCATGTACAACACAATTTCACTTCCATGAAGCTCTAGAACAGACAATACTGATCTATAGAAACAGAGAGATCGGCACTGGATAGGAATAGGGTGGAGATTGACCCTTTGTCTGCAGTATTGAAATTCCTCTCTTAACTGGACTTTGGTAACATGGACCATCTTTTTGGCAGATTTCAGTTTCTACAAAATCACACAATTTTCATGGATCAAAGAGACAGAATCCTAAATGTTAGAGCTGAAGAGGGCTTCAAACATCATCTCGCCAATCTCCCTATTTTAGTTAATCAAATCATCCCCCTTGTCATATACTGACTGAAACAGGACAATAACTGAATTGTCTTGATTGCAGGAGAGCATTCTTTCTTTCTTTTTTAACTTTTATTTGCTATTTATTTTTCTTGATTGTCTTTAACAAGACACTGCATTTAAAGTGTTTTTTAATAGTACCTCCAACACCATAAATAAAATAGTAAAATTTCTGCTTAATAGAAAGTCTGAAAACAAGACAACCATTTCATTTCCTGTGGGCAGCCAGCCCCACATTTCAGAACACTCTCAAGCCTTGACCGTCTAGATGAGCTGGAGCAGCTGTGCCATTTCTCAGTGACTCTTTTATTTCTTTTATTTACTTTTTAAATGGTTCTAATTTATGAAATGAGAAGAAAAAGATACCTACATCATGGGTTGATATTGAAAGTAACATGAAATAAAAACATTTCAGCATATCAGTGATTCTGGACATACTAGAAGCACTTAATAAATAACAGATAACCATGAAATAAATAAATATGTATTTTGAGTTCTTGTGCCGATTATAATTTTTTAATTCTTTAAATCACATGAAAAGTATTAATGAATAGAAAATCCTTCCACAGATTTAAAAAAACTAAAAAAAAATAATTTAGAGTTGTGAAGAGTATTTTCTTTGGAGTAAAGAAAACTGTTAAAATTCTGGTTATGTTTGCCAATTTATCTAATTTTTCTTAAACTGCTCTTCCATGTATAAATGCAGTCTACTGAATTCTAGGGCAACTCAATTATTAAATGAGAAAATACTTTGAAATGCCAAAAATATTAGTCAACCCTTAAACAGTAAGTTCCTTCTCATTCTTTTTGAATTTTTCAACCTCAAGAAAATGAAAGATACTACTTCAATAGTAATATAAATATGGCATCAGCAATATGAGTGAAAAAATGTCACTAGAATTACAAACAAAGTACCTCTAAAATAGAGTTCCTATGTTGTGTCTTAAAGGACCAGTGAGTGAAGAAGGGATGCTGTGCCTCCCCGTTCTCACCCCAGTTCTCTCTCTCTCACAGGGAGAATGATCTATACCTGCAACATTTAATCCATCAAAAATGCAGTCAGTGGATAAGAGAAGAAAGGTTCCGAAAGGAGAGGAAAAACTGAGAGGTCAAAACATTTGCATCAATAATTTAAGATACTAATTTTGGTATAATATAAAAGCATTAATTTCTAAGTTATCTTAAGATTTGTTTAGATGTAAACATAACTGATATTTTTTGAGTGTCTCACAACAAAAATGGAAAGTTAGTATTTATAGATGAAGATGCTCAAGTCCAGAAAAACTGAGCCAATTGCTGCAAATTTCACACCTGGTATTTACAAAACCAGGGCTAGAATTCCGATTTCCTAACATGAAAAATAGTGATAGATAACCACAGTCAGTAAAATGCAGGTGCATAAACAAACATTATAACATCATGCAAATATGTAAATTCAATAAATCACACACATACATGCACGTGGAGTCAATTTCACTTGCTATAATAAGAGACTGAATCTTATCTGATTTAGTCACTGTTGATGACTCCTTACTCTTTTTCTTGATAATGGGTTTTTATTTTGTGTAATTATTGCTGAAAACTGGAGTTTATTTTTATTTTTATTTAAAGCTACAATCAACAGACCCTTCAGAAGAGCTTTACAATTAGGCCATAGCAAAGTTGTTTTGTCTGGAGAATTCCATGGACATAGCTGAAGTGTTGTTGCCTGGAGAATTCCATGGGCAGAGGAGCCTGGCGATCTACAGTCCACAGGGTCTCAAAAAGTCAGACATGACTGAGTGACTAGCATTTTCACTTTAAAATTGTTCTGAAGAAATAAAACTTCTTTCATCATATGCAAAGATGGCAAATGAATCAAATAATCTAAAGACTTAGAGATGATATATTTGCTTGGTCACCTGAAAAACAGCTCCCATCAGGTAAGGTATTTACTGACAACTGTTCATTTGAATGAGAAGCCAGCCGTGGAGACGGAAGACAAGGCCATTTTTTATTTATTGCAGGTGGTAGTGATAGACCAGCAGGCACATTTGTGACTTATTCTCCAGAGTGCACGTGTACACACCCTAGAGTTCCAGCTCTTGTCCTGCTGGTGGGACAGGGAGAGGACCCGCTTTCACTTTGGAGGATGGACCACAGATTGGCCAATGTGGAGCGTGTTAGGGAGGTCTTCACAGACTGGGGAAAGATGCTTCACTATGGACAGTGGTCACCTGAAGTGACAGCGGCCAAGTCCTGGGGATGTGATTACAGCCACATGAGTTGTAGTGATCCAGAGGTAAAAGAGATTGTCTCTTATTCATTTTTATTTATTGTAGTTGGCAGCTATGTGGATTGTGTTGTCAGTAACTGAGATGAAAAAACAAATTGCAGGAGAAAATACAATATTCTGTTTTAATTTATAAGGCTGTTGTTGTTGTTCAGTGACTCAGTCGCATCTGATTCTCTGACCCATGCCAGGGTTCCCTGTCCTTCACTATCTCCCAGAGTTTGCTCAAACTCATGTCCATTGAGTCAATGATGCCATCAAACCATCTCATCCTCTGCTGCCCTCTTCTCCTCTATCCTCAATCTTTCTCAGCATCAGAATCTTTTCCAATGAGTCAGCTCTTCGCATCAGGTAGCCAAAGTATTGGAGTTTCAGCCTCAGCAACAGTCCTTCCAATGAATATCCAGTTGATTTTCTTTAGGATTGACTGGTTTCATGTCCTTGCTGTCCAAGGGACTCTCCAGAGTCTTCTCCAGCATCACAGTTTGAAAGCATCAATTCTTTGGTGTTCAGCCTTCTTATGTCCTACTCTCAAATCCAAAGAAGACTAATGGAAAAACCATAGCTTTGACTATACGGACCTTTATTAGCAAAGGGCTTCCCTGGTGGCTCAAATGGTAAAGAATCTGCCTGCAGTTCCAGATACCCAGGTTTAATCCCTGGATCAGGATGATCCCCTGGAGAAGGGATTGGCTACCCACTCAGTATTTTTACCTGGAGAATTCCATGGACAGAGGAGCCTGATAGGCTACAGTCCATGGGGTGGCAAAGAGTCGGACACAACTTAGTGACTAACACTTTCTGCAGTTTACAAGAAGATAAAGCCTGAATGAAACAATATGCAGAAGAAGAAAGCATGCTGACTATTGGGATTACAGACCCGGGAATAGGCTGGGAAGGACTGTTAGACGCTCCAGGTGCCGCTGTGAACGGACACCAGTGCTGAGGCTCAGCCTTGAAGGAGAGCAGGAGGCAAGAGTGTTTCGATATTCTGCAGAGAGCAGAATTCAGGAGTGCATGTATTCCTACGAAGCATAGCCTGCTGCTTCCAAAGGCTGCTCAGCCCCCAGACCCACCGGCAACTCAGCAGACAGACAATTAGTTTGCGACTGAAAATCTGTCTAGAGATGTGGCTCAGAATAAGTCATGAAGACAGTCTAATTTTCTTTTTTATTGGGAAATTCAGTATGCCCACATCTTCCCTCCCCCAGGGGGCTGTTGTGAAGCTCACAGACTTACATATTTATCATTATTACACTGTAGTTCCACCAAAAGCTATGCAAGAACTTCATATTATATGCAGTCTGTAGGAAACCCACTATTGCTTATTCCTCACACCTCCTCCTCCACTTTACTTTCAGTCTTGATTAAAAGTACTAGTTGCTCAAATGAAAAAATATCGTAGTCCTCATGTTAATTCAGTCCCTGAGCCCCATCCACTCTGCTCCTGGGCTTCCTGGAGGCTTGTCTCTGCCTCTGTCTCCCTTGTCAACATCCGTCTTCTTAACCGGAGCAATCACTGGTGCTTCCATTTAGCATCCAATTATCAAAGGGTCATCAGAATTATTTTTCTCATTCAAGTAAATCTCCTGCCTTAAAATACTAAGGTTTAAAAAAATCATTTGCAATATGAAGTCTAACTTTCTCAAAATTAAAAAAAAAAAAGACCATGGACTCACCCTAGCATAGTAAGGAGAGGACCAGGTCATGAAACTGCACTCCAGCCATAGTAAAACATTCTGAGAGACACATGCAAGGTGGTTTTGTCACCATGATGACCTGCTACCTGAAATGGTCCATGTAGCCCTCCTCCCATCCTTCTCTCATTACAATCTTGCACAAGTGCTCTGTGAGACCTCCTTCAAATGGGCCTTCCTCTGTGCGGATGGCCCTCACCCTAGTCCACACACTTAGACCAATGCTGCATTCTCCTATTCAGAGCAAACAAGTTTGTTTGGCCTCTGATCCAATGAGCTTATGATCCGGCCCTGCCTCCCTAAGGCGCCCTCCATGGAGGAGAAGGTTCCTGTAGGTCACTGTGGCCCCAAGCATGTGCAGTGTTTTACACAACAGACTCTCAATACTTGTTTTTGTGTTTTAGTGTTTAAATTCCTATAACTTTATTCATGTAGTATACCAGGATTACACTTCTTTTATTTTATACTTAATGTATTTAACTTATAGTTTAAAAATGATTTTGGTGACTTTCAGTTCAATAGCTCAGTAGGGTTTGACATTTTGTGACCCATGGACTGCATTACGCCAGGCTTCCCTGTCCATCACTAACTCCCAGAACTTGCTCAAACTCATGTCCACCGAGTTGGTGATGCCGTCCAACCATCTCATCCTCCGTTGTCCCCTTCTCCTCCTGCCTTCAATCTTTCTCAGCATCAGGGTCTTTTCCAGTGAGTCAGTTCTTCACATCAGGTAACCAAAGTATTGGAGCTTCGGCTTCAGCATCAGTCCTTCCAATGAACACCCAGGACTGATTTCCTTTAGGATTCACTGTTTTGAGCTCTTGCAGTCCAAAGGGCTCTCAAGGGTCTTCTCTGACACCACAGTTCAAAAGCATCAGTTCTTCAGCTCTCAGCTTTCTTTATAGTCCAACTCTCACATCCATACATGACTATTGGAAAAATCATAGCTTTGACTAGATGGACCTTTGTCAGCAAAGTGATATCTCTGCTTTTTAATATGCTGTCTAGGTTGTCTAACTTTTCTTCCAAGGAGTAAGTGTCTTTTAATTTCACGGCTGCAGTTACCATCTGCAGTGATTTTGGAGCCCCCCAAAAATAAAGTCTGTCAGTGTTTCCATTGTTTCCCCATCTATTTGCCATGAAGTGATGGGACTGGATGCCGTGACTTTCATTTTTTTTTTTAATTTTTTTTTTGAATTTTATTTTATTTTTAAACTTTACATAATTGTATTAGTTTTGCCAAATATCAAAATGAATCCGCCACAGGTATACATGTGTTCCCCATCCTGAACCCTCCTCCCTCCCCATACCCTCCCTCTGGGTCGTCCCAGTGCACTAGCCCCAAGCATCCAGTATCGTGCATCGAACCTGGACTGGCAACTCTTTTCTTACATGATATTTTACATGTTTCAATGTCATTCTCCCAAATCTTTCCACCCTCTCCCTCTCCCACAGAGTCCATAAGACTGTTCTATACATCAGTGTCTCTTTTGCTGTCTCGTACACAGGGCTATTGTTACCATCTTTCTAAATTCCATATATATGCGTTAGTATACTGTATTTATGTTTTTCCTTCTGGCTTACTTCACTCTGTATAATAGGCTCCAGTTTCATCCACCTCATTAGAACTGATTCAAATGTATTCTTTTTAATGGCTGAGTAATACTCCATTGTGTATATGTACCACTGCTTTCTTATCCATTCATCTGCTGATGGACATCTAGGTTGCTTCCATGTCCTGGCTATTATAAACAGTGCTGCGATGAACATTGGGGTACACATGTCTCTTTCCCTTCTGGTTTCCTCAGTGTGTATACCCAGCAGTGGGATTGCTGGATCATAAGGCAGTTCTATTTCCAGTTTTTTAAGGAATCTCCACACTGTTCTCCATAGTGGCTGTAAATTGAAAAATAAAAACCATATGATTATCTCAATAGATGCAGAGAAAGCCTTTGACAAAATTCAACATCCATTTATGATAAAAACTCTCCAGAAAGCAGGAATAGAAGGAACATACCTCAACATAATAAAAGCTATATATGACAAACCCACAGCAAACATTATCCTCAATGGTGAAAAATTGAAAGCATTTCCTCTAAAGTCAGGAACAAGACAAGGGTGCCCACTTTCACCATTACTATTCAACATAGTTTTGGAAGTTTTGGCCACAGCAATCAGAGCAGAAAAAGAAATAAAAGGAATCCAAATTGGAAAAGAAGAAGTAAAACTCTCACTATTTGCAGATGACATGATCCTCTACATAGAAAACCCTAAAGAGTCCACCAGAAAATTACTAGAAATAATCAATGACTATAGTAAAGTTGCAGGACTTTCATTTTTTGAATGTTGATTTCTAAGACATTTTTTCACTCTCCTCTTTCACTCATCAAGAGACTCTTTAGTTCTTCTTTGCTTTCTGCCATAAGGGTGGTATCATCTGTATATCTGAAGTTACTGATATTTCTCCCACCAATCTTGATTCCAGCTTGTGCTTCATTCAGCCCTGCATTCCATATGATGGTGTTGGAGAAAATTCTTGAGAGTCCCTTGGACTGCAAGGAGATCAAGCCAGTTAATCCTAAAAGAAATCAGTCCTGAATATTCATTGGAAGAACTGATGCTGAAGCTGAAACTCTAATACTTTGACCACCTAATACAAAGAACTGATTCATTGGAAAAGACCCTGATGCTGGAAAAGATTGAAGGCAGGAGATGAAGGGGATGACAGAGGATAAGATGGTTGGATGGTATCACTGACTCGATGGACATGAATTTGAGCAAGCTCTGGGAGTCAGTAATGGACAGAGAAGCCTGGGGTGCTGCAGTCCATGGGGTCACAAAGAGTCAGACATGGCTGGGTGACTGGACTGAACTGAACTGACTCTGCATATAAGTTAAATAAGCAAGGCGACAATATATTGCCTTGATGTACTCCTTTCCCAGTTTGGAACCAGTCTGTTGTTCCATGTCCAGTTCTATGTCCAGTTCCAGTAACTGTTGCTTCTTGACCTGCATATAGATTTCTCAGAAGGCAGGTTAAGGTGGCCTGGTATTCCCATGTCTTGAAGAATTTTCCAAAGTTTGTTGTGATCCACACAGTCAAAGGTTTTGGTGTAGTCAATAAAGTAGAAGTAGATGTTTTTCTGGAAAAGTACAGCACTTTAATAGTACCATCTTTCAGGATTTGAAGTAGCTCAACTGGAATTCCATCACCTCCACTAGCTTTGTTTGTAGTGATGCTTCCTAAGGCCCACTTGACTTCACATTCCAGGATGTCTGGCTCTAGGTGAATGATCACACTATCGTGTTTATCTGGGTCATGAATATCTTTTTGTATAGCTCTTCTGTATATTCTTGTCACCTCTTCTTAATATCTTCTGCTTCTGTTAAGTCCATATCATTTCTGTCCTTTATTGTGCCCATCTTTGCATGAAATGTTCCCTTGGTATCTCTAATAATCCTGTAGACATCTCTAGTCTTTCTCATTCTATTGTTTTCCTTTATTGCTTTACATTGATTACTGAGGAAGGCTTTTGGTGACTTATTTGTTGCTGTTTTTAACTTTTATTATATATTGAATAGTCGATTAACGGTGCTGTTAGTTTCAGGGGAACAGCAAAGTGCTTTAGTTATACATATGTACTTACCTATTCTTTTTCAAATTCTTTTCCAAGGTTATTACAGAATATTAAGCAGATTCCTTGTGCTATACAGCAGGTCCTTGTTGATTACTGCAAATTATAGTTTTATTTTAAATAAATCTACACTACATGAATGAATGAGAGGTGGTTAGTGAACTTTAAAAAACTAAGTAGACTGAGCATATTACTCATCAAAATTTTCATTTAAAGATAAGGTCATTTTGACCCCCAAATAGCCAAAACCAAGAAAGAAGAATGGAGCTGGAGGAATCAACCATCCTGACTTCAGATTTTACTACAAAGCTATAGTCATCAAGACAGTATGGTACTGGTGCAAAGACAGAAATATAGACCAATGGAACAAGGTAGAAAGCCCAGAAATAAACCCATGTGCCTATGGGTACCTTATTTTTGACAAAGGAGGCAAGAATATACATTGGGGCAAAGACATACTCTTAAAATAAATGGTGCTGGGAAAACTGGACAGCTACATGCAAAAGAATGAAATTAGAACACTTCCTAATGCCATACACAGAGATAAACTCAAAATGGATTAAAGACCTAAATGTGAGACCAGAAACTATAAAACTTAGAAGAAAACATAGGCAGAACATTTGATGACATAAGTCAAAGCAAGATCCTCTATGACCCACCTCCTAGAGTAACAGAAATAAAAACAAAAGCAAACAAGTGGGACTTGATTAAACTTAAAAGCTTTTGCACAGCAAAGGAAACTATAAGCAAGGTGAAAAGACAACCCTCAGAATGGGAGAAAATAATAGCAAATGAAACAACTGGCAAAGGATTAATTTTCAAAATATATAAGCAGCTCATACAACTCAATGCCAGAAAACAAGCAACCCAATTAAAAAGTGGGAAAAAGACCTAAACAGACATTTCCCCAAAGAAGACATAGAGATGGCTAACAAACACAAGAAAAGGTGCTCAACATTGCTTATTATTCAGTTCAGTTCAGTTCAGTCGCTCAGTCGTGTCCGACTCTTTGCGACCCCATGAATCACAGCACACCAGGCCTCTCTGTCCATCACCAACTCCCAGAGTTCACTCAAACTCACATCCATCGAGTCGGTGATGCCATCCAGCCATCTCATCCTCTGTCGTCCCCTTCTCCTCCTGTCCCCAATCCCTCCCAGCATCAGAGTCTTTTCCAATGAGTCAACTCTTCGCATGAGGTGGCCAAAGTACTGGAGTTTCAGCTTTAGCATCATTCCTTCCAAAGAAATCCCAGGGCTGATCTCCTTCAGAATAGATTGATTGGATCTCCTTGCAGTCCAAGGGACTCTCAAGAGTCTTTTCCAACACCACAGTTCAAAAGCATCAATTCTTCAGCATTCATTATTAGAGAAGTGCAAATCAAAATTACAACGAGATATCACCTCACACCGGTCAGATGGCCATCATCAAAAAGTCTGCAAACAATAAATGCTGGAGAAAAGAAAATGTTCTTGCACTTTTGGTGGAAATGTAAATTGATACAGCCACTATGGAAGATGGTATGGAGATTCCTTTAAAAACTAGGAATAAAACCACCTTATGACCCAGGAATCCCACTCCTAGGCATATACCCCGAGAAAATAAAAATTGAAAAAGACACATGTATCCCATTGTTCATTGCAGCATTATTTACAATAGCTAGAACATGGAAGCAACCCAGATGACCATCGACAGATAAATGGATAAAGAAGTTGTGGTACACAGACACAATGGAATATTACTCAGCCATAAAAAGGAATGCATTTGAGTCAGTTCTGATGAGGTGGATGAACCTAGAACCAGAGTGAAGTGAGTCAGAAAGAGAAAGATAAATATCGTATTCTAACACATATATATGGAATCTAGAAAAATGGTATGGAAGAATTTATTTACAGAGCATCAGTGGAGAAACAGACATAGAGAGTAGATTTATGAACACGAGGAGAGGGGAGGAGAGGGTGAGATGTATAGAAAGAGTAACATGGAAACTTACATTACCATATGTAAAATAGATAGCCAAAGGAATTTGCTATATGGCTCAGGAAACTCAAGCAGGGGCTCTGTATCAATATAGAGGGATGGGATGGGGCAGGATATGGGAAGTGAAGTGAAGTGAAGTCACCCAGTCATATCTGACACTTTACGACCCCATGGACTGTAGCCTACCAGGCTTCTCAGTCCGTGGGATTTTCCAGGCAAGAGTACTGGAGTGGGTTGCCATTTCCTTCTCCAGAGGATTTTCCCCATCCAGGGATTGAAACCGAGTCTCCCACAGTGTAGGCAGATGCTTTACCATCTGAGCCACCAGGGAAATCCCAAGAGATGGGAGGGAGTTTCAAAAGGAAGGGGGTATATATATATATACCTATGGCTAATTCATGTTGAGATTTAACAGGAAACAACAAAGTTCTGTAAAGCAATTATCCTTCAATAAAAAAAATTTTTTTTAAGATAAGGTCATTTTGAGTATTCATTTCCTCTAAAAGCTGAAAGCTCATAATAATATTTTTTTAATTCCTTCAAAGTTTCTGAAAATAATTTCTTCCATTAGATGATTTACAGAGATATTGCCAAGCTCATAATGCCTATTATTTTAAAAGTCCACTGAACTTTAAGGAAATATCATTAATACCCTGTGAACCCCCATGTAGACTCATTGTAGACTCAAGACTAGTTACAGGGCAGGGGTGCTGCATTCAGAGTTTATAAAATTATAATTGAAAGAAATATTACAGAAGCAGCTTTATCCCAAACCACCTGGTTCTGATAGCTGGTGGGTCTTGCATTCAGGAAGATTCTGACAGGACTTTGGCAAACAAAGGAGTGTTTCTCCCCTGCTCCCCCAGAGCCAATACAAGGCAGACAAGCGCCCACCCCCAGTTCTTCTGCAAGGAGACAGTTTGCATACTGTGGACACTGCTGCCTCAGGGTTGGGCTTCTAGTTCATCATGTCCCCCAGAGCTAGGGTGGCCTCTGCCTCTAGCCCCCTGTGTTACAGGTCACAGAAGAAGAAGGTGGGGAGAAAGGGTAGGAAGCTTGTTAAAGAGATAGTGGTAGAAAAATGTTCTGACTTATGAAGCTATCTTATTATTCTCTGTTTCTAGCAGTTTGACTCTTTTAAATTCTGCATATAACTCATCTCACTTGACATAACATCCTCAAGGTCCATCCACCTTATTGCAAATACAGGATTTCCTTCTTTCTTATGGCCGGATAATACTCCACAAATATTCTATTTGCCACAAGCATCTTTGTTTTCTGCTCAGGGACAAGCGAGGTTGTAACATTTAATGCAATATGGAGAAGGCCAAAGATTGTGTTAGGAAAACAGTGCCTTCTGGAGGTTATGAAGACAATGGTTTAGTTAAAATAGCAGAGTGTGCTGTGGGGTCTCTCAGATAAGATGGTTGGGTAAACTGAGCATGGTTTTGAAAAAAATCATGAAAACCATGGGACATGACAGGAAAACATCACAGAGGGAAAAAGAAGCTCAGATATGTAGTTCAACAAATGAAAGCACTTGTTTCTGCCACATGATCATTTCTGCTGTAGGCACAGCAGTGAATACAAAAATGAGCAAGAAGTAGCTTCTAAATGAGATTGTTAAGACAACCTATAGCTCCAAAGATCTACAATAAAATTATTTTCATCGGAAAATTGCTCTGCAGGCAAATGTTGGGAAGATTAGAGATGAAAAGATGGGAAGTAGACGTGACAAGTGAAAATGCACACAAATGAGATGATGAAGCATGGTGAGCAGCATGTGACAGAAATAAAGGATGTTTAGGAAGAAGACAATTTAACTTTCCACACAATTAACTTACACTTTATAGCTTGGACATGAGTTTCTTCTCATGTGCATATCTTTTATTTTTCTCTCTAGATTACAAGGCTACAAGATCACAAGTGGAAGATGGACCTTGTATTTTAAACACCATATCCTTTACAATGCCGGCTACAGGATCTTATAAACCATAGGCATTGAAAAGCGTTGCTTGATTAATTTTAAAAATGTTTTAGTGTTTTGAATTGGTCAGTTTGGAATAAATGTAGACTCTGACAGAAATGGGGATTGCTATAAGGAGAAATATTTGTCTATTTGATGGGATTTCAGAAAGTTTTCATTTATTGAAAAAGGAAACAGAAAGATAGAAAAAAGATTACTGTAAAATATTATATTTAATATATAAGGTTGATACATTAAAATTTGATAATATAACCAATAGAAGAATAGAACTTCTTTCTTTATTACTGGTCATTTTATTTGATAAACTGTGTTTGAAAGAAAGACCAAATTCTTTCCACATAAAATCCTGAAAACTGTTAGCATTCAAATGCTAAATGACAAGAATAATTCATCTAGTGTATTTCAAAATACACATCACTAAAACAACATATTAACAGTTAAGGCCATTTATCATTTATCTAGGACAGAAAGATGCATGGCATTTCCTCAGTACATTTACACAGATCACACTCTGTGGCTTTGGTCTTCAGCTCCTTTCTCTTTCCTGGAGGTCGGGTTGCGCGGGGGACTTGGAGAAGCCCTGCTAGCCCTGTAAGTCATAAGTCAGTCATATATGGTACAAATCTATGGACAGAAGACGATGCTGTGTACATGGGTTTAAGGGAAAGTGTTGACCAGGTCAGAGTGTGAGAGTTTTACATATAAACAGACACACAGAGAATGAGGGCCATAAATCTGTCATGTCATCCTGTTCATATTTCATCTTGCACAGATACTGATACATACACATTGTACTGATAAAAATGTATAGCTCTCTCTTCAGCTCTTGAGAGAGGGCTATTTCCCCTTTCAGATATTGATAAATAGCTTTGGTCATAGTGAGACTAAACAGAGATAGTAGATGGGAAACTAATGGGAAATCCACCTGTTACAGCAACTTCCCTCTTCTGTGACCAGTGCTACAGTTCTTTCCAAACAGGTCGTCTTTATAAGGAACAAAATTCATTCTAGAGTGGACGTGCCAAAATCAGAACAAATAAATATGGCTTCTATGCAGGGCTTCCCTGGAGGCTCAGCAGAAAAGAACCCACCTGCCAATACAGGAGATGCAGGTTTGATCCCTGGGTAGGAAGATTTCCTGGAGGAGGAAATTGCAACCCAGTCCAGTTTTCCTTGTAGCTCAGCTGGTAAAGAATCTGCCTGCAATGTGGGAGACCTGGGTTCAATCCCTGGGTTGCAAAGATCCCCTGGAGAAGGGAAAGGCTATCCACTCCAGTATTCTGGCCTGGAGAATTCCATGGACTGTCCATGGGATCGCAAAAAGTCAGACATGACTGAGCGACTTTCACTTCACTTCACTTCTCTTCCAGTATTCTTGCCTGGGAAATCTCATGGACAGAGGAGCCTAGTGGGCTACAGTCCATTAGGTCACAAAGAGTTGGACGTGACTGAGAAACTAAACAACAACAACAAAATGACTTCTATAGGCTAGCTAACAAGTTTGAGGATAAAATAAGTTTTCAGCTCCTTAGGCATTCAGGTGACTGAATCTGACCAAGGGTATAAGGGCAAACTCCTCATCTTACACTGACTTTTCTAAGTCGCTTCAGTCGTGTCCGACTCTGTGTGACCCCATAGACGGCAGCCCACCAGGCTCCCCGTCCCTGGGATTCTCCAGGCAAGAACACTGGAGTGGGTTGCCATTTCCTTCTCCAATGCATGAAAGTGAACAGTGAAAGTGAAGTCGCTCAGTCGTGTCTGACTCGTAGCGACCCCATGGACTGCAGCCCACCAGGCTCCTCCGTCCATGGGATTTTCCAGGCAAGGGTACTGGAGTGGGGTGCCATTGCCTTCTCCTACACTGACTTTAGTGAGGATCTTAAATGTATGCAGGATGGAAATATGGATGTGAGATTTTTCCAAAAGTACATAGAGAAAGTTCTATTTATGTTCTCTCTCTTTCAATGGGATAAGGTGATTAATTATCCTTGACAGGATCCAAACCTTCAATGGTATGCAAGTTCATCCCGTCCTCCACCCCTACATAGGAACCTTCTGCTAAAATCAGGGAGGTTACCTCTTATTATTATGAAGACCAGATTTTAAATTCTTTTTACCATAGCAGTCCCCCAAATATGTTTAAGTCCTCATCTATCACTCTAGAAGATTGCAGCAATTGTTGACTGGTGGGTAAAGCTGTGTCCAGGATCAGACACATCAAAATTCAGATATCTGCTTGGCAGCATTCAGACTCAAGGTTGATGAGCTCTGAGGAGTCACTTAACTTCTTTGTGCTTTCATTTCCTTATATTTAAATTTTAATAATGAGAAGAATACATTTTCAGGAGTGTTAAATAAATAATACAGCTGATACTCCCAAAAGTAATATGGTTATTATTATCCAATGGCTCACACATTTGTATTACTATGGAGTCTTTCTAAAAATGTATAATACACCATATGACTTTTTTTATACTTTAAAAAATGGAAGTCAGCTGCCTTTATACTGTGACTTGAACAATCCTTGGAAGGTTACAAGCTGCCAAAGTTACACAAGGACTTTTCCTTACAAATAAAATATATGGGGGATGGGTAGCATTTCATTATTTACCCTTTTATGTTATGCCCCCATAAAAATAAGTTATTACTGTACCTTGAGGGGAATTCATTATATGAACTCTTTTTTTCTGCTGTAAGAATGGCCATGTGGTAGGAGTGACCTGGAAGGAGCTATGATGAGAGGATGTGGATAAAAGAAGTGAGAAAAAGAGGGAAGAAGTTGGAAATAGACTGAACAGAGGTTCTCTGGTATCCTCTTGTGTCCCCTCCAGAGTATCCTGATGACCCCGGAGCCCCCAAGTTTCTCTTTGAGTCCAGGATTATTTGGAGAGGAAAGTTTAATACGCTTTTCTTTCCAGTTGGATCCAGAGTCAATGCAATCCTCCAGCAGACAATATAATTTCAAGTTTATATGAGAAGAAACGTGGTTCAGGAAAAAGAAAGACTCTCGTTCAGTTCAGTTCGGTTCAGTCTCTCAGTTTTGTCCGACTCTTTACGACCCCATGAATCGCAGCACGCCAGGCCTCCCTGTCCATCACCAACTCCCAGAGTTCACTCAGACTCATGTGCATCGAGTCAGTGATGCCATCCAGCCATCTCATCCTCTGTCGTCCCCTTCTCCTCCTGCCCCCAATCCCTCCCAGCATCAGGGTCTTTTCCAATGAGTCAGCTCTTTGCACAAGATGGCCAAAGTACTGCTCTTTGCTCTTACCAAATTAACCCATATAACGGATTGAAATGACATAAAGTTATTAACTCACAGTTCTGAGTAAAATGTCCTAAAACCAAGGTGTCACCGGCCCCACACTCCTGGAAGCTCCAGGACAGGATTTATTCCCTCCCTTTTTCTCCAGTTTCTAGAGGCTGCCCTTGCTCTTCACTCATGGTCCCATTACTCCAGGACTGCCTTTTATCATCACCTCTCCTTCCTGACCTGATTTTTCTGTCTTCCTATAAACGGACTCTTGTGATGACATCAGCCAGCTCACATAACTGAGGAAAATCTCCCTTTTTAAGAATGCTTGATTTAATCACATCTGGAAGTTCCCTTTTCCTATGTAAAAATAATGTAGTTATAGGTTATGGGAATTAGGATGTGGACATATTTGGGAGAGACCATTATTTTTGTCTACACCCATGTTAATAAGAGTAAGAACGAATTAAGAGAGTTAGTTTTCTACATATCAAACTTTTATTATAAATTTTAGAATTCTAGCCTGTAAGGAATTGATGTAAGAATTTGTAAAATACAGAACAATGAGACTGAACAGCACGTCCAACAGACACATGCACACATTTGAACACTTAATTTGTGACAAATCTAGCCATTCAGAGCAGTGTGGCATGGCTGCCTTTCATAAAGGAGTATAGTACCAGTAGATTATCTTTATGAAAAGAAAATAAACACAACTTCACAGAACAGAATCAAATACTGATTATCTAATTTTGAAATATAGAATCTTAATTTCCAAAAGATAATATAATGATCTTCATGGTCTTAGGATACAATAAGTTTCCTTAGCATGGGCATAAAAGAACTATCAATAAAAGGAAATATTTATTAATTAATATTAAGAACTTTAATTCTCAATCTCTTTAGTAATCATGTCAATTAAAACCACAAAGAGATAGCATGCTGCATTATCAAAACTGATCACTTAAACTGTAAGAGTAGGAATGGGTGTTCATTAATTAGGAATGTTCATGCACTACTAGTGGGAGTGTAAATCAATCAGACCATCTAGAATATGTCCTAAATTTGAATACATGGACAGCAATGACCCAATAATCCCTCTCTTAGTTTTATATCCAAGAAAAATGCATAAATAAGTTCGCCAACTGACACAGGTAAGAGAGTCTATCAGAAGTTTTTTATTAAAACTGAGAATTATTCAAATATCCATCACTTGTACAAAGGCTAAATAAACTGTGATCAAAATTTATTGTGGAGTATTATACAACAAGGAAAAATAACAAATTTCATATATGCATACATGTGTATGAATCTCAAGACATACGCTATTGACTAATATAAAACACAAACAAAAGAATCCAAATTATGTGATCCCCTTTGTTTAAATTTCAAAACTTGTAGAATAGAGGTTCATGATGTACACTAGTAGATACTTTCAGGGAGCAAAAAAGTATGTAATTAAGATGATGATTTCTTGGCTTCTATTATATCCAATTTCTTGGGCAGAATGCTGGTTTCCTTGGGTTATGATAATTCATTAATCTGTGGATTTATGTTTTGTGCCCCTTTCTGGTACATGTTATACATGTTAGTCAAAAATATCTAAAAATGATTTTTAAAATGGTGAAATCACAATTTCTTTTCATTTTCCATGTTTTGAAATAGCTGTTTGGTTTGAGTGTGTGTGCGTGCTCAGTCATGCCTGACTCTTTGCAACCCCATGGACTGTAGCCCGCTAGGTTCCTCTGTCTATGGGATTCTCCAGGCGAGAATACTGGAGTGGGTTGCCAGACCTTCCTCCAGGAGATCTTCTCAAGCCAGGGATTGGACCTGTGTCTCTTATGTCTCCTATGTTGGCAGGCAGATTCTTCACTGCTGTGCCACCTGGGAAGCAAATATTATTTGTGTAATTAACTGAATTTAGAGAAACATGAATACCATTGACACTAACACATACCCAACTTTGTGCACATAATACTCAATAAATATGATAATATTTCCAATGAAAAGGAACTGTAGCACGGCAGGGATCTAGACAACTATCTCTCATTTGTGAAAGGTCATGTATAGGCAAACACAACAGTTTCCATAATTATATTGTTCCCCAAGAAATGAGACGAGGAAAACACTGTTTATATAAAACATAACAGCAATTTTAATACTAAGACAAGAACTCTTATATCCAAGTGAGGTTCATGTTCCTGATGAAATATAATGGAAATGAAGTATTTTGATCAAGATGATTCTAATCTGGTTTATTGAATTTATTACAATATACTCATAATAACAATCTATTCATACTAACAGTCTATCACTTATTATTATAAATTAATATGGTTCCATTCAGAAAAACAGACTACTGAGTAATTGCTTGGCAAACAAGTGAGAAGAAGACTAAATAAAATAAGGGCAAAGATGTAAGGTTTTTGTCATTAAAAAGTCCATGTGAGGGCAAAATGCAAACAGGATTACTCTAGCATAGTTTAGAGAAGACAGTAAAATAGCATTAAATAGAAACATTTCAAATACTGAAAGAGATATGATAATTACTAAAAAGCTAATATAAATTGCATTTCACTTCACTTGAGTTTTTTATATCCTATAAAGCATTTCTGGAAAGAAAAAGTTGGTAAGTCTTGGTGTCTTGGCTCTGGAAAAATAGAATAAATCAAAATGCTTCTAAAAAGTTCCTCCCATATTCAATTTTAACAGTAATGAAAGTTCTAATCTTAAATCAATGAAAAGAGTATGTTGACTTTCAGAAGGATACAGTGTCAGGTTTTCTCTTTTTCCATCATTTCTCCTAAATACAGAGAAACACAAGTTCCTTTTAATGCATCAGTTCATTTCAGTTCAGTCGCTCAGTCGTGTCTGATTCTTTGCGACCCCATGAACCACAGCATGCCAGGCCTCCCTGTCCATCACCAACTGCCAGAGTTCACCCAAACCCATGTCCATTGAGTTGGTGATACCATCCAACCATCTCATCCTCTGTTGTCCCCTTCTCCTCCTTCCCTCAATCTTTCCCAGCAGCAGGGTCTTTTCAAATGAGTCAGCTCTTTGCATCAGGTGGCCAAAGTATTGGAGTTTCAGCTTCAACATCAGTCCTTCCGATGAACACCCAGGACTGATCTGCTTTAGGATGGACTGGTTGGATCTCCTTGCCGTCCAAGGGACTCTCAAGAGCCTTCTCCAACACCACAGTTCAAAAGCATCAATTCTTCAGCACTCAGCTTTCTTTATAGTCCAACTCTCACATCCATACATGACCACTGGAAAAAGCATAGCCTTGACTAGACGGACCTTTGTTGGCAAAGTAATGTCTCTGCTTTTGAATATGCTATCTAGGTTAGTCATAACTTTCCTTCCAAGGAGTAAGCATCTTTTAATTTCATGGCTGTAATCACAATCTGCAGTGATTTTGGAGCCCAGAAAAAATAAATTCAGCCACTGTTTTCATGATTTCCCCATCTATTTGCCATGAAGTGATGGGAACAGATGCCATGATCTTAGTTTTCTGAATGTTGAGCTTTAAGCCAACTTTTTCACTCTCTTCTTTCATTTTCATCAAGAGGCTCTTTAGTTCTTCTTCACTTTCTGCCACAAGGGTGGTGTCATCTGCATATCTGAGGTTATTGATATTTCTCCTGGCAATCTTGATTCCAGCTTGTGCTTCTTCCAGCCCAGGGATTCTCATGATGTACTCTGCATATAAGCTAAATAAGTAGAGTGACAATATACAGCCTTGACATATTCCTTTTCCTATTTGGAACCAGTCTCTTGTTCCATGTCCAGTTCTAACTGTTGCTTCCTGACTTGCATACAGATTTCTCAAGAGGCAGGTCAGGTGGTCTGGTATTCCCATCTCTTTCAGAATTTTCCACAGTTTGCTGTGATCCACACAGTCAAAGGCTTTGGCATAGTCAATAAAGCAGAAATAGATGTTTTTCTGGAACTCTCTTGCTTTATTGATGATCCAGCAGATGTTGGCAATTTGATCTCTGGTTCCTCTGCCTTTTCTAAAACCAACTTGAACATCTGGAAGTTCACGGTTCATGTACTGCTGAAGCCTGGCTTGGAGAATTTTAAGTATTACTTTACTAGCATATGAGATGAGTGCAATTGTGTGGTAGTTTGAGCATTCTTTGGCATTGCGTTTCTTTAGGATTGGAATGAAAACTGACCTTTTCCAGTCCTGTGGCCACTGCTGAGTTTTCCAAATTTGCTGGCATTCTGAGTGCAGCACTTTCACAGCATCATCTTTTAGGATTTGAAATAGCTCAACTGGAATTCCATCACCTCCACTAGCTTTGTTCGTAGTGATGCTTTCTAAGGCCCACTTGACTTCACATTCCAGGATGTCTGTCTCTAGGTGAATGATCATACCATCGTGATTATCTGGGTCATGAAGATCTTTTTTGTACAGTTCTTCTTTGTATTCTTGCCACCTCTTCTTAATATCTTCTGCTTCTGTTAGGTCCCTACCATTTCTGTCCTTTATTGAGCCCATCTTTGCATAAAACGTTCCCTTGGTATCTCTAATTTTCTTGAAGAGATCTGTAATCTTTCCCATTCTATTGTTTTCCTTTATTTCTTTGCAAGGAGGCATTAAAAGTTATTTTATTCCATGTAATTCCTAAATTCCATTTTTACAAGTAATATTTTTCTACTCATTTTTAATTTTATTTATTTTAATCGGAGGCTAATTACTTTACAATATTGTAGTGGTTTTTGCCATACATTGACATGAATCAGCCATGGATGTACACTGGGACAACCCTTAGGGATGGGATGGGAGGGAGGTGGGAAGGGAGTTCAGGATGAGGGACACATGTACAAGTAATATTTCTTGAAATATTATTCATTTCTTGAAATGAATATTCATTCATTTGAATGAATATTTCAATATTTCAATACTCTTGAAATGAATATTCAAAAATATTCATTTCTTGAAATGAAATAATCATTGTTAAAGAAATTCAAATACATGCCATAGTGATAGAGTTGTTTTAAGGTCAGCGATTATTTCCAGATAAGTGAAATAAACTCCATAAGCTTCCTAAAGCATCTCATGTCCAGATTACACCCTCAGCTTCTACAATGGATGAGCTCAGTCTCCTCGAGTCTGCTCTGGTATAAGAAAATTTAACATTTACTGATAACTAGCTGGAGTATGTCAGAACATATCTGGATTTGCTTCTTTCATCTCGATGGCACACCTGTGCAAAGTGGGGTTTACTAAATACAGACCAGGAGTGAACCAGATTGAATCCAACCCCAGCCAGGCTCACACAGCTCACAGGACTGGGGGTCTACATCTGTCCTATGTAGAAGGCCCAAACTCTTAGTTAGGAAACTCAGATGTGAGAAGCTGAATATTTTCCTCTGTAACTATTTTGGGAAAGAACTGATTTACCATGTTTTCATTCACGGATGCTGTGGAGGCAAGGACGTGCCCCACATTGAAGCAGAGATGGGGGAGGAGGACATGGAGTAACAGAGAACCAATCGGAATTCAAGTCCTTATTCTATCATGTATTGTCTGCTCAGAACACTTATCCTTTACAGGCTTAAGAACCATCATCTATAAAATCTGAATAAAAAATATCAGCCTTGAAGAATTTACACGACTATCAAAGGAAATAATATAGGTAAAACAGTCAGCTCAGGGCTCAGCAGAGGTCAAGGGCATGATGAGTATTAGTTATTTTTGTTGTTTCTGGAACAGGGATTGCAAAACTGATAAGAGTTTATTTTGAGGCAGTGTTGGAAAGTGGCTCAGAAACTATATACATAGAATTTCTATATTTACAGAAAATTCCTGTATTATTGTGAAAGTAGACAAGCCTCATCCTTATCTTTCCTGAGAAGATTTAATTTTTTTCCTGGTGCTTGAGGTGAATTAAGTTTGAGTTCTAAAAATGAATGCTGTGATAATTTTCCTCAACCCTGTGCCAAATGATCTCAATTCTCTGAGAACTGACTTACAGCTTTGCAAAGAAAAGAAATTTGTTCTTATTTGAAAAATATCAGTAAATGGACTAAAATAACTCAGGTTGAAGCCAGATGATATAATGCTAGTCATTTTCTTTCTGCCTTGAGAATTTGTTCCGATAACACGTTGTCATCCTTCCTATCAGAGCAACTATGCTATCGACTGCAATTCCTCTCGGTTTGGGATGTTGAATGAAAAGACCAACGTGTGGTGATCATTTCACTGCATAGTGGGAAAAAGATTCTAGATTTCCAAACTCCAGCATTTGCTGCTGTGTTTGATTATTACTACTTTGCCTTATACTCACAATCTAACCAAAACATTAAGTCAAAGCCCCTTCTCGCTAGACAGTCTCCAGAGTCCTGACAAGGCTGGACCCGCAGGAGCACTGTGGGTGCATTTCTTGTGGGGGCTCTCCGCGCATGCCCCTTGTCCCGGGAGCCTCAGGGTGTCTGCACTGCTGACTTCACTCTCCATCCTCATCTAGTCAGAAATACTCGTGATGGACACAGTGTCAGCTCAGCCAAGTCACGTGTGCACCACTGACACTTAGTGCTCACAGGGGCACTGCTTCCAGTGTCTAGATTATTCAAAAGTAAGAGATACCAGTGATACCAGTAGAATGAGCAAAGTAGAGCCTCCAGTACTCCCCTCCTACATAAAGGCAAAGAACACTGGAAAAAGTAGTCCATATCATTTTTTTAGAACTCTGACAATTAAACAATAAAAGATGAAATTCAAATAAAAATGCAAGGTGGGTTTTCACAGTTACTGAAAGATTTACAAATGGCAGATGAGGAAAGCTCAACATCGTTAGTCATCAGAAAATTGAGATGATGATTTCAATACAAAAATGACATACACTTTGTACCAACTAGGAGAGATATAATGTTTTAAAGTATAGTCAATTAAGTCTGAGGAATAATTAGAACACACTTACATGATGGTGAGAGTGTAAGTGACAAAGTTGCCTTGAAAAACAATGTTTTAGTTTTTCAAAATGTTAAACACAGGGTTATGATGCAACCCAAAAGTTCTGCTCCTGGGTATATACCTGAGAGAATGAACACACAGGCCCACTTAAACACTTGTTCATGAATATTCACAGCAGCATTGCTCAGGACAGGCCCAAAGCAGAAGCAACTCAGATGTTCATGAGCTGATGAACAGATCAATAACATATGATCCATCCATACAATGGAGTATGTTTCAGTCATAAACAGGGATTCAATACTGATACATGCACCATCATGGATGAATCTTGACAGCATCATGGCAGGTGAAAGAAGCCGCTGCAGAGGCCATGTGCTGTGTGATTTTGTGGTAGGAAAAGTCTAGACTAGAAACACTGAAGGTGAATGAGCGGTTGACTGGTTGGCATGTTCACTTGTCATCTCCTTTGTTTTAACATGTGGTTTATCAATTCAACCTCCTAATACCAGATTAACAATATTTACTAATCCTGAAACAGCACAGAGAATGCCAGGGACTTTTAAACCATGCTGGGTATGGTAGTATGGATTATTCCTAACACAAGGACTAGCCTTGAATCTTCTAGTCTTTATCTTCTACCCCAAAGTATCTATATTTTCTCAGTCTTACAGATAACTGTCAAACTTGTCATTTGGTATGTGAGTGTAAAATTGTTGTAGCTATTTTTATACTGTGCATGTCAATTTTGAAACCAGTAAATATCATAAAATTGCTTCTGATGTAGAAAAACCTGAGCCACCCAAATATTCAACAGGTTGTTCTCTCATGAGCAGGAGATCATGTTAATCAAACACTTGATTACAATATCTCTTCCTAAATGACTATAAAATTTTCTATCTTTACCCATTCTTTCTGCAAGACTTGACTCATTTCTACCCTTCTCTCCATCCATTGTCCAAACTTCAGATTTGGTCTCATTTCTTTCTTTGCTATGTAGTTTATTTTCTGTTACACTGTCATATTTCTAGAGGTGTTTAGGCCATTACAGACTTTATTTTTTTATTTAAAAGTCCATCTAGTCAAAGCTGTGGTTTTTCCAGTAGTCCTGTATGGGTGTGAGAGTTGGACTATAAAGAAAGCTGAGAGCCGAAGAATTGATGCTTTTGAACTGTGGTGTTGGAGAAGACTTTTGAGAGTCCCTTGGACTGCAAGGAGATCCAACAAGTCAATCCTAAAGGAAATCAGTCCTGAATACTCATTGGAAGGACTGATACTGAAGCTGAAATTCCAATACTTTGGCCACCTGATGCAAAGAATGAGCTCATTGGAAAAGACCCTGATGCTGGGAAAGATTGAAGCCAAGGAAAGAAGGGTATAGAGGATGAGATGGTTAGATGGCATCACCAAATCGGTGGACATGAGTTTGAGCAAGCTCTGGGAGTTGGTGATGAACAGGGAAGTCTGGCATACTGCAGTTCATGGGGTCGCAAAGAGTCAGACATGACTAAGTGGCTGAACTGAACTGAAATAAAGACATTTATGACTTTATTTCCATCACAGTTTAATCAGGAGTCCAAAAACTGTTATGTACATTGAGAACTCATGATGGTTAGTTTTACGTGTAAACTTGGCTATGCTACAGCTCCCAAGTACTTAATCAAATACTAACCTAGGTGTTGATATGGGGGTGTGTTGTCATTATGAATAATACTTATAGTCAATTGAGAGGAAATAAAAGAGGTTTCAGAGAAGGCAATGGCAAGCCACTCCAGTACTCTTACCTAGAAAATCCCATGGACGGAGGGGCCTGGTAGGCTGCAGTCCATGCGGTCGCTAGGAGTCGGACATGACTAAGCGACTTCACTTTCACTTTTCACTTTATGCATTGGAGAAGGAAATGGCAACCCACTCCAGTGTTCTTGCCTGGAGCATCCCAGGGACAGGGGAGCCTGGTGGGCTGCCGTCTATGGGGTTGCACAGAGTCGGACACGACTAAAGCGATGCAGCAGCAGCATCCTCAATAAGGAGAGTGGGCCTCATTCAATCAGTTGAAAGGCCTTGCAGGCAAACTCTGAGGTTTCCTAGAGACAAAGATGATCTATGTGATGAATGCTCTCCTGTGCTCACCTGAGTTTTCCACCTGACCTGTGGGTTTCAAACTCTTCAGCTCCCACAATCACATGAGACCATGCAAGCCCATTCTTTATTGTGAATCTCTCTCATGTATGTATATCGATTATAGCTTCTATTGGTGAGTTTCTCCAGTGAGCCCTGATTGATACAGTCATCTTTTGTTTCACTTTATTTCTTACTACACATTTTTGAAATGAGAATATTTTCATTTTTCCAACTCTTGGTGAACACATGCCCAAATCATCTTTCTGAGGGGTCCACCCTTTTAACTTACCTTTATAATAGCTCAGTCTTGGAAACAAGCATTCATGCTTGTAAAATATTCTGGGTGACACCTTAGCCAATGGGAACTTCACTACAGCTCTTAAAACACTTTGGTTTCCATCTTCTGGGCTTCCCCAGTGGCTCAGCAGTAAAGAATCTGCCCGCATTGCAAGAGCTTCAGGAGATGAGAGTTTGATCCCTGGGTTAGGAAAAACCCCTGGAGGGCATGGCAACCCACTCTAGTATTCTGGCCTGGAGAATTCCATGGACAGAGGAATGCAGGACAGTCTCTAGCAGGCTGCATAAGGTGGCAAAGAGTCCTTAAGTTTTCAAAGAGTCAGACCCAACTGAAGCAACTTACCATGCATACACAGTAAACTACGATCAAACACGGCTGCTGTTAGCATGTGGATGCTTTTGGTTGTCTGTCTCTAGACCATCCATTGCTGTAAACTCCAATTTTATCACTTTAGACCAGTTTCTTACATAATGGTAACAACATTTTAATGTTTACTGTAAGTCTGGTTTTATTGTTACTTTTCACTTCAGATGATCACAGCCATTATTTATTTTATTTAGAAAATTCAAAGAATGGTGTATATGTTGAGAGCATTTAATATAAACTCAAGGTATCTTGTTTCAAGTGGATATGCGGCTTATCTACTTCCTGGGTTGTAACTTCTGAGACTCTCTGGACCTTCATTTTCTTATGTGCAGAGTAGGGAGAAAATAACTTATCCCATCGGGTTGTTGTTGTTCAGTCTCTGAGTCGCGTCTGACTCTGCGATCCCAGGGACTGCAGCACACCACACTTCCCTGTCCTTCACTGTCTCCCAGAGTTTGCTCAAACTCATGTCCATTGAGTTGGTTATGCCATCCAACCATTTCATCCTCTATTGCTCCCTTCTCCTCCTGCCCTCAATCTTTCCCAGCATCAGGGCCTTTTCCAATGAGTTGGCTGGCTCTTCACATGAGGTGGCCAAAGTATTGGAGCTTTAGCATCAGTCCTTCCAATGAATATTCAGGGTTGATTTCCTTTAGGATTGACTGGTTTGATCTCCTTGCCATCCAATGGACTTTCACTGTAAGAACACCTGTAATTACACGAAACCCATATGGACAGTCCTGGGAAGATCTGTCCATCCTATTCAGCAATAGGACTGGACGCACTTCTCAATCTCCCCTTCCTTTGTCAGCTGACCAGCATGCCTAGCTGCCTCCTCCCGGCCCTCACGCTCTGCTGCTTCATTCCTTGAGACTATTTCCAGACTTTACTAAATGTGAACTTATTTTTATGTCTTCCCTTTCTCACCGGCTTTATTGGGTCCATTAATTCTTCACTGCTCCGGTCTGCTGGTAGCCCTCCTCCTAGTTTTAAAGTGGTGAAATAAATTAAATTTTATTTTTATGTGTAGTCATTTATTCCAATAGAACATTGAGGGAGCAAGGTACTAAAAATGTGTGTGTCATAAACCATGTTGAGTAAGAAGATAGTATATTTGATATTAAAAAATGGGTTTTATTTTAAAAGTTTCTCAATTATTTTGAATACAACTTTGAAAAGATTTCAAACTAGGTAAAAGCTTTATTTCAGAATTGTGGAAGGATTGACCTGTTTTTAAGGTGTAAGTATTCCTGAAAATCAATCCTCTGCTAGATAATACGCACAACTTTAGAGCTTATAATTTAATAGGCAACTTTAAAGGAATACATGGATTTTCATAAACATTTGTTGTTTGTGAATTGGAAATTAACATATAAAGAACAATTATTCCTTAGGGATAGATTGCTGCAATCTCTGATGACTGAGCACCACACACATGCACGCACACATCTTTCAGAAAGCTCTACCATTTATCTATGGCTTCATGGGTGATCTTTTACCTTTATTGCCTATAGAATTCAATATCCCTAAATGAAGTCTATTACTCTACATGGCATGGCATGGCTTATCTCTATAAAGCATCTTGTAAGTCTGTTAATTTGAACAACTGCCATAGACAGACAAGAACCATTTCTCAAGAACCCTCTTCATTGCTTCATGTTTTTCTCATCAGGTCTCAAAATAGTAAAATCACTAATAAACAAAGGAAGACACAACACAGTACCAATACCTTTACAACATTTTTATATAATGTTGTACTATGTCCTACTCTAAGAATCCGTATATAGCCTACTTTATCATAACACTGAAGTGTGAGAAATAGAGTATCTCTCATGTGCATCAATTCATACTGTTTTTCTTCTTCATTTTTTGGATAGCATAATACATGTTTGTTATTGAAAACCATTTCCACTAGGTTTACATGAAAATAGCCTCATTTTCCATCATCTTAGGGAAAGACATACAGTCCAGTTCTGGCCAGCCAAGGGACCGTAGTGCTGGGCTCAGCACTTGCTGTGCTATTTATTAGATAACCTAGGAAGGAAAATTGATGGAAGCACTCAGGACTTCTGTGGGATAATAAAAGAAGTGTGACTGCAAAGGCTATGTAAGCCTATAGGATCAATCGCCCTCACTCTGGCTCATAGTATGAGCTTCCTGAGAACAAATCTAGCAGCAAATAATGCAAATGGAAGAGATAAAGAGACCCAGATTCCTGGTTGCATCATTTGACCCCCTAAATCCATCTCTCCTGAAAATTCACAGCTTGAACTTCCTGACATAACCATTCAATAAACTTCCCTTTCGGAGCTGGTTTGATGATGAATCCCTCTGCATCTGAAATAGAATTGTCTAACAGAATCAATCGGAGGTGTGGTGGTAACAAGATTGTTACTAAAATTTAGAGTTAACTGGACTGAGACATGAGGGGGCAGGGAGAGCTCCTCACGCTGGCTGAGAGTCAACCCTGACCTTTAGGTGATGGCCAAGCAGTCTGTTAGACTGTCGCCCAGTGAATCTTGGAACTGAGATTCTGTGTATCTATGATTCAATTCTAGATTTAGATTCTAGACTGATTTCACATTCAAGCTAAATCTATCCTGGGGTAAAGGCAAATTAGCCCTCATAACTTGTGAAGCAGAACAGATACCATCAGCCTGGAAACAAAGAAGAATATGCATCCCGGTGCCATAGAGGAGAGTGTGTTGCTGGAGTGGCCCCTCAGGTCTGAATCGAGGCCATCTTTGCCTATCAGGCAGTTCAGTATCAGGGAAATTGTTTCCCATAAGAAATCCAGGGATAAAGCAAAGGACCCAGCAACAATCCTGTTTTACTCAAACTTCAAGTCAATTCCATCCCTCAGGTTTCCCCAGTTCAAGTAATTTTCCAATAGTCGCTACAATGAATGTGGACATTTTGAGCTCTCATTTACTGTTCTCTATTTCTTGGGTCTTAGTTATAAAAATTAATCAAATATAAGGGTCGCTGTGAAAATTGCATGAGGTATACTCTTAACTTTTAAATAATAGAATCTCTCTCTTTCCTTAAGAATCAAATGAACCACATTCACATCTGAGATAATTTCTGCCTCTGAAGTAAGATCAGGTCTTTATTTTATCCAAAATTCTCTCTTCAAAGGGATTATTCGACAAAATGCTTCCAAATTACAAAATTCTTTAATATTAACTTCATGAGACATTAGAAGAGAATTTTCAGACAGACACAGAATATCTAAAATGTGGAAATGCAAGTTTATCTTGGGATCTGACTTATCCTGTGACCTCTTCTCCCCTGTTTCCTTTCTGTCTCTGTCTCTTTCTGTGTGTCTCTGTCTGTCTGTCTCTCTGCTAAATAGAGACATAAGAACAAAGATCTGGAGACAGCAACCTCATACACACCTAATGGTTTTGGGAGCCTGTGGAGAGTCAAACTTTTTCAGTAAATTAAAAATGAAGGGTGCTTGAAAGGGCCCACTGGTTATGGAAATGTGTACTAACTGGTGGAGACCTACAGCTGGATGTACCAGGCGATGGCATTCTCTGTGCGAACATGACACTCACTCTGCTGAAGGAGCTTGGGACCAGCCAGGGACCTGCTCCACGTTTAGGATTCAGTCTTTGTCTCTGGTGTCAGAATTAGATGTTTAGAGAGCAGAAAATTCAAGAAGGGCAAAGGGCCATGAAAAAATATTCATTCTTAATTGTGCATGCAAAAATTCATGTTTAATATTCCAAGCAACTACAGTGCTTAAAATCATCCTAATGAATAATGTTTCTGTTTTCTATCCTGAGGCAACACTCTCTTTTGAGACATGAAGTTAGTTTTGCCTTTTATTCTCATTCACTGCACAAGAATCTGATCAAAGATATTATGGCAACTGTTTTTGGCAGAGCTGTTGTTGCTGTTCATTCGCTCAGTCGTGTCTGAGTCTTTGCAACCCCATGGACTACAGCATCCCAGGCTTCCCTGTATTTCACTATCATCCGGAGTTTGCTCAAGTTTATGCCCATCAGCAGAGCTGAATGTGGGAAACGGTGATTGGAGACGTGAGTGATGAATCATGGAAATGTTCAGTGAGGAACCTTCCTGCTTCACCTAATCCTAAATACTCTCATACTTTTCTGAACTTGCAGTCCCTTTGGGTTATAGTAAAGGTGGAACTTACCTTCCTTGCTCAGAGGGTGTGGTCCTAGACTCAGGTTCTGAGATGACCTGCCCTCCCTGGCACTCAGGAGGTTGCTTCATTTATTTTCAATAGTAGCTGAAAGATGCATATTTATAAAATTAAATTAAAGTTCATAACATGAGAAGGCTGTTATTTGAGCAATAGCTAAAGAGAGGCTCTGGATATATAATCTAACTGGAGGTTTACAGGGCAAAATCGAGAACCAGCAAACAATTGCAACATGTGGTCTAAGGTTCATAAACTCTGGACATGATGAGAAACACTGGGGGTCACCGTCATTAACCTAAAACTGCTGCTGATGAACATGGGCTACAAGATGCACAAAGGTCTGGACTCCAAGGGTCTGGAGACACTCATGAGGATGGAATGGTGAATTCTGCTAGGCCCACCCTTCCTCCTCTGCTGCAGAAGCTTCCAGAACCCCAAACAGAAGCTAGGCTGGCCAAAAAAAAAGCATGGGAAAATAGCTCAACCAGCATCTCCAATCCATCAACTCAACTCACTAAAAAGTTTATTGCCTGTTGTATCCCAAGACGATTTAGAATAAACACAGCATTTCAGAAAGTAAAGTCCCACTGTTAATATCTTGGGCTCTTAGAAATCTATGCAAATTTGGTGTTTCATGTACTTAAAGACTTTAACAGAAATCAGCTTCCTAGAAAAAGAAATCAGATATTAGAATCAAATTTAGAATATATATTTCAAAACTTGACTAAGGCTTGTGATTTTAAATTGAAACCTTACAAAGGTTATAAACAACTTAACCATATAGTTGGACTTCCCTGGTGGATTAAAAGGTAAAGAATCTGCCTGCAGTACAAGAGACCTGGGTTGGATCCCTGGGTTGGGAAGATCCAAAGTTTGTCATTTCAGAGAACTTAAATTTTACCAAATATAAAGATTTTGGTTAATTTCTAAAACTTGTTCAAGTCCTAAGGAAATTCAGTCAGAAAATTGATACACTTAAAGAGAGAGCTAAATATATTATATAAATGCAGTTAAAATGGTAATTGCTAATTGGTAAAATGGTAATTAAGTTTATAAGTAGAATTAAAGCCCTGATTACTACAATTATTGAAAATTCCTAGATTCATACTTAGAATAATACATCTAAGTGAACCTAAAAGTTTAAAGAACTGAGTTTCTAAATTGTGACTTTAATAAATTGAATAGTAATTTTTACAAACCAAAGCAAGCATGTCTTTGCTATTGAAAAGGACTTTGAGTGCTGGAAAAGTTTAATTTTGATAGTTTTTATTTCCAGCACAGAAAGAGTCCATAGTGGTTTCTCCTCCATTCTTGACTGTAGGGAGAACCTGTTCTCACCAAGGGGACCAGGTGATTCAGTACATACTGAATGGTGAAAGACCCATTCCCATCATTGATTCTAAATAATACATCCGGATCTTACCTTCTTACATTAATTAGTCTAACTGCCTACATTTGATCATAAAGGAGGCATTCACGCTTACCTTCCTGTCAAACTCAGTTCCAGAGCCTGGCATAAATGCCTCATTTACTCTCTGCCACACGGGGGTGGCCCTGGCCCAGCCCCACATGAATGGCCTGCTGCCACCGCAAGACAGAAACATATGCCTTATGAACCTGTATGAACTGCTTTTGAAATTTTTCAGTGTGGAGATGATTCCCATGGCATTTTCCAACTGTATTTTGATTTATACTCCCTGAACAATATGTAATTTAATGTGAAGAATTGTTTTTCTTTTTATTAAATGAAAACTTCCACCTCTGCATCTTGTAGTCTGACTAGAGCAGGGTTAGAATCTGTGTGTCTGTCAAAGGGCAGATGGTCAGCTCGGTCAGGATGTTCTCTGAGACTTCAAGACATCTATCAGTGTCTGGATCATTCACAAAAGCCATCATCACCATTCAGCAAAGTGAGGAAGTGAATCATGTTTCCCTGCTGAAAAGTTAAAGAAGAGAAACGAAAATTTAAATAACTTTTCAAAAAAGTAAAAAAGCTAAACTATAATAGAAAATTGCCCTGCGTGCATGGTCAGGGCACCAAGTAAAAGGCAAGGATAACTCCATCCTTTGGTTGGCCTCTCATCCAGAAGAGGTCAGTACCACTTGAAGCTTCACATCCTGACCTAGATGGCTCTCACCTGTCCTGCCTCCCCATCTCTGCTCTTCATACATCTTCCCCACAGAGCTGAGTCTCAAAAACCCAGGACAGCTTTTGGAGAAAATCCTTCTGTGGCCACTGACACTGGTAATGCACCAAAGAGTGTGTCTTTATTCATGGAATATATTTGGAAATGCAGTGACAAAGTCCAAACAACACACACATTTTGGAAGTGCTCTATAATTAATAAGTCATACACACAAAGAATTTCATATGTAACTGTAATTGTCTTACTTTATTCTAAGCCAATGGAGGGGTTTAAGTGTATACGTGTAACCTATTCATAGTAAATGCAGCAACTGTATAGCCACAGAGACAAAAGGGCTTTTGTGTTATGCTCTGAATTGCTAGATATGGAAAATGAAGTTAATAGGTGTTATCTTATAACTACCAGAATGAAGTGATTACTGTCCTTAAGAAATTTAAAGATAATTCCATACTATATACCATTCAGATTATATGGACTGCAAAGCATCTTCTTACTCAGTAGCACCAGTGAGCACAGTCTGACAAACGGTGACTTTCCCTGCACACCCTGATGGTTGTATCCCGTGGTTCTCAGAGGCACCGTGCTCCTGAGTCCCCACCTGCAGGCAACACCCATCAGTCTGTTTATCTGGTGACCACACAGCCCAGAGAGCCCATCCTAAGTGTGTAGCCCAGTGGATGTGGGGCACAGGGTCGGCAGGTGCTCATGAACTCGGCCTTTAGGAGTCATCACCATCAAGGAGCCTAAAGTGAAAGTGAACAGACAAACTGAATGTGTTAGTTGTTCAGTTGCGTCCAGCTCTTTGTGACCCCATGGACTACAGGAGCCACCAGGCTCCTCTGTCCATGGGGATTCTCCAGGCAAGAATACTGGAGGGGATTGCCATTTCCTCCTTCAGGGGATCTTCCTGACACAGGGATCGACCCACATGTCCTGCACTGCAGGCAGATTCTTTACTGTCTGAGCCACCATGAGCCTATGAAGGGTTTAAAGTGGGTCCACCAGAATGTGGAGGATGTGGACAAATAGGAATTAGGAAGACAGACCTTCGAGTGACAGATTCTCCTTGAATAAAATCAGGGACAGCTCTCCCCCTGCACTGTCTTGGGAACTGCTTCTTTTCAGCTTGACACTGAGGCAGCTTCTGTAAATGAGGGGATGAGTGGCTTCACCCTACAGACATAAATGCCAGGATGTGAGAGCAGAAATAACAACACATTAAGAATCAACACTGAATATTCATTGGAATGGAAACCACAATTATAGAAAACTAACCAAACTGATCACTTGCATCACAACCTTGTCTAACTCAAAGAAACTATGAGCCATGTCGTGTAGGGCCACCCAAGTGAGACGGGTCATGGTGGAGAGTGCTGACAAAATGCAGTCCACAGGAGAAGGGAATGGAAAACCACTTCACTATTCTTGCCTTGAGAAACCCATGAACAGTATGAAAAGGGAAAAAAGATATGACACTGAAAGATGAACTCCCCAGGTTGTAGGTGCCCAATTTGCTACTGGAGCAGAGTAGAGAAATAGCTCCAGAAAGAATGAAGAGGCTGAGCCAAAGCTAAAACAACACCCTGTTGTGGATGTGACTGGTGATGGAAGTAAAGTCCGATGTTGTAAAGAACAATATTGCATAAGAACCTAGAATGTTAGGTCCATGAATCAAGGTAAGTTGGAAGTGGTCAAATGGGAGATGGCAAGAGTAAACGTTGACATTTTAGGAATCAGTCAACTAAAATGGACTGGAATTAGCTAATTTAGATGACCATTATATCTACTACTGTGGGCAAGAATCCTTTAGAAGAAATGGAGTTGCACTCATAGTCAACAAAAGAGTCCAAAATGAAGTACTTGGGTGCAATCTCAAAAATGACAGAATGATCTCTCTTTGTTTCCAAGGCAAACCATTCAATATCACAGTAATCCAAGTCTATGCCCCAAGCACTAATAACAAAGAAGATGAAGTTGAATGATTCTATGATGACCTACAAGAACTTCTAGAACTAACACCCAAAAAAGATATTTTTTTCATCATAGGGGACTAGAATGCAGAAGTAGGAGGTCAAAAGATACCTGGAGTAACAGGCAAATTTGGCCTTGGAGTACAAAATGAAGCAGGGCAAAGGCTAACAGAGTTTTGCCAAGAGAATGCACTGGTCATAGCAAACACCCTCTTCCAACAACACAAGAGAAGACTGTACACATGGACATCATCAGATGGTCAATACCAAACAGACTGATTATATTCATTGCAGCTGAAGATGGAGAAGCCCTATACAGTCAGTAAAAACAAGACTGGGAGCTGACTGTGGCTCAGATCATGAACTCCTCATTGCCAAATTCAGACTTAAACTGAAAAAAGTAGGGAAAACCACTAGTCCATTCAGGTATGACCTAAACCAGATCCCTTACAATTATACCGTGGAAGTGACAAATAGATTCAAGAAATTAGATCTGATAGAGTGTCTGAAGAACTATGGATGGAGGTTTGTGACTTTGTACAGGAGGTGGTGATCAAAACCATCCCCAAGAAGAAAAAATGCAAAAAAGCAGAACAGTTGTCTGAGGAGGCCTTACAAATAGCTGAGGAAAGAAGAGAAGCAAAAAGCAAAGGACGAAAGGAAAGACATATCCATCTGAATGCAGAGTTCCGAAGAATAGCAAGGAGAGAGAAGAAAGCCTTCCTCAGTGATCAGTGCAAAGAAATAGAGGAAAACAATAGAATGGGAAAGGCTAGAAATATCTTCAAGAAAATGAGAGATACCAAGGGAACATTTCATGCAAAGATGGGCAAAATAAAGGAAAGAAATGGTATGGACCTAACAGAAGCAGAAGATATTAAAAGGTGGCAAGAATACACAGAAGAACTATACACAACAGATCTTAATGACCCAGATAACCATGATGGTGTGATCACTCACCTAGAGCCAGATATCCTGGAATGAGAAATCAAGTGGGCCTTAGGAAGCATCGCTACGAACAAAGCTAGTAGAGGTGATGGAATTCCAGTTCAGCTATTTCAGATCCTAAAAGATGATGCTGTGAAAGTGCTGCACTCAATATGCCAGAAAATTTGGAAAATTCAGCAGTGGCCACAGGACTGGAAAAGGTCAGTTTTCATTCCAATCCCAAGGAAAGTCAATGCCAAAGAATGTTCAAAGTACTGCACGATTGCACTCATCTCACATGCTAGTAAAGCAAAACTCAAAATTCTCCAAACTGGGCTTCAATATTATGTGAACTGAGAACTTCCAGATGTTCAGACTGGATTTAGAAAAGGCAAAGGAACCAGTGATCAAAGTACCAACATCCATTGGATCATAGAAAAAGCAAAAGATTTCCAAAAAAACATCTATTTCTGCTTTTTTGATTATGCTAAAGCCTTTGACTGCATGGATCACAAGAGACTATGGAAAATTCTGAAAAAATGGGAATACCAGACCACCTTACCTGTCTCCTGAGAAATCTGTATGCAGGTCAGGAAGCAACAGTTAGAACTGGACATGGAACAACAGACTGGTTCCAAATTGGGCAAGGAGAATATCAAGGCTGTATATTATCACCATGCTTATATAACTTACATGCAAAATACATCATGTAAAATGCCAGGCTGGATGTAGCACAAGTTGGAATCAAGACTGCAGGGAGAAATATCAATAACCTCAGATATGCAGATGACATCACCCTTATGGCAGAAAGCAAAGAAGTGCTAAAGAGCCTCTTGATGAAAGTGAAAGAGGAGACTGAAAAAGCTGGCTTAAAACTCAATATTCAAAAAATTAAGATCATGGCATCTGATCCCATCACTTCATGGCAAATAGATGGGGAAACAATGGAAAAAGTGAGAGACTATTTCCTTGGGCTCCAAAATCACTGCAGATGGTGACTGCAGCCATGAAATTAAGACACTTACTCCTTAGAAGAAAAGCTATGAGAAACCTAGATAGCATATTAAAAAGAAGACACATTTCTTTGCCAACAAAGGTCTATCTAGTCAAAGCTATGGTTTTTCCAGTAGTCATGTATGAAAGTGAGAGTTGAACCATAAAGCTAACTGAGCACTGAAGAACTGATGGTTTGGTGTTGGAGAAGATTCCTGAGAGTCCCTTGAACAGCAAGGAGATCAAACCAGTCAATCCTGAAGGAAACCAGTCCTGAATATTTACTGGAAGGACTGATGCTGAAGCTGAAGCTCCGATCCTTTGGCCAACCTGATACAAAGGGTTGACTCATTGGAAAAGACCCTGACACTGGGAAAGATTGAAGGCAGGAGGAAAAAGGCAAAACTGAGGATGAGATGGTTGGATGGCATCACCAACTCGATGGACATGAGTTTGAGCATGCTCCAGGAGTTGGTGATGGACAGGGAAGCATGGCGTGCTGCAGTCCATGAGGTTGCAAATAGTCTTACATGACTGAGTGACTGAACTGAACTGAACAATGAACCCTGAATATTCTTTGGAAAGACTGATGCTGAAGCTGATGCTCCAATACTGTGGCCCCCTAATGGGAAAAATTCACTGATTAGAGAAGACCCTGACGCTGGGGAAAATTGAAGGCAGGAGGAGAAGTGGACGGCAAAAGATGAGATGCTCTGTTAACATCACCAACTTCCTGGACAAGTTAGAGCAAGCTCCAAGAGATGGTAACAGACAGGGAAGCCTGGTATGCTGAAGTCCATGGGGTTGCAGAGAGTCAGACATGACTGAGTAAGTGAACAATGAGAAGAAGCTTTGTCTGGGGTTTGACTACTGAGGATTTTCACCAGCAAAGCTAGCTCCCAAGGCAAAGCCCAGTTTATGAGGACCCAAGGCTGCAGAGTCCTGGGTCCCAAACCCCTCTGGCTGAGCAGGCAGTGAGGTGGCAATGCTGGGACAGTTATGAGATCTTAGTTAAAGTTAACATTCTATTTCCTGGTCAGGTGTCTGATCATTTAGCTTCCTGGCCAATGTTTCAAAGACCCATGTTTTGGATTCATGACTCTTCAGCAAATAAACACAGGATATTTGAATCTCTGACTCATGCATGTGGTTGAATAGCTGGTTTCTCCTTTACTTCTTGTGTACAAACTTTTGCCTTAAATATGGTGCTTTATTTTTCCTTTTGATTGATATTAAATGTCATGAATTTCATCAATCACAAAGTTATTAATGCATTGTCAATGGTGAGGGATTTTAAGTGAAACCTAGAAGATCAAATAGCAAAGATCAAATAGCATAAGCCACAGAACAGTTCTTTGGGTCTTTTATTCTGATTTGTGTTCTTCCCTGATAATGTCAGTTATGTTTTTTTTCCTATTCTCACATGGTAATCTACTCAATGATTCAAACAAAGATGAAATTCTCCTCAAACTTCTGAATAGTGTTTGATGTTCCATTTATATATTTTAGGCTTCAAGGGATAAGCAAATCTCCATATTTTGTGTGACAGCAATTTTCTAAGAGCAAGGAGGCTGGAGGTTTGAGAGGAAGATTTTGGAAAGTCTGGTGAGGGTAGCACTGTTCGCACTGAGAGACTGTAAAGAAAATGATCAGTTTTCACTTTGTGTTCTTTTACCCTATTTTCCCACAGATGAGTATGATCAAAGCTAAAAGCATAAATCAAGTCTTAGATGGCAGGTTTTATGACTCAGTCAGCGTACGTTAGTCTGCCCATTTGTAACGACCACAGAGATACTCACCTTCAACCCCCAACCAAGCACCTGTCATAAGGTACAGTTAGTGTGTCGCTGCTGGACTGGGCAAGAGCTCAATTTCTGACTGGTTGTTATTGTTCAGTCGTTAAGTCACGTCCAACTCTGTGTGACCTCATGGACTGCAGCATGCCAGCTTTCCCTGGCCTTTGCTATCTCTCAGAGCTTGCTCAAATTCATGTCCACTGAGTCAGTGATGCCATCCAATCATCTTATCCTCTGTCACCCCCTTCTCCTCATGCACTCAACATATCCCAGCATCAGGGTCTTTTCCAATGAGTCTACTCTTCGCGTCAAGTAGCCAAAGTATTGGAGCATCGGCTTCAGCAACAGTCCTTCCAATGAACATTCAGGGTTGATTCCTTTAGGATTGACTGGTTTGATCTCTTGCAGTCCAAGGGATCATGAATGGATACATTTGAAAAAATAAAAACCCTAACTGGAAATAATGTAGGCTCATTGTTATAATTGCATTATAATAAACACCACAGTAAACTTCTGAGCAACCACAAACATACAGACTTACAAGACAGAGTAAAACTGTGATTCACTGCTCTGCAGACAGAAGCAGAACCAGATGCACTGGGCAAGAAGCTCATAATTAAGAGCCCAGAATGTAATTACCTTCTTCTATTGTGAGGGGAGAAGAATAATTAAAAAGCCACATCAAAGCAGGTGCTCACAAAGGGCTTTGATTGTGCGGGAGTCATGGAGGAATCTGTACTTGACAATATCAGGGACTTTTTCTTCTCCCTAAAGTGTTCCATGTTTTGTGAAATAATTGCTTCAGGTCTAAGGCAATCGTGTTGGTGCATTTCAAAAATCAGAGCAGCAGACATTTATGATATGGGTACCATACACAGGTGTGTGTGAAGATTTGATGCCTGTCCTCATGGAGCTCACAGTCTACTGTGAGCTAATAATCCTGGAGCCAGGACACAATTTACAGCACTTACTTAACTGCAGATTTCTCTTTTTACCCCTCAGACTGGAGGAGTTTTTACTCCTAGAAAAATAGGTCTAGGTCATGTAGAGATTTCAGGAGACCACTTATCTGGGCCTGGAATGAGGTGACCAGTCAGTGACAACCACGGAGGGAGAGCATTCTAGCCATGGAGCAGCAGGATCAGAAACAACTGGCCAGAAATGCTCGGCCTTAGGGGAGAGTGACAAGAAGATCAGCGTGGCAGAAGACAGTGTGCTTGGGTGGAAGTCAAGTCGACAGACACTGCAGGTGATGGGTGGGGAGATCATAACAAGTCCTTTGCAAAATGGGCAAGATCAGCTCCCTCTCTGTGCTCAAGCCACCTTCCCAGCATCTCTTCTCCAGACGTGGAGTCTGCTCCTGCCCCTTGAATCTGCTCTGTCTTTGGGAGAAGCATCGAGAGGGAGACTGTTACTAGTGCTTATATGTGGAATCTAGAAAGACTGTACTGATGAACCTATTTGCAGGCAGAAATGGAGGCGCAGACATAGAGAACAGGCTTGTGGACACAGTAGGGGAGGGAGAGGGTGGGACGAATAGAGAGAGTAGTGTGGGAACATGTACATTACCATATATAAAATAGCCAGTGATAGTTTGCTGTATAACACAGGGAGTTCAAACGTGGTGCTCTGTGATAACCTAGAGGGTGGGAGGGAGGTTCAAGAGGGAGGGGACGTATATATATCCCTGTGGCTGATTCATGTTGACAAATGGCAGAAACCATCACAGTGTTGTACAGCAATTATCGTCCAATTAAAAATAAATAATTATTTTTTAAAAGAAGGGGCATATTGTACCATTTCAAGCCTCCAATGCAAGAGACTCAGCTTCAATCCCTGGGTTGGGAAGATCTCCTGGAGTAGGAAATGGCAACCCACTCCAGTGTTCTTGCCTGGAGAATCCCATGGACAGAGGAGCCTGGTGGGCTACAGTCCACAGGGTCGCAAAGAGTCCATCATGACTTAGCACATAATAAAGCACAGTCATGTGGTTTGTGAAAAGTGGTTCATCAATCCAGTTGACTTCTAAGCTCAAGAAGATTTGCTTGTATTTCTAAGCATTCACAACATGATTGGTTTTTTATAAATTGTGTGGAAGATGTAGTGATGATTTTAATGCAGAAAAACTGACCAACTCTAAAGCTGTGAGTTACATGGGATCCTATCTATTGTTTATTCTTTTATAAATATTTTAAAAATGAGTGCTGCACATGCATAGGGCTCCTCCTTGGACTTAGGTGACTGTATCTCATCAACCCTTACACTTTGCATCCTTAATCTACTACCTGAATGATATTCTATCTTTAAGGGACGAATCATGATCCTTCAAAAACTCTGTGAGCAATTAATTAATTGATTACTCATTCATATTTTTAAAATTTGTTAAGTCTTTAATCAATTTGTTATATTATTGCTTCTGTTTATTTGTTTTTTTTTTAACGTTATGGCTTTTTTGGCCAAAAGGCATGTGAGATCCTAAATCCCTGACCAGGTATCAGACCCACATTCCCTACATTGGAAGGTGAAATGTTAACCACTGGACCACCAGGAAGTCCTAAATATATATATATATATTTTTTTTTTTTTTAATAACATAACTTTTAGTACTTAATTTTTATGGGCAAGAGGAATCTAAATATGATCAGCCTTGAAATACATCATGAAAAAAAGTGGTGAGGGTAAAAAAGGGATTTAAAGGACCATAAGTGGAAGAAGAAATTAAAGCTTAAAAATGGAAACATGAGTGTAATGGAATGTTTTCATAGTTTTGGTTTCTTGTTATTTCATCACTTCTCTATCTTTTATCTTGTAAGGGTCTTTCTACACACACAGGAGTGACATATATCCCTACCTTGAGGTCAAAGCTGCATCTTTATTGTCTAGCACATTGCTCTGCAGCACTCAGGAAATGTTCATTAACCAAGGCTATTTCTACATTAGCAAGTTTTCTATGGTCATTTTCACACACACACATACAAAAAAAAAGATGCTTAAAAAAATATAAAGAGTATTTGAACAAGACTTTCTTTTAATTTGTTGTTGTTTAGTTACTCAGTCGTGTCCAACTCTTTGTGACCCCGTGGACTATAGCCCACCAGCCTCCTCTGTCCATGGGATTCTCCAGACAAGAATACTGGAGTGGGTTGCCATTTCCTCCTCCAGGAGATCTTCCTGACCCAGGAATCAAACTCGTGTCTCCTGCATTCGTAGGCAGATTCTTTAACACCGAGCCACCAAGGAAGCCCTTCTTTTACATGTGTTTATTTAACTGAAAGCATTTGTTTCAAGACAGTCATACTCTTCATTATGTTTGTTCTTGGGAAAAAAACTCGGTTCCTCACTCATATTATCTCTCACTTCAGACAGCGATTAAAGATCTCAATGGAAGTAAGAAATGTAACATGTAAACTAGAAACATCATCTTGAACAAATGGACACTTTATGACTCTTACTTTAGCTTCTTTTATCTGTCAGTCACACAAAAATAAAGCAAACTAATGATTAGAAGTCAGGGTATAGATTAAAAGAGGAAGATGGAGGAGGAGTAAAATGGGAGATCGCCAGCCTCCCCACAAATACATCAAAAACTCCTCAAGATATGGAACAACTCCTACAAAGCAACCTCTAGGCAACAGCAGAAGACCCCAGGCCTCTAGGAGGACAGGCTAAGCTCCCTGGAATGAGGTAAGAGAGAAGATGGAGCCAGAAAAAGGGAAAAGATGAAGAATTTCTGGACAGAAGCTTGTACCCTGAGGGAGGGAGGGAGTCCTGAAACAGGAGGAGATCCCATTCACAGGGAAGTTCCCTTGCAAGCGGGCCCAAGGTGGGGCTGCAGAGTCTTGGAAAACTGGGCAAAGCAGGGACTTAGAGGGTAGAAAACAGAAAGCTGCACTTCTCAGCCCATTAACAGCTCACAGACAAAGTTCCCAAACAGAGGGCAGGCTGGGGCAACCGAGAGTTGGTAGGCATACAAACCTCTGCAGCACACACAACCCTCGTGGCACAGAGGACAGGTCTGGGGAGCCAAAAGAAGAACACTTAAGCCCCATGACGAAGAGGATGGGCCTGGGGAACTGAGACAGGTGAGCACAAACCCCACGATACACAGGGCATGCCTAGGGATCTGAGACAAGGGCACACACAACCTGTGAATGTGAGGGCAGGCTCAGGGGCTGAGGGAAGCCCACACTCATCTCTTGGTGCAGAGGGCATGGTCAGGGAGCTGAGAGAAGATCCACACAGGCCCCTACCTAGCAGGTGTCAGCAGTGCAGGGTGGGATAGTGGAACAGAAGCACCAGCAATGATCCCAGGAACAAGTAGGAGCTGACGGCAGTGAAGATATGCTGAGAGTTGAAGTACCTGCAGAAAGAGATGTGTCTAACACTGCCAAAACCAGAAGGACTGACCAAAGACATACTCAACCCATGTTGGTTTAGTCACTAAGTCATGTTGTGTCCAACTCTTGTGACCCCATGAACTGTAGCCTCCCAGGCTCCTCTGTCCATGGGATTCTCCAGGCAAGAATACTGGAGTGGGTTGCCATTTCCTCTTCCAACTGAACCCATAGACACCACAAAACCTGCTACTGGACACTGCACTGCCCTTCAGAGAGACAAGATCCATCTCCATCAACCAGAACACAGACACAAGCTCCCTAACAAGGAAGACATGACAGGGCACTAATCCAACCCCATCAATGGGGGCAGACTCTACAACCAAGAAGAGCTACGACCTTGAGAACCTTTTCTTTTTTCTTATAAATTACACTGTTTATTCCCCCTTCATATTCCACCTTCACATTAACCTTTTGCAGTGCTGTGGAGTTTCCTTCTTTGTTTTTATAGTTTTTTTAAAAAGCTTTTTGATTTTGTTTTTGATGTATTAAACTGCTTTTTCTATAGTTCTTTACTGGCTGTAGCTATTCCTGAATATATATAAAACTTTTACACATATATCTATTTATCTTTTCTCTTCTATTTTTTCTTTTATCCTTTTTTTAAATTACCCTCTTTTCCAAAAAGGTAATAAAATTACCCTTTTATTATCTTATTTTCCCTCTTTTTCTCTTTTCCCTCTTTTTTTCTTTTCCTTCCCTTCTCCTCTTTTTTTTCTCTCCTTTTTTTTCTTCACTCTTTCCTTTTTCACCAAGTAAATTAAATTCTTGTTCTCTTTTTTTATATTACACAGTTGACACCATGCACATACTCAGTTTTCCAGATTGAGCATTAGCTAGCTCTGCTTTTACTTGATCAATATCACTTTTGATTTCCCTTGTTCACCAAGTCAATCTTAGGTATTCTTTTCTTTAGAATACTTTGGTTATAACTGTATGTGTGGAACTGTGTGTATATGTCCCATTATTTTTGTAATTACCTGCTTAATCTGCTTGATCTTCTCCCACTAGAATACAGGCACAAGTCACCCCTAACAAGAAATCAACACAAACTACTCAAACAAACTTTCCCTCCAAGGGCAAAAACCAAAAGGAAGAAGGAATATAACCCTGAAGCCTGGGGAAAAGGAGACGTCAAGTGGAGCAAGTTAGAAAAAAATGATGAAAAGGCAGAGAAATAACAGACCCATCACAAGCATGGAAATTGAAACTGTAATCAAAAATCTTCCAGCAAACAAAAGCCCAGGTCCAGACGGCTTCACAGCTGAATTCTACCAAAAATTTAGAGAAGAGCTAACACCTATCCTGCTCAAACTCTTCCAGAAAATTGCAAAGGAAGGTAAACTTCCAAACTCATTCTATGAGGCCACCATCACCCTAATACCAAAACCTGACAAAGATCCCACAAAAAAAGAAAACTACAGGCCAATATCACTGATGAACATAGATGCAAAAATCCTTAACAAAATTCTAGCAATCAGAATCCAACAACACATTAAAAAGATCATACACCATGACCAAGTGGGCTTTATCCCAGGGATGCAAGGATTCTTCAATATCTGCAAATCAATCAATGTAATACACCACATTAACAAATTGAAAAATAAAAACCATGTGATTATCTCAATAGATGCAGAGAAAGCCTTTGACAAAATTCAACATCCATTTATGGTAAAAACTCTCCAGAAAGCAGGAATAGAAGGAACATACCTCAACATAATAAAAGCTATATATGACAAACCCACAGCAAACATTATCCTCAATGGTGAAAAATTGAAAGCATTTCCTCTAAAGTCAGGAACAAGACAAGGGTGCCCACTTTCACCATTACTGTTCAACATAGTTTTGGAAGTTTTGGCCACAGCAATCAGAGCAGAAAAAGAAATAAAAGGAATCCAAATTGGAAAAGAAGAAGTAAAACTCTCACTATTTGCAGATGACATGATCCTCTACATAGAAAACCCTAAAGACTCCACCAGAAAATTACTAGAACTAATCAATGACTATAGTAAAGTTGCAGGATATAAAATCAACACACAGAAATCCCTTGCATTCCTATACACTAATAATGAGAAAACAGAAAGAGAAATTAAGGAAACAATTCCATTCACCATTGCAATGGAAAGAATAAAATACTTAGGAATATATCTACCTAAGGAAACTAAAGACCTATATATAGAAAACTATAAAACACTGGTGAAAGAAATCAAAGAGGACACTAATAGATGGAGAAATATACCATGTTCATGGACTGGAAGAATCAATATAGTGAAAATGAGTATACTACCCAAAGCAATTTATAGATTCAGTGCAATCCCTACCAACAGTATTCTTCACAGAGCTAGAGCAAATAATTTCACAATTTGTATGGAAATACAAAAAACCTCGAATAGCCAAAGCGATCCTGAGAAAGAAGAATGGAACTGGAGGAATCAACCTACCTGACTTCAGGCTCTACTACAAAGCCACAGTTATCAAGACAGTATGATACTGGCACAAAGACAGACATATAGATCAATGGAACAAAATAGAAAGCCCAGAGATAAATCCACGCACATATGGACACCTTATCTTTGACAAAGGAAGCAAGAATATACAATGGATTAAAGACAATCTCTTTAACAAGTGGTGCTGGGAAATCTGGTCAACCACTTGTAAAAGAATGAAACTAGAACACTTTCTAACACCATACACAAAAATAAACTCAAAACAGATTAAAGATGTAAACCTAAGACCAGAAACTATAAAACTCCTAGAGGAGAACATAGGCAAAACACTCTCTGACATACATCACAGCAGGATCCTCTATGACCCACCTCCCAGAATATTGGAAATAAAAGCAAAAATAAACAAATGGGACCTAATTAACCTTAAAAGCTTCTGCACATCAAAGGAAACTATCAGCAAGGTGAAAAGACAGCCTTCAGAATGGGAGAAAATAATAGCAAATGAAGCAACTGACAAACAACTCATCTCAAAAATATACAAGCAACTCCTACAGCTCAACTCCAGAAAAATAAATGACCCAATCAAAAAATGAGCCAAAGAACTAAATAGACATTTCTCCAAAGAAGACATACAGATGGCTAACAAACACATGAAAAGATGCTCAACATCACTCATTATCAGAGAAATGCAAATCAAGACCACTATGAGGTACCATTTCACACCAGTCAGAATGGCTGCATTCCAAAAGTCTACAAATAATAAATGCTGGAGAGGGTGTGGAGAAAAGGGAACCCTCTTACACTGTTGGTGGGAATGCAAACTAGTACAGCGACTATGGAGAACAGTGTGGAGATTCCTTAAAAAACTGGAAATAGAACTGCCTTATGATCCAGCAATCCCACTGCTGGGCATACACACTGAGGAAACCAGAAGGGAAAGAGACACGTGTACCCCAAAGTTCATTGCAGCACTGTTTATAATAGCCAGGACATGGAAGCAACCTAGATGCCCATCAGCAGATGAATGGATAAGAAAGCTGTGGTACATATACACAATGGAGTATTACTCAGCCATTAAAAAGAAAACATTTGAATCAGTTCTAATGAGATGGATGAAACTGGAGCCTATTATACAGAGTGAAGTAAGCCAGAAGGAAAAACACCAATACAGTATACTAACACATATATATGGAATTCAGAAAGATGGTAACAATAACCCTGTGTACGAGACAGCAAAAGAGACACTGATGTATAGAACAGTCTTATGGACTCTGTGGGAGAGGGAGAGGGTGGGAAGATTTGGGAGAATGGCATTGAAACATGTAAAATATCATGTATGAAACGAGTTGCCAGTCCAGGTTCGATGCACAATACTGGATGCTTGGGGCTAGTGCACTGGGACGACCCAGAGGGATGGTATGGGGAGGGAGGAGGGAGGAGGGTTCAGGATGGGGAACACATGTATACCTGTGGTGGATTCATTTTGATATTTGGCAAAACTAATACAATTATGTAAAGTTTAAAAATAAAATAAAATTAAAAAAAAAAAAAAGAAAAGGCAGAGAAACATAGCACAAATGAAAGAGCAAGGTAGAAACTCACAAGACCAAATAAATGTAGAGGAAATAAGCAATCTACCTGAAAGAGAATTCAGAATAATGATAGTAAAGATGCTCTGAAGACTAGAAAATAGAATGGAGAAAATGCAAGAAACATTTAACACAGTTTATACAGTCACCAAGGACATAGAAGAAGTAAAGAATAAGCAAACAGAGATGAATAACACACTTACTTTAATTAAAATTGTTAAAATTAATTAAAATTTAATTTAAAATACTCTAGAAGGTTCAGTAGCAGAATAATTGAGGCAGAGGAATGAATAAGTAAGCAGGAAGATAGAATGGTGGAAACAACTGCTGAAGAGCAGAATAAAGGGAAAAGAATGAAAAGAATTGAGGATACCTTCAGAGATCTTTGGGACAATATTAAACACATCACCATTTGAGTTTTAAGGGTCCCAGAGGAAGAAGAGGAAAAGAAAGACACTGAGAAAATTTTTGAAGAAATTATAGTTGAAAACTTCCACAACATGGGAAATGAAATAGTCAATCAAGTCCAAGAAGTGCTGAGAATCCCTTATAGGATACACCCAAGGAGAAACACATTGAGACACATATTAATCAAGCTTATAGAGATTAAACACAAAGAATAAATAATAAAAGCAGCAAGGGAAAAACAAGTAACATGCAAGGGAAAACCCATAAGATTAACAGCGGATCTTTCAGCAGAAACTTTGCAGGCCAGAAGGGAATCACAGGATAATTTAAAGTACTGAAAGAGAAAAATCTATGACCAAGATTACTATATGCAACAAAAAGCTCATTCAAAATTGATGGAGAAATCAAAAGCTTTACAGATAAGCAGAAGGTAAGAGAATTTAGCACCACCAAACCAGCCATGCAACAAATACTAAAGGGGCTTACATAGCCAGTAAACACAAGAGAAAGGAAAGACCTACAAAAACAAACCCAAAACAATCAAGAAAATGCCAGTAGGAATACATGTATCAATAATTACCTAAATGTAAATGGATTGAATGCACCAACCAAAAGATAAAGCAAGAACCATATATATACACTGCCTACAAGAGACCCACTTCAGACCTAGAGACACATACAGACTGAAAGTAAGAGGATGGAAAAAGGTATTCCATGCAAATGGAAACCAAAAGAAAGCCAGAGTGGCAATCCTTATTTCAGACTAAATAAATTTTAAAATAAAGAATATTTTAAGAGACAGAGAAGGACACTACCTAGTGATCAGGGGATCAATCCAAGAAGAAGGCATAACAATTGTAATTGTTTATGCACCCAACATAGGAGCATCTCAATACATAAGGCAAACACTAATAGGCGTAAGAGGGGAAATGGACAGTAGCACAATAATGGTCAGGGACTTTGACACCCACTTACACCAATGCATAAATCATCAAAACAGAACCAAGAATAAAACACAACCCTTAAATGAAACAATAGACCAAATGGACCTGATTGATGTCTTCAAGACATTTCATCCAAATGCAGAAGAATACACTTTCCTCTCAAGTGCACATGGATCATCCTCCAGGATAGACCACATCTTGGGCCACAAATCAAGCCTCAGTAAATTTAAGAAAATTGAAATTGTATCAAGTGTCTTCTCTGACCACAACACTATGAGACTAGATATCAACTACAGGGGAAAAAAAAAACTGCAAAAAACACAAACTTATGGATTTTGTGTTACTAAAATGCACTAGTAAATAATGAAGAGGTTACTGAAGAAATGAGAAGGGAAATCAAAAGATTCCTAGAAATAAATGACAATGAAAACTCAACGAGCCAAAATCTATGGGGTTCAGCAAAAGCAGTCCTAAGAGGACAGTTTATAGCAATAAAATCATACCTCATGAAACAAGAATAGACAACCTAACTCTACATCTAAAGCAGCTGGAAAAAGAAGAACCAAAAGACCCCAAAGTCTGCAGAAGGAAAGAATCATAAAGATCAGGGCAGAAATAAATGAAAAAGAAATGAAGGAAGCAATAGCAAAGATTAATAAAGTTAAAGCTGGTTCTCTGAGAAAATAAACAAAATTAACAAACCACTAGCCAGACTCATCAAGAAAAAATGGGAGAAAAGTCAAATCAACAAAACTAAAAATGAAAAAGGAGAGGTTACAACAGACTACACAGAAATACATAAGATCAGAAGAGAATATTATGAGCAACTATATGCTAATAAAATGGACAACCTAGAGGAAATGGACAGATTCTTAGAAAAGTTCAACCTTCCAAGCCTGAACCAGAAAGAAATAGAAAATGTGAACAACCCAATTACAAAAACTGAAATCAAAACAGTGATCAAAAATCTTCCCCCAAACAAAAGCCCAGGACCAGATGGCATCACAGGGGAATTCTATCAAACATTTATAGAAGGGCTAATGTCTATTTTTCTGAAACTCTTCCAAGAAATTGCAGAGGAAGGAACACTTCCAAACTCATTCTACATGGCCACAATCATGCTGATACCAAAACCAGGCAAAGACAACACACAAAAAGGAAAATTATAGGCTAATATCACTGATGAGCATAGATGCAAAAGTCATTAACAAAAATCTAGCAAACAGAATTCAACAACACATTAAAAAGCTCATACACCATGATCAAATCCGGTTTATTCCAGCGATGCAGTCAGTCAATTCAGTTGCTCAGTTGTGTCTGACTCTTTGAGACCACATGGACTGCAGCACACCAGGCTTCCCTGTCCATCACCAACTCTCAGAGCTTGCACAAACTCATGTCCATCATGTCAGTTATGCCATCCAACCATCTCCTCTGTCATCCCTTTCTCCTCCCACCTTCAGTATTTCCCAGCATCAGGGTCTTTTCCATTGAGTTAGTTCTTCGCATCAGGTGGACAAAGTACTGGAGCTTCAGCTTCAGCATCAGTCCTTCTAAGGAATATTCTGGACTGATTTCCTTAGGATGGATAGTTTGATCTCCTTGCTGTCTGAGGAACTCTCAAGAGTCTTCTGCAACATCACAGTTCAAAACCATCAATAGTCCAACTTTCACATCCACACATGATTATGGAAAAACCATAGCTTAGACTAGATAGATCTTTGTAGGCAAAGTAATGTCTCTGTTCTTTGATATGCTGTCTAGGTTTCTCATATCTTTTCTTCTAAGAATCAAGCATCCTTTAATTACATAGCTGCAGTCACCATTTGCAGTGATTCTGGAGTCCAAGAAAATAAAGTCTGTCACTCTTTCCATTGTTCCCCCATCTATTTGCCATGAAGTGATGGGACCGGATGCCATGATCTTTGTTTTCTGAATGTTGAGTTTTAATCCAACTTTTTCACTCCCCACCTTTCACTTTCATCAAAAGGCTCGTTGGTTCTTTGCTTTCTGCCATAATGGTGGTGTCATCTGCATATATGAGGTTATTGATATTTCTCCCAGCAATCTTGATTATAGCTTGTGCTTCATCCAGCCCAGCATTTCACATGATGTATTCTGCATATAAGTTAAATCAGCAGGGTGACAATATACAGCCTTGACATACTCCTTTCCCAATTTGGATCCAGTCTGCTGTTTCATGTCCAGTACTTACTGTTGCTTCTTGACCTGCATACAGATTTCTCAGGAGGCAGGTCAGGTGGTCTGGTATTGTCATGTCTTGAAGAATTTTCCACAGTTTGTTGTGAACCACACAGTCAAAGGCTTTGGCATAGTCAATAAAGCAGAAGTAGATGTTTTTCTGGAACTCTCTTGCTTTTTTGATGATCCAGTAGATGTTGGCAATTTGATCTCCTTTTCATTATTGGAACTGGAATGCAAAAGTAGGAAGTCAAGAGATACCTGGAGTAACAGGCAAAGTCAGCCTTGGAGTACAAAATGAAGCAAGGTGAAGGCTAACAGACTTTTGCCAAGAGAATGCACTAGTCATAGCAAACACCCTCTTCCAACAAAAAGAGAAGACACATGGACATCACCAGATGGTCACTACCAAAATCAGATTGATTATATTCTTTGCAGCCAAATATAGAGAAGCTTTATACAGTTAGCGAAAATAAGACAAGAGGTTGACTGTGGCTCAGATCATGAACTCCTGATAGCAAGATTCAGACTTAAATTGGAGAAAGTAGGGAAAACCACTAGACCATTCAGGTATGACCTAAATCAAATACCTTATAATTATACAGTGGAAGTGACAAATAGATTCAAGGGATTAAATCTGATAGAGTGCCTGAAGAACTATTAATGGAGGTTTGTGACATTGTACAGGAGGCAGGGATCAGATCATCCCCAAGAAAAAGAAATGCAAAACAGCAAAATGGTTGTCTGAGGAGGCCTTTCAAAAACCTGAGAAAGAAGAGAAGCTAAAGGCAAAGGAGAAAAGGAAAGATATATCCATTTGAATGGAGAGTTCCAAAGAATAGCAAGGAGAGGTAACAAAACCTTCCTCAGTGATCAATGCAAAGAAATAGAGGAAAACAATAGAATGGGAAAGACTAGAGATCTCTTCAAGAAAAGGAGATATACCAAGGGAACATTTCATGCAAAGATGGGCTCGATAAAGGACAGAAATGGTATGGACCTAACAGAAGATTAAGATGTTAAGAAGAGGTGGCAAGAATACAAAGAAGAACTGTACAAAAAAGATCTTCATGATGCAGATAATCACAATGGTGTGATCACTCACCTAGAGCCAGACATCCTGGAATGTGAAGTCAAGTGGGCCTTAGAAAGCATCACTACGAACAAAGCTAGTGAAAGTGATGGAATTCCAGTTGAGCTATTTCAAATCCTGAAAGATGATGCTGTGAAAGGGCTGCCCTCAATATGCCAGCAAATTTGGAAAACTCAGCAGTGGCCACAGGACTGGAAAAGGTCAGTTTTCATTCCAATCCCAAAGAAAGGCAATGCCAAAGAATGCTCAAACTACCACACAATTGCACTCATCTCACATGCTAGTAAAGTAATGCTCAAAATTCTGCAAGCCAGGTTTCAGCAGTTCAAACTATCTCACAATTCCAGGTATGCAAGGATTCTTCAATATATGTAAATCAATCAATGTAATGCACCATATTAACAAAATTGAAAGATTAGAAACAATATGATCATCTTAGTAGATGCAGAAAAAGCCTTCAGCAAAATTCAGCACCCTTTTATGATAAAAATGCTTCAAAAAATGGGCATGGAAGGAACCTCCCTCAACATAGTAAAGGCCATCTATGATAAGCCTACAGAAAACATAATTCTCAATGGTGAAAAACTAAAAGCATTCCTTCTAGGATCAGGAGCAAGACAAGGGTGTCCACTCTCACCACTGTTTTTTAACCTAGTTTTGGAAGCATTAGCTACACAATTAGAGAAGAAAAAGAAATAAAAATAATCCAGATCAGAAAAGAAGTAAAACTCTCACTATTTGCAGATTATATGATCCTATACATAGAAAATCCAAAAGAAACTATCAGAAAATTACTAGAGCTAATCAGTGAATTCAGCAAAGTTACAGGATACAAGTTCAATACACAGAAATCACTTGCATTCCTATATCCTAAAAATGAAAAATCAGAATTAAGGAATCAATCCCGTTCAGCATTACAACAAAAAGAATAAAGTATCTAGTAATAAATCCACCTAAGGAGACAAAAGACCTGTAAATGGAAAATCATAAGACACTGATGAAAGAAATCAAAGATGACATAAACAAATGGAGAGATATTCCATGTTCCTGGGTAGGAAGAATCAATATTATGAAAATGAATATACTACCAAATGCAATCTACAGATTCAATGTGATCCCTATCAAATTACCAATGGCATTTTTCACAGAACTAGAACAAAAAATTTCACAATTCATATGGAAACACAAAGGACCCCAAATAGCCAAAGCAGTCTTGAGAAAAAAGAATGGAGCTGGAGGAATCAAACTTCATGACTTCAGACTATACTACAAAGCTACAGTCATCAAGACAGTATGATACTGGCACAAAAACAGAAATATAGACCAATGGAACAAGATGAAGAACCCAGAGATAAACCCAGGCACTTAACTTGTTTTTGACAAAGGAGGCAAGAATATACAATGGGGCAAAAATAGCCTCTTCAAGAAGTGATGCTGGGAAAACTGGACATCTACATGCAAAAGAGTGAAATTAGAACACTTCCTAATGCCACATTGGGCTTCCCTGGTGGCTCACTCAGTAAAGAATCTGCCTGCAATGCTGGAGACCTGAGTCCTATTCCTGGGTTGGGAAGATCCCCTGGAGAAGGGCATGGCAATCCACTCCAGTATTCTTGCCTGGAGAATCCCATGAACAGAGGAGCCTGGCAGGCTGCAGTCCATGGGGTCGCAAAGCGTCGTACATGACTGAGCAACTAAGAACATTTCCTAATGCCACACACAAAGATAAACTCAAAATGTATTAAAGACCTAAATGTAAGACCAGAAACTATAAAAGTCTTAGAGAAAAACATAGAACATTCAACATAAATCAAAGCAAGATCTTCTCTGACCTATCTCCTAGAGTAATGGAAATAAAAACAAAAATAAACAAGTGGGACCTAATTAAACTTAAAAACTTTTGCACAGCAAAGAAAACTACAAACAAGGTAAAACAACAACAACAACAACAACAACAACCACCCTCAGAATGGGAGAAAATAGTAGCAAATGAAACAACTGACAAAGAATTAATTTCCAAAATATACAAGCAGCTCATACAACTCAATACCAGAAAAACCCAATCAAAAAGGGTGGGGAAAAAAAACCTAAAAAGAAATATCTCCAACGAAGACATATAGATGGCTAATAAACACATGGAAAGATGCTGAACATCACTCATTATCAGAGAAATGCAAATCAAAACTACAATGAGATACCACCTCACACTGGTCAGAATGTCCATCATCAAAATGTCTACAAACAATAAAAGGTGAAGAGGGTGTGGAGAAAACAGAATGCTCTTGCATTGCTAATGGGAATGTAAACTGTGGAAGATGGTATCTAGTTTCCTTAAAATACTAGAAATAAAACCACCATATGACACAGCAATCCCACTCCTAGGCATATACCCTGAGGAAATCAAAATTGAAAAATACACATGTATCCCATTGCTCATTGCTGCACTATTTACTATAGCTAGAACATGGAAGTAACCTAGATATCCATCAACAGATGAAAGGATAAAGAATCTGTGGTACATCTATGCAATGCAATACTACTCAGCCATAAAAAAGAATGCATTTGAGTCGGTTCTAATGAGGTGGACGAACCTAGAGCCTATTATACAGAGTGACATAAGTCAGAAAGAAATACAAATATTGTATACTGATGCATATATATGGAATCTAAAAAGACGGTACTGATGAATTTATTTTCAGGGCAGCAATGGAGAAACAGACATAGAGAACAGACCTATGGACATGGGGGAGGGGAGGAGGGAGAAGGTGAGATTTATGGAGAGAGTAACATGGAAATTTACAATGCCATATGTAAAATAGATAGCCAGTGGGAATTTCCTGTGTGACTCAGAAAACTCAAACAGGGGCTCTGTGACAGTCTAGAAGGGTGGGCTGAGGAGGGAAATGGGAAGGAGAGTCAGGATAGAGGGGACATGGATGTACCTATGGCTGATTCTTGGTGACATATGACAGAAAATCACAAAATTCGGTAATTATCCTTCAATTAAAAATTTTTAAAAGATAAAATATGTAAAAAATAAGTCAGGATATAAAAAGGAGAACAGATCACAGAAAAGCCAGAGCATCAATTTGCAAAAATTCCTCCCCAGAAGGTAAGACTGCCTGCCTCCAAAACAGTGCAAAGGGCCACACACACACCACACCCCCAACACTAGATGCAGCAGTCCATTGAAAAATTAGCAGCCACCTTCAAGTTAAGCATCAGATTCATTCTTTTTCCAATGCTATAGATCATACTATTGTGAAGTTTTTTGGTTTCTGATGTGACCCGAAATGTTTTAATTGACTATATATTAATTTTGTAATTTGAAAGCAATGAAAGTATCTTCATTATGAAAAATGTAATATGAACACTTAGAAAGCTCACTGAAATATTTAAATTAATTCTTTTGATTAAAAATATGGTACTACCATCAAACCAGTCGATCCTAAAGGAAATCAACCCTAAATATTCATTGTAAGAACTGATTATGAGGCTGAAGCTCCAATACTTTGGCCATCTGATACAAAGAGCCACGCAACTCATTGGAAAAGACCCTGATGTTGGAAAGATTGAGAGCAGAAAGAGAAGGGGAAACAGAGGATGAGATAGTTGGATGGCATCACCGACTCAACGGACATGAGTTTGAGCAAACTCTGGGAGATAGTGAAGGCCAGGGAAGCCTGGCATGCTACATTCCATGTGGTTGCAAAGAGTCAGACATGACTGAGCAACTGAACCACAGCAGTGGTGCTAGCAATGTGCAGAGAAGATTTACTAATATTTATAAAATCTGACATTTCAGTCACATCTTCAGCTGTTTTTTTTTTCCAATGGATGTATTCCAAAGATAATTAAATATACTATGCATTTACAAAAGTACAGAAATGGAAACGAAATTCTAGAAGAATACTATCTTATGTAGTTGCAACAGTGGTGACTAAAGTTTAATTAGTTAAATATTACTTATTCATAGCAATCTCTTATTTTTATTTTAGAATTTCCACACTTTGCCCTTAGCAACAACCATTAATGCAAAACCTCTACCTAAAACTGTTCTCAAGCAGGCTCATTTCTTATTTTTTTTGAGTCATAAACAACAGAATCACAGAAATATTAATGACTTGTTTACAGTCAAAGATTCCATGCATTTTCTGTTTCGCCTACTTGATTTGTTTGATCCAACTAAATTTGTAATTTTTGTTTTTCTGAGAGATGTAATTGATTCACAGGAGGAAGTAAAATACGAGCAATGAAACACTTTGTAAGAGAAATATTTGACTTATGAAATCATAACAGATAGAAACAGTAAAGCAAGCAGATATGTTCCCACCACCTACAAGAAACTAATTTACAGACATCATTGACAGAACAAAACCTCTGTCCAGCCCTAGCCACCAAGTCTTGTTAATCAGTACTGAGAGCTAATTGTTGTCTCCTTCTTTCTGCTGCCTTTACAGGTAGTTCAAACATGCCTTCTCTAGTTATTTTTCTTGAATGTTTATTTAGTAGAAAAATCCAGAGTACCTGCTTATAACTATGTGTGTGACAAGACTGTAAAATATAGCATTTTGCTTCCAATATAATGGAGAACTTATCAGAAAACTTCAACTGTGTATGTGCCTGTATTTTTCTTCCCATGTTGTCCCCACAATTGTTATTACTTCTTCACCTAAGGGAAAAACAGAAGGGTACATAGAAAGGAAAATGTACATTTGAGGTTTTAGTTACTGACCATAAATCTGCCCATTGTTTTAGTACTGGCACAATAGAAATACTTGGAGAAAAGCATCTTTATCATCATTTTATTTTATTTTATTTTATTTACAATATTGTATTGGTTTTGCCATACATCAATATGCATCAAAAGCAAACTATATTAGAGTTACCTGCATTTGCACTGCAAATTTGGGAATCCTTCTATGCTTAGAGACATGTGTGTTTAATTACTCTGGTAAGCAGAGTAATTATGCAGAAGACATAAGAGACATGGGTTCAATCTCTGGATCAGGAAGATCCCCTGGAGGAGGGCACAGCATCCCACTCCAGTTTTCATGCCTGGAGAATCTCATGGACAGAAGAGCCTGTCAGGCTGCTGTCCTTGGGATCACAAAGAGTCGGACATGACTGAAGCGACTTAGCATGCACGCCAATCACAATCGAAAACCATCCCACAGCTCAGTTGTCCCAAAGCTGTGGTTTATTCTTTCCACACAATGTGTGTGCTGGGTGTTGGCGGATCCAGGCAGGGCTGGACATGGTTCATCCCCAGAGGGAGGGTCCCTCCATTGTCTCATGTGCCTTGGACAGGGGGCTGCCTGACTATGGTCTTCCCAGGCTGAGGGCAAGTTAAAACCAAACTTTCCCTCCTACCAGGTCTGCTAAAGTCCACTGGATAAAGATGGACTTGGACATCAATGAGGCTGGGATATTGTCTCAACTTTATGTGGGAGGAACTGCCAAGTCATGTGGACACCTGGAGTGACTAAGGCTTTGTGAAGGGAATGCATCGACTACAGCCCTGTCACATGTGACATAGTTTTATGTGGTACACAGTTATAGTAACATTCATACAAATTCATAAGAAAGGTATTTGGCACATTTCCTGCAACCATGATGAATCACAATTTTAGAGCATTTAAATAAACAGATGTCCACGTGGCATGTTTTCTGGTCCAGGAGTCAGCAGTCAGCATGTACATGTTAAGTGGATCACGGCGCCCTTAGGTGACATGTCTGTAAGGTGTCTGTAAGGTGACAGACATCCACTGACTGCTCTGCTCTGTGACTTCATCTGACTGGCTCTCCTACCCGCCATCATCCAAATCAAGGTCCAGAAAGAAAATTTTTAATCCTATCAGATTTAATGATTACGTGAAGGGGGAATCTTCTGAGTTTGAAGACATTGTTTTTGCTCCAACAGCTCAGACATCCTTCACATCAGCTACATGAGGCTCCTGTTTGCAGTATCTATGTTACAACTTCAACTGCAGAACATCTGTGATGACTAGATATCTGTAAGTGACAATCATTTGAATATCCTGGAAGCATTTTAGATATTTTAATGCTAAATGCATCTAGTCAATTCTCTTATTGGAACTAGATCTATTTAAATAGTACAAATTTAAAACAACTATTTTAATTATCTTTTTTGTCTTTCAAAAATTACTTTCCTTGAAACAAAAATGAAACCATTTCATTTAGAATTCTCTGACAATCTGTCTCACATTAAATGTACAGATCTCATGGGAGAACACTTTATAAAACTATATGATGTTAAAAAGTGAATACTTTTTTCTAATGTGACTCATTATTATAAAATAGACTTATTATTTCTGATACCAGAATCTTAAAATTTTCTATTTTTAAAGATATATAGGAAAAATGTGATTTCCAGAACTCAAGGACTAAAAACACACACAAACACATTTATAGAAAGAGAGTTTATAGAAGATATAGACTCATTTTAATAGCTGATAAAACACAAGATGCAATTATTCTTTAATTCTATGAGTAATTTGAATAATTAATTAAATCAACATTTACTGAATGCATGTCACCTATCCAAAGTTCTGGATATAAAATATGGGTAAAAAACACACCTCTTTAACTTTCAGAAATCTGATCATTGAGGGGTTTGGTGCTGAGGAAACAGATAGAACACTGCACAACCTAGAAAGTAGGATCACTATCGTATAGAAATAGGAAGTTGCTCAGTCATGTCCGACTCTTTGCGACCGCATAGACTATACAGTCCATGGAATTCTCCAGGCCAGAATACTGGATTGGGTAGCCTTTCCCTTCTCCAGGGGATCTTCCCAACCCAGGGATCGAACCCAGGTCTCCCACATTGCAGGCAGACTCTAAACCAGCTGAGCCACAAGGGAAAAACGATGCCAAAAGTGCTTCCATAAAATACTCTTCCCATCCCCTAGCACTGGAGCCAAAGTTGCTCTCAGTGCAGAGGGAAACCGCAAAGTATTCATGTCACCTATGCGCTCTTGTTGGTGATGGACAGGGGAGCCTGGCGTGCTCCAGTCCATGGGGTCACAAAGCGTCAGACGTGACTGAGTGACTGAACTGACTGACTGACCAGGTCGAGGGCCACAGCCCCTCCTCAGCCTTCCAGTGTATTATCAGCTGTAATTTTCCACCCAATTCTTTTCTTTAAAGTCTAGGGAAATCCCCCCAGTAAGTTCATGGTGCTAGTTTTTCTGTAGTGCATTTTTCAACGAAAGTCTACATTCTGAGCCTTTTAAAATAATTTTTTTTATTTTTATTTTTTTTTACTTTACAATATTGTACTGGTTTTGCCATACATCAACATGCATCTGCCACGGGTGTACACGTGTTCCCCATCCTGAACCCCCCTTCCACCTCCCTCCCCATACCATTCCTCTGGGTCATCCCAGTGCACCAGCCCCAAGCTTCCTGTATCCTGTGTCAAACCTGGACTGGCGATTTGTTTCTTATATGATATTATACATGTTTTAATGTCATTCTCCCAAATCATCTCCCCCTCCACAGAGTCCAAAAGACTTCTATACATCTGTGTCTCTTTTGCTGTCTCGCATACAGGGTTGTCATTACCATCTTTCTAAATTCCATATATATGTGTTAATATACTGTATTGGTGTTTTTCTTTCTGGCTTACTTCACTCTGTATAATAGGCTCCAGTTTCATCCACCTCATTAGAACTGATTCAAATGTATTATTTTTAATGGCTGCGTAAAAGTCCATTGTGTATATGTACCACAGCTTTCTTATCCATTCATCTGCTGATGGACATCTAGGTTGCTTCCATGTCCTGGCTATTATAAACAGTGCTGCGATGAACATTGGGGTACATGTGTCTCTTTCCCTTCTGGTTTGCTCAGTGTGTATGCCCAGCAGTGGGATTGCTGGGTCATAATGCAGTTCTATTTCCAGTTTTTTAAGGAATCTCCACACTGTTCTCCATAGTGGCTGTACTAGTTTGCATTCCCACCAACAGTGTAAGAGGGTTCCCTTTTCTCCACACCCTCTCAAGCATTTATTGCTTGTGGACTTTTGGAATAATTTTAAAATAATCTACTTCTCTGTATTTATAGTCATAACAAAGATTAAATGTCTTATTGCATGAAAGATAAAAATTAAATGACCAAATATTTATTGACACAAATACATTATCTAAGAGTTGGCAAGCAGTGTTTCCATGCATTTACATCATTTTAAATTCAAATTACCACTGGTACTTGTGGGCAACAAACTTAAAGTTGAACTCCAGTCACACCCACCTCTTGGACTCACAGCCCTCTATGCATGAAGGACATCCACACCTTCATGTAAGTCTGTCCACACCCCTGCCTGTGGGCAAAAGTGGGACTTGTTTATTTTCTAACCAATCAAATATGGTGCAAGTGCTGAGTCATCACCTCCATGATTGGCTGTGTTACTTAATCTTCTGTCTCAGCAATGAGTTGTTCTTTTCTGCTTCAGTTGGTGATTCACATGCAGCGTGGTGAGGGGCTTCTAACTTTCAGCAAAGGCTCCAGCCTTCATCGAGTTACTACAATTAAACAGACCCCATCAACCACCCCCTGCCCTTGGAGGCGGGCTCTTCTAGCCCAGCCTCTGGGAGAGGAGGCAGCCCAAAAGCCAAGTGACAGACTCTGAGCAGAGGCACCACCTGAGCCCACACTCCTGACCCCGGAAATGGTGCTGCGTCAAGTGCTGTTGTGGTAATTGAGGTGCAATAGAAAATTCAGGGAAACTGAATCGAAAACCCAAGTGACGTGCGGAGTGCCATGTCCACTGAGCCTTCTCCGTCGCTTCTTAGCAGGTGTGTCAAAGCCAATTATTCTCTTTAGGTGTACGGAAAGTATGCAAATATTATGGATAACAATATTCTTTACTTTAATCAATTACCATCTGTACCAGTGAAGCATCATGTGGCGCTATTACACCCTTCTCTACAGCCAAGAAAAATGATTATTTTGATTCCGGCAGATCCACTTATAGTATCAACAGATTTTTCAAGCATTCGAGTTTATCACAAATTACCATTGTATGCCAATAGTGTCTTTGAAAGAAAACCTGGCATAGGAGTCAATAAACTTTTGTTCAAGGCTGATTTCTGTTGGTTGTAATCCTGTGACAACAAACACATTTCCTTTACTTTCCAAGCTTCTGCTTCCTCATTCTGGTTCCCACCACCTATGACACTACTGTGAGTGGCTATCTGTTGAATAACTGTTTCATCTCAGTGGTGTATGGAGATGACACAGCATTCTTTTCAGTCCTTAAAATAACCTCACAAAGAGGGTGTTATTATCTCCATTTTACGGATGAGGAAACAACTCAGTTATCAGGTAAGGTGTCCACCTGTTCAATAAAATCACAGGCATTTGAATCCAAGTTTCTCTGGTCCCAAAACTAGAGGTCTTTTCTCCTTAGGGTTCAGTATTTTTGTAATTCATACCTATTAACAATGAGTAAATGGGCTTCCCAGGTGGCACTAGTGGTAAAGAACCCACCTGCAATGCAGGAGGCTTAAGAGACATGGGTTGGATCCTTGGGTCGGGAAGATCCCCTGGAGGAGGGCACAGCAACCCACTCCTGTTCTTACCTGGGAAAATCACATGGACAGAGAAGCCTGGTGGGCTACAGTTCATGGGGTCACAAAGAGTGGGACATGGCTGGAGTGACTTAGCACACACTCAACAAATAAGTACTGGCATTTGGGCCCAGTTCTTACTCCTTAATGATAAAAGGTTGTATTTCCTGATGGACCACGTAATAGTTATTTCAGAACCCAAGCATAAATAACACAAAAATCACCACACGCTTATTAGAAATAATCTGTCTACTAATAGATTTCTCGGGCCTGACTTGTCAGAAGGGTAATAATGACCAATGTTTCCATGCTCTAAATTTGAACAGTGTTAAATTGCAGCATTCAATATCCTTATTATTTGTCTTTCGATTTACATTTCTCATTCTTGGTCGCTTCATTCTCAAATTCCCACATAAAAAGAATAAAGAAGGGCTTTACAAGATAAACCTGTATCTTATTCTGGATTAATTTACTAATTCCAAGGGATCTTCATTTTTCCATTAGTGACTAATAAAGGCTAGCAGTTTCTCCTTAAGGTTGTTTTTAATGACTTTCATCTGCAATACTAATTTAACATAGATTATGTGATGGCAAAATAACTGAATTAGCATTTCCTACTTTGTAATCCAGACATAATGTACTAATTTAGTAAAGGTTACCATTTCCCCCAAACACCTACATGTATCTATGTACCTTTTCCATCGCAATTTAGAAATCCTGGCGGTCCCCACCCTTGACAAGGATGGCTGGAGCAGCTCTGAGCTCCTCCAGACAGCTGGTCATTCACTTTCCTCCCCTGCCTCTCGCTCAGTGACATCACAAGACAGCATGGAGTCCATGCGGTGGGGAGCACTTATACCCCAAAAATGAACAGTAAAGGCTACAGCTCTGGGCTTTATATTTTAGGCAAATCATTCACCAGCCCATGACAGATTTCCCTCTATGGAAAAATCACAATGATAAAAACTACCTTTCACTTAGAAGGAAATTTAGAAATTGCTAACTATATAAAACCCTTGATAAATAGATTAAAATATGTATCAATTTGTGGGTGCCTGCGAAGTTGCTTCAGTTGTGTCTGAAGCAACAGATCCTATGAACTACAGGCCACCAGATTCCCCTGTCCGTTGGGTTTCCTAGGCAAGAATACTGGAGTGGGTTGCTGTGCCCTCTTCCAGGGGATCTTCCTGACTCAGGGATCAAACCTGCATCTCTCATGTCTCCTGCATTGGCAGTCGGGTTCTTTACCAGTAGCACCACCTAGAAAGCTCCTATATCAATTTAGCATATTTTAAATGAATAAGCCAAGGCTTTCTGAGCCAGTGTGATGAGAAAATTATGGAAAAATCTAAGCCTGAATATCAGTCATTTGGTAGAGAATCTGTCATGATGTTTACTAGACAAAAGGATTAGTAAGGCAGTAAATGTGAGTTTTGCTTTACACAAAGTTCTCATAACTTATTTTAAAAGGTTAACTGTTAGCCTGTCTGGTTGTCCCTGTTCCCTCGGTCATCATTAGTATAAGAGGACAAAGGGGCCAAACCAAGAGGAAATATGGCCTCATCCTCACAAACTCACTCAGTGCCAATTTCCACAGGTAAATTTCCATCCTGAAAAGTGAGAGTATCTACCACAAAGCAGAAACCCTGGTAGAGGAGCTGAGACGCATGAAAAGGTATTTTTACGCAGAATATAAAATAAGTGAAACTCTTTTGAATTGCAATTGAGTGTAAGCCTTATTTGTGCCAAGAATAGTTTAGTGTGGCTTTTCTACTCAGCACAAAAAGAACATTTTTTCAGGTGCAATAGGATGCATCATCCAAGAAGACTGCCATGGAGTTACTTGGACGGCGAGCTATGAGCCTGGAAAGAGTCTGTCAGCAAGATAAGCTGCAGAGCTGAGCTCAGTGTGGGACTCCTACACCTGACCAGTCTCATCCTTTAATAGCAGTGGGTCTTCTCACTTCTGACATGGACACGTGGCAGGACTCTTACCTCAACAGCATCCAGCCTGGGGCGGGAAGTGCAGGTACACACACCTGCATGGTCTTGAACTCAGGAAGCTTCTCAGTTCTGCCTCTTCTGGAGTATTTTATTACCTCGGTGCTCAGTTGCTCAGTCGTGTCCAACTCTTTGGGATCCCATGGACTATAGCACACCAGGCTCCTCTGTCCATAGGATTCCCCAGGCAAGAATACCAGAACAGGTTGCTATTTCCTTCTCCAGACGATCTTCCTGACCCAGGGATGGAACCTGCGTCTCCTGCATTGCCAGGACATTCTTTACCACTGAGCCACCAGGGGAAGCCCTAACCGATGATGTAGAATTCTTAAACTTCCCTATTAAAATGAAGCCAAGATTGAGCAGGAGTTGGAGTCTTGTACTCAGATTTCTGTCTGACCCCTGCCCAGGTTGCAATCAGAGGTCACTTGATTTCCCTGGGATCTGGAACACAAGTGTCTAATCCTGACATGTAGGAAGGGCCCAGAAAATGGGAGACATTATTTTGTATATTTAGAGATGACAGAGAACAGGTAGAGAAACCTAAAAAATGTTATACTCAGGGAATTGGTCTATTGTAATCTGCATTTCAAAACTATTTGTTGCTGAAAAACTAATTTTTATATTTTCTTTCCTCTTTAACATGTCACTTATTGTAGTAACATCTTAATCCCACCAACGTTTGCCAGGATAACTTTGAAGGTACAAAGCCCCACACAACTAAAAATACCCTCCCCTGTGAGCTGTGCCACGGGGCTTGGTGGTTACAAAGAAGGGATGAAAGGGCTTAAAGAAGTAAATTCATCTCAAAACAGTTTTACTGTTTTGAAAAATGCCAGATTTATTAATATTAAAATCCTCTAAAGTTAAAAAAATAGATTTATGAAATAAGCTGATATTTGTAATCACTATCACTCCAAAGAGAAAACACTATCTTACGTTTTAAAGACAATAATGTCCTGATTATTTTCCAATCTGACTGGGCTACAGTGAGCCCCTTGATGACATAGCTAAATGTAACTGAGTTCATTTGAGGGGAAAATATACTCTATTCTAATAAATTAGCATTTGCTTCAGGGGTTTTAAATAAAATGGAAAAAAAATTATAACGTTTTTCTTCTTTACCTTGTACAACTGAGCAATTTTCTTTCAAACTTTGTGAATAACTCAGTCTGTTGATGTAATGATATTCTTAGTACATTTGCAGAGCAAAAAAAAAAAAAAATGCTGCTAATCACTTACTGAACAACTTCACACAATGAAATCATGAAGCAGCTTGTTTTTGTCTTTCCTTGTTCATTCAAATATATTCTCTGGAACTAGTTCTTCCCTTGCCCCTGATGAAACTTAGAGCACGTCCCATTACTCCTGATTTTTTTTTTTTAATGAGTAATACAAGTTTCTCCAGATGGTAATAACTATAGCTAGTCAAAGTTGATACAACTCAAAACTTCGTTCAAAGTCACAGCTCTGCCCACGTCCTGTGGAAAGAAAGCCCCTAAAAGCATAAGAAAGATGTGATTGGAGAAGAAATATATCTACTCATGCTGTTTTCTTGATAAAACAGATTAACCACTTTGACACTGAGTTCCCTAGCAGACACTGGGGCACCACTCATGGCAGCAGAGCCTGGTCCTTGAGTCTGGAGCAGGGAGACAGCAATGCTGAAGCACAGGATCCTGAGCGACCAGCCTGGCAGCCAAACCACAGTCTCTTCCAGACCCAGCAGATGCCAGTACCCTAGGGCTAGACCTCAGCTTGCAGAATCTTACCTGAAAACTCAGAGGGAGAGAGGCCTTTGGGGAATGAAGCCTTCATGGGGTCAAGCAGCAGAATCAGCCAGGAATGCAGAAAAGCAAAGGAAGCGCCTTCAGATTGGGAATCCCAGGAACTATGGGGGATGCTGGAGGAAAGTGATGGTTTGACTACAAATCTTTGTCCCTGAGGCCTGAGAAAGAGGACATTGTACAAAGAAATGTATTTACAAATATTTCTTAACTCACTTATAATCTGAGACAAAACTCCAGAAAGAATTCAAAAGTATTCCCCACACAGAGGTTTCCACCCTTCTCCCCACCCCAGAGCTCCCAAATGATTCCAGTTCCCTCTTTATGTCTTGGAGACACAAGTCCAAGTCTTTATGAGTAGCAAAGAAGCAAAAGAGAAGTAAACAGCAAGATTGTGAGAATTGTTTTCATGTTGCACAAAATTCCTTCTAATTGATGCCGCAGAGTAGCCGGAGGCCGTATCCTTGCAGGACTGAGCACCACTGCTCCGTCCATCACCTCCTCAGTGGTAACTGGGCGAGGAATGCAGACTTTCTGTAAATTCACATTGTCAGAGATACTCAGAGCACAGCAGGAGCCCCCGCTCCAAGTTCCAAAGGTGATCTGAACCAGAGACCCAAACTGTCTGATCTCTCCAGTGGAAACGCCCATCTTGAGCTCCTACACCATCCCCTCATCCTTCCTGTTCAGTTTCTAGCACATTGATTTTGGCTCCTGCAGAGACACAGAGGTGCTGGTCCGAAGGCTGGGCGTTGTCTGTTCAAAAGAAAGCTATGGCCAGGGGAAGGGAAATCAGAGATCACGTCATGTTTTCTAAAACAGTTTCCTTCGATATTAGCTTCTCTGATGCATGGTTTAATGTTTAAAAAAAAAAAAAAAAGGCGCTGGACGTGTAAAGCATACTCACTCATCCTTCTGAAAATGTTTCCTTTTCGCAAACACGGGACAATTTTATTTTTTAGGCTAATGATGCCGGGAAAGATTGAAGGCAGGAGGACAAGGGGGCGACAGAAGATGAGATGGTAGGACAGCATCACCAACTCAATGGACGTGAGTCTGAGCAAGCTCCGGGAGATAGTAAAGGACAGGGAAGCCTGGCGTGCTGCAGTCCATGATGTCAGTCCATGGGGTCGCAACGAGTCTGTCAGGACTGAACAACTGAACAGTAACAACAAAATGACACGTTTCAGGATCCGCAGGGAACAAGCACCCTGCCTGGACTCAGCCACCATGCTCTGCTACCGTGTTTCTACAAATCTGGAAAATAAGTTTTCTCAGGGATTATACAATTCTTTCCCCAGAAACACTGAAATTTAAACTGTAAAGAGAGAAAAAATAAATTTATCTTAATACATATCAAATAAACAGTGCCAAGCTTTATAAACCTGTGTTTCAAAACAATTCAACTGTTTCAACCACATAATAGGCCCAGAACATTCTTTTGTGCCATGTCAAAAGCAGAATCATGCTTAGTTAAGATGGAAAAGGCTTTACGTCTGTACGAGAAAATTTTGAGAGAGGGAGAGGCCACATTCACATAACTTTATTCAGTATGTTCTCATCGTTCTATTTTATTACTAGTTACTGTTAACCTTTTGCTGTGGAGTGAGTGGGAATAGAACACTCAACAAGGCTGTGAAGCTTGTTTTCTTACCAAGGTCCTTTGTTTTTTCTTGAGTAAATTCCCTTTGCATTACTTCATACCTTTTGTTAATCTCAAGATTTCTGGAAATGTTATTAGTAAAATTTATTAATGATAGAAGTTATTAATAAGTTTCTCAGTACTTTTCTGTAGGGAAGCTCTGGAAGGTCTTTGTGTTTTCAGACCTTTTGTTCCCCCTCCTTCATCCCCTCAACCTCCACACCTCACTCTCCACTAGAGGTAACTGTCTATCCCTGGATAAATGTGTAGAGAGGAGAGCGGAGTGGACAGCTCTACCCATCAGCCTGACTGTACCAGACCTGACTTCTCCATTCTCCTGCTATAAGAGGAAAGGGTTTTTCCTTCTCCTTGACCAATACAAATTCCTTCCTTTCTGTGTGCATCTTCTCATTATTCTCATCTTGCAGGAAAAGAAACTTCAAGTTGGAATATTTAAGTAATTTTTAAAAAGATCACAAAGCTGAGCGGAGTTAAAACCTACTGGTTTTGCCCTACTCTTCTGGTCTGTCTAGCATTATCACATTGTCTCATATTATTAACAAATCATCAGAGATTTTGCAAATACAGTTATTACTATTGTTCTCACAATCTTTAAAAATATCTCTCATTTCTGTGATACACTCAATTTTGAAATTACCCATTTTTATTTAGTCTTTAGGCTTTCCCAGGTTCCCAGTCATAAAGAACCTGCCTGCCAATGCAGGAGACATAGAGTGACATGGGTTTAATCCCTGGGTCAGGGAGATCCCCTGGAGGAGGGTATGGCTACCCACTCCAATATTCTTGCCTAGAGAATCCCCTGGACAGAGGAACCTGGCGGGCTACAGTCCATGGAATCACAAAGAGCTGGACACGACTGAAGTGATTTAGCACTCACAAATTTATCCTTTAGTTTTTCACATCTAGCCATGCTTTAATTCAAACAATTCAAAACTTACAAACTCTAAACTCTATAGTGGCTGTTGGTCATACTGGTTTATATTTATTCATAGTCATGTCTGACTCTTTGCAATACCATGGACTCTAGCCCATCCAGTTCCTCTGTCCAGGGGATTCTCCATGCAAGAAAACTGGAGTGGGTAGCCATTCCTTTCTTCAGGGTATCTTCCCAAATCAGGGATCAAACTCAGGTCACCTTCATTGCAGGCAGATTCTTTACTGTCTGAACCACTAGGGAAGCCCATTTATTCATAAGAGAAGTTCATTTCTCACTCACTACAACATGGATGTGCTGGATTGGCAAAAGCTCCTTCACGACTTGGTTCAGGGGCCAGATCCCATCCACCTTCAGGCTTGACCATCCTTCCAAAACACCTTCTGAGGTAATGTATTTGTATGGAGTCAACAGAAGAGGAAATTATATATGTGCCAGGAGTGAATGTGATCCACAGAACAGAATTGTGTAGTTGGGTGACACAGTTCAATGTCACTTGGAAAAGTAACTTTGCTTCGTGGACACTTAACCAGTTTCAGACACGATGTAGTATCATTATTAGAACTCATATGATTTGAAAAAAAAGGAAAAATATGTATTTCATTTAAGTTTTATGCTAATATTTCTCAAGTTTTGCTCTAAAGTTTTAGGAATACACTTGTAGTAAAATTCTACTTGAGTTTTATTTCTATTTCTCTTGTAATTATATTAGTCTCTTGAAGTTTGTTGACAAGCAGAGTGAGTTAAGTGGTATTGTCTTATTTTCTCATTATCTCTACTATGAAATTTGGTCTAGGAAATTTATAAAGTTAGATGGATTTTAACCCTGAACATTTTCATTCAAATGCTGAAAAAAGAGATTCTGTCAGTCTCTCTAGTGATTCCTTTTCTCTGGTTAACAATAGGCAAGAATATATAGGAAATGAAAACCCTGCTCACCCTTCTGAGAAAAGGCTATCATGACTTACCAAGTGACTGTTCCAGTTCAGTTCAGTTCAGTCACTCAGTCGTGTCCAACTCTTTGTGACCCCATGAACCGCAGCACACCAGGCCTCCCTGTCCATCACCAGCTCCTGGAGTGACTGTTTAAATCCTCTTAAATCTGGACAGAGAGAGTATGGAAGATTTACCCAATGCCTGTAACAGCCATTTACAATTAAAGTTCATTCTTATAATAAACTAAGAATGTAATTCTGCTACTAAAACTGTCCCCAGAGGAATTTTCTTATAATGTTCACAAGAAATTCCAATAAAGTTCTTTAAATTATGGTGCTAACTTGAAGACTTTAAATACAACACTTAACATTTAGCTTTAGATCTGAGTCTTATAACAGGATATGAACATCAATGTCTTAGGAATGAGAGTGTTTCCAACTCCCCTGAGATAAGCACTAAAGTATGACCTAACTCACTGCCCCCAAAATGGTTATGATTGAGCAAAAAAAGAAAACACCATAAATCCAAGTGTTTGTGTTTGAATTCAAACTAAAAGAACACACACAGACATATAGGATTTAGAAAGATTAGTTTTAAAATCCTGATTAACCGATAGTCTGAATAGATCATCAGGTTATATCTATACATAAAAATTGTTTTGTTTTGTAAAAACCAGTTTGTATTGAGGATATAGTCGAACTCAGGTCAATAATGCTAAGTTCATCATGTACACAGTATGATCTCAAGGGTTTATTAAAATTCACACCAAATGTTAAATTCTTTACATAGAGATATTTAACTGAGTGCACTTAGAATACACAGGTGATTCTTGAACAACATGGGTCAATCTGAGCATAAGTTATAGTCAGCTTGTATGTCCCAGTTTTGTCCATCTAGGGAGTCAGCTAACCATGGACCTTGTCTCATGTTTACTATTGAAAACTGCTTGCCTGTGAGTGGATTGGTGCAGTTCAGACTTAAGTTGTTCAAGGTCAATTGTATATTTTTTTCATTTTAACCCATACTGGGAATTCAAGGCATAATGTATTCAGATCTGACCACACTGAGGGCAGCATTTATTGTTGAGGTTGTTGCTTAGTCACTAAGCTGCATCCGACTCTGTGATCCCTTGGACTGTAGCTCGCCAGGTCCCTCTGTCCATGGAATTCTCCCAAGCAAGACTACTGGAGTGAGTTGCCATTTTCTTCTTCAGGGGATCCTCCTGACCCAGGGACCAAACCTCCATCTCCTTCATTGACAGGTGGATTCTTTACCACTGAGCCACCTAGGAAGCCCTGTTATTGAGGGGGTGGGGTTTTTTCAACCAGGACCTTGACAGGTTGTTATCATCTAGCTATCTCTTATCAGCTATTTTTATTTTTTATTGCTTCTGCAAAAGACTATATTTTTCTACTCTTCTAACTCCGCAAAATGATTCCTATTCTTTTCAGGCAGTTGCGATGTTAGGAATTGTTATAGATACAAAAGGTCACTCATGTTTTGGGCAGGTAATTTGTTAATGTCCTTAACAGTGAATGTTGCTACCAAGGAAATGACCTAAAATTTCTCTTCCTAATAAAAAAAATAGGTGAAAGTTATATTTGCTCAATTCCAGGCTCCTCTGGCCATCGAATTCTCCAGGCAGGAATACTGGAGTGAGTAACTATTTCCTTCCCCAGGGTATCTTCTCAACCCAGGGATCAAACTCTGGTCTCCTGCATTACAAGCAGATTCTTTATCAGCTGAGCAATCAGGGAAGCCATTTTTAATGCCAAGGAAATGAACTAAAATTTCTCTTTCTAATAGAAAAATAGAAGAAACTCATTTATATTTGCTCAATTTTACTATCTAGGTTAAAATATGTCCCCCTTTTAATTTGAATTCATATATACAATATGAAAATAACATGCATTTAAAATTCATTAATGGCAAAAACCGAACCAAGCAACAAGCAAAGAAAAATTGACCATTTTGCTCAGTGTTTAACAAAACAAAAATGAAGCACACTGTAGATTATTGTCTATCAGTAAAGTACAACTGCCCTGAACTTGCTTCTTTGCTTCCACAGTGTTTCATTTCTGCTTGGAAGACACAACCTTCTTTGCTGCAAAAAAATTTTTTTTCAGAAGGGAAGGCATTTTATTTTATTTTCTTCTTTTTTTAAATTTTAATTGGATGCTAATTACTTTACAATATTGTATTGATTTTGCCATACATTGACATGAATCCACCACGGGTGCACACGTGTTCCCCATCCTGAACCCCCCTCCCCAGCTCCCTCCCCATACCATCCTTCTGGGTCATCCCAATGCACCAGCCCCGAGCACCCTGTATCATGTATCGAACCTGGACTGGCGATTTGTTCCACATATGATAATATACATGTTTCAGTGCCATTCTCCCAAATCATCCCCCCTTCCCTCTCCCACAGAGACCAAAAGACTGTTCTATACATCTATGTCTCTTTTGCTGTCTCGCATACAGGGTTATCATTACCATCTTTATAAATTCCATATATATGCATTAGTATACAGTATTGGTGTTTTTCTTTCTGGCTGACTTCACTATGTAAAATAGGGTCCAGTTTCATCCACTTCATTAGAACTGACTCAAATGTATTCTTTTTAATGGCTGGGTAATACTCCATTGTATATATATCACCGCTTTCTTTTTTTTTTTTTTTTATCACCGCTTTCTTATCCATTCGTCTGCTGATGGACATCTAGGTTGCTTCCATGTCCTGGCTATTATAAACAGTGCTTCAATGAACATTGGGGTACACTTGTCTCTTTCAATTCTTGTTTCCTCGGTGTGTATGCCCAGCAGTGGGATTGCTGGGTCATATGACAGTTCTATTTCCAGTTTTTTAAGAAATCTCCACACTGTTCTCCATGTGACTGTACTAGCTTGCATTCCCACCAACAGTGTAAGAGGGTTCCCTTTGTCCATACCCTCTCCAGCATTTATTGCTTGTAGGCTTTTGGATAGCAGCCATTCTGACTAGTATGAAATGGTACCTCATTATGGTTTTGATTTGCTGCAAATTTTTTTCAAGCTCTTGAGATTATATTTTCTTCTTCAAGAATCAAAACCAAATAAAAAAGCATTTAATTTTTTCCCTAAATTCATTTTATGGGATTTTTTTCTAATAAAAAGCAAATTCTGATTTGATAATTATCTAGTTTTTTTCCCCTTCATGAAAGTATCATGTAATTAAGTGTACCAAATATACATCAACTTTGCAATAAATAAATTTGAAATATTTAACCCTTTATACAAACCTAAATGTACTTTGGAATAAATCTATTTATTTAGAATAAATCTCTTTATGAAAAGAGAAATAATGCTGGATTGACTGGTAAGAGTTTTTTCTAGTTTGAGTTAACTACAAACCATATATTTTAGATCACTTTTCTAGCATTACATATCAGAACATCTCTTCAAACTTCATTTTATGATTAAAAAATACTGTTAACAGTTTTGAAAGTTTTACAAGTATGCCTGGAAAACATTTTTAGCAAAAGTATTGGAAAACAGAGAAAGACTAGTCTCTTTCACAATGACATTCATACTACAAAATAGACAGTAATTAAACCTGGGCTGGCATCAGGTCCCACCACTTCATGGGAAATAGATGGGAAAACAGTGGAAATGGTGTCAGACTTTATTTTTTTGGGCTCCAAAATCACTGCAGATGGTGACTGCAGCCATGAAATTAAAAGACACTTACTCCTTGGAAGAAAAGTTATGACCAACCTAGAAAGCATCATATTGAAAAGCAGAGACATTACTTTGCCAACAAAGGTCCGTCTAGTCAAGGCTATGGTTTTTCCAGTGGTCATGTATGGATGTGAGAGTTGGACTGTGAAGAAAACTGAGCACCGAAGAATTGATGCTTTTGAACTCTGGTGTTGGAGAAGACTCTTGAGAGTCCCTTGGACTGCAAGGAGGTCCAACCAGTCCATTCTGAAGAAGATCAGCCCTGGGATTTCTTTGGAAGGAATGATGCTAAAGCTGAAACTCCAGTACTTTGGCCACCTCATGTGGAGAGTTGACTCTTTGGAAAAGACCCTGATGCTGGGAGGGATTGGGGGCAGGAGGAGAAGGGGACGACAGAGGATGAGATGGCTGGATGGCATCACTGACTCAATGGACGTGAGTCTGGGTGAACTCCGGGAGTTGGTGATGGACAGGGAGGCCTGGCGTGCTGCGATTCATGGGGTCGCAGAGAGTCGGACACGAATGAACGATTGAACTGAACTGAATAGTCATCACCCGTAAAGAGTCTGATGTAAGATCTTGTGAGAGGAAACAATGCAAAGAGGGAAGTGGATGTACCAATGAATTGAATGCAAAACCACTGACCCTCAGAGCTGATGTCATCTAACTCAGGGCTGGACACTAGCTTGACCGAAGAGGTCTCCGAACAAATGTCTAGGAAACATCCTTTTGTCTGCTTGATTTTCACGTTAATTCCATCTTAGGTCAATTACTCTAAGCAACTTAAATTTCTTGGAGCTACTACACATGGGTTCATGTGCATCACATATACGGGCACCTCACCAGCTTGGGATGAATAATGGGGGTGTGTTTCATTTAAATGTTCTGATTCATGTCTCCTTTCCCGGAGCCAGTCTGCAACATTATAAAAATATTACACATATTCACACTATTATATATAAGATAGGTAACCAACAAGGGTCCACCATATAGCAAAGGGAACTCCACTCAATATTTTGTAATAACCCATAAGAAAAGAGAATCTGAGGAACATGTGTGTGTGTGTGTGTGTGTGCGCGCGCGTGCGCATGCACGCACTCATTTGCTGAGTCATATCCAACTCTTGCAGCCTGAAGGACTGTAGACCACCAGGCTCCTCTCTCCATGAAATTGTCCAGGTAAGAATATTGGAGTGGGTTGCCATTCTTTCTCCAGGGAATCTTCCCAACCCAGGGATTGGACACGTGTCTCCTGCATTGGCAAGCAAATTCCTCACCATGGTACCACCTGGAAGCCTATGCATGTGTGTATATATATATATATAAACACACACATACATGAATCACTTTGCTGTATACCTGAAACTAACATGATATTGTAAATCAAATATACTCCAATAAAAAATAAAGCAAAAGACAAACTTAAACAATTAAAAATATCAGAAAACCCACTCAAGCGCAGGGTTGGTCCCGGTGCCCTGTACCTTGTCCTTGAACCCAGACCTAAGTCCACCCCGGCACCCCCACCCCAAGGCTAAAGAAGCCATGTGGGCTCTGGCACTAAGATTCCAGGAAAGCCTGTCTGACCGTTTTCACCACCAGCTCAGGAGGCGAGTCAGGGGCAAATGAAAGCTGGACAATCCCCACGGGATCCCTCACAGTTCTAGATGCTGTCAGGGCAAAACTGACCTGGATTTATCATAACGCTGTTCTATTAGGATTTGGCTCTTTCTCTCTTTCACAAACACCCAGCAACACACAGACAGAGCCGTCCCCTCCTGTACACCCATCAGGGGCTCCTGAGGCAGCCGCATACCACACCCCAGGAGCAAGATGGAGAAGAAAAAATTCATGGTGTGTTTCCCTTTAAGGTAAAGAGTCACTCAGGTGCCCAGCGATTTCTGTTCGGCTGCGTGAATCAAAGGATTCCTTCTCACCAGGTTGGACCTGCCAGCAGGAGGAATGAGAGCTTGGTTCTCTCACTGGAGATGCTTCAGCTCCTGAGAAAATATTCCCACCACTTTCCACAAACATTGAAAGCCAGGGTTCTGGAGAAGGGTGGCCTTTGCCAATATTAGCAAATGTTTCGTTATCCTAGGAACAGCTTGCTGACTTTTAAATGAAAACATTTTATTCTAAAAATATACTTCAAATGTAACCTCTCAGCTCCCTGTCACACCAATCCTATTGATCCCTCTCTCACTGACCGTTAAGTGATCTGATTTTGTAGCTATTGCTGAATTAGTGGTTTGGGAGTTTCTATGGGGTGTGCTGGGACTGTGGACCCTCCTAAGATAGCACAACATCCAGTCCCCCGTTTGCCAGGACATTTAGTCAATTTGCTCCTCATCGATTTCTAACTGAATGTTGTTTATGTAGCTCTGATTGGAGATTCTAAAGCATCTCAAATGATCATTTTGGACTGTAAAGAAATTCATCATGTGAATTCAATGAGTTCCTTCTTAATTGACATATATTTCCATACTTGGGCTTTGATAAATTTATCTTATAGGCCTTCAAGTTAAATTAACTGGTAATTGATTAGTCATAAAAGAAGAGCTGACACTTTGCTGACAAAGGTCCATATAAGTCAAAACTATGGTTTTCCAGTAGTCATGTATAGATGAAAGAGTTGGACCGTAAAGAAGACTGAGCACCAAAGAACTGATGATTTCAAATTGTAGTGCTAGAGGTTTTTGAGAGTCCTTTGGAGAGCAAAGAGATCAAACCAGTCAGTCCTAAAGGAAATCAACCTTGAATATTCATTAGAAGGACTGTGGCCTTTCGATACTTTGGCCACCTGATACAAAGAGCCAACTCATTGGAAAAGACCCTGTTACTGCAGGAGAAGAAGGGGGTAACAGAGAATGAGATGGTTGGATGGCATCACCGACTCAATGGACATGAGTTTGAGCAAGCTCCAGGAGATAGTAGAGGACAGAGAAGCCTGGCGTGCTGCAATCAATGGGGTCACAAAGAGTCAGACACAACTTAGCGACTGAACAATACAACAAGAAAGAGCACATTTGTAATCAAAGGGAAACCTTTTCTTCAATAAAATCACTTTGATCATTGGTGCGAATAACAGGAACACCCAGCCTGTGATTCTGTCTTGGTATAAGGTTCTAGGAACCCAGCAGATCCTCTACTGACTGAGCTGGTTCCCCTCCCCTGTAGGCAGCACTGATGTGTGGTGAAATCTGAACATGGGATGATGTAACTTTCACTCTCTTCCATGAAAATGTTCTGGTTTTACTACCTCACCATGACCTTTCACTTCCTGGGCCTCATTGATTTCTCAATTAGACAGGTGATGGCTCCTAGTTTTGTAGATAATCCACGTTTACAGTCTTTCTTTTTCTCTTTTCCCCTCTTTCCTTCAGATGTTGATGCTTAGCATCTTGTCTCCATGTCTTGTAAGGAGGAGGGTAATTATGGGTGAAAAGAAGAGAAATATAGAGCTTGACCTAAATTCTAAAAATATTCCCACCACTAAAACTCTGTCATTTTAGCCAATTTATTGAAATGCTCTGGGCTTTGATTGACAACGAGAATAAAAAAACAGTTCTACAACTCAACGTGCTAAACATTGTCCTGGGAGCTGTCACGTCTACTTTTCGTCTGCGGTAATTCCACTTTCAGTGGATGCTGACCCTTGGTGTGAGACTTAGCACATGCACTGCCATTATATGTTGGCAAAACCAGAACAGTATGTATTTAAAAGACACAAGGCAATAGTGTGAAGCAAGAGTGGTAAATAATTTCTAAAGGGGGAATTCCTGAATACATAACTTTCCAAGCTCCTTGTCACTCCTGATTTTCAGTGCCATGGACAAGATCATGTAATGAAAATGCAGCATCAGCTCACCTTTTTGACAACTGGATTAAATACTAGTGGACTGCTGCTGCTAAGTCGCTTCAGTCGTGTCCGACTCTGTAGGACCCCAGAGACGGCAGCCCACCAGGCTCCCCCATCCCTGGGATTCTCCAGGCAAGAACACTGGAGTGGGTTGCCATTTCCTTCTCCAATGCATGCAAGTGAAAAGTGAAAGTGAAGTTGCTAAGTTGTATCCAACTCTTAGTTGACCCCATGGACTACAGCCTTCCAGGCTCCTCCGCCCATGGGATTTCCCAGGCAAGAGTACTGGAGTGGGGTGCCATTGCCTTCTCTGACTAGTGGACTAGTATTAGTAAATACTAATGTCAAATTGGAATTGGACATTCCAATTACAGAACAATGGTTGACTCCAGGGGAGATGTTCACATGCCTGGGGTAAAACTTGTACATTTTTAAAAATCCATTTCTGAGTCATTTACCCCCTCAATCCACACCTAGCTCAGGATCTTCTCCCCTGATGAGACTGCTCTGTGTCTGCAGCATAGCATGCAGACATTCAGCCTCCTAACAGGAAACTTTCCCCACCACCCCTGGCTTCTAGGAGAAACCCAAGAGGAACTTGCTTGCAGAGACTGAGGCACAAAAGAAAGTAATTACTGTCTGTGGGAAATTTTTTAAAATAATAACTAGTACACATAAGTGTTAATCACTCAGTCATGTCTGACTCTGCAACCCCATGGACTGTAGCCCACCAGGCTCCTCTGTCCATGGAATTCTCCAGGCAAGAATACTAGAGTGGGTTGCCATTCCCTTCTCCAGGGCACCTTCCCGACCAAGGGATCAAACTTGGGTCACCTGCATTGCAGGCAGATTCTTTACCGTCTGAGCCAGCTAGGAAGCCCAGTAAACATAATGGGAGAATCATCATATGTTTTCCTTCTCCATCAATGTCAAAGATGTAAACTATCATGTTTTGAGCTCTCCCAACCTTCTGTGGAACAGGGAGCTGGTGAATCTGATGCTTTCGAGCGTCTGTGGTAGGTGTACACTTCAGTTTACCAAGACTCGCAGCTGCTAAAGAATGTTCAGTCTCCCAGTTCTTCAGTTTCACTATATCCTTATTTAGTAACACATGCAGAAAACAACCATGAACTCCAATAGTGCAGGCATCAGAATGCTGCTTCCCAACTGGTACATAATTAAACCGTCCTGACTGTTATCAGGATGCAATATCCAAATCACATTTAATACAACCACTTGTTCAAAAATTTTATGTCAGTGCTGTTAAAACTGACTAATTATTCATATTTCTGTTTGTATTTAATTCCTCTGGGGACACACAGAACTGAATTTCTTTCAGTATGATTTCATTTCAAGTCACTGTTTTCCCATTTAAAAAAGTCTCGAGAAATTGGTACAGGAATAGACCTCATAGTCCCTAAGAAGAATATTTTTTTAACTTTGCTGAGACCAGGCAAATGGTATTTTCCATCCCTCAGTAATGTCACTTACACTCTACCTTCAGGCTTTTTCCTGGTGTTTTCTTCCGTGAGAATTCTGTCTCTAACAACAGTATTTATAAGTCTGCTAACTCAGAGGCCCTTGCTATTTCTTCCAGTTACAGGTTTTGGTGGTTGTAAATTATCACCATCAAGGGTTTACAAGAAAGAAAAACAATAAAACACTAAAAAAAAAAAAAAAAAAAAAGCCCATGTACTTCTGAATATGCATTATGCAATGAAATTTACATTTAGATTTTCAAAAGCAATCTTCATTCTTATTTAAACTCATGTATATATAAGTACCTATACTTATATATGCATGAATACCCACACATAAAACTCAAAATGTTCACTTAAAACAAAACAACGCATGCTTTGAAATGTGTTTCTAGCATTAAAAGCTTTAAGGAAATGGATATGCTTTTAAAACAACAGTATTAATCCAAACTACAGGTTTAAAAATAAAAGAATGCCACCTAAACTAGCAAATATTTTTTGTATAGGCCTTCTTATTTAAATATTTACAGAAGCAATGGGAATTAATACATATGACTTGCTTTTTTTTTTAGTATGTGCATAGCAGAAAGTCCCTGCAAAGTGAACACAGAGTACATTCTTTTTACAGGGAGAATACTGAATTTTCTCTGTTGCATACAGTGACCTTGATAAAGTACTTTTTGGAGGATCAGAACATCAACCACATTTTCATTTGTCTGGAAAAAACACAGATGCAAAATAAGTGTTCCACTGACTCAGGAAAATAATAACTGTGAAGTTAACATTTCAATAAGCCAGTAGATCCTATTATAACTAGTATTAATGCCCTACTCATAGCTTCACTATTTGTGTTAAACTTTCTCTTGCCCCTAAGAGTGGAACTAATTTCACTGACTCTTAAACAAGGAAACATCATTCATTTAAATAAATACTATGTTTTAAACATTCATTTTCCAGATTAGAAGAAGAAGCTTATGCCAAAAAGTGTTATCCACCATTTGAATATCCTGCTCCCATATTTTTCTATATTTAGATTTTGTGTTTTCACATTTCACAGTTAAATTGCAACTGCAGATTACTGGCTTATGTCTTCAAATTTACAGACACTGATTTTTTAAATAATTAAGTAAAAATATTTTATTTAGAAAGGAAATTTTGAATTTAAACCCAAAAACCTAGTTATGAGTAGGTTATGTTCTCTAGCTGTTTTAAACCATACTATGATTTTTATCAACTTTAAAAGGTCTAGGCTCCTTTTTTTCAATATCCACCTGTCTTTAGCTTTCTCAGCCACAATTATGAACAGATGAACAGAAGAAAAGTACCTGTAATTTAGCAAAAGCCTAGAAGTGATTTTTTTTTTAGCCAGATAGTTAAGGAACAGAATGTGTGGACTTTTCCAGAATAAACACAGTTCCTCAGCACAGCTTTGCTTCAAGTGTGCTTTTAGCTGCCATGTCTAATCCACCGAAGAAATTCACATTATTGTGCTTCTGTGGGTTTTCATGAATTAAACTGGCACTTTCTGTTATAACCTTCTATTTGGGGGGGTTATAGTAATTTCACTGGAAAATGTAATTTGATACAGAACTACACGAAATTGCGGCTAGAGGACATCTAGAATAAATTAAAAGGGAAGGAAAGTCCTTTTGGCGGTTTTAATTTATAGAAGTTCAAAGACAAAATAGAAAATGTGCTGGACCTGTGACTCTCTTAGAGTGATGTCTATGGTGGGAGCAATTTGCATACCATCAAAGTACCATGGATGCATCTGACTCCCCGGCACCCAGGTCCTTCATCGGACCCCATGAGGCTCTTTCTCACAGGCTTATTTGGAATAAAAGTTGTCTGGGCAAAGTGTCTTCACTAATGCACTTCACTTAGCACTCATTCTTTCAACTAAAAATGCCCTTTCAACAAAGCAGAATTATCCTTATGTCTGGAACATCCCCTGATGCAAAGGCCTGAGAACTTCTTGTCCACAAAGCTAGCATCAGCTTTGATCTTCTTCTTTAAGACCTGGACATTCCCACCAAGGTTGGAGAGAAGAAAGTATGGTTTTGAAGATCAGTTGGTATCAGAGCCGGCAGAAGCCACCATCAGATATAGCAGAACACCTGTTACCTAGAAGACACACAATAAGCATTTAATTGAATTGATAGATTATGTAAAAATAACTACAAATGGGGGGATAAATACAGATTCATAAAAAGAATGTTTTTGTACTAGGAAAGTAACAAAAGTGGTGAGGCAAGTTTAAACCGAGCCATATGCAGCACAGATGAAGGAAGCGGGAATGTTTTGCCAAGAGATTTCATTCAGTGAAATGATGACATAATAGCTTTTATATACATGAATAATTTCCATGTGGAAAGGAGATTATATTTATTTAGGAGGCATAGACAAAAGTTGCAGCATGAGATGAATAGTCATTTTGAGAAGCAGAATTTCAGCTCAATTTGAAACACAAATTTCAAGCTTTGGAAAATCCAGGAAACACTGCCTTGTGCTGGGCGGTGCTCTCTCGCAGTGATGTGCTGAGAACCAGGATCCATGCACCTTTGTTCTGGTGCTCTTAGGAGACAGGATCACAATAAAACTTTCCCAAAATGGTCCATCAAAATCGCTTCTTTGGAATGTTCGTAAGAATGGTGTAGAAAAAAAAAAGTTTCAAGGCCAAATAAGTTTAAGAAACCCTAGGATATCATTCATAAGAACTATGAACATCCAGAGGACAGACATGTGGGACCCACCTCATCTGTTGGTCCATGTTTGGTGTTACTGCAGAGGATCCCACAAGTGCCCTGGGAGAAGGGAAAACATGAGAGATGCTTCTGGGGACTGAGAGGCAAGATTGGACAGCGGGTACCTTGTTTGGTTTTGTTTCCCATCTCTTACATGCTGCGGTGCAAACACATGTGAGATTGACCAGGTGGGAAATGAGAGACAGGAAGAAAAAGGAGAGAGATGGAAGGACAAAGGGAAGGGAAGAGAGAAGGAAGGAAAGAATGGAGGTTAGAAATTAAAGATAAAAATGGAGAACAGGAGGAGAGACTGGAGGGAGGAGGTGAATTCAACCGCACAGTTGTGGCTACAACACATTATTCTTCCCAGATTTTATTATGCAATAAAATATGTATCCCCAAAACATACAAAAGAAAACAAAAATGCACAGCTCTAAAAAGCTTGAAGCCTCTCTGAGCCAATCTGTGTTATAACCCCCTTGGGATCACCAGAGTAGTGGACATGACAACAACCACCCTGAGGCCCCACTCCCCAAGCTCAGCCAGGTCTCCAGCACAGGAGAATGCTCTCCTGAAGGAATGATTCTGAGTCCTATTCACAGCCTGGGGTGAAAGCAAGGTGCTTCTCAGGGTGATTCAGGGAAGCAGCACTTTAACAAAGCACTTAAGAATGGGCTCTATTGCAATACGACACACTTCATGGTTACTTAAGGAAAAAAATCAGTGTTGGAGAAAAACACGCTTGGTTAGGCAGTTACTTTTTCAGCAACCAGTATAATGAGTATCACAAAAGGTTAGAAGTACTGACACCCCAAAACCATTAGATTTCTACACAGATGAAGGATTTGCATAAAACCCATTTGGAGCTAAGTAAGCAGCAGAGTGTTGATGCTGCTCCCTGAGCACAGAGAGGCTGCAGATGAATTGCTTCACTTCACGCAGGCAAAACCATCAGGGGACCTGCTTGCGGTTAAAGATGACTTTGAAGAATGAGCAGAATCAACAGTCCTGAATACAGGAGTCAGCGAGCAGGCCAGACCTGCAGTGGGTGACTTCGCTTTCATTCTCAAATGAGTGCAGTCAGAAGCAGTCCCCATGATGGGTTTATGCACACACTGCCTTGGGGTTTCAGGCAAAGGCATTATTTCAAAGGTAAAGATCAATTATAAAAGTAAAGGTAAAGATCGATTATAAAGGTAAAGATCAATTATATGCTAATTTGCCAGCTGCTGCCACTTCCTCCAAGGGAGAGAGGCACACTCTGTGCACAGGGGGCAGGAAAGGTGGTCAGCATCTACATCTCCACCTCTTTCTTTCTAACAAAAAGGCCGCCTCATCTTGATGTGTGTCTTTACAACAGCTGTGCTTTAAACAAAGAACTCTGTTTCAGTTGTGTGTCTGGGGCACCAGATGCTCACACATTATCACTTTATTATCCTAGGCTTTCTCACTGGACCTCAGGTGAGCGAGCCTTTGCAGATTTTGCATATTAACAGTCTACTTGAAGTGTAATCTCTATACCGCCTAACATTCTAGGTCACAAGATTGCAGGCGGCTTGAGGAGAAAGAAGGAAGAATGGGGGGAAGGTTTCCCACGTTACCTCCAGCGCTGGGCGTGACAGTGAACTCAGGAAACGCTGCTTTCACGTCTTTATTATGAAGGAAATGAGCTGAAAGACAACAGCCTCATGTTTGATGTAGGCTAGACATGTAAAATTAATTCTTCTTTTAACATAAAGGCGCTAAAGTCTATATTTTCATCTCAGAGGTGTTGAGAGCAGTGCATCAAGATGCCAATTATCTAGAAAATTAGTGTGGAATTCCACTCTTCAACTGCACTATATCTTTGGATGTCCACACAATTTCAGGGCTTCCCCCGTGGCTCAGATGGTAAAGAATCTGCCTGAAATGCAGGAGACTCGGGTTTGATCCCTGGGTCAGGAAGATCCCCTGGTGAACAGAATGGCAACCCACTCCAGTATTCTTGCCTGGAGAATTCCATGGACAGAGGAGTCTGACAAGCTTCAGTCCCTGGGGTCGCAAAGAGTCAGACATGACTTAGAGACTGTTACAGTAGCAAAAGTTTAGTAGATGTGTGAAAACACCCTTTGTCTTGATAATGCTGATAACCGGTGTTGGTACAGGGAGTTCTCCCCCTCTCCCCCACCCCCTGCTGTCTCTGCTTGCCGGCTGCCATCCTCTGACCCTTCCCCCATCTGTGACACCTGCTGCCCGTGACTCAGTGTGCAGGAAATGACCAGAGAGTTTAATTCCCACAAAAATTATTTCTCATTACCATAGTTTAACTTTCTGCCTCCACAGGAAAGTGGACAGAGGAAAATATGTGTGGCACCAATAGACCTAATAACGGCTTCCCTGGGAAAGTGAAATCCAACCACAACATGATGATATTTACAGAGGCTGCTTTAAACAGAGCAAAACAAACAGCTGAGGCTTTATATTTAAATAACCCTTAGATAACTTCAAAAGATAAGCACAAACTTCTAATTTCAGTGTTGTCACTAATTTTTAAAAACAAATACTTGGTAACAAAAAACATAGATGACAGTCATGTACGGATGTGAGAGTTGGACTATAAAGAAAGCTGAGTGCCAAAGAATTGATGCTTTTGAACTCTGGTGTTGGAGAAGACTCTTGAGTCCTCTGGACTGCAATGAAATCCAACCAGTCCATCCTAAAGGAGATCAGTCCTGGGTGTTCATTGGACTGATCTTGAAGCTGAAACTCCAATACTTTGGCCACCTGATGCGAAGAGCTGAGACTTTGGAAAAGACCCTAATGCTGGGAAAAATTGAGGGCAAGAGGAGAAGGGGATGACAGAGGATGAGATGGCTGGATGGTATCATCGACTCGATGGACATGGGTTTGGGTGGACTCTGGGAGTTGGTGATGGACAGGGAGGCCTGGCGTGCTACGATTCATGGGGTCACAAAGAGTTGGACACGACTGAGCGACTGAACTGAACTGAACTGAGACAGTCAGATCACATGTAAAGTGCCTGTGAGGATGGGGTTTGAAGCCGGAAGACGTTGGGGCTGACTAAGTGTCAATAGTGGAATTCTCCTAGTACCTATAATTCTGAACTGGAAAATGGTAATAATAACATCATTGCTCAAAGCAGAAGATGTGCATGAATTATTACTTTAAACAATATCTTGAAAGGCAATTTATAAATTGCTAGTTCAAAATAAATACTTTAAAATGCACTATTTAAAAATGTGTTATTTTTTAAAGTGATACAAATGGGCTTAAAAGAGTTTATAAAAAAATAAACGAATGTACACTCTGATTACTTCCTGGATCTCCAAAAACATTTTCTTGTCCATTTCTCTGCGAGAGAAGCACTTGCAGGTCACCCCGCTCTGCTCTTTTTCTTCCTGATTGTACACTCGTGGTCCATCTCTGCCCATCACATCTCACACGGCTTCCCGCGGAAATGACACCACTTCTGCCGCTGGAATTCCCGTCACAGATGAACCACAGGCAGGAGGATAAGCAGTAATGAGAGTGCACCAGGGAGATGTCCCCGGACCTGAGGGGCGGCCAAGACGCCTTCAGGAAGGAGTTACTGCCCGACAACACTGAAGGAGCCCAAGAGTCCCTTCTGTCACCCAGACACCCTCATCTCAACATAGAGCGTCCACACGACAGGCGTCTCCCATCTGAACCTGTCAGGTCCACCTGCCCTTCCATCCTGCTGCCCTGAACTCCTTCCTGAGCCCCTGCCTCCACCCGACCATCACCACCAGGCTCCAGACACAAAACGCCAGCCCATCAAGTCACTTCGTCGCTGAAATCTGTGCATCTGATTCCAGTTTCTCAGGATGAAACTTGAACTCATGATCACAGAACCCAAGACCCTCAGAGATTTAGTCTTGGTCCTGTCTCTGCCCTGGGGTCTCTGCCTTCTAGAAGTTCTCCCCGCCTCACTTGGACAACTCTCCTAACCATTTTTAAATGTTGCCATGTCTTAACTGAAATACCATTTCCAAACCCTACAATTAGCCCATTTTTCATGTGCTCACAGAGCCATGTGGGCATCTAAAGGGTTGACTTTAGAATATTCTCATCACTGGGAAAGAAACGCTAAGCCTCTCACTCTAGTTCCCATCCCCTGCCCCGTCTCACTATCCTCCTCTCCCCCAGGCCATAAACAACCCAGAACCTGCTTCTGTCATCATGGATCTGACTGTCCTGTGCATTCCATCAGAATCGCAGATTATGTGGACTTTTGCTTCCGGATGTTTCATTCAAAATAGCATCACTATCAGCCACACAGTGTCACACTGGTATCAGCCTGCATTCCTGCTCACAGCTGAATGACATTCCATTACATGAAAGCATCAGTTTGTTCATCAGTAGAAGGACATTTGGACAGTTTCCACCTTTTTGGCTATGATGGGAAATATCGCTGCTCTAAACACATACACTCACATTTTTGTGTGAACATATGTTTCCACATCTGGGTCATATGGTAACTTCATGATTAATCATTTGAGGAACTGTCAGACTGTTTTTTAAGGACTAGGTATCATTCTAAACTCCCACTTTCAGTGTATGAAGGTGCAGAGATGACTCGTGAAGACTGACCTTTATTCTGAGGGTCAGCCGTAAGCTTTGTTTGACGCTATCCCAACAGAAAGCACAATTTTGAATACAAGGTAATGCTGAAATATAGACAAACCCATTCAATTACTGACTGCAGGAATATTACAGGTAAAACCTGGAAGACTCAGACATAAAAGACCAGGAGAAACAGCAGCAAAAGGGAAAACACAAAGGTGCTAAATAAAAAGAACTTTATGACAGGAGACAAAGTTTTTGTTTTTTACTGCACATGTGTTTTTTTCTGAGAAATAAATCAATTGGAAATGCTCTAAAATAAATGTTTGGGAAGATATTTGCGTGCCCAACACCTAACCGAGCCTGACAGGAGGGTGAGTTTCCACTGTGGTGTCATGAGAATCACTTTGCTCTCTGGCAGAACGTTGGGAAGAGGTGAGAGCATGGTCTTCTCATTTGTTCCCATCTGGGATGCTCTGCGAGTCACACAGCAAGTTCGTATTTGTGTTTCATATCTTAATCTTCTTTTTGCCCCTTTGACACTGTCATTTACCGAGTTATGTCTCAACACCAACGTTTCTTGAAGTGTGTGCTGGTTATAAAAACTCCCCATGTAGCAATAACGGAGGCCTGAGCAGAGGGTCTGCCGCTCAGGGTCCCAGGGTCCAATCAGGGGACAACAGGACCCAGCCTCAAGAAACCCCGGACCCTCAGCCTCCACTTCACTGCAGGGAAGCTGCAGTCTCTCTGGTGATCCATTGCTGATTTTCAATGTATGAAGAGATTACAGCTGCTCATTCAGAGAACGTCTCTCTTGTTCCAAACCCCACATATTAGTCTGACTTTCTAAGTGTGACCCCACCCTTGCTCCACACCGGTGGAAAGGCATCACACCAGTGTGGTCTGACAGTGAGGTGGTCCCAGCACAGTGGGCACCTGGACAGGAGGGCACCTTCTGAACCTCACCTGCCTGTCCTCAGCCCCTCTGGGTGCCTGTCCTCAGCCCCTCTGGGTGGACCTTGCCTTGTTTGACTACAGTGAACGTGGGAAAGACAGGCACGGCAGCTGTGGCTCAGACCAGCTTACAAACTAGACATTCACTAAACTGACATTTAATGAGTGAGTCTTGAGAGCCTCTTATATCCCAGCATTGTTATGGGTGCTGAGGATACAGAAGTCACAGAACACGAGACGTCTCGTCTTCCATGACAGCAAGTAAAGAGGACACCAGATATCCACAGACATAAACAAGTGGAAAAAAGCTGTGTCATTGGCTGTGCCATGCAGAGGACTGGACAGTGCATGACAGACTCCTGCCTCAGTCCCAGAGACGCCCAGGAGTACGGAAGCTCCGACTGAGACCGAACGTGCCAGTTCTAGCAGAGGGGATGTCGATGCTGGTGTTAACCAGGCATGCCTGGGTTAGCTGTAGCTTCTCTAGCTTGAGTCTCCTCATCTGTGAAAGTTAGGCGGGGGGTGTGTGTGTGTTGGTCACTCAGTCATGTCAGACTCTTTGCAACCCCATGGACTGCAGTCCACCAGGCTCCTCTGTCCATGGGATTCTCCAGGCAAGAATACTGGAGTGGGGTGCCATTTTCAGGAGATCTTCCCAACCCACGGATGAGTGTCCTCATCTGTGAAGGTGAGATAATAACAGCCTTAGCTCATGGGGTTCTCATGAGGAAAAAAGTTATTACAAAATGAGTCTGCCACAGTAGCACCCATAAGAGGAGGCATCACTGGAATTAACCATCGCTGTTTTGCAGTGGTTGTTACTATGAGCTTTCACGTTCAATTCCAAGAAGGAAGACACCAAGAAGAAAAGTTAGTGATGTGGGTTCACAAATACAGACTCAATTCACACAGATTTTAACCACAGGAGTGAGGAAGATTGTGTGGTGATTCAAAGTAACCTGGGCAGTTAATATACGTGTCCGTCTCCTTAGAGTCTCAGAATTACTCACCACATAAAACCTTCCCATAGACATTACTGAGGCCAGCAGAGGGGGCTGTTGTAGTTGAGGTCAAGTGCGGAAGAGGGTAGCTGGAAGTGCTTATCCCAGGAAAGCAAAAAAGTGTTCCACAGGGCTCCCCGTGCACCACCCCCCCCCGCAATGTCTATGGGCCAGCTGCCTCAGCGCAGGGTGCCCTTCCCAGGGGAGGGGGAGGGGCAGAGTTAGCCCTGCTGAACTGTCCTAACTGTGAAGCTCTACACAGAAGACCTCCCCTCCTTGTCTTTCTGCCCTACTAGTCTTCTAGAAAGAGTATCTCAGCTACTCCATCCACCCCACAGCAGGATACCCATATCCCCTAGCAGGCCCCACTGCCCCACCCCACACACTCCAGCCTCTCAGCGTCTTCTTCTTTTCAAAAAATATTTATTTATTTATTTATTTGGCTGCACTGGGTCTTAGTCACACCCAGTGGAATCTTCAATCTTCATTGCAGCACGTGAACTCAGTTGCTTGGCATATGGGATCTTGCGCTGGTACGTACAGTTTTCATTATATAATGGCTGAAACCAGAAAGCAGCCCAAACTATCACAAATTGGACTTAATTTAAATTCGCTGACTTAGTAAACATTGTACCTTGATCTTAGAGAATAATTACAACCTTCAAAAAATCACCCAGTTATACTCTATAAAGCCTTGAACAAAACATGAACTTTGATCTGTTAAGACATCTTCTTCTCAGATGCAGCCGACGTCCATTACCTTCAGTTTTATGCAATATTCTCCATCCTGGTGCTTCAAAACCCAATTTTCTTAATTCTTTAAAAAAAAAAAAACCACCCTCTTCAATTTTGCACTTTCACCCCCTTATCAACACTTCCCCATCCGGTCTTGTTTAGACAGTACTTCTTGGTATAAATACTCTTTTTTTTTTTTTTTAAATACTCTTCAGTTCAAGAATTCTAGAGCACCACTGCTGTTTAGGATCCCCCTGGTTCAGACATCTAAATAAAAGCACTTTGAGATAATATTTTTAAACTTGAGGATTAAAAAAAAAAGAAATCAATTTTTAGCAATAATTGAATCCACAGTGTGATAAAAAAATCATATTAAAATAATTAAACTCATATTTATAGATATGTACAATGGCATTCTCCTTACTAGAACACTGCTAAGGACATCGAGCCTAACTCAAATCTCACTTGCCTGACTGCACACTGTGAAGTGAACAGCAGTGATGATTCGTTTCAGACAGAATAATCATGAAGTAATCCTAGACCTACCCGTGCTCTGGAGGATGGAGCAGCTGATTGGACTTGACACAAATTGAAGGCCTTCCCTTGGGAGTTGAAATTAAAGTGAAGAGATTCCAGACACAGCTTGAACTGCAGTCTTAACAGAGATGTGACAAACGGGAGTGGTGACAGGACCAAGCGCTGCCTGGTCAACCATGAGGCAGACAGAACAGCAGCCGAGGACATGGACAGGGGACCCTGGACAGCACAGGGGTCATAGCCACTGTCCTGTAGCGACTTGTGATGGAGCGTAATCTGCAGAAATGCTGAGTCACTGTGCGGCACACCTGAAACTAATAAACATTGTAAATCAACCATACTTCAATAAATAAAACTAAAACACATTTTATTGCTGAAAATTCCAGCCAAGAAAAAAAAAAAAGTGGAGAAATGGAGAGAACACACCTGGGCCCTTGACTCATAATTTCCAATTCTAGCTCTTTCCTACAACCTGGCTGCATTTTCTCAGACATCCAGTATTTCTCTAACTAAATCCCTGGTTTTGATTTTTTTCAACTCAGTTTTTGTTTCTTATTTCGAGAGGGTTCAAATCAAGACATTTAGCCAGACTAAGATTAATTCTGCTAAAAAGAATGGCTTAGGATTAAAACTTGGGTAACATTTGACAGTGTGATTGGAGACTGTGGACTGAGATAGAGAACAATATTCTCAGGTGAGAATAGAGGATAAAAAAGGCAGAGATGGGAGAAACTAGGTGTTTGGGGAGCAGTGACCATCTTGAGATGAAAGGTATATTGTGTGGAATGGGACAGAATGAGAGAAAAGTCAGACGAAGATGAGGTCAAATAACACAAGACCTTAAATGCATTAGTAAAATGTTAAACTTCTATTCTGTTATCCGTGGGTGTTCAACGACTTTTATGATTACGGCTAGGGAAAGCGTTCCCTTCCAAAATTCTGCACAAATTATTTACTTTTATATTCCGCCCCCTTTCCCCACCCGCTGTACTTTTTAAAAATTCCATTTCCATGATGTGGATCGTGGCGACTGGAACATAACTGAGAACTACTCTAGGATGTGTCTCTTACAGCCGTAATCTCACCTTCATTTTTCTGTGTGATACAAGGGATCCATTTAATAACGACAGGATTCTTCCAGGCATTCTCCTTTCTTTATTTACCCTATTTTACAGCGACAAACTGCCTCTCAGAATATAGCAGTGATTGTTCAAGACCTCTCGGCAGAGAGGTTTAGGGCCTAGAGACAAAGTCGAGCATAGCCCTCATCGGTGGTTAATGGACAGGCTCCTTAGAGGAGCAAGGACTTGATTTCAGCCCAGAAGAAAGAGATGGTTAAAGGCTCTGAGAGGAGGAGGAGGCGGGGCTGAAGTGGACAGGCAGTCCTGAGCCTCACCGTCCAGTCGTCACAGCTGGGGGCTCATCGTCCAGTCATCACAGCTGGGTGGGGGGAGTCTGTCTGAGTCTGGGGCCCTCACCATTTAGGGGACTCTCTTCTCTCGTCCACCTGGTGGAGCGCTTGAAGGGGTAAAGGACGCAGTGAAAGGAAAGCATCCATGACCCAAATCTGCACTGCAGGATAACCCGATCAAGTACACTGGGCAGTGGAATCTGCTTGTTGTGGAGAAGCCTGGGCCGTCCCTGGGGCATGAGGACAGGGAGAGTGACCCAGGGAGGCCCTGCCAGCACCTGCTAGGGGGCTCCCTGTACTGAGCCCCACTTGCTTTTTACAAGGTGACTCCTCGCCCATAACTGTCCTCCAGTGACTTCATTTGTGCTTTTTAGGTCTTCTCCTAAGTCAGATGGTCATGAGCCCTTAGATCCTGCTCAAGTGTGTCCACTACCGTCCTGAGTGGGAAGCAAAGTAGCCTGAGCTTGGTTCTGGAGTCCCAGATGCTAACAGGTAGGAGACCAGTGGGCACGTGGCCCTTGGAATCTGAATCCTGGCATCACGACCATCCACACTCGCTTGTTCAGTGGTCTGGCTAAGTATTCTGTGAAGACTAAAGGTGCATGGTCAGAAAGCAATCAGTCCCCAGGTGATTTCTGAGCACATTCTGTAAGGTCGTCACGTGCCCTGTAGTCTCACTGCACAGGGGTGTGTGTGCTCTGCAAAGACGAGATCGGAACGCCCAGTGCCACTTAGCTTGGCTGGAAAATTCCCATATATCTTCCACTTGCAAAGAAAAAACAACACCCTGCCACTCACAGTCCTTCAGTTTTCTCCTAATGTTCTAGAAACAGCTTTGATTCTTCCCCTAACTCCATCCCCTCTCCAGGGTATAGGTTAGTACAGAAGCCGTGAGGCTCCTTCACTCATCTCAGGCCCATTTCTAACACAAACAATACCTGTTTATTGTTCTCACAGGTTCTTATCAGGATCAACATTTGCAGTATTTCCTCTACTAGATATTCTCTGGAACTGAAACTGCAGCTGCTGTCTGTGCTACACTTTCACACACTGTGGTCTGAGCACAGGACATGTTGTTTTATTTCTGTTCTACTTTGTCTCCAAAATAGCCTTGATACAAATGCTCTATGCCACTCCTCTGAGCTGCACTAACTCCTGGGATGTGAAGAGCATCTGATGAACTCTCAAAGCAAGACTGTAACTTTCTGCCAAAGGGTATAAAGAACACAAACGTTTGTCCACCAATAGGAAATATACTGTCAAGAAGCCCCAGCAAATGACTTAATACAGTAGCACAGATTTTTTTATAAGCTTGTTAAGCAATTAGATTTTGCTATCATAGTCTGTAGGGATTCCCTGGTGGCTCAGACAGTAAAGCGTCTGCCTGCAATGCAGGAGACCCGGGTTCGATGAGATACACAATTCATCTTTAGAGGTGAATATGCTCTAAAAGATGTAAAATCAAGAAATCAGCCTCAGTGATATTATCTTTTGGTTTTATTCTGCCCCTTTTATCTTATCTACTGCTGGGTTAAAATATTAGTCTGGTATGTTTTAAGGTCTCACCCCAGATGCTTAATGAATTGTTTACCATTTTCTCATCAGAAAACACTGCAAAATACGAGGTAGTTTGTACTAGGGATGGAAGGCTGCGGGTGGCAGTACAGATGCAGTGCATCTTGGTCCACTGCAGTTCAGCCGCTGGACGTCCGGCTTTTCTGGAGTAAGTTACCCTGGCGACCAAGGTCACTTGGTGATGAGCTCACTTCATGCCCTTCCTTCCGCCATGAGGACGGTGGCCAGGCACCACAGTTCATGAGAAAGCAGAGGGGCCTGGGCTTCTGGTATCTCTGGGTCCTCCCGGCCTGCTTTGACGGGCAAGTACAGTAACCCAGCCTGGAAAGTGTGCTTTCCCCGGAGGGATGAGGGTCCAGCTCAGCAGGAAGGAAAATCCTGGGGTGGAGGCAGGGGCTGCCCCAGGCTGGAAGGAAGGAAGCTCCTGGCCTCTCTGACCAGAAATCCTGGGCAGGCTCCCGCAATTCCGCCCCACCCTGGAGAGAGTGAACCTAACATGAGAAGCAGGTAGACCCGAGAGCCTGGAGGAGAGACCAAAACAGAGCTGCCAGGGTCTGTCCATCTCCTGGCTGTGCCTGCAAGCCCACTGCCTCTGATCCTACACAGCCTTCCCTGGAGAATCAGCCCCTGCTAGAGGAGCCCACCCACCCCAAAACCTGGGCATGTACATCAGACCCCCCACACCCCAGGTTCCACCACTGGTGATGCTGGGGGGCCAAGTCTGACCCACTCTCCTCAAGGCGGAATCATCGTGTTACTCACATCACATCATGTATAGTATTCACCCAACTCCCCCCGACTTGGTCAACTGGATCCAGAAAAGGTGGGCTCTGCTGAAGACACGTCGCACTGGGGCCATCGCTCTTCTCCATCCTGTGTCCAATCCCCCTGACACATCCTGCGTCTAGACAGCTCGACGTCAATATTGGCTCTGAGGGAATTTAGTTTGATCATTTTTACTCCTACAGAGAATCCTATAAGATGTATTTATGTGTCACTGAGGGTGCTTTCAGGATTATGGGCCTAGTTTGGGGAGTGGACAAGTCTAGATCACATGCCCAGTAAATTCATTTTAGGTATAATCTGTGATGACTAGGAAAGCATTCAGCATTGAAGAGGATAATGAGAAATGTTTGATGACTGAGGCAATTATTTGGTTTTTTAAAGTTGATTTTTATAGAGGATATGTTAGCTCAGCTATAACATATTTAGTTAACCTTTACATTTTTTACATTTTTCTCTTTTTATAACTGTTTTTTCTGACCTCCCCACTAATCACACATCCTCCACGCAGAACCATGAATGAATCTTCAAATGGGACCCTTTTCCGTCTATGCTGAGAGCTTTGAAGGCACTTTATTGGCAACTAGCTCCATCCATTTCTTATGTGTTTTAGGTACTGAAATAAATTGCCTTCTTTGGCTATCGGGCGACCCACCATTGAACAGCAGAACCCGGCCTGCAGCTTTCTTGGAATTCTTCCCAGAATCTAACCAGAGTGTCCTCAATCATAACTGATTGGAGGTTGGAAAAGGGCAGGTGGAATTCACATACTGACAGTGTGTTATCAGAAGATGCAGCCACCTTTAAAAACTACATGAAGGCCCAGATTATTTTGTGAGTTTACTTGATTGCAAGTGGCCAAATGTGATTGCCTATGAGGGCCGATGGGTGGGAGACGGAGGAAAAGGGAAAGGTGAAAGAGCTACCCAGACACTGGCCATACACTCAGCTCACACAGCCTGAACACTTCATCTTCACAACACTTCATAGATGAGAATTATTTATTCCATTTTACAGAGTGGGAATCTAATTCAGAACTATTGATACAGAGTAATTTGGATGTGGTTACCTAGTAGCTGAGCCAGAACTCAGGAGGAGAGTTGAAACATCTGCTCTTTCCATTAAACCCTTGCCTCTTTTGAGATCCAAGTAATCTGAAATTCTGTAATTTTACCACCATTTAATGTGACGTTTACTCCTTAAGATAAGCTTCCTTGATTAAAGCATTGCTTGTGCACTTACATAAACAGTGAGCACTTATAATGCCTGGGATTCTGGGAAATATGCTGAGAAACATATGAACAATGAATCTTAAATTGGAACTCCCCTTCTCAAATTTCAGCGTCTTCCAAACTAAAAGAGGGAAGGCCTTTGCCTGGGGAATGGACAAAAGGCATGACTGTTGTCCCTCGGGGTTTGTGGGACATTGATTCCAGGACTCCAACAGACCAGGAACCACAGACACTCAAAGGGAAGGGGAAGTCACTCAGTCGTGTCCGACTCTTCACGACCCCATGGACTGCAGCCTACCAGGCTCCTCCGTCCGTGGGATTTTCCAGGCAAGAGTACTGGAGTGGGGTGCCATCACCTCAAGCCCCTTAAAACGGCAGAGTCAAGTGGATACACCACCCTTGGTGCCCAAAGGGCTCTGCATCCACGGATACAGCGAACCTTAGACAGGAGCTCCAAAGAGGACTGACTGAGCTGTTACCCCAGCGCTGGATGTTCACTTGACATATGCAAAAATGTGTTACTTCCAAGTTCAGCAGACTTTTACATACCATAGTGTTTACAAGATTTCAAATGTGAAAGCCATGATTTAAATCCCAGGCTGACCTGTGACAGCTACCTATGAGGTTTTGCCCAGTTTTAGTTCTCGAAACCGCCATCTATTCACCAGCAAAGTGAGCTCTTTCTTTACTTTGTTGTGGATCTTCAATGAGGTCCGAATAAAATAAAATACTTGAGGAGACCATCGGCACATAACTGTTCAATAAATAATCATGCGGTGGATATTTAGTATCTCAATAAGATACTAGTCCCTTCTGATATAGAAATAGCAGAAAGAACTGAAAAATGTGTATTGTGTCCTTTCATTGGCCCTCTTCTCCCCTCTCCCAACCAAGGGTGAGGAGAGATGTCAGGAAAATAGGCTTTGAAATGCAAATTCTGCAACTTCCCTTCCACACCCACTTCAAAGTGAAGAATTCCTGTTCCGGAAAGAATTGAATTGTCCTAAAGGTAAGACGTTTAGAATTAGAGGGAAAAGAGGGAGCAGGGTGTGTAGCTAGTTGAGACAACTTCTTCAAATAATGGGAAGTGATGAAAGCTGACATTTTCATCCCAGAGTCTACTTGCTGCACACTTTGTGAATGCACAGCAGATGCAATACCTTCATAAGGGACTTCCTGTGGGTTAATTTCAAACACTCGGGAACCTGGGCTGTGCCCTAGAAAACACCTTCTGCCCAAAGTTGGCCCAGGAGCAGACAGCCACCGCCTCCAAGACTATACCATCCATGTTGACCACCCCTGGACCAAAGCTTCTGAATGTTTAGAGGAGGTCCGGTCCTTTTCAGATGACCCTGAGGAGCTGAGCAAGAAGGCGGCATTCCAAATTAAATGATGACACAGAATTCCCGACCAGATCGGCAGTATAGGGAGCTCAGAGCACATTGTATTAGAGAGAGAGAGATTAAAGGTGAAACTAAAGCTCGTGTGGGCTGGAGCAGTTTTTTCCTTGCTATCTCCACCCCTACCCCCCCACCTTCAGGCCCCCAGGGACCTCGTGCAACCTCAATTATAAGAACAAATTCGTTCCCATTAAGTGGTACCCGACTCTAAAGAGATCATTCTATGCTGTCTTGCAAACTGCATTTTACTATATTTTAAAATGAAAAATAGAAACAAATGGGCCCTTTTTACATGGCTCTTGCAAACATGAGACTCTACAGTTGGCAGACTCGTGCAGTTTTTAGCAACGAAGCCAAGTCTTTGCAAATAAATTCGATGATTTGAGGTAGAAAAGGGAAGTTAGCAGACCATGTAAAGATAGTTTCCAGGAAAACTCCTGGTGAGAAGAAGGTGATGAGGCAGAACCCACAGACGCTGCCTGCCAGCTTAGGGGAGGCTTGGACTGCTTTCTCAGCCTTGAGGACAAACTTGGGGGCCGGTGCAGCCCCAGGTCTGGAGGGTCAGTACCATGAGTGCCAATGGATGCAAAATGTAATCGCTTTCTTTAAGGAGCTGACATCAGCTGGAGTAGATACAAATAGAACATGTGTGTGTGTGTGTGTGTGTGCACAGTTGCTCAGTCATATCTGACTCTTTGCCACCCCATGGACTGGAGCCCACCAGACTCCTCTGTCCATGAAATTTCTAAGGCAGAATACTGGAGTGGGTTGCCATTTCCTTCTCCAGGGGATCTTCCTAACCCAGGGATCAAATCTGAGTCTCCTGCATTGGCAGGCGGATGCTTACCACTGAGCCACCTAGGAAGCCCTACAAAGAGAACAAAATAATCTCAAAAAAAAGATGTGCAGATGAAGTCGGCACATTGGGAGTATCCCTGGTGTCTGTCCTAGACAAGACGCCTGCAGGTTTAAGGATGACTAGGTCTTACCCTGTGGAGAAGGCAATGGCACCCCACTCCAGTACTCTTGCCTGGAAAATCCCACAGATGGAGGAGCCTGGTAGGCTGCAGTCCATGGGGTCGCTAAGAGTCGGACACGACTGAGCGACTTCCCTTTCACTTTTTACTTCATGCATTGGAGGAGGAAATGGCAACCCACTCCAGTGTTCTTGCCTGGAGAATCCCAGGGACGGTGGAGCCTGGTGGGCTGCCATCTATGGGGTGGCACAGAGTCGGACACTTGGCTTAGCAGCAGCAGCAGCAGCAGGTCTTACCCTGAGAGTGTGTGTGGGTGTGTGTGGCGGGGCTGTGGTGGGAGCAAGCCAGCCAGGAGACACTGACATTGTAACAATCCCTTGTTAAAGTAACAGATGGCATTGCAGAACGTCTGCTGTTTGCCCGGTGTGGCCTTAAGTTCTGTCCTTTAACTATGAATAACAGTGTTTAGAGTGACAGCACCATGTATCACCCATTTGAGAGGAAAGGAGATGCTATTTCATAATTATGCTGAAACAACAGGTACCAGCCGTGACTTTCAAGGAAAAATAGAGTAAACATTTATCATTTTTAATGGATTTTTAAAAATGAGATACAGAAGATTGTCACTTGCCCAAGGGGGAGATTTTAGGAGGGCAGCGCTAGGGCCAGGTAACTGGGGAGAAGGGCAAGACTGTACAAGAAAGGTAGAGAACAGGTGAGAGGCAGCTTAGAAGTAAAATGTGCAGATGTGGTGACTGGCTGAGTGTCACAGGTAAAGAAGTCCAGTGAATTCTGGCCTTGACAGACAGTGGACAGGGACCCACTGGTCCAGGTGGGACCACCGAGAAAGAATAGCTCCAATGAGAAATGCTGAGTTCCAGGCAGCCTTGGTCAGACGAGTCTGCAGTGAAAAAAAAAAAAAGGAAAATATGGCCAGCAGTGTTCATATTCAGTGGAGAAATTAAGAACATTATCAATTCAGTGGAGAAATTAAGAACATGAGGAGAAATTAAGAGATGAGGGGAAAAAATCTAGACGTATATTGGAGCTGGTTGAATCAAGTAAAAATGCCATATTGTTTAAGCACCCAGAAAAGAGAAACAAAATGGTTCGCCTTGTGCATCACCCGGATTAATCCCCGAGCTCCACAGAGTTTACTCTCTTCATAAATTAAAAGCTCTACCTTTTAACTGGATTCGAAAAAAATATTTTTAGGACATGATTTGGGACATTGTTTATGCAAGACGTAATTGGAAACAAGCGATAAAAGTACTGATTCCCAATTACCTGTTAATACTAGCTTTAACTTTTGCACTCAAAAAGAGCCTGGATTTGAAAAATCGATGTTCAACATTTCACCTTTGCGGTGTTTCTTCCTTCCTGGCAAAAGTCCAAATAAGCGTGTCTTCCATTCATTGCTTCTAAACTTCGACACTTACCTGAATTTTATTACAAAGACAGCCGTTTTCCTTTCTCAGCTCTTTTATAGACATCGTGTGAATTTTCTCAGTTTTCAGTAGAGCCAGCAAAGTAACAACCACAAACAAAGAAGCATCTGCAGACGCTTCTTACTCAAGGGTTTTTTTTTCTTTGTCCAAAGGATTTTAAGAGTAATGTATTATTTTCTCCTCACAGCTATTTCCTGTGGTCCTGTCCCCGAATTGACTGTTAATTTCATTTTCAGATTGTTCATTACCTATGTGTAAAAATACAGTTGATAGTTGCATGACGTTGTGGTTATGATTTGAAAGTACCGAATACATCAGAAGAAACGGCACTGGATCCACATGGTCCTGGTACCTGTGTTCCTAATCTTCATGCAGTGGCTTATCCATGCACTCACTCGTGCTGACTGATCACTGGATCTGATAATATCTTGTTCGTGGCGGACAGCTCTAACTGTGCTTCCCCTGGGTCCACCCCAGTCATGTCTGTCTCTACTCATCTCAGAAACGTTGTGGCAGCAGCTACTTTTAACAAAGCTTAGTTGTGACTGCTCCAGAATGCCAGTTGATTGTTCTATAGGAGATTTATGAAGCACTGTTGTCCATCACAGATGAGTTTCTAGATTTACCTTATCAAGTTTAAGAGAATAACATCATTTTGATCTATGAGACTTTGTCAAAGGATATAAAAATATGATTTTAATTTTGCTTTTCTTTTGTCAAATCATTCTCCATTGTAGCTTATTTAGACAATGTTAACATCTTTTAAAGATGTACAGAGACTATTACAGAGCTGTGATATATATACAGTAGTGAAAGTATGTCATTAAATACTAAGGATCAAGATGATAACCATGGTAACACTTCAGTGTGCATGCTAAGTTGCTTCAGTCATGTCCGACTCTCTGTGACCCCAGGGACTGTAGCCCACCAGGCTCCACTGTCCATGGGATTCTCCAGGCAAGAATCCTGGAGTAGTTTGCCATGCCCTTCTCCAGGGGATCTTCCTGACCCAGGGACTGAACCCCTGTCTCTTCTGTCTGCTGCATAAGCAGTCAGGTTCTTTACCACTGGTGCCACCTGGGAATCTCAACACTTGAGCAGCTGAAGTCAAAAGACATTTCACAACAGTCAGCTTTGCTGGTTCCTTCAGTTTTCTCTCTCTAAACTCAACATATAACATTAAGTGATATCATATAAAGGATTCCTGAATCTAACCCTGAGTCTGCTGAATCCAAGTCTCTGTTCTGGGATCCAGAAATATCCTCTATTAATACGCAGTCTTCGTGATTCTTAGATACTTTAAAATTTACATGCTCAGTCTCTGACTTTGCATCTAAAGTCACGACAAGGTAGTTATTCAAGGGCTCAACTCCAATTCAAATCTACTCTAGAATTAACTTGAAACTTAGGTTGATTCCTTCATATCTCTTCTTATTTAATTCCTACCTTAGGAAGGATTTCACTTACTGGGTCCCTTCTTTCCCTATACCTTCTGCCCCACGCGTGGTCAATGCTTTGACTCCTAACACGTCCACTCCTTTGGGGCTACGATCCTTCTTCCCAGCCCCTTTCTTCATCCTAACTCTCCTCAGAGATAGGGTCCCCCATGTTTCACCTCCCATGTACCACTCAAGGTACCTTCACACAGCACCCCAACCCTGAGCCACCTACAACCCCAAAGGAAGCTAAGAATGAAAGAGACATTGGAGATTCTAAAGTCAGCTCTGGCTTTTACCACCTGGTGAAAGTGGACCAGAGAAGTCCATGGACTGGTGCGCCATCTCACTGAAAGATACTAGAACCAGCTCCAGCCACATGCTCTAGCCCTTACATCCATTATAAAACACTTGTATTACACAGTCTTGTGCCATCAACTGTACTTAACAATTCACGTGCATTTGGTGGCTTCGCCTTTTCAGCACTTCTCCAACCTAGATGGTCGAGTCTGCTATTATTTTTGGCAATAAAAACTCTAGATATCAAAGCAGCTTTTGGCTTGAGCTTATTCTGCAATTTTTAAAATACTGAAAAACAGCTGAAGGAGGGCACTTGATCAATGCTTTCATGAAATATTTGGAATTTTAGCTCACCAACAAGTCTGAGTAAACAGCAAAACTGAAATAAAACTCCAAAGACTGTTAAGTGTTAGTGCCAAACAAATGCCCCCAGGAACGGTGCCAGTGGTATGTGTTTATGTTTTAAATAAACAATTTTAACTACAGGATTATGTTTAAATAAATTATGCAAATATAATAACATGTGAAAGCTCCAGGAAGCCACCTTCATATTACACCCTAAGTAAGTGGTGCACCGCTGTGCGTAATGGGTGATAGTGAAGAAATATATAATTAATTTGAGATTTATTACCAAAGAAAAAGTGTTTATTTGTAAACTGTCTGGAAAAGTTCAGACAAGCCAGTTAACGCAAAATGTTTCCATCACAGTAAAATAAAGAAAGTCACCATCTCAGCGCCTCCTCTGGCTCGATTCTGGAGGCTGAATCTGGGCGTGGATCTTTAGCCCTTTTGTCTTCCAGGCACGGGGTGGGGGAGGGGGCAGGCGGGAGGATGACTAGAGATGGGAAGAAATGAAAATGACAGAGAAGGTGGGCTGGCTCCTGCCTCAGGGCAGATTCTGAACTCTTTTAGCTTCTACTGGGTCTCTGTGACATTACAGATGCTCCCCAAGCAGAGGTGCTTTAATTAGTTGACAAAGCAAACCTTTAGGTCTTGCTTCTCATTCAGTCCAGTGGTTTGGGCCCTTGTCTGGAAACAAGAAAAGAGTAGCAAGAGCTGAACCAAATGATAATATTTTTCATATTTTTTTAGGTGGAAGAAGAACTGCTTTATAAAGCTGTGTGAGTTTCAGGTGTACAGCAGATTTACAGATTTACAGGTGTACAGATTTTTCAGATTGTTTTCCATTATAGGTTATTACAAGAAATGGAATACAGTTCCCTGTGTTGTAAGTAGATCTCTGCTGTTTATTTTACATATAGTGTTGTGTATGTGTTGATCCCAAACTCCTGATTTATCCCCCTACCTGCCATTTTGAGTCCAAAGGCTTGAGAACAAGGGGCAGCAGTAGTAGTTCTACAGTCGAGCAGGAAAGGCCGGGTTCCCGCTGCTTCTGCCTTTTTGTTCCGTTCAGGCCTTCACCCACATTGGGAGGGCAACATTACGGTGTGCAGCAATTCAAATGCCAGTTTCATCCAGTAACACCCTCTCGGATTCTCTCAGAAATAGCTGCGTGCTCTGAACACCATCTCACGTAGAGAAGCTAATGATGGTCTTAGACTTTTCCAAGGCTCCTGGAAGCATCTGCTTGCTACCTGGCGTCCTGAACGCTCAGCACTGAAAGGTCCTCAACTCTGACCATGTTTAATCACTGGGAAATGCAGACCAGAGAAGGAGGCACATAGAAGCACAGCTGGTAGATTTGCCTGGATTGACAGTTTGGGGAAGGGGTGGGGAACTTTGCAGGATGCTACATTTATAGGGTCTTGACAAGCCATCCAGATCTCAGTGGGAGATGCTTATTACAGTAAGGTTAACCATGCCACAGAAGACTCTGCCCTAAATGACAACCCTTTTCCCAGAACCACCCTCCTCTTATTCTTTTCTGTGTAGTAGTTATTCCTGAAAAGTGTTTCAAGGGAATGATCACTTCCAATTGTCTTTAAACTCACTTTAAAATCACTTGCTAAATCTGGACGACTGGACTTTGAAATGAGAGGGGTGACCCCACCGCAGATTCCCAAGCGTGTGAGGAGGTTTAGAGCTTGGCTGCTCGGAGGAAAATAAGTGAGAGTTTCCCAAAAGCCCGGGAAGCAGTGGGCATACCTGCTGTTGGGCAGGAAATGCCCTGATCTTGCTCCTAGACCATGTCCTGATGTCGTGTGTCTTCACCGTTGAGCTCTGTGGTGGGCAGAATAATGCCCCCCAAAGATGCTCACAACATGCTCCTCCCTGGACCCACAGATAGGGTCCTTCAGTGGCAGAGACTTGACAGGCGTGCTTCAGTTAAACACCTGCAGGTGCCCTATTATCCTGGATTATTGGTGTGCCCCTAATGTGATCACAAGGGTCCTGCCATCTTGAAGTGAAAGGAAGAAGAGGAACCGCAGGATGGCACCTGGTGAGTCCTCAGCACTGTGCCGCTGTGCTTGGATGTGGGGTGGGGGAGGATGGCCAAGGTGGGCACTCTGAGAGCTGAGACGGCAAGGAGACCGCCTTCCCAGCAGCCTCCGGGAGGAACACGGTCTTGCCAGACTCTTCACTCTGGACTCCTGCCCCCTAGAACTGTAAATGGATACGTTTGTGCTGTGTTATAGCTCCTGTTTGCAGTAATTACTTAGGGCAGCCCTGGCACATGATCTCAGAAACCCCCTCCTTCTTCCCCACCCCCACACAGAAGTAACCAACAACCATTCTGAGGTGACACCCACCCTGCCAACCTCACACTCGCCATCTACGGAGAAGCCCCTGGGCTTCTGCCTCATCCACTAAGTCGTGACCTGAGTGACCCTTGACCCCTACACACAAGTGCATTAAGTCCACAGCATTCACGACACCACCCAGCTTTGGATGCTCCCATGAGACAGTGAAGGCCTTCCAGGAAGCTCTCAGGCCCTGTTACCTATAACATTCAAGAAATACTGAAGTCCTCTTAACTTCCCTGACGCTATCCATTTAACCTTAGATTACTCCCTTGTCTTAAGGTCAGTAAAGAAAATAACCCCTTTGCCATGGAACCATAGCCAACACAAAATGCAGAGAAGTAAGGGGAAGTAATTGATAATTTTCTTAGTCTCCAGAACAGTGTTTGGGATGAGATGGTCTTGTTAACGCTGTGCAAGTGTCAAGTAACCAGCTGATGGTCTCACAGCTACTAATGGACAAAGTCAGGTCTGGGTGCCTGCCTCCAAAGTAAGAACGTTCTCTGCTTCATCATGCTGACTCCAACCTCAGGAGGATGTCGATAAAGCTGCATCAGCACATGCTGTCTAACTATGTAGAGAAATGGAGAAATATATCAGTATTCCTACTACTTCTCTTCCCATCTCATCCATGCACCTTGTCAGGTTGCTATGGAGATCAATGGATATATAGGCAATGCCTCTGCAAGAAATAAAGCACTACTGCCTTCCTTCAAATATTCAGATTATTTTATGACATTTAGAAAATTGTTTCCACTTAAAAAACAGAGAACTCTATACCTAAAAATCTCCTTAGCTAATTAACATGCTCTTAGCTAATAAGAGGATGCTTGATTAGAACATGCTCTTATTACCTTAGCATGCACACACGTGCACATACTGAAGTAGCTAACTATAAATCAGCTAATTCCCATGAAGTGTTTGTTATATGCCGGGCTCTGTGTGGGAAGCTTTAGAAGCATTTTTTTACCTCATTACAGTAAACCCAAGTGATGGTTTGGCAGTTTGTTTTTAATTATTCCAGCCTAGAGATTAGAGAAATGAAATTTAAAGTTCAGAAAATTCTTCCAAGTCACACAGATTGTGCTAAAGGTGAGAATTTGACACTTGCAGTTTGAAATTTTCAGTTTGTAAATCCAAAGCTGAATTGTGATATAGGCTTAGATTTGTAAATTTTATCTTCATGTAAACCACTTAGTGTTTAATTGCAACCTAAGTTCTATCCCAGAAAAGATATTGTGTATATAATTATCATTGGTTCCAAGGGACCTGGTAAGATATTTTTAAGCAGATAATTCCAATTAATTAATCCTGGGGTGAATCACATTCAAAGCACGTATTCTAGTGTGATGGCATTGCACATGTTTATTGCAAACACTAAAGTTAATTATCCTCATCCTGGTTGTAATGTATGAAGTTAAGATGAGCTAGGACCGGAAATTGGAGAAGGAAATGGCATCCCACTCCAGTATTCTTGCCTAGAGAATCCTATGGACAGAGGAGCCTGGTGGGCTGCTGTCCATAGGGTCCACAGAGTCGGACTTGACTGAAGCAACTTAACATGCATGCATGCACTGGAGATGGAAATGGCAACACACTCCAGTATTCTTGCCTGGAGAATCCCAGGGACGGGGGAGCCTGATGGGCTGCCGTCTATGGGGTCGCACAGAGTCGGACACGACTGAAGCAACTTAACAGCAGCAGCAGCAGGACCAGAAATGCCAGCTTTAATATGGCAGCGTGAAGTAGTCCTCCTGGAATTTGTCTAAGGTAAGCAAGACAGAGAAAAACAGAAATGAATAATCAATCTTCAGCAAAAATTGAGACTTTTTAACACGGGGACCACAAATATGAGGAAAGAAAGATAAAAAGTAAAAACTAGTGAAGATGAAATAAAAGACACTCAGAGAAGTGCTGGGAATTTAAAAGTCACGGGTTCATCCCTGTGTCTGGGAAATGGTGTGGCCTGGGGTCTGAGACCCGCAAACCTTAACTCTGTTAATAACTCATAGATGCAGGGCTGACAAGGTTCCGGTCCCTGATCTTTAGTGCAGAGTCTCAGCGAGCAGAGGAGACAGACAAATGAGCGATTGCACAGAAGAGCCATGATTTGAAAGAACAACATGCTGGTAGAATGCGGGTGGAGGAGAGGAGCTTTGTGTCACAAACAGAGCTGCGGGGGCAATTTTACATTGTATTTGGAGAATGTGGCTTTGAGGGCTCACTCAGACACAGACACACATGCACACACACAAAACCCAGTGAATAAAGGAGAATTCCTGTTTGTTCAGAACACGCAGCTCCGACTCGTTCCACTTGTGAAGCTCTTGCCAAGAAAAAAAAAAAAATAATAATTTTAAGCCACTTGTTTAGAAGTAACTTTCTTTGTTCAAAAGTGATTACGGGTATAAAAAGGAACAAGCACAGAACATCTGAAATATTCTACAAGAAATAAAGGCATATTATAAACAAACTGAGTACACCACAACAACAAAAATGTTACTAAGGTTGCCGATGAAAATTTTGACCAAATATATTGACATGAATAAAAATAGAAAGCAAGGAAAGAAGGAAGAAAAGAAAAGAAAATATAGCCTCCATGAAACAGGATCAAATGATATTTGGCAAAACTAATACAATTATGTAAAGTTTAAAAATAAAATAAAATTTAAAAAAAGAAAAAAAAAAGCAGAAGTAAAAAAACCAAGAGAGCTATAGAGATTTAACAAGAGAGATAAAACACACACAAGTGAAAGAGAAAAATTAAAAGTATTATGACAATCAAGATCAAATTACTTACAGTAAACAGGAGAGTAAAAATCACAAAAACAGCAAGAAACATGGAGGGGAAGAAAGAGAGAAGCAGGCAAATGAAATGGAAACGAGTTACACAGAACAGGAAGTTAGGCCAGTGAAAATGGCAGCTTAGGGGGTTCCAGAACTACCTGGTCTCATGAAAGCAATGAGAACAATCATAAAAATGGTCAAATCAGCTCCTTCAGAACTTTGGAAATGAACCAACAGTTTGCAACAGTCCAGAACATTTCTTTAAAAAAAATAAAAAGGAATGAATATTGGTAAGAATGTGAACACTAGCGGTTTATTCCCACATTCCTCTCCCCAGTTCTGTTCAAGCCATGAAAGCCCCAGCCCCCGTGGTGAAAACTAGCAGCCTTCTTCAGCACCACATACATTCTTCAAGGCTAGACCACCTCAGAGCAGAGCCCACACAGTCCTCAGGGAAAGGAATATAGTCCAAGAATTTCAGGCACAGCCAAACAACCATGCAAGCGCAGAGGAGGAATTAAAGACAAACATGCTGGAGTGCGGGTGTCCAGGGAGCATTGTTCCTACAAGTTATTCTTCAGCAAACTATCAGAGAATGAACCTCAGCCAACCAATTAGTGAATTAAATTATTATGGCAAAATTCCAGCATTGAGAATTGAGTATGTGAATTGTTTGACAGAAGTCTGAAATACATGTGTTAATTATGGTTACAGGAAAAAAATGTAAAAGTCTTGGCAATGTAGAAATGATATTAAATTGCTAAAATTGGAAAGAGAAAGACTGTAGAAGTTTCTGTACAGCTCTGATTTTCTCAATTTTTAAAAATAGCTGATTGACAGAGATCGTTAAATACTGCTAAGCCATATGGTGGAAATATAAGTATATTTGAAGTTACATAGATAAATAAAAGAAAAATAGCATAATCAGTTAAATACATTTGGTGGAGAAGAAAGAAGAAAATACTGTACAAAGGTCTACAATCCTCTTTCTGAAATTTGTAACTCCTGATTTTCAAGATACTAATTTATTTAGACAATTGTTCAACTCCAAACCTGATTTGAATAGGAGGCTTTCTATAATCTCCTTTTTTCTGCCCTCTGTGATCATATAATATTGACATTCTTAGTTCTGTTTGTTGGTATGTAATGCATGGGTAGCACTTACACCTTCACTCTAAAATTCTAAAAATTTGAATTCTGAGAATGTGCCCCGAGGATTTTGTCAAAGGAGGATTTATATGAATTCTATTGTTGTATAGAGTAGAAAACAAACAGGTATTATCTGGAGTTCTAACAGCGTCTTTAAAAGTTGTGGTCACCTTGCTAACCATTAGAGCAAGGAGTAATACAGAGTAGAATTTTAAAGAAGGAAATTCAGTGAGTCAAACAGATGTAAAATTTATTTTAAAATCTATGAAAATAAAAGCCACAGCACAATGTGTGAGCTAAGAAATAATATCAAACATGTCTATTGTATATACATAAATATAAATGGGCTAAACTCATATGCTAAAATAAAAAATAAAACATTAGAATTTAAAGTAAATCTAACTTTAAGTGGTAGGTAAGCAATATCTATAAAGCAAAGAAATTGAAAAAGTTTGTGCAAAAAACATTCAAAACATTCCAGACAAATGAAAGTAAACAAAACTACATATACTGTAATCTTAAAAAAAAAGAAAGTGACAGAATTCAGGATTGTAAATAAGTAAATAAATATCTGTCACAATGGGCACTTTACAGTGATAACGAGCTCCTTTTATTTTTATGTCTGACAAGTGAATGCAGGTAAAGTCTTGCCGCAAATGCTCTGCAGCTGGAGGCTCCCGTGGGTACCATCCAGGTATGTACTCCCCAGTGAAGGAGTCTGAGTCTGGGATGCTGTGAGAGACAGTGACCAGAACATCAGCCAAATGTGTAAGAGCAAAACATCTCCCCCTGCTGACCCACTGGGGTCAGTAGTTCAACAACGCTGTGTTTGAGGTGAAAGGAAAATGTGTACCCTTAAATACTCATAAGCTTTAAAATTTTCATATGGAATGGAAATAAATAAGCTCCAACTGAAGAACTGAAAAATATAACAAAAAATAAATGCAGGGAAAACAAAATGGTAGATAATGCAAATGCAAATATTTTTTAAGATCATTATAGTAAGGGTAAGACTAAAAATACTAATGCTAACTAGTTATTTGTGATAAACAATGAAATATACAAACATTTACCACCCAGTAGAGAAAAAGGCAGAGAAGGCAATGGCACCCCACTCCAGTACTCTCACCTGGAAAATCCCATGGACGGAGGAGCCTGGTAGGCTGCAGTCCATGGGGTCACTAAGAGTCAGACACTACTGAGCGACTTAACTTTCACTTTTCACTTTCATGCATTGGAAAAGGAAATGGCAACCCACTCCGGGGTTCTTGCCTGGAGAATCCCAGGGATAGGGGAGCCTGGTGGGCTGCTGTCTATGGGGTCGCACAGAGTCGGACATGACTGAAGCAATTTAGCAGCAGCAGGAGCAGAGAAAAAAGGATAAAATATTTTAAAATAAGAAATATTCTGATGGGGAGAGTATAAAACCCTTCAAATTAGAAGAATTCCAAGAGGTTATTTTGATCACTTTTATGCAAATAAATGTGACAGCCTGTATGAACTGGGTAAGACTGATGAAGCGAGGGCAGAGATGCAGCTATTCAGAGAGCTGCCCACCGCCCTTTCCCCCAGCAACCTCACGCTGTTTCTAAAAGGCTGCACTTTCCAGTGGCTTTACTGGATAATTACACCAAATCATTAGGGAACAGATGATGCCAATGCTTTTAACCTCTTCCAGAACTTAGAAAAAGAAAGAAATATTGCAAATTCTTTTCAGGACATAAAGCCAACATTAAAGCAAACTCCAAAATGGTATCACAAGGGAAGAAAATTATAGATCAATTTTATAATTAAATGAACTGAGTCATAGGCTCATAGATTAAAATGAACTCCATAGACTTTGAAATGCACTTAAAACATCATCATCCATTCTTCTTTTGAAAAAGTTCTTAAATAGATGCATTCCTTAAAGTTTGCAAGATGCTGAGTGAAAAAGCCACAGCAAGACAAGGTTCCTGATCGGCACCCCAAGAGTCCTTGTGCTGTAGGTCAGGGTGTTTTCAGGGACACAATGTCCTCTCCCCAGCTTGCTTAGTTCAGCTGTGAAGGTCATTTACCTGAAACTGATATGGGTATACCAGACTACACATCTGGACATGAGGCAGAAATGGCATATAAAAACCAAGAAACAGAAGGTAAAGTGATGGTTTGTTTGCAGATTTTATGACTGTTTATTGTTAATTTAAAAATCAACTGAAAAACTATTATAATTCATAATATGCCTAAACAGAAAATTAATATACAGAAATCATTAGCCTGCAATAGACAAACCCAAGCAGTTAGGAGATGGAAGAAAGCACATAAAATATCTAGGAACACAATCAGCTCCCAAAATACATATCAATGTGAGGGAAATTTTAAAATGGAGCTGAGATGCAAATGAAGCCTTGAGCAATAGAAAACCATGCTTAATCTTGGGGGAAATAATTAATTCAACAAGAGTGAACATCCTCCCTAAATTAATCTTGAAAGTTAATGCAGTCACAATACAATAGCAACAATATTTTGGGAGGAAATAAAGGGGGTGGGTAAAAGGCAAAGTTTAAAATAGTACAGAAAGAAAGACTCCACTTCTTGGGAATGTGGAGGAGGTGTATTCCTCCTGTATTCGTGCTTAGTCGCTCAGTCATGTCCGACTCTTTGTGATCCCATGAACTGTAGCCCGCCAGGCTCCTCTGTCCTTGGGATTCTCCAGGCAAGAATACTGGAGTGGGTTGCCATGCCCTCCTCTGGGAGATCTTCCTAACATAGGTCTCCCACATTGCAGGTGGATTCTTTACTGTCTGGGCCACCAAGGAAGCACATTCCTCCTGTAAGTAAAACTAAAACCCCTGATGTTATATATAAAACAAGCACAGACGTCTCAGAGAGGGGAATGGCCATGTTCTCACAGCCAAGGAAGGACATGGGGGAGTTCCCTGGGCTTCATTTCTCCCTAATGTATCCTAAGGTCTACCCTGGTGGTTCAGTGGTAAAGAATCCACCTACCAATGCAGATGCAGGTTCAATTCCTGGGTCAGGAAGATCCCTTGGAGTAGGAAATGGCAACCCATTCCAGTATTCTTTTCTGGGAAAACCCATTGACAGAGGAGCCTAGAGGGCTATGGTCCATGGGGTTGCACAGAGTTGGAAACGACTTAGTGACTAAAGAACAACAGTGTATTTCTTTTTCTTTTTTTTCTAATTTTATTTTATTTTTAAACTTTACATAATTGTATTAGTTTTGCCAAATATCAAAATGAATCCACCACAGGTATACATTTGTTCCCCATCCCGAACCCTCCTCCCTCCTCCCTCCCCATACCATCCCTCTGGGCTGTCCCAGTGCACCAGCCCCAAGCATCCAGCATCGTGTATTTCTAACTGAATACTGTAGGAGACAGCAACCAGGAAACACCAATGAGGGAAACAAACAAAAAGCTATAGTGAGCCTGCTCCGTCAGGTCAGAGGCCCAGGGAAAGGGCCTGCTGGCCAGACCCACAGTTTTGCAATAATCTCTGTCCTGCAGCCAAACAGCACAGAGAATCTTTAGCCGCACCCACCTGGCCAGCAGAGGCGAGTGGGGCCCCATCCCAGACTTCAGGCTCAGGGGCCGACCACCCCACCACAGAGTCTCAGTCCACAATGACTTCACTCAAGTACTCCAAGTTTTGAAAATTAAGTGATTTTATAGACTGCCTTTCTAATATTTATTTTGTCAGCCATAGAGCTGTCACAGACTCACAGAAAAAAACTGTTATCAAAGATGCATAACATGCATTTTATATGACGGGTGTGTGATGGAGATAAATCAAGAAAAATGATTGTTTCCTTAAACTGCATTTATCTCTAACATGGATCATGGGTGAATTAGGGGCTGGAAAACAAGAAGTGCATTTTAATTTAAAATGAGCAGTTATTGGTAATCATTACCATTTGAGGATGGAGAAGAAAACTGTCTCCCCGAGGGGAAAATCCTTCCAAACTCCAACTCTCCTTGCAGAGGCTGAAGTCCGCTGGTTGTGCATGTTCAGCTCCTAACCCCTTCTTATTTGAAATAATTTCTCCATGTTACATGATCTTGTGTGTAGTTGTCCAAGGCGCTCTCCCAGACCATTGAGTTCTTAATGCTAAAATGACAACCACAGCTAAATATAGCACTAATAGTAGTGCATAGTAACAAAGTAGTTTGTTTCCTGGGTTTGGGGAAAGGGGTGGTTGCAGTTTATGTCAGTCTAAGAAAGTGCTACTTTTTTTAAATATAAATTTATTTATTTTAATTGGAGGCTAATTACTTTACAATATTGTATTGGTTTAGCCATACATTGACATGAATCTGCCACGGGTGTACACGTGTTCCCCATCCTGAACCCCCCTCCCACCTCCCTCCCCATCCCATCCTTCTGGGTCATCCCAGTGCACCAGCCCCGAGCATCCTGTCTCATGCATCGAACCTGGACTGGCAATTCTTTCACATATGATAATATACATGTTTCAATGCCATTCTCCCAAACTATCCCACCCTCGCCCTCTCCCACAGAGTCCAAAAGCCTGTTCTATACATCTGTGTCTCTTTTGCTGTCTCTCATACAGGGTTATGGTTACCATCTTTCTAAATTCCATATATATGCATTAGTATACAGTATTGGTGTTTTTCTTTCTGGCTTACTTCACTCTGTATAATAGGCTCCAGTTTCATCCACCTCATTAGAACTGATTCAAATGCATTCTTTTTAATGGCTAAGTAATATTCCATTGTGTATATGTACCACAGCGGAAAGCGCTACTTTTCACATCAGTTACAAGTCACCAGGAGCCTCAGCAGAGAATAAATCCCCAGGCTGCAGCTCAGGGCTCTTGATTTCAGATTCCTGGAGATGGAGCTCTGTGTGTGCATTTTATCAGGCTCCTCACACAGTTCTTAGATACACCAGACTTTGAGAATTGCAGGGTTGCAGTTTTGCTAAAATAAATTGCTTCTTGTTTAAGCAACATCCAAGGGTTTTATGAGGTTTTTATACTTTTGTAATATATGTCCAGCCTATCTCTCTGTCACCTGTCCTTTTAATCATTTAGCATCAGAGAAGCTGCTGCTTCCATTTGAAGAAACCCAGTGCTTCAAGGAAACACTGCAAAGAATGACTTATAATAACTAGCAGGAGAGACTCAATATTTGAAATTTAATACTTTCTAAAATATTGAAATTTAATATTTTTAGAATTCTAAAGGGAGGAGGATTCTGGAATCCTATAAAAGGTGGTTTCAAAAGGAAAATACTTGAATTGAAATTAGTTGACCTGTTACAGATTAGTTAAACTTTTTAAATATATTTAAGAAAAATTTATTAACCCCATAGACCCCCAAATCCCTCTTCCTCTTCTACAGTGCTGCTGGGAATGAAGTCTAATTTGCTGTCAGTTTTGGATCCAGCTCCCACGTATTCCTGAATTCAGTCTTCTTTCAGCTCTTTGATTCACCATCAGATAGACTCAGACGAGTTCCCACCTCAGGGACCGCCCCGAGTGGAGCCAACCTGACGCAGCTCGGAGGCAGGACCCTCCATGTATAAGAGGGAATGTGGCCTCCTCCAGGATGCTCAGCGGCATCAGTGAGAGCAGAAGATGGATGAGCATTGGAATCCATCAAGGAGGACATAGGACAACGTAACGTGATACATCTACTTGGTGGCCTTCCTCTGTATTCCCTTTTCATGACATTGAAACATGTAAAATATCATGTAAGAAACGAGTTGCCAGTCCAGGGTCGATGCACGATAATTGATGCTTGGGGCTAGTGCACTGGGACGACCCAGAGGGATGATATGGGGAGGGAGGAGGGAGGAGGGTTCAGGATGGGGAACACATGTATACCTGTGGCGGATTCATTTTGATATTTGGCAAAACTAATACAATTATGTAAAGTTTAAAAATAAAATAAAATTTTAAAAAAAAAGAAATTTAGCTTGAAATCTGAAGACAGATAGCTCCCTCAAAAAGTTGTTTTAAGACTGCACAAATACTTTCAAAGGTAGTTTATTTGAAAATAGAATGTTTGTCTCTTTCCTTGCAAAGGAATTTCAACATCCTAACCTTTGCTTGAGTTGCTATCCAAAACGTAGTTCCAGTAACCGTTCATTTATTAATTCAAAACCCTCTGCTAAGCACGTTAAAAAGAATAGAATATTTATGAAACTCACACTCTGTGGCTCTTAGTCAAATAATTACTATAGTGAAAAGGATTTCATATATTTTGTGTTTACAACCTGGAGGCAAATAAGTCTCAGTATATCCAATTAAAATATGTTGAAGCAAAACTTTTACATTCCACTGATGCTAGATAAAGGGCTTCCTTATTGGCTCAGATGGTCACTAATCTGCCTGCAATGCAGAAGACATGGTTTCAGTCCCCGGGTTGGGAAGATCCCCTGGAGGAGGGCATGGCAACCCACTCCAGTATTCTTGCCTGGAGAGTCCCATGGACAGAGGAACCTGGGGGGCTACAGTCTCAAAGAGTCCAATACGATTGAAGTGACTTAGCATGCATTCATGCCTCCCTTCCTCCATCAACATCTTGAGAAACAAATAAGAAACATGAAAAAAATTTTCAGGTGCCAAACCTAAAATACGTTCTTTCTAAACTATTGAGAAAGGAGAGTAACTGTGTAGTAGTCTGTTTTTCTAGGTAATATAAGACAGTTCTATATTTTGAACAGAAAGTAGCAAAAAACAAATAAGAGTAGTACTTGGTATGAGAGGTGGGAAGACAATGACTTCTGAGACTGGAGACCCTGGTGAGGAGGGCCTTTGGGTGATCTGACTTCATACCGTTACTGCACAGCATGCCTTTGGACAATTCACTAGATCACAGATTTCTTAAGAAGGAAGCACAGAACCCCAGGCCCCACCATTTCTCATCCTGAGCTCAGCTGGAAACAACGCTGTAGACAATGTGACCTCCACAAGGAGAACACCAAACTCACCCAAAGCTTCTGTCCCCTGACGACAGTGTCACAAGGTACTGGAAACAGGTGGACAGCGTGGTCAGTCAGTCTGGTGTCCGCGAGAGTGCCTTGCTCAAAGGTGGCCACTTCCCCCCTCAGGGTCCGGTCCCTGGCCACCTTCCCTATGAGTCCTCTCCTAACCAAACCAATCAAAGCCTCTCTGCCTCCACCTCTGTCCTGGCCTAGTCGCACTTCGACATAACACCTTGTTTTATCTCCTTTACAGCACTTACCACTGCGGGAAACCATATTCCATGTTGATTTAGTGTTTACTCTCCTCTGCTAAAATGTGACGCTTCTTGGGAACAGCCCAGCTCTAGCCAAAGAAGCAGTGTCGTTCATCTGACCAATATTTATTGTTATGTCACAAGCTGGGGATAAAATGTCAAGGAGAGCAGACGTGATCCTTGTCCTCATGTGGTTTATGGTGCAGTGGGGGAGACGTATATTATGGTGCCGTGGAGAAAAGACATAACATGACACATGTAAAATTATCACTGTGGTGAGTGCCGAGAAGGAGAGAAACACAGGCTATCAGCGCCTATGATAGAACATCTAATTTAGTTAAGTAGATCGGAGGTTTCTCTGGGGAAGAGGCTTTTGAGCTAAGATTTAAGATGCATAGACATGAATTAAGGGAATAGAGTGGGGGCTGGGGATGCCCCATGGCAGGAAGGAAGATGGTGCCAGAAGGATGGACAGAGGATGATTGATGGGGCTGGACCACTGGGCACTGGGGGCATGAGAGACAGGAGTGGGTGGGAAGGATCTATGTGGCAAGAATATGCGGCAGGACGGGGCAGGGTGTGACTTTATCCTGAGAGTAATGGAACCATCAAATGTTGTGGAGGTGTGAGTATGCCTGTTCTTGTGTTCACAGGAGAAAATTAGCAGATTTGAATTTTGTGAAGATGACTGTGATTTATCTATAGAAGAGATTTAGAAAGGACAGAAGTGGACCACTGGAAGCATGTCCTGGCAGTGCCCTCAGGAGACATGATTGCAACTTGGATTCAGTTAGTAACGGTGGGAAAGGAAATGAGTAGGTAGATCCTAGAAACACACAGAATGAAATTTAAAGGGCTTGGTGTTGGATTGGTCATAAGGGAACCTCATCTCCCTAATCATCTGGGCTGATGAGTGAAGCTGCCAGTCTCAACTATAGGGGACAGTGTGGGCCTCAGAGAATGCTGTTGGGTGGGGGGGTGGATTAATTATGACTGTCTCCACTTCTTGAATGTCTATGAGTTAGAAGTTTAGCTCTATGCTATTCAACCCAGACAATTGTTTATATCCGCACTCTCTAGTAGCCCAGTGGAATTCTGCAATTTTGTTTCCCACAACCCTTGTTGTTGTTGTTCAGTCACTAAGTCATGCCCAACTCTTTGTGACCCCATGAACTGCAGTATTCCAGGCCTCTCTGTCCTTCACTATCTCCCAGAGTTTGCCCAAGTTCATATCCATTAAATCGGTGATGCCTTCCAACCATCTCATCCTCTGCTGCCCTCTTCTCCATTTGTCTGCAATCGTTCCCAGCATCAGGGTCTTTTCCAATAAGTCAGCTGTTTGCATCAGATGGCCAAAGTATTGGCCTAACAACCCTAACTTCTACAAAATGTATGAAGCATCAAATAGGCCTGAACTCCAGCAGGAGGACTTCAGAGAGAATTGGACTGGCTGTTGGCGGCTTTATCTGTAATGAATATGGGGCCAATAATATCCAACCTGCCATCAAAACCACTTCACCAAAAGGTTAGTGGAATCTCAGCATAAAATGTCACAGAAACTGAGGGCAAATTATCAAAGCTTTGTTTGATTTGATACCAACATCCAGGGCCAGTCAAATAGCATTTTATACATCACACTAGAATGATCATAGCATGTTTCAGATCACATGGACACCCCTCTGACATAACTACCTTTACTATTTATTATCTCCTCAGTAGGCAGCAAAGCCAGGAGATGTTTTAACTAAAGCAACAGTTATGCTGAGACCTACATCTGAGGTACTTTTTAAAGTACAGCCCCAAAGTGTCTAAATGGTAGGAAAATTGCATTAGAATCAATTATCTAGAATTTACCTAGAAGACATTTTGTTGTCACTATTTCTGTCATCATAAGTCTGTAGAAACTCTGGAATAGCACAAAGCAAGCCTTTCAGTTTTTAATCATTATATGTGGTATAGTCGCAAAGTCATGTTCGATTCTTTGCAACCCCATGGACTTCAGCCACCAAGCTCCTCTGTATGGGCTTCTTCAGGCAAGAATACTGGACTGGGTTGCCATTTCCTTCTCAAGGGGATCCTCCTGACCCAGGGATTGAACTTGGGCATCCTGCATTGCAGGCAGATTCCTTACTGACAGAGCCACCAGGGAAGCCAATCATTATATGAGTTCACTATGACATTATTTTTTGGAAAGATTCCTAATATTTTTCAGGGGATCTATAGCTATACATCTATCTATCTGGCAACTACAAATCCGCAAAGATAGATGTAGTGTGTGTGTGTATATACGTATACAGTACTCTAAAGTGCTTAATAACTATAGATGTTCATGATAATATGTTGGATTTAAAACCTTATGTAAAATTTAATTATCTTAAACAATAGTAACGGTCAGTAACAGCACTAAACACATTAAAAATACTGCAAACACAAAGGCAAAATTGTAACTTAACAAACAGTATCTTTCTAAGTAGACAAAGTAAATACCAACTTGATAGCTTATTTGGGGAAGTTTATCCAATAAACTAAACAAGCCATCTGTTCACACAAATCCCAAGTGATTACAAAAAAAGGAATTTGTTAATAATCTCAAATAAAAAACAAAACCCCCCACAATTTACCATTTTGTTTCATTGTGTTTTTCTCTCACTTTGGAAAAATTCAGTCTTCAATCATGCTAATTTGATTTTAGAGTAAAGGCAAATGAAATGTAGAGCTCAAAGGTTTAATGAGCCTCCACAAATGCATAAAAAATGTAAAGGCAAGTAACCAGTAGAAGAGCAGTAATATGTCAGCAATGAAGTACTCCTGGGCCACAGGGATGTTTGAATCCCTTCACTGACAGCGAAGTGATGAAGGAACGTGACTTAGAAGGAGGACACATCCCATCTGGAGGGACCAGTGAAGGCTGGTGAGGTGTCCATCACTGAGGAAGCCATCCTGCCATAGCTGTGTGGTCCTGTGGTTGGCAGAAAGACAGTGCTCCCTTCAGGTGTTTAGTGCATCATCGGCCACACCAGCATCGTAGCATCCCTAACTGCTAAGACTGGCATCGTACGTTGAAAGATATTTGCAAGCAGTATCAGAAAATCTTCAGCTGAAACTCCTTTAGCATTATCTACCAAACATGAAGGAAAGTAGGAAATACTCTGTCCGATGTCAGGAATATTCACATTCAGAAAGTGTATTCCAGCCCTCCTCTATGTGTTCCAAATTATACACAAAAACATGCTCATATTAGTCAATTTGTAAAGGTACAGAAAAATACAAAGAAGTAAATGAAAACCACCCAAACTCCCATCTCTAAAAATAACCATTGTTACCATTTTGATATATTTCCTTCCTGTCTACTCTTAAGCATATATACCTTTTAAATACAACAAAGTCCACACCATATACAGATTATCCTGCTTTTTTTCATCTAACTTGGTATCATCATGGTTTTCCATGTTGTTGAAAATAATTTACAATGATGAATTTTAAAGTCTGCATAACCAATTATGTACAGTAATGCATTCAACAGATAATGTATTTATGGGTATGTTTTCTATTTCCAATGTTCATGATTAAAAATACAATTTCTGCAACTTTTTTTTTACACTTCTGAATCCAGGGCTCTAAAACAATTATGTTAGGCATGAATGCTTCAGTTTTCAGGCATAATAAAACAATTAACAGATGTAATGAGAGTTTAACAAATTTTTTGAAAATTAACACACAATTTTTGATTTTTAAAAAATTTGAAAAAGTATAAGGTAATGAAAAGGCTATTTCACATGAATCTCTATATTTGAAGGTCACATGTTTTCAAAGTCTTTTCCAGTGTTTTCCATGTAGCTGACACCGTGGCAAGAATACTCTCAACATTGAAGCAAATGCCTAAACTTTTGCCGTCTGTGTGGCTGCAGTGGTCTTGTCTTGTGAGATATCCAGAAGATTTTCATCTTCCTATAGAGGAGATCACCAGGAGTAGCTCAGGTGCTAAAGGATCCGGGGGTCACACCTGCAGGGCCTCAGCGGGTGGCTATTACATAGAGTTGCAAACAACGGTAATACTTTACATAGTGTAGTAACTGTTACAACACTGCCCTCCAAACCGCAAAGCAAAGATCATCAGCTGAGAAATGCTCATTTGTAAGCTAGGTTGTCTTCACAGTCCAGGTAAACTGGAAAAATATTGCTGAAATAGTCCCAGACGTGCCCAATTCATTCCTGTGTCATTTTGATATATCCCCATCATTGGGGGGAATTTGTATCTTTGGGGGCACCATGAAATGGTCCGGGCTTGTCTTTTACTGTTTGACTGTTCCGGAATCTGTTTACTGTTCCAGAATCAGCCATTTCTCCAAGGACCTGTGATTCCTCTTGTTGGAGTAGAGAGTGGTTATTTGTTCCTGAAGGTACCTTGCTTCTGCTTCCTGGTCCATTCCCCCTAAACCATAATAATAACGGCATATAAGTTTTCCATTTCTCTTTGGAGATAGAATGCTCAGATCTGACTAATGATTAACTAAAAGAAACTGTGTCCCCACCTCTGCCCTCAAGTACAGGTTACATAAAAGACTTCACCTTCCAGAGAGGACCGTGTTTTATCCCTGCCGGTTGATGTGATAATTATGACACGCACTGCTTTCATCTGAAAAGGAAATATTCTTATCGGAAAAAAACTAAAACTTACCCACAAGCAGACTGGTCTTCACCTTTCACATTTGAAAGCACAGGTACAGATTGAAAAAAGGATTTAAACCACCAGGTGGATTCTGCCACTTTGGGTAATCCTATCAAATAAAATTCACATTTGTTGTTCAGTCGCTCAGTTGTGTCTGACTCTTTGTGACCCCAAGGACTGCAGCACGCCAGGCTTCCCTGTCCTTCACCCATCTCCCAGAGTCCGCTTCAACTCCAGTCCATGTGTCGGTGATGCCATCCAATCACCTCATCCTGTCTCCCCCTTCTCCCCCTGCCGTCAACCTTTTCCAGCATCAGGGTCTTATCAAACACAATTGAGAGACGAAAAACAAAGGGAAATAGGCAGGGTGGTGCTGATAAGAAATGAACTACATACCTAGCTGGGTTTTGTCATCACCTACGAAGTTGGCAGAATCAGGGCCAGTTAAAGAGGGGCCTGAAGAAACACTGGCCTCTGTAGGAAAGAAACAATAATAAACAAGCAACTAAATAATAAGCCAACACAGATTTTTACATATAAACTCTCAAGTAGCATGGTCTGAAATCATTTAATCCTGGATTAGGAACTGAAAATTTGGTTATATTACCAGCCCATTAGAAGTCTCCAGAATAATGCATATTACATTTTTATTAATAAAGTATATTCCTTTCCATGGTGAACAACTGTCACACAGATATTAAGTAGAATTTAAAATATATAATAAATGTTATCAAATTCAAAATCTTAAAAAGTACAAAATCAAGAATGAATATTATTGTACTATATTAAATATATTACTTGTACACAAGTCATATATAATGTATTATATTTAAATATCCTACAGAAGTTATCAAATTTAGAAATAAAAGAATCATTTTAAAAGAAAAACATCTAATTTGTCATATCATACTTCTATTTTAAATCTAAGTGTTGTAAAAGATAAGAATAGAAAAATAACTTTTAAGAATGTAATAACTCTAAGAATATGGGCATAGGTTAACTTTGGGTGGGGGAAAATAAATTAGTAGATGTTTCCATCTCTTGTCTACAAATAACCTTTGAAATAAGACTTTTCTACAAGCTGGTATGACTTAAAAAATGATAGCTTGGTTCTGAAATGATTGTTTCATTTTATGAAATTTCTGAATTTTCTTCGAGAAGCTATACTTTTCCATTTAGCTATAAATTTACACAGATGGAGAGATAAATAAAAATAAAACTGGCCAGGTAGAAGCTGACCTACTAACCACAGGAGAAAATGGAAATGAGAGAATCTCTGAAACACATTTGTGCTACTTCTCTTTTCTCAGAAATGAATATTTTATTTATGCAAAATTATCAGGTTTTAGTGTATCCTATTAAAGGCAAGGCACATGAAAGTAAAACCCACAGGAATGAGTTGCCATTTCCTCCTCCGGGGGATCTTCCTAACCCAGGGATGAAACCCTCAAATCCTGCATTGGCAAGAGTATTCTTTGCCATTAGCGCCACCGGGGAAGCGCCCGCCCTCCCCCCAACCCCGCCAAAATTGTGAAATATAAGCTTATTTTTACTTATTTATGTGTTAATGGTTTTATGGCTATAACAAAACATAGTTAAAGCAAAGTGATGAGGTTTGACAGTTTTTACTGATTCGGGCAGTCTCTGATAAGCTCTATTCCTATTTTTTTCACTGTCACAAAGAATTGTCATATTCTCCCTTTAGTTCTGACAGGACATGATACGTAGGTTAATTATACCCCACAAACATCACCTGAGATCATATTCTCTAGGGCCACCCTCTAGAGTTGTTACGACTCACTTCGATAATACTGATTTCTGGCCAGAAGACAACCAGCGGAAGGCACAGATGCCATTGTCCCCTGAGCAGGAGCCAGTGAGTTGGTGACCGGCAGCCTGCAAAACGGGCGATAAGAGGCTAAAGTTAATCATATTAGGTTCCTGTTCCTTTTCCCATGAGTATTTTTTGTAAAGCAACATAGCTTACCATGTAATAAATATCCCATAAAGAATTAAAGAGTTCACACAAAGTTGTGATCAAATTCATTGCCATAAACAAAAAATGCAATTCATTAGGTGAAAACACAAGAAAAAATATATATTCAAATATAACCATGTCCACAGCTGGCTCCAGAAGTGTAAACACAGCCCTGACCATCACTCACCTGCCTGCTTTCTTCAGCCTGCTCTTCCAGTGAACGTGGGTCTACAGCTTCTTCAGAAAATGCAGACTTGGGAAGGGCTGATTGATGGTGATCCGGGACAGACCTGCCATGGGGCAGGGGGTGAGCCGTCTGTGAGCACAGCACCCCTCAGTCTGGAAGGCAGAAACCTGAGCTGGGAGTGGACGCAGGTGGGCACTGGGCCACCACAGGCGGAGCCAGAGGCACCCTGCCTGCCTGCGTGCCCTTGACTGGGTCAGCCTGCCAGCGGGGGCTGTGGGCCAGGCAGGTCTTGGCCCGGACGTAGTGTTGTCCTGGCCCTCTGGACAGTCCTGGTTCAGGACTGCTGGCTTGACAGGGAGGGAGGTAACAGCCACTCTGGGGACAGAGACACAAACGTGGTCAGTCACGCAGCTGGGGACAGCACCACACTGGGCTCTGAGGGGGACACCACGGACAGGCTGCAGGCCAGCGGGAGGACTGGATGTCATCACAGCCACGGGGATGCAGTGCAGAGGCACAGGGTCTTGGGGGACAGGAAAGAGGCAGGCCAGCAGGAGGACTGGATGTCATCACAGCCACGGGGATGCAGTGCAGAGGCACAGGGTCTTGGGGGACAGGAAAGAGGTCAGGGAAGCATGGGAGCCTTCCAGAGGAGGGCCGTTCACTGCACCCCCAGTGGACAGCAGGTTAGAGAGTCCAGCAAGTACAATCCAAGACACATGGGAATCATGGGGACTGAGGAAACAGGAGCTTGATAGCCTTCTAGCAACACTGCTGATTGAAGCAAAAGCTGAATTTCTGTTCTGCTTTTAGCAATGGTCCTTACTTGAACTGCTTTGCCATTTCCTAGACTCAGTTTGCCAAGAGGTCCAGCTGTGGATCCCTGGATGTTAGGAAGAAGATGCTGTCAACTGGTGATTCAGTTCATTTGGCGGCTGTTGGTTTCACCGGCTTAAAGCAATTTTGGCAACGTGTACAGAATTGCTCATCACCTATGTTCAAATTTACTCAAAATATTTGTCTTAGTTTGCCATCATGGTTCTTTTTAAATACCTACTCTACCTGGTTATGACCCCTTTCTGTTGCCAGTATTATTCATTTCTGCCTTTTCTCCTTTTGTCTTGATTAATTTTGCTGGCGGTTTCTCTATTAAATCTTTCTTCCAAAGAACTACCTCTCTTGTTTTTAGGTTTTATATTTTATTTCCTGTCTTCTTTTATTCTTCTTCCTTCTATTTACTTTAAGGTTATTCTTGTTATCTATTTCAAAATATTTTTTACTGCTGTTATGACATTTCTTGAATATTTGAATTATTTAGTGATGCTTTTCTAGACATATACTTTCTCTGGTAGCCTAGAGGGTAAAGCATCTGTCTGCAATGCAGGAGATCCTGGTTCGAACCCTGGGTAGGGAAGATCCCCTGGAGAAGGAAATGGCAACGCACTCCAGTACTCTTGCCTAGAAAATCCCATGGACGTTGAAGCCTGGTAGGCTACAGTCCATGGGGTCACAAAGAGTCAGACACGACTGAGTGACTTCACTTTCACCTCCTAGACATATAAATGTTCTCAATTATCTTTTAATTGATGATTCCTAAATACCCTATGTTGTCAAAAGAGTCTTCTCCTTTTTATTCATTCTTTCAAATAATTTTGGAAGTGGCTTTCTGTGTATTGATAATAGTACATATTCTTCCATTGCACAGTCATGATTTTGTATCTATTTGATTGTGTTACTTAATTATGTTAAACAAACGATTTACGTACTTACTGATGTCTTACCATCTGCCCTCCCAGTCTGTAGTGCGATCGCATCAGTTGGGTCTGTCCATTTTGGCCTCATGTGTTTTGCAGCCGTGTGGGCAAGTGTGCACAGAATCCTGATGTCATAGCTTCTTGGTGGATCTTGGATTTTGCTTTCCTTTATCAGCACTAATGGTTTAACTTCTGCCCTAGATTCTCATTGGTCTAATGCTAATTTTGTGGCACCTGCTTTTTTCTATGCAATCAGAAATTGTCTCCTTTCATCTCTTTATTTTCTATCTGTTCTGTTTCCTTTTAAAAATAACCTATCAGCTCCCTTTAGCTACATTATTTTCTCCTAGTTTTACATATGCACTTTCTGTCACAGTTGTTGAACTGTTGGCTGAGTTGCTTAGCACCAAATTTCTTCACAAATTTTGGGATGTGGATTTGCAGGTTCCTTCTAAGTGGTAGGTAACTTCCATTGCTCTGTCCAGCTGTGCACCACCCCTGGCCACTATACCACACCTCTCTCCTATCTGGTGGTATCAAGATTTGACCCATGGTTTTAGTTTTTGAAGGATTCAAAAGTGAGTCTCTCAAAGACAGGGGGTTCAGTTCCATTCAGTCACTCAGTTGTATCCGACTCTTTGCAACCCCATGTACTGCAGCATGCAAGGCTTCCCTGTCCATCGCCAACTCCCAGAGCTTGTTCAAACTCATGTCCATTGAGTTCATGATGCCATCCAACCATCTTAACCTCTGTCATCCCCTTCTCCTCCTGCCTTCAATCTTTCCCAGCATCAGGGTCTTTTCTAATGAGTCAGTTCTTCGTATCAGGTGGCCAAAGTATTGGAGTTTCAGCTTCGACAGTCTTTTCAATATTCAGGACTGATTTCCTTTAGGATGGACTGGTTGGATCTCCTTGCAGTCCAAGGGACTCTCAGGAGTCTTCTCCAACACCACAGTTCAAAAGCATCAATTTTTCAGTGCTCAGTTTTCTTTATAGCCCAACTCTCACATCCATATATGACTACTGGAAAAACCATAATTTTGACTAGACAGACCTTTGTTGGAAAAGTAATGTCTCTGCTTTTTAATATGCTGTCTAGGTTGGTCATAGCTTTTCTTCCAAGGAGCAAGCATCTTTTAATTTCATGGCTGCAGTCACCATCTGCTGTGATTTTGGAGCCCAAGAAAATAAATTCTGTCACTGTTTCCATTGTTCCCCCATCTATTTCCCATGGAGTGATGGGACCGAATGCCATGATCTTCATTTTTGAAGGTTGAGTTTTTAGCCAGCTTTTTCACTCTCCTCTTTCACTTTCATTAAGAAGCTCTTCAGTTCCTCTTCGCTTTCTGCCATAAGGGTGGTGTCATGTGCGTATCTGAGGTTATTGATATTTTTCCTGGCAATCTTGATTCCAGCTTGTGCTTCATCCAGCCCAACATTTTGCATGATGTACTCTGCATATAAGCTAAATAAACAGGATGACAATATACAGCCTTGACGTATTCCTTTTCCAATTTGGAACCAGTCTGTTGTTTCATGTCAAGTTCTAACTGTTGCCTCCTGAACTACATACAGATTTCTCAGGAGACAGGTAAGGTGGTCTGGTATTCCCATCTCTTGAAGAACTTTCCATAGCTTGTTGTGATCTACACAGTCAAAGGCTTTAGCATAGTCAGTGAAGCAGACGTTTTTCTGGAATTCTCTTGCTTTTTCTATGATCCAACGGATGTTGGCAATTTGATCTCTGGTTCCTCTGCCTTTTCTAAATCCAGCTTCAACATCTAGAAGTTCTCAGTTCATGTATTGTTGAAGTCTTGCTTGGAGAATTTTGAGAATTACTTTGCTAGCATGTGAGATGGGTACCCTATATATTTTTGCTTTAGCGACACCCAGTACAAAATCCAACACATACCATAGTTCCTATTCTGAAAATCTGACAAAACCAATGTAGTCTTCCTCCTGTGTGTGGTAATGAGGGTTATATCCTTGGCTAATGATTAAAATGTTATAATAGGGCTCTGATCTCCACACCATAACCATGACATAAGGCAGGCTAATTTCTCCCCGATTGTTAGCTGACTCACGTTATTTTCCAATATCTCACTATTAAAATTAGATCCATCCACATTTCACTGAGTCTTTTATCCTAAAATTAAGTTATGCAAACATTTCTCTTTGATTATAACACACACTTCAAACTTAATGGACATCTCATTAAAGGAAGAGAAAGGCATATTTAAGAAAGACTATGGGGTCGCACAGAGTCAGACACTACTGAAGCGACTTAGCAGCAGCAGCATTGCTAGTCACAGTCCACCATAGTCTCTCTGAGGGGTGACCAGTTTATTATGTGTGAGACACTATTACTCTTTCTTGGTTTATTGATGATGGATGAAGTTGGAGACAGATATCCGATCGTTGTTTTGTAGAGCATGGAAATTCATGGCAGAAAGATGGTTGTGCTTATAGAAAATTCACTACCACCCTGTGCTGTTAGACCACTGACGAGGGGAAATCAGAGTCTGGGTGACTTCACTGCCTCTGCCTCATTCCAACTCCAGTCTGAGATGTCTATGTGTGCACACAACACACTGGGGGTCTTTAACATGCAGTGACATTGGAATCAGTGAACATGCCCCATTAAACATAAACACTCTGTTGTTGTTATCCACTCAGTGTTATCCGACTTTTTGAGACCTCATGGACTGTAGCCCTCCAGGCTCCTCTCTCCACAGGATTTCCCAGGCAAGAATACTGGAGTGGGTTGCCATTTCCTCCTCCAGGGGATCTTCCCGACCCAGGGATCGAACCTGCATCTCCTGCATTGGAAGGCAGATTCTTTACCACTGAGCCACCAGGGAAGCCCAAAAACATACACAAGGCCTCTATAATACCCAAAGCTTCAAATGAACACTGTTCAGTTCAGTTCAGTCACTCAGTCGTGTCCGACTCTTTGTGACCCCATGGACTGCAGCACGCCAGGCCTCCCTGTCCATGACCAACTCCCAGAGTTTAGTCAAACTCATGTCCATTGAGTCCGTGATGCCATCCAAATATCTGTGGCCGGTGCTTTATAGCTGAATCACCCTTCACCCCTCACCTTCCTCCTGTACCTGCCTGAGTCACCAAGGATGAACTTACAGTTCACAGTGTCAGATTCAAGTGGTGCCAGGGGACAGCTGTGGACCTGGGACCACGAGGGTCCCACCTTGCTCACACAGCTCAGGATTCTGTCCCTGAGGCTGACTATTGGTCCCCCTGCCTTACAGCTGCCAGAGGTGATAAATCCTTCACCTGCAGACTCTTACCATCCACCTACACTGGTTAATACTCTCTCTCCTTTCACAGATTTTTCCAGTGTGTGGATGCCATCCCACTACATCCAGCTCATCCCGATGTCCAGTGATAGCTGCTTCTCTGACCATCACACCCCTGAGCAGCTATGGATGCTGGACCAGCCCCTGCCACAGTGCCCCCCACCCCTCCACACCCAAATCACCACTGGTAGAGGCTGTAATAGCCACCCTGGTCTGCCGGGGCTTCTGTAACAAAGCAGCAGAGATGAGGTGGCTTAAACCACTGAAATTTGTATTTTCTCTTCTCCCAGTTCTGGGGCAGCATTGGGCTCTTCTGAGGCCCTGTCTTTGGTTTGTAGCCTGTTCTGTGTCTTCACAGGGTTGTCTTCTGTGTGCCCGTGTCCTAGTCTCCTCTCTTAACGGGCACTCAGTCACATTGGACCAATGTCCCATCCTAACAATGACATTTGAACTTAGTCACCTCTTTAAAGACCTTATCTCCAAATATAGTCACATCCTGAGGTCCTGGGGGCTAGGACTTGACCACGTGCCTCAGCCTGGAATGGCCTGCTGGAGTTTCCCATGGGCTGTGGCGCTTCACCCATCACCAACCACAGGGGCCACACAGCTGCCAACCAGGTGAAAGGTGCTCCAACTCTGAAACCCCAGCCCCAGGGCGCCCTGTCCTTGGCCGGATTCCCTGGAGAGCAGAAAGTGAGACGCACATGGTGACACTTGTGGGACAGAAAGAGGCCTTGGGCGCTACCTGTTCAATCCATCAATCTCATCAACACGTCACGAGATCACTCAGACAGCTTGCCAGGTAAAGCAAGATTTCAAACACAAAGTGTATGCTGAGCACAAAAGCTTTCATTTCAGACATGAATTGATTGAATATCCTGAATTATATCCATTTTGATGTATCTTTATCCATAAATCTGGGCACTGCTATCACTGGAACATGATGTACATAGTTTCTGACAAAAAATTTCATATGCTGTGGTCATGTTTTCACTGATCCTTTGACTAAGCTTACAAGAAATAGTTTCTTATTTAGAATTAAAACCAGAGAAGCCATGAACTTTAGAGGCAGAAACATGAGATTCATTTTTAATCGACTCATAGTAATTATCAAAGAGCACAAATCAACCCAACATGTTGAAAACATTAGATTGTGCATTCTTCCCTCGAAATAAATATTTTAAGTCTGAGATTTACACATAAAATGAAAGAATATTTTTCACAGTGATATTTATTTTACTGTACTTTTCACTCCTTGTGCCTGATGGAGAATAGAGTTTTTAAATGTGACATTTTTCACTTCCTATCTGCTTTTTTTTTTCTCTTACAAAAATAACTCTGCTCAACTTTCAGATGAAGTATCAACTTTTATCAGATGATCCAAAACACAAGTGGATTTTGATCTTCAGCCCAGGGAAGGAAGACTGTCTCTATGAATTTCATCAGCAGAGAGGAAGGGGAGGAAAAAAGGACTTCTGGCAGAACTTTCCCAAACTGTTGCCAGGAGCCATAGAAAGCTCACTTGTATTGCAAACCCATTATAACATTATAAAATAGTTTTACGTATTCAAGGTAATTTATGAATGGTTAACTACAGAAAGGCAGAAGCAATCAAGGTTACGTGAGTCACAGGGTGTTTTAATAAAGTGTTAGATTCTAGTGGTGTCAGATCTACGTGTATGTAAATACAGGCCCTCAATCACAAAAACATGCCTAGATGTGAAATTTTAGCTGCTTGTATAGTAAATGTTTGTAAAACTAGTTTTACCTGAAATCCAGAGAAAATACTGGTGAAATATTTGCTGAAAATTTAATTGCTTCAATCAGTGGCACAACTTTCTGTGTATACATCTATAGATGTATCTCTATGTAAAGATAAAATAAAGATTTTATCTTTATCCCAAAGATAAAATCTAGGATCCTTTCATGAATCCAGGCTCATTTCAGATTAGGGTGGATTTTCACAGGGGTTTTGATGTTTAATAACTCTTCGCCAAGGCTGCATCACCTTCCCCAAATCATCCCTCAGAACCACCCTACCTTACTAATGTTTAGTCGCTTCAGTTGTGTCCGACTCTTCAGCTGTGACCCAATGAACTGTAGCCTCCAGGGCCCTCTGTCCATGGAATTCCCCAGGCAAGAATATTGGAGTGGGCTGCCATGCCCTCCTCCAGGGGATCTTGCCAACCCAGGGATCAAACCCACGTAAACCAGAACAAATTTCCTTGTATTGACTTCCCATTATGGATAGTTTCCTCTTGTGTCTACTGGGAAAGAAAGCTAATGAAATTCAGAACCCAGTCCATTTAGGTCTGGATTTTGTGTAAAAGTGCTGGGTAAGCAAGATGGCATCCATCTCCCTACATCTTTATTTCTTTTTGCAAGAACAGGACTATTAAAGTTTAAATATACTTCAAAATATTGCACCTAAGGATCTTTAAGTTGGTGTATGCTCTGAAAAACATGATACAAGATGCCTCTTATTAGCAATTCAATCCAATTCATGTTCTCCTTTTACTTTAAAATTAATCTCTAATTGTACATTAGATATCTGTGAAAAATCATGAACTATTGTAGCCTCTTTTAGCAAATCTCCAAGGGAATATGTCTACTGGAGTTGGGCTATAGAGTAAATAATCATATTAGAGGCCAAGGGCTTCCTTCAGTGAACTCTGTAGAACTAACTTTCCTTGATCATTAAAAACAGTCCGCCTTTGTAGCAATTTTACATCCTTGGTGAACGTAGCCCTTTTATGAAGCATCTCCATGGAAGTATCTTTGATTTGATATTTTATTGAGAATTGAACAGAATTAATACATGTTTTCTGTAGGGCTTATGCTACAATATACCCAATGACTGCAAATTCACTGATTTCATTTTATCAAACATAACCAGTAATGAGTTTAGAGTAAACAAAACAGAAGCCACTCTTTCATGTCTAGTGGGAATACTCTTGGGTTTGTTTTAACTTTTAATTAATTAAGATGTCCATACAAGGGATCAAGTGTTTATGATTTTTCAATGAATATTTATGAAAGCTCATTGTCCAAAATTCACAAGCATTCATTCAGACTCATTAAAAACGTTCATGAATATTTCACCCAAAACAGAGATCATAAACTGAAGCACTTTGTCATCCTTTCAAGAGCCACGTAAAGAATATCCATGAACATAAACCACGCATATGTTGGTGAGCATCAGTGTTTCTTCCTTTGGAACATATGACCTCTTTACTTGGGATCAGCAGTGTTTTAGACCCCATCTGTCATGTTAGCAAGAGGTGTTCAATAACTCTCAAAAAGTTGGGGGGCAGGAAAGACAAAGTTCTAATACTGAGTTTGAGGCAACAATTACCAAATCCTGAAACACTGACGAATTAATTTTACAATCTAGAAGTCAGAAGTCAAACGTCATCATCAAATGACAGACTAAGATGAGAATGAATTTTCCAGCAAGTAGATCCATGTCACAGCTGTTTACACAGTGGTTGCTATGTGTCAGGCACCAGGCTACTATTTTTACTTTTGAGAATCCTGTGGACTGAGTGAAGACTCCTGAGGATTAACAGAGTGTCACATCTCTGTCTACAACAGAATGGAAAGTAGGAGTTGAAATCACAATGGCATTTTCAACAGACATCTGGTGTTTATCACTCATGGACACTAGTCTTTCACGGATATAGTTCTACAAGGAGGTGAAACTCAATATTGTGAATCCTTAGCACCCACTGAAACTCAGGTTTGCTTACTGTTCACTCCTCCTAAGATGTTCTTTAAGCAAGTACTATGTAGCGGGTATCTCACCATGCTAACACATATGGTAGCCAAGACAATATCCTTGATCTCATGGATGCTAGGAAGTAAACTAATATAATTCCTACCAGGGAAGCCTACTTCAAGTAAGAAACAGATAACTATGCAGGAAGAATGTTCCCTGGTGACTCAGATGGTAAAGAATTCACCTGCAATGCAGGAGACCCAGGTTCAGTCCCTGGGTCAGGAAGATCCCTTGCAGAAGGAAATGGCAACCCACTCCAGGATTCTTGCTTGGAGAACTCCATGGACAGAGGAGCCTGGCGGGCCAGAGTCCATGGGGTCACAAGAAGAGGGCACAACTGAGCGACTAACACTTTCACTTTTTCACAAGCGGGCAGCGTTGGGAGCTGATTTAGGTGAGAACAGCCTCTCTGAGGGGGTGAACCGGGCAGAGTCTCAGTGAAGGAGATGACTCGTGCCTGGTGTCAGGGTGAGGGCAATCTCAGACAAGCTCAGCAAGGGGGCGGCCATAGTCGGGGATAAGGGTCAGGACGAGACGTTTCCCAAACAGAAAACGCAAAGAGATCATCTCATTTTAGGAAAATTCGATGACTTCAGTCTTACACGTATTTGTTTATTCTTTTCTTTATTACTCTGTGTTCTTTTTTCTTGCCAAGTAGCATTCCGACATGTGACTTTACCACGATGTGTGTGTCCGTTCTCCTGTTGACAGACATTTGGGGGTTTCTAGTGTGGGATCATTGTAAGCAAAGTTGCTAAGAACACATGTCTCCAAGTCTTTTTGTAGACAAGTGTTTTCATTTCTCTTGGGTAAATACTTAAGGGGTGGAACTGCCAGGTCATGGAATAGGTACGTGTTTAACTTTTATAAGAAGCTGCCAAACAGGTTTCTAAAAATGGCTGTAAATTTTCACTCTCTTGCCAACAATGTGTGAGAACTTAGCCCAGGGATGGCTGTGCTCACGGTGTGTGTCTTTGTCGGGGCTCACCATCACCCGTCCTGCTGGGGTGAAATGGTGTCTAACGATGCTTCTCTTCTGTATTTTTTGATAATTGATGATGTCGAGGATCCCTCCCTCTGCTTCCTGACAACGTATTTTCTTTTCTGAAAAGAAAGCATCAGTTCAAGTTTGTTTGTGTTGCATTTGGGTTGTTGGCCCTTGGTTAATGACTTGTAGGAGCAAGCTTTTATTCTGAACACATCTTCTCTCCTTTGTGAATATTTCCTTTCGTTCTGTGTGCTGTCTTACAGTTTTTCTTACTCATGTCTTTTGGTAGGCTGAAGTTTTTAATTTTGTTGAAGACCAGTTAATCACTTTTAAAAAGCAGGTTTTGTGCTTTTTTGTATTCTGACTAAGAAATCTCTGTGTAGCCCAAGGTGGTAAAGATATTTTTCTATTTAGGTGTTGTATACCTTTATATTTCGGGTTTAGATGTAAGGTCCATCTAAAATCATTTTTATTAAACATTTATTTTAAATGATGTACTTTCATATTTTCTGGATTCTCTTATTTGGTTAAATTTTTCAATGTCTGATGATAAGATGACATTTATGACTAAGTGTTGCAGGTTTGGGCCCTAAAATATGATACCCCTTCGATACAAACACATTTCTAATCAATACCAAGTGACTGGTTGTTTTGTAAACTGAGATGTGACTGAATTAGAAAATATTTCACTCTGTACCTTTGAAATTTAAAAAAAGAAAACTTTTGTCTCACATTAGTACTTCTCGAAACTTTGTTGTTGCTGATGATAATCATTCTTTGTTATGGAGGGATCCAAACCTGCCCTTCACCTACCATTTTCTTTCTTGTTCCCTTCTTCTACCCTGTGTGTTTCCGTTCGGTGCTTAGAGTTTTTGAGCTACCTGCTTCATGAACATGCTAGTTACTTCATGTATGGATGCTTCTGGGAACTCTCAAGGCTCCGAGGCTGAATTAGGAGAGCAAAAAGTGTAACTGTTGTTTCTGAGTCACTCAGATGTGTCTGACTCTCTATGACCCCACGGACTACAGCAGCCAGGCTCCCCTGTTCTTCACTATCTTCCAAAGTTTGCTCAAACTGATGTCCATCGAGTCGGTGATGCCATTCAACCATCTCATCCTCTGTCGCCCCCTTCTCCTCCTGCCTTCAATCTTTCCCAACATCAGGAGCTTTTCCAATGAGTTGGCTCTTCACATCAGGTGGCCACAGTATTGGAGCTTCTTCCAATGAATATTCAGGACTGATTTCCTTTAGGATTTACTGGTTTAATCTCCTTGCTATCCAAGGGCCCTCAAGAGTCTTCCTCCCAACTGAGGAGCCACCAAGGCATGAACCTCTGACCCTGATCTAGCAACAGAAGGGAGCTCAGGGAGGCTGGCCTCTTTCTGTCTGAGGTCCTGGTGACAAAGTCAGGCAGAACTCAGTGACCTGGGTCTCCTCTCCCCACTGAGGCTGACACCCTCCTCTGCCTCCTACATAGGGGACAGATCCAGGAGCCGCTCTGTCTCTGTGTCCCCACTGCAGTCCCTGAGCCAGGTGGCAGGACAAGAGAAAGGAATAGAGTTCTTCCTTAGTTCCTGTTGCTCCATTAGGGATGAAAAGTCAGTTCCTAAATGATGCTAGGATAACTGGTAGAAAAGCTGGACTCAACCCCAGGCATCAGAAGATCAAAATGGGAAGTTAAATCAATAATTCAGAGAGGTCCCTGGGTGGATGCAAGCCAAGATGCACAGAAAAATAGATGTGAAGGGTGGAAGCTGCCGGCTCCCACAAGAGTGAAGTGAGAGCCAAGTCTATGCAGGGTAGATGTGGAGATGGGGCTGTACCCAGGGGACTGGACAAGGAAATTGTACCCTATGGAGACTAGGTTGTATTGGTCTCTCCAGACCAGGCCCCTTGACATGACAATGAAGGGTTTGCCGAGAAACTAGACATGAGGATGGTCAGTCGGGTGAGGGGGGAGGGCTGTGGCTGACAGTGGACAGTGGAAAGGACGGTTACAGTGGGTTCTGACCCCCAACAAGGGGACCCTGGAGGGGAGCTTGCAGTTCAATTCCTCAGGAATCTCTAGAAAGAATAGAACAAGGACATGAGATGTGGGTCTGAAAACATGGGAGTTAATCACTGTTCATGGAGAAGCCACACGTCCCCATAACAACCTACCACCACCATACCAGATGCAAAGGGCTGGTGGAGCAGCCTTGACCCAAACCAGCTGTGTTCCTCGAGCAGCAGCCAGGTTAGCTCAGGGGGTCTGACACCCAAAATGGCCCACCCACATGGTGGTGACTAGGGCCCCCCACTGCCCCTAAGTGAGTCTACTCTGACACGGCACCCAGTGGTCCACTCAGCCCCATCCATCCAGGCAGCACCAGAAGACACCTCTGCTCTTGAAACTAGCCTAGGAGGCAGGTGTTGCTGGCATCTCAACACATAAGTCGGGCTGTAGGCATCCTTGACTGAGCGACTAACACATCCTTGAGAACTACTCTTTACCTTGCATGGATGGGAAGCCTGAGTTCCACTGGCATCTTTCAGGGTCTGGATGAGGGATGAGCTGCCCGTGGTTTGCCCGTGTGTGATTTTTCTGAGCGAGTTCTATTCTTAAGAGAGAGATTAGCAAGTCTGGAAATTATATATAATTATAATAAATGAATGTAAATATTAATATTGTTATATAAGCATCCTTATTATACAAAAATGAGAGTAAAATATATATATACTAAAAGAAATCTTTTTCCCAGAAAATGTTGCACTACTAATTATACAACTTCAGACTTTGAGCTGCTGCTGCCATTTGAAGGAGGGAGCCATGAGCTGTGGAGTCTCAGGGTCACAGGTGGCCCTGCAGCAGCTCCAGGCAGCTCTCACGTGTGGGCTGTGAGACACTCACGACGGTCCAGGCACGAGGAAGGTAGATTTACTTGGTTTCTAAAGTTCCACTAGACGGAGAGCAGGGCAAGGCAGTGAGTGGGGAGAGCTTGGAGACTGTGTTCATGGACATTGTGTGTATGTGCACGTGTGTATATGTGTATGTGCGTGTTTGCCTGACTCGTGTGTGTATATTTGTGTCTGTGCACTCATGCATGTGCTTTCTTTGCATGGAACATATCTAGAATTCACACAAACAGAAGTACTGAAAAGAAGAGAAATTGCTTTACTCTTCTTGTCAGTATAATATCTGTGAGAAGCAGAATGAAAAAGAAACAGACCCAGCTGCTCCCATGAGTTCTTTGTGCCAGAGATGAACCAGGCGGACCTTCCTGGTGAGCAGAGGGTCAGGGACACAGTGGGAACTGGCTGGACGGAGGGTGATTTCCAGACCACACATGTGGTCACCACTGTCAGGACAGAGCCCTCATGTCAAGATGGGAGGTCGCCCCGCGACCTGCCTGTGGTGTCTCATGGCTCCCCTCTGCCCGGTCTCAGGGTCCACACTTCTCCATACTGAATAACTGCCCTCCTCACCTCGGGAGCTCCTGGGGCCTCAGAGAGACTATAGCTCACAGCTCAAGACTCCATGGTGACAATGCCACTTCCTCCAGGAAGCCTTCCCTGACTTCCTGCCCCCAGAGCTGAGGAGGCTCTGTTCGTCCACTGTCTTGATAGCCATTAACATCGACTGCAAGCGTCAGGCTGTCAGGGGCAGACCTTTCTGCTTCCCAGGACACCCACGGCCAGCACACCTGTCCCCACAGGGCAGAGTGAATGAGTGAAAGTCTCTCAGTGGTGTTGACTCTTTGTGACACCATGGACTGTACAGTCCATGGAATTCTCCAGGCCAGAATACTGGAGTGGGTAGCCGTTCCCTTCTCCAGGGGATCTTCCCAACTGAGGGATTGAACCCAGGTCTCCTCATTGCGGGTGGATTCTTTACCAGCTGAACCACCAGGGAAGTCCAAGAATACTGGAGTGGATAGCCTATCCCTTCTCCAGAGGATCTTCCTGACCCAAGAATCAAACCAAGATCTCCTGCACTGCAGGTGGATTCTTTACCAGCTGGGCTACCAGGGAAACCCAAGCCCCAGGGCATGAATATCAGCAAAACAAGGAGACAGAAGCCCAGGAAACAGAGATCAACCAAGGGGACAGGGTGGCAGGGGAGAGGGAAGGGGTGCCTGGATGGTTGCCACAGAGACGAAGCAGGTTTCGGGGTCTGAGCATCACAGGGCAGAGGTTCAGTCACCCTGCTGTGTCCTGTCCATGGGCTGGGGAGCTTCTGGGCCAGGTGGCCAGCAACAGTCCCTTTCATGTTTACAAAAAATATTCAACCACCGTACTTTGTCATAATAGTTAAGCAAATATCACAGGCCCACCTATATATAATACAAATATTTTTAAAGATTTCACCTACTACAGAATAGTTTTTGGATCAAGTTAGAATATTTTCCCTTTTTAATAATTCCAGGCCAACTGTAAACCCATACCGCCCTCTGCTGGTCATTGTGTGCCTAATATAAAAATGGATGTGGACCTGGTCTGTGGAGAAGTATGAACAACCTCAGATACCTGGATGACACCACCCTTAAGGCGGAAGGTGAAGAGCCTCTTGATGAAAGTGAAAGAGGAGAATGGGAAAGTTGGCTTAAAACTCAACCTTCAGAAAATTAAGATCACGGCATCCGGTTCCATCACTTCATGGCAAATAGATGGGGAAGCAATGGAAACCATGACAGATTTTATTTTCTTAGGCTCCACAATCACAGCAGATGGTGACTGCAGCCATGAAATTAAAAGACACTTGCTCCTTGAAAGAAAAGCTATGACCAACCTAGACAGCATATTAAAAAGCAGAGACATTTACTTTGAGACAAGGGTCCATCTAGTCAAAACTATGATTTTTCCAGTAATCATGTATGGATGTGAGAGTTGGACTATAAAGAAAGCTGAGCGCCAAAGAATTGATGCTTCTGAACTGTGGTATTGGAGAAGACTCTTGAGAGTCCCTTGGACTGCAAGGAACACCTGAGTTCTGTTCTTGACTTCACTGCTAGCCGATGGCCTCTGACAATGTAAACGAATCTGATAAACAAACCAGTCAATCCTAAAGGAAATCAGTCTTGAATATTCATTGAAAGGATTGATGCTGAAGCTGAAAATCCAATACTTTGGCCACCTGATACAAAGAACTGACTCATTGGAAAACACTGTGATGCTGGGAAAGTTTGAAGGCAGGAGGAGAAGGGGGTGACAGAGTATGAGATGGTTGGATGACATCACGGACTCGATAGACTTGAGTCTGAGCAAATTCCAGGAGTTGGTGATGGACAGGAAAGCCTGGCACGCTGCAGTCTATGGGGTCTCAAAGAGTCAGACAAGAATGAGCAACTGAACTAAACTGAACTGAGTCTGTGAAGAACCCAGCATTCCCCAGAAAACAAACTATTTTTCCTGAAGTGAATGAGTTTTTTTCTGAAACTTATTTTCCAACAAACAAAACTTTCAAATTTTTATCTTTTTATTTCTTTAATTTTTAAGCAGAGCTAGTTACTTAAAAGCAATCTTAGAATATTTTAGACTATTTATCTTAGAGTATTTTTATCTTTTATCTTTTTATAATCTTAGAATCTTTCTTAAAATATTTTTTATCAAAATGTCACTGATAAAAAGTTAATAAAATATGTGCAATAGAACTTCTCTCAAATTACACATATTTTAAAGACACTTTTTTATTTCATGCTTTTTATTTTCCATTTAATATATTTTCATATATGAACATAATTCTAAGATAAGGCTATAACCAAGACGTGCCATACATTTCACTAATTCTCTAGATAGATCGCATCTTCCAAAATGGATGGATTTAATTCACTAATTTATTTTTTCTTTCTTTTTCATTTTTTAAATTATGAAAATATTTACATGTTAGAGTTTGATAAAGGCATCACAGACAACTGAAATAGAAAGTAACAAGCAGCCGGAATTTGAAAGTCATAGATCAGCTTGCTTTCTAAGAATGTGACCTCAGGCAGATATTTACTGTAACTCAGCCTCAGCTTCCTCATCCTCAGACCACAGGTAGCACGGGATCACTGCATCGTTATTATGAATAATAACACGTGTTTCACAGAGTGTGACGCTGCCTGCAGTCACCCAGCCTCTTCCTGTGCAGAGCTGGGGCTGAGGAGCTGCCGTCTTCCTTGTCTGAGCAACAGTTCTCATGGGTGTACCTTCCAACGCAGGCACATACTAGGCTCTCAATAATACTGCTGGTGAGTGGATATTTTTAGCAAATGATGGCTGCAAGTGGAGAGATTTTAGCATATTCTGGGGTCTGTGGCCAGCCCAAATGCTTTTCTCATTCAACACATTAAAGGAGTTCTAATGGAAACAAAACATGAAACTATGGATTTATGGCATTGTTCCCGAAAGCAGTGGAATACATAATGCATCCTTTCTTAGTCTTTGTTTGGTTTCCATGGAAACAGCTGTGGCAGGTGAGATTGCTATGTATTTATCACAGACAGTTACCTCTATTACTTCTATCTCCTTGATGTAGAAATAAGAGAACAGTTCAGAGGACAGGGATGTGGAGAAGAATATCCGTACCTACAGGTGACGAGTGCCTCACGCACCTCACGATGTCCACTCATCACCTGTGGGCCCGCACCCAGCTGTGCTCCATCTCCCCTCTCCACTAAGTGCTCTGCCTCCGAGGGCAGGTGACTGTCTCAGCTGACTGCGTCCTCACGGGGTTTCGGCACAAGGAGACTTTGTATGTAGGGCAGCCGAGTCCGAGCTCGCCAGGGAAGGGTCAGTAAACGCTGGCTCCATTACACAGTTAATTTGAATGCTTAAAAAAGATCAGTGAAAGCAAAGAGCTCTTAATCTTCTTTGAAACAAATAGAAAAAAAAAACTGAAAATACAAATATTCATGCAAGTGGTCTACACACAGAAATAATCAACAATGGCACGGTCTGAGGGATTTCAGGCCCTGCATCTGCCCTAAAGCCCCACACGTATCACCTCGTGCATCTTATCACATCCTGTAGAGGTTTATTATCTCAATTCCATCCACGAGGCTAGCAATGATCATAGAAGAAATATGGCGTGTTTTTTAATAAAATAAGCTTTGTGATCAGAAACACCTGGGTTCTCTTCTTGACTTCACTGCTAGCTGATGGCCTCACACAACTTAAATGAATCTGATAAACCAAGACTTAAATCGTAATATCCGTTTTCTCTTGCACTAAAGACACATCAGCTGTAAAACAGCAGTGTGCCATGTGGATGGCAGTGTGGCTGTGGGAACTCGCCCGCAAACCGCCTCTGAACACAAATGGCTTGGGTGTGATAGCTGGAAGCTTGGCATTTGTATCAGGAGCCATGAACGCATTTGTACCCCTTGGCCTAATGATTTTACTTCTAGAACTGTTTTCTATGTCATCAAACATATTTATTGTAGCAGCATTTGTAACACTGAACATCCAGAAACAAACAATGTCCACAAACAGAAGATTTGTTGGACTAAAACGCCTAAGGATCTGTCCATGTGTTGGAATATTGTGTGTGTGTGTGTTATTTGCTCAGTCATGTCCGACTCTTTGCAACCATGGAATATTGTGTAGCTATTTATCATTACAATCCTGAGGAAGATTTAATAACAGGAAAATCCTTAGGGTGCAATGCTAAATACAAGAGCAGAACACAGTTCTGCTAGACATTATTATTTCACAACATATGCAATGTGTATAGAAAGAAGTTTGAAAATTAATACAACAAAGTGTTACCAAAGGCTCTGTTAGAGTGCTGATAGCAATATAACAAATTTTTCTCCATTTCCCACATCTTTAAAAAACTGTATATTCTTTTTAACAGTATAACACGATTTATTTTTTATGAATATAATAGACAGTAGCCTTTTTTTCTTTTTCAAGGATCCCCAGTAACACTATTACCTTTAGGGGAAAACATACTTGATCAATTTAAAAGCTGGTATTTTTTAACCTTTAACAAAACCTCCAAGAAATAAACAAAAAACAATACATCCAGAAAATATGATATCACTGGGCTGCTTCACATGGATATCAAATAGTTTAGGATGTCTTAATACATCAAAAGATTACAGTAAAATAAAAGAATAAAGAAACCAAAATGTAAGAGAAAAAAATGTTACTTTTAAAGTGTTACAGTTCTCCAGTCTTCAGAAGGACAGATGACTTCATATTAGACAGTTGGGACAGCCTTCATCAAAGCTGTGACTTACAGTTGGAACCTACCGAGTAGTGTGTTCATTTGCTTAAAAGGCAAACAGAGAAACTTCAGGGCCCGCGGTTCTGCTAAGCCTGCTGTGCGTCCAGCTGATAAGCTGAAAATAAATTGCATAGTGTTTGGGGAGCCCATTCCTTCCAAGCATCTCGCATTCATCCTAGGGGGATGAACACACAAGGATTTCATCATTCTTTCAGTCTTCCTTGAACAGCCCTCAAAGCCGGCCATGAACCGGGATTAGACTCAACACTTGAAAGGCTATGATTACAATCCAGCCGAACCTGAGTGGTTTGTGGTTCCTGGACGCCAGCTCCACAGCTCCTGTCTGGGTGTGATACTCGTGATACTTGTGTTTGTTTAACACAGACTTGTTCCTTTAAGAAGACTTTTTTTTAAGCTCAAAATAAAATAAACAATAACAAAACATATTTTATCTGTGGAAGGAAAGCAGATTGAAATTGATTCCTTTGGTGGCGTCCAGTGGCTGAAGGACCCGTGGACGGTTGGACCATGAGGGACGGCTTCCTGCCCTGGTCACATGGGCATCATGGGGTGAATCACAGAAACCCACGATGAAGCCTCCTCTCTCAGGACATAATCTAAACCCCAACAGAATTTAGTAGATTGTGAATAGTTTACAGTCAGATCAACAGGGGGCTCAGTTGTGAGGTTGAGAAATACTACTCTTTTCTCTCCTTACGAGGTCACCACATGAAGGTCTTTGCGTCAGTTGCGTCCAGATGCTGAGCAAATGGGTTTCCAGGCCCTGCATCCTTGCTGTCTCATCGGGAAGCCATGAGCCATCTGCCATGAACCATCGGATCTGCCGGCAGCTGGGGTCCCCATCCAGGGGACCAGCACTTCTCTGGACAGACGTCCCTCTCACCTGGACTTCCCTCTGGCCCGGTCTCACCTCTGTTTCTATCCTAGTAACATGCTGGATTTTCTCAAGCACTTTTTCCAGTATCAATTAAGATTTCCATTTGTTTCTAAATCTATTCATATATTAAGAAAAAAGAATTCAGACTTTTATTCTCTGAGACAGAATAACATCCCTAATCTTGGCTTCTATTTTATTCTGGGAAGTGCAGAGAATGAGAGAAGAGAGAAATTGCAGATCATATTCCTCATTCTTATTTTGAGTTTCCTGTATTTTTCAGATTTTCAACAGCATTTTAAATAAGATAAGCATGTTCCCACCCTGAGTTTTTAACCCTGTATATAAATATTCAATGATTCTTTTACTTATACATAACACTTCAATACTAAAAAATGTTTAATTTACAGTGATCTTGTTTCATAATACAGACAAAATACGTAGTAATGTTTGGGAGATGTAATTCCTATATTATACAGTTCAGCTAAGCAAAGTGTATAGCTTCTTGATTATTTCCTTCTCCATTTCCTTTGCCAGGGGATCTTCCTGACCCAGGGATGGAACCCAGGTCTCCCGCACTGCAGGTAGACGCTTTAACCTCTGAGCCACCAGGGAAGCCTCATGATTATTAGTATTGCTAAATCTGCAGGACTGTGCAGCCACCACCATGGTCCACTTTACAACATTACCCTCATCCATCTATCCTCATATCCTCATCAGCATTCATTTCCAGTTCTGTCCCACCCCCAAGCCCTTCAGCCCTGTGCATCCATGAGTGTATTTTCTGCCTCTAAATATGTGCTTGGACATATCAGACAAATAGATGTTTCTTTTCATTGTTTCACAATGAAATGCCTATCCATTTATTGCAGGATTTTCTTTTTTTTTTTTTTTAACAATGTTTTGTAATTGTCAGAGTAAAAGTCTTCTACATCTTTTGCTAAATCTGTCCTCAAGTGTTTTATTCATTTTGGTGCTACTGGGAAGCTGCTAACTTCCTTCTCAAGCAGTTCGCAGACCACTGATACTTGTATGCTGATCTTGCATCCTGCTTCCTCGCTGGGCAGGTTTACTAGTTCTAATCACGTTGCGGTAGACTCCATAGGATTCTTTATGAGCGAGATTGTGTCATCTGAAAATAGAGAAAGTTTTAGCTCTCCCTTTCTAATCTAATCTAATGCCTTGTTCTTGCCTGACTTCCTGGCTGGAACCTCCATACAATGTTGAGCAGAAGTGAGGAGGCTGGACATCCTTGAGCTGCTCCTGATCTTAGAGGGAACATTCATCCTTCATCATTAAGTATGTGAACTGTGTTGTTTTCTTTTCATCAATCTCCTTTGTCATGTTGAGAAAAATCCCTTCCATGTCTAGTCAAAGGCTTGTCTTTATCACACACACACAAAAAAATGTTGGATTTTATCAAGTGTTTCTACTTCATCTGTAAAGGCTCTGCTGGTAGGTGTATTTAAGTTGCAATTCCTATAACTTCTGAATGGGTTGACAACTTCTATAATAAAATTTCCTTTTATCTCTAGTAACACCTGAGTCTCTTGTGTGATAGTCATGTAGCCACTCTAGTTTTTTATGGGTGTTGTTTGCATCGTGCATTTTTTTTTCATCTCCTTCATTTCAAACTATATGAATGCTTGAATGACATGGAGATTCCCCCCCCCCCCAAAAAAGCACTAACTCAAATTTCCCCTCTCTGATTATAACCCTTAATCACCTCAACTTGTTACCCTCGATTCCCTAGACTTCTTAAATCTCAAAAGACTTCAGTGTATGGAGTCCTCTTGTTTTCTTTCCATCAGCCTTGTCTTTTCATTACTCATCTTTTTAATAAATTGGTTTATTGTATCAATAATATATTTGCTGTTAGTTTATAGTATAGTAGATTTAGCTTGATGTATTAAAAGTAAAAACAACACCATAGATGTCTATTTCTAACTAGTAAAAAAAAAAAAAAAAAAGACAGCTGTGAGTTACTTAAAAAAAGAAAACTGTCAACATGGAATTTGTTGAATAAGTACAGAACTAATATATATATAGTCACATTTCCTAAAGCCCCACACACCTCCTCACATAGAATGTATAAACTCCAGCTTTGAGAATAAGAGCAAAGCAGAAATTAAATCTATCTCCCTAATTTATTGCAGTGTAACAAACTCTATCCCAGCAATACTCAGGGCTGTAACACCTTCATACTTACAACTCCAGTCCCAAGAAATAGGACCAATACTTGTATCACAGACTCACCGTCTTCATCGAGACTTTGGCAGCCATCCTTGTTATGTTTGGAAGACTCTGCCTGACCGGCAATATACCCAGATCTGTGGATGAGTCATGTCGTAACAAGGATCCACTGTGCTGCTCAGGTTTGGTAGGGGAATGGCAGAGGTCTCAATAGCTTACTTTGGCTCAGCTCCACTGCCTTCTTGGGCAGCAGTGAAAACACCAACCTGAGGACCCAGGGCAGTAAGGGTGGAGACAGGACCTTATTTCAAAGAAGCCCCAGAGTTGCTTCTACCCCGGACTGTCAGAAGATGCTTCAAAACAAAACAAAAAGTAACCGAGGGTCACCTGGCACCAAGAATCCTGGCACCGAAAGGCCAACAATTGCTTTCCTAAAGCAAAACTGCTGCTGGATTTGCCAAGGGTCAGCATGAAAGTCACAGTGTCAGTCACTCAGTCGTGTCTGACTCAGTGCGACCCCATGCATTGTAACCCGCCAGGCTCCTCTGTCCCTAGAATTCTCTGGGCAAGAATATTGAAGTGGGTTGCCATTCCCTTCTCCAGGGATTCTTCCCAACCCAGGGATCAAACCTGGATCTCCCGCACTGCAGGCAGATCTTTCACAGTCTGAACCACCCCAGAGCTCCTATTAAAAATGTTTTTATAACAACAACAACAACAAAAAAAAGATGTCATTTTCAGGGTGTTGTATTATGGAACTCTAACAATAATAGCTGTCATTCATTCAACTTCTCATCAGTAGGTCTTACTGTCAGAGAAGCACAGGGCATAACATCTGTGTTCAGACTAACTGGACTCGAGTCTTGTCCACAGGACTGATGGGTGTAACTTGGGCAACTTGTGTGCAAAATGAGTTTTATTCCAACTAACTCAGGACTAGATTAAAGGGATGAGGAGAGGACTCAACAATATCTAGCACAAGGTCAGCACGGAATAAAGGATCGCTCTTAATACTCTGCTCTGTGCTGAGCAGTATAGTTAGCACCTTACACACAACATCTCAAGTCCTTCCAACAGCTCTGAGAGATAATCGTCAATATTCTCATTTCACTAAAGAGTAAACGAGAATTAAATAATTAGCCTGAGGTCACTCAGCTACTATGTGACACTAGTCATTACTCAAATCCAGACCTATTGAACTTCAAAGTCTGCAAACATTTTTAACTTGAAAACTGCATAATTTAATGGGCACTCAGGCTGGGTCATATTATTCTTTATTGTACCCTTAACCAAACACAATTACCCCAGTCTGCATAAGGGCTGCTATTGTCTGATTTCCAAATACTCAGAGGTCAATAAATGGTCGATCTGCTAATATTCAGTGTAAAAGCCAGTAGACTTAGTGTTAGAACAACTGCCATGTGTATGAAGTCTAGTTCTCAGTCTCACCAGCTGTGAAATAATAAATTATACCTGTCCTAGAGAGTTGTTATGAGATGGAAATAAGATTCATAAATATAGTTAGTGCAATTCTTGGCTAAAGGTAGGCGCTCAGTTAGTGTTTATTTTAAAAAAAGAATATATATATATATATATATATGCATGTTCTTCTAAGGATATAAAATCCATAAGAAAGAGGGAAGAAAAGAGAAAGAAAGAGAGCAAGGGAGGGAAGGAGGGAGATGGGAGGGAAGGAACCCAGCTCTGCTCATCCCGACCCTCGACCTCCAGGAGGCACCAGCCCGGAGAGATGCCTCCAGGTGTCTGTTTGCACCAAGGATCAGAAGCCTCCAGGGGAAAAACAACCAAAGGGTCAAATCCAAAGGCTGCTGGTTCAAGTCTGCAGCAGAGAGGCCCTTTGGCCTCGAGCACTGCGTTTGTCAGGGGCTTGTCATCTGATCAGGCCCCACGTCCTCACATCTCTGTTCTGGGTCCCAGGGTGGGAGGTGAAGTCAAGTGTATGGGAAAGGCAAGGCTGCGGGAGCCCCAGGGCCAGGGATTGCTGCTCTGTCCTGTCCTCCGTGTCATCCAGGACGTGGAGACCAAGGCAAGCCCGGGTGAGGTCCCAGTTCCTGGGGCTGGACACCATCTAACAGGACACACCTGACATGGATGGACAGGAGCTGAGGGGGGGGCTCGGGGGGTTCAGGAAGGGCTTCCGCAGCCTATGGGTCAGCCACCTTGGTGGTCAGAGATGGAAACACAGCCACCAAGATGGAGAAGCACCATGACACCCAGGACTCCAGGCAGGAGCTGGGGCCCCTGAGAGGAAGCCTGTGTATGCAGCTGGTGGGACAAAGCAGGAGAACCGCTCTGCAAGTGCTTCTATTCAAACCCCTTTTTATCCCCAGGCTGACAGAGCTTGAGAAAATGTAAGTCCCCTAGAAACAAAGGCTTTAAAATGGATCATCTTTAATTGTCCTTTCCAAGTCAAAAACTGCCTTTTCCTCACCTGAATGTACCAGCAATCATGTTGAGGCTTTGTTTGAGTGGTTGGTCTACCTGGACTGATTGTAGGTGTATCTGGTGAAATATCTTGAAAATACACAAATTTCCAGGTTGTTATGGAAAAATGATGAAGATGATGAAGATAATGGTAAGCACAACACTTCCTGTGATTTCCAGATTACAATTTGTTAAGCTCACTTTGGAATCCATTTGACTCACTGCTAGTGGAAATAGCTAACATCTCTATTCCAAGTATTTGAGGAGATGCCCCACGTCTAAAAACAAAGGAGAAGCCTCAGCAAGATGGTAGGAGGGGCGAAATCGCATTTAGAATCAAACCCATACCCTCCAGAAACACTCAGAGGGCTCAAAATTGTGTGCACTAGGACCCGGAGACCCCACAGAGACCGAGACAAAACTGTGTTTGAGTGCCTCCTGTGGAGGTACGGGTCAGCAGTGGACTGCCACAGGGGCAGGGGCTCTGGGTGCAGCAGACCTGGGTATAGCATATGCCCTCTTGGAGGAGGTTACCATTAACCCCACCATAGAGCCACCAGAACTTACACAGGACTGGAAAACAAACTTTTGGTGGGCACAGACAGAACTTTGTGTGCATCAGGACCCAGGAGAAAGGAGCAATGACCCCACAAGAGACTGACCAAGACTTGCCCATAAGTGTTCAGGAGTCTCTGGCAGAGGCATGGGTCAGCAGTGGCCTGCTGCAGGGATAGGGGCACTGAATGTAGCAGTGCATGCATGAGGCCTTTTGAAGGAGGTCACCATTATCTTCATTACCTTCACCATACTTTGGCACCAGGCAAATAACACGGACAGAATGTAGTCCACTGGAGAAGGGAATGGCAAACCACTTCAGTATTCTTGCCTTGAGAACCCCATGAACAGTATGAAAAGACAAAAGGATAGGATACTGAAAGAGGAACTCCCCAGGTCAGTAGGTGCCCAATATGCTACTGGAGATCAGTAGAGAAATAACTCCAGAAAGAATGAAGGAATGGAGCCAAAGCAAAAACAATACCCAGCTGTGGATGTGACTGGTGATAGAAGCAAGGTTCAATGCTGTAAACAGCAATATTGCATAGGAACCTGGAATGTCAGCTCCATGAATCAAGGCAAATTGGAAGTGGTCAAACAGGAGATGGCAAGAGTGAATGTCAACATTCCAGGAATCAGCTAACTAAAATGGACTGGAATGGGTGAATTTAACTCAGATGACCATTATATCTACTACTGTGGGCAGGAATCCCTTAGAAGAAATGGAGTAGCTATCACGGTCAACATAAGAGTCTGAAATGCAGTACTTGGATGCAATCTCAAAAACAACAGAATGCTCTCTGTTCATTTCCAAAGTGAACCATTCAATATCACGGTAATCCCAGCCTATGCCTCAACAAGTAACGCTGAAGAAGCTTAAGTTGAAAGGTTCTATGAAGACCTACAAGACCTTTTAGAACTAACATCCCAAAAAAGATGTCCTTTCCATTATAGGGGACTGGAATGCAAAAGTAGGAAGTCAAGAAACACCTGGAGTAACAGGCAAATTTGGCCTTGGAGTACAGAATGAAGCAGGGCAAAGGCTAATAGAGTTTTGCCAAGAGAATGCACTGGTCATAGCAAACACCCTCTTCCGACAACACAAGAGAAGACTCTACACATGGGCATCACCAGATGGTCAACACCGAAATCAGATTGATTATGTTCTTTGCAGCCAAAGATGGAGATGCTCTCTACAGTCAGCAAAAACAAGACCAGGAGCTGACTGTGGCTCAGATCATGAACTGCTTATTGCCAAATTTAGACTTATATTGAAGAAAGTAGGGAAAACCACTAGACCATTCAGGTATGACCTAAATCAAACCCCTTATGATTATACAGTGGAAGTGAGAAATAGATTTAAGGGCCTAGATCTGATAGACAGACTGCCTGATGAACTATGGACAGAGGTTTGTGACTTTGTACAGGAGACAGGGATCAAGACCATCCCCATGGAAAAGAAATGCAAAAAAGCAGAATGGCTGTCTGAGGAGGCTTACAGATAGCTATGAAAAGAAGAGACGTGAATAGCAAAGGAGAAAAGGAAAGATATAAGCATCTAAATGTAGATTTTCAAAGAATAGGAAGGAGAGATAAGAAAGCCTTCTTCAGCAATCAATGCAAAGAAATAGGGGGAAACAACAGAATGGGGAAGACTAGAGATCTCTTCAAGAAAATTAGAGATACCAAGGGAATATTTCATGCAAAGATGGGCTCGATAAAGGACAGAAATGGTATGGACCTAACAGAAGCAGAAGATATTAAGAAGAGGTGGCAAGAATACACAGAAGAACTGTACAAAAAAGATCTTCATGACCAAGATAATCATGATGGTGTGATCATTCACCTAGAGCCAGACATCCTGGAATGTGAAGTCAAGTGGGCCTTAGAAAGCATCACTATGAACAAAGCTAGGGGAGGTGATGAAATACCAGTTGAGCTATTTCAAATCCTGAAAGATGATGCTGTGAAAGTGCTGCACTCAATATGCCAGCAAATTTGGAAAACTCAGCAGTGGCCACAGGACTGGAAAAGGTCAATTTTCATTCCAATCCCAAAGAAAGGCAATGCCAAAGAATGCTCAAACTACCACACAATTACACTCATCTCACATGCTAGTAAAGTCATGCTCAAAATTCTCCAAGCCAGGCTTCAGCAATAAGTGAACCGTGAACTTCCTCATGTTCAAGCTGGTTTTAGAAAAGGCAGAGGAACCAGAGATCAAATTGCCAACAACCACTGGACCATGGAAAAAGCAAGAGAGTTCCAGAAAAACATCTATTTCTGCTTTATTGACTATGCCAAAGCCTTTGACTGTGTGGATCACAATAAACTGTGGAAAATTCTGAAAGGGATGGGAATACCAGACCACCTGATCTGCCTCTTGAGAAACCTATATGCAGGTTAGGAAGCAACAGTTAAAACTGGACATGTAACAACAGACTGGTTCCAAATAGGAAAAGGAGTTCGTCAAGGCTGCATATTGTCACCCTGCTTATTTAACTTATATGCAGAGTACATCATGAGAAACGCTGGGCTGGAAGGAGCACAAGCTGGAATCAAGATTACCGGGAGAAATATCAATAACCTCAGATATGCAGATGACACCACCCTTATGGCAGAAAGTGAAGAGGAACCAAAAAGCCTCTTGGTGAAAGTGAAAGAGGTGAGTGAAAAAGTTGGGTTAAAGCTCAACATTCAGAAAACTAAGATCATGGCATCTGGTCCCATCACTTCATGGGAAATAGATGGAGAAACAGTGGAAATACTGCCAGACTTTATTTTGGGGGGCTCCAAAATCACTGCAGATGGTAACTGCAGCCATGACATTAAAAGACGCTTACTCCTTGGAAGGAAAGTTATGACCAATCTAGATAGCATATTAAAAAGCAAAGACATTACTTTGCCAACAGAGGTCCGTCTAGTCAAGGCTATGGTTTTTCCAGTGGTCATGTATGGATGTGAGATTTGGACTGTGAAGAAAGCTGAGCACCAAAGAATTGATGCTTTTGAACTGTGGTGTTGGAGAAGACTCTTGAGAGTCCCTTGGACTGCAAGGAGGTCCAACCAGTCCATTCTAAAGGAGATCAGTCCTGGGTGTTCATTGGAAGGACTGATGCTGAAGCTGAAACTCCAATACTTTGGCCACCTCACATGAAGAGTTGACTCATTGGAAAAGACCCTGATGCTGGGAGGGATTGGGGGCAGGAGGAGAAGGGGACGACAGAGGATGAGATGGCTGGATGGCATCACTGACTCGATGGACATGCGTTTGGTAAACTCCAGGAGTTGGTGATGGACAGGGAGGCCTGGCGTGCTGCAATACATGGGGTTGCAAAGAGTCGGACAGGACTGAGCGACTGAACTCAACTGAACTGAAATAACAGGAAGGGAACACAGCTCCACCCATGAACAGAAAATTGGATTAAGATTTACTGAACATGGTCCCGCCCATCAGAACAAGGCCCAATTTCCCCCTCAGTCAGTCTCTCCCATCAGGAAGCTTCCATAAGCCTCTTACCCTTTTCCATCAGAGGGCAGACAGACTGAAAATCACAATCACAGAAAACTAACAAATCTGATCACATGGACCACAGCCTTGTCTAACTCAATGAAAGTATGAGCCATGGTGTGGGGCCACCCAAGATGGAAGGGTCATGGTGGAGAGTTCTGACAAAACGTGGTCGACTGGAGAAGGGAATGGCAAACCACTTCAGTATTCTTGCCTTGAGAACCCCATGAACAGTATGAAAAGGCAAAATGATAGGATACTGAAAGAGGAAGTCCCCAGGTCGGTAAGTGCCCAATATGCTACTGGAGATCAGTGGAGAAATAACTCCAGAAAGAATGAAGGAATGGAGCCAAAGCAAAAACAATACCCAGTTGTGGATGTGACTAGTGATGGAAGTAAAATCCGATGCTATAAAGAGAAATATTGCATAGAAACTTGGAATGTTAGGTCTATGAATCAAGGCAGATTGGAAGTGGTCAAACAGGAGTTGGCAAGAGTGAACATCAATATTTTAGGAATCAGAGAACTAAAATGGACTGGAATGGGTGGATTTAACTCAGATGACCATTATATCTACTACTGTGGGTAAGAATCCCTTAGAAGAAATGGAGTAGCCATCATACTCAACGAAAGAGTCTGAAATGCAGTACTTGGATGCAATCTCAAAAATGACAGAATGATCTCTGTTTGTTTCCAAGGAAAACCATTCAATATCACAGTAATTCAAGTCTATGCCCCAACCAGTAATGCTGAAGAAGCTGAAGTTGAACAGTTCTATGAAGACCTACAAGACCTTCTATAACTGACACCCAAAAAGGATGTCCTTTTCAATATAGGGGACTGGAATGCAAAAGTAAGAAGTGAAGAAATACCTGGAATAACAGACAAATTTGGCCTTGGAGTACAGAATGAAGCAGGGCAAAGGCTAATAGTGTTTTGCCAAGAGAATGCACTGGTCATAGCAAACATCCTCTTCCAACAACACAAGAGAAGATTCTACATGTGGACATCACCAGATAGTCAATACTGAAACCATACTGATTATATTCTTTGCTGCCAAAGATGGAGAAGTTCTATACAGTCAGCAAAAATAAGACTGGGAGCTGATTGTGGCTCAGATCATGAACTCCTTATTGCCAAATTCAGACTTAAATTGAAGAAAGTAAGGAAAACCACTAAACCATTCAGGTATAAACTAAATCAAATCCCTTACAATATATAGTAGAAGTGACAAATGCCAAATTCAGACTTAAATTGAAGAAAGTAGGGAAAACCATTAGACCATTCAGGTATGAGCTAAATCAAATCCCTTACAATATATAGTAGAAGTGACAAATAGTTTCAAGGGATTAGATCTGATAGACAGAGTGCCTGAAGAACTATGAATAGAGGTTCATGACACTGTACAGGAGGCAGGGATCAAGACCATCCCCAAGAAAAAGAAATGGAAAAATGCAAAATGGCTATCTGAGGAGGCCTTACAAATAACTGTGAAAAGAAGAGAAGCGAAAAGCAAAGGAGAAAAGGATATATATATATATATACCCATTTGAATGCAGAGTTCCAAAGAATAGCAAAGAGAGAAAAGAAAGCCTTCCTCAGTGATTAGTGCAAAGAAATAGAGGGAAACAACAGAATGGGGAAGACTAGAGATCTCTTCAAGAAAATTAGAGATACCAAGGGAACATTTCATGCAAAGATGGGCTCAATAAAGGACAGAAATGGTATGGACCTAACAGAAGCAGAAGATATTAAGAAGAGGTGGCAAGAATATACAGAAGAACTATTCAAAAAAGATCTTCATGACCCAGATAACCACGATGTTGTGATCAAGACATCCTGGAACGTGAAGTCAAGTGGGCCTTAGAAAGCATCACTACGAACAAAGATAGTGGAGGTGATGGAATTCCAGTCGAGCTATTTCAAATCCTATAAGATGATGCTGTGAAAGTGCTGCACTCAATATGCCAGCAAATTTGGAAAACAGCAGTGGCCACAGGACTGGAAAACGTCAGTTTTCATTCCAACCCCAAAGAAAGGCAATGCCAAAGAATGCTCAGACTACTGCACAATTGCACCATCTCACACACTAGTAAAGTAATGCTCAAAATTCTCCAAGCCAGGCTTCAACAGTATGTGAACCATGAAATTCCAGATGTTCAAATTGGTTTTAGAAAAGGCAGAGGAACCAGAGAGCAAATGGCCAACATCTGCTGGATCAACAAAAAAGCAAGAGAGTTCCAAAAAAACATCTGCTTTATTGACTATGCCAAAGCCTTTGACTGTGTGGACCACAACAAACTCTGAAAATACTTAAAGAGATGGGAATAGCAGACCACCTGACTTGCCTCTTGAGAAATCTGTATGCAGGTCAGAAAGCAACAGTTAGAACTGGACATGGAACAACAGACTGGTTCCAAATAGGGAAAGGAGTACGTCAAGGCTGGATATTGTCACCCTGCTTATTTAACTTATATGCAGAGTACATCATGAGAAATGCTGGGCTGGATGAAGCACAAGATGGAATCAAGATTGCTGGGAGAAATATCAATAACCTCAGATACGCAGAAGACACCACCCTTGTGGCAGAAAGCAAAGAAAAACTAAAGAGCCTTTTGTTGAAAATGAAAGAGGACAGTGAAAAAGTTAACTTAAAACTCAACATTAAGAAAACTCAGATCATGGCATCTGGTCCCATCACTTCATGGCAAATAGATGGGGAAACAGTGGAAACAATAACAGACTTTATTTTTGGGGGCTCAAAAATCACTGCAGATGGTGACTGCAGCCATAAAATTAAAAGATGCTTGCTCCTTGGAAGAAAAGTTATGACCAACCTAGACAGCATATTAAAAAGCAGAGACATTACTTTGCCAACAAAGGTCCATCTCGTCAAAGCTATGGTTTTTCCAGTAGTCATGTAAGAGTTGGACTATAAAGAAAGCTGAGTGCCAAAGAATTGATGCTTTTGAACTTGGTGTTGGAAAAGACTCTTGAGAGTCCCTTGGACTGCAAGGAGATCCAACCAGTCCATCCTAAAGGAAATCAGTCCTGAATATTCATTGGAAGGACTGATGCTGAAGCTGAAACTCCAATACTTTGGCCACCTGATGCAAAGAACTGACTTATTGGAAAAGACCCTGATGCTGGGAAAGATTGAAGGTGGGTGGAGAAGGGGACGACAGAGGATAAGACGGTTGGATGGCATCACCAACTCAATGATATGAGTTTGAGTAAACTCCAGGAGTTGGTGATGGACAGGAAGGCCTGGCATGCTGCAGTCCATGGGGTCACAATGAGTCGGACACAATGGAGCAACTGAACTGAACTGAACTGATTCCAAGTACAAAGGGAAAAAAGCAGCACAATCCTATCCTTAAAAAAGAATAAACAGCACATAGGTTGTTGTTCAGTCATTCGGTCGTGTCCGACTTTTTGCAGCCGCATGGACGGCAGAATGCCAGGTTTCCCTGTGCCTTACCATCTCCTGGAGTTTGTTCAAACTCATGTTCATTGAGTCAGTGATGCCATCCACCCATCTCGTCCTCTGCACATAGGACTGGCTTCCGAACTGGTTGGAATCAAGTGGGCAGTGCACTAAACTTTCTGTAGGGCCCTGCAGTCACTGGGCTTCCACCCCTGTGTGGAGGGGTTCAGCCCTGCCTCCTCCTAGTAGGTTTCTCTAGGGAGGGGCCCCCAGTGGTCTGCATTTGGGGAGCCTTCCTCACAGGGCACCTACCCACTTTCCTCCGTTGCTTAATCCTGGGGCATCATCCATGTTGACTTTAAACATTGTAGTGTCAAGTTGGGGCTTCCCTGGGGCTCAGGGGTGACACTTGCCAGCACGGAGTCTCCATTCTGACACAGCACGGCTTTGATCGATGTCATGGAGACAACAGGGACAGCCGACTCTGAGCCCTCCAGAATCAGGGACCTGGCCTCAGTCTACATGTTTAAAGGTCATGGCTACCAGGAACCCGTTTCCTTTCTCTTCCTTAGTGTAACTGGACAAATATACATCATCATCTTCTTAAGAACTGCGGGATGTTTATCTTGTACCAGGGGGTCAGCACGGTTGTAGGTGCCCGCAGGAGGGACTGAGTGGGGCTGGGGGGCCTGCCACACCCACGTGGCCAGTCCCATGAGAACACAGGTTTGTCCCGTGCTTTGGCAGGTGTCAGGGCAGAGGGACTATGTCCCCACCTCGGAGACAGCCCCATCCTCACGTGTCATGATATCCATGAGTATAACCTACTCATGAGCCAGATCAGGCTCTTTGAAGTGCTCCCCCAAAACAGCTCAGTGTCCAGGGGCGTCTCCCTGCCAGTGATCATAAAGAGCAAACCAAAAACTGGAGTCTGGGAAGACCAGACTGAGCTGTGCTCCTTGTCCTGTAAGCTGCCCCTTACACAGAGGCTGTCCCGCTGGGGTGTGTGGGGTCCAAGTCCTCCTTCACACTCAGAACCCAAGTCCCTCTGCCCTCTCCTTCCACAAGTGAGGGTCTCTCCTGGGTGGAGGCACGACTGCCATCTCAGCGGCACCTGCTGTTTCCTGCAATCTCTGCATAGCACCAGGACATCTGATGTGCAGGAGGAGAGGAGGTAACCGAAATTAACCATGCAGGTGGCATCCTCACAGAGGCATTGGGCTGGACCCCCTCCTGGGCGAGGGAGGACAGAGGAGGACAGGATGCTAAATGCACAGGAGTTCTGAAGTTGAGGATCATTCTTTCTATTGTGATGCCTTTAAATGCTTTGGAGGAGGGTCTGCAGATGAATCACATCCCAGCATAAGGTGGCCTGGCTCCTGGTACCGTGGAGACCCCTGTGCGTGCCTTATCTGGAGACCAGCAGCGTCAGATCTAATCCCAGTGAGGCTGAGAAGGTGCACACCTGGGCAGGGCCACACCTCACCTTCTTGGCCAAGGGCCAAGGGGAAGTCCTGCCTCGGACCCCCAGTTCCCGTGCTTCACCCCTCCCACACTCAGTTCCCAGTCCCAATGCGAGGTTTCCTCATGATAGCCCAGATCAACCACAATCACCCTGCTCACCAACATGTAAGGGATATAACGCATCTGTAAACACCACCTGTGTTTCTACAAACCAAGTAAGCCATCGTTAATTCAGAATAGAGTTTTTTAAAAAGTCAGGGTTTAAATAACAGTCTCCTGAAATTGGGGCAATTACAAAATGAGGTCAAGTTCCTGTCCTGGGTGTGCAGACTGTTGGCCCACCATCAGGAGGTGACAGGCTTTGCTAGAGTCTAAAAAGGAAAGCAGACACTCACCAGCAGGGGTCGCTGTGCACCCACAGATCCCGGAGCCGCGGAGCGGAGGACAAACACCCTCTCTGCAGTCTTTTCCTGTTCCTCTAACTGCAGAGTCCAGAAGTACAAAGAGGACACCGGGGGCCCGGATGTCTGACCTTGAATGACACAGTAACCGCGGGGCAGCCGCCAGAGGCAAGAGGGACTCGAAAACCGTAGCTGGAAATGAGGCTCAGAATCCAAGGGATTCAACACAAAATGCATCTCACGCTGCCCCCACGCTCAGCAAGATTTTCTGTTTGGTATCAGATGTACAGCATTTGTGGTGTCTCCTGACCACATCAGAGCCAGATGGACACACACAGAACCTGTGGCTGGGACACTGGCATTGGAGGCCCCGGACACCCAGGAAGGACGAACACCGACATACCACACAGGACAGAGTTCCCAGACAGCATGCTTCCCCATGGTTCCTTACCCCGGCTCTCCCTTGCACACGCACACACACACAGGCTCACGCTGACGTCCCTGAGCAGACACACATGTGTACCTGAGTTCCATCCACGTCCCTGGAGGAAAGGGACCCTGCTTGTCACGAAGCTCAGAACATCTTAGCAGAACCCGACACACACTCTGATTGTCTCCCTTCTGCCTTGGGAAATATTTGTCCCCACATCACCATAAAAGAAATAAAGGAAGAGTACCGAACATAATTTACAGACAGAGACACCCAGGAACCCAAGGGAACGTTTACTTCTCTTTCAGGCGCTGGTTGACTTTACCTGAAGCTGAGTTCCATCATGAGTTAGAACACATACACATACATCTGTGTACAAACACAGACACACACAACACCATGAGGCCGCTCACGTTTGTCATTCAAACTTCAAAGTTCAGTATCACGACCACTTTGTTACTGTCTAAATAGTTAAGAAGTTAGCTGCACGCTCTAATATTCTCTGGATATCACAGTCAAACCAGTGACATTCCGTGACTGCATGTTTTTCAACAGAGGTAATCCCGCCCCCACCCACACCAGGGTAATGGCCCAAACTGAAGTCAGAAAAGACGCCATGGTCTCAGGAGCTGGTTCTCTGCCTTGGCTGAGCTGTGGCTTCTTCTGGAGCTGGAATCACTCCGTTTCCTTAGCTCAGTATCTGTACTGCTGCTCCCATACCTGAGGACCTACCTGCGCACAAATCTTCCTGCAAAGTACACAAACCTGAGATGCACTCCCAAACTTCATGCATTTACTTTATTCCCTGAGTTGGCAAGGCGAGAATATGTCTTTCACAGAAAAGCCTGGGTCTGGGAGAAACCCCAGTGGTACAGGGAGCCGTGGGGAAGGGGTGGGCCCCCACGAGGTCACAGAGTTGTCTACAAGTCTTCTCCATCAGCTTCTTCAGAAAACAGAGCAAAGGAGAGACTGCCTGCTAGGCCACATCAGGTCCTGCCTGATAAACTTCGTGCTGAGTAAGGATCCAGGTGATGTGGGCCTCCCCACAGGTCACAGGTAAGGCGAGGCACTCCTGCCAGTGGGACTCAGCCACAGGGCGGGTATTGTTAGAGCCCCACTTCCTCCAGGAGAACAGAGATTCTCTGGGGAGTTGGGGCCAGGGAGCCCTGACACTGCCCTCGGACCATCCACCCGGCCCTCACGTCTCTGCCCCACAGTGGGCTGAGCCTGTCCCCACTTTGTCCCTTGTCAGGAGGGCACACCTGTGCCCCCAGCTACTCCCTGGCTGGGCTGCGAGTCAGTAACATCTCAGGACAAGTGTCCTTCCTCACTGTTCCTGGCCACCTGAGCCATCAGCCCAGGACTGGTTTCTTGCAGAACAGGACCCAGGTTGGGAGTGTGCTGCCCCAATGACACGTGTAAGCCAGGGGTCCTTGCCTCCATGCAGGGCTCTGTGCTGGGCAGTGACCGCCCCAGTATCATGTGTAAGCCAGGGGTCCGTGCCTCCATGCAGGGCTCTGTCCTGGGCAGTCACTGCCCCCACGTGGAAGCCAGGGGTCCATGCCTCCATGCAGGGCTCTGTCCTGGGCAGTGACTGGGCCAGTTTCTGGCCCACAGGAGAGGAACTTCCACAGGTCTGAGCAGAATCCCTGAAGTGGGTCTTCTTGAGGGGGGGTGTCCCAATGGTCCCCTCCATCCTGCCATCCTCACCAGCCCCAGGGTGTTTCAGCGGGGCACCTGTGCCCTGACTCACCTGGGGCTGGCCCTTCCTGCAGCAGAGCGGACCTCACATGGGCCTGGCAGACCTGTGCGAGAACAAGCCTCAGACAGGCTCCTGACACCCTTGCCGCCCGGCAGGCGCGGGAACACGTCCCGACTCTGCCCGATGTCCACGTGATGAGGCATCTGTAACCCAGATTCAAGGGTTTTCCCTTGAGTGAAATACTGTACAACTCTTAGAGCAGATTGTTCACATACACACTTAAGCAGGTCATCCTGTGCCGTAATTATCAACCAACAAACAAACACCAGAATGCCTCCAGCCCCCTCACTGTGCTGAGCAGACTCTGGGTGGAGCTGAAGGAGGAAGTCAGTGCATTGGCATCTGGGTTTTCTCAAGGGGGTCGCGTCCCTGAGAAAGTGCCTCCTGCAGGAAACGGGCTGGGAGGGGCGAGAAGAGCTCCTTTCCCAATAAACTGGCCAATCTGAAATCAAAGTGCTAGTCTCTCAGTCGAGTCCAACTCTTTGAAACCCACCCCATGGATTGTAGCCTGCCAGGCTCCTCTGTGCATGGAATTCTCCAGGCAAGAATACTGGAGTGAGTAGCCACTCCCTCACAAAACAGAAGTTCAGAAAGTTGCTCTGGGTTTATCCTGCAGTTCACAGTTTGTGGAGGACTCTGATGCATATTCATATTTTCCTGGCACCCATGAAAACTGCTTCTTTCAACATAAAGGTTCATCTAAATTCCTTTCTCTGGTGTTTGAACCAGTGACTGTTGGGAGGAAGGTAAAGGGATCCTCCACAATAGCGAGGCAGCTGGGGCCCCGCCCTCCCTGCCGCCTCACCGCAAGATTAAGAAGTTATGTGCCAGACATGCGCCTTCCTCTTGCAAGTCTTGACTTCAACTGTTATTTTTCCACTTGTTTTTTTTTTTTTTTTTCTCCTAGCACCTGTTCGAATCAAGGGTAGAGTGGTCTGATTGCAAATTTGTTCTTTCCTTAATTTTTAAGCAAGAGGTGGAAAGGAGAAGAGATGCTTGAAAACATGGTTGAAATGTCGTTTTTACAACCAGCCACTCTAGTGTATTTTTAGACTCAATACCGTACACAAAATCAAGGTGTTTCTGCTAGTTGCCCGGCTAGTATAGAAACTTAACCAAGCGCTACAGAGGAGGCACCCTTTCCTTAAAAACGCCACACAGGAGAGTGGCAGAGAGATGATGCGGTGACTTTATACTGAAAAAGGCACCACAGAAAGCAAATAAATGTTTGAAACTATTATCCCTAAGGGCCCATTCACGCTTTTTTCCATTAAAAAAAAAACAAACAAACCACCTAGTGATGCATGATAAGATAGAAGCGCTTCTCAGAGGCCTCTGGGAGAGCGTTCCAGATTCCCACGACAGGGACCTTAGTTCATCCTTCCCTCTCATCCTGGGGTCCCGCTTCTCCCTGGACGTGGGTCCTTCGGGGGCCACAAAGCGCTTCTTTCAAGCCCCGATGTTAACAAGTGACACGACCGCTTTATTTCCCGAGGAAGCGCCCTCCTACCCCCAGCCGCCGGGACACGAAGCGCATCCCCAGCGCGCGAAGCGGACGGGTCTCGACCCGGGCTGCCCCCTTGCAGGCCCGCGGCTCACTCACTGGGGCTTTGTCCTCGCCGCTACCTTCCTTTTTCAAAAGCCAGGAGTGAATTGCTCTGTCCCTGTGCGCGCCAAAGCTCTCCAAAGCCGCGAGGCTCCGGGAGCCCAGAGCCCAGCCTTCCCAGCCGGCGCGGAACCCGCACCTGAAAGCCAGGCCCGGCGGCGGACCCAGCGCGCCCGGAGCAAGGACGCCCGGCTCTGCGCTCAGGAAGGAAAACGACCTCTCCCGAAAAGACTGAAGCACTTTTTTCCTCTCCACTGAAAGCCCGGGGCACAGCCCATTTTGAACCAGAATAATTTAGTCTGACAACAGATTCCTCCTCTGCTCACAGCTGGCCCAGAGGGAGGAGCTGAAATCTGAACCTCTCGGCTGTGATTGGACCCTTCTCGCGAAAGAGAGGAAAAAAAGGCCTCCCCGCCGCCACCGCGGGCTCAGTCCGCGAGGAGCCCGCGACCTGGCGGCGCCGCGCGCGCACCTGCGGGGCAGAGATGCTGTAGGACCGCGCGCCCCGCGCCCAGCGCTCCGCGCCCCGCGCCGCCGCCAGGATGCCGCGCTCCTTCCTGGTCAAGAAGCATTTCAACGCCTCCAAGAAGCCCAACTACAGCGAGCTGGACACACACACAGGTAAGGGAAGGCCAGATGTCCGCATCTCAGTCTGTAAATAGGTAACGACAGGGGTGTGCCGCCGCTCGACTTTGATACTAAAGAGCAGGACACCCAGGCTGTCTGCTCCCGAAAGAGCGGTCCTTCCTCAGATCGTTCGGGCTCGGGTTTAATTCAAAACTTCCACACTCTGAGCTGGCGAGGAGAACTTCCCTGGGCTCTTGCGACGTCACGTTCCGCAGCGTGTACATACTTGCATAATGAGGACGTGGAAGCTGGGTGAGGCAGTGCGTGAACGTTGAATTATTGCCTTTTTCATGTAATAAGGCTCCTTTCCTCCAGAAAGAGGCTTGATTTACGCCAATCCTTGTACTTACCGGCGTGAGCCAAGCAAGCAGCCCACGCATAAGATGGAAGAGAACTTTTCTGTATCTTTAGAAAGTGGGTAGGTTTCCCTCTGCGCTCGCTGGTCGCAGGGCTGGGCAGCCCCCCACACTCGCTCGTATGCGGGGCCAGGGATTGGGGGGTGCACAAATGAGCCTTAAGCGCAGTGACCGCGAGCAGCAGCGGCGGAAAACTTATGTCCTCCCAGCGCCTGACTGCTCCTGGGGAGTCTGTCTCCTCGTTCCCTGCGCGTGCAGCCTGGCTCTTCTCTGCGCTTTCACGGTGCCCTCTGTCTCACGCCCCGCTCCTCTCCTCTCTCCGCAGTGATTATCTCCCCGTGTCTCTACGAGGGCTACCCCGTGCCTGTCATCCCACAGCCGGAGGTCCTCAGGTCGGGAGCCTACAGCCCCATCGCCGTGTGGACCACCGCCTCTCCCTTCCACGCCCCGCTGCCCGCTGGCCTCTCCCCTCTGTCCGGATACCCCGCATCCTTGGGGCGCGTGAGTCCCCCTCCTCCGTCCGACACCTCATCCAAGGACCACAGCGGCTCCGAGAGCCCCATTAGCGACGAAGAAGAAAGGCTACAGTCCAAGCTTTCAGACCCCCACGCCATCGAAGCTGAAAAATTTCAGTGCAATTTATGCAATAAAACCTATTCGACCTTCTCAGGGCTGGGCAAACACAAGCAGCTGCACTGTGACGCCCAGTCCAGGAAATCCTTCAGCTGTAAGTACTGTGACAAGGAATACGTGAGCCTGGGCGCCCTCAAGATGCACATTCGGACGCACACCTTACCTTGTGTCTGCAAGATCTGCGGCAAGGCGTTCTCCAGACCCTGGTTACTGCAAGGACACATCAGAACTCACACTGGTAAGAGAAACACATAGTCAGGGTGTCGCCGTCCAGCAGAAGGAAGCTCTGGGCTGGCTGTCCGATTTGCCTTAAGTGGTGACACAGTACTTTTGATGATGTATGTTCGGTTTTAGCTACTTCCTGACGGCTCAAAAAGTCGTCAGAGCACAAAGGACTCTACTGCTTGCTAACAGCCTCTGCTCCCGAGACTGCAAACAGCATTTAGACTTTGGAAAGTTAGATTCAGGAGGTTTGGTCTCAAAGATCAGTTAGCAAATCAGGAGAGATGTGCTTGGACGTGTGTTCAGTTAAATGTCTCCCAATGATTAGCAAATACGGATGTTGTTCTCCCAATCAATTGATTAGGCAGACAGACCGATGAAATTTTTGGTTCTTGGGTTTTTGTTAGCTACTTTCTTGCCGTGCTGTCTCTCACCCACAGCAAGTTGGATAGTGAGAGCTGAATTTGCTTTCCGTTGTTTGCTTTTGTTTTGTTTTTGCTGCTGAGTTTTCTATTCCTAGCACAAAATCACCCTGCCAGGAGCGGGGGCACTCACCCAGGCTTAGTCATAATACAGAAGGAGGGAAAAGGGGAACTGTTGGGAAACCTGGGGAGGAGCTGGCCGTTAGCTGCACCTGCCGAAGAAGAGAGCTTGAACAAGCCAAGTCCTAGGACAACAGGAATTATTTCTGCAGGACTGGCAGCAGCAATTATATATTTTTTAAATTTTTTAAATTGTATTTTTTTTAAGTGCAACTTTCACATTTGTCTTAAAGGGCCAGACATTGAAACAAATATCGATTAAGGGGGATTTGAATCAAGTTTTGCTCCTTCTCATGCTTTTGGCAAAGTGTGAAGATTGCTCGTAAGCCTCTTCTGGATCTGCATTTCCTCTGAAAACACTGACCATCTTTCTTTCTCCCCACCCCGCCCCACCCCCCAGGGGAGAAGCCTTTTTCCTGCTCTCACTGCAGCAGGGCCTTCGCAGACAGGTCCAACCTGAGGGCTCACCTGCAGACGCACTCGGACGTCAAGAAATACCAGTGCAAGAGTTGCTCCAAAACCTTCTCGCGGATGTCCCTCCTGCACAAGCACGAGGAGTCTGGCTGCTGTGCGGCGCACTAGTGACACAGCCCCTGTTTACTCGTGCAGACGCCTTTCTTGTTCACTTGTCACGCATTTTACTTGTCCCTCCACCTCTGAGCGACAAGTAAAAGTCCTAAGGCATTTTGTCTTGTGCTGACAAACCCGAATAATATGTATAGACACACACACACACACACACACACAGCTGCCAGGGCAGGGGATTCCATGTGCATCAGATTAATCCTTTCCATGTGAAATTTAAAATGACCGTGTATTTACTGACCGTTAGATGGAGAGGATAAAAGACAAGAATCTTGCTCTTCTGAGATGAAGCAAAAAGCACATTGCATCTTTCCTTACTAAGAAAGAATGCAAAGATTTACTTTGCTGCCAAAGCATTTCAACTGAAAAGAACAGTGTTGCCTTGTACGGGATTTGTAATAGATTTTCCTATAGGACAAGAATCTGCCAGACACTATCTCAGGTGCCTTATAAAGTATTCCAAGTTCACTTTATTACATGTGTCATGTCTGGTCACCATCCTTGAACTGAAGCCTACTTTGTTACCTGTCGTACTTTAAACTTTGTTTTTGAGGGAGAGAGGGAGAAGGAAATAGAGAAAGAACAAGAAGGAAAAACACAAGAGAATGTATTAAAAGTGTTTTTTTCTTCTTTTTTGGCCAATAAATAGTATGTGCCTTTGGGAGTCGGGAAAGACTATTTTGAACATTCCTGGTGCATACTCCATGTCTTATGTTTTAAAAGATTTTTAATGATTTTCTAAAATCAACTAAAGATGGGAATAAGTGCAACAAAGGATTTTTAGAAACTCTGTGATGTACTTAAACAACTTTAAATGCATACAACAAATGCAATCCACAACTGCACCCCTTCTAGCTGTCTTTTTAGTTAACTGTATAGTTGATGAGTCCATGTAAATTTGTGTTTATTTTTATATGATTGAATGAGTTTTGTATGAAAGTGAAAAGTTGTCTATAGCCAATGCCTATAAACAACCTGAAGACTTGTGAAATTTACATTTCTTTAAAAAAAAAAAAAACAGTTTTCAAGGTTCTTTTTTACAATAAACATTTTTGATTTAAAATCTATTGTTTGTATGCTCTCAGAAACTTTACTTACTTCATAATTAGTTCAAACAACTATATAAAGAGCTGCTTCTTTTGTTAATAAGAGATAAAGTGAATGGTGTTCATTATGAATATCAACTGTTAGTTTATGTGTTCGATTATAGTAAAGCCAGTAATTTTTTTTTTACTCTTAAGATAATACTGTTACATTCAGAAAGATAACATCTTACTGGGAGTTTGTTAGCATGCCTCTTTAACAAAAATCACACCTTCTGAGTGCTAAGAATATTCACCTTACTGATAGTCAAGAATATCTTTCAAAACTTTTTATTTTTGATGACTTTGATTGTGTTGGCTTTATGAAATCAAATTACAGTCACTGGTTGTAATTAATGTCTGCCACCAGAACAGTTTAAGGACTTTAAAAGAAATGTCATTAATGATATATAAGAAGAAAAATAGAGCATCTGCATGAAAAGATCAGGAAAAAGATTTATTTATAGTAGTAGACTTATAAATTACACAGGTTGGAAAATTATGTCATTCAAAGAAAGCCCCACATCTAGTGGGTTAAGACAATCAGCAGTCTGACAGGTGCATGGCTAAGAAAGAGAAGAGCGGGGTTTCTTTTTATGGTATTTTGAAGAGGCCCCCACTCAAACCCACCTACAAGCACATGCTTACCAAACACAGTGGACTGGCTCACAATCAGGATGCTAAACCACCGTCACAGGCGCTGTGACAGTCACCACCCCATGTATTTAAATCCAGACTCAAACCCATGTTGAGCAGGGTTCCTGCCACCATTAATCACGTCTCTCTGGTTTGCTCAGAACTCAAAGAATTATTTTTCCTTCTAATGTCCTTGTGATACAAACAAAAGCCAGAACCAGTATCTCAAAGATATTAGCAATACCAACATATCCCCTAGATGTTCAGATACATCCCAATGTATGTTACATTTAAGATTTAGCCGACATATAAAAAGAGAGTGTGTTGACCAAAAAACCCCTCAATTTCATATTGTTTAATTTTTTCTTATCTCAGGACATAGCTCTCAAAAGCAAAATTATTTGAAGAGCAATTTATAAATGTAACAGCGATGGCTGCTGTCTTATCTGGGGCATTCTAAAGTCAAGAAAAGACTGCTTTAGTTTGTGTATGTGGTGTATAAACGATGCCCAGAAGCTTGCAGGCCAGGTAATAAGTAGAAATGTCTCACAAGGACACGTGTAAGTGAGGCAGGCAGCATCATTGTGGCCTTCTCGTTGGTCCTCCCAGAACCACATGACTCGCTTTCCTTTCCTGTCTGTAGATCTGCTGGCATCTCCTTTCCTGGTGTACAAAACACAAACATTATTTTCTAAGGGGAAAAGCTATTCTTTCGTTTAATTTCCTAGTGAAGAATTACTGGTATAATATGTTTGCAATATTATATACTTTTTGCAGTACATATAAAATGTGTATTTCTGCTTTGTCCTCACAATTTTCATTCCATTCATGATTTAAATATTCTACTTTCATTAATGTCATGAGTTTGAAGTACAGTACATCAATTAGATATTGAGATTTTCTATAGGCATAACTCAGTAATTTTTAGAATTTTCAGCTTTTCTATGAGGTCTTTGCACATCCTGTAATACATAAGACCTGGTTTGGATGTCACATACTTTGAATACTTCCCCAAATTCGATCTTTCTGAAAGAGTTGTATCATTTACAATGTGGTGCTAATCTCCCTGAAGGGCGGTTTCTCGAAACCTTTTTCCCTCACTAGACAGAGCACCTTAAAATAAACTCACAGCAGCCAGTACATTGTCTAGAACACAGACATTAATGCATGTTTGTTGAATGAATAAGTGAATTAAAATAATAGAAATTGGTGAAAATGGCCTGCAGACCTAAAATACATTTAACATATTTCCCTTTACTGCAAAAAGTCTTGATAATCTTTGAGAGATCCTCTAGGCAAATGTGCTGGTGAGTCTCCTAACTTAGTGATGCCAGCCTCCCGCCAACAGGGCAGATGCTTCAAACAGGGGATAAGGGGCAAGTGCACCTAGACCAGGTTTGATGGACTTTCTGAGAACCTGAGCTTTGAAAACTATGGTTTCAATAAACAGGATGTGTTCTAAGGAGCCTACTCAGGATCCATCCTTGTTCCCTATAGTACGAGACAGAGTGGCACAGTTGGAGGAGTCCCAGCTTTTATTTTCAGTTTATATGTTTATATTATTGGTTTTATGTCCTTCTGCAACCTAACCCCTCGGCACCCCGTTTCCTGAAGTTTCAAGGAGGATGAGACCCGCGGGGTCACAACCGCGGCCCGACAGTCTCGGGCACGGTGTCCGCAGTGCTCCCACTCCACACACAGCCAAACCTGCTCCCTGCTCAGATGTCCCTCACCCGGTCACCTCCAGTGGCCACAGTGTCTCTGTGCAGCTGGTCTTTTACGGCTACAAAGATTAAACTCCGAGTTTGGAAAACGGAGCCAGGGCAGCAGAGGTCACGAGCTGCAGAACTGAAATCCAAACCCGAATTCTGCAGCTTTCCAGACCTGCTTCTTCCGCTGCCCTTGGGAGGAAGGGCCTCTGGAGCATCCGGGTCGTGGGCACCCGTGTCGCAGGCACACGGCAGGCAGAGGCCTCTGGAAGCCCAAGAGGACGTGCTCCTAGATCACACAGCACAGGGCTGAGCTCAGGAACCATCGTAACTCGGGGATTACACAATCACGTCCAACAATCTCCAGAGGCATTTCCCAACTCGGCTGGAGAAGCCCTGTTGGCCCCACTTCCTGCAGGGCCGCCTGGCAGGGCCCGCTCCCCACGGCTCCCCTGCGCCCTCCTGGGGCCACGAGCCATTTCCTCCCCCCACCCCCACCCTGGCAAGCTGGAAGGCAGCTGGTCTCCATCCTCGGCCGTTAACACTTCATCTTCTGAAGGCCACTACGGCTCCCTCTCACACCCACACTCCTCACCCGGCTTTTATCTCCAGAGACAACAAGGCTTCCAAGGCAAACATCCTTTCTTTCACCACTAAAATGTGGACACTCCAGGGTAATGAGGCAATTATAATTGTGAAAAGTCGAAGGCTTCCCTGGCTGACATCCACTTCCAAGGAGTTGCTCCTAGTTTAGATACGGGAAGTGTTCTGAGCAAAACTCACTTAAGAATGAGTGTCCTGTCATCACGGGGAGCAAGGATTCTCGAGTAAGACGGCTTTTCTCTCCTTCTTGTCTTCCCACCGGGGGCAGATGGAGAGCAGAAAGACTCCCCTCACCTGAGACAGACACACACAGAGGGGAAAATCCTCTCGTTTCATTTGCATTGGTAGAAGTACATGTCCACAACCACAGGGCCTGAGCTCTGGGCTAAGTGAGGGCCGGCCCCTCAGGCCTCCAGGAAGTAATCATTACCCTGTGGACGGCGTGCACGGAAAAAGCAGCGAGCCTGGCAGGACTTCCGCCCTGGCCCCCAGCCAGACCCCAGACAATGAGCGATCAGCAGAGGAAACGGCCCCGCATCCCTGGCCTGGGACCCCAGAGAGGCCGGCAGGGTATTTATAGCCGTGAGTGGGAAGGCTGCTGCCCACAGGAGGCGGTGCACTGGTACAGCCTATGCACTCGCTCACTGAGGTAGGCTCCTCTGCTTAAGATCCACTCAGCCAGTTGTTTGGGAGATGATCTGTGAGTTATCACTAACTAGTTTTCTTAGACAGCGTCGGGGTACGGTCAGGATGGGGAGAAGGATGGATGACCTTCTCCCAGGGTTTGTTCTGGGCTGGAACTTGACCCACCCCTCCCAGGGAAGAACTTCTGCTTCTGCAGAATCAGCAGGTAGCAAGAGCTGGTTGTAGAAAGTGGGAAGAAAGACTCAGGCAAAGTGAAATAGTGAGACATTCTTCTAACAAAGACAATGAATGAGCATCATATTTCTCCTGAGTTCCAGCTTCTGCCTGTAGACGCTCAGATGAGCAGAGTCGGAGCTCTCCTGTGATGCATGAGTTTTTTATTCAGACTTGGCAGAAAGAATGGTGAAAGAGGCTAAGGTCCTCACAGCCCCCACCTCTCAGATCTCTGTGAGCTGTGGTCATCCTGGGGTCTGGGGTGGGGCAGGGCCTGGGAGTCTGCATTTCTAGCTGGCTCCCAGGTGTTAGGCTGACCCTTGAACATCACCCCACAGTGTCAGGCTGTGACCACACTCAGCTCCCAGGCCCACCAAGATGAGGGTGGTAAAAACAGGACTACACAGATGTCTAGTGAAGCGGCTCCTCTCCTCCAGGCCACCTGATGCAAAGCACCAACTCATTGTAAAAGACCCTGATGCTGGGAAAGATAGAAGGCAGGAGGAGAAAGGGGTAACAGAGGATGAGATGGTTGGATGGCATCACCAACTCAATAGACTTGAGTTTGAGCAAACTTCAGCAGATAGTGAAGGACAAGGAAGCCTGGCATGTCCATGGGTTGCAAAGAGTCAGACAGACTTAATGACTGAATAGCAAAACACACACCAGCTGCTTCCACTCCCACTCCAAGACTGGGCCTTGCTATCTGCAGAGAAGCTTAAATGTGATTTTAGCCCAAAGGGAGAAAACCACCCACACTGGCAAGGCTGATGGGGCAGGTCCAGCCTGGACTGCTCCCCTGGCCCTCAGGTAGGCTCCTACCTGAGTACCATGGAACTCCTCTAGGAATGCTCACAGCCAGCTTGGGGAGCAACTGCACAGGCTTCTCCTGCCCAATTACCTTGTATCTTTTACAGACATTTGACATCCTGCCAAGTGGAAATTAGTTGATGTATTTTTTCTCTAGTTCCTAGGTTACTTTTACTATGTTGTTTTAATTTAATTACGTATTACTTACTAATACTTACATAAAATTTCAAATAGGCACTCTTAGGAGAAAATGATTTTTTATAAACTGATAGCAAATAATTCTTTTCTCTGTTAATTTTTTTTCCCCCATAATAGCCAAACTCATCCAAAATACAATAAAAGGATGACTGACAATTAAACTGAGGATCATTTTACTCTCTGTCTATCATTGAATAAGGAATATATAATAATAATCAGTTGATCCTTGAACAACACAGGTTTGAATTGCATGGGTCCATTTATAAATGCGGAGAAGGCAATGGCACCCCACTCCAGCACTCTTGCCTGGAAAATCCCATGGATGGAGGAGCCTGGTGGGCTACAGTCCATGGGGTCGAGAAGAGTCGGACACGACTGAGCGACTTCACTTTCACTTTTCACTTTCATGCATTGGAGAAGGAAATGGCAACCCACTCCAGTATTCTTGCCTGGAGGATCTCAGGGATGGCGGAGCCTGGTGGGCTGCCGTCTATGGGGTCTCACAGAGTCGGACACGACTGAAGCGACTTAGCATAGCATTTATAAATGGATTGTTTTCACTACACACTGTGGCTCCTCACAGTCCATGACTGGTTGAATCCACAGACTCTGGGGTCACCTGTAAAATTATACACAGATTTTCATCTGTGGACAGTTTGGCACCCCTCACCCCTACCTGTGTTGTTCAAGGGTCAGCTGTGTGTATAATGAAGGATTCCTTATTTCTTTTTTTTTTAAACTTTGAAGAGATTTTTTTAATTCAGTTCAGTTCAGTTCAGTCGCTCAGTCGTGTCCGACTCTTTGCGACCCCATGAATCCCAGCACTCCAGGCCTCCCTGTCCATCAACATCTCCCGGAGTTCACTCAAACCCACGTCTATCGAGTCGGTGATGCCATCCAGCCATCTCATCCTCTGTCGTCCCCTTTTCCTCCTGCCCCAAATCCCTCCCAGCATCAGAGTCTTTTCCAATGAGTCAGCTCTTTGCATGAGGTGGCCAAAGTACTGGAGTTTCAGCTTTAGCATCATTCCTTCCAAAGAACACCCAGGGCTGATCTCCTTTAGAATGGACTGGTTGGATCTCCTTGCAGTCCAAGGGACTCTCAAGAGTCTTCTCCAACACCACAGTTCAGAAGATTCAATTCTTCGGCGCTCAGCTTTCTTCACAGTCCAACTCTCACATCCATACATGACCACTAGAAAAACCATAGCCTTGACTAGACAGACCTTTGTTGGCAAAGTAATGTCTCTGCTTTTCAATATGCTGTCTAGGTTGGTCATAACTTTTCTTCCAAGGAGTAAGCGTCTTTTAATCTCATGGCTGCAGTCACCATCTGCAGTGATTTTGGAGCCCAAAATTAAAGTCTGACACTATTTCCACTGTTTCCCCATCTATTTCCCATGAAGTGATGGGACCAGTTGCCATGATCTTCGTTTTCTGGATGTTGAGCTTTAAGCCAACTTTTTCACTCTCCTCTTTCAATTTCATCAAGAGGCTTTTTAGTTCCTCTTTACTTTCTGCCATAAGGGTGGTGTCATCTGCATATCTGAGGTTATTGATATTTCTTCCGCAGTCTTGATTCCAGCTTGAGCTTCTTCCAGCCCAGCATTTCTCATGATGTACTCTGCATATGAGTTAAATAAGCAGGGTGACAATATACAGCCTTGACATCCTCCTTTTCCTATTTGGAACCAGTCTGTTGTTCCATGTAGAACACGGAATCAGAATGGCTTTAGACATTTCAACAATACTGGACATTTGAAGATAAAGGAACAGTGATTTCAAAATCAAAAGAAAACTCTCTCCAATCTAGAATTTTACACCCAGCCAAACAATCACAAATGAAGGAGCTATGAAGAGCATCTTCCATATGCAAGGGCTCAGAACATTATTCCATACACCCTTTCACAGGAAGCAGTAATCTTTTGTGCCTATTTCTTACATTAAGTACCATTTGGAGGATAAACTTCACATTATTGACCATATATCGATCACTTTGTGTTCTCTTATTTTATGGAGTAAATTTATTTTAAAACCATGTTTGTCAAAACAAAAGAGAATACAGATCACCACGTCTTAAGCCTATAGGTCTAAAGGAAGTAAAGGAGTGAATTATAATGGGGCAAATTCAGCAGAAATTACCTGAAAGTAAGAACCAGTGTCAGATTTGGGGAATGACACAGAGAAGAAAATGGTTACCCACTCCAGCGTTCTTGCCTCAGGAATTCCACAGATAGAGGAGCCTAGCAGGCTATAGGACGTGGAGTTGCGCACAACCATATGACTTACACACACACATGCACACAATACAAAATGCCATAAAGCATCACAAGGTGCTGCACTGGCCTACGGCAGGCATCTTTGTCAGGGTGGCCGTTGACCAGGTGCAGTTAGTCCCGTCTTGCTTAACTCGAGCTTTGGGTGGTCACTGGGAGGTCTACCTGCCACCCCTGACAGGGGAATAGATGCTGTGGTCTGACCCAGGTCAAGGCACTGAGAGCACTTGGGTGTCTGTGTGCCTGTGGAGCTTTGAGGTCCTGCCCTCCTCCTGGCTGTGCTTCAGGGCTTGCTCAGCTCTGGGCATCACCACAGGTTATATGTGCTATAGATAAAAGCAATCTTCTGAGTCCAGGCCCAAAATGCACACCTGGTCCCCTCTGAAGCACACTAACCACAGTCCCCCTTCCTGTCTCCTGTGGAAAGAGAGGATGATGGCTGGACCTGCAGCATCCCTGGGGGGACCAGAGGCCCTTCCAACCTCCATGTGTCCTGAAGACAGACACACAGACAGGTGAGAGGCCCAGTAAGAGTATCTCCAGCATTGGGGGTAAGATGGATGGAGAAGAAGGGGTCCCAGGGCCATGGAGAGCACTGCTGGTTATTGGCTGCTTAGTGGCTCTCGGATTTGAAAGAGCATTGGAATCATGGGAAGATCCCCTGGAGGAGTAAATGGCAACCCACTCCAGTATTCTGAACTGAACTGGCTCTGAACAGAAGAGCCTGGCAGGCTATAGTCCATGGGGTCACCAAGAGTCAGATACGACTTAGCGACTAAGCACGGAATCAGCAAAAGACTGGTGGAAACACGCATTGTCCCCCGAACTTGGAATTAGAAGGTTGGCAGGGGACCGAAGGTCCTGCATGTCTCCCAAGCTCCAAAATAAGGCTGGTACAGCTGGTCAGGGTCCTGAGCCCCTGCAGTTCGTGATGGGATTAGAGTTAGGACTTGTGCACAAGTTCAGGATCATTCTCTTGCTCACTCCAGTTCATCGCATCCCACTGCTTGCTGAGCAAGCCGGGTCCTAGACTCTCAATGGAAGGGACTGTTAGAGCAGACCATCCCCCCAGTGAAAGAATGGAAAGGAAACAGCACACACTTGTTCTGAATGATTCCAAATTCTTTACAAATTTCTTTCTAGCACAGCAGCTTTCAGAAAGTTTGAAATTCAGCTGAAAAGTACATTATATATATATATATAGTATTTAAGTATATTATATATTAATATATTATATATCATATGGTATAATAGATATTAAGCTGAAATTAAGCTGATATCATATAAAATTCAGGTTGTAGGGGTGGAGCTTCTTAGCACAATAAAAACAACTTTACAGGACAAAAGAGAAAGAAAATGATAGAGGCCTTAGCTACAAAGATTTCTTTATAATGCATAATAAATGAAACTGAGTGAGAATCCAGGCGTTTGGCTCATATGCCACAATTTTAAAGTCATTTTCTTGCATTTGTAAGCTAGCCTGAATGGGCCTGTCTGCCGTAATCAGGCTTCCACTGTGGGACGAATGCTGATCAGAGAAGGATTTCCCTCCACGAACCCAGCCAGACATGCCCTTCTTGGATTCTGTGCTTTCAACCAAAGACATAAAAGGGTCTTTGTATTACTGCTTTCCTGAGGCAATAAAAAGGCAATAAAAAAGAATTAGGAGAAAAGACGATTTTGAAATGTAACTTTTAGTTTTTTTACCATTTAGGAAAATCTGGAGGCCTTCAGGATGGAGCCGCTGCCAGGGTGCCGGCTGGACCCAGGAAGGGAGCGTCCTCACCGGGGCGCCAGCCTGGTCCTCTACTCCTGCCAACATGAAAGAGCCCGGGTACCTTTCCGGGGAGGCGTCCTGATCGACCTTAAAGGCAGCCACTCTCTTTTTTCAACTTTGATCTTAAACAAGGAAGGGGCATCATTTTCATTTATCCTGCAAAACTGCCATCCTGCAACACATCAGTGACATGACTTTTTAAAGGAACCGATGGCTGCAGCTCTGTTGTAACCTAGGCAGTTCTGGTTTGTGGTCCTAGCACAGAGGCGGGGGTAGGTGTGCAGGGCTCTGTGGCCCTGGCTGACCAGGCTCGACGCCCAACCCAAGCCGGTCTAGTGCTCCCCCTCCCTCAGCCGCCGTGAGAACGGTTCTTGACCCTGGGTGGGTGAGGAGTGCAGGCCATAGTGTCTCACACAGCAGGGCTCAGCACACTTTTTTCCTTCAGATTGAACCTGGTTTTCAATCTATAGACACCAGTTCTCAGGAGAAAGCTGAAAACAATTTTTCTCCAATGAGAAAGTGATTCTATCCTTGTCTATTAGAAAGAGATGCTCCCTCCCCTTCAGCAGCCTTCCTTTCCTGCTCTGGGCAGTTAACAAGACCACCTGAGATGGGTGTGATGTGGGCCTTCACCATGTGGTCATCACAGGTCAGAATCTGCCCCCAGCAGCCCACGAGCTGTCTCACCCAGAACAATGCAAGAAGCTGAGAAGTCAGAAGGATATATCTCAGACTCACAAACCATAAAAACATACAAAAAACTCTCCATCCAATGAGTTTGTCAAGAACTTTGAAAAGTTTTCACTTTCTGTATAATGAGTTTATATAAAGTGCACACTTAAATGAGAGTATCTCACTTCTGAAATCAGAAAAGAAACACTTTGAAAAGTCCAGAACAGATGCTTCATATCCCATGCTGTGACCAGGTTTCCTTTCTGTGTTCTATACCTGTTATCTGGGTCTATATCAAAGATAAAGTGATTTCTAAAACCAAAGTCAATTTCATTCCATCAGAAGGATTAAAATGATGTGCAGCAGAGAAGTGTCTTGAAGCAAAGTTGAGAAAGGAAGTTTAGATGTCTCACTTATCTTTTTCATGAATGTGTGAATTCCACTCTTATACACCCCCAACTGGGTGTTGCACAAGGGCAGCGAGTGAGCAGGACACCCCGACCCTTCAGTTGGAAGTGAAGCCAATGTGTGGCTGTCACAACACCAGTGATGACCCCACAAGATCAGAAAGTCGCCAGCAAACCCACTCCAGAAGTCAGGGATGGGGGCTGGTCCCCTGCTTTCCTGGGATGGACGACAGGTCCCCCACAGGCCCCGGGCTTTACCCCAAGCTTCTCTTCTGCCCTTCAACAGTGCAGCTGAGCTGAATGAAGGAAGCAAAGCCATGTGGGGTTGATGGATGATCCTCCTTGTTGTCCTTTTTGGCTTTTTCCTAGAAGCTAACCCAGTTAATCCAGTGAAATGCCAACCACCAATCCTTATTGCTCACAAAAGACGGACAACATGACTCACACCTGTTTGGGTCTCTGTTTTACTCTCTTTCCCGTAAAAAGCTAAAAATAAAGAAAATAATATGAAATATATATACATATATGGAATCACTTTGCTGCACAGTAGAAATTAAAGCAATATTGTAAATTGACTATTTAAAGTTGAAACTGTTAGCTGCTTAGTCTTGTCCAACTCTTTGTGACCCCATGGACTCTTCTGTCCACAGAAATCTCCAAGCAAGAAAACTGGGTGGGTAGCCATTCACTTCTCCAGAGATCTTCTGGACCCAAGGATCAAAACTTGGCTTTCTGCATTGGCAGGTGGATTCTTTACCATCTGAGCCACCAGGAAAGCTCAGATCAACTATGCTGTGCTAAGTCACTTCAGTCGTGTCCCACCCTGTGTGACCCCATAGACGGTAGCCTACCAGGCTCCCCCGTCCCTGGGATTCTCCAGGCAAGAACACTGGAGTGGGTTGCCATTTCCTTCTCCAATGCATGAAAGTGAAAGTGAAGTCGCTCAGTCGTGTTCGACTCTTAGCGACCCCATGGAGTGCAGCCTACCAGCTCCTCCATCCATGGGATTTCCAGGCAAGAGTACTGGAGTGGGGTGCCATTGCCTTCTCCGCAAATCAACTATACTTCAATAAAATAAATTTGTAAAAAAAAAAAAAAAAAGTAAAAAATAAAATGAAACCATTCCTGGCTTTGAGATTGAGATTGCCAATGCTCAACATGATCAGTTGTTGTTGTTGTCATTGTTTAGTCACTAATTCAAGTCTCTTTGTGACCCCACGGACTGCAGCACGCCTGGCTTCCCTGACCTTTACTATCTCCTAGAGTTTGCTCAAACTCATATCCATTTAGTCAATGATGGTATCCAACCACCTCATCCTCTGTTGCCTTCTTCTCCTCCTGCCCTCAATCTTTCCCAGCAATTGTGAATCCCACCAAGCACAACTCAGTGGAATTCAAACCTCAGCTGAATCCATAGAAGACATCAGATGAAAGAAAAACTCAGTAACCATATCAGCAAATCAGTACTGTTTCTTGTTGGCCAAATGGGCTTTTCATATACAGTAACCACAGGACCATATTTCATCAAGGAATAAGTAAGCAGAAGACTCTGAAGCTGTGAGGAACTGCTGTTGAATTCATTTTCCATCACTTGTAACTTTTACTAAATGAAAGGATCCAGAAAACTGACATTTCTTCCACAAAACACCATGGCCAATCCATCAATTGTATTGGATAATGCTTCCTGATGGGCTATTTATGTTCTGATTGGTGGACTCAGGTGGTAAAGAATTATGTTGCAATTCAGGTAAACTAGGGTTCAATTCCTGGGTCAGGAAGATCCCCTGGAGAAGGGTATGGCAATTCTCAAGTATTCTTACCTGAGAATCCCATCAACAGAGGAGCCTGGCAGGCTACAGTCCAAGGGCCACAAAGAGTTGGACAAGATTTAGTGACTAACACAGGGAGAAAGGTTAGCAGACCCTGTGCCCTAACATCAATGAGTCTTAGAAAATCCAGAAAATGTCTGCATTGGGGGTTGTGTAGGGACGTTCAAATAATTCTGACCCAAATGTAGATGTCTCTACGTGGGAATACCTTATATGGCTGTGGCTTTAGGCTCCAGTCTGATGAACCAGGAAAATGAGTATGAGAGCAGTGCCAACCCACTGGCCCGACTCCAGGGACAAACGAGTCTACTGGGTGAGGAGAGACTGAGTCTTTGCTGTGCTTCCATGGACATAGCCCACCCTCCCCACAGTTGGGTGAAGGGCAGCAGAGAGCTTTCCCGTCTTCCTCTGATAAAGCAAAGCATAGTCATGAACTCGAACGTGTTTTCTCAACGCAGCACACCAAAGGCGACCTCTGAACGAGCTGAGACCCAAACCCATAGACTTTTATTGATTCTCAGTAAATACGTAATTGAGTTTATCTTTGTGTGCACTCCAGAAATGTTGAACAGCTGGTAGTTTCCTAAACAACCTAAACTGCAGGACGTCGCACCCCGCCCACCTCTGGCACCCCTTCTCCCCTGGGTCTGTCTGGCTGACTCCTACAGGATCTTGGAACCTCAGTTCAAGTCCTGCCTCCTGCAAGGAGCTCCCTCCCACTCTCCCAGACCTGCCCCTTGGTTCTTACCCACGCACAGAGCACACCGTTCACGTGACAGCTGTTGCCTCTGTGCCCATGTCCTCTCTGGATGGTGAATTCTTTAAGGGTCGACACTGGAATCACATTTTTATCTCCCAGCAGGCTGGGCCTAAGAGATGAGCAGAACGGTTTTACTGAATGAAGGATTTTATCCCAAGGTAGACGTCATCTGGTGACTGTGGGAATAGCTTATCATAAGCCCTGAACGGTACTCTGAGACACCTTGCAGCTGAAACAGCACAGACATGCGTCAATGTATAATCAACAGCCGTCTCCCCGTGCGGCAGTGAAGCCAGCTGTCGAGACGGGTGCATTTTCTGAACCCTCATGCTCTGGCCACCATTTCCACATCTCCCCCCACCGATGAATTCATCACGATTAAACAACAGCAAGTGACTCTCACAGAAGTTATGTTTCCTCCACTGTGCGCCTGCCCTGTCTCTCTGTCCGTCTGCTCTCTCTCTCTCCCATGGATGCTGCAGGCTGCAGCCATATATGGTTTTTCCTATGATGTGAGCTCTCGACGTCTCCCCAGGTCGCCTCCCTGGCTTTGTGGTCTGGGAAACCAGCTCTGGGGATGATTCACCCACCACTAGATGGTCTGGATTGTTTAAGGCTCTTTCATGCACTTCATGGTTCTTCAAAGAAGGCAGCTGCTCAGTGTCTAGTCTGACTACATCCAGGAAGAAACAGAGTGTCTCCCCTCAAATCATCTTTACTTGCGCACAGACTAAGTCACTATCTGCACTTCTGGGTGTGTGTGTGTGCGTGAGAGTGTGAGTTTGTGTGTGTTACAGAAGCATGGTCACTGTGAGAAGTCTCTCAGGCTGGAGGCCTCAATGCAATACTTGTCTTTGAAAATCCCCATTTGGAACATTAGAAACATCTGGAGAAACCACATTTCCATGTTGAAATAAAGATAAGTTGTCATTCCTGCTGCTCATTTTGAATGTACCCCACAGCCTGATGAGAGCATTTGCCCAGAGCAAGTTATAGAGTAAGAAAGTAAAAAAGAAAAAAAAATAAGGAAAAGTAAAGAAAAAGATGGCTCAGATGGTAAAGAATCTGCCTGCAATGCAGGAGACCCAGGTTCGATCCCTGGGTCGGGAAGATTCCCCAGAGAAGGGAATGGCAACCCACTCCGGTATTCTTGCTTGGAGAATCCCATGGCTAGAGGGACCTGGCAGGCTACAGTCCATGGGGTCACACCCAGTCAGACGGGACTGAGCAACCAGCACAAAGAAAAAGAACGGATCTTTTTAGCATGAGTTTTCCAACTACCAAGCCCAGGGAGTGGGCTTCTGGGGGCATTCAGGCCAGGAGGACAGTCAGGACCGGGGCAGGCAGAGGTCCTGGGGAGGCACACTGACCAGACATTGTTGGTTTTCCTTGTGCTAAATTCAACTAATAGTTTAGATCTATGCCTACGATGGGCTTCCTTGGTGGCTCAGGCAGTAAAGAGTCTGCCTGTAATGCAGGAGACCTGGGTTCAATCCTTGAGCCTGGAAGATCCCCTGGAGAAGGAAATGGCAATCCACTCCAATATTCTTGCTGGAAAATCCCACAGATGGAGGAGCCTGGCAGGCCACAGTCCAAAGAGTTGGACATGACTGAGAGACTAACACACACACATGCCTAATGCATGTATTTGGTCTGGAAATTTAGCATAATGTAATATTAACACAAGGTTTCAGGCTGATGTTCTAATTTCACACTTGATTGCCTTCTCAGGCTTGTGATTAAATGTCACCATGTTCCATATGCCCTCCTTGTTGGGAGACAGAGATGCATTTGTGCACAAGTGCATCTGCCTGGAGCAGGCATTGGCCCATGGCTCCCATGCCTGCAGGTGGAGCATTCCCATTCCTTTGCAGGGAATCACGCACCCTGGGCTCTGCCCAGGACGGACCGGTGCCCAGCTAATGACCTCCCCAGAGCACTGACCCCCAATCACCAGAGCTACCTTCATCTCCTCACATTCTGTCCCATTGCCTCGGTGATCTGCTAAGAGGGGGTCCTTTCATTCCCTGTGGTTCTAACGCACTTGTGGGAAAAAATATCAGACGATGTTGGCTTTGGGATTTCATACTGGAGTCTGAATCTGTGGTTTCATTCCAAAAATACCATAAGAAAGTCTGAGGAGCAGCAAAGCCGGGGGAAAAAATAGCTGACATTGAGATTCAGTCCTGAGCATCCGCAAATATTTCTAGAATTTTTTTTTTTTTTTTGGTCAAGCAAACCTTTCTTCAAAGAAAAGCTTAGTCATTGAGGATCCAGCTGTGTGAAAAGCTGAGAAAGGCTCTCCTTGAAGCAGGACAGATCCTGCCTGGTCTTCTTTCCAGGCTCCTCCGCTGCCCCGGGCCGCCCCAGAGCTCACTAGGCAAGACTGACACCAGCTTCTGGTCCCCAAACTGTGCTCCAAGAAGTAGGCCCCTTCAGATGCTTCTCAAAGACTCCTCTGGTCCCGGGCCCATCGATGCTGTAGATCTTCTCACAGTGTCTTTGTGGTGTTGGACAGCAGTTCTCACACTGGAGAACAGGACATGCCAGGGCCTCTCTGGGTCATGGTCACTCCCAGATGAGCTGTCCTGCAGTCTGCGGGCCACCATGCTCCCCAGGGAAAGCCCTCAGGGAGAACAACCCCCAACTATCTGACCATTGCCTGCGTGAAGACAGACACTGGGAAAGAGGGTGTGAGGGGGAGTAACCCGGGATCCAGTGAGGCAGGGGAGGGTGAGGAGCCCATGTACATTTACGTTGGGTCGTTTCCAGTGATGAGGTCAGTCAGAGTAAATGTGGTACCTGCGCTCTCTGCCAACCAGAAATCCAGCGCAAAAGCTCCGCTGACATCCTGCCATCACCTCCCGCATCCCTCGGCAGAGCGACGGAGCACAGCAATGGCAAAGCAGGCGTCTCCTCCTCACTGGGAAAAAAATACCTTTCAAATGAATCTGAATATTCACCCCCAGTCTATTTCTAGCTCTGTAATGGCTTCCACTTCTGTGCAAACATGTGCACTTTAATGGTTTCTGAAAACAGAAAGAACAAGGAATGGGAAGAAAACACGAGACTGTGTCGCACGGCTCACACAGGTTGTCCTAAATCTATGGATGATGTGATATCCAGGCCATCGAATAGATCAACTGTTCTTTGTTTTTTGTGTGAGTGCTCCATTTTTTTCGTTTTCTGAAGGAATGGGTGAAATGCTTTGGGTAAACAGGTAAACCAAGAGATGATTCTGAGCCCAGACCTCAGCCATCCACTGCCCCGATCCTGATGGGTTTCGACCCTCCTGAAATTTTCCATTCGACTTGGGTGGCTGGCTTCACATGTTTCCTGAACCACCTCTGCACCCCGTGGGGTTTGGGACACCACCAAAGACAGGAGTGAGCGGCCACCTGCCTGCGGTCTCCAGGCTCCTGCCTGCCTGGCCACACGAAGCTGAAGGGAGGGAGCGGAGGCCAGGCTGGAGGAGGGAGAGATCTGCACTGGGAAACAGTCAAAGGAAAAGTAATTTCACACCAAGGCTGGTCCTCAGGTATAGATGGAGAATCCTTACTGAACCTCTGCTTTTCATACTAGGCTTTCATTTGCTAGAAGGTGAAAGACAAAGAAATAATTTCAATATATCTAAGAAGTTTGACAGACTTTTAGAACTAGAAATAGACTGGTGGGGATTCAGATTCACTTGAGAAATATTTCTTTACCCTCTAAAAAGACCCAAGTCAGAAATAAACCTGCTAAAATCCTAGTTGTAAAAGCAAATAAGAGGTTCATGCGGGACCTTTATGATCACAGCCACAGACCTAATTGTAAAAGGAAGTGTCCACCCCTTCTGGGGGGCTTCCCAGGTGGTACTAGTGGTAAAGAACCTGCTTCCCAATGCAGAAGATATAAGAGATGTGGTTTCAGTCCCTGGGTTGGGAAGATTCCCTGGAGGAAGGCATGGCAACCCACTCCAGTACCCTTGCCTGGAGGATCCCATGGGCAGAGGAGCCTGGCGGGCTACAGTCCATGGGGTGACAAAGAGTCGGACATGACTGAAACAGCTTAGCACACACACATGCACCCCTTCTGGGAGGTGATTTTCCAAACCTAAATGATTTCTTGAGAAAAGTGCTCAGAAGTGAATGAGTGCTACCATGCAGCTAGCGCAGTTACGACTCTGAGAAATTTAAAATTTGTTTTCCAAAGATTCTAGTTGTCATCAGCATTTTTGCAGGATCTCTGTTCTTCCATACTAACAAGGGTCTTCTAGGAAACGGTGAGTCATGGAATCACACTGGACAGCTGGCCATGATCCCTGTTCGTGGGACATGGGAGGACAGCTCCTTTGTGACCTCACTCTGAAAGGTGCCTGGACAAGGCTGAGGCTGTCTAAGGAGGCGCCCTGGATCACAAGAATGCCCAGGAGGGCAGAACTCAACTTCAGGGGTGAGTCCCCACTCCTGTCCACATTCTAACTCTGAGAAAACACTTCAGGAGCTTCTCAAAACTTTCAAGTAGCACGATTTTCACCAGCCGTGGAGGCTCTGAGGCCACCATGCGTTTCATGTATCACCTTCAGAGCAAGCTCTGCAAGGGACACGCATGATTGGACACTGCACCAGCACCTCAGAAGCCTTCTTGCACAGCTCAGTGTCCACATGGAGTCCCGTGTGACATGGGATAACTCACAAACTCCACAAAGCCACAGCACCTCAGAGTGCAATGCCGTGACAACAGAATTTGTCTCTGTGAATGGTTACCTTCATTTTCCACAGAAATAGACCATGTGTCCATCCTTACATTTTTTCCCTGAATTTAGCATGCCGTTTATCTGTGGAAAGATTTTTCCAGCACATATCTGCTTTTATTCTTTATACTGTGCATTTTTCAGTGTAAATGGTTGCAAATCACTATCTAGTAATGCTGTTCCTTTGTTTGCAGAGCCCAGAAACTAGTGGGCCTGTCCTTATACTTTTTTTCTCATCTGATGTTGAATTACACATCTCAGGGAACCTGTCCACTGACCACAAGCAAGAACAAGGTGCTGGGATGAGGCGAGGCCAGTGCCTTTGCACACGGGACATGACCGTCCTCAGGATGCACCTTCGCAGGGGTACAGCTGATGATGGATCCACAACCTCAGAGACCCCTGACCCTGGTCCCATTCCCTTGTGAACCTGCTGTGTGCGCTGGGGCTCATGTCCTCCTGTCCCGAGTGCTTACTCAACACATACGTGTCAAGTGGTTACATCATAATAAAGAATCAATAAGTGTGCTGATTGTCAAAATATTCAAGTAATTTAACAATGTCACTTGCTTTATCCTCATGAAATCTTCAGACAGGAAGTTGTGATTCTTCCCATTATTCAGGGGTGGGAAACAGCACAGACCAAATTACCTTCATGTCACAGAGCAGGACCCTGGCTCCACGCATGACCCCAGGCTGCTCCCAAGGCAGTAGAGCCTGCAGATACAGCTGGGAAACTTGAGTACACACCCCCCACTTGCTACCTGGAGCCCCAAGAAGCATGGAGGCCATCCAGGGTCAAGGTCTACCCTGATCTCCCTCTTTAAATCCTGGCCACATCTGGGGACCTCCTTCAACTGGGTTTGCATGCTTAATTTGGAAAGAACATGATAAATCTGCCAATACATACTAATGATATGCATTTCTCTTAAAAAGTGAAAGTGTTAGTCGCTCAGTTATGTCCAACTCTTTGTGACCCCATGGGCTATAGTCTGCCAGGCTTCTCTGTCCATGGGATTCTCCAGGCAAGATTACTGGGTTCTCCCTACCCAGGGATCGAACCTAGGTCTCCTGCATTGCAGGCAGATTCTTCACCATCTGAGCCACCAGGGAAGCCCTGGTTTAAGTTTCTCTTAAATGAGCCACCAAAAGAAAGGCCTCTGGCCGGGTCCGAAGACAGGACGCATGTCCTGAGCTTCTGGGGAAGTCAGACATGCAGAAGAGGCCATGAAGAAGCCGGCCCCTCCACTGCTGCCCATAGCCCTGCGCCAGACTGATCTGGATCTGACCATCCCCAAGGCTGGGCAGGGCAGCACCATCAGGCTGCTGGGAGACATCTTTCTCTGCTGAGAACATCCCCACAATCCCTGCAAGGGGCCACCAAGCTCTCCTGCCACTCATTAGCTGCTCTGACAGGGTAGAGAAAAGTGCAGGACACCTTCCCAGCCAGCAGGTGCCTGATGCCCACTTCCTCCCCTCTGCCCTGTCTGAGGGCTCTGGTCACAGGCGCTGACCACAACCAGACTGGTCCACCTCTCGCCGCCCACTATCCCCTCCCCTCCACAACTCAGCTGGGGCATCACCACTTGGCATTGTCCTCCACTGGCCCCTGGCCCCCAGGACAGGGCACTTTGCTATGTTATCCATCTGAACAAGAGTTTACTTGAGAAGAAGGTCAGGTTCAAGGTGGAGAGAAAGATCAATCTGTCATGAGTTATCAGTTTGCTCATCCAGTGTCTCACAAATTGTGCTTGGCTGGTCTAGGGAATTGGGCTCTAGGACTCTACAATTATAATCTAGAAACTTGTGGTTACCGTCTAAAAACATATGGTATCAGTTATAAAAACGTCTTTGTCATAGCGAAACTTTGACTTGAAAGATATATTCATACGGTAAAAATTTACTTTTAAAGTAAGTTACTCTCAAATTAATTTTTAAGTAATTAGGGTTAGATCCTGAGGGGCGGGGGTCTGCACATCATGTGTTGCTCACATTTTTTCTTTAAAAGAAAAAACTTGGATATTATCCAAGTTTCAAAAAATATTAGAACATGAAGTCTGATCTTAACGAAGTAAACTGCATTCACAGAAAAAAACTGAAGGAAAATACAGTAAAGAGTGAACACTGGATATTTCCAAAGGGAGCCATGGATAATTTGTTATTTCCATGCTGCAAAATCTGCAGGCTTCACCTTTATCCTAGAAAGAAAAGAGTAACTTTTAAAAATATATCAACTGTGTATAAACACAATTACAAACAGCATTCAGAATTTAGCAATCAAGTTACCAAACAAAAATCTAAAAAGACTTTCTATTAATGGGAAAAAATTTAAGAAATGATAATTTGGGAGGTTTCTAAAGCCCCTTGATTTATATTTTCCTGCAAATGTGTGTAGGTCTGACATTGTTCTTGTTGGAGAATTTTCTCAGAATACATATTGGATTACTCAGGAGATGATGCAGAAAAAACCATAGTACGGAGTGTATCGTATGCTGTAGCTGACAAACGATGTTCCCGAGCTCAGGGACAATGACCAGGGCTGGAAAAGAGGGGGACGAGCAGGTGAGGACACACAGGAAATAAAGTGGGCTGTGTGCTGAAAATCCTTGAAGCTACATGATGGGGAAATTGGGTTCATGATACTGCTTACTCTAGTATATGATCAAAATTGTCCATAATAAATGTTTAAAAAATAAAGCACAAAGCTAGTCACTCAGTGAGATGTTATTCTCCACCTCTCAAAATGGCTATCAAAAGATCAACAACACCAACAGTAGTCCAGACCTGGAGCCCTGAGAATGCTTGAACAAAACAAATCTGATTAGGAGAAAAAGGCTCTTAAGAGTGAAGCCTGCATTTTCATACATGGATTGGGTAGAAACTTTAGGAGTTTATTATCTATGCCACAGCCTAAATCTTTTCCTGCCTGGACAAACATGTATGTTTAAATCATGTGTACGTATATTTGGAGATGATACTCATGTGTGTCTGTGAGTGTGTGTGCTTATGTAAAACTGACAACACAAAATTCGCATCTTCCCATCCTTTCTAGATGGGATTAACTTGCTTAGATCACAAGCAATATCAGACTAGCCCAAAACTTGCAATGAGCACGCAACTGTGATGTCTTAATAATTATGACCTAAAGAACACAAACCCTTGTTACCACAGTGTACGCATCATAGATGTTCATGTATACATGTATCCACTGTATACACTGGAAAGTGTTAGTCCCTCAGTCATGTCTGACTCTTTGTGACCCCAGGGACTGTAGCCCACCAGGCTCCTCTGTCCATGGAATTCTCCAGGCAAGAATACTGGAGTGGGTTGCCATTTCCTTCTCCAGGGGATCTTCCCCACCCAGGGATCAAACGTGGGTCTCCCGCATTGCAGGCAGACTCTTTATCAACTGAGCCACCAGGGAAAATGGAGATCTCTGTTTTAACTTGTCACTTAGTACCTGCATACATAGAAAGAGCCCATATGACCCAATGCTGAGCATTGCATGTTTCCAATTTTTTTTAGTTCGTTTACTTAACATGTAATAGAGTCACCAGCACTGTACTGAATGTGTTTTCTATTTAAAAAATAGAAAGAGATATTTAAGAGATAAAGGAGAAGGAGTCCAAGGCTGAATTATGATAATTCTAAAGTTCTGGTATAATTATGGTGCATTATGACAGAAAACGAAGATCATGGCATCTGGTCCCATCACTTCATGGGAAATAGATGGGGAAAGAGTGTCAGACTTTATTTTTTGGGGCTCCAAAATCACTGCAGATGGTGACTTCAGCCATGAGATTAAAAGACGCTTACTCCTTGGAAGGAAAGTTATGACCAACCTAGATACCATATTCAAAAGCAGAGAAATTACTTCGCCAACAAAAGTCCGTCTAGTCAAGGCTACGGTTTTTCCTGTGGTCATGTATGGATGTGAGAGTTGGACTGTGAAGAAGGCTGAGCGCTGAAGAATTGATGCTTTTGAACTGTGGTGTTGGAGAAGACTCTTGAGAATCCCTTGGACTGCAAGGCGACCCAACCACTCCATTCTGAAGGAGATCAGCCCTGGGATTTCTTTGGAAGGAATGATGCTGAAGCTGAAACCCCAGTATTTTAGCCACCTCATGCGAAGAGTTGACTCATTAGAAAAGACTGTGATGCTGGGACGGATTGGGGGCAGGAGGAGAAGGGGACAACAGAGGATGAGATGGCTGGATGGCATCACTGACTCGATGGACGTGACTCTGAGTGAACTCGGGGAGTTGGTGATGGACAGGGAGGCCTGGCGTGCTGCGATTCATGGGGTTGCAGAGTCAGATACGACTGAGCGACTGAACTGAATTGAACTGAACTGATGACAAGTATTCTTGCCTGGCAAATCCCATGGATGGAGGAGCCTGGTAGGCCGAGGTCTATGGGGTCGCTAGGAGTCGGACACAACTGAACGACTTCACTTTCACTTTTCACTTTCATGCATTGGAGAAGGAAACGGCAACCCACTCCAGTGTTCTTACCTGAAGAATCCCAGGACCAGGGAGCCTGGTGGGCTGCTGTCTCTGGGGTTGCACAGAGTTGGACACGACTGAAGTGACTTAGCAGCAGCAGCAACAGCATGACCATTCAGACTTGACAATTTATACTGAACTATCATGATATAATATTCTTTGAGCTCAGTAATTATGACCTTTTTTCTAATTTTCCAACATTTTATATACAGGTTTTGTTTTCATAATTTTATAAATGTGCGTATAAGCACTAGGATATTGTCTTTAAAACACAAGTTGAAGTAAAGCACAGAAGAGTGAAAACGTAGGCATGGATATGGACACAGATGGAAATGTAGAAACAGAGATAGATCGGGATGTAGACAAAATGTGGTTACGGATACAGATGTAGATGTGAGTATGGGGTGGTGATGAGGACGGAGGGAGACCCAGAGGGAGACAGAGTCAGGGAAGGACAGACGGGCAGCCCAGGTGACCACTGCCTAGGTCCAGCCCCTTGCAGAGCGGAGAGCCCAGAAACTCCTGCAATTTTTCCCATCATGACAACCCCCCTTCTCCCCAAAAGGAGCCGCAGTGCGGGTTTGTGCCACCAGTCTGTTTGCCTGGCTTGTTACTGTGTGTAAACAGAACCGCGCTGTATATGTTCTCTGGTGTGCACTGCCTTCCTTGTTTCAACATTCAGTCTGTGATTCACCCCGCTGCTGAACGGAGCTATTGTTCACTCCAGGTCCGGGCCTGCAGATCTCACAAGAAACAAACCCATTTTGCTGAAACGGACATTTGAGTTATTTCCGATCAAGAGCTACTATTATTACAGATGCCACTGCCATGAACATTCTTGAAGGAATTTCTCACTGCTGTGTGTACACATGTCTGTGGGGTGTACACGTGAAGGAAAGAATTTTTTGTAGGGAATACCAAGCTTCCCCCAAAGTGGTCCCTGTTAAAAGAAAGACACTGAGACCTAGGGTTTGTGGACCCCAGAGAACCACGACTCTCATTTGAGAATTTATTTTAAAAACTAATTTGATAATTACTTAAGAAAAAAATTCTACTTTGTGAGTATTTTTCCCACTGAAATGTATCACTATGAAAGAGAAGTCCTTGTACTGTCTCAGTGTGGACAAGACTGAATTCTCTGTTACACTCTGAGCCCCTGGAGTTTTCTAACAGGGTGAACGATGCCTTCGGGCAAGCTTTCCTTTCTAGAGGCTCAGAGAAATACAGAAAACCACGTGAGATGGTGCCGTGGCTGCGGTAATGAGATTGCATTTACGTCTGCACATCCTTTAAACTGGCAGTTTGGGGAAACTTGGGCACTGACAAGAAGAGGAGACCCTTGATTAAACGAGGAGGGTGCCTTCTCCCCAGGGAGGCTGGGAAGGTCCCACAGCCCCCCTCGGCCTCCCTGCCCTCACACCATCCTCTAAACACAGAGCTAACCCAAGACTCCCCTGGAGGAAACCCCCTGTGGCTTCCCTTTCATAAGGTCTGAGTCTGAGTACCTGTCCCCAGCCTGCAAGACCTCCGCAACTCATGTCCAGACTGTGCGGCCAAGGCTGTTTCAACCCAAGCTCTCTGCATGAAATGCCCCCTGCCTGGCACACTCCCAAGTGAGTTACAAATACGAACTCACTTATCCTCATATCAGCCTAGCAGGTGGGCACCGTCGTTCACACACCCACCTTATAAATGAGGAAACTGAAGGACGAGGAGGGAGACGCCTCTGGTCGCAGGTGAGGGAGGTGCCCCAGCCAGTCCAACTTGGGGCAGGCTTGACCCACTGTCTGTGCCCCACCACCGCCCCCACCTCCCAGCTTCCCCAGCCCTCTTCATCCTGAGAGGCCAGGTGTTTCCCCCATCATCCTCACACCCTCTATGTTCCACCTGTGATTCTCTTTGGGCCACCTCTGAACTTTATCCCTTTTAAAACTTGGATATTTTAATTAAATTATTGTTTTTCATGTGTGTCCTCTACTAGAGTGAGAATTTATTGAGAGATAAAGTCCGCGCATGGTGGGGCTGAGCTATGTCGTCTAGAACACGGCCTTGTTTTTCCTGCCTCCTTAGAAAGGGCTTCCCAGGTGTCTCAGATGGTAAAGAAATCACCTGCACTGCAGGAGACATTGAGTTTGATCCCCAGGTCAGGAAGATCCCCTGGAGGAGGAAATGACAACCCACTTCAGTATTCTTGCCTGAGGAAATCCCATGGACAGAGGAGTCTGCAGGTTACAGTCCATGGGGTTGTGAAGAGTCAGTCGGTCCTGACTGAGCATTCACCCCTCCTTGGAAAAGGAGAGAGACCTTGCTTTCCTAAGAAACTCCCCGCCCATAAAACACATGCCTCCTCGTGATCCACAGTGTCATGTCTGAGAATCCACGAGCCTCGTTAGCATCATCGCTCTAACAACCCCTATTTGGCAGCAAACAAGGGCAGCGAAACGCTCGTCAGCTCGGGATGCTTTCCCACTGCCATTGTACATCCGGAGTAAACGCAGGGCAGCCTCCCCACAGCTCGATTAGTACTGCTCCTGCTTCCATCTGTGGAGACAAGGGTCTGCAGGAAGAGCCTGGTCAGACTCATGCATGTAGGTCCCGCCGCCTCCCTGGAGGGGAGACCACTTGACGAGCAGGTGGCCTTGAGTCCTCCTGCAGCAGCTCCTTTCCCAGCTTTGAAACCAGAGGATCTCAGCAAGTGTACATGACAACTGCTGCGAGGTTCACCACGAAAACCCCTGCAGGAATTCTGAGTGATTCTCAAGCATTGGCTGTAGGAGCAGCGTGGCGATTTTCTAGACAGCCTGTTATTTTAGAGCATAAGTGCTTCTGGGATTATGATTACCAAATAAAGTTCCATTTTTCCAGGGACTTTCAAAATGACAATTTTGCACCCGTGATGACTAAACACAGGAGTTTATTCAGAAACAGCTACTTTCTGAGCTGTTGTGACCAAATCCACATAAGTGTGATCTGGAGGAGTTGAAGGGAAAAGAAGGGGCAGAAAAGCAGATGAGGCCAGTCAGGCCGAGTGAGTCATGGTGCCCCCAGAGATCAGGGGCGGGAACCCCAGGGGACGCAGCGATGACCCCAACCGGAGCAAATTCAGATGACGTGAGGAGCCCACGGCCACAGCAGTCAAGCCGTGGGACCAGAGAGTCTGTGGGAGGATGGGGACAGAAGGGTTGTTGTCATGCAGGAGATGTACCACCCCACCCCGTAACCAGAGGCCAGAGGGGACAGACAGCATGCGGGCAGCTTGGTGGACATGGGGTGGCAGCAAGCGGATATTGTCTCTTCTCAGGGAGCAAGATAACAGAGCTTCCACGGAGAATGAGGGACTGACAATTTGAAGAAAGAGGAAAAGGTGTAGAACACTATCTGGAGAACTGCAATCTGATCTGTCGTTAGTATGAATCCCCTAAAGGGGGGGAACAGCCTCACCCCAGGGAGTGACAGTAGAAGGAGGTAGCACCAGGGTTAAGGATGCGAGCTCTCCTGTCTGGTTATTCCACTTTGTTCCAAGAGCATCCACATGTCATTAGCAGATGGTCCTGTGTACATGCCTCTCTGTTCCTGAGTCCTAGAGGGCTTGGAGCCACTTTTCTCAGTGACACAGACCTGGTACTGAAGGGCAGAGTGAATTCTCCTTTTATTCATCTCAGCCACACGTGGTTTAATCACTAAGTCATGTCCTACTCTTTGCAACCCTATGGACTGGAGCCCGCAGGGCTTCTCTGTCCATGGGATTTCCCAGGCAAGAATACTGGAATGGGTTGCCATTCCCTTATCCAGGGGATCTTCCTGACCCAGGAATTGAACTGAGGTCTCCTGCATTGCAGGCAGATTCTTTACCAACTGAGCTATGAGGGGATCCTGACCACCAGCCACACGTGGTCGTCCCCACACCTCAAGTGACGCACAAGCCCAAAGCCCCTCTTCATCTCATCTTCCTCCTGATTCACATTTTGCAAACCTGCAGTGGTCATCACACTGCAGCTTGATGTTGTCTGAGCACTTGGTGAGCCATGGTTGGAGCTCCGTTCCCTTGGTTACTGAGATCCCCTTGGCCAGAAAGACCTCTGGACCAAAGGCTCCTCCACCCCTGACTCAGTTGCACACCTTCGGTTTTGAGCATGTCACCTCGTTTACCTGATCGAAAGGCATCTCAAAGGACATCAGGGTAGCTGATTATCAAAGCGAAACAGGACACAGGAATATCAGCGATTCTGAGAAGAAGCTCTGTTCCTACCAGCTCCCCATCTCCCCAGGTAAAAACCAGCCACAGCACAGAACACAAGCCTCTGAGATGTGAGAGGTGAGAGGAAGGAGGATTTCGGCCAGGAGCTCAGGATGGGAGGGCAACACACAGGGAGGCTCCTGGGTTCCTCACTGCACCCAGGACTCTGAGAAAGGGCACCCCTGAGGCCTCCAACCCAGAACCAAGCAGCACAGAAAGAATTCTGGGAAAGGCCAATCTTTCTTGGCCAAGAATCAGGAAGAGGGTGGCCAGATCATGGAAAACCATTCTGGAAACTTGTGTCCAGGTGGGAAAACACCAACAGAGAGCCCACTGCTGTCTCCCCCTCTGCGGGTTTCTAGTCGCCAAAAAGAGATTTGAACTTGCTCATCCCATCCTGCCTGTGGGGCTTGGAGCAACCCCCAGGCTGATCAGGAGCCAAGCTTTCTCCCCCACCCCCTAGGCAGTGTCGCCCGGGCCCAGCAGCAGCAGAGCTGTACCCCTCCCAGCCAGAAGGAGACAGGCAGACGTGAGGTGGACACTGGCCCTGTATCCCCCATGCCCTGGTATTGCCCTGAGACTCCCTCCCGCCCAGAGGCCCCAAGTTCTGGCCTGGGGGCTCCCTTTGCACCCCAGCATTGAGATCAGGGGTGTACCAGTCGCCCCAGACAAACCAACCAGGCCAAACTAAGGCCACAAGAAATCTGAACTTAAACTCTCGTTGGAGCTGCAGCCACAAAATTACCCAGGACATGATCAAATGCAGCTTGAATAGGACCCAGAAGCTCCTGACACCATAGACAAAATCTAGGGGACACTCCAAAGCCACCTGCCACACAAGAACCAAGAAATATCACAAACTGAGGGAGAAAAGACCACCCACAGACACGGACATTGATCAGATGTCAGGATGAGTTGAGAGGAGCCTGAACGTTGTCATCATTGAAGTGCTTCAAGTACAATTTCAAAGCCTTTTGAAATTGATGGAAAGTAGACTTGGAAATCCTACAGACAAAGAGTAAGTTAGAAGTGGACATTCTAAAGCTGACAGTTATAACCAGGAAAGTAAAACCACTGTTGCTGAATGGGCTGAGTAGCAGCATGGAGACGACAGAGGGTAGAACCACTGGACTTAGTGACAGATCAATAGTATTTGCCCATCTGCTCAAAGGAGAGAAAACAAATGGGAAAAAAATGGAGAGAGTGTCGGGAGAGAAAACAGCAGAAGGAGCAACACCCATGCTGCCAGGGTCCCAGAGGTGAGGAGGGGAGTGGGGCTGGAAGCCTCTCAAAGCAATAACAGTGCAAACTTCCCAAATGTGGAAATTGAGAGACGGAAACCTACATCTTCAAAAAGCTGAGAAAACCGGAAATGGGAGGGATGCATGGGAACCCATGCCAAGGAGAGATCACATTATCAGCTTACAACACGGTGACCTGCTAAAAACTAAAAGCAAAGAAAAAAGTCACCAGAGGGGAAACCAATTTGCAGGAGGACAGATTTTTGATCTGAAGACCTGGAGGCAGAGGGAAGCACCCAGGCTTCTGCAAGCACCCAGAGAAACTCTGGAAGCTGCCATTTCTGTAATTTCGAGGAATGAAGGGAGACGGAAAGAAAACTCAGAGCATGTGTTGCCAGCAAACCAGCCCCTGGAGAATGGACCCCGAAGTCCCCCAGCCAGAGAGAAATGGTTGTGAGGGTCACTTGGAGCTTCAGAAGGAGGAACAGATCCTAGAATGCTTAAAAATGGGGCAAATGATGCAGCTAAATCATACATAATGATCGAGGCAAATTTTATAAAATTAAATTATCTGCTGTGTTAAAGTCACACCTACGAGACTTGCACTGACAGAGTAAGAGAGTCCAGGGACCTGAGCAGACATGTGGCCTCCCCACATCCCTGGGATTGGTGAGCCCTTGCTGCTGGCCAGCAGAGAGTCCTTCAGGCTGTGAGACATAGAGCAACTACTGGGAAAGACACACAGGGCAATGTCCTCAAGATCACTCTAAAGAAATCAAGTTCAGTTCAGTTCAGTCGCTCAGTCATGTCCAACACTTTGCGACCCATGAACCACAGCTCACCAGGCCTCCCTGTCCATCACCAACTCCCGGAGCTCACCCAAACCCATGTCCATCAAGTCAGTGATGCCATCCAACCACCTCATCCTCTGTCATCCCCTTCTCCTCCTGCCCTCAATCTTTCCCAGCATCAGAGTGTTTTCAAATGAGTCAGCTCTTCACATCAGGTGGCCAAAGTATTGGAGTTTCAGCTTCAATATCAGTCCTTCCAATGAACACCCAGGACTGATCTCCTTTAGGTTGGACTGGCTGGATCTCCTTGCAGTCCCAGGGACTCTCAAGAGTCTTTTCCAACACCACAGTTCAAAAGCATCAATTCTTCAGCACTCAGCTTTCTTTATAGCCCAACTCTTACATCCATACATGACTACTGGAAAAACCATAGCCTTGACTAGACGGACTTTTGTTGGCAAAGTAATGTCTCTGCTTTTTAATATGCTGCCTAGGTTGGTCATAACTTTCCTTCCAAGGAGTAAGCATCTTTTAATTTCATGGCTGCAAGAGGAATTGATAAATTAGGCTTCATCAAAGCTAAGAACTTTCCTCTGTCAAAGACACTGTAAAAAGCAAGAAAAGATAGGATAACAATTTGGGGAAAATGTTTGCTACAAAAGATAAGTATCATGCATAGATGGAGAACTCACAAAGCTCAACAGTAAGACGTAACTAATTCAATTAGACAATTGGTAGAAGATATGAAAAACGTGATTCAATGTGGAGAACAAACAGATGGCTAAGATGCACGTGACAGCTGGAATAAACAAAGTGACCACACCCACGCTGGTGAGGATGTGGTGGGAAAGCCCAGTGGTGCCGTCCCTCTAGAAACCGTGTGGCAGCTTTTCATATCACTACACGCACGAGTCCCAGGCAGCCCAGCAATGGAGAAAGGGAGACCTACGGCTGCACAAAATCTGAACATTTGTAGTGACTTTACTTGCAAGAGCCCAAAACAGGAACAACCCAGATGTCCTTCAGTTGGTGAATGACTGGACACACCACACCAGGGCCCATCTATACCATGGAGTTCTACTCAGCCACAGAGGAGAATGAGCCACTGGGACCCAGAGCAGCCTGGATGAAGCCCCAGGAATTGTGCCAAGTGAAAAGGGCTAATCCCAGTGGATTACACATGGTGTGACTCTGTTCCTAAAACACTCCTGAAATGGCAAATGTGTGGAGACTGACAACAGGTTGGTGATGGCAGTGGGCCAGGGATGGAACTGGCAGTGGGGGGCATGGGGTATGGGGGTGGTTGGTGGCTGCAGTGATGGGACATCTGTGTCTCCACGTACTGATGTCAGAGCCCTGGTCCTAACACAGGATCACTGTTGGAAGAAACCAAGCAAAGTGTCCATGGGAAATATCTGTATTATTTTTACAACTGCCTGTGAATCTACAATTATGTAAAATATTTAAGAGGAAAGCTAGACCCAAACTTAATCCCAACTTAACAAAATTAATGGACCAAAAGTTTCTAACACCAGCAAACATCTGGCCAATATTTACATCTTCTGTTAAAATTTGAATGCTTAAATTAATTTTCAAGCTGGTAGTGTATAGCAACTCATTAAGACTCGATTTCTGTTTGGAAAACTACAATTTGTTTATAGTTTTTTATGCTAATACCTCATCCTCTTGGGCAACATTCCACGTGAAAATTATACCTACAAGACCACACTTAGAACAAGAAAGGAAATAGTTTAATATATCAAACTATGCTCAGGGTCAGAATAAAAACTGAATTTTGAATTTCTTTTTTACTTGAGAAACACTTTAAATAACATAGGAAATTTCAACTAATTTAATTTGTAAAAGAAAATTTGGAAGAGAAGCTATGACCAACCTAGACAGCATATTAAAAAACAGAGACATTACTTTGCCAACAAAAGTCCGTCTAGTCAAAGCTATGGTTTTTCCAGTAGTCATGTATGGATGTGAGAGTTGGACTATAAAGAAAGCTGAGTGCTGAAGAATTGATGCTTTTGAACTGTGGTGTTGGAAAAGACTCTTGAGAGTCCCTGGGACTGCAAGGAGATCCAACCAGTCCATTCTAAAGGAGATCAGTCCTGGGTGTTCATTGGAAGGACTGATGCTAAAGCTGAAACTCCAATACTTTGGCCACCTGATGCAAAGAACTGACTCACTGGAAAAGACCCTGATTCTGGTAAAGATTGAAGGTGGGAGGAGAATGGGATGACAGAGGATGAGATGGTTGGATGACATCACTGACTCAATGGACATGAGTTTGAGCAAGTTCCAGGAGTTGGTGATGGAAAGGGAAGCCTGGCATGCTACAGTCCTTGGGGTCACAGAGAGTCGGACATGACTGAGCAACTGAACTGAACTGAATTTTGAAAATACGTATCTTTTCTGTAATATCCATGCTGTTTAGAGCAAGAGTAAGGTTTCATTTGATTTCCCTGTACGGGCCATTGCCCATAACATTTTTGGGCTTCCCCAGTGGCTCAGTGGGTAAAGAATTAGCCTGCAAGAGACACAGGAGACATGGGTTCAATTCCTGGGTGGGAATGATCCCCTGGAGTAGGAAATGGCAACCCAGATGAGTGTTCTTGCCTGAAAAATCTCATCCACAGAGGAGCCTGGCAGGCTACTATTCAAAGGTTGGCAATGAGTCAGACACCACTGAGTGACTAAACACACATTTCATTTGAAGGATTTTTTTGTTTTGTCCTAAGACATTTAATTGAAAACACGATACACAGGACATGGCAACCTCAATACCAGATGTGCTATTTCTTTAAGCAGCATGCACACGGGAGAAGGATGTGTCTAGATGACAGTAAACTGGGGTGACAGTCAGTACCCTTGTTTATAGACTAAAACAGCAAACTTAAAATAACAGTTGGAATGATGGAGTTTAATTAGCATCTGAGGCTAAAGCTCAGCTCTAGTCTCTCTCTGAACCTCATTGGTCAAGAGTGGTTGTACCCAGGGTCTCACCATCCTCAGGCCCAGTGGTCAGCATACAGAGGCTCACCCTCAAGTGCCCAGCATACCCAAGCTCATGAAAACAACATGTGCCACACACACACACACGCGCGCGCGCGTCTTCACTGACCCTCCCCATCATCCACTTGAAGATCACGGCTTGTTCTTACACTGATTTAAAAGAACAGACATGATGTATCAGCTCAATGGATTCTTATTCTAAACTGAACAGTTAGCACATCATTCCAACCTCTTGTGTTGGCCGCTCAGTCATGTCTGACTGCTTGTCGTTCCAACCTCTTATAGGTAAAAAGAAAAAGGTCTCAGCGTCACCGTTACATTGACTCTTATTCTTGCCGTGTTTGCCCAGAAGGGATCAAACACTCAAGCAGAGAAGTCCCTAATAAAGTTATCAGATCAGATCAGTCGCTCAGTCGTGTCCAACTCTTTGCAACCCCATGAATTGCAGCAGGCCAGGCTCCCTGTCCATCACCAACTCCCGGAGTTCACTCAGAGTCACGTCCATCGAGTCAGTGATGCCATCCAGCCATCTCATCCTCTGTCGTCCCCTTCTCCTCCTGCCCCCAGTCCCTCGCAGCATCAGAGTCTTTTCCAGTGAGTCAACTCTTCGCATGAGATGGCCAAAGTACTGGAGTTTCAGCTTTACCATCATTCCTTCCAAAGAAATCCCAGGGCGATCTCCTTCAGAATGGACTGGTTGGATCTCCTTGCAGTCCAAGGGACTCTCAAGAGTCTTCTCCAACACCACAGTTCAAAAGCATCAATTCTTCGATGCTCAGCCTTCTTCACAGTCCAACTCTCACATCCCATACATGACCACTGGAAAAACCATAGCCTTGACTAGACAGACCTTTGTTGGCAAAGTAATGTCTCTGCTTTTGAATATGCTATCTAGGTTGGTCATAACTTTCCTTCCAAGGAGAAAGGTCTTTTAATTTCATGGCTGCAGTCACCATCTGTAGTGATTTTGGAGCCCAGAAAAATAAAGTTTGTCACTGTTTCCACTGTTTCCCCATCTATTTCCCATGAAGTGATGGGATCGGATGCCATGATCTTCGTTTTGTGAATGTTGAGCTTTAAGCCAACTTTTTCACTCTCCACTTTCACTTTCATCAAGAGGCTTTTGAGTTCCTCTTCACTTTCTGCCATAAGGGTGGTGTCATCTGCATATCTCAGGTTATTGATATTTCTCCCAGCAATTTTTACTCCAGCTTGTGTTTCATCCAGTCCAGCGTTTCTCATGATGTACTCTGCATATAAGTTAAATAAACAGGGTGACAATATACAGCCTTGACGAACTCCTTTTCCTATTTGGAACCAGTCTGTTGGTCCATGTCCAGTTCTAACTGTTGCTTCCTGACCTGCATCCAAATTTCTCAAGAGGCAGATCAGGTGGTCTGGTATTCCCATCTCTTTCAGAATTTTCCACAGTTTATTGTGATCCACACAGTCAAAGGCTTTGGCATAGTCAATAAAGCAGAAATAGATGTTTTTCTGGAACTCTCTTGCTTTTTCTATGATCCAGCGGATGTTGGCAATTTGATCTCTGGTTCCTCTGCCTTTTCTAAAACCAGCTTGAACATCAGGAAGTTCACAGTTCATATATTGCTGAAGCTTGGCTTGGAGAATTTTGAGCATTACTTTACTAGCGTATGAGATGAGTGCAATTGTGCGGTAGTTTGAGCATTCTTTGGCATTGCCTTTCTTTGGGATTGGAATGAAAACTGACCTTTTCCAGTCCTGTGGCCACTGCTGAGTTTTCCAAATTTGCTGGCATATTGAGTGCAGCACTTTCACAGCATCATCTTTCAGGATTTGGAATAGCTCAACTGGAATTCCATCACCTCCACTAGCTTTGTTCATAGTGATGCTTCCTAAGGCCCACTTGACTTCACATTCCAGGATGTCTGGCTCTAGGTCAGTGATCACACCATCGTGATTATCTGGGTCGTGAAGATCCTTTTTGTACAGTTCTTCTGTGTATTCTTGCCATCTCTTCTTAATATCTTCTGCTTCTGTTAGGTCCATACCATTTCTGTCCTTTATCGAGCTCATCTTTGCATGAAATGCTCCTTTGGTATCTCTGATTTTCTTGAAGAGATCCCTAGTCTTTCCCATGCTGTTGTTTTCCTCTATTTCTTTGCATTGATTGCTGAAGAAGGCTTTCTTATCTCTTCTTGCTATTCTTTGGAACTCTGCATTCAGATGTTTATATCTTTCCTTTTCTCCTTTGCTTTTTGCTTCTCTTCTTTTCACAGCTATTTGTAAGGCCTCCCCAGACAGTCATTTTGCTTTTTTGCATTTCTTTTCTATGGAAATGGTCTTGATCCCTGTCTCCTGTACAATGTCACGAACCTCATTCCATAGTTCATCAGGCACTCTATCTATCAGATCTAGGCCCTTAAATCTATTTCTCACTTCCACTGTATAATCATAAGGGATTTGATTTAGGTCATACCTGAATGGTCTAGTGTTTTTCCCTACTTTCTTCAATTTAAGTCTGAATTTGGCAATAAGGGGTTCATGGTCTGAGCCACAGTCAGCTCCTGGTCTTGTTTTTGCTGACTGTATAGGGCTTCTCCATCTTTGGCTGCAAAGAATATAATCAATCTGATTTCAGTGTTGACCATCTGGTGATGTCCATGTATAGAGTCTTCTCTTGTGTTGTTGGAAGAGGGTGTTTGTTATGACCAGTGCATTTTCTTGGCAAAACGCTATTAGTCTTTGCCCTGCTTCATTCCGTATTCCAAGGCCAAATTTGCCTGTTACTCCAGGTGTTTCTTGACTTCCTACTTTTGCATTCCAGTCCCCTATAATGAAAAGGACATCTTTTTTGGGTGTTAGTTCTAAAAGGTCTTGTAGGTCTTCATAGAACCGTTCAACTTCAGCTTCTTCAGTGTTACTGGTTGGGGCATCGACTTGGATTACTGTGATATTGAATGGTTTGCCTTGGAAACGAACAGAGATCATTCTGTTGTTTTTGAGATTGCATCCAAGTACTGCATTTCGGACTCTTTTGTTGACCATGATGGCCACTCCATTTCTTCTGAGGGATTCCTGCCCGCAGTAGTAGATATAATGGTCATCTGAGTTAAATTCACCCATTCCAGTCCATTTCAGTTCGCTGATTCCTAGAATGTCGACATTCACTCTTGCCATCTCTTGTTTGACCACTTCCAATTTGCCTTGATTCATGGACCTGACATTCCAGGTTCCTATGCAATATTGCTGTTTACAGCATCGGACCTTGCTTCTATCACTAGTCACATCCACAGCTGGGTATTGTTTTTGCTTTGGCTCCATCCCTTCATTCTTTCTGGAGTTATTTCTCCACTGATCTCCAGTAGCATATTGGGCACCTACTGACCTGGGGAGTTCCTCTTTCAGTATCCTATCATTTTGCCTTTTCATACTGTTCATGGGGTTCTCAAGGCAAGAATACTGAAGTGGTTTGCCATTCCCTTCTCCAGTGGACCACATTCTGTCAGATCTCTCCACCATGACCTGCCCGTCTTGGGTTGCCCCACAGGCATGGCTTAGTTCCATTGAGTTAGACAAGGCTGTGGTCCTAGTGTGATTAGATTGACTAGTTTTCTGTGAGTATGGTTTCAGTGTGTTTGCCCTCTGATGCCCTCTTGCAACACCTACCATCTTACTTGGGTTTCTCTTACCTTGGGCGTGGGGTATCTCTTCACGGCTGCTCCAGCAAAGCACAGCCATTGCTCCTTACCTTGGACAAGGGGTATCTCCTCACCGCCGCCCTTCCTGATCTTCAGTAATAAGTTATACCTGTTAATAAATCCAGGCAGTGAGTCTTGCTGATTAACCAGGACATCAGCAAGGAAGCGTCCTCACCTTATCAGGCAATATTTAAAAAGGAAAAAAAAGATACATACAGAGCACAAATGCTTGCAACATAGTATATTACCTTAAAAGTAGTTTAGAATTTACCTCTTTATCTCCACTCCCAAATGGATTAACTTTGAAGCAAAATCAATAACCTTCAAAAGGGATACATAAATAAAAATAATAGTAATTGGGGTGATCGTAAACATATGCATCCGAAGGATATTTTTCCTGAGTTTTTAGTGTTCACTGACTTCGAAACAAAGGAGAAGGGCATTTTCACATTTAGAATCATTTTATCTATTGGCTTTTCTATCCAGGATTTGTTCTTAATGTTATTTTTTAAGAAGTAATTTAATCTGAAAGATAAAGAACATTTGTGACCATTTTGGGCCCCTCTGTGAGTTGTAGTCCCTGTCCCTCTCCTGCCCCACTATTTCGGGTTGTTACATGAGGTGGAATAAGTACAGTAACTGGTAAAGGTCTGGGCATCCTCCTCCAGCCCATTACATCATCACAGAGCTCAGAGCCTGCTCAGATCAAGCTGAGCCCCAGAGGCCAAGGGGCTTTGTCGGGGATCCCTGGAGACTCTCCCTGTTTGGAAAGCAGCCTGGGCTTTGAACCTGTAGATCAATAACTGGAAACAAACACGGTCCCAAGACCATCTGTGATGTTTGTCATCGAGCGCACCATTATTGTACAGGCAAAGTATCCACCTTGCACCCAGGCTCTGGGGTCTAAGAGCCCACCGCCTGTGCCCCCACCACGCGTCTGCAGCGTGTGTGGCAAGACCTCAGAGAGCAGGCATCCCACGCCTGGGGCCTCAAGAGGATGGAAAAGTGGTGAAAATTCCCACAGGTCACGAGGAACGCTCCTTTTCCTTTGAGTCTTCCTACCTATTCTTCAAAGTGAGACACTGGTGGTGACCCCACCAGCAATGATGCTGAGGCCTCAGGTGTCCCCAGGGCCAGGCAGGCACCAGGTGCCAGTGACCGAGGCTGGCCTGACACTCCAGGAGGGCCAGGGCCTCTCTGAAAGCACTTTCAGCGATATTTTTTTTTTAAGACTGCAGAGTCCAAACAAACCGTGACTCCTAATAAGATTTAATATTTGGCCTTTAAACACCAAACTGTAATCCTTATTTAAAAAAAAAAACAGAGAGAGAACCATGTCACCCCCTTCCTTACTCTCCCCACGAGGCAGCCCTGTGTCAGCACCTGCACTGTTCCATTTAATCCCAACAAAGTCTGAGCATGAAATATCACAGTCCCCTCTGCAGATAGGGACACCAAGGCTGGGAGTTAAGTGGGTGGACTGGGTCACACAGCGAGGAAGAAAGAGCCCTGCCCACACAGCCTCCACACTCTGGACTCTCAACACTCTGCCCCTAGCTCCACGAGCAGAAGTCTCAGTGCCGATGGCTTGGCCACAGCCAGCGCAGGACACAGAGGCCCGTGAGTAGTGACCTTCTGCCTTTAAGGAGGGTCATCTCAGTAAGGGGGGGAGGAAAAGCCCTGAACTGGAACCATGGGGCACTGGGCTCATACCCCCAGCCCCGCCGTGGGGAAGCCAGCCACATATTCGTCCCGCAGCATCTCACGAACAGGTGAGACCCTGGACATCCTATGAGGGTGGCCCCTGGGGCCACTGCCACCTGGCCATGACCAGGGTCAGCTTCGCAGGAAGCTTGCTCCGTACTTTATCCGGTCAAGACTTAGTGCCAGAGTCCCGGAGACCTAGGTAGGAGAACCCCTGAGGGCTGGCATCCATGTGTAGGTCTCCATGTGCCATTCCATCTGTTTGTCTGTCTCCTCTTTCTCAGTCCTTGGTTTGCCTTTTCTTGACTTTTGGGGAGTCCCAAGAACCCTTCTAGGATTCCACTCATGCATTCACAGTGCTTCTGAGTGCCTCCCATCTTGGGTACCTAAGCCACTCCTTAGGTATCACTGTGCACACAAGGGCGTCTGTCTCCTGGCCTATCTTTCATGACTGAAAGTGACATGTAGACTCTGCTCTTCCATGTGGGTCTGTCTGCTACCCTTCATACTTTCAACAAACAGTTGTCTCCAGTGTTTCCTCCATATTCGTACCTGGCACTGTATCAGATGGTGCTATCAAATAAGATTCAGGAAATTCATCATAAGGAGTATTATCTTAACCCCCACTTTTACTCATTCCAGTGGTTCTCTTTCCTGTCTGATGTTCTGAGCATCTGGCACTTCTATGCTGTTTAGAGACCATTCTCTCTACCTGCTCTGCAAGGGCTGGTTTGCAAGCAGTCATCTGTGTTAGAGGAGACCTAAGTTGTTTACCCCTTGATCCTGAAGAATATTTTCACTGGACACTGGATTCGTGGTTGACGTTTATCTTTGTCCTATACTGAAAATGGCACCAATACCAGTTCCTTCTAGTCCTATGGTTCTGGACAAGGAGTCACTGTCACAGCAACAGTGATGCTCTGCAGACACTGGTCCCTCCTCTGCCTGCATCGACATTGTTTATCCCCCCTAGTTTTCAGCAGTTTAACGTGATCTGTCCTGGCATGGGTTTCCAGGCATTCCTCCGATTTCAGGTTTTCTCAGCTTTTTGAAGATGGAGGTTTATGTCTCTTATTTTCCACATTTGGGAAGTTTGCACTGTTATTGCTTTGAGAGGCCTCCAGCCCCACTCCCCTCCTCACCTCTGGGACCCTGGCAGCATGGGTGTTGCTCCTTCTGCTGTTTTCTCTCCCGACACTCTCTCCATTTTTTTTCCATTTGTTTTCTCTCCTTTGAGCAGATGGGCAAATACTATTGATCTGTCACTAAGTCCAGTGGTTCTACCCTCTGTCGTCTCCATGCTGCTACTCAGCCCATTCAGTAACAGCGGTTTTTCTTTCCTGGTTATACCTGTCAGCTTTAGAATGTCCACTTCTAACTTCTCTTTGTCTGTAGGATTTCCGTGTCTACCTTCCTTCAGTTTCAAAAGGCTTTGAAATTGTACTTGAAGCACTTCTATGATGACAACATTAAAGCTCTTCTCAGCTGATCCCCATGTCAGACTCAGCTCTGTGTTGGCATCTGTTGGTCATCCTGGCCAGTCCACACGCACAGGGGAGTCTGACCAAAGGTGGTCCCATCTCAGTGCCCCTTGTCCTGCATGGGGCTCAGAGAGCTGCTTGGAAACCTCCACACCTGAGATGTTCTCCACTCTCACCTGGAAGAGCCAGGGCAGCCCTTGCAGAGAAGGGGCATTGAAGAACGTACAGAGCATCACGTCCACCCAGGGGACCAGGCCACACCTGGCTCTTCACTGGGTCTCTAACAAATCAGAGTGAGACAAGGAACAATCGTTGTAGAATCTGTATAGCTACTGTTTTAAGATGTACTTCTCATCTACACTGGGTACAGATTTTTGTCTTAACTTTCTAGCAAATAACTCATTTCCATCTTTTCTTTCTCTTTCTTCATCTTTGTTTTTTGGGGGATGTGTGATTCCAGGATCCACACCCCACCCCTTTACCTCCTGCTTCAGAAGAGTGCTCTGAGGGTATGGGGACAAAGGGAAGGGGAGATGGGGGGGCTGCTGGGGAGGGGAGGCAGGGGAGGGGCAGGAAGGAGCAGAGAGGGGTTCAGAGATGCTGCCGCTTCTCCCAGGAGCCCGGGACATGGCCACGGCCGCCCCGCCACAGGTGCTTGCTCCACAGAGGGAACCACTCAGGTGAGACACACCCCAAATCAGTGCCCAGGATCTGCTCTGGGGGCAGTCGGAAGGGGCCTGACTCAGGACTGCCCCTCCCCACCCCTTGCCTGCTGCTGGCCTGGCGCGAGGCAGAGGGCGGGCTCCCTAGAAGCCCAGTTCCACTCCCCGAGGGTTATGCGGGGTCCCCCGATTTGAGCCACTGCTGACGACATCATTTCCACAAGAAGATGAACTTTGACCTTCAAACAACCCACTCATGAATCAAACTTGAGATCACAATGCATTTATCAGCTACAAAACCCCTGCGGTTAAAATTCAGTGATTCTGTTCAGCAAAGCTGCCGCTCATCATACAGCACCAGATAAAGCGAGGACCCGTTCTGTTGGAGCAGGTGTCCAGGGGGTGCTTTCTTCTCTGTTTCTCACAAGTTTGGGCTGTTTTCCTGTGAAACCAGGCCCCATGCCTCTGTTTCCCTCCTCTCTTGGACTATCTGCAAACACCAAATGGAGCCAATTATTTACTGACAGCGGAGCCTAAACATACTGGGCAGGAATAGAGAAGACGAGCTTTAGTGTTTCTGGAAACACTAAGTCTGCGGGCTGGTAAGTTTAAAAAGAAGGGAAGAAAGGCTGGACTTGAAGCATCATGTGAAGCTCTTGCCCTGCAAACCCTACAAATTACCATCCATTAAGTAACCACATGTGACATCACCCGAGTCTGCTGGTCCTCACGGGGCCTGCGGAACCACAGAGTACAGCGGCTGCGGGGCCGCTGTGTGGAAGGTACAGTTGACCTCATATCCTGGGCATTTCTGCTCAGCAGCCTGTCTATCCCACAGGACCCAGGGTGGGTGGTAGCTTTCTGCAGACAGACGGGGTGGGAGTCCGCTGCTTTGGGCACATTCGACCAGCCTCCTGGTACAAGCAGCAAATCCAGCACAGAGCCTGAGGAAACTAATCCTAATTAAGAAAAAAAAAAAAAAATACAAAAAATGACCCAATCTCCTAACTCTAGAGACATCAAATGTGAAGAGAACGCCGGCTAGTTTTCAGAAAAGTATCGGCTTTCCTTCTGCCATCAGACTGGCACTATGGTCAGTGGGAGTACCTGACCCCCTGCCCTGTGCCGACCACCGTGATCTCCTGCCTTTGAGGGGCCGCTGGCATCAAGGCCACAGCAGCCTCCTCTCCACCTCACGGCTCTTGAGAATCAAAGGCTGCTCTGCCTGGAGTAAACCCCTGGTGCTCATTCCTCTGTGGATTTCTTTCTAACGTGAAGTTTAATTTCAGTGTCACTACTTGGAAAATAATTTTTAAGCAACATGTGGACACAGCTGTTTCTGCTTGGTATAGTTTTGAACTTGCAGTGAATTACATCTTCCTTTAAAAGAGGGGCCGCTTTCTGCTTCTCTGTGAAAGCAGAAGTCAAATAATTACAAATTGATAATAAACACGTCTGAACTTTCCTCTCCGACCCCCAAGCCCAGGAATCCGTCCGTGGCCTCTGTTCTTATTTGGTCTCCCATGTTTTAGCAGAGAAGTTTCATCTGTTCCGAAGCATGAACTTCGTGCATAAACACCGTTTAGGTTTTAACACTCTTCGTTTAGTTTGATAAACAAGAAAAAGAAAGAAAATGCTACCCAAACTGAATGATCACTCTCTAGCCAGAAAAATGTTGCTGTCAGACAATCCATTATTCTTTACCAGCTGAGCCACAAGGAAAATCCAATCCATTGACTATGTGACATTAAAAAGGAAAGTGAGTGTGTTAAAACGCGTTGTCCAGGGCAGTGAGTGAGGAAATTTGATCGGTCTTCCACCTTTAAAAGGTCCTGATATATAGTGACCTTTAAATATTTGGCAAGCTGCCCCAAAGAAGAGTCTGCAGTGATGGGAATCAAATAGCCATCTATGGTAAGTGGCCACCACACTGGAGACTTCATCTAAAGTGTAATGGACAACAGAAGGGACTGTAGTCTTGATGGCCCAAGTAACAAAACGGCATGTTGGAGAAAAAAGCCAGCAGGAGGTGAGGATGGTGGGGGGTTAGGGGGACAACAGAGGAAAGTCAACTTCCAGACCTTCTGACTCTCAGCCCAGATGGCAGCTGGCTCAAGTGATGCTGTTCTAACCCACGCCAGGCTTAATCAGTAAACCAGGGTGAGGGCCAGGAGCTCACAGACAAGGTGACAGTTTACGAAACTGAGCAGTTCGGTGGGAAGGAGACAGGATCTGGAGTTGAAGAAAATCCCATAGTATGGAGACACGTCATTACACACTTGTCCACACCATGGAGCATGAACCGCCAAGAGCAAGCCCTTGTGTGACCCACCGTAGACGTGGGTGATGACCTGTCATCGTCTCTCCGTGGATGTATCACATGCACCATCGGGTAGGGGGTGCTGACAGCGGGGCATAAGGTGCAGGGTGGGGTGGGTGCAGGAGGCGGGAGGTACCTGGGAAGTTCGTGCATCTTCCTCTCAGTTTTGATGTGAACCTAAAATTGCTCTAAATAAGAAAGTCTACTAAGAAAACATCTCAGGATTAAGAGGAAGGTGACCAAGATGCGGTGGGAGACAGCAGAACGGAGCAGAGGGAGCCCAGGTGTGCTTGCAAAGCATTCAGGGAGGTGAGAGGCTGTGCTGGAATGGGGGCCAGGTAGGGTGGCAGGCAGGGCTGGACGCCACGCCCGGTCGTATCTCTCAGAGTTGTTTGAAAGGCTGGGGCCCTGCAGCCCTCCCTTTCCTACCATGGCCTTGGCATCTGTGTGACCACGGTGCTATCTGGGTGCAGAGATAAGCAAGGCCCCCCAGCCCTGGGGCAGTGTGGACAGTGTCTCGTCTTGGACCAAGTGTTTGGAGACACAGCACCCCAGCATGAGGACCTCAGAAACCACCCCCCGGGGAAAGATGAGCAGCCATCGACCCACGCCCCGGAGCTCAGAGCCGTCGGGGGTCCCACTGTGCACACAGCGCCCCAGCTGCTCCCACACGCTGGACACGGTAGGGGCTGCCAGCTCACGGAGGCCCCGGGGGCCCGACTTCCTCTGAGGCACATGCAGACCCCCAACCCTCACACAGGTTTCCCTGAGACGTCACTGGCACTTTATGCTAATGTCACCGGAAACCTTAAAGAGCTTCGTCAGAAGGCATGGGGCAGACCTTGGTCCATCTCAGAGCTCACCCAAACCTCCGGGTCTTCACAACTGAGTCCGCCTGGCGGGGCAGGAGGCCGTAGGGCGGGCCTGAGGCTGACTCAGCCCAGACGAAGCAGGGCGGCCACCCCACCCAACCTGGAGGTGACGCTGCACTAAGGAATGCAGGCACCTGTGAGGGCAAGAGCAGGAGAGCAGTCACCTGTCACCTGATCCGCCAGGTGGAAATGGGGTGTGGTCGTGGCTGGGCCTTGGCTCTGAGCACCCCCTCCCCTCCAGCCGCCGGCTCCTCCCACCACAGTCCTCCCCACACCCAGCCCTCCCTCCCGGGACCCTCCTTCCCACCGCCCACGTTGCTCCAGGACTACAATCCCCTGTTGTCTGTGAATGTTGGTGCCCCGTTGCCTGTTAGGAAGCCCTGCTCTGTTACCCACGAGGAATCTGTGCCTTCAGGCCCCATCTTTCCTCCAGGAAAAGCTTCCAGAGTGGAAGCAGCTGAGACATGATGGGAGGTGCAGCCACGGGGCTCCCACAGCCTTGGCCCCCATGTCCTGCTAGAGCCATCTGTCTTGGGAACAGCACGTGGGCCAGAAATGCACACCGGTATGCACGCACAGAGACATGGGCACACACAAGTACATGCACACGTGCATGAACACACAGACAAGCCCTTCTGTCCTCAGGACCACACTGGAAGCAGGCTTGACGGTGGCTGAGGCCAGCAGGCCTGGCCTGAGTGCCCTGAGGCTTTGGGGAAGGTGGGGGTTGTCTGGGTGTCTGCAGGTGTTAGTGGGAGAAATCAGCCACTATCCGTGGTCCAGTGATCCCAGCCCAGAGCCCGGCTAGCCACATGTTTTCCCTGGGCTTCAAGGTTTGCAGTGATCACTGGGCCCCACAGTTTCTGCAGGGAGGCTCCCACAGGCAGGCGGAAAGCTCTCATTCCCTCTCCAACAGTTGCAAGTGCGAAACCAGGGCTCCTCTGCGTGGCTGTGGGCAGTGGGCAGTGCAGGGGAAGGTAGCCTGTGCTAACATCATGCCATGTGGGACAGAAGGACTCACAGGGGAACTGGCCATCACCATGCTCACATCCAGGGGCCCTGCTCCTCACTGTGTCTGAACCCACTGCCCCCACTGACCACATCTGCTCCCCATCCTGCTGCCAGAACAAAGGACTAGGTACCAGGGCTTCAAAACAGCAGATGCTTTATCTGCAGCCCTGGAGGCAAGGAGGGATGAGCCTCACTGGGCCAAGTCCAGGGTAGCTGGTCACTTTTGGAGTCTCCGGCTCCTGCCACCCCCGTGTCTACTCTCCCCGAATGCCTTGGCTCACGGCCCCTTCCTCCGTCTTCAAAGTCAGTCAGTATTGCCCTTTCATGATTCACATGCTTCCTGCCTGTTTGTGTCTTCCTGTCTATCTCTCTGGCCGCAGCTGGGGAAGCCCCTCTGCTCTTCAAGGCTGTGATTGGACCAGGTTCCCCAGGACAACCCAGCAGGATCTCTCCATCTCAAGACACTCACATTTCCCAAGGCCCTTGTCATGCAGGGATCAGGCTCCCGGCATCAGGAGATGGGCACTTTCAGAGCAGCCATGCTGCCTGTCACAGTCTGTTCTATCCCCTTGTTATCAGATGTGTCCTGGCACAGCTGTCCTCCAGAGTCCCTGATGTTTCCTCAGTTCCACAGAAGTCACTCAGCAGATCACGGATGGACAGATGGATGGATGGAAGCAACTGCTAAAGAAGATCAGCACTGGGTGTTCTTTGGAAGGACTGATGCTAAAGCTGAAACTCCAGTACTTTGGCTACCTCATGTGAAGAGTTGACTCATTGGAAAAGATTCTGATGCTGGTAGAGATTGGGGGCAGGAGGAGAAGGGGACGACAGAGGATGAGATGGCTGGATGGCATCACCGACTCGATGGACATGAGTGTGAGTGAACTCCGGGAGTTGGTGATGGGACAGGGAGGCCTGGCGTGCTGCAATTCATGGGGTCACAGAGAGTCGGACACGACTGACCGACTGAACTGAACTGAACTGATACGTTAACTAGAATTTTGATGTCCTCCCTGTACATTAGGACTTCCCTGGTGGCTCAGTGGCAAAGAACCCGCCTGTCAATACAGGAGATAAGGGTTTGATCCATTGGTAAGGAAGATCCCCTGGAGAAGTAAATGGCAACCCACTCCAGTGTTCTTTCCTGCGAAATCCCATGGACAGAGGAGCCTGGTGGGCTACAGTCCATATGGTCACAAAGAGTCAGACATGACTGAGGAACTAATTAACACAACAACATGTATGTTTCATTTCTTTGGAAAGCCAGGTCTTATCCTCCATTTCCACAGATGAGGAAGTGAAGGCTCAGTGTTAAGTTGCTGGGGTCACACAGTGGACTTCTGACAGGGGTGGGGCTTTGTGTATACGACCCGAAATCCAGGTGTGCCTCCCCTTTCCCCAGTGCACAGCTCACTTTTTCTTTTTTCACCCTAGACTATCAGAAATCACTGGAAAGTAGCTCAGATTTTCTGGCTGGAGTTCAACACCACTAGGGATAAAGGGAGCAGTGAGGGTGTGATGGTGAACTAGCCCTGGAGACAAAGGAGCATCGTGACGATGATGACAATGCTGGTGATGATAGAGCATCATCATGGAGATGCAGGCTGTCCCTGAAACAGCAGGAAAGTAGGACATGTTTTGTTGTCATTATCTTATGCTTATTGAGGCTTATGATGTGCCAGCATCCGTGCTCAACCATTTATAGGTATTAGCTCATTTAATTTCCTAAAATCCGGCAAGATAAAACCTCTCATCATCCTATTTCAGAATGGAGGTGACTCGCCCACATTCTCACAAGACATATAAGCAGTTGCTCCAGGAATCGATAGGTCACCTGATGCCAAGAGCCGAATCCCTGGAAAAGACCCTGATGCTAGGAAAGATCAAAGGCAAGAGGAGAAGGGGGCAACAGAGGATGAGATGGACATGAGTTTGTGCAAACTCCTGGAGATAGTGAAGGACAGGGAAGCCTGGTGTGCTGCAGTCCATGGGATCACAGAGTCAGACAGGACTGAGTGACTAACAACAACAAGCAGGAACTGAGCTCAGATCCGTGAAGACCTGCAGCCTGTGCCTTTACCAATGGCATCACATCAGAAGAAAATCCTAATAAACATTGTACTTTACCCAAACTAGCCAGTGTTATGAAAACCATAGTGAGTTCTCTTTAGATAGTATTATGCTATCAACTGGACCGTCAAAACAAATATGGATGTTCTCTGCTGGTGACACCAATCTATCCTTTTGGAGCTGCTATCCAAACATTAATGCGAAATTATTTTAAAAAATGTGGGAAAAGACAGCTGGCCCTGAGGGGGACGGGGAGATGGGAACATGTGTGGCCGGGGACCCCCCATCTTCACCTCAGCAGCAACTTAGGATCGGAAGAGGAATTGAGGGAATTTCCACTTAGAGGAAACTGCTCTGTATTCAAAATTCTCTGAGAGCAGAGGGTGACGGGGGGCAGCCTGGAAGTGGGTATGCAGAGGAAACCTCTGCGGCCTTCTTGTCACCAGGGTGTCCACCCGGGCAGCGGGTCAGCACTGATGTGTCCCCGGGCTGGAAATCCCCCGCAGCGGTCATATTCTCCACTGGGAGGACATGGCCCCAAAGCTCTGCTCTGAGTCTCTGTGGTGATATTTTCTGCTGTTTTTCAGGCAGAGATAACATTAGCGCTTATTACTTCCCAACACAAGATACACTCTATCTCACCACCATCTCCGTGACAGAAAGTCAGAGGAAAGGAAACAGCAGGAAAAGATCACCTTTTAACCTAATGTCTTCTCTATCCCACAATCGGGAGGATATCAAACAGAGTCCATCGTCGCCTATCAGATTTGAATACACAGTTAAAGACTGAGGAATTGGGCTTTTCTGAAATCTACCTTGTATATGCCATGCTGATTTTATCCCCACAGTAGATTTTTTTCATTATAAGAATCAGTGTAGGAATTTACAACATCAGACCCTTGTACGAGCCAGAACCCACAAGAAGAAATAAGCCTGCAACCTAATTCCTCTGAATTCACACCCTCTTATGTGAACTGTTGTTGTTTCACTTCATGGTGACCATCTAAACATAAGCACACACACACAAGTTAACAGTCGGGAGACGGTGGTCTAGAAAGCCATGGTTTCCATGACGACAGCCGGGCTAGTGTGCAGGACTCTTACCTGTGGATGGTTTCCTCCCCCACACCTGCGTCCACAGGGTCTATGCACCTGCTGGCTTGAAGCCCTGGGCTCTGCCCAGCTGGAGGAGATCATGGGCTGCTCTGCACACCCTCCCCACCTGCCATGTGGGGAAGTGCACTGAGATCCTGTTTGTAGGCGGCCCGTCTGCACCTCCCACACTGCCATCATCTCCTTGGTTCCTCTTCCCACCTCTGCCTTCCATGAGCTGTGGTCTCAGGGACACAGAAGCAGTACCCTCTCTACTGCTTCAACCCATGTTCCCTCAGCATCTTCGTCTGCTCTGTGGGGTGTGCACTTAACATCCCTCCAGGAGTTAAGACTGTTTCTGTATACAGAAGTCAATCCAGAGCTTTCAGGACTCTGGAAGGAGAAAGAAAAAGAAGAAAAGGTAATTTCTAGTGTCCAAGTATTCATATTAACCATCTTTTAACTCTCCAGTTAAGTTGAATATAAATACAGTTAATATCAATGGAGTATGAACCATACCTGTGTAGTTAGTTCCAACTAGTAGAGCTTATCTTTCAACTCAGTTAAATTTTAGATTTCTTTATGCACAAATCTCTCAGAATTTCCTATGTATTAACCTTCCAGATGGATAGAATGTACAATTTATATATATATTTATACATAGTTTTTAAGTCTATTAAATCAAGCAGAATAATCTAATAATTTGAAAGCTATTATATGTTGTCTCATATGAAGTATTTTAAAAAATATAATGCACATTTGAACTTAAATCATATCATAAGATCTAAAGATCAACAGTGCAGAGCAAGTTTTGGAGACTGCTGTAATTAACTGCACAGATGCTACTTGACTAAGGATGAGGTTACGTCTTGATCGACCCATTGAAGGCTGAAAGGGTCGTAAGTCAAAAATGAATCTAACACCCCTGATCCCCTGGACATCACAGCTCAGCTCAGCCTGAGTGAAGCGTGCTTAGAGGGCTCAGAAGCAACCTCAGACCACCTGGGAGCATCTCAGAGAGTGTCCTCCGAACATCACTAACGCTGGAAAAGATCAAGAATCAAAGTACAGTTTCTACTCAATGTCTATCAGTTTCACACCATCATCAAGTCCCAAAGTCCTAAGACACATCATTGTAAGTCGGGGATTGTCTGTATTTACTCGAGTTTACTGAATGAATTTGCAGCCAGGGATCAGTCATCACACGACACTGCTCCCTAGAATAATGATGTAAATAATAACATTTTGGTTGCTATTTATTCACTAAGTTGTGTTCGACTCTTTGTGACTCCATACACTATAGCCCACCAGGTTCCTCTGTCCATGGGATTCTCCAAGGAAGACTACTGGAGTGGGTTGTCATTTCCTTCTCCAGGGGATGTTCTTGACCCAGGACTTGAACCCATATCTCCTGTCTCCTGCATTGGCTGGCGGGTTCCTTACCACTGAGCCACCCTGGAAGCCCAAATAATAGCATAACCAGCCTTCATTCTACTGTTCTTCCTGTACTAGCCACTGGATGTTCTCATCTCACCCATTTTCCAGATAAGGACACAGAGGCATGGTTGAGGTATAAATATTGTTTAAATTCCACAGCAAGGAAAGGGGGCAGTTGCTTGTCACCTCCAGCACCTGAGGCTTAAACTTTGGGAGAGGGACCCCGGTCATTCCTGCCCAGGAAGAGGCCAAGTCAGGGGACTAGGCAGGGGGCCAGGCCCCCGGTACCCCAGCTCCCTCCCAAGCACCTGGAAGGAGGCCCCAGATGCAGCCCTCCAGCTGCCATCCACATGCACGTGCTTGGCCGTCCATCTTCCCTTGAGAGGAGGATGATGCTGAAATACACTCTGGCTCAGTCTGGGCTCACCCCAGTCCGTTACCACTTTCTCATGAGGTCCCAGAGTCAATAACATCACCTGCCAAACACTAAAAGACATTTTGGAAGGGGATGTTTGGGAGCAAGACACTCTACCCTGAAATGAATACTTTATAACCGCCCATGGCAGAAATGCAGGATCCGCTCAGAGCGCTCCATCAGGTCCCAGAAACTCATCTAGGCAGATCTGGCAGCTCCAACGCCAGATCTCAGGGCCTCTTTTGGACAGGGCGTTGGTGGTACCCCCATCCCGGGCCTCCAGGGGCCAGGAGACGAGTCCTGTGCAGGGTGTCCTCCCACCCAGACCCACATAGTAAATAGCCTGGAAGGAAAAGTCCAGACGTAACTCCTACAGGACAGAACATGAACTACCCAGGCCCGACCTACAGCACAAGCAACAGGAAGGCACCACTTTGAGAAAGAAGGTAATTGCTTAGATCAAGCAATTCTAGCTAGTTAGCATGGTAACAGAAAGTGCTAGAAAAAATCTAACTCTCCCAAGGCCGTCATGCAACCTCAGATCCTACGAACCACGCACACACATGGTGATTTAAACACCAAATAAACACGCGACAACACACTTTGGGCCTTATAACACGTCCTCGTGTGATTCGGGCTTATTTCCATTCCAGGTGTAGCTGTGCTGCTGCTATGTGCACAGCCCAGGAGCCCGGCCTTGCAAACACTCACGGTTCTTAGAGGGTGAGCTCTGCAGCTCCCCCCGCTACCCCAGGTGACCCACAGCCTGTTCTTTGCACCAAACTCAACAAGACGCATCATGCCCGCCCGGTGGACAGCGTGCGTCCAGATTTGCGTAACACCTGCTCAGAACAAATGCCTATTCTTCCCCTTTGTGTCTCTTGGTTCACTTAATTACACTTCTTGGCATGTTGTCTAGCTCAGCACCGAAAAAGGAATCAAGTGATTTTATTAAAAAGTCAACGTGTTTCTTTTCCTTAGAACAGTGACACTTTCTTACTCTCCTTTAAAAGGAAAAATGTACAAGAATAAGACTTCTAGGGCTCTTACACATCTTGCTCATGTCCAACTGATACAGTAAATCATATCCTGTTCCTCAGATGAATGATGTAGATGCTTCCAGTGACTCCACATTATCAACACACACTACCTCTCGAGAGGCTGGAGAGGAAAACATGTTCTGTGACATGACCCTCTTGGTAACAGGTGCCCGACAATTTCAGCCGGTTTTGCAGACCCCCAAGTCCCCCTCACATTCCCGCCCCTTGAGGAGTGCACCTCTGACACTCTCTCGGGTGGATGAGACCTTGTCGTTGTTTCGTCCTCTGAGTCACCAGTCCCAGCCAAATACATAATGAAGACAAGACAAGCCAGGGTTCTGCCCCCGGGGACCATGGCTGACAACTCTCAGGACTCTGCTGGATCATGCCCCAAGTGCAGATATGCCTGGACACGAGGCCAGTCTGAGAACAAGCTGCCTCTTCCCAACTGTGACCTGGGCCAGCCACTGTCCCATACCCTACACCCCTGGCCTGGGGACAGCCACTGGCTCCCCTTCTAGACTTCTGCCCCCACTTGCAAGGCCCAAATTGCATCCTGTCAGCCCAAAATTCACTACAACCCATGCATCATTTGATCTGCCTCCCCATCCTAAAACAGGAGGGCACCACACGTGGGCACAGACACATGTGCACATGGACACACAGACATGCAGACACACACAGGCACATGGACATGCAGACACGCACCCTGACAGTGGAAGGGGCTGTTTCCTCCCTGCAAGGTCTACGCAGGCCCCAAACTGTCCCCTTTGCAGGACCCCCCTCCCCTTCTCTGGTCCGGGGACGAATTGCAGGGTGACCGCCCCTCCAAGTTGACTTACTAGTGGGTCAGAAAATAAGACAGAACAAAATCAAACAGACAACATAAATCAAACCAGCTGAGCCCTGAAAACTACATCGCATCATCTTCCCCGCAATTTGAGTAAAACAAAGCGTTTCATACATGTGATGCTCAGTAAACGCTCTGTGAGCAGACAATCAACCAAGTGAACAGCGGTCTCCTCACTGCCTTGCAGCCCCCCACCCCCCTCCAGCATACACTTTCTGGAACAGCCCCTCTCAGGCTGCATCACAGCTAGCTGGTGAACATGCGCTGTTTGCAGGGAAATCTGGCGGCCAGGGGGGCTTTGATTTCACAGATCTTACACTATGTAGAGTAAAGTATAAGCTTTTCCCAAAGTAACCAAAGAGACCTCTTTCTGTGCAGCAAATTCCTCTGCAGACTGCATTTGTAGATATAGTTTACAAGTTGTTGAAAACAAGCCATTTGGAAATTTCTCAGCTGTTATTTGTTTAAAGATGGAGCACTCCAACTGAAATCAAGTCTGAGCTCAATCTAAACATCCCTTAACAACCAGGGCTTCACCCAGGCTGGTTGCCTGTACTCGGGTGGTCAAGGAATGGAGAGGAGGAAACCCACACGGGGCACCCTGTCCCCAGTCCAAGGTGGCCCTGCCCTGACCAGATGCACAGCGTACCAGGGTCCCCCGGAAGCAGACCCCGAGATGAAAGGTGTGTGGTTGGCTTGACATGTAATGATGTAGGAAATCAACACAGAAAAAAAGAGGAAAGTCACAAAAGAGGGAGCATTGCTGGTCCTGTGGTCCATACACAGGGACTCCGGGGGACAGCTCAGCCTGTGAGGGCCCAGGAGGCTGGATGTGTCCCCACGGGCCCCTTTCTAGGCAGGAGGGGATGGTGCCAGCTTCAGGAACCTGGCAGAATGATGGAGATGCAGCTCAACCCCAGCAGGAGGCCATCAGTACCCTCACCTGCTAGCTCCCAAGGGCCCCTTGTCTCCATCGGAGGACACGTTCACCTTCCAAGATTCTGAGTTCGCTTTCTGACTCTGCCATCTACTCAACTCTCTCCCTCAAGTAAAGCAGTCAGGACCTCACAGAGGCTTATGACATATTTCCGAGGAACTCTGCAACCTTACACAGGCAACATAAGGCAAGGGGGACTTGTTATCTCCACAGCGAGTGTAAACATAAACCAAGTAGGTATAAAACCTACTTTACAGATGTGGAGACAGAAGGGCACAGACATTAGGCCAGTTTCTTCAGTGCAAAGAACCAGGTCACGCCTGGATTGAAGCTGCGTGATTTTTCCACCTCCAGTAGTTTCTTCCAAATGTTTTAGGAGAAATGACATTAATCTTTACACAAACTTTCTCAAAGAAGAGAAAACAGAGACTGGTGGTCAACTCATCTTATGAGACCAGCATAAATCTCATACCCAAACCTACCAAATAGGGATTTCCCTGGTGGTCCAGTGGTTGAGACTCTGCGCTTCCACTGCAGGGGGCACAGGTTCGACCCTTGCTGGGGGAACCAAGATCCCACATGCCACACGTCATAGCCAAAAAAAAAAGCCCAACAAACACATCATAATTTTCAGACCAATCTCTCCCATGGACAGATGTAAAGATTTTAAACAATATATTAGCAAGTAAATCCAGTGTTACCAAAAGCATAATACCTGTGTTTCCTTTAAAAATGCTTTTTCACTCTGCAGTGTCAGGGTTGGATTTATTACATTAATGAACCACTGAGAGGTTAACAAATTGCTTCCTAGGTCAGAGGAAGCAGACTATCAGGACCATCAGCGAGATCCCTACACCTAATTTTTTGATGTATTTAAAATATCACAATCCCCATCTCCTTTCTTTCGATTTCCCCTGAATACCCCACAACACATCTTGGATTAAAGGCACAGTTTGACGGAAATCTCGTCTTGGCCACACACCAGTCAGTTCTCACAACAAGCTGGACCTACGAGAGGTGTTAAGTCTCACCCAGGAAGTGAATACAGGACCCCAGCCCCCCACTTTTAATGAGTAAACTCCTGACCCTGTTTCAGTTTCTTTTTTTTTTTGGACAGTGCAATGTGTGGCAAATGAATTTTTCCCCAGGTCCACTTCAAATCTCTCAATGTTTTCAATTCTAATTCAAGTCTCTGTTCTGTCTTCTCTGTTTGATGAAGACCTCAGTCTCCTGTCTATCTCCTTGGGCCATGCCCAAGCTCCATCATGCCTGTCCCTCCAACCAGCTGGGCCCCACAACCAACCAGATCACATGCTATGGAGACTGCAGAGCAAACGTGTCCAAAACCAGACACCTGCCCCTTTCTGCTTCACTCACAGCTCCTGCTACTCAACTGGGGCAATGCTCCTCCTCTGAAGCCAAAACCAAGGAGCTGGCCTCTTGTTAACAGGAGCAAAGTGGCAGGTTGTTTTAGCTATGTTACAACAGCTGAGGGGTCACTGAAGCTTTGATTCCATTTTAATTTCATTAATGTGTTTGAGGTGTTATGAAAATACTGCATAAATAAGAGATGAATTCACATTCAACGGTGGCTCAGTCATAAAGAATCTACCTACCAATGCAGAAGACACAAGAGACTCAGGTTTGATCTCTGGGTGGAGAAGATCCCCTGGAGAAGAAAACGGCAACCCACGCCATTATTCTTGCCTGGGAAATCCCATGTACAGAGGAGCCTGGTGGGCTACAGTCTATGGGGTCACAAAAAGTGAGAAAAGACTGAGCAACTAAACAACAATGAAAACCATCTTACAGTCAGCAGTCCCATGGTGAACTCACTCTGCAGTTCATAAAATAACTTTTGTGTAAAAGTTATGTTTTCAAAACTTTCACTTCACTTTAGAAATTACTTATTTAGGTCTTTCCCATACCTTGGCTGTTGTGAATAATGATGCAAACAGTGTATGGGTACAGACATCTCTTCAAGAGAGTGTTTTCATTTCTTTGGATGAATACCCAGGAGTGGAATTCTAGATTATATGGTAGTTCTAGTTTTGTATTTTGAGGATGCTCCACAGTGGTTGCACCAATTTACATTCCTACCACCAGTGCACAAGCGTTCTCCTTTCTCCATATCCTCACCAGCACTTGTTATTTGTGGACTTTTTGATCACAGCCATTCTGACAGGTGTGCAGTGATGTCTCATGGTGGTTTTGATTGCATTTCCCTGGTGATTAGTGATGTGGAGCATCTTTTCATGGGCCTGTTGGCTATCTGTGTGTCTTCTTTGAGAAAGAGTCTATTCTGGTTCTCTGGGTTCGAAGTTTGAAGACTGTGAGATCTAGGTTAAATTAGCTAGCAAGTATCAATATTTAAGGGGCTTCCCAGGTGGTGCTAGTGATAAAGAACCTACCTGCCATTGCAGGAGACATAAGAGATGCCGGTTCAACTCCTGGATCAAGAAGATCTCCTGGAGTAGAGCATGCAGCCCACTCCAGTATTCTTGCCTAGAGAATCCCATGGACAGAGGAGCCTGGAAGCCTGCAGTCCATAGGGTCACACAGAGTCAGACACACAACTAAAGAGACTTAGCACTTGAGCACATCAATATTTAAGGATCAGACTTCAGCATTTTCCCTTTCTGCAGTGTGTGAGCGCTGCTGGTCACTGAAGACACCCAACCCCTCCTGGGTGGGTGGAGGACACAGGGGAGGTTCCAGCCCAGTCCTGCCACGTGGTCCCTGCAAGGCCTTCGGGGAATGGAGGAGGGAAAGTCTCAACCTGCCTGGAACGGGGAGGGAAGCCTATTTCAGGAAAATGAAAGCCTTCAAGAGCAGATGGGGAACGCATGCCAGAGAGCACAGGATGTGAACGGAACATGGAAGCTGCGAGTGCCCCTGCACCTCTGCCCAAGCCTCGGGGGTTTCGGGGCCGGGCTGCCTGTCTCCTCCTCCTGGCCGGTGAAAACAGCCGATGGCCAACACAAAACCGTCGTCCGTGGAGTCCCCTTCTAATTGCTCTTTATTCTTTAAAAGCAAGAGGATGACATATGCTCAATCCCGCTAAACGCTTTAGAAAATACTTCTCAGCTGTCTTACAACCATTGGTCAGGGAAGCCGCGGAGCAGATCCTGACGGGGCAGGTGAGTTCCTGAAGGGAGGTGCACGTGGGCACCTGCTGCCCGAGACCAGGGAGTCCGGGACCCTGCCCACCGTCTGTCTTGGACCCTCCAGGTGCTTACAGTCAAGCGGCAGGAGGCTCGCCCTGCCCGAGGCCAGACACTTCACTCACCCAGGAAGTGGGAACTCAATGGATTTTGCAACTCAGTGTGGACTGCTGTCTTCAAACCCCTGCGCAGTTCGTCACTCACACTGCTCTTTAAATTACATGAATCGGATCTCTTGGCTGCATTCCAGCCTGGGAGCCCTGTGTCGGGGCAGCATTCACAAGCCCGTGTTAGGACAGGTGCCACGGCCCCAGACATGCCTGGCGGTTGGCTCAGGCCCTTTCTTGCTGTGTTTGGAGGTTAATTGCCCAGAGGAGTTGCGGGGGGAGGGGCAGGTGGATTGACGGCTTCTCTCCAAGGACGCCTCCGGGGGACAGGTGAGGCGGCCCAGCCAGGAAAACACTTGGCAGGATAGGGGGCTGGGAAACTGGACACAGACCCCTGGAAAGATGGCGGTGACGACAAACACCGCACTGTGTCCACAGGACCCCGATCCATGGTGGGGGAGTAGCACTGTGGAGGGAGTTCTCTCCCCAGTAGCAGAATGCAAACCATCCAGAGCTAGAAAGTTGGTAGGAATTCCCTCTAGGTGGAAAAATCTGAAAGGTACCATAAGCGGTGCCGAATTCCTGTGTCATTAATGGACTCTTACGTGTCCTGGGTCAGCACAGCTCCAGGCTTGTTAAGATAGGCTCACCTGCTTCTTGCCGTTTTGAATTACGTTTGCAAAGCGCTTCCAACTGCAGAACCGAGAGACCAGCTGCCCACGCTCCAGTTCGCCGGGGTCTCTAAGCATCTATAGACATGGAGCGTGAGTGTGATTCAGAACCTTCCACAGTCATGTAGGGGGTGGGGCGGACGTGGGATCCTCACATGAAGAACATGAACCACCCCATCGATAACCCCTCATCCTGGAGAGCCTGCCTCTGTCAACATTCAGGACCTCCACAGAGTGAGATCATGACACCAGCTGGTGGGTGGGAGGACACAGCTCAGGGAACTGTGGGAGGCCCATGGCCCCAGAATGAAGCCCCGGATTCTGGGTCTATGTACCATCCGCCCGATGTCAGCTTCCAGCCTCCCCAACCCGATACCGCGGGACATCAGGGGGCCAGAGAGGGACACGCCCGAGCTGGTGGTGACAGCCCTGAGTTCTTGGCATGACCCTTTCCCGTAGGTCACCCTTAGGTTCTTCACTGAGGCAGCACAGACCATCCTCAGGGGCCCTGCACAATTGCCTGTGGTCATTTTCCAGAGTGTTTCCAAAGATAAAGGGAATATTTAGGTGACATGAGAGGAAATTCAAATTATTGTTCCTAGACCTTCCTGGGGTGAGGGGGGAACAGCCTAAGGAAAAGCATGGTGAAGATGTCAACTATCCCTAAAGTTGTACATAAAAATAAACAAATGCATGTCAATGTTATTTATATATTACTTATATGCTAATATATAACAATTACATAAACATAAATGCATACACATATGTATAGGGTAAATGTAGTTCCGAGTAATTCCTATCAAGATTCCAGCATGGATTTTTGTAGACACAGACAAGCTTATTCTAAAATCTATGTAGCAAGGCTCAGGCTATAGACCAGATGAAACAGTCTTGACACTGAAGGACAAAGTGAGAGGACTCACTTTACCAGCAGTAAGTCTTATTATGCAGCTCCAGTAATCAAGACAGTGTGGGACTGGCAGAGGGACAAAGACACAGGCCAACGGAACTGAGCAGTAAACCCAAATACAGACCCACACAGATATGCTGAATTTATTTCTGACAAAGATGCGAAAAGAACTCTGTGGCAGAAAGTATTTTCAACAAATGGTGCTGGGGTCACTCGACACCCATATGCAAAAATTATAAATCTTGACCTAAAGCATACACCTCACACAAAAATTAATGAATACCGGGATTAAATGTTAAATGTAAAGTACAAAACTCTTAGGAAAAGAAAGACAAACTCTTCGAGGTCTAGGCTAGTCAAGAAGAATTAGGTTGACACACCAGCCTTACCTATAAAGAAAAAAAAAGCTGATAAATTGGACAACGTCAAAATCAAAAGCTTTTGTGAAAGTCCATCTGAGAAGTACAAAATGTCTACCCATAACCCGCAAAGGATTGTACCCAGACTATATTAAAAAAAAAAAAAACTTTCAAAACTAAATGTTAAAGCAAACAACCCAAATTTTTTGGATGAAAGACGTGAACAGGCATTTCACTGAAGACGATCCACAGATGGTAAAAAGGACACGGCCAGCCCTCAGGGAAATGCACATGGAAACCGCGGTAAGAGGTCACCTACCAGAGCAGCTAAAATAAAGAACAGCGACAACACTGCTGTCCCTGGTGAGGGTGTTCCCTCATGCTTGGCTAGTGGCCCATCAGGTGAGGCAGGCACGCAGGACTTCTCATACAACCAGACACTCACCTGTCTCCCAGCCCAAGAGGCCAAGGCATTTAGACTTTCCACTTTCACAGCACTTAAACATGCTGGAAATGGAGGCGACAGGTGGGAATTGCAGGAGGGGTGGGTATCCCGTGGGCTCTGCAACAGGAGGGGACGTGTGGGTCTGTGACCTCGGTGGGGGTGAAACAGCGCAACCAGTGAGGCTGTGTGGATCCGAGTGTGCACAGGCGAAGCTGAGAATCAGACCGTGATGGGCAACTGCATTCATGCCATGAGTTACCGTAGCCAACAACACGGGGCTTACAGATGACACACGTAAAACCTTGAGAGGGATTATTCGAGAGCGGGAGGAACCACGGAGAGGAACGCGTGCAGTCTCTGATGGGCGATCTGGGTGACAGCGATTAAAATCACAGGCAGAGGTACCGTCCTCAGAGGTCTTACTATTCTGCGACAGAATTGGCCCAGGCTCCCCAGTGGCTTCTGGCCTGGTGAGAAAGAGAGAGGGGTCAGCCTTGCCCCAAGTTATTAAGGGCCTTTCTGGGCAGCAACTGCTTATTGCTTTTCAGAGAAACAACCAGAGCTAAGAGTTCTCAGGCTTCTGGAACCTTGTAAGGGGTCCTCATGTGGTCCGTGTAATGTGCTACGGACCAGGCGAGGATGCTGGTTAGGAGAGAGATCGCACAGACCTCTGTCAAGGGAGAGTGTCGAGCTGAGCAAGTTCCAGGTCTCTTGCTCAGAAACCTCCCACCTTTAGCCTTCCAGTTAAAAACGATCAGTGAGGAACAGAGCTCAGGCACAGAGCTGGTGCCATCTATACTTAAATTTTTCTACAAACACAGATTCTGATGAAAATTGAGAAAAAACACATGGATAAATCTAAGTTTAACCACACATAGATATTTTCTAACATAGGTAATATTAAGAAAATATTTCAAGCCAACCAAAAAAAAAAAAAAAAACACCAGGCAATGAGGGTATTTCCTGCCAACCACCGTTTTCCTTTTCCTATCATTAGTCACTGTTCACAAAGATAGCTTCAAAACTCCCCAAAACTTTCTTTTCATAATGTGCTTGGTCTACACAAATTTGAAGGTGTCTCATTCAGCAGATTTTATCAAAGTTTAAGGTCTGCACAGAACTGAGCTGAAATCTGGTGGAAGCCAGTCTCCAGTTTAGGGTTGTTTTTACTGTACAGTCACTCAGTCATGTCTGACTCTTTGTAACCACATGGACTGCAGCACGCCGGGCTTCCCTGTCCTTCACTATCTCCTGGAGCTTGCTCAAACTCATGTCCATTGAGTCGGTGTTGCCATCCAACCATCTCATCCTCTGTCGTCCCCTCTCCAGCATCAGGGTCTTTTCCAATTTAGGGCCTTACTGTTAAAAGTCCCTCCTCAGTTGCGTGTTTATTGTTTCCTCTCTCCCCCAGTTCAACCCCACTGACAAGTGCAATGGAAAGTCATTTATTATAACTTAGAATCTCCGTTACTGAGGAAAATGGCAGCGTTTCAGCAGAGTTCTCATTCTGCTCAACAGCCAAAGTGTGCATTTCCAGCCATTCTGAGGCTTTATTTTCCCGGCTGAGGAGGCCAGCCAGCACAATGGGTGGGGAGGGGGACTGATGGGGGGCCGATGGCTGACTGTGCCAACCTCCCACCTGAGATTCTGGTTTACTCCTATCCATCCACCTCCAGGCCAGCACACTCTTCTGGGCTGAGTTGGACAGGGGCTCAGCCCGCTGGGTGCCTGTGGTCCTCCCCAGGCCTGAGCCCACTGAACCCACCTTCCTCCAATGGGAGAAATTATGCCCCTTTTCTTTGCATCTGTCCACCATCACCCCAAATTCCTGCACTGGGATTGTACATAAAAAGTCTGCTCTCAGAATCTCACTTCTTATGCAATTCTTTGAGCATAAAGTTTAACTGAGTCTCTTAGAAAACTATTCCAGCGTTATTGCAGTCTATTGTAATTATGGCTATTAAATGAAGGCCTCTCTGAAGAATTTCCTTGATCCAGCGATCAAGTGGGTCTGACAGGTTGAGAGTCAGAGAGTGCTTGTCCGCCACTCTGATGCCCTGTGGGCTCACGCGGACACGCTGAGAGTTCAGAGCAGTTCATGGAAGAAGTCCATCTGCAGCATCTCAGAGACTGATGACATGCTCCACTTCTCCACACTGAGAAGCACTGGTTTGCTTTCAACTTTGAAAAAAAAAATTTTTTTAAACAATAGATATAAATCGTGTGAGAGGTAATATTTTTGTATAAAAAAATGTTAGTCAAATATTTGTCCTGAGTGCCCTGAGATAGGCATGTTATTTTCTTTCTGGGGATTTTAAACAATTCCTCCTCTTCTTGCTCCTGTTCAGAGCCCCCACACTGCCCATCTGGCCTGTTACCAGATGCTGTCCAGTGCTGCTTAGGGTGACAGTTCTTTTCAAATCCAAGGTAACAAGTAAAACTATTTAAAGAACGTGTCATCTCAAGTCCTTTAAAATTCTTTTTTCCATATAAAAAGGAGATAGAGACAGAGAAGGAGGGAGGAAGACAGATAGAGGGAAGGAAGAAGGGAGACAGAGGCAGAGAGGCATAAATCTCCGAAAAGTGGTTTTCCTCCAGGACTTGGAACCCCAGGCTGTGATGAGATAGGGCTCGGCACTGAGTCACCACGAACGTCCCCGCTTCTTGCACCCTGAGTCCTTTGCCCTCCTCTCTTGTGTCTCTGAGACACTATCCTTCGGAGTCTAATTATTTTTGGTATCTGTTACAATTTGGATGACATCTACAATTACAACTAACTTGGGGGTTTTGGCCAACCTGAATATAAAAATCTCATTTCTATGAGAAAGAGTATTATTGTTTTATGACAGTGAGCAGCATGGTGAGAATTCTTAGGAAATGAAAAGGGAAAGAATCATAAAATCCTGGGAAAAAAAATTCTAGTATTTTTCTCTGTGTGATTCATTCAGATTCACCACAATTGAGCTGTTTTCATCACTTGATTTCTCTTGATCTTGGAGGCGATTTGTCTGACATTTTGAAACTTGGAGAGAGGGAGTGGGGTGCCTAGAGCCCAGAGAGGCCCAGAGTGTTGGGTTTATCTTGACCCAACAGGAAAACCCCAGTGGAAAATGACTTTAGCTGAATTCGAGCTAATAGCACAGAGATGCAAATGGCTTCAGGAGGGATGGGGTAGGACAGTTACTAAACTGTTTCCTTCCATTTCGGATGGTAAGAGTGCCGTGCCCACAGCAAAGCAGAGAACACAGTGAAGAACAAGAAAGTACAAACATGAACAGAGGCAACCAACAAGTGCACACGTCCTGGGTGTGTGCTGACATCTGCAGAATCACATGGAGCGCTGGAGGCTGCGGGTTTGTCTCAGAGACGCCCTGGGTCTTCGCCAAGAGCCTCTCCCAGGCCCCGCGTGCCCATCACAGCATCGCTCCAAAAAGAAATAGAAATGGAAGAATCTTGTCATGTACATGTTTTAACCTTTAAGCGACAGAAAGGAGTGAAGTCGGCTCAGCCTCACCCCCATGGCTGCCCAAGGCTTCCGAGGACACCACCACCACCTGAGTTATATCCGGTTTGGGAGAAAGAGTTTTATTGTTTTATGAGAGTGAGCAGCATGATGAGAATTCTTAGGAAATGAAAAGGGAAAGAATCATAAAATCCTGAAAAAAAAAATTCTAGTATTTTTCTCTGTGTGATTCATTCAGATTCACCAAAATGTTTCCTTTACTGGGCCTGCCATAGGGGCAGCTAGGAGAGACCCCACTCAGGATGTTCACAAGATCCCCGTCTTTCCCTTGCATTTTCCAGGGTGGACCCTAAACAGAGCTTGAGCTTCAGAGGAAGACACGCATTCCGTTCAGGTGCATCTAGTGGGCGGGGAGGGGGTTCCCACTGCCCCTAAGTGGACATGGGGCACCTACGGGGTGGGAACATGGAGGGCCCAGAGGAGGTCGCCCAGTGGTTTGAAGAAAAGTGAGGTCCGTGTGGTCAGGAGCTGCAGCAAGGCCTGCAGGAGGCCCCCCCTCCCTCCCCGTCTCCCAGACGTGATTGAGGTCCAAGTGCCCATCTCCCCTCCACAGGGCTCAGCAGCAACCTTGTCTCAGGTCAGGCTGATTTCCTCAGGTCCAACGCTGCTGGCCTTTGGGGCAGGTGATACTTCGAGGGGCTTTCCTGCATTTCGCGGTGGTCAACAGTCTCCTCAGACTCTGTCCTCAACACCCAGCCCCCACCAGCGCGACAGCCCCAGACATCTCCAGACACGGCCGAGTATGCCCAGGGCTGACCCTCCCTGGTCCAGGCCAGAAGGCGCAGGGCCATCCCTCTGCAGCAACCACCCCGAGGGCACCTAAGTCAGGTGACTTGGCAAGGCTGGGGGCGGAGGTGGGTGTTGTCTGATGACCCTCCCATCCCCCTAAAGAGAAGAAAAAGCTGCAGCCGCATTGGAGCCAATCTGGGACTCAGAACCAATGTGTGTTCTGACCCGGGGACAGATGCCAAAGACAGCAGGGTGAGCAGCTCAGGCCTGGAGCCCAGCCTTGCGGGAACTCATGCTGAAGGCAGTTTTCAGAGGGACATCTGAAATGATCCCATCTGTACACGCAAGGAGGGGCCTGCTATCCACAGGGCTGTGTGACTGGATGGATGTTTAGACAGAATTCTCCAAACTTCTGATCAACACGCAGCCTCCTCCACCCGAGCGGGCATGTCGCAGGCAGCCCGCCCCTGCCCGTCCCCACCCGCACGGCCTTAGACCTGCCTGGCTGCTCCAGCCCTGACCCCTCCCTCTCACAGTTGGGAACCTCCATCCTCACCACTAGCATTTGTCCAGAGTCTGTCCCCATCCACCAGCCTTCACTGCTTCCACTCCAGTCAAGCCAGGAGTCTTGATATGAATTCTTGAACCTCATCACCAGTCTCCCTGCATACACGCAGCTCCCCTTCATGCTCTCAGGACAGTCTGAGCCATCCTGAGGGGCATGCATGTCACTGGCCATCCTGGGGGACACACGTGTCAGTCACTGTCCTGTCCAAACAGCACCTGCCTCCAGCACCTGTCTCCCCAGTTCCTTCACAGCAGGCCTCACTACCTGACACACTCCGTGTTTCCTGCTTTGCTGTGGGCACTGACCATCACCCACCAGAGGGGCACCTCCTGAGGGCACACCAGTGTGTGTCCTCACTTATTCCAGAATCCAGAATGGAGCCTGCACTTAGAGCCACATTCCATGGATGGAGGAAGGAAGGAGGAACATGTGCTCAGCGCTGTGAACTGCACTTGTTATCACACTTCCAGTCCCCCACTCAATGCACATCCAGAGATTTTGGGAAAGAGGGGCATCCCCTCGCAAGGACCAGGAAATGGACCCACCGCAGGAATTCACGTAAAAACCCTCCCGGGCCTCCCAGCTTCTGATTCCCACGCAAAGACCTTGAAAGTCACTGCTCCGTCTTTACAGGAAGTGACAACCCAACAGACCGAAGGATGGTGGCACCATTGGGTCCCCAGTGGGGGCACAGTGATCACCCTTCCAGAGCAGGGTCACAGGAGCAGACCCAGCCGTGGACCCGGGGTAGGACCCAGACAGCAGTGAGAGGATCGTGGGGTGGGTCTCAGGGTTCACTGTTCAGGGGGACCTGGCCACAGGCCCCACAGAGTGGTAGGGTTTACCTCTATGAGCCCGACCAGTTCCCACGGTCAAAACCAGAGACAAGTCCCCCCAGGCTTCGGGCAGGGGGAGGAGAAAGCTCTGAAGAACACCAGAGCACTCTGTTCTTCTTAACAAGGCCTGGTTGCAGGGAAAACTAGCTAACCAGTGTCTAACCAGCTGGGCTTTATCAGAGCTGAATGCACTGGGGGAGGGGAAAGACCCAAGTCCAGCCAGCTCCAGCCAGCCTGACCTAGAGGGGTCAGGGGAAATAAATCCAGATGGAAGGAAGGAATAAAACTGCTTGGTCCACAGTTGACATGATTGTCTATGTGGAAAATAAAAATGAATAAACTTAAAAAGCTATATATATTTATAGTTGTATATATATAAAATCTTCTTCCAACACAGGCTAAACTTGCATACAAAGATCAATCAGCTGGATTCTCCTCTTTTTTCTTTCTCAACATATTCATCTCTAAGATAAAAATGCCAGCTCTGAGATGCAAACATAAAGGGTGTCTGGGCACCCAGCAAGAATTTGGGAATAAAGTACTCCCATATGGACTCTGTGGCTCAGAAAGAAATTTGATCTGACTCCTTTAAAAGTATAAAAACCATAAAACTGATCTACAGGTCTGGAAGCTGCAGACAGAACCTTGAATCAATCACAGCCCCGGATGAACCCTGTAAAGTGACCAGTGTCCTGAGAACAGACACTCGTGTACAGTCTGCCCACCCTCATTCATATCCACCCGTGGCTCCCCGAACCCTACGGCCCTCTCCTCTGCTGGGCTGACGGCAAGGTCCTCACTGATGCTCAGTCCATCTTTGGGCCCCTCAGTCCTTTACCAAACCACTCAGATTCTCTACAGCCTTTCGTTCGCTGCAAATGGTCCAAGGTCTCAGGCTGACGGAGCTGGCGTCAACACCTGTCACATGACGTAAAGAATGCTTTTTCTGCTCCTCTCACATCTTGTTCACATTCTATTTATCTTCCTCTTCTCCTCCCTTGCCTGCATTTACACCAAGCATCACCTTTCATTCATATCACCCTTTGATATTCTTAAATATTGGTGGAAATAGGACAAAAAGATGGTAGACACTTAGCTAAGAGGTATATAAGTGCCATAACCACATTGAAATTCTGGAAGTAAAACCCCGTTTTAGCAAGTTCAGTGTTAAAAACTCATCAGATTAGAGATAAAATGATGACCTGGGCTACGGGACATCACAGAAGAATGCCACATATAAGGACTGGTTATATCGTCTGGACCAGGTCCTTTAAAGAAGCATACGGTGGTCTTCTCTTAAACAGAAAGGAAGTTAGGAGACAAGACAAAGGGGTGTCTCGACTCCGTCACCTCAAGTCTCCAAGCTACATATCTGTATGTCGCTAGTTCATACCATTTCCAGCGTGAATGACTAGGGGGTTGGGGCTGGGCAGCTGTGAAATTGGGGTCCCCCTCCCCCCATGGAACTGAGCCTTCAGGAAGAAGGCCCTCCTCAGCCCTCTCGTCCCAAGAAATCCAGACAGTTTGACCCATTTCATTCTGCTTATTTGACTCACACCCTCAAGAGAATGTAGAATTTCATGATTTTCAGATGAGTAAACGAAACAGTAATTTTTCAAAAGATTTAGACAATTAATCCAAGATTCAACTTCCAGTATTTCTGGTTGTTGAAAAAACTCCACTTCCCTTGAGGTCTGTCTCTTGTTCAGATTCCCCCTCATGTACCCTGAGAACCCCTTGTTATGAGTAAAGGACAACAGCAAGCCATTACTAGAGGTACAAACATATTTACATTTATTTACTGTCATGCTATAAAACACATAGCCAATAGCATTCTTCAGTGCTACATACCTTTAAGAAGGCAGTGATGAGATGATATCCTGTAAAAACACCTTTTAAAACCAAATCCTGGATGGCAAGTCAGCAGGACTGAGGACAAACGCATAGGAGGTTGGGGCACATTACTGGCCCAGCTGCGTGGCTGGGCACTGGCCAGTCCACACCTGTGACTCTGGAGAGGGTGTGGTGTTTTCCCAGAATGGGCTTTGATGGAGCCACTGTCCCTACCTTCCTGGCCACTCCTCTGCAGTCTGGAGAAGGCAAAGTCAACCCCACCATGTTTCTGCAGCCTCTTTCCACTCACAGCTTCTGTCTCCTAATTTTCCCTGACATGCACCCTGCCCAACTTGCAGTAAATGCATGACTCTGCCTGACCCCTGTCCTTCCAGCGACCTGGAGTGGTCAGGGGGCCAGTGAACTCTCAGAGTAAAGTCAGGACATCCCACTAGTGTCCCCACAGAATCTGATGGCTCCTTCAGTGGCAGCAGGCTCAGGAGAGAAATGGTCACACGCCCCTGAAGGGGGTTATCTTGCCAGAACTGTCCAGCTGCCCCTCCTTCTTTGGAAAACTGACCTCTTTCTGGCTGCAGCATCTGTTGGACCCTTCGGAGAGCAAAGCCCAAAGCTGGAGCTCTCCCTGCCCCACGCTGTGTCCAGGTTGTACCATTGGAGAACACAGACCCCACATGTCAAAGACAGAACATACCTGTGGCAGATAGATGTGTGTGCCCCAGTCCCATCCCTTCCTGCAGCCCCCTTCTCCTCCTGACCCCGGGACCAGCTCTCCACCCTCCTCACCCACTGTTCCTGATGCTTCAACAAGGGATGCAGAGCACCCGGGACCAACTCCTCCCAGGGGGGTTGTGGGGGGACACATGCTGAAGCAGACAGAACTCAAGGGCGAGGGAGGAGCCCCAGCCTGGGACCCCGACATCGGAGGGTGGGTGGTGTCAGCATCTGGAAAGGACATCTTTCCAGTAACCCCAGCCAGTCTTCTGGCCCAGCCTTGGTGCAGAGATGCAGTCAGTCCCCCAAGGTGGCTCTCACTACAGATCATAAGCTCCAACAAATGCCGGGACTCACATGGAGACCAACCACACCCAGAGTCAGGGGTGCATGGCCCCAGAGTCTCCAGGGGTGCAGCAAGGGCACTGCTCAGGCTGTGCACCCCAAAGTCCTGACCCAGCCGCACCCCCAGCACTAGGTAGGACCTGCCCCCTCAGGCCAGGTGGCACCCCCTCCCGAGAGAGGGCCCAGCACCCCCAGCCTCATGCAGCCTCCTTGCCCCCGAGCAGGTGTGGACCCAGCCCGGGTGCTCATCTGAGCTCCAGCCCAGGCAGGCTGATCCGCCACCTCCCACCCCCACCCCCCTGCAGCCACAGCACCTGCGCTCAGCGCTCACCCCAGCCGCCATCCAGGCCGCCCTTCCCACACACTTCTGCTGTCATTCTTTGCAATAACTCAATCTTCTGAGCTTCCCCTTGGCATTTTGGAAATCACACCAAGAAGCCCTAAACTATTAAAGTGAATATTGTTCATGGCCCAAGCCATTTTCTTTAAAAACAGATCAATAACCTAAAACAACAAAGATGCACTTTGGCCCCACTGGCCTTCACTGGCCAGGACACTGGGCACCTGTGGTCAGCATTGGGAGGAAAGCCTGTGTGTCTCCCACCAGCCGAGGTCCGGTGCATGCTCATCACCCCACGCTGCTGGGGTCCCACCCATCTGCCAGTCCCCCCAGCTGGGGTCCCATCCACCTTGTCCATCCCCCCCACTAGGGTTTCACCCATCTGCCCACCCTTCTACCCCCATCCCCCACACTGGGGTCCTGCCCACCTGCCCATGTCCATATTCCTCCTCCATCTGCCTGGCCACCTGCTGTGAGTCCCTGACCCTTCCTGCAGGCCTGCCCACCTGTTGCTCCTGACTGTCCCTTCTGTTCTCTGCTTTCCCCATGGGTCATGGCCGGATTATTTCCGGGGCTGACTCATCGGCTTGGCTGTCTGGCAGCCATCCGCCCTGGCCAGGCTCCACTGGGGAGCGGCTCCCAGGCATGGACTCAGCCGCCTGGTCCGGCCCAGCCCGCAGCCATCACTGCGCTTGTGACCGGGCTCCCTGCGTCTACAGCATCAGCCACCTGCTTCAGGCCAGGGCTCCCGGGTCAGCTGTTGCCACACCTGCTCAGAATCTGTGTGTTCACAGCGGAATTCCCGCCCTCTGTCACAGCCTGTAGTCCCTCGGCTGTGGCTCAGACCCAAGTTCACAGCCACGTGCTGTTCCATGCTCCCATGCTCTGTGAGAGTGAGAGAAGATGCCCAGCGCCCAGAGAGTCAGGATGTGAGCCCACCCCTGTGCATCCTCAGATGGGCTGGGTCTCCCAGTCACTCAGGGCCTGGGTGTGTGTTCACCTGGCGGGTGGAGAAGGGGGTCTGATGATCTGAAGAGAGGAAGGGGCAGCGGGTGCAGAGAGTAGTAGTGAAGGGAAGGAAGGGAAGGGCTAGAGGTGGCGGTAGGACAGATTTCGTTTTTCACTTCTTCCACTTTTACTGAGGAATCACTGACGTGCCATGCCATGTATGCTTGTACAACATGATGGCTTGGCTTACATATAATGTGAAATGATCATCACAGTGAGTTTAGTGAGCATCTATCATCTCACACAGGCACACAAAAAAGAAAAAAATATATATTTTTCCTTGAGATGAGAGCTCAGGGTCTACTTTCTTAACAACTCTCCTGTATACCACTGGAGAGCATAACATTGTACAAGACTTCCCTTTTTACCACATCTTCGCCAACACTTGTTATCTCTTGTCTTTTTGATGATAACCATCCTGACAGGCATGAGGTGGTATCTCATCGTGGTCTTGATTTGCATTTCCCTGATGGTTAAGGATGTCGAGCATCTTTGCCGGTACCTGCAGGCGTCTGTATGTCTTCTTTGGAAAAATGTCTATTCAGATCCCCTGCTCATTTTTAAATTGGATTATTTGTTCTGTTGCTATTTAGATGTACGCGTTCTTCACATATTTTAAATAATAACACTTCTCAGATACATGGTTTGCAAATATTTTCCCCATTTCACAGGCTTTTTTACTTTGTGGTTTCCCTTTGCTGTGCAGAAGTTTGTTTGTTTTGTTTCTTTTTTCAGTCCCAGTTGTCTATTTTTTATTTCATTGCTTGTGATTTACAGGGGATTTCCAAGAAAATATTACAAGAACCAATGTCAAGGAGATTTTTTTTTCCTGTATTTTCTTCTGAGTTTCATGCTGTCAGGACATACATTTTAGTCTTTAATCCATTTTGAGTTAATTTTTGTGTAAGATGGAGTCATTCTTCTACACGTAAATATCCAGCTTTCCCAGTACTGCTTATGAGCTCCCCTTGTGGCTCAGTCGGTAAAGAATCGGTAAAGAGATTTGGGTTCGATCCTTGGGTTGGGAAGATCCCCTGGAGGAGGGCATGGCAACCCACTCCAGTATTCTAGCCTGGAGAATCCCCATGGACAGAGGAGCCTGGTGGGCTACAGTTATGGGGTCACAAAGAGTGGGACACAGCTGAAGAAACCAAGCACAGAGTTTAAGGAAGAGACTGTGTTTTTTCAGTATTCTTGACTCCTTTGTCAGATATTAATTGTCTATACATGCTTGGGTTTAGTTCTGGGCTCTTGATTCTGTCTCAGGAGTGTTTTAAAGTAAAATGCATAAATTTCAGGAAATTCTGTGTTTCCAACAAAATTTAGAACAGTGATGTAAGAAAACTTTTAATTAGCTAATATAATGATGCTAAATGATACTTCCATATAGCAATTAAAAATATTCAGTGAGTAACTATACTCTTTGGTCTCTTCCAATAAAGTGTAAACATATAATTTCATCTTATTTCCATGCTTCCCCGAAGGCCCTTGCTTATGGGGGAATAGATGACTCACCATAGTCCCCACGTGTGTTTGGTGCTCCCAGGTCCCCTTCTCTGTAGCCAGGCCCAGACACAGTGTCACAGCATCACAGGACAGCCGTTCCCAGCAGGTGACTGAGCAGAAATTCTCAGGGGTGAAGCACCTGCAGGGGCAGTTCACGTCTGCACTGAAACCAGAGTTGCCCCATTGCCTCCCTTTTTATGGGCCCACAAAAGCCAGATTTAATCAATCACAAGAACAAAATGAACGGGATGGTTTCGTCACCCCATGCAGGGAGTGCTGACATTCACCCACCATGATGGTGTCACCCACCCCAGCCGCACATGGACACAGCTGACCCCTGGCTCCATCGTCACTTCTGTGCGTGGGCAGGAGGTACCCAGTCAGGGTGAGGGGGTGGAGGGACGAAAGAATGCTTTCGAATGTAAGCAGCAGTCACAGCTGGAAAAGTCATTGAAATATAATATCAGCCCCCAATTGGTCATAAGTTATTTTTTGAGACTTATGAATGGTTAAAGAAATGGGATCCACCTTCGGGAAATAATGTTTCTTTATGTCTCATCCTCTCCCGTTATTCCCCAAAGATGGAACCAATGTGGGATGTTGTAAATCACAGTGTGGCCCTTGAACGGCTGTGCAGGCCCCCTGCCCATGGAGCCAAGGGTGCAGACAGCGTGCCCAGCCGTGGGGGCATCAGCAAGGACGCTGGAAGTGGGGTTCACAGGGTGCAAGGTCAGTACGTGAGACCCAGCACAGGTCTGGCATGGGGTGGGGAGCCTCCCACTTCCTCCACTGCAGCCTGAAGCTCCCTGCCCCGTGCTCTCCCGGCCCCACTGTGGCCAGAGCCCCATCCCCACCCCAGGCTGCCAGCCTCTCATGAGGTCAGCTGCCCCGTGTGGGCAGGCGAAGAATTTCAGAGTGGCTTGTGAAGACCCCATCCGAGACAAGCCTGGAAACAAGAGCATACCAAGGCCAGAGAGGCTGGCAGGGCCACCTGGCACGGCTGGGCAGGGCTCTGCACACCTCATGTTGTCTAGATGGGGCATCATACAGCAAAATGGAGGGCAGTGGGTGTACCTGGCCGTGGCCTCACTGAAGATGTGAGACTTTAAAAACTGAAGATCTCATACTATTCATGTTGTATCACCTTTCTTTTCTTTTTTTAAAAAAGATGTTTTTTTAATGTGGAACATTCTTATAGGTCAATTTTCAAAATTACTGTATTTATTTTTGGCTGTGCTGGGTCTTTGTTGCTGTACAAATTTTCTCTAGCTGCGGCAAGCAGGGGCTACTCTCTAGCTTCAACGCACAGGCTTCTTGCTGCAGCAGCTTCTCTTGCCATGGAGCATGGCCTCTAGGACGCACGGGGGTTCCGTAGTTGCGGCTCCTGGGCTGAGTTGCTCTGTAGTATGTGGAATCTTCCCGCTCCAGGAGTCTAACTCCCATCCCTTGCGCTATAGCCAGTCACTCTCCGCTCACTCAGCCCTTCCAAAGGGAGGACCACTGGTCAGGGCTTTTCCAGGAGCTGTCTCTACAAGAGAAGTTCCTCCTACAACCCAGATGAAGAAGTGGGAATAAGACACCACATTTCCTGCGCCCCCATAGAATGAAGGTAAAGGGACCCATAAACCACACTCCTGCCGGAGCTACCCACCTCATTCCTGTCTGGGCACGGGGGACCTGAGGCCCTCACCACTTTTTCCTCTTCACCACAAATAGCAAGTTTAAATCCACCCCAGGGTGAATGTGTGTTGTTACCCCCTGTGAAATCATACTCAGCTATAAAGCAGAGGGTGTCAGTCCTCAGGCCCACCCTCCCTCCCCACTGATGGCCTGATGGATGTTCCCAAACACCCTCGAGTCTATCTCCACTTGGGAACGTTCGCAAAGAGCAATGGATGGCTCAACGTGCCCGCACGAGAGGACACTGGAAACCGCCTGAGTGGAAGCACATTTTCCTTTTTAATAGTCTATAAAGTGGAAGTGTTACATGTCTTGAGAAAATATGGTATTATATCAGAGTAATGCAGTAGAAAGTCCGTCTCTAAACTGTTTGGCCAACCCACTTTACTATTCCCTGGCCGATCATTCTGTCTCCAAGAAGACAGCAATTAAATGCAAGATGAAGCCAGAATGGTCAAGAGCCTATGAACATACTGGGAATGAAAATTGCAAGTCTGTAGAAACTGGAATAAAATCAGGAATACATGGTGAAAAATCAAGGTCAGAAATGTCAAAAGAAAAGTGTAAAACAGGGGGGTTTGCTGCTATGGTTGCCTAGGTAGAAATAGGTGAGAGAAGGACAAGTTTTTGTGCCTCAAAGTGGTGATGATGCTGGTGACTAGGGCTGCCAGGACCCTCAGGGCTCATAGCTGTCCTGTCCACCTTCTCAGCACATCACTGTCACCTCCAGGGTCAGGTGCCTGCACAAGGTCACACAGGATGGCGGGAGGCAGTCCTTGAGGCCAACACCAATTCTGTGCTGTCCTGCAGGTTACTGTCATCTTTCTCTTCAAAAGATGAAACGCTCCTTCCAGTTTAGTTTCTCCTCATATTTTAAAAATGATAACAAGTGTCAATAATGAGTACAATATATATTTCCATTTGTACCATCTTCAATTTCTTTCATCCCTGTCTCCTATCTTTCCAAGTATGAGAGATACTATCTTTACCTCCTTATTTTGATTTATTCCTGGGTATTTTATTCTCGTTGATGAAACTTTAAATGGGATTGTTTTCTTAATTTCTCTTTCTGATAGTTCATTAGTGTACAATGTATTGCTGTTGTTGTTTAGTCGCCAAGTCGTGCCTGACTCTTTACAACTCCATTGACTGTAGCCCACCAGGCTCTTCTGTCCATGGGACTTCCCAAGCAAGAATACTGGAGTGGGTTGCCATTTCCTTATCCAGGGGATCTTCCCGACACAGTGATTGAACCCATGTCTCCTGCATTGACAGGTGGATTCTTTACAATCTGAGCCAGCAGGGAAGCACTTGCCTTTTTCAGATTCTACATATAAGTGATATCACACAGTATCTTTGTTTCTCTGTTGGGCTTATTTCATTCAGTGTAATGTCCTCAAGGTACTTCCTTTCATGTCATTGCAAACGGTGGAATTTCCTTCTTTCTCACAGCTCGTGTTCTATTGTACATACACCACATCTTCTTTATCCGTCCATCCATTGGCTGCCCTGGAGTTGTTTCCACATCTTGCCTATTGTGAATAAAGCTGAAATGAACATGAGAACACAAATACCTCTTTGAAACAGTGTTTTCATTTCCTTTGGGTTTATACCAACAAGTGGGATTTCTGGGTCTTAAGGTAGTTCTATTTTTAAATTTTTGAAGAACCTCCAGACTGTTTTCCATAGTGGTTGCGCCTCTGTGTTTTGGAAACATATTCCTCTAGCTTTTACTTCTTCCAAATATGTCTTGATATGATATGTCTGAACATGTGCTTTCATTCTTGAAGAATAGTTTTGGTAGATATAGAGTTTGCAGATGACAATTCTTTTCTTTCAGCCCTTGAAAAAGGCCGTGCCAAATACAATTCCAAACAAAATTCCAACAAGTTATTTTGTGGACATTCACAGATTGCTTCTGAAGTTTATATGAAAAGACAAAAAATCTGAAATAATAAACTCAAGACAGAAAGAGAGCAAAGTCTGGGAATGGACATACCTGACTTCAAGATTTACTCTGAAGCTCCAGGAATCAAGACAGTGTGGTGTTGGAGAAAGGATGGGCAGATGGGTGAACTGGAACAGAATAGACAGGCTGAAAACAGACCCAGAGAAACATACAGTAGGCCCCCTACTTATGAACCTTTAAGTTGCAAACTTTCAAAGATTCAAGCTTGTTCAGTCACATATATTAGTTCATGTGTCTGGCGTACATTGTCACATGCTCTATACGTGGTTGTGCTTTTGTGTACTTTTTATAGCGGGCTTCCCTGGTAACTCAGATGGTAAAGAATCTGCCTGCAATGAGAGAAACCTGAGTTCAATCCCTGGGTTGGGAAGATCCCTGAAGAAGGACCTGGAAACCCACTCCAGTATTCTAGCCTGGAGAATCCCCATGGACAGAGGAGCCAAGGCGGGCTTCAATCCATGGGGTCGCAAAGAGTCGGATACAACTGAACGAATAAGCACACACACATAGAGTACAGTAGTATGATATCTTTATTTCAAGCCCACGATGTCCAGAAGCAAGTGTAAAAGTAGTGATGTAGCTGGTACTGCTAAGAAGCGCCAAGCGCTAATGATGAAAACAAAAGTGAATATGGAGAAAATACAGCAAGAAGAAGAAGTAAGTGAAGAACAGAAGAGATTCACGATGCAGGAAATGGCAAGGGGGTTTTCTTTATTTGAAGAGGTTCTGTTAGTCTTTGAGACTCAGGACCCAAATGCAGAATGGTGCACCAAGTTTGCAGCAGCTGTTCAGAACGCAATCCAGTGCACCGTGTCATCTAAGATGAGAGAAAAAGAGCTACTACCCAGACATCACTGGACGGTTTTTACAAGAGGGTGGATAGAACTGAATCCAATAAGGAACCAGAACTGATGCCATCAACAACAGGCGTGAGTCAAGTTCAGCTTGCCCTCTGTCTCCTATTGTTAACGATCGTTTGGCTCTACCATCTCCTACCTCCTCTCCCTCCTCCAGTCAATACCTTTTCTTGCCTGTTCACCTGATGCCAGCCCCTGTACGCCAACTGTTGTTCTGTGGTATTGTGCTTTTCACAGTACTGTATTGTAAGGTTTAAAAATATTTTCTTAATTTTTTGTGTTTATTAGCTTTTTATGTGTTATTTCTGTGAAGGATATTATAAACCTACGATAGTACAGTACTATATAGCTGATTGTGTTAGTTGGGTACCCAGGCTAACTTTATTGGGCTTAAGAACAAATCAGACTTACGAAAGCATTCACTGCCTGGAAGGGAACCAGACAAAGACATAGTTTTCAACCTCCTTTTCTAAGTTGTTTACTGTAGTCAGCTGATCCCTGAGAAAGGGGCAAAGACAATTCAGTGAGAAAAGATAGTCCTTTCAACAAATGATCCTAGAACAACTGTACATCCATGTGCAAAAAATGACTCTAGACACAGACTTTATCCCCACTACAAAAATTAACTTAAAATGATTCACAATAACCAAGACATGGAAGCACCTTAAGTGTCCATCAGCAGATGAATGAATAAACAATTCAGTTCAGTTCCGTCGCTCAGACATGTCCAACCTTTGTGACCCCATGGACTGCAGCTCGCCAGGCTTCCCTATCCATCACCAACTCCTGGAGCTTGCTCAAACTCATGTCCATTGAGTTGGTGATAATATCCAACCAACTCATCCTCTGTTGTCCCCTTCTCCTCCTGCCTTCAATCTTTCCCAGCATTAGCGTCTTTTCCAGTGAGTGAGTTCTTCGCTTCAGGTGGCCAAAGTATTGGAGCTTCAGCTTCAGCATCAGTCCTTCCAGTGAATATTCAGGGCTGATTTCCTTTATGACTGACTGGTTTGATCTCCTTGCAGTCCAAGGGACTCTCAAGTCTTCTCCAACACCACAATTCAAAAGCATCAATTCTTCAGCATTCAGCTTTCCTTATGGTCCACTCTCAAATCCATACATGAGCTTTGACTAGACAGACCTTTGTTGGCAAAATAATATCTCTGCTTTTTAGTATGCTGTCTAGGATGGTCATAGCTTTTCTTCCAAGGAGCAAGCGTCTTTTAATTTCATGGCTGCAGTCACCATCTGCAGTGATTTTGTAGCCTAAGAAAATAACATCTGTCATGGTTTCCACTATTTCTCCATTTGCCATGAAATGATAGGACTGGATGCCATGATCTTCATTTTTTGAACATTGAGTTTTAAGCCAGCTTGTGACATATATGTGTGTGTGCATTCTGTGTGTGCGTGTGTATGTGTGTCAGAGTATTATTTAGCCATACAAAAGAAGGAAATACTGCCATTTGTGACAACACAGATGGACCTTGAGGACTTTATGCTAAGTGAAATGTCAGACACAGAAAGACAAATACTGTATAATCTCATTTATATGTGCAATCTTTAAAAAGGAAGAAAAGAAAAAAAAACAAATCATAGAAAAAGAGATCAAAATCTCAGATGTGTGGTTATTAGAGGGGATTGAATAACAGCGACTAGAGAAACAACTGGGAAATTTCTGAGCTCTGATCTGAGAATTGTTCAGTGCTGCCAACACTGGGCCACCTCGAGGGAGAGGGCAGGATGTGAAACCCATCGTGGGCTTCCCACCAGGGGCAAATTCAGGTCTCCTGTGTTGGGAGATGGATGGTGGACAACAGGCCACCAGTCTGCCAGAGCTAGGCCACCTGACCTCAGGTCCTGCCGGGCACTGCCAGCAGCATAGGCCTCGGCCCTAGGGTGACCAGGCACCTCAGGGCCCCCACTCATGGCACGGGGAGGAGCAGAGACCTCAGACCCTGGAGGGACCATCTGCAGACGCTGAACTCCACCCTCTCCCCCACTCAGTCCCCCCAGACGCAGGTTTGTGCCATGAGAAAGTTCAGATCGTTCACTGAGAAAGCCGAGCTGCCCCCGGAGGCCCCGAGCTTCCGCTGCGCTTGCTCCAGGGTCTGGCCTTTTCCCTTTTCTGCTCCTGCAGCCGCGGGGCCTCAGCACCTGCTCCCATCACACGATCCAGGTGCAGACGCACCCGGGGAGCAGATCGAATCTCCCCACCTGGCCGGGCATATGTCTGTCCTGCTGCGGCAGGAACGTGACGCCAGGTTGACAAAATGCATGCATCCAGGGGCCTTTGTTCCACTCAGCGCCCCTGCTGCCAGGTCTCCCCAGAGTTCAGGGGTCCAGACTTCTAACACAAATGGCGGATACCAGATCCCAGTGGGCGACACTCAGCTGGATATGTGTATCCCCCACTCAGGGTTCCTCCCTGTGTGCATCTCAGAGCCAGCGAGGAGTCTGGGGTCCATGTGCACACGTGTATGTGTCTGTGTGTCTGTGTCTGTGTGTGTACGCACACACCCCACCTCTGGCCAGGAAACCACGTTCCACCATCTCCACCCTCTGCCATATGCCTGGAGGCTCATTCTGCCTCTGAGATGCCTTCTCGCCGCTAAATCTGGTCTTTCCTTGGGGTGGGTCCTCGAGGATGCTGCCACCCCAGGGGTACCTGGATGCTAGAGATGGAGCTCTTCCCACGTTCCGTCTGCAGGGGAGGCGGGAACTACATGAGGCGGGGTCCATGGGAAGGCGGGGTCTATCAGGGCAGGGCCTACGGGGGCAGGGTCTTTGAAGAGGTGGGGTCCATGAGGAGGCGGGGTCTATGGACAGGTGGGCTCTATGGGAGGCGGGGTCATAGAGAGGCGGGGTCTACGGGGGTGGGGTCTGTAGGGAGGCAGGGTCTGTGGGGAGGCAGGGTCCATGGGGAGGCGGGGTCTATGTGGGCGGAGTCTACAGGGGCAGGGTCTGTGGGGAGGTGGGATCTGTGGAGAGGCGGGGTCTATGAGGAGGTGGGGTCTATAGATGTGAGGTCTATAGAGAGGCAGGGTCTATGAGGGTGGGGTCTGTAGGGAGGCGGGGTCTGTAGGGAGGCGGGGTCTGTGGGAGGCGGGGTTTACGAGGAGGCGGGGTTTATGGGGGAGGCGGGGACTTGGGGCCTCACCTAACAGAACTCCGGGTGCTGTATGGGCACCAGGATGGCCACCCTGGGCACCACAGGGAGCAGATATGAGATCACGGTGCCCTAAGCAACCTCAACAGTTGCTGAAGTATATGGCCTCTGAAAAGGGGTTAGATTCCAGTACCCGGGAAAGGACAGAGGGCAGGGACAATAGGAGAGAAAGTCAGGTTCAAAGGATGCGGGGACAGGGCAGGAGGTGAGGAAGAGTCGTCCCCAGGTGTCTGTGCCCCAGGCCTTCCCACCTGGGAGCCCCCGCCTCCCCAGCACTCAGCCCTCCTCACGCTCAGCACACAACCCCCTGAAGACCCTGGAAACTGGAGGAACCCCAGGACCTACAGAATGTCATCGCGGGGTTAGAAGGGTGGGGAGAGAGGAGAAGAGGGGAGGACCCCAGCCTGAACGCTTTGTTCCCTGTCTCCGACTCCGGGCGCATCCTGAGTGACTTGGAGGACAAAGCCGGGGGCTAAGAGCATGAACAAGCTCCCCCCTCAGCATCAACAGCTTCCTGGGGAAACCCAGGAGCCCGTGAACAGGCCAAACTCTGGGGCACAGGCAGCAGCTCCTAGATCCAGGGATTAGTCACATCCTCTCCGGGGCTGGGCTTTGGTCCTGCTCCCCGAGGAGGCTGGGTCTGGAAGAGCTGCCTCAGGCCGAGCCAGGGCCAGGCCCATCCAGGCTCCTCCAGGCTCCGCGGGAAGGCCCGCCCGCGCCTGGCACACCCACCCGAGCCTGGGACCCACAAAGAGCCCTCTGTGCTCCGGCCCCGCACATTCCTGTCTGCAGCGCCTTGTACAAATAGCAATTTCAGTTTTGACCAGTGTCTGTGGGCTCAAAACTGAGGGGAACAGAATAAAAGAAGGGCGGTTGGAAGCAACAACAGAAACTCAAAGCCAAATTCTTGGTAAGTATATGCTTTTCAGAACCATGAGAAAAAGGAAAAGGCTTCAGAGATTCCTGTGGTTGAGCCCACTGACCACTGCTCTTAGGGACATCTCACGTTTCTGATGACAGAGCACAGCCCGCACCCAGGCACAGGGACACTAAAGGGTCCTCTCCCAAAGCCTGGGGGACAAGCTTCTGAGTTTTTAAGTCGAGAGAAAAACCCAGATGGAAAGGGGAGCGTTCCTACCTGCAATTGGCCTGCTGGGCCACCCCAGCCACACTGGATGGCTGAGCCCCCGTGCCTGGAAAACTGAGCCCCTGGGCCTAGACGGCTGAGCCCAGGGGACTGGAAGGCTGACCGCTGAGGAAGGGGCTCCTGCTGACTGCTCCCCTCGCACAGAACAGTGTCCCACCCAAGAACCTGGAGCCTGGAGGCACGAAAGGCTGAGAAAGCAAAGCAGAGCATGATTCACTCTGAGATGAAAAGTGACTCAAAAAGGAAATTGCCGGGTGCACTGGGACAGCACGGTTCACAGTAACCCACCATGAGCAGGCCCCGCGTCAGGAGCCCTCGGGGAACACGCCAGGCACACCCCAGCCTCGACACCACCCGGAGACCAGGACAGTTCCTGGCTGGTCTGGCACTCCTGGCTGCTCCTGCCAACACTGTTCGAGACCCCCTGAGACTCCAGGAACCGAGTCAGAAGTGAAGACAGGATGGTGGGACCCAGGAGGGTGGCAGAAAAGCAGGGAACCCACCTGCTCCCCGATCCCTGGAGCCTGCGCTTGAACTTCCCGCCCCAGCTCGGAGTTCCCTGCAAGCCACACACAGGGAAAAGACATGAGCTCACTTGTGTGCTGACACGTGACTCTTTCCTAGTCTCTTCCTTTCTCTCTTTCTCCTTTCTCTCTTTCTAAGGTAAAGCAGCTTTTCTTAAGCCTTAAAACAGCTCAGTATTCCATGAGTTCGTTCACCCCTGAAAAGTAAAGATTAGGGTAAACTAAAAAAGTAAAGATTAGGGTAAACTAACATAATATTATAGATCAACTCTACTTCAATCAATAAATAAGTTACAATCAATAAGTGCACTTATAAATAAGTTTAAAAATAAAGATTAGGGTAAAGTATATGAAATTACTGCTTCGGTAAGTCAAAACTGGGGCAAATATCCTCATAATTAATCTAACAGATTATACTGGGCAGAAGCCAAAGCTGCTTCAAAAGTTGCCCTTTTTTTTTTCAGACGACTTCATTGGTGTCTCAGGAGATGTTAGCACCTGTCACTCTTCCTCACCTGGTGGTCCTTACCACGGGTCCTCAAGCACCCTGGGAGGCAGTCATCTTCCCTCACCCCAGTCGTGACAAGCCGAGTCCACCTGGCATTGACCTCTGGGCAAATTCACACCACGCCAGGCTCAGGGGTTACCAAAGAACAGCATGGACCTGGCCAAGGCCGAAACCAGACTGACAGAACAGACTTTCTCAAGGGGAGAAAGCAGCCTCCTTCCCCTTCGAGCTCGGGACCACTGTGTCCCATGACCCGGGCAGAGTGAACCAACTCGGCGGGTGGGGGATGGCCACCTGGTCCATGACTGTGGGTGTGCTGGTGGCACGCTATCCTCCACGCGCCATCGCCACCCAGCGCGGGGCTCCAGGACGTCTCCACCGGGCAACTCGGCAGCTTCCATGGAGCAGTCTGCCTGCCTGCGTTCCTGCCGCCCTTCTTTCCTTCAGCGAAAACTTAAGTGTTCATACAACACCAGGCACTTCCCAAAGAAGAATCATCAGTGTCTCAGACTGTTCCCAGAAGGCAGGGACTGTGCCCCAGCCAGGCCTGTGACGTCGCAAAGGGGTGTGTGTGGTGAAGATGGACTAGACCGCAGGGGACCAGCGAGCGTGTGGGGGCGTTACTGGGGAAGGAGCCACCCATCCCCTCCTGGGTGGCCACCCCCGCTCCAGGTGCTGGGGGCAGAGCAGTATAGGCACCTCTGACATCCGCCTGCCTCTGGATCACGTGGGCTTGACAGACAGGGGGTCTGGAGTTTAGAAAAAAATATGCAGTTCTTTAAAAGAAAGCAGGATAAATAAAGTTGTATTTAGAAAAATATATACACTTTTTTAAAAAACAGGAATCAGGAACGTAAGGATTTTCACAAAAGGAGCAGCTTTCGGTCATGGAAGCACATGGAACACAGTCCAGACAGGAAAACTATAGAAACAAAACTTTTCAGAATCTACAGCACAGGGAGCTACACTCAATATTTTGTAATAACTAACCTGTAAGGGGAAAGAATATGAAAAAATTACATACACACACACACACACACTCAGTCACTTCAGTCGTGTCCAACTCTGTGAGTCCATGGACTATAGCCTGCCAGGCTCCTCTGTCCACGGGATTCTCCAGGCAAGAATACTAGAGTGGGTTGTCATCCCTCCTCCCGGGAATCTTCCCTACCCAGGGATTGAACCCCTGTCTCCTGTGTCTCCTGCATTGGCAGGCAGGTTCTTCACCATTGAGCCGTCAGGGAAGCCCATATATATACACATGTATAACTGAATCACTTTGCTGTACACCTGAAACTATGCACTGTAAGTCAATTATACTTCAATAAAAAATGAATAAAAAAACTTTCAGAATCGGATGAATTCTAGAAAAAGGAGAACAGTAACACATCCTGGACTCTGCCTCTGACCCCCTCAGACGGATGACCCGCACCCCCAGATCTGCCCTAGTCATCGATACAGATGGAAAGCGTAATGGAAACAAGTCTGACGTTTCCACTTGCCTCCAACCCAGACCTCCTGAGCATTCTGCTTGGAGGCAGGGTGGACTGGGTGGAAAGGAAGAAAATGGCCCAGCTCCACAGAAGACCACTTCCCAACACTGATTTTCCACATTGAGCATTCTCAACGTCTGTCAGCTTCAGCTGGTGTATACAGGTGGATCCATTTCTGAATTCTCTCTTCTCTTCCATGAAGCTGTTTGTCTGTAAGCCAACAGCACACCACTATCAGATCAACACAGATCTGTAGGAAAAATCCCATTAGACAGTGTCAGTCTTCCAGTGGTTTTCATTTCTCAGCTTTGTTTTTGTTTTCTTGGGTACTTTGGTTTTCCAAATATGTTTTAGAATCAGTTAGTTTATTTCTTTTGAAAAGTGCACCCTGATATTTTGATTGCAACTGTATGAACAATAGATCGATTTTAGGAAAATTAACATTTTAGGAATGTCCTCCAATCGGTGAGCAGGAGCATCTTATTCCATTGACTTAGGCTTCTGTCAAGCAGTGGTCTTGTGTGTGTCTTTTCCTTCTTAAGTATTGTATTTTGTGTGTTGCTATTGTACACAGGATATTCGTGTCCTGTCTTCCAGTTCTTTGCTACTGGTATGTAATGTAACTGATTTTTTAAAACCGACCATCATCCTGTGACCTTGCTGAATGCACCTTGGGTTCCAGAGAAGTTTTAGCAGATCTATGTAAACCACTGTCACCTGCTAAAGAAATAATTTTACTTCTTCCTTTCCAATCATATGCTTTTTGTTTACATTTCTTACTGCACTGGCTACAATCTCCAGTATATGCTGAGTATAAGTAATGTAAGTAGTTACCCTCACATGAGTCTCAGACTCTGGGGGAAGACATTTAATGTTTCACCAACTAAGGAGGATGAACTGCAGTTTGTTTTCAATCAAGATCTTTTTACAGACTCAGGGGCTAGGACCCATAAGCTGAGGCAGTTCTGTTGGAGCCCGAGGAAGTGAGAGCCATGGCCAGTGTGACTAATCCTAATATTATGATGATTTCATTCATTCATTCATTTTTAAATATGTATGGAGCACGATCTATGCAGCCCAGCTCTGTGCCAAGTGCTAGAGATAGAGCAGAGAGCAAGTCACCCTGCCTTCAAGAAGCTTACACTCTAGTAAAATGGCATGATTCAAACAACATTTGAGGATCATTGCAAAGTGTGCTCTGTAGGAATCATACAGCCACTCCCCACCACGCTGAGTAATGGGTGGCGAGGAAGCTGCTGGCGGAACTGGAAGGTGGCAGAGGATTCAAGGATGCAGGCTCCCAGGGAGCCTGGCTCGGATGGGGGAGTTTGGGGTGGTGTCCTCACAGCAGGACAGAGAGTGGAAGGAATGAAAGTTGTTTCTTCCTTCCATCCCTCAGGAAATATCTCATTCACGCTTGAAGGCACTAAGCTGTATATCAGACACACCTCCACGTCAACCTTTTCATTCATGCTTTAGATTCCTTTTCATGCAAAAACTTGAGATTCCAACAGAAGTAGCACATTTAAACCAAGTGCACCAGGAAGGAAGGCAGTAAAATTGCATCTTTCTAATTTTTGTCACATGCAGTCAAGCTCAGCGGACGTGCTCCAGAGGAAGTGCATGGAAACAGCTCCTTAAGTAACAGGTGGCGTTTTGCTTTCCATCTGCCTGCTTTTCGGCTTTCTTTTGTTACAAGTGTTTTTTGCTTTATTTTGTTTTAATGTCAGAAAGAAGCTCTTCAGCAAACGCATAACTTAGAGCCTCCAGGTGTCTTTCTCGAGTAACAGTCTCTACATTTTCTATCCTGTGAGATTCTAGACCCTTGGAAATCATTTAATAAGTAGAATGCTTTTTCTTCCTTCAAATATACCCTCTTAAGTGTTTATTTTAGCATAAAAGCTTTCCTATGTCACCAAATAAACACCGTAGAATAATTTCAATTGAGAACAGAAATGCTTGTGCCTCCTCTCATCCCCACCGGTGACTGTATTTATTCATTTCATAAATACTTCTAAAGTGGTTCCCATATTGTGAGCCAGACACTGATAACTTAGCTAAACAACTTTCTTTTACTGCCTTCAATTTATAAATGCGGTTAGAAGACTTTTCTTCCTTGAAACTACAGGCATGCAGATATTAACTCTCTCTATATATGAACATATGTGCAACTATGAAGTTATAGAAGATTACTGTAGATTCTTAAAAAGTAATTAATTATTATGCTGCAGAGGGGTTTCACTGAGTCTAGATAAGAGATGTAAGAGCTTTAGCAAGAAAAAGAACATATTATCTATTTCACATGTTGAACAATAAATTATCTCATGAAACTTTTACAAGTGTTCCCCTGAACAAAATCCACAATGTGAAAAGAAGAAAAAATCCAGGGGGAAAAAAGCAAAATCAGTGTCATGCTTTTCTCTCAGTCCGAGTTCCATGGTCCCATGTCCGGGAGACAGTGGCCGCTCAGAGGCTGACTCAGTCCTGTTTCCACTGTAGGCGCTGCTGGGCCGGACCTGGTTTCTCAGCGATGTCATCTTATGTTTGTGCCACTTTTGTGGCTTCAGCCAAGAGCCCACCCCAGTTAAGTCTGAGAAGCTATCGTCAGTGTGCCAGGCACAAGCTGCCAGCCCATCGGGCCCCTTTGCCCACTCTGCGAGGGGCTGCCTGTCCCCGTCAGCCCCCTCTGGAACCAGATGGAATAATAAGATGAACAGAGTGGTGCTGCCACACAAGTGGGGGATAGGTAGAGAGTGAGCACCTGGGATGAATCTGCTTCCCAGCCAAGTCCCCTTAAAACTGGAGCCCTCGATCGGCGCCAAGTAAACCCCGAGATGGTCTCCAAGCCAGAGGTCTTTCCGGCAGCTCCCTCCATGGCTATTAGAGCGATTTTCTTGTCTTGAGAAGTTATGAGGAGCTTTGAACAAAGTCTGCCTTCACTGACTCAAAGAAACGATTCTCTCAAAAAGGTATCAAGAGCTTTGAGAGGCTCTTTATCAAAATATTTTTATGGAGGCTCTTTCTTAAATGTTTGACCTCCAAGTTTCCCAGACCTGAAGCTTTTCAGGTTTTCTCTCCAGACGAGAAAGAGAAGACGCTCCAGGGCTAACAAGCGCACATGGAGCAGAAACGGGACCCGGCAACAGTGAGCGAGCTACATTTGCGCATGCTCCTTTCTTCTAATACTGTTTATTTGAAAAATGCTAGAAATAGCAGAGAAACAAAAGAGTAAGACTGCAGAATGTTCATAAAATTTGAATTAGGCAGGAAATCACAACGTATTGCATTTGACAGTGAATAACTGCACCACAGGCCACAGAGCTGGAGAAAGGCCGCACACCACCAGCAGAATGCAATCATCTTTGCCTGGCTCACTCTGGAGGCGCCTGTGGGAGAAAGGAAACACGACCCTGGAAATGAGGTGACACCGAGGGATTTTCTTACAGTACCTGTGAGCAGCCGAACTTCCACAAAATTAGGGGATGATTGTCAATAATTTTAAGAAAAAAAGAGAGTTTTAATGGCTCAGGTAGCAAAAAGACCAGAACGGGATCTTCCAGTTCCATTCATTCGATCTCTGTTGATTCTTCTGGGTCCTAATTCCACACATCACCTGTTGGCAGTGTCTTCCTGGGACAATGAGAGAAACTTTGCCCATTTTAAGGCTCCATCAAGAAGACAACTCAGGTAGTAGCATTTACGAGTGAGAAGGTCTGTGTGCACCTGTCCCTGGATACAGGCTGCTGCCGCACTGGCCGAGAGCCTGAATCCACACTTGCAACGTGCAGGTCATACTTTCAGTCCAGGGCTCCCGGCTTCTGTCTAGGTTGTGGTCATGATGTGCACACTGTCTTCCTCTTGACAATCAAGATCAGCTGCTTTCTCCTTTGCACATGTTCTTTGACTTTCAAACTTTCAAGCACGTGTGTCTGAGGAGGATGTTGCTTTAAGACTAGCAGGGCAATTATGAGGCAGGATGGATGGTCCACACACAAGGGCTTGGAAGAGAGCCCTGGCATGGAAGCAACATGGGGTCATGCTTATGATGTGCACACAGCTGCCAGGTCCCTGATGGCTGCAGAGCCTGAGTATGTGCCTATAACTGGGGCATTGAGCAAAAACTTCATTGATGTCTCCTGCATCTTCCTGAAGACCAACAGTCTATGATCAGGGCAGAAAAATGCAGTATTTCCCAAGATTTTCTGGCCCTTTGGGCAAAAGAATAGTCTTTTTGTAAGTGGGAGTTTGTCAAATGAGAAATTTGGAGAGAACGTGTAAGTCAGCACGTGATTGTATGCACAGCTTCACTCCAGGCGCCGGCACACTAGGAAAGTATGACCACGATTACATCAGGCCACTGTGAACAGCTCTATGGACAGTAAAAGAAGAAATCCTGAGCACGGAATAGATGTGCTTCCCAGCATAAGCGAGAGCTCACCAGGCAAACCTCTAGCGCACATTTTCTTCCTAGTTACGATACTCGTCCCCCAGGGCTGGTGGATCCCTTCAGCCCCTGTCTCCGAGGAGCAGAGCTACATCCAGTCAGGCCCGCATGCCCTTTGCTGTTTAGCCTTCAGAGGACAGACATCATGGCTCAGGAAAAGCTCTAGTTAACTTCAGTCCACAGCTGCACTCGTTTATCAGGCTCCTGTACCCCCTGCCCCACTTTCCCTGGCAGCTGGGGTGGGGGCACAGGGAGGCGCGTGGCTTAGAGACAAAGCCCCTGAGGACACCAGTTTTCTCGTCTGTCTTCAGACTCATCTTATGGACTCCTGCCCTTTCTCCCCACCCTCAGGGAGGGGCAGCCTCCTTCCACCCTCTGCAGTTAGAACTCAGCCCTCACAGACTCCAGCACCTCCTCCTCCCCACCCCCAACAAACTGCCAAACTCCAAGTGCCTGGAGTCTCCCATCGATCACCTTGAAAGCCCAGACTACACTGAGAGCCGCCTATCACCTCAGCAGATCTGATCTCAGGAGGAGAGCTGTTATCTTGTTATTCCAAGCGGGGATGTTCAAAATTGAAGACCAGCAGACCAGCTTACCTAGAACACTACCTGCTCAGGTGGTCTGGGCGTAGCCCTTAGCATCCTGCATGTGTCTCGAGGGCAGGTCCGCAGAGCCATAGGACCCCGGGATGCCTGCCAGAGCGTGAGCTGGGGAAGCCATGCCAGCTCAGAGCTGGGGCACGCCTGGAGGGAGCGGACAAGCTGCGCCAGGATAGTGATGGGGCTAGCCAGATGCAGAGGTGGCAGAGCCAGGTGTGGGGTGTGGCCCTGGGGAGCTTACTGATTTGGAAAAAGCAGCGGCTGTGAGGACTGTGGCTCACAAGACACCCCCCACCACCACCACCAGATTCATTCCAGGATTGAGGAAACACAGGAGAAACTGTTCTGGGGGTGGTGGTGGAGACCACAGGGGCCAGGGTCCCCACCATGGCAGGATGGGGCAGATGCCAAACGTGCATGGATGCACAGAAACTGGGACAGTTTGTTGAGAGCCCAGGGTCGCGCAGCAGAGACCCTCTCCCCAGCAGACGGGGAAATAGCCCTGAAGTGAAGATTTGGAGCAGGAGTAAACAGTGGCCGCATTTGACAGAATGGCTCAGAATTCTCACTGAACTGATTGTATTACACAAAACAGACACATCAGCTTGGTGGCTACACGCCACAGCCCTTACTTTCTGTCTCCCTCGCAGAGACAGGGTTCTGACCCAGCAAACAGACCGTAATGAAACAGCGATCCACACCCTTTGTGGCTGAACAAGAGGAACAGCTAGACACAGTTTCCATTCCGTAGTCCCCCAAAACTAGATGTGAATTTTCCAGTATTTCTGCTGCTGTGGAGTAGAAGACATATATCTGAGGACCCAGACATTAAACACAGCCACAGGGGCCTGCTTTGCCCAGTCCACACCATCACAGTATCTGAAAGCCAAATATCCATTTCCTTCAGAGTCCCCATAGCACGCACCACCTAGATGCACTACATTTTGAAAAATCGATCTATTAATTTAAATTACATAAATTCAATTCTATTAACTTCACCCTAAAGTTTTAACGTAACAACAAAGTAGATCATCTTTGAGGGTTTCTTTAAATGAAAGATGCAAAGTAACATAACTGTGTTCTTTCTGCAGTTCCCTACACTCCTGTTCCTGAATCCAGGACACGGAGGTCAACAGCAGAAGAAGTTCAAAAGGTAACGAATTGTGGGAGCCTGTTGAACTGGAGAAGCAAGAACACAGGATTTAATTTACCTCAGTGCTTGAAGAAGAAGGGAGAGAGGACGGCAGAGGTGAAAGATCCGACATTCCCGTGAATCCTGGGAGCCAGCCGCGTCCGGCTTTCCCAGCTCTGGTCTGGTCTCTGGTGCCTGTTTCCTCGGCTCGGTCCAGAGGACAGAACTTTTAAAAGAAAGAGCAAATACAACAGAGAAGATTATTTTTACATCAGTTCTTTGAAGAAGTCTCAATACTGCTCATTTCTCTTCTGATCTTTAAACTTGAGTCTTTTTTTTTTAATTTCGGCTTCACTGAGGTACAATTGACACAGCTATAAGATATGGAAAGTGTACACTGCGGTGATCTGATACACGTGTGCACCATGAAAAGATTTCCCGCACATGGTTAACCAACATCCGTCTCCTCACGTTTATCTTCATGTGTGAGGACATTTAAGTTCTTCTCTCTTAGCAAATTTCAGTGATACAAACAGTGATCAACAGTTGTCACCACATTTTATATTCAATCCTCAGAAATTATCCTGCCTGTAAGCTGGAAATTTATACCCTCTACCAGCCTCTCCCTGTTCCCCTGGTCCCTGGCAACCGCCACTCTAGCTCTGTTTCTAGGATAAACTCAAGTCTAAGATGGAAAGGAAATAACCCACAAAATGTAAACAACTTAAATGCTCGTCTTAAGACAAAGTATCTACAAGAAGCAGTTATATTGAGACTTTGTTATTAATAAAATAGAAAATTCTCTCTATTAATAATACACTAATCCAACTTTATGTGTTTTTTTCATAAGCAGCCTTTATTTGATACTCCAACCCCTGTAAATTTGGGATGGGCTGGTAAATGCAATCCATCAACTAAAACTGAATTTTAATAATGTCAACATCTCATTGTGTTTAGAAGTGGTAGAAGCAGAATTTGAACCTGGATCTCATCCCCCAGCCTCTCCTGATTCCAACAGAACCAGTTGTCTTTCTTAGTTGACATGTTGAAACAAATTGATATACTCAAGTTACAGCATTTAAACTATGCATTTCCTTGGTGCACTGCCCTGAGATACTGGTGGGTTACCCTGGGGACCCTGGTAGGTTACCCGGGGACCCTGTTGGTCCCTGGTCCCTGCCCAGCTCAGCCCCACCAAGCACCTGCCCACCAGGCACAGAGAGTCCAGGCAGCAAGTCCTCACCCTGCTGCTCTCAGAGTGAAATTTTCTCCAGGCACGTTCTTACCTCCCAGCGGTCTGTGTAAAGACCTACTGGCACACAACCTTCTAAAGGAAATCAAGATCAACTGAAAGGCACGTTTAATGCTTATTGTCAGCTTTACATTTTGCCAATACTGTATATGAAATATATTGTAAAAAATTAAAAATAGCACTACCATATGATCCAGCAATCCCACTCCTGGGCATATAATTGGAGAAAACCATTATTCAAGAATATACAGGCACTCCATTGCTCAGTGCAGCACTATTTACAATAGCCAAGACATGGAAACAACCTAAATCTCCACTGACAGATGGATAAAGAAGATGTGGTGCATACATACAACAGAATACCACTCAACCATAAAAAGGAAATAATTTCATTTGCAGCAACATGGATGGACCTAGAGATAATCATACTAAGTGAAGTAAGTCAGACAGAGAAAGGCAAATATCATATGACATCACTTACATGTAGAATCCAAAAAAAGGTACAAGTGACCTTATTTACAAAACAAATCTAGTCGTAGTTGTAGAAAACAAGCTTAGGGTTACCAAAGTGGGGAAGGGATAAGTTGGGAGACTGGGATTGACATAAACACACTACTGTATATAAAATACATGACTCAGTTCAGTTCAGTTCAGTCGCTCAGTCGTGTCCGACTCTTTGCAACCCCATGAATCGCAGCATGCCAGGCCTCCCTGCCCATCACAAACTCCCGGAGTTCACCCAGACTCACGTCCATCAAGTCAGTGATGCCATCCAGCCATCTCATCCTCTGTCATCCCCTTCTCCTCCTGCCCCCAATCCCTCCCAGGATCAGGGTCTTTTCCAATGAGTCAACTCTTCGAATGAGGTGGCCAAAGTACTGGAGTTTCAGCTTTAGCATCATTCCTTCCAAAGAAATCCCAGGGCTGATCTCCTTCAGAATGGACTGGTTGGATCTCCTTGCAGTCCAAGGGACTCTCAAGAGTCTTCTCCAACACCACAGTTCAAAAGCATCAATTCTCAGCTTTCTTCACAGTCCAACTCTCACATCCATACATGACCACAGGAAAAACCATAGCCTTGACTAGATGGACCTTTGTTGGCAAAGTAATGTCTCTAATAAGGGCCTACTGTATAGCACAGAGAACACTATTCAATATTCTGTAATAATTCATACGGGGAAAGAATCTAAAAGAGTGAACTCTGTACATGTATAACTGATTCACTTTGCTGTACAGCAGAAACTAACACAACACTGTATATCAACTATATGCCAATAAATAGATAATACAAACATACATAAATACTCATTTACCAGCAAGAAAAAAAAACAAACGTGTTGAAAATTTGGGGTGCAAATGAGCAATAATCACTGTACAAATGGACATGAGGCTACTGATTGGCTTAATATGAAATTAGCTGTATTAAATTAACTAAATTAAAATGTTCACTGCTGTGGACACGGTGACAGTATGTGAAATGACAGGATGGATGCTGACTTTCCAGCCAAGTCAATGGCAAGAAATGATGGCAAAACTTTCCCAAAAGTGAGAGGAAAAACGCCTCATCCTCAAGGCAATTTGTTCAAGTTTGCAAAAATAGTTCCAGGGTATCTGCCTGGGGTGTACCTGAAATAGAAAATACCAGAACGTGTACAGTTTTCAAAACACTTTTTTATGTGCAAAGAATTCATGGCTTAATATTATTGAAAATATATACAAAATTCAAACCTCATCAAAATGAGTTTGTAGGATTGTTCAAATTGCTGCATAGCCCTAAAGAAAGAAATGAATCAGGTTATAAAGCGCTCACTAAAGCTTCTACCAGGGTACTGCAATAAGCAGATGGATCAGACAGCTGACACACAGTCAGAGTTGCGAATAACCCCAAAGTCATAATACCTGGAGTGAGTTTGAGGTTCACGGCCATGCAACATCTTTACAATTCAAAAGGGCACACACACACTTACACATGTCTCCTTCCTTGCATTTTTATACAAATTCACACACAATCCTGAATATGCATTATTTTTCTAACCTTCTGACAGATATAGAAGAGAAGAAACAGTTTTAAGAATTTATGAAACTTTTTAAAACATCATCTATAAGCTGATTAAAAGGTTATAGCTGAAGCCACATCAGGAAAAAACTGTAGTTACGGGGCCTATTAAAACCTCTACTAAACTTGGCCTCTCTGTATGTAGAAAGATATTTTTAAACACAGCTCAAGTGATGGCAGAATTATTGAATAATGACGTACAAATTGTCATTTTTATTAGCTGTGGCCTTTCAGTTTCATACTTTCCACATTGTTTTTGTTTGGCAATAAAGAGAATCCTGACACTGATAAGTCTGAAAACGTTTAGAACTTGAATTGCATTATCTCTGGAATGGAATGTCACCTCCTGAGGACATTTCTTTGCCAGGTGAGCAGACAGCCTCTGGGTGTGATGGGCTACGTGTGTCAGTCACGTGCTGGGCCCCGGGCCCTGTGCTGGTCACTGCACCTCTCCAGCCCCGCAGCCGAGGAAGCTTCCGCCGCGGCCCCGCCTTCCCGAGACAGAAGATCCTTCACGGCCCCGAGCGTCTCTGCAGAGGAGCGGACCGAACACACACAGCGGGAACCGCTGGCCGCGCAGAGCCTCACGCACTGGATGGACGTGAGGAGGCCGCCCGTGGACCGAGGCAAGAACCCAGGCTGAGGGGGAGTCTGAAGTCCAGACTCCTCTCTGGGTGAATGTAAGCCTTTTACAATACACGCCCCAAGGGTAGAACTGACGACTGTTAGAACAAAAACAAGGAGTCAGTATTCTACACAGCGGGTAGCGACCTGAGGGAGTCAGGATCCGGCAGGTCACGTGTGCACAGTCCAGAAGAGGCCGCCCCGCAGGCTACACCATGGCACGCGCTCACACCCGCTGTTTGTAAAATGGATACACTGCCATTTTCTAGAGTTATTAAAAATTATTTTTAAATCTTAAAAAATCCATATGTCTTTGAAAACATATATACATATTTTTCTATCCTTTGAGTAGAAACGTTTGTGTAAAATTAGTTTTAGGCCTTGATTCTGACGTGTTTATTTCTTTCCTTGGTTTGCATCAGGAATTACCCCCTGACAAGTCCCTTTCTGATAACACTGCTGGTTCTCATCTAAATAACTAATTTAAATAAAATAATGATAAATAACTGGTTCTCATTTAAATAACTAAGAAGTGACCAAGCCAAAGGCCAGCACACATGATGAAGAGAGACGAGGGACTCCTCTGTCACATTGCCTGACCTGTGGCCTCAAAATGAGAAACAAGTTTTGAGGTAAGAATCTTCCCAGAAGGGTGCAAATACTATTCAACGCCCATCAACAACATACACACTTCACAGAATCCCCCATTTATTGAGAATTTTCTCCCACCCTGAACTAAACCTCAGAGAAACACACTGGGCCTTCTTAGGAATAAGCCCAAAGCCTGAGGTCCCAGGAGCTATGAAATTAAAAGCAAATAAATAAAATTGAATAAATACATAATATGTTGAGCAACCTGGCTGAGCCTTAAACAACTTTTCCTTGTATGAAAACTTTCAGAAAGAAACTGCTCTGAAGTCGATAGGAGTGCATGCCCTAAGGGTTGTGCTGTGATATTTTAACCAAGATACAGGGAATGGTGACTGCAGCCACTGACAAGGTCTCCGGGCTGTCCCTTCTACTCGGGCACACACACACACAAATGCACACGCATACATGCTCATGCACACACCCACACATAAATGCATGCACATAATGCAGGCACACACATGCACGCACACACATGTACACTCATTGTATTTATTTTTTTAATGTATTTAGACATTGATGAGAATTTAGGAGCATCTCTCCTGCTCCTCTTGTTTTTGAAACTCTGATGCACATTTTAAATCTACAATAGGCACTATTTAGTCTCAGCAGGCAGGGACCCACAGGGACTGGGGGCCCTGCCTGCAGACCTAAGACAGGGAGGAATGACAGATAAAATACAACTTCATCCAAACCCTTCCCCAGAACAGATGCTGAAAGCCAAACCAGAACTGCTTTGAAGAGCATAAGAAGAGAAAACTGGGTTAACTCTGGGTTTTGCTGCTTTTAAATGAGGGTTAGTCTGCAGAGTCTGCACTTCTGAGCCCCTATAATAACTAGATGCTGCAAGAGAAATGCCAGGCCCACCCCCAAGCTGCCCAGCACACATTAATTGAGTGCCTACTGCATACCAGGGACAAGTCAACCAACCAGCACTTTCTCGGGGATCAGTAAGATGGGCAATGCTCAGAATACAGGTGGGATAAAGTGTAGTATTCTGCTTAGAATGCAGAGTCAGGCAATAGTCTTCACGTTTCCCACGCTTTCCAGTTTTCTCTCTGCCAGAAAGGCATCCTACAGCTTGGCATTCTTCTCGGAGAAATCTGTGACCACACTTATAAACAAGTAGCTATTTGTCATGAAGGAGCTTCTGTGTGGGGATACATGGACAGTCAGTGCACTGTCCACAAACCTCGAAGACCATGAGGGAAACGGAGATCCTGCAGGGCTGGGAGCTCCGGCCAGGTCCTACACCCATGCCCACGCTGCCTGGCTACTAGTGGGCCAGAGGACAAGCCTATATTTGGAACAGCTGAGTGTCCCAGGACCTGGCCAGGCATCTGAAGGCCATTCCAATATGGAGAGCAAGTTGTCCCACTGACCAAAAGCCTTCCCCTTCTGTCAAATGATAATTAACCAACAAATTAAATAATGTAACAAAAAAAAACCTACCTGGACAGTGCAGATCCACAAAATAACCACTGTCTACAGTGGGGCTTCTGAAAGTGAAGACAGTTCTGTTTTTAAATGCTCTTCAGACCCCAGGCCTGCACTCACTGGCCTCATGAGGCTGTTAATTAACAACTGTGACACTCACTCAATTGCCTAAACTGAGCTGTCAACCTGCTCACCCAAGAAGCTGCTACAGGACCAAACGTAAGGCATGACCTCGACTGAGAACAGTCCCTTTGACATCAATCCCTCCTGGTCCTCCTCGTCTCAGGTGACACTTCAGACTCCACCATCCTTCACATGGCCACCACTTAGTCCAGAAACAGCTCACCACCCCACGCTGGCCACTGAGTGCAGGTGGGGGTAGCTCCTAGAAACAGGAGTTTGTCTCCTAAGAGAAGGACACATAACCCCTCGACTCCCTCTGAACCTGCCAACTCAGCACGAATGTTGTCACATGGATGCTGAGAAAGATCAGAGAGAAGGAGGCAGCCTGATGTTGATACACCTGCAGTATCGGAGGAACTGACCTCTGAAATTCTCACTGTATGATGGTCGAATCAAGGGTTCGCTTGCAGGCAAGAGCTCCCTAGTGACTCAGAAAACATAGTATTCCTTCTGCCATGGTCCCTACAGATGAGTCTGAGAGTCCTCCAAAAAGCAGAGATTGAAAGACTGGCAACAGTCAGAGTACCATATTTTAGCTAAATGCAAATATTTGTTTTGAAATAAGTGTCGATTCACATGGCTCAGAAAGTAAAGAATCTGCCTGAAATGCAGGAGGCCTGGGTTCAATCCCTGGGTCAGGAACATCCCCTGGAGAAGGAAATGGCAACTCACTCCAGTATTCTTGCCTGGGAAACCCCATGGACAGAGGAGCCAGGTGGGATGACAAAAAGTTGGACACGACTGAGTGACTAACACTTTCACTTTTTCATAGGTCATTTAAACTTGATTTTAGAATTCCAATGGAAATATACTCCTTGGTATACCCCTCCAGGGGTAGGTGCATAGAGATCCCTGCTGTCACCAGGACTGGTGTCACGTGTAGAAAGCTTGCATCACTTTATACCCCCTTTTCTTCCATCACTCAAAAAAATTATTGGCTTAAATATTTCTTCTCACGTATAATGCTATATCCAGAAGTTTCATAAGTTTTGCTTAGACTGTCAGACACCATTTAGAGAACTCAACAAGAGAAGGCAAACACACTGTATTCTCACATTTTCTCTCTTTCCGCTCATCCTGCCCTGCTCCCCAGTCTCCTGGGGCTCGGATGACTCAGCACTGGCCCCTACAGCTGGCTCCCTCTGGGCCATTTGCTGGTGTGGGTGGGTTTGGGCAGGATCAGGTTGTCGTCTAAAAGCTTCCTGTCCTACGAGGCTCCCTTCCCTGGTCCTCAACCATGTCTTAGCTTCTGGATTATTCGGGCCCAGGTCTGGGGCACGAGGCGGAGAGAAACCAGGGACCCCTGCCCCACTCTGTGTTGTTCTCAGGGGCCTCTTGGTTCCTGTCCACCTGCCTGCCTCCACCGTCAGACTCTCACTTCATGTATTAGACTTTTGACGCCCACTGATTTCAGTTGTGCTTCGTGGAGGAACAGGAAAAGTGCGTCTAATTCATCCTCCTGAAAGAGGAAACGCCTCCGTCTCTGTCCGGTCACTGCGGAGGGGAAGGGGGGTTGCTTTTGCTTTTTGATTGTTTGGTTTAGTTGTTTTGCAAGCAAGAATCATGGCATTTTTGCGACATAAAGACAATATTTTCTCAGTTTCAGACTGAATTCACAGTTTTCTGAATGAAGCAGAGAGGCATCATAATAACAAGCTATCAGAATTCAACTGAACGATGGGAACCAGGCCGAGGCCCAGAGCCCCATGCAGACCCCGGGTGAACCAGGACACACAGGCCTCCAGGCCCCCCGGGGAGGAAGAGGAGTGTGGACAGTCCTCCCAGCCACCTCCCTCGCTTTGGGTTCCACTTCCACAGGCCTCTGATTCAGGAGAACGGCCAGCAACCAGGCCAGCTGCTCTGCGCCCGCTGCCCGGAGAGCCGTTGGGGACGCATAGGCCCAGAGGCCAGGCTATGAGTCCACTCAGGGAAGGAGCGACAGCGCCTGTCTTCCCTGCTCTGGGTTCATCCCACTCCGGGCTCCCGAGCCTGCAGCTCAGCTCCCAGCCGAGCAGGAGGGGCCTGGCGGCAGGCCGCGGCAGCAGGAACTCCTCTTGCAGACAGCCAGTCTGCGGCCGGTGGCCCACAGAAGGCCACTCTGTTCCCGGCCACCGGCAGCATCCCCACTGCACAGGCCTCGAAGGGGGAGGCTCTGAAAGGACTGTTTTTTTTCCCTAGAAAACACAGCACTCTTATTTCCTTGGGGGTGCAGCAAAAAAAAACGGGCCAGGACCAGATCGGCAAATGCTGGGGAGTCAGCAAGGACATTTATCTCCAACGCTGGGGCACGGGACAGGTCGCTGGGAGGCACTTGGAATGCTTCAGTAAATCATCGTGAAACATGAAAATAAGAAAGCATTTGCTAAACACGTCTGGGAGGAGGCTTTCATGCCTCTGCTTTTTTCTACCAACTGCTGCTCCTGGGAGAGTCGACGGGGCTGCTGGAATCCAACAGAAATTGGGTATTTGTTTGAGATGGGAGGGGGGAGAAAGCAGTCCATGCCTAGAGTCTTGATTTACACAGGTTTCTGAGGTCAAAGAAAATTCAGCTGGTAAACCCATGTGCGTATGTTATAGGAAGTGTAAAAAAAAAAAAACAACAATAAAAAAAACCAAGCAGGAATATATCTCCTGGATGTGTGCATTCTTAACAAAAGGTCTATTGAAAAGTACCATATCATTTGCTTTCCCTTTCATTAAAATATAAGAATTGGTTTCCTTAAAAATCTGTGAAAAGAAGCCACATTCTTTTATGAAGCAGGCTCGTGAGCAATGTTGCACTAGTGTGGACGCTGGAAGCCCAAGACCATCAGGAGACACACACTGGGGCTCAGCTCCCTTCTTGGCAGGCAAAGCCCTGGTTTGTTCTGAGCAGGAGGTGGAACCACATGAAAGCAGGAACCCCTTCCAGCCTAGAATCCGTCCCTTCGTGATGCTGGCCCATCCTTCCTTGAGGCCCTAACCCAGCCTGACAGCCACTTTCTCCAGGAGCCTGTCTGCAGCCCAGACTATGGGCTACCCCATGCTGTCTGTGCCCCCGGTTTCCATCAGGGACTGAATCGAGTCCCCCACACACTTGGGGCTGAAGTCCTGACCCCAGGACCTCAGTGGGGGATACACTTGGAGAGAGGCCTTTAAAGAGGTGGTTGAAGGTCCTGTCTAAATGGTGTCCTCATAAGAAGAAGAGCTTCAGACCCAGACACATAGAGGGTGATGGTGAGACAACAAAGGAGATGGTCACAGGAGAAACCTGCCCTCCAACCCTTTATCTCCAACTCCCAACTTGAGGACCATGAGAAGCTGCACGTCTGTGACACTTGTTACAGTCATCCTGGCAAAGAAACAGCCTCTCACACTCCGTGACATCCAGCTCCCAGCCTCGGGCAAAGGAAGACGCAAAGCTGGCTTGTTGGTGACCCAGTTTGCTGTTATATAATACATAATAACGTAAATATATGTAATGACATATGTAGTATATACAATACATATAGATTAGATAAATTAATACAGTGATGTCTCGTGTGACATAATTGATGTATAATTCTATGTAATGTATATAATATGTTATATTTGTGTAATACAGAATAATACATTATGTAATATAACACTATGCATCACATAGCATGATATACACAGAAGAAATATAAGGGTGAAAAAGAGAGCTGCAATTTTCTGAAAACTAAAAAAATGTACTGAGTTCTAAAAACATTCTGTAAGTAAGATGCTTATAAAATATTTAAAAGAAAAACTAAAAATCTAGCAGCCTTCCATCGGACTTTTGCTCCCAGGAAGATGTCATAAACAAGTTTTTCCCTTTCTTCCTGTTAAGCACAAATAAAAGCAATAAACAGCATATCTAACACAAACACAGAGGCAGGAGAAGGCTGGTAGCTAGAGAACAAAGTCACAGGGCCTGTAGGTGGATGTAAAAAAGAAAAGTCCCTGAAAGAAAGGAGGAAGAAAGTGTATGGAAAACTATTCAATGAAATAATGACTCAAAAATCTTCAAATTTGGCAAAGGACATAATCCTACAGATTTAAGAAGCTGAGAAAATCCCAAACAGGATAAACCCTAAAACATCCTTTCCAAGAAACATGCTAGTCACATTACTAACATGTGAGGGCAAAGGGAAAAATCTGGAAAATAGGAGAGGAAAAGAACATGCTTTCTCTAGGGGAAAAACAATTTGAATGAGAGTGAAGTTCTCTCCAGAAATTAGAGTCCACAATGTTTTTTAAGATATAATAGAAAAGAACTATCAATCCAGAATCCTATACTGATAAAACACCCTTCAAGAATGAAGAGAATTCAAGACTTTCTCAGATAAAGAAAACATCGCTGCTTGCAGAACTGACTCAACAGCGGGCTAAGTGAAGTTCTCTAGACAGAAAAGCATGTCTGACAGGAGACTTGGAGCAGCAGGAAATGAGAACAATGGAAAGAGTAAAAATATGTATCTAGACAATGCATGTCCTTCTCCTACGGAGTTTTCCAACTTACTCTTGATGATTAAAACAAAAATTATAACACTTTCTGGCGTGACTCTAAAAATACATAAAGAAAATACATAAGACAATTGTATTTTAAACAAGGTTATAAACGGGATGTAAAACAAGGTAGTCTCCAAACTTCATTCAAACTGGAAAATACTGACATCAGTAGTCTGTGACTAAAACAACAATAATAACAACTAGAAAGAGAGAAAGAGTTACATTTAAAGACACTAAGATAAATCTAAATGAAACTCAAAAGACGTGTTCAACTAACCCAGAGAAAGCCAGGGAGAAAAGACACAAAGAAAAAAAAAAACAATAAATAAATAAATAGAAAAGAAAAATGAAAGGGTAGGTTTAAGCCATAGCAATTAATAATTATATTAAGTGAGAGGTCATCACTTAAAAGACAAAAGTTGGCCCAGGGGATTGAAAATTATGACACAATTATAAATTATGACAAGCTATATAGTAAAGATGCATCATGCAAACATTAACCCAAGGAAAGGAGCTATCAACATCCATATTCCTATCAGGTAATGGAGACTTCAGAGCAAAGAGAAACACAGCGGCAGAGAGGAACAGTGCATTATGGTGAAAGGTCTGGCCGCCAAGAAGACATAACCGTCACGAATGTGTATGCACCCAACCACAGGGTTGTGTAAGTTATCAAACAAACCATGATAGAGCCGAGAGGGGAGACAGCAAGCCCACAACTCCATGTGGAGATGCCACGACCCCTCTCTCTGCACTTGATGGACAGTGACTCAGAAAACCACCAGCTACGTGGAAGGACTCAGTGGCACCATCAGCCAACAGGATCCAGTCAACACATCAAGAGACACCATATGCTGGTCGGAAAACAAAACCAACAAGTTTAACAGCATTAAAATCATACAGAATGCTTCCTGCCCATAACAGAGTCAACATAGAAACCAAAAATGGGAAGATACTTCTTTCTGTGGTGGATTCATTTCGATGTTTGGCAAAACTAATACAATATTGTAAAGTTTAAAAATAAAATAAAATTTAAAGAAAAATAAATAAATAAATAAATAGTCCATGGGTCAAAAAGGAAGTCTTGGGAGAAAGAAAGTGTGCATTGAACTGAATGAAAATGAAAATGGTCCATATTAAAATGTGTGGTGTGTGGCTAAAGCAGTGCCAGGAGGGCCATTCATAGCACTAAATGTTTATATCAGAAAAGAGGGAAATCCCCACATCGGGGATCTAGGCTTCCCACTCAAGCACCTAGAAAAGTAAACACGAAACAGAAGGAGGGAAAAGCCCAGAAACCACTGAAATTAGAAGCACAAAAACAGTAAAGAAAACCCATGAAACAAGAAGCTTTTTCTTTGAAAAGATCAACAACACTGACAAACCTCTAAAAAGACTTACAGGAAACAAAGAGAGAGGGTACGAGTTTCCACTCGTGGGGATGTTACAGTCATCCCCAGTCCTGCAGTCGTCAAAATGGTAATAAGAAAGTGACATGGGCAAGTCTGCACACGAGAATGTGACAGCTTAGATGAGTGGACCAATTCCTTGAAAAGCACAGACTACCACAACTTACCCATTATGACACATGGAATTTGAATAGCCTTTTAACTATTTGGGAAATCCAATTTGTTACTAAAAACATTCCCCAAAGGTAATCTCTAGGCACAGAGCGTTTCCCTGAAGAATGCTACCAAAACCTTGTAGAAAAATTAACATTAACTGTTTAAACTCTATTCTGGAAAATAGAAGAACTAAGTTACACCCCAGGCAGAATGAACAGCCGTGTCTGAGCTCCTGCCAGGGGCCAAGAAGACACAGGCTTTCTGAGCCACAGCTTCGGGCAGGGCTATGCTAGGTAGGCCTTTCAAGTAGCTGACAGAATCACAGGGTTTATGAGAAAGCAGATGCAGAAGAAAATAGTTAATATAAAATCTGCTAAGCATTCCAAAGTGAGTATAGAAAGGATGCCGATGGGAACAGGGGCGGAGGTAAGATGTAAAATAGAAACATTTTGGATTATAATAAACTTTAAAGTGCTTTGTTGTCAGATCTTTTGAGGAATTGCACATGTATTTAATAACAATCTGAACCATTAGAAGGTTGGAGGATATTAATGAAAGACCAAGTCTGTGTTGTAATTAGCACACTGATTTGCATGTAAAGCATAGCTGAGCACAGAAACGTGTCTATGTAGCCACAAGCCCTGGGTGTGTTATCAATTTATCAATTTTAAGCAAATAATTCGCCATGTGTTTAGAAATTTAAATTGTAACTTCATAGGATGTATGACATGGGACAGCCTGAGTGCACGAGGTTTTGCTATAAACACTAGTGAATTTTTGGTCTGCTTGAAAACAGAAGATTCCTTCCAACGAAGTGAGGTCAAGTGTAAAACATCAGATACAATGTGATAAAGAGCACAAAGTAATCAAGTTGCTCATGTAACCTCACAAATAGATGTTTACTTTTCAGATTCTGGTCTTCACCTTAAACTTCTCTGGCAGGAAGAAGTCTGCTTGACAAGGCATATAATAACATAAACTGAATCTGCACTCAGCTGAAGCGTCGAGGCCTGTGCAGAGCAGCCTCGCCGTTCCCGGGCTCCCCTCGCAGCATCCATGTCTGCTGGGAACTCTCGGCCGAGGGGCCTGCGGGGGCTGCGTTCTCCGCCCAGAGAGCACTGTCCACATCCATCTTCCAGGGGAAATAGCTGTCCAGGGGCCGCAGGCCGATAAGAAGTGGCAAGTGACAGATGAGGCACCAGCACCGGCGGACAAATGGCCCCTGGGGACAGGAGAGCCTATGAAACGGCAACTGCAGTTCAGCCGGCCACTGCAGGCCCGCCAGAAACATCACACGAGTGTGCACTGTGCACACACACGAGCGCAGACATAGAAACAACCACCAGAGCGCTAGGAAAGCACATTCTGAAGTGGCGCTCGCCCTTCGCTCCAGCGTGAAAATGGCAACTGACCCTCTCTGACCCTCAGGTCCCTCCAGCACAGCTCTGAGAGGAGAAAGGGGCCTGCCTCCCTGGGCCCACCTGGGCTCAGACGCTTCAGGACAGGCAGCATGCCGAGAGTGGCGTCCGGCACGTGGTCAGTCCTCAGTGACTGCAGCTGATCTTAAAGCAAGATGAGGTGCCCCATTGCCACCTTTCGGGTGCCTACCCTCCATCTCCAGCTTTCTACCTGTCACAACACGCTTCCCCGATTATAAATGCTGCCAAACTCCAATCAGCCAAGCTCACAATTTGTTCTGAGGACAAATCTTTATCCTTAACTGGCCTATCCGGCCCTCAGCTGTGTTTCCAGATGCTCGACACCCTGGATTCCACCTCCAGGTGAGGGAGGGGGACTCCCTTCCCGCTGGTCTCTGTCGCGGCCCTGGGCACCCACATCTGGGCCACATAGGGAAGGATCCAGCAGCCGGGCCAGGAGCAAAGCTCAAGGGCTGCAGGGCCCGCTCACCACCTCGGCTCCTCCTGGAAAAGCACCAGCTATTTTTGAAACAAAGTACTTCCTTGAGCCCGAGAAAGTCCATATTAGTAAAAGCACGGGGACTGCCTCCCGGCCCTTCCTCTGGCTCTCTCTCCCGGTTATTTTTAGCAGTTCCTTTCTCCACACCGGCCATGGAGAGAGAGGAAGCAAGCGTGTCCCTAGGGCGACGCTGTGACCTCATGGCTCCCCGGCCATGGGGTCCCCACGAGGCTCAGGCTCCAAGACGTGTGTGCCACCCCGGGAGTCACTGGACTGCTCAAGCCTCAGTCCTCTGCCCACAGAGCAGTTCTGCACAGAGAAGGGACCTCAGCCCAGTGCCTGGGAGTTCTGGACACAGCCCTGGAGTGAGAGGCAGCCTCAGCTCGGCATACCCCATTATATAAGAGTCTCCCAGAGATCCATCTCCAACCATCCTCGGAGGTTTCCTGATACTCTTGGCCAAGACCCCCAGAAGCGCATCCCTCAGAGCCGCTGGAGGCCACAGGCTGCCTCCTGCCTCCCCCTGTCCCACAGAGCCATGTCCCCCAGAAAGAGATGCCACTTCTCTTTCCCTGAGTCCACGCTGCTGTGGACCTGCTGTGACAGGGGATTGGGGCTGGAGGAGGGGCAGCCTCGAAGCAGTGTCCACCCCAGCTCTTCCCACAGGATGAGGCTGAGCCCCCTTTCCGGAGGGCTCAGAGAGGGGGCCACTCTGAGTGAGAGGGGGAGAAGAGTTCACCTCCCCTGGAGGCAGTGCTGGCCAAGAGCAGGGCCACCTCGCACCCTCAGGGCCACCATCGTCACTTCCCAGGAGACGCACAGAGAATGTTGAACCAAGCTGAGCCCAGATCACCAAGCACAGACCTGGGAAAAGACAGCTGGCCGTGGTTCTCAGCCACAGAGACTGGTCTAGGTGTCCATAGACACAGCTGATTCAGCCTGGCTGCAGCCCAGGCCTCCAGGCAGCTTCCCCCATGTACCCGGCCTCAGGCTGGTACATGAATCCCGAGCTGCCCCTCGCAACGCCAAAGGAGATCTGACTTCCCTGAGGAGACACAAGCGGGTCGCCCTGGTCAACACGCAACTCGAGAGGAACCCTAAGCTTCCCGACACTACTCCACGCAACCCACGAAATTCTCCCCTGCACGCTTGAGGTGCATGCTGCTCCCCTCCCTGAGGTGCCCCCACATGCCTTCACCTGGTCCTGGGAGGCCTCTCCCCTGACCCTGGCCCTGTGACGCCCTTCAGGCCATACATGTGGCCCTCTGACTCATGGCTGGTGTCCAGCAGGTCCTAGAATACCACCTGCCCACTGCATGGGCAGAGACCAGTAACACCTGCTGGGTTCAGACTGACATGGTTGCTTCCCTCGGAGCCGGGATGGGCTCCCAGCCATGCACGGCTCCACTCCACGGGACCCCTCAGACCTGAGCCCCCATCATGTGATTTCCCTTCACCCAGAACTGGTCTGGGGCAGGAAGCCTGTCCACCCCAGCTCCTGGAAAAGGACATGTGACTCCAAGGGTATCTTATGTCACAGTCCCTGAGGTGGCACAAACCCACCCACAAGGGAGACCAAGGCCAAGGTCTGGCAAAAGCAGCCCCATGCCTGGCTTCAAGCCTGTCACCATGGGGAGGTGACGAAAAGAATGGACCCCAGGAGGGAGCCTCCTAAGAGATGGGCAGATTTCCCAGGAACAGTTCTTGAGGAACTTGAATCAAAAAAAGAAAAAAGAAACTGATGTCGTAGAGAACAGACTTAGGGACACAGGTTGGAGAAGAGGAAGGAGAGGGCGAGATGATTGGAGGGAGAAGCATGGATGCATGTGTACCACCGTATGTAAAACAGATAAACAATGGAAATTTGCCGCATGACCCAGGGAACGCAAGCTGGGGCTCTGTAACCACCTAGAGGAGTGGGAAAGGGTAGGAGGTGGTTCAAAAGGGAGGGGAAATATGTACACCTATGGCTAATTCATGTTGACGTATTACAGAAATGAAAGCAACATTGTAAAGCAATTATCCTTCAATTAAAAATAAATGTATTAAAAAAAAAAAACTGATGTCCAAACTAACAGTACAAAGGAGAGAAGAGTGTGTGCATGCAGAGCTTTATGGGATGTCCCCTGGGCTCAGCTGAGCCATGAAGGAGTCAGTCCACACCACACAGGGCCAGCTGAGGTCAGCAGAGGGGTCCAAGCCTCCGATCTTGCGTCCAGCCGGAGAGAGCAGGGGAGAATGTAACGGATGCGAGCAGTCCTGGTTCAGGTCCAGCCTGGCCTCTGATTGGCTGGTTGGTTCATCCTCCTGGTCATGGGCTTCTTCCCTGAGAAGATCAGGAAATGCCCCGAGGCCATTGCCTAGGATGAAATGAAATAACGACAGAGAGGTCAAGTGAGCCCAGCTCAGGCACTCAGGAACCTGTGCTTCTCTGAGTGAGCCAAGGAGAAAACTACATGTAGGCATTTTGTGACCATTGTAGAGACAACATTTGGACTGTTTCACAGCCCCCTTCTTTCCAACACTGCTGCAAATGTAAACACTTCTATCTGACACCCTCACACAGACCAGAAAGCTCTGAAGGCTGCGGCCTCGGGGAGAAAGGATCAGGGCCCCATCCAAGCAGCTCATTGGGTCCCAAAGGTGGCCCAGCAATCAGGACAGCAGGGGTCGGGGACCAGCCAGGCTCAGCACACCGCCCACATGGGAGGGAAGCCAGGTCCCCCATAAGAGTGAGACAGTGGGGGAGCCACAGCTGGCAGAGAGGATGCCCCTTCACGAGATGCCCCCTGACATCCTCATCAAAGAGGATCTTTTCAGCAAGCGTTGAATCACTTGAAAATGCTTCAAAGTATATATGTCTATATGGAACTCACAGTCCTCCTACTAGAGCAGGACTCAGCTCACACCAGACCTTCTGCAGAGTCGGGCCCTGGACCACACTCCAGGTGTCACCAAGGGCATCTCCATGTCCCCTTCTGGCATGGTATTTCTCCACCTCCCAGAGCTTTGCTCATGACCCAGAATCAGGGAAATGAACCATTTTTAAATATAAATAGGGACTGACTTATTTATATTTCCCATCAATTAATTACATCAATTCCCAGGTTATGTGGACACACACACACACAATGAGAAACATCCATGGTTCAAACAAGACTTTGAAGCAGAGACATTTAAGAACTTGGTTTCCAGAATAAGAAGAAACACGTTGGAACCGAATCAAAGCTCTGCAACCAGGCTCGATTTTTGTATAAATGCAAGGTTCGCAGAGCACTGAGGAGAAGCCATACCTAAGTTCTCAGACTTAATGAGAAATGGCAGGATCCCCAGTGAATGCAGCCAACCCCTGAGAACTCCATACCAACCATCCTTCCATCAACCCCAAGGAGACTTAACCTGGCTCCCTCTCTTTTGACTGAGATTTCTATCTCCTCTCGTCTCCTGAGTTCCTGCTGGTCCCACCCCATCCCTAACCCAGCAGAAGCCACACTCCCAGCCACAAAGTCAGCTTCTCAAATGAGGCGTTGCCTTCTGCAGAAAACCAACGCATCAGCCCATGGAGATTATAAAACAAGGCTGCTTAGCCGATGATCTAGGCTGTCTCTCCCAAGTCATCAAGAGCGGTCATCTTGTTAACCGCATCCTCTAAGATCAGGGTTAGTCACACTTTGCTTCATAGGTTCCCAGGTCTGAACTGAATGGACGTGCTTCAGGGGACTCCAAAGAAGCACTAGAGTCATGAAGTTTCATTGACAGGAATTCCCCTGGTTGGAGACTCGGGGGAAAAATAAGTAGAAGCAACAGTGGGCAGGGTCCCTGAACCCCTTGTGTACAATGAGTCCTGAACAGTCACTTGAGCTTCAGTAAGAGATGTGTAGATCTGCCAGGTTTAGAACCTGACCTCCATCAGGAAATGATTTCACCAGGGATGAACCAAAAAGAAGGAGGTATCTGATTCTTTCTAAGCTCTCCTTGAAGGAAATACATTCAAATGTGTAAAATCAATATCTTATTAAAGGAAAGAATCCATTGACTCTGACCTTCCAAATGTGAGCAAACTGTGCTGTTTCTACTCGGTATAAAACCCAGGGTGGGATGTAAAAGAGAAAGTGAAGGTTCTGCTGATCTTGAGGCTGAAATCCACCGAGTCCTAAAACATGATGATGAACAGCAGGAAAATTGTAGGAAGCTAATTATCTACAAACTCGAACCCGACACGGACATGTCGAGTGATGTCATCATAACTGAAGCACTGGCGGGACTCTTCATTGTTTAACTGGGTCTCTCCTCAGCACAGGACATGACATCACCTCACGGAACACAATACGGGTTCAAGGTAGGCAGATGCTCAGAAACAATAGGGGAGGAAAAAAAACAGAAAGCCTGCTTTCAAAGCTCCAAGGATGTCACTGCAAGGGACACGTGGATTTAAGCTAAAAAAAAAAAAGTGAAGGGAATGTGATGTGCTTTTCGGAAACGTTATGGAGAGTATCCTTCTTCCCTGGGGAGAAAACACTTCCTCCGGCTAACACAGGAAGGAAGGGTAGGCGGACGCCCTGGCAGCCGTGGGGAAGAGGTGACAATTCAGAAGGTTCCCTCAGGACCACCTCTGTTTTCTGTTTGAAGGAGGTGGTGAGGCTGCATGCTCAGGTGTGACACCCTCAGAGTGCCCAGAGGAACAAAGGAAAACAGCAACGGCTCTCCCACATCACCCGGACGACCAACTTCCCCACCCCGAGTTGTTATATTAGAATGAGCTTTTGTTGTTGTTTAGGTGATGACGTGTGTTCCAAGGCAGGCTCTTAAAACCATGTGCTCTCCTTTTTGTAGAACAGTCACATGTGTGTCCCAAGACCAGTGTTCAGAGAAGCAGGGGAATACACAGGACCCCTTCATTCATTTATCTGTTGTATGCATTTATCTGCTTTCAGAACATCACGGGCATTGCCCTTAACATGGATTAAATTATCTGGTTTTGACTGAACTAACTGTGAAAAAAAGGGACAAGTAGGTTAAAGTCATTTCTTCACAGAAACACTGATTTGAGGGTAATGGTAACAGGAAAGGCATAAGCCCATGAGAAGAGCACAGCGCCGCTTCAGCCCCTGCCCACGGGGCTCTGCCATTGAGAGAAGGATGGCAGGATGATCTCGTCAGATCTGCAGAAAGATGGCCACCAACGAATGTATTCTCTGATCTATGAGATTACAAATGAATCACTGAAGAGGAAGCTGCGACTAAGAGAGCACTGCAGTTGAAAACACGAACTAATGACAGCACGGGCAGTAAGACAATTAAAAATAAGCATGTAGAACAGGGAGAGTAAATTGTAAAAAGCTTTACAATTTTTAAGGTATTTAAGGCTGGGTATACTCAACGTAGTACTTTACAAACTTTTTTTTAACTTGAGAAATATTTATAAATCTTGCTTGGGCTCTCTCGCTTCATAGGAAGAGAAAAAAAAAATAGCCAAACAGTTGGGGAAACTCTTGCTCTTCCTGGAGACAACATATCAAGATTATAAGCCATTCATTCTTCAGCATGCACAACTGGAAGATGCACATGAACAATTATGTATGGAGCATATCCCCTTCCTATCAGGGATCGGCTGCACCATTTTGCTGGACAGTATGTATTGTTCAGGGTTGCTGCTGCTGCTGCTAAGTCGCTTCAGTCATGTCCGACTCTGTGCGACTCCATAGACGACAGCCCACCAGGCTCCCCCGTCCCTGGGATTCTCCAGGCAAGAACACTGGAGTGGGTTGCCATTTTCTTCTCCAATGCATGAAAGGGAAAAGTGAAAGGGAAGTCGCTCAGTCATGTCCAACTCTTCGCGACCCCATGGACTGCAGCCTATCAGGCTCCTCCATCCATGGGATTTTTCCAGGCAAGAGTACTAGAGTGGGGTGCCATTGCCTTCTCCGTTGTTCAGGGTAGGTGATCTGTAACACAAGACCTCAAGTTTCAGGGTGGAAGAGCATGGAAGACCTTCTTACTCAGTGTCCACAGAAGGTGTCTGTCCTCCAAAGATCAACCTCAAACCCCCAGGCTCCCAACACATGTTCCCCCCCACCCATCCAGGGCAGCACACGTCCTCTGCCTCCAGGGTCAGGAGGGATGCGCTGTGGCCAGGCTGGGCAGCCCCTCCCACTTCTGCCCACGTCCCTCTGACCAAGGCCTGGCGATGTGGTCCCATCTTGATGCAAAGCCCTGAGAAGGGTGGTCCCCCCACAGAAGCAGGAGGGACACTAAGGGTGTGCTCCGAACCATCACAATGCATCTCAACACATCTAAGCTTACACGTTTGATTAACTGTATTTCAAGAACAAAATGCTGTGAGTCTCTCAGTAACAAAAATGGCAGAGAAGTATGTTCTCACATAAAAGGAAGTAGTAATTAAAAAGAATATCACATTAAAGATAAAATGCGAAGCTGTGAAACTTTGACCACAGTGAAAAAACAAAACAAATCTCCCTGAGTAATGCTCTGGAGACAACAGCAGGCCATTAAGTGGGTCATTTGTGGTCAAAGTACTTCAGTGACGAAGTTAATTCAAGGAGAACAAAGTCTGTAATGTAGTCAATTTTATAAAGCGGTGACTTACAGTGCTGCTGCTGCTGCTGCTAAGTCACTTCAGTCATGTCCGACTCTGTGTGACCCCATAGACAGCAGCCCACCAGGCTCCCCCGTCCCTGGGATTCTCCAGGCAAGAACACGAGTGGGTTGCCATTTCCTTCTCCAATGCATGAAAGTGAAAAGTCAAAGTGAAGTCGCTCAGTCGTGTCCAACGCTCAGCGACCCCATGGACTGCAGCCCACCAGGCTCCTCCATCCATGGGATTTTCCAGGCAAGAGTACTATTTGATAGTAACTCACAAGGAGGAGGGTGGGGGATGAAGGTGGACCTTCTGTGCATCAGTGATGCTCACTGTTCAGAGCACTTTGGAGAAGACAAATGCTGTGAGCATCCAGGATGAGCACGATCACTTAGTTTCCTCAAAGACGGGCATTCTGGATTTGCTGGCATTTTTTGTCATGTGCGGCTCATCCAACATGTGCTTTTGACCCTGCCGGCGAGGGAGGGGTGGATGAGCAGTACAAGCTCAACAACCCACAGATGACAAACACACTCAGGAAATTTGGAATAGATAACTTCCTACCCTGACGTAGGCCATCTGTGAGAAACCTACAGCAAAGAGCACATGTGATGTGAGACAATGGCACCTTTCCTCCAACAAGAGAGGCAGAGCAGGGGTCACTCTCACCACTGCCCTTCACAGCACACCGGAAGGGCGGGAGCAGGCATGCCTGCTGCCCCCTGTGCTGGAGGCATGTGCCCAGTGTTGATTTTAAAAGGCATACAGACTGGAAAACAAGAAGTAAAAATGCCCCTATTTATAGACAGCATGATCATCAATGCAGAAAAACTTAAATAATCTACAAAAAAATCTAGTAGAAGAATATATGAGTCCAGCATGGTTACAGCATACAAGGTCTGTATATAATTATCAGGTATATTTTACGTACTATCAAAGAACAACTGCAATATTAAATATTGCATTTATATTAGCATCAAAAATACTTACGAATACATGTAACAATAGGTGCTCAGATGTGTACACATAACACCTCAGAACAATGCTAAGAGAAACTAATGAAGACCTAAATAGAAAGACCTACCATGTCTGTGAGGGACTGGGGGCAGGAGGAGAAGGGGACGACAGAAGATAAGATGGCTGGATGGCATCACCGACTTGATGGACATGAGTTTGGGTAAGCTCCAGGAGTTGGTGATAGACAGGGAGGCCTGGCGTGCTGCGATTCATGGGGTCACAAAGAGTCAGACACAACTGAGCGACTGAACTGAACTGAACCATGTCCCTGGACCAGAAAAACCGATACTGTTAAGACATCAATTCAGTTCAGTTCAGTTGCTCAGTTGTGTCCGACTCTTTGCCACCCCATGAATTGCAGCACGCCAGGCCTCCCTGTCCATCACCAACTCCCCGAGTTCACTCAAACTCACATCCATCGAATCGGTGATGCCATCCAGCCATCTCATCCTCTGTTGTCCCCTTCTCCTCCTGCCCTCAATCCCTCCCAGCATCAGAGTCTTTTCCAATGAGTCAACTCTTCACATGAGGTGGCCAAAGTACTGGAGTTTCAGCTTTAGCATCATTCCTTCCAAAGAAACCCCAGGGCTGATCTTTAGAATGTACTGGTTGGATCTCCTTGCAGTCCAAGGGACTCTCAAGAGTCTTCTCCAACACCACAGTTCAGAAGATTCAATTCTTCGGCGCTCAGCTTTCTTCACAGTCCAACTCTCACATCCATACATGACCACTGGAAAAACCTCAGCCTTGACTAGACGGACCTTTGTTGGCAAAGTAATGTCTCTCCTTTTTAATATGCTATCCAGGTTGGTCGTAACTTTCCTTCCAAGGAGTAAGCGTCTTTTAATTTCATGGCTGCAATCACCATCTGCAGTGATTTTGGAGCCCCCAAAAATAAAGTCTGACACTGTTTCCACATCTATTTCCCATGAAGTGATGGGAACAGATGCCATGATCTTAGTTTTCTGAATGTTGAGCTTTAAGCCAACTTTTTCACTCTCCTCTTTCAGTTGCATCAAAAGGCTTTTTAGTTCCTCTTCACTTTCTGCCATAAGGGTGGTGTCATCTGCATATCTGAGGTTATTGATATTTCTCCCAGCAATCTTGATTCCAGCTTGTGCTTCTTCTAGCCCAGCATTTCTCATGATGTACTCTGCAAAATTGCTATATAGATCTGATGTAATCACAATCTTAGCAGGATTTTGCAGGGCGGGGGGCAACTAACAAGCTGATTTTAAGGCATGCCACCCTCATGGCACAAGGTGGATGTGTATGGCACAATTTTAAGGCACGAGTGTGGATGTGAGAGTTGGACTGTAAAGAAAGCTGAGTGCTGAAGAATTGATGCTTTTGAACTGTGGTGTTGAAGAAGACTCTTGAGAGTCCCTTGGACTGAAAGGAGCTCAAACTAGTCAATCCCAAAGGAAGTTAGTCCTAAATATTATCCAAAATCACTGCAGATGATAATTGCAGCCATGAAATTAAAAGATGCTTACTCCTTGGAAGGAAAGTTATGACCAACCTAGATAGCATATTCAAAAGCAGAGATATTACTTTGCCAACAAAGGTCTGTCTAGCCAAGGCTATGGTTTTTCCAGTGGTCATGTATGGATATGAGAGTTGGACTATGAAGAAAGCTGAGCACCAAAGAATTGATGCTTTTGAACTGTGGTGTTGGAGAAGACTCTTGAGAGTCCCTTGGACTGCAAGGAGATCCAACCAGTCCATTCTAAAGGATATCAGTCCTGGGTGTTCATTGGAAGGACTGATGCTGAGGCTGAAACTCCAATACTTTGGCCACCTCATGCAGAAAGTTGACTCATTGGAAAAGACCCTGATGCTGGGAGGGATTGGGGGCAGGAGGAAAAGGGGATGACAGAGGATGAGATGGCTGGATGGCATCACTGACTCGATGGACGTGAGTCTGAGTGAACTCTGGGAGTTGGTGATGGACAGGGAGGCCTGGCGTGCTGTGATTCATGGGGTCGCAAAGAATTGGACAGGACTGAGCGACTGAACTGAACTGATTTATTGGAAGGACTGATTCTGAAGCTGAAATTCCAATACTTTGGTCACCTGATGCGAAGAACTGACTCACTGGCAAAGACCCTGATGCTGGGAAAGATTGAAAGCAGGAGAAGGGGACGACAGAGGATGAGATGGTTGGATGCTATCACCGACTCGATGGACATGAGTTTGAGCAAGCTCCGGGAGTTGATGATGGACAGGGAGGACTGGAATGCTCCAGTCCATGGGGTCACAAAGAGTCGGACACGACTGAGCGACTGAACTGAACTGATGCCACCCTCAGTAAACCTCGGGCATTTGGCTTCCCCACCACTCACTTGCTTAAGGTTCCAAAAAATTACCAGAAATGTGTTAATAGCAGTGAGTGTTGAGTATGTATTTCAGGAAAATGTCTTCCTCACTCTCCAGCCCTTTAATGTCCCTTCTTTGCATTCACAGGGCTCTCCAGGACAGGCGCTGCAGAGGAAGGGCTCCAGGCTCCACCTGCTCAGGAACTCCCAGCTACCTCTCCCTAAGTGTGGACCACGGAGCATGGGCTGTGCTGCGAACTGCAGAAGGGTGACAGCGGACAGACACAGGGATTCAGAGATAAAACAGACACAAATATGGGGGGAAAGCAGGATCATGTGATTCACAGTCCAGCGGGGAGACATATCAGAGAGCCATCACTCACTGTGGGAAGCGCTGGGACAGAATGGTCTCCAGGCAGATAACGATTTACTCACGTCTCTGAAGAGCTGTCCTAGGGGACTGAGGGAAGGACAGGCGGGAGTCCTGGAGTGGGGAGACAGCTCCGTGCTGTTGGAGGGGCTGTGGGGAGCAGAAGAGGGGAGAGAAAGTGGTGAGAGATGGTCGCCTGTCTGAAAGGTTGGCTACAGTCCCCCCAGAACTTCTCAGTACTCTCCTACAACCTAAAACTGGTGTAGCTGGATATAAATCATGTAGATAAGTAACCTCTATATTTTCCTTTCATTAAAGTAATTTCATAGTAGATTTGTAATGTACCTGGAAATCAATTCTGTGATGTCATCTCCCACAGTTTCCAAATGCCTCCATTATAAAAGGTCCACATTAACTGAAATACTGTCATCAGTTTGACATCCAAGCTCTTTATCATAGCAAAACTTCAATTAATTGTGAGTCTAAGAGGAGGCTGTTTTGCAAACAAAATTAAAGGAAACACTCATAATCACTTTAATACACCGTTGTATCCACAAAAGTACCCATCCCAAAGCTGCTCGAACTCTGGACAGTTCTATGGCTATTTCTTACACAGCACAGAGTGAGCCCAGTTTTTGATTATTCTATTACTGATTGATTTGATATGAGGTAATTGTTCAGGCTTAATTTCTTCACTCGGAAAAAGCCCTTGGGACGCAGTCCTGCATCTCTTCCACACAAGCAACTAAACCTAAGAACAGAAATTACAACCAGTCTCAAAATACAGTCAGCAGACTCCATCAGGCCCACAGCTTGTTCTAAGGTATAAAAATATTAAGTTCAAAAAGGTACAAGAATGTAGAGAATGCTCTGAAGCTGGCCAACATGTGGACAAAACACACCCCTGATAAATACCTGCTTTCCCTGAGAAAGGTTTGCAAGACTGTATGGATGTGAGGCCAGTTCCACAACCCACTCTCTGAGATACTAGGGCGATGCTATGATGCGCTTGTAAAGTTTTGGCTAGGGAAATAACACAGAAGAAAGACCCGGGAGCGAGGGTGGGAGCAGGACGCCTCACCATGGTTTCTTGGCAGGTTCGGGATTTCAGCTGGTGGGACAGCTCTGACTCCTAATCAGGCTTCTGTCATACTGCCTTCCAGTGGCTTTTCCACTTTGAGGGAACATGGATGGCGGGACTCAGGCCTGAAGCCTATGAAGGAAGAACTGATCTGCTCCCCAAAGGTGCTTAGGAAGCTTCCGGCACATGAAGTCTGCAGAGATGCGTGGACACACAGATGTGCCAGCCGGGTGTCTGTTCAGCACACCTGGTAGACACGAGAGGGGCCAGCGGCTTCCCCTATTAACCACAAACAACCATTCTTTCAGCTGCTTGTCTCTATGATGAGCACCCCAACAATCTCTATGGACTAAATATTTGCCATAGCTCTGATATCTGACAAGTCCCTAAGGTCTCACAGTGAATGTATCCGAATACATCCATCCCCATTTGTTCCCTACACTCCTATTAGAAATGCCACACCTGCCCGACAAGACTACGCATAAGAATACCAGTTAGCCATTAACTGGCAAACTCACAATCACTATCACTTCATATTAGTTACTGTTCTCAAGGAATCTGCTTCAGGATAACACAGTGCCTGCCTTCCTCAAGCATGAATCCTTGACTCTGGATTCAAATAACATCCCAGTCTTCCATTCCATAACAAATGAAATAAGGAAACAGAATCAGAGACCTGATTTGGAATTGTTACTCATGGTCAGTAGAATTTTTCTGCTTTCCATTTTACAATGATAGTACACACACTATAAAATAATTTGTATTAAAAAGAATTACTGCTTCTGAAGTGAAACAAGTGACATGTTGGAGAATATTGTAGGACTTTTTCCTCCTGGCTGAGCTAACCCATGTTACTGTCTTAATTCAAACAGGGTGTCTCATCTGTGTTAAAAGCAAAAACTTCTCTCAGAGTAAAGATGTAAGAACTAGCCTTTGTTTGCAGTCAAAGAACTTGTCTTTCAAATAAGTAAAAGATTCATTTTGTTGGGATATTCTTCCAGAAAAGCAAGGTCAGGTTGTACCCCAGAGCCACTGTCCTTTGTCAGCGTGTCTTTATTTAAAAGGTTGACTCTTTATCCAGCTTAAAAAATTGCTAGGGGTTTTCCCCATATTCGACTGACAGCCTCCACCCCCACCTCAAGAATGAAAGGGGAAGGGAAAAATAAATAATTATTACAAGTCCCTCTTGCTCTCAGTAACAGCATCAAAACCTTGAAGATATCTTGCTGCAGACTCCCTCCTGGCATCAGAGCAAAAGGACTGGCAACCTGAGAGCAAGCCCCTCACCCTCCCTTCCTGCACAGCTGTCTTCCGGATCCACACCTGCTCATTCCTGCATGCCCCAGGTTCCCAGACCTCCCTGAGGACCTGGCGTCACGCTCACCACCCAAGACATCCCTGCACGGCGCGCACAACAAAATTCAGACCTTGACTCACGGTGCAGCACAGCAAAGGGGTTGTGAATCCGAGCCAGACACACCTGGATGGTCACTCGCCGATGTCACAGTCGGAAAGCGGTCGGAGGGCGCCTGGCCTGCTGCCCAGTGAGAGAGAGCAGACCCAGCAACCAATCAGCGGCCGCCCGAGGGTTGCCATGACCCCGCCGCCTGTTAGGACCGCGCCCTCTCCTGCCCAGCAGCCAATCGGCGGCCGCCTAGCCGTTGCCCCGGCCACGCCGCGTGTTAGGACCGCGTACACACACAGGGGAGACCTGCCTGCAGCCAAAGACCCAGGGCTCGCAACCGTCCTGGCAGCCGCCGCTAGACACCGGCCGCTTCCCGGTTTCCTGAGCTCCCAGCATGAACCGCAAGAAGCTGCAGAAGCTGACGGACTCCTTAACTAAAAATTGCAAGCATTGTAAGTAAGAATCAAGGGCTGGGCGGGCAGAGACTCCCAGGCCAGGCCCTATCTTGCGGGTGCTAGAGTCCGGTCTGCAGAGCCCCTCCGCGCCTGACCCTAAAGAGAAGTCTGGAAGGGAACACTAGCATCAGCTATTTTGGGTGGACACCCACAGAGCCCAGGATCTTAAGGAGCATTTCCAGGTGTCCAGGCACCAAATTCTACACCCATGCATGCACGTACTTGCTTTTCAAACTTTCTCTTAACTTCCCCTTACCTTATAAGAAATGCAATTTAATTACCCTGAAGACATATGTTGCCCTAGCCTCAGATTTAGGTGGAAAACAAGCACTAAAAACCACTGGAATCAAGAGAAGTAGCACAACAAAAAGCTCTTCTTAGAGCAAATCAACTGGCAAGGTCCAAGTTCTGGAAATTACTAAGCAAACCTTATGGGAAAGTGGTTATCAGTGGTTGAACATCCTTAGGAAAGGTGGGTTAAAGTGGTACAGAAACCTGTATCTCAGGGCAAGGAAATGTGCCTGGAAACAAAGGAGCTCAAAAAAGTTAATCACACGATAGAGTATCTGTTCCCATCTCTGGGGCCCCATTTTCCTGCAAAGTGAAGGAGACTTGGCAGGTGGCAAGATGAACACCTTTTAAAGATGTTAATGTCAATAACCTCCCTGCTCCCATCTCACACATATTCTGAAAAGTGGTCCTAGAGTTTCACAGGTAACTTTATAATTATATTCAGACTCAAAAACAGAACTGTGCTTGGGCAAGGAAGCTATGGATATGGTATAAATATTTGATGATCCAGCTTATAAGTTATGTGCTTATCACAAAACTACTCATCTCTTAAAAAGTAGAAGAAACCATAATCCCAAGACTATTCCCATAGTGCAAAGAAAGAAGAGCAAACATGTTTTGATGTAGTTCTAAAGATTATGGAATCTAGTGCCTTCTAATCAGAGTTAGTATCTTATACAATGAGAGGTAAGAAAGTCTGTCAGGATAGTGCTGCAAATAAAAGTTATGGTATGTATAAGCATCTTAAACTCCAAAAATAAAAGTTGTCCTATAATCTATTATTATGATTACTATAATCTGAGAGTTTTGTCCTGTTGTTTTTCTTAAAATATTTTCATTTGTTGGAAAAGACCAGATTTTCTTAAAACATCTAGTAACATATTGAATAAACAATGCAATAACTACTATACACAACAAACTCTGAATTTTATTTAGTTCCTTTTCCAGTGTGTTTACAAATGTATTGCAGACATTCTGTGAATATATTAAAAGATAAGTGAAAATGGGACAAGAAAACCAGTCAACAGTTTTGATTTTTGTCCTTCACATAAAATTTTTAAAGTAAATCTTAAGAACCTTGATGATTAAATTCTGTGGAAACAGTGACTAATCATAGACATTGTAATAATTTTGAATCTTTACACAGAAGACCTTTCTTCTAAAGTCAGATTTCCTTTTAGTTGCCAGGTGATGTTCCCAGCAGGATGAAGTGAGTAGATTTTGCAGAATCAGAGAAGAAAGTATCTTAAGTGGTGGTCTAGTTAATCCACCACCTGGCAGATCTGATGTGCAGAGCAGACTTACAGCAATCTGAAAAGATAAATCCCTTCTCTGGTGTCCCTAATTTCATTTAGTATTGTATTCTTGAATTTAAGAAACATTTCAGCAAGAGAATTTTTCCTGTGGAAAAATTACTCAGCTTTGATACTTTGGGTAATAAGCTAATATTCTTTCATTTTTATTCAGCTGAGATGGGAAAATGGCTAATCAACACCCCCTCAGCTAGCATTTCATATACATGAACAGATCACATCATCTTTCATGCAAGTCTCTCTTTCCCAACCATTAACATCTCTTTTTATTTTTAGAGTTTTTATTGTGGTTAAATACACACAATGTATTACACAAATACACAAAATGTATCACTTTAATTATTTGAAGTGCACAGTTCAGTGGCATTAAGTACATTCACATTGTTGGGCAGCCATGCCCCCTATCATCTCCAGAACTTTCTCATCTTCCCAAACTGAACCTCTGGTCCCTTCCTCCTCCCCTAGCCCCTGGCACCCACCACCTACTTTTTTGTCTCTGTGAATTTGACTACTCTGGGTACATCATATAAGTACAATCATAAAATATTTGTCATCTTTGTTGGCTTATTTCACTCTGCTACTGCTAAGTCACTTCAGTTGTGTCCGACTCTGCTCGACCCCACAGACGGCAGCCCACCAGGCTCCCCCGTTCCTGGGATTCTCCAGGCAAGAACACTGGAGTGGGTTGCCATTTCCTTCTCCAATGCAGGAAAGTGAAAAGTGAAAGTGAAGTCGCTCAGTCGTGTCCGACCCTCTAGCATGTTGTACTCAAGAGTCATGATATGGTAGCGTGATTCACCATTTCCCTCCTTTTTGAAGCTGAATCACAGTCCATTGTATGGATGGACACCCATCTACTCATCCTTCCATGGACACCTGGGTTACGTCCACCTTTTGTGAATACTCCTGCTATGAACACTGGTGCACAGGTATCAGAGTCCATGCTTTCAATCCTTTGGGGAAAATACCCAGAAGTGAAATCACTGGATTGTGTAGTATTTCAATGTTTAAATTTTTTGAGGAAGTGACATACTATTCATACCATTTTCTGTGGCAACTAACAGCTCTTTTAAAAAGTACAACCACTGTATCATTGTCTCCTATTTATCAATCTATTTACTAAATCATTTATTTTCTGAAGTTTTCAATGTTCCTCTTAAATTGTGGTGCCCCAAACCAGAAATCAGCCTCAAACCTGTCCTGGCCTGAAAGACGAGATGGGATTTACCCGCTTCTCTGTGCCGTTTCCTTGTACATGGACACATCTTCTTTGTTTTTAAAAATGCTCAACCACAATTTTGCCTTGTTTTGAAATAGAATCTTCCCCACCTTCCACCTGTAGTTCATATTTAAACTCCTTTTTATGTTCTTAATGCCAGACACTAATCCTTCCAGCTAGGCACCTCAGACGGTGATCAGGACACAATCAGCTCTGTGTTTACTGCGCCACCCTCTCCACACTCATGTGTACTGAAAGCAGACGCGTGTGTGCACACGCTTTAGACAAAAGTGTTCTTCCTCCAAGGTGCTGCTGCATGGTTGCCTGTTCATTTTCACATCACCCACAACCCACACTTCCTGTGTGCTAGAATATGCTTAAATCCTTCTTTATTGGAAAATAGGTGATTCTGATTTCCAAAATCTGACTCATGGCTCCACAAAAGCTAATGTGAGATGAAGTTGGTGCCTAGTTTGGGGGAGATCGGTATCTATCTCCAGGGGAACGCTAAACTGTAAATCTCATGAATGCCTGTAATCAAAATGCTGCAGAGGGCTTCCCTGGTGGTCCAGTGGTTAAGAATCTGCCTGCCAATGCAGGGGACACAGGTTTGATCCCTGGTCTGGGAGGATCCCACAGCCATGGAGCAACTTAGCCTGGGCGCCACAACTATTGAGCCTGTGCTCTAGAGCCGGGAGCTACAACTACCCAAGCCCTTGTGCCCTAGAGCCTATTCTCTGCAAAAGGAGAAGCCGCGGCAATGAGAAGCCCATGCACTGCCACAGAGAGTAGTCCCTGCTTGCCACAACTAGAGAAAGCCTGGGCGTGGCAGTGAAGATCCAGCACAGCCAAAAATAAATAAATAAAGTTATTTTTTTTAATGCTGGGGAAAATTACCATTCTTCACATCACCATGCTCACCTCTGCTGCCTTGCTCAGGTTATAATCAGACCCCACAGTTGCCTTTCAGATGACCTGGCTGATATTATCCTTTTTTTTTTTTTTCCTAAATATGAGAGCCTCAGTCTGTGGGAGGGATGGCTGTTGTTTCTACTGTGGCGAGACTCTGGGGTGATGGGGTCCTCTGTTAGCATGGGGGTCATGAGTCTCAAAGCAGGGTCGTCTCCTGTCGACAGCTGGCTGTGGACGGCTCCAGTGTAGTTTGTTTGCAGACTCATTCATGCAGAGTTGAAGCTGGACTTTAAAGGTTAAAATGCCTTTTGTTATGTCTTAATTGTATTCTTTCCCAGTTAGTAAATTTGAAGTGAAATGCCTTATCAACCTCTTCTATAACCTGGTGGGAGAAGTGACGGAGCGGCAGGGCGTGATCATCGGGCTGGACCGCAACGCCTTTCGGAACATCCTGCATATGACGTTTGGGATGACGGATGACATGATCATGGACAGGGGTGAGCAGATGCCAGCATCCTGACGGGCCAGATCCAGCCATAACTGAAGAAAACGGTTTGGAGTTCAGGCAAACTCTGGGAAGAACGCTTCATGTTCTGTGATCCCAATTCCACTTGAACATACAAATTTAATTTTCATATTTGTAGGGAAGAAGATAGCGACCACTCTTTTTGTGTATTTAAGAAGAGGACAAAGTCAGCCTGAATAACTAGGTTTCCTTTACCTTATATCAGAAAACCCCAAACATTTCTATTTCTACTTAGTAAATAGAATAATATTAAAAATATAGTTTTAAAAGGACATTCAAATTTCCTTATACCATTGAGAGTATTTCAGTAAAAATTAAGATATAGCCTGTCACGTAGTAGCATTACTTTCATTGAGTAACAAAAATACAAAATTATATATTTCATGTTAACATACCGACATCTAATATACCAACCTGTTTATGTGTTAATTGTTGATTCATGTCTTTAGATATTCAGTGTGCTTGTTCTCACAAAGTATAAAGGGAGAATGTACAAGCTTAGGTGAAAGAGTTTTCCAGTGCTATGATGTCTCAGTTTCCTGTTTTGTCAAATAAGAACATGGGGCCACATGGTCCTGAAGTTTTGCTTAAACATTAAGAGTGAGCCGTGTGGCACAGGCCTTCGCTGAGAATGCAAGCCCAGCACGAGCGTCATGTTGTATGTCTCTCTCTTTTTTTAGTTTTCCGAGGGTTTGATAAAGACAACGATGGTTGCATAAGTGTAACAGAGTGGGTTTATGGACTATCAGTGTTTCTTCGAGGAACTTTGGAAGAAAAAATGAAATGTAAGATTTCACTCATCCTACTGGTTTGTACTTTATGATAAGCAGGTGCAGAGAATGTGAATTAGAGTGGTGGGTGTCTGTTTGCTTCATTTGAACTCCCATTGACCTCATGTAGGGAGCAAATTCAAGTCAATAATAAGAGTGGAAAAAAGTAATAAACAGACAAATCAGGACACTCTAAGGAGGAATCATGCCAAGCAAGACCACACAGGCATGTAGCACACATGATAACCATATATGCATGCCTTTAGGTATGAAAGGATTGAGTATTTTACATACTTTGTTACTTGAATTATAATCGTAAAAGTCAAAAACATTGATTCAAGTTTCTGATTCTTAGTTAATTCCTAATTCACCCCCAGTGAGCTCTGTTTAAGAGGCACATTTCAATCAGTTTTCCAAGGTTTCCAAGATGAAATTGTCAACTTGTTGTTCCTTGGCCTGCTTTTTGTAGGTAAGTGTAAGAAACCTTTCTAGGACTGTTGAGTATATTCAGTAAGTGGATGTTGAGCATCTATTATGGGAATTGATTGCTTTGAGTCCTGGGCCTTGATAAGAGCATCACCCTAGAGGCCTGGGCCTTGAAAACCATCAGAGCAAACTCTACTTTGCTAATGGCAGCACTTTTGTATTGGTTGTTTTTTTAAGATTGCTTTGAAGTGTTTGACTTAAACGGGGACAGCTTCATCTCCAAGGAGGAGATGTTCCACATGCTGAAGAACAGCCTCCTGAAGCAGCCGTCTGAGGAAGACCCTGATGAAGGCATCAAGGACTTGGTGGAGATCACACTGAAGAAAATGGTGAGATGGATCATTCAGACTTTTCTACTGAAATTCACTTCCCAGGTGGCACTAGTGGTAAAGAACCTGCCTGCCAGTGCAGGACACATAAGAGACATGGGTTCAGTCCCTGGGTGGGGAAGACCCACTGGAGAAGAGAATGGCAACCCATTCCAGTATTCTTGCCTGCAGAATCCCATGGACAGAGTAGCCTGGAGGGCTATAGTCCATAGGGCTGCAAAGAGTCAAACACAACTGAGTGATTTAGCGTGCACTGAAATTCACAGGCCAGAGATGGGCTAGAAATAAGAATTCAAATTACGGAAACTCTTTTCCTGGGCTTCTCTGATGGTTCAGTGGTAAAGAATCCACCTGCCAATGCAGGAGATCCAGGTTCAATCCCTGAATCAAGAAGATCCCCTGGAGAAGGAAATGGCAACCCACTCCAGTATTCTTGCCTGGGAAATCCCATGGACACAGGAGCCTGGCGAGTTATAGTCCATGGGGTCACAAAGAGTCTGACGCAACTTAGCAACTAAACAAGAATCAGTCTTATGCCTGGTGAAAGAAAGCGCCAGCTTGTTCTCTTTCACTGTAGTATTAAAGGATCTTTTCCATTTCAGCACTTAGTCTTTTACTTTTCTAACATCTTTCTTTGAACCATGGACCACGAGAAGATAGTGTGTGTCTGTGATCAGTGTTTCCATGTTAACTGCCGCTTGGCGGTTGCCCCCAGGACCATGATCACGATGGGAAGCTGTCTTTCGCGGACTATGAACAGGCCGTGAGGGAGGAGACCCTTCTACTGGAAGCATTTGGGCCATGTCTCCCTGACCCAAAGGTAACAGCATGTGTTCACAGAACAGAGACCAAAACATCCTATAGGAGCAGCAGCCCAGGACTCCCTGGTTTGGCAAGTGATCAGATGAGTCACATTCACCCACAGAGGACAGCTTCTAAAAGAGAAAGGCAGCCGAGAAATAGGGCTGGTCCATGTCTTTGAACTCGTGTAGTCCGCTGTGACTTTTTCTTTCACTAACTTGTTTGTTCCTGTAAGAAACTGTTACTGAAGCATAATGTGGACCAGAAACCCAGATGAAAAACTCTAGGGCTGCACTCCAGAGCAGGGAAAAAAACCAACATGAAAATGATTACATGATAATAATAATCATTATACCAGCATTGCAGTAATGCTAATCAGTACCATGAGTGGTGCTGGCAGCCCCGTGTGGCCTCACTTGTCCTCTGACAACCCTGTGAAGTTGGCAATATCACTGTCCTCATTTTATGGATGAGGAAACCTAGGCTCAGAGAGTGTAGGCCACTTGCCGGGGTTCACTGATCACAGGTTACAGAGTCCCCGGGACCCAGGTGCTGGGGCTCAGAGGGGCATGTGTGGTCAAGAGGGGACGTGGAAGACTGCTGCAGGGAGTTGGGTGGACAGCTGGAGGGACAAGGCAGGCTCACGGGTCCTGTGGACCCAGTGGTCAACCAGATGCCGGGGGGCAGCAGGGCCCACACAGAGGGAGTGTCCTGTGTGAGAGGGAAAGGGGGACAGTATCAGAAGAGCATCTGGAGTCGTGAGACTGACGATGAGCCTGGAGGGCACGGAAGGGCCCAGTGCATGGAGCTCGGAGCTTGGCCTTTGTCTTGAAGGTCATGAGGATCTGTTGAAAGGTGTTAGGCAGGTGGAGTGATGTGATACATGAATATTGCCATACTCCCACCCCAGTGTCTCATCTGTATCTCCAGCTGGGCTCGTGTCTTATTTGACCTTGTCCCTTCCCCACCCCCAGGTCTCCCTCCAGCATCTCTGCTGCCACCACAGCCTGGCTGTGCCATGATGAGCCCTCTGGGATCCCCAGGGTGCCCGCCCTCCTGCAGCCCCGCTGCGGTGAGCTGAGCCCCTGGTTCTGGCCTGTGAAGCAACCCCTGGTTCTGGCCCTAAGCCTGTGGGCAGGGGCCCCTGGGAGCCAGGTCTCGCCCTCCTGGTGGTCCCTGAACCAGCACTGGGCTGGAGCAGAGTCAGCACCTGAGAATGAGCACACAGCCCATCTCAGGCCCCCACCTCATGCTCCTCATCGCTGCCAGGCTCTTCGGACGTCAGGCAGACACACAGAACGCTTTTTGTTAGTCTGTACTAATTTGAGCACCTTCATTTTACAGAGCCAGAGTGAATTTGAAGCCCAAGTATTCAAAGATCCAAATGAATTCAATGAGGTGTGAATTCCTAAATGTCATCTCAAGTGAGTAAAAAGGGAGGCTCACCCATACTGCGTGTTCTTCCTGCTTAGCCTGGACGGTGCGGGCGAATTTGGTGAATTGTGTGTTTGAGGGGGAAAGGGTCAGGGTTGACTAATGTACATCGTCACCTTTGGTATAAGATCAAGTAAGACACAGACACAGATTTCCTTATTAGCTGTGGTTGGGTTTGGCCCGATGGGTTATCACTGCAGAGAGGAGTTATCACCTAGAGCATCTGTTGACACAAACTATCATAAAATATCTCCATGAATGAAACGAATAGAGAGAGAATGTAATCGTGAGTTGTTTTTTTCATGATGGAAAGATGGTGGGCACCCATCTGAATATCACTAAACCTACTGAATTCCCTTTGGAGCAACCAGTAACCAAGATGGCTTCCAAAGAATGATGATTCTGGTGTTCAGTGTTGAGACACCTTCCTGCTGTGCCCTGGGTGACAGTCAGAGACACAGGGTCTGTTTTCATATGCTCTGTGTCACTGTCTGAAGTGCCTGAGGGCTCAGCCTGCTGCCCAGAGGGGCCCCAAGCAAACACCAGGGACAGTCAGCACCATGAGGCTGACCCATCTGTGGGTGGGCAGGGGCGGGGCATGCTCCTTCCTGGGTCTGGGGTGAGGTCTGGGTGTGAGTCAGCTCGGACATCCCCCTTCTGGTCAGATGCAAAGCCCCCACTCTGTTCTGCCCTTGGGATCTCCCCCTGGACCCCACTGTTAGTCCACATCACCCCACCTGGGACACCCCTTGTGCAGCCCCTCATCCGGGGCCACGTCACATGTGCCCACCGGCTGGGTATCCCCAAAGCTGGCCTTGCCTTCCCTTGCCCCAGTTTCCAGTGGGTGCTAAGGGCATCGGACGCAGCTCGAGAAAGACGGGCCTCATTCTGCTCAAGAAAGACGAGCCACGTCTGCCTCCTGCGAACTCCAGGGCAGCCGCGGGACGTCAAGTGGGAACCCCAGGTCCACGTGCAGACACGTAAAGGCCACACGGCCTATCAAATTCCTCTTGTTACTGCATATGCTTTATTGCATTTTAGCAAAAGAATACCTAGTGTTAAAAATGAAGTGCTATAAATAAGTGGAATATCCAGTTTCATGAAATAGAAGACATTTTACTGTCCAAGTGTTTTCTTAAAGTTTTGGATTCTCATACAGATGGACTTTGATAAAATTTTTCTGTCTTGAGTTGGCATATAAAAAATGCAACACAATATACTTGTAATTTTTATTGTATTTTTCCAATTACAAATAATAATCACTGAAAAATATTTCAGAAGTTTAAGAAATTTTAAGATGAAACTAAAACATTAATATTCTGGTATAGACTCTCTAGGCTTCCTTAAGGCCTCTGTGAGGACACCTATGTTTTCGCACAGTCGTCCATATTTTTAGGGGATACCACTGAACCTCCTCTTCTAAGCTGCATTTTTATGAACCACTGTGTCAGGAACATTCCCTCAGGTCAGGAAATCCTCGTCCAGAGCCGTCCTGGGAGGCTCTTTCCCTGCCCTTCACAATTTGAATGTCCCCACGTTTGCTGTTACGAATAATTCTCCAAATGAACTGTCCTCGGAGATAAATCTCCTCACAAGCTTCATCACTTCCTTACCTGGGGTGACTTTGTGAGTGGGAGTGCTGGCTTCCAGGCCTGCATCTCTGGAGATTTCCGGCACGTGTGACCACACGGTCCTGGGAAGGCCAGCAGGGCGGGCGCGTGAGGACCAACCCTGCCCTGCACTGCACTATTTACTTCTTTGCCAGCATGTGGGCCATAATCGACTGTGATTTTAATGGATCATGCAAAGCCCTGATTTTATACATCTGTCCCTGAACCTTTCCCTGTAGGTCAACCTCCATGTGAATAACCCTGTTTTACTACTTGACTTCATTTAAAACTAAAAAAGCCTTTAAAACACTTGTGGTGGGACTTGAGGGTGGGGCACCCAAGGGAAGCGGCTGGAGCCTCCCCACAGCCCAGGACACGCTCTGTCCCACGCCTCTGCCCTGTTCTTCCCTCCGGTGACTTTCTGTAGATGTCTAGATTCTCTGTGGCAGCTTGTGAATGACTTTATCCCCGAGGGTTCACTCAACTTCACAGCAGGTCCTCCGAGCACACGAGTCCCCCCTGAGGACCAGCCTCTCCTCCTGCTCCGCTTGGGCCCCGGTGCCTCCCCGCCTCCTCCTTCCAGGCTCAGCGGGGCTCAGCACTGCGTCTGCCCCGGGGTGGCCGGGTTGGGGCTGCGGGGAACAGTTGTAACCCGGAGCCTCCCTCCCACTGGCTCCTCAACACGCTCCCCCCTCCACGCCCTGGGAGGCCCCTCTGGGAGGGCTGCACAGCCCCTGAGCAGCACAGAGAGACTCTGTTTGGGAAACAAGTAACTTTTTTTTTTTCAGCCACAGGATTTAAAAGCTACCACTGAAAACTGGTAGTCCTGCATTCTTAACCTGCAAATATCTTTGGGAACAAGATTGCACTTGTGAGAAGCCAAGCCTGCAATTGCCTGCATCATAAAATCATCCAAAACATTCATGAGTCCCACCTCGGGCTAAGCTGGCAGGGGCGGGGGAGGTGGGTAACCCAGCCTAAATCAGTCCCCTGCCCGGTCCGCGGTGTAGACGAAGGCTCTGCACCCTGCGACACCCCTGTGACACCCCTGCTGTCCCCCTCTGCTGGAGCCCCTCCCCTCCCCCAGCAAGAGTCCTGTTGTGGAGATGGTTCAAGGGAATTCCCATCACACAGGCTCAGAAACTGTACCAATAGCCCCTCTAGAGAAGGTTCTGAGCAGCGCTTCTCAGCATCCCTGACCTCCCAGTCGTCGGGGTTCACATGCAGCTACCGGGGAAAGGAACAGACATGCACCCCAGATCATGTGTTGGTCATGATATACTAACTGTGCAACTACCTGGCGATACCCAGAAAGTGCAGAAGTCATGTGTGTCCCCCTCCTGGGGGACCACCCCTCCCTCTGGTTGGAGCACACGACCTCCTGAAGTGGCTCCAGTCTGGTCACCAGTGAAGGAGGAGCCAACCCTGAACACACCCCGGAACCAGAATCGGCCCCTAGACGCCAGATTTCCGGCAGAGAAAAGGGCAGCTATGGTGGGGCCAGCCCAGGAGACTCTCTCCCCATCCCAGCCCCATGGGGATACACCACTCCAGGTCCCATCATCCTAAGGGTAGCTTCCTGAGGCCCAAGCCTCCCACCATATCCGCCAGGAAAACACTCCTCCCCAAGACCCACATCTTCTTGTCTGCCTATACCTCCTGCTGCCCTGCCTGCCCATCTGGCCCTGGGATGGACCCACCGGCCCTGGCATCTCCACGGGAGAGACAGTCCACCTGGAGGTGTCTGCAGAAACCAGGTGAGGTCCCAGCTGTCCTGCCCTTGGCCTGTGTGCACCGTCTCCTGTCCCCACCCCAGGTCTCAACATGGACAATGCTCGGGGTCTCAGAGCCGGGACAGAAAGCCAGGTTTGGAGCAGGGCCCCAGGAAGGCCGGGAGTGGGCACGTCTTCCCTGCAGTGGTGTTTTGAGTGGAGCCACTGCCTCCTGGTGGGAGCGATTAGCCCAGAGCTCAGGACACAGCTGGGCCCCGCCCTGCCACAAGGAGGCCGTGAGGAACAGTCATGGGGGCATGTTGGAAGTCCTTCCCAGAGAGGACGAGCTGGACCCTCACACAGAGGATAGAGCGGTGCCAGACACAGACTTCCGTGTGCAGAAGGAGAAGCAGAGGCCACATGATCCCGCAGCACACACACAAGTGACCGTGTGGCCCTTACAGAGGCAGGGAGGGACCCAGCCCAAGGACCCCAGCATGGGGCGGGGGCATGGATTTGCACCAGGCCCTCCCACCTCGGTCCAGCTCTGACTGCCTGACACAGGCCACGTGGACTTGAAAGTCCAACATAAGTGAAAGGTGATTTGTGAGCTGGTGGGGACTGGAATACTCACCGTCCATCAGGGCTGCACGGAGAAGTTGTGGTCACAGTGGGACAGTCACGTATTCTCAGTCCATAACATTGTTATTGAATTGCTAAGTCTTGTCTGAATCTTTGGAACCCCAGGGGCTTTAGCCCACCAGACTCCTCTTTCCATGGAATTCTCCAGGCCAGAATACTGGAGTGGATATTCATTCCCTTCTCCCGGGGATCTTCCTGACCCAGGGAACCAAACCCACGTCTCCTGCATTGGCAGGCAGATTCTTTACCAAAGAGCCCCCTAGGAAGTCCCATAGGCTATAAACACTCTCCAAAGTGTGTTTCATATAAAATGTGAAAACACCTCCACTCTCTGCCTCCTCTCACAGGGACTTTGAGAATGAGTGAGAATAAGTTTATGATGCCATTTTGTAAACTGTGAAGTGTGACAAAAATCTGAGATAAATAAGGCTACACCGTAGACGTGAGGGTCTAGGGCAGGCAGGGTCCTCACCAGGATCTCGTAGCTGATGAAAAAATAAGAACACAGTGGACTCGACTTGAAGATCTGGCTCTGGGTCCTCCCCTTGACAAGTGTGGAGCGTCGTCTGAGTGGCGGAGCCGAAGTCTTGTGAGGGGTTCCCTAGAACTCCTTTAGTCGTCTAGTGTATTTAGAGAAACGGAGCTCATGAAACCAGCATAAAGCTCCAAAGAAAGTGTCACTAGGATTTTCACAAATGTGACACTCTTGGGGTATGTCTTTGTGAAGTTCCCCCCTGTTAATCCACTAATGCATCCTCCCCACAAACTCACAGAAACACACAGTATTTTATTCTGTTTATGAGACACACTCGAGTCCCCTGAAACCCCATGAACAATATGAAAAGGCAAAAAGATATGACAGTGAAAGATGAGCCCCCCAGGTTGTAGGTGTCCAATATGCTACTGGAAAAGAATGGAGAAATAGCTCCAAAAGGAATGAAGAGGCTGAGCCGAAGCGGATACAATGCCCAGTTGTGGATGTGTCTGGTGGTGAAAGTACAGTCCAATGCTGTAAAGAACAATATTGCATAGGAACCTGGAACGTCAGGTCTATGAATCAAGGACATGGCCAAACAGGAGATGGCAAGAGTGAACATCAACATTTTAGTACTCAGTGAACCAAAATGGACCATAATGGGCAAATTTAATTCAGACGACCGTTATATCTCACTCGTCATGACCCTGCTAATCCCGAAGCCATTGGTGCTGTCCCGCTAACGTCTGTCTTCCTGTCAACCCCACTCGAGGCTCCAGTGCTTGTGGCACTGGCTCGTGGGTGCGGAAATAGAAATCAGTAGGATACAGGGTTTGTGTGGAAGCACAGACGTCTGAAGGCTACTGAGCAAACAGGAGCTGCATCCAGTTTATGTGAGCTCCAACAAGCCCAGTCCACCTTTGGGTGTGCCTGCCATGTTCCTGAATGGGACACTGTGCATTTGACTAAGTGGAGAACAAGCTTCTTGCCTCTTTGAATTTCTAAATAATTATCTTCTGCTGATTTTGAGGCGTGTAAATGCAGAAGAGCACAGCGACCTCAGGAAACCAGGGTCAGTTGACGGCCAGGAAGGGTGGACACCTCCTTCTTGCCAAGGGCACCATCCTGTCTGGGTCTGTGCACAGAGGCTCCGGTGTGCAGAGTCTGCAGAGCACAGGCCAGGGCACTGGAACTCCAGGCAGTGCCCACCTGCAGGAGTACACGGTAGGGGGAGGGGAGAACCGTGAGGACGGGGGAGGGCGATGGGATGACGGGGTAGCAAGAAAGAGATGTTCTGACTGGCGGCATGGTTTTTAAATCATGAATTTTTTTTTTTAAGATAACAGGTAAGATGGAGAGTTAAGAGCGGCATTCGCCCCTGCCCGCGTCAGGTAGGAAATCCTGGCCGTGCAGTCTGGCCTCCGCGGGCACAGCAGGATGTGAGCAGGCTGGGGCCTGCAGCACAGCGCCAGGTATGCGGCCCGAGGAGGGCGCGCCCACGGCAGGTGCAGCTCGGCCAGCGCCCGCGGCCCCGGGACAGGAGCCCTGCAGGTACGGTCGGGACACGCCCGAGTCTGCAGAGCCACGCGGCGCCCTCCGCCTGCAGGTCCCGAGGTGCAGTGGGGCGGGGCCCGGGGGCTGCAGGGGAGGGTCATGGACCTGGCGGCTCGGGTGACGCCCACGGGCAGCTCCGGGAGGGGGTGTGGGCAGAGGGGGTTCCTGGGGAATCCTCTCTGCAGAGGCCTTGCCGGACACTCAGAGCGGCCCCACCCCTGCATTCTTGGCACCCACAGCCCCCCTTGCCCCGGGGCAGCCGCTCCGACCGTGCGCCCTGCCCGGACCTGCTGCTGCGGGGGAGGAAGGCCGGCGGTCACGTCCCTCAGGTGCTGCCGGGCGAGCAGTCACAGAAAGTCAGAGTCAGGATATTCTGGGACTCAGGCCCCCGAGGTTGTGATCCGAGACTAGGCTCCTGCAGCTCGCGGAACCTCAGGCGGTGCCGGCCCGGTCTAGGGGCGGGGGAAGGGGCGGGTGCCGCTCAGCCCCGCCTCTGAGCTGCCCCCACCCCCTCGCCCAGCCCCACCCTGCCTCCCCAGGGTCAGCAGGCTTGCTTCGGGTCCGGCCCCTCTGCACGCCCCGCCGCCGGGCACCCACAGGAAGGTGGGCTCAGCCAGGCGCCCAGGGTCCTTTGGGCCTCACACCGCGTGCCCAGTGAGGGCGACCCAGATGCCCACCCGCAGCGTGTGGAGACACAGGAAGGGGCAGATGGGGAAAGGGGTACCTGGAGGGCACCCGGCTCAGCCCCAGACTCAGTCGTCCAGACGTCCAGACGGCCTCCAGTGAAGACCTGGTGCTCTGGCCACGTGTCAAAGATCCAGACCGAAGGTGCTCCGATGGCAGTGAGGCAGGGCTCCCTGGCTCCCTCAGCAGGCAGACTCCCTCACAGGGCCTCGAGGGACAGAGTGTCTGGGGGGGGGTCACTGAAGGCGCTAGAGTGTCGTGTCCTTGGACTCAAGGGAAAACAGCACAGCTTGTAGTGACACGGGGACACTATGGTGACACGGGGCACAGTGACACAAGGATGCTATGATCACACGGGGATACTATGGTGAGTCAAGACACAGGGGGCACGCTCTCTTGCCCAGGCTCCTTCCTCAGCACCACCAAGTCCCAGGAGCTCACAGGTGACAGGTGAGGCCCAGGGACAACATCCTGCACCTGCTGCTGACCTCTGACGCTGTCACTGCTGTGTGGTCAGAACGCTGTCTCTGATGCCACTGTGGGCTCTGGTTGTGTCTGTGTGTAGATGCATCTGTGCTCACACACACGCTCACACATAATACACACTCACACAGACACACTCTCACACAGTCACACATACTGTCACACTCACACAACTCACACTCACATACACAACTCAAACACACACTCTCACACATACACACTCACACAACTCACACTCTCACACAACACATACACTCACAGTCTCATACACACTGTCATATACACAGTCACACACTCTCATACTCACACTCTCACACATAACTCACATTCTCACCCTCACACTGTCACACACAGTCACACACATACACTCACACACTCTCAGCCTCACACACGTATACTCACTCTCACACATATACACTCTCACACACACACACTGTCACACACCCTCACACACAGACACACGGGCTGCCTCCCTCTGCCTCAGGTGCCTTGCCGTCAGCTCCCCCTGCACTGCCCTCCCCTGCTGTTCTTCGGTGGCACAGGTGTCCCCCTCTCAAGAGAGGGTGAGGGCAAGAGGCACACAGCCTTGGGGCCTGGGGGCACCCCACAGCCATGGCTTGCTTCCCTGGGATGGAGGCGGCCAAGCCTCAGAGCACCTGGGGCTGCAGGCTGAGAGCATGGAAGAGCCAGCCTGGCTCAGGAAACACAGGGTCACCCCAGGAGGTCCTGTAATCCCTTCTACCTGGAAGGATCTGCAGCCCAGAAAGGTGTGAAGGGGTGGGGGCACAGCCCGATGTGGGTTTTTCAGCACCCTCTCCCGGTCACTCTGAACAAGCCTGTTCCTGCAGCTGCCTCTCAGAGCTTGAAAAATTACTACAGTGTTCAAAGTCCAGGAGCAAACAGCACTTGATTTTACAGAAAGCTTGACATTGGCTCTGATAGGAACACATGACTAGCGACCTCCTCCAAGGAGCCTTCCAGCCTCACCAAAGCCCAGTTTTCCTGATGACCATTGTCCCCTCCTCCAAGGTCACCCCTGGGATCTGCACAGTTACAACCCACAGGCGTCGTGGTCAGTTTGCTCCTGAGAAACCCTGATAAGCAGAGGAGCCGACGGCAGCAGAGGGACGAGGGTGAGGTCACCTGGGCCACGCAGGAGGGGGAGGTGGGGAGCCCGCCTCGTCCCGTCAGGTAGGAAATCCTGGCCGTGCATTCTCGCCTCCGCCGGTACAGCAGGATGTGAGCAGGCTGGGGCCTGCAGCCCAGCGCCAGGTATGCGGCCCCAGGAGGGCGCGCCCACGGCAGGTGCAGCTCGGCCAGCACCCGCGGCCCCGGGACAGGAGCCCTGCAGGTGCAGTCAGGGCACGCCCGAGTCTGCAGAGCCAAGTGGCGCCCCAGTCTCTGAGCACCCTCCGTCTGCAGGTCCCAGGGTACAGTGGGGGCGGGGTCCAGGAGGCCCAGGATTGGACAGCTAGGGTGACGCCCATGGGCACCTCTGGGAGCGGGTGTGGGTCAAGGGGGTTCCCAGGGAACCATCTCTGTAGAGGCTTCGCCGGACACTCAGTGCTGCCCCTCTGCCCCTACACCGGCACCCTGTCTGTCCACCCTTGGCCATCCCTAGGCACGTGGCTCTCTGAGTCTCCAGCTGCCGCCTGAGTCTCCTTGGCAGGTTCACACCCACCATGGGGAGGGGACTCCCAGTTCTTTGCTGAAGGACTGCTCCACCCCCTGGGAAGGCTCCCCCTCCCTAATGTGACCTCAGAAACCAGACAGGGTCCCCAGGTCCTAACACACCTTCTCCCTCTGCTTCCTCCAAAGACCTGGATCCTCAGACTGGTTTCACTGTTTCTATCAGTTGCATTGTGAGATAGGAGACGTGGTGCTAAGCTAAGGGTTGGAGTCCTGGAGGACAGCATTTCATTAGCCATCCCATCACTGCAGCCACACTAAGACTAACCCTCCTCACCCCAAGGGAAGCGGGCTTAGCACAGCCTCCATCACCCTGCTGCCAGCCTCTGCTTTGTTCTCAGTTTCTATTTACTTGTCTTATGGTTTTTTTCATTCTACACAAACGTAGGTCCATAAACACATAGGTCTGGCCACTTTTACTCACTCCTGTTCTCCTGCCTTTGCATATACTTGGCACTTAATAAATGTTTGCTAGGTGAGTTGATGACTGAATCCCAAGGCTGGGTCGTGGGAAAACCCCTTTTTGTTTTAGTCTGTGCACCCAGGGCAATGATGACTCCTGAGAAAGTTGTCAGGCCACAGCACGTGCCCAACAAAGTGGGAGGATCAGCTCCCCAAGGCCCTGACTACCTGCAACTCACCAGGAGACCAGGAGCCTGGCCAGCAGTCCACCCACCCATCATTTCAGGGGCATCAGTGTTGGCCTTTTATGTTGGTCACCAAACAAAATTAAAAATGTCCCTCTGAGACAAAGAACAGTGAACCAGGGCTACTTGGGTATCTGGAAAGTCATTGACATGAGTGGGTCTCTGCCCACGGCTGATTCAGCATCTTTACTTGATGTTCACAGAGTAAATTTGTCACATCAAATATGTCTTCAAAAAGGGAGCAAATGTAAACAGACTCCTTTTGAAGCATGGAGTAAGGATGGTTGGAGTTCAATACACAGTGTCCTGCTGATGAGGCTAGATCAAGCCAAGAGTCTTCTAAGAAACTGACATCCTTGTGAAACCTAAACATCAGATATTTTCTGATTCCTGAGTTGAGTCCCTGCAGGTGGACATTGCAGGATTCCACCCAGTCCAGGGTGAAATTATAAGACTGAGGGTTTCAAAACTCACGTGTATTCAGCACATGGCTAGCCACCAAGATCTTAACTTTTAAAGGCTGAGAATGTGCAGGTCAACAAGGTAAAAAGCTACCTGGGGAAGTCACGATCCTGAGAAGTCTCTCTTCCCCCACAGCTATGTGTTACAGGCTCAGCAACGGGCACCGTCTGGGCCTGTTAGAAAGTGTTCTGGCAACGTGATGCTTCCAAGAGGCTGCTGGCTGCCTGGCTCAACGTTACCAGGACGAGGGGCCCTGGAGATGACATCCCTGCTGTCTGCACGGCCTCACACCTCCTCCCCTTCCCTTCCCGATGGTCCACCACCTGCAGACCTCCCCGGTCTCTGCTGAGAGTTCAGCCCCGACCCCTGCCCTGCCCCCTCCTCAGCCAATTCCCCTGGGCCCGGGGCCCATAATTCACTGCAGTGCCCCGTCTGGAAGGTGACTATCCCCAGTCAGGTGATGGATGCGTGACGACTGTTCTCAGACCAGACTCGCAGACTCCAAGGGGGACTCTGGTGATTCCCCAAAGATCCCAGAATTTAGATCTCCTGCCCTGTGAATGACAGATGTCCATCTCTGTCAGCCTCTCACGCCCTCCGGGAGCAGCTACACCACAGCCTGGCCACTGCGGGACCCCCTCCTCCAGAACCTTCCATTTGACGGCTCTACCCTCCAGACACAGCCTTCTGAGTGGCTGCCTCTCAAGCCCATCCCACTGCACTTGACCTTCCACGCCATGCACACCTCTGCAGCTCACCCCAGGCCCCTGCAACCTCGCGTTTCAGCGTCGACAGGCACCTGCCCTCCAGGAACCAGGTGTCCCATGGATGCTGGCAATGAGAGAGCACTGACTGCTAGTCTGAGGATGCCGAAGCCCCCTGAGCACAGCCCCATCACTCCTGACACAGGCCCCCCAGGCCACCAGGACTCAGAGCCCGTTCCCCGAAGTGTTCAGCGAGGAGCCACACGCTGAGTCACAGTTGGCGGGCTGGCTCCCTGGTGTCCGTGCCCTGACCCTGTGCCTGCGGGGTTTTTATTATTTGAGTGGCACTTTTATACTTTGCAAATCACTTTTATACCCATGACTTCATGAAATCTTACAGCCGTCCCGGAAGTGGACGGGCAGACAGGGTGATTAATGGTGAGCAAACCAAGGCAGGGAGAGGTCAGACCTCAGCTGCAAGGTGCTCACCGGGCGGTGCCATGGACAGGGTCCCAGCGCCAGCCCGAAGTCACCCCAGCTTCGCAGGATCAACAGAATCCACAGGCGGCATGTGTCAGAGCACGGACAGCGCCAAGAGAGGCCTGGCTCAAGCGCAGAAGACACAGAGCCTCCCCAGCAAGGCAGCTTTGGGGGTGAAAGCGGCTTTGAAACATGCACTGAGTCATTGTGCTTGTTCTCACAGCATGCTGTGTGCTCTGGTGCAAAGGCCTAATTACCCTAACTCGGCCTTTAGCTCCCACCTGGCAAAGGCAATGCCCAATGTTACAAAGTCGCATCTCTGGCCACGGGCCCATTGGGCCTGGTCACAGCCCTAACACAGGTCAAACGCAGCAGCAGCTCCTGCCAGGGGCATCCCCCTCATGTCCAAGGACATCGGAGCCAAGGTGACCTGAGACATCTCGAGGGCAGGGCAGTGGGGCAGAGAGCCCCCCTTCCGGGGGGTGGCCAGCTCCCAGGGGACCAGACAGAGCAGAAAGGTGAACTGCCAGCCTCACACAGACGTCAGCTCCCCTGCGGACTCGGAGCCCGTGGCGGGAAGTCGCTGCAAACCTACCCAGCTGAAAGGAAATCATTCATTTGCCTGGAGAACAAGATGTACCCAGAAACTCGTCCAACTTCTCGCTGCCACCACCAGGAAAAACACACAGCGAGAAGCTGGACGACGCGGCTAACCATTGCTCAAACCTGCGGCCGGAGCAGGCACCAGCCTGCCCAAATTCCTCCCACCCACCCGCCCGCCAGGAGCGGCCAGGAAAACACAAAGGGATGTGGAGAGTTCAAAGGCTGAAGAGCTGGCTGCGTCGTTATCACCAGCACGGATGCTGAGGGCTGCAAGCGTCCACCAGAGAGCTGACCTGAGGCTCCTTTCCCTCTGCATCAGCCACAGCGGGTGAGGAGACTTCCTGGAGGTGGGGCCCCAAAGCTCAGTGTGTGTCCTGCACACGTGCACACTCATACAGTACACACACGCATGCCTGTGCAGGTGCACACACACGCACACACACACACCTGTCTAATAAGCAACCTGCTGGAAGGAGAGGCCGTGAGGACAAGCCTTCTCTGTGGAAACCATCCTGACGAAGACTCTGCTCCCCATTCTGTCAGCTTCCGCGGTCCTCTTCTCACGTCCACCTCCTCAGAAGGAGCACCCTCACAAAACTTCATCGAGACACAGTGCCCAGAGTCTTTTAAGTGAAAAACAAGCCTGCCATAATCGAGGGGGAGTGGACACAGACCCTGTCTGAATAAAGTTGAGACCCCCACCCCAGGCCACGTGGGCCTGGGAGTGGATGGAGGGTGTCCCCCACCACCCAGGGCTCCCAGGAGTGGACGGAGGGGTCCCCTACAGCAGCACGTCATGGAGAACCCCACTTGGTGAGGGGCTCCGAGCTTCTGTGCTTCGCTCTTCCTTTCTGTGTGGAGATGGAAGAGAAACTTCAGCAGCCGTGGAATCCAAGGACCTGGTTCTTAGCTGAGGAACTTGAGAAAATCTGCAGAACTCAAAAAGGCTCTGAAAGTACAACAATAAAAAAAAAAAAAAAACCACGCACAGCAAAAAATTTAAATAACAGTCCAAATATTAACAACAAGCACATTGGCAGGGCCAGCTTTTGTCACGGCCCCTTCCTGCAGCCTGGAGGGTGACACACCCGGAAAGGGTCTCGAGCAGTGCTTCCACACGTGTCACGGTCACTAAGACGTTGCCAGCTGTCGTCTGCGGTTAGGAGAGCAGGGCCTAGCTTCACACTACTGATGCCCACGGGCCTGATGGGAAAGAGACAGGTCCCGTCATCACCTGTTTCTGCAGGTAAGGAGCCTGAGGTCAGATCCAGCAGATAAACATCACAGCAGGACAACCCCCCCTCAGTCCCCTGAAACAGCTTGTGGTCTGACCCAGCCCAGCACCTGTACCAAGCAACCCCAGGATAGTGGCCTCGGTCTGGACACAGTTAGAAGACGGGCTGCTGGCTGAGTCTTGGGTCTATACCTGTCACACCTCCCACAGAGTGACCCCATCAGTCACCCCAGGCTTGGCCCCTCCCCAGCAGCACGCAGCACCCAGGGGCAGGGTGTGGGTGAGGGATCCTGCCGTCCTGGGAGAGGGGAAGGCAGGGGGGATACTTCCGTGCAGAGAACAGCCTGCCTTAGCCCCACCTGCAGGGCCAGCCCTGGGCTCCTCCTGCATCTTCTGAACAAACCCCAAGCAGATGTGACAGCTTCCGCAGCAGGACAGCCACAGTGGGACCTGGAGGAGGACAGACTGAAAGTCTCCCCCACCCCCATCCCACTCTGGGGCCCCAGCCATGGTCGTGTTGTGGACCCGACGTCAGCTCTCCTGTGTGGACACCCACAGGGGCAGCCGGGTGAAGAGGTGACAGGTGCTGATTGTGGAAGCAGCCTCTCACCCGTCAGCAGAGAGAAGCATGGCTCACTCATACAGTGTATGTAATCCAGCCTTCAAGAGGGCCGCACGCACAAGCCGGTCTGCAGCCTGGGAAGACGAGCCTGAGCTGCCAGGATTGTTCTGAGGGAAGAGTCAGTGATGCCCTGGTTTGTGTGCCCGTAGCACAGTGCCCGCATTAGCTCTTGTCTGCATCACCACTGATGTTATCAGCATACCGTGTCCTGATGCGTTTTCTCTGCTCTTTCAGCTCCTTACATGCTGTTCCTATACCTTTATGCTGTTTTCATGGGGAGGCTGTTAATTCTATGTTTGGCCCGAGTTTAAGTCATCAAACCTTCTCTTTATTAGTCCCACTGAAAAACCACAGTCATCAAATGAAGTGTGTTAAAACGTGGCCATCGCCCAGCTAGATGACTCTGCAGGGCTGCAGGGACCTGCGTGTGCCGGGGCCTGAGCTTGGGGGCCAGTATTTTGCTGTGTGGGCTTTGTCACAGTCTGGGAGGCGCAGGCTCCAGGTCAGGACCCCAGTCCCGCCGAGGCACCGTGTTTCCTTCCCGTGACCATCACTGGACTGTGTGCTGTATGCACATGCAGGCCCAGGCGGGGAGGGGAGCTGCTACCCTTAGTAGAGGGATGGGGACCCCTGGAAGCTTGGGCTTCTCAGTGATGGAGCTGCAGGTGGATGGCACCAGGGGTTCATCAACTGTCCCCTGTGTCACCTTGGTGGCAGAGCCTTGTTCCTCGGGTTCAAAGAGGCAGCTCCCAGTCCCAGGTCTTCCAAGAGACCCCCTAGCCCAGAGAAAGCCTGCCCAGTGCTTCCCACGCCACAGATAGAGATGAAATCCACTTTTATAAATATAAGATCGTGTGGGGAAAAACAGGTTTGAGTTAGGGAGAAAGTTCTTTATCTTTGCTTAAACAGTCAGATGGATATTAAGTCCCACTGGGCAGGACGCGGGTGGCTAGGTGACGAGGCAACAACACTCCAGCCAGCTGCCGAGGGCACAGACCCCACCAAGCCCTGGAAGGAGTCTGTGAGGGGCCTGGCCAGGACTGCTGGGAGTCTCTGCCCCACTCACGGGGTTTCCCTTTGTCTCTTTTCCAGCCACACCTCCTGAGGTTCACCTGCTCTGTATGCTTTATTTATGACTTCCTGTCTTCTGGAAAGTCACACAGACGTGTGCTAACCAGCAGGGCTACACACAGGGCATTCGCACCAGGGCACACGTCGTCCTGATTCAGCATCAGGCAGCAAAGATCTGTGTGGCGGCAGAACAAAGGCAGAGGTTGAAAGAATTATTTTGTGTTGGTTTCACTTGAATAGAAAATCCCCTAGAAGGTTTGAGCAGTGACCCGGAGACCCAAAGATTTCACACTAATGACATATTCTGTGCTGCCTTCATATCTAGATTCACCCAGGTATTGGTATTTATGCAGTAATTGCTGTGTGGGTCCAAGTTCTTCCTTATATATTAACCTCAAGATTGGTATTACCTTTGTTACATGGTATAAATCTGGGCAACACATTATCCTAGTGATAGACTCTAATAATTTCAGATACAAATGATCAGAATAATACTTGCTGCTGCTGCTGCTGCTGCTAAGTCGCTTCAGTCGTGTCCGCCTCTGTGTGACCCCATAGACGGCAGCCCACCAGGCTCCCCCATCCCTGGGATTCTCCAGGCAAGAACACTGGAGTGGGTTGCCATTTCCTTCTCCAATGCATGAAAAGGAAAAGTGAAAGTGAAGTCACTCAGTTGTGTCCAACTGTTCAGGACCCTGTGGTCTGCAGCCTACCAGGCTCCTCCGTCCATGGGCTTTTTCCAGGCAAGAGTACTGGAGTGGGGTGCCATTGCTACTATATAAGAATTTTGAGGGGCCCAGTCCACACTCATGGATTTAGAGTCCATGTTTTGAGTAATGCCATGCTCACTGTCAATATGCAATTCCCAATATCTAATATTAGGTCAATTTACTGGCTCACTATTGTAATATGTATCCTGTTTTGATCTCTTTCAATTAAGTCACCACATACATCATGAGTTTCAAAGGTGATTCCATGAAAGGAGTGTAAGGGACTGATCTGCTCAGGAGCCACTGCAAAAAGAGTATTTCTATTCTAAAAGGTTTTTCTAGACTTATGCATGTGTGCATGCTAAGTAGGTTCAGTAGTGTCTGACTCTTTGCCACTCCATGGACTGTAGCCCTCTGTCCAAGGGATTCTCCAGGCAAGAATACTGGAGTGGCTGCCGTTTCCTCCTCCAGGGGATCTTCCTGACCCAGGGATCGAACCCTCATCTCTTACGTCTCCTGCATTGGCAGGCAGGCTCCTTACCACTAGCGCCATCTGGGAGGCCTTTTAAACTTATATTTAACTTTAACTGTTGAGCCAGTCACCAGACTCAGCTGGGTGGTTAGCTGTATCTGTGGAGATCACACATTTTTGCCAGGAGCAGAGGTGGTCTCGCATAAGCTCAGGGAGACTCCAAAGAAACTCCCATGTTAGATCTTCAGGAATGTTTTAGCTGTTTGTTAAATTTCAAATGATTGAATATTAAATTATATAAACTTGCACCTGAATAAGTTATATTCAGTGTAAAAATGGTAAGAACTCAAAACTCATCACTTCCTAAATATTCACTGTTTCGCTGTGTCTGGCATCCCTAAGGCCACGTGTGGATCACAGCAGGTGGCAAGTCAGAGGCTCCTGGCTGTGGAGTCCTGCCTGAGCTCATTCACATCTCGTAGGTGAATGAGCTGGTCCGAGCTGGGGTGCTGACACCATAGACATCAGCAAACGTCACAGATCAGAGCTTGAGTCCCAAGTGAAGAAAAGAAGAAGAAAACATTTATGTTGCAAATGAGACCTGAAGGTGTGCATTTCTGTGGCCGTCACACCATGATGCAGCAAGACACGTGGGGGCCCACTGCCCCCAGCCCCCCTGCCAATCCATCTGGAGAGAAGCCATGTCCCATCCAAGGACAAATGAAGTCTGGCTCCACCCCGTATCTCCCCTCTGCCTCCATGCTGCATCACTAGGAAAACACCAGCCCACCATCACTTCTGTCCACAGCTGCGAGCTCCCAGCAGAGCCAGCAAAGGCATCCTTTGAGAGTCAGTGGGTTTGTATCCGGAGTGTTGCCTGTCACTGTCGGGCAAAGAGCTCCCAGCCTGAAAGGCAGGCGAGAGAGGCCCCTGTGATGCCACCACGGCTCCCGGGACAGCACAGTGAGGCCAGGGCCACCCGACACGGGGGAGCTGTCCCACCCTGCCCCTGCTCACAAGAGAAGTTCTGAGCAGAGCGTTTCCATTCCCTTCTCCTGTTTAGCGCCATCTGAGTGCATTTTTCTAAATTAATAAAACTCTCAATAAGGAACAGAGATCTGGACGAGATAGCTCTGTGATGTTTGCCTTGCGCATACGTGGGCTTACCACAGGGTGACCCCCCCACAGCAGGAATCCAACAGTAAAATGGTGCCCAGGGCCCTCCATCCAGTTTAATGATGCATTTGATGAGAATGACTTCACGTGTCTCATAAACCGATTAGTTACGTTGTTCTACTTCTAAACCATGGTGGGGCTGGGGCTTCAACAGCAGAGGCCAGAGGATCAACTGGACAAAAAATGAAAAATCCATTTTTCTTTAAGGATGAAAGATACAGTGTCAGGATGAATTCAACTAAACACACCACTAAACATCTATCGATACAATAAAATATAAAGAATGTAATGAACAAGCATCAGGGAAAAACATTTGCCTGTTCCAGAGATGTAGGAGGAGTTGATGAGGTTTGTCCACATAAAATATGACCCTCTGAGTCTGCCAAGGTCAGCGAGACCCAGGGCGGCCAACTTGGTCTGAACTGGGTTTGTTCGTCCTGCTCGTCTGCGCTGGTTCCTCCCTTCTTATATCTCTGCTGCTCTCTTTTACTTCCCCATCGTCCCTGCCTCTCCACCCCCGAGGGGCGCATACCACCCACGGCGAGGGCAGCGTGGTCAGGGTTGAGCGCTGAGTTCCGGTCTCCTAATTGGACCCGCTATCTCCATCTCCTTGTGGCCCGATTCTTCGGGGCGGTGGGAGGACAGATGCAAGTTGCTCAGATCATCAGAATCACTTTGTTACAAATCGGTCAGAGGGTGGCTCACTGTTGCTCATCTTTCCAAATTCCTATTTCCTTCCCAGGTTTTTACAAGCTGGCATCTCTTCACAGATGAGATGCTGATCAAGTGCGTTGGCAGGTTATAGAGGATAAGATTTTGCCTACAGCGTAAAATTATATGTAGGATGGGGAAAATAAAATCTAAGGCTTTTAGTGAATTATCATATTTAAAAGTCTAACGGCAAATATTAAGGTAGGTTAAGCCTCAAATCATCTCCCGAAATAATAATTTCTTCTGAAGTAAAAGTGTTAGTCGCTCAGTTGTGTCTGGTTCTTTGTGACCCCATGGACTGTAGCCTGCCAGGCCCCTCTGTCCATGGGATTCTCCAGGCAAGAATACCGGAGTGGGTTGCCATTCCCTTCTCCAGGGGGTCTTCGTGACCCAGGGATCAAACCTGGGTCTCCTGCACTAAAGGCTGATTCTTTACCATCTGAGCCACCAAGGAAGCCCAATTTCTTCCTAGGTGTGCTATTGAAAACACTCTACAACTTCTAGAAATACTGTGGTTGTTTGTTTGTTTTTTAAGAAATCTTATGTAGTCATGGAAACAGGAATATGGTGAAAAGGAAGAGATCCTTTTTAAGTCTTTTAGTACAAAGTAAAGCAGAGTGTCAAGCCAGAAACAAATGAACACAGAGTAGCGTCTGATGAGGAAAATCACAAAAGGAAAAACTGCGAAAGGACACATCCTCGCTATCACCTTGCTGCTGGGAAGAAACAGTTAAAGCCGCATAAATATTTCCTCCCTAAATCCCATTTATCTCATTTTTCTTTATGTACAGTTTTCTGAAAAACAAAGCATTTTCCCTGAAAACTTCCCATGCTAGGATTTTCTCTTTCTCCAGGGGTCACTTATTCACACGTTGGGAAAATCTGAGCAACATCTGTTCAAGGGTTCTGGCTTTCCGGTAGGATGAAGTGGAGGAAGCACAAGATAATACGCCTGCCCCTGAAAACTATTGGCTCATTTAATTTCAGACCCCTAATCAGTAAAGAAAAATAGCCATTTCTTCACATGCCTCAACAAGAAAGGCAGTTGTGTAGAGTATTACTAATTGAGCCTCAATAGAGACATGCGAGTTTTTCTCCAGACATGCTACACTCTTTGGAAATCACTCCTCAGACCCACGTGCCAGCTGCTCGATCTTGTCCCCATTCCTTTAGTCGGAGGTGGTCTGTGCATCCTCGGGGACAGATGCTGAGGACTGGCTGTGTGGCCTCCATCAGCCTTAGTCCACCTTGGGTCTGGGTGGCTCTCCGTCCCCCAAGGACTCCGTATTCATTCCCGCTCCATCACGGCCCTGACGCCTGGGAAAATCTAGCGACACCTGAGCTTGGAGGATGGCCGCCCGGCCAGCGCAGGACACCAAGGAGGAGCAGGACATAATACGGCCCAGGCTAGCGGCTCTCCTATCCTGGCTCTTCCATATCCATGTCCATAGGACGTCTACACAATTTTTCTCCAACATTGAGCTATTTTATTATCTTCTTGTCTTCAGAACTTTGTCTCTGACATTAAAGTTTCTTTTAAAAAAAAAAAGGAAAATGTTAAGGAATGTTGAAATTGTGGATGATCTCTGTATATTTTTTAAAGAGTTGTTGTGGATCATTTTTGAAGTCTTCAATGAATTTGTTACAATTTGCTTCTGTTGTTTATGTTCTGCTTGTTTGGCCACAAGGCATGTGAGATCTTAACTCCCAATCCAGGTATTGAACCCTCAACCTCTTCACTGAAAAGCAAAGTCTTAACCACTCGATCGCCAAGGAAGTCCCTAATTTCTGTATATTTTAAGGTAGGTGTTCCGTTTTAAATTTTGTTATCAATTTTTTAAATGTGACGGAAACAAGAACTTACTTTTGTGACACCCCTGGGACAGACCCGGAGCGTCTCAGACTGCCCAGCTTGCTCACCAGAGCGTCTCGGACATACCCTAGTCAGGGCTGACGTCTGAGCAGGGCCAGGCAGGAGGTGTTTACACAGACCATGTCCTGTGTTGCTGTGCGTCGCCAGGGCCGCCTTCTGGCCACTGGCCATCACTGATGAAGAGAAATCAACAAACAGAGCCTCATCCCAGTTCCTGCGCTGGTCTTGATGACGAGCGTGGCCGCCCAGCAGCCCAGGGGCCGCAGTGGAAAGCGTCTCTCTTTCTGCAGGAAACGCACGAGGGCAGGAAGTGAGCCCCGAGGTTAGCTTTCCTCCCCAGCTAACAGGTACCTGGCAGTTTTCCAGCTTTTATGACTTCTGTAAGAAAAGAGTACTTTTCCATTGTTATTACTACAATGGTTTTGTCTTCCAGTGACAGGATTCTTATCATCTCCTGTGACCCTCGAGTAAGAAAACTGCTCTTCTGTGACACCCACAAGTCCCCTCCCGTCAGCAGCGGGATGTCCCACCCACCCCCTCCTCACCCTCCCAAGTCTTGGGTGAAAACTGTGGAATCTTACCCAAGCCCAAAGTCAGCGGGTTCTCCCCACCCCATCCCCATCACCCACTTGGAGAGAAGTAATTACTCCTGACTGTACAACTGCTAAAAATTTACACACTGATGAAACTAACCCCTCATGCCCAGCTTGGCGACTTGGCAAGAAAAAACGTACTAAAAACTGTCCTGAGTGGATCTCCTACTGTGGACGGCCTGAGGCCCTGGCACTTCAGGATCCAGTGAAGAAGCTTAATCAGCAACGTCAGTAAGAGGAGAAGTCAGTGTGGGCTTGTTTGAAAGCTGTGTTGACCTCCGCTCACAGGAGGACTCTGTGTATTCTTGGGTGCTGTGCTGAGTAACTTGCGTGTCCTGTTTAATTTGGGAGAAAAGAATTAATGGCTGCAAGGAGCCAACATAAGTCTGTGAGACTTCAAAATGAAGTAAAAGATTTCAAGTGTGCCTCCTGAAGAGAATTCATTCAGAACGAGCAATAAGCTTCTCAACCGAGTGTTAATTATAAAGGAAGTGCAGCGATGCTGTGTTTCCATCCGTGGCTCCAAGTCAGTGAAGGGTCTTCAAACTCTTGAGGCTCTTCCAGTCCCAGGCCCCCGACACCATGGGAGGAAGCAGTACAGACTGTAAAGTGCCCGGCCCGCGTGCAGCCCGGGAGGGCAGGCATCTCCTTATTTATTGGCTTGTTGTTTCACTTGAAAGTAATCGTTAATGTGTGTTTACAGGTCTCGCTGGCTTCCCAGGTAGCTCAGCTGATTAAAAAAGTCTGCTTGCAATGCAGGAGAACCCAGTTCGATTCCTGGGTCAGGAAGTTCCCCTGGAGAAGGGAAAGGCTACCCATTCCAGTATTCTTGGACTTCCCTGGTGGCTCACATGGCAAAGAATCTGTCTGCAATGCAGGAGACCTGGGTTTGATCCCTGGGTTGGGAAGATCCCCTGGAGGAGGGCATAGCAACCCATTCTAGTATTCTTGCCTGGAGAATCCCCATAGACAAAGGAGCCTATAGTCCACGGGGTTGCAGAGTCAGACATGACTGAGCAACTGAGCACATACACATGTATATGGGTCTCGCTGCCTGTGGTCCCTATGGGATGATGGGGGGCCGCAAAGCAGAGTGGGCGAGGAAGAAGCCCCCTTGCAGGAGGTGCCATAGAAAGGAGGGTCCGGCAAGCCCCCAGGTTCCCCCTTGTGTGTCCACTTGTCTCCTAAACAAAACTAAGCAGACACTCCACTGCTCAAGGGCCCAGCCTCTTGCCACTCACTGTGAGTGACAACATCTCACTGCTCCAGAAAGCCTTGTGCCAGATGAGATAACGAGGGTGTTTCAGGGCACTTGATTTTCTTTTCAAGTATTCTGATCCACCCAAACATCACGCCCTGGCTGGGAAGGGAACTGTAATTTCACTGCTGACATTTCGAACCTCCCCTGGTTTATGGGCTCCCACCCATGGCTCTAGGAGGAAGGTAACTGTGCATTAAAACAGAGTCTCCAGTCCTCAGTCCCCAGGATCCACACTGGCCAGGGCCATGGAGAGGACACTCGCCTTGGGTTGCTTACTTTCTGAGGCTCTGGCCTCAGCTGAGACTGAAGGGTTAGTTTTCCCAGTGACCTTCCTTAGGGAGTTCAGTCAGTCTCCTATGCATCCATCAAGCCCTGCTCCTGACAACATTGAATTAGTGGTGACTGCAAAGCCATCTTTCCTTTGATGATATTGACCAGTGTAGAAATGACAGTGACTCTGAGGTGACACTAGCCACAGCCCAACACAACCCATGTCTGAGGACTGAAGGCCATTCCTTAATCTTGGGACTCACCCTTGACCATGCACGGTGACAGCTGGATGCGTGAAAGGAGTCCAGAGCATCCATCCCCAGGCACAACCTTCAGCTCATTGTGGTCTGTCTTTCTCATTTTAAATGTTCTCAGCCCTGAGGCCTCTTAAACACTTCTCAGGCTCAGTTAAGCTTCCTGGCCTATTATCTGAAGCATCTTTCTTCTCCCTTAACTACTTGGATATCTCTGGTGACAGGCTGTTACTCCAGGGACAGATGTCATGTGTAGCTGGTCAGGAATGCAACAGAATCGGGGAGGATTTAATGACAAAAGAGCAGAAGTCATTGGGACCAGAGGAGCTAACATCACAGGGGAAGGTGGGTCACACCTCACACAGCCCTGGGGGGTCCCAGTGGGTCACCTGCAGGCCCACCCCTAGAGAGGGCCAGCCCTGGCAACAGGCTGAAGCTTTACTAACCATCAACTTTGTCCTCAGTTTAGGCTGAGACCCATCAAAGACAGCCCATCCATTAAACTGCCCACTTGGTGCTATTAATAAATGAGAGGAAAGCATTTCCGTCCAAAGTGGCTTTGTTAGCCTACAATTGTTTGCAGATTAATTCTGAAAACTCTCTGCTTGTATTTCAATTATCTTCCTGTAACCCCCAGCCGAATTTGCTGATCACTTTTGTTTTGACCGGTCACTTTCTGGATCAAAGAGAAACCTCGAGCTTTCCTCATTGAACGTAGTCTCTTGGGATGGCATCCTTGCTGGTGACGGGCTTGAAGTCACTGGCCTGACAGCACATCCGCTCTCAGACACCAGCCTTAATGCTCAGTGCACTTTCCTACCTGCTTCCCTGTCCAGCGGTGTCTGGACTTGCTCTCTGGATCCCAGGCTTCACTTACACCAGCTGAGGAAGCGTTATATGCAGACCAAGCTGCACGCCCTGTACAGGACTGTTGACTGGACTCCCCTTCCCCAGGGATCAGAGCCTCGTCCCTGCCCTGGGGTTCTGCTGGGTCCCCTGGCCTCCCGGCTCCCCAGGGATGCAGATAGTATCTGGCAGAGCAGACGTGCGGCCGTAAGAACCCGGAGGAGACAGCTTTGCTCCCAGTACACCCCGATGCTGAGCTCTATCCTGGAGTCTTCACAGCAGATTTTAAACCCCTGACAACAAATTTATAATGGAAAAACTGCCAGACCACAGAGACGCCGCTGTGATATTTATAAGCACCTTTCTCTCTCCTAACACCCGTGCTCATTGCATGGGCCTCCCTTCTCTGTGTAAACACAGCAGACGGCCTGCTTCTCTCCCAGATGGTGGTTGCCCTCCTCCATCTGCAGAAGAAAGCAGGCCCCAGGAGGCAGTGGGCTCCCCGCACCACCCCCCAGCTCCGGCCCAGACGGCACAGCCTTCTTCCCTTCTGGCTTTGAGGTCAGCCAACCTGCACATCCCTGAGTGTTTCCTTAATTATTTCTTTCAAGGATGCACCTGAGGGGGTGGGGGTGACCAGGGACTGCAGACAACCTGTGAACCACGGGGTCTGACAGAATCTGACCATCGGGCTGGGCTTAAATAAACAGGGGAGAGGCCATGCACATCAGTGAAAGGACCCTCGGAGGCTGACAGCTTATCTGGCCCAACACAAGTGTGTTTCCGAGGAGATGGACCACATAATAGAGATGAGGAGTGACAAGGATTTCCTGAGTCTTCCTGCCTGGCCACCAAATCCCCCGGAGCTGGGACCTGGGAGGTGGCAGGGCAGTCTGCAGGTGAGAAGCAGACGGAGGAAAGGAAATGCCTCCTCCTCCGGGCAGGCGTCCAAGGAACCAGCTCCTCCTCCTGACTCAAGTCACAGGGGGTCACATCTGCAGGGTTGGAGCAGGCAGGCTGAGTCAGGAGCAGCCATGGCCTGGCAGCCCCCCTAACATGGGGTCAGCTTATGCCCAGCCTCTTGGTCTGAGATTTTCATCCAGAAATGGGCCAGGGGTCAGAAGCAAAGACTTGGATGGTCAAGGAAGGAGGGGGGACATTCCTGTCCAGGTGAGACAGTCAGCTACCGCGTCAGAGCCAGAGACACAGCCCCGGGGAGGTCACAGCGGGACCCACAGTCCAGCAACTGCATTCATGCAGGAGCCGGGTCACTTGACCAGACCAGTCCTGTCCCTGGGCCCTGAATCGGCTAATGCAAGCGCGTGTTTTGCAGCTGGTCTATATCCGAGGACTTGATTTCAGATAACCCTGCAAAACAGGAAGCAAAGGCTATAATTTTATAGAACTATTTGGCCATCAACCCATGAAGAATAACAATCCTAAGATTTTTAAGTGGAAGGAAAAAGACTCAGAATTTAATGTTAGAAGTTTTACGTATCTTTTCCCTGTAGTTCATCAGTCTTCACTGGGGCAGACATGAGGGAAGAGGAAAGATCAAAAGTTGCCCAAGCAAATAAGTAACTAAAAAACCCCTCAGACCCCCACCCCCAAGACAAAGGTGACATGGTGAGAAGTCAGTTTACTTCCCTCTGTAACACATCTTCCTTGAAGGAAAACAGAAAGGCTCATTTGGCAAAGTCAAAGTGAAAGCTAGTATAATCGTTGAACATGAAAGAAAAAATTAGAATAGTGGAGGGAAGGTTGGTCCTTTCCCACAGCATCTGGGGCCAAGGGCAGAAGTGCCACGTGACAGGCTGCACCCTCTACACGTGGGGAGGTGGGCTCGGAGGCAGGACCACCCATCCAGCCTGCAGGCCCAGCTCCCCTTCCCTGACACTGCCCAGCCCCCCGAAGATAGCCAAGAACACTGCACATAAAATCCCCCTTATTTCAACACAAACTGAATCTGAACACGTCTCAGCAGCTCTGTCTGTCCTGGAGCAAAACCAGCCATCCAGGGAGCGCCTGACCCCACCCGAGCTCGTGGACGTCGGCTGAGGCCCCCGGAGCCGCCGGCTGTCCTGTCCAGCCACTAAGACGTGCTCTTGGGCCTGGCATGAAGGTGTTGCACGAGAGAAAGAGCCAGAAAACAGCCCTCATAGACAGATGGCTCAGCACGCCGACTGTACTCTGCACCCCTCCAATTTCTGCCATCATTAATCACCTTCGAAGGTTGTTTCTGAGAGCAGATAGGGGCAGGGTGGGGGGCGGGCATAACCCCTGGCCCTGACAGTCCTGACCCTCAGAAAACTCCCTCTTCTGTCAAAAGGTTAGAGGTCAAAGGTCAGAGATAGTTGAGATGGACGCCGACTGTGAGCCCAGCCCCGGCAGTCACTCCCACATCCTGAGACGGAACCTGGGCTGGGTCTCGGCAGAAACCCAGGGAGGGCGTCTGGAAGTGCATCTTCTGTGTATCCACAACCTTCGTTTAAGAAGAAACACACCAGGACCACGTGTGGCCCTCCATGCTATGTTGTAGACATGACCATGGACTCGGGGGCACAGCGATGAGGTCCCAGCAGCCCTTGGCCCCCCACCTGCCATATCTGCACCCCAGGGGCCCAAAGACTGGACAGGCAAGATGTCCCCACAACACAACCCCCAACCTCCCCCCTGCTATATGTCACTGCTTCCTTTTCTCAGAACTTCACATTCCCCTCAGTCCCAAATAACTCCATCACCATTTTCACATTTTCAGCTGAAATGTTTCACTCTGGAGAAGTCTAAGTGTGAGGCCGGGGGTCACCAGGAGCTGGGCAGGCACCCCATGTGCTCCATGTGTCCTGTTTGTGACACGGGAACGTCCCTCATTCACGGCACAGTGGGCTGCTCTCCTGTCTTCTTGTCCTTAGAAAAACCATCCTTCTGGCCATCAGGGGACAGTGTCTGATGAAGAAACCAGGGGCTCTTCTCATCTGATGGGCAGCCAGCCCGGGACAGTAGGCCGGTCCCCTCTTCCCAGAACCTGACCCACTGTCAGGCAAGGAGCAAGAAAGTGGTTTAAATGTGCCCCACACTAAGGCTTCCGCCCTCCCCCCAGCATAGAACAGCCCCCGAACCAGGTGGGTCTCTACCACTGGACCCCTGTGCCCCCAAACAAAAGAGCAATGGGAAGTCACTGTGCTGATAATGTCCGCATCTAAGTTTTCTCCTTCAAAACACTGCGCATCTCCCAGGACAGTCTGTAGGGGACACTGTGACAGAGAAGCCGACACAAGTGACCTGGACACCGCGTGCAAAGGGGAAGGTCATGGTCACTGTTAAGTGGTGAAAGTTCATGGAAGCAGCAAGCCCCCCCACCAACTCCTGGACTCAGGGCCTCCCAAAGCATGTGTTAGCTTTAACCAGAAAAGTTGTAATCTTCTAATGCAACTTGAAATCACTTTGTATAATGTTCTAGTATGGTTTTCCTCACACAGAACTGAAACCCCACGCGACCCTTGTAACAGCCAAGGACACGCCCCACAAGCCCATTATCAAAGGACAGCCATCCTCCCAGAGAACCTCATTTGGGTTTGGCGGTGCCTTTGATGTGAATGAAATGCAAACCCTAGGGCCCAGCTGTTGGGTGTTGCACAGACACCCCGGGGTCACCGGCTCCATGTAATCTCCTGCTGGAGTCTCGAGGATGTGAGTCAGCCCTTCTCTCTGATGTCACTTCCACGGCCATCAGCAGCAGCTAGAATGCAGATAAAGTTCTGTAAGCACAAACCTGGCAATGAGACACACTTTCAATTTTGCACAAAAGACTCAGCTGTCAGACACAGCTGAAACCTCAAGATCAAAATTAAGCAACAACCTGTAGAATGCAAAGGAGCTTCTGTAGTGGTGCAGGTGGTAAAGAATCTGCCTGCCAGGCAGGAGACCCAGGTTTCATCCCTAGGTTGCGAAGATCCCTTGGAAAAGCGAATGGCTACCCACTCCAGTATTCTTGCCTGGAGAATCCCAAGGACAGAGGAGCCTGGCAGGCTACAGTCCATGGGGTCGCAAAGAGTCGGACACAACTCAAGCGACTCAGCACGTAGGATGCAAAAGAGAAAGGGACAATTGAACAAGATGTGGGGAAAGAGGAGGAACAGGGTGCATTAGACGAAGTGAGTCCAACTTGCTTAGGGAGTCACACGGCACTCTGTTTCTAAGTGTGTGTTGAAAAGTACCCTACTTTTCAGTACCCTACTTGAGACATGATCACTTTGTAGCTTTAAAATGTCTCTCTGAAACAGAACTTGCTAAAACATTCTGGACTAGCATTTGAAATTCAACTTCAGCCTTAACTACAGTAAATCTTATTGCAAAAAAATAATAATGACACTAGGTCAATGGGTTTTTTGGTTACTTAAATAGACTCCAAGTTTTAAACTGTTCACCAAATGTGATAAGAATTACCTTATCACCAAATGTGATAAAGTAAAGTGTAACAGGTTTATGAAATCCTTTCTAATCATACAACAAATGATTAGGTTCCAAATGTTCTTTTTTTTCAGTAGTTTGTCTACATGTCAGCCTGATTAGGTAGGGAAGCTCCCCACACGCTGACTCTTGTTTAATAGAAGTGGTTGGTGGGTCCCTGCTGGAGATGGATCACAGCAGTCCTGCGCATTCTGTGGGTGTGGAGGGAGCGTTGTGTCTGAGTGTAAACATGAGAAGTTTCTGCAGGGAAGGGCATGTGCCGGTCTCCAGAGGTGCCCTGACTGAAGGAAGACTGAGAGCCCCTCGACCCTTGCAATGCCAGCACCTCAGTGCATCCTGGCTTATTCTGTCTATGTGCGTATTTATCCTTCAGCTAATGTTTGTTGAGTGTCTGTGTGGGATCCAGTGATGCGCCCCCATCCTCAGAGCTCTTGGGCTAATTTGGAGACAGGGCTGGCAAGAGAGGCCGGAAAAGAAGTTCAGCCACCAAGCCAGCAGGTAGGACTTTCTGTCACAGCCCAGGTGTCGGGAGGAGGTGGGGGCCATACCCGATCTGCTCCGATCTGTCACAGTTACTGTCCCGAGCTGCTCACAAGCCACCATCTTCGGGCTGGCCCAGCCCCAGACACAGTTCCAGGGTGCTTTCTGTCCTTGACTTTCTTAGTGATGAGATGGGCCATTCCTGCCCCAGACCAGGAGTCAGCCAAAGTCCCAGGAAGCTCTGGTCTCCTGTCAGGTAACAGTGTTTACAGATCACAGACAGGATGCCAGGGATTCAAAATTCAGTATTTTTAAAGTGATAAAAGAGACTCCAGTTTTACATGGGATGTTTAGTTTCCATAAGCACACTTATGGAACCACTTATCGATAACACCACTCATCGATAAAGGTGGTGTTCCTCGGGACAGCCAAGGTGACAGGCAGAAGACGCTCAACTCTGCACCGCACCCGAGCCCAGCAGCCTCACCCAGCCACCCGCGGCTTCTCTCCAGTCCAGGCAGAGCGAGCACATGCTCCTCCAGATGAAGCAGGGAGACGCTCCTGGTGCTCCCTGCGCACTGCACCATGACTCACTGAGCTGAACAGGATCTCAAGGAGCCCTGGTGATCATGTGGAGCAACAAGACAGTCCTCACAAATGGAGAAGCTTCCTAGAAAATCATCAGTTCATAAATACACAGAGCTGTGGGCTTCCCTGGAGGCTCCATGGTAAAGAATCTGCCTGCCAGTGGAGGAGACACAGGTTCTACTCCACAGGTTCTACTCCTGGTCCAGGAAGATCCCACATGCTGCTGGGCAACTAAGCCCATGAACCACAACTACTGAGCCTGTGCTCGAGAGCCCAGAACCACAACTACTGAAGCCCACACACCCTAGAGCGCATACTCCACAAGAGAAGCTACCGCGATGAGAAGCCCACAACAGACGGTAGCCCCCACTCTCTGCAACTAGAGAAAAGCCCCCACAGCATCAAAGACCCAGCCAAATAAATAAATAAAAATTATATGTATAAAAGACCACAGAACCATTTCAAGCACCATATATTTTGATGCAACAGCTTCACATACAAGAATCCATTCTGGGTAAGTAAGAAATAAAAAAGCTGTGAGTGTGTTTGTTTCAGCAAAAAAAAACATCAGAAACAGACAGGGGTTTGGAGAAGGGAGAACAAACGAGGCCCATGCAATGCGGTAGACTGAGTGTGGTCCCCTGACTCCGTCACCGTGGCCGGCAGCATCCAGGGCTTGATCTGAGCCTCTCATGCCATCCACACTGCATCTTCACAACCACCGAGGACAAGCCCCCACATCACAAGGACGGTGGGACACGGAGCAGCTGGGGGCAGGGTGGGGCCGCAAAGCAGAGTCCTGACCTGCCGGCTTCTTACCCCCCACCACGGATGGGATCCGGTGATCCAGGTGACTCTGTGCCAGGATGTGGTGGAGAAAGCACGTCTCCTATTCTGTGACTAGACACACACACACTTGTTCACACTTGGGCACGGCACTCGTGAAATACTCTTATATGCATGACCACAGTCAAAACTCCCCAGTGTAAATAATGTGCATTTTTCTCAAAATCATTAATGGAATTTGCACTTATTTTTGATGGTTCTTTCCTTAACCTTTCAGTAGTATATGTTACTTTCACAGTCAAAAAAATAGCCATCACCAAAAACTGCTACACAAAGGAAGAGAAGTTGATCCATGATTTAATCTTGGTTTCTGGACCCAAGTCTGTCTCTGTATTAAAGATTTTTAACTTTTAAGCAGAATGCAAATATTAGCGATTTTATTACTCGCTTTATGCTTTGATTTTAGGGGGTCTACTTGGCCATGGATGTTGTGAAAAGCTTCCTGACCCTCTTTTCTCTCTGGAGGACCTTGTTTCCTGCCTTTGGATATATTTTAAAAGTAGGTACGGAAACCATACATTATTTCAAAACAATGAATTTATTGTTGGGATCCCTGTATACTTATTTCTTTCTGAGCAAAGTTGGTTTATAAAACCAGTTGTTACAGGACTGCTTTATGGCAGCTCTTCTAAAATTCCCAATCATTTTTCCCTTTTAGTAATTTGGCACCAAATCTCAGCTGTTTGGAAGTTGTCTTGTTCCCTCAAACATATTTTGGAATGTGCAAACAGTCCAGATAATAAAATTGTGCCGATAACTTGAGCCACTAAAAAATAGAGCCCTTCATGACTGTCCCAGGTGTCAGCTCCATCATACACCTTTCTGGCGAAGCCTCCACACCTGAGCTTGGCTGAGCCACCAGCCCACTCCAAGGCTGGTCTGGACCCAACCTTCTCCCCAGCAGTGAGTGTGTCCGCAGGGTCTCCGTGACACTCAGCTCTCCTGAATCCGTGGCTGAATCCAGTGTTCAGGGCACCACCCTAGTATGGGCTGCAGTTGTGTCCCTATCGAGGTCTGACCTGCCTAGAGGTCAGCAGGCGACAGCAGGACTTGGAGAGCTGACGGCAGGAGGAAAGGACCCCAGAGAGCATGGGCCCACTCCCCTCAATGCCCCGCTTCCTCTGCTCTAGGTAGCCTGCCGCAGCCACTGTAGACACCAGGTCCTTCATCATCCTGTCCCCCCGGCCCCCTCAAGATGATCAGAGTAAACATTTTCTGACCCAGTTTCCAGAGCTGTTTGAAAGGTGGGGAGTGGGCAGGCACGCGTGCACACACCCATGCACACACATGCACACACGTGCACACAGACCCCACATCTCCTCCCACTGCAAACACCGAATCGCAGGGCTTGGACTCCGTCCGGCTCCTTTCCTTTAACACAACTCAGACTGTTGAGAGAGGGGAAATTTGAGTCAAAACAAATCAAACAGTTGTGCTGCAGGTCGTGAGGCTGTGTGATGAAGTCGGCAGCAAACAGCATGCGGGGACCGGCCGTCAGAGGGCATGGAGCAAACCCGCTTGTCTTTGAAAGTTTCCTTTAAAAAGAAATATTTGGGTTCCAGTATCGACCGGGAAGCGGCCACCTGCTGACCTTGACTCAGGAAGCCGATAACGCCCCACCACCTGCAGCCCCGGGCCTCCCACTCTGGCCAGCCCGCCTGCCAGTCTCCCGGCTCCATCCGTCCACACAAACTGCAGACTCCCCTACACCCTCTACCCCGAGGACACAGAGCAGCTCTCCTCCCTGCCTTAGCAGTCTACATGGCATGCTCGACTCTGCATAAGAGCACAGCAGCACAGCACCCCCTGCTTCCCGGGGTCTGTTCTTGACCTCCCGGCCCCACCCTGCACCCGCACCACCGCCGCTCAAGCAAATGTGAGGAGCAACTCAAACACAGAGGAACAGCTCTAGGCTCCTCTTGGCTCCAAGGCTGTGCCATTGTTTCTGGGAAGCGCCTCCCAGCTTGAACAACTGTCAGTGTAAGTTAGGATTACCCCGTAAGCATCCTTCTTGCGTGACTTTAAACTTTTCATGAATCCTGAAGGCTGAAAGAGCCCTGGAACTGCACTCCTTGCCCACAGTCTTACCGTGACCAGCCTGCCATGAAGTGGGCAGTGGGCCTCACAGCTTCTCTTCCTGGCATTTCTGAAGAACTTTAGGTCTGCTTTGACCCCCCGAAACCATCAAGAAAGAGAGGAAGCTGAAAAGAGAGGGACATGAGCTTAGAGTCAATGTGATACCAGCATCTTGTCGGGACAGGAGGAGACCTGCTGTGCTGCTTCCTCAGGACCATGGCTCATGGGTCCCTCTGTCCCCAACCCCGTCTGGAGAACCCACCACCTCCCCTGAGAACGCACCTCCTGACAGCCGCGCTGTGGTAGAGGGTCCCGCAAACATGACATCACCTTCTAAATATAATAACAGATGCGAGAGCCACATGCCTACGACATCAGAAAAGCAATTCAAATGCAAAACCGAAGGCTTGCCTTCCAAGTCTTTGTGCGGATTCTCTGTAAATGTGCTCCACATGTCGGCTGTTTACAGAGGAGAGGTCCCTGCTCTCAGGATCACACATGTGGCGGACACGCCAGCCCCACGAGGGAAAGCTGGGGAGCACTCACCCGGCGGGGCCCGGGTTCCCGCACAAGCTGCCCAGCGGGTCAGAGCAGGAGAGGCGGGGAACCGACTGAGCCCGAGGCTCCAGGGCCCACGGTCCCACCCGGGCAAGGGGCATCTGCGCCCAGTGATCACCTTCCCAGAGCCAGAGGACAGTGCAGGAGTCAGAACAGATGTGCAAACTCGCCGGCTTTGAGACTTTCCCATGTTCCCGTGTCGTCACCTCGTGTATACACACCTTCGTGTACACACACATGTCTACACATACATACACAGGCCTGTGCGCACACACACACACCACGGCCCGGGTGTGGTCCTAAGGATGACAGGCTGTCATCAAAGCTCTTGGGGTCTCTTTGTGTGGGAATTCATGGTGGGTCACGGGGCAGGGGACTGGGGAAGGGACACCTGGGATGACTGGCACCTGCCCACCTTGCTCTTCCCACCTCCCCGAGGAAGAGGTGCCAGCTTGCCCCTCCCCCACCACTTCCTACCTGCCCCAAGGTCCCCCACACTCCACCCCGGCTGCCTCATACCCCAACCATGCCGTGCTTTCCTCCCTGTCTTAGGCCCATCGGTCACTTGGCCTGGGCTCACTTCTTCTAGGACTGCTGGTCACCTTCCCCTCCTATCTACCCCTGTCAGGATAAGCAGTGGCCAGTCACTGTTTCTGGAGAAGGCAATGGCATCCCACTCCAGTACTCTTGCCTGGAAAATCCCATGGATGGAGGAGCCTGGTAGGCTGCAGTCCATGGGGTCACTAAGAGTCAGACACGACTGAGCAACTTCACTCTCACTTTTCTCTTTCATGCATTGGAGAAGGAAATGGCAACCCACTCCAGTGTTCTTGCCTGGAGAATCCCAGGGACGGGGGAGCCTGGTGGGCTGCCGTCTATGGGGTCGCACAGAGTCAGACACGACTGAAGCGACTTAGCAGCAGCAGCAGCAGCAGCAGCAGCAGTCACTGTTTCAAGAGTTGGAGGCTCAGAGCTGCCCTCCCCAAGCTTGGGGCCCAGACAGAGGGTACCTGCCTGACGGGCAGAGGCTGTCATCACTGCCTGTGGGTCTGGGTGCGGTAAGCGCTGAAAGAACTGCTGAATCACCAGCCCAGAAGGTGTCTGCGGCTCTGTGTCCTGTGCTCCTAACCCATGTTTCTCTTTGAATCCTGCTTTTCATCTGTAAAATAAGATTAAAACTACCTACATTATACAGCCCCCATAAGAATTAAGTGAACAACATGTGGAAGTATTCTATAAGGTGAAAATTGTATTTTGCAAACATTATGATCATGACCAGGAGTGAAGTGAGGATGCAGAAGCAATCTGTTGGAAAAAACAAAGAAAAGAAAACCCAGGAGGAACCCAGTATTAAAGTGTAGCAGCAGCCTGCTCTCTGTGGGGTTCCTCTGAGCCACCCTCAGCCCCCAGCCACATCCACCCTCTGATCACTCATTAAAATCAAGGCTTGTTCCTCGGATTTCTCACACTGAAGGTCACTCACCTGAATCAGGTAGAAGAGCTCTCGTCCATTCTCCCCCAAGCTGCTTTCTGTCTCAGAAACCAGGGGCCCAGATGTCAGGAGCATACCCTTACTCTCTACTGACCCATCTGAAGAATCTCAAAACTCTGTAATTTTATTCTCACTTTAGTTCTAGACTTTTATTATGAAGTTTGAATGAATTCAGAGCTTGAGCAAATATATTTTCTGTCCCAGCAGTTGCATTTTAAGAAAAAGCTGAAAACAGAATCCGATAAGGTGAGTTAACTTTAGCATGAAGTGTATAGTAAGGCAGGGGCTTCCCAGATGGTGCTATAAGAACCCACCTGCCAATTCAGGAGACACAAGAGACACGGATCAGGCCCTGGGTCGGGAAGATCCCCTGGAGGAGGGCATGGCAACCCACTCCAGTATTCTTGCCTGGAGAATCCCCATGGACAGAGAAGCCTGGTGGGTAGTAAGGTAACTTGTGTCCTACACAGAAATACACACGACTGCGCCACCCCAGGGGGCTCCTGCCCAGCTACCCTGTGCTCTCTGCACACATTCCCAAAGGGGAGGAAGATGTACTCCCGTCTGGAAAGTGAGAGATGCTCTAGAAAATGCAACACTGCAGACCCGGGGGGAAGTGACCAATGTTGCCTTCTGCTCCTTCTGAAAGCAGCATCTATCCTTTCCCCTCCCACCCACCCCCCACCTTCTTTCTGCCTATCAGGAAATGTTCCTAAAGCCTCATGTGCGTAGCAGGCTGGCCCTGCAGCCGGGAGCTGAGTCCAGTGTGCCTGCCAGGGGCCCACCTCAGGGACGTGGGATAAGGAGGTCACAGGAGGCCCCTGCCACGTTATGCAGGTCCAGGCCCAGGGCTGCATGGTGCTGCCATGGCCCCTCAGGGCTGGCGCTCCGGGCCTCTGGGATTAACAACAGAGCCTGCAGTGCTGAACATTATGCCCCATGCCTGGTGGATGGTGAGGGATCCCAGAGCCCAGAGAAACCGAGCTGACGTTTCCCAGGGAGATAAGCAGAGGACAGGCTCCGCAGAGCCTTCAGGGAGTAATGCCAGGCACACACTCCAGAAGGTCCCCAGCCACTCCAAAGATAAAGACATGAAACCCTTGAAGATCTGAATTCCTGCCTAACTTTATCAAGACGGAGGACTTAAGACAAAGAGGCCGTTCAGCAACTCTGGGAAGGAGACTGCGGTTTCTCAAACTGAGTGGCTCCCGGGGTTTCTTTCAAGAAGGGGTCGGAGCATCCCCTCTCTGCAGCTGCATGGCTGTGCTCTTCCATGCACGGGCCTGTGGACTCCCCCATGGAAGCCCTGTGAGGCAGTGCTGGGTTACCCCTTGTTTACAGATGGGGAAACTGAGTTTCAGAGGTGAGGAGACTGCCCGAGTTTGCAAGCCTGAGGCTTGACTGCTCTGCTGTCTGCCTGTTGCCGTGTCTCTGTGTTTAAAGCAGACAGAAACCCACTCAAACCAGCAGAAACAGCCAGGACCATGCTGTGGAGGCCCCAGGCTGACCCTCAGAGTCTGCGGCGCCACCTCGGGCCACACTCAGGCCCTGTGCCTGTCCCTGAACTGAACATCATAATGGGAGCGGGGGGTGGCCTGTGGTGCTTGGAAGGTCTGAAGTCGGGTCCCTCCAAGAGGAGGAGGCGGGGGAAGCCGGCCTCCCCACCTGAAAGCTCAGTGCGTCTGAAGGTCAGGCAGGGAGGTCGGGTTTGGGAGAAGCACAGACTCACCCCCAAGACCAGAGCACAGGAGGCCAACCTTGAGCAGACCTCACAGGCCGGGGCTTTCAGCTAGAAGACACCAGCTTGTATTTTTAAATATTTTTCATACTTTTGCACCTTTACCTTATCAAGAATTCCAAATTTTATTACATGATTATTACCTAATGGCAACCAAGCTTTACATAAAAATGGAATTAACATTATCTGAGGGAATAATCCACCCTCACAATCAACTGGAGCTCTAAGTAGAAGGATGTCAAAGTCGGGCAGCGCGCATGTGCAGTGTGGACTCTGGACAAACGCAAGCGCCCGGCTTACTTGTTGAATAAACAATCTGCACCTTAGTCTCTTCACTAGCTCATCAATTCATACCGATTTCTCATGAGTCAGTGCGAACTTACTTACACGTTAGAGATAATATGATTGCAGAGGCCTGTTACATCCGTGTTTAACTTTTACGACCCTCCAAGTGATATCGGTCTGCCCGCTTCCCACGTAAGACGGGCTTTGCTCTGCGGCTCAGTGCAGCATCACGTATCGCCTGCCTGTCAGGGACATACAGCAGGCATTAGGGATAAACCTAAGTAAAATAACACCCATTCTTGTTCTCACAAGAAGAAAGACACGTTGTGTGCTGTGATGAAGGGAAGCTCATAGTCTCTGGAAACTCAAACAGAGGTTCTTAACTCTTGAAAGGGGAGAAATTTAGGCCCCAAAAAGGCAAAAAATAAAGGATTGGAGTGAGTTTCAAGCAGAGGGGGCACAGAATGGGAGTGTGGGCAGAGAAGGCGGCTGACATTCCTGGCCTGATGGAGGCAGCCCCATCTAGCAAATTCTCACATGAGTCACAATATAGGCCATGGTGTGACCTAAGCTTTCCAGTAGCCACCCTAAGAGACTAAGAAGAAAAATAGGTGAAACCAGTTTAAAATGCTTTCACCCCATTTTTCTAAAATATTACCAACTCTACACATAACTGATACAAAATTTACTTTGTTGTTCAGTAGCTCAGTCGTGTGGGACTCTTTGTAACCCCATGGACTGCAGCACACCAGGCTTCCCTGTCCTTCACCATCTCCTATAGTTTGCTCAAATTCACGTCCATTGACTCAGTAATGACATCCAACCATCTCTCGTCTTTCATTACCCCCTTTCCCTCCTGCCTTCAGTCTTTCTCAGCTTCAGGGTATTTTCCAATACTCTTCGCACCAGATGGCCAAAGTATCAGAGCTTCAGCTTCAGCATCAGTCCTTCCAATGAATATTCAGGGTTGATTTCCTTTAGGATTGACTGGTTTGATCTCCTTGCTGTCCAAGGGACAGGGACAAAAATTACTAATGAGGCCCATCTTTACACCCAAGGAGCAACTCTGCTTGGATTGGCCAGGGTCTGCCCTGGATGTAGAGCCCAGGGTCACAGGCTCAGGGCCCGGGAAGGGGAGGATCAGATAAGCTGGAGAAGTGAATAGTCCCATGAACGAGTCACTGGAAGTGGGGGGAACACAGGCGGAGAGAGGGGCTTGCAGGGTCAGTGCAATCTGAAGGAGGATGACACTGGGCCCAGGAGAAGGAGGCAGAGCTGGAAAGGCAAGACCCTGAGGCTGAAGGGTGGGTGGAGTCTGGTGGATCCGTGTGGGGAGCTCAGCCAGGGAGCCCAGCCGCAGACAGACAGTAGGAACCCAGTCCTTGGTGCAGAGCCGGAGGCTGCAGAAGGCTGGCAAGAGCTCCTGCTGTGCTCAGCACAGTGCAGCTGGTCACACACAAGACGCCCGCGTGTCACACAGACAAGTGCATGTCCCTGTGTCACCATACAGCCCTCTCCCTGCTCTGAGTGTGGAAGGGGTAGAAGCAGAGCCACCAGTTTCAAACTCAGGGCCACACTGTCAGCACTTGGCTGCCTTGGGGAAAAAGCTCCAGGGGCAAGTCCCAGCTCTCAAAGAAGATGGGCCGGGGGGATTCTCCTGGGCTCCCTGGACCCCACCATCTGCTTAGGGGACGGAGCAGGCAGACACCACCTGCTCCCCACCTAGACCCACTGCTGGCAGTTTGGACCCTGCGGCTCACACCAGCCACACACCGTGGGAAGGAACCACCACCCGCAGCTGTGGGCCCTCCCTGAGGAGTGGCATCTGGTCCTGGGAGCCCAGAGCTGGTTCCTCAGAAGCCTTGGGCTCCGGCCGGCTGTCCCCGAGGAGATGCCAACTGCGGCTGCCCCTCCTGCTGGTCATTTGGTGAGTAGGTGGGCATAGGCCTCCAGCAGGTGTTCACTGTTCCTTCTAGAAAGGCCAGGTGCTGTCCATGGCTGGGTTTGTCGTGGATACCACCTGTCTGCTTGCGTGTGAAGATGCTCTTGAAGGGAATAGAGAGTAACAGAGGGGATGGGCGAGAACCTGCCTGACCTGGCGGGCAGAGCGTGGACAGGCGTCCCAAGGCTTCAAGTGGTGCCCTCAGGAGGCAGCTTCCGGGCTGTGTAGAGCTGCACAGAGCCATGCAGGTGCGTCCTGAGCAGAGCAGGGCACTGGGGCCAAGGAGGAGACAGCTGATGTTTGGGAAAAGGAAGCGGTCTTATGCTTGGGAGGGAGGTCGGGGCTGCCCACAGCTTGGAAAGCCCAGACAGAGGGGACCAGGATGCCGAGAGTTGTCAGGAAACGTGAGCCAGCTGCAGGTCTGTGATTCGGGAAGGCTTTTGGAGGGGCTGTCTGCAGGGTGTGGACATGAGGCTGTGGCCGGCTGGAGGGAAGCAGGGAGACCTGGCGGGGTGGGGTGGGGGGCGGGCATAGGCCATGTGGGGTGAACCGAAGGACAGCAGTGGGAAGGGAGGTGAGGACCCCCAGGGGGGCCGCAGAGAGAGGAAACGGGCAGGAAGAACAGCTGGGCATGCAGGCAGGGGGTGGACGGAAGTGTTCACGCGGCCCCCATTGTCTCACTCAGTGGACAGAGTGGGCAGCAGTCTCATTTCCTGAAATGGGATTTCTGCAGGGGAGGCATAGCCATGCTGCCTCTGAAATTCCCGGCAGGTGTCCTGGAGGGCAGGTGGCCATGAAGCTGGGGCTCTGAGGACAGGCCTACAGCAAATTGGGGCTTCTGAGTGACATGGACCAGATCTGGACAGGACCCTCCACGTGGGGGCAGGTAAGCCAGGCTGGGGAAGCAGGGTGAGCAGGCGGCAGGGTGATGAGGTTGAGATGCTGACTCCAGGCTCTGGGGAGCCGGCCCCGCACCTGGATGGGGGAGATCGACGGTAGGTGGGTGGACCCCTGAGAGCCAGGTCAGCCCATCAGACTCTGGCATCTTCCTGTACCTAGACAAGCACTAAAATCGCTAATGGGCGGTATCTGTTTTCAGTGATCTGCAGACATCTCTTGGGGTTAACTGGATTGTTTTCTCAGCCAGGAGCTCCCATATGTCCTGGCTCCTTTCTGACCTTTTCAGGATGGTCCCTTGAGCTACTGAGAGGCCACCTCTGGACTCTGTAGAGTCCCTGGATGAAACACAAATCACACATTTATGTTGTGCATTCTCATCTGTCCAAACCCGGGAAGCAAACGCTTGTCCACAGTGGTCCAGACCCCTCTCCTCCACTGAAGGGGGCAGGTGACAACTGGATGTTCCTGTGAGAGTCCCTGAAGCTGGGGGGTGTGACAGGGCAGCAGACCTACCAGGTCTACCAGTTGACCAGACACCAGCCCCAGCAGCTGAGCACAGGCAGCAGGTGGACTCCAGTTTCTCATGCCCACGAGTGGGGCTACAGACAAGAACTCCCCGTGCCAGAAGAGGAGACTGATGTGGTTTCTGTCTCCCAGGAGAATGATGACAACTATGTGAGGACGGATTGGGTTGGGGCAGCAAGAGCAGTGAAGTCTCACACTGCTCGTTCCCTCACTGTGAAAACCTCATCTGTTTTCTTCTAAAGAGCATTATCCCAAAGGTTAGATTGATTCAGGCTAAACTGTCTCCTAAAAAGTTTGATTATGGAAAAGTCTGGTGACCACTGTCCTCTCCCTCTGAGCCGTTCCCCTCCCCCCAGCCCCGAGGTTACTCTTCAATACAGAAACACCCTCCTCAGTGCTTCGGGATGTCCTCCCCCTCCAGCTTGTCCAAGCCCATGGCCAGGCTCATTCCTGTTCTCAGCAGAGGGGACGGGTGCCTCTGCCAGACTTCCTGCAGCTGCCTTCTCTCAGAGCCTGTGCTCCAGTTTCCCAACTTGAAAGGTGTCCCAGAAAGGCTTGCCTCATCCCATTACCCGGGGGAGCCTAGCATCCCCAGGGACAACAGGCAACAGCTGGTCCAGGCGCAGGCATCCAAGCTTCTGAGGCCACGACCAGCAGACCGCGAGGATCGACCCGGGGAAGGCGGACTGGCCTTCCCCAGCCACCAAGCAGGGCTGGGCGGACGGCAGAGCTGTGGCTGGGACCCTGGATCCTGGTCCTGTCCAGAACATGGGCCATCCTGTGCCAGCTCCCGTGACGTCCTAATCATTTCCATCTTGGTAACGGCTGCCATATCACACAGCTATGACTTCACAGGAGGCTGGGCCAGATGAGAAGCAGAGCTGCGAGCAAAGAATGCTTGTTAAAGCAGAGCTACTTTCGGTCATGGAAAGAGGAGTTTGAGAAACTCATCTGGCCAAGAGCTTCCTTCTTCATGTTCTCAAAATTAGAGCCATGTCCAGCCCCTGTGCTGACAACACCCAGGACAGTCAGGATAAACGAGCCTCCCAGAAACCTCGTGAACAGCAGCCTGGGGGGTCAGCAGCCACCTGTCCTCTGGGACAGGGTCCTAAATTCCCCAGTCCACAAGCCTTCCTCCACACAGGAGGGACCCACTCTCTTATGATTTGGAAATAAAGAATGTTTATTCTCCTGAGGCCACATCTTGGGGTGCAAAGTGACTGATTTCTAGAGACACTGACAAACCATTTCCTCAACCTGAGCAGAAATCCAGGCTGAATGTCCAGTGTGAAGGGCTGGAGGCAGGACATGGGTGAGTGGCATGAAGAGGCTGTGTGGGTGTACTCTGCAGCCCCCAAACCCCTCCGACCACAAGATGAAAAGAGGGGGGTCCTGGCAGCATGTCTCCGGGCCTGGGGGCAGGAGGGGCCTTCATGAGCACTGGTGTGTAGCTGTCCATGGCCACATGGGTCAGGCAGCCAAAAACCACATCCCAGCTTTCAGAACCCCCCTTGCCTCCTCTCACTGCAGCAGAGCAAGAGGGAAGAGAGAATTGTGGCTGAGACCATTTCCGAGCAGAGCGGTCACTGCAGGGGGTGGAGACTCCCCACCAGAGGAGGACGCGGTGGGCAACCAGGTGGCCGCGGAGATGCTGCGGGCCGTGGTGGGGGTGAGGGGGGTCGCACAGGAAGCACCTCCTGTGAGTGAGAAGGAAAGTGTGCGGTCAGCACGGGGGTGGGCAGCTAGAGGAAGCAACCCTGAACCGTGTCCTGAAACACAATGTGTCCGTGCTGACCAACCGAGAGCTGCAGGAAAAGTGTTTTGACTTGTATATCCTTTCCGCAGACAAAGAGCTCTGTGTATCAGTATCTATTTAATCGGCTGTGCTTTCAGGACAGCTGCTGAGAGATGACCCCGGTCCTCAATCAGGACGGGGCTGATGCTAACAGCGGATAAACACAAACCACCTGGCAGCATCTACACAGAGAACCCCACCGTCGGATCCAAGAGGCAAGTCTCTGCTGGCATCACACAGACCCCTCAGACGACCGACAGCTCGGGAGGCTGTTCTGGACTCTTCCTCAAGCCGCCTGGGTCCACTCACCTTCACCTGCCCCAGTTCCGAGACCTTCAGAAGCTGACTCCACCTCACCTGTGAAATGAGAATGGTGCTAATACTCACCTGGTGGTCTGAGAAGCAAAGAGGACCATCTTGTTTGCACAACATCATCAGGAAAGAGAAGGACGCTTTGTTTCAGGTATGACTATGAAATAATCATAAAATAATACTACCTTTCTATTACAAGCACAGCAGAATCCCAAGTCTACATCCCCAATCTTTGCAAAGTAACCAGCTAAAATTTTGAAAGTGATACATTTGAAAATACTGAGCCACAGGAAAGATATGAACGATCTGCTTAGGTGATAATTTGATTCTGTTACACTGAAGGTGTTCTGAAGACAGCGTCTGCTCAGGGCCATCAGAAATAAGCTCTTCTTCGACCGGCGGCCGCCAACCAGGATGGAGCAGGAATGTGAATGCTTTTGGAAGCATTATTTGTAATAGCCAAAAACAAGGGCCAACTCAGGTGTCTTTCAGCCATGAGTGGTTACAGGAAAGGTGTTCTTTCCAGACTGTGGAAGATGCTCAGATGGAAAGGAGTCAGAGACCGGACAAAGAGGACAGGCCTCAAGGAATGACGCTCAGTGAGGACACCTCCCACACACACTGGACAACACACGAAGGCGGAAAAGAGACCGTGCTCATCAGGGGTAGGGGTGGGGGTGACCCCCGAGGGAAGCACAGGGACCCTGGTGATGGGGATAAATAAACAGATAAACAGACTCTCACCATAGGCAAGTCTGCAGCTGCACAAACTCAGCTTTAGCTTGTGACATGGAGGTGTTGGTCTATAGGCTCATGCGGCGTTACCTAGGGAGACAGGGTGAATGGTCATGGGTGTCTCTGCATCATATCTCACAACTGCACTGATTCTTCATCTCACATAAGAAGTTTAAAGGCATATACACACTACTCTGTGTATGTAGATAACTAACAAGGACCTACTGTATAGCACAGGGAATTCCACTCAATAATGACCTATGAGGGAAAAGAATCTTAAAAAGAGTGGACATATATACATATATATATATATGTCTAACTGAATTCTTTTGCTGTACAGCAGAAACTATTACATCATTGTAAATCAACTATACTACAATACATTTTTTACAAAACATATTCTTTGAGGGAAAATTTGTGACCCAGAACTCAGGTGCACAGCTTCCCACAGAGCTTCCTACAGAGCTGGCTGGCCCCTCCTTTTTGGAGAGAATCGCCTACTGACTTTTATCAGTAAAGAGCCTCCAAGCGCAGGTCAAAGACCCAGGCTGGCCCTGCTCCCCTGGTGCCAGTCACCCTGAGGCAGTGCTCTGAGGCCAGGCCCTCACTCATCCTGGATGTGGCTCCCAGGCCTGAGAGGACACCTCTGTGACTGCAGTGCAAACAGACGGGTCCTCCTCCCTCCCTCCCTGTAGCCCCCGTTCCTGCTGTGCTTCCCAGGCTCTGTCGCCTGTAGCCACTGGGGGTGGGGGGTCCACGTGCCTCTCTGCAGGACCAAGGCCCCAGACAGGCTGAGAAGCCTGCTGCAGACCTAAAGCCCGGACTCAAGCACAGAAGAACGGTGAATGGCCATGGGCCCTGCCCGACACGTGTGTGTGAAAGCGTGTGGCTGGCTCTGTGTCCAGCACAGGACTCAGCCTGTCTCGGGTCCTGGCCGCAGTGATGATGGGCTTGCACCGTGGTGATCACACTGACCCAGGTGGTAGAAGGGACAGGCTCTCCAGAGAGGGCGTCCATGTCTCAAGTTCCCTTCTTGTGACTCTGCCCTGTGCTCTCGCTGGGATCATATATGCAGACGGGTGGCCAGTGAGGTGGGGCCCAGGCCACTGACTGACAGGGCCGTGGGCAGCCCGAGGGCTGGCCACGCTTCCTCCCCTCTCTGCAGACAGCAGTCAGGCCTCCTCCAGATCCCGTGGGTAGACGGGCACCTCCTGGCCTTCCCTCATGCTCTGTGATATAAAACAGGAGGAAAATGGCTGAATCTGAGCTGCCTCTGAACAGGATGCATGGGGGTGTCGCCCGAGTGGAGTGGAAGGATGGAGCAGGGTCACGACCCTCCCTTGGGAGGTGGGTGTCATTCGGGGGTGGCCCTTCCTGCTGATGCTCGGCTTCCCAAGCCCTCTGCTGTCTGTGACGCACACAGTCATGTTAACACAGAGACACACAAGAGGAATTCAGGTGTAAAAACCAATGACTAGACACCAGCATTCATGTCTGCAGTCACGGGGGTGTTTACTCTGCATGCAGTCACTTCCACCTCCCACCCTGCATCTTCCTGCCACCACCACCGGCCCCCCTGCCCACTGTGAGAAGTGGTCCCCAGAGGAGGCTGAAATACCCACAGGGGCTGGGGGGCTATAGAGGCCGGACTCTATGCACAGAACCCTCCTGAGGGTCAGTGCTGGCTCAGGGGTCACAGCCCATGTGGGCCAGGCACTGGAAGGAAGCCAGCAGGGGGACAGAGGCACTCAAGAGGTTCCTAGAGCCCCCGCACCTCATGCCTGATGGTTCCCCTGGGGATTCTATGGTAATAAGATGGAGACGCAGGACGCCCTAGGTCAGCCTCCTCTGATCTCATCGTCACCGGTGAGGACATGACCCCCTCCAACATGGGAATCCCCGGACGTTCACTGCAGGATCAGAGATCAGTCCAGCAGTGTCCACGCAGGACAGGCTCGAACAGGAAAGCAGGTGCCTGAGCAGGTCCCTTACAGAGTGTGACCCTCTGGGCATGTGTCACCACCAGGCTGATCAGGCTGAGAGAGCAGGGGTCCATCTCCATGCCCAGGAGCATAAGGGATGGGGATGGGGGCCTCCCGGCAAAGAAACCCACTCCTGCTTGCAGACACGGAGTCGGGCCCCAGAGGGGCTGTGTGACCTCCAGTAGAATGCCTGACTCCCCTGAGCGAGCCTGCGGTGGAGAGCAGCCCCATAATAAAGAGCAGATGCCAGCACTCCCCTCCATCTGCAGGAGGGACCCAGACACCGGCATTCCTGCCCTCTGTTTCCTCTGCTTCCACTGAGATGTTTTGGGAACCTCTCCGCTGGCCACAAGTTTATATAACCTCTCATCTGCCAATTCTCGGAGAGAAAAATGCTTGAGGTTTTACAGAGCAGTTACATTCACATAAAAACAACATCAAATCCTGCACTGTAATATGCGAAATAAATCCAATTTTCATCACTAATGATAATAGAAGGAAACACCATTGGAAAGAAGGCTGTTTCGTGCCTATAACTGTAAAGAGCCTGGTAACCGTCAGAGTCTCTTGATGCAAGTGAAAGAGGAGAGTGAAAGAGCTGGCTTAAAATTCAACATTCAAAAAACAAAGATCATGGCCTCTGGTCCCATCATGGCAAATAGATGGGGAAACAATGGAAACAGTGACAAACTTTATTTTATTGGGCTCTAAAATCACTGCAGATGGTGACTGCAGCCATGAAGTTAAAAGACATGTGCTCCTTGGAAGAAAAGCTATGACCAACCTAGACAGCATATTAAAAAGCAGAGACATTACTTTGTGGACAAAAGTCCATCTAGTCAAAGCTATTGTTTTTCCAGCAGTCATGTATGGATGTGAGAGTTAGACCATAAAGAAAGCTGAGTGCTGGAAAATTGATGCTTTTGAACTGTAGTGTTGGAGAAAACTCTTGAGAGTCCCTTGGACTGCAAGGAGATCAAACCAGTCAATCCTAAAGGAGATCAATCCTGAATGTTCATTGGAAGGACTGATACTGAAGCTGAAGCTCCAATACTTTGGCCACCTGATGTAAAAAACTGACTCTGATGCTGGGAAAGATTGGAGGTGGGAGGAGAAGTGGACAACAGAGGATGAGATGTTTGGATGGCATCACCAACTCAATTGCTTTGAGTTTGAGCAAGCTGCAGGAGTTGGTGATGGACAGGGAAGCCTGGTGTGCTGCAGTCCATGGGGTCTCAAAGAGTCAAACATGACTGAGTGATTGAACTGAACTGAACCGTCAAAGAACCTCCAGGGAGGACCAAGTAAGATTCTCTTTCCAGTTGCCTTCCCATTAACTACGGTGTTGAACACAAGTTTGACCCTGGACCTCATGCACTCCTGTTCCCTGGGCACCCAGTCCTAGCATGGCTCACATGACTGCAGAGCCAGCGCCCACATGTACAGGTGGACAGGGTGAGCACAAGACTGATGCAGCTGAAGCTTGGGGTCAGCTGGTGAAAGCCTGAGGCAGTGACAGTGGGAAGTCTCCTGATGGGGCAAACACAGGAGCCCATGGGCTGCTGGTCACCCAACCTCAGTACCCAGGCTTCTTGAAGCGGGTGAGGGACCCGACCTGAAGTGGTGGGAAGAGTGTTTCAGGCAGAGGCAAATATTAATGCATACATGCCTGTGTGCACGTGCATGCTCAGTCACGTCCAACTCTGTGATCCCATGGACGGTAGCCCACCAGGTTCCTCTGTCCATGGGATCTTCCAGGCAAGAACACTGGAGTGGGTTGCGATTGCCTCCTCCAGGAGATCTTCCTGACCCCTGCATCTCTTGCATTGGTAGATGGATAATTTACCACTAGCATCACCTGGGAAGGCCCAAGAAATGTGAGCACAAAGCATTGGCTGGGAATTGAACCCAGGTCTCCCAAGTAGGAGGCAAGATTTCTACCACTGAACCACCAATGCCACTCATTTCAAGCAGACGGAGCAGCAAACATAAACCCTCAGAGTGAGGAGAGCATTAGTGGAAATGCACGGTGACCGGGGGCCATGGTGGCTGGAGAGGCGGGCAGTCAGGAGGCACACAACAGCCTCTGGACCCTATCTTCTTGAGAGCAATGGTATCCCATCGACATGTGGCTGAACTACAGCGTGCAGGGTCCAGGAAACAAGGCAGGCAAGGGTCAGCGCCTCCCAAGGCCACCGGAGGTCAGGCAGCAAAGTGAGGGGCTCCGGCCACTCGACAGACGCCGGCGGAGTCACTGGACACGGTCAGGCAGCATCCTGCTCACCCCGCGCCTGTGCAGGCGCCCAGAAGCAGCTGCCCTTGCCGTGGTTCTTGAGGAGGAGGGGGCTTGGTGTTCCTCATGACAAGCAGTTTTAAGATGCCTTCGAATTGCTGGGTTTGGAGAAGATTCTGCACAAGGGGGGCTGCAGTGGAGGGGGTGACGGCCGCTGGCCAGGCTTCCAGGCTGGGTGACCAGCTCTCAGGCTGAGAAGCCACATTTATTTCTCTCAAGAGAAAGCAAAATGATTTACAGAAATGTCACTGGTGTTCAAAATCCACCATGAGGGGGTGGAGGGAACAGAAGGAAGCCCCGTGTTGGCTGAGGGCAGCCCACCTCCTCGGGTCTCTGGAAGAAGTTTCTCCCCCAGCATGTGCGGGCGTCACAAAGGACTTACAGGGGTCCTGGGTGAAGTCCGTTAGATCTGGCTTGGTGGGGATTTTATTGTTGCTTTTGTTTGGGGGGTTTTAATCAAGTTGAACAAATAGAAGCACTTAGAGTATAAGTGTATTATTTTAGGAAGAATTGTAACCAAGTCACTTTACATTGCTACAATCCCCAGGTCAGAAGATTGTAAAGATGGGAGATGATTTCCGAAGGACAAAACCAGTAAAATTTCCAATTTATATTGTCTAACTTAAAGATGATGATTATGCTGCATGTTGCAGAGAGGGTCGGGGGGAGGGATAGAAGTGCTTGTGTTTTTTTAATCTAGGTAAAGTTTCAAAAACTAATGTAGATTAAGTGGGTCTGAGTGCAATTAAATTTATGAATACAGAGAAAAATATGAAGTTTTATTAACTGTGGAAGGAATGTGGGTCCTTAGCTGCCCAACCAGTTCATGAAGACCAAGGAGATCAGCTTACAGGGGTTAAATAAACACACTACTTTTTATTATAGCTCAAATGAATCCTCTTGCAGCAAAGCACCGAGTCCACAGTTGGCTTACGAGGTTTTCATCTTCAGGAGCTCTGGATCTGCCCAGAGAGCAGGACCCACTCTGTTTGGGGCCTCAGGCTAGATTTTTCACATCCCTGGATGGTACTTGTCCTATGTCCTAAAAGGAAACCAGTGCATAAGAAGCAGGGAGTATAAAGGACACATGTATGCAAAGAAGAAAGGCGCAGGGGGTGGATGGTGGGACCAGGCTGGGCCTCGAAGTTCTGTGCTCAGAGAGTAGAGAGTGCCTGGATGTGAGCTGACACATGACGTATGATCGTGGCTGGAGCAACTTTCAGAAATCTTAGCAAACACACTCGGGCTGATCCTGGAGACCAGGCAGAGTGGGACCAAGGCTGGGGGGAGGCCACCTTCCCAGTGGCTCAGCTGACCCCCAACCCCGGGACCTCCCTTCCTCAAGGCTATGTGGCCAACCAGGAGCTTGTTAATTGTGCCAATGATTGGTTTGCCAGCAGCTCTTACAGATTAATATTTCAGGAGTTAGAGACCCAGCTGAGCGTGAAAAGAGCATCCACTCCAGGTTGGGAATCACATTTCAACTCTGCGGAGAAAGAGAAAAAAGTGTTTCTTGAGTGAAGAGGACGAGACTCATTCACCTCCTGCGGCTGCAGACTCTGGCTTAAATTGGCTCCGGAGCTCAGAGCGGGGCACTCATCTGTCTGCCAGGGCCCAGCGCCACGGGGTCCAACCCCACAGGGCCCAGCACCGGGCCGCCAGGGTTGCCCTGTTTAGAGAACTGCCCCCTGCACTTCAAGTATCTCTTAGTTTTTCTGCGGGAAAATGGCACATTGCTTAAACTTCCTGTGGTTAAAAAGTGCTTTTCAAGAATGTGTTTCCGAAACTAAAAAAAATGAGCTGAGACTGTGTGATGTTTTTCTTACAGGGACCAGAAAGGCCTGGATTCTCTGTGTCCATGATGGACTGGTCCTGAGCTCACAGTGAGGGCAGGCTGGGGGCCAGGGTGGGGGTGCCGCTGGGGGCTGCAAACACCCTACCCAGGGTCCCATCCAGACCTCCCTGGAGTCCAGGCCTCCCAAGGTCTCCCCAACCCTCGTTTCTCCCCATACCCCACTCCCCCACCAGATCTCTGGCCCCCTCACCCACCCTGGTTCCCTACCCCTTCCCCGGGCGCCCTTCCCCTACCCCCCTCCCTCCCAGACCCCAGCTCCTCACACCCGAGGACGGTTCCCGCACCCACCGTGGGCTCCCCCGGGCACCCCTCCCCTGCAGGCTCCTCCTCCCTGGAGCGTTCTCGGGCCTGCCTATCATCTTCTCTAATTGTTTCCAGATTCGTGTGGGAGGTCAGGCCGCGAGCGCTGCTCCATGCCAAGTTTATAAACAGAGCAGTGTTTCCAGATGTCCGCTGGCTCCAGCCTGGCGAGCAGGTTGATTGGGACCAGAGCAGCAACAGGTGGAGCGCAGACAATGAATTCCTTGACACTTACTTACTCCCTCAACTCTCCTCCCCCCGCCCTCAGCCCCATCTGCCACTGTCCCCACAGATCCCCAAAGGCTCACATGAACGGCAGAGCCTGGAATGCAAGGAAAACAGTCATTTCCCTAATGAGGGCGGGGGTTGGGGAAGGGGGGCAGCGTCCCCATGGACATCAGAGCCTGGCTGGGCCTGCAGGAGGAGGGGTTCGGCGGGCTGCCTGGCCCCTCTCTCGCCCAGGCCTCCCCAGCTCTGTCCCCAGCTCATGGCCGCCCAAGTGGGGCAGCTCCTCACAGCAAGTGCTCTGGGAAATGCCTGGGCTTCTCAGGAAGAGGACAGACAACAGGGTCCAGGCCCGCTGCATGCTCAGGGATCCAAAGGGACAGGGTAGGCTGCAGTCTGGACCTTCGAACTGGACAAGGTGCACCCTGGGGACCCTGGGACCACAGCACAGTGTCCTGTCCACGGTGAAGTGGCTGGGCCAGGGGCTCAGTGAAGGCAGCACGTCAGACGCCTCTACCCAGAGGGCCTAGCTCACAGGCCCTGCAGCGGCTCCCATGAGGGCTGGGCTCCAAGCTGAGGGTCCGGGCCGCGGACCCTGAGGCCAAGAGACTAAGCCTGTGACCGGATGGAATCCAGGCTGGCTCAAGCGGGAACCCTCCCAGGTTTAAGTCCCGACCTATAGAAAGTGCTGTGAAAATACAGCACATAAATATCAAAAGCACGTCTGTGAGTGTCTCTGAGTTAAGATTAGGTTATCTTCTGCCAGTCTTTGAATCTGACTTTCTTCTTATAAAACGTAACCTGACCCTGGGCTTTGAAGAGCCGGGATCTGGGACTGGGTAGTTCATCTGAACTGACAGGACACCGGTGCGGGGGTCCATCCACCCACCCAGGCCCAGCCCAGACCCAACACTCTGAAGGCCCTGCAGCGCCACCGCTAACATCCCACGTCACAGCCGAGCACACAGATCTAGAGCAGGGCCTGCAGGACTCAGTCTCCAAAGGAAAGAGCACACACTCGTGTGTCTAATTACCTTTGCTCCATTTCCACAGGGCGGCTCTGACTGGTGCTTTATCCACAAAGCTCCAAGTACTATAGAAGGAATTCCTAAGGAAACAAATCATGCCTGAAATGAAAGAGCAAGAAAATGAGTTAGAGAGAATAAACTCCTGAATGGGAGGGTGAGGAGAAGAGGAGGGGGAGGGGAGGAAAGTGGGGGCAGGAGGGGAGGGGAGAGGAGGAGAAGAGGGAAGAGGGAGGGGAGGGGAGGGAGAGGAATATCAGAAGGAACTGGATTTGTCACAACAATCCTGCATGGCACCACCTGCCCACCAGGGAGCAGGTTCTACTCCAAACTCGAAGCACCAGTGGCTGAAGAGGACCCCCAACACGGCCGGGTTCACCCCAGCACCTTGTCCCCAGGGACTACCCCCATGACGGGGAGAACGTCTTCACCTGTGCTCTGAGACCAGGTATGGAGCTGTGTTCCCACCACCAAGCACAGAGCCCATGGCCATGGCACCCCCTGAGCCCATCAGAACAGGGCACACAGCACTTCTTCTGACTGCAAGAACCTGGCTAAACCAAGAGCAACTTCTACAGCTTAAAATCTCAACATCCTCTCTAGGTGGTTAGTGGAGACTGGAACTTGTCCTGTCTACTCGATTATAAATATGCAGCAAAAAAAAAAAAAAGTGAGCTAGTGAGAACATTAGAAAGTGTCACGGCATTTCCTAATTTCACTGATGAATGAAAACCCCTAATGTATCAGATGCAGAGTGCCACACCACGTGGGCAAACTGGCTCTCCACGTGCCCACATGACTGAGCCTCTCTTGAGGCCAAAGTGCAGAACCTACAGGAAAAGAAGCATCTTAGAGAACTTGAGTTTTCAAACTGGAATGTATTACACCTTTTCAAACATAGACCAGGATATTCCAGCAAACACAATGTGTTTGTGATTTTTATAAACTGGTGGTTCTCAGGAGGAACAATGAGCCTACGTGTGCGGAGGGCCCTTAAAGCAGGGTGTTTACTAGGGGTGCAGTCCTGGGGAGCGAGCTTAAATGCTTCCTGAGACGAAACCCAGGCAGAACTGAGCCAGTTAACCAGCCAAGTGCCTCTTTATGTAACGTTTGAAACACTTCTAACCAGAATTAAGGGATTTTTTTTTCCCCCTTCAACTTGGCAAGCAACTGAAAAGACCAGTGTGGAGGAGGTGAGAAACGCCATTTCCAAGCTGAAGCCGAGTCAGCTGCCTGGGTGACTTAACCCCATCCTGGCACAATGGGCTGTTTGTCAGCTCCCAGCTCAGACGCACGGATGCAGTCCATACTGCAAGGGGGGCTGACAAGCACATCCTTCCTTCCTGTTTGGTCCTGAGCGCCTGCCGGCCACGCACTCCTCTCTCTGCTCTGTCCAGAGCCCGAATGGTGCAGTCACACCCGTTGCTGTGTCCTCCCAGACAGAAGTCCCGGCCGCACCCGCCTGGCCGTCCTCCGGTTTCCAGGTGCCAGCCCCGCCCAGAGAGCCACTGGCCACCAACGGGGGACAGCGCTTAGGGCAGCCAGGTTGGCCTCTCTTGGGCTTTCTTCCCCTGTGCAGGGCAAGGCCCAGGAAGTTCAGCCTGTGGTCCCCAGGGTGGGTGGGGGACAGGGGTGCCTCTCGAAGGGAAGAGATCACAGCAGATCCCAGCACCCAGCATTGTCAGACCTCCAACTTCACACTTTTGTGGCTCAGTTGGTTAAGAATCTGCCTGTAATACAGGAGACCTGGGTTCGATCCCTGGGTTGGGAAGATCCCCTGGAGAAGAGAAAGGCAACCCACTCCAGTATTCTGGCCTGGAGAATTCCATGGACTGTAAAGTCCATGGGGTCGCAGAGTCAGACACAACTGAGAGACTTTCACTTTCACTGCCAAGACTGCTCAGTCTCGCTGCGTCTGACCCCACATGTGTGCTGATGAACCAACGCTGCTGAAAGAGCCCCTCTGATCCAACGTGTCCACTGATGAACCAGACTCTCCTCTCAGTAGGGCATCTGGGGTGTGAGAGTCATGTTAAGTCCATTAAAATTTGCTGGGATGACCACACACTTGGCGGTTAGTGCAAAGGCCCTGTTGTTCAAGATTTCTAGCCAAGGATTTGGCCAGACACCAAATCTAATCTCCCGGGGGTGGGAGGAAAGCAGACAGGCCTCTGACCCCACCCCAAAGGGGTGACCCCTGGGCACAGCAGGCCTGGGGGTTCTGCATCCTCCAACCCGGCTACGTAACTCAAGGTAGAAAGAATGTGCTTGTGAGGACAAGGGGCTTCCCAGGAGGCTCAGTGGTAAAGAGCCCACCTGCCAATGCAGGAGGTACAAGAGGCGTGGGTTCAATCCCTGGGTGGGGAAGTTCCCCTGGAGTAGGAAATGGCAGCCCATTCCAGTATGCTTTCCTGGAGAATCCCATGAGTAGTAGATTCTTTAAAAGTCTATCAAATGCTGTTTTGTTCTGTAAGAAGGAAACTAGAACTCCTGGATCTGAAATGAAAATTCTTAGAAATTCTGAAATTCTACAGAAATCAAAGCGATGATACCATGACCTGGAAGAAGGGGATCCAGAGAAAACCACTAATTTTAAAATATAAAGTTAATTCCATCACAAAGAACAACCTGAACCAAAATGTTTAGATGGTATCATGCAAGACGTTATTTGGAAGAAATATATTTCAATTTAAGATTTTTAAAGAATTTTTATTCTCTTTCAGTGTCGCGGGGTTTCTATAACTTAGGATGTTCCCAAAACAGAGATTTGTTTTCGCTGGGTGGACGCACCCTCTGTGATATAAGGTCACACCTGGTTTACTCACATGGCCCCAAATCACACCCCCTGGAGCCCAGGGAGGACCACTGGGGGCACCCCATCCCCAAACTCCTGACTCTGCCACCCAGGTAAATAACACAATGAAAGCTTGTCCTGATACTGGAATAAATACTTGCTACACCTGGACAAAGTTATTTTATTTAGAAAAGACCAAAAGTTACCAGTGCCCACTTGCTTCTGATGAAGATTCTTAAATATCCAGAAGGATTAAGAAAGCAGTACTTAGCAGTAATAACTTATTCCCAATAAAAGTGATCTCTGGCCAAGGCCCAGCGAAAAGTTATGTGACCCAGATGAGGCTCTGGACGGGTGAGAAGGGCCTGCTTTCCTAAGACTCAGATGTCCTTGAGCAGAGCTCCTGATAACTGCCTCCAGGGCACATGGCTCCAGAAGTGCGGAGACAGAGATGAACGGGGAGACAGAGACAGAGAGAGAACAGCAAGACAGAGAGAGGCAGCCAGAGACAAAGCAGAGAAAGACAGTCAGAGAGACAGAGAGGCAGGAAGCGCACGTGGATGCCTTCATGGTTGTAAGAAAGGCCACTTGAGCGGGAGCTGAATGCGTTTCCCAAAACCAGGTCACCTCAGGCGGACACCCAGGATCCCAGTCCCCCCTCCCCGGGGCACCCAGAGGAACCAGCAGAGGTTCTCTGGCACCAAAATGCAGCGTTTCTCTGAGAGAAGCCACAAGGAGAAGGACTGGACGACCTCGCTGAGGACCTCCTGAGGGAAACTTCCTGACTCCAGGCAGGGGACACGGGACACCTGCACACCCTGCCCGAGGCCACTGGCCCGAGAAGGGGCTGCAGCCACGGAGCTTCCTGAGAAAGCCTCGCGAAGCCTGAGAACACTGGCAAAGAGGAGACGGTGCCCTCCCTCCCTTCGGGGGCTGAGGCTCACAGCCTCTCACCGCCACCAGGAAGATGGGGTGCCAGCAAGGGGGCCGTTGGAGGCCAGGAGAGGAGACCCCGACCGGCCCATAGAGCTTCTGACTGCCCAGGGCTGGCAGCCCACGGCCCCTGGAGACCCGGGCCCAGGACGTGTCTGTGGAGGAGGCAAAGGAGACGGGAGGGCTGGCCCGTCCTGTCCAGGGAGGCCTTTGTCCAGAGGGCAGGGTCTCCAGGTGCGACTGAAGACAACACCCCGTCAGGGGCTGTGAGGACTACAGACCATGAGGGATTCATCCATCAGTGGCCAGTCAACGGCTAGAGGCTACTTCTTAAAAAACAGAATAGGTGTATGTTGAACTTTGAAAAAAATGCCGCACTTAATTTAGAAGGAGCTCAAGAAGCTGAAATATTTTCAAATATATAAATCTTAATCCAGAACTGCAACAATAGTTTAAGATGTAAAATGCAAAATCCAGACGTTTTTCAAATTCTAGATCTTGCAACTTCTCTGAACCATCCAGCATGTGGAGAGGACATCAAACCTGCTCCAAATGCCACAGACTCAACCAGCTGACAGGCCAGAGCTGAGGTTGGGGGAGCAGGGCCGGTGAGGACCCTGACTGCACAGCCCAGAGAACCAGAATTTTCAGTGAGCGATGCTTGACTCTCGGTGTGAGTGTGGATGCGTCCACAGAAGTACCCGGGAAGAACAGTCAGGCCATTTGCTTGAGCAAGACATTCCTGGAAAAATAAAACCATGCTCTGCAATCAGGAGGAGCACAAAGTCGTGCCGGTTCCAGCTCTGTGTCTCGGCAGAGCGCAGGCAGGGGTTCTCAAGGAAGAACTGGTTGTTAGTAATTTACAAATAATATGATAGGTGAGATGGCTGGATGGCATCACCGATGCAATGGACATGAACTTGAGCAAACTCCAGGAGAGAGTAGGGGACAGGGAAGTCTGGCATGCTGCAGTCCACGGGATTGCAGAGTTGGACACAACTGGGCAACTGGACAATACAACAGATAAAGATGATAAACGTCCTATTTATTAGGAATTCAGAACTGAATTTCTAGAAGAACTCACATCAACACTGGGCATTGGCAAAGTCAAAAAAATTAATTCACTTCCATTGGGCACTTGCTCAGTGCCAGATAATTTCACAAATTTCCCCCCTAATTCCTTGTTTCGGTGGGGTCAGGCAGTGAGGGGCTCGGTCCACACCCAGGACTCGCATGCTCACCGGGCTCGGTTCACTGTCTCAGCTGTTGTTGTTGTTGCTCAGTCACAAAGTCATGTCCAACCCTTTGCAACCCCATGGACTGCAGCATGCTAGGCTCCTCTCTCCTCCACTGTCTCTTAGAGTTTGTTCAAATTCATGTTCATTGAATTAGTGATGCTATCTAAACATCTCATGCTCTGCCACCCGCTTCTCCTTTTGCCTTCAATCTTTCCCAATGTCAATCCCCTCCACACACAAGGAAACCACAGAGAGAATGGCCAAGCATGCAGGGCAGGGTTCACTAGAAAGGACACTCAAGCAGGTGGCCACAGCTGGACCTTGGTCCCTGAGTTTAAATCCAGGGTTGCCTCGCTGGGACAGCCCTCCTTCCGGATAGACACGGGGCTCTGCCTGCCCCGCCAGCCCAGGCACCCCTACTCTCCCATCAGCCCTCAGCCCAAGGCCACCAGGTCCAGAAACCACGGCTGTGTGTCCTTCACACCAGGAGCAGCATCTCTGACCACAGGCTGGGCTGCAGCCCAAAGGGGAGAAGCACTTCCTCCTCAGGTTTGGCCCCAAGCCTTGGGGGTACACATGGAAGGAAAGAGGGGTGTTGCCAGCTCCCCAGGGACACACCAAGGACCAGCTGCCCTTCTGCCTCCCCCCGAGCTCGCTGAGCCAGGCCTGGATGAGCAGGAGGCTTGTTCTCAGCCGCCCAGGGCTTCTCCGTGCTTGGCCACGAGACTCTACCCTGAGTCCTATGGATGCGGGGAAGCCAGGGTTGCCCCAGTCACCTTTCCACCAGCCTGCAGGCCCTGAATGTTTGGCTCAGTCTCCTTCAGAACAGTCTGAAATGAAACCGACATGTCATCTCATCGTGACAACAGGGAGGCTCCAGGAGTCACACGTTCCCCCATCTCTCGGGCTGCAGGAGTGTTTACAAGGCTTCGGTCATCAACAGGCGGGCCACATCTTCCTCCAGTAAATGGTCCCGAACAGACCCCCAAGGGCCCTTCCCCGTCCCCTGCTCAGGTGCAGCGGGGCACCCACGGGAGGGGTGGGATGAGCATCCTCTCTCCTCCCGGCCGCAGGCCCTGTGGGAAGCTGCTGAGTCACCAGTAACAACAGTAACCAGGAGGCCCTGACATCATCTACCGGGCATCTCATGTCCAAGCTTTACATCTGTGGCCTTGTTCAGTTTTCACTGGTGCTTAGGAAAGACATTCTGAATCCTCACCAGAGGGCCAGAACACGCCCCCTTTCAGACATGACCCGTCTGACCTGCCTTTAGCAAGCCGCCAGTTGCCCAGACTCGTGGCTTGTTGGCAGCAAAGCCAGGGTGTGAAGTCCCTTCCTCCACTGTGGGCGTCTACCTCCCCCACCGTCCACAGGGGCCAGCGGGACGTGGTTCTGAGACGAGATAGGAAGACTCTGCAATCAGAAGGCGAGTGAAAAGATGCTGCAGTCCATACTCTTCTTCTGCAGGATGTGACGTTGTGACTCTTATCTATTTCTGTTACTGTATTTTCAGTTCAGTCCCTCACTTTCTTTTATCTACTTCTTTGTTACTTTCTGATTGGTGGATTCTATCTTCCTGCACCAGGCAGGATTCATTCAGTAACTCACTGGGCTTGAAAGAGTCTCGCTGGCAGAGCAATAAAATGGCATAACTGAGAACGGAATGCCCACTCCACTGTAACTCACATTCCAAAGTAATATGTATATTCACTTGTTTGGTTTGTTCCCAGGGAGCAGAAGGATTGTTTTGTGCTCCCTTCTCTGGTTCAATTCACTTTTTTTTTGGGGGGGGGGGGGCGGTGGTGATGAGTGTAGAGCAGCAGAATAAACCCAGACACGAGAGGAAAAAATGTTCTTTGATGACAACGCTGCAAGTCCACAGCACACTCCTCCAAACAGCCTGACTTTTCACCTGGCTTGCTGTCAGCCAGCTATTTTACATCTCTTCAAAAACTGCGGAGAAGGATGGGTATGCAAACTGCAGCTGTCCTGTGGAATTTCAGTAGAGTTCACTGTTCCTGCAGAAAAAATCAGTTTTGCCTACACAAACTTACTCCAAATAAACTTGGGCTTTTCACCTTTCCTTTGGACCATTTTTAACGCCTGCCTGGTTTCCTCAGTGGTCAAAGAGTAAGACAAAATCTTCAACACGGGTTGATGTTTACACCACTACGAGAATCTCGCTTTCACCTTTTCATGAAAAATATCTTTTGACAGAGATACACCCAGAAATTGACCCATGGGACCGCTTCCTCATTGTCTGGGGCCTCAAGGCCAAGTTAATATGCATCTTCCGTCTCTAATCTGACCTCGGGCCTCTTGTCTGGCCGGCTAAGCCTCTCACAACAGCCGCCGTCCATATCATTAGACAGCCAGCTCTAAATCACTTCTCTTGGTTCTCCTGCGTCCCTCTGAAATTCACGGCGGTGCGTCGGCACCACTGCAATGGAATGTCCAGGTTATGGGCGTGTCCCACCTGGACGAAAGAACCACGAGTGCACTTTTTTTGTGCCTCGAAGGAGATGCTATGTTTTTTCCAAATTGAAGATTTACAGCCACTCTGTACTGTCAGCTCATGGTGAGCATTTTTTACCAAGAAGGTATGTTTAAATTAAGCTACACACATTGTTCTTTCAGATGTACTAGTGTTGCACACTTAATAGACTACAATATAGAATAAACAACTTTTATGTTCACTGGGAAACCAAAACACGTGAGTGTCTCATTGTATCGTGGTATTTGCTTCATTGGGATGCCTAGAACCAAACCCATGAGATCTCTGAGGTGTCTCTCTGTAGGATCAATGGCCTTGATTTTTCTAGTAGGAAAAAAAGGCAGGTAAAGAAATATTGTAAAATATTTTGAGTTATTTGGGAAGTTATCTAGATCACTAATACAGTTCCAGCATTAGTTTTCCAAGAAATGCCTTACTCTGAATTTTCTTTCAGTAACAACATGGAAACAACTCCATAAGTGAAAAAGTCTCCAGCTTTTTTAAAATAAAACACATTTATAGAAACACTGTCTGGAGTCTTGTGCACGCGAGCAGGACATCACATGGTGGATACCAGTTGAGGGTTTTAAGGCAGGTTCCATTCATATGAGTAAAAAGCAACATTCATTTACAGCAACTTTAAGTCTGATAGTTCAGAGAAAAACTAACTGGTTTAAATAGCCTTCTCAGAATAGGCAGAAATGTTACTGAAGTAACTGAAGATTCAGAGACAAATTACTTAACAGGTCACTGACCCATGAATTGCTTAACCAAAAGCATCATCTGCTTCAAGACTCTTGTATAACTGAAAATTAATACTAAAGTAAAAACTGGGGAGGCAAAATGAATTCTATCCTAACAGCTGTTCAGTAGACACCGCAACGGGTAATTCTTAACACAATGCACTAATTTTTCTTCAGGTCTTTCCCTGAATGGCAAAGAGGAGTTTCATCAGTGACTTTTTAAAAGCAATTTGCTGTAAACATGAATGCCTTTTGAAACAACAGATTGAAACTCACAGCAAATTTCCAGTTAATCTTCTCTGAACATCGACATTGTTGGGAAGTGCAGGTAACACAACCATCATAGCCCCGGGGTGTCAGGCCATTAAATTAAAACAGAGCTATAATATGAAAGTGAAGGCACCCGCCCAGAAGCATGTTTTTGCCTCTATGAAAAAAGCCTGGATGCTAAACAGGCAAGCACGGTACCAAGTTCAAACAAACTTCGCAGAAAGGGAAACATTCATGAATCAGTTAATAGTAGTCCAGGGGGTCGAAAACAGTCAGACCTGACTTAGCAACTGAACAACAGGCCTACCCTTACAGATCTACTAAACAAGCTCCTTCAAGCAGACAGGGAATGATAGAAGGAAGAACTGGGAAGGAAGAAGGAGCAACAGAAAGATTAGAAATGCGCACACACAACAGACTATCCTGCTCTCAAGTTTTATCAGTTACATTCAATGATAAACCAGAAATCATAACACGTTCTAATTCATAAGAGCAAATTATTTAAAAGCAAGGAAGGAAAAAGCAACTAAATGAATGTGAAGTTTTCACTCCTGAAAATAGTAAAATATTGATACCAGTTAAGTGTTACAAGTCACATATGTATATCTGGGTACCCAGAGCAGCCACTACAAAACCTTTAGACACACACTAAAATAATGATAAATCACTTTGGGAATCCTAAAATAGTGCTAATGTACCAGGAAAAATGCAAAGAAATACAGGATCAAGAGCTGGAGAAAACAAATAATAAAACAGTCCTTTTAAGCACTAATATACCTGGAAACCACCTTAAATGCAAATTGTCCAAATACACTAATCAAAAGATACAGATTAACAGACTGGAAAAATAAACATGCTCCAAATGTACATTGCTTTTACCAAAACAATCTCTCTTCTTATGTAATGACACAGGCATGTTGAAAGCAAAAAATACGGAAATAAATATATAAACATTATTTTTTTTAAAAATAAGGAGTAATAACTCTATTAATAGCTAATAATGTAGACTTCAGATCAAAGAAAATTACAAGAGAAAAGTTTAAAACTAATCTTATATAATCTCTTCCAGATAATGAAAAAGGAAGAAACACTTCCAACTCATTTTCTGATGTCAGTACTATCTTGAAACCAAAACTAGACAAAGACAGTGATACAAGTCTATCAATCAATATAACTAATGAACCTAGACACAAAATCCTCAGAAAATATCAGCAAATTAAATCCAATAGTGTATAGAAAGAACAATACAAAGTGACCAACTGGGATTATTCCAAATATGCAAGGCTAGTCAGTATTTGAAAATCAATCAATATATTCTACCATCAGTTCAGTTCAGTTCAGTCACTCAGTCATGTCCGACTCTTTGCAACCCCATGAATTGCAGCACGCCAGGCCTCCCTGTCCATCACCAACTCCCGGAGTTCACCCAGACTCATGTCCATCGAGTCGGTGATGCCATCCAGCCATCTCATCCTCTGTCGTCCCCTTCTCCTACCACCCCCAATTCCTCCCAGCATCAGACTCTTTTCCAGTGAGTCAACTCTTCGCATCAGGTGGCCAAAGGACTGGAGTTTCAGCTTTAGCATCATTCCTTCCAAAGAAATCCCAGGGCTGATCTCCTTCAGAATGGACTGGTTGGATCTCCTTGCAGTCCAAGGGACTCAAAAGAGTTGTCTCCAACACCACAGTTCAAAAGCATCAATTCTTCGGCACTCAGCTTTCTTCACAGTCCAACTCTCACATCCATACATGACCACTGGAAAAACCATAGCCTTGACTAGATGGACCTTTGTTGGCAAAGCAATGTCTCTGCTTTTGAACATGCTGTCTAGGTTGGTCATAACTTTCCTTCCAAGGAGTAAGCGTCTTTTACTTTCATGGCTGAAATCACCATCTGCAGTGATTTTGGAGCCCAAAAAAATAAAGTCTGACACTGTTTCCACTGTTTCCTCATCTATTTCCCATGAAGTGATGGGACCAGATGCCATGATCTTAGTTTTCTGAATGTTGAGCTTTAAGCCAACTTTTTCACTCTCCTCTTTCACTTTCATGAAGAGGCTTTTTAGTTCCTCTATATCAAAAAGCAAAAGAAAACAAACCTATTATTTGATGCAGAGAAAGCATTTGATAAAACATTACACTCATTTAGGGCTTCCCTGGTGGCTCAGATGGTAAAAAATCTGCCTGCAATGCAGGAGACCCACTTTTGATCCCTGGCTCAGGAAGATCCCCTGGAGAAGGGAATGACAACCCACTCCAGTATCTTTGCCTGGAGAATCCCATGGACAGAGGAGTTTGGTACGCTACAGTCTGTGGCATCACAAAGAGCTAGACACAACAGAGCAACTAACACACTACACTCATTTATGATAAAAAAAATAATAATAATAAAGGGAAATCAGCAAGAGAGGGAAATGATCTCAACTTGACAAAGAGCATCTAGCATCTACAGCTACGATCATTCTTCATGGTGAAAGGATGTGTGCTTTCCCACTAAAATCAAGAACAAGGCAAGGCTCTACCTCTGTCATTCAATATGGCACTGGAAGTTCTGCCACTGCAGTGGCAAGAAAAATAAAAGATATTAGGAAGAAGTTAAACTATATTTGTAGATGACATGATTGTCTGTTGTAAAAGTCCAAAAGAATCTACAAAAAAAGATCCTAGAAGCAAAAAGTAAGTATAGCAAGGTCACAAGATACAAGATCAGCTCACAAAAATCAGTAACATTTCTACATACTAACAATGAACATTAAATTACTAAATTCAAAACAAATAACCATTTGTAATAACTACAAAGAAAACATAATACTTTTATATACATGTAACAAAACATGTACAGAAAGTGTACGCTAAAAATTACAACGTGTATGCTAATGAAACAAAGTGCTAATGAAAGAAGACAAACAAACATTGAGGCATACCACATTCATGGACTGGAAAATTCAACATCATAAAAATGTAAAGTCCCAAAGGAATCTATAGGTTTAACTCAATTCCTATCCAAATTTAGCAACACTTTTTGTAGATATACAAGTTAATTCTAAACTTGTTATGGAAAGGCACAAACGTAAAATCACTTGAAAAAGAAGAGTAAGGTGGGAGGAAACAGTTAATCTGACGTCAAGTCATATAACACAGCTACAGTAATCACAAAGAGTCCTATTGGGAGACAGTGAGACAGATACATGGATCTAAGGAACAGAAGAGCCCAGAAACACAGCCAGATAAATATTCTCAGCTGAGGTTTGACAAAGGTGCAGAAGTGACTCAGAGAAGGAAAGCAAGCCTTCTCAAGAAGTGGTTCTGATGAAACTGGACAGGAGGGGAGGGAACTCACCCCACACGTCTTATATATAAGTTAATTCAAACTAGGTCATAGACTTGAGTGTAAAATGTACAACTACAAACCTTTCATAAAAAGGACGCAGAAGAAATCCTCAGTCTCTAAGGTTAAACAACGAGTTCTTAGACTTGACACCAAAAGCACTCCCATACAAGGAAAATCCGATACATTGGACCCCATCAAAATTAAAACCTTTTGCTCTGTGAAAGTCTACGTGAAGAGAATGAAAAGATGAGCTACAGATGGAGAAGAGGTGTTGGCAAATCCAGCATGTGACAAAGGACCAGTATCTAGAATATGGAAAGAACTTTCAAAACTTAACAGTAAAAAAAATAACAATGCGATCGGAAAATGAGCATGAAGCATAGTGATATTTCACTGAAGAACATACATACACAGCAAACAAGCATGAGGGAAAAATAGTCAACATCATTGAGCATTAAGGAAATGAACATTTAAGCCTCAACGAGGCCACTATACACTTACGAGAACACTCAACGGTTGGCCAGGATGTGGAGAAACTGGGTCATTCATACATCGCTGGCTGGAAGGTAAAATGGCACAGTCTTGAGGACAATTCGGCAGTTTCTTTGAAACTAAGCATTAAACTACCATACAAATCATCAGTGGTCCTTCTGAACATTTATAGCAGAGAAATGAAAACTAACATTCACACAGAAACCTGTACACAAATAATATGTCAGGTTTACTTGTAATAGCCTAAAACTAGAATCAGCCCAGATGTCATTCAGCAGGTGAATGGATAAAAACTGCAGAAAAGTCATACCACAGAATACTTTTCAGCAATAAAAAGGAACAAACTACTAATACGTGTAACAATTTGGATGAATCTCCAAAGAATTATGCTAAGCAAGAAAAACAGTCCCCAAAGGACCATGCAGAGGGTAGAATTTTAGAAACAGAGGACAGATTGGTGGTTGCCAAGAACTGGGACGGGAGGAGGGGGGCATGTGGCCACAAAAGGCCACAGAGGGACCCTGTGTTGGTGGAACTGTTTTAGTGTCTGGACTGCGGTGGTGTCCACACGACCCACACATGGATACAGCTATGTGTGGAACAAATAGGCACACACTGAGTGCAAGTCACCAGATTGAGGTGAGTGAGCTGTGTCAATATCAATGTCCTGGCTGAGCATCCTTCTGTGGCTTTGCAAACTGTTACCATTGGGGGGAACTGGTAAAGAGTACACAGCCCTCTCAACCACATGTGAATCTGCAGCCTCCTTAATAAAAGTTTCAATTAAAGTAAAACAGCTGTGATAGGACCGGTGTTGAGCACACACACGTGCACACACACACACACACACAGGTTCCTGCTGGTCCCTGAGCACAGCAGGAAAATGTGGTGCGCTCCTGATTTCAAATGCTTTGTTCCATCATTAAATCAAGGAGCTCCTGGAAAACACAAGGTGAGTGTGTGGAATGGAGGACGTAAGGTCAGAAAGTCTTCCCAAGTCTTCGTGTCTATAATAGATAGGAACTAACAAAAATTCAGAACCACTAAACCCAACTGCAACATAAAAGCCTTTCTTACAAACCCCTGTGTAGTAACCCTGGTTAACAGGCAGTGACCTCACACGCATCACCTACCATAACACCCGCTAACCTGGAGAAGGAGATTTCCTTATCCGTTAGAGATGAGCAAACTGAGGCTGGAATAAGTAAGCAAGAGAGGGGCCACGCTGGTCTCTTCTCTCTGGAACCTCCTGCCTGTCCCCTGAAACTTCGGTAAAAATCTAATGTGTGAAAAGGGAGAAGCAACTGTTTTATGAATAAACTGAGAAGTCCCGCACTCGCAGCCAGACCTCTGAAAGGCCGGACCCCTCCATCACAGGAAGCCACTGCAGAATCCTGCCATCAACGTTTCAACAGGTAAAGAGAGCACAGGGTGGGGCGAATCAGACGAACCTTGAACCTTACGTCTGCCTTTGGCGGCTCTAAAGGAACCTCATTCTCACTCTGGGTTTTGGCTCCATCTTCTTAACCAAACCACCAAGCAGAGCCACTAACAGCCAATTCGCCAAATTGGACCTCGGTCTTCTCTGTGAGTCTTGGCCCAATTTCTGGCAAATTCATCAAGATACAGTCTGTGGGAGGAAACAGTGCCCTGGTAGCCTATTCAAAGCACTGTGATGCATCCGAGGCTCCTCAACATTCCAGCGCCCTGACGTCCAGCCACCGCCTGGGCCCATTGACCTCAAACGTTTAGACAAAATTCCCCCGGAAGCTGCTCCGCGGAAACGCTACCGGCCCTAGTCAGCCTGCCCCATCCCCACCGCCAAGCCTGCCCTGAGACAAGCGCAGCTCCTTCTCAGTTCCACTTAAGGACTTAAAAAAAAAAAAAGTCCCGGCTTCGGGGCCAGGGAACCCTGGCCAGGACAACGCCCCCGGCCAGATCGCCAGACCCGGCGGTGAAACAGTTTGGGACTGAGGTGGAAACCGCCTACACTTCGTGTTACTTGTTGGTGAAGACAACACAAGCTCCGCCATCATTTTCTATTTTCCTTCTTTACCATCTTTTCAAAATGACTTTGTCATGGTTTATAGCTGGCTGGTTTCTAGCTAATGAATATTCAGAACCCCAAATCCTTAAGCCCTTATTCCCTGCCAGAGGAGAGAAGGAACCACCAGCTCCAGGCAAAGACGAGGGCCAGCCAGGCACCCGGGCGCAGACCACGGGGCCAGAACCGGCCAAGGAAGCACGTCCACCCGCCGAGCGGGGTCGGAAGTCTACCCTCCAGCCCCGGCCTGGGCCCTTCTGGGAACCCAGGAAGGAAAGGCGCTCCTGGCCGGCGCTCCGTGACAGAGAGCGATGCGGCCCTCTCAGAAACAGGGCAGGAGGCTTCCGGCTGCGAGAATCAGCGTCACAACGCGCTTTGAGAGCGGCGGGGGCGGCTGGGGGCGGCGGGGTGGAAGGTTCTACCCACTGCACACAAAGTCATACAGGCCTTCAGCACCATTAGCAGAAACAGCATCTTGTTTCCAATTCGGCTGTAGATAATGAAATTAGCCCCCAAATTACCATAAAGTGGAACAAGTAGGCACAAAAGCGGGAGGTGGGTCTGGAGGCCTTCGCCCTCCCCCCTGCAGACCAGTCTCGGCTCTGGCTCTTAGCTGTTTAAATTCAAAGCAACGCTTCTGTTTTTCTAAGTCGCCGTCTTGACCCCAAGCAGATAAAGAGCGCCGCGTGACACATTCAGCAGAGTTGCTGTGTTCTTGCTCTGTTTACATCAGGAAATCCAGCGGGTGGGGACTGGCTGGGCGCCGACCCGGGCGCTGGGCCTGACTCCATCCAGATGTGCGCCGGCTCCAGAGTGGCTGCCGCGCGCAGTAAACGGGCACCGAGGCGGCCCCGCGGGCGCACAGAGGCGGCGAGAGGAGGAGGGACCGCGGCGCGCGGAGGAGGGACCGCGGGGGCGCACGGGGAGGGGGCGCGCGGGGAGGGGTCGCAGGGAGGGGGCGCTAGGAGGTGGTTGCATGGGGAAGGAGTGCGCGCGGGGAGGGGCCATGTGGGGAGAGGTCTCCGGAGAGGGGGTGAGCGGAAAGGGGGAGCTGGGGGAGGCGAAGGGAGGGGCTGTGAGGGGAGGGGGCGCACCCACAGGGCGTAGAGCAGGGACCTCGAGCGCAACGCCAGCGACCCTGGGAGTGGGCCCCCGCGCCGTGTGCATTTCCCTGTAAATGTGCTACACTTTAAAGAACAGGGAGCGCAGTATATCACTGGGAATGTTGGCTGTCTATTGGTCCCTGTGGATACTGCTGGGTTAGTACGACTTGTAACCAGAGCAAGAGAAACATAAAAAAAGCCGGGAAACACTGCCAATTAGTCATTACAAGGAGATTGTAAAAACAAGAGAAAGAAAGAGGGGAAGCAGAAGGAATAAAAGAATAAAATGCCCCAGGAAAAAAAAAAGAAACTAGATGCGCTTTTGTTCTGGAATACAGTGAACAGGCAGCAAGAGAGGCTGCTGGCTAACCAGGGGTCCTGCAAACCAACAGGTTCCCAGGACAGCCCTGGAGGGACCCCATAGCCATCTCCGGTCGGCACCCCTCTGCTGTGCTTGCAGGACTCGGGCTAGCCAGTGGGCAGGCAGTGTGCTGTGGAGCAGGGCCCAACTGTGCAAAATCCAAGTTAGACATTTATTTCTGATCGCCGGCAGCCTACATGGTCCTCACTGCTGAGTTATAAGAAAAAGAAAACAGGAATCAGTTTCTTTTTCTCACAAGTTGCTACCAGCCACCGACTTCAAGCACACTGTGGCCATACTTTCTGAACATTGTTTTTAACCTGATGGTGATTCTGATTAAAATATCTTCCCCCACCCCGACTTTTGCTGGATTCACGGCTCCAAGAACGTGGGACATAACAAGCTGAGATGGGTCTGCGGGCGCCTCCTTGGCCTCCGTCAGTCCCTTTGTCCCTTTTCCAGATTGAAGCCCCAGTGTTTTCTGCAGCAGAAGCCCAGGGTAGACAGCGCTTCTTCCAGGAAACAGCCTTCAAGCAACGGGGCAGGAGGAGGGGGGCCGCTGGAGAGGAAGCTGGGCCCCCTCCCCGGGGACTAGGGACACATGTTGCCAGCCAGAGAGGAACTGCTTATCTCAGCAGCGGAGAGTCGGCACCCCGCCAGCCCCTCCGCCCACAAGCGTCGAGTCCCACCTCCTCTGAGTCATGAGGATGGCCACATGGCCTGAAATCCAGGCCCTGGCAAGGGTGCAACTTTGCTCATCAGCTGGGGTCCTTCTTGATACCTGGCCACAAGTCAGCAGATACACAGCTCAGCTTCACCAGCACAAAATGTCTTGCATAAGATCTGTTTCAAAAACAATTACATGAGCAAATTATCTTGGCTCGTAGCAGCAGATTTTTTAAATCTGGTAGCAAGATCTCAAGAAAAAGAATGATTAAACCACAAGCACTATTTTAAAATAACATTAAACTAGACAAGAAATGAAGAATTCTCATAGAATCATGAAGAACATGTTCTTCCCCCGCTCAGTTCAGAGCATCTCCCATGTGTGTGTCTCCGGGCACCCAGACAGAGACTTCCCCAGAAGTTAAAGTAAGAAACTTGCTTCTATCTGTGCCTTGATGGAAACCAAAGGAGTAAAGATCCTTCATTCAGCAGGACTTTCCCTTCCTATCTCAGAGCTCTGACATCCATCAGCGGGAAGGTTACAGGAGAGCCTGTGGGAGAATCCGTGAGCTGGGCTCCACCTGCCCCGCCAGCTCGGCTGGCTTTGCCCACAGCCTGTGGTCCCCAAGGGATGACTGCATCCCTTTTGATCTCAGGACTCAAACGTGACACCCACTGTGGCTGGAAGCCCGTGCCAGCTCCTATTGTGTCTCCCTGTGTGTGTCTGTGTGTGGAACTCACTGTCACCCCACCTTTGTCTCCACCCCACACCCCTTCCCGGAGGGCTCAGCCCTTCATTTAAAGTATTGCGCTCCCCTCTTTGCGGATGTCGGTGAGACGGAGTCTGCAACCTTGGCCTCTGCCCCCTCACACTGTCCTATTCCACGTCATCATGTGTAACGGCTCACACTGAAGATTTTAAACATGAAGCTGTGCTCTTGACGTTTCTTCCGGCCCACGTGCTTTATTCCAGCTGCAGAGACATGCTCATCATCATGGAAACGCAGGGCCTCGACAGCCCTCTCCCTGGACTCAGGCCCGAGGCTCAGAGCCACTCGCCTCCCTCCTGTTCTCAGGGGTCTGCCCTGACTTCCAGCACAGACCTCTGGGCGGCAGCCCTGCCCACACTTGAGACACGGCCACCGCAGCCCCAAAACCATGCTGACCCGCAGCCTGATGCCCCTCCAGGGGAGTCTCTGTCAGGGGGCAACGGGGGGCTGTGTGCCCTAGGAGGGACTCTGTGTCCTGGGGGACTCTGGGTTCTGGGAAGACTCTGTGTCCTGGGCGGACTCTGTGTCCTGGGTGGGAACTGTGTCCTGGGGGACTCTGAGTCCTGGTGGGGGGACTCTGTGATCTGGGAGAAGGACTCTGTGATCTCGGGGGACTCTGTGTCCTGGGGGTGGACTCTGTGATCTAGAGGGGAACTCCGTGGGGGACTCTGTGTCCTGGGGGAGGGGACTCTGTGATCTGGGAGAAGGACTGTGTGATCTGGGGGGACTATGTGTCCTGAGGGTGGACTCTGTGATCTAGGCAGGAACTCTGTGGGGGACTCTGTGTCCTGGGGGTGGACTCTGACATCTGCGGGGGGGACCTCTGTGTCGTGGGGGGAGGACTCCTGTGTACTGGGGAGGGGGGGAGTCTTGTGTCCTGGGTGGTGGGGGGGGACTCTGTATCCTGGGGTAGGGGGAAGGGGATTCTGTCCTGGGGGGCGTAATCTGTGTCCTGGGGGGGAATCTGTGTCCTGGGGGAGTCTCTGTGTCCTGGGGGGGTAGTCTCTGTGTCCTGGGGGGGAGGACTCTATGTCCTGTGGGGGTGGGAATCTGTGTCCTGGTCGGGGGAGGGGGGAAGTCTGTGTCCTGGGGGTGGAATCTGTGTCTTGGGGGAGTCTCTGTGTCCTGGGGGAGTCTCTGTGTCCTGGGGGGGAGGACTCTGTCCTGTGGGGGCAGGAATTTGTGTCCTGTGGGGGAATCTGTGTTCTGGCGGCGGGGGACTCTGTGTCCTGGGGGGGACTCTATCCCCTGAGGTGGGAGGACTCTGTGCTCTGGGGACAGCCTCTCTGAGGTTTATCCTGCATGGTGATCCTTCTATGGATGCTGACTCCCAGATGGAAGCTTAAGCTCCTCCTTGGTCTCTGGTGGATAAATTCTAGGCAAGCCTTAAAAATCCAAGCAAATCTATTACTCTTCCCAGGGACCCCTGCCCCCACCGCCAGCCTCTCCAGGGACGCCTAGCTTCTAGAGACCGCTAGCCTCCCTAGAGGTCCCCAGCCCACTCCCAGTCATTGGTGAGCAGCTGGTCTTCATTCCAAGGACCCCAGCCTCATCCTGCTGCCGGGGCTCTTGTGTCTTGGGGACTCTGCATACTCCAAACCTGCCCTCAGGCTCTCTGCCCTTGTCTCTCCCATCACTTTTGGTCTCTTCTCAGCCTAGTGAAACCCATGGACACGCCTGCAGACTCTTCTCCTTCCCCTCCCACCTCCTCTGCCTCCAGGGTCACCAGGGCAGGACCACACCAGCCAGTGTGCATCTCCAGGATGGTCACCCCACTTCCCTGAACAGAGTGTGTTCCGAAGGCATCCCCCCGCAACTCCCAGAGCCGGGCCTTGTCTTCCCACTGGCAGGGGAGCTGCAGATGAGGGTCATCTGCCTCTACTCCCCTGGCCCCCATCATTGCTTGCTGCTCTCACAACAGGCCCAACCCTGCAAATAGCCCTTGCTGGATGCTACTTGGCCTCCTAGACGGAGAGAGAGGGCTTTCTGCTTGGAAAACAAACGGACAGGTTCCCAGAGCCCTGGGTCTTGGCACTGTGTGTCCTCAGGGCTGTGACTACCAACTCCTGGCCTGGGGGCAGCTGACGCCGGCATCAGATATGTGAGGGGCCACACAATGTCAGGCGTGGGCTAGTCCACACATGACTTTGTCACAGACTACACAGTATTCAGGGAGGGCCTCTCAGGGAACGTGGTGTGCTCCTTACAGGAGCCCGGCAGCTGTCCCTTAAACAAAGCTGAGCTCTCGGCAGGCTGAGCGTCATCTCTTCTGCTGGATGAGGCTGGAAAACAGGAATGGTGAAGAAAGAGGAGACAGAGGATGCGCTCCAATTGGATTACGTGCTGTCATCCGGAGTGTGGTCTTGTGTTTTGAAGTCCTCCGCACCCCACCCCAGGTGCACCATGCCCGGGACTCTGGCCAGTCTCAATGGCTCTTCAAACAGACAATCAGGACGGCTGTCTCTCCGGAGGGACTCATCCTCGTTTGTTTCTTCACTCTCTTCTCAACAGAACTTCACAAGCACATCTTCCAGTCCATCATCAGTCTTGAGAACTGTGTGTGGAGGCACAGCCCAGGGAGTCAGCCGTCCAGTTGGTCGTGGGGAGGGGAGGACGTGACAGGACCTTGTAGCGCAGACGGCCGGCGCTGGAGCAGGAGCTCAGAAACAGCGACGACCTGGGATGTCTGGCCAGGGGTCCAGGCAGCAAGGCCCAGTGGGCGCAGTTGGGCCTTCTGGGAACTCAGCTCACTGGTGTCTACTCTGAGGCCCAGGTGAAGTGGGTCCAACTCCTAAGTCACTTCTCTGTTGCTGCTTTAATGGGATCATGAGTTTCTACCCAGGGGTCTGGTGGTTGAGCTCACACACCCACATGAGAGGTTTCACCCACAAGCCTGGTGGTTTGAGTTCACACACACACACACACACGTCGGTGTCCTTTAGAGTCACACCAGGGAAGGCAGGTCCAGGTTTTCTCTAGACAGGAAATACTGGACATCAGCTATGCCCCCAGTCCTGAGGCAAGCCTGAGACAGGGTGACCTGTCTGCAGAGGGCAGAGTGGACTCAGATGGAGTTGCACACTCGGGGGTACGGGGTGCACACCCTCCCATCCCCAGGGTTCAACATGCCCTTCCTGTAGCAAAACAGCCTGAGACCCAGAGGACCCCCCAGACAAACTTCCCTTACATCCTTGCTTTAGCCGCCTCCGATGCCGATGCTGGGCCACTAAAATCAAGCCCCATCCGTGGTGATGGGAAGAGGCCTGTCATCCATGGAGGGGACCAGGCTGGGATGGGGGTGGGAGGAGGCTCTCACAGTTGACAGAGACCTTCTGCACCCTACCCCCGCCACATCCCCGTGGGCTAAGAAAGCCTTTAGAACCATAGCAATGAGCCAGGTCATCAGGTTCCTGCTCTACCCGCACCACCCCCCACCACTGCCCCCAGACAACGTGGGTGTGTCTGCAATCGGAAGGAGACATTCCCTTTTTAGTGTGAAAATAAATTTGTGTTATCAGTGTGAGAAGCAGTCATGAAGGGCTGCCTTGGGTGCAAGGGCTGCTAAATAAAGAAGAACTGTCCAGGGAGTTGAAGCTCAATGCAGAGCCCCAGCCCAGGCCGAGAGCAGAGCCAGGAAGCTGGTGGGAGGGGTTTCCTGGAGCCAGAAGTGCGTCTGGCAGAAAGCGTACCCACAGCCCTTTTTTGGTTTCAATTCGCATGACATCACAATCTATGAATTTGCTGTGATTGGATTTGAATGAACTTGTAGATTCAAAACAACCCATTTGAAATGAGCTTCACAAAGCAGCTCCATCTCTCTCCAGCGGCCGTTACATTATGTGTGGTTCCCTAATGCTCTTCTCTGTTCTGAATCCAGAGCACCTGGGAGGGCCCACCCAGGACCAACACAACCAAGTCCAAACCATGCACACGCATATACACACATGGACACACACATGGACACAAACACACAGAACCACAGACACACATGGACACACAGATACATGCAACCACACACACACACACGGACACACAGACACACACATGGACACAGGCACACAGAACCTTGTACACACACATGGACACACAGACGCATGGAACCACACACACACATGGGGACACAGACACACAGAACCATAGACACACACATGGACACACTCATGGACACGAACACACAGAACCACAGACACACGGAACCACAGACACACACATGGACACACAGACACACACATGGACACAGACACACAGAACCATGTACACACACATGAGCACACAGACACACGGAGCCACAGACACACACGGACACACAGACACACAGGGACACGGACACACAGAACCGTGGACACACAGACACATAGAACCACAGACACGCACACGGACACAGACACACACATGGACACAGACACACGGAATCACAGACACACACGTGGACACACAGGCATATGCATGGATGCGTCATCCTCCTCTTTCTTTCTGGGGGTTGGGGGCGACTCAGGAAAGGGTTTACCCACGTTTGTACACATCAGGGAAAACAGCGTCCCGCAGGCCTGTGTGAAGCACGGGGTTAGCTGTCTTCCAGACGTGGACAGCTGTGCAGTCAGCACAGGGCCACGGGTCCTGTTTATGATAAAATACAGGCCTGCGCCCTCCCCACCCCTGCACACCCAAACCAGCCCCCACACCAAACCTGGAGAGGCCGAGGACCCCAGACTCTGGACACAAGCTCTCGAATGTGGGTGACTTGGCCCTGGGCATGTTAGCAAAGTGTGGGGATGTCTGTGGTCCCACCAGGGCTGGGGTGCGGCCAGCACCTGGCAGGCCGAGACCAGGGTGCCCCCAGCACAGGAACGGGCCGCCCCTCCCGCTGACCTTCCCTGGCCTCATAGCTCCTGGAGCGGGACCAGCGTGGTGGCCAAGACTGCGAGGCCCAGAAGCAGCTGCCGGGCCGGCTGACCGAGACGGAAGCCTGGTGCACCCTCGGTAGGGGGCTAGGCCCTCCAGACAGGAGCCCAGGAAACTGTGAACTCACCTCCAGACCACGGTCACCTCTGCCAGTGCTCACTGAGAGTTACAGGCGTGTGATTTTCATAGATGTGTTTTATCTTGATGGGGGGTGTGGTTTATGTGGGGGAGGAAAGGAAGTGTGTCTTCTGTCACCGCGTCCATCTGTGTCTGCACCTGCACTTGTAGGGCGAGGTCAGGGGGCCCAGGGCTGCGTCTGCCTCTGAGCTCAAGGTTACAGACCAGAGCGCAGCCCCCAAGCCCTTCGGGCACCAAGAAGGAAAGCTGGACCATCCTCCTCCCCACTCCAACCCCCAATCCTGGGCCCCCTTTGGCTCCCAGGGAGGGTCCCAGCTCTGCTGTCAGCATTGACCGCACAGCCATGCTCTCCCCAAGCAGAGCCTCCACATGGGTCTCAGGTCCATGGCTGGCCTTGCAGGGTTAGCGAGGAGATCAGTGCTGGAAGGGCCACTGGGGGGCCACAGTGGCCCAGCCCTGCTGGACTTTGATCTCTCCCAAAGCTGAGACCCTCACCAAGCATGGTCAGACCCCAACCCCCACCATCTGGCCTCCTCTACAGGACTCCCACCCAACCTGCCCAGTCCTCGGGTCACGCAGCAGCCTCTCTGAGGCCGGGGTTGCCCCCTCCCATCATCTCTAACCCTCCTTCTGCTCACAAGGGGATGAAGGCTGGGACCAGAGCAGGGTGGGCCAGCACCCCCTGGGACACGAGGGCTCCTGAGCCAGCCCTTGGGCAGAAGCACGTGTGCCCTGCCCAGCCCCTCCCCCACTGTGTCCATGATGCCCGATCCTCCAGGGTCCCCCGCGGACACACTGCTGTCACCCACGTCATTGGACAGCCTCTCAGCATGAACCATGGGCATGGAGGTGTGGACGTCCATGCCTCGCTATAAGCTGGCCCTGATCCTCTGAGCCAGGCAGAGTGACCAGTCCTGGCCACGCCCCAGTACGTGCAGAGCAGCCTCACAGGATCGGAATCAGCCTTCTGGTCACCAATACTTTCTATCTGCTGACCGCTGTGTTGTTTGGCAGGAAAAACACAGAAACTCAAAACTGAGAGGAACATTCTAAAGGTTGTATTTATAGATGAAACTTCCTCTGTACATATCGTGTGTGTGCTCGGGGGTTGGGGCTCCCCTTGGGATTGAAGTATGTGAGATGAAGCAGGAAATTCTAGTGCAAAGCTCCTGCTATGTGACTTCAGGAACATTCTTTAGCCTTTCCCTGACTCACTGCCCCATTTATAATAGTTTCAGAGGAATGCAGTTTGCTACCCACACTTCAGGGGGCTTGAGATGGTCAGTTGGAATGAGGTTGCATCACATATAAAAACCTTTCAAAGAAACAATATTGTTGGTTTTTTTTTCTTTTGGTTCAACATAGCACTTCTGAGCACTTTACAATCGTGGTAAATAAGACAGCTCAGTGAATTCCTGGGAGCAATGCTTTAATTGCCACCCTTCGAGAGAAAGAAGTCATACTTTTTACATTGTTTACAAGCAGCTTGACAGAGAATCAAATCCCTTCATTGTTGATTGAGAACATATCTGTTGAATTTGAGGCCTGGAATTATATTAAAACATACTTCATTTTCAAGGACCACGAAATGAAAATATTGAACATGGAAGAAATTGCTTCACGAGCTGTGAATGAAGGCTGTGCCAGGTAGGGCTCAGGCATCAGATGGCCTCAGCCATGAATGGGGGTCCCCAGTTTCCCCCAGTCTCTGCAGAGACGAGGGCTGGTGTCCGGCCAAGATAAATATGGGAGGAAGCAGGCTCAGAACTCTCATGAACTGGGCTGTTTTCCTGCAATGGGACTTGGGAACAGGGTTTGTGCTAGAAACTCCTCTTCATTTTCCTTTCATCTCAGCCTCTCCCAGCCCCATGTCAACCATGCTCATCCCATGAAGCCTGCACTCTGTACCTCCCAAGAGTTGAGGAACTGAGGGTGCAAGTCATTTTCACTGAAATGTAGTTGATGTACAATATTATGCAAGTTACAGGTGGACAAGATGGTGATTCACAGTGTTTAATGATTTTACTCCATTTATAGTTATTATAAAATACTGGCTATATTCCCCACGTTGTACATGTCCGTGTAGCTTGTTTATGGTATTCACAGTTGTTTGTACTTCTTAATCCCCCACCCCTAGATCACCCACCCCCAAACTCCCTGCTGAGAACCACGAGTTTATTCCCTGCATCTGAGAGTCTGCTTGTTTTGTTATGTTCTCTTGTTTGCTGTATGTTTTAGATTCCACATACACGTGAGATCACACAGTGCCTGTTTTTCTCTGATTGACTTTTCACGTGCAGAGTCAGCGCTCACGGCCAGCAGGGATCTCAGGGCTGTCATCCATGGGAGGGGGACCTTAGCAGAGACGCCCCTTGGTTTTCCAGGAAATCATGAGAGTTCTAAGCATCACCATCTCACATATGTGATGGATCCACAGGGACGAGGGGAGTGAGAAGGATTCAGGACTCAGCTATTTTCTGAATCTGGAAGCTTCCTCCCTACGTTCTCCCTTTCTTTTTCTTCTTCTTCCTCTCTCTCTCTCTCTGACTCTAAGATGCTCCCCCATCTGCACAATACAAAGCAGCGAGGATGCACGCTGAGTGACCTAGAGATCCTTCTGGTGAAGGAAACCAGAGTGAGTAACAACAACCCAAGAGGGCACCAGGGAACAGCTGCTTTGTTTTTAAGTCATTCAGGACAGAAAGATAAATTCTGTAGATATTATGTGTAAACACTAAAAGAAAAAGATTGTGTACCTCCTTTCTGTTAAAAAAAAAATAGAAAGAAAGAAAGAAACTGAGCAGATGTCCAGGATGAAGGTGGGTGGGGGCTAAGGAAGCCGAGGTGGGGGGAGCAGCCGGGTGTCACCCCCGCAAAGGGCGCTGTGACAGTCAAGGCCCCTCCTGGGCCCCCCAGTCCTCCGCCTGCAGGAGTCCTAGTCAGGTCGACCCAGTGTGTGTTCACACCAACAGGTGCCTCGGACTCGGGGACAGTCAGAGGGCAGAGGCAGGGACCATCAGGGACCGTCTTGGCCTCAGAGGGACAGGGGAGTCACAGGGAAGGAACATTGCTCGTTTTAATTCTGGGTGTAAATCCTTACTTGTGCTTCCCTGAGGCGTCTTCCTGCCTGAGACGCTGCCAGAGACGGTTAAGGGACCTGGTCCCAAGTTTAGGGTCCAAACAAGTGGGTGTCCTGGCGTCCTTGGGTTTGCACCTTCTTGTTCCTTGTCGTTGCTTTGTTCCCCAGAACACCCCTACTGGATCCACGTTCTCAGACATGTTCTCTCCCAGAGAACTTCCCAGCGTCTATGCCCCAGTCGACTCAGTTACTCACAGGCCGCAGGTGGGTGGGAGACCACGAGGGGAGGGGGTACTCCCAAACAGGGGCCAAAATGAGCTGCAAGCCCGCCCGGTCCCACACTACGGCTTGAGCTCTGGTTGTTCCTCAAGACCTCGTGACAGGCCCCTTGTGGCCTGGAGTCCACACGTCCAGGAACCCGAGGTCTGGAGAGGCATAAGGCAGACACGAGGGACTCTCCATCATCCTTCCAGCAGATACCTGACTCGGTCACCCTACAGCCGTCTGTCTGTCTCCAGGTGTTTCTCTAAGAATCAGATCATAAAGTCAGAATACCAACCACAGGGGGGACGTCAGGCCTGAGGGGGTCTCTCCATGATTGCTAAGCTAGAAATCTTTGACAACTAACATGATTTCAGTTCACAGATTTAGTCCGGGGAGAAATAGTTGTCATTGACACCGTCTAGCAGTTGGATCAAATACACACCTGAAAAAATGAAGCCTATGCCATCTGTGAACTTCAGAGACCACTCCTCTTGAAACTATTCTTCTTCCCCCCATCCTCTCAAACTTGCCCAGGTGCACTGATGGAGGTAAATGAGAACAAGCCAGAGTCAGAGGCTCTCTCACCCAGCCCCTCCTCCTGGGAGGTGGGCACCATGGAGACCCACTTTCCTGCATTATTTAAAGCAAACAAACTCATTTACCAGCAATCATAGAATATTCAAAATCCCTCCTTGTTTCTCAAAGACTATTCTTTTTCTCCCTCTTCTATTTTAAAACATGAAGTCATCACCTCACTCTTCTCAGTTCTTTGCTTTGGTCTGGCCATCTCCAAAAGTGATAGGAGAGTCCTGTGGGTTTTTCTGACCCTTGTCAAGTGCCCCTCCCCTAAAACCCAGGCTGACTCCAGCCACTGTGAGAGCTGAGTCATCCTCAGTCCAGGCCCTCATCCCCAGATTAGACAGTTCGAATCCTTTGATTCATTGGAGAGTCTGTATCTTTCGAGATAGGCTGGGCCTGACATGCTACTCTCAGCAAAAGAAACCCTCCCTGCAGCCCAGCCTGGATGGGAGCCCCAGCCAGCAAGCTAACCCTCCTGGTCACATTCCGTTCCCAGGCTGCTGATGAGGTGGTCTGGGAAGCCTGGCTGGGCGAGCTCACATTGCTCAGCGGGACTGAAAAGGAATGTGGTTTCCGGAAGATTTCCAGCAAGGACATGGGAACGGGCTCTGAAGCCGGGCTGGAAGCACTTCCCTTCTGAGAAGCACTTCCAATCCCCCATGGAGCCCCGTGTAATAACAGGCTGACGTTTCCATCACAGAAGACGAATTGGTCACTCAGACGTGGCTGTCACTGGGGTGTTAATAAGCCACACCCACTTTGCAACCTTGAAGCTGCGTGGTTTAAAACAGGGAGCCCCCCGGGAAAGAGGGGTCTCCGCCAAAGCCACAGGCGATTTCTGCTCAGTCTCTCCAAGGGTCAGGAACAGCTAGAGATTCATTAAGTGAATTGAGACGCTTCTTAAAAATTGGCCTCTCTCTCCCTATGTTCAATCTCTATCCTCAAAGATTTAACAAAATTTTCCCCCTTTGACCACAAGACAGAGTTCCAGACGTGGGCAAAGGACTCTCGTAATAGGAGCTCAGAGTTCGGGGGAATTTAATACAATAATCGTGTGTTCAGGAAAATTTTCTGCCATTGCAGCTCATTTTTTCCCCTGAGTGAATCTGCTTTATTTAGAACGGCCGGCGGTTCCAAAAGCCTGGGGCCTCCCCCAGCCCGAGTGCCCAGCTCCATGTGGACCCACTTCCCAGCAGTCCTGCAGTTCCCATGCAGGGACAAGATGATTGCTTTCTAATTGTGGTGAAACACACATCACATCAGATATACACTTTCTAAGTGCACAGTTCGGTGGCATCAGGCATATTCACACTGGTGCAGCCATCCCTGCCATCCTTGGCAGAACTTCCTCAGCTTCCCAAACTGAAGCTCCTTCCCCATTAAACACAAGCTCCCCGCTTCCTTCTCTAGCCTCGGCCACTCACCCTCCACTTTCTCTTTGTGAGTTTGTCTTTCCTACATATCTCCTGTGTGTGTGTGTGTGTATGTGTGTGTGTGTGTGTATGTTAGTCGTGTCCAACTCTTGTGAGCCCATGGACTGTAGCCTGCCAGGCTTCTCTGTCCATGGAATTCTCCAAGCAAGAATACTGGAGTGGGTTTTCATTCCCTCCTCACATATCTCCTATAAATGAAGTCATATAATACTTGTGCTTTCGTACAAATATCAGCTTATTTCATCCAGCAAAATGTCTTCAAGCTTCATCTATGCCGTAGTACATGTCAGGATTTCATTCTTTTTATGGCTGTATAATAGTTCAGCAAATATATAAACCACATTTTGTTTCTTCATTCTGCAAAGTTATTAAGAGTTTGAAGAGATTGCATTACATAGTTTGGATAGAATAGACATATTTTATTCAACTTGTTAATAATAAATTGCTACTGTAATAATATTGTCTCCTGATTCATGAACATAGAATCTTTCCATTTATTTCCAACTCCTTTAACTTCTACCAGCAGTATTTTGTAGTTTTCAGTGGACAAGTCTTTCATCCCCTTGGTTAAGGTTTTCCATAGGTAATTGTATTCTTGCTGATGCTTTTATACATGGAACTTTCTTAATTTCGTTTGCAAATTGTTTATTGTTAGTGTACAGAGACACAGTTGAATTTTGTGTGATGGGAATGCTTTTTAGCATGTGTTGAGAGGTTAGGAAATACCCATAAAAAGAGAGGGTTACAAAGCCTTGTTATATTCATCTTTTTTGCAGTTTTAGGACTGATAAGCAACACTCAATTAACTAAGGTTAAGGTACACAGTGTAATGACATGAGGAACATATATTATGAAACAATTAACAATTGTTTAATATCTGTCATTTCATACAGATACAAAGAGAAAGAAGAAATACTTTCTCCTTGGGAGGAGCACCCCCAGGATGTACTCTTACCTTTCCTGTAAACCCCAGAGCAGCGTTAACTGCAGTCTCTAGATCACATGCCTAGTCCTTATTCTTCCTGTAACTGGAAGCTTGTACATTTTGACCACTTTCCTCCACCTTCCCCCACCCCCGCCCCCGCCACCATCTCTGATAACCACAAATCTCAGCTCTTTTTCCATTAGCTTGGTTTTTTGGGTTTTTTATTTATTTAGGGGCGGTTGGGGTTTGTTTTTGGTTTCTTTTAGATTCCATATGTAAGTGAGGTCATAGCATAATGCCTTCCTAGTTCAACCATGTTGTTGCAAATGGCAAGATTTCACAATTTTTTGTGGCTGAGTACTATTCCACTGCTCACATAACCACGTTTTCTGCAGTGACACATCACCGACGACACATCTACGATACTTAGGTTGTTTCCCGGTCTTGACTTTTAAACGATGCTACAATGGCCATGGAGGTACTGATACATTTTCAAGTGAGTGTTTTCATTTCCTTTGGGTAAATACTCAGGAGTGGAATTGCTGGGTCGCATGGTAGCTCTAGTTTTAGTTTTGGAGGACCCTCCACAGTCTCCACAGGGACTGTAACTTGCATCCTTACCAGCTGTGCACAGGGCTCCCCTCCCATGCATCCTCTCCAGCTCACTGACTCTTATCTCTGAGATAACAGCACTCTGACTCCTGGGCTCCCCTTCTTTGCTGGTGAACTGAGATCAAAGGCCTACTAAAAGCCAAAGAAAGAAGAGAAAAAGACTGTCCTACATAGGAAGCTAATCTCTAGGGGAAAAGCCTGGGGTTTCGGTTTTTTTAAAAAAAAGCAAAAAACAGAGGCTTTGGTCTCTGGTTTAGAGGAATTGCTGTTGCAGATAATTCATTTAATTGTGGACACTTCGTAAATAAGTACCGGGCACTGCCTACAGACTGGGGATAGAGCAGTGAACAGGACAAGAATCCTACCCTTGGATGGCAACACATGCTGTGAAACTGAGGAAGCAAAGAGAGGAAGGAGGAGACCCCAGAGGGTAGGGGTGCAGTCAGAGCCTGCCGGGGACAGGTGACCTTGTGGGGCCAGAGCCCAGGAGGGGCCTAGCACAGCACAGCCACTGCGGGTGACCCAGAGGGCCCATGGCTGCAGAGCGTTGTAAAACAGCAGACTGAGTAACGTCAGAGTCTGTAGGCATAAGCACTAAGCACCTCCGGGTTCCTTGTGCCCAAAGCACAGCCTTTAGCACACCCTCCTCAGGGCCAAATTTGAGTCTGAAATGTTAATGAAATAAGACAAAGAGGAAATTGCCTCCAATTTAGTTTCATAGCTCAGAAAATGTTCACTTTGTGTGGGCAGGGTAACCAAAAGCAGCATGGTTAAATTAAATCACGACTTTTGCTAAGTTGCTGACTCAGAGAGACACCCCGTGTTTCCAGAGAACATGTGACTTCCAGGGGAAGCAGCCTGCTTCTGACAAGGAAGACTCTGCTGGTCCCAACAAATGCACCTCTACGCCCATCACAGTGCTTTTCCACAAAGTCCAGGGTTCTGTGAATGGCCAGCAAGTTTCAGAAGACCTGGGGTGAAAGTTCTCCAGGAGAAAATAATTCATGGCCTCATATTCCTCAGGGGCCCTTCCGCTTTCAAATTCCAGTTACACATTCAAATAGCTGTTACCCGAGATCAGGGGCCAGACATGCTGAGGGCCTGCCCACGTGGGCATAGCCAGCCTGTCCTAACCAGGGCCCCGCGGTGTGGGGCGAACACACAGGGGCTCAGCAGAGATCTCGTCACCACGTCCCAGGAATTTTCTCAGCCCCCAGATGCAGGAGGTGAGGTCAAGAATCCAGAATTGGACATCGAGCTAGTCATCTTATCATTCAATAAGGAAAATTCCCCATAAACAAAGAAGACATAGAATAAGTGGCTCATGTTAAGGACAATTATTTATATGTTATGAAATGTCTGAACTCCGTCCCCTGAGAACAAACTATCTTGATGTATTTCTTCAGCTTCGCTGAGAAAAATTCCACAATAATAAACATGAGATGTCGGCCCTTTTTATTCTCCAGCAAAAAAGAAATGAGACTCTGCTCTGGCTGCCTCAGCACAGACCCATGTGTGAAACTAAACAAAAGGCTTCAGAAAGCGAGGGGGTTTGGGCAGTGCCATCCCAACCCAGCCACCCCCAACCCGTGGACCCCAGCAACATGGGAAAGACAAGCAAGTCCAGGCTCACCCATTTAACCACAGACTCAAAATGAGACAGGCCGTAAGTCCACACCAACAAGACTCAGATGTCGTTACTCTAACAGTTATCGATCAACACCTATAGAGGGCCATCCCTGGTGCCTCAACAGGAAAGAATCCGCCTACCAAGGCAGGAGACTCAGGTTCGATCCCTAGGTCGGGAAGATCCCCTGGAGAAGGAAATGGCAATCCACTCCAGTATTCTGGCCTGGACAATCCCATGGACAGAGGAGCCTGGCGGGGCTACAGTCCATGGGGTCACAGAGACGGACACAAGGGAGCCACTAAACAACAAGAACCAAACCACCACCTCCAGTGTGCCACAGTCCTGGCTCCAGACGTTGTGAGCTGTCCTCAGGTAGGAAATGCTTCTCAGATCCACTGTCTATTCACAGCCAGGAACCCAGGACTGTGGGAAAGGCAGTGTCCCCCAGGAGGCAGTGAAGACCCTTGTCTCTGGTCCCCCCCAGGACCCCCACATGCCGGGGGGAGGTGCCACCTGCCCTCCGCGGCAGCGCCATGCCTTCTACAGGGCCAGCAGGCCCCTCCGCAGACGCCTGAGAAGGACTGGACCAGGCAGGGAAGACTCCAGGGAAATCTTTCCAAATTGCTTTATTCGATGCTTTATTCGATGCTGTATTCGAGTGAGTAATACAAAGGCAGCTCCGAGGACACCCAGGAAACGGCCAGAGGGCCTGCTGACCAATTCTTGTCGACCTTGAAAATCAGGGGAAGGTGAGGACAGGAAACAGGCAGGTACCACCCCAGGCCGTAGAGCACACTCATGGCAGAGAAAGCAGGACATGGGCCAGTTCACCCGGAGCCCTGCCCGCCTCGGGTCTCAGGGGCAGGAGGCCGAGCCCAGTGGAGCTGCTCTTCCTGGGGTCACTCGCTCCCCTTCTGTAATCCCCAGTCCTGTGCATGGAACCAGGATCTGGGACAGGGCCCCGGGCAGTGCTGGTTGGGCCTGCACTCAGTGGCCAGATGCGCTGTCCTCTCTAGCTGTCCAGAGGTGCTGGGCCTCCAGGAAATCTACCTGGTTCCCGAGCCAGCCCCGTCACCCCTCACCTCCTAGAGAAGGGCCCCCAGCACCAATCTGGGGGCCACAACCAGCCAGCGCTTTCCCTTTCTCAGAATGAAAATAATCACTCGGAGGTAGGAAGCAAAGGCACCCCCCATACCAGCCAAGCCAGGATCTTCAGGCCTGAGCTCCGACTTCCTCTCCAGAGCACCCCAGCTTCTGCAGGGAGTACAGCCTCAGGACATAAGACAATAGAAAGTGAGCTTCGAGACTTTTGCATCTTGGGCTCAGACTTGGAAACGCTAATCTGCACTGACTCTTCCAGGAAGCGCCGAAAGCCTCCGGAGACAGGGAGCTGCTCAAGATTCCCTGCCCAACCTAACAGGCTGTTTGAGACGTTTTAGGCAGGTTTCAACCAAAGAGGCAAACGTGTGGGTGCTTATCTGAACCGAACCCAAACCTTTGGAATTTTACACCTCACTCTGGAAACCCTCGCTGCGTGCTGTGACCTGCAGGTCCCGGGCGGGTGCTGTCTGCTGGGAGGCGGAGCCACCTTTACATACACCTGTTCGCTCAGCGCGTCAGGCAGCCGACACAGCCAGGCAGCCCTCCTCCGACTTGGCCTATGATCCTCTGAGCCCCTCTGTATGGTCTGTGCAACCACCAAGCTTAAAGGCAAGGCCCGTGGAATGCCTCGCAGTTGGAGAATCACAGGACGGCTTTATCCTAAATCCACCTGGAGCGACTCAGAACAGGTATCAGCTAGAAGGACAATTAGGGGGCGTGTGATGCCAGGAACTTCTGCCAGTTTTTACCTGTTGGAGCTGTTGGGAAATAGACCTGTCTCTGCTGAAAACTGCACTTGTACCTGCACGCAGGATGTGGGAGGGCGAGCAGGTGTTTGTAAGCCTAGTTATGCTCCTGACAATGCTCCTGTCTCACTCACAAAGAATGCTTGCTGCTCAGACGCTTCCCGCGGGGGACACACCCGGGGCTCGGAAGCCTGAGGAGTGATCCGTCATGGGGGACGGGGACAGTGCCCACTCGTAAGCGTGGATTTCCACAGACGACGTGATCTGAATTCTCTTCATTAGGAAGCAAGCAGTTTTGGGTTTTCACGCCTAACTGCTCTGTGCTGTCAAACAGTAGAAAAGGAAGTGGACCTGGGAGCCAAACTCAGGGACCCCCTCACCACCTTCTCCTCCTCCAGGGGCTGGCGTCTCCGCCCTTCCCAGGGCAGCATTCTCAATGCTGGGAAAGGACCACCCCGCAACAGGAGCAGAGGCTGCTGAGAAGTGAGGCCCGTCTCCAGTGAACCTGACGGCTCAGAGCCTCCAGTCAGTGCTCCCAGGTCTCAGGGCAGGAGCGCTCTGGTTCTGCTGCGCTTGAGGGCGCCCTTCTCCAGGTGTGCCAGGCACGCAGCAGACACTGGCAGGCAGCAGGGCACAGCTCCTGTGTCGTGACAAAGGAACAATCACTGGAGGTTTCTTTACATGCACCCAGGCTGCCTCCTTCTTCACTGGGATGGGAGCTGCACAGTGTGGGTGAGAAAGGATTAGTAGCTCAGTTGTATCCAATTCTTTGCCACCCCCGTGGTCTGCAGCCCGCCAGGCTCCTCTGTCCACGGGATTTCCCAGGCAAGAATACTGGATTGGGTAGCCATTCCCTCTTCCAGGAAATCTTCCCAACCCAAGGGTCGAATGAGTTGGGTCGAATGAGACCCAATGAGTCTCCTGCATTGACAGGTGGATTCTTTACCATCTGAGCCATCAGGTGGGTGAGAAGGGGCCCTGGAATCTTCCTTCCTGCTGTGTGTGCAGAAATCTGAAACCCAGGTGTCAGCAAGTGTCCTGTGCAGGCTGAGGCCTGGGCGGATCCAGTCCTCTGTCTACAGCTGCCCCCTGCTTGGCCCCAGCAGTCAAACCACCCTGTCAGGAAGTGGTCAGCGCTCTATTCTCAGTCTGCGGTCCGCGGCCGCCGGTGCGATCAGTGCTGTGGTTTCCCCGGAGGTTCAGTTCACAAAGTGCCAGAACAGTGCCAGTGCCACCTACTCCCTCTACCCGCCATCCAAAAGACCTTTCCAGACCCCTGAGAAGACTTGTAAAGACCTTTCTGGACCCCTGAGAAGACTCATAAACACAGAGCAGCCAACTTTCCCTCTGAAACTGGAACACAGAGGCCCAAAGCCCACTTCCTGCAAAGAAAGGAGTGAAAATGTTGGAACTAAGTCAGGTGCAGGAAGGTCTCCCTTGCCCTTCCCAAGGATGCTCAGGGTTGTAGGAGCAAGTGGCAGGAAGATGGGAGGTCAAGAGCCTGAGACAGACCGGGCTCACAGAGCACCTGGGGAAGCACAGGTGTGGGCGCTGTGTGCGTGGACACATGTTCCCCCGCCACAGGACTTCTGCCGCCTGCCTGCAGTCCCCAGTGCTGTGAGCTGCTCCACGGAGCCTCCCTCACATCCTCCGCCCTCGTGGATGGACCCTGTGAGTAGGTGAGGGGTGGAGGTTTGAAGCCAAGAAACCAAGTCTGAACCAAGACTGGGTTTACCTGCAGACAGCACTTTATCCCAGAGCTGCAGGGTCAGATGCGTTACCCTTAATTAGGGCCTTGAGATGGTGACAGCACTGGGACTGGGAGATGGGTGCGCAGGGATTCTAGCCCCCCACCCCCAGCAGCCACGCCACCTGCCACAGGGGCACAGGGCCAGGCAAGCAAGAACATCAGTTTCACTGTTCCCAGGCCTCCCCTCCACGCCCCCACCCACTGCCAGTTGCAGATACCCCGCTCCCAGAGACTGGTGTTCATGGTCCTCAGGGACCCCCATGGGCGGGCTTGCTCTCCACGAGCAGTGAGCAGATGTGGCCCCGGGGTGGGGCTTCCATCAGCATCTCTAACCGACCAAGTGGCACCCAGGCAGTGATGCTCCACCTTCCTCATGGTCCTCTGCTGTGTTTCAGGACACATCCCCAGTCCTGAGCCCTCCAAGGCATCCCCAGTAGGCCATTTGCAAGAGGCCTTGACCCATCAGTGGGTCTTAAATGGCCTCAAGGTGCCCTGGGTGGGTGGGTAGGTCCACTCCCTCCCCTCGGCTGGGCCGAGCTGCTCCAGGACCACAGCCCGCTGGCACATCACTGGTACCTGTGGCTGGATTCATGGTGTCTAGGGTGGTTTGTGGGCATCACCTTCTTAAGCCCATAGGGACCTTATGGAGCAGAGGACACTGTCACTCCCGACATCAGGTGAGGACAGAGCATCGAAGTCATGCACAGGTCACACAGAAAGGAAATGGCCGATCTGATGGCCAGGTCAGCAGGGGCAAAGACAGCAGGGCCTGAAAGTGTGAGGCTCCTTTCTGTCACTGCATCGGCAGCCCTGCCTGGCAGGCCTCACAGGGACATCAGGCACTAGATCAGTGCAGACCATCCCAAGTGGTCGCAGGACAATTAGAAAGTGCAAGTTGCCATGGAAGCGTGACAGGATGGTGGCACCTGGCGACCCAAGTGACCTCCATACACAGGACACACACAGACCCTCCTCCCATCTGGACCATGACCCCTGACCAGAACACATTACATTTTTAATAAGGAGCTGAACAAATACATCTAACACCTAAAATGTTTCATTGTCAATTTGCTCTCATCTAAAACCTAAGAAAATGCTCACACAAAATTTCGATCTTTTGAAAAATTCTGCAAGTGACCATCATTTAAAATTTTTTCCAAGACAGTATACATTTCTATGAGTTAGGGAAAAAAAATTTTTGCCCAGGATTTAGAAACTAGAGTGGAAATGAATAAATACTGCTTCTGTGTCCTGTGTACATTTTTCATTAGAACTTGACTTGCAGAGGAAACTGAGCTTTCAGCAAATATTTTCTGTCCTATGAAGTGGGGCTAGAGTGAGGAGGTGTCGATGGCGAAGCAGAAGAGGGCACTTGGCTCATTTGCTCTTTTACAGTGATTTTTTAAAATGATTTAGCGAAGCTACTGATCACACTGAAGTACTTTAATTCTTCTGTGAGTTTCACTTCCTGAGCTTTGCTCATCGTTACATCAGCATGTACACCCGTGTGCTGAACCGGGTTACGTGATAGTTGGGTATTTGCCATTGTGACCGCTTCCAGGAACCTGGCCCTGAGTCTTCATGATGATGCTGCATCCAGGGAGATCCCACTGGTGTTACCTTGCATGCCGAGGGGCCTAGTGGATGTCGTCCTCTGATTGGCAGCTCGACATCTGGATCTTGCCCCAGTTCTGGGATAAGTCCCACGTCCCCTGACACACGCCGGCACCAGGTGTCCTCCACCCCAGCCAGGCCATGGGGTCCACTTCCCTGATTCTGGTCCCCCGGCCCCATTTAGACCTGCTGCCTGGCAAGCATGTCCCCTTCTCTGCAGCCAGAGGCCAGTCTGCGGCGTCTGCTGTCCAGAGCTGTAGCTCACACTTGCATCCTCTCATTTCATCCTCAGGGCCACTGTCACCGCTGCTCGCGCCAACGGCGAGTTTTGGATGCTTCACAGCTGTTCAAATGTGCCTTGATGGGAGCCGGCTGCCCTTCACCCAAGACACCAGCAGCCCCCGCAAGACCCGGGATTGCGAGTGGGGGGGCTACACCCACAGCCCCGGACACCAGAGTCCATTGTTCATGCATACAAGCTGCTGACTCTGTGAGAAAATCCCGTTTTTACTTTACTGACAGTGGAATTGCTTGCGTTTGGGAGAAACAGAAGATATTAACTCCTGTGGGAATAGGTTTATATGGAAAACTGAGTTAGGGAATGGGCTTTGAGAGAGTAAACTGTTGAGTAAATTTATAGGACCGATTTCCTTCAAACTGCTCAGAATACTCAAAGGCCCTGTCTCCGTTAACGGATGGCCTAGAAGAATCTCCATTTTGAGGACAAAGGCATTTCTGAGCCACAGGGATTTCAAACAGCCTGTCCGGCTTTCCCATACTTTGGTTTGAGTTGTTACCCATGTAAGATTTAATAGCAAAAGTGAAATCCGAACGAGAAAGTTCTCACAGGATTTCAGTTGAGTCTCCAACGTTAAGGACTGAATGGGCGTCCCTCCCCGAAGTCCACTGTTGAAGCCTCCCACGGTGTGCTGCGTCTGGAGGGACCATCTGCAGGGGGTAGTTATGTCCACACACCATCGCCTGGGAGTTAGGGTTTGAATGTGTGTGTTTGGCGCAGGGCGGGTAGGGGAAGGGGCAGGTGGAACACCGGGGGGCTTCACAGTTCTGCCCCTGCAGCACCCCAGAACAATGCTGCTGCACCCACTCCTGGGAGAACCAATCTGAGGCTTCAGGAGCAGCTGCAGGGGGGCAGGGCTCTTTTCCCTCCAGGAACTAGCCTCCTCAATCAGGGCCCCAGGAAGAAATAAAGATCAATACAAAGGGGAACAAAATGTGCATCAAATACATCCAAAATGTACTTGTTGGAAATTTGTTTTATTTAATAGAGAAGGAGGCACCAGTCAGACAAGTCACCCCTTGGCTGCCTGCAGGCCCCCCTGCCCCGTTTACTGCCTGGCCCAGGCTCAGCACGCGGAGCCCAGCCAGACGCGGTTCAGCCCCGACGAGCCGGCTCTGCGGCCTCGGGCCATCCCATCCCTCAGCATTGGTTTCTTCATCTGCAGAACAGTGAAATTAAAAAGTACTTATTCCAGGGGTTTCCTTACGAGATTTTAACAAGATAATTTGTTTAATGGCACTTTGTAGAAGTCCAGGATCTCAGTAAGTATCAGCCTTTCTCACAAGAGCACAGCCATTAAAACCAGAACACAGCGTAACCAAAACAAAACAGGACAAGGCCCCAAGCCCCAGAATGCTTAGTTTGTTTGAGGCGGAGCACCATTCCGGCTATTTTTCCACTAGCTTGTTGGGACTCAGTCAGCTCACACAGATACTGAAGGCATCACAGGTAATCAGGGAACCAAGGAATTCACATGCTACAAACCAAAAGAGCTTCAGCCCATGTTAACCTGAAAAGGCATCACATTGTCTCACTTGGGTCCTTTTCCCAAATCCAGTTCAAACATAATAACCAAATGCACCAGCACCTGAGTTCCGGCATCCTGCAGGGCCCAGTAAGGTCCCTCCATCCCCCCCTACAACCCTTAGCCCAGGGCCCCCACATGGCCGAGGTCCAGTGTGCCCGGGATGGGACATTCTGGCTGATGCTGGTGTTACTGTCTTTCTCAGAGACATCCCAAAGCCCCAAAATTGTGGATTCTTGAGGCAAAGTCGTGTCCTCCCCAACACGTCAGCTCAGAGGGCCCCACAACTCAGAGCTGACCCATCGTCCCAGCGACACGAGTTTGGAAGAGAGGAAAAGCATTCCCCCAAATGGGCATTTTGCAAACACGCCTCTGCATTTTGACAACGGATGCTCCACAGGGCACATGCACAGCTGGGATCACCTGGGCCGGGGTGGGGGAGTCTCATCTCAGCCTTGTTCCGTCCTCCACATAATGGCCTCGGAAGGTATGAAACACGCTGCTCAGATCTGCGAGTTTATTAAACAGTCACGTGGCACAGAGCCTCCATGGCATCCAATTCCAGGTCAAGAGGTCCCGGCCTCCCCGGTGATGGCACAGCCCTCGGGAAGCGAGAGTTCACAGCTTGGCAGGTGCAGGAGCCAAATTCAACTCTGTGAAATAGTTATCCACCTGCACAGACTGGCCAGCCTCCTGGGAAACGCACGGTCCACACCTGCTCACAGGCTCACCCGATGAACAGGTTCCCCCACCTCTGGAGCCGCCGTCCAGGTGACGTGCACAGGGCAGGTGATGCTCCTGCCCGCCCGACACCCTGCGAGATGTTCTCACGCTGTCAACAGGCTGGAAGCTGGCATAGCCTCGCGCTCTGAGTCTGTCCTGGGAAATGACATTTATTGGGGTTCCTGCCTGATTAATTGTAGTGCATAAAAGCAATACACGTTTAATACTCTTTTGTAAAACGAAAAAAATACATAGAAGCACAAGAAAAAACTTGACGTTGAGACCATTCTATTTTCTTTAGAACTTTTTTGTCTTTTTGAAAAGTAGGAACTTAGGAGCAGGGGCCTAAGCCTTGATATGTTTCTGAAGTAGCCAAGTCATATGCTTAGATCTTTTAATGAGCCTCAACTGCAGAGTCCATGGCCTGAAAGAAGCAGGTCGTGGCCACTGGGACCACCTGACTTCTCTTATACCCCTCGCGGGGGGCTTTTCCAGGAGGAGATATGTCAATATGAAGTATTATTTCATTACATACATTTTATATACATACACATATATGTATATGCTATTTAAAGAGAAAGAAACTAAGGTTGGCTTGCTTAGTGCCTTGAAATCCTCCCCTAGTGCAGCGCCCAGGGGTAGGGGTGGAGGGGGCTGAGGACAGAGACCACCGAGGCCTGAGCACCCCCCACCCCTGCCTGCTCCCTAAGCCTCTTTTCCCAAATTTTCCAACTTCTTCATCAGCTGACTGATGACAGAATGAAGTCATCACATGTTACATCTAGTCATTCTACAAATATCTCTGGGTGCCTGCTGGGAAGTGGGAGTGCTGGTTGGGGGGTGGACAATGGGGGAGCCAAGTAGGAGCCCTGAGTCCACACATTCCACAAAACTTTAGCATAGAAAATACTCTGTGCTTTAAATATACATGAAGAGTGTGTCTGTGTGTGTGTGTGTGTGTGTGTGTTAGTTGCTCAGTCATGTCCAGCTCTTTTCGACCCCATGGACTGAAGCTGTCCAGGCTCCTTTTTCCATGGGATTTCCCAGACAAGAATACTGGAGTGAGTTGCCATTCCTTTCTCCAGGGGATTTTCCTGACCCAGGGATTGAACCCACATCTCCTGCATTGCAGGCAGATTCTTTACCATCTGAGCCACCAGGGAAGAATCTGTTGCCACAAAGAAGATGTAAACAGACCTGGACATGAATTGGAATATTCATCCTTGGAACCAAGCTGAGACAAGACAAGATGGGAGATTCTGTGGCCACTTTGACACGTCAGTTCCACTGGGACGGGCCCACCAGTCAGTGTTATTTATGGGGTGTCAGCAAGTTGGATTCAGAACAGTAGACAGAGGAAAAATTTTAGATATTTCCTACATACCTCACCATCAAACTTAATTTGAAACAAAAGACAGCCGCACACGAAAGATCCAAGAGGTGATCTCCACTGACAATGAAGTATTATTATTTAAGTGCAGAGGACTTTAAGTCACATTTTAATATCATTCTAAGCCTTTTAGAGGAAAGCAAAATGAGTTTAACTTCTTTTATAAAAATTAATCAACATCTATTATTTCTGCCAACACATGTATTACAACCAAATCATCCCAAATCTGAAACTAGGGACTCACAAAATCATCTTTATTCAAAGAACTACCATCTAGGTTTCCAAATTTCACATTAAAGACTAAATAGTTAAAATTTAAACTTAAACATATTTTTAAGTATAAAAGTGGGTAATACAAAAGAAGACAAATTTCCAACACCGTCAGTTTTCTGGCACGTGCTGATGGCCAATTTAGAAACTTATTTTTAAAGCACACATGCATGGGTGCATACTAAGTTCCTTTAGTCGTTTCTGACTCTTTGTGACCACGTGGACTGTAGCCCTCGAGGCTCCTCTGTCCATGGGATTCGCCAGGCAAGAATACTGGAGTGGGTTGCCATGCCATCCTCCAGGGGATCATCCCAACCCAGGTTCAAACCCATGTCTCTTACTCTTCTGCATTGGCAGGTTGATTCTTTACCACTAATGTCACCAGGGAAGCCCTTTAAAGTGTTTGGTTGTCTCTAAGAGATGAACTGCCGCAAAGCTCTCAAAGCCCATCCGTTTGTCTGTCTTAAAACATATTGAAGGTGTGATAAAAAACTGGACACACCCAGACTGGCCAGCCCCACCTTTCTGATGATAAACTTGAGGACTGCAGAGGGTGGGTCTGGCCTCTTACTCTCCCCACCAGCCCCACGCCTACACTTTCCCATGCGGCTTGGGAGTCCCACGGGAACCAGCCTGTGGGATCCTTTTTTATGAATCATTCTCGCATCTCACCTCTGCCACACCCCGAGATACTGGATGTCAGCATAGTGTTACTGCAAGAAAAAGAGGGGCAGGCATGCCAGCCCCCACCCGCCCCACCGCCATCACTAGGCTGATTCGGTCCAAACAAGGCCCAGGAACACCTGTGTTTGACAAAGTCCTCCAACTTTGATCGAGCCTTCAAGAAGGGAACAGATTAAATTGCTCCACCAAAGGCACATTTTCAGCTTTCTAACAATGATGACTAACTTCTGATTTAAGGTCTTATCCGAATGACATCTTTACCCAGTATGGTAATTATTTATATTTTATTCTATCTTGTTCTCTGGTACTAAAAATGATTTTGGGAATTAAAACCAAGTGAGGAGGGGAAAACGTCATTTCAGAACATAAAGGATACAAGCCTGGCCCAGGTCAGGCAGGGTGTTGCCCCATCAGTGGTGGCACCTCACAGCTGCCAGTGCTCTGGCAACAAGCCTGCCTCTGGGTTGGGGCGGGGTGGGGGCGAGGGTGCCCCCCATGCCCTGTGCACCCAATCAGGTCAGGATGCAGCCTGCGAGGGACCCCAAGACTGCCCTGGAGCAGGTGGGGGACAGTCCCGCGACCCCATCTCTCCAGCCAACCTTCAAGGAGTCAGTGCAGACCTTGAATCAACACATTGGAGTTAACGTTTGTTTTCTTTGCAAATTTATCAGCTTGGCAGCTTCCTTCAAATTCTACTTTAAGCCTCTTCTCTTCAAAACATAAACCAGAAGGAGTCTTCCTGGGTCTGGATGAAACAGTGGGCAGCATCCGGGTCTGAGGATGGACTGTGGCCCTCACTATGGCCCAGCCTCCTGGCCCGCAGCCCCATCCATGTAATGTGAGTGTCAGGTGAGGCCACAGGCTTCTGGCTCCTCCCTGGGTGGCTCCGGACCACCTGGGACACAAGCCTGGGACACTTGCTCAAAGATGAATCCCAGAGCATCTCAGCAGATGGTGGGGTCTGGGACCATGTTTCCAACGAGGCTCCCTGTGGGTCTTGTGCACTGATGTCTGGGGACAGAGGAGGGTCCCTTAAGCCCTTCCCACACCCCAGGTGTTGGCTCTGCTCTTCAGAAGAACTAAGGTTCCCCACCCACACACACATCCCAGAACGTCCTCGTCCTGAGTCAGGGACTCGCCCTCTGACTGCAGTCTGCCTTGGTGTCAGTAACTCTACAGGGTGTTAGAACTAGGGGTAGGTCACCTCTTGCACCGTCTTTATCCTCAATTGCTGTGAAATGATTGGGGTGGTGGTTGGAATAGGGAAACCAAAGTCCTTGTGTTTGAGGTCAGAGGTCACAGGAGAGGGGTGATTTTCTTCCTTCCCAGTGTCACCCTTCCCCTATGACCTCTGACCCCAAAGACATGGACAAGAGGAGCCTGGCAGGCTACAGTCCATGGGGTTACAAAGAGTCAGAAACGACTGAGCATGCACACAGGCACATACTCAGAAATCCACCCAGATATTATCACCTGAACAGAATGGCTAGATGTATAGATACCATAACTGATGTCACATTATTTCTATGCACTTATATATTACTTTTTCTAGCAGAAACTCGGAGAAGGCAATGGCAACCCACTCCAGTACTCTTGCCTGGAAAATCGCATAGACAGAGGAGCCTGGTAGGTTGCAGTCCATGGGATCGCGAAGAGTCGGACACAACTGAGCAAATTCACTTTCACTTTTCACTTTCATGCATTGGAAAAGGAAATGGCAACCCACTTCAGTGTTCTTGCCTGGAGAATCCTAGGGACGGGGCAGCCTGGTGGGCTGTTGTCTATGGGGTCTCACAGAGTCGGACACGACTGAAGCCACTTAGCAGCAGCAGCAGAAACTAGTTTTCATGGTTGGATTTTTGCCCAAAACCTCATCCAACAGGGAAAGGAAGCCGAGCTTTACATGTATTATCCCACTGCTCCTAAGAGACAAGGATAGCTTTCCTTTGAGAACAGTGAAGCAAGCCTCAGAGATGTTACACTATGATGCCCCAAGGTCACACAGCTAGTGATCAGAAATGGAATTTAAATATGTCTGAGGGTGAAACTGGTAGATCACAATGTCACAATCCTGTATTTCTCACACTCACAGACATCTGCTTCCAGGATGGACAGTGCCTTTAGCCTTCCTGCCCAAGATCCCTTCCCAGCGGGTTCTCCACCGCACCATGGACTCTGCCCTGGTCCTTATGGAGCTGTGTTAAGCCACCACTAAGTACAGAACTTAAAACCAGAGAGCTGACTCTGAAACCACGGGATGGACCATGTGACAACCTCTGTGGACCCATATGACCTCTGTGGATGCATCAGCTCTAACATTCCACATGTGCCCCTGTTCACTCGAGAACTTCATAGAATGTGACCATTGCTTCTGACATCTTGGGTTGTTATTTTTCTCATGTTATCATCTTGCCTCTTCAAGTCAGATCAATATTCTTCACCCTCCCACGTCCTAGTTTAGTCTCAGGGCATAGATGACAGCAGCTCCCAGGGACAACCTGCTTGTGTGCGTGTTCCATACCTGGAACCAGTTATTAGCATCTCTGCTCAGAACAACACGATGACTCAGGGTGAGCAAGCACAGCCCCCACAGAGGAGGTATCCATCCTGCAATTTGCTAACAGATCTCATTTGTAGTTATAAGAACTGGGTGAGAAGATGGTGCAGGAGAACAGAGCAGAGTTTTCAGATTTGTTTATTTTCAATACGTAAAAAACTTCTGCAACAAAATTTAAATGGAAGCCCAGTTCATTAAACAGATAAAAACCGGATTGCTTTAAGTCAAACGCTTTGGATGAAGGCCTGGAGGCTTCCTTGGCCATCCTATCTCCTGAAAGAAAAGTCCTTTGTAAACTTCCTGCAGACCTCCCAGCCCTTCAGCAAACCCCAGTTAAACTGTCGTCCTGGTGGAAGCAACCCTAGAAAGGCAGGCAGGAATCTCCCAGACTCGCTTTTTCATAAAATCCACAGGAACACTGGTGGAAAGTGCAAACTAAGCCTTTTCAGAACTCTGAAGGTTGTCCAGAGGATCCAGCAACCCCAGGCCTGTTTATTTAAGAAAGACGGCTGAATTTTAGGGTCAACAATGAGCTCTGTGGCGTTCTACCTTGGCCCGTTCCAGTCTCCCGTGTATCAGTTTCTTATTGCTGCTGTAACACGTTACCATATACCTGGTGCCTTAAAACTGCACAGATTTATCGTCTTGTGTTTCTGCAGGTCAGAGATCTGACATGGATCTCACCGGCTGACATCCAGATGGTGGCAGAGCTGAATGCACTTGTCTCTAGATCTGGGACCACCTGTGTCCTCCCTGCTGAAGCCTCTGCAGGCTGTCCTCCTCCTCCACTCACAGCCCCTCACCCTCACAGGCAGCAAGCAGTGTAGGGCTGGGTCCTTCCTACATCACATCACACAACCTTCTCCTTAGCCCTCATCCACCTTTAAGGAGCCCTCTGACTACACGAGGCCCACACAGACATTCCTGGGTCAGGAAGATCCCCTGGAGATGGGGATGGCTACCAATCCCCGTATTCTGGCCTGGAGAATTCCACGGACAGAGCTGCCTAGCAGGCTACAGCCCATGGGGCAGCAAAGAGTTAGACACGTCTGAGCAACTAACACACAGAGACAATTCGTAACAATACTTTATAAGATCAGCTAACTGGCAATTCCGCCTGCAAAACTATTCTTCAAAAATGAAAGAGAAATTAAGACATGCCCAGATAAACGATAACTGAGAGAATTTGGCACTAGGAGTCATGCCTTACAAGAAATACTGGGAGAGGTGTTTCAAGCTGAAATGATAAGACATGAGACTGTAAGTCAAAGGCATGTTAGGAAAAGAGAGCACATTAAAACTCAACTACAATGGTAAATATGAAAGACAGTATAACTATATGTTCGTTTGTAACTCATTCCTTCACCAGATGATTTAAAAGATATTGTACACATTACTAAAATATGTTGATGGGCTCATAATGTATAAAAATGTAACTTACATGACAGTAATAGCACAAAGCAGAGTGGAAGATATACAGCTATACTGGAATATTGGAGCAAAGATTTTGCAGTCTATTGAATATAAGTTGGTATATTTCTGGACTACACAGTTTTAAATTATGTTAATAATTAAAACTAGCAGAATAAAAAGAACAGAAAGCACACAACACAGAAAGAAAATAAATAGGAAAATGGAAGCTATCAGTTCAGTTCAGTTCAGTCGCTCAGTCATGTCTGACTCTTTGCAACCCCATGAATCACAGCACACCAGGCCTCCCTGTCCATCACCAACTCCCAGCGTTCACTCAAACTCATGTCCATCAAGTTGGTGATGCCATCCAGCCATCTCATCCTCTGTCGTCCCCTTCTCCTCCTGCCCCCAATCCCTCCCAGCATCAGGATCTTTTCCAATGAGTCAACTCTTCGCATGAGGTGGCCAAAGTATTGGAGTTTCAGCTTTAGCATCAGTCCTTCCAATGAACACCCAGGACTGATCTCCTTTAGGATGGACTGGTTGGATCTCCTTGCAGTCCAAGGGACTCCCAAGAGTCCTCTCCAACACCACAGTTCAAAAGCATCAATTCTTTGGCGCTCAGCTTTCTTCACAGCCCAACTCTCACATCCATACATGACCACAGGAAAAACCATAGCCTTGACTAGACAGACCTTTGTTGGCAAAGTAATGTCTCTGCTTTTCAATATGCTATCTAGGTTGATCATAACTTTCCTTCCAAGGAGTAAGCATCTTTTAATTTCATGGCTGCAATCACCATCTGCAGTGATTTTGGAGCCCCGAAAAATAAAGTCTGACCCTGTTTCCACTGTTTCCCCATCTATTTCCCATGAAGTGATGGGACCAGATACCATGATCTTTGTTTTCTGAATGTTGAGCTTTAAGCCAACTTTTTCACTCTCCTCTTTCACTTTGATCAAGAGGCTTTTTAGTTCCTCTTCACATTCTGCCATAAAGGTGGTGTCATCTGCATATCTGAGGTGATTGATATTTCTCCCAGCAATCTTGATTCCAGCTTGTGCTTCTTCCAGCCCAGTGTTTCTCATGATGTACTCTGCATATAAGTTAAATAAGCAGGGTGACAATATACAGCCTTGACGTACTCCTTTTCCTATTTGGAACCAGTCTGTTGTTCCCTGTCCAGTTCTAACTGTTGCTTCCTGACCTGCATATAGGTTTCTCAAGAGGCAGGTCAGGTGGTCTGGTATTCCCATCTCTTTCAGAATTTTCCACAGTTTATTGTGATCCACACAGTCAAAGGCTTTGGCATAGTCAATGAAGCAGAAATAGATGTTTTTCTGGAACTCTCTTGCCTTTTCCATGGAAGCTATAAAGCCTACCTTATTACTAACTGTATTAAATGCAAATAGGTTAAACACCCCAATCATAAGAAAAACATTGGTAGAGTGAATTAAAAGATGAAAACATGATCCAATAACATACTGTCTACAAGAAGACACACTTTAGATTCAAAAGTACCAATCAATTTAAAGTAAAATGATAGACTTCCTGCTACACTTAACAAACTCCCAGCTTGATTTTTGAAGAAATTGACAAGTTCACCATAAAACGTATATGTCAATGCTGGGAACCCAGTGTAGCCAAAATAGTGTGAAACAACTATAGAACTTACTGCAAAGCTGCAGTCATGAAGCAAGTATGATACGGGCAGAGCAGACACAAAGAACAATGGGATGGAACTGAGAATGCAGAATTTAGCTTCCACATCTACGATCTGTGGGTTTCTGACGCACTGCCGAGACAATTAAATGGGGGAATAAATAGTGTTTCTGACAACTGCTGCTGGGACTGAATACACACAAGAAATACATGCATCACAGCCCACAGAAACCATCTCAGAAAGGACCACAGACGAGAGCTAACGCTGCAAATAGAATAAAATACAGGAGCTGGGGGACACCCTGGTGGTCCAGGGGTTACAACTCCGAGCTCCCACCGCAGAGGGTCCAAGTTTCACCCCTGGTTGGAGAACTAGATCCCAAATGCTGTGAATAAAAAGATCCCTTGACACACAGACATCTCAGGAGAAGAGGCACAGCAGACAGGAGCTTCCAGTTCACCCCCAGGTCCGCTGCTGGGAACACAAGACACACAGCCCTGGTCTCGAGCTCCCGGGTTCACCCCATGGGGCATGTGCACCCTCAGGGGCCACAGGCAGCTGGGGTACATGTAGGTAATGCAGGGGAATGAGGGGATGAAGGGCATGAGGGGCATTTTAAAGCAGCCCCTCCCTTCATCACAAGCCAGATCCCCAGGTTCCCTGCTGTTCTCCACCTTCACATAAAGACAAAAACTCTCATCTTGTCTAGACCCTGGTTTTTTGGGAAATAGCATCAGCATGGAATGGAGTGGAACAGGCTGTAATGGGTGTGCCCCCCCGCAACAGCTGGATGCTTTGAGCACTCAGACGCTAGGCATGTTTTATGGATTCAGCAAGCCTGTGTATTAGATATCATAATTATCCCCATTTCATAGAGAAAAAACCTAAAGCATCAGAGGTTAAGAGGTGAACTTGCCCAGGGCAAAGCTGCTAAAGGAGCTTTGGGGTGTTTGATTGAAGCCAATGACAGTCCATCCAGGCAGCCAGGTGATGGCCCAAGACAGCCTGAAGTCCAGCTTCTCTCCCGAACCCCCTGCCATGCTGCCTAATTTAGTTTAGTTCCAGAGAGTCAATACATTTATTATTTTAAAGGAAAATGAAAACATTCCAGAAGAACATTGGAGTATAATTCCAAGCTCAAAAGAACACAAAGATCACTTTACAAAGAAGTGCTCTAATGAATGAACTCTTCGTGGGGGGTGGGGAGCAGGAGGAAAAATAAAGCTGGATTTCCTTGGGATCAACTCAGCCCTTTAATTCTGACTCTCGGTTACTAACAAAACACTCTCCTGTGCAGAGTTTCACCCCATGGCTTTATCAAACAGGAAACTGTGGGAACCTTCACCAAAATTGATTCATACATTCTTCCAATAAATCATCAGCTTTGCCATTGTCCTTTCAATAAATTTTTAGGAAAGAAAGGAAACTACCATAAATTCTCCAGAATTCAGGACCTGCTGACGGATGCTGCTGTCTCTCCTGCCTTCCTCTGTAAAGGACTCCAGAAGAATCAAAGTAAAGATGTACTTTTTAAAGAAAGAAAAAGAGGGGGAAAAAATTTAAATGAAGAATCTAAATGTATTCACAAGGAAAGAAGAATTGTCAGCTGACCCCTGTGACAGTGGAGGTCGTGGCTGTCCTCAGGCTGGCCGCTGCTCCCAGCCTCCCCCCTTGGTGGGGTCTCCTTCCTGTCCTGGCCTGGGAAGCACCACACGGCTTCATTTATCTTCACACGGATGAGACCCACGTTGGAATCTGCAGCCCGAGCTCCACTCTCAGGTTTCGGCCCAGGAGTTCAGACCGTCTGCCTGGCAGCTCCAAGGGCACCTCTCAGGGACGGCCACCCAGGAGTTCCCAACCTGGACCCTGTTCCCCCTCCTGCCCTGGCAGCTCTGCACCACAGTCCAGTTACAGTCCAGCTCCCGCACAACCCTGAGACCCTCCCTGGCAGCCGCGCCCATGCCCCCTCCCAGGCCCACCTCCACAGCGTCACTGCCCCAGGTCCCGTCAGTGCTGCTCTTTCAGCCTGGCTAATGCCCAACCCCACCACCTTCCCTGCAGTCAGGATGCTGGAGGTCAGCCTCAAGCCCCATGAAGGCTCCTCTGCACCGTGCCAGAGGCAGATGCACCCAGGGGGCCCTGCAGCCTCTCTCGGGGGCAGGAGTGGGGGGCCTGGGCACCACAGGCTGGTCTGACCACTCGGACACACCAGGAGGGGTGGGCAGGGAGGCAGGAGGCGGTGTGCCCAGTCTGCACGCGTGGGAGGGGCAGCCAGGCCATGAGCACAGTTCCCTAAATGCTATCTGCATCCAGTTCTGAAGTCAGCCTGCCCCCAGTTATGTCCACTCCCGATTCCTCCTCTAATGGGCTCTGGCACTCTGGGCCACTCCACTGCCCGTCTCCCCCCGCCCAGGTCCTAGACCCAGACCCCACTGGAATCATCATCCTTGCCAGCCCTGAGCCTGCTTCTCTGCCTGGCAAGGTCCTTCCCACAGAACCACCATGCAGGCCCTCCTCTGACCTGTCCCTGTCCTCCCCCCACCCCTGCCAAGGCCTCTGGTAAAGACAAATGGGCCTCCCCACCCCCAAGGCCTCGGGTGAAGACAGGGCAGACGCCTAGGGTCTGCAGAATCAGCATCAGGATGACCGCCCCTCGCACCAGCCACCCCCATCACAGGCTGGCCAGGCAACCTCACCTCTTGGGAGTAAGCGAACTGCCCTTGGTCTAAATAAACATACGCCACCCCTGCTTCTCTGCCCTGGCGTAACAGCTGCCATCTGGCCCACTCACTGGGAAAGGCAGTGTTCTCTTCCTTCATCATTTCAAACTATCATTTAAATCGTCAGTTACAGTGTCCCATTTCCAGCCTCAGAGGTCTTCCTCACTGAGGCGAAGCTGCAGCCTAAAGCCGATGCTGGGCCGGGGAACTCCAGCCTGGCCTCTCCAAGCCCTCGGGCTCTGCATCTTCACTTCCACCACGGAAACAATGCCAGCCCCACAGGGCCGTCTGGACCGCACAAGCCCTTCAGGGAGGCCACCAGGGTGGAGCTGGCCGGGGGGCTGCCCACACCCCACCACGGCCACTTGTACCTCTGGTGGTGGCCTCTAGTTGAGGGCACTTACTGCCCTCACCCTCCCCCCTCACTGGAACTTGAGTGTCAGTGGATGAGAAAGTATGTTGAATAATTTCAGTGCTGCTCAGGGGTCAGACGGTTCACAAATGCTTTCCCTTTCTAAACCTAGAATCCGCCCTCGTATCGTCCTTTCCCAGAATTCATCCTTCCACGACTCGCTCTGTGAGTTCCTCTAATGTAAAAATATTTGGCAGCTTTTTTCCCAAAAAAAAAAGTTCAGCTGCCTAAAATCAAGAGTTTCTATAATATAATCTGGTTATGAAATCCCTTCAGGAAAAATAATGATGAAAAGCTTTCTGGTAGGGAAGTTATATTGTGGAAAAATGACTTTGCTGCTTATGAAGTCAGGTTTACTTCTGAATTACTAAATGTATGCCCAGAGATTTAAATATTCTGGGATGTGGTTTTCTTCTGAAGCTCTCTGAGCTGTGCTGCCTGTGGGTTCTGTGGGGTCTCTTTGGGGTGATGCAAAGCAGACCAGACTTTTGTTCCCAAGAGAAGGGCTGCCTCCAAATCTACCATGGAATTAGGGTCCTTTCTCTCGATGCAACAACTTTCTCAATAAAGGAAAATGTTGTTTCAACAGAGAAACTATGGCTCCAGATTCAGGAGATATTTTTCCAAGTTCTATTTCTATTCTCACATAAGAGAATTAATCACAAGAAGTTCATAGCATTGCAAAGAATTCAAGGGTCAGTGAAAAAAATATGTTGAGTCCTGACTTATCGAGGAGACAATGTCTGTTTTAACAAGTCTTCCTTGTCTGAAAGAACGTGACCATGCCTGTGTGTGCGCAAAAGTCGCTTCAGTCATGTCCGACTCTTTGTGACCCCATGGGCTGTAGCCCACCAGGTTCCTCTGTCCATGGGATTTTCCAGGCAAGAATATTGGAGTGGGTTGACATTTCCTCCTCCAGGGGATTTTACCAACCCAGGGATTGAACCTGCAGCTCCTGAGGCTCCTGCATTGCCAGCGGATTCTTTACTGCTGAGCCACCATGGAAGCCCAAGAATGACCATGCCAGGCGTTACTTCCTGAAGGCACCTGAGCAATCCCTCCCTATTTCGTGTTCCAGGACACAGATCCAGGGATCCACAGTGGAATCCCATGTCCTAATTGGAGCCACCTCACCTCCTTCCTTCCCAGGGGACTCAGCTAGACTCACTGCCCCCCCAGACCAGAGCACACATGCCCATCTACCTCCACGAACACCCACCTTCCACCTCCTCCCTGCTGCCCCAGTCCAACTGAAATCACCCCCTCATGGTCCAGAGACCCTGCCCCCGAGTTTCAGTACCTCAATCTTGATCTAAACTCTTATGTCACAGAGCCCCCACCACCCCCAAGTAACGGGCTTCAGGGCTCTTTGTGTCCACTTTCCTTGAAGTAAAAACCTAGCTAATAAAAAAAATAAAAATACACCCTCAGTTCAGTTCAGCCACTCAGTCGTGTCCGACTCTGCAACCCCATGGACTGCAGCACTCCAGGCTTCCCTGTCCATCACCAACTCCCAGAGTTTGCTCAGACTCATGTCTATCGAGTCGGTGATGCCATCCAACCACCTCATCTTCTGTCATCCTCTTCTCCTCCTGCCCTCAATCTTTCCCAGAATCAGGGTCTTTTCAAATGAGTCAGCTCTTTGCATCAGAAGGCCGAAGTATTGAAGTTGCAGCTTCAGCATCAGTCCTTCCAATGAATATTCAGGACTGATTTCCTTTAGAATGGACTGGTTGGATCTCCTTGCAGTCCAAGGGACTCTTGAGAGTCTTCTCTAACACCACAGTTCAAAAGCATCAATTTTCCAGCACTTAGCTTTCTTTATGGTCCAACTCTCATATCCATACATGACTACTGGAAAAACCATAGCTTTGACTAGACAGACCTTTGTCCACAAAGGAATGTCTCTGCTTTTTAATATGCTGTCTAGGTTGGTCATAGCTTTTCTTCCAAGGAGCAAGCGTCTTTTAATTTCATGGCTGCAGTCACCATCTGCAGTGATTTGGGAGCCCAAGAAAATAAAGTCTGTCACTGTTTCCATTGTTTCCCCATCTATTTCCCATGAAGTGATGGGGCCAGATGCCATGATCTTAGTTTTCTGAATATTGAGTTTTAAGCCAGCTTTTTCACTCTCCTCTTTCACTTTCATCAAGAGGCTCTTTAGTTCCTCTTCACTTTCTGCCATAAAGGTGGTATCATCTGCATATCTGAGGTTATTGATATTTCTCCTGGCAATCTTGATCCCAGCTTGTGCTTCATCCAGCCCGGCATTTCTCATGATGTACTCTGCATATAAGTTAAATAAGCAGAGTGACAATAGACAGCCCTGATGTACTCCTTTCCCAATTTGAAACCAGTCTATTATTCCATGTCCAGTTCTAACTGTTGCTTCTTGACCTGCATACAGATTTCTCAGGAGGCAGGTCAGGTGGTCTGGTATTCTCATCTCTTGAAGAACTTTCCACAGTTTGTTGTGATCTACACAGTCAAAGGCTTTGACATAGTCAATAAAGCAGAAGTAGATGTTTTCCTGGAATTCTCTTGCCTTTTGTATGATCCTAGGGATGTTGGCAATTTGATCTCTGGTTCCTCTGCCTTTTCTAAATCCAGCTTGAATATCTGGATGTTCATGGTTCACATACTATTGAAGCCTCACTTGGAGAATTTTGAGCATTACTTTGCTAGTGTGGGAGATGAGTACAATTGTATAGTAGTTTGAGCATTCTTTGGCATTGCTTTTCTTTGGGATTGGAATGAAAACTGACCTTTTCCAGTCCTGTGGCCACTGCTGAGTTTTCCAAATTTGCTGGCATATTGAGTGCAGCACTTTCACAGCATCATCTTTTAGGATTTGAAATAGTTCAGAAAATTAACAAGAAAACACAAACTTTAAATGATACAATAGACCAGTTAGACCTAATTGATATCTATAGGACATTTCATCCCAAAACAATGAATTTCACCTTTTTCTCAAGCGCACATGGAACCTTCTCCAGGATAGATCACATCCTGGGCCATAAATCTAGCCTTGGTAAATTCAAAAAAATAGAAATCATTCCAAGCATCTTTTCTGACCACAATGCAGTAAGATTAGATCTCAATTACAGGAGAAAAACTATTAAAAATTCCAACATATGGAGGCTGAACAACACGCTGCTGAATAACCAACAAATCACAGATGAAATCAAAATTTGTATAGAAACGAATGAAAATGAAAACACAACAACCCAAAACCTGTGGGACACTGTAAAAGCAGTCCTAAGGGGAAAGTTCATAGCAATACAGGCACACCTCAAGAAACAAGAAAAAAGTCAAATAAATAACCTAACTCTACACCTAAAGCAACTAGAAAAGGAAGAAATGAAGAACCCAGGGTTAGTAGAAGGAAAGAAATCTTAAAAATTAGGGCAGAAATAAATGCAAAAGAAACAAAAGAGACCATAGCAAAAATCAACAAAGCCAAAAGCTGGTTCTTTGAAAGGATAAATAAAATTGACAAACCACTAGCCAGACTCATCAAGAAACAAAGGGAGAAAAATCAAATCAATAAAATTAGAAATGAAAATGGAGAGATCACAACAGACAACACAGAAATACAAAGGATCATAAGAGACTACTATCAACAATTATATGCCCAAAAAATGGACAACGTGGAAGAAATGGACAAATTCTTAGAAAAGTACAACTTTCCAAAACTGGACCAGGAAGAAATAGAAAATCTTAACAGACCCATCACAAGCATGGAAATTGAAACTGTAATCAAAAATCTTCCAGCAAACAAAAGCCCAGGTCCAGACGGCTTCACAGCTGAATTCTACCAAAAATTTAGCGAAGAGCTAACACCTATCCTACTCAAACTCTTCCAGAAAATTGCAGAGGAAGGTAAACTTCCAAACTCATTCTATGAGGCCACCATCACCCTAATACCAAAACCTGACAAAGATCCCACAAAAAAAGAAAACTACAGGCCAATATCACTGATGAACATAGATGCAAAAATCTTTAATAAAATTCTAGCAATCAGAATCCAACAACACATTAAAAAGATCATACACCATGACCAAGTGGGCTTTATCCCAGGGATGCAAGGATTCTTCAATATCCGCAAATCAATCAATGTAATACACCACATTAACAAATTGAAAAATAAAAACCATATGATTATCTCAATAGATGCAGAGAAAGACTTTGACAAAATTCAACATCCATTTATGATAAAAACTCTCCAGAAAGCAGAAATAGAAGGAACATACCTCAACATAATAAAAGCTATATATGACAAACCCACAGCAAACATTATCCTCAATGGAGAAAAATTGAAAGCATTTCCTCTAAAGTCAGGAACAAGACAAGGGTGTCCACTTTCACCATCACTATTCAACATAGTTTTGGAAGTTTTGGCCACAGCAATCAGAGCAGAAAAAGAAATAAAAGGAATCCAAATTGGAAAAGAAGAAGTAAAACTCTCACTATTTGCAGATGACATGATCCTCTACATAGAAAACCCTAAAGACTCCACCAGAAAATTACTAGAACTAATCAATGATTATAGTAAAGTTGTAGGATATAAAATCAACATATAGAAATCCCTTGCATTCCTATACACTAATAATGAGAAAACAGAAAGAGAAATTAAGGAAACAATTCCATTCACCATTGCAACGGAGAGAATAAAATACTTAGGAATATATCTACCTAAAGAAACTAAAGACCTATATATAGAAAACTATAAAACACTGGTGAAAGAAATCAAAGAGGACACTAATAGATGGAGAAATATACCATGTTCATGGACTGGAAGAATCAACATAGTGAAAATGAGTATACTACCCAAAGCAATTTATAGATTCAATGCAATCCCTATCAAGCTACTAACGGTATTCTTCACAGACCTAGAACAAATAATTTCACAATTTGTATGGAAATACAAAAAACCTCGAATAGCCAAAGCGATCTTGAGAAAGAAGAATGGAACTGGAGGAATCAACCTGCCTGACTTCAGGCTCTACTACAAAGCCACAGTTATCAAGACAGTATGGTACTGGCACAAAGACAGAAATATAGATCAATGGAACAAAATAGAAAGCCCAGAGATAAATCCACGCACATATGGACACCTTATCTTTGACAAAGGAGGCAAGAATATACAATGGATTAAAGACAATCTCTTTAACAAGTGGTGCTGGGAAAACTGGTCAACCACTTGTAAAAGAATGAAACTAGAACACTTTCTAACACCATACACAAAAATAAACTCAAAACGGATTAAACATCTAAACGTAAGACCAGAAACTATAAAACTCCTAGAGTAGAACATAGGCAAAACACTCTCCGACATACATCACAGCAGGATCCTCTATGATCCACCTCCCAGAATATTGTAAATAAAAGCAAAAATAAACAAATGGGACCTAATTAAACTTAAAAGCTTCTGCACATCAAAGGAAATTATTAGCAAGGTGAAAAGGCAGCCTTCAGAATGGGAGAAAATAATAGCAATGAAGCAACTGACAAACAACTAATCTCAAAAATATACAAGCAACTCCTACAGTTCAACTCCAGAAAAATAAATGACCCAATCAAAAAATGGGCCAAAGAACTAAATAGACATTTATCCAAAGAAGACATACAGATGGCTAACAAACACATGAAAAGATGCTCAACATCACTCATTATCAGAAAAATGCAAATCATAACCACTATGAGGTACCATTTCACGCCAGTCAGAATGGCTGCGATCCAAAAATCTACAAGCAATAAATGCTGGAGAGGGTGTGGAGAAAAGGGAACCCTCTTACACTGTTGGTGGGAATGCAAACTAGTACAGCCACTATGGAGAACAGTGTGGAGATTCCTCAAAAAACTGGAAATAGAACTGCCTTATGATCCAGCAATCCCACTGCTGGGCATACACACTGAGGAAACCAGAAGGGAAAGAGACACGTGTACCCCAATGTTCATCACAGCACTGTTTATAATAGCCAGGACATGGAAGCAACCTAGATGTCCATCAGCAAATGAATGGATAAGAAAGCTGTGGTACATATACACAATGGAGTATTACTCAGCCATTAAAAAGAATACATTTGAATCAGTTCTAATGAGGTGGATGAAACTGGAGCCTATTATACAGAGTGAAGTAAGCCAGAAAGAAAAACACCAATACAGTATACTAACGCATATATATGGAATTTAGAAAGATGGTAACAATAACCCTGTGTACGAGACAGCAAAAGAGACACTGATGTATAGATCAGTCTTATGGACTCTGTTGGAGAGGGAGAGGGTGGGAAGATTTGGGAGAATGGCATTGAAACATGTATAATATCATGTATGAAACGAGTTGCCAGTCCAGGTTCGATGCACGATACTGGATGCTTGGGGCTTGTGCACTGGTACCACCCAGAGGGATGGTATGGGGAGGGAGAAGGGAGGAGGGTTCAGGATGGGGAACACATGTATACCTGTGGCGGATTCATTTCGATATTTGGCAAAACTAATACAATATTGTAAAGTTTAAAAATAAAATAAAATTTAAAAAAATAAATAAAATAAAATAATATTACTTAAAAGGGGAAAAATGGTTATCACTTTTTCTATATGTTAAAAAAATAAAATTTTTTTAAAAATAAAAAAATAAATAAAATAAAATAGTTCAACTGGAATTCCATCACTTCCACTAGCTTTGTTTGTAGTGATGCTTCCTAAGGCCCACTTGACTTTGCATTCCAGGATGTCTTGCTACACTCTGGTGGTCAGCTATTTTGGCAAGAAACACCAATTAATGAGTCATGAGACTTTAAATAGTCTCAAGGGCACCTTCACAACACTTACGGATATAGAGACAAGCTGAAGGGGCTTCATGGTGGAAGAAGCAGGCACAGAACTTCTTAATCATGTGGTCAAATTCAGTAACAAGAAAAGTCAACATCGATTGCCACCTGATAAGATCATTGCTTTGATATTCTGGCCAAAACATGTACAAACCAGGTCTAATCATGAGCAAACTGTGGATCATCTCAAATGGAGTAGTATTCTGGAAAATTACTAGCATTGGTTTTTTCTTAATGTTTACAGTCACAAAAGTCAAGGAAACACAGAGATGCTGTTCTAGATGGAAGGCGGGTGAGGAGCTGGGAGAAGGGTGCAGTGGGCCTTGGTCCTGATGAAGGCTCTTGTTGCAACACTTGGACACGTTTGAATGGGGCCTTGGTGCAACCCTGGCAAGTTTCCTGTAAGTTCCAAATCGTTCTTAAAAAGTTTACTTTAAAATGTCTTTTGCTCTTTCTCATTTTTGCCTGTGACTGGTGACATAGTTTGGTTGTATTTAAATGGATGAAAATTATACTTTACAAACATGTTTGAGTGTGTCTGTGAGACAAATGGACAAACACACAGATATGGTCTTAGATTTCAGTTAAGTGCATACGCACATGACATCACAAAACTGTGGACACAAATACAAATGCTTCCATACTTAAACACACACCAACTTAAATCTTTGTCTCCAAGCTCTACCATGGAGAAGAAATTAGAAATGCAAACCCACCAGCGTTTCAAGAAGCCCTGAGTCACCATCTCTGGGGAAGCAGGGCCTCCGTGAGAGGCAACAGGCTCTGTATGGATCTGAACAGCATCTGAAAGGATGCTCTCTAATTCTAAAGCATGGACCAGAAAATCTTCCATTGTCTCTCTAACTTCATTTCAAAGACAGAACCCCCAGCTGCTAATGTCGCCAGCCCAGTGGGCTCTGACTCCAGGGCCCTCCTCTGAGGGTGAAGGGGCCAGAAGGTCTCCTCTTCCACCACATCCCACTTGAGGCTAGGCTGCTGCCAGGCCACTACGGCCCCCTCCCCACCCAACCCCCATCCCAGCCCTGGGAGCAGCACAGGACACAGATCTACAGGGGAAGGGTGGGGGGTGCCGCCGTCCACAGAGACTCAGGAGGGGTCGGCACCTGCAAGGGGTCCCTGGGTGGAGCACGCATGAGCTGTACCTGGGATGACAGACACATTTTATGGGCCCTTTCCAGAACCATTTCTTTCCCACCCGTCACTTTTGACAAAGTCATTCCTCGGACACTGATGCCAACCAAGTCCTCGGAACAGAACTTGTTCTTACGATTAAATCCCAAGCAAACACAATCACTCTACCCGAGATGCTGAAATCCTCACTTTTCCTCTTTCTGCTGCCCAGTCCTGGAACTTCTGCTCCTAATCTCTAAGACTTGCCCAAACTCTGAGAATCTGTGAGTCTTGGTCTCTAGCATCTGCCCAGCAAAGCATTTCAACCAGCAGTGTCTTAGAGGGTCTCTGGAAACCCCTGGTGGGCTGGACACACCAGTCCAGACCACACAGTCCAGAGAGGACTGTGGTCATGGGTGGGTAGATGGCCGACACCCCTAGCCCTCAGGACAAGCTGGAGGGCAGCCGCGTCACCTCCACCCAATGACTACCGAAACCTGCCTCTCTAGGACTATTACAATCCGTGCTTCTCATCCTTCCCCAGACATCTTGTTCTGAACTCTGGACGTTGATGTGGACTGAGGATGAATCGAAGCCAGTGGGCAGGCTGGCGGAGGGCGAGGGCCCCGTAATGTCCAGGGTTTTGTTTACTGGACTCTCTTAGCGACGCTGCCGACTCGGGGGTTTTGCAATCTTGTCCTGAAAGGCTTCAATGAAGCCTTTATATGGAACTCAGTCATCTCAGGGCTGGGCTGGCCCGTGGGCCTGGATATTTATTTACACTTGTTGACCTGAGCTTAGCTCATTCCGTGGCTGTAACTGTGATCTGGCCCTTGGGGCTGCCTCTGTGCCACGGAGCACACCCTGGATGTAGACACACATTCACAGGAAAACCGAAGCAGCTTCTTACACAGCGCCTTTACACAGAATCCTTGCCCCATCGTCTTAGCAAAAGGCAGCTTGTTTCCTTGCACTCGGTGATGAGCAGGAGGGCTTCCAAGGAGGGCTGCCGGCCGGGTCGGTCAAGCGGCGGAAGGTTCGGGGTCTGGCTCCAGGCCCTGCCACGTGGGCAGTGCCCCTCCCTTGGAGGAGGACGGGCGGGGAAGAGAGTCTGGCTCACAGAGGAGTCGCTACAGAGGCTGAACCTAGCCAGGTCGCCTTCTCTCTCTTTGCTTGTTTTCAGTCCACCTGGGCGTTCACTGCCAGACCTTGTTTTCTTCTGTTTTTTTCCTGGTTCTCAGTTTTAAGGCAGATTTAAAGGGCACAGACGCTGTGCAGACAGGAGGTTCTGCCTGTCAAACCCCAACGGGCTCTCTGGCTGGGTTGTTTGGTTCAGAGGAAGTTACCCCATGTGGAGATGTCCCTTCAGTGGGTCTGCGGGAGCAGGGGCGTTCAGGATGCTCCGTGCTGTCACTGTGGTCTAGCCCCTAAAGTCCTCATACTAAACAGGGGGACTTCTTTCAAGGGGCTCACCTGCAAAGCTGACGCCTGTGGAGGCTGTCTGCTCCCTGGGTCCCCCGGGGCACAGTATATGTGGAATGATTCCTTGCGTGTTTTACTGCAGGGCTTTTCCTTCTGCATTTTGGAGTATTCGTGGATAAACGTTGTTATTTCAATAACATGAGTAGCCAAGAAAGAAGTGCTGCAGCTGAGAAGCAGCTGAAGGAAACTTGCAAAGTGGATCAAATGGCCAGTTCTCTCTCATACTTTCTCAAGCTCAGTAATGAATGAAAGATAAACAAAGAGTGTGCAAACAGTGAAAACCAAATTAGATTTGAGGTTCCTGCCCCCTCTGATTTAATAATAAATAATCCAAACAGTTATCGTTTGGGGGAGTAAGGAAGTGATGCTACAAAAATAAACGCTCTCTCTGCCAGAGCCCTTCAGCCCCAAGCCACCACGGTGAGAGCAGGGCTGTGACCCCACAAGCCCCCAGCAGGGAAGGAAGTCCTTTCAGCCCCACATGCCACCCACACCCTGCCCCCGCTCCGTGAGGATAAGAAACCCAGGAAGCATTAGATGTTCCATGTTCCTAGGGGCTGGGAGTCTGTGTCTTTTTTTTTTTTTTTTTAGGTCTTTTAAAAGTGAAAGATAGATTTGGTTTTAATTTTCACTTATTAATATTTTTGTCTATGAAAGTAACTTTCTGAATGAAGAAAGATTCTGTGTTAAGCATGCAGAGTCAGGAGTCAAATTTCACATCATTGCCTGTGGTCAGCATAACCTACAAGATTCAGGCCACTCTGGAACAGGACAAAGCCGCTGGACCCAGGCTTGCTTGCTCCTCCCCAGGTCCCACTCCAGACTCAGCATCCAGGCCAGGAAACTGCCGATGGCGCCATAGGAAGCCCAGGGGATTCGGCTGAGCCTCCAGCCCCAGACTCCAGCCCGGAGAGCAGAGCCCAGGAGGAACCCCGCTGTCTGGAGGGGTAACTGCCCGTGTGGAGGAAAGAGCAGAAGAGTAGGCCAGCCCATCGGGGGATGGGTCCCCATGGCAGAGGTCACTCCTGCTCAGCATGGGGAGCCAGGCCCTGGGCACCTCTGATGTGAATGTGACTTAGCCTGATTTTCTCCCAAGAGCTGCTTCTCTCTGGTGGGGGCAGGCGAGGGCTCTCCAAGAAGGCGGCCACCTGGCAGGGGGCCTATCTCCGGATGAACCTGAAGGTGTGATGAACCAGGCGCCAGGGAGGAGACATGAGTCCCTGTGAGCTCAGCAGGGGACCCCCACCCATTCCCCAGATGCTCATCCAGGCGGCTCCCAGACAGACAGTCCCCCCCCGCCCCCGGGAGGAGCATGTGGAGGGGCACCCGCCCAGCACACGGGAGCGGGGACTGAACCATCCTCTGGCAGGAAGACGTTCAAAGGGAACTTTTCCTACAATTGTAACAGGGAGCTGCTAAAAATGAGGCCCGGCTTGACGGGGAATCTACTGGAAACAGGCTATTAATAGGTTTCGGTAGGACGGCTGCCCAGCGGGCAGCCTGCTGGGCAGGGTGGGGAGGGAGCCCTCCTCCAACTGGCCTCGTGGGGGGACACAGGGGAGCCTACAGTCCTGTCTCTGCCCACCCGTGACCGCACCGGAACAGACAGCCAGCAGAACACTCAGGGCGAGCCAAGACAAGAGGTCCCCTGCCTGTCAGAGATGGTCCAGGGTCACAGTCAAAGGGCCACAGGACACACACACACCCCTGCATCTTAAACTTTGGGAAACGGTTCACTTCACTAGTGACTGGGAACCAGCCAACATTGCCCTCGAAGGACCCTGACCCCACCTCCGTTCAGCTCACGCCATGGAGCAGGGCATGGGTCCTTCCAGCCCGGTTCTGCCATCACACGTCTGTTGGGGGTGGAGCCCATGGTCCCCTCCGCAGTGCTGCCTGACCTTGCCATGCAGGGCCGGCAGGAGCTGCGTCACCGGGCAGTGTCAGGAGGACAGAGAAAAGTCACACGGTATGCGTGAGTAGTTGAAAACAACCTGATCCTCTCACAAGCAAAGCCCTGAACTCTTGCGCATGCTGTGGCTCCCCAGTGGGCGTTCTGGAGAACTCTGGAGCCATCGGCACAAAGTACAGAGAATCCCACCCACTCCCACTCTCAGGTGACCTCAAGAAGCTGGCCTGACCTTTTTGAGCCTCGGTTCCCTTAATTACCTGGTGGCTCAGTCAGTAAAGAATCTGCCTGCAATGCAAGAGACCTACGTTTGATCCCTGGGTCGGCAAGATTCCCTGGAGGAGGGCACAGTAACCCATTCCAGTATTCTTGCCTGGAAAATCCCATGGACAGAGAAGTCTGGCAGGCTACAGTCCATGGACTCACAAAAAGTCAGACACGACTGAGCGACTAACACTTCCCTTAATTCCAGTGCTAACAAGGAGTACCAAGGGTGTCAGCCTAAGGAGCTCCCAGCTGGGACCCCAGACCCACATTTTTCAGGCAGGCGGCAGCCCCCCATATGGAAGGCACAGCAGCCTCTGTCCCAGCAGGTCGTCCTCTGTGCTGACGCGGCCGTGCAGAAATCCTCAGCAGGATCTGCGTATCTTGCAAATGAACAGAAATTGCCTTTTAATCTCGTAGGTTTGTCGCATCCTCTCCATCTAGTAAGGACCCCGAGCCAGTGGGGAGGGGGGCCTTGGGTGACAAGACCAGGAAACCCCTCAAGGTGGCAGATCTCCTGCTGCTTCTCCGCTTCAATTGCATGACCCGCCAAACCAGGAGCTCCTTGCCAGAGCAGCCCTGCGCCTGGGTCAGCCTCTGGGCGGTGGTGGTTTAGTCGCTCATTTGTGTCCGACTCTTGCGCCCCAGGGACTGTAGCCCACCAGGCTCCTCTGTCCATGGGATTCAGCCTCTGGGAAGAGGATTCAAGTCTCTCGTAAAACCCACCAGCTCTCAAATCCGCTGAGCAAGCAGCAGAGGCCCGAATCGGCTCCTCTTGTCGGGAGGAAGTGAGTGGACGGCTGCCTGCTTTGACCTTGATGCCCAACGTTTGCCCGTTCCACCATGTCCGGCATCCAGCCCACAGTCACGGCCCCTCCTCAGCCCAGCAGCTGTGGGAACAGGCGGAAGCGGGTCCTGAATGCAGCGTGAAGGGGTGCGTTCTGGGGGGCCTCCTCCCTGCAGACACGTGAGCTCAGGAATTTCCTGACCCGAGGATCCGGCTCAGTTAGTGGTTGTATCTGTTTGTCTTCCAAGCAACTTTGCATAATATTGACAAAAGGAAAGAAGATGGACGGGGTTTTGAGCCTTCTGCTCACAGGGTGCCTGCAGGACAGATGCTGGTGGAGGGCGGGTCTATGGTCCTAGCCAGGCTGTGGTGCAGCAGGCTGTCTGAGGCGGGGCAGGGAACTGTGCATCCTCCAGTCCAGGGCACTCCCCGGGCCTGGTCCACTTCTGGTGCTGGGCTGGATGAGGGGGGCCATCCTCTTCCAGCCTGGTGCTCCTCTGAACTTACCAGAAAACTGATCCTCAGTTTAACCCAGTTTAAACTCAGTTTAGCCTAGACTGGCAATTCTCCCATGGAACTCTGAGAACTGAAATCTCAGGTGACGAAGGTCAGGTCATCAGATTTGTTCCCAATACTTTTCAGAAAAAGAGGCTTCTTTTCTATCCCTTTTAGATAATTACAGTGTATCCCCTTGAGACACACTCTGGGCAGCGTGACTTAGGTGGGGCCATGGGCCTCTGCATCCAGCAGGTGCAGCGGCTCCCCTGCCTGACCCACAGTCCATACATACTGGGTGACAAAACCTCCTGGAACCTGGGTCCAGTGGGTCAATCGCTAGTGTCTGTCCCTCGAACTCCCCACCAAGGATTGTGCACCCTGGTCCCTCTGAGGTCTCCACCCAGACCCTGCCCTGGCACCACATGTAGTGACCTCTCACTGACACAGGTTCATTTCCATCTTCTCAGACATTAGAAATGGTTTTTACTTCACTTTAAGAAATGCTCCTCATGTCTATCACTTTACTGCACTGTCTCATCAAGCCTTTTCCTTCCTCCCTCCCTCCCTCCCCCATGCCTTCCAGCCCTCAGAGGACAGGTGGCCTGGAGGCCTTCTGGGGCTCGGAGCCCAGTGCTGCAGGGCCCTTGCAGGGTGGCCCCTCTCCCACCAACCAAGTGCAGCAGAGTGTCTGAGCTGCACCACCATCCTCCAGTGTGCTCACAGACCACCGTCCACCGTGGCCCTCCACCTGGCCCCTGCGTTCACCTGGGAAAGTGAATGGCCATCTGGGTGATGGCTGAGGAAACAGGACAGAGTCCGGGGAGTGGGCAGAGACTGCATCCAGAAGACTCACATGGGAAAGAGTCAAAAATGCCCCGGGATCTGGGGCTGAGCCTCCCTCCGAGCATCTCCTGCCTTCCCAAAGCTGGTGGAAATGCTCTGAACGTATTAATAGGACGCAGATGTTAGGCAAGGCGCTTAGAATTCTGCTGCACAAATGAACGGACTGGGAGGTCGCCGGGTCCCCAGAGACATTCCACAGCGGCCCAGCTGATGGCCCCGCAGTGAAATGGAACGTTAAAGACATTCCAGCCGGAAGAGAGTGCAACTGGGCTCCTCTGACCGCATATAAATCACAAGGCAAAGGGCACCCCCCACCCGGCCACCCACCCCCCAAGGAAAACACGGTGAGGACGGGCTGCCAAGCCAAGTCAAGCCGCCCAGGCGCCAGCCGCCCCGCAGCACAGATGGCGCCCCGGACGCCTGGTCTTGGGGCTGCAGCCAGTGTTTTCACTTCACTGCAATTTGTTCCTGATTTTCAGTCAAATCCCTACAAGGCCGGGGTCCCCCAGGGAGTTTATACTCTGACCTTGTGACAGTCAACATCGAGGCTGGAGGAAGATCGATACGAGGGCAAGTCTGTCCGTGAGAGGTGGGCGGTGGGGGCCGGGTGGGTTCTCGGGGCTAAAGTAAAAGTGCTATTTGTGAAGTTATTTCCCGTCCAATAAAAAGAGCACAGTGTCTTTAAAGAGACAAGTTGCCAAGAAGGAAAGAAAGTCTTCTTTCAAAAACTGCCAGGACTGGCGATTCTCCGTTACCGTGTGTGTTGAGAAAAGGACACAAAGTAGACGAGGCTGAAGCCCTTCTGCGGCTCAAGGGCCCCGCACTCCTGCTCTGGCTGCAGGGACGAGGGCCCCGAGCTGCAGCCGGTGCGGGGTCCCCGGCCACCCGGGCTGCAGCAGGTGACAGGAGGAGCAGCGGGGCGAGCAGCATTTGTTCTCATCTCTCAGACCTGGCGCAGAGTCTCCGGGGTGGAGGGCACAGGCCGTGCGCCCCCCAGAAGACGGGGACCGCAACCCCCAGGTCCTTCAACACAGCCTGGTGTGTCCCCGGGTTCACCCAGAGGTGCATACAAGGTAACAGGGACCCCAGGCAGCCCAGTGGGTGCCCAACCTGGAGGCGAGGATGTCACAGCAGAGCCCCTCCTATGCAGGCAGGCACAGCCTCGCCCCAGCCCCGCCGGGCGCATGCGGGCAAAGGCAGGCAGGGACAGGACTCCTGCTGATGGAAACTTGGCTTCTTATTAGCTTTCTGTGTGCTCCTCCAGGACAGTCCCTGGGGACCGGGGGCGGGGAGAGGGGGTGGCCCTGATGTGTAGGGGAAGGAGGAGGAGGCAGATGGGGTGCCCACAGGTCCACGGGGAACACAGCCGCCTTTCCTGGATACTTCTGCGGAGGAGGCCCCAGAGGGCTGCGGACTGCACTCTACAAACCCCCCGGCCGGGGAGCCCAGCACAGAACATGACAGATGTAAAATGGACCCACCCACACGGAGCAGCAAGGCCAAACAGAGGCCAGTTTTCCAAAGAAATTCCAAGTTGGAAAAAAAAACAGCCAAAATTATTTCTTTTCCCCTGAGAATTTACCAGAAAGCAAGATAATTATCATCCTAAGCAGCTTGCTCAGAAAATAGAACATCCCTCTGATGGAGGAGGCCTGCTGGCTGCCTACAGGGAGCGGGGGAAAGTGGGGTGGTGGGGGGAGCAGAGGGGGCAGGGGGTGGCTTTGGGGTGTCGGCCCGGGTGGCGTTTGCGTGGTCCCCAGTGAGGGAAGAGGGTGGGGGTCTGCAGGGGCACAGCATGCCCTCGGGGCGGTGGCGGTGGGGAGGGGTCTGCAGGAGCCATGACCACATGCCGTCACCAGAGCAGTGAAGCTTGTTGGGGATAGGCTTTTTCAGTCAAGATCTTTAGAGTGGTCACACACAGAGGACAGGGAATTGACCGTTTTTGCCGAGCTAAGTGCACAGTTCCATAGGGTTAAGGACATGATGTGCCGCCATCACACCATCATCTCCAGAACTTTCTCATCTTCCCAAAGTGAGGCTCTGCGCCTCGTAACACCTCCACCCCCCCCCCATGCCCGTCCCCTCCCGGCCCTGGGCTTGGACTCCAGGAACCTCCTGTAAGCGGAATCCCACAGTAATGTTTCTCGGGGTCCGGCGTATTCACACACGCATCCCCAGGGCACATCCATGGTGCAGCACGGGTCAGAACCCTTCCTTTCCAGCCAGGATCCTACTCCCTTGCTCATGGTGACCACATCCTGCTCATCCATTTGTCCTCCTCCTCCCATCCCTCAGCTCCTGTAAACAGTGTTGCAGTGGACACGGCAGGACTGGGGAGTTGCAAGCCTCTGTGCTAGACCAGCCTTCAGTTCTTCAGGGCAAACTCTCGGGAGTGGGGTGGCTGGATCCACAGAAACGATGGCTCTGCTTTAATTTTGAGCAGCCTCCGCATTGTTCTCCACAGCAGCTGCATCGTTTTACACTCCCACCGACAGTGCGCCAGGGTTCCAGCTTCACACCCTCACCAGCACCTGCTGTAAGGATTACATTCCCAGGAGAAAAGCCTCGGAGGATTTTTCCAGGAGCCACTGCAGAGGGTAGAGCCGGTCGTGTTCCTGTTCTTGGCACACTGGGGCCCTGGGTCCACACAAGGCCTGTGGCTGGAATTACTCAATCCCAGTGTATCCCTTGCCCACTGCCAGCCCCTTCCCTCCAAAGGCCGTGTCTCTGAAACAAATCTCTTCTTACTTGAATGTGTTCTTACAAAGTGCATTTTGTTATGCACATTTATTCTTTTTTAAAGACTATGCCTTCTTTTTTTAATTTTTTATGTTTATTTATTTGGCTACACTGGGTCTTCATTGCTAAATAGGCTTTTCTCTAATTGCAGTGCACAGGCTTCTCACTGCAGTGGCTTCTCTTGGTGCAGAGCACAGGCTCTGGGACCCAGCGGCACCAGTAGGTGCAATTTGAGGGCACAGTAGTTGCAGCTCCTGGGCTCTACAGGCTTAGCTGCCCTGTGGCATGTGGCATCTTCCTGGACCAGGGATTGAACCTGTGTCTCTTGCATCGGCAGTCAGATTCTTCACCACTGAGCCACCAGAGAAGCCCTGCACATCTATTCTCGATTTAGATACGTGGATTTGGGATGTATCTCATTGCACTTCCTGTTTTCTAAGCAAGTACTGTGTTTCCAGTGGTCCCTGTCACCACACACAGTCCCCACCCCTTCCGGGTGGCTCCAATCCCTGCCTCCTCCCCACACACCTGCAGACCAACACCTCAGGGATCCGACTGGGAACCCCATAGAGCCCATCGCTGGTTGGGGCAGCCTTCACTTGAACTGGCAGGAGGGCACCCTGCCCGACTAGAACGCAAGTGCAGGAGGTTTCCCAGGTGGAGGAAGGTGCAGGGAGAGATGGTGCCCGAGAGCTGAGCCTTCGAACAGGTCAGACCTCAGTGTGGAAGGGTGGAGCCCAAGGGAAGCCATCCCACCTATCGGGTCTAAACACCACGTGGTTTGTCAGGGAACATTTAACAGGAGGATTCCAGCATGCTGTTTTCTATTTCTCAAGGATTCTCTGTTCCTTATCAGTTCCTATTCCGAGAATGAGTAGAGCTGCACGCAATTCTCAGGACTGAGATCATAGGATGAGACATGCAGTGACTCTTTTCAGCGTCAGCGACCTTGTATGTATTGACTATCCATATTATGGCTATTGATAAAATTTCATCCTGTGTAATAGCTGAATAATCATCTTACTAAAGATATATAAACCTACATTTCTGCTAATAAAGCACCCTTGCTCCATCAGAGCTTGGTCCCCATGTCTGTCTGTCTTTCTTTCTTTCTCTCTCTCTCTCTTTCACTTTCTTACCGTTGACTCCAAACCGCCAGGTTCTAGTCCATTAAAGGACAGCAACAGTGGCCAATGCCTATCTCCTGTCATTCTCCTACCCCAGGAGCCAAGGCACCTGAGACTGACCCCAGACTCTATGTCAGATGCAATTTTCTCATAAGAAACCATAGTAGACGTGAGGATCGGGGGTTTTGGTCACACGAGTCCGCTGTCTCAGTCTGTTATGGTCACTGCCTGTAGGATGATGGGGGTCGGGTGAGAGCAGGAGTGGAGGCAGGAAGTCTGGAAGGCACGAATCTCCTGAGTAGAGGCTGAGCCACCTCAGAACAGAAGGTCGGGGTCGGCCTCCCAGGACCCCCTCCTCCCCACCATCCCTGCCTCCGTGGATAAACAGCAGGCACCTGACCTGGTATCCCCAGGTGGCCTCGAGCCTCCCTGCTCTCCACAGCCACTTTTGGCTTTCTGTCTCAGAAATGGCACACCCACTGGGTGGGCAGGCCAGGCCCCGCTCATCCTGACGCTGCTGCACCCCCGCCCGCATCTCAAGGACTTGATGGTGAGAACCGCCTGATCTGCACAGCTACCCCACCCCCCAAACGCTGGCCCTCCAGCCCCTAGCCAGCCAGTGCACAGCCAACAGGGAGGCTCCGAGGACACGTGTGCTTGCCCGTCTGTGCCTGAGACACTGCACCATTTCCAGGACAGAGACAAAAGTCTAGGTCCTCTCAGGACCTGCCCCAAATCCCTTCATCTGTCCAAGATGCTCTCTCCTCCTTCTTTTCCTACCTTCTTCCCATCACCCAGATGTGACCTCAAAGCATCGGATTCCCCTCCATGTGCTCAGACTGCACACGCATCCTGCTTCTTTCAGTCTCGCATGTGTTGTTCTAACTGGGTCTTTAAACCACCACCCTACAGTCTAAACCCACCTGCCATCACCTTTGTAAGGACAGTTTCACTGGACAGGGCTGGCTGTCCTGAGTGTTGTGCAGGTGTCCACACTGGCCCCAGGCAGTCTGGGCATGAAACCACAAAGCCCTGGATGGAGGACTGGGCCAGTCTTGTTTTCTGTTAGATCCTCAAGCTCTGGTCTGACATGGGCAGGAACAAGGTCAGTGTCGGTCAGACACTGACCATCAGCATACGCCTCCCCCGGCCCTGGGTGGAGCCCTGTGGGCACCGTGTCTGTCTTCTGAATTCGTGAACTGGGACTGCTGAGCAGGGTCCTCCAGGGACCCAGTGCAGCCACCCCACCTCTTCTCGGTGCCAGGTGTGTGATGGACAAGCCATCGCGCAGACCCAACGCACCTGCCTGCACCGGTCACAGTACTACATCACCCCCACTGCTCTAATGGCCGCCCGAGGATATTCAGTGGATGAAGCTGGAGACCTATACAGATGCCTGACTACTCAGTCTTCCCTGGCCGCCTGCTCGGTGCTCAGCCTCATTCGAGGCCTGACCCAGGAGTTCCACCATGAATGCCACGTCCCAATCTCTAACAGGTCGATGGTTTTCTGGAAAATTGGGAGACAGCTCATAAAGCAGACCCAGTATTGGGGCACCCCATCCAAGTATACACCCCACAGCCAGGCTAGAGCAGCCCGCGGTATTCACAGGGCACCAGGGGCTGTGGGGCAGTGGCAAGGCCAGAGGGGCTATCCAGGCATGGATGATGGAAGGTCTGGGGTTAACCAGGGGTCCCAACTTTGGCCTGTGGGTAAAGGAAGCCATGGATGAGTTTTAAGACTTTTGTTCCCAAGTTGATTAGATTTCGTTTAGGATGAAGATTCAGTCTGGAGAAAGCACCATGAAGGAAAAATTCTCTCTTTATTTGAAGACACTGAAATGAAGCTGCAGTTCCTAAAGTAATATTCTTGACTTCCAACCAGGCATCGCCCTGAGATTAGATGGAGCTCGCAGCCCCTGGCAGGTGACACTGCAGTCCTAGCGAGACTCTGGGGCACCACCTCCTCGAACTCCCTGAACCTGCGCCCGCCGGCAGGGCCAAGGGCAAGAATGAAAGGAGCACCCTGCCCCCCACCCTGGCCCCGCGCCCATCTCCCCTCTGCAGGCACAGAGCACGTGCGGCCGTGCCCCAGCCACCGAGGCCCCGCGCCGGCCGCCTGTCCCACTGGCCGCAGGAAGCAGGACAAAGCCGGGAAGGAAGAGGAGGGAATCCTCACCCTTGGGCGGAGCCAGGCCGTGGGCCGGGGACCCTGGACAGCTTGGGACGAAAACATTCTTGGAAGTTGACGAGGCCACAAGTGAAAACAAAAGATTCTATCTGGTAGGAAATCAGACAAAATGGAGAGAAATTTGTTTGGTTTGGGGAGATAAAATAAGCAACAGGACAGTGAACTCGGGTCAGGAGGGCAAAGCAGCCTTCCCCAGGGCTGAGCGTGCAAGAGAACACCATCCTCAGCCCGGCGTGGCTCCTTTCTGCAGGGAGGGGTGCTATGTGCGAGCAGAGGAGCCAGATCCAGGTAAATGCGCCCAGGGGACCAAGCCTGCCCACCCCAGATCCAGGTGAACATGCCCAAGAGACATGGGCCTTCCCACCCAAGTGTCAGCAGAGGGGGAGCTGTCCGATGTTTCCTACCGATTCCTGCCTGAAGCCAGACCCTGGCCGGGTCCCCAGAGGGGAACCCCCTTCCTCTCGCCACCAACACCCAAGTCAGTCAGGTACTGAGTTCCCATCTGGTCCTGTGCCCTGTGGACCAAGGTCTGGAGGCCAAAGTCCAGACCAGAGTGACCTTGCATGCAAAAGGGGATGCCCAGAAGACCTAGGAACCCCAGCCTCACAGAGCGTGTGCTTGAAAAGGACAGGCGTTGGGCCATTTGCCACGTGCTTTGGAGTCCCTGTTTACACGGGAGCATCCTGCCTGCAGTGATTCACTGACAGCACACTGAGTGACTGCACTTAGCAATGACGGACAGAGCTGACACACACTCAGGGCCAGAAGGCCAGGCCTCCCGCATCTGGTGGCCAGGAGCACGGTGGCCCCTCACAGGCCCGCCTCACTCCCGGCCCCCATCTGAGCTCATCAGGGACCCTTTCTGAGTCCAGACACGCAGACCCCCAGGCCCCACTCCACGCCAGCTCTACATCAACCCCACGTCTCCTGCCCACAGGACAAGTGTCCACACAGTAAGTGGAAGCCTGGCTATCACTAGTATTCTGGAACTTTGCATCAGGGATCTAAGCAGGGGGACATCAGATTCTTTAAGAGGGAAGAAGAGCCAGAGTTTAGAGAACAATGGACGGCCAAGCCCTCCTCTGTTCTCCAGAGAGATGACTCTGCCTCCCAGGTGCAGTCATTGTCCCCAGCTAGAACTTCGGAAGGGGTCCAAACCCACACACAGGCCCCAGACACAGGGAGGCAGCGGGGTGCCGAGAGCCATCTCAGAAGAGGCTCGGAGTGTCAGCTCCCAGGGGTGCGGGCGCCCTCAGACGAGCCCGCAGGCATGGAAACAGTCTGCATGTGTGCTTCCACACTTAACAGAAATTATCGTGCAAAAACATAAGCCTGCCAAGTATGTCATGACAGCAGCCAGGCGTCTGCTGTGACAGCAAGCAGATTTCCTAACCCCGCTGCACACAGGAAAGCGCTGTAAATCTTCACTTAGACCAGTGCCCCGGTGGAGTGACCAGTGGCCAGAAATAGCTCCTTTCCTGCAGACGACCGGAGATTGCAGCCGAGATAGGCCTGAGCAGGGGGCGCGGGTGGAGGGGGAGGCCCGGCCTGCGAGCCCTTGGAAGGGTCTCTCGTATGGGGGGGCCGCGGCGCCCGCGGGAAGCAGAGGCAGCTCTGGCACACGTGGCCGCGGTGCTAAATTAACTGTTAACACAAATAATCAAAGTGCAAGACCTATCAGCGGCTGGCGCCAGCGGAGCGCGGAGGCAGTGGTCAGGGTCGGCGGGAGGCAGGTGGAGGGAGGCCGGTGGAGGGAGGCCGGCGGGTGGGACCGGATGGGGGCCGGTCGCCCGAGGATCCGGACCTGCGCAGGGGGATGGGCCGGGGAGGGGGGCGGGGACTCACTCAGGACCCAGGGGCGGGGTTACCGCAGACCCGAAGGCGGTGGGGGAGGGGAGGCTCGCACCTGGACCCTCGCACGGGTGAACTTAAGGTGCGCAGCCGCACTGGAAGCCCCGAGCCTGGAGGCACAGGTGTGGGGCTTAAGAGGCCGCATCCCGGATGGGCCGCTGTTGGGAAGCTGTGGTGACGCAGGGAGCCATGCCTTACCGTTGGCCCCAGTAGAAAGGGCGGTCTCTGCAGCCCGGCTCTGTGAGCTGCCTACAGACTCCATCGCCTCAGCTTCCAGATCGTCTCAAGGCTGAATGCACACTGGCATAACTGAGCTTTTGTAAGTTTTTAAAAACTGATTTCATGTGTGTCATGTGTGGATGTGAGAGTTGGACCATAAAGAAAGCTGAGCCCCGAAGAATTGATGCTTTTGAACTGTTGTGTTGGAGAAGACTCTTGAGAGTCCCTTGGACTGCAAGGAAATCAAACCAGTCAATCATAAAGGAACTCAGTCCTGAATATTCATTGGAAGGACTGGTGCTGAAGCTGAAACTCCAATACTTTGGCCACCTGATGTGAAAAACTGACTCACTGGAAAAGACTCTGATGATGGGAAAGATTGAAGACAGGAAGAGAAGGGGACCACGGAGAATAAGATTGTTGGATGGCATCACCAGCTCGATGGACATGAGTTTGAACAAGCTCCAGGAGTTGGTGATGGACAGGGAAGCCTGGAATGTTGTGATCCATGGGTCGCAAAGAGTCAGACACGACTGAGCGACTGAACTGAACTGAAAACTGATTTAACTGACTTTAGTGCATTTACGGGGGCTTCTCAGGTGGCTCCGTGGTAAAGAATCTGCCTACCAGTGCAGGAGATAAAGAGACACGGGTTCGATCCCTGGGTCAGAAAGATCCCCTGGAGAAGGAAGTGGCTACCCACTCTAGTATTCTTGTCTGGGAAATCCTATACACAGAGGAGCTTGGTGAGGTACATGGCAAAAAAGACAACTTGAGCATGCACGCATGCATGTGTTTATACAGACACAGCCACTGAAAAACAAAATTTCTCCCTTTGAAAAAGGCATTAGAATCATGACATAGTGACTAAGAAAACTATAATGTGCCTGTTAGATTCCTGGACCATGTTTGAACAAGAGAGGAGAATCATGTGAATGGTAGGATGGCTGTGGCCACGAGCCTCCACCTCACATCAGGGGCCCAGGCCTGAGGCCAGGCAGCCAGAGCCTGGGTCATGAGCTCAAGGCTGGAACATGGAGGATGGTCCAGAAGGGCAGCAGCAATGAGTTTTCCCTACATATTCATCCTTCACCAAATGTTGGGGTGGCCGTAATTTCATTCCGGTTTTCTGTAGCAAAATCAAGACTAAACTCACAGGCAGGACCTGTGTCTCGTCCACCATCTGTGCCCACAGACACACAATCGGCACCGATGAAGAGGTGACGGGATGAATGATCAGCAACTGACCACTGACAAGATGAGGAAAGAGAAAAAGTCAAAGTGCGGTTAGAAGATAAGAAGCTTGTGTCGGGTTGGGGTTTTGATGAGAATGGTGGTGGATGTGGGCAGCTAGAGCAAATATAAACGAAGTCCTGCCTACCCGCCTTTTGGAGCTGAAGCCGAACCAAGAACTGTGGGCTTGGGCACAATCTTTTAAAAGACCCCTCGGCATCCTCCCTGCAGGCCATGCAGCCACACCCAACAGAGCTCTCCCTCCAGGCCCGACTCTGTTCAGGAGGAGAGTCTGGGGTCAGCCGAATTTGACATCTCTTGTGAGGTTCAAAAACTAATGGAATTTAAGGCAAAAGGATTTTTTTTAAGAAACATACCCAGGTGGTCCTCATAGATGTCCTTTTACAGGAGAAAGAGCGAGGCAGACAGAGGTGGAAGAGGCAATCAGGGTATGAGGCTTTACAATAAATACGGGTTTGCTGCTAGTCACAGCTGCTTGTTTGCACTATTGGAGAAAATATGTTAACTTTTTTATTAAAGGAAGTTTTTTACATATAAGAATGTTTTTGTATGAAAAACAGCACAGCCAGAGAGTGTCTGCTCTAAAAGACATGTTGTTGATCCCAGTGTTATAGCAGGTTCCAGGGCCCTCAGCCCTGGAGCTGTTTCTGTACGCATCCGCCTGCCCTACTCTGAGGTTTTTCCCCAGGTTTGGGGCTGAGCACCCAGGACTCAGTCCCTTAGCTCCAGGAATTCCCTGGAAGCTTGTACAATTTGGGAAAAGCTAGGGGAGGAGGGGAGAAGGCAATGGCACCCCACTCCAGTACTCTTGCCTGGAAAATCCCATGGGCAGAGGAGCCTGGTAGGCTGCAGTCAATGGGGTCACGAAGAGTCGGACACGACTGAGCGACTTCCCTTTCACTTTTCACTTTCATGCGTTGGAGAAGGAAATGGCAACCCACTCCAGTGTTCTTGCCTGGAGAATCCCAGGGATGGGGGAGCCTGGTGGGCTGCCATCTATGTGGTCGCACAGAGTCGAACACAACTGAAGTGACTTAGCAGCAGCAGCAGGGGAGGAGGAGGTAGGAGGATGGAGACCCGAACCACCCCTCCCCAGCTGGGCACTCTGTCCACAGGCTCCCGGCCCGTGAGGATCAAATGGCACCTCAGCCTTTTGCTGCCGACCGGTTTTTTCCTGTCTAGAAACTAAGGGTTTTCCACTTTATTCTCCAAGAAGCAAAAAGTATTGCACATTTACTGTAATAAGCCCAAAGAAAATAATATCACAAACCAAATAAAATCAGAAAATATAATTGTGAAAAATAATAAAATAAGACAATCGGTCACCAAACTTTTACATTTGAAAAAAAAAGATGCCCTGTGTCCCACCTGCCTTCCGTGTGTTTTTCATCCTGACTTCATTGTCAGCCAAGTAGCTGCCTTTACCAAGGAGCTGATTTGAACAATAGAATGAAATCTACCCAATGTTTCAGTGTTGTCTAAAAGAGCCCCCTAAAGTCTTGTGGTGTGTCTGCGTCTTGCCTTTGCTGGCGGGAGAGCCTAGATTTCCACTGAAATTACTCAAGTCTTTGAAGAGCTCAGGAGCCTAATGTACTCAAGATCCAAGTAATTTATTTCCACTTCGTTCTACACGACTGATTAGGTTCAAACCCTCCGAACCTCAGACATACACTCCCCGTTGCCAACCATGGCTGCAGGATCATTTGTCACTAGGGGAAAGGAAATGCAGGGGCTTCTAGAAGACTGTGTCTTCCCACAGCGTGCATCAAGGATCTTCACAAGTTCTGCACATTTGTAGATTTGACGACCCTCACAGTGACAAAGCCCTGCTCAAAGCAATGACTCTTATCTTACAAATTACTTCTCTCACTTAAAAAAGTCATACATCCGCGTCACAGCCTTCTGGGCACGAATGTGTGTCTCCAGGTTTTGGGAGGGTGGCCCGGCCACCCTGGCCCTGGCAGGGGGACACTGGTCCTCAAGGCGGAGAGGCAGCAATGACTGTTTCCAGGGCTTTGGCGCGCCATGCCCTGTTTTTGTGGAGGTTCACTGCTGCTGGGCTCTTTCCTCTATCTTCTGTTTGATGGTAGGAAGAGGGTGTTGAGGGTGTGGTTAAGAAAGAGACTTAATGCCTGGAGTCCACAACCTGATCTTTGTTCTGATCACTGCTGGCTCCCCGGACCCTGTCACCTGTGTGGAAGTCCAGCTGGTGAGCGAGCATGCATTCCGCAGTGGAGATGGCCAGCCCGGGCCTTCATCTCTGAGGAAAGGACGGTTCTGGTCCCCGGGCTGTGGCGGGAAGTGAACCAGAGGGTGAGATTCCACCACCACCCCTTCCTCCCTCCCCGCGTGTGCTCTGTGCCGTGTATTCATCTCCCGTATTCTGCTCAGAAGCACCAAGTTCCTCTCCTTCTCTCCACTCTGCAGCCAGGCCTTGACCTGCACGCAGAGAGGGGCCTGGGGTTGATGAGGCCTTCGGGTCCCTCCCCCGACCTGCTGCACCCGCAGATCCAGGGAGCACGGAAGTCAGCTGGAATCAAATCCGCCTGCAGATGATGCATCAGAAAGCTTACTTGTCACCTACTGGGAACACTCCTTACAAGCCAACAGAGGGAAGCATATTTTGCAAGAAAATGGGAAGAGTGCCCAGTGCTTACCACATCCTTAAGCCTCATGCATGGCCCCCCTCATGGAAGCATTCACACTGTCCTAGAAGAACTCTGAAGCCCCCGCTTTGTGTCTAAAATAGGAGCTGATTTCAATTTGTGGTTTCTTTGTTTTTTAATTTACTGAGGAAGGAAAAAAAATCTTATCTTTATTCTGGCCCATTCAGCAAATTTTTCACTAGCATCTGTAAAACCAAATGCATAAACTGATTTATTTAAAGAGAGACACCTGAGAATCTTGTTTCTAGTATCCAAGAGTATTATTTTTCCAGTTTTATTGAGAAATAATTGACATCCATCACTGTATATGTTTAAGGTGTACAGCACGCTGGCCTGATTTATATATATTGTGAAATGATTACAGTTCCGTCAGCTAAAATGCATCATCCTGAATAGATACAATAAAGAGGGGGAAAAAATATCTCCTCGTGATGAGAACTGTTAGGATTTACTCCAACAACCTCCCTGTGAACCACAGAGCAGTGTTGACTATAGCCCCTGTGCTGTGCATCACAGCTCTTCTCCTTATTCATCTTAGAATGGTATTACAATGCTATTATGTTACTGGTAATACAATGGTATCACATCTTACAATGGTATTACATTTTGACCACCTTCCTCAGAGTGGAAACTACCAATCGGATCTCTTTTTCTATCAGTTTGGTGGGTTAGGGCTTGTTGTGGTTTTAATATGTAAGAAACATCATGCAGTAGTCCTCTTCCAGTATTTGACCTGCCTCAGTCACAATCAAGCCCCACCAATCCTGACAGGTGTGAGGTGATGTCTCTTCGTGGTCTTGATTTGCATTTCGCTGATGGTTAGTGGTGTTGAGCATCTTTGCAGGTACCTGCAGGTATGTGTGTGTCTTCTTTGGAAAAAAATGTCTATTCAGATCCTCTGCCTCTCTTTTAATTGGATTATTTCATTTGATGCTATCGAGATGTATGAATTCTTTATATATTCTGGATAAATTAACCCTTACCAGATACATGGTGTGCAATTATTTTTTCTATTTTGTAGGCTGTCCTTTTACTTTATTGATGTTTTCCTTTGCTGTGCAGAAGATTTTTAGTTTGATGTAGTCCCACTTTTTAATTTTTCATTTTATTGCTTGTGGTTGTAGTGTGATTTCCAAGAAATCATTCCAAGACCTATGGCAAGGAGACTTTTTTCCCCTAGATTTTCTTCCAGGAATATCATGGTTTCGAGTCATTGTCATGTGCTAAGTTGCTTCTGTCATGTCCGATTCTTTGTGACCCCATGGACTGTAGCCCGCCAGGCTCCTCTGTCCATGTGGATTCTCCAGGCAAGAATACTGGAGAGGGTTGCCATTTCCTCCTCCAGGGGATCATCCCAACCCACGGATTGAACCCATGTCTCTTATGTCTCTTGCATTAGCAGGTGAGTTCTTTACCGCTAATTTGTCTATAATTCACTCCAAGTAAATTTTTTTGAGTGGTATAAAACAGAAGTCTAATTTTATTCTTTTATGTGCAATTATCCAATTTTACCAGTACCATTTATCAAAGAAACTATATTTTCTCCATTGAGTATTCTTGGCTCTCTTGTCAAATATCTGTTGACTTTATGCAATTGAGTTTATTTCTGGGCTCTCAATTCTGTCCCATTGATCTGTGTGTCTGTTTTTATACCAGTGCCATACTGTGTTGATTACTGTAGCTTTACAGTATAGCTTGAAATCAGGAAGCGTGATGCCTCCTGCTTTGAGGAGCTGATTTTTGTATGACCTAATTTTGAGACCTTGGTCAATCCTCAGCCTCCTTGAGTGTATGTCTGTTAATGATTAAAATATGGTGTTTGAACTATTTGTTGCTATGGTTCATTCCAGGTCAAAAATACCATTTTCACCAAATTTTAAATCAACTTTACCAGGGGCCAAAGCACCTTAAAAGAAAATGGCAAGTCCCAAGTGAAGAGAGACACACCTCTGAAGGGTGGCTTGGAATTGTGCTCCTCGAGAAGGGACCTATTTGGGATTAAACAGAAGAAAAATGAAGCTTTGTCATTTTCAAAACTTGACACGTTCAGTGGCTTAATTGTTACAATAGCTGATGTTAACTAATACGCTGCTGGGCTTTAGTTCCATCACTTAAAAGAATGAAAGCAATAGTTCACCACTAGGAAAGTTTTTGTGTGGTTTGCATTGAACAACCTGTGTGAAGGGCCCATCGCCACCCCAGGAGCCTCCTCTGCACCCCCAGTGTCCCCCCACTCCCCCCGAAGTGCTTCCCCTTTGGAGTTCAGCTGCTGCCCTCATCCTGGAGGCCATGATGTGCCCTGGAATCACTCGTCTCCAGATTCCCGAGTCCTGTGTCTTCGATGGGGCAGGGCCAGCACACGCTGACCTGGGCCCTCCTGCTGCAACCATGGCGACACCTCTATCACCACCACCACCACAAGGGACCACTCACCCCACTGGGGGAAACCTGTGGATACCCCCGTGAGTGGAGACAGGCAGGAGGAAGACACCATCCCCGGCAATGGCGCCCCTGTCCCAGGGCCACCGCAGGCACAGGGAACTCTCCCACTGAGGTCGTCACGCAGGAAGTGTGAGCACAGGAAAGATGACCTCCCAGCACAGCCTGAGCCATGGCAGTGACAGCAGCTCACACACCATGGACTTGCCCTGTTTTCCTCACATCTTGGCCTTGACAGCCCCAGGGTCCCTGAGATTCTGTCTTCCTATCTCATCTCTTGCTGTTTTCCTCAAAACAGTTCTCCCTGTTCTTTTTCTCTAGAAATGCTTTGAAGATTCTGAGTCTCCACCACCCAGGAGGAATACCCCCCAGGGGCCTGTGACTCCAGAACACCCAGGACCCCTGTTCCCCTAGGCAGCAAAGGAGCCAGAAGGCTGTGCCTTAAGTGGGGCTGGGGGGAGGTGAGCCTGCAGAGAGCCCTGGTCCCCAGGCTTGGCCGGGAAGTGCCCCCCCTCAGGAGCTGGGACAGCAGCCACATCGGCAGCAGCCTCCCTGAGTGTGGGGGACATTTTGCCCCTGTGCTCTGTGCTCTGCCCCGCTGCAGTCCCTTGCACTGGCCTGGCCAGTGTCCCCCATGACTCAGCGCTCATTCTCACGCTGCATCCTCTGCCCTGCCCCAGTTACTCAGTGCGGCGGGCCCCCAGTGAGGTCAGACCCTCCCTTTCCGCCTCCAGTCACTTCCTAAATCCACCCTCTCTCCAAGGAAAACCCCTCAAGTGTGTTCACACTTCTGTTTTCTCTTTCAGTGCTTCTTAATCTTTTCTTTAGGACCGTTCTGAGACCCTGAAAGAAGCCGTGGATGCTGCCCTAGAGGAAGGCCAGCCTCGGGGCTCCAGGTCTCTGCAACACCCCCTGTTTGGAGTATGAGGACAGGGCAGCACAGTGGCCGGTGCCCAGCCACACGCCCCCTGAGCGCCTCTATGTGGTGGGAGCCTCGGCTGCCCCTCCTAGTCGCCTCCCTCCTCGCGGCCCCAAGCCCAGGACAAACCTCCAGGAGAGCTGCAGGCAAGGGGAGAGGGCGGGATTAGAAACTGTAATTCAAGCTAATATTTGAGGCTTGGCAAGTGCACCTCTGGGACTTCTTGAAAACCCCCGAATCTTTCTCGTTTCAGAGCAATTAAGCTAACCCCAGCGTCCTGGCTCCAGGAAGCCGCGAGGCTCCGAGTTTACTGCCGTTTCCTTTCCCTGGGCTGCTCCAGCTCCATCCTGGCCGATCAGTGCCACCGAGGGGCTCCTGCGAGCCAGCGTGGGCTGAGGCGGGGGCACCAGCGGCCTCGGGTACATGTGGCTTCCAGGCCGCGGGCCGAGGCACTGATGTGTGGTATAATCGAAAACATCCCGCAGTAATTTAATAGTTCCCACCAAGCACAGACACGAAGTCTAGCAGCCCTTCCCTCCACACGCTGAGCCCTGGGAGGCGGGGGGAGGGGGGACGCCAGCAGAAACGGGAAATCCATCTGCAGGGCTGCTGCCCAGGGACTTTCGTGCTTCTCTTTGGGTTTGGCTCTGATGTTACAGAGCAAGATGTGCACTCGGGAAACACGCAGGAAGCAGGGGTTTACATTAAATGTCTTGTCCAGCCCTGGTGGGGGTTGGGGATGGTGGGGTGCGAGGACCCTCACACACTGGGCAGGCTGGGACACCGCTGAAAGAACAGAAAGCAACACTGGTCAACACGGTGACCAGTGGGTGCCCTTTGTGAAGAGAGCTTGAATCCCACGTGGAGGGGACGCCCAGGGAGGGAGCTGACTGAAGACACTCTGAGTCCACGTCCCCCGACCCCCCACCCTGAGAACCATCAGTGGGGAGATCCCTGGGCACCCCCTCCTGCGAGTGGATTTGTGACCAGGCAGGTAACAAAAGTGGAAGCACGAGCTTGGGAAGAAATCTGTCTTCCAGTCAGAAGTTTTCTTTTTCAATCACAATAAATTTTCCTGAAATTAGTCACGAGCCGTTGCCTAAACTTCCTGTATTTGATGAGATCAGTGGCGGCCCACAGCTGTGGTTCGTGGTCTCATCTGCAGCCGCAGACTCATCTGAGGCTCTGCTGTCGAGGCCAGCAGACTGGGATGTCTGCACACGTGCATGAAGGCCTACTGTGTGCCCAGGACCATCCTGCAGGGAACACTGCTCCCCTCTGGCTCTACCCAAAGCCCGGAAGGAATGTTGACGAGATTCCCTGATGCACTAAGTGGGGCTCTGAGCAATAGTGCCAGAAGTCTTCACCTGCAGAGTCTCCAGGGTCACCTCGCCTCGTAGCCCAGGAGCCACTGGCATTCCTGGGCAGCTTGCCCCCGATGTGAGCTCAGGAGACGGGCTGGCCCAGTGCCCACCTGGTTTCGTGGCTCTGACTCTCGGAGGGGCCTCCCTGGGCTCCACGCCCTCATCTGCAAAGGAGGCTGATGAGGGCGTCATCCTGCTTAGGCCTGTGCACAAGGAGCCAGTTAATGTTGGAAAAGCACTTGGAACAGAAAGTGATGCTGTGGTGCCGGGTGGGGTTCATCATGGCTTTGCTGTGAGATGAGAGTTGGATGACACAGCTCTGACCGCAGTGGCTGAGAAAACCCATGGCATTGAGAGAGCAGACGGGGCAGGGGCGGGGGTCCTGAGAGAGCTTAGTGAGGCCCTGGGCTCCCCTGGGAAGGAGATCCTTAGCAGCAGACAGGACTGATTAGCAGACAGACCCAGATGACAGGAAAGAATTAAGAGCAGACCCAACAGCAGTCCTAATGGTGGGTCATCCCTAAGCTCTGTGTCAGCCTTCCCACCAGGCCCCACCCTGGGCAGAGTAACAGGGATGGGACACGGCCTCTCAGGGATCACACGCCCACCCACCCCTGGGGTCTGACATCCCAAACCCCCGAGTAGCCTGTTTTCCTTCCCCCACCCAGAAGGGAGCCATGACCTCAGCCTGGACCAGGGGTGGGGCAGTCCTCCTCTCCAGACCAGGGTCCTGGTGTGGACACCACTTGCCACCCACTCTCTGATGAGAAAGTTCTCCATCGGGCATAAAATATTTGATACACATTTACACAGTACACTGCGGATATGGCATTTGTTCATTTACATCTTTGATAAATACATACAACTTTATGAGAAACACATGTCACTCTGGTGGAAGAAGTCGGGTCAGATGAGAACCTGGACCTCTGCTGTGAAATGAATCCTGAATGACAGCATCCCACTGTCCCGAATAAGATCAGCCTCCCAGCAGAAGTCCCAGAAACCGAAACAACCCCAAGCAGAGAATACACTGCGTCAGGCTCATCTGGGCCTACTTCTCCACTTTCTTTGATGTTAAACGTTATCGGAGAAAAACGTGATTCAGCATGAGCTCTGTGTGCTGGTTTATCTTGGGCGTGCTGCCGCCCACAGCCACCAGCCAGGTCCTGAAGTCAGTGGTCCTGATGTGCCGAGAGGGCTCTGGGCAGCCGGGGTCTGTGTTTGTTTCCCTGGTCTCCTTAGAAACTACCAGCAAGGCCTCACCCTCCACATCCCCCATGTCAGGGGCAGGGGGGCAGGGCGGCCCTGCTGGGTCAGGCGTTCCTACAGCCCCTCCCCAGGGATGCAGGCTGTGGTCCCCCCACACCTCCTCCCCACGCCCCCCCTGCCGCAAGGCTATGCATCCCTGCACCAGCTCCCTCTCCCTGGAAGCCCCCGGCCACCTCAACAGCCTCGTCCCAGCAAGAACTGCTCCACTTGGGTGGCTGAGGCCCATAGGCCCCCAACTCTGCTCCAGCAGGCAGTGCCCACATGTCCAGTGCCCCCCTGCACCTGACCTCACTCTGTTAAAGCCCCTCAACATTTTCCTAAGAATCACCTTTCCCAGAGCCTTCCTGTGGCAGAGGTCAGACCTGAGGTGACCCCAGGCCTGACCTGACCCCAGACCTGAGGTGACCTGAGGCAACCCCAGCCCCAAGGTGACCCCAGCCCTGAGGTGGCCCCAAGCCCAAGGTAACCCTAGGCCCGAGGTACTCCTGGCCCAAGATGACCCCAGACACAAGGTGGCCCTAGACCCAAGGTGGCCCCAGACCCAAGGTGACCCCAAGCCCGAGATGACCGCAGGCCCAAGGTGATCCCAGGCTCAAGATGACCCCAGACACAAGGTGGCCCCAGACTCAAGGTGATCCCAAACCCAAGGTGACCTCAGACCTGATTTGGCCCCAGGCCTGAGGTGACCCCAGGCCAAAGATGAACCAAGATGACCCCAGACCCAAGGTGCCCCAGACCCAAGGTGACCACAGGCCCAAGGTGACCCCAGCCCCGAGGTGGCCCCAGACCTGAGGTGGCCCCAGGTCAGAGGTGCCCCAGACCCGAGGTGCCCCAGACCCAAGGTAGCCCCAGACCCAAGGTGACCCCAGACTCGAGGTGGCCCCAGACCTGATGTGACCCCAGACCTGAGGTGACCTCAGACCTGAGGTGGCCCCAGGCCCAAGGTGACCCGAGATAACCCCAGACACAAGGTACCCCAGCCCCGAGGTGGCCCCAGACCTGAGGTGCCCCTGCCCCAAGGTGGTCCCAGACCTGAGGTGACCCAGACTTAAGGTGACCCTACTTCCAAGGTGAACCCAGTCCCAAGGAGGCCCAGTGTCACACAGAGGTAGCCCTCCATCCCTCTGGCCTGGAGCAAATTAGAAGAGCAGGGGATGGGCAGAAACAGGCACTGACCACAGCCGGATCTCACCACCCTCCTGCCCTCTCCTGTCCCCGAGGGCCTCCTGCTTCCTAACTCCTTTCTGAAATTGAAATGACACATTTATCCTGGAACTCAAACCCCTTAAAGCCACCGCAGTAATTCTCCAAGCATTTGCATTTTCACTTCCAATTATTAAATGGAAGCTCCGTGTCTTGTTAAAGGAATGCCTGGTTGTGGGGAGGATTTCCGGGTGAAGCCTCCCTGCACCTAAAACCCCATCGAAGTTCCACGTGGCGGGTATGACAGGGCTGTGGGTGGTTCCATGTGGCAAGTCTGGAGGCTGTGTGCCCACACGTCGCTCAGCCTGGCCCCCAGCCTCCCTCCCAGACCTCCCAGACCCCTCCCTCAGGCAGCCCCCACCAGGACCACACGCCCGAGGGGGCTACTCTGACAACCCCAAACTCTTCCTGATCTTAGCATGGGGCGTGAAAGTGCCTTGACGGGATGAGGGGACAAAGGTGGGGAGGTGAGAGGGGAGCCAGAGGGGCTGGGTGTCTAGGAAACCTCTGCCTTCACCCCTAGGGAGCAGCAGACCCCCAGGAAAGCTGGAGGGACCCCAGGTCTGAAGGCCAGAGTCCCCAGAAGACGAGAGGAAGCATGTAGAAGCCATGTGTGCCATTGTGCTGGACACAGTCACCGTTGGTGGAGAGGGCCAGGAGGGGACAGAAAACAAGAGGTTTGAAGACATGGTTCATAGCAGGCATGCTCCAGAGCACCGCCCCCCGCATCGGCCCCTGTTCACAGGCAGGGATGGGGCACATGCTGCTGACTGAGAGACTCTGATTTTCAAAGAAGCAGATTATTTATCACTTTGATATATTCACACATGCCACCACAAAAGACATTTAAAGCAAGACTTGCCATTTTTTCAGGATCCAAACCAGGCTGCTATCTCTGCAAATGGGATGAAGAAACAGTGCTTCATCTGCGGTCCTATCCACCATGCGGGGCGCAGGGCTCATCCTTCCAAAAGTAAATATTTGCGGAGAAAGGAAAGAGTGGGATTGGTTAAGCTGGTTTTTCAGGCCTAGTGCAGAAAAGTAAAAATCTGATTTATTTCTTCCCCTGTTCTGTTCTATTAAAATGAAGTCGTGCAGAAAGCGGCTTTCCCATGCATGTGTGTGTTTTACGAAGGGGAGTTTCACCCTGAGTGAACAGCCTCCAATGTACGACGATGCCCATGGCAGCTGTTCAACGTGGGTGGCACGGAAGCCGGGTTTCCTGGGAGGGTCTTGGTCAACAGTTTGCTGGGGCCAGCTCGCCCCGCCCACCTAGGAAGCCCATTCTGCCCACCCCTTCACGTCCCTGCTGAGTGACAGCATGCTGGGGGCTTAGATCAGCCACGTGGGGGCAGTGCCCAGCCCTGAAACCAGCACACCTTACACCCAGCTCTGGTCCCCAGAGACCCATCAACCCTTCAGCAGCTCCACCAGGAAATCGAGGTGGTGGAACAAAAACCAACAAACCAAGGCCTCTGCCTGATACAGGACTCCAGCTACGAAGGGCTCCCGAGCTCCTTCCTGGTCGGAAGAACCACCTGCAAACCCTGTTATCAAACACTGAACTGCCTTGAAAACTAGCTCTTGCTGCAGATTTCATAATGTTTCTTAAGAAATTCAACCTAAAGACAAATACCAGAATCCCTATGGACAGAGGAGCCTGGAGGGCTTCAGTCCATGGGGTCACAAAGAGTTGGACACTACTGAGTGACTAAGCATACACACACACAACGCATATATACGGAATCCAGAAAGATGGTACCGACGATCCTACGGGTAGGGCAGCAAAGGAGACACAGATGTAAAGAACAGACTTTTGGACTCAGTGGGAGAAGGTGAGGCTGATTTGAGAGAATGACATTGAAACATACACATTACCATATGTAAAACAGATGACCAGTGCTAGTCTGATGTGTGACCCAGGGCACCCAAAGCCACTGCTCTGTGACATCCGGAAAGGACAGGGTTGGGAGGGAAGAGTGGAGGGGACACCTGTATACCTATGGCTGATTCATGCTGATGTATGGCAAAAACCATCACAATATTGTAAACTAATTATTCTCCAATTAAAATAAATAACTAAAGTTTAAAAAAAGGAGAAATTCAATCTAGTCATTGCATCAACAGCTAATATTGTCTCAACTACAAGTAGTATCAAGATGCTTTATACACTTCCTGTTAAAATTTAAAATGAGATGATCTCCATACCAACACAAATGGCCTTGAAAATGCATCGTTTCAGCTCAAACCACAGCCATGGCAGCTATTCTTGACCTCTGCTGCAAACGCAGAGGAAATTTCTGTATTTCAAATTCCACTTAAACTTTCTGGGTCTGTATTAGGATGGGGTAAGCTCACTTTTCTCTGATGTGTCCTCTATATACAAGTAGATAACCCCGGAAATTATAAAGAGGATGATAAAAGGACCCTAAAGCCTAGATAGAAAGAAGGGCTGACTGGAGATGTGGAGGTTTGGAGAAAAGCACTGTGGTTCCTTAGGCTCCTTTGGCCTAGAACTAAGGGCAGGAGAAGCCCACAACACAGAGCCACCAAGAGACAGGGATGACATTTCTTTCTCTCTGTAGCCAGAGCACAGGGGTAGAGGACACCAGGTTCCTCTCCCCCAGCCACGTAGCTGGCAGGTAGGCAGGCCCCCTGCAGGGCCAGCCTCGCCCTCCCCCAACTGTCCTGGGAGCCTCGGTCCAGCCCCTGGCCTCCGCCAACAGCACAGGGAGTGTTGATGCAGCAGCTCCTGAGCTCCAGTCCCACAATACAAGGCAACCCAGAGGGGTTCACAGATTTAAGATGAGAGAAACCTAACTATAGTAAACCCAAAGAAATTCACACCAGCACATCAACGTGGAACTTCTGAAAATTAAAGATGAAGAAAAATATCTTAAAAACTGACAGAGAGAAATGACACATTACTTACTAAAGAACAAGAGTTTATAACAGGAGATTTGTGATCTGAAACCTAGCAGACCAGAAAGAAGCATCATGACCACATTCAAGTGCTGAGAGGAAAGAACCATCAACCAGAATTTCATGTTTGCACAGACCACACTTATCACAACAAACTGGAAAATTCTTAAAGAGATGGGAGTACCAGACCACCTGACCTGCCTCTTGAGAAATCTGTATACAGGTCAGGAAGCAACAGTTAGAACTGGACATGGAAAAACAGACTGGTTCCAAATAGGGAAAGGAGTACGTCAAGGTTGTATATTGTCACCCTGCTTATTTAACTTCTATGCAGAGTACATCATGAGGAATGCTGGGCTGGAAGAAGCACAAGCTGGAATCAAGATTGCTGGGAGAAATATCAATAACGTCAGATATGCAGATGACACCACCCTTATGGCAGAAAGTAAAGAGGAACTAAAAAGCCTCTTGATGAAAGTGAAAGAGGAGAGTGAAAAAGTTGGCTTAAAGCTCAACATTCAGAAAACGAAGATCATGGCATCTGGTCCCATCACTTCATGGCAAATAGATACGGAAACAGTGGAAAACAGTGACAACTTTATTTTGGGGGGCTCCAAAATCACTGCAAATGGTGACTGCAGCCATGAAATTAAAAGATGCTTGCTCCTTGGAAGAAAAGCTATTGTGAACCTAGACAGCATATTAAAAAGCAGAGGCATTACTTTACTGACAAAGGTCCATCTAGTCAAAGCTATGTTTTTTCCAGTAGTCATGTATGAACATGAGAGTTGGACTATAAAGAAAGCTGAGTGGTGAAGAATTAATGCTTTTGAACTGTGGTATTGGAGAAGACTCTTGAGAGTCCCTTGGACTGCAAGGAGATCCAACCAGTCCATCCTAAAGGAAATCAGTCCCGAATATTCATTGGAAGGACTGATGCTGACGCTGAAACTCCAATACTCTGGCCACCTGATGCGAAGAACTGACTCATTGGAAAAGACCCTGATGCTGGGAAAGATTGAAGGCAGGAGGATAAGGCGATGACAGAAGATGAGATGGTTGGATGGCATCACCGACTCAGTAGACATGAGTTTGAGTAAACTCCGGGAGTTGGTGATGGACAGGGAGGCCTGGCGTGCTGCCATCCATGGGGTTGCAAACAGTCGGACATGACTGAGTGACTGAACTGAACTGAACTGAACTGAAGCCATACTTGCAGAAGGAAGAGGAAATACAAAATTCTTAGCCAAAGGAAAACTGAGATATTAACAGTTTCTAACTAGCAGACCTGTTCTCAAAGACTGGCTAAAGGAAACTCTATATTTCAGCTAGACGAAGTTTCTATGTTTTTCAAACTCCACACAGGTTTCAGAGCCAAGAGAAAAAAAAACAGGTAGTTTCTCATAGTGTCGTGCGGTCAAGGGTCTTTCTGTGGACTGAGGTTCGTGCCCGTTGTCCCCATGCCTGGCCCCTGACCACGAACCAGGCTGACCTCCTCTCCTGCCTCCACTGCCTTGTCCCCAAGGTCAGAACCCAGAACCAGGCCTGAATTAAGGGAAGTCACCCAAGCTGCTACAAACCAGAATGTGGCTGATGAAAACTATTGTGTGCTAAAACAGGAACCCATTCCTGAACCCCACACCCTGGTCACTGCTCTGAGCCTCCTGACCACCCTCTGAGCTCCCCCGGCCTGAGGTCAGGATCAGAGAGAGCAGCCCTACGCTGAGGCCACACAGACAAGTGCAGAGTGGAGGCTCAAACTCTGCCCAGCCAGATCAGACCATTGCCAACACGTTTGAAGTGCTCTTTCTGCTGTTTCCTTTGCTGCTCATCTCCCCAGGCTCCCCACCCCATCAGCCCTGCTCTAGGAAGACCTGATCCAGCCGTTTTTGTTCCATGGACTCTTGGTCAACACCGGGCACTGTTTCTCTGACTGTGCAGAGGTGGTCAGGACATCAGGGCGTGGTGGGTCTACGCCAGGATCTAGACAGTCGCCTCCTCGCAGAAGTGTGGTCTCAGGTCCAGAAAGATGATGACAACACGCTCAGGTCACACAGCTAGATACACATGTCTCTTAGAAAAGACTCTTTCTTCATTCTTAAAAGTCATACACTTCCTGGAACAAAATTAGCAATTGTTTTGTACTTTTAGGGTGAGAATAAAACCTTTACAGTAACACTCAAAACCCTGAGGGAGGGTCCAGATGCAATAGCAAATGGCTCATAAATTACCAGAGGAAGGACGAGGCCTCCAGAAGGGACTCCTCGGAAAGAATTCCTCCCCAGTCCAGTGAAATCCCAGCCACGGCAAGCAGGTGGTGGCGGGCGGGGGCGGGGGTGCGGAACTGGCCGTCATCCTCCCCACATTGTCCAAGGCCTAGCCGCTGGGCTGCACAGAGAAGACACAGAGCCCTGCCCAGAGGAGCAGGCCCAGGCCAGGCCCAGGGCAAGACTCCCCACGCACTCGGGAAGGGGGCTACCTTCGACCTGGGCAACCCGTGGCTCCACGCCACCGGGGGAACCCCAAGGCAGTCTGGGGCTCACATGCGTCCGTGCAGCTGGCCTTCCTGTAGCCATGCCGAGTGTTCTCACTCACACAGGCTTTGGCCGTGGCTGGGACAGGCTCCCAGGGGAGAGGCCACCCACAGAGACCTGCGTAATCAATAGCCTCCCCAGCAGGTGCTGACAGAGGGAGCTGGAGTTGGTGTGGGCTCCCTGGGAGCCTGTGGAATGCGACCCCGCCTGGGGCTGGCAGAGGGCCCGGACCCCAGCCTCAGGAGCCCCCCATCTCAGCCGCCTGGGCCTCGGCTAGGGGTGCGTGGCCACACCACAATCCCCGTTTCCCCATCTGCTGGAAAAAAGTCAAGCCAGTCCCTGAGTGGAGGTTCCTCGAAGAGCCAGGCGTCTTCCTTGGGTGAACAGCAACGAGGCAGAGATCTTGTCCTAAAAGCGCCGGAGGACTGGTGTGTCAAGTGCGTGTGTGCAGATGGGAGCTTGGTATGAAAACGCCACTTCCACACATGAAGTTTAACATTTTCCTAAATTGCCACTAACTGCCTTCGTTCCCTAATGGACGGAAATCAGCTGGAAAGGGCTTCATGTGAGAGAAGCAGCCTGGCTGTGGAAGTCTGGAATCAGAGGTGGGCAAGCAGCCCCAGGAAAGACTGGGCCTCCGGGCTTGCAGGCCCTCCTCCCCCTCTGGAGGTCCCTCCCCATGGTTGCCTATAACCCCCCCAGCCCCCAGCTAGGCCCCAGCGCCAGCACCAGGGGGAGCACACCTCCACACCTGCCCACAGGCCCCCCCCACTAACCTCTCCCAAACAGGCCTCCACCCCTGCCTGCGTGTCCATCCAGACCTGGGACTAAAGCCTGACTCTCTAGTTGCTGTCCAGCCCTGCGGCTGGGTCTGCTAGGGCCCCATTTCTCCCCAACCCCAGCTCTGCCAGCACACGGTCAAGGTGTTCCCCAAACCGAGGGGAGTGACCTGAGCCCTGTACTGGAGGCTGCAGCTGCAGGAATTTCACGACAGTGGGACTTCAAGGCAATTAGATTAAAGTATTTATGTGAACTTGTAAAGGTTTAGAAAGAAGCCGACCATGTAATTGGTGATTTATGTAAATGTAAGATTTCATTAATTCCCCTGCAAACAAATCCTTCCCAGGCCACACATACACCCAGCTCTCTCACCTACACAGAAAGAAATGCATTTTGCTGGGATATAGAAGTGTTCCATTCCAAATGCTATATATGTATTATATACATTCATAAATCTCTGTGTGTATTCGTATACCACATTCAACATTTCTGGCATGGACATCCAGATTCGAGGGGCGAGGCTCTTCTGCACACAAGGCCCGATCTGTACTGATCTGTTGTTGCCCCAGGAACAGAGAAAAGGGCCCTGGCCCAGTGCCTTCTCATGACACAGACACGGGCCAGAGGGCCGCAGGCCACCTCGCCGGCACTGTCCACCACGCACAGAACAAAATGTGCAGCTATGCTTCCATCCGGCGTCTCTCCTCTTGGCAAGAGTTGTTCCCACCCACAAGGCCCAGTTCCCGGACAAGCAGGGGGAAAGGAGGAGGCGGGGCAGGGAGGGGCTCAGGCTCAGAGTAAGCACCTCCTCCAGGCAGTCTCTGGGCACCACTCCCCACAGCGCGCCCAGACCTGGCCCAGCCTCCTCTGACCTCTGTGCCACCCCTCCCTAGATAAACACCAGCCTCCCAAGGGCGCTGTGGCTCACAGCTTCTTCTGTCTACATTTTCTCCACTATTAGATTTCTGACTCACTCCCCTTCCTGAGCTCCACCAGGGACCCTGCTCAGTTTCATCTAACCCAGGCTTCCATGCGGGGGGAAGACATGTAGCTCCCAAACCTGCCCTCCATCACCAACACCCTCTCTAAGAAGCACCCACCCCTGGACTGAACAAGCACCTCACACCTGCTACAGGTGCAGGGCCCCACGCTGCAGGCAGTCGCCACCTCACTCAGGAGGACCCTTCAAACACTGGACGCTCGGCATCGCTTCACCTGTTTCACCCACCTGCTCCCACTTGGAGTCACCCTCTCAACTGGCATCACTTTGGGAAGGAGAACTTTTAAACATAATTTTAGTATTTAACTCTGCTCTTATACTAAATTTGATTCTGCAACTATTCTAAGAATTGCTGTGTGACTCTAAATTCACGTACCTGGAAAAGCACTGAGTGTGACCAAGTGTTGAACGTGCTCAAGAAATATTTGTTCAAAGATGGATGGAGGGCGGCGCCCCGCTTCGCTTCGGCGTCCACCGCCGCCGCTTCTTCTTCCTCCTTCGCCACCGCCGCCGCCGCCGCCCGCAGCCCCGCAGCCGCTCCCGCCATGGCCGCCGCCGGCGCCTGGCGCAGCCCCGGCCCCAGCTCGGGGCTCCGGGGGCGGTTGAGGCAAAATGTAAAAAAAAAAAAAAAAAAGATGGATGGAGGGATGAGTGAATAGATGAATAGATGGTTAAATGGATGGTTGTTGTTCAGTTGCTAAGTCGTGTCCGACTCTTTGCTACCTCATGGACTGCAGCACACCAGACCTCCTTGCCCCTCACCGTCTCCTAGAGTTCGCCCACGTTCATGTCCATTGAATTGGCAATGCCGATTCAATGGATGGATGGGATGATGAGTGGATGGATAGATGGATGAATTGAATGCTGAGCACTGCCAGGAATGCCAGCGTCTCCTCACTTTGGGTTACAGTTCCAGGGAGGGGAGTAAGAGACGAGGGGTATGTGGCTGCTCCTGACCCAGAGGGGCACCCTCTCCCCTTGAGGTCTCCCGTCATTTCCAGAGGGTCTGTGTGTAGAGCTTCACAACACAGCCAGGAGCCACAGGGGCTTGAGCTGACTGGAACTTACTAAAGCAGTCATCTCAATAAAAAATAACACTGCGGTGCACCAGCCACTCGCCCAGTGCTCAGTGGCCACCATGCTGGAACACTGTTTTTACAGGAGACTTACTGGTCAGTGCAGAAACAGAAGTTATGTTCTGCAGGACAGAAAACGTGAAGAGACACTAACAGCCCCCAGGACCCCTCCCCTGGCAGGGACCAGCTCACCTAGAGCTCTGGCCTCGTTCCATGGTGACCAGCACTGGGCAAGGGAAGCAGCCTTCGTGTGGGTGTATAATAGGAAACACATATCTGGCGCCCTTCTAGGCTCCCGGCACAGCACTCTGAGAACCCTTGGAATTTCCTGAGCAACAGAAGTGTCTCTCGTGCTCACAACAGGGCCCTTCTAAGCAAACCCAAATTTGTGCTAATGAGGGGACTCTTGTGTGGCCCCAGGCAGCTTCAGGCCAGGCCAGGCCAGAAAAACCAAATCTGCAGTTGTCCAGGCAGAAATGAGGGGGTCTGGTGTGTGAGTCCCTACCCGCAGAGCCTGCTCTCACTTTAGGAGCTGGCATCAGAACTGAGTTGTCAGCCCAGCCAGTGTCAGAGAATCAGAAAACTGATGGCTTGTGAGGAAAATCCCCCGCTGTTAGAAATGGGGGGAAAATCAGTCCTCTATTTCCTCTCTGAACTCAGAGACTGGGGGTGGAGTTCCGGTCACACGGAGCCTGTGAGATGCTGTCCTTGAGTGGGGACTGGGGTAGGGGTGGGAATCCTGTGAGAAGCTGCCCTGGTGGGAGGTGGGGATGGTGGAACTGTGAGATGCTGCCCTGTTAGGAGGTGGGGGTGGCGGTCCTGTGAGATGCTGCCCTGGTGGGAGGTGGTCAACGAAGGTCCTGTGAGATGCTGCCCTTGGGTTGGGGGGGGTGCAGTTCCTGTGAGATGCTGTCCTTGGTGGGAGGGTCGGAGGGGGGGTCCTGTGAGAAGCTGCCCTTGGTGGGACGTGTGGGGGGTCCTGTGAGAGGTGGGGGTCCTGTGAGAAGCTGCCCATGGCGGGAGGTGTGGGGGGTCCTATGAGAGGTGGGGGTCCTGTGAGAAGCTGCCCTTGGTAGGAGGGTGGGAGGGGGGTCCTGTGAGAAGCTACCCTTGGTGGGAGGTGTGGGGGGTCCTGTGAGAGGTGGGGGTCCTGTGAGAAGCTGCCCTTGGTGGGAGGTGTGGGGGGGGTCCTGTGAGAGGTGGGGGTCCTGTGAGAAGCTGCCCTTGGTGGGAGGTGTGGGGGGGGGTCCTGTGAGAGGTGGGGTCCTGTGAGAAGCTGCCCTTGGTGGGAGGTGGGGGTGGGGGTCCTGTGAGAAGCTGCCCATGGTGGGAGGGGACATCCTATGAGATGCTGCCCTTGGTGGGAGGTTGGGGGGGGTCTTGGGGGGTCTTGGGCAGGGGCGTGGGGTGTCCTCTGTGTTCCCTGGCTGCAGGCTGCACAGAAGGCTCTGCATTCCTGCCAGAGGCCAGTGGCTCCAGGTGACCTTTCCCGCAGTGGTGTCCACCCTGACTAGCTGAGCTTGACTCAGTAGATGATGGACTGGGTGGAACCAGCATGGTTTCACAGGGAGGATGTATGTTCTGACCTGAGAATTGTGAAAGCTATTTTCAGTTTGAGAGAGGAGGACATTTTAAATGCTTCTGCCAAAAACAGTAGATTTATACCCTCTTTTCTTTAAATACAGGTAGAATGAAACCAAATAGCATTAATACAAAATGTTTTTCTAGGATCTTGCTTTCTGGATTTTCTCTCAGGGCTGAGTCTCCACTCAAAGAAGCTAGGAACTCCTGTTCGAGAACACTGGGGCTGCTGTCCACCCCACGGAGGGCCAGAGCCCCAACCACGGGCAGAGCCGTCCACACCACGGAGGGCCAGACCCCCGACCACAGGCAGAGCTGTCCACACCACGGAGGGCCAGACCCCTGACCATAGGCAGAGCTGTCCACCCCACGGAGGGTCAGACCCCTGACCACGGGCAGAGCTGTCCACCCCATGGCTCTACCCACCTGGACGTGCTCCCCTGAGAGGCCCCAGCATCAGCAGTGCAGGAATCGCACCAGCCCCCACCCCACCCATCTCACCAAGAGGAACCTTGACCTTCTGTCCCACGTCCACTCAGACATCAAGGGGCTGGGCCTTGGGAGTGTGTGTGCAGCTGTCAGGGTGGTGGTGAGCAGCTTGACCACAACCACCCAGAGATCCAGGCACAGCCCCTCACACCGCCCCCGCCCCCCACTGAGAGCCGGGTGGAGGCTCCAGGGCTCCTGCGGTCCTGTCCCTCTCAGGGTCGTCACCACCCCAGTGCACAGATTCCAGGTCAGTGTGCTCCACCAGGCCCGGCCCTGGCCAAGCGAGAAGCAGGCGGGAGCCCCCTGCCGCCCCCACCCTCTCACCAGGTACCCTGGCATCAAGTGGGCATGTCTCCACTCTCCCCCACCCACCCTTTAATGAAAGGAGCTCTGCCCCGCAGAATCAGAAAAATCAAGACCTTCCCAAACGCTCCCCAAGGGACCAGGACCAGCAGCCCGGGCCCGGCAGGCCCACAGCAGCCCATCCCCACAGAATCCTCAGACAGCGTTTCAGTCCAAGAGAGTGAGTCAAGGCCAGACGGGGATGGCGCCTGGACTCCGGCTCCTGGCCTGGCCGCCTCCCTGCAGATCTGCACCTCAACACTCCCGCCCGGCTGGGACAACCCCCCGCCGGCCAGGGCTGTCGGCGCCAGACCGCGGAGTAGGTGAAAGTCCTGGACCCTTCACAGAAAAGTCAGTCCTTGTAAAACGTCCAGGGTGTTTTCGTTAGCCCCACAGGGAGGCCGCAGCTCTGCCCCTGCGAACGGGCAGCGGGACTTTCCTGAATGCTGAAGCAAGCTGCCCATATAGCCCAAGGGGAGGTTAGCCTCACAGCCCACAGAAATACAGATCGCGAGCTGACAACCAGATGCATCAGAAGGAAGACAGTGCAAAGCCACTCCTGCTGGGCCATGCCAGGCCCTGGACAGTAATCTCCAAAACGCCAGGGGGCAGAGCATCTGATCTGCTGGTGTCCTCTGAGGACAGAGTCGGATGGATGGAAGGACGAGAGGCCACTGAGAACGTGCGGGGAGGGGTATGTTTGTAGAGACGCCCTGTGGGCAGCCACACCTGGCTCCCCTGAGGGAGGAAATATGGTCTGGTTCTAGCTCTCACTCATGAAGACGGCACATGTGCCTGACCAGGGCTGGACTTCATCCCAGACACAAAAGGGATGGGATCCCCCTGCATGGGAAGCGTGGTTATCCTGTGAAGGACTACCTTCATCCCCTGAGCCCCCCAGTCTGTGTGCTCCTCAACCTCGCCCCTCTGGTCACTGCAGTCCTGGGTGGCCACCCAGCCCGTCCTCTGATCCCACGATGGGCGAGGAGCCCGTCGGTCAAGAGGAAAGAGTCTGGATTTGTGGATTTGTTCATTTCTGTGGTGTAAATGCTCCCACCATGGACCAATTCAAACCACCGGTGCTCAACCTCTGGGGACAGAGCTCGTGGGTCTCTGACAACCCACCCTCTCAAGTTGGTTCTGCCAGGCCCAGCCCACAGCTGTCTCCTGCCACATTCAGTCCCCATCTGGCTGGATAATGACCATCACCACACCTCAGCACCACCCCACCTTCCGGTTGGACCATCTCACACCCAGGCTGTCGCCACAGCCTCCTTGTCAGCCTCCACAGTCTCCCTGTAGGGGTCCACAGCCTCTGTCTCCTTGTCTGTTTTCAATATGACTTTAACGTTTTAAAGCTGGAACAAGAACATCACAGGCCTTGGCTGAAGCCCATCTCACCATGGTCACAGCCAGCAAGCCTCTGCCACAGCAAGCTCATGGCCACCAGGGCAGCTTTCCCGCCTCCTCCTGTGGTCCCCCAGGGACACCAGTGTGCTCCTGCCTCCGCGTCTGGGCCACATGGTCCCAAGGCCACCTCCATGACGAACTCCCTCACATCCCACAGGAAAACTGTCCCTGACCGGTGCCCCACACTGGCCCCCTTCCCGGTTCATCTCTCCCCAGCTTTTCTCACCATCATTACCTGCATGGCTTAAGGGTCTCTTCCCACAGAAGGCAGAGTCCACGGAGGCCCACCACTTGGTCTGCTTCGGGCACCAGAGGTCTGCAGCCTCAGGTGCCATCTGGTGAGTGGCTACCACCCCACACTCACTCACCCCTGAGCCCCGCTCCTGCGGCTCCCCCGTGTGGGGAGCCACTCCCGGAGCCTTCCCAGGGCCACCTTTCCTTGGGGCACTCTCTCTGCCCTGGCCACTTAGACCATCATATCACAGCCCAGACACTGGTCGTCCTGTGATAGGCCCAACTCCTTCAAGCAAGAAAGGAAAATAGGGAGTCTGCCCACATGTGCCCCTGGGAGAAAGAACCCTCGTGAGCCCAAGGGCCAGCTGCTCCCAGCTGGGCAGGCAGGAGAAAAGGGTCACCTTCCTTTCAGCAAAGGCCTCTTCACAAAGCAAAAAGCCACACCAGCCAAGCCATGCTGACAGGCTTCCTCGCCACTGTCGGGGCCTGGACACAGGGAGCGTGCATGGGTGGACATGCAGACCTGCTGCTTTACCATCATCGCCATCTCTGGCCACCCCAGCAGCTCCAAGCCTTCTAACACGGCTGGACGAACATGAATGTTATCTCTCCCACACAAACAACTGCTTCCAGTAGTAACTGCAGGTGTTCCTGTGTACACAACAAGAACAAATACTAAAACTGTGTAACACTACAGAAAGGTGTAACACTCAAGAAATACTTCTAAAAATTATCAGAAAAATTAATTCAAGCCCCGGCCCATGCCACCCCTGCAACCAGCCAGGGAAACCGCAATCTTCCCTGAACACCCCACCTCTGTCTCAAAGGAACGTGTTTCCAAAAGACATTTCTTCCAAGGTTTCCCTTGGGGCAGGTGCCTCCCGCAGTTGTGTGACGTCAGTTGTGTGACGTCAGTTGTGGCTTCTCAGCCTCCCCTTTCACTGCATCCACCCCAGGACGGGTCCACGACCCCGCGGGGGCACCGAGCACTCGGCCTCCCGGGTCGGGAGGAAGAGCCAGCCCCGTCGTTTCCTAACTCTGTCCCTGCGTTTCCTTCCCGCAAAGCGGAAACTGGAGGCGGGACTCCAATGCGCAGGTGTGGCCTCAGGGCGCAAGGGGCAGGTGAGGTGCGGTGCGCTGCAGCTGCAGGTGCAGAAGCGCGGGCAGGTGAGGGGCGGGCAGGGGCGGGGCGCGGGCAAGTGCGGGGGCACGCAGGGCGCGTGAGCCCAACACTCGGTCCCCTGGCACATCCATTCGTGGAGCCGCGCGGGAAGCGCTCTAGCCCCGCCCCGCTAGCTCCTCGCCGGCCCGCGGCCCGCAGCGCAGCCGCTAGACTCAGGGACATCTGGCGGCCCCGGGCGGTACCCACTCTGATTGACAAACGTTTTCTGTACGAGGAGCAGGAAAGAAATCGCGGAAACGCTGCATGCAGCCTAGCAAACCCCCCGATTGCTGGAAAAGGGGCTGCGGGCGGTCCGTGCTCTGAGTCTCGAGCTGCTGGGCGGGTTTGGCTTTTAGTCCAACTCCTGTTTGCAGAACAGCTTCGCGGCCACGAGCCGGGAATGCAGCGGGTGGGCGGGCAGGTGCGCTGGGCTCAGGGCGGGCGATTGGGGGCGGGAAAGGCGGCCCTCAGGCGCGTGGAGGAAGGGTCAGCTCCACAGTCCGCAGGTCTGCGCGCTGAGTTCCTCCCCCACCCCCGCTCAGCGCGACGTCCATCGCAAGGACCAGCATATCTACATGCAGCTGCGATGTGAGCCAAGGACCGCGCCTCTTCCGCCAGGACAGAGTCACAGCACTGAGCGAAGACGCGGAAGTAAATCCGAGCCTTAGGACACGCTTCACGCCGTTTACATTTGCAAAGACATTTATTACTTAGGGTAGCAGGAAGTTTAAGTGCATGTGCCCAGTTACCACAGAGGGTGTTCTTGATATTAATACTTCTCCATATGGATAAGAATATTAATCACATAGTCACAATTCAAACATAGAAAATCAAGAAATGTAGAAATCTCATTTTTTAGAAAATAAAATATTTTAGAAGTTTTTTTTTTTTTTTTTAAGGAAACTTGCTTATGTGACTTATGGATACTTGGAGCAGTATACGGTGAAATTCCTGTGTTCATATACCACAGAGTGATGTCCCAGGAAAGTGCCAGTCTGCAACTGTGAACTGACCTGCTTGTGCTTGAATCTAAATAGTGTCCTGGAGTCTGAGTTTCCCTGATCTCAAGAGCTGCTGCTGCTGCCAAGTCGCTTCAGTCGTGTCTGACTCTGTGCGACCCCATAGACGGCAGCCCACCAGGCTCCCCTGTCCCTGGGATTCTCCAGGCAAGAACACTGGAGTGGGTTGCCATTTCCTTCTCCAATGCATGAAAGTGAAAAGTGAAAGTGAAGTCGCTTAGTCGTGCCCGACTCTTAGTGACCCCATGGACTGTAGCCCACCAGGCTCCTCCATCAATGGGATTTTCCAGGCAAGAGTTCTGGAGTGGAGTGCCATTGCCTTCTCCCAAGGGCTTCTAGTCTTTAGGAAAGAGAGTCCCTGGGAAATATAACTACCATCCCACGTACACCTGTGATCTGCAGCGTCCAGCTTCCAGAGTCCCTGGACCATTTTTCAAATCACTCTGAGAACTACTACTGCTGTGTGTCCTAGTTACATGCCTGCCAGTAATGAGCGCATCATACTATTACATAACAAGACATCAAGAAAATGTCCTTATTTAAGGGAGAAAAAAGACAGGAATAGGACTTCCCTGGGGGTACAGTAGATAAGAATTTACCTGCCAATGCAGGGGATACGGATTTGATCCCTGGTCTGAGAAGATCCCACATGCCACGGGACAACTAAGATGTGTGCCACAACTCCTGAGCTGGCATGCCCTAGAGCCGGTGCTCCGCGATAAGAGAAACCGCTGCAATGAGAAGCTCATGCACCACAACTGGAGAGTCGCCCCCACTCGCCACAACCCGAGAAAGCCTGCGCAGCAGCGAAGACCCAGCGCAACCAAAAGTAAAATAAAGTAAATAAATGATTTTTAAAGCAAAGAAATTTTAAAGACAAAAAGAACTAAGGAAAACCCGGCTGACTGAAGGCAGGACCAGTAAAAAGTTTTCACCTCAGTCCTTCCCCTGAGATGACCAGTGAGTCAAGGAGACAGGTTACCCCACGCCCCCTGACCAGCGTCTTTGAGATGGAGACCAGCCGTGCCCACTCCTTCTATCGCCCTGGGGCAGAGAGGCCGCTGGGTGTGCGTTTGTTTCCCCACAGGGCAAAGTTGGCCAGCGTCATCTCAGGACACCGTGTCCAAGAGAGCCTGCAGAGGAGGCAGGCAGCCAGACTCCTCTTCCAGCGGGAATCAAGTGGGCAGAAGGAAAGCCCCACAGCCCAACCCACAGTAGGGGCATCATCCACCAGGCCCTCTGAGGAGGAGAGGGGCCCGTCCCCTGCTTTTCCCGGTCCTCTGACAGCCCATGCCATGTCCTGGAACACTGACTCAGGAATGACTCAGAGAAGATTTCCCACTGAGTGAATCAGCGGCCTCAGGCCCTGCCTGTGCACCCTGGGTACTCCTGGGAGGTCTTCCTTACATTCCTGGCCAGGCCTGGTCCTGCTTCGCTCATGAGATCACAGCCCAGGGCGTGGGCCTGTCTCCCCACCTATCCCACCGAGGAGACCCAGAGCCTGCCTGCTGCACATCCATGTGCGCGTGGGTTCCTGTCTCCTCCTGCCGATCAGGCAGCCAGGAGACCCTCCCCTTCTCTCCCCAGTGACCATGCCCCTGCCCCAGGACCCTCCTGCCCCTGCAAGGCCCATATGCTTACAGTGTGCTCCACTTGTTCACCCTGTGGCCCAAGGGTCTGGGGTTCTCGGAGGCAGGCTGGACGCTGGGCTGTGTGGCCCTGACTCCAACTGGGGGAGAGTTTCAAACAGAGCAGATCAGGGAGCCATGTGCCCAGCCTGTCCTCACTCCCATCCCTCCTGAAGGAAAAGGTCAGAGAGGCTGTTGCAGCCCCCGTCCCACCCCGCCCCCGCTCCCCAGCCCAGCAAACATCAGCCCCTCCTGGCGGAACAGGAACAGGAGAGCTTCAACCTCTCGAAGCCTCACAACAAAACGCCCTGAACTATGCAGCAGCCTTTCTGAGACAAAGTCGATTTTCTTCAACAACGCGTCCCTGGACCAGGGCGTGAGCGGCCTAAACAGAAGTGGGCGGGTGGGGCGGGCAGCTCACAGGGCACTCCAGGATCCCTCCTGACTTGACGTGTTATGTAAATCCAGGTGCATTATCATTAATCTCAGTGTAGATTCATCTTTCTCTTCAGCCACCAGGTTAGTTTAATGATGCAGCTGCTGTGAGACATGGAGAGACACTGAGCGCAGGCCCCAGAGGAGGAGAAGGGCTCCCCAGGTGGCCTGGGGCTACTCACGTCCTGAGCCAAGACCAGCCTTCACTCTGGGAACAGATAAATATAGGCTGTGTAACTGTCTGGAGCCCTGAAATTTTCTAGAGTGCAGCATGGGTGGTTAGGTGATGGCCAGCATTATTCTCTTACCACTCTCTGACTTTCTGGGTTTGTTTAAAACTTTATCTATGCATGACTTTAATTGCTCAAGTTCTAACTAGCATCAAACATCTCAAGCATTTTGTTGTCCAGCACCTCATTCCCACCACAGCCACCTGCTTCAATTGCTCTGTACATGTCCACACACACACACGTGTATACACACATGCACATGTTCACACACAGGCATACGCACATGCACACGTGTGCATTTACACAAGCACACACATATGCAGACGTTCACACACAGGCACACACGGGTATAAGCACACAAACACACAGGCAGTCATGTACACGTTCACACATAGACACGCACACCTGCTCACACACAGGGAAATGTATCTTTTGGGTTACAAAAATAAGAGGAGTGGGAAACGTCAGAAACTGTTGAAGCAAAGAGGTTCAGAGAAAAAAACCTCCTGTCAAATCACGGTGGCTCGCCAGGTAGTGGCGGCCTGCCTGGTGCATGGGATGGGCACAGCCACATGTGGGTTCAGAGCCCCAAGGGCAGCCCTGAGTCCCCGAGTATCTCACTGGGAGAACCCAGTGCAGCACTGCCTGCGTGGGACGCCTTCTCCTCCTCCTCGCCTGCAGTCAGGAATTTCCCAGAAGATTCTCCACCCAGGAGAGGGACCTCCCTGTCTCCTTGACCCTCCACATCTGTGTAGCCCGATTCCCTCTGGGTGTCCATATAAAACCAACATCAGCCTCCTCGGACCCTCCAGCAACTCACTCACTAGCTGAGCTGCCCAGGACTCAAGGCACCTCATGGCCCTCCCTGGCAGCCACACCACCCACAGCTTGGCTGAACTACCAGCCCCACCAGGGTCTCCTGGAGTTCCTGGTTGAGACCAGGAACCTCTCAGAGTGCTGCTCTCACCTGCACAAATCAGACAGCAGTGGGCAGCATGCAGCCAGCGCTGAACTGCCCCTGCTGACTGACCCGCAGGTGCCTCCAAGCGTCATGGCTTCTGAACGTACAGGGAGTCTAAGTATTCCTTCAAGTTTTAGACATAAGCCCTCTTCTAGGGAAATAACCCTTTACTCATAACACTGTGTGGGAAAATCAGAAGTGATGGCATCACTTCCTCTGACACATCTTCTTCCAAGAAGAGCAGAGCTGCCTTGCGGACAAGTGGCACTCTCTCATCCGTCTTCCTCTTGGACTGTCTGAGTCCTGTGGGGTGCTTTCAGGCAGGACGGTGGTAATGGCAATCGAGAGGGAGAGGGTGGGGATTAGAGCAATGATGAAATGGAAAGGCACATGGACAAAGAGACCCCTGTGTTACACCCACCAGGTCCCGCTGCTGTCCCAGAACAGAAGTAAAAAGCCAGATTTGGAGGCTGAGTAACCTCAATGCACAATGCACACGACCCTCAGCTTCAGAAGAAATTCCAAGTGACAAGAGACGTTGAAATTATCATCACCACCCTTATCATTAGTAATCTTCCACTCAGTTTCCCTCCACTCAGCAATTTTTTATACTTTTTATTGGAATATAATTGCTTTACAGTGTTGCATTGGTTTCTGCCGTACAACGACGTGAATCAGCCATATGTATACACATATCCCCTGCCTCTTGAACCTCCCTCCCACCCCATCCCAACCCTCTAGATCATCACAGAGCACCGAGCTGAGCCCTCCTGCTATAGAGCATCTTCCTACTAGCTAGCTATTTTAAACATGGTAATGTATATATATCTTGGGGGTGGAAAAATTGAGAGGTAGCATACGGCAATGTTTAAATGAAACTCTGAACTGCAATTTTTCTGTTTCAAAGAACGTATTTCTGTTGTGTTTCCACGTAGAGAAGCTTTATTATATAAGCAAATCGAAGGTTCTGAGATTGTCACAGGCTGATGTTGAGACTTGTTCCTGGGAAACTGGTCCAGCCTCGGGTGGACGGTCAGCTCTGGACACTCCAGTCACCTGAAGAGCTGACGGGCGACAGGGAGCTGACGGGAGCCATCAGAGCAGCGTGCCCGAACCCGCTTGCGCTTCCCTTTGAAGTTTTAGACATAGTACATGTCAGAGATTTCCCAGGTAGGACCTCATTTCTTAACAGCATGCAGGGTAGTCACAGGAGAGAAAGTTTCAGAGTTTCAAAGATAGACATGCTATTGCATGCAGGTCCTCTCCTTTCATGAGTTGGGGGCTATCAACTTCAGAATTATCTTTTATTGACACAAGGCCGCTCTCAGCGGCTCCTGGTTGGTCGCACACACTCCCCGGCTCCCCCTTCCAGGGAGGTCCCCTTGGAAAATGTGACGCTCTTACCTTCATGCCTGAAGCCCCCTCAATGAGGCCAGTGTTTCACACCCGGCTCCCTCAGCAGGATAACGGTGCAAGGTGTGAGGCTCAGCCAGCACCACCAGGGACGCTCATCCATCACGGGGCTCCCTCTGCTGGTGACCGACGCCAGGAGCCCACAGTCGCCGACAAAGCACAAGGAATTTTTCATGGAAATCAACCAAACACAATGTCTCCGAAACCGTCAAAACTTGGAGAGTTGGGGACCCGCTTTCTCCTCCTTAGACATCTTCATCCGGCGGATGCTGAGAAGACCTGCATTCTGGGGTTAGAGACGCCGGCTCCAACAGTTGGGGCCCAGTGTGGCCCTAGAGTCCCCAGGACCACATGAGATGTAGAGGGAAGGATGTCCACACGCCGTGGGTTGTGTGGTGGCTGAGACCCCGGAGTGTGGGCGCCCACCTGCTGCAGTCCCCCTCTGTCCTGGAAGGAGACCCCACCCCATCACTGAGGTTACTCACAGGGACCCTGCACAGAGAAGTGGCACAGCTGGAGCCCAGTCCTTCGTGTCCCAGCCAGACCCGCAGAAGCTCAAAACCCATGGAGAGCATCTTCCCCAGATCAGAGGGGTTGCTACTCTCATCACTAAAGTTCCAGTTTCACTAAAGTCCCTGCCAAATCTCTTCTTGTGTTTTATAGGTGGTTTCCTTTTTTACACTATTTGTTAAACTATGTAGTTCTCCTTAAATACTTTATTTAACACTTCTCTTTATTTCTCTTGAAATAAATACTTCACTCCTTTTTGTCAAGTACTATCTGGTCCATTTGGTTGATGGTGAGTGAGGACTAACGTTTTACAAAGTGTGAAAACTGAAAACACAAGATAAAATGACCAGCACTGAGGTTCCTTGTCTATACATGAGTACTTTTCAGAGTATCTTTTGAAATACTCAGGGCTATAGAATTTTTAAAAGGGCTACAGTATGAGGCACTGAGAAGCAGAGGTCAGGCGATGGATAGAGGTCGGGCCAGGAAGCTGGGCTGCGTCTGCACCAAGCCGCTCCCACAGCCACTTTGCCCCACGCTCCATCCACAGAGGCGCTGCCAGAAACACAAAGCCTTACTCAGACTTACTTAAGTGGCAAGGAATTTACAGGCTCTCTGACCAAGCAGCCCAGGGAAGGTCAGTTCAGTGTGGCCTGGAGAAGGCCCCCTCTGCTTCCTGCCTCGATACAGTAAAGCGCCCACGACCCCCACATGCCCATCGCCCCCCGCCCAGCCACCAAGGAACATTCCTGAGCCCACCCTGCAGACCAACCACACGGAGCTCTTCCGCCAGGCTTCACAGCACAGAGCGGACCGGTGTCCACTCATAGGCACTCTGGAGAATGCACACCACTCCGCACTCACCCCTCAGGGAGCTTGTCCACCTCCAGGCAGGGAGTAAGGCCCAGATTTGACCCCACAACCTTCCATCCACAAGTGCTGTGGCTGTGCACCTTTCATGGACGAGGAAACCAGGGCTCAGATCAAAGAACCTGTCTGAAGCCACCCCACTTGGAAGACGGACACCCTTGACTTAAGCAGATGGGCTGACCCAGTGCCCACACACCCATCCCTGACCCGAGGCCGCATCCCATGTCCCCTCCCAGGAAGGCACAACCACCTGAAGGCAGGAGCATCTGCAGAAAAGGCACCACCCTGCTTAACCGGATATGTTTCAAACTCACGTTGCCCCCAGGCTCTGTTTTCTGGCAGCTTTGAGGTTTGCTACAGGGTCCACTTTTCTGGCTTCCGTGATCAACTTTGTCACAGGATGTCACAGTGAAATTCACGCTGGTGAAGTTCCTTTCCTCAGAGAAGCTTCGTTTTCATCTCTAGCTTCACTTCGGCTGCAAGTTCCCTGAGGCCCAGAGTCTCCCGGTCCATTTACACTGGCCCAGCTCCCTACAGACTGTGGTCAGGGGTGCACTCACCTGTCCTAGCACCTCTCCTGCTGAAGACGTGGTGCTGCTAAGACAAAAATAGCAGTGCTAACCCTTCAGTCCCCAATCTTCTTAGGAAATGCATAGGAGTTCTCACTGAGTGCTTGGTAAATAAAGAGCCTTGTGCCCACAGATGGACCCGAGGGAGAGGACATGTCCCTGCAGCATCAGGCAGCTAGGGCCTGGCTAGGAAGGTGTGCAGCGCATCCCAGCCCTGGGGTTAGTTTCCACAAGGGGATCACACTCCCCATGACCAAGCCCTCCATCCCCAACCCCCACCCCCACGCCCATCTTGGGTGAGACTGAACCACTTCCTCATGCTTTTGAACATGTCTCATTCACAGGCTCAGCTGGCAGCCCACCACTGCCTCCCAGGTCATCTACAGCCCTGGGATGACTCTCCAGGGGCCTGGCCATCAGCTGGTGAACTGCTAGACATCTGTGTGGAGCCCTCCTGGACCAGCTGATCTCAGACACACAAGTAAGCTCTGCCAAGACCAGCCTAGCTGGACCCCCACCCAGAAGATGGTGATCAGTGATGAACGGTGCTTGGTTTAAGCCAGTACATCTGGAGGCTGTTTGCACAGTTGTATGTATAAAGCTTTAAATTAATAGATTTTCAGCATTCAATAATATTAGCAGTAATTTTTCCCATCATAGCAATTTAAAAATATAGATTCTTATCTAACATGCAAATCTGAAATCTACAAAAGCACAATGGCCTTGTCTTTGCATGCCTTATTGCTATAAGGGACCATATTATTTGATTTAAATAGCCAACAAGCACTTTCCATTTAGCTGTGGCAGACCTCCTGGGCCATCCCGTTTCATGCTGAAGGCTGGAAGCCATGGGGGATGAAAGGGGACAAGAGAGCTAGTGAGCACAGCAGGTATTTTCGTCACAGAGGAACGTGGGATGGGATTGGACGGTACCAGCAGGACTAAGTGATTTGCGATGGACCATGGGACCACTTACAGATACCTCCCTCCTTTGGGGCTCCCTCAGCCTGGAGTCAGAGACCCCAAGCATCATCAGGGACATGCTCCCCAGTCCCTCCTCCTGCCTCTGCTCGCATGAGCCGGGCCATGGTGTCGAGTGTGGTAGGTCCTGTTTCTCTCAGAACACATGTCCCCAGGACCTCTCTCTCTCTCGGCCTGATGTTGACATACAGCTGTGCAAACAAGCTCCTGTTCCCGTCTTGGCTGATCAGAAAGGCACATTCAGAGATGTCCCACCGAGGCCCACACAGCAGGACCTAAGAAACCACAAGAAAGGATCCAGCGCCGAGTGCACACAGCAGGCAGCGCAGACCGTCCACCTAAGGGCCTTCTCTTGTTTTTTACCCACATAATTCCATTTCTCCAGGGGCAGCAACACACCTCGTGCCCAGCTGCAAACCCTCGGTGCCCCCAGCCACTAACCCTCGGTGCCCCCAGCCGCTCTCAGAGCAGAGACACAAGCCCTCTGTGTGGTCGTCTGTGAGACCAGGTGGCGCCCCCATCCCCGGCAGAACCCAATTCTAACTGACACACAACAAGGACTGCTACCTCCACACACACCACTCAACCTCAACCATAAGGCACATGATAAAAGAAGATGCTGGAACATGACTTAGCACAGTCTCTCATGTGCCATGGCAAACAGTGATGCACACAGAGCAGCCGAGAACGGAGCACTAGGTCTGCACACTGGCTTGTCCATGGTCTAATAGTCTTCTAAGACCAAGCCATAACGTCCCATAACGCAAGGTCATTTCCAAACTCAGATCTTATTTGCAAAGGAAACCTAGAATCTTGAACTTGAATAAACATCTTTGCTCATCTGAAGGCCAACCCAACTTCAAGAGCCAAATGTAAACAGACTCCAACCTTCGTATTGATTTAGGGGTGTGGAGCAAAGGTGCCCAGTGCAGCCAACTCACTCCATAAACACAACTGAGCACCTATTCTGGGCCAGACCATGGCCAGGCTCTGGAACATCAGAGGAATTTGTGGCTCCAGAAAGCCTTATTCCATGTCACCGGCAAGCAGAGCCAGCTTGGACGGGGACCTTCAGACGTCTACCTGCCAAGGGCAAGTCTTCTGGCTGGGGAAGCGTCCCAGTGGAGGAGGTGGTAGTTTGAAGCCGTGTTTGTCGTGGGGATTTGTGACTTTTAAAATAATCTGTGTTTCTAACGTTATTCTAACCAGCTTTTAGTCTTCCTTTTATGAATCTGAACTCCGAAATCTGTCCAGGGTTTGGATCCAAAAATAGTTTCCATTTCTATCCCTCATCAGAAACAACACACGGATGGAAAAGTTGGGTCCGAGGGCCCATTACGTGAGGCGTCAGTAGGTGCCCTGTCTTCACACCACTTCCTGTCTCTCGGGAAATCTGGCGACACTTCATCACACGCGGGCGCTCACTCCCCGTTTTCCTCTGTGTACTTTACAGCAGCATCTGTCTCTATGGTGATCCCGCCCGCCTGCCTGCCAGGACCCGCGCGCCTTTGAGAGGCTCGAGTTCACTCTCCTTACGAGGTGGCGCAGGAAATCCACTAATGCGTCTCTTCCAGCAACAGCCACTTAAGCCCATCTCTGCTTGATGATGTGAACTGTGAAATCGCTGTGCTCAGAAGACAGGCCCTGCCCTTCCTGGAGTCTGTCGGCCTGGGCTCCCTGCTCCAGAAAGTCACCACCCTGTGCAGCAGCTTTTATGTTCACTTTTGTCCACCGTGGCTGTCCTGATGAAATTCAATGCAAGGGACCCAGAATAACCCAACATAAATCAAGTCTGTGCAAACTAAGTGCCTCCAGCAAGAGGCTCTTGGCACCGCAGGCAGCCGGAAGGGATTCCGGTCCTCTCTGGAGGTGACCTCGTTAGGCCCTGGTGGCAAATTTGCGTACAAAGGCCCGGACTCTCTGCCTTACACTTGCAATTTATACTATTTGGCAAAGACACTTAAATGCTAATAACACGTCCCTTGCTTCTGGGAAGACAGCGTTGGTGTACTTTCCTCTCCTGCCCCCATGAAGTACGACAGAAACACTGGGCATGAAACCCTGAGAGGTGAGAAGAGAGGCCAGACTGGCCGGCGACCTCGGGACCTGAGGGAGCACCACGCCTCATCCCTGGGTTTCTTTCTGCCTCCAATGTCACAGACTTGGAGCTGAAGAACCCGGTAACCTGGAAATGCTGACTGGCACGGATAAAGAAGCCCCTGCAGAAGCTGCTCTTTCTGGGCAAAGGACCAGGCAAAGGGCAGCCCATCCAGAAAGAGAACTCTTAGGAAACAGCCACTGTGCTCCGGCCAAGCACCACAGGCAAAGCCAGGGTCCCTCCCCAGCACTGTGTCAGGGAAGGCCGAGACAGGAGCCTACACACCCCCACCCAGGTCCCAGGCCTCCAGGGTGGTGTCAGTGGAGATTACATGGGAGCCTAGATGGCCACCCCAGTGTGGACTGTAGCCCCAGGGACCTCCCTCTATCGTCTGGGTGGTGCCAGGGGAGGCCGAGGGGACAAGAGGACTTTCACCACAGCCCAGCCAGTAATGCCCTGCCATGGCATCAGTGAAGGGCAGAGGGGGCAGTCGCACCCCTCACAGCCAGGGATGTGCCCATGGAGGCCCAGGGGAGTTGGGCCTCTCCCAGAGCAACAAGGGATGCCCCTTGGTGTCAAGGGAGACCGAGTGGGGATCCAGGACTTCACCCCACCTGGCAGTGATGAGAAAGCACCCTCCTGGCCCCACTGGACCAGTGTTAGAGGAAACACACACAAACCAAAGGGCTCAGAACATAATAACCAGTGTTCAGGCTCCTGTCGAAATTCATTCATCACGCCAAGAACCAGGAGGATCTCAGATTGACTGAAGAAAGTCAGTCTACAGATGCCAACACTGAGATGACCCATGTGAGAATGATCTGACAAAGACTTTAAAGCAGCCAATGCAGAAATACGTCAGTGAGCAAATAAAAACATGCTTGAAACAATGAAAAATAGAGCCTTAGCAAAGAGAGAAAGTCGCTAAAAGGAATAGAAGAAACAAGAACCAAATGGAAATTTTAGAACTGAAAAATATAACTGAAATTAAGCTTAATGAACGTGCTCAATGTAGGATGGAAGGGACAGAGGAGAGAATCAGTGAACCAGAGGACAGAGAAAGAGAACTCATCCAACCCGAGCAACAGAGAAGACAGGCTGAAACACGGCAACACCCAGAGCCTTCAGTTCAGTTCAGTTGCTCAGTCGTGTCCGACTCTTTGCGACCCCATGGACAGCAGCACGCCAGGCTTCTCTGTCCATCACCAACTCCCGGAGCTTGCTCAAACTCATGTCCATTGAGTCGGTGATGCCATCCAACCATCTCATCCTCTGTCGTCCCCTTCTCCTCCTGCCTTCAGTCTTTCCCAGCATCAGGGTCTTTTCCAATGAGTCAGCTCTTCACATCAGGCGGCCAAAGTATTGGAGCTTCAGATTCAGTATCAGTCCTTTCAATGAATATTGAGGACTGGTTTCCTTTAGGATTGAATGGTTCGATCTCCCTGCAGTCCAAGGGACTCTCAAAAGTCTTCTCCAACACCATAGTTCAAAGCATCAGTTCTTCAGTGCTCAGACTGTAGCAAAAAATTTCACATTTGTGTCACAGGAATCTCAGAAGCAGAGAAGAAAGTTGAGGGGAGGGCACTGAAAATACCCAAAGGAAATAGCTGAAAACATCTTAAATTTTGCAGAAGACATAGATTCGAGAATTAAGGGAATCCCGATCCATGGGTCAGGAAGATCTCCTGGAGGAGGGCATGGCAACCCAGGCCAGTGTTCTTGCCTGGAGAATCCCATGGACAGAGGAGCCTGGCGGGCTACAGTTCACGGGGTCACTAAGAGTCAGACACGACTGAAGTGACTAAACACACACACAAACAAGATTAACCCAAAGAAATCAACACCAAGACATCTCATAATTAAACTTCTGAAATCTAAGTCCAAGGAAACCCTTGAAAGAATCCAGGGCAAAAAAAAAAGCTCTCACCTATAATGGGAAGGAACCCAAATGATAATGATTTCTCCTCAGAAACCAAGAGAAAAGAAGTGGCTCAACACAATTCAAGATCTGAAAGAAAAAAGAACAAATGGAATTCATCATCTGTTGAAACGTCCTTAAGGAATGAAAGGGAAACCAAAAGACCCTCAGATGAAGGAAAACCAAGCAAGGTACCGTCCGAAGACCTGCCCTGAAAGACTGGCTACAGGAATTCCTCTGAACAGAAAGGAAACAATAAAAGAAGGAATCTTGGGATATCAGGAAGAAACAAAGAACACAGTAAGCACAAATGTGGGAACACACACCAAACTTTTCTTCTCTTGAGTGTATTATATTATATTATACTATGCAGTTCAAGCAAAAATTACAGCGGTCTGGTGCGGTTCTAAATGTATGCAGAGGAAATGTTTAAGATAATTGTGTTATAAAAATGGGAAGATGAAGGGACTGGAAGTAAACTCCTACAAGTCATTCCACTGGCAGAGCAACAGGGGGCCCCTTGACTGGGTGGTCTGCCGCCGCCAGGGGCCGCCAGCTTGGAGCCCCCAGGCCCCGAGGCACCCACAGCTCATCCCAAGGGCTCCTGCTCTGTGCCCAATTGTTCATTTAAGGGCAAAGGTGCAATTATCCACGCTGCTCATCTCTGGGACCCACAGTACAGAGACTCACTCTCCATATCCAAGCGGACCACACAGTACCTCATGATGAAGGGTGAACCCTGCTGCTCCTTCTGGTCTGTTTCAAAAGACCCAACAGCAGGATGTGCCAACATCCTTTAGAAGTTACTCCCATGGGTGCCTGAAGTAAAGCACGAAAAACTGATCAAATCCTATCTACTATCTGCAACCACAGCTCCTGGACTATCACATCTGACTCTCAGAACCATATCAGCAGGAACTTACAAAAATTCACTGTTCAGCCCATTGCTACCAGACTACCTCCTCTGCCCGTGGCCCTGCCTGGCCTGGAGGAAGAAGACGGAAGGCATCCCAGGCAGTTGGGGCATGACTGAGGCTGCCCCACAGCAGCCACGAAGGACGTGCGGATAAGTCACTAAACAGGTGAGGCTGGTTCACTTACAGATACGCTGCGCTCACCCTAGGCGTTTACAGCCTGGGAGCTGCAAAAGTTTGCGTCAGGCTTGCCTTATGGTCTCTAGGAGCCAAACATGACATTGAAATGATCCATTCCACTAATATCGTAACATTTTGTCAATCTGGAACGCATTTTCATCGAAAGCCCCCTCAAAACGGTCTCCTTTGTTGTATTTTCTTGTTGGCTCATTCCATCAACATCTGCTCTGTTTAGACAATAAGAGTTAGAGCTGCGGATGCTGTCGGTACTCAGCTGCTCTTGGGGGTGGGGGAGCCCACCCCAGCCTGGCAGTGTTTATGTAAATCAGTGTGGCTGACACAGCCTTCATAAACACACAGGGGAATGTAACAAACACGCGGTTCACACAGGAAATGCTTGCCTGAGAGCTGGCTTTGGTCTCAGCAGACTGATGAGGAGCCGCTGACATGGCAGATCTGGGTTCCCCGTGCCCAGGGCTCCACCCGCAGCCACGTGGGACCGGAGGGGCCTGGCCCACCGAGGGGCCCTGAAGTTCTCCGGGTGGGACGTGGCCCTGCGTGCCGGGCCCTGGGCCCCTCTCTAGCTCTGGGACCCCACCAGCTCCCATCACCTCGGCTGGAGAGGTTGTGGGAAGGCCCTTCTGACCCCAACCCTTCATGTTTATTCAGGAAACGGGGTGGAAGGAACCATCACAGGCACATACAGACACATGGAGACCAGGCTGTTCATATAGGCAGACGGGGCACCAGGAGGGGCCTGGTTCACCAGCTCGGGCAGCCGAGAGAGAGCAGGAGGCTGGGGACACTGTGCTGCTCTGTGCGCTGTTGTGATGTGAAACACATGCTGTGCTCTCTGTGTGTGCAGTGCTCTGCTGTCCTGACCAGCAATGTACACTATGCGGCCCTGTGCTGCGCAGTGTCCTGGACTCTACACTGCACTCTGCACACTGCACTCTCTACTGTAACACCACACAGCTGCAGGGCACAGCACTGTGCAGGGCAGGACACCACAGTGCAGCAGAGCGCGGCAATGCAGTGTGGTGCGGCAGCAGGGCAGCATGTGCAGTGTGTCCTAGCACTACTGCAGTGTGTGCAGTGTGGTCTAGCACCAGTGCAGTGTGTGCAGTGTGGTCTAGCACTGTGTGTGTGTGTGTGTGCAGTATGATCTAGTACCAGTGCAGTGTGTGCAGTGTGTTCTAACACTAGTGCAGTGTGTGCAGTGTGGTCTAGCACCAGTGCAGTGTGTGCAGTGTGGTCTAGCACCAGTGCAGTGTGTGCAGTGTGGTCTAGCACCAGTGCAGTGTGTGCAGTGTGTTCTAACACCAGTGCAGTGTGTGCAGTGTGTTCTAACACTAGTGCAGTGTGTGCAGTGTGGTCTAGCACCAGTGCAGTGTGTGCAGTGTGTTCTAACACTAGTGCAGTGTGTGCAGTGTGTTCTAACACTAGTGCAGCCTGTGCAGTGTGGTCTAGCACTAGTGTAGTGTGTGCAGTGTGTGCAGCGTGGTCTAGCACCAGTGCAGTGTGTGCAGTGTGGTCTAGCACTGTGTGTGTGTGTGCAGTATGATCTAGTACCAGTGCGGTGTGTGCAGTGTGGTCTAGCACCAGTGCAGTGTGTGCAGTGTGTTCTAACACTAGTGCAGTGTGTGCAGTGTGTTCTAACACTAGTGCAGCGTGTGCAGTGCGTTCTAGCACTACTGCAGCATGTGCAGTGTGGCCTAGCACCAGTGTAGTGTATGCAGTGTGTGCAGTGTGTTCTAGCACTAGTGCAGTGTGTGCGGTGTGTGCAGTGTGGTCGAGCACCAGTGCAGTGTGTGCAGAGCACCACACAGCACAGCCTTGGATAACACAGTGGACTGCAGTGAAGTGCAGTGTGCAGTGTCCCAGGGGCAGCACTGCAGCAGAGTACATGCATGTGGTCCTCTCACACACCACAGCACCACATGCAACTGCCCCGCACTGCCCCGTCCTCTGGCGTGGGCTGTACCCTGGTCTCCTGCACAGCCCTTCTGCCTGCGCTGCGGGACCCTGTGCTCTGCTTGCTCTAGGTTCTCCGGTTCCTCCCAGCACTTCTAAAGGAAGGTCAGAGGCTGCCCTACTTGGGACACAACTTGATGAGACCTCAAAAGTCAGTCTACTGAGCTAACTCTGAAGGAAAGAGATACCCAGACACCCTTGGGCACAGGTGGGGGCCCAGCTCACCTACAGGACCATGAAGTGGATACCCTGGCCTCAACCCCCTCTGGCCAGGTCAAGTCACTGACTCACACCTCCTGGTGCTCAGTCTAATTATGTCATCTTGATTCCAGAAAATTCCCTGGGCTGATGACAGCATAGAAGGAATGTCCAACAACTTATTCCTTTTTTGCAGATAATACAGACTGAGCAAAAAGCTTCCAGAACATGGCACTGAATCAGACACAGAGACTTGCAGCTAGAAGTAAACCCAGAAAACACTTTAAGGCCCTCACTTCACAAAAGAGGGGACAGACTCAAAGCAGTTCATCCACCCCCATCACAAGCCATTGAATGTTCAGGCAAGGTTGAGTCCCTGTGCCCTGGGTGCCGCCCCTGACCCCACACACCTGCTTGTCTGGGACCACAACATACAAGTCACCTGGCACCACAGACTTGTCTGGTCCCATGGGATCACAGAGGGCACCCCAATCACTGCCCCCCAGGCCAGACACAGAGGGGCAGGCAGAGGGCCGTGCCAGGAGGATCCACCAGCACAGAATTTCCTCCCACTCAGAGGCCGAGATTCATGTCTTCTTAGTAAGAAAATCAGACTCCATCACTTCACAATCAAGATTAGCCGCAGCCCCAGAGGACGAATTACTCACCAGATTGCCATCTGGGAAACGTCCACCACTCTATCTCTTCCTGGGTGAGGAGTCCCAGATGTCCAGATGTGGGGGCCGCTGGCTACCATGGCGACCAGACCAACACAGAGCAGCCTCTCCACACTGTGCTCCAGGGAGGCGGCCTAACCCAAATTCTCTCTCCCGCTACCAGAGCCAGACTTCCCACTCAAGTGGAAGCAGGTCCCTAAGAGGGTCTCAAATGCCCCTTGTCTGTTGTCCGCCAAAGCCCAGATAGGGGTCCAACGGAATACCACACAGACCAGAAGCTTCCGGAAGACGGAGGGCAGACTCTTCCACCCTGGATCACTGTCCTGACGGAAGGTGAGGGGCTTAAGCGCAAGCCAGGAGCAGCTGCTCACAGGCACCATCTTCCTTATGGGAAGTGTGTGATCCTACATAAATTCAGGGTGATCTTGCGCTGAGTGGAGCCCTGGTGCAGGGCCCCTGACGGCTGGGTCCGGCTTGCTGCCTGGTCAGGCTCCTCAGCTTCAGGAGCTCCAGAAGTCTTGTGAAGACAGAGCGGGAGGGAGAGAAGACCTTTCACTACAGCTGGGCTTATTTCTTGGCCCTAAGTAAAAATTTCAGAAAATATTTTTAACCTTATTTAAACAGAAAATGAACACTAAAAACACCTCCGTGCCCCCCGCCAATTCTTGCAAAGAAGGAGCTGCTTGGATAACACTGAGTCGTTATAAAATATTTATCTAAAACAGTTTACTTATAATTACATTAGACTCTGTGATATATTTCTGATCACAGGCTGCCCAGCGCAAACCGACCAGACGGTTCTCGGAAGCCAGCACTTCTCAGAGGTGGGCCTGGAAAGGGCCTGCGTCAGCTGGTTCCTGTCTAACAAGAGTCCATACAGTAACCAGCTGCCCTGCTCCCCAGCCCGGCAGCGAACCTCTGGACCTGTTTTCTGATCTGTGGTCTGAGAAGCTGAGCCACTGGAGAGGCTGAGCCACAGGCAAGGCCACCTCTTCCAACACTGGTAGCCATGAACACCCAGTCCCTCAGCCCAGGGGCCAAGGTCGTTCCCGCAAACAAACTCGGGCCCCCCTGGGGTCCCCACAGGCACGTGCACTGTGGCCACTGCCCTTGGCCTGGGTGCTGGGAAGTGCCAGGGACGCTGCCTCTTCATCTTCTTTCTTATCCTGAGCAAACGCATCTCCAGAGCAGAGGGCCACCTGGCAAGGCTCAGGAGCTTTGCCTGAGCTTGTGCACCTCCAGCAGCACACGGGGATGGCTCCCCAGCCTATGACCCGGAGCCCGATGCCAGACCGGACCCCGTGGAGTCCGAGAGGCACCGGCAGCACCCACAGGTGGCCCTTGCCAAACTTCACGTGCAGGGCCTCAGGTTCTGTGGGGTCAGAATCTTGGGCAGGTGGGGGTCCTTCGTTGGGAAGAAAAGCGTACAATCACAAGTACAAAATGACACTGAGACTTGACCAGGATGAAGAAACCAAACCACACAAATTCAGCGAGCTCCGGGGACTCAGACCCTTTCTTCCGAAAGCCTTTTGCCAGAAATGCTTACATAAAAGGGCCTCCTCTCCACCCAGAGCCACGCCCATGTCCCACCCACCCAGGCAGGGGGTCCCTGAGCACAGACCCTCCCTGGCTGCCGGGGGAGGGAGAAAGCTTCTCAGCTGGGCTGTCCCTCCCGCCTCCCACGCCAGCTCTGGCCTCTGTGATCCGAGCTGCTTCACTGTTTGAGTGTCTTTTCCACCCACAGGAAACCCAGGGACACAGCAAGGGTCAACGGCAGGGTCCCAAGCTCCACATGTGGCACCGACGTCAGCCTGAAACATACACTGAATGGAAACAGATGTGTGAAAACGGGCTCTCAGAACACGTGTCCCACACCTGTCACCTGAGTCCCGGCCCCACAGCGCTGCCCGGGGCATCCCCGAGTCCCGCCCTCCGTTCAGACTCGGAGGACTCCAAGCCATAAGCGGCCGTGGAAACGTATACATACATCCTCGTCTCAGCGGCTGTCTTCTAAGGGCTATTTCTGTGTGATCCAGCTTTAGGTTTTCAACTCTTGTCATATTTTCTAAACTCCGGTCTCTTGCATTTACTTTAGGTCTGCGGCACCGCCCTCCCCAGAGGGAAAGCTAAACAGTGCGGTCAGGACTTGGTGTTCCCACGCAGCCCATGAAAACCCCTGTCCTCACTGTTAACTGTGGCGCTAACAGCTGTGCTGCCCCCACCCCACGAGGTCTATACCCCCCCACTGCCCAATGGATGGGCGGGCAGGTGGGTCCATGTCCACGCACATCAGGACCAGGTGTGTGGGAACTGGTCCACGCAGCAAGCAGCTCGGCTCCCAACCAGCAGAAAAAAACCATGCAGAGCGGGTTCACTGGAGGCCCATGCCACATCGCTGAACGAAAAGCTGGGAAGCAAGACCTAATACAATATGGCCTTATTTATGTACATATCTATCTGCCTGTATTTGCATGTTTCATACACACACATGAAGATTCTAGAATAGTGTTCAGTCAGCAAGTCAGCAGACTGATTATTTCTGAACAGTGGGATCTTGTCTAACTCTGAATCTCTTATCTGACCCTCTCTCCAGATAAACACAAAAAATAGGCACAACGTGCAAAATATAAGTTTTACAATGAACAGTGACTATTTTTCAAAAGGAGTAAAGCATTTAAAGATGAAGGTGGCAGGCCTGGGGGCTCAGAGGGAAGCATGCGGAGGAGCCCTCGGGGTGGCGGGGGCGGGGGAGGACAGGCACCCAGACCAGAGGGATGCACACGAGTTGGGGCAGGGAGCAGCCTCAAATTCAAGTTACAAACGCCCTGTTTTTGCTGTTTTCTCTCTCAGCATTGCTCCAAACTCCCAGTCCCACAGGGTTCAGCGGAGATGGAGGACAAGAGGGGCTGGTTACAGCGGGAGGCACCTGGGATCAACGTGGGGCCTGAGTTTAGAATCCAAAGACCTGGGTTCAGACCTGGTCTGGCTGCTGAGTGATGACAACGACAGAGTCAAGGGCACTTTCCAAACCTCTGTCTGCTTGTCAGTTGCATCTTTACCAGGAAACCCGCAACGTCACACATTTAGCAATGTCATCTCCATCTCTAGGTTGTGCTAAACAGAAAACCAAATAATTTTACGACTGTATTTTGTATTTTCAGAGGCTCAGGAATAGCGGTCTTGGAAGTCGTGCCCACCTCCCCTCTGGACCTGCCTGCACATCTGAGAGCCCCGCCCCCTGCCCCGTGGAGCCCCCACACGGGTCCACCAAGGTTGGCAAAGATTTTTAGTCACTAGAACTTATTAGGGGCTTTCCAGGTGGTGCTAGTGGTAAAAAATCTGCCTGCCAACACGGGAGACATAGGAGACGTGGGTTGGATCCCTGGGTTGGGAAGATCCCCTGGAGAAGGAGATGGCAACCCACTCCAATAACTCCTGCCTGGAGAATCCCATGGATGGAGGAGCCTGATGGGCTACAGTCCATGGGGTTGAAAAGAGTCAGACACAACTGAAACGACTGAGCACAGGATCCCCGCCCATCTCCTCTGGCCCCTCACCTCGCTAGAGATGGCACGTCCCTTGTCACAGCAGCCGCCTCCTCCCTGGTGGGAGCCTCGCAGAGCAGCTCAGTCCATGGTGACTGTCCAGGTAACCGTCCGTGGTGACCATCCATGCCACACAGAGGGCTGGGGGCTTCTGAGACCCATGTTTCTGCTCTTCAGGGAATCAACAGCCAACTCCTTGGGTCAGAAGGTACTTGTGGCCAAAATCACTGGCTGTCAAAAAAGTTCAGGAAGTTATCTTCCACAAATCACGAAGACCAGATGTGTAACCAGTGGGAGAGATTTTTTCCAAGGGGTTGATCACTAAAAAGTAAATGATCCAGCCCGCTGTGGGCATGCCCACTGCCCCGGCCGCTGCCCCTCCCCTAGGGCTGCTGTCCCTGTGGTCACAGACACCTCAGTATCTCTCCCCTGCTTCCTCCTTTCATCTCGTGTTTCATGGTCCATGAGCTGGACTAGGTCACAGGCCTGTTCTGTGTTTGAAGATCAGTAAGAATAAGAAGTTGTGCTGGGCATAAGATGCAGTCCCTCGGTTTTACCACCAAACCAGGAACAAACTCCCAGTGGGGCCGGTGACATTGGGATGGAGTGGTTGCAGTCCCCAGCACCTGCTCCACCCTGGGACCAGCGGCAACCTGATCTCTGCTGGGGGAGCCACACACACACCCGGGGCACACCAGCTCCTGTTTGGGTTCCTGACCCAAACAGCACCTCAGGCTCAGCACCTCCTGGATGAAGCACAGTGCTTCTCTGTGAAACTGGCTGTGTGCGTTTAATTCGCAGTAATTCCTTCAGCTCCTCTGTCTCTCCTCCACCGCCAGCTTCCTTCCCACCCAGAAGTCTATTTTATCTGAAAGAAGGACAGTTGCCTTGCTTTTTTTTTGGTTTCCACTCACATGGAATATCTCCTGCCAGACATCACTTCCAGCCAACATGTATCTTTAAGCTGAAATGCATCTCCTGTTGGCAGATACAGTTGGGTCTTCATTTTTCATCCCTCCAGCCATTCCACGCCTTTTGATTTCTGGGTTTGATCCATTTACATTTAGAGTGATTATTAATGTGTCAGGATTTTCACCTGCCTTCTTATTGTTTGTCTTCTGGTCATTTGTATTTCTTTTTTTTTTTCTTTTCTTTTTCCCCTCTGATTCTGTCTACCTTTGTATTAGGTTGGTACACACATAATTAGGATTTTGGATCATGAATTTTATTAATAGGTTAGTTTCTTTTTTCACTGGTTGCCTTTAAGATTCTTTATCATTGATTCTTTGACAGTTTCATTAGAATGTGTCTTAGAGAAAGTCTTTCTGAATTGAGATAACAAGAACTTCTATCAGCTTAATGGATCTACATCTAATTTCTTCCCAGATTTGGGAAGTTCTCAGCTATTACTCCTTTAAATAATCTCTGTCTCCTCCCCTTCTCTTCTCCTCTGGTGCACATTTATTATTATATCTGTCTTTCTGAGCAAACCTGATAGCTCGCATAAGGTTTTTTCACTAAGTCCACATTCTCTATTCTAATGGAATTATTTCTTCAATCCTATCCTTCAAGTCACTTAGTCTTTCTTTTATCTGGTTTGCTCTGTTACGAATACTCTCTATTGCTTCTTCATCTCATTCACTGGATTCTTCAGCTCCAGAATTTCTGGGTTTTGTGGGTTTTTTTTTTTTTTAATAATTTCAGGATCTGATAAAGAAATCCTCTGTTAATTTTATCCCTGAGTTCATCAAATTGCCTTCTGAGATTTCTTACGACTCATTGAATTGCTTTATAATGGCTATTTTTAAAATTCTTTATCAGCTACATTGCAATATTCTGTGTCCTTGAGTTCAGTTGCTGAAGAATTTTCTTTTCCTGATTCCATCTTTTCTTGATTTTTCATAGTGTCTGACAACCTGTGTTTCTACTTTCACACCTGAGTGAACAGACAGCTTCCTTAGTTGAGAATTTATTCTAACAATTCAACAAAGGTCTGTCTAGTCGCTATGGTTTGTCCAGTAGTCATATATGGATGTGAGAGTTGGACTGTAAAGAAAGCTGAGTGCCGAAGAATTGACGCCTTTGAACTGTGGTATTGGAGAAGACTCTTGAGAGTCCCTTGGACTGCAAGGAGATCCAACCAGTCCATCCTAAATGAAATCAGTCCTGAATATTCTTTGGAAGGACTGATGCTGAAGCTAAAACTCCGATATTTTGGCCACCTGACGCGAAGAACTGACTCATTTGAAAAGACCTTGATGCTGGGAAAGATTGAAGGCAGGAGGAGAAGGGGACGACAGAGGATGAGATGGTTGGATGGCATCACTGACTCGATGGGCATGAGTTTGAGCAAGCTCTGGGAGTTGATGATCCTGTCCTTCCCACACCAGCACAGGGAAGCCTGGCGTGCTGCAGTCCATGGGGTCTCAAAGAGTCGGACACGACTGAGCGACTGAACTGAACTGAACTGAACCATTCAACAGGCTGGCAATTAGAAACCTTTCTCCTGTGTCCCAGAAGGTGGCGCTACAGCCCAGTCTTGCGGCCTCTCCTGAAGGCGTTCGGGCGGGTCCACCGAGGCTTGTGCACCTAAGCTGCCTGAGAGGGGCCTGGCCTTGGCACCGGGCCTTGGGGGTCCCCGCGAAAGCAGTAAGGTGACCCTCCGGTAGTGCTCCCGGAGGTCCCGGGGGAGGACTCCAGGGCAGCAGAGGGAGACACGATCCTTCAGAGAGTGTTCCCTCTGCCCCAACCAACCCCCAACCCACCCCCCACCCCCGTCCTGCCACCTCCCACCGCCCCCCCAACACCCCGCCTTCCGGTTTCCCCTCGCCCCCTCGCCTCTCCCCCATCTCCACCCCCGGTCATCCATCCGGCCTGAGGAGTCCAGGTGCCGCTGGACTGAAACGGGTTCGTGCTGCCACAATCCCACTGCTGGGTCAACTGGATGGTCATTTGCAACATCCCACCTTCTCGGCCAAAGCGATCCCCTTGGGGAGGGGAGCTGACTGTGTGAGGCCCTCCACCGCCCCTCCCTCAAAACCCACTGCCAGGTTCCCCGTGGGCAGGCGGGACTGCCACCGATGCTCGGCCATTGGCAGACATCTGCCCAGTTTTCACCCGAGGCTGCCTTCCCCATCACGGCTCGTGGGGGTGGGGCAGGCTCTGTGACCCCCTTGGACCTTCTAAGGCCTGTCTGCTGACTGTCGGTGCACAGGTGGTTAAACCTCCCTGGTTAGAGTCAGTCACAGGTGTCCAGCTAGTGGTACGTCAAAGGGGAGAGAAGAAAGGAGCGACTCAAGCTGCCATGATGGTGACTCCACTCCCCCTGCTTCACATTCACCTGACCTGTGGCCTTGGAGCCAAAGTGGGTCTCTGGCTTGGAGCATGTAGTTGGATCATGCTTCTGGTTTTCTGTTTTTTTAATCCCTTCTGCCAATCTCTGTCTTTTGGTTGGAGAGTAATCCATTTAAATTTAAAGCAATTGCTCATAAGGAAAGACTTATTTCTGCCACTTTGCCATTTGTTTCTGTATATCTTATATAATTTCTTACCCATGTTTCCTTCCATTATTGCCTTTTATGTTAGGTGATTCTTTGTAATGATGTTTTGATTCTTTTTTTAATTCACCTTGTGTATATTTTATAGATATTTTCTTTGTGGTTGCTGTGGGGGTTACATATAATACCCTAAAATTATGATGATCAAATCTGAAATGATATCAACTTCAATCACATATAATAACTACTCCTACACAATTCCACATTATCATTGTCACAAATTACATTTTTATACATCACCTGCCAAATTAGATTGGCACACGATGTACACAGATTTTTAATTATTTTATGTATTTATCATTTAAATCCTGTAGAAAATAAAAAGTAGTTATAAACCAAAATTACAGTAGTACTGGTATTCACATTTGCCATGTATTTATCTGCACCAGAGAGAGATCTTTACAGCTTCTGTGACTACTATTTACATCAAACACGCTTGCACTCCACTGTCAGCAGTCCCTCCAGCATTGCTTATAGGGAAGGTCTAGTAGTAATGGGCTCTCGTCTATGGGGTTGCACAGAGTCGGACACGACTGAAGTGACTTAGCAGCAGCAGCAGCAGCAGTAGTGATGAGTCTCCTCAGCTTTTGTTTACCTGGGCATGTCTTAGTTTCTCCCTCATTGGGAAGGGCAGATGGAGAATTCTTGGTTGACAGTTCACTCTATCACCCTACTGCTGACAATCTTATGGAGGACACCTTGTATGTAAGGAGTCACTTTTTATATGTTTTATTTCATCTTATCTCATTTATTTACTTCTGGCTGCACTGGGTCTTCCTTGCTGTGCCCAGGTTTTCCCTAGTTTTGCTGAGTAGGGGCTACTCTCTAGTTGTGGTACACGGGCTCCTCATTGCACCGAGATGTCTGCCATTTCTGAACTCTAGGCTCGATAGTTGGGACACATGGGTTTAGCTGCCGCTTGGCACATGCAATCTTCCCTGACCAGGGTTGACACTGGTACCCTTTGCACTGACAGGCAGAATCTTGACCACTGGACCACCAAGGAAGTCCTGGGTTACTTTTCTCTTGCTGCTTTCAAGATTCTCTTTTTGCCTTGCCTTTTGACAGTCTGATTATAATGTATCTCCATTTGGGTCTCTTTGAAATTATCTTACCTGGAATTATTGAACTCTTACTTGTAGATTCACATCTTTCATTAAATTGGGGGTTTTGGCCATTCTTCTTCACATAATCTCTCTCTCACTCTCATGTTTGGGGACTCCCATAATGCAAACATGTATCTGCTTGTTCAGATCAGATCAGATCAGTCGCTCAGTCGTGTCTGACTCTTTGCGACCCCATGAATCACAGCACGCCAGGCCTCCCTGTCCATCACCAAATCCCGGAGTTCACTCAGACTCACGTCCATCGAGTCGGTGACGCCACCCAGCCATCTCATCCTCTGTCATCCCCTTCTCCTCTTGCCCCCAATCCCTCCCAGCATCACAGTCTTTTCCAATGAGTCAACTCTTCGCATGAGGTGGCCAAAGTACTGGAGTTTCAGCTTTAGCATCATTCCTTCCAAAGAAATCCCACGGCTGATCTCCTTCAGAATGGACTGGTTGGATCTCCTTGCAGTCCAAGGGACTCTCAAGAGTCTTCTCCAACACCACAGTTCAAAAGCATCAATTCTTCGGCACTCAGCCTTCTTCACAGTCCAACTCTCACATCCATACAGGACCACAGGAAAAACCATAGCCTTGACTAGACAGACCTTTGTTGGCAAAGTAACATCTCTGCTTTTGAATATGCTATCTAGGTTGGTCATAACTTTCCTTCCAAGGAGTAAGCGTCTTTTAATTTCATGGCTGCAGTCACCATCTGCAGTGATTTTGGAGCCCAAAAAAATAAAGCCTGACACTGTTTCCACTGTTTCCCCATCTATTTGCCATGAAGTGATGGGACCGGATGCCATGATCTTTGTTTTCTGAATGTTGAGCTTTAAGCCAACTTTTTCACTAGTTTCCCACAAATCCCTTCAACTCTGTTCACTTGAAACCTGCCCCGGCTGCAGGCAGGAGAGGGGTGAGATAGGGAGGAACACCACAGGACTCTCCGACCACTCTGAACACGGTGTGTTCTTGACTGGACGTTGGCTTGGCGACTGTAAACTGCCGGTTTTCCCAAGCCCCAGTTGAGGTGGTTGAGATAGTTTGTTTCCTTCAATGCTTCTGTCAGGGAGCAAGAATTATAAGCTTCTCAGACCACCATTCTGCTCATATTAACCCCTCTCCCAGTTCTCATTCTTATTTTACCACTTTCACTACATTTCTTGAACTTCTAGTGTAGTGACATTCTGAAACAAAGTATACAAATTTACCAGTTTACTTGCAAGACTTTGGCTTGCTGGACCTTCATCACACTACCTTTCAGGTAATCGTGTCCAGCGTGATCTTCGTCTCCACCAGCTTCCTGTCATCCACAATTCTCTATTCAGAGTTTTAGAAAAACAGCATGCTTAGTCGCCATGTTCTCCTAGTCTTCTGCCCTGTCTCACCAGCATCTGTCCCATAATCAGAACCCTGCATTAGAGCTACTTTGGTTTTTACTGAATCACAAACTAAGGCTCCCAAGCCATGAAATCTCCCCAGGGAAAACAGTCAACAGGTGTCAAGAGCCTTGTAGATGTCAGAAGCACTAAGAGTCAAAAGGTGATAATTACAGATAGTCTCATGAGTGTATGCTTAGTCGCTAAGTTACGTCCGACTCTTTGTGACCCCGTGGACTGTAGCCCCCCAGGCTCCTCTGTCCATGGAATTTCCCAGGCAAGAACACTGGAGTGGGTAGCCATTTCCTCCTCCAGGATAGAGACTCATCCATTCTTAAAATTCCATGATAAGAAATAATGTTGGTCCCCATTTAAAATTAAGTAGAATTTTATTTGCAGCAGTGAAAACCAGGAAGTAGGTAGTTTATCACAAAAACAAAGGCTTTGAAATCAAACAGACCAATATTCAAATATGGATATTGGCACATACTGATAGCAAATTACTTAATTTCTATAAAACTCTGTTTCTCATCTGAAAAATAAAATGGAAAAAACAACTGTCTGGCAGGGATAACATGAAAATGAAATAAAATAGCAGATTCAAAGTTGTAATATTGAATTTCATGTTCCCTTTGCTAGTAAAAAAAATGAAAATTTCCCCAAAGCTATGAATTCTAACTTTATTAAAGAGATTCTACTTGGACACCAGTCTTGGTTTATATACTTTTTCATTTGCACATGCTGTAACAGTGTGTAAATGTGATGCAGTGTATCAGGAGGTTCCAGGGTGAAAGTCTAGGGTATTTCTGGAAGACAGATGGAGTGGCCTGCCAGCGGGATATTTTGCACGAGGGGTCAAGATTCCTAGGAAATGTTTCTTATAAAAGAGGAAAGAGTCAAAGTCACAGATATGCCCCTAAGCTGGGTGAGTACAAGTCAAGGTGAGGTTTTCCTGAGTGTTGCTAGCATAGTGATGTCTAACATCACTGTGTAACTCAGCACACCCTCCACCTGCTCCCAGCTCAGGACTGACTCCCAGGGACAGAGGAACAAAACGCAGACCAAGGAAAAATGAGAGCTATTTCCTCGATCTCCTCGGGACATGAGGGCACTCATCCACTCTGGTTTACAAACAAATGAAACAGGAGTCCAGGAGAGAACTGCCTCCAACATTGGCACAGCTTCAGACTTCAGACTGACAGGCAGAAGCCAGACCAGGCAAGAGGGGACCTGCCCCAACTCTGCTCGTCGTAAATACACACAGCAAACTGAAGGAGCGTGCAGTGCCTGGGGGTCACAGCCTTCACGGGAGGTCCGGCCCGGCGCTTTCCCCTGGACACGGCCCCGCCAGGCCCCACCACCACCTCCCCGCCTCCAGCCCACTCTCCTTAGCGAGGGCGGCCATGTCCAGATGTGGTGCCGGTCTGTGGGTTGAACCACTGCCCTCAGCCGGGACCAACGCTGCCCTTGCACACGGGGGGACATGTGGGTGTGAAAACGGATGTACGAGTTACACTTGTGTGGAAAGTTAACCTACCTTCTCAATCTCCCTCACCATAAGCACAGCAGACCTTGCACGATGAAGCAGGACCCAGGGCTCCGAAAGCACTTCTCTCACTCTCTGGTGGTTCTGCCCATGGGTCCTGAGGGGTCCGCTCAGCAGCCAGGACTCACTGCTAAGCCGAGAACCAAGGGCACCTGAGAAACCGCGTGCCATCTCTAACTGCTCAGGATACTCATGAACCTGTGTGTGTCAGCCTGGACACAACATGCACAGAGCGTGATGCCAGTGCTTTACATCAGGACGAGATGGACATTTAATGCTAGAAACACAGATTGCTTTATATTGATAAAACACAAATAATACAAATTACATAAGGTATCATCAGACTTTTTAAAATTAAATTTCAGCTTCATTTCAATCATTTTGATTGAAAATTAATATCCATTTTTGTAAATTTGCATTTTAATGTTAATGTTGTAAAATAAAAATAATTTTTGAAAAATATTACTTTCTGTAATTTTCACTTGTTTTAATTTATATTTTTAAAGACATTTTCATCTTAACCGTTTAGAGCACTACTGTCAATTGAACACAAATTATGTAAAAATCATTGTTATATCTATAATTTGTGATTTAGCTGAAATAAGGCAAGAGAAAATAAATTTTATATGATATCTATTAATTGTATAATTACGTATATTTTATTTTATTATTTATTCAAACATTCACAGAACACCCATATATATGGAATAATAATTAAAATCATCTTTGATACTTTGCTCTTAGTCATACAAAACTTGTAGCTTTACTTATATTTTTGTCATCATAAAGACATTTATCAGGATAAAACAACAGAACATGTACACTGGTACCTGTCTACTGGTCTGAGTTACAAGCTTAATATTATATGTGGCACGTGGGGCCAACAGGATGGAGGGGCCCAGAGACACCCCAGGCCCAAGCCCCAGGGCCCCCACAGCCCAGAAGCCCTGGGAGGAGCCCCTAAACCCGAGTGGCAAGCTGGAAATAACAGCCCAGCAGGTCCGGGCACCAGCACCCCCACCCCAATACTCCCAAGAAACAGCCAGAACTGGGGGTAAACTGGAGGCCAGTGTGATTGTACTGAGAACAGAGAACACCTCTGAGCTTCTGCCCTGTGGACCACTTCTACCCCAAGACCATGTGGCCTTAAAAACATTAAATCACATAAAGAAGCAGAAAAGTCCCTCTCCTACCAAGCCTACCAGAAAAATGTGCTCTGCAAACGTCTAGACTGATCTTAATTCTGCTGTAATAAGCAATTTAGGACTTCCCTGACAGCTCAGTGCAAAAGAATCTGCCTGAAGTGCAGGAGACTTGGGTTCAATCTCTGGGTCAGGAAGATCCCCTGGAGGGGGAAATGGCAACCCACTCCAGTATTCTTGACTCGGAAATCCCATGGACAGAGGAGCCTGGAGGGCTACAGTCCATGAGGTCACACAGAGTTGGACACGACTAAGCAAATGAACAACAACTGAGTCACCATGGAGTGAAGCAGGGTCCGGAGCTGAGCTGAGCTCTAGGAGAGGCAAGTGGTGCCTGACCCTCTCAGTGCCCAGGGTCCTGCATAAACACATCCTCTCCAGCCAGGGCGGCCCCCGAGGAGTGGTCAGTGTTCACAAACACCAGCCTGCAGCCCTGCTGTCTGGGGTGGAGAGGTTAGTCTCAGCTTCCTTGGCGTCAAGTGGGGGTGACAATCTTCAGAGGCCCCCACACGTGGGAGAGAACACACCTGTCCCCAAGGTAAGTCAGGTTCCTCTGGGACAGGAAGGATGAAGGGGAAAGCAGGGAGGCTCCATCTTCACGTAGACCGTGCCCGCCCAAGGGGTAGCCTGGACAGTCTGGAGACCTGTCCAGGACGCGCCACTTGGTAGAGTCCCTGAACCCCAGGACTACAGGAGGCTCCCCTTACTCTCTCTGTATCTTGCTGTCATCAGAGCATCAGTCACTGTCTGGAACTGTGTGGTTTATCTCTTGACATAATTCTCTCTCTCCCTCTCTAGAAGGTAAGTTCCAAGAAGGCCAGGCCTTACCTGTGCCACTCTGACGTGGTGAGGACTCAATAGACACACAGAAGAAAGTGGGGAGGGGAGAGAGGAGCTAAAGCTGAGACCACCCCTCATATTCCCCCAAACGGAGACAAAGATGAGGCCATGTCGTAACCACACCTGAGCTCGCCCCCAAAGGTGGTCCCCGTAAACAGCTCCTGGCCAGCGTCCAGGCACAGCCCTGGTGCCATGTTTTTAATGGTTCAATTTTTATCTAGTAAAAAGGAATTGGCATCAAACTGATAATTAAAACATTAAAAAGACTGCTGAGTGTTTTATTTAAATTTTTCTAAGCCTATTTTCTTAAGGAAATGTGCCTTTCAGCCAGTGATCTTGGTCAAGCTTTAATGACTTATTTATGGATCACATTCTAGATCCCCATTCTGCTGATTGAAAACAGCACTGTCTTTGGAGGGAGACTCCAGGGTGAGATAACTTCCTGAGGCTGGTGAACATTCACCCGATGCCTCACTCAGAAGGAACTGTTACCTGACTTGGATTCGCTTCAGCCCGTGTCCCCAGTTTCAACTCTATTAAGCTGCGTATTTATACACTATTTACAGTAAAGCCTCCAGACTTGATCACCAACTTTTTGAAGTCTGAACAGTCACGGTTGTGCCCTTCCAGCCCCTCTGAACCACGTCCTTTCGGCCCTCTCAGTTGTCCCATCCGCTCCTTCATGAAAATGACAGCTCCTGGTCCCTCGTCCACCGTGAACCTCCTCTGTCCTGGGCAGGCACTTCCATCCTTAGAGCCATCATCCCATGACAGACAGGGTCTATGTCCTTCCTGAGTGTCCTGAGCGTGGTGGCGTGGGCAACCTCACCGTGGACAGCTTGCCCAGAGGAGGTAGTGCAAGAGTGAGGTGATCATGTGACCACATGACATGAGGACTCCCCGGGTTGAAGGCCGCCAGCTGAGGGCACAGACAGCAGGATCCGAGCACCCTGCCTTACAGCTTCAGTGAGGACCGCAGGGCAGCAGACACCTTGTTCCAGCCCAGGAACACCCTGGCTGGCTTCTGATGTACAGAAACGTGAGAGAAACCACGGTGTTTGAAACCACTATATTCGTGGCACTCTGTTACGGCAGCAATGGGAAACCAATATGCCATGGAGTAAAAATAAACTCTTTTGGAGAAAAATAAACACTTTGAGAAGTATTTTTTAAATAAATTTTCAAATTCTGTCCTGGTTTTCCTGATTATTAATAAAACTTCTCAATAGGATAAGTTGCAAGAATATGGTAGCTGTTATTTTTAATTTTTCCCCTTCCCCTCCCTCTAGCCATCTCTTGCTCCAGTTTCCATGCTATTCTAAGCTGTAATTTAAGGTGAAGCTGAAAGACCACAAAATGGAAAGCTGTCATAAGTGGTTCTCTCAAGTTGCTTGGACCCTGGGACCAGAACCTTGCTGGTGGCTTTTTTGGTTTGACCCAGTTAATTCTCTGTACACTGAATTCTTTATTATGAACATAAAATGTAATGACCACTTTTTATTTTTAAAATTGCTAATAGATCTTTGCATCAAAGCAAAAAAGCAAACTCTTATGCATTAAAACTTCTCTTAAAATGAGAAGAATTTTTCAAGCCTGCTTTTTTTTCTTTTACATAAAACTCAAGTTTTACTTTATATTTTTCTAAATTTCATTTTTTGTTGCATTGGGTCTTCATTGCTGCAAGTGGGCTTTCTCTAGCTGTGGCAAGCAAGGGTTACTCTCCATTGAGGTGCGTGGGCTTCTCATTGTGGTGGCTTCTCTTCTTGCAGAGCATGGGCTCTAGGGCGCTTGGGCTTCAGCAGTTGTGGCGCATGAGCCTAGCTGCTCGGAGGCACATGGAATCTTCCCAAACCCAGGATCAAAAGGGTGTCCCCTGCTTTGCATGGCAGCACCACCAGGGAGGTCTGATTTAATTTAACTTTTATTGGTGTCTAGTTGATTTATAATGCTGTGTTGGCTTCTTCTGTACAGCACAGTGAACTGTACATCACAGTTCCCTACGATCCTTCTCGGGGCCATTGATCGTTCTGCAAGAGGAGGAGCTGGGTGGCTTCAGTAATGGCACCTGCCCCGCCTCTGGCCTCTGCCCTCAGGGAGCCCAGGGCCCTGCAGCATCAGGTGCCTCATTCAGCTGGAGACCTGCAGCCCAGGGCCAGCAGGAGGCCAAGCCTCAGCTGCCGGCGACCTTGGGCCCTGACCTCAGTCCTTTGCATCTCCCACAGGACATGCACAGCATGCTGAGGTCTGTGGGTCACAGCAGGAAGTGGCTACGGTAACCCTAGTAGTGCTGTGAGGTCCCCGCTCTTCTGCATCTGACAAGAGCCTCCCAGATGGTTCCTACTCTGATGCCTCTCGAGAAGCGCGAGCTTGGCACTAAGCTGGGGTGCCAGAAACAAGAAGGGGCAGGGTCATCCTGCAGGGCCCTGGGGACCCTGACTCACTCTCACAGTCAAAGTCCAGACAAGAGGAATGTGGCAGGTGCTGAAGTTGAACCAGAGCTGCTAACAAGGTTCTGTGACTCAAGGAAGAGGCCAGCAGTAGCATGAAAACTCAAAAGAATGATCTTCCTTGTCCTCTGTATTTGATGCCTTCAAGAAATAAATATGCTAGCCTGAACTAAAAGATGTGTAACGTAGTAGTAATAGTAGTATGAGTCACTCAGTCATGTTCGACTATTTGTGACCCATGGACTGTAGCCCACCAGGCTCCTCTGTCCATGGGATTTCCCAGGCAAAAATACTGGAGTGGGTAGCCATGCCCTTCTCCAGGATGTATAACATAACAGAAATAAAAATGCTATATAATTTACCATCGTGTATGTGTCTGATACTATCCTGAGAGACTTACAGACATTTTAATTTTCACAACAGCCCTATAAGACAGGCACTATTATTACTCTTACTGATGAGAAAACCCAGGCTCAGAGAGATGGTAACTCATGCATGATCACACAGCTTGGAAGTCACAGTTAAAAGCATGATGGAGGGCGGAGGGCACCTCCCGGCCATTCCCCAGACCTACCCTGGTCCTTGCAGCCCATTCGAAAAGGCAACCTCATTCATCACCAACTATATCAGCCTGGAGTCCCCACCCCAGCAAGGGGTACAGAAGACTGAAGGATGGACACACATGGACGTGTCTGGTGCTTGGACACCTGCTCCTTTTCCTCTGCCCAACGGCTGTGTTTGTGCAGGTCCACACACCCAGCCTCGCGGAGAGCACACCCACATGGACCCCAGCCAGAGGGCAGCAGCCCTGACCTGGTCCTGCTCACACCACTGGGGCACTGGTGCTGCGGTCCCACGGCCATCTAACTACCTTCTTCAGTGTAATTTCAGAACCTGGTATTTCATGAGCACGGGCGCTGCTATTACAGTCTAGTCGCCAGGAACCTCTGTTTCCGTGATGTGGAGCCTGGACAGGGACAGTCAGGCGCAGAGACCCCGAGCTTCGGCCCAGAGGGAACTTTCTTCCTGTGAAACTGGGGGCAAGCTACTTGGCTGTTTAAAAGCTAAAAATAAATACAACTTACTGGTTCCAAACAGTGTTTGCAGTAGTTCAGCTCCAAGATCACGAGTTGTTTGTCAAACAATTAGGCCACAAGGTTATAACTGCTTTTTCTATTTTAAATAATAAAAAACAAAGTATTCTGATTAAAAAAATGGACAGCTGTACAGTAAATTTTCACTCATTTTCCCGAGGATATCAGGAACCTAGAGGCAGGGCCCTGTGATGATCCTTTCAGCAGAGAAACTTTCTCCACCAACCACAGCATTCCACCCAACATCGCAGAAATCCACAGGCTCACTCACTCAGGATAAAAATTAGGCTGCACCCTCCACAAGCCCTCTATTCATGCCGTAGGACTGAACAAATGGTTTCTGTCTGTTTCTAGCTCCTCATGAGAAAGAAGGAGATTTAGAATGCGGATTAGCAAATGTAAATTCAATGGTTAGGCAACGGGAAGTTTAAGTGTGTTTTGATAACGTGGCCTCTAAGCTGAGCTCCGGCCTCCTCGACCCAAACGCACAACCTGGGCTGGGCCACCCGCCTCCCCTCCACTCCTTCCCTCAGTCCCGCAACCCTGTGACCGACTGGGAGCTGCCACCTCAGGCCTGTCCTCGCTGCCCCCCACTCCCCACATCCTTCCTCACCGGACTCCAGGTGGGGTGAGTGACAGAGGCAGTCACAGGGAACCAGCTCCTCCCTGGGGTGGGGGTGCTCCCTGGAGCCTCCTTCCTGAACGGCAGAGACCTGGGCGTCTCCCCTGGGCCTCTCTGTGCTCGGAGAGAGCGTGGCCCCGCACGGTAGTGAGCGATGCGGCAAGAGTCACCGCAGCTTCCTGCTGGGGCCACCACGGCCCAAGTGGCTGAGGCCTGCGTGCCCTCAGCGGAGACCCTTCTGGGAGCAAACCCAGGTACCTGAGCCCCAAGGTCTCAGAGCTCAGTGAGGGACACGATCACGTCCCCCACCAACACCACACACACACACCACATACCACACACACACAGATACACACACACACACACACCACACAGATACACACACACCACACACAGATACACACACACCCAACACAGATACACACATACCACACACAGATACACACACACCACACACAGATACACACACACCACACAAAGACAGACACCACACAAAGACAGACAGCTCACATACACACAGATACACAGACACACGCACCACACAACCACATCACACACAGATACACATACACCATACACACAAACATACAAACACAGATACTACACACAGACATACAAAGGCATACACCAGACAGCTCACATATACACACACCACATACCACACACACAGATACACACACACCACACACAGACATACAAACACAGACACCACAGAAAGACATACAAAGGCATACACCACACACACAGATACACACACACAACACACACACAGATACACACACAACACACACAGACATATAAACACAGACACCACACACAGACATACAAAGACATACACTACACACACAGATACACACACACACACACACAACACACAGAGACAGACACCACACACACAGACAGCTCACACAGACACACAGACACACACACTACACAACCACATCACACACAGATACACACAGACACACACACCACACAACCACATCACACACAGATACATACACCACACATACAAACATACAAACACAGATACTACACACAGACATACAAAGGCATACACCAGACAGCTCACATATACACACACCACATACCACACACACAGATACACACACACCACACACAGACATACAAACACAGACACCACAGGAAGACATACAAAGGCATACATCACACACACAGATACACACACACAACACACACACACACACACACAACACACACAGACATATAAACACAGACACCACACAAAGACATACAAAGACATACACTACACACACAGATACACACACACAGATACGCACACAACACACAGAGACAGACACCACACACACAGACAGCTCACACAGACACACAGACACACACACTACACAACCACATCACACACAGATACACACACACCACTCACAGACACACACATACACATAGCTCACATACACACAGATACACACACACAGACACATATACCACACACAGATATACACACACCACACAACCACATCACACACAGATACACACACACCACATACATACACACACACATCACACACATAGACATACAAACACACACACCACACACACAGCTCACATACACACATATACATGCACACAGACACACCACACACACACAGGTACACACACTCACCACACACACACACCACACACAGATATACAGACACACATTACACACACACATCACACCATGCCAACACCACATACACATACACACACAGACACAGACACCCAACCTCCCCTGCCTTACCTCATCCAGCTCAACACCTCCTGCCAGCCCTGAATTCTGCAATCAGCCGGAGGTTCCTGCAGGCTGGCTCTGAACCCGCAGCCCCACCGCACACACTCGCAGCGCTCCCTGCAGGCTCCACGGAGAAGACACACGACCGCACCCAGGAGCCCTCTTCTGGCACCTGCTCAGCGAAATTGAAGGATCAGATCCCATTTCCCCCAAATGATGAGAAAGTGAACACGTCTAAATTTGAGAATCTGAGCGTGCCCTCTAACTGGTATGCTTCTGGACACACTCTAAAAATAAATCAGGGAAAAGGAAACACAAGATGTGGACTGGGGTCCGATACTGCACGCTGACTGCGCACATGACGCCCATAGTTTATACAGCGCTTTCACACGTGTCATCTTATTTGACCCTCACAACCACTACGTACACAGAACAAGCATTTAATTTCCATTTCTCAGAGTCAAGTGTAGGCTTGGTGTGCAGGGGACAAGAATTCAGCAGCCTCAGATCAAGGTTGGTCCCACTGTTTAACTTTATATCTTTCCTGTTGCACTTTCTGTGAAACATGCAGGAAAAATTCCAAAACAGCACAAGGCTGAGGTCTCTGCTTATCCAATTTACAGTAAATGTGGATTTCCCCCTTTTCAAAAGTGATGGCTTGAATGAGAATTGCATGAGTAATCAAGTTATCTTCTTAATTAAACCACCAGAGAGAGCTGGTTATAAAAGTGCTTCAGCGTGAGGAAGGGGTGGCCCTGAAGGGTCCTCATTCCCCCAGCCACCAGCCCCTAGTAGGCTCAGGAGACCCTGGGGTGGCTTTGTGAGGATACTTCGGGTGTGGCTGTCAAGATGGCAACATCCATCTGGGTCCTTTGTGTGGGACCACTGTTTCTCCACATTCCTTGCCTCTCTTGGTATCTGGACATTAGAAACAACAGCCCCCTCTCCTGGCCACCATGACCTGACCGCTTCAGAATACAGAGAGGACCCCTACCCAGCCTAGCCAGAGACTCCAGAGGCTTCTTGGATCTCCGTGCTAAACCAAACCACTGCCTGCTTCTTACTGGCACCCTGGAAGCTGGAGCAAGCTGGGCCCGTTGACACCCCCAGGCCAGCAGGACAGAGGTTGGCTGTGTTCCCACCCTCCCCTGCAGGAAGCACCCAGGACCTGGGGGTCCCCTCCTCCTGCAACCCTGGGTTGGGGAGGGATTACACCTGGAGGAGGTCTCAGACTTTACTACCAGCTTGGACAGGCATGTGTACCTACCAGTGCGGGGCACTGATGGGCACGAAACAGCACCTGCTTCACAGCCAGCCCTCGGCACAGAGGGCCCACCCACGGCCTTGGGTACCAGGGGGCCTCACTCCCCTTTTCTGGAGGTCAGCAAACTTCCTTCAGATCGTCACCCTCAGCCCCCATGGGGCCACACGTGCTGAAAGCCCACCAGGCCTCTCCCCCTTCACTCTGCAGCCATGTCCTGGTGGCTCTGAACTGCTCTGCTGGGTGTGACCCTGAGTCACACCTACGGGCTCCTCTCCACACCCCCAGACCAGCCAGAGCCAGAGCGTAGCCCAGGCATCCAAGTGGCCCCAACCAGGAGGGACAGCCCCCAGGTGGGACAGAGGCGGCAGGAACCAGGCACCATCTGCAGAGGTACTCGCCCTGGAGCCAGACTGCAGCCAGTATTCTGGAGCCAGGACACTGGCTGGTGAGGAGAGGCCTGGGTGGGCGAGGCCAAGGGCGGAACCAGCCTCTCCAGCCTTTTCCAGTGAAAAGAACTGGGTTTGGTTCTCAAGACCCGACGTGCGGAAGCAGGAGCTGTGGCCAGGGAAGCGGGCAGCTTGGCAGCCCCTGTGCTGGTTTCTCAGAATTGCTGTGTCTTCTTCCAGACCAACCTCAGGAGAGCCACAATTTAAAGCTGACTTCATCTGGGAGAGTCAAGTCATGCTGGCAGTTCTCTGCAAGGAGGAAGAAAGACAACTAACCGCTTCCCAACTCCCTCCTGTGGACAAGAAGCAAAGTCACAACACAGGCTTCTGGGAGCTGGAGGCAGAAACACGGGGAGACCCGCTGAGCTGCACGTGTGTGAGTTTGGAGAAGCAGTGCTGAGGCAAAGCATCCAGAGACTCTGCTGAAGCGGCTCTTTGTCTTTGGCCGGCCAGGCCTGCACCTCAGGGTCACAGGAGAGGCCTCTGTGTCCTTTACAAATCAGGAAACTGGGCCAGTGGAGCAGGACCTTCAGACACCTGGGCCAGGAGGGCGGGGCCTTCGGGCACCTGGGCCAGGATGGTGGGGCCTTTGGGCACCTGGGCCAGGAGGGCAGGGCCTTCGGGCACCTGGGCCTAGGCTTCAGGAGCCTGAGGGCATGCCTCTGCACACTGCCGGGAGAGGGTCCAGTCCGAGGCCTTCATTGAGGAGACACACTCGCATTGTTAATGTACAAGATGCACGTCTGACACATGGCTCCACAATGCACCCAAGACAAAATCTCAGGCTCGCCCAGCATCTCCAGGCATTCGTCCCTCTGGTGCCCACTCTGTTCTCAGAGAAAGGCCAGTACAGTGGGAAGCAGCCCAGGGGCCCAGTTAGAATGAGGGTGGGGGTGGTTGTGGGGTGGGGGGTGCAGCTTCTACTGGAGAACCATTTGGAGAAATGATGTTCTGTTGTTCAGTCACTAAATCGTGTCCGAATCTTTGTGACCCCATGGACTGGAGCACTCCAGGCTTCCCTGTCCATCACCAACTCCCGGAATTTGCTCAAACTCACATTCATTGAGTCAGTGATGTCATCCAACCATCTCATCCTCTGTCACTTCCTTCTCTTCCTGCCTTCTGTCTTTCCTAGCATCAGGGTCTTTTCCAATGAGTCAGCTCTTCACATCAGGTGGCCAAAGGACTGGAACTTCAGCTTCAGCATCAGTCCTTTCAATGAATATTCAGGACTGAGCTCCTTTAGGATTGACTGGTTTGATCTCCTTGCAGTCCAAGGGACTCTCAAGAGTCTTCTCCAACACTACCGTTCAAAAGTATCAATTCTTCAGTGCTCACCCTTCTTTGTGGTCCAACTCTCACATCTGTACTTGACTACTGAAAAAAACTGCAGCTTTAACTACATGGAACATTGTTGGCAAAGTGATGTCTCTGCTTTTTAATATGCTGTCTAAGTTTGTCATAGCTTTACTTCCAAAGAGAAAGCATCTCCTAATTTCATGGCTGCAGTCACCGTCTGCAGTGATTTTGGAGCCCCCAAAAATAAAATTTCTCACTGCTTCTACTTTTTCCCCATATATTTGTCATGAAGTAATTGAAGGCAGGAGGAGAAGGGAATGACAGAGGATGAAATGGTTGGATGGCATCACCAACTCAATGGACATGAGTTTGAGCAAGCTCCAGGAGTTGGTGAAGGATAGGGAAGCCTGGCGTGCTGCAGTCCATGAGGTTGCAAAAAGTCAGACACGACTGAGTGACTGAACTGAACTGAATGGGACCAGATGCCATAATCTTAGTTTTTGAATGCTGATGATGACAGAGCACAAATGATCAACCCGTGTAACATCACAAAGGGTGGAAGCCCCTGACAGGAGCCTCAAACTCCCTGGGATGAGGGGTGCCCTATGAACTTCAGGGGTTATTCAGCTTTAGTGGAGGGAGCAGGGAGTGCAGACACACAGCCTATTAAGTTGTGGGCCCCCCAGGCAGGCAAACTGCAGGGAGTGGCGGGCCCCCTCAAGCCCACCTGGGGTCCTTCCCTCTCCTCGCCCCTCCCCCACATCAGCACATCCCACCCGCTACCTCCTCTCACATCCTGACACCAACCTAGGGGTTCCCTCAGAACTGCAGCCCCTCCCTGCAACAGTAAGAGTCCAACCATCCCTTCAGGCTTCCAAAGGCTCCCACGCAGGCACCAAGACACTGACGCCCGTGGGCAGCTGGCCTGGTCCTGCCACACCGGGAGCCCCCAGCTCCAGCCCCTACCCCAGCCCGGGCCCACGGGACTGCACACTCAGTCCCCAGCACTGTGACCATGGAGGACTTGCCTGTTCACAGCCCTAGGGGCCCCACAGTCAAGGTCAGAGCCACATTCAGACCTGCTGTTGGCTCCCCATAGCGGTGTGCGGATGGGAGAGGGAGCCAGGGTCTCACTCACGAGAACACTGCTCAGGAACTTGGTCCACTACTTGCAGCATGGGGATGAGAGCTGTCACCTAGCAACTGTTCCACAAGCATCTTTGGAGGAACGAACATGGCCTGAGAGCATGGCCTGTCCAGAAGGCACGGTGTTTGTGTGAGCGGGAGGAGTAACAAGCAACAGAGAGCACAGGGGGATGAAAGGTAGAAGCCCAGTGGGGTGACACGTGTTTTTCATTCTGAAACCAGTAAAAAGCTACCAATAGAGCTTCATCCACTGCTGCAAATGGCAACAAATGGTTCCCGAGACACCAGAGTAAAGGCAGAGGAAGGGTTAGAAGACTGTTCCACCATCCAGGCCAAGAACGTGGCCCAAACCAAGAGGGTGGCTTTGGGATTGGACAGCACAGACTAGGGTGGTTTGTGAGCCATTAGTGATGAAAACTCGGCTAGGGTTCATCTTCCACTGGATGCCACATGGAGAAGGGACAAGCCCAGGGCGAATTAAAGGTTTCTGAACGGACAGAGGGGCAGGGAGCTGAGAAGGAAATCCTGGTCCAGGTTTGGGGAAAATGAGTCTGATTCTGAAAATGCTGAATCTGACATCACACACCCACGTGACGGCGGCTGGTCGCAGTTGGAGGCCCAGGCTTGGCGCTCGGAACAGTTTGAGCTGGAAGCACGGCACGTAGGTTGGATTTAAGCCACGAGAGTGGATGGGCTCGTGCAGGACAGCTGTAGAGAACACGGAAAGTAAGGGAAGTCTGAACACAAATCCTAATGAAAACTACACCGAGGGTGCAGGTAGGGAGCCACAGGAACAGGAAAGCGGCGGAGAGAGAAAGACTAGGGTGTGGGGTCTCATGGGCATCTGGAGAAGGGTTCCAGGGGACAGAGGCAGACGGCAGTCCAGGGACTTGGAAGTCACAGTCCAGTGACTGGGCAGTCGTCTAGAATCCTAGCAACATGACTTCAGGGGATGGTGGAAGCGGGGGAAGGAGGGTGGAAGAGGAGAGGAGACTGCACAGCATCCTTGAGCCAGCCTTCCAGCCTCCAAGTGTGTTCCCATCCACCAGTATAGGAAGTACTGCTGATCGGAGAGTGCTGGCACCACTGCCCTAAAAGCCACCAGAAAGGTGACTTAACCTTGCCACATTGACACAGCCATCTTTACTATGAAGTCACTTCATTTGGGAGGATGCAACTTTTTAAATTTCTAAACTTTTTTATTTATATTTCTGGTCATACCACAAGGGGATCTTAGTTCCCCAACCAGGGACTGAACATGGGCCCTGGCAGTGAAAGTGCCGAGTCCTAATCTCTGGACTGCCAGGGAATTCCCAGGACACAACTTTAAAAAAAGACTGATCACGATATAAAAATAGGAACCACAGAAGTGCGTGTGTGAGGTGTCAGTGGAGAATATGCCATGGAGAACTTTCTGTGTTTGTGTCTATATTTTGCAAAGCCCCACAATATTTCATAAGCTACATACTTGCGCTAGAAAACGCTCACTGTTCTCTAACAGACATGAAGGTGGATTCCAGGATTCGCTATGCAGCACTGCAGGGGATATTTAATTTTTATTCATCTTGTGTCCATATGCAAGTATTCATGCAAGTTGTATGCCAAATATGGAATGGCTGGGTCAAAAACGTGCATTTAAAATTTTTTTAGATTCTGCCAAATTGTGACGGGTATTGCCAAAAGCCATCATGATGACCACAACAATATGCACCTCAGGACCTGACCCCACCAACCCCAGGACAATTTCTATCTACTTAGCTTCCACAGGGCTAACCAGTGAAATATGGCATCATGCTGAGTTTTTAATTTGCAGTCCCCTAATTATTAGGGACATCAAGCAGAAAGGAGAAAGGGGGCATTTCAAGAGAACAGCTCCTCCTCCCAGGGACTGCCAGGGAAGGTAGAAGAGACTAGCCAAATCCTGGTGCTCTGGGGGTGATGCGGCTTCCATTACTTCTTCAAAGGAAAAGATACACTTTATCCTGAATACTGCTTTCATATACCTCACCAGTGTGTGTGGCTCACCTCTGGTGACCGTTCCAAGGCAACTGCCACTCAGCCCAATTCCCACTTATGGCCAGCAGCCCAGACGTGCGTCCACATCTCATGGACACAGTGACACAGTCACACTTCTGATTGTTTTCACTGTAATTTTTAATTCCTCACAGGCCTGGGCCATGTGTGAGGCCTGTGTGTGTGTACCAGACCGTCTTCCAAGGACCTGCCACCAATCAGACAACAGACACGAATCCGAACAAACGACCCCCCTCCTCCAGACCTCTGACACAGTGCAGCTTCCAAAACAGCCACAGGCACAGACAGCTCAGATCTCTGTTGAGCCGGAAGAGGTAGGGACACTGAGTTTCAGAGTCCAACACTGCCCCCCCACCCCCCGCCAGCCTGAGAAACTCTCTGCAGGAGGGTCGTCAGTCTCCTCACTTTGGGGTCCACTGAACCACGTACCAGCAGAGTGCATGGGTGAGGCCTGTCACAGGCACAGGTTCGGGGAGCAGGTGGATGCTGGGGCCAGGCCAGGCAGGTCAGGGATTCTGCCCCCATGGCTGCAGACACTGCCCTCACGCGGGCACGCTAGGTGGCCTCTGGTATGTCATTACCTTCCCAAATGGGCAGTTTCCTTTCCTGAGAATTTGGGATAATGACCGTTTTGGGAGACTCAGAACACCATGGGAATGATTGCAAATTCCAGGCAAATATTACTTGTGACTATTTCATTGCTGCAGTGAACATCCGCAGAGGTATAATCTACACACAGAGATGATGCTGTCAATGCTGCAGCCCTGCCCTGAAAGGGGTGATGCCCTGAATGTCCGTCCCAGGAGTGAGGGTGGCCAGGTCTTGCTCCCATGACTCCACCTGCCCCAAGGGTATGAGTAAGGGCTCAGGGATGAAGGGAGAGCTTTGTGAAGAGATGAAGTGAAGAAAATGAGAAGTTGTGACCAGACACATAACAGCAATAGGCCATTTCCTTGGGGTCTGGAGCCAAGGGGAGGGCGCAGTGACCAGGTCACCAGGGTCTTAGGGAGAGTGACACAGGCATCTTCAGGCTTGGCCAGCCAGCAGGGAGCAGGGATACACACCCTGAGCTTGCACCTCTGCTCTCCAGCATCCCACTGGTCCTCCCATCGACTGAACCCCCAGAGATGAGAAGGAAGCAAACCTGGGGCCTGCAGTCGACAGCAATCAGGAGTCCATTCCCAGAGCGTGGCAGGAACACTGGAAACACAGTGACCTGGACACTCAGAAAAAAGGAGATGTCATTCATAAATAGACATCAGTCAGTTCAGTTCAGTTCAGTCGCTCAGTCATGTCCAACTCTTTGCAACCCCATGAATCACAGCATGCCAGGCCTCCCTGTCCATCACCAAATTCTGGAGTTCACTCAGACTCACGTCCAGCAAGTCAGTGATGCCATCCAGCCATCTCATCCTCTGTCATCCCTTTCTCCTCCTGCCCCCAATCCCTCCCAGCATCAGAGTCTTTTCCAATGAGTCAACTCTGCATGAGGTGGCCAAAGTACTGGAGTTTCAGCTTTAGCATCATTCCTTCCAAGGAAATCCCAGGGCTGATCTCCTTCAGAATGGACTGGTTGGATCTCCTTGCAGTCCAAGGGACTCTCAAGAGTCTTCTCCAACACCACAGTTCAAAAGCATCAATTCTTCGGCACTCAGCCTTCTTCACAGTCCAACTCTCACATCCATACATGACCACTGGAAAAACCATAGCCTTGACTAGACGAACCTTTGTTGGCAAAGTAATGTCTCTGCTTTTCAATATGCTATCTAGGTTGGACATAACTTTCCTTCCAAAGAGTAAGCATCTTTTAATTTCATGGCTGCAGTCACCATCTGCAGTGATTTTGGAGCCCCCCAAAATAAAGTCTGAAACTGCTTCCACTGTTTCCCCATCTATTTCCCATAAAATGATGGGACCTGATGCCATGATCTTTGTTTTCTGAATGTTGAGCTTTAAGCCAACTTTTTCACTCTCCACTTTCACTTTCATCAAGAGGCTTTTTGGTTCCTCTTCACTTTCTGCCATAAGGGTGGTGTCATCTGCATATCTGAGGTTATTGATATTTCTCCCAGCAATCTTGATTCCAGCTTGTGCTTCTTCCAGTCCAGTGTTTCTCATGATGTACTCTGGATATGTTAAATAAGCAGGGTGACAATATACAGCCTTGACGTACTCCTTTTCCTATTTGGAACCAGTCTGTTGTTCCATGTCCAGTTCTAACTGTTGCTTCCTGACCTGCATACAGATTTATCAAGAGGCAGGTCAGGTGGTCTGGTATTCCCATCTCTTGAAGAATTTTCCACAGTTTATTGTGATCCACACAAAGGCTTTGGCATAGTCAATAAAGCAGAAATAGATGTTTTTCTGGAACTCTCTTGCTTTTTCCAAGATCCAGCAGATGTTGGCAATTTGATCTCTGGTTCCTCTGCCTTTTCTAAAACCAGCTTGAACATCAGGAAGTTCACGGTTCACATATTGCTGAAGCCTGGCTTGGAAAATTTACAGCTCCAAATCCTAGGGGCTTTTGGTAATGGCCATGCATCTGTCTAGGGATGAACCAGTGCAGGGTCCTCCACACCATCATCCCTGAGGCCAGCAGACCCTGATCACCAGTAGGGCCCAGGTGGAGGCAGTCGGGTGGCCCTGGGTCATGGCCTATCAGAGTCACCCTGTAGTTTCTGAAGTCGAGAAGACAGGACACATAACTTAGCAGACACGCACACTGCTGAGATCCCTCTGTGCTTCCTTCATGGTTATATTCAGATTAACAGCGACGCCTCCACCCCTGCAGAGCTGAGGTCACATTCAGCGAGGAGACGCCCACACTGCAGGGGAGACAGCAGCACCTGCCTGCATCCGAGGCATCTGGGTCCCTGTGGACAGGGATCCTTCCCTGGGGAACAGCGTCCTCCGTTCTTTATGAGGGTGGGTACTGCCCTCTGCTGATGACTCAGAGTTGGGGGAGGACAACTGCCTGGTGCAGGCAGAGCAGGCATCTCCCTCACACCCTCCCTCATCTGTCCCCTCCCTGCTGGTGGGGGAAGGGGACAGGCAGGCAGACCCCCACAGCCATGTCCAGCCCGATGCCACCCACTCATCACTGAGGCCGCGCCCATCACAGATTGGACCTTGGTCCCCGAAGAGCTCAGGATCACCAGGGAGACCCCTGAGCACAGACGTGTCAGGGACCTAGGCTCCTCAAAGGGGACAGGAGTCCAGGGGAAACCCTCCTAGAAGTCACGGCCACATACAGGGTCCCTCTGCTTGGTGCCGATGCTAGGAGTGAAGACTGCCCCTCACAGAGAAGCTGGTCACCGGGGACAGAGTGCCCTCCCCAACATGGCCGTGCGAATGCACGTGTGTCGACCTCATGAGGCTCAGAGCGATGCCACCCATGGCCCCTTCCAGAACAGGGTGCCCCCTTACAGGCTGACACAGAAAGTCGAATAACACACATTAGGTTTTCAAATACACGTGTGGTGTTTAAAAGTAGGAAACATAGTAAGAAAGGATCTTCTCCAAGTCTCTAAGGAGCCTATGCTGCTTTTGTCTAAGTATAGAGAAACCATGTCCTAATATTTAATGGGGCTTCCCAGGTGGTTCAGTTGGTAAAGAACCCACCTGCTAATGCGGGACACTCAAGAGACGGGGGTTCAGTCCCTTGGTTGGGAAGACTCCTTGGAGGAAGAAATGGCAACCTGCTCCAGTGTCCTTGCCTGGAGAATCCCATGGACAGAGGAGCCTGGTGGGCTACAGTCCATGGGGTCGCAGAGTCGGACACAACTGAAAGAATAGAAGTGGATTTGTTAAAATGAGTCTGATTTTTGGGTTAAAATTAAGATTTCAGAATATGATTTAAATCACTACAAATTCTTTCCTTGGGAGAATACTTAAAAAAAAACTTATTTCTTGAGATCCCCTTAGGCCATGAAATTAATACATTCAACAATGCTTGTTCTGCATTTAATTATCCACATCCTCCTTATTCCCACACCCAGAAGTATTCTCTTCACTTCATCCCTATTGGGAAGAAACTTCTTGGCAGGCAACCTGAACGAATAGCATCTAGGGAAGCAGCTCAGACCCGTGGGTCACAGGAGCCTCAAGAACACCCTGCAGAGGCGGCGGCCTGAGTCATGACACGGCACTTCCTCTGGGTCCTGGGCTCAGCTGCATGGGCTCAGTCAAACCTCCGGTCACGTACTGGGCAGGGGGCCACTGTCACCGCCGCTCTTCCGGAGCATCAGCTGGGCCTGGACCCAACTCAGGCCTCCCTCCCACCTGGGGCCGCACCGACGCACAACCCCCAAGCTGGAGACATGGCAGGAAATGCCCAGGGGCCTCGGCCCACCCCTCACTCAGGCGCCACAGCACCGTCTGCATACACAGCAGCCCCAGGAACACCTGTTGAATGCCTGTGCCTCAGGGGCTCGGCATGGTACTGGCGACTCCTCCGCCTCAGTCTCCCAAGCCCTGCAGTGACCGCTCAGGTGATTTTCAACAACAGGTAACACTAGTCTCATAGAATGAGTGCGAAGTGTTCTCTCTTTTTGGAAGTGTGTCTGAATTCTCCTTAAATGTTGGGTGCAATCCATCAGTGAAACCTTCTGAGCCTGGGCTTTCCTTCATGGGAAGTTGTTTTTATTACTAATTCAGTCTCTCTCTTGTTCTAAGCCTGTTCAGACTTTCTCTTGGTCTGTAACTGATAGTTCACAGCTTTCTAGGAATTGGTCTCAGTTAGCTAATGCGTCCCCTGGATCCCCTCTCAGCCCTTTTACTGGGGGCAGCGGGGGGTCTGAGAAGACTCCCCCAGGAGTATGGACACAGCGTCCCCATACAACATGGAGAAAGACCCCAGCCTGGAAAGGTTCTCTATGCAGCCGATCAGCTGCGGGAAACGGCCAGGCCTGCGGGAGAGGCCCCGGAGCCCCGGACCAAGCTCTGAGCCCGGCTGGGCAGGCGCCCCTGGCTGAGGGGCGGGAGGAGCCAGGCGCAATCCCTCCATTCTGACCCTCTCAGTTGCAGGGCCCCCTCGCCCAGGCAGCTGCACCTGTTTGTTGCCCAGCTAGGTCCCACCCCTTACCTGGAGCTCTTCTTACCTGAGGGCCTGGGCTCTGGGGACACAGTGCGCCTCCATTGGCTCGGGCCGTTGGGAGTTCCCCTGGACATGTGCACACACACCTGTGCGCTCCATATGTCCCAGCACCCACGTCCAGGATGCTAAGGCCACAACGGGCACGGCAGGGACAGTCAGTGGCTCTGGGAACATTCAGCCTCCAGCTCTGCCACAAGGCTCAGACCCAGAGAAGCCCCCGGTGCACTGAAGGGCCAGAGGACAGAAGGAGCCAGGCACCCCACAACGAAGCCCCTCAGAACCAGGCCTGTCCTATTTGCAACTTATTCTTCACCCGTATTTCTCCTCCAGTAAATTTAGATTTCAAATTAGATTGTAAACATTTGGAGAGAAGCAGAGGCCACACTTCCACCCACACTGCAACTAGCAGACTGAAATACTCACCTGGTGGTGGGAATTAAGTAAATTCTTAATTGCGTGAAGTCGTTGGAGGCTTTCTCAAAAAGCCTTTTCTATTGCGAAACATCACAAACACAGCCAGCATCACAGCTGACCGAATTATCCCCTCAGTTCTCAGGACCCTCTTGACAAAACAACAGGATCCATGCTCTAGTTTTACCACAAAAGTCTGAACAGTATAGCTCAGGTTCAGTTACACACACACACTTTCCCATTATAGGTTATTAAAAGATACTGAATAGTGGGGCTGAGTCCCTTAGCTGTTCACCTCCAACTACCACAACATTGTTAATTGGCTCTCCTCCAATACAAAATATAAAGTTTAACATTTGAAAGATAACTGAATATATTTCCCTGGGCTATACAGTAAATCCTTTTAATCTATTGTATATATTGTACTGTGTATGCATTAATCTCAAACTAATTTATCCCTCCCCCGCCTTCCCTTTTGGTAACCAATATGTTTTCTGCATGAGTCTGTTTGGTAAATAAATTAATTTGTATTTTTTTTTTTTTAGATTCCACATAGAAGTGGTATCATGCCTTCTCTTATTTCACTTAGTATGATAATCTCTAGGTTCCTCCATGTTGCTGCAAATGGCAATAATTATTTTTTTAAGACTCAGTTATATTCTATTTATATGGCACATCTTCTTCATCCATTCATCTGTCAACAGACACATTGCTTCCATGTCTTGGCTAAAGAGTGCTGCTATGAACATTGGCCATTTTTGTCTTTTCCAGAATGTATGCCCAGGAGTGAGACTGCTGGATCAGATGGTCATTCTATTTTTGGCTTAAGGAAACTTCATGAAGTTTTCCATAGTGGCTGTACAACTTACATTCCCACAAACAGTGCAGGAAGGTTCCCTTTTCTCCACATCCAGCCTTTATTATTTCTAGACTTTTTGATGATGGCCAGCTTTTTCCTTTTCTTAATGGTATCTTGGTTCTATCATACATTTCTTATTTATTGATCTTTAGTATTATCTTTATTTCCTCCTGTCTACTTTCCTTAAGTTTAATTTTGCTTTCTCTGACCTCTTGAGAGGAATGTTTAGATAATCAACTTTTAGCCTTTCACAATTTTAAATATGTATGTTTTGTGTTTATACACTTTCTTCTACACAATATTTTTGCTTCATCTCACAGGTTTTAGCATGTAGATTTTTGTCATCACTCAATTTAAGACATTTCCAGTTTCCACTGTGACTTTTCCACTGACCCACTGGTTACCGACACAACAGAATCCCTAGTGTCTCATCTCATCACTTTCTGGTCTTCATTTTAATTTCCTCAATGCTTGGAGAGCACACTCAGTGGCAAAGATGTGCTTCCAAGGAGTGTTCACTCTGCAGTTGGCGGGTTTATTTTTCTACACTCGCCCTTTAGTTCAAGTCTGCTAATCACATTCAGGTCTTCCGTAAACTTAATGGTCTGTGCTGTATCTTACACAGAGAGACATATGTTAGTGTGCAAGTGTGGTTTTCTTAAAGATGTCTGATTTCCTATCAATTTTTCCCGTGCCTATTTCAAGACTATGTTTCGTGGGTATGAACATAGGATGCAGATGTTTCCTAGTGACCAGCCTGCTTTATCTTCAGCAAGTTGTCTTTGTCTAGTGTTTGTATTGTTACCTTCCTGCATTCTTTTATTTTCAATCTTTCTGTATCCTTATTTTTTAACAGCTTTGAGGTAGAATACAATTAAATAGCAAGTTTAAACTGCACAATTTGATAAATTTCATGTTTATGTAAATAAAACCACCCCCACAATCAAGACAATATTATCCATTATCCCCAAGTTCTTTCACACTCATTTATGACTTCTCCCCTCCCAACGTCCTGTTACGAGGCAACCATCAAGCTGTAGACGTGATGGATTAGTGCATTTTCTAGAACCTCATAAAATAAAGTCACATAGTATGAACTCTTTGTCATCTTTCACTTATTTTGAAATTTCATTTTATTGCTGAATAGCATTCCATTTATGGATATATCACACAGTTTATCCATTCACTTGATGATAGACATTTGATTATTACATGATAGGTTCTGACTACTGCAAATATTCTGAGTATTCATTTCTTTGCATGGACATATGCTTGTCACTGTCTTTTGAGGGCATACCTGGGGATGGAAATGCTATATCAGATAGTAGATGTTACTTTCAGAAGTCATACCATTTTACAGACCCATCAGCAACATATGAGAACTCGTTTACCTACACCTGCCCCAACATTTGGTATGGTCAAACCTTTTTAATTCAGACATTCATAGGTGTGTAATGTTATCTCATTATAGCTTCTATTTGCATTTCCCTAATGATGAATGATATTAACCATCTTCTTATGTGCTTGCCACCTGTATACTTTTGTTACTCAAGTGTCTGTTCAGTTTGTGCCTATTTTTTTACTGGGTTGTTTTCTATTGGGGAGTTTTGAGAGTTCTATATGTTTTCTTATACCAGTGTATCAGTTTTCAATTTGTCATCAAAACAACCAACCACAAACTTAAGTGCTTTAAACAAATGTATTACCTTTTAGTTCTGCAGGTTAGAAGGCTGAAATGTCTCACTGTTTGGCTAAGATGAAGTTGTGGTTCCCTGCAGGCTTGAAGTGTGTGTCCTCTTCCTTTCTCCAACTTCTAGAGGCTGCTCGCCCTCCTTGCATTGGGGCCCAGCTCCATACTCACAGCCAGCTTTGCCTGTCACACCACCCTGACCCTGACCCTCGTCCACAGTCAAATGTCCCTGTGATCACCCCGGACTCACATAGACAGCCTCTTCTCAAGGTCAGCTGATGAGCAACCTTGATCCTGTCTGCAACCTGACCCCCTTCTGCCTTGTGATGTAACATTTTCACAGATTTGCAGGATGGGGACATAGATGTCTTCGGAAGACAATTACATGTGTGAGTCACAATATTTTCTTCCAGTCATGGCTGGTAGTTTTCTTCTCTAACAGAGTCTTTCAAAGAACACAAGTTACTCATTTTAGTGAAGTTCAGGTTCTGAACTTTTGTTCTGCAAATCCTGCTTGCTGTGGTTTGTTATCTAAGAAATCTTTGCCGAGTTGCCCCCAAAGTTAACATTTTTCTATTTTTTTCCTCTAGAAGTTTGAGGAAAATGTAAACACTTTACATTTCTATGATCCATTCTGAATTAACTTTTTTATGTGGTGTGAGGTATGGCTTTAGTTTTGCATAGTGATCCCAATGGTTCCAGAATCATTTGTGGAAAAAGATTATGGGAAGTGACAAAGGGTTCCGCTGGTCAGCAATGAGCGTGGCAGGAGCGCAGCTGGGAGGTCACAGACACAGGGGTCGGAGAGGCAAGCAGATGGTCCTCTGGGAGTTGGCACATAGCATGAAGACCACTGATCACATGTCAATGCCCATTAAGAACATCACCTGAACATCCAAGCAGACAGAACAGTCAGCTCGCCTGCTATCACGACCTTGGTGTGGGCAATGGGTACGTGAAGAGAGTGTCCATGGTGGTGGGTGGGGGCCACAGGTGGGCTTCTGCTCAGCAAGGCCTGTCTCCAGCTGCAACACCACCCTAGATGGTCAGTCAGACACTCTGGGGCAAGGATGAGTCCACGGGACCTGGTCCACCTTGCGGAAGGTTGGCTTCCTCCTCCACGATCCCCATGCTCCCCTGCCAAAGCCACCTGAGATGTCCCACCAGGCAACTCAGAGCTGGAGGGGAGGGGAGCAGCTCCTGGTGCCCGACTAGTACTAGTGCTCCTTCAGACTCAAAACAGAAGCACACCTGAGCGCTCTCAGGACCCGGAGCTGGCCTCTCACTAGTCTTTCAGGAGCAACCTGTTTCTCACACACACTTGATTCACCCAGTTGGGCTCCCTTCACTGATTCCTACCACGCAACATGACAATCGCAGTTCAACGTGTCTGCACATTGTCACATCTGCCAAGTTCTCGATACCAAACAAGTCTGCTGCCTGCACATTTTCAGCATTTATTTAACTAAACCCACAGCATAACAAATAAACAAATGCCCTATTTCGCTGAGAAACCTGCCTCCTCTGGTCAAGTACACCAATTTTTGCTCCCAGACGGCCTAGATGGCCTCCATGCGTGTGAAGAGCAGAGCGGCATTCCTGAAAAGTGACGCATGAGGATGGGTTGTGTCAAGCTGCTTTCTCACTGCGGGCCTTGCATCTTCTCCAGTCAGCGTGGTCCTGCCAGCCACTGTAATCTCCACCAGGACAGAGCAAACAAGATTTCTGTAAGTGGTCCTTCATCCTGAGCGCTGCCAGTTCACACCACTGCCCACTGAGGTTATAGTTTTTCTGGAAACCATCCAGGCTGTCACCCAACGCAAAGGAATATAAAGCACTGTCTTCTTCAGGCTTTCTCGCTGTCTGGCCACTTCCAATGCCAGAACCCTATTAGCTCTGGTTTCAGCGACAACCTCACACAGTCCTCTGCATCCTGCTATCCAAGTGGCCGCCTCTTCTGGGCCTCCTGACTTGGGCACAAGGGGACACACAGATGGGGCTGTGGAGGACCGCTCACCAGTGCCTGGTTGCAGCCTCAGACTGTGCAAACCTGACTGCCTCCCTGCTGAGGAACTGCTGGGGTGGCCAAGGACGCAGATCCGCTCCTCTCTGTGATTTGGGAAAACCCACATCTTCACACAATACTAACAGACCCACAAAGAACATTTATCCCTACCACTGCTGATGTCACCTGCCAAGTTTCAGCTCTCCTGGACTTCAATCTCACTTGTACGACAAGGATCTCAAAAAAATTGCTTCCTTAAAGTTATTGCTTACTCTAATAAACTCTTTTTTTCCTCTCCTCTAATTTTAGGACATTTTTATGTACAGAGAATATCTGTGTACTCCCGCCCCCTGCTGCTTCTCCTATTACTAGCATCAAGCCTTAGTTACTGTGGTACCTTTGCCACAACTGACGAAACAACCCTAATTATTACTAACTCAAGTTCATAATTACTATGAGGGCTCACTCTCCATGCTGTACACTCTATGGGCTGGGACATGTCTCCACCATTACGAACAGTGTCACTGTCCTAAGATCTCCACCAGTCATCCCTCTTCCTCCCCATCCCTCCCCGAAACCTGGGCAACCACATTATCTTTTCATTGTTTGTCTTTACCAGAAAGTCACATAATTGGGATCATACAAAATACAGCCTTTTCAGATTGACTGGACTTCTAGAACAACTTGTTCTCCACAGTTTATTAGCTCCAAGTTCATGCAAAGTTAGCACACACTGCTCGGAGAAGGCAATGGCACCCCACTCCAGTACTCTTGCCTGGAAAATCCCATGGACAGAGGAGCCTGGTAGGCTGCAGTCCATAGGGTCGCTAGGAGTTGGGCACGACTGAGCGACTTCACTTTCACTTTTCACTTTCATGCAATGGAGAAGGAAATGGCAACCCACTCCAGTGTTCTTGCCTGGAGAATCCCAGGGACAGGGGAGCCTAGTGGGCTGCCGTCTATGGGGTCGCACAGAGTCAGACACGACTGAAGCGACTTAGCAGCAGCAGCACACACTGCTGGAAAGCACAGTGACCGAAGAAACACAATCCCATGGACCAGTTGTACAACACAGAGCATTTCAAGACTATACTCCCTTGGATTAAAACATAAACACAAACTAAGCCTTTTATCCAATTCATAATGAATGTTACTGCTAGAAATATCTAGATCTCCAAAACAAAAAAAGTTCTTAATTAAGGAAAGGAAGAAAAAATGAGCTAGGAAATGAATTAGAAATTATGACTGCAAAAGATAGCAGAAAAGCAATTAGGTTAAAAAAAAGAAGAAGAAACGAAAGACATTCAGAGTGGAAAATAAGGATGACTATCTTTATTTGCAGATGATACAAACCTACATACAGAAAACCGTTAAAAATTTACAGCAAAAGCCTACCCACACTAGTAAGTTCAGTAAGATGGCAAACACAGGACCCCAAGCAAAGTGGGTACAAAGAGGATATACCTCAGCTGGTGAAGGCCACAAAGTGCAAGCCCACAGCTAACACCTCACTCCGCGGTGAAAAGCTGAATCATCTCCTCCAGGACAGTAAGACAAGGCTGTCTACTTCTACCACTTTGATTCAACATAGCACTGACAGTTCTAGCCAAAACAATAAGGCAAGAAAAAGAAGGGGAAGGGATGCAAGTGAGAAAGGAGGACGCACAACCGTACTTGTGGACAACGTGCTATTACGCTCAGGAAACCTTAAAGATCCCACCAAAAACACGTGTGAACTCATCAACAAATTCAGTCAAGTTGCAGGATGCAAAATCAATATATAGAAATCAGCTTCATTTCTATACACAAATAATTAGCTCTCAAAAAAAAGAAATTAAGATAATTTTCATTGAAAATTACATCAAAAACTAAAATACCTAGGAATAAATTTAAACAACATGAAAGAATTGTACATTTGAAAATGTACAGGACCCAGAATAACCAAAACAATCTTGAAAAAGAACATAATTGGAGGACTCCTAGTTCTTGATCCCAAAACTAACTATAAAACTATACTAACTACCTGTGCTTCTGGCATTAAGGCTAGATACATAAATCAATGGAACAGAATTGAGAGTCCAAAAATAAACCCATACAGACATATGGTCAAATGATTTTCAACAAAGGTGAACCACTCAATAAATGGTGCTAAAAATGAATGGGTATGTACATGCAAAAGAATGAATTTAGACCCCTCTCTCACACCATATGCAAAAATTAACTCAAAACAGACCAAAAGCCTAAATGTAAAAGCTACAAGTATAAATTCTTAGAAAACATAGATGTAAATTTCTGTTACTGTATCGGTTAGAACACAACATTACAGATAAATGGTAGACAGATAAAGAAAAGAGAGACAGACAGGCATAGAGATAGATTTATTTTAAGGAACTGGCCTAAGTGACTGTGGGGACAGGCTGGCAATTCAGGCAGCACTCGACACTACAATCCTGAAGCAGAACTTCTCCTGCAGGAAAACTGTTTTTGCTTGAGGCCTTCAGGAGACCAGAGGTGGGGTTCATCACGTTGTTAAGGACAACATGCTCTACAAAACATCTCCAAAGGACCCAGATTAGTGTTTGATTTAGTCACTGGTTACTACAACTTAGCAAAGTTGACACAAAACTAACCATCACAATGACTTTGGACTAGGCAATAATTTCTTAGACACAGTATTAAAATGACAAATGACCAAAGGAAAAATAGAAAAATTATACTGCATGAAAATTTCAGAATCTGCACATCAAAGAAATAGTATCAAAAACAGTGAAAAGATAGCCTAGAGAACAGGAAAAATATCTGCAAACCATGGATCTAATTAGCTCTAATATCCAGACTATCTAAGATATCCTGCGTGCATGCTAGTTTGCTTCAGTCGTGTCCAACTCTTTGTGACCCCATGGACTGTAGCCCACCAGGCTGCTCTTCCACAGGAGTCTCCAGGCAAGAATACTGGAGTGGGCTGCCATGTCCTCCTCCGGGGGATCTTCCTGACCCAGGGATCAAACCTGTGTCTGTCTTCCTGCATTGGCAGGTGGGTTCTTTACCACTAGCACCACCTGGGTATCCAGAATATCAAAGACCTCTTACAGTTCAACAATAAAACAACAAATAAGCCAGTTTTTCATATAGACAAAGGACATGAGTAGACATTCTCTAAAGAAAATATGCAAAAAAAAAAAGAAAATATGCAAATAGCCAGTGATCTTGTACAAAGACATTCAGCATCATTAGTGACTAGGAAAACCTGCAACGAAAACTACTTTACACCTACTAGGATGGTGAGAATCAAAGACAGTAACAGTGTCGGTGCGGAAGTGGAGATGTATGGCTTAGCCGCTTTAGAAGACAGCCAAGCAGTTCCCCAAATGCCTGAACATGGGGTTACCTTATGACTCAGCAATTCCACCTCTAGGTATCCACCCAAGAGAAATGAAAACAGGTCCTCACAAACATTGGTACACACGTCTGTAACAGCGTAACTTATCACAGCCAAAATACATAAATAGCCCAATATCCATCATTTTGGAGTGTTCTACAATTAGACAGTGGTGATGTTTGCAGTCTTGTGGATATGGTAAGTCACTGAGCTGAACAGTTTAAAAAGTGAATTTTATGATATGTAATTTACATCTCGACTTTGCAAGAAACAGGAATAATAAATATGACCCAACCTCCTCTCCCGGCTCTCCTGGCCTTGGGCCTGCACTTCCAGGTGGGGTGGAGCCCCGTGCAGTGGGGCTTCAGCTCCAGGGAGCCCCCTCCCCAGATGGGGGATCCTGGATCCCCCTGAGGATCCGACTGAGATGTCGGTCACTAACCCTCCAGTAAGGAGCCTACTAGGCAGCATTTTACACCAAGTTAGCTCAAATGGCTTAGTCCCTTTTGTCCAGGGCTTCCTCTATACGCCCTGAGCAAAAAGGATGGTCCAGCCTCTGCAGGCCTGCTCTAAGTTCCAGGTCAGGGTCTGTGCTTCTGGTGGGCCAGCGAGGTGTGTGTCCCCACGGCGTGAGATGAATGCATGGATGAACCACACCAACTCCCCTCCAGGTCCACTTGTAACTTGTATTGGTCAGAACAATAATGACAACAATCATAAATGCACTAATAATGGACATGACATGGGAGGGCAGGAGTGGTGTGCCCCCAGGGGTGGACCCACCAGGGTGACTATACCCAGGGGGTTGGGGGAGGGGTGCCAGGCATGCCAGGTCTCCCTGGCACCCAGAACACCATCTGTCAGTCTTCAACCATGAGCAGAAATTAACTTCAGAAAGCATGAGTGGTTTAATGAAGCCTACAGAACCTCATATAACCTCTTGGAAAGTCAGCCTACCCCTTACACACGAGGACAGACCTGATGTAAATGCATATCTTAACATGATTTAAGTGAACGTTCTTAGATTAAGTAACATTTTTTAATACTACCATTTATTGATAAATCATTCTGCATCTGATTGTGATTAAGAGCATTTCTACTATTTCATGAAACCATAACTCTACAGGGTAAGCATAACCTCCTCTCAGGAGAAACTGAAGGACACAGGGCTAACTGGCCCAAAGCCATGGGGAAAACTGCCCTAGGACTTGCACCAGCTCAGCTTAGAACCTCATGGTTGACAGCGCTAGGGCTAGGGTTAGGGCTAGGGCTAGCCTAGGGCTGTCAGTGAGGAGCTCCAGGGGAGGCCCACAGGCCTCATCACTCACTCCATCACCAGGGCTGACTATAACTGGCAGAGGCCTGTAACATCCATAGCACCGTCTACCTTTATGTCTTCACCAGGACTCAACACAGGGAGGGCTGGAAAACACACCCCAGCCTGTCTGCTGAACAAAACTCAGTAAAATCTGCATCACATAAAAAGTAACCTAGTTTCTGGCAGATATGTCAATAATTTTTAATCTAAATAAATAATTCCAACATTTCTTTGTAGCCAAGTACATTGGTTTCAAAAATGTATTTCTAATAATCTTAAATATCTCAAATAAGAAAACACGTTTTGATTTATAGTTTCAAAAAATATACTTTGGAGATTTTTTAATTCAAATAATATTAAATTATTAGAATACATTTATAAATATTATTAAAATCTTATTACTATGATGGGCGACTTAGAACTCTCAGAAGCAAATAAAGCAAACACATCACACACAAGGATTCAGCTCAGGGGAGGGCCTGTGCTTCTGGTGGGCCAGTGAGGTGTGTGCCCCCACGTAAGAGACGAATACATGCCCTCCCATGTTGTGTGTCAAACAGGACAAGAGTGACAGGGAGAAGACCTGCAGACCAAGGTGGCAGCGAAGGTGCGAGAGGACCCAGGTAATGAGGGGAAGGGGTAAACAAAGGGCACAGGCAAGAAGGAGCCACGCACAGCAGATGGTGTGAGCTCCGACTCTTTGGGACCCCATGGACAGCCTGCCAGGCTCCTCCGTCCATGGGATCTCCCAGGCAAAAATACTGGAGTGGGTTGCCATTTCCTTCTCCAGGGATCAAACCCCGGTCTCCTGCATTGCAGGTGGATTCTTTACCATCGGAGCCACCAAGGAAGCCCCATCACGAGTCTTCTTTAAGTCTGTGCTGAGAGATGACGTGCAGAGAGCACATCCAGGATGATCCGAGGAGCAGCTGAGAGAACGGATCCACCTTACATGACGGAGCACAGGAACGGGCTGACGAGAGGGAGACACAGAGACCACAGGTGAGGGGGACTACCAGAGAGCCACTGATGACAGACTCACAGAGGGAGGGGCCATGTTCACCTGCAGTTTGCTTTCTAAACCAATAAACGCATTCAGCACCTCGCAGCACTAAGCATGGGGAATCGCAGCACTTAGCTCTAACATACAAGGGATTAAACCGTTATCACCCAGATTTAAAACAATGTTACTAATAGATCAACTTATAGACCATCACCAATCACAGATTATGTTTATGTCTACAGAGGGCCATGAACACAGCAGAGTGAGTGTCACGGTCATTCTTGAGAACCAGGGTTTAAAACAACTATGGTCTCAAAGTGGAAGCCAAAAAGTCAGGAGTTCTAGTTTTCTGGTAAAGAACAGCAGAGGGGGACTTAATGCAGAAGTGTGTGTGTATCAAATGAAGGTCAGACAACAGAAAAAAGGTTTTTTTGTACCAGTATGGCAAGAGAAAAAAAGATAAAGAGAAACAAAAAAAAACTAAGGTCCAGCAGCACATAGTATAGACATGACAACAACAGAAAGCCAAGGAGAGACAATATTTACATTTCAAGTAGAGATTAATTCAATAAAACATTTTCAGTATTAAAGTCTTTTACATTTTAATTACTGTGTAACTTTTATAATTTTATTGGGCTTTATAATTTTATAGGACTAAGAAGTATATACATTTGCATTAACACAGTTTTATGCATTAAACAATATTTTAACAAAAATAATTCAAGACAATATTGAGTCCAAAAGAATTATTTTTTTCCTTAAGGAAGTCCACATGTTACTCAAGGTAAAGAAACCCAGGCAATTAGATACTGCACTTTTCTTGTGAACTCAATTTTTTCACTTGGGTATTCAGATGATTTTTTCAATTATAGCAGTAAAAAGATAATCTATGTTAGTGGATATAATCTGAACGTCTGTCAATCACTACTTATCTGGGCAACCTGGCTTAAGAAGCAGTCAGACATTTCTCTTTATCAATTATCAACTGTGGAGAGAATCTACTCTTCTCTCATGTTAAGGACAAACCACACAGGCCATAAGACTCCGCCCTGTGTAATACAGCGTTCACAATGACCAGGTTTGTTGACTGAAAGACAGTGAGTCTTCAGACCCAAAAACATGACCGTAAGTACTGTACCAACTTTACATTCTAATGCAGGTGTCATGTCAAAACCTCACTTTACGTTAGATGGTTAATCTTCAGATTACTTGGTAAAGTTATCTACTGTTAAGTGCCTGTTAAAAAAAAAAAAACTATTAGATACAGGAAAACTATTCCACTTAGTAGTTAGCAGTGTTTCCCCATAACTTCTGAACAATATTTAATTACTCAAGTGCAGTGAACAAACAACGCAAAGTTTCACTCTCAACGTATCCAACAGTCAGCTTCTTTACTGCCCACAGGTTTCTGACTTCAGCTGGCTCCTCAGTGTCAATAATTAGCCCTCCTTTGAAGGTGGAATATTAACTTCACTTTATAATGTTTTGGCTGCCAAAATCTCAGACGTCAGCAGCTGTTCTTATGGAACAAAGACAAGATGAAGGGATTCACAGGAAGTCTACATCTGGAGCAGAGGGGTCAGTGCCCAGTCCTGACACACTACCTGGTCAGTCACCACTGGAGGGAGGACAATTCCTGGACTCTAAGAAGTGAAATCCATCTGGCTTTAATCACCGACTTCACAAATGAACTTGAAGATAAAATCTTGTACAGATCTTCAGACTGCATGTGAAAATGAGATGGAGCAGATCTTTAGGGAATCTTTAGTGAGACTGTCCTATTAAAGATGTAAACTCCAAAAAAAAAAAAAAAAAAAAGATGTAAACTCCATGGGCAATCTCTTCAGATCCAGTGATTTTTTTTTTTTAATGACATACTCACTCCATGAGTTCCTCAAACTCCCTTACTTCACAGGATGATGATTTTGACTTGTCATTTATTTTCTGTCATCAAATACCTTCAATACTTTTGTCTTCAGAAAATACTTGTAGTGTACCTTTTCTTTTCTGTTCTCTTACTATACTTATAAAATAACCAACATTTTCAGTATGACCCATAACAACATTTCCATCTACAGTTTAATAACCTCAGAGGCATATTAATTTAGCATAAAAGACATTCTATTTCCATATACTTCCTGCTTTTCAATAAAAACAGTACTGGAAAGGAATTAACTGCTAATGCTACCAATCCTGTAACATACTGTATCCACGGCTTTTCATGTTTCTATTTTTATATACAAAATATATACACTTCCCAAAATCTCAGGAGCTGGACTCTTTTTGTGACTATAACCAAAAGCCAACCAAGTTGTTACTGGAAAATCATACTGGTACTTCATAGTTTTCTGGTAGAAAAGTGAAATCAGTACCTTTTAGATCCTTCCCAGCAATTAATTATACTATAATGCTACACATATGCATCTAAAAAATATAAAAGGAAATCTGGGGGGAAAAAACCTGTTAAGTAACTCGCCAATCCTGTAACTCATGACACCAGACTGCAGCACACATACTTCTGATATGAGAGCATGGCCGTGTGCCCATCAGAAAGAACACAACTTTGACCAAAGCCAACAATTCACAAGGCTCCTTCCAGAGCCGCCCACTCCACCACGCCCACGTCACCACACACCACATCTAGAATGGAAAACACATTGATATTTTCCAACTGTGTCCTCTAAAATTTCAAAACAACTGAATTTCATGTGTATTTATCAATAACAATATATACTTAGTGGAAACTATTTAAGTCAATGAATCAGTATTAAGTAATCCAGACTATAAACTATATGCAAGTCAAACCAATTCTCCACACACTTACTCAAATTTGAAGTGTAAATTCCTTTAAAGAGATTTAAAATAATTTTTTTCTATTTTATACTCAAAAGATCAAACACCACTGACTACCTGTAACAAAAGTTTATGTTCCAAAATCCTGAAAAGTCACACATAAACCTGCAACAACAAATGCCTTTAAAGTACTAGAAAAAATATTTTTTAAATAAGGGATTCTGAAAATTAGTAATTAAAACCATTCAAGAATAACACTGACCTAACAGGACAAACACTTTACTTTTGCAATTTTTATTAATATATGATCATCCCCGAGGGTCTTACCTGCTAGCCTTTCAAAGGCAATGCACACCTTGGGGGGGAAGAGGAGGGGAGGCCTTCACAACACTGGATGTGGGGAAATGAGAGAAGACAAGAGGTCAAGGTGCCCAGGTGATCAGCCCACTTATGTGGAAACAACAAACAGCATTCAGGTGGTTATTGGCGACCACGTGGGATAGGACACACTCTCCCTATGAAAGGGGCCACTACACACCAATCCAGACCATCAGGAACCACCACTCTCACACAGGATGTCAGTGGGATTCCACTTAATCTCAACCAGTTAAAATTTTTAAAGAATGTATGCCAAGGTAACAGTCCATTTCAAACCCATTTTAACAAAGTACACACGCACTAGTACGTATGTATACATTCTCTACGTGTCACTTTAAACATCTTTGCTATTTCAAGTCATACTGAGATTAGTAAATTTAGATACAGTGCTGCTAACTTTAATGTATTCTGGCCAAGAAAAGGTAGCTCAGAGTTTTAACTCTGAATGCACTTGATAAAAACACGCCAGTGGTTGTTTGAGAAATAAGTTCTTATTACACGACCACCTGTCTATTTTCTTCAGAAAACACAACTCTTAAGAAGGAAGGATTTTCAACAAAGTAGTACACCCAAGTGCTAGGAGATGAAAAATAGCAACCCAAAGCCTCAAGTCACTGTGGTCAAAGCAGAGCAAAAGTGAACTTTCAATTCAGAATTACACAGCTGCCAGAGTTAAGGGTAAGTGGACAAAATTAATCCCAGTCAGTACTAAGAGCACTGGGAGCAGATACTATGAAGAAAACTAGAATGTATATTTGGATAATCTGTAATCTAAATTTTATAAAAACTGCTAGAACTCAGACATCTCTTTTAATAATATTTCTAGTGAAATCAAGTTGAAAACATAATACCTGGGATTATTCTTCCTAACAAGAAATTAAAGCCTAATAGGAAATCTGTACTCTGAAATACTCTGCAAATTCCAATTTGCAAGAAGTATACCATACGGGATAAATAATGAGAGATGTGTATAGATGAACAGCTACAAGAATTCCAATTTTTGCAATCTCAGCAAGTTACTGTACACACACATCAATATAACAGAAATGGCACCGTTTCTGAAGACACATTCCACATTTTATTTACAATTTAAGACTAACTTTAATCTCCAAATCACATATCCATACACCTAATTCCTTTTTGATTTCATTTAAACGTAAATGCATGGTCTGTCCAACAAAGACTGTAAACAAATATTTACCACATCTGTTACATGGAACACACAGGAACAGCTTGTAACAGAAATTCATCCACCTCCCCCACAACATTTTTTATTATAAATACAGGTATCAAAACAATCCTGAACATATTTTTGATACTACTAGTAGTCAGCACCCATACCGCTTCAAAAATGAACACACTTTGTGACAATATTCATTGTACCTGCTACTTTAGACAATTTCAACTGAAGCTCTTTCTCTAAGCAAGATGATGGAGCACACCACTCGAGTTTCCTTCTCGGCTTTCTCGTCAGAAACACACCTGCCTGCACAGCCAGCCGACACTTCTTGCTGTGCTCTCACCTGCAAACCTGAGCTCCAGTGAGGACTCCAGGTGCGTGCTTAAGTGGTGGTGCCTTAACAAGAAAAGACTGCTGAATTTTCTTCCTGTTACCTGAAAACATAATGGGTGTACATATATTAAATATATTCTTACAAACGTCCAGGTCATGTTTACCAGCTGGAATTATCTTACTTTAATGTGTGGGTATTTTGCATTGTGATATTTAATCAAGACATTAACATGAGTAGAAGGTTGCTGATTTAAGACAAGTTTGAGATCCACTAAAATTAATTGTTGTATGTTTGTCCTTCTGGTGGCTGTGGAAGCTTCATATTTTCTTTGGACATCATTAGACGTCTTAGCTCTTGAAGTACAACTTTAATGCTATATGAATTTTGCCATTTTGCTAACACTGGTATGCTTCGTGCATCCACCTGAAAGGAGGGGAAAAAGTACAATTAACTGCGAAGTTTAAAGTACTTGGGCACCAATTTACTAGATGTAGTTTAATAAGAAGGGCTTTAAAAATCCAGTCAGGCACTATTTTCACAAAAGCAAACATTATAAAACCACAGGTCCACACAATACTTAGGGCCACAATCCAAGGCCTGAGCAGTTACTCACACCAGGGATCAGCAGACAGCGGTAACCCTGACTTCTGCTTTCAGATCCCACTCCAGCGTGCTCTTTGCACTGTGCTGAACTCATCTTCCACTGGGGGAGATGGACAGGCTGGGGCTACCGCCCCTTCGAAGCCTCAGCCACAGGTACCTGCTGTCGCCTGGCCTATCTGGCAGCTCCCTGGAAACTTGCCCACTGAGGACCACCTATTCCCTGACCACCTCCTCTCCACCCTGGTACCTGTCAAAAATAACCAGTGTCCAATGTGTAACACCAGAGACACAGACTACTATGTAGAAAATAGAGGCACCACGGATGTGTGGTACAGCACAGGGAAAAGATAATCATGATTTTGCAATAACTTTAAATGGAGTATAACTTATAAAACTACTGAATCACTATACTGTACCTATGAAATAAATATAATATTGTAAATCAACTATACTTCAATAAAAAATACAATTTTTTAAAAATTAAAGAAAAAACTGTTTTAATAGTTCTACTGCCTGAAGCGGCAGCAAGAGGGCAAGCAGGAAGGGGACCAAAGATGCCACAGGAAATGCTGGGAGAGGAGATGTCCAGTGAGGCTACAAAGTCCCATACACACCCGAGGGTCCAGGAGACACACACGTGTGCAAGGCTGCACACAGGCTTCAAAGCCTGAGAAAGCAATAAACTCTCACCTATGGCTGACCCTGATCAACATACAGACATTTTGATTATGCACCATAACCAAGCAGAATTTATCTAGGAAGTGCAAGGTTGGCTCAACATACAAAAATCAATGTAACACCCCATATTAACAGACACAAAACAGCTTCTGACAAAATCCAACACCTTTCATAATAAAAATACTCAACTAATTAGGATTATCAACCCAATAAACAGCTTCCACATGCTTCTCTGTTTTTTAATGTTCTCCTGACTATAAACTTATAAGTTGTGTAAAAATAAAATAACTACTTTAACTTACCATTCCACTGGAATTATTTATTCCATTCATATTAATTTTGGTTACAAATCTAACTGATGGAGGAGCTTCTGGGTATTTAGGTCCACATTCTACTTTCAGGCTATATATTCTGTTTTCGTAATTTGTCTGGAAGGCAGAAATAATAACAACAATTTTCAAGTGCTAATAAATCGGAAAAGCACAAGATAAATGTACTTAATATTGCCACGTGTGTGACTAAGAATTTACTTTTCAACAAATTTATTTGATCTATATGCTTAGCAAAAATACAGTTAGTATGCAATTAAAACAAGAAAATAAAACATAAATGAAAGTGACAAATTTAATACCTGTTGATTCTTGTATAAATCTGTAAAAAAAGAAGCTGACCATCTATGGATCTCAGTCACCCCAACGGATCCACGGCTTTCTCTCTCATAGTAAGAGATCTCCCAGTGGAGGTGGATCTCGGGTGTTAATAACCATGGTTTAAAAGGTATACAACAATCTTGTACATATATTAATAAATGTTTCATTATTTTTAAAAAGTAAACAGCTATATAAAACTCATCTAAGTTTAACAGCAAGCATATATTAACAGTATGCCCAGGACCCAGAAAGGCTTAAAAAGAACTAAAAAGGTCAAGGAGACACCTATCTGTTGCTCTCCACTCACACGCATACCAGCCTCTCTAGAACTTGCAGTAAAAGTATAATAATTAGATAACCAACAAGGACCCCACTGTACAGCACAGCGAACTATACTCAGTATTTTGTGATAATCTTTAAGGGAAAATAATCTGAAATAAAAATAGACACATATGTAGATAAAACTGAATCACTCTGCTGTACACCTGAAACTAAGACAACACTGTAAATCAACTACAAGAAAAAGAAAACAAAAAAAGGCCCTGAAAAATCTCATACTCTTAAAAATACTCAAAGTACATGGAAACAATCAGAATTCTCATACTTTGCTAGGAATAGGGAATGGTATAACTACTGTGGAAAAAATATGGCATTTTTTCCTATGCATTTCACTAGACACATTCAACTCTCCTTCCTTAACTCCCCTGCTGCTGCTGCTGCTAAGTCGCTTCAGTCGTGTCCGACTCTGTGCAACCCCATAGAGGGCAGCCCACCAGGCTCCCCCGTCCCTGGGATTCTCCAGGCAAGAACACTGGAGTGGGTTGCCATTTCCTTCTCTGATGCATCAAAGTAAAAAGTGAAAGTGAAGTAGCTCAGTCATGTCCAACTCTTAGCGACCCCACGAACTGCAGCCTACCAGGCTCCTCTGTCCATGGGATTTTCCAGGCAAGAGTACTGGAGTGGGGTACCATTGCCTTCTCCGCCTAACTCCCCTACTACGCAGCAATTCCAACCCTAGGCATTTTTGATCCAAGAGAAATGGAAACAAACCTATGTTCACAAGATGACGTATAATCACAGCAGCTTTATTTGCAATAACCAGAGAGAACCATGATCAGGGGAAGTGACAAGCACACTGTGGCATATCCCCACCATAATAAAAAGAAACAAACCACTACGCAGCGCACGGATGAAACAACGTAGGTGAACCTGAGGCACACCCAGTCAAAAGGAGCAGACCTCTCGGTACATACGCTACACGATTCCACTTACACCAAGTTCTCCGACGGGCAAAATACTCTAGGGCGTCAGAAGTAGTGACCGGGTCAGCTCTGGGGTGGAGGAGGGGCAAGGGACTCTCTAGGGTGATAGAAACGGTCTGTATCTCGACACAGGTGCAGGTAACAAGATACACCTTTTGAAAGTCATGGTAAGACCTATGCAAATTATAAAAGTTTTTCAGTTAAAAACAAACAAACAAACTCTAAACTAGCCTACAATGCTTAAAATTAAATATCCTAACTTTTGATACCCTGGATTAATTTCATCATCACTGGATTTTAAATTAAAAGCCAAGCCTTTCTGTTACCTAACAAAAGAGTAAAGAAGAGAATAGTAAGTAAAAGGAACTACTATTCAAGAACTATATACTAGAGTCAGATACTCTCCTATTGCCTAATTATTAATTCATTTAATTCTCAAAACTTCTAAAGTGATATGGTACTTCACTTACATAAAAGTAAACTTTGAAAAATTACTAAATCTCTAATGCTAAAAATTTAACAAACATGGAAAAACAAAACTGCTAATTATATAAATCCAAATAAATACTGGAATAATATAAAGCAACCAGGGATCTTAATAACATAAAAAAACAAGCAACAACTAACCAAGTAATAGAATGTTAAGGTAGCAATTTTCACATTACCCTAAAGCTGGGACAAAACTGTTCTAAATCTGGTACCCTACAAAGAAAAAACAACCAAGATGAGATGCCAACTCCTGCAAGTTTAATTAAAAGGCAGCTGAACGAATGCTGGAACCACAAGCCCTCATCCAGCCCCCCAGCTCAGCGAGGGGGCTGAAGCCTGGCTGGAGGACAGGGTCCACTCAGGCTGTGCCCTCCTGCACCACAAGAGGGGGAGGGGCTCCAAGTCGACCACCACAGAAAGCGGCAGGAGGCACACCTGTCTCTGAAACCCTGCCAGCTGGCCCACCCCCATGTTACCCTACAACAGCCAGGCCCCCAGTGGGCACAGCCGGACACAGGGGCTTCCTGTGGCTCAATGACACCAGGGAACAGCCAGTGTGGGGGTCCTGTGGATGACCGGAACTGGGAGAGAGATATCTGCAAACTAGGTTATGGGGCTGAGGGTCTTACTTTACATAAACTCCAACACTCTTCAAGTTCCCTCAGAGGAACAAATGGGATAAAACTCAAATCTAAGTAATTTCAGGACTTCCTGGTGGCTCAGTGGTAAAGAATCTGCCTGCCAATGCATAAGACGTGGGTTTGAGCCCTGATACGGGAAGATCCCACATGCCGCGGAGCAATTAAGTTCGCGTGCCGCAACTATTGAGCCTACTCGCTGCAACCACTGAGTCCTAGAGCTGTGCTCCACAAGAGAAGCCACTGCAATGGGAAGCCCGAGCACCAGAGCTAGAAAGTAGCCACCACTCACCACAACCAGAAAAGCCGATGCAGCTGTGAAGATGCAGCACAGCCAAAAATAAGTAATTAAAAAAGAAAAAATCTAAGTAATTCTGAAAGCATACTCCACTCAGTTCAGACTGTCCAATCTTCAAGTCATTCATTAAGTAAGAATGCTCAAAAGTTATAAGCACTTACTTTTACCAAACAGACCATGGTGATACTGTTCACAGGTAGTGAAAAAATCAAGGTTTTCATTACAAAAACTGAGTTACAAAACGACAAGAATTTTAACCATCAGCATTTTATTTCCTTCCTTACATGTCTAATGGAAAAATCAGAGCAGTGGAGGAAGAGAGAACTTGTTAGTTTAGGAGAGTGCATGAATTCTACAAAGGAATACTAGAAAACGGTAAACAAACATTTGTCTGAAGTTATCAATGCTAATTACCTGACCATTTTTCTTTTATAAAAATAAAAAAATCTAAATTCTACCCAACAGCAAAATAGTTGAAATAGTCCCATTACAGGTAGCAAACAGTACACAAAACCAAAGACTAAAAAGAAACTTAAAATTTGTGTTCTTTCTAACAAAGTCAAAGGTCATACAAAACCTATTTAAAAGACTTGCTGCAGGGGCATGCAGCAAATGCGGCCTTTGAGTGAGGAATGCAAGGTACAAAAAAATTTCCCAATCTAAAATAGATTTTGAGTAAAAATAAAAAGTCACGAACTTGAGAAAGACCTAAAATTAAAACAATAGGTCTGTGGCCAACACTAGGAAACATGCAAGAATCAGCCTTTCTGACATACTTTATAGATGAAGACATTGAAGCCAGAACATTTCCAAGGCCAATCAACCGTCACTGGCCAACAGCAATGTGCAGTCAACACAAACCAGTTTGGGAACCCTGTTGATACACACGGGCGGTTAGCAGCATGTTACCTCACGGCACGCTGTTCGCTCTTCCCAAATACCCCTCCGCTCCACGCCTCATCTTTTCCACTCTCTACCTGGAATGCTGTCCATCCCCATCTCACCTTCTGAAATCCTACCAGCCAGTCCTTTAGGCACTCCAAAGGCAACTTCCTCCACTGTCCAGCCTTCCTCAATTATTCCAGCTAGAAGAGACATATTCCACAGTCCCACCGTGGGCTCGCTCTGCCACATTCAGTCTGTCGTCTGCATTCATGCCTTCTCCTCTACTGAATCGCAAACACTTTGACAGCAATGATCACACCAGTCTTCCCGCCCTCCAACTCCTCCAGAAAATCCAGCATCAACAAATGTACAAAAAATAAGTAAAAAGTCACGAACTGTTTCACTTAAAGTTATCTTAACTATTTACTTTAATATTAATAACATAAAATAAAATGCATACTTGAAAGTTACAGTAAATATTCATAGGAAATAAATGTAATGTATGCACTGACCCGTGGTGGCCCAATGATCATGCCTGTCCACCTTGTGAGTGTCATGTCTTCATCATCTTCCAGGCCCCAGCTGACCGTACCGTCGCCCACTCCTTTCTGTCCTTCTTCAAGTTCTTCCAACAAACGAAAATTACGAGGAACTTTAACACCTATACAAAAGGAAGCCAATGTAAGTAGCTCATAATTATAAGGGCTACACACAATCAAATTCAGCTTTTCCCAAATTAACCGTTAAAAATTATTTACCAAAAAGACAAAATTCTCTAAAAAGTCTTCTGCCCCAGGAAATGCTCAATCTAATAATAATAACTCTTCAAAATGAAAAAGCTACAGACAGCATTGTTCCAAACATAACAGCAGCACAGAACATGTATAACAACACCTAACCAGTTTTACAGTGATGTACATCAATCATAAGGGAATCATTACAAGTGATTATTTTCCCATAATTGAGATTTCTGCCAAGAACAATGTATCAGGTAAACAGGCATGACCAGAAAGTCCATAAAAGTGTCACTGCATTAGCACATATTCTCCAGTGATCTGTAAAAAAGAGAACTACGTTCCATTTGTAAAAATGCACTAAAAGGCACTACTTTCTAGAATGCTGACCCCACCCTTGGTCCTCAACCAGTCTGCTGGCTGCCTAATAACCACAGCGTCCTGCCTCCACTGTGAGCAGGTCCGCTGCTGGAGAGCCAGTCTCCTGGTGGGTAATTCCCTATGACATATCTGTCCCACCCTGGCCCAACCCAGCAACACTTTCATAGCCCTTCTCACACGTCCACTTCTGAACCCTTTAGACCTCATCACTCTATTTCTCAAATCTTAATAAAAAATCTTCCCCTCTGCCCAGAACCCCAGCCTTTCACAGTCCCCACCCCCTCATTCTCACTGAACCTAGTTTTGCCACCATCACCATCCTGACCTCCAACCCCTGGAACCAGCAGGGCTGGTGATACAGCATGTGACTTGATCACAGCCTCTCTCAGGATCACTGGCCTGGCCTCTCCAGAGGATGGACCCTGTGGTCTTGCGAGCTCTCAACAGCATCCAGCCTGAAAACTCCCCAGCCCCACTGCGCAAGTTCTGAGAAAAACCAAGACCCCTCTGCTGGCTCCGGAGCACTGCCTCCCTCCCTCCCTTCCCACTCTCAGAAGCAAGCACACACAATTACGAGACAGGAAAAAACAGTGACATCTCTTTTAAGGCAACTGTCATTCTGCATAACTTATCTCTCCTGCCGAAACTAAAACATCTCTTTCAGGGTTTCCCTGGTGGCTCAGTGGTAAAGAATCCTCCTGCCAATGCAAGAGACACGGGTTCAATCCCTGGTCCAGGAAGATCCCACATGCCGCAGAGCAACTAAAACATCTCTTTCAGTTACTGATTCATAGTAGTCCTTCTGGACAAATAATGAAAAGCCAATAAATATTGTAACTTAGAAATAGTAGCCACTTTATGTACTGTGCTTCATAAAAAGTGCTTTAAAATTCTGGGCCACAGAAACATGGATATGTCAGAAACCACAAAACAAGAGTAAGCATTATTACAACTATAATAACTATTAATAACCATTTGCTTAGTGTACCCTCTGCACTAAATAAACTATCCCATTGGATCCTAAAAGCACCCATTTTACAGTTGTGGAAACTGCAGTTTGAAGGAGTTAAATGACCTACTCAAGGTCACATAGTTTTAAATGGCAACTGTTGCTGCTGTTGTACTAAGTTATGTCAGCCCCAGTATTAACGCCCAGTTTCCAGACCGAAGTCACTCTCAAGCGTTAGGTTCTCCAGGCAGCACCGTGGGCGCAGACCCGACCTCCAACCGGCCCAGCCGGCTCCCAGTGCTGCTGCCTCTCGGGCAGGGCCTCTTGCAGGTTCCTCATCTGTGAAAGGGAAGCCACCGTGGTTTCCACTTCACAGAGCCTCTGTAAGGTGATCGGTCTCAAACAGGATAAACTGACTCTCATCATTTTAGTGTTCATATTAAGAAAAATTACATAAATCTTCCACTCACCTTGACCTATGTTTTGTGAGAATTCAAGCTCTCTGCAGTCCAAAAGAATGACCCAGAAGGGGTCCCTGAGCCGAGAGTGTCTATAAACACACACTGTGCTCGCACCCTGAAACAACAGCCACTCTGTCAGAATCTCCACCATCTGTCGCTCCTGAGCTGCTCTTTAAAGGAATATGAAAGGAGCCTGATCACCCTCACCATCTAAGAAATCATTACCCAAGAAAAATTCTAAATTTGTGTGTAATTTCCTTTCCTCCCTTTCAAAAACAATTCAGTCAGGAGAGCTTTATAAGCATCCAAAACTACAAAGTAAAAAATGTAAAAATGTTTCTTTATGTAAGTGCCATAAAAGCAATAAACTGAGGGACTGCTAAACTTCTCACCATTTCTCAAAGCAGCATTTTGAGAAAATAATTCTAAGATTACCGGCAATGGTAACATTTAAAGGGTTACAGCAGCTAAGGTTGTTCTGTTTTTTTTTTTTTTTTAAAGTTTAAGACTCAAACAAATATCAGTAAGCTCTATTTTCAAACTGAGGCCTGGTGTACTCTGGCTTCGTTTCTCCCCACCACTAATGTCTGTAAAGAGAACGCACCACAAGGTGGGGCTGTGCGGCTGTGAATGCTGCAGGATGTGCGTCAGCTGCCCTCTGATGGCTGGCCATCTCGGAGCCCTTTCCTGACTTCCACTTGCCTTTATCCTGTGTGTGTCTATGTGTGCGTGGTGGTGGTACTATCCTTATTTAATAGTTTTAAATATTTTAAGTCCTTAGTCTGAGATCTTCATTAAAGGAAAAAACAAAACGGCCCATATACATGATATGAGTTCCAAAGGCCAACCTCTTAGCCACAACTCTCACTGCCTGGGAAAACAAGAATTAAACCCTAAAGACCATCTGCCAGACTGACAAACAAATGTTAACTCTGGCAACACCTGGTTTGACAAAGATATGGAGATGAAGGCTCTTCCACTGCTGAAGGTGGAATAAACTGGCACAACTACTTCAAGAGGAAACTGGTAACATTTACAGAGATGCTGGCACCAGGCTAGAGAAAGGCAGGAACGCTCATGTACTGTGATTTCTAACCGTGAAAATTTAGAAACAATCCAGACATAACATAGCATAACCCATGACACAATGATATTGCAATTAAAATGAAAGAATCAGAGCTACAAGTATCAATTAATGCTAAAATTTTAAAACATTGTTTAATGAGTGCACAGTTTCAGTTTTATGGCTGCACAACAAAGTGAATATGCAATATTGCTGAACTGTACAGAGGAAGTTAGGACAGTACACTGTATATTACATACACTTCACCATAATCACAAAGAGAAATAAACTGAAAAGCCATATAACAACAGACCTTTATACTGTTCTGAGTACATACATATCTAGCAAGAGTATAAAAATACTTGTGGAACAGACTCCAAAGTCAGAATACTGATCACCTCTGGGCCAAGAAGAAGTGGCCTAGTACTTGGAAGGATGCAGGTAACGTCTTAGTTTCTCAAAAAAAACAAAACAATCTGAAGCAAGAAAAACTTAGCACCATTTGGGAGAGCTGGGCGAGGGTGGGAGGGGGTGTAACATGTGTACTTACCCATTTTCTTGTGTTTTAAATCTTTTGTCTCAACAGAAAAGGAAAAACAGTATCCAAAAAAGGAGAGAGGGAACTGCAGGCAATGTTTGGGGACAGCAGCTGAGGATAAATGAGCAAAGAGCCAGAAACTGTCAGGAGGGACAGGTGTGCTTGCAAATTCAGACTTAACCTTTGGTGACAAGGACCCAGGGCGGGATTGAAACCCAGACTTTAAGGATGGGGAGGCAGGGTACAGTATCAGCTGTGATGAAAGAGGAATCAGGCACATGCCTCCACTAAGGAAAACGTGGTACATTTTATTGTAATTCTGTGATTTTGTCATCTGACAACCAAAGCTAAACATCGAGTACGAGCTAGGGACTGTGCGAGGCCGCCCTGCCCTCATGGAGCACACAGCATACCAGGGCAGCAAGACAAGGAAAACAAGGCACAGGAGAAGCACCGAGACAACCAAGGCAACGAGCACGTTCCATAAGGCAGGGGATCTGCTCTACCACAAAAGCAGAGAGCTGCATACTCTGACGTCAAATATGGAGCTAAAACTCACAGGCGATGACGTCCAAGCTTTGCCCGCTTCACCCCAGCTCAATGACCAATATGTGCAAGCCTCCTTCTGGAGGGAGTCCACTGGACTGGGCAGAAAGGAGAACTCCTGTCCCCAGTCTCTGCCCCTCACCTCTATCCCCAGGTTCAGAATCCCTGCAGAACCACAGTATTCCCAAAGCTCCTCCCAGGTTTAGGACCCTGGAATTCTATCTGAAGGAGTTTCAGAACAAGAGACATGACTTGAAGAAGTTTAAAAAACACAAATGCAAAGGGGAAAAAGTAACAAAAATAAGGTGAAAGTCGCTCAGTTGTGTCCAACTCTTTGCGACCCCATGGACTATACAGTTCATGGAATTCTCTAGGCCAGAATACTGGAGTGGGTGGCCTTTCTATTCTACAGGGGATCTTTCCAACCCAGGGATCAAACGAACCCAGGCCTCTTGCATTGCAGATGGACTTTTTTACCAGCTGAGCCATAAGGGAAGGCCAAGAATACTGGAGTGGGTAGCCTACCCCTTCTCCAGCGGATCATCCAGACCCAGGAAGTGAACCGGGGTCTCTGTATTGCGGATTCCTTACAAACTGAGCTATAAGGGAAAATTTTTAAGTTGATTTTTAAACAACTAAAACCCTATGTCAATAACCAGCTGCACTTAAGTAGTAATTGGATAATATATTTCACAGGTGTGAAATACAAATGATAATTGAACAACAAAAATATGCAGATAAAAAAATCATATTATTATTAGACCCCCATCAAAAAATAAAATTAACACCATGGTAAACACAATGCCGGCAAGACAGTGGAAAAACTCATTTATCCACCTCAACACATCACTGAAAACTGAATACACCTTGCTGAAGGGGTAAACTGACAAACCATCGCAAGAATTCTTAAATATTCATGCACACTGACTTAAAATCCCACTGAGTGAAATTCGCCCCCAAGAACAAAGCACGAGGAGGCAGGCAGCCTCCAGCACAGAGTCAGCTGTGAACAGCTTCTCCAGGCTCCAGGCTGGGCCCCTCCCGGCCCCCCGGAATCTGGGCTGGCCTTGCCACTTGTTCTGGTAGAACACGACGCTAGTGCGGTTCTGGGACCATCCTTGTTAGAGCCCTGGTACCCTCTGTTTGGTCTTTCAAAAGCCAACTCCCATTTAAGTTCTGACTCCCAGACACTACTGGGATGCAAGTAAGTCCAAACACGACGCCTAGACTGCCCACATGGACAAGAAACAAGGCCCTGGGCAAAGGCCAAGCCCGTCTTCAGGCGAAGGGAGACAACCAGGCCCAGCCAGTCAACCCCCAAATCATAAGAAGAAACCCCTGTCTGAAGCCATGTATCCATTTAAGATATTAAAATCTGTCTTAGAATTGATGAACTATAGTAAATAAAAATAAATCTGAAAAAATTTCAACTCAACGGTGTACCTGTGAAGCATCTGAATTTACCTTCAATCACCAGGAAGACAGACCTCTGCATTACAGGGTTTGTGAAGAACCTGGAACCAAGGTGTGGAGGCTGCACTACATACAGCAGAGGGTGAATCACGCTACTGGTACAGGTTACAGCCAAAACCACTCTGCCCCCAGCCACTGCCCAAATTCTGGAACTCTTCTCACATCCCACATGCGATATACTAACTCAGGGAAGGAAGAAAACAAGCAGCTTCATGTGTTTATTTAATGAATGCACCCAAACACAAAATATCCTTAGTACTGTTTCATTTCAGAAAAGTAAGCTCAAAACAAAATTTATGAGTAAAACATTATAATACACTAAGGAGGAAAGCTGGATTTTACTTGTGCCGTTTGTCTTTTCATCATTAAAATCACTTACACAGAAACTGGACCATAAGTAATGCCGAGTGCCAGAGGCGCTCAACAAACCCGGGGTGCGTTTCCGGCAGATGCTTACTGTCCACCTCTCTGTCCACACTTAAGGGCCTGTCCTGTAAGAAGTGCTGCTGGTGGAGGACACAGACTCCTTTGCCTAGCATCTTGGCAGAGATGGCAAGCGAGGACAACCACGGAAGCAGACGCATTCAAATGCAGTAAGCTGTCCCAAAAGATTTGCTTGAACACACTATTGGTATCTCCGTGGAACAGACAAGCCAGTGAGAACAGAGTGACTCAATGTTCTCCAGGAGAGCTGCCAGCACTGTTTACTTCAGAGCTAAGGAGGAATGCCTCCCTCAGAAGAAACGGGGGTGGAGGGCGGTCAGGCCGCCTCTGGTCCCTCCCTAGCAGAGACTTCTAAGGGGATCGAGGGCTGGCACACTCTCCCCTGACAGAGACCACTTCCAGGAACACAACTGCTCGCCTGGGACTCCCGGGAGCTGCAGCTAGAAACAAAGGAGCGATCCTGCCAAGTCGCTGCCGGTAGGTAAACACTTCAGAAAATTAAAAACTTCTCAATAACTTAAGTATATCCTCTCAGGAAACAACCACTTCTATCAATACTGGTTAGTCAACCGTAACTGATAACTGAGGGAGCAGGTGACACTACCATGAAAAACAAACAGTAAACCAAGCTATGCACTCTTGGTCCTTTTCAACAGCATTCCAGACACTAGGCTGAAAAAATCTTTGCATGATTATATACCTACAAAGAATAAACTGCTTGGAGCATTGCCTGTTACCTGGCTGTATTTCTCTTTGCTGCTGCTGCTAAGTCGCTTCAGTCGTGTCCGACTCTGTGCGACCCCATAGACGGCAGCCTATCAGGCTCTCCCGTCCCTGGGATTCTCCAGGCAAGAACACTGGAGTGGGTTGCCATTTCCTTCTCCAATGCATGAAAGTGAAAAGTGAAAGTGAAGTCGCTCAGTCGTGTCCGACTCCCAGTGACCCCAGGGACTGCAGCCTACCAGGCTCCTCCGTCCATGGGATTTGCCAAGAAAGAGTACTGGAGTGGGGTGCCATTGCCTTCTCTCTCTAATGTAACCTTAAACCTCACACCTGGCAAGGCAGGGTTTAGACTCCTGCCCTCTGTCAGATGGTAATCATGTGCAGTAATCACAACCAGACCATCACTGAGAACTCACATATACCAACATGATGTTTTTAAAACAGAGTCAAACAATGAAGCACATATCAAAAGCCAGACTTCCCATCTTAATAAAGTAGAAAAAATAAATTGGACTTTATAAAAATTTACAACTCTGAGGTTAAAAAGGACGCCATCAAGAAGGTAAAAGAAAATACAAACACATAGCTAACGAACTCGTATCCAGAATATAGAAAGAACTCTTACTACTCAACAATAAAAAGACAGTCAACACAATTTTTTAAACATGGATAAGCCTATGAGAAGGCAATGGCACCCCCACTCCAGTCCTCTTGCCTGGAAAATCCCATGGATGGAGGAGCCTGGTAGGCTGCAGTCCATGGGGTCGCTAAGAGTCGGACACGACTGAGCGACTTCACTTTCACTTTTCACTTTCATACATTGGAGAAGGAAATGGCAACCCACTCCAGTGTTCTTGCCTGGAGAATCCCAGGGATGGGGGAGCCTGGTGGGCTGCCGTCTATGGGGATGCACAGAGTCGGACATGACTGAAGCGACTTAGCAGCTTAGCAAGCCAGAAATGAGCCCACACTTACATGAGCAGTTAATCTACAATGGAGACAAGAATATACAAAGGAGCAAAGACAGTGACTTCAATAAATGGTGCTGAAGAACTGGACAGCAATATGGCCTTGAATCATACTAGACTACTCCCTTATACCATCTAAAGAAATACACTCAAAACTGATCAGACTTAAATGTAAGACCTGATGCCTTAAAATTCCTAGAAGACACAGGGAGCACGCTCTCTGACATCAGTTTTAGCAATGATTTTCTGGATCTGTCTACTCAGGCAAGGGGGAAAAAAAGCAAAAATAAACAAAATGAGACTACATCAACTAACAGCTTCAGCACAGCAAAGGAAATTATCAACAAAAGAAAAAGGAAGCTTATGGAATGGAAGAAGACATTTGCAAACACTGAATCTGACAAGCAGTTAATACCCAAAATATACAAAGAACTCATACAATTCAACATTAAAAACAAACAAACAAGAAAACTGGATTTTAAAAAGTGGGCAGAGGATTTGAACAGGACATTTTCCCAAAGAAGACACACAGATGGCCAACAAGCGCATGAAAAGATGATGCTCAACGTCACTAATCATCTGGGAAACGCAAATGAAAACCACAATGAGATACCACCTCACACCCGTCAGAATGGCTGTCATCACAAAGACAACAAACAACAAGTCAGCAAGAATGTGAAGAAAAGGGAACCCTTGTGCACTGCTCATGGGAATGTAAATTGGTGCAGCCACCATGTAAAACAGTATACAGCTTCCTCAAAAAGTTAAAAATAGAACTACCATACAATTTAGCAATTCTACTCCTGGGTATTTAATGGAAGAGAACAAAAACACTATTTTAAAATGATACACACGCCCTCATGTTTATTGCAGCATCATGTACAATAGCCAAGATGTGGAAGCAACCTAGGTTCCCATCAATACATGAATGACTGAAGAAAATGTGGCAGGCATGCACACACACCGCAACACTACTCAGCCATAAAAAAGAGTGAAATAAAATGTTGCCATTGCAACATGGATGGACCTAGATAGTATTATGCCATGTGAAATCAGCTTCTCCAAGCGAGGCTTCAACAGTATAATTAGAACCGGACATGGAACAACACACTGGTTCCAAATTGGGAAAGGAGTATGTTAAGGCTGTATGTTGTCACCCTGCTTATTTAACTTAAATGCAGAGTACATAATGCAAAATGCCGGGCTGGATGGAGCACAAGCTGGAATCAAGATTGCCAGGAGAAATATCAATAACCTCAGATATGCAGATGATACCACCCTTATGGCAGAAAGTGAAGAAGAACTAAAGAGCCTCTTGATGAAAGTGAAAGAGGAGTGTGAAAAGTTGGCTTAAAATTCAACATTCAGAAAACGAAGATCATGGCGTCTGGTCCCATCGTTTCATGGCAAATAGATGGGGAAACAGTGGAAAACAGTGACAGACTTTATTTTGGGGGCTCCAAAATCATTGCAGATGGTGACTGCAGCCATGAAATTAAGACACTCGCTCCTTGGAAGAAAACTATGACCAACCTAGACAGCATACTAAAATGCAGAGACATTACGTTGCCAACAAAGGTCCATCTAGTCAAAGCTATGGTTTTTCCAGTGGTCATGTGTGGATGTGAGAGTTGGACTACAAAGAAAGCTGAGTGCAGAAGAATTGATGCTTTTGAACTGTGGTGTTGGAGAAAACTCTTGAGAGTCCCTTGGACTGCAAGGAGATCAAATGAGTCAATCCTATAGGAAATCAGTCCTGAATATTCATTGGAAGGACTGATTCTGAAACTGAAGCTCCAATCTTTGGCCACCTGATGTGAAGAACTAACTCACTGGAAAAGACCCTGATCCTGGGAAAGACTGAAGGCAGGACAGGGGACAAAAGAAGATGAGATGGTTGGATGGCATCACCAACTTGATGGACAGGAGTTTGAGCAAGCTCCAGGAGTTGGTGATGGACAGGGAAGCCTGGTGTGCTGCAGTCCACGGGGCCGCAAAGAGTCAGACATGACTGAGCAACTGAACTGACTGACGTGAAATAAGCCACACAGAAAAAGACAGATGCTGTATGATTTCATTTATAGGCAGCAACCAAGTTTACAGAATACAGTGTGATACAGAAGAGGCACCAAAGAAGCTGAAATCAAGAAACTAGTTTGGAATCAACATCGAGCTAAATAATCTTGGGAAACTCACTTTATATCTATATATTCACTGTTCATCTATAAAATGAACTTGGCTAGAGCCTAGATGATTCATAATGTACTTTCTATGAGAACTATTATTCCAGTGTATGTAAGCACCTATACAAAGCCCTAAGAATTTCTTCCCTTCTGTGGTCTGAAATTTTGCTGAGTTACAACTTAAACTGAAAATAACATCCACTTTAACACAAGTCAGCAGAGACCTTGTAAACAAGAACACACTCCTGAATCCAGTCTTGCAGTGCCATCTCATAGTATCTCAAAGATCTTATAAATATATTGGCTCTTTACAAACAGTCAACTACTTTTAAAACAAACTTTTAAATGCCGGGTTTCATTTCATTTATTCTGTTATATCAATTTTGAAGCTTGGTGTCAAAAAGCTCCCTAAATACTTGCTAAGTAGATGTCTCCACATATGGGCAATCTCTGCTTTTCATGGTTTCCATGTGTGACTTTCAGTTACCATGATTTAAACGCCAATCCCCCAACAAGAGGGTTTAGACTCTAGTCTCCAGGGCACACACACTAGGAATAAGCACAGAGTACACATGACTGCTACTCTTCTGTCCACAAGACCAACAAGAGAACTCGGACTCCAGGCTCCAGGGCACACACACTATGAGTAAACGCAGAGAGTTCACAAGTCACTATGTGAGTAACTGCCGAGCAATCCCGACCAGCGGCCACATGCCACATCTCTCAGTCTGCAGGTGATGGTTCACCACACAGCTTACTCAATTCACAGACAACAAAGCCTGTAGTAGAGCTTCCTCCTTGCGATTAAATTTTTGAATCACACATACTAAATATACTAACAAATTTCTATTCTGTAGAGTCGTGCCCTATGAAATTATCTTGATTCCCAGAGATGACTGTCTCTTGGGAAAGGGAAACCTAGCCAGTGGAGTCTCCACCACAGTCCTACTTCCATCCATGAGAAACACTTGACAGTCTGAGACAAGGAACCTGCAGAGAGAAGAGAAGTATGAAAGCCACTCTCAAGTCTCAAAGGAAGTAAGAGTCTTCATTTCAGGACTACTCCAAATTCACAATTCCAGACTAAGCAAGACACCTGAATTCTGATCTGGACTCTAGTGCTAACCAACTATGTAAAAGCTTATACTTCCTTAGGCCTCAGTCTTCTCAACTGCAAAACAAGAGAACCAAGTGGTATGGCTAAGTATTTTCCAGCTTAGAGGTCTCAGTCTAATTAGTACTAAGTCGCTTCAGTCATGTCTGACTGTGTGTGATCCTATGAATTGTAGCCTGCCAGGCTCCTTTGTCCATGGGATTCTCCAGGCAAGAATACCAGAATGGGTTGCCATGCCCTCCTCCACGGATTCTTCCAGACCCAGGGATCGAACTGAGTCTCTTATGTCTCCTGCATTGACAGGCAGAGTCTCTACCACTAGCGGCCCCCTAGGAAGTCCCAAGTCTAATTAAAATTCTTCCCAATTCTTCTTCTTAGTAACAGCAAGTGTAAAAGTATATGACTTAAATAATACACGTTAAAATAAAATGCTTTAAATAAGATTTTAAAAAATCTGTCAGTGTTTTTTCTTTTTGGATGGTCAAACAGTTATTCTTACATTAATTTGGCTTAAATAAAAAACACGTACAGTTTTTTTCCATCTAGTTCATCTATTTTAAATTTCAAACTTTATCATATTTATTTCACAAACAGGTACTGTTTCCCTCCCTTGCTACCAAGAAGCAAGCAATACTAAAGTATAACTAAGCGAAAATGTAATTTAAAAATAGTTATTTACAAAACATAGTCTAAAACTGCTTCTGCACTCCTCTCTCCCCATGCTGGATGATACTGTCAAGGTTACAAAACACAGAAGAGGAATAATCTGATATTGACCAAGGCAATCTTCAGCAACAGTGTCAAAACAAGTTTCAGGGTCTAAGAAAACATCAATTAATAGTCTAACAGTTATTCTTCCTAATTATGCTAAGATTTCAAAACTCATAAACATAAAATTAGTGTAAATGTAACAACTGGAATGCTGAAATATAAACTATAAAACTCAAGCTTCAGATGTACAACAAAATATACTAATAATCTCTCAGCAACTTCTTTATAATTCCTTCCAAAAATGACTTAAATGTTACCAAGAAGTTTCTGTCATTAATATAACCTAATCATTGGTTTTTTCAAAATATTTCCACACTCTTTCATATGTAAAATGGTACAGGGGAGAAAAACTGTATTTAAAAAATGAAATCTACAAAATGAAAACTATCAAGTTAAAATACACCATTTTATTACTAATTTTTCAAGAACCTAAAGATAGGATGCACAAGTCTTAAAAAAGACATGGCCCCATTCATGAGCACACTCGATTTCAAATAGCAAGGACAACAGCAGAGTCTCAACTCTAAAACGTCACTTTTCAAATCACCTATGTTTTACCTCTTAGCTCTGAGCCTAAGCTTGAAATAGTTCCGCAATGCTAAAATCGTTAAACAGCTTATCCTGACACCTGCACGGAACAGAGACACAAAAGACGCAATTTTCCATTAAAAGGTAGCTAGAAAGGTACTACCTTCAAAGTACCAATCGCAACACACAATAAAGTATTCCACTTAACGAAAATTCGTGCAATGATGGCAAGAAATACAAAACCACACTGTTCTCTAGTCTGGTTTCAATAACGATCAGAAAAACGAAAGACCACACGTACTAAGGTTTTAGATTAATACAGCTTTCAACATTTTTAACATTTTTAAATAGTCAGATTTCTAAAACCTCAGTGTTAACATTTAATTTCAAAATCTGTGCTTACAAGAAACCAAAATTGTATTCAGTAGGAGAGAGGAGTTGAAAAGCTAATATAAGAAGTCGTTTTTTCTTCAATGAGCGTTCACCTCGCTCGTTGCTTTTACTTAGTCGGCACCGCAGTTATGCATTCACGGGAAAGACAGAAAACACGCATTCAGTCAGGTAAGAATGGGGCCCTCCGCCCACGTTAGGGCGAGCCGGAGGATCCGACTCGCTCCATCCACGACCCCCACACGAGCCATCGCGCGCCGAGGTGGACAGCGGGCCGCCCCAGACTCTTCTCCTCGCTCCCGCATCACCCGCGAGACCCCGCCAGCCGAATCCTGCACCGTCTGCCGGACCCCCAGCGAGCCCGGCCCAGCCCAGCCCCCCGGCGCGCAGCCGACGCGGGGCACGACCGCCGCCCCGACGGTCGCCAGGACCCTCCCTGCTCCGCCTGCGCTACGCAGGAAGTCTGGCGGTCGAGGGGCCGTACTGTGGCTTCTCTCACACAACCAGGCCGGTCGCCAGATGCAAGATGAGACGCCGCGCGGGTCGGGGTGGAAAAGCAGGTAGCCGGGCAAGGAACCGACCTGTGGAGACCGCCATCTTCTCCTGCAGCCCGACGCACCGCTCAGACGCACGCGACGTCCGCGCCACTTCCGGGAGCGCCACCGCCCGCCCCGCGGCTTCCGGCTCCCGGCTCCCTCTCCTCGGCTTCCGGTGTGTCACCGCGGGCCCGCCCCGCGGCTTCCGACTTCCTGAGACGCAGCCGCTAACTCTGAGGGAAGGGTTGAAGGCTAAGATCATGGAACAGACTTGAGTCAGTCAACAAGAAAAAGCAAGAGCGTGAGGCGAGAATGCTCTGTGAGGGTCTAGTGCTCCGGGAGCTCCCGCCGGCGCCAACATCACAGGCGTGCCTCGAAGCAGGCGCGCGGGCGCCCCCCAGAGGGCTGTCCTCTGTCTGGGAGAGGGTGGCGTCTGTGTTGAGGTACACCAAGTGTTTGTAGAAATGAGGCCCTGACCGGGGCGTTGACGGTTCTGCAGAAAATGATTCAAGGAGTGACAGAATGTTTAAAGAGACCTTAGAATTAAGCCGCCGTATTCATATTTTCTTTTGAGATAGGCCTCCTGGAGAAACATGATTAAAGTCTCTGTGACTCTAGAAAGTTCTTTCCGTTTCTGAGTGATTAGGGAGCATGACTCCGTCCGGCGGGCTGAGGTGCCCACGGGGCTTGGGCGGCCACTGGCACGGGGCGGTTCCCGGCCGTGACAGCCAGGACGACCCCCGAGGATACGACTTTCCTGGGGCACGCCGATCTCTCCCTCCCCGCGGCCCGAGCTCCAGCCCCAGTGGAACTTGTTCTGCGCAGGGCGGTGGTCCCTGCTGGGTGGACCTCTTCTTTCCATCCTGTGCACTCATTTACCCATGCCTTAGCACGACCGAGGCTTGGGGAGAAGACAGGCTCTAGTCTTAGTTCTGAACGTTTAGTGTCAGCTGCTGCTTCTTCCCAATTGGTCCCAGCTACCCCCCTAATGTGAAGTGACACTGCTGGGCGCTCTGTTACTTTTCACTCTGGTGGAAAACTATCGTGGCTCCCCGCTTGGCTTTCCTGTCTTGTTCTTTATAATCCTCTCGCCTTGTGTGTGCGCTGTTTACTGACCAGCTTCCATCGAATAAAATAACAGAAGCGTGGGGAGGTGGGGTGGCGGAGGTAATCACTTCGGAGATTTTGTTTTAGAAGACTAGATGGCCGGGAATTCCCTGCAGTCTAGTGGTTAGTACTCAGCTCTTTCACTGCCAGGGGCCCTTGGTTGGAACCTTGGTAAGGGAACTAAGAGAACTAAGATCCCACAGCCCTGGTCTGGGCCAAAAAAAATTAGATTGCATGCATTGCTGTCCCTTGCTCCAGTCCTCCCTTTGAGGGAAGCCAGCTGTCAGTTACGACAGCTACCTTATAGAGAAGCCCGCATGGCAAGGAATTGAGATCAGTCTCTGGTTAATAAACTTGACGATGTGAGGAGCTCAGTTCAACAGCCTGAGGAGCTGAATCTTGTCAACAAACACGGCTTGAGCTTTAAAGCAGATCCTCCCCAGTCAGGTCTTCAGCCTGCCCCAACATCTTGATGGCTACTCTGCTAGAGACCTTGAGACAGAGGAACCCATCTGGTCACCCCATTCCTGACCCTTAAAAATTGAGATAACAAATGTTTAGTGTTTTGAGCAAGGACATTTTGTGATAATATGCAGCAATAGGAAACTAATACACTCTTAATAGTAGCCAAGATATGGAAGCAACCTAAGTGTCCATCAACAGATGAATGGATAAAAATGCAGAATATGTGTGCACTGGAATATTACTCACCCTTTTAAAAGAATGACATTATGGGACTTTCCTGGTGGGCCAGTGGTTAAGAATCCACCTTCTAATTCAGGAGATGCAGTTCAATCTCTGGTGAGGGAACTAAGATCTTACATGTCGACGGGCAACTAAGCCTTGAGCTGCAAGTACTGAGCTCACGTGCTCTAGAGCCCCTGTGCCACAACTAAGACCTGCTGCTGCTGCTGAGTCAGGTCAGTCATGTCCGACTCTGTGCAACCCCATAGACGACAGCCCACCAGACTCCCATCCCTGGGATTCTCCAGGCAAGAACACTGGAGTGGGTTGCCGTTTCCTTCTCCAATGCGTGAAAGTGAAAAGTGAAAGTGAAGTTGCTTAGTTGTGTTGGACCCTCAGCGACCCGATGGACTGGAGCCTACCAGGCTCCTCCGTCCATAGGATTTTCCAGGCGGGAGTACTGGAGTGGGGCTTCTCTCTGGATCCTGACAAATCCACCTCTTATCGCTTTGTCTCTCAATGAATTTTTGCAATGAGACATCAGAGCCTGAGTTTCATTAGTTTTGGCCGGGCTTGAGTCCCGGGAGAGAGCTGAAGGACAGGAGGAAAAAGCAGTGGGGAAAACGTGCCAAGGAATCCCCTTCATTGCCTGCTGGAAAATTTGCTAAATATCTGACCGGTGCTCACAGTTTCATTGGTCTGATCCTTGGCACAGAGAATAGAAAGGACAGAAGAACCCCCACAATTGTGCGGTAGTTTGAGCATTCTTTGGCATTGCCTTTCTTTGGGATTGGAATGAAAACTGACCTTTTCCAGTCCTGTGGTCACTGCTGAGTTTTCCAAATTTGCTGGCATACTGAGTGCAGCACTTTCACACCATCATCTTTCAGGATTTGAAATAGCTCCACTGGAATTCCATCACCTCCACTAGCTTTGTTCGTAGTGATGCTTTCTAAGGTCCGCTTGATCTCACATTCCAGGATGTCTGGCTCTAGGTGAGTGATCACACCATCATGATTATCTTAGTCATGAAGATCTTTTTTGTACAGTTTTTCTGTGTATCCCTGCCACCTCTTCTTAATATCTTCTGCTTCTGTTAGGTCCATACCATTTCTGTCCTTTATCGAGCCCAGCTTTGCATGAAATGTTCCCTTAGTATCTCTAATTTTCTTGAAGAGATCTCTAGTCTTTCCCATTCTGTTGTTTTCCTCTATTTCTTTGCATTGGTCGCTGAGGAAGGCTTTCTTATCTCTTCTTGCTATTCTTTGGAACTCTGCATTCAGGTGCTTATATCTTTCCTTTTCTCCTTTGCTTTTCGCTTCTCTTCTTTTTATAGCTATTTGTAAGGCCTCCAGTGGAATCTAAAAAATGAAACAAGGAAATAGATATAACAAAACAGAAACAAACTCCCAGATGTAGAGAATAAGCTAGTAGTTACCAGTGGTGAGAAGGAAGGAGGAGGGGCAAGATAGGGGGAATGGATTAAGAGGTACAAACTACTATGTAGAAAATAAACTACAAGGACAGGACAGGAAATATAGCCAATGTTTTATAATAACTCTAAATGGAGTATAACATAAAAATTTAGAATCACAATGTTGTACACCTGAAACTAGTAAATCAACTCTGCCTGAATTTAAAATAAATTTGTAAATTTCTCTTGAGATTTTTTTGTCTTTGCCTCTGCTGTTATTTAGAAGTGTGCTATTCTGTCTCCATATATTTTGGGAGTCAGTGAACTTTTTTGATGTATGGTAATGGTTACTCAGTATTATAAGATAAGCTAATGTACAATAACAATAAGCAGTTATATTCTTGCCTTCTCTGTTGTAGATTAATTGACCCTAAGTGCGTGGGTTTATTACTGGCTCTTCATTCTGTCCCTTTGATCTATGTGCCTGTGTTTGTGCCCATTTCATACTGTTTATGGGGTTTTTTTGGGGGGGGGTGGTGGCTGGGATGCTTGTCAAAAAGTTTATTTGAACTAACTGTTTTGGCAGAAGCATCTGTACATCAGCCTCCTGGTAAGCCAGTGGTGTTTGTTAGTGCTTTTACCCTGTGCACCCTAGGTTGGGGCGGAGGAGGAAGCAGACAGTCCAGGAGAAAGGGAATGCACTGGTGTGTCCCACACAGCTCATCTAATGGGAGTTGTTAGACCTGTTCTAGCTCTGTCTTCAGCATTATCTGACTGTTCGGGCCTCTGTAGATCTCAGCTGCCTCATCAGCAGCTGAGGGGTGAGGACTGATTGATGCTATCATACTGTTTTGATTAATGTAGTTCTGTAGTGTAGTCTGAAGGCTGGAAGCATGCTGCCTCCAGCTCTGTTCTTCTTTCTCAAGATTGCTTTAACTATTCAGGGTCTTTATTGTTTCTCTACAAATTTTAGAATTATTCTAGTTCTGTGAAAAACACCATTGGTGTTTTGATAGGGATTGTGAGAAAGCGTTTTTTTTTTTTTTCTTTGCCACACTGTGAGGCTTGTGGGATCATAGTTCCCCAACTAGGAATTGAATCCAGACCCTGGCAATGAAAGCGCTGAATCTTGACCACTGAACTGCCAGGGAATTCTTGGGATTGCTGTAAAGCTTTTTAAATAAATGAAAACACAACTTACCAAAATTTGTGAGATACAGTGAAAGCCATACTTAAAGGGAAATTTAACACCAGGCTCCTCTGTCCATGGAATTCTCCAGGCAAGAATACTGGAGTGGGTAGCCATTCCCTTCTCCAGGGGATCTTCCCAACCCAGGGGTTGAACTTGGGTCTCCTGTATTTCAGGCAGATTCTTTACCATCTCAGCCACCAGGGAAACCCTAATAAAAGAATAGTATGAACAAATCTATGCCCCACTTTTGACAACCCAGATGAAATGGATTAATTCCTTGAAAGGTATAGTCTGCCAAAGCTGACAGACAGAACAGATTGTATGAATAGGTCTGTGTATATTGAAGAAGATAATTAATCACCTTTCAGAACAAAGCACCAGCCGCAGATGTGTTCACTGGTAAATTCTGTCAAACATTTAAGGGAAAAATTACACCAATTCTCTACAGTCTGTTTCAGAGAAAACAAACTGAATATGTTCTACCTCATTTTATGAGGTCAACATTACCCTACTACCAAAATCAAAGACATAAGAAAACTGTGATCTGTCTCTTCAACATAGATAGAAAATCTTCAACAAAATATTTGCAAATAGATTCAGTAATATATAAAAAGAATTACACATTGCAACCAAGTAGGATTTATCTCACGGATACAAAGCTATTTCAACATTCAAAATCAATTAATATAGTTCATGATATCAGCGGGTTAAAACAAAAAACACATGATCATATCAATAGATACAGAAAAGCATATGATGAAATTCAAGATTCATTCATGACAAAAACTGTGAGTAAACTAGGAATAGAGGAAGGGCCTTCCCTGGTGATCCAGTGGTTAAGAACCTGCCTTGCAGTGCAAGGGACACCATTTCAATCCTTGATCCTTTTCAACATGGTACTGGAAACCAAAGAAATAAACTATTTGTTTGCCAATGACATGATTTTCTGTGTAAAAAAATCTGAAAAAAATCAAAAAATTTCTGGAACTATAATCAATTATAGCCAGGTTGCAGGATACAAAGTTATCATACAAAAGTCTATCAGTTTCTCATATATCAGCAATGATCAACTGCTGCTAAGTCACTTCAGTTGTGTCCGACTCTGTGCGACCCCACAAACGGCAGCCCACCAGGCTCTGCCGTCCCTTGGATTCTCCAGGCAAGAACACTGAAGTGGGTTGCCATTTCCTTCTCCAATGCATGAAAGTGAAAAGTGAAAGTGAAGTCGCTCAGTTTGTCCGACTCTTAGCAACCCCATGGACTGCAGTCTACCAGGCTCCTCCATCCATGGGATTTTCCAGGCAAGAGTACTGGAGTGGGTTGCCATTGCCTTCTCCGATCAACTGCAACTTGAAGTTAAAAACATAATACTAACATAAGTACCCCCCAAATTAAACACTTAGGTACAAACCTAACAAATAACATATAATATCTGAGTAAAGTTGCAAAAACTGATAAACAAAATCAAAGAAGAACTAAATAAGTGGAGAGATATCTCATGTTCATGGATTAGAAGTCAGTATTGTCAAGATGTCAGTTCTTTCCAAATTAATCTGTAGTTTCAATGTGATCCCCATCAAAATCCTGGTAAGTTAGTTTGTGAATGTGGACAAGCTGATTCTAAAGTTTAGAGAGGCAAAGATCTAGGGTAGCCAACACAATATTAGGGAAGAACAAAATTGGTGGACTGATACTGCTCAAATTCAAGATTTACTGTGAAGATGCAGTATTCAAGATAAAATCATTTTGGTGAAAGAACTGATCATTGGAACAGAATAGCGATCCCATAAATGCTGCTGCTGCTGCTAAGTCACTTCAGTCGTGTCCGACTCTGTGTGACCGCATAGACGGCAGCCCACCAGGCTCCCCAATCCCTGGGATTCTCCAGGCAAGAACACTAGAGTGGGTTGCCATTTCCTTCTCCAAAGCATGAAAGTGAAAACTGAAGGTGAAGTCGATCAATCGTGTCCGACTCTTGGTGACCCCATGGACTTCAGCCTACCAGGCCCCTCCATCCATGGTATTTTCCAGGCAAAAGTACTGGAGTGGGGTGCCATTGCCTTCTCTGGATCCCATAAATAGACCTCTATAAATAGAGTCAGCTGATCTTTGACAGACAACAGAGGCAGTACAATGGAGGAAAGAGTCTTTTCAACAAATGGTACTTGGACAACTGAACATTCAGATGCAAAAAAAAAAAATCTAGACACAGACTTTATGTCCTTCACAAAAATGAACTTGAAATGGATCACAGACTGAAGTATATAATGCAATACTATAAAATTCCTGAAGTTAACATGGGAAAAGCTTAGATGGCAATGGGTTTGGCAATGACTTTTTAGATAGGACCCTGAGGGCACCATCCATAAAAGAACTGATAAGCTGGACTTAAGTAAAATTAAAATTTTTCTTCTTTGCAAAAAACACTGTCAAAAGAATGTAAAAACAAGCCACAGGCAGGAGAAATATTTAAAGAAGACCCATGTGATAAAGAACTATTATCCAAAATATAAGAACTTTTAAAATTCAACAAGAAAACAAACAACCTAGTTAAAAAAAATGAGCTGGAGATCCTAGAAGACCCCTCAACAAAGAAGAAATACTAATAGCAAGTAAGCACATGAGAAGATGCTCCACGTCATGTGTCATCAGGGAGAGGCAAACTAAAAGAGCAGTGAGATGTTGCTACACACCTTTTAGAATGGCCAGAACCCAGAGCCCTGACAGCACCAAATGCCACTGAGGATGTAGAGCAATGGGACTTCTCATTCTTTGCTGGTGGCAATAAAAAAAGGTGCAGCCACTTTGGAAGAAGTTTGGCAGTTTCTTACAAAACTGAACATATTCTTCATATATAATCCAGCAGTTTTGCTTCTTGATACTTACCCTGCTGCTGCTAAGTCACTTCAGTCGTGTCCAACTCTGTGCGACCCCATAGACGGCAGCCCACCGGGCTCCTCCGTCCCTGGGATTCTCCAGGCAGGAACAATGGAGTGGGTTGCCGTTTCCTTCTCCAGTGCGTGAAAGTGAAAAGTGAAAGTGAAGTCGCTCAGTCGTGTCTGACTCTTAGCGACCCCATGGACTGCAGCCTACCAGGCTCCTCCATCTGTGTGATTTTCCAGGCAAGAGTACTGGAGTGGGGTGCCATTGCCTACTCTGTGATACTTACCCAAAGGAGCTGAAAACTTATGTTCACTTGAAACCTACATGTTAATATAGTAGCTTTCTTCATGATTGCCAAAACTTGGAAGCAACCAATGTTACTAGGTGCATGGATACATAAACTGTGATGTTTGTAGACAATGGAATACTATTCAGTGCTTTAAAAAAAATGAGCTATGAAATCTTGGAAGAAACTTAAATGCATATTACTGCATATTAGGTGAAAGAAGGTACTCTGAAAAAGGTTACATACGGTTTGACTTTATGAAAGTCAAAACTGTGGAGTCCATAAAAAGATGGGTGGTTGCTCAAAGTAATGGGAGAGGTAGGGATAAATAAACAGAGGACTTTAGGGCAGTGAGATTACTCTATGATTCTGTAGTGGTGGATTTGTGTCATACACTCATCCAACCTATGGAATAACAACACCAAGAGTGAACCCTAATATAAACTGTGGACTTGGGTGATTATGATGTTTCAGTGTACATTTATTAATTATGACAAGGTTACCATCTTGTCAAGGGTGTTGATAACGGAGGCAGGCGGTGGGACTATGCAGGGTTGGGGCAGGGAGGTATATGGAAAATCACTCAGTTGTATTACAAACCTAGACTGTGCTTTAAAAAAAAAAAAAAAAAGATTTTGTAAAAACCCTACCAGTGGCTTTCCTTGTCCTCAGCTAAGGTTCCTGCAGTTGACTAGAAGGTTCCACATGGTCTGTTCCCATGCCTGCTTCCTTATCTCCCATGCTCGCCTCTAGGTCTCCTCTCCTCTGTGCTCTTTCACGTATGGTCCATGTGCTTACCCACTGTCTGTTCAACAGTGTAGATTCAGAGTCAGTTCTGGGTCTGTGCCCTGGCCATTGCTCCTACGTGGACCCCTTTCCTCCCAGTACATTGCAGCTGAGCGTCCTCCCTGCTGGCTCCTTGCAGTGTGTTGCCAGTGCATCCTGATGCTCACCTGTCCTCAGTCAGGCTGATGAGAGCCCATCACCTGTGATTTGGATTACCACTGGCTGTGCTCTGCTGAGAGCAGCCCCCCAGGGGGAGGTCTGCATGTTTCTGCTGCCCATTCCAACCAGCCCTGGGTTGGAGCATCCTTTCTGGAGTGTCCAAGCAGGCAGAGCTGTGGGGTGAGAGTAGATTCATCCTTCACCATCTACTGTGAGCTGACTGTTCAGGCCCCAAGCTCCACAAGTAAGCACTTGCACCCTAGTGGTGGGCACTCTCAGGTCACCTCTGGTTTAGAACAGTGATTGGTGTCATGGTGTTAAGTTCAAATTCACTGGGTCCATTCTCCCTCCTCTCATTCAGCAACTGGAGTATTCTTAAATCTAAATAAATAGGAGATAATGAAAACTTAAGATAATACAGATGGAATTTGTTCTTACTCCAGTGTGTTATTTTCTCACTATGAAGGAGATTCTTAGGAACATTGATAACATTTGAAGTTTCATGTCCCTAACTGGAAAGAATGGACAACAACTGAAATAACATGAACTATGCATGCTAAAAGTGGAGAGAGGACTCAGGGTTACAAAGAACTCTGAAAGAGAGGATCTGACATAAAGTCATAAACTTCTTAGATATCTAAATTCCTTCTTTTTAAAAAGATAAAATATTTTGTTAATAATAATTCTACTATAATTTACTCATGACTATTACTTTGAAAGTGAAAGTGCTAATCACTCAATCATGTCTGACTCTTTGGGACCCCACAGGCTGTAGCCCGCCAGGCTTCTCTGTCAAAGGGATTCTCCAGGCAGGAATACTGGAATGGGTTGCCATTCCCTTCTTCAGGGGATCTTCCTGACCCAGGGATCAAACTTGGGTCTCCTGCATTGCAGGCAAATTCTTTACTATCTGAGACACCAGGGAAGCTAACACATCTATTTTTAGTTTCTTATACACCTTTCACATAAACATACTTTTTAATCACTGCCCTTCCATCCTACATATTATTTACTACTTTCAGTAAAACATTTTTTTCCAGTTTTCAGAAGTACAATTTTAAAGGCTTTAAAATATTAATATTTATCATATTATCAAGACATTTTCTTCTCTGGTCATTTATCACTGCTTCCAAGACTCTTCTAGAATAAGATCTTCTGTCCACATCCTTAAGCAGTTAGGGGAAAGGTCAGAGGTTCTTCCTGAGTCTTTGGGGCCTTAAACATAATCAGCCTAAATTAATCCTCATGCTGCCAAGCCAAACTCAGGTTTGCTCACCTGATGAGCGCCAAAGCCAGTCTACCTGGTTGTGGTGAAGAAAAGTACAGAGTTTAGTCATAGGCGCCAAGCAAGGAGAACAAGCAGCTGGTGCTGGAAAGACTTGAACACCCCAAGGACTTTCAGGGAAGTTTTTAAGGCAACAACTGGTGTGAGGGTCTCAGGGTGTGGGACCAGCTCAGGTACATTCTTCTGACTGGTGGTGAGGTCACAGGGTGATGTTTCAGGAATATTAATCATCAGTCTTCTGGTTCCAACTGAAACCACACAGCTGTCTCACTCAGCTTAATGAAGCTTAGGTTCTTTATGTCTCAACACAGTAGGAATTCGGTCAGAGACAGAGTGAGAGGTAAGAAGTGGATTTGTTAGTATAGGATTCTTGTGAAGGATACGAGCAGGCAGGCAGAAGAGCTCCACCCCAAGAACTTACTGGGCTACACTTTTATAACCAGAGGAAAAGTGGGGCAGAAGAGAAGGCCAGCTTCCCCCTCATTCTTTGAATAAACTCCAAGCTTACATCACTAGCTCCTCCTTCGAGTCTTAAAAGCAGAAATAAGCAGTTCTGCATAACAGTTGGAGTCTTTGGCACCCCACTTCTGATAATGGAGACAACCATGAAGCAGAAGACTGGGAAAGAAATTGAGGACCAAGACATAATATGGACAACTTGGACAACTTGGACTCAGCAACAGTATCACCCACGGTTTTCTCAAGTGCACATGGAACAGTCTCCAGGATGAGCATCTGTCACAAAACAAGTTTTAAAATAAATTTTAAAAGATAAGAACCATAAAAAGTATCTTTTCTTATCACAAATGAAACTTAAATCATTAACAGAAAAAAATCTGGATAATTCACAAGCATGTAGAAGTTAATCAATACACTCTTAACCAGTGAGTGTGTCAAAAGAGAAATCACAAGGGAAGTTTTCTAATTTCCCAAGAATACAATTTACCGAAACTTATGGGATGCAGTGACAGCAGTGTAAACAGGGAAATGTATAGCTGTAAATATATACATTAAAAAAGAAAAAGATCTCAAATTAATTACCTAATCTTATAGCATAAGGAACGAGGCAAGGAAGCACAAACTAAACCCAAAGCTAGTAGAAAGAAACAATGAAGATTAGAGTGGAGAAAAACAGAGAATAAGAAAACAATCAAGAAAATCAATGTAATCAAATGATGGTTCTTTGAGAGGATCAATGAAACTGACAAACCCTTAGCTACATTGACTAAGAAAAAGACTACTTTTTTTTTTCATGATTAAAATCAGAAATAAAAGTGGGTATGTAACGAACTACACAGAAATAAGTATTATAAGAGACTGTCATGAACAATTGTATACTAAAAAAGTGATGTAACCTAGATGAAAGGGACAGATTCCTAGAAACACAATCTTCTGAAACTGAATTATGAAGAAATAGAAAATCTGAATAGACCTATAACCAGTAAGATTGAATCAGTAATTAAAAAAAAAATCTCCCAACAAAGAAAAGCCCCAGATCTAGATGGCTTCACTGGTGAATTTTACCAAGGATTTAGGGAAGAATTAATGCCAGTCCTCTCAAATTTTCCCCAAAAATTAAAGATGAGGGAACACTTTCTAATGGATGTTATGAAGTCGGCATTACACGATATCAAAGCCTGACAAAGACCGTGCAAGAAGAGGAAACTGCAGACCAACATCCCTCATGAATATTGAAGCAAAAAATCTCAACAAAATACCAGAAAGCTAAAATCAGCTGCATAGTGAGAGGATTGTACACCATGACCAAGTGGGACATATTCCAGGAATGCAAAGTACGGTCACATGATACCCACATTAATAGGATGAAGAAAACATTACATTGTAATCTCAATTGGTGCAGTAAAAGCCTTAGACAAATTCACCACCCTTTCATGATTAAAAAACACTCAAAAAAACTAGGAATAAAAGGAAACTTCCTCAATATCATAAAGTCCACGTCTGAAAACCCTACATCTAACATCATTCTCAGTAGTGAAAGACTGAAAGCTTTTCCCATAAGATCAGCAGTAAGATAAGGATGCCCACTTTGTCACTTCCATTTAATGCATTATTGGAAGTTTTAGAAGAATTAGGCAAGATAAGGGGATCAAAGTTACCCAAATTGGAAAGGAAGAAATAAAATTTATCTCTGTTCACTGGTGACCTGACCTTATATGTAGAAAATCCTAAAAAATGCCAAAAAACAACTTTTAGAACTAAGAACCTAATGCAGCAAAGGGGCAGGATACAATCATCACACAAAAGTCAGAAGCATTTCTATACACTAACAATGAAGAATTTTTAATGGAAATTATGAAAACCATTTCATTTGCAATAGCATAAAAATAAAAGACTGAACAATATTGAAAACATCGCTGAAAGAAACTAAAAAAGACATACCTAAATGGAAAGACAGCCCATATTCACAGATTGGAAGACCTAACCTTGTTAAGATGAGAGTATACTGACGTGGCTGCAGATAAGCACGCAGGCAACAACGTAAGCAGATGGGCCAGGATCTGAAGGCAAGGAGGTGCCTCTGTCGCAGGGCTGTGCTCACACCTGCTCCCAAAGGAGATACCTGCCTCCTCCCCACAGGTGAGCCAGCACTCTGCACCTGGGAAGGGGTGCAGCTGCAGACGGAGTGGCTGCTCCTTTACTGCCCCTGGGTCTCCGGCTGACCACTCCTGTGGCCAGCCCAGCCCAGACAGCCCAGGGAAGGAACTGCACAAAACATAGCTTCAGGGCTTCCCTGGTGGCTCAGTGGTCAAGAATCTGTCTGCCACTGCAGGAGACAGGGGTTTGATCCCTAATCTGGGAATATCCTACATCCCACTAAGCCGATGCACCACAACTTTTGAGCCTGTGTTCTAGAGCCTGGGAACGGCAGCTACTGAGCCTGCACCACAGCTGCTGAAGCCAACATGCCCTAGAGCCTGTGCTCCACAACAAGAGAAGTCAACGAGCTGAGAAGCCCAGGCACCGCAACTAGAGAGTAGCCCCCGCTCTCTGCAACTAGAGAAAGCCTGCAAGGAAGACCCAGCACAGCCAAAAATAATAAATAAAATTATATTAAAAAAAATAGTTCCAGCTTAACCAAGTTGACAGGGAACACAGCCACCACACACATGGAATATTTATAACCCAAGAAAGAAAGTCTGTTGACAAGTGAGGAGGCTGCAAATGCTTCATGTAAAGCCATTGGACTGTGTTCTAGCTTTGATTGTAACTGACATCTCCTTCCAGTTGTCTAAGAAATTCAACATGCAGAGTTGAGGACACTCATCATGTTGGTTTGCACAGAGCTTCTTTTTACCCATTCAAACTGTAATTTTATGCCTGAAGAGACATCAGAAAGATTTATGAAATATATTTTAGATTACTTCCAAATTCATAAAATTTTTTGATAGTGCTAACTTGTATGCATATGTATCTGATTATTTTAGATACATCTGAACTTACAGTGAATTCACTTTTTCCTTTTTTTTTCCACCTTAATCTAGAATAGCTTTTTTCACATACTGCTTTCAAAACTAAATGTATCAGGCTTCCCTGATGATCCAGGGGTTAAAAATCTACCTGCCAATGTAGGGGACATGGGTTTAATCCCTGGTACAGGACCCGCATGCCCAGGGGCAAGTAGGCCGGTGCACCACAACTATTGAGCCTGTACACCCTAGAGCCCGTGCTTTGCAATGAGAGAAGCCACCGCAGTGAGAAACCACAACAGCTACACAGTAGCGCCTGCTCACTGCAACTAGACAAAGTCTGTGCACAACAACGAGGGCTTAGCACAGCCAAAATAAACATAAATAAGTAAAATTGTAAAAAAAAAAAATGCATCTTCTGATGGTTGAAATAGGTGTTTCAATTGCCATCTCCCTGCTGTTGCCATTTATAAAACACTTGAAAGTTTTTTTTGACATTTTTGACAGTTTCAAACTTAAAGCAGTAAAAGGAAAAATTGTAAAACAAACAAAAAACAAAAACAAAAAACTATGAAATGGACTGAGAAGCTCACTGGGTATATGCGATGGAAACATGTCTGGGTAACCTGATTCTGCAGGTTCTCTGCTCCTTTTGCTGTCTTTATGCTATTTTACAACTCATTAATTTGTAAAAAAACAAAAAACTGGTAATGATCCATGATTTTTGTCCACAGAAATACAAATCAATTGTGTCCAGTAGTTTGCTATGGATTATTCCCTGTGGTGGGATTCCCAGGTGACTCAGTGGTAGAGAATCTGCCTGCGCAGGCAGGAGACACAGGAGACATGGGTTCAATCCCTGGGTAGGGAAGATTCCCTGGAGAAGGAAATGGTAACCCACTCCAGTATTCTTGCCTGGGAAATCCCATGGATGGAGGAGCATCTACAGTCCACGGGGTCTCAAATAGTTGTATATGACTGAGCACACACATGTGCATTCCCTGGGTGTAGTTCCATTTTGCTTCAATTTATAAATTAATGCCAATATTCTTCCAGTTTTCATTTGAGCCAACTGTAATTTCTTTTTGATTCTTTGATTAATAAGTTAAAATCTTTGACAATCATTTTATCTTTCTCCATGTGTTGATTGTATCTTTTTTAAAAGTCACCTTTTACCAACAGAGAGAGTGAACCAAGAACTTCCAGATGTCCAAGCTGGGTTTAGAAAAGAAAGAGGAACTAGAGATCAAATTGCCAACACTTGCTGGATTATAGAGAAAGCAAGGGAGTTTCAAAAAATCATCTATCTCTGTTTCATTGACTACACTAAAGCCTTAGACTGTGTGGATCAGGAGATGGGAATACCAGGCCATCTTACTTGTCTCCTGAGAAACCTGTATGCAGGTCAAGAAGCAACAGTTAGAACCCTGTGTGGAACAATTGATTGGTTCAAGAGGGGGAAAGGAGTACAACAGGGCTGTCTGCTGTCACCCTGTTTGTTTAACCTATGTGCTGAGCACATCATGAAAAATGCTGGTCTAGATGAGTTACAAGCTGGAATCAAGATAGGTGAGAGAAGCAACAAGCACCTCAGATATGCGGATGATACCACTCTAATGGCAGAAAATGAAGAGGAACTAAAGAGCCTTGATGAGGGTGAAGGAGGAGAGTGAAAGAGCCGACTTAAGACTAAATATTAAAAAAACTAAGATCATGGCATCCAGCCCCCATACTTCATGGCAAATAGAAGGAGAAAAGGTGGAAGTAGTGACAGATTTTCTCTTCTTGGGCTCCAAAATCACTGCAGATGGTGACTGCAGCCATGAAATCAGATGATTGCTTCTTGGCAGGAAAGTGATGACAAACATAGACAGTGTGTTGAAAAGTGGAGATATCACTCTGCTGACAAAGGTCCACATAGTCAAGGCTGTGGTCTTCCCAGTGAGAGCTGGACTGTAAAGAAGCCAGAACACCAAAGAATTGATGCCTTTGAACTGTGGTGCTGGAGAAGACTCCTGAAAGTCCCTTGGACAGCAAGGAGATCAAACTAGTCAATCTTAAGGGAGATCAACCCTGAATATTCACTGGAAAGACTGATGCTGAAGCTGAAGCTCCAGTATTTTGGTCATCTGATGTGCACAGATGACTTATTGGAAAAGTCCCTGATGCTGGGAAAGGTCAAGGGCAGAAGGAGAAGAGGGCGTAAGAGGATGAGACGGCTGGATGGCATCACCGATTCAATGGACATGAACTTGGGCAAACTCCAGTAGATGGTGAGGTACAGGGAGACCTGGCCTGCTGCAGTCCATGAAGTTGCAAATTGGTGGACATGACTGGGCAAACTGAGCAACAGCAAAGAGTGAGTGATAGTCACTGTCGCGTCCAGCTGTTTGTGACCCCATGGACTCTAGGCTGCCAGGCTCCTTCCTATGTGCATGGAATTCTGCAGGCAAGAATACTGAATTGGGTTGGCATTTCTTTCTCCAGGGGATCTTCCCAACCCAGGGATTGACACACAGGTCTGCATTGCAGGCAGATTCTTTACCATCTGAGCCACCAGGAAGCCTACTAAGAGACATTCTAAGTATAAAAGACAGATCAACTAAAAAAGTATCAGCAGATACATGCTTGACTTTATCTTATAATCTATAGACAATATATTAGAATATGTAATGAATCCATACACTTTTTCCAAAGGAATACCCAAGATAGAAGTAGCAATAAAGTTATAACTGACAGTCACCACAGATTAAATAATTTAGATGAAACTTACCTCTCTCAATGAGATGGACTCTGGGCAAGTGGTTAGGAAGGAAATAACAGTGTGCTTTTAACTTTGTATGAAAAACAATGTTCAGTCCCATGTTGCCGAACACAGTTGTTTTTGCCAAATAAATCCTTTTCTTCAAATTTCTGTCGGAATGCTTTATTAAAACTCTGCTTCTGGCCTTTGTTTTGGAATCTGTTACTTTTGTTGCCACCTCCTGATTGCTGTCCTCTGAAGCTTTTACTTCTTTCCCACTGTCCCCTGACACCTCGGCTGTTCTCGCGCTGTCCCCTGAAGCCTCAATTGCCTTCCCCCTGTTGTGACATCGCTCTCATGGTCCTTCTAGCTCTGGTTGCTCTGTGGCCACAGAAAGGTTCCAATCGCCATGAATCATTCCACTTTTCCTGTTCTTCTGTTACTGATACAGTAGGGATATCAAAGCAAACACTCTGCTTTCCTTTGAGAAAGACCATTCCCTTCACTTTGGAATCAATATCCTCACCCAGTTGCTCTTTAAGTTCTTTCCAAGCATAACTAATGTTTGGCGTTTCAGTTGAGCATCACAGATCATGGTCACAAAGCCCGCATTTGAGTTGATCAAGGAGCGCTGATCTATTGATGTGGCACTGGAGAATTGGGCCAGGGCTGCTGCCAAAGCTTCCACAGCTCCCTTCTCCTCAATCAGCTTCTCAGCTGACTGCTTTAAGTGACCAACTGCAGTGGGAGGCACAGAGTCCAAGAGCCTGATGGCACCTTTGCTAGAAGCTTTTTTATTATCTCTGCTGCAGAAGGAATACCTATTCGCTTAAATTTAACTCTCACTTTTTGCTCCACTTGGGCTAACTCCATTTCTTCTGAGGGATTCCTGCCCGCAGTAGTAGATATAATGGTCATCTGAGTTAAATTCACCCATTCCAGTCCAATTTAGTTCACTGATTCCTAGAATGTCGACATTCACTCTTGCCATCTCTTGTTTGACTACTTCCAGTTTGCCTTGATTCATGGACCTGACATTCCAGGTTCCTATGCAATATTGCTCTTTACAGCATTGGACCTTGCTTCAATCACCAGTCACATCCACAGCTGGGTATTGTTTTTGCTTTGGCTCCATCCCTTCATTCTTTCTGGAGTTATTTCTCCACTGATCTCCAGTAGCATATTGGGCACCTACTGACCTAGGGAGTTCCTCTTTCAGTATCCTATCATTTTGCCTTTTCATACTGTTCATGGGGTTCTCAAGGCAAGAATACTGAATTGGTTTGCCATTCCCTTCTCCAGTGGACCACATTCTGTCAGATCTCTCCACCATGACCCGCCCGAATCCCTCAGAAGAAATGGAGTAGCCATGATGGTCAACAAAAGAGTCTGAAATGCAATACTTGGATGCAATCTCAAAAACAACAGAATGATCTCTGTTCGTATCCAAGGCAAACCATTCAATATCACAGTAATCCAAGTCTATGCCCCAACCAGTAATGCTGAAGAAGCTGAAGTTGAACGGTTCTGTGAAGACCTACAAGACCTTTTAGAACTAACACCCAAAAAAAGATGTCCTTTTCATTATAGGGGACTGGAATGCAAAAGTAGGAAGTCAAGAAACACCTGGAGTAACAGGCAAATTTGGCCTTGTAATATGCAACGAAGCAGGGCAAAGACTAATAGAGTTTTGCCAAGAAAATGCAGTGGTCATAACAAACACCCTCTTCCAACAACACAAGAGAAGACTCTATACATGGACATCACCAGATGGTCAACACCGAGATCAGATTGATTATATTCTTTGCAGCCAAAGATGGAGATGCTCTATACAGTCAGCAAAAACAAGACCAGGAGCTGACTGTGGCTCAGACCATGAACTCCTTATTGCCAAATTCAGACTGAAATTGAAGAAAGTAGGGAAAACCACTAGACCATTCAGGTATGACCTAAATCAAATCCCTTATCATTATACAGTGGAAGTGAGAAATAGATTTAAGGGCCTAGATCTGATAGATAGAGTGCCTGAAGAACTATGGACTGAGGTTCATGACATTGTACAGGAGACAGGGATCAAGACCATCCCCATGGAAAAGAAATGCAAAAAAGCAAAATGGCTGTCTGGGGAGGCCTTACAAATAGCTGTGAAAAGAAGAGAAGCGAAAAGCAAAGGAGAAAAGGAAAGATATAAGCATCTGAATGCAGAGTTCCAAAGAATAGCAAGAAGAGATAAGAAAGACTTCTTCAGCGATCAATGCAAAGAAATAGAGGAAAACAACAGAATGCGAAAGACTAGAGATCTCTTCCAGAAAATTAGAGATACCAAGGGAACATTTCATGCAAAGCTGGGCTCGATAAAGGACAGAAATGGTATGGACCTAACAGAAGCAGAAGATATTAAGAAGAGATGGCAAGAATACACAGAAGAACTGTACAAAAAAGATCTTCATGACCCAGATAATCACGATGGTGTGATCACTGACCTAGAGCCAGACATCCTGGAATGTGAAGTCAAGTGGGCCTTAGAAAGCATCACTATGAACAAAGCTAGTGGAGGTGATGGAATTCCAGTTGAGCTATTTCAAATCCTGAAAGATGATGGTGTGAAAATGCTGCACTCAATATGCCAGCAAATTTGGAAAACTCAGCAGTGGCCACAGGACTGGAAAAGGTCAGTTTTCATTCCAATCCCAAAGAAAGGCAATGCCAAAGAATGTTCAAACTACCACACAATTGCACTCATCTCACACCCTAGTAAAGTAATGCTCAAAATTCTCCAAGCCAGGCTTCAGCAATATGTGAACCGTGAACTTCCTGATGTTCAAGCTGGTTTTAGAAAAGGCAGAGGAACCAGAGATCAAATTGCCAACATCCGCTGGATCATGGAGAAAGCAAGAGAGTTCTAGAAAAACATCTATTTCTGCTTTATTGACTATGCCAAAGCCTTTGACTGTGTGGATCACAATAAACTGTGGAAAATTCTGAAAGAGATGGGAATATCAGACCACCTGATCTGCCTCTTGAGAAATTTGTATGCAGGCCAGGAAGCAACAGTTAGAACTGGACATGGAACAACAGACTGGTTCCAAATAGGAAAAGGAGTATGTCAAGGCTGTATATTGTCACCCTGATTATTTAACTTCTATGCAGAGTATATCATGAGAAACGCTGGGCTGGAAGAAGCACAAGCTGGAATCAAGATTGCCGGGAGAAATATCAATAACCTCAGATATGCAGATGACACCACCCTTATGGCAGAAAGTGAAGAGGAACTAAAAAGCCTCTTGATGAAAGTGAAAGTGGAGAGTGAAAAAGTTGGCTTAAAGCTCAACATTCAGAAAACGAAGATCATGGCATCCGGTCCCATCACTTCATGGCAAATAGATGGGGAAACAGTGGAAACAGTGTCAGACTTTATTTTTTGGGGCTCCAAAATCACTACAGATGGTGACTGCAGCCATGAAATTAAAAGACGCTTACTCCTTGGAAGGAAAGTTATGACCAACCTAGATAGCATATTCAAAAGCAGAGACATTACTTTGCCAACAAAGGTTCGTCTAGTCAAGGCTATGGTTTTTCCTGTGGTCATGTATGGATGTGAGAGTTGGACTGTGAAGAAGGCTGAGTGCCGAAGAATCGATGCTTTTGAACTGTGGTGTTGGAGAAGACTCTTGAGAGTCCCTTGGACTGCAAGGAGATCCAACCAGTCCATTCTGAAGGAGATCAGCCCTGGGATTTCTTTGGAAGGAATGATGCTAAAGCTGAAACTCCAGTCCTTTGGTCACCTCATGAGAAGAGTTGACTCATTGGAAAAGACTCCAATGCTGGGACAGATTGGGGGCAGGAGGAGAAGGGGACAACAGAGGATGAGATGGCTGGATGGCATCACTGACTTGATGGGCGTGAGTCTGAGTGAACTCCGGGAGTTGGTGATGGACAGGGAGGCCTGGCGTGCTGTGATTCATGGGGTCGCAAAGAGTCGGACACGAATGAGCGACTAAACTGAACTGAACTGAACTGGGCTAACTGGTATTCTTCCTTGTGCTGATAAAAGCAGATGCAAACTCTGGTCTTTCCAGCTCTGTTCACCCAGAATGGTGAATGTAGGACTCCACGTCCTTTGGTGGAGAACTTGGAACAACCAGATCAACCTCAGGGATGTCTAACCTATGTGCAGCAATATTGGTTGCAACCAGAACTCCAACATCATCGTTTCTAAAACCTTTCAGGGTGATTTCGCCTTCCTTCTATGGAATGTCTCCATGTAAAGACTGGGCATCCTGCTTTATGGCCACATTCTGTGACAACTGGGTTTCTTCCTTCGTTTCACAAAATGTGATAGTGCACCCTTAATAACCACTGTACACTCAGCTCACGTCCCCAGTAACTGCTGCCCTCTCAGTCCAGTGGCACTTGATAGCCAGAGGCTCTACAGTTATTGCTCTTTTCTGTGTCTTTTTACCAATCGGGACTGCCTATTCATTTGTAGGTTTCATGTATTTCTTAGCAACATTATACACCCAATGAGGACAAGTTGCAGAAAAGACCAATGTTTGGGGATTTCTTCTGAATCTTTCTTGTATGCTACATATAAAATCTCTTCCACTTGATCAGCAAAGCCCATGTCCAACATCTGGTCAACTTCAGGACATCATGCCTAAGTGTGTTGAGAAGCTTTGCTTATATTCCAAATGGTGAATTTCAGCAAGAGCTCGTGGGACTACAAGTGCACCCCAGTTGTACTTATGTATTTCTTCCACTCCCACAGAGCACTCAGGCCCTGCGCTGGGCCCCGAGGAGGAGGGAGGAGACCCACGACAGTAGGTACAGAAAGCACTGCACTGCAGAACAGAGATCCCAGAGAGGTGGGTGCAGGGCAGCGGGAGGACCTGGGGACATCACAGATCTTGGAGAACAGGTAGGACTTGGTCAGAGAAAGCATTTGTGTAGAAGCACCAAGTGGGGGAGCATAACACATCCAGGGGTGAATGGGGGGCAGTGGAAGGAAGGTTGGTGTCTTCCCCTCATGGGCTGCTGTAAAAAAAAGGAAATACCAGAGACTGGGTGGCAACAAAAATGTATTTCTCACATTTTTAAGGCCTGGGAAGTCCAGGGTCATGGCACCAGCAGATTCAGGGTCTGGTGGGGGCCCTTTGCCGGGTTGCAGAAGGCCTATTGTGTGCTCATGGCATGGTCTCTGGGGCCTCTGTTACAAAACAGTGCTGCTTTTATCGCAAGGCTCTGCAGTCACCCCGCAAATGCTACCCACTAATACTATCACCTTGGGTATGAGGTTTCAACACAGGAATTTTAGGGGGACTGGACATTCAGCCCACAACAGTTGGGGATCTGGATAGGCCCCCCTGCCAGCCTGAATGAAGTCCTCGTTGAAGGACGGCACATGGCAGGTCCTGCCAACAGGAGGCTGTTTTTCTTCAGGAAGATGCTGCCCTGTCTTTAGGGGTGGGGTAGGAGAGTGCCTCACTGCCCGCATGGCTCAGCTGCTGCCTCTGTGTATACTGTGTTACCCAGAATCCAGGGACAAAGGGCTCTGCCTCTCAGGGCCAGTGGAGCTGGACAAAGTGGAAAAAAATTCTCATTTGCTCCTTCTTGATGCATCATCTTCAGTTTATCCGGGACATTTTTCCAAAGAAGACACACAGATGGCCAACAGGCACATGAAAAGAGGCCCAGTATTTCTAATCATGAGGGAAATGCAAATCAAAACCACAATGAGATACCACCTCACACCTGTCAGAATGGTTGTCATTAAAAAAATAATAATAACGAATGCCAAGTGTTGGTGAGGATGTGGAGAAAAGAGAACCCTTGTGTACCGGTGGTAGGAATGTAAACCCATGTGGCCACTATGGAAAACAATATGGAGGATCCTCAAAAAGCTAAACAGAGCTACTGTTTGGTCTAGCAATTCCACTCCTGGGCATGTATCCCAAAAGGAACCAAAACAGTAATTGGGAAAAAAAAAACACACACCCCAGTATTCATTGTAGCACTGCTTATAATAGCTCAGACATGGAAGCAACCTAAGTGTCCATCAGCAGATGAATGGATAAGGACAATGTGGTGTGTATATACGATTGATATTGCTGCTGCTGCTGCTAAGTCACTTCAGTCGTGTCTGACTCTATGTGACCCCGTAGACGGCAGCCCACCAGGCTCCCCTGTCCCTAGGATTCTCCAGGCAAGAACACTGGAGTGGGTTGCCATTTCCTTCTCCAATACATGAAAGTGAAAAGTGAAAGTGAAGTCACTCAGTTGTGTCCGACTCTTAGCGACCCCATGGACTGCAGCCTACCAGGCTCCTCCATCCATGGGATTTTCCAGGCAAGAGTACTGGAGTGGGGTGCCATTGCCTTCTCCAACCATTGATATTACTCAGCTATAAAAGAATTGAATTTTGCCATTTGCAATAACATGGATGGACTTGGAGGGTATTATGCTAAGTGAAATAAGTCAGAGAAAGACATTTAAATGACGCTAAAAAATAAAACAAACTAGTGAATATAACAAGAAACAGACTCACAGATATAGAGAACAAAACTGTGGTTACCAGTGGGAACCGGAGTGATGGAGGGGCAACGTAGGGATAATGGAGGAGTACAAGGCGTGAACTACTAGGTATACAATAAACCAGCTAAAAGTTCCCTGACCCAGGAATATAGCCAGTACTTTATAGTAACTATGAATAGAGCATAACCTCGTAACAACTGTGAATCACTATGCTATACGCCTGAAACTGATATAATATGGTAAATCAACTGTGCCTTCCCCAAAAGTTGATATACCTACGGCACCTTCATATCTAGTTATTAATATGTAGAGGGCACAAGATGTAAAAGTAAAATATTATTACTAAACAGGCTTATCAACAACATGAATTAATCTTTCCTTGGTGGATAAATGTCTAATTTCTTTAATAACAGTTACTAATTAAGCAACCCAATAGTTTGATGTGACATTAACTTTGTTCTGGTCTTCCCTCATTGCTCAGTTGGTAAAGAATCCACCTGCAATGCAGGAGACTCCAGTTCAATTCCTGGGTCGGGAAGATCTGCTGGAGAAAGGATAGGCTACCCACTCCAGTATTCTTGGGCTTCCCTTGTGGCTCAGCTGGTAAAGAATCTGCCTGCAATGCTGGAGACCTGGGTTCAATCCCTGGGTTGGCAAGATCCCTTGGAGAAGGGAAAGGCCACCTACTCCAGTATTCTGGCCTGGAGAATTCCATAGACTGTATAGTCCATGGGGTCGCAAAGAGTTGGACTTTCACTTTTTTTCTAACCTTGTTCTAAAAGAATCATTAAGGTGTAAAGTTAATAGTTTAGAAAGCACCTGGACCCCACAGTCAAAGCCTGTTTCATGGAACTGTCTGTCCTTTATCCATAAGAAGTTGAGTTTATGTAGGATCATCCACAGCCTGGAAATCTGATGTTGAGAACAAGTGAGCAGAGTGTTTCTTGAAAATTCTCCAATCTGGCATTTTTTCTTCTCACTGACAAATTCATTCTGAGCAAAAATTCACATTTGGCAGTGTTTTGATGTGGAAATCCTTCCAGATATTTTGCATTTTGACAGCAAGCTCCAGAGTTGAACTGCGGCTAGGCTGATTGGGCAAATTTAGGTCCTGAGACGGAGCCGCCGAAAGGGTCTGCTCAGGTCCCACAGAGCCATTGTTATAAATGTGCAGAGACAGTTACTCAGTGAGTCACCGAGGACAGGCTGTACCTGGTTCTGAAGCTTTCTTCTCTGTGACTGTCTGTAATTTTTACTTCTTTGCCTGCCTTTACTGTATCCTTTTTTAATTTTCAGGAGTCTTGTAAGAAACAGTCATTGAACTTTATTCCTGAGTCAAATGTGGCTTTGCTGTAATGATGCCAAAAGTCTTAAGGAGCAACATGAAGTCAACTGAATCATTATTCCCCAGTGCTTCAGCCCTTTTCAAGGTTCAGAGGGAAGAGACTTCATCCATTTAACATACATGTTGCTGAGCTTGAGTTTGGCCCTCTGGTTGTGCAAAAATTCAGAATGTATCTGATACAGTAGAAATAGGTTTCAGGGATCTTTTACTGTAAGCCCTTTTTGAAATAATCACAGCAGATAGCTTATAGAAATCGTTAGCACAGATGCTATATGTTCCATAATATTACAATATAATCTTCCAACTAAGGGAAGACTGTTTTCATTTTTGTGAGATTATGTGTTCAGGGTTCACAGCAATTCAGGCCAGCAGATCACACTCTGCCTGTGAAATCCCACTGAAGACACAGTGGCCGTGCCAGAAGCACAGCCCTCGGAGGAACAGACAGGAAGTTGGAGACTCTGAATTTTATGAGCCGGAAATGTCACTGAATTGTATGTTTCCAGTAAAGACTGATATTCTGTTGGGTAGAGCAGGGCCCCTGCTTAGCTGCTCCCAAGTGGTTCTGGAGCAAACACTGCGGAAGGCTGTCCATTCCTCAAAGACAGCTCTCCACCCTTGCAGGAATCGGCCCTGCATTTCAGCCCCCATGCCAGGAGACCCCACAAAGGTAAGGCAGCTGGATCAGCTGCTTGTCTTTCATGAGGGAAGGAGCTGGACCAGTGTCCTTCTCCAGCCCTCCCATGTCCGGGGCTACAGAGACGTGCCTGTGAAACGGGACCAGCACTGCCTTGCGGAGCTCTTGAGAGGGGAGAACACTGCACATGGGCCGAGTGGTGTGTGTTTGTGAAATAAAACATGGAATTCATTGCTTGGTCTCGGCAGAGCCTGATAAAGCCTTGGGAAACAGAAAACAGTGAAAGTGTTATTTTGCTCAGTTGTGTCCAACTCTTTGCAACCACCTGGACAGTAGCCTTCTAGGCTCCTCTGTCCATGGATTTCTCCAGGCAAACATACTGGAGTGGGTTGCCATTCTCTTCTCCAGATCTTCCCTACCCAGAGATCGAACCCAGGTCTCCCACATCATGGGCACATTCTTTACCCTCTGAGCCACCAGGGAAGCTTGAAAAACATAGAAGCAGATCTTAAATCCAACTTTCCATTTACAAAAGTAGACAGAGAGCAGTGAGAGAAAAGAATCCAAAGAATAAACACCTCTGAGGTTTTACGTTGTTTTGTTTTAGACTCCACGTAAAAGAGATTGTACAGTATTTTTGTCTTTCTCTGACTTATTTCCCTTGGCATAATGCCCTCTAGTCCATCCATGTTGTCACAAAGGGCAGGATTTCCTTCTTTTTTTTATGGATGAATGATATTCCATTGTGTGTATATGTACATACGTGTATGTATAATTACATATATATATTTATATAGAATTTCACATCTTGTTTATCCACTCATCCACCAATGGACACAGGTCGTTTCCATGTGTTGGCTGTTGTGAATAATGCTGCAATGATCATGAGGCCCATGAGGTTTTATAAATTGCTCTTTTAATCTGGAAAATTTATAGTTGCCTTGGAAAAAGTCCCTGCCTTCATGGAGCTTACGTGCTAATGGAAGTAGACAAATAGCAGACTTAAACAATACATACATGAGACACTTTCCCATCATGATAAGTACTGAAAAGCAAACGGGGCAACAGAAGAGCAACAGAGTTGGCCCCGTTCTTTAGGGCGGGCAGTGAGGGAAGGGCCCTTTCAGAGGAGGGTTGCAGCTCAGACCATGGGGCAGAGGTCCTGTGAAGCCTGGAGAGAGCCCAGGCAGAGGCCGGGGGCTGAAAGAGGAGGGCCTGGGGCCTGGGGAATGGGCCTCTGAGAGGGAAGCCCTGGTATCTGTCACTGGCCTTAGTAATGGGCTTATTTGGCCACCAGAGGAAATCCAGTGTGACTGAAAGTGTTGTTTTAGTGTTGTGTCCCTGAGGTCCCAGAGACAGCTAGAGCCAGATCCTGCAGTGTTTTACTTACGAATGACAAGGAGTTTCTGTTTTAATTAGAATAGGCAAACTTGGAAAGGTTTTTAAGAACAGGATATGTAGTGTGAAATCGTGTGGCATTGCCAGATTGCAGTAATGTGATTTGTTTTAAAATGATCAGTGCTGATATTTAAGGGTTGTTGTTATCAGTCGCTAAGTCCTGTCCAATTCTTTGCTACCCCATCAATGCACGCCAGGCTCCTCTGTCCTCCACAGGACAAATTCATGTCCATTGAGTCAGTGATGCTATCTAATCATCTCATCCTGTTACCCCCGTCTCCTTCCTGCCCTCAATCTTTCCCAGTATCAGGGACTTTTCCAGTGAGTTGGCTCTTTGCATCAGGTGGCCAAAGTATTGGAGCTTCAGCATCAGTCCTTCCAATGAATATTCAGGACTGATTTCCTTTCAGATTGACTAGTTTGATCTCCTTAGTCCTAGGGACTCTCACGAGTCTTCTCTAGCACCACAGTTCGAATGCATCAATTCTTTGGTGCTCAGACTTCCTTATGGTCCAGCTCTTACATCCATACATGATTACTGGAAAAACCATAGCTTTGACTACATAGACTTTTGTCAGCAAAGTGATGTCTCTTTTAATACATTGTCTAGGTTTGTCATAGCTTTTCTTCCAGGAAGCAAGCGTCTGTTAATTTCATGGCTGTAGTCACCGTACTGTCAGAAGTGGTTTTGGAGCCCAAGAAAATAAAATCTGTCATTGTTTCCACTTTTCCCCCATATGTTTGCCATGAAGTGATGGGACCAGAGGCCATGATCTTAGTTTTTTAAAGTTGAGTTTCAAGCCAGCTTTCCCTGTCCTCTTTCATCCTCATCAAGAGGCATTTTAGTTCCTCTTCACTTTCTGCCATTAGAGTGGTATCACCTGCATATCTGAGGTAATTTGTCCTGGAAATCTTGATTCCAGCTTGTGATTCATTCAGCCCTCCTTATCACATTATGCACTCTGCATATAAGTTTAAATAAGCAGGGTGACAAATATACAGCCTTAATGAACTCCTTTCCCAATTCTGAACCAGTCAGTTGTTCCATGTAAGGTTCTGTTGCTTCTTGAACTGCACACAGATTTCTCAGAAAATAGGTAAGGGGATGTGGTATTTCCATCTTTTTAAGAATTTTCCAGTTTGTTGTGATCCACAGTCAAAGGCTTTAGTGTAGTCAATGAAGCAGATGTTTTTCTGAAATTCCTTTCCTTTTTCTGTGATCAGATGTTGGCAATTTGATCTCTGGTTCCTCTGTCTTTTCTATCCAGCTTGAATATCTGAAAGTTCTCGGTTCATAGACTGTCGAAGCCTGGCTTGGAGAATTTTGAGCATTACTTTATTAGCGTGTGAGATGTATGCAATTGTGCAGTAGTTTGAACATTCTTTGGCATTGCCTTTCTTTGGGATTGGAATGAAAACTGACCTTTTCCAGTCCCGTGGCCACTGCTGAGTTTTCCAAATTTGCTGGCATATTGAGTGCAGCACTTTCACAGCATCATCTTTTAGGATTTGAAATAGCTCAGTTGGAATTCCATCACCTCCACTAACTTTGTTCACAGTAATGCTTCCTAAGACCCACTTGACTTCACACTTCAGGATGTCTAGCTCTAGGTTAAGTCACCACACTACTGTAGTTATCCAGATCAATAAAATCTTCGGGGTTCAAACATACTCTCAAAATCTGACAAGAAACAGAAATATTTACATCACCCCAGATTGTCTTCTCAAAAGATACTTCTAATTTAAAAAGAAAAAAAACCCAAACAATTTACAATGAAGAAATGAGGAGAACACCACCTTACTCAGGTGATAAAGTTCAACCTCAGCAGTAAAGGTCAGGTTCATGACCCCCTGGTGTGATGCGCTGAGGACACAGCCTCACCTGTGCTGCTGCTGCCAAAGAGTACTCAGAATCCAACCACAAAGATGTCAGACAGACATAAGTTGAGAGACATCTCCAAAAGCAGTGGCCTGCACTCCTTAAAAATGTCAGTCACAAAAAGATGAGAAAAGACTGAGGAATGCTCAAGACTGAAGAGGAGAGACATGAAAACTAAATGCAACTTGTGATCCTAAAGCAGAAACATGAATTTCTTAGTTTTACTATGAGCATTATTGAGACATTTGATGAATTATGAATGTCTGTAGATTAGGTAATGAATAACTTAAAAAAAAAATTAATTTTGGCGGTGCTACTGCATGGCAGTGAGATCTTAACTCCCCAACTAGGGACTGAACCCATGCCCCCTGCAGGGGAAGCACTCATTAACCGCTGGACCACCAGGAAAGTCCCTGAATTTTTATGAGTAATTCTCTGGTTTTATATGAAAGCTACTGGATTTAGGACATAAATGGTATTAAGGACATACTTATAAGTAAAGGGGCATCCTGTCTAAGTGTCTTAAATAATTAAAATTTTATAGAGAATGTTAAAAGCAGATTTGAGAAAGCCTAACAAAGGAATTTGAGTGAAGGGTCAATGAGAATTATACTAATCTAACAACTTTTTTGGGAGAAGGCAATGGCACCCCACTCCAGTACTCTTGCCTGGAAAATCCCATGGATGGAGGAGCCTGGTAGGCGGCAGTCCATGGGGTCGCTAAGAGTCAGACACGACTGAGCGACTTCACTCTCACTTTCCACTTTCATGTATTGGAGAAGGAAATGGCAACCCACTCCAGTGTTCTTGCCTGGAGAATCCCATGGACAGAGAAGCCTGGTGGGCTGCAGTCCATGGGATGGCACAGAGTCGGACACGACTGAAGCGACTTAGCAGCAGCAGCAGCAACAACTTTTTTTAAGTCTGAAACTTCAAAGTTTTAAAAGTTGAGTTGCAGAGTTATTTAAGAAATTACCTCAGACTTAATAATTAACAGCACTTTCTTAAACTAAACATTTCCTAACTTCATTCTAAGAGAGTTACATTTTGAGCATCTTCAGTCTTGCTGATCTTTGATTCCTTGGGTGGAGGTGGTTATATTTATAACAGATGCTAGGAGTATCTGTGTCTGTGTCTAAATCCAGTAAGGATGCTCCAACTAGTAAGTCTGGGTGAAAATTAGAGAGAAAAATTCAAATTCAATTACATTATTTTATAGCATTTGAAACATGTACTTGTAGGAATTAAGCTGAATTGTACCGTCCTAACAAGAAAAATTCTTCGTTTGCAGGGACACTTGGGCAGGGACCACGTGCCAGCCCGGTGCATGGATCAGGAAGAAGAGGAACCAGGACCCTGGCCTGGGCCGCCCATACCTATGCTCAACAAACCACATTCCACAGCTGGGAAGGTGCCATCCTTCCTGCCCCAGCACTTGGGGGTGAGTCCGCACGCTCACCCTCCAGCTCCAGCTCTTGGAACTGGGTCTGGCAGAGCTCTCCAGGGAGACGCACTCTTCCTCCTCCGTCTCACTGCCTGTAGACCTTTCTGTCCCGGCTCTGCCAAAAGGACAAACCCCCTACCCCCCCCCAGACCAAAAGGGACCAGAAACGTGCCCTAATAAACTGGGATCCTGCACAACAGAACCCTCATTGGGTTCATTCGACTCAAATTCCCTTAAAATCGAACTTCATCTGCAGCCTTCAGTTCTATGTTGTTACTGAATTAGAGTTCAGAAAAACATTATTAATGTATTACTTCAGGGGAAGTCAAAGGTGACACTGCTCGGGTGACCTCAAATTCCACCCCCCACTCCCAATGTAATGCTGTTTAAGCACTCAATTCGGTCCGGACACTTTCCCAATGAATAGTGACTCTAAGTTGTAAAAAGGCCAAACTCACAGAGTGACACATTTCAGGGATTACTTGTTACAGTCGTATTTCTGCCTGAGATTGCAGCCAATAGTGGTTTTATGAGAATGACGGCTAAAACCGAAGTAATTTTTAAATATGATGAAACTTATTAGTGACTTATAGAAAGTAATTAGCATCATGAATTTCCATAAAAGCAGTGTTTATTAAAGCTTTTTTCTTAGTGAAAAATGCCAGATAACCAAGTATTACTTACTCTATCACTTATTGAGGAAGAAGCTTTACACATTAGAGCAAAGCAATACAAGTTAACATGGAACCCCATTGTTACCAGTCTCTTGTAGGCAAGAAAACAAGCCTGGAGGACTCAGCGGGGCCCGTCGCCTCCTCACAGGGAGGGATGGGAACACCTGCGTGTCTCCAGTACCTGACAGAGTCCAGCACAGACCAGGACCGAGACTGCAGTCTGCAGAGAAGAGCGTGTCCTGCTGTCTGTAGGGACACGCTACTCAGCCCTGGTGCTCCAGGAACAGTATCTGCCACACACTCACAGACAGCCCAGGATACTTCACTCAGCATCAACAGATGAATACCCAGGCTTCCCAGGAAAACTGAAGCCACGTGAGCAAATTCTCATGGTGCCAAGCAATGACCTTGAAGCCCTTCCTCCTGCTAGTGGTAGGGCCAGGAGCATGCTGCTCCTGGGCCTTCAGAGCAGACGCACAGTCTTCCCAGTTACTGTCAAGAAGTCGTCATCCGCCAGGGCGCGCAGCGCTTCTTCAAACATGTCCTTGGTGATTGCCTTCGGGTAAGAATAAAGAGTTTACATTTGGAGCTGCCCTCCCCAGACACACAAGGAGCCCAAGTTCAGAAACCACTGGAGTCTCCTGCCTTCTGGGTGGCTGGACACACATTTCATGCTCCAACTCTTCCCCCAAAGGGCCCGATGCTAAGCACCACAGGCCTGGGGCCCCTGGTCTGTGTGCACCACTCAGCAGTCATGTGGGGCCAAGAAAGGGGTGTCAGGAAAGCAGGCAAGGGCTGGTCCCAACCAGCAGAGCCCCTGCCATGAACCTGGCTTTCCTAATAACAGCCAAAAATTGCAAACACTCTAAATGCCCACCAGCAGTCAAGTACATGATGGGGAAGGCATGAGACAGAGCAAACATGTTGTAGTGGCTTCAGTGTCACAGAGAGAGCTAAGACTGTCACTGATTAAAAAAGAAACCACTGACTCCGCTCAAAACCACTCATCTACACCCACACAGAAGACTGAAAAAATTCTCACTGTGATCACTCCCAGATGGTGGATGGGGACCTTACTTCTCTTCTTTATCTGTATCTACATTTATTACTCAAGCAGTAAATGAAGGGGGAAAGCTAGGGGAAAAAAACTTTAAAGCAGCATCAAGGGAAAAGAAAACTATTAAACAAACAAAATGTCCGTGTAAACACTTACTATGTCAGACTGTCCCCGAATATCTTCAAAGAGCTGCTGGTATTTCAGGGCTGGCGTCTTGCCCTTCGATAAAATAAGCTTTCTCAATGCTTCCGCTAACTCTTCTTTCCGCTTCCGAGAGGTGGCACTCATTCCTGAGTTAAGAGAAAGCAATGAAGATGTTTCTCCCATAAGGAAGGGAACACCTTTCAAATCTCTAGAAGTATTTCTTCAGCCATAAATCAACTTTAATCTAAAATAATCTTTAGTCTTGTCACCAGACAAGGTAGGGGATGGTGGCTGAATGCCAGAACACACAAAGTCAGAGTGAGGTCTGAATCCTGTCCCCAATTTTATAAAAGCTCAGAGCCGCTACTTGCCACTAAGACACAGCCCAGCAGTCCACACAGGAGCAGAGCCCCCCTCGTGGGGGCCTGAATCACTCCGTGCCTGGACAGCTGGGTGGGACAGAGCTAGGCCGAGTGCGCCAGCATCTGTCTCCGTCCAGCCCATCGCGTGGTCATGAGGGCCTCTGACCCAAGACAGGGCAGCACCCACGTCGGGGGAAGGCCGACCTGTGGTGAGGATGGAGATGTCCACGATGCCCGTCCGCGGGTCGGTGGCCGACTGCTTCAGCGCCTCCCGGTGCAGGCGCTTGGCCTCCTCCACGTCGATGGCCTCCACCTTGTTTGAAAACCGCACTTTCGCGTGGGCTTCTGCCAAGCGGATCAGCGACTCCAGCTGCCGGGGATATGCAGACACCATCCCTCGGCTGCTGCCAACCTTCCTCATGTCCACGTAGGCCTGCAAGACAGGAGACAGGCTAACTCCTCACATGGTGACTGCAGGGAGGGAAGTCCTGAGGGGAGCAAGAGCTGGTCTAGCCTTAGGCCTCCACCCTCATCCGGGGGAGGGGTGGCACCTGTGGGGGGATCGCGGTGCTGGGGAGGGAGCGGAGGACTTGGCCTGTTCACACCCTGGGAGGATTGAATAGCAGCAGGCCAAGGGGCGTTGACACAGAGCACACAAAAGGTAAACTGTGGCGTGTGGATGACCTAATTCTCTCAAGATGATGACCCAGAGGGAAAACTACGAATCACTTGTAACAGTCACTTGAGCATCTTCAGGGCTGTCAGGATGGAAAACCCACCGAAGCACCAGGAACCTTCGTAGTGTCACAACGTCCATGCGTGTGTCACCAGGCACTGCTGCCCACTTAAAAGGTACTGAGAAGTGAACGTAAAATACTTCCAGTTCTTTAGAAATGAGCAAACGCAGCTCAGAGACCAGAACTACAAAGTCACTAAGTATTAGCAGCCTCACCGATATTTCAACTCAGGCATCCTGGTCTTAAATACACTGTGCTTACAAGAACTTAAATATAAAAAGAGCGCACAACTTGTAGAAATCAATCCTTTTTCCTCTTCCACACTTGGAAAAGTCAATTTTGCAACACAGGAAGGAAAACAGTTGTAGAAGACAGTGTTGTTCTCGACTAAAGACCGTTTCAGAGCCGAGCAGGGCCCAGCAGCACTTCGGGCCGCAGGTACCTCGATGAGGGCCTGGCTGGCGTCCTGGCTGAGTCTCGGCATCACGGTGCTGTGTGCGTAGGCGATGTAGTCCCTGAGCACCGCCATGTCCATGCCCTCCTCCTGTGCCTCCTCCTCACTCTGGTAGTACAGGGACACCAGGTGGTGAGCCAGGCGCCGGTCGTACGCCTCATCCTGGGGGTCCAGCATGAGGAAGATCAAGTCAAACCTGAGGAGACACGGTGACGGTTCCCAGTCAGAACACCCAAGCACCTGAGGCCTCCGTGTGAGGGCGCAGGCGTGCCCGGCCCAGGTGGCCTGAGGAGCCCAGGCCCCCGGGTCTCCTGCCCTGGCCCTCAGTCTGCCTGGGAACAAGTGTTGGGCGCTGAAGGTGAGTCAGAAGCAGGAGGCCCCCGAGGGAAACACTGCTGTGATTCTGAAGACTGGAGGAGGTGAGTGAAACACATTTAGCTGTGCTGGGGAAAAGCAACTATTTGTGTAAGAAGTGAAGGAACCAAATTCTAAAACCCATTTATGAAATATCCATCCTTGAGGGGAAGCCTGCGTCACGTCTCCCCTCCCACAAATGCCGCTCTCAGACCCTTGTCTACTGCAGGAAGCTGCTCTCTGCGCTCTGCTGATTGTCTACAGCGGCTATAGGACCGAGCGCGGCAAGAGGTGGGCTTCTGACAGAATGGAGCACACAGGCCCCAACTGCTCCAAGAAACGAGCATGCACCAAGGTGAGCAAACGCGTGGTCCTCACTTCAGGACCCATGACTGAGCAGACATGCAGAACACACCGCCATGAAGAGATGACGATTGGCTGTGTTAATCCTGGTTATTTCCTTCTCACCCTCACCCTGAACCTTCCACAGATGAGTAAAATAAAACCATCTGTTTGATGAACATGTGCTATCATACCTTGATAAGAGTGTGTGGGGCAGCTGGATGTTTTCAATGGTGGTTTTTTTTGGATTCCACTGAGACTCGATCGGGTTTGCTGCTGCCAGGATGGACGTGCGGGCGTTGAGCTGACAGATGATCCCAGCCTGCCGGAGGGACAGATAGTGCAGTTAGCAGCCTCACAGTGAGGCCGGCAGGAGCTGAGAGCCCCTGCCTTGGGTGGCCTTTGCCAGGGACTCCTGGCACCACAAGCCTGGTACCTGCAGCATCCACCGGGGAAGCCTAAACTGGGTTTCACACCAAGGATGGAGGGGGGTAACATTTGCCGTGGCTATATCCTTCTCAAAAACCAAACCCCTGGCGTGAGACTTAGGACAAACTCAAGTTCTGAGCGCCAGGCGTTAGAGGTTAGTACTGCACAGAGCACACAGGTCCCATAGAGTCCACTCAGATGGGCTGGGACCTGACAGCAGAGTGTTGGCCAGCCCCCGGAGCTGCAAGTCCAGAGGCTGTGGTTCAGGCCCCACTCCCCACCCCCACGCAGACCTCAGAGCGGGTGGGTGGCTGACCTTGGCGATGGACAGTGTCTGCTGCTCCATGACCTCGTGTAGTACGGAGCGCGTGCTTTCATTCATCTTGTCGAACTCGTCGATGCAGCAGACGCCGTTGTCGCTCAGCACCAGGGCGCCGGTCTGCAGCACCAGCTGCCGTGTCTCAGGGTCCTTCATGACGTAGGCAGTGAGGCCCACGGCACTGGAGCCCTTCCCGGACGTGTACTGGCCCCGTGGGACCAGGTTGTGCACGTACTGCAGCAGCTGGGACTTGCTGGTCCCTGGGTCCCCGCACAGCAGGATGTTGATCTCCGCGCGGAACTTGCCCCTCCCCGTGTGGCTGAAATCCTTTCTAGTCCCGCCGAAGAGCTGAAGCAAGATTCCCTGGACAGACGGACAGACAGGTCTCAGCACTCACCTGAGGTGGGCGGTGGAGAGGCAGGGGGCTGAGCATGGATGGTGAAGAGATCAGAGAACGAGAGCATGTCAGAAGCCATGCGGGCCCTGCCTGGAAATGGGTGAGCCGCGAGTGGAGATGAGGGTGCGGCCTCTGTTCCACCCGAGGCTCAGCCTTTCCGGTGTTCACACCATCTGACCCTGAGCTTTCAGGCCTGGCCATAAGCAAGAAGCCTTTCCAGGTCAGTTACCTTCTTTATATCTTCATGCTCATAGATGCTTGGTGCCAGGGCAGATGCAAGCCTCTCATAGATGTCTGGCTTCCTGGAAAGCTCCTTGAGCAACTCCACACGTTTCTCAGAGAAAAGTTTCTGCTCTGCTTCTTCGTCAAGGCCATGCAGACGCTTTGAGTCGGTCTTCCGGTAGTGAATGACATCAATGTGGGTTTTGTAGACAGACTTCACATTGCTCACTCTGGGGTTGATGCGAATGGGGACGGCTCGATAGATGCCTGAGGGCACAAAGGACACCTCTCACCCGCCTGCTCTCAGCCCAAAGCGCGGGGAGCAGGGCTCTGAGCACAGCCGAAAGGCTGACTGGGGACCCCCACCTCCGCACGGCGCCTGCTTGCTGCTGTGTTCAGTGTGAGACAGAATCCTCATTTCTCTTTAAGTGAATGTACACTTATTAATAATTTGACTAAAAATTCTAAAATCCTGTTCCAAAAGCCTAAAAAGAAAGGAAATCCAAAAGGCTAATATATTTAAAGTCGCTCACTAGTTATTTCGGACAACAGCAGGAAGACAAACTGCTGTCTGGGAAGGCACCACATTGGAGGTCAGAGGCAGGCACTGAAAACAGCAGCCCCAGGTCATGCGCCCCCGACCAGGTCAGAGGCCTTAAGGTGGAGCCCCTCACCTGTGACGTGCACTCTGTCCCCAGGCTGGACCTTGTCCACGAGGTCATTGTGAGCAAAGAGGACGACCGTGTGCGGCGTCTGCCCCGCGGGCATGTCTTCAGGGGACTCCTGGAGCTTGATCTGGAAGGATGGGGAATGGACATCTCAGGACATCCAGATACCTGGCACCTCCACTGCCCCAGGGACGTTGTTCTGGAAGATGGCTATGCTCACCACAACACACTAGTCTCCAGCAACTCAGTCTCACCTCCATTACGAGAGCATTGTTGAGTAATGCTCCCCTATGTGGGGTGGCCACATCAGGGTGGCAGTGGGTGAGCCTGCATCACCCCCTGCCTGCTTTTCCAATTCATTCTGGACGGTACTCCCTTCCAGGTCAACCCAGTCAGGAAGCGCGGTTTTAGGGTTACACGAGTGGGCAGGTTACAATGGGCTTCAGAGGGCCCGGCAAGGGCAGAACAAGGACAGGGCACGTGGAGGGGGCACGCACCATCTGCTTGTCGGAAAACACAGAGCGGTTGTGGATGAGGGCCATGCTGTGGCTGGTGTGGCAGCGCTCGCACACGCAGGGCTCGGCAATGCGGCCACGGTCTATCTCCACGCGGGCCGTGTGGGCACATACTTGGCACTGGAAGAAGGCCTCCTGCATCTCTGGAATCAGCTGGGATGTCCTGATCACCATGCCACTGATGGCGATGAGCTGATCAATGTCTGTAAGGCGGAGAGAAGGTGGCTCGTCCCAGCTGGGTGTGGGCCTCCCCAAGGGTCTGGGTCTGCTGTCCAGCCCTGGAGGACCTCACTGCAGGCTGCATGGGGGTGCTGGAGTCACAGGAGACGCTGTGGCCAGAGCACCGACACCTCACTGGGCACCCTCAGCTCTGGCCTGGGATGTCCCTCCTGTGTCCAGCCAGATTCCTCTCAATCCCTCAAGTCCACTGACCTGCACTGAGCTCAGCTGGCCCAAGGCTGCCTGGGGACGACCGGACTTATGAAGCAGCTGCAAGAGCCCATGTGCTTGTGATAATATTCTTTATAGCCACACCCACCACCCACTATACATGTGGGGTTCACCTGTCCCACTAATAACTGGGGCCCTGATATAGCATTTCCCCAAATAAAGAACAGAAGCTTCAGGTCTGCTTTCCAAACCTTCCGATCAGGGCCCAGAGTGCGCCGTCTCCTGGACTGAGACCCCTACACTGTTCTTCTGCCTCTTCTCCTTCTTCCCAAACCAGACTTTCTCCTATGTATCAGGGAAGGGACCATATTTTATAGATCTGTTTTCTATACTGATTCAGAGAAAGTGCATACTTAGTAAAGTAACTAAAACTATTATCATTGGGTAAGTTTACCTTAAGATAGAAAACTGTCAAAAGTTATATCTTTTATATAATTTCACTTGTCACTAATAAAAAAGGTATGGTGGACTCCAAGCATACGGCACAACAGAGCCTGGTTTCTGCTCCTGGTTTCTGTCAACTCACAGTCCACCACCGTCACTGTTAGCAACTCCTTTAAGGTTCCCTGGTGAACTGACTCTCACATAAGGTATTTTCCTGCTGTTAAAAACATTACCTTCTATATGTCAACAGTATCTCAATAAAACTGGGGGAAAGACAGTACCTTCTGGATTCAGGTTCCTCATATTCTTAGTCTTCAAGGCGTTGAATGGTCTCACTTGAATCTGATGCTCTAAGATTGAGTCAGGGTAGCGGTCAAAGAAGATCTCATTGACTGCCATGTCAAAAGTTGGGATGACTTCCTAAAAAACCAAACGTAGGATGCCAAGCTATGCTTGTATTTTTAGCTTAGGATTAAATATAATAAAGCAACTGACATTAACAAGGGATAAAAACAAAGAACATGGTATAATCCAGAAGCATTACCCTAGAAATCACACATGTGCAGTTCACAAACCCTTGGGCATGCTGCAATCTCATACATCAGCACTTTCTCACTTGACTTAAAGAGGCGAGTCTACAGTAGTTTCTTCAGGCCGTGCTGGCATGACTGTAGGCTTTTAACTAGTAACACAAGCCCATACTTTCATGTCTTTTCCTCCATATCAAAATGATAGCAAAGTAGGTTAAACCGTAATTCTTACTCAAATTTGTTAACACCTGTTCTCCGTTCTGTAGATGAGGAAATGGCTGCTCGGAAGCTGAGAAACTGAGCCAAGGTTACACAGCAATTCAGCAAAATCAAGACTTAATACCAAGTCTGCTTGCCTCCAAAGCCTACAGCTATTAATAGGATCAGTACAGCTGATGCTTTGTTGATAAAGCCTGGCCTTAAGCCCAGAGAAGACTGTAGTATGGTTAACACATCCTGTTAAGACATGGAAGGCATGTGACCATTTTCATTCAAAATATTTCACATCAGCAAACCCAACGCACTATTGTGAGTCACCCATTACCTTATGCACATACTAAGAAACACTGCCAATCAAACTACGACATGCCAGCAAAAGTAACACAGATCTTGATTTCAACGTTAATATGTACAAAAAAGTGTTCAACTTAAAAAAGAAAGAACATGGTTTAGGAGTTTGGGGGTAAATTCCCTGGCGGTCCAGTCATTTGGACTCCAAATCTCACATGCCATGAGGCATAGGCCAAAGAAAAAAAGAGAAAAAGGAAAAAAGGCTCTTTGAGGCATATTCTATTTATTACAAAAATTTTTTTTTAAAGTCTCATTGACTTTTTTATTGGGATATTGTAGATCAGCATGCAGGTGTAAAAAATATAAAGATCTGAGTCTGCCCAGTTTCCATTAATGATAACATTTTGCAAACAGTCTAATATCACAAGCAGATATTAACTTGGTACAGCTCACCTATATTCAGATTTCCCAGTTTTACGTGTATTCACTCTTGTATGTATATGCGTGTGTATCAAGTTCTATCAATTCTATCACCTGCATAGGTTCATGAATCTGTCACCATAGTTAAGGTACTGAATAGTCCTTCAAAGCCAGCAAGATCCCTATGTTGTCCCTTTGTCACCATACCAAGCTCCCCCTCCCCTATTCCTTCTCTGTAACCCCAAGCAACTACTCATATGTCCATCTCTAAAATTCTGTCATCTCAAATGTTATGTAAGTGGAACTGTATATTACCTTTTAGATGTGTATGTAACCTTTTGCTCCCGTGGGATCCATTCAAGTCCCAGTAAGTTTTACCTCTGAGGCATGTTCCAGACTGGCCATACCACAGCTGTTTGCCCACAACTGACCTGAAGGCCGTCGGGGCTGATTCCAGCTATGAACATCTGTGTACAGGTTTTTATGTGAACATAAGCTTTTGTTCCTCTGGGATAAATTTCCAGACATGCAATTGCTGTGTCATAGGATGGTTATATGTTCACTTATTTTTTTCTAATTGGAGTATACTTACTTTACAGTATTCTATTAGTTTCTACTGTACTACATGAATCAGCCCTAAGTGTACACACACACCTTCCTCACTACTATGCTGTCACAATTTGTCCCATCCTCTCATCCCCTGTAGTGCCCCCCCACACACGGGCACTCTGCAGGCATATTCTGTTACTGAGAAGACTGCTATCCAGAAACCCTGCAGGTGTTCTAGATGTTTACTGTAGTATGCTAAGGTCAAAGCCAAATTCTTACCTGTGGGTAGCAGATGAGCTGTCTGTAGAGATTTGTATCAAATGATTTTATGTGTTCACAGTTTACGTTTAAAAACGGCTCTCCAGTAACATTAATCTATAGAATAGAACAAACAAATTATATTCTAATTGTTTTTACAACAGTTAACCTGAATTTTTAGGTAAGCACATTTCATTACCTCTTCAAGTCGCTGCATGTACAGAGGTTCAGTAATGTCTATGCCAACATTTTCTTCTTCTTTAGCCAGAGGATCAATGAAACGCTGAAGAAATCTCTAAACGTAGAGAATAGATTAAGCAGCTACTCAAGTTATGGGCACTAGGGTTCATGTATCTTTTCAAGTGCCCATCAATAAACAATTGGCTAAAGATGTGATGGGACTTCCCTGGTGCTCCAGTGGTTAAGAATTAACCTGCCAATGCAGAGAGTATGAGATCCACCCTTGGGAAGAGCCCACATGCCTCGAGGCAACTAAGCCCCACAACTACTGAAGCTCACACAACCTAGGGCCCATGTTCTGCAACAAGAAAAGCCACAGTAGTGAGAAGGCCACGTACCACAACTAGACACAGCTCCTGCTCACTGCAACGAAAAGCCCCGGCGTGGCAACAAAAACCAGGCAAACGCAAACACAGTGACATATGTGTGTTTATATAAAATGGAATACAACTCAGCCATAAAAAATCGGCCACTTGCAGCAACACAGATAGGTGCAGACAATATTATACTTAATGAAGTAAATTAGAGAAAATCAAGTACTATGTATCACTATCACTTACCTATATAACCTAAAAGATAACACAAATGAGTCTACGTACAAAACAAAGACTCACACAGAAAAGAAATGTGTGGTTACCAAAGAGAAGGGGGAGAGGGGAAGGGAGGGATGTATTAGTAGTATGGGGTTAACAAACACAAACTACTTTATGTAAAATAGAAAAGCAACAAGGATCTACTATATAGCACAAGAAACTATGTTCAATATCTTATTAGTTACCTAAAATGAAATCAAATCAGAAAGAAAATGTATCACTGTAACTCTTTGCTATTGTAAGCCAACTCGACTACACAAAAATAATAGTAGGAATAGTGTCAGAATTTGAAAACAAACACATTTTTTCTTCCTGAAAACTACATCTATGATTCTGACCCACATAAGCATCTGTGCCTAAACACTGGGGCACTTGGACATAGGTCACACACACTTGCTCTCACATTTTCGAAGCCTGGAGAAATGGTATCTCACCTGAAAGTTTTCTTTGCACGTCGCCACGTTTACATCTGTTCCCCAAATCACGAGTTTTTGGCCCAAAGACTGCTCGCTCGCCACTGTATCTTCTGCGGCCGGCTGCACAGGAAAAGCCGACGGGAGCGGGTTCGGGGGACCGCCCGCATCGCGCACCCCACCGCGCCCCGACCGGCCCTGGACTCACCCCGTCCGAGTGCAGATCCACCTGCAGCCCCTTCCGGGCCGAGCCCAGGTCGGGTCTCTGCCGCACGGGAGTGCCGCGCACGCCGCTCCTCGGGGTGCCCTCCACCCGCGAGCTGGGGGTGCCGTAGGTCAGGGGCGAGCTCATGTCCAGGTCCAGGGGGACCGCTGGGGATCGCATCCACACGGGTGAGCCGGGGCGGAGGGGGAAGGAGCCCAGTGGGGCGTCAACCCCCCGCCCCGGGTCCCACCCCCGACAGCGCACCTGCGGGCGGCGCGCGGGACGGGGTGCGGGGCTCGGCGCCAGGCGACGAGGGCAGCGGCTGCGGCTCTCCGGACGACAAGGGGTCCTGGCCTGTGGGGGTGGAGGGCACCGCGGCGTCGGCGCGGGCGGCACCGGGCCTGCACAGGGGCTGACCCGGCACCGCCCGCCCTCCCCGGGGACCCCATGGGGCACAGCAGGGACCAGACACTCACGTGGCTGAGCTGGGGCCGCCCGCCGGGAGCCGCGGCGGCTCGGGGTAGATGCAGGAGACGACATGGCGGGCTGCGCAACAGGGACGCGGGTTCGCGTGAACGCTCCCTACAGACCCCCGCCCCTCTTCCCTCGCTCCTGTCTTCGCTCCTCTCAATTCTTACACCCCCTCGCCCCCGTGGCCGACCACAACCAAACCCCCCGGGCCCCGCCCGGGCCCACCTAAAGTGCGCGTTTCACCTCCGCTTCAGCAGTACGCAGATTTCCCGCCGGCGGCACCGTTGGCTCCGCCCCCAGCGGCGGCCCACCAATCGCGACAGCGTCCTCGCGCGTCCCCGACCCCGGAAGGCACCACTGTGCAGCGATAGGGGGAACTGGACGGCCTCAGCCCGCGCCCCGCAGGACACCTACGCACAACTGGCTCGGCGCTCCCCCTCTAGAATGGTCTTTACCGCAACCGGAACGCGATTTCGCGGGAAATCTGTGGAGGCTGCGTTCCGGGCCTTCCTCCAAGGCGGGGCGGGGCGGGACGCGGGGGGCGGGGGGGGGGAGCGGTTTTGTCCCTGTGTCCCTTGGGATTCCAAACGACCGCCCCCAACCCGATCCCCGTTACCAAGGACTAGCGGTGGCCCCTGACCCTAGCCCTAGCCTGTCTCTTTCTGCCTCGGGCAGTTGGTCACCTCCAACTTGCCACCTGTCCTCCGCATCTATTTCCGGAAGTCGAGCTGATGGGTTCCTGACTCTCCCTAAGTTTGACTGCATTGTGCTCTGTGTATCTTAACTTAGGATGTCTAAGCCGCCGGTCCTACAAGGCAGGCCACCTCCTCGAAGATCTCCAGCAGGGACCCCTCGCCCGCGTCCAAGTCCGGAGCACTACAGGGCCGAGGCTGGATGTGCTCAGGGATCATGGATCCCCCTCCCCGGCCCACTAAGGCCCCATTCGGCCCAGCACCTCGCCCCCAAGTCCTAGGGGCAGGTTCGGGCCCAGGCAGCTGTGCGCACGCGCTGGAAAATCCGCCCATCCTCGCCCTTTCCCGCCCCTTCCCGCCCAGCGGCACTTCCGGTCCCGGCAGCGAGAGTGGTGTTCGCGGCTGGAGGATATGGCCGATTCGGGGTCCGGCGTGCGGAGCTCCTTACTGCAGCTACAAGAGTCCCTGTCCGCTGCCGATCGCTGCAGCGCGGCGGTGGCCAGTGGTCAGCTGCTGCGGGGCCTGGGGCAGGAGTGCGTGCTGAGCTCTGGCCCGGCGCTGCTGGGTGGGTACGGCTCGGGGCTCCGGACGGCCGGTGCCCGGCCGCCCGCTCGAGTCCGAGTGGGCACCCGGGGTGGTGCTTGAACGGGCCCGTGGGAATTTGTGATCTGTGTAAAACTTTGTCAACTTCCTCTGTTCTTAACACCAGAGGAAAGGTATTTCAAAGCCTGAGTTGTGGAAATGCTCTGAATTTGGCATCACTGCTAACCACGGTGGGGAGCGACGATGAGAGGGAAGTTTTATGTTCTTCCACCTCATTGTTGCCTCAACCCACCAGCACCTTTTCCAAACTCCAGTTTTGCTGTTCCTTTTGAGAAACAAGTCATGCTCTTATCTTGACTTATGCCTGGGTAAGAACTTGACCCTTTGCAGCTGAAGTGCCTCTTAGCATTTTTAATGTGTCATTGTGTGAAAACTTGGTTACATTCCCTTTTAAAAACCCAAACATGCAGAGTCTTAATTAGAGGATGAGATTTTCTTCTGAAAACGTCATTGTTAATAAAGAGGAGAAATAAAGCCTTAAAGAGATTGCTGTGTAGTACCTACAGACTGCCAGGGTGTGTTCATGAGGAGCATCACTGTGTAAATGCTTTCCAGTCTGTTCTAAGAGTTCAGTTTTGTTCTTTAGTAACCTTGTCGTAAAGCAGTTCGAGGTTCACTCTATCCAGGATGTGTCCTTTCACTTGAGGCATTGTAGGACTGTGTACTAATTTCCTATTGGTCCTGAAACACACCACCAACTTGGTGTTTACTACAGCACAGGCTTGTCGGTTATCCGTCTGTGGTTGGAAGCCAGCAGGGATCTCATCAAGCTAACACCGAGGCAGCAGGCAGGGCCACTCCTTTTTTGAAGCCCCTGGGGGAGAGTTAATTTCCTTTTCATTCAGGTTGTTAGCAGAATTCAGTTCTTTGCAGTTGTAGCACTGAGGTTCCTTTCTTCTGGCATTCCTTGTTTCCAGAAGACACCTGCATTTCTTGGATCATGCTGTCCCTCTCCCCGCTTCCTCAAAGCCAGCAGCAGAGGGTTAAGTAAGACACCTGGAACCTGTCCTGCTTGCCTGTCTTCCATCTCCTTTTCCCCCTTCCACTTGTGAGGGCCCTTGTGACTGCATTGGGCCCGCTTGATAACCTGGAAGTGAAGTGAAGTGAAGGTTTCTCAGTTGTAACCAACTCCTTGAGACCCCATGGGCTATACAGTCCATGGAATTCTCCAGGCCAAAATACTGGAATGGATAGCCTTTCCCTTCTCCAGGGGATCTTCCCAACCTGCGGATGGAACCCAGGTCTCCCGCATTGCAGGCAGATTGTTTACCAGCTGAGCCACAAGGGAAGCCCTGATAACCCAGGGCACTCCCCAGTTTAAAGTCAGATGATTGGCAGCCTTAATTCCATTTGCAACCTAATTTTCATTTGCTGTGTAAAGTTAGCGCATTCACAGGTGTGATGCTAGGCATCAGGGTTCTGGCCATTATTCTGACCTTATCACTGTGGAACATTGTCTAGAGTTTCCCGTTTTCCTTTGTCAGTTATGAGGCTGAATTGAGAAACAAGCATCACCTTTAGTGTGCGTTAATGGAGAAACTTGGCAGCTCGCTTACCTGTTTTTTTTTTTTTTCCAGCATTACACACTTCCTTAGTTTTTTCCAAAGATTTTGGTTTGCTTGTATTTGTTCGGAAATCACTTAGCATTGATGAAGTAAGTTGACCATTTTCATTTTGCTCTTCTAGTGTATGTCTCTTCATGTTGAGGTGACTTTTTTTTAGCCCACTTTTCCGTAATGTTTATTTCTTTTATTATAGTTTCGTGATTGTAGAGAAGAAGCCCTAAAGTTTTTATGTGTTTTCTTAGAAAAAATTGGCCAGAAGATCATACCTTATTCTCTAGATATTAAGGTAAGAAGAAAAAACTTACCTCTTTGTATATCAGCATCTCTTAACTTACATGGAAAGTTACATGGTAACTTACGTCATAACATGGTTAAGCTTAATTTTATTTCTCTTTCTTGTTGGGGAGTTTACTTATTTTTGCTTGATTGTATTAGAAATTAAGTGGCTAATTTTTAAAAAATTTAATGAGCTGAGGCCCTTGTAGAAAACTATTAAAGTGTAGTATGTCAAGTATTGGTATTTCTTCTCCCAGGTGTAGATTTAGCTATTAAGTCTTAGTTATAAGAAGTAAGATCTTATTGATGATTTTGATATCTCTTTTTAAATCCTAGAATATTTGTACCAGTGTTTACACAAAAGATAAAGCTGCTAAATGTAGAATTCCAGCCCTAGAACTTCTTATTAAGGTAATTTAAAAAAATATGTCTAAGTGCATGTAGTTTGTGGCGCACATATAACTTGAACTGAAAATGAGAGTTGTGGGTGAGACGCTGAGGACTCCCGTTGGTGTGAGAAGGTGCCCGTTTCCAGCCATCACCAGCAGCACTTGGTGTTCTGCCCTCACACCACTCTGGGGAGCAGAGGAAGAATCTGGGCTATGAGGGGCAAGAAGTGCAAAGTGAAAGTCGCTCAGTCGTGGCGGACTCTGCGACCCAATAGACTATAGTCCGTGGAATTCTCCAGGCCAGAATACTGGAGTGGGTAGTCTTTCCCTTCTCCAGGTGATCTTCCCAACCCAGGGATCAAACCCAGGTCTCCCATATTACAGGCGGATTCTTTACCAACTGAGCTTTAAGGGAAGCCCTTACTCTGAAAACCTAATGCTGCTGAGACTTGCCCAGATGCACCTCTTTGTGTCCTTGAATGTTTTCTTGAAACCTTACACTCACACCGCGAAGGGTCTGTGTGTTGTGTGTGTGTGGTCGTTGGGCTCGCTCTCACCTGGATCTCTGCTCAGATGCAAATCTTTTTTTTGCATCTCTGTTGTAGAATTTCTTTGGGTCTTGTTGGTTCTTAAGTGCCTCTGAGAGAATGGGTCTAGTCATAGAATAATTTTCTTGGGAAGGTGAAATTAAGTCTACATCCCTTTCCACTTGGTCTCCCCTGTTTCTCCACCACCCACCTCAGCCCCTCATTCCCCATAACCTAGCTTGACACCTATCGTGAGTGCCTGGAGATCATGGCTGTGGAACATGGCTGTGTGCGAACAGGTGCAATAGATGGAAGCCTTCCATTGCTTCCTCCTAGACTCTGCTAACTCGTGTTCTCTTAGTTACTTCAGACTTTGAGAAGTTCTAGACTCATGGATGAATTAAGAGTTGGAGAGTTATTTACCAAATTTTATGGAGAACTTGCATTGAAAGCAAAAATACCAGATACAGGTAAGATGTATTTAAATGTGTCTTTAAAATGCTTTAACAAATTTAACAAGTTTTTAGTGTAAAACTTGGATTTTTTTCTGCCAAGGTATTTATATTTTACAGATGAACTTTTTTTTAAAACTTTTGTTGGAGCATTGTTGCTTTACGACATTGTGTTTCTACTGCACAAAAAAATGAATCAGTTCTCTCTTTTTTTGGATTTCCTCCCCATTTAATACAGATGAACTCTTTTTGCTGAAAAGAAACCAAAATGGAAACAGAAATAGTGTGTTAAATCTGCTTATAAAAATTTTAATCTATACAAAATGATTTCTTCAAATAGAAAACTCACACGTCAAATGTAATTTAGCTTATAATAATACATTCACATAAAACATATCAGGAAAGATTCAGTACATAAAACTAGATAGTTTGTGTGGCTTATTGTTAAATTATTTTGAAGTAAAATCCTCTCCTTTTATTTGTGGATTTTTGCTTAATATATTTAATTTTAGGCCTTAATTTGTCTAAAATTTATTTTTCAGTTTTAGAAAAAATATATGAGCTCCTAGGAGTATTAGGTGAAGTTCATCCTAGCGAGATGATAAACAATTCGGATAAACTCTTCCGGGCTTTTCTGGGTGAACTTAAGACCCAGGTATGATAAACTTTATGATCTTCTTTTCTGCTTCCTTGTATCTGGTGGGCTATTCTCTCTTTATGGTACCTTGTTAAACTCTCCTTTCAGATGACATCGACAGTGAGAGAACCCAAACTTGCGGTGCTGGCGGGGTGTCTGAAGGGACTGGCGTCACTTATGTGTAACTTCACCAAGTCCATGGAGGAAGGTATCGCTTGATGGCACTTGAGTTTCTTTCTTTATTGAAGAACTACTACTAGTCTGATGAATTCCTGTGTGATTTTTAAATTGTATACCAGTTGTGGATTCACATGGAGTCGTGAGAGGCAATGCAGAGATGCACGTGTGGCCTTCCCCTGGCACCTCCCGGTGATGCCTGTCGTGACGTAGTGCTGCCTGATGAACCTTCGGGTCTTCTCGGTTCCAGTTGCTTCCCATGCACCGACTTGGGTGTTGAATTTAGTTCTGTGCCGCTTTATCGCATGTGGGCTAGTGTGTGCCCATGACAGTCGAGGCCCTGGCAGCCTGCCGCGGGAGCAGCCTCCTTCCTGTCCTTCTGTAGCCACATCCCCGCCCCCGGCCCCCACCCCCCCAACAGCCACTGCTCAGTCTCCCACCTTGAGCTTTGTCCTTTCACATTTATGTAAATAGACTCATAGCAGGTAACTTTGTGGCTGCCTTATTTCACTGTGCATGAGAATCCCAGGGACGGCGGAGCCTGCTGGGCTGCCGTCTACAGGAGCCTGCTGGGCTGCCGTCTACAGGGTCGCACAGAGTCGCACAGAGTCGGACACGACTGAAGTGACTTAGCAGCTTAGCAGCAAGGTCTTCGAGGTTCACCCCTGTTGTAACAGAATCCCGCTGTATGAATACAGTACACGTATGTCCATTGGGCCATCAGTGAGTACTTGGGTTGCTTCTGCTTTTTTGACTGTTGTGAATGATGGTGCTGGAAATGGGTGTGCGAACACCTGGAGTCCCCCGTTCCCTTAGAGCATCCCCAGAAGTGGGCTTGCCGGCCCACGTGGTGGTTCTGTAGTTTCCAGGGGCTGCACTAATTCCCGTTCCCACCATCAGGGCAGTCTCTTCACGCCCTCAGAGTACTTGCTTCCTGTTGTGTGACGTAGCCTTCCTAGTGAGCGTGAGGTGGTTTCTCACTGCATTTCCCCAGTGGCTGTTGGTGTTGAGTGTATTCACAAGTGCCTCTTGCCCACTTGGGTGTCGTCTTGGTTGAAGTGTCTATTCAGGTTCTCTGCCCATTTGAAAAATCAGGTCATTTGACATTTTGTTAGTTGTATGAGTTATTTACGTATTCTGCATATCAGTTCCTTATGGGATCATAATTTGCAAATATTTTCTCCCATTCCATGGGTTGTCTTTTCACTCTGTTGATCGTGCCATTTGATGTGCAAAAGTTCTTCATTTTGATGAAGTTCAGTTTATTTTTTCTTTGGTTGCCTGTGATTTTCGTGCCACATCCATGAAATCATCACCAAATCACTGAATCGTCGTGTCTTTGTAGAAAGCCAGCTGGGCATTAGCTGATTGGCTCATCACTTGTGGGGGTGGATCCTGGTTCTCTGTTCCCCTGCCCACACCACACTGTCTTTATGATATAATTATATAGCAAGCTTTAAATGTCCAGTATAGTTCTCACATTTTATTCTTTAAAAATCATTTGGGTATTATAAGGTCTGTGCCTTTCCGTGTAAATCTTAGAACGAATTGGTCTGTGTCGACGAAGTCTTCCTTGGATATTTGTGGTCTTTGTGCTAAACCTGTGGATCAGTTGGAGGAGAGTTGATGCCTTAACCATGTTGAGTTTTCCAGCCCATGAGCACAGTGCACCTCTCCATTTAGTTGAGTTGGGTCCTCTTTGATTTCTTTCATTAGCGTTTTGTAATTCTTGTGCTGCAGATCTTTGCCTTTTGGTTTTAAACTGTTTAATACAGTTTTCTTTGTAACTGTCAGTAGTGTTCTTCTATAGTATCTCAAATTTAAGCTTAGAGGATAATCTAGCTATGAGAGCTTTATAATGAATTCATTTGTTTTTAAAGGACAAATAAAACTTTTTTAATCCCAGGAAATTCTTTAAAAGAAGAACTTGTTTGCTGTTCCTTACCATTTTTGTTCAGATAATTGCCAGATTTTTCTACCTCCTGCATGTGTTTGCTTTTATTGAATTGCAACTTAAGAAAATTCCAGATCTGATCATTTCAACCTGAGGAAGCAGCAGTTTCTAACGTTTCCACCGGGTGTTCCCAGTCTTTGCTGCCTCTGAGTAGGAAAGCTGGCCCAGCTGCTCCTGTTTCCCCTCCTCGGTCTCCTCTGCTCCCTGTCCGTGGAGCATCCTGCCCTCTCAGCTTCCTGCTCGGGGATCTCCTGTTGTCTGAAGCCTCTGTGCTTCCTTGTGTGAGCTGCTTCCTTGGGCTTCTGTAGTCCTCTCTGTTACAGCACTTTCTGCGACATGTTTTTCATCTCCTAGACTGTCTATTTTGTCACTTGACCTCGGTGGCAGGTGACGTTGCTTATTTCTGTTTGTTTTTGCTTGGCGTGTTAATTGACATTTGGTGAACAAGAAAATTAATAGTACTTATTGCTCATTAACCATGTGCTAAGGATTATCGTGTTCATGTTGCAAGGGAAATTCCTGTAACAATTCACTAAAGCAGGTGATAATGTTTGTTTCCTGGATTAGAACACTGGACTGAGGTGGACAGAATAACGGCTTCCAGAGATGTGCCATGCTGATCCTAGCCCCTCGACTGTTAGGTCTGAGGCAGAGGGGAATCGTTTGTGGATGGGACGTTGAGACGAGGCTGTCCAGGTGAACCCAGTGTGATCACAGGGACATTTGACTGTGGACGAGGGTCAGGGTCAGGGTGCTGTGACGGGAGAAGCTGGCTATAAGGATGGAACTGGGGCCCCAAGGCAAGGGGGTGAGCAGCTTCTAGAAACTGAAGGCAGCCCTCAAGCCTCTAGAGAGGAGCACACCCAGGTGACTCATTGCTTTGTGTTATTTTAATGGTTTATTCATTTATATTTCTGGCCGTCCTTTGCAGCTTGTGGGATCTTAGTTCCCTGACCAGGAATTGAACTTGGACCCTGTCAGTGAACGCACCAAGTTGTAAGCCAGGAAATTCCCTATTTTATTTTTTAACTGAAGCGTAGTTGCAGTCCAGGATTGCGTTACTTCAGGTGTACAGCATAGTGATCTGACAATGAAACACCTTAGGAAATGACCATGACGAGTCTCATAGTGTCCGTCAGCAGAGTTGTGACAGTGCTGACTGCGCTCCCCAAACTGTGTGTCACGTCCTGATCTTCACCTGTGTCTCTCATGCTCCCGGCTCGCTTCCCTCTGGCAACAAGCAGTTTGCTCTCCGTATCTGTTTCTGTTTTTCTGTGTTTCTTTGTTCTTTTAGGTTCCACTTTTAGGTGAGATCACGTGTAACGTGTCTTTCCGTGACTCTGCTTCACTTAGCATAATGCTCTCTAGGTCCATCTGTGTAGCAGCAGATGACAAGACTTCATTCCTTGCAGCTGAATAGATTCCTACAAATACATATACCTGCACATTCACCACATTTTCTTTATCCATTCTTCTGTCTATGGGCACTTAAAGGTTGCTTCCATGTTTTGGCCATTGTCAATAATGCTGTTGTGAATACTGGAGTGTGTGTATCTTTTCTAATTACTGTTTCCATTTTCTTTGGATAAGTACCCAGAAGTAGAATGCTGGATCATGTGGTAACTGTAGTTTTTTGAGGAACCTCCGCTCAGTTTTCTGCAGTGGCTGCACCAGTTTTCATTCCCATCAGCGGTGCATGAGGTTCCCTTTTCTCCATCTCCTCATCAACACTCTTTATTTGTTGTCTTTTTGATGACAGCCATTCTGACAAGTGTGAGGTGAGATACTGTGGTTTTGATTTGCATTCCCCTGTTTAGTGATGTTGAGCATCTTGTGCCTGTTGGCCATCTGTGTGTTTTTGGAAAAATGTCTATTCAGATCCTCTTCTCATTTTTTATTTTTATATTTTTTCTGTTTTAAATGTATTTGTGTTTAATTGGAAGATTATTGCTTTACAATATTATGTCGGTTTCTGCCAAATATCAGCATGCATCTGCCATCTGTGTACATACATCTTCTCCTTCTTGAACTTACTTCCCACTTCTCACCCCATCCTGCATCTCTGTATTGTCACAGTCTGCTCATTTTTTTTTTTTACTGAGTTGGTTTTTTTTTTATATTGAGTTGTTAAGTTCAGTTGTTCTTTGGACGTTAACCCCTTATTAGACCTATCATTTACAAATATCTTCTCTCATTCAGCAGGATGCTTTTCTGTTTTGTTGGCGGTTTTCTTTGCCATGCAGAAGCCTTTTAGCTTGATGTAGTCCTGCATGTGTCTGCTTTTGTCATCCTCTAGTGAGGTAACTCCAGGTGGCACCGGTGGTAAAGAACTTGCCTGCCCGTGTAGGAAATGCAAGAAAGAGATGCAGGTCCGATCCCTGGGTCGAGAGGATCCCCTGGAGTAGAAATGGCAACCCACTCCAGTGTTCTTGCCTGGGTAATCCCATGGACAGAGGAGCCTGGTAGGCTATAGGTCATGGGATTGCAGAAGAGTCAGACATGACTGAACACACACATATGCACTCATGAAGTAACAGATCAAAAAAAGCACTAAGACTGATGTCAAAGAGTGCCATGTATGTTTCTTCTAGGAGTTTTTTGGTTTCAGATTATAGGTTTAGGTCTTTAATCCACTGAGTTTATTTTTGTGTGTGGTGTAAAAAAGGGTCAGGTTTCATTCTTTTGCATGTAGCTGTCCAGTGTTCCCACCACTATTTGATGAAGAGGCTATCTTTTCTCCATTGTATATTCTTGTCTCCTTGTCATACATTAATTAACCATATGTGTGTGGGTTTTTTTCTGGGCTTCCTACTCTGTTTCTTTGATCTATGTTTCTGTTTTATTGTGCCAGAACCATAACGGTTTGATTACTGTAGTGTAGTTTGAAATCAGGGCACACGATGCCTCCAGCTTTGCTTTTCTTTCTCAGAGACTGTTTTGACTATTTAGAGTCGTTTGTGTTTCCATTCAAATATTTTGCTTAACTGTTATAGTTCTGTGAAAAATGCCGTGGATACTTTGATAGGGATTGCATTAAATTTGTCAACTGCTTTGAGGAGTGTGGACATTTTATCAAAATTAGTTCTCTCTGCCTGTGAGCACAGTATATGTATGTATATTGTATATATGCATATACATATGTATTTTTGTATGTATTTTTGTATGTATGCATATACGTATGTATATTTGTACGTATTTTTGTATGTATATTATGTATTGTCTTCAGTTTCTTTCATTAATATCTTAGAGTCTTCAGGGTATAGATCTTTTACCTTCTTGGTTTAATTTATTCCAAAGTATTTTACTCTTTTAGATGCAACTAATGGCACCCCACTCCAGTACTCTTGCCTGGAAAATCACATGGATGGAAGGGCCTGGTGGGCTTGCGGTCCATGGGGTCGCTAGGAGTCAGACATGACTGAACAACTTCACTTTCACTTTTCACTTTCATGCATTGGAGAAGGAAATGGCAACCCACTCCAGTGTTCTTGCCTGGAGAATCCCAGGGACGGGGGAGCCTGGTGGGCTGCCGTCTGTGGGGTCACACAGAGTCGGATGCGACTGAAGTGACTTAGCAGTAGCAGCAGTAGCATGAATAGGATTGTTCAATTTTTCTTTATGATAGTTTATTATTAATGTATAGGAACACTATAGATTTCTGTATATTAATTTTACACTCTGCACCTTTACTGAATTCGTTTATTCTAATTGCTTTTTGGTGCAGTCTTTAGGATTTTCTGTATATAGTGTGTCATCTGCAAATAGTGACAGTTTTACTTCTTCCTTTCCACTTTGGATTCCTTTTATTTCTTGTCTGATTGCTCTCACTAGGACTTCCAATACTATGTTGAATAAAAGTAATGAGAGTGGTCATCCTTGTGTTGTTCCTGATCTTGGAAGAAATGCTTTCAGCTTCTTGCCATTGAGTATGACGTTGGCCCTGGGTTTGGCATGTATGACCTTTACTGTGTTGAAGTACATTCCTTTTTTACCTACTTCATTAAAAGTTGTTATCATAAATGGGTGTCAGTTTTGTCAGAAACTTTTTTCTTAATCTATTGAGATGGTAATATGATTTTTAGTTCTTTGTTGAAGTTCTTACTGTATTCTTTTATTCTTCTCCCGAGTTCATTGAGCATTTTTATGACCATTACTTCAAAATTTTTTTCTGGGAAGTTACTTAACCTCTGTTTTACTCAGTTCTTTTTTTGAGAATTTGTCTTCTTTCTTGTAACATGACCTTTGGCCCTGTTTTGTCAGAAACTTTTTTCTTAATCTATTGAGATGGTAATATGATATGATTTTTAGTTCTTTGTTGAAGTTCTTACTGTGTTCTTTTCTTCTTCTCCTGAGTTCATTGAGCATTTTTATGACCATTACTTTGAAATTTTTTTCTGGGAAGTTACTTACCTCTGTTTTACTCAGTTCTTTTTTTGAGATTTTGTCTTCTTTCTTGTAACATGACCTTTGGCCCCTTGTCCTGCCTAACTCTCTATTTGTTTGTGTTTGGTAGCTCAGTTACGTTTCTTGGTCTTTGTGTAGAAGGTGTCCTGTGGGGTCCAGGAGTGTAGCTCTCCCCCTCCCCTTGACTGCCCTGGAGCCAGGCACTCCAGGAGCATCCCCTGTGGTAGGTGGGCCAACCTGGCCTCCTAGGGGCCACTGTGCTGCGGTTTCTAAGGCCTGTTACCGCTGTGGCTGGTGCTCTGGCATGTGGGGGCAGCCTGGGGGAGGGAGCCACTTTGGGGGATGCTGGTGCTGGCTGAGGTGTTGGCACAGCAGGGGTCACTTTGGAGGGGTCTTGGTGCTGGCCAAGGGCCTGCATAAAGGGCTGGTGGGGGAGCAGCTTGGAGGAACACCAGCTGTGTCGGGCCTGCAGATGAAATTGGGTGGGGTGGGTGGTGCTGCTGGCTTAGATGGAGAGTCAGACCCTGCACCTCGTCTTCTGGGTGCAGGGTCTCCAGCTGGGGGGCTGAGGTGGAGTCCAGACCCTGGGATCCCAGTCCTCGGGATGGGGCTGACAGCACCGGCCCCCTCCAGGGGCCGCTCCTTCTGTCTCCAGTTGTGGAAGGTCTGTCCTGCTGTCTTCAGGTCATTCTCGGGGTTTTCTGCTTGTGTCTGTGATGATGGTTCCAGATTGCTCACCTCCAGAGCTGGGTGGTAGTGGATTTGTGCTGTTTTAAGGCACAAAGTTGGTGATAATTGATGACAGTGGTGACGGGAAACTAACGTAACCAGTGCACGCAGGACTGGGACTGCCCCCTTGGTCTGAGGCTAAAATTCAGGTTCTGGTCACGTTGTGATTATGTGACTCCAGGCAGTAGTACTGGGTACTAGCACGTTCACTAATGGAGGAAGAGCTCCTACTGTCTCCAGCAGAGCGGTGGGTCGTGAGTCTCATGAGCTTTGTCAGACACACCTTGTGATCTGTGACAGCGGCTGCTTTCTGTCTTTCCTCAGATCCCCAGACTTCAAGAGAGATTTTTGATTTTGCATTAAAGGCAATCCGTCCTCAGGTAGGATTTAGTATTCTAATTCTTTCACAACTGAGCCTTGTGATTGTCAAACATTGATGGTAGGTTTTTTTTTTTTTTAATAGATTGATCTGAAGAGATACGCCGTGCCTCTGGGTAAGATTCTGCATTTAAGGAGGTTATTAGGTTGGTGTCTGAGTGAGCGTTTGCTTAAACTGTGAGTGAAGGTGGTACTGTGACCCCTGTGATGCTCCCACGTGGTCACTGATGGCAGCTCTTGGTGCTGTTCAAGATGGTCACACTAAGATTGTACCATTTCAGAAGAAATTACTTTAGAGCAATCCGGATCTTTTGACTCTGTCTGTATTTAAATAAACCCTGATCCTACTTCTGACCTTTGTTTTGGGGGTCACTGGCCGGATTGTGGGCCTCTTGATTCAAATGGAGGATGGAGGCATTAGGTGTGAGGGGACCCTGGGCCCCTGAAGTAAGGATTCGAGGGCTTTGTGAGCACGGTTTTGGTTTGATGTGTGCCTGAAGCTTCCTAAGTTCTTTGTCTTGCCCTTTGTCATCCTGTTTTCAATACGGTGTGTTCTGTGTTTGCAGCTGGCCTGTCCTTATTCACCCTGCACGCATCTCAGTTTAGCACCTGCCTTCTGGACAACTACGCTTCTTTATTTGAAGTCCTATCGAAGTGGTGCAGCCACATGAATGTGGAATTGAAGAAAGCTGCACACTCAGCCCTGGAGTCTTTTCTGAAACAGGTACTGTGTAAAATTCTTTCTATGCGAAGACATAAATTCCAGTCTTGTGCATGAACATTTGAAAAAAAAAATACAAGTTGGTCCATTAGCTTCTGTAGTACCGAGTGACTTCACTTTCACTTCTCACTTTCATGCATTGGAGAAGGAAATGGCAACCCACTCCAGTGTTCTTGCCTGGAGAATCCCAGGGACGGGGGAGCCTGGCAGGCTGCCGTCTATGGGGTTGCATAGAGTCGGACACGACTGAATTGACTTAGCAGCAGCAGTACTTAAAGAGAAAAGTTGGTTATCCCTCTGCCACAGGAGTGGCAGCAGGTTTGAAAGAAAAAAAACTTGAAAGACATCAAGTCTGATCAGGTTCTCAGAGCCAAGGCCAGACAAGAGAGTGAGGAGGTGGGACGGAGGGAAGGTTGGCAGTCAGGGCTCCCTAGGGGTGGTGCCTGGGTCAGGATGGGAGTAGGAAGGGGTGAGGGAGGGCTGGAGGTCAGGGCTCCCTGGAGGCGGTGGCTGGGTCAGGGTGGGAGGAGGGAGGGGAGGGGGAGGTTGGCGGGATCTGCTGTCCTGTTAGACTGGATGCTTGTATCTCTGTGGCTTCTCGGCCGAGGCGAGCCCTCCTGCCCCTTCTGCCCCAGGGTGTTTCCGTCTAGGTTGGGTATGGGTGCAGGGAGCCTGTAGGCGGCCTGCCGTCTCCGGGTGCTGAGACCTGAGGCCTTCCTACGGGTCGGCGCGGGCTGCAGGTCGGCAATGTGGATGTCTTCTTTCTCCCTTTGGTGATTGTCTGGCTTATTCCCATCCTTGTCTTAGACGGTTGTGGGCAGGTGGCAAGAGCTTCCTGATGCCCTTGCTGGTCTCCAGTTCTGGCAGGTGTCACCGTGTATGGTGGATTGTCATCTCATTGCTTCTCAGAGTACTTGCTTTGGCTCACGTAATTATTGTAGCTTATTGTTTTGAGAAATGAGACACCTTTTTTTTTTTCCCCTGGTTGTTTGTTTTGAATCCTCTCTGTGTTCCCTCCTGGGGGTCCTGTCTGTGGGTGACTCTGAGCTCGCCAGCTGCTGGGCCTGCCCAGCTCTGTGTCACCTTGAGTCAAAGATGAGTCTAAGGAAGCTTTCTGCTTCATCAGGGAGCTTTAGTCCAGAGCCTGTGTTTTGTGCATATGTCTTCCTGTATCTACTTGGTTTCTCTCTCAGTCCCTTTCCCTAGGAAGAATGCATCACGTGTAATAAAGGCTTTTTCTGAACCTGATGGAGACTAAGTGGATTGAACAGATGGTTCTTTACAAGTAATAGCTGCCGTGGACCTGTAGTAGCTCACTGATGTGGTCCCATTCGGCCGTTCCAGCCTTTTCACGTTTGGAGGGATGCCTCTAAAGTGAACGTTGTGTGATGCAGGTTTCCTTGTTGGTGGCGCACGATGCCGAGGCACACAGGGGCCCCCTGCGCTTCTTCATGGAGCAGTTCTACAGCATCATCAGGAACGTGGACGCCAACAGCAAGGACCTGTCCATCGCCATCCGCGGATACGGGCTCTTCGCAGGGGTATGTCTCACTTACTGACCCCTTTTAGTTTCATTTGATGAAACTATAGTATATTTTGATATATATCACTTTAGTATATTTTGAATAGCGTCTCACACTTTTGAAAATATTATTCTTATTTGTTTTGTTGTTAATGCGTTTTTTCAGTGCTTCCTGTGTATTATCTCAAATATTCATAACTCTCCTCTAAGCTTTTAGGAATATTATTCCACTTTACAGTTGAGGAAACTGAGGCCAGAGGAGTTAGAGGACTCGTGTAAGGGTTCAGCCAGCAATAGACAGAACCGAGACATGGCTGCAGCCTGGAGACGAGGAACACCATGTTCTCCTGGCTGCGCCTGGCCACCCATCACTGATGAACCCCTGAGCTCACTCTGGCATGAGCCCCTGAGCCCGGGTGAGGTCTGCTGGAGATGCTGGGAGTCGGCATGGCTGCATCCTCCTGGAGGGGTCTATGGCTCCCACTGGCGGATTACATCTCCTGCTGTTTCTCTGTATAGATCCCCATTAGGGCTACTCCCCTGTTTTTGGGATGGAGAGTCTCTTCCAGCCCTCTGCTCACTCCTCCATCCTGATGCCTCCTCATTTGCTTCTTCCCAACACTCCTTTCTCCTTAAAGTCTTCATCTCCACATGTTTCCGTGGCTTGTTTATACAAACTTAGGGCAGAGGAAATGTGTGTGAGGAGGCTCAGAGGTGACCAAGGGCACGGACTTTGTATCCTCAGACGCTGAGGTCTGGCAGCAGGGACCTGTTTACTGTAATGAGCTGGTGTAGACAGAGTATGGTGGAACAAGGGAGAGGACACGGATCAGGCGCTGGTCCAGGCTCGTGAGAAGGTGGGACTGGGGCCGACGTCTGAGGAGCCTTTGGGAAACGTGCAGCTGGACTGTCTCCGAGTTAGGAGGGTGTGGCTGTGGGAGCCGCTGCTGTGTGGTGGGGGGATCAGGCCTGTCCCTCCTCTGGGTGTCAGGCCTCTGCAGGGATGGCACCCAATTGTCTGCCGTCTGCCCCTGCCAGAAACACAGGTGACAATAAGTGTTTTGTGTGTTAGTAACTGTTTAGAATGTATTTACAGGTTTTTTGGAAAGCATCTTTCCGATGTACAGTGCATTCTATGTCTGTATTTCTTCTCCACTGATAAGCTTGTTAACATTCAGTTATAATAACATGGCCTAATGAGACACCTTAGGTGCCATCACCCGGAGGTGGATAAGGCTGATGGAGACTGGTTTTACCGCTCTCCAGCCGTGCAAGGCAGTGAATGCCCGAGACGTGGACTTGATGTTCGTGGAGCTCATCCAGCGGTGCCGGCAGCTGTTCCTCATGGAGGCGGACGCTGCCGAGGACCATGTGTACCAGCTGCCCAGCTTCCTGCAGTCTGTGGCCAGTGTCCTGCTGCACCTTGATGCCGTGAGTGAGGGGGTGGCCCGCCGAACATGGGCTTGGCGAGTTTAGCTCAGGTCTTCAGCTGGTTTGATGCAGTGGGAGTTACATACAGTCAGTTCAGGCACCAGTATGACCAAGGTGACCTCTTTAGCTAGTACCTTGTACAGTTTTTTGGTATAGTTTTTGTCATGAAACTTGATGATTTGTTTCCAAAACAGAAAAGCTATCTGTTACTCTTTTCATATTTCTAAAAGACTAGGATTGCTGCTTGAGATAGAATCGTAGCTAACATGTCATGCAGACAGTTTTACTCCGCTGTGTTCAGGCGGTCCCAGCGAGGAGTTAGTCCCCTAGGTAACAAGCCGCTTCTTCATGGTTCCGCCCCCCTGTGTCTGCTGTGCCTGTTGCCGCAGCCCTGACCCGCGTGTGCTCTCGTCCCTGCAGGTTCCTGAGGTGCACTCGCCTGTCCTGGAACACCTCGTGGTCATGCAGATGGACAGTTTCCCCCAGTACAGCCCCAAGATGCAGCTGGTGTGCTGCAGGGCCATCGTGCGCTTGTTCCTGGCCCTGGCGGAGAAGGGGCCCATCCTCTGGAGCTGCATTGGTGCTATGGGTGAGTTTGGAGTTTACTCCTGAGATGATGCATGAAGAATCTTACCGTGTTATTTGAGATAAAGAACATCCAGTTGCCAAATTCTTTTTTGTCTTTTGATGCCTCTTGTAGAACTGCTAATATTTTGGTGAACCAAAATCTTTTTTTCTCTAGTGTTTTGAATTTCTTCATCTTTTCCTTTTGAATCTTAATAGTCTAAAATTTGAAATTAAACATTAAAAAAAAGAAAAAAAAATTAAAGGTGTTAGCAAACTTAGAGAAAAAACCAAGAGGTACTGTATATTCAAATGGCTGTCAGTTTGTTGAGAGTTTAGTATTTTTCAGTGTAATTTTTCATTTTTGTTTTTATTTTCTTTTTTTAGTGCATCAAAGTTTAATCAGAATATGTTCTAAGCCAGTGATCCTTCAAAAGGTAAATTCTGAATATATGCTTTGAAAATTAGTCTTTTGTCACCTTGCAAGTTAGAGATGTTGCTGGAACTTTTAGTCTGTAAATATACAAAAGGGGCCTTTTTGATTGCCTGAAAGATTTTTTTTAATGAAGTTGACCAATAGGATGGTTGTCACTTAAAAGAATTACCATTACTTTCTATAGTAGGTGATAGCTGCTTTCCCAAATGCAATGTTAATATTATATTCAGGTGTTTGAAATTGCAGACAAATGTGTAAATTACTTGCAATGATTGGTAATTCTTTTGGGGGGGGAAAAAATGGCCTTTCTGTTATTAGAAATGCCTTAGATTTTGATAAGTGTAGGATGTAATACCTAACTATTTTTTCAGATAAATAAAATTCTGGGTGTGAAACATCCTTAAACATAACCTTATTACTGTACCTACATTTTTACAAAAGGATATTTTCCCCTTGAAAGTCTAGGACAAAATACTTAGTATATAATGGGAGGCTTGTCTTAAGTTTACTTCAGTTAGAGAAAATAGGATGAGATGAGAGATCTGTATGAGGAGTTGAATTATTGGGTATTGTTTTGAAGCTTAGTTCGTGCATCATTATTTTGGTCCTAGAGAATGGTGACTTTTTCCCAGCTTTTTAATTGTGCTTTCATACGTGCTATCTTCCTCAACCAAGTTGCATTCTTCAGCCCGGAGCTCCCTTAGCTCCAAGAATGCACATCGGGAGGCACAGCAGTGCCTCTCTTCTCCGTCCCTCCTCAGCGTGGCTGTCTGTCTGTTTTCCCGCCAGGGAGCCGAGCCCGAGTCTGAGGACCCTGGAGCGTTGGGGGAAGCCAGGACCGGCAAGTGGAGAGTGCCCACCTACAGAGACTATGTGGACCTGTTCAGGAGCCTGCTGAGCTGTGACCAGACGATGGTAAACACTGCAGCTGAAAGCCACAGAAGCGCTTTGGCTCCTCTACAGTTTCCATAGTTCACACTGGAGACTTAATTATTTCAGAAACGTATTTTACTTTCGGTCTTTTTTTTTTTTTTTTTTTTTTTAAAGTACTTCAAGTAATGTAAATAAGGATAAAGTAAGACTTGAAAAAAATCAAATTAGGGGAGCGAAGTCATAGAACTCATTTGAAACTAATGAGTAGTTGTAGCCAAGTCCTCATTTTAGCTTAAGAAACTGCGTACAAGGTATCAGAAATGTGGCAGCGTTATCATGGTGGGAGAGCTGTGCTCTCTGTATTCCTTAAGGGTGATGTGATAGGATGGAGACGGTGCACAGTTCTGTCACCATTTGAACCACCCCTCCTGCTTCCTGTGTTGCTGGCAGGTGTTTCTGCAGTATCTGCTCCAAGCCAGGTTGGTCACCATTTCACATAGTCTCCGACAGAGCATGGGTATCCTAGGAAAAGCAGTTTTTGTCAGTAGATGGTTCCTGTCCTGTGGACAACCTCAGGAGTTTTTCTTATCAAGATATTAGTAAAGTAGTACAGGAGTATTACTAAAATGTTTTTTTTTAATATGTGATATTAGGTATATTTTGAGGTTAAGTTCCATAGACTGTTTTGAGTGAAGACAGCATAACTGGTCTATGTTTTGGGATGGTAGAATATTTCACTTTGAAAGAAATAATAGATTATAGTGCTTTTCAGTCCCTTCTGAGTATGCATGTGTATGTGAGTACATGTGTGTTTACAAGTGCACATGTATATACGTACATGCATGTGCATTTGCATATAGACATACAGAACGTGTGTATATAGCATATAGATGTGTGTATACACACACTGCTTGTGTATATTCTCAGTCCCTCAGTCGTGTCCAGCTCTTTGCAACTCAGTGGACTGTAACCTACCAGGCTCCTCTGTCCATGGGATTCTCTAGGCAAGAACACTGGAGTGGGTTGCCATGCCCTCCTCCAGGGGATCTTCCCAACCCAGGGACTGAAACCACATCTCTGACATCCCCCGCATTGGTAGGTGGATTCTTTACCACTGAGCCACCAAGGAAGCGTCTCTCTCTCTCTCTCTCTCTCACACATACACTCTCACACACACACACACACACACACACACACTCAATAATGGAGTAAATACTTAGACGAGGTTGGCCTAAACCTTCTCACTACTGTTTATGTGTATTGCGTGACTGTGTAAGTCATGTCAGACTCAAATGGTGTTGTCTTAATAATTCGAAAGGTGTCTGTATTTTACGGCTTGAAAACTTAGAGGTAAGTCTGCTCTAGTTTACACAAGTGTTTCCATAAAACCTAATTACACGTGTATGTCATGCTGATTTAATACTCATACTGACACTGTTTTGTGCAGCATTTTAAAATTTATTTTCTTTACTTTCAGGATTCTCTCTTAGCAGATGAAGCATTTGTCTTTGTGAATTCCTCCCTTCAAAGTCTGAATCGTTTGCTATATGATGAATTTGTAAAATCAGTTTTGAAGATCGTTGAAAAACTGGATCTTACACTGGAAAAGCAGAGTGTTGGGGAACAAGAGGTTAGAAGATGTTGTCAGTAGCAATTTTGCATCATTTTTGTACCAGCTCTATCTGCATGCTGCAGTATTCAGGAGCAAATCTTACATTTGTAGAGGATGGCAGGAAATTGGTTTATCAGCATTAATATGTGTCATTGATACTTTTCTATTGATATTTGAATTGCCCAGTGTGCAGAATATATTCTGTATTAGATTGTTCAAGAAGTAATTTATATGTTTAATAAGTTAAAGCAACTTTTTGGAAAAAGTTTTTGGGAGGATTAGAACTCTTGACTTAGCAACAGCAGAGACTAGTCTGATTTTGTGTAGAGGTGGCTTTTTGCAGAGGGTCTGGGCACCCTGGTGCTCCTCTGATTTATAGCCAGGGGGACTCTAGGCTCTGGAGACAGTAGAAGGGAGGGCAGGAAAGGCCACGCCTCCCGCGTTTCTGCACCGTTTTTCTGGCTGGGCTCAAAGATCAGACTGGGTATGAGGTTGCTAGCTTGGAGCTGCTGTCCCTCTGAGGAGACAGGACACTCAGGTAGTGAGACTGTCATCTAAGGTAGTTTGTTTCTGAGTCCAGTGGTTCCTAGAATCAAGTTTGCACGTTGGCTTCCATGGCTGAGGCCGTGTGGTCAGGGGGCCTATAGGGGCAGAGCCCTAGCCTTGGCTGCACTCGTCAAGGGCCAAGTTTTTGCGCTGGTTGTCGGGGCCATTGAGGGGTCGCCTGCCACTCTTCAGGCTTTTTATTTATTCACGTCTAAAGTAATTTCACGAGCAGACGTGCTCACTACCTGAGGTGATTGGCCACATGTCTGCGTGCAGAGCGCCCGTCCTAGTCTCTGTGTCTCTGCTCCCCCGCACCCACCGCCCGGTCACCGTCGTCTCTGTTGGTGTTTCCCGGGACATGCCTGGTCTCCAGCCTTGCTCTTCTTCCTGCCTGTTTGACATTTCCACCTGGGTCTGAAACACAAATTGAACGTGTTTATATTTGTGTTTTACCTAACAGTAGCCACTGGTCCTCTGTCTCTCGTTTTGAAGTCTTGGCAGTACTGGTAACTGTCTGTTTTGAGATCCTGCCTCTGTCTGGGCGCTGTGGCTCCTGTGCGCAGTTCTGCCCCGCCCCGCCCCCCGCTCTTTCTGTGTTTGCACTTTTCTTCCTCCTCACTGCATCCCTTGTGGCCTCCGGTGTAGCATGTTCTGAGGGTTCTGTCATTTTTATCTGACTGTTAGCTTTGGGCCCATCTCTTCCTCCTCACTGCTGCATTCCTTGCTCAAAGCCTCACCCATGTCTGTGGTTCACTTGCTGAGTCATTTGTTGAATGACTGAACGGTACCGTGTTTTTGGTGCAACTGATTTTTAAGGATGAAAACAAAGCTGCTGGCATTTGGGTGATCCCGACCTCAGATCCAGCTGCTAACCTGCATCCTGCGAAACCCAAAGACTTCTCCGCTTTCATCAACCTGGTGGAGTTCTGCAGGTATTCATAAAGTTTTGTATACTTAAGAGTAGATACTATCAATTGTTGGCTGTGACATAGGAGAACCACTTATGTAGATACAAGAAATAGTAGGACTTAAAATCTAAAATAGCTTATATGAAATTTTAAAATAGATCTAATAGCTGTTGAAAAAAATTTTTTTAAATTGTATTTAAAAGAGCCTCAGGTAAGGACAATAAGGGGGCATCCCTGGTGACTCAGACAGTAAAGAATCTGTCTGTCTATGCGGGAGACACAGGTTCAATCCCTGGGTTGGGAAGATCCCCTGGGAAGGAAATGGCAGCCTACTCCAGTATTCTTGTCTGGAGAATCCCGTGGACAGAGGAGCCTCACGGGCTACAGTCCATGGGGTTGCAAAGAACTGGACATGAGTGAGCGACTGAGCACAGAACACAGCACAGCAAAGAAAGAGTACAGATACACCCGAAAATGGTGTATAATGGAACCACAGATGATGACTTTGTTTTGATTATGTCACTTACAATTTCAAAGCGGAGTAAAAATAGTATATGATGAGGATTTCTGTGTTAAGCTTTAAATTTGTTTTTACAGGGAGATTCTTCCTGAGAAACATGTAGAATTTTTTGGGCCATGGGTACATTCCTTCTCATACCAGTTAATTCTGCAGTCTACACGGTTGCCACTCATTAGTGGTTTCTACAAACTGCTTTCTCTTGCTGTGAGAAATGCCAAGAAGATAAAGTATTTTGAGGTAAGTGTTTTTGAGGGCATTGAACATGCTTGTGTATTTTGGATTACATGAGTGTGTATAAGTACATTCTAAAATATGATACTGTGCAGCATATTGCAGTTTTAAAGTCCACTACTTTTATTATTTGTATTTTGAAAAACTGATGTGAGTGGCAGTTGGATGACACGGTTTAAAAGTTTAAACGTTGAACGTTTTCCCCATTTTCTGATCTGACTGGCGAGCATCTGACTGGTGCTGTGAGCTCTTCAGCACCCACCTGCAGCATCACTGGCGCCCTTTCCAGACTCAAGTCCTCAGAGCCTCTGGGCCACACCTCAGCAGCACAGCTGCTGCCCGGGGATCTGGTGGCTCCTAAGGTTGGAGAGTGGCCGCGTCAGTGTCCAGGGGCACTAGTTGAGAGCAGCTGTCTCAGCTCACAGGCGTGCACGTCAGATGACTGGCACGGGGAGTGGACTTGGGCCCGGACTCCTGGCCAGCGGTCCCCCTCCCACCTCACACGTGCTTCCTCATGGGCCTCTGCCTGAAGTGTCTTCCTCTCTGCATGAGGCCTCAGCAGAATGAGAATGGGTCCCCTCACAAGGACCAGTGGGAACCGCCAGATTAGAACATGGGACTATCTGGTTATCATTCCCTGAGCTCATTGCCTGTTTTATCTGACAGGGCGTTGGTCCAAAGAGTCAGAAACCGTCTCCCGAGGATCCAGAGAAGCATTCCTGCTTTGCTTTGTTTGCAAAATTTGGTAAAGAGGTAACTTTCAAAAGCTTTATCCAGTCTTATCATATATTATTTAAAGATGAAATGGGTTGCTTAATCCACATGGGGGTGGAGGGGTTGAAAACACTGGCAGAGAGTCACTGCACTTCCAAAGTCCCCTGAGGTTTCTCACGATAATTTTAGTGATGATGACTCAGGGTCCATAGATTCTTTAGCTTTTCCACATGATGGGAACTAAGTACTCAACACATGAACTTTTGCTGGAGATAAGTACTTAATTTTTAAATGAACATGATCGTGTCAAAGGCCACGTGATCATTTTTTGTATTTGCAAATCAGATGTTCCGTAGTTGATGATGGAGCTGAAGGCTCTGTTCAGGTGCATAGCACTAACCTTGTCTTCCCTGCCGAGGTGTCAGTTAAGATGAAGCAGTACAAAGATGAACTCCTGGCCTCCTGTTTGACCTTTGTCCTATCCTTGCCACATGACATCATCGCACTTGACGTCAGAGCCTACGTCCCCGCGTTGCAGGTGGGCACATCACTCGTGGGGGTCGTGGTTCCTGAGAAACATGGCAGTCACAGCGCCACTCACATGTCAGAACCCCCATCCCCACCCGCTGCCCACATCCTGCGTGGGCGGGCCTTCCTGAGGGGGCTTCAGTGCCCCTTCTCTCCAGCCTGCATAGGTCTGACAGAGGAAAACTTGTCATTTAAGAAGCCATCTCTCAATACTAAATTCCTGGTGTTCATTATCTCATTTGTTCTCATGTACAGATGGCTTTTAAACTGGGCCTGAGCTATGCCCCACTGGCAGAAGCCGGCCTGAATGCCCTGGAAGAATGGTCAGTTTATATCTGCAAACATGTAATTCAACCCTATTATAAGGATATTCTGCCTAGCCTTGATGGATATCTGAAAACTTCAGCCTTATCAGGTAAGTATAGAAGAGTTTTGATGTGTATCTTAAAATGGTAATGTAATACATGTGTTGGTATTTCTACATATTATGCATTCAAAATACATTTGGTTGATATTTTTGTAATCTTTCCAATTCATTTCAGTATAATTGGACATAAGTATAACTGAGGTATTAAAACTACTTATATGTTACTTACTCATGTATAATCCTAGCAAAATTTATAAAATCTTCAAGGGGAAGAACTCTTAAACATCTTGAACTTCTTATAAATTCTAATCTATTGTCTTGCAAAGAAAACCTTATTTAATCAAACAGGGATTAAAACTATAAGAAAATCCAATAGTAAAGTTATATTTTGACCTAATTTTACCTGATTTTTATTGGTTTTTCAAATAGGACTGATTTAGTACTGCATTGGGAGTGCAGAGTCCTAGCCACTGAACCACCAGGGAAGTCCCTCCAAGAAACTGTTTCTTTTAATTGGTAGTGGTGTTTAAAACTGAGACCACTGTTAATATTTTTGTTCTAGAAATTTCATTTTTAATCATACTTTAAATTAGCATTTTAATGTCTCTGTATGGTAGTCTAGTGTCTTTCCCCTTGTGTTTATTAACTAAACAAATGAGTGCTGTTTAAAATTGACTTCTGTTTACCATTGACAGATGAGACCCGGAGTAACTGGGAAGTGTCAGCGCTTTCTCGGGCTGTCCAGAAAGGATTTACTAAAGACGTGTTAAAGCATCTGAAACGGACAAAAAACATTTCATCTGTAAGAGACCCTTAAATTTTCTTTAGCTTAAATAGTGGAGAGATCAGATTCTGATGCTCATGAGTAGTAAAAAATCTTCATTTAAAATATCATTGTTACATATAAATTTGTGTACAGTATGAAAATAATTTCAGTATATGTTTAGTGATAAAAATGTAAACCGTGTTAACATGTAAACCGTGTTATTGTCTTGATCTTGTTTGTTTTGTTTGAAATAAGCAGTTGCCACACTGATATTGATGTATAAGATTGCCTCATTTACTGATTAAATCTGAAATAGGTCGTTTTGTCGAATTTAGTTCATGGCAGTTTTTATGTTTTTTTCCCAGTGATAATTTCTTAAGACCGGTTTTTTTTAGATGTGGCACATAATGTAAGAGATAAAAATGATGTAAATAGAGAAAATTGAGTTAGTGTAACTTAACATCTCGGAGAAGGCAATGGCACCCCACTCCAGTACTCTTGCCTGGAAAATCCCATGGACGGAGGAGCCTGGTAGGCTGCAGTCCATGGGGTCTCTAAGAGTTGGACACGACTGAGCAACTTCACTTTCACTTTTCACTTTCATGCAATGGAGAAGGAAATGGCAACCCACTCCAGTGTTCTTGCCTGGAGAATCCCAGGGACGGGGGGCCTGGTGGGCTGCCGTCTATGGGGTCGCACAGAGTTGAACATGACTGAAGCGACTTAGCAGCAGCAGCAGCAACTTAATATCTAGAACTGGTATTGCAAGCTTTCAGGAAGTTTCCTCTGATCTCATTATTTTTGACAGTTTTTGTTATAGGATCAGAAATTCATTTATTTCTTTTTTAAATTTTTACTTATTTTTCGCTGTGCTGGGTCTTTGTTGCTGCAAGGGCTTTTCTCTACTTGTGGCAAGTGGGGGCTACTCTCTTGACAGCTTTTGATTGGGCGACTTGAATGAAACTAGAAGTGGTGTCTAATGATTTTAAATTATTTTATCACATTTAGGTAAAAGAAGATAAAGTTTCTTGAGAATATCTCTAGTTTTGCATATTTCTTTACAGGCATAGGGCCCAGGGGCCCCAAAGTGCGAGGCCAGAACTGTTTTCACTCGTGACTATTTGCACTGTGCAGTGGTGGGTGGGGCTGTTAGTTCCTTTACGCTTCACGAAGCCTCGACCCTTGAGCACACACCGTGTACCATCCCGTGTGCTGGGGCAGGAGGCGCTGGCGGTTGTCCTCAGGGAGCATCGAGCAGCCACCTCCCCCATGAGCACCACTGTTACTGGAAGCATGGCAATGGACTCCTGGCTGCTCAGTGTCTGGCTGACGTTTTCTCTGAAATAGAGAGCGGGCCTGTCACTTCAGGAGCACATCTGAGAATCTTTGCTGCCAGTGAACCACTGTCTCCAGATGAGCAGTGCATTGTATTCCTAAACCGAGTGTAAGATAAAGCAAGCGGATTGTACTGTAATAGACTACATAAACTTCCCTCATGTGGGCTCACATGCCACATTGTAACTAACCTTTAAGAATCTACTGCTTCAGTTTTGAAGTAGTATCAAAGAAAACCCTGCTGCTGCTGCTGCTAAGTCGCTTCAGTTGTGTCTGACTCTGTGCAGCCCCATAGACAGCAGCCCACCAGGCTCCCCCGTCCCTGGGATTCTCCAGGCAAGAACACTGGAGTGGGTTGCCGTTTCCTTCTCCAGTGCATGAAAGTGAAAAGTCAAAGTGAAGTTGCTCAGTCGTGTCCGACTCTTAGCGACCTCATGGACTGCAGCCTACCAGGTTCCTCCATCCATGGGATTTTCCAGGCAAGAGTACTGGAGTGGGGTGCCATTGCCTTCTCCAAAGAAAACCCTAGTTTCCTAGAAAAACTATGAAGTCCTCCTCCCTTTTCTAGTCGCAGCCCAGAAGTCTGTCACAGACGCAAAATGTGAACAGCACCACTTGCCTGAGGTTGTTTATTTGGAATATATCCTTAGTTTTCCTAAAAGTATGTCATTTGTTAACATGTCATGGGTTCAGTGTTTTTAAATAAAATGATAAGTATTTAAATAATGGAAAGTAAAAGTGTTAGTCGATCAGTTGTGCTGACTTTTTGCAACCCCATGGACTGTAGCCCGGCCAGCTACTCTGTCCAGGGGATTTTCCAAGCAAGAATACTGGAGTGGGTTGCCATGCCCTCTACCAGAGGATCTTCCCGACCCAGGGATTGAACCTGCGTCTCCCTCATTGCAGGCAGATTCTTTACTGTCTGAGCCACCAGGGAAGCTAAGTTTTAACAAGATAAATACTGGTAAATACGACCCACATTAACAGAAGCTCTGTGGGAATCCTCAGTACTTTTTAAGGGTATCAGGACTCCGGAAACAGGAACTGCTGACCTAGAAAATGGACATTGGCTGCAAAAGTGGGAGAATTGTGGCTTCTTTTCATGTTTTTGCAGTAAAATGACGGCAGTGCTGTGGAGGATTATAAGGAGACATTGAGGGCATCAGTGGAAGAGAGGGTCTTTCTTTGAGCTCAAGGTTGTTTCTCATTGTCACCACATTTGCAGAATGAAGCACTGTCCTTAGAAGAAACACGGGTTCGAGTAGTGCAAGTACTTGGCCGTCTCGGGGGACAGATCAACAAAAACCTGCTAACAGGTGACGTTTCCTGAAAGTAACTCAACCCCTGAGACATGCGGGCCCCTCAGCTGAATGCACACCGGTCACGGTGTCTTCTGAGAGTGAATGCTTCTGCCATGCCCTGAAGCCTGTGGGTTCCTATCTTCAGGGTCTGGCATTTGTTCATTTTTTAAGCAGAGTCTAGCTGGATAGGCCTTTATGTTAAACATCGTGTCAGGAATTCAGAGTTACCTTTTTGAATACTAATATTGTTAATGTTTGGATATTTTTAGGTTGTTTTTGATCAGAATTAGTGTTTTTTGATGAGTAAAAATTTGTATTTTTAGTTTTAAAATTTCATCCTAAATGTACTGGTGAGTTTGGCATTTCAGCAGTTAGAATGTGTATTAGAAAAATATGTGTTTTAAAGAGGAACTATTTAATGAAAGTATTGTTCATTTACCATTTTTTCACAGAAGAATAACTTAACTAAAATTGAAAATTAAACGTTCCAGACTATCAGACTTGTTTAAAAATAATCTGACTTTCAGTCAGATTAGAAACAGCGTGTGGTGGTTTCTGATGTCGCTGCTGTGTGTGTGTGATAAACAGAGCAGGAGAGGGTGGGCCAGGGCCATCCCGGTGAGGGGAGGAGGGCTGACCGGCATCTCCCCTACAGCGGCGTCCCCTGAGGAGCGGGCCAGGGGCTGTGTGGCTTGGGACCGAGAGAGGAGGCTCAGCTTCGCAGTGCCCTTTGTGGACATGAAGCCCGTCATTCACCTGGACCTGTTCCTGCCGCGTGTCACAGAGCTGGCACTCTCTGCGGGTGACAGACACACCAAGGTACTCACTCGTCACTCGCCGCGGTCAGCTGCGTGCTCCTTAGGAGACATGTGTTGTGTTTCATGGGCTTTGTGTTTTCTCTAGCTTAGTGATGGGGAAACTGCTCAGTTATCAGAAATCGGTACCCTTGGAAAATGGAAATTAACCCTAAAGAGTCTGAATAGATGATAAAACATTAACACACTAGAATTCTTCATCGTAGAGAACACAGGGCACAGGGTGTTGGGAAGGGATTTTTTAGTCTGTGCTCGATTCTCTATTCAGGTTGGGAGATTCAAAACAGATGATCTCAAGGTTTTCTATTTGTACCTTTCCACATTTTGTTCATTAAAAATAGATTTTCAGGAAGTAACAGTTAAAGCGTGCTCACAACTGGAGCTGTGTTCTGTGATACGGCACCGTGGGACTGTGTCTCTTATGAATGTGTTCGTCCCAGTGCCTGGATCTTTTACGTCTCAGTTCTCAGCTCTTGGCTCCAGAGCAGAGTGAACAGAAGCATTAATCTTATACGACAGGAAGTGTTGCTTAATGTTAGTTCGTATATGGGTGGGGTAGTTACCTGCTGCACAGGTTTACCTTTTTAAAAGGCTGCGTTCTGTAGCGTTTCAAACTGCTCTTGACCTTTGTTGGACCCCTGGTCTGTTTCAGGTTGCGGCCTGTGAACTTCTGCACAGCGTGGTTATGTTTATGCTGGGAAAAGCCACTCAGATGCCTGACGGTGGCCAGGGCCCCCCACCCATGTACCAGCTCTATAAGCGCACGTTTCCTGTGCTGCTTCGACTGGCGTGTGACGTAGACCAGGTCAGTGCATGATCGTGAATCTGAAACAGTTATAGAATTTGGAAAAATGTCGCATCGGGTCCAGTGATCATCTCAGCTTGTTGCATGTTGGGACGACTCTTAGCATCCTTGAAACCTGCTGCCCGGCGCTGCCCTCCCACCTCTAGATAGGACCTGGGACTCAGGACTTCTCAAAGCACCCGCAGTCCCTAAACATGTGCCACAGGGTTTGGAAAGAGTCCCTGCTGTGGCATCTGAGGCTGTGTGTGCCATTGGCCCTGTGACGTCAGCGCTCATGGTCTCGCACGGAGGGGAGGTGGGGGAAGCCGTGGCCAGCAGTCAGGGGGCTCAGAGATACTGGCAGGGTGCTCTTTCCTTGTGGCTTTGTGGATAGGGACACAGCCTTTGGTGCTGGGACACAGAAAACATTCAAGTTCTCACTTTATTTTGTGAAGCAATAGAGGGTTCACACATAAAATAGAAAATGAAAAACCCACTTATAAACATGGATGGAAAGTCCCTTGGAATATGTGAACCAGTACAGTCCAGCAGTGCAGTGAGATGCACTGTGATTAAATAGAATTTGGGGGTAAAACTAGAAATTTACCACAGTAGATTTCTTTAGTGGTGATTCTCTCCATATAGGCCAGAAAAATATTTGTGTTGGCAACCCAGGAGTAGTTTACTTTTGCCTTTAAAATGTCATTTACCTGAATGACACAGTTGGGTCGCCCCCAGCCTTGAAGCACTGTGCTGCCTCTGTTTGGGCCTAGGTTGAGATGTGGTGAGACGTGACTCTACACCCAGAGCAGGACCTGTGGGCAGCCTGTTCTCAGAACGGCTTCATGTGTGTCTAGGAATTTATTTGTGGGGGTTGCTGTCTGTGTCTCTCATCAGGCCACGTGGTCCCTGAGGGCATGGATGTCAGAGAAAGGAAGAAAGAAGTTACTTTTTTGAATACAGTTTGTAAAAACTCTGGAAGGTTCAGATGTCAACCCATAAGTCTAAGAATCAATGAAGGTGAAAGCTGATGAATTACAAAATAGGACTCTCATATATCAGTGTTTTAATATAGCTCGTATTTTAGTATTGACCCCTTGGGAAATGTGTCTACAGTATGCCGTTCATAACAGCATCAAAGAATATAGTGCAGCATCTGGGGGAGTTCCCTGGTGGTCTAGTGGACAGATTCCGGACTTTCAGTGCTATGATGCAGGTCAGTCCCTGGCCTGCAGACAACGTGGTGCAGCCATAATAAATACAGAAAGCATCTAGCAATAGACTTTAACATGCCAGGCACTCGTGTATTTTATGAATATAAAATGAATGTGATGTGTGCCTGAAGAACCAGTACTGAGGGAATTTCCAGGTGGTCTAGCGCTTAGGGCCTGGCATTTCCACTGGTGGAGCCCGGGTTTGACACCTGGTCAGGGAACTAGGGTCCCGCATACTGCATGACTTGGCAAGAAGAAAGGATCAATACTGAAAAAAGGCTGAATCTTCCTCAAATCCTTCAGTAAGTTTGGTATCCTTCGAGCAAAAATCCTGAAAGTATTTCATTTTGAACATGAAAAGCAGTCTGAAAGAATAATTGCTTGAACCTAACCCCCAAAACTTGTGGGCGGGTCAAGTCCTGGAGGGAGTCCTGCCCTCGCAGACATCAGGAGGATGACACTCTGAGTACAGCGGTTGGACTACTGCACAGGTGTCAGTGGGGCTCTCTGGCAGTGGACATGTGGGCCCCTGTGTGCACATAAAGTATGTGTGGTGCATGGGGTTTTCTGGGTCAGTGAGAAATGGACCGTTTAGTATATTCTTTTAGAGTTATTAACATATGAAAGGTTAATTTCAGATTTAAAAGATACAGAAGGAAAAACAAACTGGAGATATGAGAGAGAAATGTAATGAATTATAGCCTGTGTGAATCTTTGGATAGGGATGGTCTTTTTCACTGGTAAAATATATTAATATGGAAACATAGGTTGCTAAAAGTAAACTCCCCACCGTCACCCCGCGCCCCCCATCACTCCCCAGGAAAAGGCATGTCATCCTCTGCAGAAAACCTGGGAAGCTTCCCTGAGATCTTAGTAAAACACATTCTTACAAACATATGTATAAATTTTGTTTTATAGAAAAAGTAGGGTCACAGTGTTCAGAAATTCTTTTATTTAAAATGAAGTTCTGCTACTCTTGTGGACTTTATCATTACATTGTAGGTGTCTTTCTGTAAAGTTTGTGTAGAAAGGGAGATTTTCATACAAGATTTGAAGGCAGATATGTGGAAGAAAATTATTAGTATATTGACTTGATCAGTGTTTAAAACTGCTGAATGACACAAAACCCACAATTTTGATATATATGTATTTAATGTGGGAGAGTCTCTTGGACAGCAAGGAGATCCAACCAGTCCATCCTAAAGGAAATCAGTCCTGAATATTCATTGGAAGGATTGATGCTGAAGCTGAAGCTCCAATACTTTGGCCACCTGATGTGAAGAACTGACTCATTTGAAAAGATCCTGATCCTGGGAAAGATTGAAGGCGGGAGGAGAAGGGGATGACAGAGGATGAGATGGTTGGATAGCATCACCAACTCGATGGACATGTGTTTGAGCAAGCTCAGGGAGTTGGTAATGGACAGGGAAGGCTGGCTTGTTACAGTCCATGGCGTAGCAAAGAGTTGGCCATGACTGAGCGGCTGAACTGAACTGAACTGAGTGTTGCCAGGCCAGTAGGGAAGAGGTCTGTCGTCCTGGCAGGAGGGAGTGCGGATGCCATGCTAGTCCAGAGAGGCATTCAGAGCGTGTGCACGTGGCTGTCACGCTTGTGAACCACCTGTGTTTCTAGCAATAGGTCCTGCTGCGTCCATACAGGAGATGCTGGGCCTCTAGGAACATACAGATACAGCCCATGTATTTATGTGAAAGGTATTCAGACAAGAGGAAAAAAAGGTGGTTACAAAAGTGTATTTTTACAGTCGTGTATATTCATATATTTAAGTGTAGAAGTGTATCGTGTTAACAGTGATTTTGAATGTTAACAGTGGTTACGTTCAAGCCCTACATTGGATGTAGGGTTATAGACGGATGGTTTTCTACATTTTCTATAAGGAATATGTATGTACATATATATAATTTATGTACTAGGAATGCAAAATAATTTTTTTGGAAACAAAAAAGTAACCCTTTAAGACCAGGTTAATTTCCAAACTGAAAGGTAAGACTCTTTTACTTTGATTTAGTCTAAAATTGTTTCAAGTTTAGGAAGATAATTTTCGGAGAAATATCTGGGTACAAGAGGACCTGTTTAGCCTGAGCCCCAAGACATGCACGTGAGTTTTGATGTGGTGTGCGTACCAAGTGCTTCCTTCTCGAGCACCGTATCACTGGGGAAGTAAAAGTCCCTGGACTGCGTGGGGCGCCTTTGCGGCCAGCCTGTAAGACACAGAGGAGAGAGATCTGAACACGGAGGATGTTCGCCTTCACTTGGACTGTGAGCATTTACTCCTCATAGAGAAAGGGGACTAGCCACATAACCACGTGTCTCAGGAGATTGCTCTGATCCAAAAGGACACTGCAGCTTCTCCCCAGGCCTGGAACTGTGAAACCCAGAGGCCAGCAGGCTGTCTGGGTCCTGGAGAGACTGTGTCTACATTTGAGCCGCTTAGGGTAAGAAACTGGGATGCCATACAGTGAAGACTTGCCTCCCTTCTTCTAGCCGGGGATGGGGGAGTGCCTCTTCTGTGATGCGTGTGGAAGCGTGTCCGCGGAGGACGTGGGAACGGACCGCCTCCTGTGCACGCTCAGGGCCAGGTTAATAGGATAGTTGTGGGAAGCTATCACTGTCAACCCTGATTGCCCTGCTTAGAAGAGGAACAATGACTCCTGGGACACATGATTTTTTTTTGCAGGCCTCTTAGAAGGGGAGAAGTTAGATCATGTTCGTCACAGAATTTAGCTGGAGAAGGACACTGGTATAACCACAGTAGTGGTATTGCTTAATTTTGCTTCTGTCGTAGAAATGGAACTTTCTCTGCTATAAGATCAGCATGAAGGAAGTGAATTGTGATGGTCTTGCTCTTCCAGGTGACAAGGCAGCTATATGAACCTCTGGTCATGCAGCTGATTCACTGGTTCACCAACAACAAGAAGTTTGAGAGTCAGGACACGGTTGCCCTGCTGGAGGCAATACTGGTGAGTGTGATCCCCTCCTGCCATTCTTGTTGACTGGCTTGTGTGGTCAGTGTTCAGGATCTTAAGCTGCCCATCGGGGTGTCAGAATGTAGCATCTCGCTAGATCCATCATCTTTTTCTTTTGTTTTAGATAATCGGTGAGATGCCATTTAATGAATGTGGTGCCATATTTATTATCTTAAGTGATACTTTTAAATAGCTGCATGCAAACAGATTTTTTTGCTTTGTTTTGGGAGGATAACTATAAACGTGACAAACTTCATCTACTTTGAGGGACTGTGTGTGTGTATGTGTGTTTGGAGGGTGGAAAGGGTGAACAGGAATGTCCCTGGACTTTTATCAGAGTTGCAGTATCCTCTTGTTTTTAAAAACATGTCTCTGGTATAATAGTTAAAAGTAAAAGGAATTATTTGAGCTTGTCCCATTTTCTCCTGCATTCAGATTCAGTTCCTCAAAACCCCTAAAAATCTCAGCTCAGCGTTTACATACAAGTGTCCTGAGCTACTGGAGGTGGCATTGTTGGGCTGTGGTCTCTCGCTCACGGAGGCAGAAGGCAGTGGTCAGCTAAAGCCTTACTGTCTTTCCACACTTATTTTATTTTCATTTTCTGAACTTGTACAAATACATGTGATTTCTTTAAATGTCATATTAAGTGATTTTTACCTATTATATCAACCCATACTTTTATTTTCTCATATGCTGACTTTGAAGTCAAAATCCCCAGTTGAACTCATAGCACATTTGTCTAAACGAAAATCCTGTAGTTCTATGTTTTTGAAAACTGATTTCTTTGAATCTCTGTGTCACTCTCTGTTGAGTGAGTAGCGTCCTCACTTGGAGGACTGCCATCCGTCCCTGCTGGCCCAGGTCAGTCCTGGCGTCCTGTCAAGTGTGTCGTTACTCGCAGAGGCCCCCGACTAGAGGTCACGTGTGGGTGGTGGGCGTTAGTGAACACTTGTAGTTAGGATGGTGGCGTCAGTACAGCTGTGGTGTACTTCCAGCAGGGCCTGGTGGTGGAGCTGCCTGTGACAGATCCAGTTAATTCAGTTTCACTTGTGGATATTTCAAGCAGACGGATTTATTCTGCTGTTTCTAAAGTCGCTATCTTAGCTGATCACTGAAGGCAGTTTAAGTCAGGGTGAGAATGGAAATGTAATGTGAGCCGGTTGTGGAGGTGAGAGCTGGTTGTGGAGGTGAGAGCCGGTGCAGGCTCCAGCACCCACGTGTCTCTCCCGTCCGCGCCTCTGCCATTTCTGCTGTGTGTGACCATCACCTCCTTGACTCTGGTTGGGACTGTGATCAGAGATTTTGTGTATGGCAGGGAACCAGTTGTGTTAGAATCCTCTTATTTCATTTTCTGAGTACTTTCTCAAGTTAAACTTCTCCTTCGTGGATCGAAGAGGGAAACAAACACTCAAGTTTCCTAGGCAGTTTTTTCTAGGTGTTCAGAGACCATGGGCTTCGGTGGTGACTCAGCTGGTAAAGAATCTGCCTGCAACATGAGAGACCTGGGTTCAGTCCTTGGGTTGGGAAGATCCCCTGGAGAAGGGAATGGCTACCTACTCTGTTATTCTGGCCTGCAGAATTCCATGGACTGTGTAGTCCATGGGGTCGCAAAGAGTCGGACACGACTGAGCAACTTTCACTTCTCTTTCAGAGACCATACCATTGTGGAGCATGCTCCGACAGAAAGTTATATTTTCAGAACCGCATCTGTCAGATTTTTCTTTGTGTAGCATTTCAGTTTCCTTGAGACTTGCAAGGTCTTTTCTTCATCCTCAATAGATAAGCATCCCAGGTGCTGTTACAGGTAGAATCAGCAGCAGAAGGTTTCAGGATGCAGCCATTGTGTTTATTCAGGGAACGAGAGACTGCTTTGTTGATATATAATTAAAGTATTCTCTCTCTTCTTACAAATGTTTCAGCTTCTTAGTCAGTGTAAAAGACAGTTTCATTTTGTCGAAGAAATTTGTTATTAGAGTCTAGATGCTTCCTGCGAAGCCCCTTGACTAGTGTCTATTTGTTCCTGAATTGAGCTCTAACTTCATTCCCATAATGTACTCCAGTTATGTTCAGGGTACTCAGCTGTCACTTTATGCTTTGTTTCAGGATGGAATTGTGGACCCTGTGGACAGCACTTTAAGAGATTTTTGTGGTCGGTGTATTCGGGAATTCCTCAAATGGTCCATTAAGCAGACAACGCCGCAGCAGCAGGAGAACAGTCCAGTAAACACCAAGTCACTCTTCAAGCGACTGTACAGCTTTGCACTTCACCCCAATGCTTTCAAAAGACTGGGAGCATCGCTTGCTTTTAATAATATCTACAGGGAGTTCAGGTGCGTGAGTTCCCTGTCTGGGGTACCGGGGCGGGGGAGCGGCACAGGGAGAGTAATACTATTTACAGGGAGTTCAGGAGTCCCATGCTTGGAAGAGTGTAAAGATTCTTACGTTTCCAGTAGTGATTTTGTGAAGTACTGTTTATGCATCCATGTAATCATGTATCAAGCACGTAGTGAAAACTTATATTCTGGACACTGTGCTGTTTTCTGGGGATTAAATAATGAATTAAAATGCTGTTTGCATTCAAGAAGAGGCTCAGAAAGTGTTGAGAACTACATTCACGCTTAATATACACAGTCTGGAAAGTGCAACAAAAGACGTCATAAGAGACTTGTGAAGCACGTAAAGGAGTCTGACACAGGGTGAGTAGGTTACACTGAGAGTGAGACTGGAGCCGTGTGGAAAGGCCCAGGCCCAGGTCAGAGAGACAGGCAGAGAGAAGAGATGGACGGGGGTCTGAGGAGACACATTTTCTCTTCCTTGCTGTGGGGGTTGAGGTGCTGATGCGAGTGAAGTGAGGCTGGCCCTGGGCCTCTCTGTAGAGCTAAGATCTGAAGGCCACAGCCAGGCCCGGAGTCATGGGAGCAGGGAACACGGTTGGACTTGTCCTGAAGCTCACCTGCCAGCAGCTGTGTGGGGAGTGGTCTGAGTGCCGGGACACCGGGGAAGAGGCTGTTTCATGGTCCGTGGAAAAGATAGTCCCTGACCTAAGGTCATGGCGATGCTGGCTTGTTCCTTCATCGAGCACTGGTTGCTAAGTTAGACTGCGTGTGCCAGGCTCCATGCCAGATGTGGGAGGTACAAAGATGCCGTGCTTCATGACGGTTGCATTTAAAAAAGCGAGGCAGGTGATAGTCACTTAGATAAAGGTAAAATTTGTAGCTGAAATCAGTGCTTTTAGTAGTAGTATAAGGGATTCCCTGGTGGCCCAATGGTTAGGACTCCATGCTTCCATTGCTGAGGGCTCAGGTTTGACCCCTGGTTAGGAAACCAAGGTCCCATGAGCTATGGTGTGCAGAGGAAAAAGAAGAAAAATTAAGTAGTGGTACATGATTACTAAAGGATCTTATAACAAATAATCAGACCTCATTTAGTCAGAATAGCTTCTCTCAGGAAATGGCACTTGGATAATGACGAGGGAGCAGTTGTTAAAATAAGAGAGATGATGGGTGGATGGGGGAGGTAGGTGGGTGGTGAGTAGATAGATTGTAGATGGATGGATGGTAGATGGAGATATGACGGACGGGTGGACTGATGGATGTCTGTATCTGCATGTGGGGGCATGTTCACGTTTGTATGAGAATTGACTGGAGTTTGAAGTCATTGTTAATTTTTTAGTTGAGGTGGAGTTGATGTAAAATGTTAGGTGTACAGTGTGATTCAGTTTTTAAAGTTTATGCTTCATTTATAGTTACAATAAAATATTGGCTATATTCCTGTATTGTGCATTGCTTATCTGTGTTGTACATAGCATTGTGTGTCTTGAATTCCTCTACCCTGTTTTGCCCCTCCTCCTTCCCTCTGGTAGTCACTGGTTTGTTCTTTATATCTGAGAGTCTGTTTCTGTTTTGTTATGTATATACGTTTGTTTTATTTTTTAAAGTCCCCATATAAGTGATATTATGCGATATTTGTCTTTGATCTGCTTCCCTAAGCATAAAACTCTCCAGGTCCAGCCATACAGCTGTGAATAGCATTATTTCATTCTTTTTTATGCTGTGTAATAATAGTCCATTGTCTATATACGCATCTTGCTCATCCTTTTATCTGTCAGTGGAAACTTAGGCTGTCTCTGTCTTGGCTGTTGTGATTCGTGCTGCTGTGAGCATTGGGGTGCCTTTATCTTACCGAATTACAGTTTTCTCAGGTATATGCCCAGGAGCGGAGGTGCTGGGTGGCATGGTAGTTGTAGTTTTAATGTTTCGAGGAACCTCCGTGCTGTTTCCATGGTGGCTGCGCTAGTCTACATTCCCACCAGCAGTGCCCAAGGGCCCCCTTTCTCCACATCCTCAGCAGTACTCGTTATTTCTGGTCTTTTTGGTGATAGTTATCTGACAGGTGTGAGGTGATATGTCATTGTGGTTTTGATTGAATTTCCCAGATGCCTAATGATGTTGATCGTCTTTTCATGTTCCTGTTGGTCGTCTGTGTGTCTCCTTTGGTGAAGTGTCTGTTCAGGTCTTCTGCCTATTTTTAAAGGGGCTGCTTTTTGATCCTGAGGTGTCTGTGTATTTTGTATACTAATCCATATTTATCATATCACTTGCAGATGTTTTCTCCTGTTGCGTAGGTTGTCATTTTGTCTTGTTGATGGCTTCCTTTGCTGTGCAGAAGCTTAAGTTTAATTAGGCCCCATTTGTTTCTTTTTGCTTTTGTTTCCTTTGCTTTAGGAGACAGATCCAAGAAAATATTGCTACAATTTATGTCAACGAGTATTCTGCCTGTATTTTCTTCTGGGAGTTTTATGTTTTGCAGTCTTACATATGACTGCATATACAGTCACATATACAGTCTTTAAAGTCTGTTAAAGATCTTACATATAGGTATTTAATTCATTTTTTTTTAATATGTTGTTAGAGAATGAATGTTCTGATTTCATTTTTTGTATGTAGCTGTCCAGTTTGCCCAACAGCATTTATTGAAGACCCTGTCTTTTCTGCATGTTATATTCTTGCCTCTTTTATCATAGAGTGACTGACCATAACTGGATGGTTTTATTTCTGGGCTCTCTGCTGTGTTCTGTTTATCTATCCGTCTGTTTTTGTGCCAGTCTCAGACCATTCTGATTACAGTATAGTCTGAACTCAGAGAGTGTGATTCCTACAGCTCTGTTACTCTTTCTCAAGATTGTCTCAGCTATTTGGGGTCTTTTATATTTCCATACAAAATTTAAAATTATTTGTTCTAGTTCTGTGAAAAATGCCTTTGGTATTTTGACTTTTTTTTTTTTTTTTTTAGCTTTTTAAGTTGTGAAACCTATCTGTACATAAGAATGTTTAAAACAGATGGCCACACCCCACGGTGTGTGGGATATTAGTTCTGCAGTCAGGGATCAGACCTGCACCTCTTGCAGTGGAACCTCGGATTCTGAACCACTGGACTACCAGGGAAGTCCACAGATGACATGATAGTTTGCATAGAGAACCCTAAAGACTCCACCAATAAAACTGTTAGAACTGATAAACTCAGTAAAGTTGCAGAATACAAAACCAGTACAGAAAAATCTGTTGCCTTTCTGTGTACTCATAACGAACAATCAGAAAGTAAAATTAAGAAAGCAGTCTCATTTACAGTTGTATCAAAAGGAATAAAATACCTCAGAATAAATTTAACCAAGGAGTGAAAGACCTGCACACTGACAACTGTAAGACACTGACGACAGAAACTGAAGAAGACGCCAGAGACAGGAGGCTGTTCTGTGCTCACGGATTGAAGTATTAATGTTGTTAAAATTTCCATACCTCCCATACAAGTCGCGAGATGCAGTGCTGTCTCTATCTAAACCCTGATGGCTGTTTGCACAGAAATAGGACCAGCGATCCTAATACGTGTGGGGAGCCACAAAGACCCGAATAGCTGAAGCAGTCCTGGAGGAGAGCCAGGCTGGAAGCATCCCCTGGGTCTCAAGACTCGTCCAGCCCTTCTGTCCGCCCTGTCTGACTTGCCTCTGGCCCTGTGTGCCCCCCTCTCCCTGTCTGCGACTCTCCCCTCCCCTTCCGATCCTCCCCTCCCTGTTCTGGTGAGACCTTGTTTCCTTTACCCTGTTGCTGTCTTCCTCGAATACCTGGGTTTGCTGGGCCGCATTCCAAGTGGCTCTGAGAGAAGATGCCGAGGGAGCTGGGTTGGGGGTGTTGTGTGTTGGACTATATGAGTACAGGCTTGGACACTTCCTTCCCGCATGCTCCAGGGCCGTTCTGGAAATCTTTCTTTGGGGAGCACAGTTTTAGAGATCATTTGTCTTGTCATTTCTCTTCTCACTACCTTAAATGGATTTGGTTTTTGTCTTACTGTCCTTTGTTTAAGATAAAACTACTGTAGTCACCCTGGCCCTCTGAGATTGACTCCAGCTCTGGAGTTTGACCACACGATGCTTTTCAGGGGAATCTCTTCTTCCCGCTCTGACACCCATGTTCCATCCTGCCTCACGCCTTTGCCCACAGCCTGTATTTTCAGTGTCAAATCTGGGTGTGTGACAGGCTGTGCATGTGGAAGATGAGGAGCCTGTGGAAACATAAGAGGCTTCTGGGATCCCCTTCTGGGATTCAAATTGAAAAAAAAAAATTAGGGTAATATTCCTGCCAAACCAGACAGCAATGTGCAGTCTTGTCCTGATGCCCCCTTCCTCTAGCCCCGCTGGTCCCTACTCTGGCCCTCACTCTGGTCCTTCACTCTGGTCCTCACTCTTGACCTCACTCTCGTCCTCACTGTGGTCTTCACTCTCGTCCTCACTCTGGTCCCTCACTCTGGTCCTCACTCTTGACCTCACTCTCGTCCTCACTGTGGTCTTCACTCTCATCCTCACTCTGGTCCCTCACTCTGGTCCTCACTCTTGACCTCACTCTGGTCCTCATTTCTGGTCTTCAATCTCATCCTCACTCTGGTCCTCACTCTTGACCTTACTCTCGTCCTCACTCTGGTTCTTCACCCTGGTCCTCACTGTGGTTCCGGGAAAACACCCCTTCCCAGAGAGGGGAGCGGTGCCTGTGTACTTGGTCACAAGCTGGAACACCCATGAGACTGCGAGCCTCCGCCTGGCAGTGTGTACACAATCACTCCCTGTCCTGTGTCAGAGGAACAGATTTTCCAGGGGCAGGCTGACCTGTGCCCAGACCCCCCAGAAGTCAGCTGTTAGTGGATCTTCCAGAGATGGTAGTGGTCCGTGTAACTGTTACATGTGGTGGGTATGCCTGTGAAAGGCCCAGAGTTGACTTGTTTTGGGCTGGGTAGAGAGCTTTTGAAGTTGCTTTAAAAGGATGAATGTAGGACCGGATCTTCTTTTCTGCTACATGTAATGTTGCGGAGGTGCGTGGATTGTGGTCAGAACAGTGGTTCAAGGTCCTGTGCTGTGAGCAGGTCCACAGGTGGAGGAGGGTGCTTGTCATGAAAGGCCATGTCTCTTGGGTCTGTTCTTGGCCAAGTTTTCTTCTTTGAGATGTTTTAGGTTGTTTTCTGTTTTAAAGTATTTGAGCCGTTTCTAAAGACAGATTCAGTTCAAGTGTGTTCTGTCTGGCAGCACTGCTGTGTCCCGGAAAACAGTGTCGTGGCTGTTTTCCGATTCTCAGATGACACTCATGTTCTCTGTTGCAGAGAGGAGGAGGCTCTGGTGGAACAGTTTGTGTTTGAAGCCCTGGTCACGTACATGGAAAGCCTGGCCTTAGCGCACACAGACGAGCGGTCTTTGGGTAGGTCCATTCGGGCTTTCTGTGCACGCTGGCCTGCACAGCTCGCCAGCTTGTCCACGCGGGGTGGGGCCAAGGCCACTCCCTTGTGAGGCGCTGTCTTCTTTCGTCTCCTGTTTAGGGTGATGAGTGAAGCAAGGACGGGCCCCTCACAGCCTCTAACCCAGTTTATACAAGAGGTGTCTGTATCCCTACCACTAAGACTCACCATGTCCCCCTGGTGGCCACTCAGGTTGACCCTGGTCATGCGGGGTCCTGCCCAGGGCTGGCGGGCCAGTTTTACGGTGAAGCCCCAGTGAAGCCAGTCAGCTGCCGTGGTGACTCAGCTGGTGGAAACTCACAGCTGGTGCAGGGCAGACAGTGGACCTGATAGGCTCAGAGAGGAGGACAGTGTCTCTGAACTCACTAACTGTGGTCTACAAGGTAGGAAATAGCTTTCCCAACAAAACTGTGATAAAGCTGTTGTGACAATAATGAAGAAAGTTTTAAAATACTGGGCCAGACATAGGCTACATTCTGTCCGGAGCTGTCAGAATCATCCTCAGTTTTCTAAGACTTCTTGGCGATCCCCTACTCGGTCTGCCTGGAGTCTGGCCCAGGGTTCTGACGTGGCTCTCAAGTGTGGAGACCCCCGCCCTCACCAGGGAGGTGCCTGTTATTAACAGACACATGGAGCCCTGTTGTCCTCCATGTTGATAGCCCTACTAATGAGTAAAAGCATCTAAACTTCAGTCCTGCCAGCATTACATTAAAATTGCTTCATCTTGACATCATATACAGGTGACTTTTCTCAACAGGAGAAATTTGACTCTTAAAAATCACTGTCAGGTAAAAAGTGTAGAGAGAAAATGCTTTCTTGGTAACAGGTGAGGGAGGCCTCTTTCCTAACCACCCTAGATGTCTGTGGATGATTTCACCGTTTTACTTCTGTTCTCCTGCAGTGCTGTATTATCAACTATAACAGAGTTTAACCTAAAGCAGAGAAGGAGGGTCAGGGAGCTCCCCCGAGATGACAGCCTGCAGTGGGGGTGCGTGGCTCTGGCCAGCTTGGTGGGTCCTGCGTCCCACCCGAAACTGAGGCTGCCTCTGGCTGGCGGGGCTGTGGTGTTGGTCTGTGTGAGTGCGCACCATGCTGACCTGCGTTTCTTGAACACGGGTTTTGGTTGTGGACGTGCAGTGTTGTATTTTATAAAATCACCTGTTTGATTACAAAGCTCGGCCAGTAAGCCTAGTACTGCTGTATTGATGACTGTCAGCTGTGAATCTCCGTGGCGATGTCTGTGTGTTGAGAGCAGGTACGGTTCAGCAGTGCTGTGATGCTGTCGACCACCTGGGGCGCATCATCGAGAAGAAGCACGTTTCCTTAAACAAAGCTAAAAAGCGACGCTGTCCCCGGTAGGTGATGTTGCTTCCTTTCTCTTTCTTTTTTTCCCCCCCAACATAAAACCAATTCTCAGTCAACACATGGGAATCTGGGAGGAGTCAGTTTTGCAAAGTCATTTAAAAGCTGTATGTTTAAAAGTGCTTCATTTAAGGTGTAATCTTGGTTGGGGTGGTAGATGCATTTTTAGAGTCGTTGTTGGAGCTGAGATATGTTTGCACTAAATACAGCTCTGATGTGGAATTGCTTGACATGCTATGGAGTAGGTTTGGAATGCAAGAACCAAAATACTAGAACAGTAGGATTTTGAGAGACATGAAGTTACAGGATTTTGAAATGAAGTCCTTCAAAACCAAGGTTGGCTCATCGCCCAGTGGTTTCCTGTCTTTACTCCCATTTCCATTCTGCTGGGTCCCATTCTCAGACGGGGTCAGGGTGTGCCATGTCCCCTCTCCCCTGGGTCTGTGCAGGGGCCTGAGGAGCCCTGGCATATGCTAACACTCTGCAGAGGCATAGCCTGTGGACTGGACATTGATTCTTACTCTGTGGTTTTAAAATCGATTCTCCCCGACCCTAGGCGTGGCATCCCTCCAGGTTGCTATGCTCACTCTTGAGCAGCAGGATTACTTTGAGGTCTGGTGACAGCGTGGGTCACTGGGCCCTGCCCTGGAATTGGCCTTTGTAGGTTTACAGGGGGCTGAGAATTTGCCTTTCTGCCGAGTTTACAGATGACACTGATGAAGCTGGTCCAGGGAGCACAACTTGAGAAGCTCTGCTTCGGATCCTTGACCCCTTTTGTTTTAAACTGCACTTAACAGAAAACATGAAAATATGTGGTGCTGTTCTTTTAGAAATGCTTTTTAATTTTTCCCTCAATTAAAAAAAAAGGCAATGAGCATTTAGGATCTATTTCACCTGTGACATTTTGATTGTATTCCAATGATAATACATTAAAAATAAATCAAATACCTTTTAATGAGTTTTCCACATGTATTAAGGAAGCAAAATTAAATTTATGGTTTATGGTTGGCTAAATGCTGAATGTTGGGGCAAATACTGAATGCAGTGTGTTCTCCATACAGAGGCTTCCCACCTATGGCGTCCTTGTGCCTGTCGGACGTGGTCCAGTGGCTTTTCACCAACTGCGGGAGGCCCCAGACGGAATGTCGACACAAGTCCATAGAACTCTTCTATAAGCTTGTTCCTTTGCTGCCAGGTATGGCGATCATTGTGCCCTATAAGTGTCTTTTACCAGTAGTCTAGAGATGTACTTATATAAAATGTGATCTTTCCATTTAGACTAATGTAACATGCCTCTAACAAACAAAAAGTAAGTTATGTTCAATAGTCATTTCAGGTCATTTGTATGACAGCTGATAATTTATGGCTACAGAGTTCTCAAAGATTTGAGAACTTTAGAAGGAAAAATCCTGTTTTGATGTTAGATGAAACAGAGGAAGTAAATTTAGGATTTCTTAGTATCTTTTTTTTTCTTCTACAACATTTTTGCTTTTCTATTCCACTTCAAAAGAAGGAAGAGTTGGATGACCATGGTAGTTGTTAACGTGATATTCAATTAAAATTTAGAAATCTTATTAACGGTTAATGAAGAAATGTAGTTGTTTTATTTTGACATGTAAATTAATAAGGGATTCCGGACTCCCAAGTCTGGATGCTGTCAGATCTCTGTGACATTAAAGGAAAGCAGTGGACCTGTGCTTTTTAGTAGTCACTGTGCTGGATCTCTAAACTGTGCTTAGAGACGTGAGATCATGTCTCAGTGTCTCAGGAGTGAGCGTCTTGTCTCTCCAGTTAGTCCGTCCCCAGGTTTGGTGGCTGGGGCGTGGGGATGCTGGGCTTCACGTGCGCCGGGCACGAGTCCGGAACCAAGTGGTGCTGTGCCACGTGCATCCGGGTGCGGCGGCGCCCTGCACCATGGCTCCTCAGCCTGTTTAGCAGGTGGCGTGGAGGACCACTGTGGGGGACCAGAGGCGAGATGCCTTCCTGTCATTCTGGGAGTTAGAAGGATTGTGCATTTTGTTATACTGTGGAATATAGTACAAGTCGCTTAGTCGTGCCCCACTCTTTGTGACCCCATGGGCTGTAGGCTCCTATGTCCATGGGATTTTCCAGGCAAGAATACTGGAGTGGGTTGCCATTTCCTTCTCCAGGGTACTATGAAATACGTGATGTTAAATACTATATAATTTACATACTATATATCATGATTGTATTCATGCTGTATATTTACATATACTATGTAAACATATAGTATGTATTTATCCACTGTACTATAATTTAACATATGTGATAGAGATGTATGTTTGTGCTTTTAATTTTTAGGGAATTGTTTAAAAAGCATTAGTATTTTATATATGCTTTTAGTCAGCAAAGTTTGTTTCACATGTTTCCATTCTCACAAGGAAGTCAGTGCAGAGTGGATGGACGGGGTGGAGGGCGGAGCAGAGGTGGGACTGCTTCCTGCAGGCCCCATGCCTGCAGGTGGCATTGGCGCGGCCGCTCTTCCTCCCAGCTGCCTGCTGCAGGCCCTCCTCCCAGCTGCCTGCTGCAGGCCCTCCTCCCAGCTGCCTGCTGCAGGCCCTCCTCCCAGCTGCCTGCTGCAGGCCCTCCTATACTTTGGTGAAATATCAGGGCTCTACCTCTCAGAATGATCTGTGTTGAGCACCGGACGCTGGGTTCGCCATCTGACTCGTCCTCCTGTGTCCTCTAGGGGGCCTCTGCCCACTTCAGGGATATTTAAGGTCCTGCGTCCTGCAGAGGTGCCCTGTGCACCAGGGCCAGGCGCGTGGACACCCAGATGCATGGGACGTGATGAACAGTGCAGGTTTGTTCCCCACCAGGGGATGGTGGTGGAAAGGCCCCGCCTCACGGGGAGTGGGAGCGAGAGACAACCTCCCCACCCTCCCCGACTCATCTTGTTTCCCTCTAGGCCTTTCTTCCTGGGCCCTTCATTTCTGCATGTTCTCCACCGCCACTCTCAGCTAGCACTTGATGTAGAATTTACATATCTTCTTATTCTTTACTCACTGTTACAGTTTTCTTTGTCTCTTAGTGAAAATAATGAACTGGTAATTTTTCTTTCTAAAACTCTGAAAACATGGTTCTAATCTTTTCTTACGTGGCTTGTGATACGTATTTTCTGAGACAATAAAAAAACATTCCTTCTTTTGCATCAGAAATACCTTACTGTTTCAGTTTCTAACTTCATTAGAATGACTTGACGTGTTTAAAGGCACTGATTTCAGAGCCTACAAAATACGCTTTAACATTCTTTGTTTAATTTAGAAAATAATTAATATCTATTAGAAAAATATCTTTTAAAAAGTAGATCATTTAATTCTCTTATTTAATGAACACTGGACTTTGCCACGTGGTAGATGCTCTTCCGAGCACTGTTTCAGATATTAGCTGCTTTGGTTCACGTAATCTTGGCGACAGCCCCGGAGGCGGATGTTGTGTGAGTCACTGGACAAGGACACAGGCCAGGGGGCCGCTCCCCATGGCGCCGGCTGGCCAGGCAGGACCTTCAGAGGGCCTCACTACTCCTGTGCTTGTTCCTGCGAAAAAGCAATAATGGTTCTCAAGATAGAGGGCAGGAGGAAGAGTCTGAAGTTTATAGATAGTGAAAAGGTATCCAGTTAGGTTGCTAATGGTTAAAGACACTGAGGAGAATGACTTCTGGTGAAATTACCTTCTTGTCTGTGGGCACAGGGAGTGAGCTGTGAGTGCCACAGTTAGAAAAACACTATCCTGGATCATTTTGGAATTTCATTGCATTGGTAGGTTTGTTTGTGTGAGTCTTTTATGGGGGGCTGTATTTGAAATATTGTGATATTGCCCGTTTTGTTATGGTCTGATGACATTTTAACCTACCAGACCTTTTTTTGTTCTTTATTGGTAGGAGAAGCTATTTTTTATTTTCGTATAGCGATTACCAAATGATTTTAATCACCCGAGAGTGACTGATGTGTGTGTTTGAATCCTGTTTCTCTTTTAAGGCAACAGGTCCCCTTCCTCATGGCTGAGAGACCTGGTCCAGAAGGAAGGCGTCCCCTTCCTCGTGAGCACCTTCGAGGGCGGAGGAGCCCGGGACCGGCCGGCCGGCCTGCTGGCCCAGCCCACCCTCCGCCACCTGCAGGGCCCTTTCAGCCTGCGCGCCGCCCTGCAGTGGATGGATGCACTGCTGGCTGCGCTGGAGTGCTACAACACCTTCCTGGATGCGGGCACCCTCAGCGCCGCCGAGGTCCTGGGTGGGTAGAGCCTGTCGGCTCAGCTCCACGGCTCTGCCCGGAGCCAGGCTGGGGAAGAGATGGGGCATGTGACTGGACGGGATCATGGGTGTCATTCTCGGCTCTGCCTGCTCCCTGCGCTCACAGTCAGGGTGCGAGGCCCCCTGTCTCACCGCCCTGGGATCCACACCACTCTCTCGCCCTGCTCCCTGGTTTTCCACCCCCGTGCCCCCTCATCTTCTGAGCTCCTGGGGGGGTGTCTGTAGTTTTCTTAGCTCTTCCTGTTCCTGGAGCATTTCTGTTCTAGGCGGTAGTGACGGCGCTTGCGGAGGACAGCGGGCGGTGGGATGTGTGTGCTGAGCGGGCCCTGTCCCCTGGGGACCTGCATGGCCCACGTGGGCAGGTGCCACTCTGGGAGGGGAGTCCCTAGGGAGGAGTGCGTGCAGCTGGCCGGTGGCTGCCAAGTGCGCTCTGCTGTGAGGCTCAGAGCAGCTGCATTTAGTGTCTGGGATTTCTCCGGGGTCCTCGCTTGCGTGGGCCTAACTGCAGACTTTCCCACAGAACAGGTTGGGCTGTTCAAATGATTGAACTGGGGGCATCTGCTCCAGCTGTGGTGACAGCTGACTGAGGGGACTGGGTCCTCCCCCAGTCCTGTCAGAGGTGACAGGGTTAGAAGGACTCAGGTGGTCCCTGGTCTGCTGTACTCAGGGCAACTCAGGTTTGAGAATGTGACTCTGACCAAATGTACTCTCAGTTACTTGAATACATAATGACCTGTCCAAAATTACTCAAGTGACCCGTTAGGTGGCAATTTGATTAACTTTCCTTAAATCTAATGACACAGAGAACTGGACACCCCACCCGAGAGGGTCTCACCCAGCCTCCACCTTTGCTCATCTCTCGACTTAGGCACCACTGGGGTCACTTGTCCCCGTCTTTATGCCCAGATGGTGAGCTGCACTCCGATTGCAGAGTGGAGAGCTTATGTCTGTCCTTCTGTGGCAGACGGGGTGGGCCAGGGGAGTGTATCTCAGACTCATGAGTTTTGTGGGAAACCCATCTGGGAGTTGGCCTGAAATTGACTCCATGAAACAGCCAGTCAGAGCCCCCTGTTTAAGGCCAGGATGTGTCTCCCCCGCTGCCCCTTTGGGGAACATTTATGTGGTTTCTTCTTATTTTAAATTGAAAACATTGCTAGAATGAACATCCTCAAAGCGCATGTTTGCAGTTCCACTGTTATTTCATGAAGATAAAATCTCAGTTCTGGATCAAAGGATATGAACTTTTAAACCTTTGATAGAAATTGGTGTGCACGTTATTTTAAAGCTTTTAGTATGATTGAGCAAATAGCCCTTCAAAAAGATTGTGTGAATTTATGGTCCCGTGGGTAGTGTTTGAGAAGCAGGATCTAACCCTGCATAGGTGTGTTCTTACTGTGTGGGTCTACAGCTGAATTCTAGGTGGGTTGTGTTTTGAAATGAGAAGAAATAACTGCCCGTTTTATTCAGCTTTTATTGAACCTTTAAAAATTTGACTGAAAGTATATATATCACGCCCATACTTAAAGAAGGAATTTTACATTAATCTTAGTGATTTTTGAAGGAGGTGTATGCTGATATTTTACTATAACTTTTTCTAGGTGCTGAAACGCAGTCTTCGCTTTGGGAAGCAGTGGCTTTCTTCTTAGAGAGCATCGCCCTGCACGACATCGCAGCAGCACAAAAGTGCTTTGGCGTGGGGACCACGGGTGACAGGCCCAGCCCGCAGGAGGGCGACAGGTACAGCTACAGCAAGTGCACGGTGGTCGTCCGGGTCCTGGAGTTCTCCACGACGCTGCTGGGCACCTGCCCCGACGGCTGGAAGGTGGGCCTGCCCTCCCACCGGCTCTGCTTTCCCAGAGCTGTCCCTGTGTGGGAACAGTCTGTTCTTGAAAATACCGGACTTCAGGTTCTCACGTGGGAACAGAAGACAATTTTCTAAATGTCTTATTGGCTCTTGGGTTTTATGCTGTGACCGAGTACCTGCCTGAGGAAATGCACATCAGCCAAAGTTTGTAAATGTGTCTGTTTGGCCGAGGCCCACAGCCCACCCATTGGCATCTACTGTGTGCCTACTGTGCACCTGGCCTGCCCCTCCCAGGGCTGGGGGCCCAGGCTGCCCCATGAGGGTGCCATGGGAGCACCTCCAGGCCCACCTTTCCCAGGACTGGGGGCCTGAGCTGCCCCATGAGGATGCCATGGGGGCACCTCCAGGCCCACCTCTCCCAGGGCTGGGGGCCCAGGCTGCCCCATGAGGGTTTCACGGGGGCACTTCCAGATCCTACTCTCTGGTGGCTGAGGGCTCAGACCACCCCATAAGGGTGTCATGGGGGGCACCTTCAGGCCCGCCTCTCCCAGGGCTGGGGGCCCAGGCCTCCCTGTGAGAGTGTCATGGGGGGCACCTCCAGGCCCGCCTCTCCTGGGGCTGAGGGCTCAGACGACCCCATAAGGGTGTCATGAGGGCACCTCCGGATCTGCCTCTACCAGGACTAGGGGCCCAGGCCTCCCTGTGAGAGTGTCATGGGGGCACCTCCAGGCCTGCCTCTCCCGGGTCAAAGATGGAGAGCGGGTGCCAGCCCTTCCCCAAGGCAGACGGACTCCCATGTGCCTGGCCGTCCAGGGCACTGGGAGTCCCACTGCTGCCATTACGTCTGTCCAGCTCCTTGGGAAAGACTCGTGCAGCGCAGACCTCATGAGGCTCCTGGTGAGGACATTGTGTGCACCCTCAAGTGTGGGCTTCAACGTTGGAGATGTGCGGGTGATGGAGCAGCTCCCTGACGTGTGTGTGGCCCTGCTGAGGGCCCTGAAGACGTCTCCACACCAGGACATGCTGGAGGCCCGCCTCCGGGAAGAGGTCACGGCAGAAAGGTGGGGCTCCGGATGGGCTCAGCACGGGGGCGGCGTCAGCCAGGGCCTGCTCGGCCCCAGGACAGCGGCCATGGCTGGGGCCCTGCAAGCTTGTAAATGCATTCCAGCAGGACTCATGATTGTCAGAGTCTTTACAGTAAGGAGGCCAGCACTCACCTGGTTTTTCTTTGTTTTCCTTGCCTGGCCAGCATTGGGGAGCTGTGTGCTGTTGACCTGTATGGCCCGGACGCTCACATGAAGAGGGCCAGACTGGCTTCTCTCGTGTTGGCTTGTAAGCAGCTGCACAAGGCTGGCTTTCTGCATGTCATAATGCCGTCTCAGGTAACTGTGCTGCGTTGTTTTACATTTGTCTTAGCTTATTATGCCAGTTAGTCTATTTGTGTGTAGTCTTTTTTAAGACATTGTTATGTACAGAGCTTGCTGAGATGGGAATTAGAGAAATACTTGATCCAGACACGTCAGTGTTGCCTGCAACAGTGAATGCTAAAGGTCGTGAATGTAAACTGGAAATCCAGTGAAGGACTTGTGAATGTTTTCAGCAGCCTTCTGAGACCTTTAGGCACTAACTGCTGTCCTCCCTTTGTGGCAGGAAGCAGAGGTGAGTGAAGTTGCCCCTGAGAGTCGGAAGGCAGTGGTCAGTGTTAGTGAACGTGGCTTTTTATGAATGAAAGCGGTGAGGTTGTGTTTTCCTCTCAAATGTCTCATTGCTGGGTATCTCAGTGTTGCTTCACTTCAGTCTGCAGATGAGCAGCATTCTCTCGGCATGAAGCTTCTTTCCTTGGTTTATAAAAGCATTGCCCCTGGACATGAGGGGCTGAGTCTGTCCTCCCTGGACCCCAGCTGCCGGCGGTTCGCACGTGAGCTTCTGGAGCTGGCCTTTGCGTGCGGAGGACTGGTAGGAGACGCGCCTGCGTGCTCATGTGCCTTCTGGTGACCTTGGGCAGCGTTCACAGCGTCCCTGGAGACGGGAGTTTAGTTGGGGACCCTCTCAGCTGTGGCTACCCACTGCTGTATTCTGACCTGGAGAATTCCATGGACTGTATAGTCCATAGAGTTGCAGAGAGTCTGACACAACTGAGCAACTTTGACTTTCACGCCACTTTTCTGAGCTGCACAAGGACTTTAATAACTGATTTACGTGAGATGACTTTTTCTCCCATAAGAAAAGAGTTTCCCTTTTTTTTATAAAAGGAGTAGAATGATGTTCTTCTTGAACTGAGGTTTGGTTTTTCTCAGGCAGAGCACATTCTGTGGGTGCAGAGCCACCCTGTGCTGACGCAGTGGCTCTTCCTCCCCCGTCCTTGGTGACTCGAGAGGCTGGTGTGGGAGGCGCGTCCAGACGCCCCAAGTGCTCATGGCCTCGGGCTCTGCCGGGCGGCCTCTGATGATCTCGCTGGCCGAGGGTCCCCGTCCACCGCCCCCCTTCTCCTGCCTGCCCCCATACCCCCTCAGCACAGACAGACTACTGTCTAATGTCCTCACCTGAGGGTCCCCACCCACCGCCCCCCTTCTCCTGTCCCCTTGTCCCCTCGGAACAGGCAGACGACTGTCTAACGACCGCACCTATCCCAGATGCTCCCCTCAAAGCAGGATTTGGGGGAGCCCTGGGAGACACGGGAGTAGGGAAGAGTTCTGACCCCAAATGGAACCTGGGAAATGGAGCCTGGGGAGGGTCTTCAGTGCACACCAGCCCAACCTCCCAGGCCAGGCCCCTATGCTTTACATGTCAGAGTTCTCTGTCGCCCAGAGAGTCCTGACCACTGCCGTCCCCTCTCCTCCTTGCAGTGTGAGCGCCTGGTGGGTCTCCTCCTGGACACAGCTGTGGTATCCACGCCATCCTCAGGAGGCACCCAGAGGAACGTTGTCAGCTTCTCTCATGGACAGTATTTCTACAACCTGTTCTCAGAAACAGTCAACACTGAACTGTTGAGAAATCTGGATCTTGCCGTATCAGAGCTCATGAAGTCATCTATGGGTAATCCCAAAATGGTAATGGGTTTTTCCTCTTAGGAAAGTGTGTTTTCTTTAGTAATAAAGGGGTTGCTGTACTGCTGAGAAAATGCATCATTAAAACAAAATACAATCTCTGCCTGGAAGGTCTAAAACTCCTGTCCAAAGCCTCTCCTCTGTGAGCAGTTAGTGACGTAGTGGATATGAGACTTTGACCCTTGTTCTCATCTCGCAGGGCCCGAACGACACGGCTCAGCTGTGGGAGCGACCGGCCTTAGTCTCCCCCGGCTACGGCTGTGCCAACGCCGCAGTCCCCGCCACAATGCTGCGTCCTCGCTTCCCACACATTCATGTTCTGGCCCCTCTGCCCCTCACACTGAACCTTTGCAGGTCAATATTTAATATGTAGTTGACTTTGGTCTGCTAAACTTAATTTTGAACTTTAAGTTGGTTGGTAGACCATCAAAAATTGTTAACTGTTGCAATGGCCATTGTAAGGCAGAGGCATAATTTCCTGCTGAGTTAATGAACTGTTATTGCAAGGAGACTTTACAGCTGGGGCCCGAGTCAGCAGGTTGTTAACTATGTGAGAGTTAAGAGCAGGTGTTTCCGATGCGCCTGGTCTCCACGGGGTCTGTGTCTGTCCCGTGCGCCTCTCTGGGAAAGCTGCTGGGGCAAGTTCTGCACCAAAATGGTGTTGCAGTGGGGACTGAGGAGGACATAGATCTGGGAAGTGGGCAGTCTCCCGGGGAGGGCGCTGACCCCCACGCAAGCCCCGGGAGGCGCCCCCCCACCCCCCCGATGATGCACAGCCTCCCCCCTTCCCACCCCCGCCCTGATGCGTTTGATGACAGCAGTGATGGTCATGAGAAAAGCTCAGGAGGGGGACACACTGGGGCGCTGTCCCTCTGCCCAGCGAGAATCCACGTACAGCCTCTGTGTGTGCGAATCCCTCCCACGGACGGCGGTGCTAGAGTGCATTTCCTCGTCAAGGGTACCTGCGCCATTCAAACCATGTTGTTCACAAGTCAAGTATTAGGTTCATGGCCGACAGTGTTGCCAAGGAAGGAGACATATGCTAGCCTGGCTCATCTGTGAGTGGCGTCATGGCAGCGGGGACGTTGATTCGTGGATCTCAGTGGACTTAGGAGAGCGCTGTTGGGAAGGCGGTTGGACAGGAATACATGCACGTGTGTCCCTGTGTGTGTGCACGTGTGTGCCTGTGTCCCTGTGTGCATGTTCCTGTGTGTGCATGTGCCTACGTATGTGTGTGCTCTGTGGCTGTATCTCTGTGTGCCTGTGTCCCTGTGTGTGTGCACGTGAACATGGTGGTAATGGTGACCACGGAGAGCTGACTTCCCCTCCCATGGAGGATGCCCCCACTAAGAAGACAGTAGTGGTGTAAGCCTGATTTAGTCAAGGGGCTGGAGACCACTGTGGGCCTTTGTAAGAAAACTCACATGTTAAGTTACATGTGAACTTCAGATTTGAGGAGCTGTGAGGTAAGAGGCTTTTCTGGAAATAGCGTCTTCATTTTCCGCGAAGAGCTTTGAATGACAGTAAATTCTGTTGTCCGTCTGTCGGCCTGGATGGTAAGTTTCCCTTTCTTTGCCCGCACTGTTCCAGGTGAGCACCGTTCTGAACGGCCTGTTGGATCAGAGCTACCGGGACCGAGCTAGCCAGAAGCACCAAGGCCTGAAACTGGTCAGCACCATCCTGCAGAGTTGGGGGTGCTGCAGCACGTGGTGGGCCGGGGACGCCACCCCTGACAGCAAAACTGCGGTGCTCACCTTACTGGCAAAAATTCTGCAGGTATTTTCAGAGAGCTTGAAAATGTAATTGTGTCCATTGCTTGTGTCTTTGAAAGTTTGGTGGAGGTTTCTTGAAAAGCTCATTAGTTTGACTAATTTCCGATTCACTTACATCTTATGTTTTTCTGTTTTTTTACTTTATTGTCCTTTATCTTCATTGTTTCTTCTTATACTTTATCTTCTCAGTGTGCCTTTATGTGCATTGTTTTAGAGGATAGTTTTAAAATATTTCAGAACAGAAATTGTTGACATCCTTTTGAAGCCCAAAAACAAATTTATAGATCATTTATGAAATTTGAAAAGTAGAAAATGTAGTATAGGAAATTGGAGGCACAGTGTAGAGATCTGAGTTTATTTTCCCTCTGTTAGATCGATTCATCGGTATCCTTTAATACAAGTCACAGTGCCTTCCCGGAAGTTTTTACAACATTTGTGAGTCTACTTGGTGATCCAAAATTGGATCTACATTTAAAGGTAAGAGATTAACAAGATTTTTTTCAGATTATGGTCTCCATTTGTTTCCTGTTTTATATTTTTGTGTATTTGTGATATTTTCTGTTTTTTAAAAAAATTTTATTTTATGGAAAATTTCAGGCATTCTCAAAAGCAGAGGGAGCAGCACAGAGAACCGCTGGATCCCTGTCACTGGTTTTTGTAGCCATCAGTCATCTTTCTACTAATTAAGAATCTAAAACTTCTCAGTAACTTGGGTCCAGAACTTCATAGACTGTAATTTTAGAGTCCTGTAACAGTTAGATTTTACTCCAGTAAAGTGTAGCCTCATGAAAGTGTCTTGCTCCTGGATCACAAGGATTTTTCTTTGGGATTTTCTGCTTCATGTGCTTAGTCAGGTTTCACATTTCTCAGCACAAGGGGCTCTGGGAACTGATGTCCCACCCAGGGAGGAAGGCCCTGCCTGGGATCTCCGGGGCCCTGGTGGAGGAGAGTCAGCTCTGTATTCACCCTGTAGGCTGTCCACAATGGTCTTTCCTCAAGGACTTGGGCAGCAGGTTCCTAGTAGTGGTTCTGCTTGTAGGAGGAGAAATCACGCAGACTCATGCTGCCCTGTCCCATGCTCTCGGGTGGCTCTGACTTGGCCACCGAGACGAGAGTGGAAGCCTGGATGCGGGCACATCCCACCGTGGGCTTGGTGTCCTGCAGTGGTCATTGAACCCCCTGGCTCCATCTGTAGAGCGCAGTCATTGCCCTTGTCCATGGGGCCTGCAGCTAGTCTCACCCTTGTGCTTGCTCCGCAGGGCCAGGCCGTGGCACTGCTCCCCTTCTTCTCCAGCCTCACGGGGGACCGTCTGCAGGAGCTCAGACACATTCTTGAGAAGCTCATCGTCTCTCATTTCCCCATGAGGTCTGGAGAGTTTCCCCCGGGGACTCTGCGCTACAGTAACTACGTGGATTGTATGAAAAAGGTTAGTTTTCAGTAGTAGCAAACAAAGGTAAAACACTGTTTGTTTCCTGTTAACATTTCTTGGGGAGAAGTAACTGAAATATTGAGAGAATGTTCTCATTTTAAGGATTCTGTTGAATTCATTTTGAAAGCTGGGTGTCTGTGGAGGCAGAAGCGTTATTTAAATCCTTTGTAACTAATTGTTCCTCAGACTTCCCTGGTGGCTCATACAGTAAAAGCATCTGCCTATAATGCGAGAGATCTGGGTTTGATCCCTGGGTTGGGAAGATCCCCTGGAGAAGGAAATGGCGACCCACTCCAGTAATCTTGCCTTGAAAATCCCATGGACGGAGGAGCCTGGTAGGCTACAGTCCGTGGGGTCACAAAGAGTCGGACACGACTAAACGACTTCTCTTTCTTTTCCAATATAAAAATTGTGAGGTATTTTATGCATATAAATTTGTGCAGTATTTTATGCATGATGTGTAACTTTTGAAGAATAATACCCAGACGCAGGAAAGTTCACACTGCTCTCAGACCCTGTGTTCTGTCGTCTGTGGTCACACTTCTGATGTCCTTGTGTTTGGCTGGATGTTTCAAATCAGGATCTAATTAACAGTTGCTTTAAATTGTCATGTCTCTCTGGTGTCTTTACATCTGTAACTGCTTCCCCTTCATCCCTTTTGTTTCTCTGTGATGTTGGGTTTTGGAAGAAAGCAGAGCCTGTTCTTAGAGGCTGACCCCCTTTGTCTGATTGGTTCCTTGAGGTGCTCTTTTGTTTCCCTCTCCCTCTGCATTTTCTCTAAACTAGAATTCAGGCTGCAGGCATGGCCATGATATTCAGGCTCACCTTTCTGGCAACAGCACCCTCCCCCAGTAGGCCTTCTGAGCGACCTCACGTCTGCTGGCTGGTCACAGTGGTTGCTGCCTCACTTCTCTGTTGGATGGTGTATTCTTTCTGCAAATTGGAAGTCATCAGTGGGCAGCAGCACCACTGCACCTGTACCATCTGAATTTCCTGCTCCCTCACAACCTGCCAGCGACTTGTTGAGTCCACAAAGGTTCTGAGTAGATCTGTAGTACCTTTCTCTTACTGTAAGTGCAAGTGCAAATAATCATGGAACGTTTGAAGAAAGCTTCTGGCCTAAAAAAGATGTAAAACAACAGGAACTGAGAGGGAACAGAGTCAACAAGTCAAGATAACATCAAAGAGACTGTTCAGAGTAACTTCAGAGACTAGAGATGGTGTCATGTTGAGAAAGAACAAGTGAGGGCTCTTGGAAATTAATTACACGAGGGCAGAATTAAAAAGCCTTCACCAAACGGCAGATGAGATTGCAGCTGTCTCCTGAAGTGTAGAGAGAGCAGAGGGACATGGAGGTGGAAGGTGGGACGTGAGGTGAGAACGCTGCACCCGCAGCCTGGAGTGTGTGTGGTGTGGCGAGGCTGGTGTGAGGGGACACTCGCACCCTGGGGGCTGGAGCCCAGGAGCGGCCTCGTGGAGGGGAAGAGAGGACCCAAAACGTGGTCAGAGGAAAACTATCTGTGAAACTCTGAGGGAATCAAAGCTCAAGTATTTTGTGAACATTATGGGCCAGGCATTAACTGTAGCCCCCAAAATGACCTATATTGGCATTTGTTAATCTTTGTGAAACTGTTACAATTTTCTCTTTTTTATTTGAACTGTCGAAAACCAGTCCAACGATTATCACCACCATTGGTGTGTGTTTCTTTCCTAGTTTCTGGATGCATTGGAGTTATCCCAGAGTCCTATGTTGATGGAGTTGATGACAGAAGTTCTGTGTCGGGAACAGCAGCATGTTCTGGAAGAATTATTTCAGTCTACTTTCAGGAAGATTGCCAGAAAGTAAGTCACTCCTAGTTTGTGATCCCAGGAACCATAAATGTTTTATTTCTGTGGGAGATTATTATCGCTGTGCAGAAAACAGTGAGTGCCTTATAACAGTAGATGCAGTTAAATTTTTGACAAAATCCAACACTCATTTACTCATTTATGATAAGAGTGGCAAAAGGTCATCTAAGAAAAACCAACAGCCAACAAAATATAGTGAAAGGCTGAGTGTTTTCTTCCTGAGTTTGAGAACAAGTTAAGGATGTATATTCTTTTCTACTCAATATAGTACTGGAGGTTCCAGCCATTGTAATCAGGCAGGCAAAAGAAATAAAAGACACTCAAGGTGGAAAGAAAGAAATAGAACTGTATTTACTCACAGATGGCCCAAGGTAGAAAATCCTGAAGATCGCAAGAAACTATTAGAACAAATAGACAATTATAGAAAATTTATTACGTACAGGATCAGTATTCACAAACCAACGATATTTCTATATATGAAGAGAGAACATTTGACACTATAATTACAAATGTAATTCCATTGATAATAGCATAGAAAAGAATAAAACAGGTGGGAATAAATCTAACAAAAGAAGTTCAAGACTAGTACACCAAAAAGTACAATCTATTGGTTAAGGAAATTAAAAAATGAAAGATCTAAATAAGTGGAGTGATATTCCATGTGCATGAATTACAAGATACAATATTGTTAGCATGGTTATTTCTATCTGCATTGGTAGCTTTCGTGCAGTCCATATCAGAATTCCAACAAGTCTTATTTTTTTGTATATAGGAATTGTCTAGGGGTTTCTAATATTTTATGGAAGTGCAAAATACCCCTTAACAGCCAAAATAATTTTGAAAAAGAGGGATAAAATTGGAGGATTTTTCACACCCCAGTTTTAAAACTTACTCCAATGCTACAATTGTCTCTATGTAATTTTTTTCATTTTTAGAGCTTTTTAAGACAAAACAGAGGTAAATGTCAGTCCATTGCCATCACTTTTCTTTCTGATGTTCCTGCTGTCCCATCTGTGGCCAGTGGGTCCCTGGTAGCTAGTTCCTCAGTGCTTGGGCAGCTCTCCACTGGTCTCCGATTGTCTTTCAGATGCTCTCTGGCTCTGCAAATTGTCTCAGGCTCCTGAATCACACCATTTCTCCAGAGGGTCCGTGAAATGGTGTTTAGAGACCACAGTCTGGGTCCGAGGTGAACTTGGTGCTGCTGGGTTGCAGTGTTACTTTCAGTTCACACAACTAAGGAAGAGTTTGTTAAGGAAAAGAAAAATACTCTGATCTTTCTCTTTCAATCTTAACATTATGAGTTCTTTATTGTTTAACTTCTTTTATTATTTTTTCCTTTACATTGTAGATCTTTATTTTTTCTGTTGAGTATTGATTTAAATAACATTCCATGTTACTAATTGTTTTATCCTATAATACACAGAAAGTATCTTCAAAAATAACTAAGAATAATCATAGCTGGATGAAGTTAACATTTAAAATTTTATTTATAATTTACTTAGAGTGTATTCTCTGAGGATATAGTCACACTTTATGTTCACTTGAGTGTTTTTCAGTGTGTGGTTATTACACCACTTCATTAGGTACACTTTAATTAATTTTCAGATCTTAGAAGTTATTTTCTTTTTATTTAATTTTGTTTTTGAACGTGTGAAATACATACATGCATTGAACACGTTGAAAGTAAGTAATGTGCTGTGTTCCGGAACCTCCTTCCATCTTGGTCCCTCTTCTGTCATCTTATGCTCCTTTACCTTTTTTTCTACTTATTATATTCTACAGACACTCCAAATCAGCTATAGAGATCTCTGCTTTCCTTTTTTTAAAAAAAGCAATTGTGTAATTATTCACTGTGTGGAAGTGTTGCAGTGTGTGGACACAGTCCCTGCTGCTGGGCTCTGTGTCAGCCTTTTGCTGTTGAAAGTAGTAGCTCAGTGACTAGAGTAATGGCTCAGTGACTAGAGTAATGGCTCAGTGACTAGAGTAATGGCACAGTAACTAAATAGCTCAGTGAGTAGGGGAATAGCCAGTGACTGGAGTAATAGCTCAGTGACTAGAGGAGAAATAGCCCAGTGACCAGAGGAGTAATAGCCCAGTGACCAGAGGAGTAATAGCCCAGTGACCAGAGCAGTAATAGCCCAGTGACCAGAGGAGTAATAGCCCAGTGACCAGAGGAGTAATAGCCCAGTGACCAGAGGAGTAATAGCCCAGTGACCAGAGGAGTAATAGCCCAGTGACTAGAGCAGTAATAGCCCAGTGACCAGAGGAGTAATAGCCCAGTGACCAGAGGAGTAATAGCCCAGTGACCAGAGGAGTAATAGCCCAGTGACCAGAGGAGTAATAGCCCAGTGACTAGAGCAGTAATAGCCCAGTGACCAGAGGAGTAATAGCCCAGTGACCAGAGGAGTAATAGCCCAGTGACCAGAGGAGTAATAGTGCAACGACCAGAGGAGCAATAGCTCAATGACTAGAGTAGTAGCTCAGTGACTAGAGCAATAGCTCAGTGACTAGAGTAATAGCTCAGTGACTAGAGGAGTAGCTCAGTGACTAGAGTAATGGCTCAGTGACTAGAGTAATGGCACAGTGACTGGAGTAATAGCTCAGTGACTAGAGGAGTAATAGCACAGTGACCAGAGGAGTAATAGCCCAGTGACCAGAGGAGTAATAGTGCAACGACCAGAGGAGCAATAGCTCAATGACTAGAGTAGTAGCTCAGTGACTAGAGCAATAGCTCAGTGACTAGAGTAATAGCTCAGTGACTAGAGGAGTAGCTCAGTGACTAGAGTAATGGCTCAGTGACTAGAGTAATGGCACAGTGACTGTAAATAGCTCAGTGACTAGAGTAATAGCTCAATGACTAGAGTAATAGCACAGTGACTGGAGTAATAGCTCAGTGACTAGAGGAGTAATAGCACAGTGACCAGAGGAGTAATAGCCCAGTGACTAGAGCAATAGCTCAGTGACTATAAATAGCTCAGTGACTAGAGCAATAGCTCAGTGACTATAAATAGCTCAGTGACTAGAGTAATAGCTCAATGACTAGAGTAATAGCACAGTGACTGGAGTAATAGCTCAGTGACTAGAGGAGTAATAGCACAGTGACCAGAGGAGTAATAGCCCAGTGACTAGAGCAATAGCTCAGTGACTATAAATAGCTCAGTGACTAGAGTAATAGCTCAATGACTAGAGCAATAGCTCAGTGACTGGAGTAATAGCTCAGTGACTAGAGGAGTAATAGCACAGTGACCAGAGGAGTAATAGCCCAGTGACTAGAGGAGTAATAGCACAGTGACCAGAGGAGTAATAGCCCAGTGACTAGAGCAATAGCTCAGTGACTATAAATAGCTCAGTGACTAGAGTAATAGCTCAATGACTAGAGTGATAGCACAGTGACCAGAGGAGTAATAGTGCAACGACCAGAGGAGCAATAGCTCAGTGACTAGAGCAATAGCTCAGTGACTAGAGCAATAGCTCAGTGACTAGAGTAGTAGCTCAGTGACTAGAGTAATGGCACAGTGACTATAAATAGCTCAGTGACTAGAGTAATAGCACAGTGACCAGAGGAGTAATAGCTCAGTGACCAGAGGAGTAATAGTGCAACGACCAGAGGAGCAATAGCTCAGTGACTAGAGTAGTAGCTCAGTGACTAGAGTAATGGCACAGTGACTAGAGTAATAGCTCAATGACTAGAGTAGTAGCTCAGTGACTAGAGTAATGGCACAGTGACTAGAGTAATAGCTCAATGACTAGAGTAGTAGCTCAGTGACTAGAGTAATGGCTCAGTGACTAGAGCAATAGCTCAGTGACTAGAGTAGTAGCTCAGTGACTAGAGTAATAGCACAGTGACTAGAGTAATGGCTCAGTGACTAAATATCTCAGTGACTAGAGTAATAGCTCAGTGACTAGAGTAATGGCTCAGTGACTAGAGCAATAGCTCAGTGACTAGAGTAGTAGCTCAGTGACTAGAGTAATAGCACAGTGACTAGAGTAATGGCTCAGTGACTAAATAGCTCAGTGACTAGAGTAATAGTTCAGTGACTAGAGTAATGGCTCAGTGACTAGAGTAGTGGCTCAGTGACTAGAGTAATGGCTCAGCGACCAGAGGAGCCGTAGCCCAGTGACTCGCCCTGGGCCTGGCCTGTTGTGTGTTGCCAGTGCAGCTTTGCAGTGGATCCCTAAGTGTGAGAGCAAAGGTAAACGCATCTTTAATTGTGCTAGAAAGCATCACATCCCCTCTGGGGGATGTGTTATTTGTATTCCTTTCGGCAATGTGTGTAAGTGTGTATTTCATCACAGTCTTGTCAATGGAGTATACTGACAAACGTGGATTTTTTCCGGTGATAACAGGTGAGAAAGAATGTCTCAGTGTCACTCTAATGTGTTTCTTCTGTTATGAGTGACGTGGAACACGTGTTCATAGTGAATGCTCATCTGCACTGACTTTTCAGTAAACTGTGTGGTGGCCATTCTTGCTCTTTTCCCTTTCCTCCTTCTTCCTTTAGCAGGATGGTCCTGGAGAATTTAGGTCTGGGACAGAGTCTGGACTCACATTGCAGAGCTCTTGTAGGTCCAATCGTGTCCTGAAACCTCAATTTTTTGTGACTGAATTACCCTCAAATTCAGTATTTTTTCTCATATCTAACTTGTGAACATCAAGATTTTAGAACTGGGAAAGATTTTAATGGCCATTCAGTCATAACCTCTTATTTTTTTTTTGTAACCTCTTATTTTTATAGGCAGGGAAACAGTCTATCCTTTAACTTCAAGATTCATAGACTGAATTGTGTAGGCAATCATTCATAGACCGTGTTTCCCCGATGGCTGAGTCTCTACCTGGAAAGTACAATGGTGGGTCCTTGGTTCATGAGTTTCAGGGTCCGGGACACATGCTGGAGTTCAGCCTGGGGCTCTTCGAAGCCTTGCAGGTGTCCTCTGAACCGGACCAAACTTGAAAATAAATGAAAATATCCTTTTTCCTAGGCCTAAAAAGGCACGAAGGTTTCTGGGGATGGGTAAGATCACATGGCTTATGTGCATATTCTTCTTGTATTTCATGGTTTTATATACATAATCATTGGTTTTCTAATTCATAATCATTAGCATTTACTTGTAGCATAGTGGGCCCTCGTGGAGTATTCGTTTAAAGCTGGCATGTGCATGTAATTTTCCTTTGTTCTTAGGGGTTCATGTGCCACGCAGTTGGGCCTTCTGGAAAGCGTGTACCGGAAGTTCAGCAGGGACGACCTGCTTCCCAGCGCCACCCGCCAGGCGGTAGTGGGCCGGGCCCTTCTCACTCTGCTGCGGCACTGTGGTCTGGGGGCCCTGAGGGACTTCTTCAGCAGAACTGTGGTGGAGGCTATCGATGTGTTGAAGTCCAGGTTTACAAAGGTATCAAAGTCTGTTACTAAGTTGGATGTTAGTAAGAGACGACAGCCCTCCTTGGTCAGGGTCACTAGAAACTGCCGTGTATTCAGCCAGGGTGTCAGCAACTCAAGAAGCGTCCCCTCCGTGCTCTGATCTCAGCCTTTGGGCACATGGCGTCTGCGTTAGTCTCCGGAGACGTCTGTAACAAATGACTGGGAGTGTGGCTTAGACCCACAGGGCTTTCTGTCTCATGGTTCTGAGATCAGAAGTCAGAAATCTGCTTCCTGGGGCTGTACTTGCTCTGGAGGCTCCAAGGAGAACACATTTCTCTCCACCAGCCCCTGGGCCCAGCATCCCTCACTCATGGCCCCGGTGCTCCTCCCTCGGCTCATGGCCCCGGTGCTCCTCCCTCCGAGTCTTGGTCACTTGACCCCCCCCTTCTCCTCTTCCTCTTCTTCTTTTTTAAAAAAATCCACTATTTTTCTTTTTTTAAATTGATATATAGTTGATTTACAATGTTGTGTTCATTTCAGGTATACAGCAAAGTGTGTGTTATATTAAGTTGGTGCAAACGTAATTGTAGTTTTGGGCTGTGAATTTTAAAACATTATAACTAGGCTCAAACACATCTTTATTAATCAAAGTAGGAACCATTACAGTCATTCACTGTTGTCGCATAGAATAAGAGAAGATGACTCTTCAAAACAACCAAGCTTTTTCACCTTTCCAGTTTGCTTCACATACTGAACAACCATAGAGTGGTTGACAATGAGTTCTTCGACAACTTCTCTTCTAGTTTTAAGAGGATCAGCTTCAGTGATGGCTCTCAATTGGTCGTTGTCAACATCCGAAGTCTGGGTACTTCACTCCTTATCTGCAAGGCTCTCATCTCCTTTGCAAAACTTCTTGAACCACCACCGCACTGTACATTCATTAGCAGTTTCTGGGCCAAATGCGTTGTTGATGTTGTAAGTTGTCTCCTCTGCTTTATGACTCATTTTGAACTTGAATAAGAAAAATCGCTCAAATTTGCTTTTTGTCTAGCTTCATTTCCATAGTCTATCATTACACATATCATTACATTACATTACAGACCATATCATTACACAGCTATAAGTCATTAGCAAAAATCTTAGTGAGAAATGTGCATTAAAATGATGTAATGATATATAACATAACCAAATTAAGAATGTATTCCAATATCAAACAGCAGAGTTCAACAGTACAAAACCCCAATTACTTTTGCACCAACCTAATACATATATCGGAGAAGGCAATGGCACCCCACTCCAGTACTTTTGCCTAGAAAATCCCATGGATGGAGGAGCCTGGTAGGCTGCAGTCCATGGGGTCGCTAGCGACTTCACTTTCTCTTTTCACTTTCATGCATTGGAGAAGGAAATGGCAGCCCACTCCAGTGTTCTTGCCTGGAGAATCCCAGGGATGGGGAAGCCTGGTGGGCTGCCGTCTATGGGGTTGCACAGAGTCAGACACGACTGAAGTGACTTAGCAGCAGCAGTAGCAGCAGCAATACATATATGTGTGTCTATTTTTTACTTGATTCTTTCCCATTAGAGGTTATTACAAGACACTGAGTATAGTTCCTGTGCTATACAATGGGTCTTTGTCTGTTTTATGTATAGTTACGTGTATGTTAATTCTAGACTCCTAATTTATCTGCTTCCCCTCCTCACCCTTTAGTAACCAGAAGTCTGTTCTCTGTCTTTGAATCTATTTCTGTTTTCTAAGTTGACTGTCTCATAGTTTAGATTCCACTTATAAATGATACCATATGATATTTGTCTTTGTGTGACTTACTTCCCTTAGTATGATAATCTGTAGGTCCGTCCATGTTGCTGCAAATGGCATTATTTCATTCTTTTTTATGGCTAAGTAATATTCTCTCGTGTTGATGTATGTACCACCTCTTTATCCATTCCACTGTCAGTGAACACTTGAGTTGCTTTTGGCCTCCTCAGTTCTGTGTACTGTCTCTCTCTGCCTCTCTCCTGTAAACAGGAGTGCGTTTAGGACCCCCTTGGATAATCTCAGAATTCTTTGTTTCATTTCATCTGTCTCGTCCCTTCTCTCATGCAAGGTGACAGACCCAGGTTCCAGGATTGGAGTGTGGGTGTCCTTTCAGGTCTTTAATTCAGCCTCACAGCCCACCTGTGCCAAGTGTTTCTACTTGCAAAATACAGTTACCTCATTCCAGGTCTAAACCCATTACAACATCAACTTCTGTGTCCAAAAGCTCACCTAAAAATTGTTAGCACCAAGTCCCAGACCTCATCATCTAAATCGGTATGGGTGGGCTTCTCAGAATGGTGCATTCTGAGCCCACATCCTCTCCATTTGTGGACCTGTGAAGCTAGAAAACACGTTATTTGCTTCCAAAATACAGTGGTGGGACAGGCATAGGATGATCATTATAGACCTTCCTATTCCAAACAGGAGACAATGGAAGGAAGGAGTTTGTTCTCCAAAGCAGTTTGAAAATTCAGCCGGGCAGATCCATTAGGCTTCAAGACCTGAGAATAGTGCTCTGTGGCCTGATGTTTATGCTCTGGGCCAAAGACTCCGTCCTTGGAGTCATCTCCTTTTTCCTTGAAGGTTAGCATTTGTTTTCAGCTGAGCAGTTTTGTCTGTTTCTTGCCTGTAGCATTTGGGGAATATAGCATCCTTTTTTTAAATTTCATCTTGTCTCCTTCCCTTTCAGTTCAAACTGGTCTGAGCTTCTCAGAAACTTTCTGTCTGTCTCCTGCCCATCTTGGAGATTCCTGCCACGGCCCCTCCCTGGTCCTGGGTCTTACGGGGGTTGGGGGGAGTGCAGGCTGAGGCAGCAGTGAGCACAGGCTTCTTTCCCTGGCTGCCCCTGTGGTCTTCTCCAATCGACTTCCCTCACCATGGATCTCCTCGTGGCAGCGTCTTCTACAAGCTGGATGGGCTGAGAATTTCCCACATCATCAAGTTCTGGTTCTTTTTGTTTAATAGTTCTGTCTAATTTCTCATACCCACATTTTATTATGAGCAGCAAAGAAGAAGCCAGGCTTATCTCCAACAAATTTACTTAGAAATCCTTTCAGCTCCATATTCAAGGGCACAGCCTACATTCTCTGCTTCCTGCACAACCTCTGAACATTCTTCAGCTAAGCTTTCTCCCACCATAGGGCATGGATCCTCTTTCCTCCAGTTTCTAAAAACTGTTACCTACTTCATTCTGAGACCTCACCACCAATTACTTTTAACGTCCGTATTTCTACCAAAAATAGGTTTGTGACAGTGCCATTCCGAGACAGCATTCATTGCTTTTGCTGCCACTCCTTGCCCTCCACTTCCTTCTGAGCGCTCACCATCAGTGCCTTCAATGTTGACATTTCTAACAACAGTCTCTACAAGGCAATATAGACATTTTCTGTCATGTATGGTGAAATTTTTTTCCTCCTCTCTTCCCTGTTCAATTCCAAAGCCACTTATGTATTTTTTTCATTTTGAAGTAGCCCCCCCACTCTTGGTACCCAAATATATATTAGTTTCCTTAACCCCCTGTAATAAATTACTGTAAGCTCGGTGGCCCCACAGAAGTCTGTTGTTGTTTTGGAGGCCAGAAGTCCAAAATGAGTTTCACTGAGCTGAAGTATTTGCTGCCACACATCAGTACTTACGTTCATGTTTTAGCCCATGGGCTGTTTCTTACTGAAGTGGTTTAACATCTTTGTTAAAATTATTTTCAATTTAAAGGGCATTGAGTATTGACAGACAGCAATTCACTCAGTCCTGTCCGACTCTTTGTGACCCCACAGACTGTGTAGCCCGCCAGTCTCCTCTGTCTATGGAATTCTCCAGGCAAGAATACTAGAGTGGGTTGCCATTGCCTTCTGCAGGGAAGATTCCCGACCCAGGGATTGAACCTGGGTCTCCTGCATCACAGGCAGATTCTTTACTGTCTGGGCCACCAGGAAACATTGAGTATTAAAGTTGATTTATTCAATAAAATATTTTCCATGTTTGATAGGACCAAAGATAATCATTTTTTATATGTTTTTAGCTGAATGAATCTGCCTTTGACACTCAAATCACCAAGAAGATGGGATATTACAAGATGCTAGAGGTGATGTACTCTCGTCTTCCAAAAGATGATGTCCACTCCAAGGAATCTAAAATTAACCAGGTGTTCCACGGCTCGAGCGTCACAGAAGGAAATGAACTTACAAAGACATTGATTAAGTAAGGTTTTCCTTAACTTTAGATTGTAGTTAATTTTTTTGGTGCATGTATTTTTACTTATGTATATAATATGAATACATGCCTAAACACTGAATCTTAGTAGTTTTCCTGTGTACAGACTATGTGGTGGTGGTGGTGCCTCTGTCCGTGGGATTCTCCAGGCAGGAACACTGGAGTGGAGTGCTGTTTCTTTCTCCAGGGGATCTTCCCAACCCAGGGATCAAACTTAGGTCTCCTGCATGGCATGGCAGGCAGATTCTTTCCCACTGAGCCACCAGGGAAGCCCTTACAGAGTACTTGGATGGAGTTAATTCAACATGTCATTGAGCAGCATGTTTTATCCAATACACATCATCCATAAAGAGTACAGCTTTTTCCCTTACTGTTTTTCTACCATTTTTTCTCCCTCAACAGCTCAGTATGTTTTCAGTGTATGATTTACAGGAAGGCAGGATTGAGTGTATTTTATTTCTCTCTCATTTGAAACTGAAGGAGTGTTTAGCATTTCTAAGCAGTGGTTCTGTAAGGCACAGAATAGTCAGACGTGTCATCTCTGAAGCCAGCTTTCTGTGCAGCTCCTGTCTTAGTGCTGAACACAGATGTGTAGGGTCTCGCTCTGCAGAGTCCCCTCCACCCCTGTGAAGCCTCCTTATGTGTGCGCCTTGGGGGTGATGTCACCCCCAGGCATTGGCATCGATGAAGGTCTTGAGGGCCATGTTTTTCCTTCTGAATCCAACCTCTGAGCACAGCCCCCAGGGCTGGTGGGTTTGTGTTGCTAGTCTCCTGGAGCTAGTGGCAGGGAAATGTTGGGCTTGCCAGGTGGAGCTGCATAGGCCTCCTGGTGACAAGTCTCGCTGCCCTGTGGTCACAGCTACCATCCGTGTATTACCGGAACCTGATCGATTGCTCCTCGGCCTGCAACTCTGCAGAGGGACCCCGTCCCATAGCTGGGGGGTCCCATGGCTGGGGGTTTCCTGTAACTGGAGGGGGCCTGGCAGGGTAGGGGATGTGGTCCCCTGGCTGGGGCTGGTACACTTCTCCCGTCAAGGGCTGGCCGGTGATCCCTTCCAACTGCAGGCTGTGCGGAGCAGCTGGGAGCAGCGTAGACGGAGGGGCAGCTGTGTTCTGATGGCAGTGTGCTCACAGGGGCTGGCCGCTGTGGGCAGGGCCAAGACCAGGCTCCTGGGTGTGCTGGGCACCTCTGTCACCGCTGCCACCCACCTTCCATGCCCTCGCACAGACCTTGGACTGTCATTTCAGACCCGGCATCTTGGAGCACCCCCTCCTCCTCAGGCTGGGCCCCCCACCCCAGCTTCCTGTGCAGTACAGCCTAGGTGTGGGCGCGGGTGTGCAGGGCAGGTCCCATGCTGTGGACTGGAGCCGGTCGCCCCTGGAGGGACTGACCGCCACCCGGTCGCCCACAGGCTGTGCCACGATGCCTTCTCGGAGAACATGGCTGGGGAGGCCCAGCTGCTGGAGCGCCGGCGGCTGTACCACTGTGCTGCCTACACCTGTGCCATTGCCCTCGTCCGCTGCGTCTTCACGGAGCTCAGGTTTTACCAGGGCTTCCTGTTCAGTGAGAAACCAGAGAAGGTAGGCCCCTCCAGACCGCTGGCTGTGCTGCCTGGGTCCCGTGGGGTGGGGTTGGGGTTGCTGCTGGGTCCCACAGGGCAGGGTGGGGAGGGGTGGGGGGGTCTCCCGGAGCTGGGTGCAGATGCGGACGGCAGGTGCTGCAGTGACATGAGCACCAGGTCTCTCTGCTGCTGGGGCATCGTCACAGGACTCTTTGCATTTACAGAACTTGCTCATTTTTGAAAATCTGATAGACCTGAAGCGCTGCTACACGTTTCCCATAGAAGTGGAGGTAAGTGAGGCTGGTCATGGTGTTTCCAAAGTAAAAACACTTACCAAGGCTTGAAGGGAAAAAGGTACATGGTGCTAAACACTAAATGCCCTCTACTCAAGTCCGCTGTGAACTGTAAACACAGGCGGTTTCTTACAGTTCAACCTCAGGTATAATCTCAGGCAGCTGTAAAAGATTGGCCCTGACTCACGTTTCCCCTTAACTTGTAAAGGAGAGAAAATGCCAGTAAAAGGAGCTGTTAGCACACATCCCCCTAGTGGTCTCCTGAGTAAGCTCCTGTGGTCAGTGAGTTGAGGTCTGCCCCGTGCAATGTTGGGCCCTGGTGGAGGCTCACCCAATCCTGGGCGCCGGGAACAGGAGTAGGGTGATGGGGAGGACACTGTGACCAGAGCCGAGCTCAGCGGGTGCTAGGGGTGCTGCAGCCTTTTCACAGCCCAGGGTGGTGGACGGGCAGAGCAAGTGCGAGGGGAGGCTGGCATTCTGTCCCGCGCCACTGACCTCCGCCCTGTCCTAGTGTGGCTCGGTGGCTCAAAGTTCAGGTAAGTGGTTGCTCCTGCCCTTGTGCCCTGTGCCCTTTTGGAATAAAGCTAGGACTGTTTTCTAGGCCTATGTTCAAAGAACTAAGACATCACATAATCACACTAGTCTTTGGGGCACTCAAATACTCTGTGTGTTACCTGTGAGTGTCTGGGAGCAGCTGGGAGCTCTGTGGTCTGTTGCAGCTGTGCAGTTGAGGGCCTGAAGCTCCTGACCAGGCCTGAGGCTGGAGGAGCACCACCCGCTGAGTCCCAGAGCCAAAGGAACACCAGCTCCCGGGCTCTTGGGGTCTGTCTCTGTGGGTGTTAGTTTTGCTTAAAATGAGTAACAGTGATGTTTGTCAGATTGCTGTAAAAATAGAAAATATGTGACCCTGAGTCTAAAAAGTTTTAAATTGTCTGTTTTTGCCTAATAGGTTCCTATGGAAAGAAAGAAAAAGTACATTGAAATTAGGAGAGAAGCCAGGGAGGCGGCAAATGAAGATTCAGGTAGGACATTTTCAAAATGATGAGGAAGATTCTAGTATATAGATAGTATTTTAAATACCTCAACTTTGAATTGGATTTAGAAATTTTTATTTTCAAGTGGTAAATAGAATTGTACTTTGAAAGAAATGCAGTTAGTTAAAGCAGCACAGAAGCATCTCAGGGTAGCCAGAGGAGTTCAGATCTGGTTCACTTTCTTAAGCAAGATTGGTGAGCTGTTTGCTTTTGGATTCTGTTTGTGTGTTACTTAGACTCGTCTCCCCACGTTTGCTGCAGTGTCCCTGAAGGGGGTCTTGGTCCTCGAGGTCAGCGTGGCCCGCGATCCTTTGTGTAACGCCAGTCTCTGAAGAGAGCTCTCCTAGCCTCTGTATTCACTACTTACATGCCTGCATCAAGCCTTGGTTGTGACGCTCAGGCTTGGTTGCTCCGTGGCACGTGGAATCTGTTTCGTAACTAAGAATTGAATGCGAGTCCCCTGCCTTGGAACGCAGACTCTTAACCACTGCACCCCCAGGGACGTCCCTAGCCTCTCTATTTCGAATCAACCCTCTGTGCTTCCACGTGGTCCTGGTTTCAATTTTTGGCTTAATTTTTCTTCATGGCTTTCCCCTCCTCTGATTCAAGGGTAAAATTTGGACCAGTTTTGTAACCTTACATACTTTGGATTAGTTATTTATCAGTAATACCTCTAGCCACATTTATGTTAGGGTTTGTGAGCAGAATGTGCATCATCAAAATTTTAAATTCAAGAAGTTCTGTTAGCATCACGTCCAAAAACTGGATCTAGTTTGACTTAATGTCTTTGTTTTTGCTAAAGAGTAACTGCTCAGGGATTCCAGATCACCTGGATGGTGGGTGAGGAGTACGGATTTAATGAAAGTATCCTAAATGCAGGAGTCACTTGAGCTTCGAGACACACGTGTCTTACTGACTTGAGTGATGGTAGCTCATCCTCTTTTTCCTTCAGGTGGCCCCCAATACATGTCTTCACTATCGTATCTGGCAGACAGCAGCCTGAGCGAGGAAATGAGTCAGTTCGATTTTTCAACTGGAGTCCAGAGCTACTCGTATGGGTCCCAAGACCCTCAGTCCAGTGCTGGTCATTTCCGGAGACGGGTGATTAAAGAGTGTTGTTGGTGTTGGGAAGGAAGGGGCGCCTCAGGATAGAGGGGCCCGAGCCTCTAGTCCAGGCGCAGGGTTTAATGCTGCCAGCACAGGGAGGAGGCAGTGGGGGGATGGTCACATTCCCGGCTCCTCCCGGGCTCAGAGTTGATGTCAGAACTGTGTGTCTGCCATCAGTGCTCCTGGCCCAAGCAGAGCCTCCCCCTTGGAGGGTGGGCCTCCAGGGAAGGAGTGTCTGGCAGCAGGGGCAGGCTGGGACCTTCACTTGTCCGATATGTCCTCTCGGGGTTTCCTGGAAGTGGTCTGTGCTGGGACAAGCCCACATCAGTTACTCCTCCCTGTGTGTGTGACATCTCAGTTCAGCATCCCGTGTGTAAAATGATTATCCCTGCTCTTTCTTTCTTAAAAAGGATCAGGAATTTTAAAAATTCTATTATTGATTAAAATTTTCAGGCAGATTAAGTTCACAGAAGTCCTCAGTACTTTTCAAAGTACTGACAACACGATAGGAAACCATGTACCCTGTGATTATCCTTCAGTCGCTCTACTTTCTACATAAAGTGGCAGCTGAGAATCGTGGGGACTGTTGCTCTCAACGTGGAGTGTTCTGGGGCCACCAGGACACGTCTGAAGAGATGTGTGTGTAGAGAGCAGCAGCTCTTCAGTGATGCCCTGACTTCGGTGTGGCCCCAGAGAGAGCTGAGCAGACGGGGGGAGGGGACACTTCCTGAGAACATGAGGAAGATGTGAGGTCGGACTGTGTGCACTGCGTGGCAGAGCAGGCAGTCGGGTGCTCAACCCCGACTCTCTCTCCCCAGGAGCGTCAGGACCCTGACGGCCCAGGCGACGTGCTGGACCTGGACGTGGATGAGCTCAGCCAGCACGAGTGCATGGCCCCCCTGGTGGCCCTGGTCCAGCACATGCAAAGACTTGAGGCTGCGCTGCCCGGAGAGGAGGTCTCTCTGCTCTTTCTGGTCTCACTCACCACGTCCTGTGGAACGAACATTTGGCATCGAAGACTAGGCTGAATTCCATCTCTAACACTCGTGATGTCTTGCACTCATGTCCTGCTTTGTCACTGTTGTGTCATAATGCCACTTTCTCACTAAGTAATATTGAGTGTGTTATTTCAGGGTTCAGTGCCAAGAAATCTTCCTCCTTGGATGAAATTTCTTCATGACAAACTGGGAAATCCATCAGTGTCATTAAATATCCGTCTTTTCTTAGCCAAGCTGGTTGTTAATACAGAAGAAGTAAGTTATTTATTTATTTAAAAACTCTTTTCAATTACATGCATCTCCTTAGAGAAGGAAATGGCAGCCCACTCCAATATTCCTGCCTAGGAAATCCCATGAACAGAGGAGCCTGGTGGGCTACAGTCCATGGGGCCTCAAAGAGTTGTACATGACTTAGCGACTAAGCACAAAAGCACATATGAATCTACTTTTAAAAAACCCATAATAAAGGAAGACGTTAAGGGTCACAGCATGACTTTATTCTCTGAATAAATTAGCCAGCCTGGATTACTTATTCAGCATCATTTTTCTTTCATTTTCTTGTAAAACATGTAAATTAACTTCTCCTGAGTTAGAAGTGGCCTTTGTTATGAAGTATGTGGGTCGGCAGGTTTCTTACAGCTGCTAGCCTTCTTGGTTTAGAGTGACAGAGAACGTGGTGAAGAGATTCCTGGTAACTGTATGAAGAGTAGCCAACGTGTTTGCATCATGGCTCTGTTTATCTGTCGGTCACACGTGGCCCTGTCAGGAGGGGCACTCGGACGGGTTTATGAGTGATCCTAGGCTGACCTGGGAGGGGCAAGGGATTCACATGCAGCTCAGGAGGAGCAAGTGTCAGGAGGGGGCCTCTGGGCAGCAACTCGTGAGGCCTTAAGGCCATCAAGTAGTGAGGGCCCTTCCTCAGAGTCATACTTGGCTTCTAGCTCCTGTGGCTCAGACAGCAGAAATGACCCTTCTGGTTCTGAGACTGGAATCCCGAGACTGGGATGTCAGCCAGTTGGCCCCGATGATACATGACCAGCTGCTGTGCACCTTGGCTGTTTCTTGGCCTGTGGACGGTCTTCTCTTGGCACCTATCTCACGTGTAAAAATTTCCCTTTTAATCCTTTTATCAGATAAAGACACTGCCACTGGTTAAGTTCCCCGCTAATGACTCTTAACCTTCCAAGACCCTGTTTCTGAATCAGGTCACATTTACAGGTCCTGTGAGTTGGACCTCAGTGTCCTCTTGGGGTTCACAGGTCAGCCATAGTACTTGGGATCATGTGACTTCCAGCTTGTGTTCCTGTAGTGCTGGCTTGATGGCTGGAGGAGAGGAGCTGGCATCTAGTGTTTAGTTCAACAAGGGGGCTGCTGAGCTGTGTGCACTCGTGTGGCATGAGGGGCCTGCAGTATTGCACACGTCCTGAGCTCAGGAACCTTCAGGGCCCATTGTCTTAATGGAAGAAAAACAGAAGTTGTATTACAATTCTTTTTAAAGTTTGAACTTTTATCCTTTTTTATAGTTTAATAATACAGTAAAGAAGTTTATATTTAGAATTTATAAACAAACCAGTAGACATATATGGAAAGTGTAAACATTATTTACCTCTGGGGTACTTGATCAAAAAGATTTGAGACAACACAGATTTAATTGTGAGCGTAGATTTGAAATCCCTGAGAAAACATTTGGAGAAAGAAGAGGGTGGCAGAGGGGAAGGAGGCCGAGAGTCTTGGGTTACACTCGGTCTGAGTTTCTAAACTAAATTCAGTGGAATTTAGTACATCGAGGTGCTCTGGATTTCAGAGACCTTGGGTGTGTGAAAAAAATTCGCCACATGCACCTCACTTCTATATCCTCCTTTTCCACTTCCCCTTGCTTCTATATCCAGTAAGAGTAGGATCCTACAGTTGTATGCTGTGTGGAGGGTGGGATTGGCGTAGAATGTTGTTACTACTCTAAGCATAGTTGGAGCTGCTGCTGCTGCTAAGTCACTTCAGTCCGACTCTGTGCGACCCCATAGACGGCAGCCCATCAGGCTCCCTGTCCCTGGGGTTCTCCAGGCCAAGCATACTGGAGTGGGTAGCCATTTCCTTCTCCAATGCATGAAAGTGAAAAGTGAAAGTGAAGTCGCTCAGTCGTGCCTGACTCTTAGCGACCCCATGGACTGCAGCCTACCAGGCTCCTCTGTCCATGGGATTTTCCAGGCAAGAGTACTGGGGTGGGTTGCCATTGTCTTCTCCGATAGTTGGAGCAGATCTATGCAAAGAGCAGATCAGTTTGAATCTGTCTCCACTGAGCTGTGGTTTCAGGGCCCACAAAGAAGACTTGAGCTGAGAATCTAATTGAATCAAGCAGCATAGTTGTTGACATTCATGTCTGTTTTGAATTTAGGTAGAGTTGTGATACAGAAGGATGTTCCTGAACTCCCATCTTGGTTACTCAGCAGTTCTGACATCTGACCTTTGAACTCTCGCCTAGGTCTTCCGGCCTCATGCGAGGCACTGGCTGGGCCCCTTGCTGCAGCTGGTGGTCTCTGAGAACAACGGCGGGGACGGGATCCACTATCTAGTGGTTGAGATCGTGGCCACGGTCCTTTCGTGGACGGGAATAGCCACCCCTGTGGTAAGAGCAGCTGTGCCTCTGGTGCCCTCTCCCCACGCAGCACCCGGGACCCAACCCCGAGTGTCCTCAGCGTCTCCAGCCCAGATCCTGCCCATCTGTGCTGCTGCAGAAGGCCCCAATCTACTCCTTCACTTCTGTCTGCTTTGCTTTGCTTTTGATAATTCCTCTGGCTTTGCTTTTGTTTTTAAGGTGTTGGATGTTTGTTCTGATTTCTTACTGCTTTAGCTTGCTAGGAGGACTGACCCTGATAATTGGTTTATTAAAAGTACATGTGAAGTATCCAACCAGGCTCCTCTGTCCGTACGTTTCTGTAGGCAAGATTACTAGCATGGGTAGCCATTCCTTTCTCCAGGGGATCTTCCTGACCCAGGGATCGAATCCAGGTCTCCTAGCATTGCAGGCAGATTCTTTACTGTCTGAGCCACCAGGGAAAAATATTTTATTAAAAGTACATGTAAAATAGATGTTGGCAGACCTTGAATGTGAGGCTGAGGTCATGGTCTCCGGCATCCGTCTTGTCAGCCTCCCTGCTCCTGGTGACCTGGTGTGACTTGGTGACCTCTAGTGTGATGGTGACGCTCAGTGCCCGCACTGTCCTGATGCAGGCCGTGGCGTCCCCCAGCTCTCTGGCTCTCTGGAGCTCTCTCTGCTCTCCCATCTGCTTACTGATGTCGGCCCCAGTGGTGTGCAGAGTTCCCCTAGAAGGATGGCCTGGCATGTGCTTACTGAACAGAATATGCGCCCATGGAGCTGTCACATGTGTTTGTGTTGGAATGTGGCTATCCCATTTCACAGCAAGCCGAGTTTAACTGAGGAACCTCTGCAAGAGGTTGACTCCCGTGTCAGGCATTCAGCTGGGCTAGGAGAGCTGCAACAGCCAGGTTGAAGGCCATAATGAACTTTCACCACTCATTGCAATAGTTTGAGCAAGAGGCTGAAAGCAGAGGGAGGGTGTCCCCGCCCCGTTCCTTGTACCCCATGGAGCAGTGTCTTGGCAGTGGGTCAGGTGACCGGCACAGACCTGGGGTCACTTCGCCATTGAGGGGTGGGAAGGCGCCAGCAGTTGGTGGGATCCTGGGTTTGGAAGGAGGCCGGGGCAGGGCTGGGTGCCCAGTCAGAGCAGGGAAGATGTCTTCAGGGACCCCATAGGGACGTCTCAGCAGAGGCCCCCAGGGGCTGCAGGACCCTGTACAGACCTGTAGGAGCACAGCCACCCTGGTGTCAGGGCTGCCCTTGAGGGTTCTGGGGGAGACCCTCCAGGGGAGACCTTTGTGTTACAGTCATGTGTCGTCTGAACAATCATGGGAGCCAGAGTCCTCAGTACAATGCCAGTTTTCTTTTATAAACAGACTTCTGAGTTAAGAAATGTTTTCCCAGAAGGGAATGCTACGTATTTACATGAAATTTCTCTGCATTTTTCAGGGGGTCCCTAAAGATGAAGTGTTAGCGAATCGATTGCTCCATTTCCTAATGAAACATGTTTTTCATCAAAAAAGAGCTGTGTTTCGACATAACCTTGAAATCATAAAGACCCTCGTTGAGTGCTGGAAGGATTGTCTGTCCGTCCCTTACAGGTATTGGTTTAATGGGATTTGCAGTGTCCTTTAACTCATCACACATTGTGCAGGGTTAATTACCATGAGATTTAATGACTTCAAGGCTTCCCTGGTGGCTCTGCCTGCAATGCGTGAGACCTGGGTTCAATCCCCAGGTCAGGAAGATTCCCTCGAGAAGGGAATGGTTACCCACTCCACTCTAGTCTTCTAGCCTGGAGAATCCCATGAACAGAGGAGCCTGGTGGGCTGCAGTTCATGGGGTTGCAGAGTCAGATACGACTGAGCGACTAGCATACTAATGGACTTGAAGTGCTGGAAGGAAGGATGGTTCCTGGAGTGGAATCTGTTGGTAGGGCATGATGTCACTCATGATCAGCCCTCAGCATCTCCGGACTGCACCGCCCTCAAGTAGCCTTCCCTCTCTTTGGGCCTGCAGCATGTGCTCTGCCCACAGGGCTGATTCCTGTCAGCATAGCCTGGGGCAAACCAGAATTTCCCAAAGGTTTTCCATCAACCATGGGCTTCCCTGGTGGTTCAGATGGTAAAGCATCTGCCTGTAATGGAAGAGACCTGGGTTCAATCCCTGGGTTGGGAAGATCCCCTAGAGAAGGAAAAGGCAACGCACTCCAGTACTCTTGCCTAGAAAATTCCATGGACAGAGGAGCCTGGTAGGCTAGTCCATGGGGTTGCAAAGAGTCGGACATGAGTGAGCAACTGCACTTTTCTTTCTTTTCTCACCATCAACCGAGGGAGAATTAGGGCAGATAAGTAGATTGTGGGAGATGCAGAGCTCCCTGTGTCCCAGAGGCAGAGTAACCGGGTGTAAACAAAGTAATGGGAAGCAAGGGGTTTCTTACCTGACAGTCAGCTATGGAAGATCTTATGTCTGTCTTCCTGCTCCTTACATCTGACAGCTTACACTGTTTCTTCACACTCACATTTCAGGTTAATATTTGACAAGTTTTCCAGTAAAGACCCTAATTCTAAAGACAATTCTGTAGGAATTCAGTTGTTGGGTATTGTAATGGCCAACAACTTGCCTCCCTACGACCCAAAGTGTGGCGTGGAAAGTGTCCGGTAAGTGTCATGTTTTTTTGCTTTGTTTCTTTTTTGGGTAAAGTGTCCCTGATTCTGATTGGAGACTGGAATATGGTTTAATTTTGATAAATTTAAGGACTAGAACCCATATTAGTATTTCCACCTAAATTAAGTAGTTGGGTTTAGAGATCATTTGGGAGAAGAAATATGTTAGTAGAGTGAATGAGAAAAGTGAGACCGTATGGTTTTTTCCATGCAATTTTGGCAGACAAGGTGTTAGCTATTTCTGTTATTTTCTAAGCTGCCATTTTCAGCATCCGCTCCAGAAAGCAGCCTGAGGTCCGGAGACCCTTCACCACAGGGTGTGGCCACGAGGGGGCGCTGCAGGTCTGCCGCAGGTGCAGCCTACCGGCTCCTCATTACCTGGGGTAGGGGAGGGTCCACGTGGCCCGGCCTTAGCAGGACAGCCCGAAACTTCACAGAGAGGGGCTGGATCCCTGCAGAGGCGGTCACTCGGTCCAGTTCACTGTCTCTCTGGAAGTGTTCACTGTCCAGTTGGTCCTCCTGGGTCAGCCTCCGAGGCACCAGGGGCTTTGGCCGCCTGGTGCCATGGACTACGTGCAGCTCAGCACAGCATCAGCGGGAAGTGGTTAACTTTCGAACAAGTGGCTTTCCTGATCCCCAGTCCTGCTGTCATGAGGCCAGGGTGCACCGCCCCCCACCCCCACCCCCACCCCACCCCTGTGTGACTGTGTGTCCTCCTCCTGTCCTATAGACAGCTTTAGAGGGGTCAGAGGTCAGGCCATTGCTGATTTCACCGCTGTCAGTGTCTATATCTGGAGCTGTGTGGGTGGGCGGGGCCTGCCCAGGGGTCACTCGTCTGGGTGGGTGGGGAGGACTGTTGTGATACACTTCTGTCTGACAGCAGCTTCGCTGGTGGCTCAGCTGGTAAAGAATCTCCCTGCAATGCGGGCGACCTGGGTTCAGTCGCTGGGTTGAGAAGATCCCCTGGAGGAGGAAACGGCAACCCACTCCACTATTCTGGCCTACATAATTCTATGGACTGTATAGTCTATGGGGTCGCCGAGTCGGACACGACTGAGCAACTTCCACTTTCTTTCGGATAGCAGGACGGGTTGCCCTGTGCTCACTGGCTTTCTGTGTTTCTTGCAGGTACTTTGAAGCTCTGGTCAGTAACATGTCCTTTGTCAGATATAAAGAGGTGTATGCAGCATCAGCGGAGGTCCTGGGGCTTGTTCTCCGGTATCTCAGTGGGAGAGAGAAGGTGAGTGTGCACACACGGCATGAACGCCTCTTCTTCACTGTTGGCTCAGCCTCGGTACTGCGTCCTCTGTACTAGGAGCTAGAGTGGGCAGTTTTTTTAATGCCTGGAAACTTGGCAAGCGTTAAGGTTGTTAACCTGCTTCTTATTGTAAAGTTGGGATGTAAGCATTGGAGCAGCTTTCATTCCTCTGACCTGGCATCAGGGCACTTTGGAGAAACTGCCCTGATGGAGCCTTGCTTTTGTTTGGGGGAGGGTAAACACTCTTCCAGTTTCTGGCATAGTGCAGCTGAAAAGCAGGGGCAACCTCTGACTTGGGCGCCTGGTGTGTGCTCTGCCCCTCCCGCACCCCTAAGCACAGTCTCCGCATTGGCCCGTGTATGGAAATCACAGGTTATAACTTGCTGCTCCTTGGCTGACCCCCATGGGTTACTGCAGGGACTTCACGCTAGCCTCTGCAGAGCCTGTCGCCCACGCTGACAGGACGCGGGTGCAGACTGTCCAGGACGGTCTGTGCTGGTGCTTGCAGAGTCCGTCACCCGTGAGGACCAGACGCAGGTGCACTGTCTAGAATGCCACACTGGACCAGTCCTTGGCCCTCTGTCACTGCTCAGAGGACACTCTCTCTCCCTCACTGGGGTGTCATCCCGCCGGCCTCCCCCACAACTTGGAGTGTGGGCCCCTAGCCGGTTACCTAGTCTCATGGCTTGAGAACTCCTCAGGCTCCTGATTCCCAAATTCGTGTCTCCAGTCCCCTCTCCTCCTACAATGAGACAGGATGAGGAGAGGCTGGGGAAGTTGGGGGATCCTTAGGGCAGAACCGTCCTCCCACAACATGTTGGAGCCCGGCCTATTTCACCAATTAGGCCTTTATTTGGATTTAGAGGAAAATTAAACTGAGAGGAAATAGGAACCCCCTCCCCTGAGAAAATCAAACTTATAATTTATTTTAGGGATTGCCAGCTATTTTTATAAAATAAAAACATGTTTCAAATTCAGGATAACGTTGTGATGACATGATTCTAATGCCCTTGAGTGGTGGGTTTCAATTCACATAATGTGCTCAGTTATCACCACGGGTGGAGCACACAACAGCAGATCGAAAGGTTAATCTCTCATGACTTAAGTCTCAACTTAATACAAATGATACACCCTTTGGTTTGACATAGCTCTTTTCTGAGTGTAAAATGGCTGATTTAGCTTGGAAGATGGGGGAGCAGTGTGGGACACAGAAGTGGGGGTCACTTGTGTTCTGACCACTGACCAGCGTGGCTCCAGACCATGGTCTCTGGTCCCAAGGGCCCCTCGTGCTCCTCATTTCTCCCGTGGGGTCAGAGCCCCCTGTTCTGTGGGTGGATGCTCCCTGGGGGTACGGGTTTCGGGGAGCAGTCAGGAGAGGCCAGGCCTGGAAGATGGGCATAGGGAGATGGGCAGGCTGCCTGCAGATGGAGCTCCCTGAAATCCTGGTTTGTGTGAGTCTTTGCCCAGATACGTGCACACTGACATAATAAAATGCATCTTTTTTTTCTTAAGATTTTTTGATGTGGACCGTTTTTAAAGTCTATTGAATTTGTTGCAATATTGCTTCTGAGGCTTGGGAGTTCTTAGCTCCCCGACCAGAGATTAAACTTGCACCCCCTGCATTGGAAGGCATCCCAACCACTGGACCTCCAGGAAAGTCCCTCAAATGCGTCCTAAACAGCGTTCAGTCCCTGGTCTTTGTTCAGCTGCTCAGATGACTCGCTGGCAGAGTTTTGGTGTCAGAAAGAAGTTTAGTCTTGATCATTCTTTCACCCGCTGTGTGGCCGAGGCCTGGGTCACCTGAACCCGTTGCCGCCGAGCCTCTGGTGGTGCCCAGTGGTGAGGGCCCCCACGGCCTCCTCGAGATGGTGCTCTGGGTGGTCACCTCAGTCCTCTCAGTTCCTCCGAGTTCCCACTTGTGTGTATTTGAAAGGAAACTTGGTCTTCCAGATGCTAGAGGAGTCTGTGCATGAACTGGTGGTGAAGCAGCTGAAGCGGCATCAGAACACACTGGAGGACAAGTTCATCGTGTGCCTGAGCAGAGCCACGAAGAACTTCCCTCCTCTGGCTGACAGGTGGGGGTGGCGTCTGCCTGCCTGCTGGGGAGGGTCATGCGCGGGGTGGGTGGTTGTGTCCGTCTGCCTGCCCCTGCCTGCGGAGAGGGTCGTGGGGCGTTGTCAGCACCTGCCTGCCGGGGACAGTCCTGGTGGGGGTCAGTGCCCCTCCGCTCACTGGCCCTGCCCGCTGCCCAGGTTCATGAACAGCGTGCTCTTCCTGCTGCCGAGGTTCCACGGCGTGATGAAGACGCTGTGTCTGGAGGTGGTGCTGTGTCGTGCGGAGGAGACCCCTGACCTGTACCTGCAGCTGAAGAGCAAGGATTTCGTTCAGGTCATGAGGCACAGGTGAGTGGCCGCCGCCTGTGTCCTTGGATGCAGCTGTTTGTTCCGCTGTCCCCTCAACTCAAGGGGACTTGTGAGTCTTCGTGACAGGAGTGTTTGTTCACTTTGACACCTGACACTTGAGAGGCCCCGTCTTGGGTTGTCCAGGGCTGTTTTCAAATTCAAAATGTGTGGTTTTGAGTTCCGTACCTGTTCTGTCAGCTAACAGGCTTCCATTATTTGTTAAATTTGTTTATTTTCAAAATGGTAACACGCGATTACGGTAAATGTTAACAGAGGGCTGCTGATGGCACCCCGTGTGTTCCTCCCTCTGCTGTTTTCCTCCCGCCTGTGTGCACACTTTTACACGGTGATAAACTGTCTTTGTGTTGGTTTCCTCCAGTCAGCCTGGCTCAGTGTCTACTGTGTGTGGAGCCTTCAGCTGGTGCTTATTTAAGGAGGACATGGGGGTGCACCACATTGGGCCCTGACTGCACTTAACCCCTGGTGCCTGACCAGCCCTGGAAACCATTTTTTAAAGTCATGAAATCCTTTATAGTTAGCTTATTTTGTTTGACTTTTGTCAGGTTTTTTAAAAATGAACTTTTTATTTTGGAATAATTTGATTTTTACAGAAAAGTTAGAAGTACACAGAATTCGCACACACCTTTCACCTAGCTTCCCCATCTTACATCATCAGGGTGTTTCTCTAAACCAAGAAGTTAACATTAGTGCACTTCTGTCTATTTGAAATCACCAGTTTCCTCATCCTCTTCCTAGGATCCAGGCAGGACACTACAGTATTAATTTCCTTTTCATAATCTAGGCCACGATAATTATTTTCAAGAGTTTAATTTTTATATAAATGTAGTATTAGCTATAATAATAAAATCTGAAATACAGAACAGCACAGAGAAGAAAATGTTACTTCTCATATCTAAAGGTATAGTAATAGCAGTTAAGTCTGTGTTTTTGAAAATTCCTGTTTATATTATAGAGATGATGAGAGACAGAAAGTATGTTTGGACATAATTTCCAAGATGATGGCACGGCTGAGACCGGCAGAGCTCCGGGAGCTCCTGAGCGCCGTGGTGGAGTTCCTGGCTCACCCTGCAGTGCTGTGCCGTGAGCGGATGTACGCCATCCTCATGTGGGTCCATGACAACTACAGGTGAGCGCCTCGCCTGTCCCCGCCAGACGCTCGTGTCCCGTCTCTTAGGGAGCGTCTGGGTGCCTCCAGCAGTCTGGAACGACTATAATAAATGATAAGACATTTAAAAATGTGTGGTTAACAACTGCAACAAGTTTGGTATGTTGAGATATATTCTCATCTTACTGCATTTCATGACCCCGTGGGAAATGTTCAGAGCGCGGTGTTGCTGGTTGAGCTGAAAGTGTACTTTGTTCTCCCTTACAGTCGGACAAGGTTTAGGAAGGAGCTCCTGGGATGTTTCCTCCTTGGGGGCTGTGGTCCTGCTCGCCAGCTGGCCACTAGGGCCCGGGTCAGGGTGCAGGCCCCGTGGGGGGGGTGGAAGTTGGGGAAGAGGCAGGTTTCGTTACTTTCATCCTAGACAACATTGTTGGGTTGACCTAGAGCAGCAGAAGGAGCAGTAACAGTTTTATTGTCTTGTGACTGCTCTCAGAGACCCAGAGAGTCAGGCAGATGAAGACTCGCGTGAAGTATTCAAGCTGGCGAAAGATGTGTTGATCCAAGGGCTGACCGACGAGAACCCTGGGCTTCAGTAAGTGCCCCTCCCGGAGCAGCGTGGGTGGGTGGGCACATTCAGGGCTCTTTCTGGGCCAATGTGGGGTCTCTCTGAGGTGTCAAAGGGCCTTTGCTGTATTAGCCTTTTCTCTGCCTCTTGCTGGCATAAGAAAAATGTATTTTAAATCACATTAGAACCTGAAAGTCCTGGCATGTTACTTTAATATACAAGTCTTGAAAAACTGGTGTGGGTAACGCTGTCTTAACTGTGCTGTGAGTTACAGCATCTCAGGATGAGAAACCTGTAATGAAAAGTGGGTTGTCATTCCCCATTTAACCCCAAGTGAGCTCCCACCCTGCACATCAGTGTCAGACGGCGTGCTGGAGGCCTTGGAAACCAGAGGGCGCTGCAGCGCCATCACAGATGCCCACGTGCTCGCCACGCGCTCGTTATGTTATAGCAGGCACGGCGGAAACCCTGACGATTCTGTGTGTCAGCTAACTTGGAGCGTACTGCAATTTTTAATTCATTGAGCTTTTAAAAATTGTATTTGGACTCCTCAAACATTCACAAATTATAAAGCCGGATCTGGTTTTTAATTTCTTTAATAGTTTGACTATTTTCTGTTCACATTATGTTTTGAATATTTTGTGGCACTAATGTGTAGAGTGAATTGTCTTAGTAAGACAATGAAGGACTATATATATAGTTCTCTTGGTGTTTTCTCAGTTTCAGAGTATGTAATGTAAAATTCTCATCTTTGCAAACTTCTGGGTAATAGAAATGAGAATAGAATGATCCAGCTTCTCACCTCCTGTTAAGTATGCCAGCATTCTGGAATATTTCCCCTTCAGCACGTGCCTCATCTGTCAGGCAGCTTACCTGTGGATGGAGGTCTGCACGTGGATGGAGTCCCAGGGCTGATCTCCGGTGGAAGAAGAGATCTTCCCCGTGGGGCACACGTAGAGACCTCCTCTTCTTCTTTCTTCTCTGCCTTCCAGATTAACTATTCGGAACTTCTGGAGCCATGAAACTAGGTTGCCTTCAAATACCTTGGACCGATTGCTGGCCCTAAATTCCTTATATTCTCCTAAGATAGAAGTGCACTTCTTGAGTTTAGCGACAGATTTCCTGCTTGAAATGACCAGCCTGAGCCCCGACTTCCGGACTTCCCTGTTTGAGCACCCTCTGTCAGAGTGTGAGTTTCAGGTGAGCTCTGGCCCTGTGAGCTGACTATCCCGCCTGTTGGTCAGCAGACTTTGTCCACTGGTGTTAAATCCTTGCTTTTTTCTTTAATTAAGGTATAATTAGGATAGTATTTGTTTTCAGTGCACAAGGTAGTGATTTGATATTTGTATATATTACAGAATTATCACCACAATAAATCTAGTTAACATCCATCACTGCCCATAGTTAGAGGTTTTTTATCTTGCGACGAGAACTTTCAAGATATACTCTCTTACAAAACTTCACGTATACGAATGGTGTTACTGACTGTAGTCGCCATGCGCACATCGCCCCCCAGATCTTACTTACAGCTGTGAGTTCGTGCCCTTCGACCCCCTTCACCCGTCTCCACCACCCCTCACCTCTGACAACCACCAATCTGTTCTCTGTTTCTATGAGCTTTTTTGGTTTGGTTTTGTTAGGTTTTTGTTTTAGATTTTACGTATGAATAAGATCACGCAGTATTTGTGTTTCTCTCTGACTTATTTCATGTAGCATAATATCTTCAGGGTCCATCCATGTTGTTGCAAATGGCAGGATTTCGTTGTGTTTCAAAGCTGAGAGCTGAGTAGTAGCCCATCATTGTGTGTGGTGTGAGTGCGTGCGCACTCACCACACGTCTTCTTTCTCCTTTTGTCTGCTGACGGACACTTAGGTTGTCTCCATATCCTGGCTGTTGTCAGCAGTGCTGTTATGAACACTGGGGTGCCTGTGTCTTTTCCCATTAGTGTTTTTGTTCTCTTCTGATAAACACCCAGCTGTGGGGTTGCTGGATCCTCTGGTGGTTCTATTTATAATTTCCTGAGGAACCTGCACTCTGCTGTCCACATGGCAGCAGCAGGTTACACGCCCACCCAGTGCACAGGGTGCCCTTCCCCCCTCAGCTGCAGGTGCCACCTCTCTCTCCTGGTCACAGCCACACGGCAGGCGTCTGGTGATGCCTCACTGTGGTTCGATTGGCGTTTCCCTGATGACTTGTGCTGGCTTCCTGAGTTTACTTGGAATCCACACACATTCTTCCCGAGATGCCCACCTGCACCTCACCCCGCTCGCCCCCTGTCCTGCACACAGCTCACCCTTGTCCCTTCGGCCTCCATGGAGGCATTTCCTTCCCCCGCTCCCCCTCCACGCCCCGTAGGTGCTTGTTTGCACCTCTACCTGGCAGCACCGCTGATGAGCCACATGATGACTCACAGCCCTGACGCAGAGCCCCCGCCCCATCCCCCCATGTCCCCAGCATCTCCCATTCTGGATACTTGGCAGGGGCAGTGGGGTCAGAGGAGCCGAGTCATTCCCTGAGCGTGGCAGTGAGCCTCTGAATGCAGGATGTTAGGAGGAGAAAAGCAGTTTTTCTCCCCAGCACTGATTGGTTTTATTTGTTGACAGATAATTGTTCTGTTAAAAATTTTAAATTTGAGAAAGTTGTTCTTCAGCGACTTCTTGCAGAGCTACATGGAGTGTAGTACTGTTTGTGGAGAGGACTGTGGAGTTTTAAATAAAGCATTTGCATGTTCTGAGAAGGGCCGTGACCTCACCTGACCCTCTCTCCTGGCAGGAGTATACCATTGACCCTGACTGGCGCTTCCGGAGTACGGTCCTCACACCAATGTTTGTTGAGACTCAGGCGTCTCAGAGCACGCTCCAGGCCCGGACCCAGGAAGGGTCCATCTCGGCTCGCAGGGCGATGGCTGGGCAGGTCCGGGCCACCCAGCAGCAGCTCGACTTCACGCCCACACAGAGCGCAGGTACTGCCTCCGCTGTGGGTATGCATGCCGAGGGCACCGTGAAGGCCTTGATGGCAGGAGGGAGGATGGGCTGGGTCCCTGGGTTGTAGATTCGGGGGTGGGGTGGCCTCGAGGGGCCCTGGGGACAGAGGTGGGGAGGGCTGTGCAACCAGCAAACGTGCTGGGCTCTTTAGAGTGCGTGACGCCATCCATTGGACTGTCTGTGTTTTTACCACAATTTTAAAAAGGGGGAGAAAAACATTATTTCTGACTGGAGAAAACAAGAAAGATTTCAGTACATGTAAGTTTTAGTTTGATTTTTGTCCGGAAACATCTGTCCATTGCATCCCATTTAAAAACGCTTGTCTCAGAAGCAAAGCAGAGCTAAACCAGATTCACTTACTGTGTTCGTAGTTGATTAAACTGCTCTTTCTCAAACGGTTCAGCTGTTTCCTTTGATCATCAGAGTATCAGTTGTAGAGTAAAATCCCCAAGTCGTTTTTATGGAAATACTTCAGTGTTTTTCCCTTATGTAATTTTTTCATACTCTGTTGTGGAAATAGGACTAACTTGGCCAATTACCGTGGGACCTTTAGAAACTGATGTTAGAAATCACAGACCTTAGTGGCATGTAGATGCTGTGTCATCCTGACGAGCATGTGGTGGTCTCCCTCGTGCCCACAAGGACAGGAGGTCCGGCTGCCGGGCCTCCTTGGGACATGGCCCACCCTGGTAACTGTGGGCTGCCCTGCTCTCGAGCAGCAGGTCGTGGCCGAGGCGCTGGCCGAGCGGCGCTGCTGTGACCCGCGCATCGTTTGTGTTTGCAGGGGGAAGAGTGCTCTCCCACTGGCTGACGGCGGGCAGCCCCGACCCTCTGGGTGGCAGCCTGGCCCCCACCGCCGAGGCCTCGTCTGCGTCCCTGCTGTTTGCCCACAAGAGGCCCGAGAGGCCCCGGGGGACGCCCCTGAAGCCCGTGGGGCCTGAATTTGGGAAGAAAAGGCTAGGACTCCTTGAGGATGAGGTGGACGACGGAGCACAAGGTAAAAGTGTTGAAACGCCTGCCTCCACAAACTCATGACTGTTCCTGAGTCCGGGTGGCCTGCGTGGAGCCCAGCACCACGTGGGAGCCTGGTTTGGAGTCCAGAAAGCGGTTGCCTGAACTGGCTTGGCCCCTCACTCAGGGCTCCCAGGGGTCTAGAGGCCATGGTACTAGCAGGATGGGGAAGCTGAGTCAGAGAGAGTTTAGGTTCGGGGGCTGGGAGGGTCAGGGCAGGCCTGAGGGCAGGAATGGGGATGCAGACATTCGGCTCACCGGGGTTGGGGGTGTGCTCCGGGAGGAGCCCCGGCCAGATGCCCCCCAGACTCGAGAGAAGCCCCCAGCCCCATCCCCGGGCCCCCTTCCCCAGCCAGCCTCATCTTCACATCCAGCTCGTCAGTGTTGCTTCCACAGCTCCAGTTGGCGTTACTGTGGCCCCCTTTCTTTGGGGTCTTGGTCACTTTCTCCCTTGCCCACCCCCTCTCTCCACACTGTCACCGACGTCCTGAACAGGTCTTGCTGCGGCTTGGCTCACGTCGGGCTTCTCCTTTCTCGTGTGGTCACTGTTCATGGGCATTAATGGCCTCCGTTTCCTTTTTGGTTGCAGTAGAGTTGTGTTGATTTCTCCTGTGTGGCACAGTGATCCACCTGCATGTATGTACATATATACGTGTTCTTTCTCATTAGGAAACGGCTTCCCTTTTCTCCCGTGGGTGATTTTGCTGATAATTTCCAAACGTCAGTTTTCTCTTGTAGGAATTCCACCTTGACTGTCAGACCCGAGGGATTACCCTTCCAATTTTCCCTTCTTACCATCTCTGCTCGGCTCTGGGCACAGCGATACCTTCTGACTGTGCGTGTGCGTGACGATGTCCAGTCTCTAGTTCCCACGAGCTTCTGTGCTCTTGGAAAGTCCCTTCCATGCCCTGTTACAGGACCTATTTTTGCTCTTGTGATAAAGGGTCATTTAACAAATTTTTTTCCTAGATGGTCTGCTTTCAACATTTTCTCCCCCCTGTTGCTTTGGTTCCTATTTTTCTTACTTGAAGCTTTGCTCAAACGTCAGCTGATTTTCAGCTTTTGCTGTGTCCAGGCAGGCAGTAACTGGCGTTGGGAGTGGTGGCTGCACACTGGGTGTGCTGACTGGCCTCACCAGACGTGGAGGCCCCCGTTTTGTACTGGGTGGTCCCCCTCCAAGGCCAGGTCTCCCCGCTCCCGCCTGCACGTCCAGGCCTGGTGCTGGGGCAGCGCTGGGTTCCCCAGTGGTCCCGGCTGCGGGGGCTCTGCTCCAGCCATGTGGCCCCGCACCTCCAGCCTCAGCCTCGCATTTCCAAGCCCTCTCTTTCTCCAAGATGTCCGAGCCCTGCCTGCTTCCTCCATGCAGCCTCAGTTCTCCAGCTTCCAAAACTGCGCTTCACAGGCTTAGGTTGTTTTGGAAATAGAGCGGCGGGGAGTAGGAGATGGAGACGAGCAGATGCCTCATTTCATGTCAGCAATTCTGGGGAGGAGGGGACGACATCAGCCGCGCATAACCAACCTGCTGTCTGTTCTTCAGCTCCAGATAATCGTGCAGAAATACTGCGATTACGCAGACGATTTCTAAAGGACCAAGAAAAGCTGAGTTTGATTTATGCCAGGAAAGGTGTTGTGGAGCAAAAGCGAGAAAAGGTTTGTACCCATTTCTGGAATTTGGTCGGAAATAGGTATTTCTGTCACAGGATGTGTGCCCAGGAGATGTCTTCTGGTTGGCCTAGGCCAGATCGCAGAGATGGCCCATGCGATCCCACCTCCAGGTGTCCCCTGAGCCCCACTGCTCTGCTGGGGAGTGGGAGGTGCTGTTCTCTCTGGACAGACAGGCTTTCTGCATGAGGTGGAGACCAGACCCCCCCCGCCCCCAGTGCCCTGGGGTCACGTCTCTCAGCTGCAGTCCCCGCAGCCTTGAGGCCAGAGCCCTGACGCCGTGGCTGAGGGCAAACAAACCGAGGGGCTGTGCTCCTGGAGGCTGGTGGGGAGCTGGGTGAGGAGCGTGGCCAGTCCCGAGCTGCCTACTGCAGACACACGTGTGGCATGAATGGATGGTTGAACGTTTCTCCCAATGTGGAAGTAACAGCAGAAGTTGTTCAGCCCTAAAGTCAGTGTGAGATACAGATCAGAGATGTTGACAGGCTGTTCTAGGATTAGACTGTGGGTGAGAATCCTGTTTCCATTGTGACTCAGTTTAAATCCTCAGGCACTTCACTTCCAAGTCTGCGTGTGAAATGGTCAAAAGGTTCCACTGTCTTCTGTGGAAAGATTGGACTTCCCTATATCTCTGTAACCACAGCACTGCAGGCCGAGGGCCGGGCCCACCCAGCCTAGGGTCCTTCGCTCCAGCCTCCTCATTAAGCCTGAGTCCTGCCTGGGCTTCTTGAGGGGACAGGGCGGGGGTGGGATAGAGGCACTCGGCTGATCGCTGAGGGTCTCAGGGAATGGATGGGCTGTGGCCTGGGACCTGGGGTGGCCTTGCTGGGTGTCGTCACCACTCTCAGCAGAGGCATTTGGGGGTCCCCTCTGCTCTTGCAGCTGCAGAGCAGCATGTAGCAGATGGAGAAGCTGGGCCGCCTCAGGGGTTAGCCAGGATGTACGCATGTGAGGGAGTGCCCTGTGAGGGGAACAGGGCCCGCAGGGGGAACCTGGCCCCACAGAGGGAACGGCCCCTTGGCATTGGAACTGGTACCCGCTGGGGGAATGGGGCCCGAAGGGGGAACAGCTGCAGAGAGCAGGGCCAGCTGGGGCCAGTGGGCTCTGTAGCCAAGGTTTGTCTTGAGAGTGACAAAGAAATACAATCTTCTCATTTGTGGGTTGAAAAAGTTTTAAATCAAGTTCTCTAATTTCAGAGAAACTCGGATTTCTTTGTAACAGATCTTTAAATAATCTTCCCATTGCACATCTGACACTGGTTTTGGGCTCACTGTCTGCCACCTTGATCAAGTGTAGTGACTAGAGCATCTTGGATAGAATTGACCTTGATTCACTTTTGTCAGTGGTGGGTGAGGATGCTTTCATCACCCAAGCACTACTCTTTAGATGAAAGTTGTAACCTTCCTGTATTGCTGATGATCGTAGGAGATCAAGAGTGAGTTGAAAATGAAGCACGAGGCTCAGGTCGTCTTGTACAGAAGTTACCGCCGTGGAGACCTTCCTGACATCCAGATTCCACACAGCAGCCTGATCACCCCGCTGCAGGCTGTGGCCCAGGTCAGTGCGGGGCTGGCACATGCTCTGGGGCCGTTGCCTCGTGTGGGAGCAGGGGTGACCTGTCCCCCACATGGGCCTCAGTGCTGAGCCTCATCCCAAGTCCTGGCTCCCGGGGACCCCGCCATGGGGTCCCATCCAGCACTTTGCTCTGGGCCCAGTGTCTCTGTGTGCTAGTCACACCGCACTCTTTTTCTCACCAGTGATGTTGGTGGGAATGAAATAGTATGTAAGTAGCTTCACCACTTAAATCATTGATTATACAAAACCCTCTTGTGGGGGTGATAGGAAAGGTCAGTGGTATCAGCATCCTCCTCCAAAATTCCCATGCACCGAGGACTGAAATACTCCTCTGCGTCGTTAGAGTGACCACGAGCTTCAGGAGTGAGTGAGGTTCTGTAGCTGAGTGCTCTGAGATAAACGGGATATTTATCCCTCAAAAGTCTGGTTAAGATTCCTTTGACTTTAATGAAGTAATTTTAAAAATCTTCATACTGTGTCATATAGTACATAATTAGGTACTGAAACTTGATGCCTCATATTTTTACTGTACTTAAGCTTGCAGTACTAATATTGATCATAAGTGATAAGTGAAAGTCGCTCAGTTGTGTCTGACTCCTTGTGACCCCATGGACTATACAGTCCATGGAATTCTCCAAGCCAGAATACTGGAGTGGGTAGCCTTTCCCTTTTCCAGGGAATCTTCCCAACCCAGGGCTTGAACCCAGGTCTCCTGCATTGCAGGCACTTTCTTTACCAGCTGAACTATTGGGAAAGCCCAATATTGATCATAATAATAGGTTACGTCTGTGTAGCCCATTACTGCTTTATAAACTTTTTACTAATCTAACTATTTATAAAGTGATAGGAATTTGCAAAATAGCGTACAGCCCCACGTCCCTTCCCAGCTTTATTGGTGGGCACAGTCCTCCAGTGACGTTGCCCAGCGTGGCGACCGGCGGCAGCGCTTGATGTTTCAGGCCGGGCTCTGACGCATGGGCAAGTCAGTGCACCTGTCCCACTCGGGAATGTCTTACAGAGAGACCCGCTCGTCGCGAGGCAGCTCTTCGGCAGCCTGTGCTCGGGGATCCTGAGGGAGTCGGGCGAGCGCAGGACAGTGGCTGAGGGGCGGGGCGCCGCCCAGAAGCTCCTGCAGGACTTCACGCACTTTCTGGACACCAGCTTCTCCTTCTTCCCGCCCTTCGTGTCCTGCATCCAGGTGAGGCTGTCGGCACGCCCGTGTCCCAGTGGCTCTGCTGGTTTCCCAGTTGCAGTATGGGTTTAACACAGCAGCTGGACTCTGGTGGGGCCACCTCCTCCCAGGTGGCTCAGGGCAGCTTACTTATTCTTTTTGGCTGTGCTGGGTCTTCCTTGCTGTGTGGGCTCTTCTCTAGTTGTGTTGGCGGGGGGTGCGGGGCCTAGTCTTTGTTGTGGTGCACGGGCTTCTCATTGCCATGGCTTCTCTTGTTGTGTAGCTCAGGCTCTAGGACACGGGCTTCAGTAGTCCTGGGTCCCGGGCTCTAGAGCACAGACTTGGTAGTTTGGCACCTGGGCTTAGTTTCTCCATGCGATGTGGAATTTTCCAGAGCAGGGATTGAACCTGTGTCTCCTGCCTTGATAGGCAGATTCTTTACCATTAAGCCACCAGGGAAGCCCCAACTAATTTGTATTTTTTTTTAAATTTATATATGACAGAATAATCTGAGATCCAACTTAATACAAAGTTGCTCTGACTGTGTCAGCTCGTCCCTGCAGGGTTCTGGTCACACCTGCATGTCACGTGGCACCCAGCCCTACTGTCACCTTTGGGGACATTGACGGAGTACGTGCCTACCTGTGCACCGGGTGGGGACCAGGCAACGGGGACACAGAACTACATTCGGTGGGGGCAGGCGGGGGGCAGGCAGAGGTGGAAGGTCACGAGGGCATGGCACATGATGCAGAAGTGGGTGGGGTGCAGGGCCTGATGGGCAGATCAGCGGGCCACACCTTGCTGGGGGGTGGGGGGTGCTGTGCACCATTGCAGACACGGGGGACACAGGTGTCAGAGAAGGTTTCCAAAGCAATGCAGTTCGAACAGAGGACTAGTGTGGATGTACTTCTGTAACCACTAAGCATACTTATTAGGGGATTAAGAAATACTTTCTTTATACTCGAAACATGGATAATTACAAAGCTCCTAATAGAAAATCATCTGGATTCATGTCAGTATTTTTGTAGTTAGTTATGTCCTTGGAGTAGTTTAAAAATTTTGTTCTTTAATGCTATTTATCAGTAGCTGTGGTTTGCAAACTGGGTAATAATTCCTTGAGTTGAAGTATTTATTATGCCTACTTTGTTCTTTTCCATGCAGCATGAAACTGTTAATACAGTTTCTTTTTATGTACTCTACTTTTTATTGGTTTATAATTTACATGTAGAATTCTTTCATTGATTTTCTCCTGGCAATACCAAAGACAAGGCTTGAGAAATTATATTGCATCAGCCAGTGTTTCAGAGTAAGTTTCTCTTCACGTTGTATCCTACATATTGCATCAGCCAGTGTTTCAGAGTAAGTTTCTCTTCACGTTGTATCCTACAGTGATTTTTTTATATCTGAATTTCTAGTTTTGCAGTTTTGTCCACTGCTGTGTAAGGAGGTTTCCATAGGTAACATATCGCCCTGCAGCTTGCCTTCGGGCCCGGAACTGGGGGAGCTGCACGGGAGGGATCCAGGTTCAGACTTGGTCTGAGACTGTGTGTGAAGTGTTCCATGTCTCTCTCCCGTGACTGCTAACGCCAGAACTTAGTGTTTTTGGTAAAACGAGGTGCTCCTGGTTGGAGACCCTCTCACTGAAGGACTGCGTATCTGTATCTTGCCAGGAGATCAGCTGCCAACACGCTGACCTGCTGAGCCTTGATCCGGCTCTGGTCAGTGGGGCTGGCCTGGCGGGCCTGCAGCAGCCCGGGGCCATCTGCCTGCTGGAGGAGGCGCTGTTGCGACTGGCACCCCAGGAGCCGCCCGCCAAGCGTGCGCGGGGGAGGCCCAGCCTGCCCCCCGACGTCGGCAGGTGGATGGAACTTGCCAAGTAAGCTCTGGGCCCCGACCCTGCTGTAGCCAAAGCGATGCGTCTGACACAGTTACTTTATTTGGGCAACACACAATCCTGTTTCAGTCTTCTCTTACCTGAGGTTTATCATGAGAAACCCAGTGCCTAATTCTCAGGCACTGGATTCTGAGGGCGCTGGATTAGGGTGAGACTGGGTTTGCACTTTTCCTGAAGCACTGGTTTTAAAATATTCCAGGTTCTGGGAAAAGCATAAAAGAGTGTCATTGTTGTGTAGTCACTCCTGTCCCTGTACCAGCAAGAAGTGAGCAGTAGGAGCTGTGTCGCTGCCGAGGAGCCTCACAGTCCGGGTGTGACCCATCCCCTGGGGGACCACGTGCTGGGGCTGCTGCTCTGCCCACTGGCTGTTCCCACCCCGTTGTGTCCTCTGTGGGCATGGATGGTCGTGACACCTTGTGTGGAGACACTGAAGACAGGAAGAAGTCTCCAGGGAGGAGGGAATGGACTTTTAGACACCTGAGCCTGTCTTCAAGTGGGAGGCTTGGCTGATGGGCCCACAAATTTGTGTTGACATCAAAGTTGAAACTCTCAGTAACATCGAGACAGCCGTTGAATGTGGAGTACATGGCATCTGTAGGACCAGAACTAGTTTACCTACTTCTGGGTTTTGGACCACATTCCAGATTCCAGAAAGGTCCCCACAGATAAGTGTTTCAGTGATGGCGTGACATAGAACAGTCTCATTTAATGAGTCAACTTGTGCATTGTAAAGCTAGGATATTTTCAGCTTTTACATTGAGTGCACTTTAGAATGGGCTTCCCAAGGGGATGCTCTTGGCAAAGTGCCACTAGTGGTTAGTGGCAAAGAAGCCGCCTACCAATGCAGAAGACATGAGAGAAGACATAGATTCCTGGGCCGGGAAGGTCCCCTGGAGGGGAGGGCATGGCAGCCCACTCCAGTATTCGTGCCTGGAGAATCCCATGGACAGAGAAGCCTGGCAGGCTACAGTCCACGGGGTCACAAGAAGTCAGACCAGCTGAGGTGACTGAGCACACATGCATGCACTTTAGAATAATTTCTGCCTTCTCTATGGCTCAAGTAATAAAACTTAATGGTAACTTCAAAATTCTTAAGATTTTATGTTTTAACAAAACAATATGACATCTTTTTTAGTTATTATAATTGTGGCATCTTGATTTAATGTCATTTCAAGAAAGACTTGAAAAATATTAGGGCATTCACTGATTTGTCCTCTTTTTTTTTTTGATCTGTTTCATAGACTGTACAGGTCGATCGGGGAGTATGACATCCTCCGTGGTATTTTCAGCAGTGAGATTGGAACAAAGCAGATCACTCAGGACGCACTGTTAGCAGAGGCAAGAAGTGACTATTCTGAAGCTGCCAGGCTATATAACGAGGTAGAGCTGATCTCCAGCGAGTGTGTCAGTTGCTTTACCACTTCTGTTCTCTGGATGGAAACACTGTCAGCTTTAGAATTTAGACCTTCAGATATTCCGCTGTATTCCTTAACTTTTGCACAAAGATTACTACCAGAAAATGGTTTCATAATAACTGAACGTGAACTAGTTACTGTTCTGATTCTTACTCTTTTTAAGAAAATACTGAATCAAAGAGAAAGTGTTTTTTACCAAGTTAGTATGAAATTGTAAGATGTCATTTCAGTATCTGGTATTGTAATATAGTTTCTGTTTGAGTCGATTGTTTCCACTCTGGAAGTAAAACTTATAAAAAGGTGGGTGAGGGCTGGTTTGGGGAAGTCCAGTTTTGCACGTCTTGTGTTGGAGTTGCCCGTGGCTGAGTGTGGGTGTGTGGCAGGTACACACTGCAGTTGAGGGCCTTTGGCCTGTGCGAGACGTCTACATGGTGAAACCCTCTGCAGTCTTCTATAAATGTCCTGTTTTCTAATTTTCATTCTAAGAACTTTCCAAGTAGTGAAGAATCTACAGTATTTACATCAAATTAGGGGCCCTTTTCAGTTTTCAGCTTATTAATTGACTTTATAGTTAAGTTCCCCAAAGAAGTGGTTCTGTCCTAGCTGGGATTTTTAATATTCATTTGACTGTTAGGTTCCCTCAAGTTAACTCTCTTTTCCCTTTTTTCTCTACTTGTCATAAATCTGACAGTGATTATTCTTAGTGTGAACGTTACCTGTATCCAGTTTGGTAAAATAATCTTCACAGGCCCTCAACACACAAGAGTGGGCAGATGGCGAGCCCACGGAAGCTGAGAAGGACTTCTGGGAACTCGCATCCCTTGACTGCTACAACCAGCTGGCCGAGTGGAAGTCGCTGGAGTACTGCTCCTCGGCTAGCGCTGATGGCGAGGGCACCCTGGACCTGAGCAAGATGTGGAGCGAGCCCTTCTATCAGGTGCGGGGCCATCTGTGAGGTCATCCAAGTAGATGTCCTCGATGGTCAAGTGCTCTCTCATTAATGAAGGTGTTTAAAACTTTTCAGAAACAGGAAAGTGGTTGTAAAGCATTAGAGTGTTTATAGAACTTGACTCCCCCAAACTCCATAATATTGTTAAACCACTGTGCTTCCCTCATAGCTCAGTTGGTAAAGAAGCTGCCTGCAATGCAGGAGACCTGGGTTGGATCCCTGGGCTGGGAAGATTCCCTGGAGAAGGGAAAGGCTACCTACTCCAGTATTCTAGCCTGGAGAATTCCATGGACTGTATAGTCCATGGGGTCGTAAAGAGTCGGACATGACTGAGCGATTTTAACTCACTCACTGTGCTCTTAGCTAATGCTTTCAAAACAAGCAGATGCCTTTACAGAGGAATGTTAGCCTCCCTGGTGTGACCATAGGGAGAGTGCTTCCTGTTGTGTCTGCACCGCACAGAGGCCTCACTGGGCCGGCCTGGCACCCATCTGCACCGCTGCCCTCACCCGGCCTTCAGGTCCTCACTTGGTACTGCACATCCGGTTCTCTTTCAGCTACAAGTAGTTCCCGTTTTCCATAGAACATGTTCCTGTATGTTTTGTGGTTATAAAATAAGCAATTGTAGATGAACTTGCTTTAAAGATCGTGGCCTTAGGTTTGAAACATTAAGCGCCATCATTTGAACCTGTGAAGTGACACCACAGATGCGTGGCGATGCCATCTCGGCATGTCACATCCATTCTTGCTCTGCAGGAGACCTGCCTGCCATACATGGTGCGCAGCAAGCTGAAGCTGCTGCTGCGCGGGGAGGGCGACCAGGCACTGCTGACCTTTGTGGACGAGGCACTGACCTCCGAGCTGCGGAAGGCCCTGCTCGAGCTCCGCTACAGCCAGGAGCTGAGTCTCCTCTACCTCCTGCAGGACGACATTGACAGGGCCAAGTATTACATCCAGAACTGCATCCAGATGTTCATGCAGGTAACCTGGGCGCGCCCGCTGGTGGTGCGCTATTCCTGTGAGCTTGGGTCGACGTGGGCAGCTCGCTGGCCACTTCCCTCTGATTCCCTGCACACCAGCCAACGGCCTGGGGCCTTTTAGTGGCTGTTTCTGATTTAGAAAGTTCCTTTTGTTTTCCCTTGGGGTTTTCTTTCTCTCCCTGGACGAGTACCTGGGAGCAGGCCCCACCCCCAGGCATCTGGGTGGGAGGTGGTCGTGCAGGAGGGTCGTGCGGCCCCGCCAGCCAGGGTCTGTCCTGCCTCTGAGGTTGGCCGTTACGTTGTTAAAGATGCATCTTGTGTAGAGTCCCTGAATGTTTGTTGTTGCCAAACATAGACATTCACTGTCTTTATTCTAGTTTTTAAACATGTTTGAGGTTGAGTAGCAGTCCACTCGAGGAAGTTTATGGAAGGAGACAGGTTGGCTTCTATAGTTGGCAGTTCTGTATTATAGGATATTGTGACTTTTAAGAATTGGTGGGGAATGGAGGCAGCAGCCCCTGATTGTATTGCTCTTATTGATTTTGTTGAACCAAAATGTAATTGAAAACCAAATTTAAAAATAAATTAGACCATTTAATTGCTCCTGTGACTACTCAGAGACATCCCGTGTAACTGATCTGTTTATAGGGTGGTTGCTGTTTCATGTTTAGACTGTGTTAAAATCTGAAGCAGTACAGTGACCTGTAACCAATGCTAAATAACTTTTCCAGAACTATTCCAGTATTGATGTCCTCTTACACAGAAGTAGACTCACCAAATTGCAGTCTGTACAGACGTTCATAGAAATTCAGGAGTTCATCAGCTTTATTAGCAAACAAGGTAATTTTTTATTTATATGTATCTTTTGTCCTTTCATAATTAGGAAGAGTTTTGGCATCTGAGTTTGTTTGTTTGTTTGGTGATAGTACATGTTTCTTAATGTATGGGTTAGAAACTGTCTTGAGTTTACTCCATGAATGTGTGTTTTGAGATTGTTGAAATAAGTGTTTAAAATTGTCCAGTGCTCTTCCGGGTGCTTAAAAAGCTTCCAAGGAGCAGACGCTGTGGTCCCCACAGAGCAGAGCAGTCCAGGAGCCCCATGAAAAATTGGGGTGATAGAATCTGCAGGTAGGGCTTGAGTTAGGTATGGTCGGAAGAGAGGGGTTCTCAGAAGGCCAGCCTGAGCCTGGGGTACTGGTGTGACTGTCCCAGGTACCAGGTGGTGAGGTGAGGCCCGGGTGGCTGTGCCCAGACCGAAGGCCTTTCTGCTGCTGCTGAGTGGGCTTAATCTTGGTGCCGATGGAAGGTCCCCCAGAGTCAGAAGTAATCTCTTGTTAATTTCATTTCTATTTCTAAAAATAACTATGAAAGACTTCTTAGAGTACCGATAAAAGTTGGTATTCAGAACCATCTACCTGACTGTTCTCTGTTTTAAATTTGGAGAATGGTTTTTCAAGTATGTATTATTAGTGGCGTATCATTCTAGGAGCTGTGTTAGTTTCTTTTCTCTGTATTTTACCCAGTTTTATAACAGCCTATGAGATGTAGGCTCAAAAACTAATATATATCATGGCATCTGATGACCGATGCTGAAGCTGGAATACTTTGGCCAGGTGATACGAAGAACTTACTCATTAGAAAAGACCCTGATGCTGGGAAAGACTGAAGGCAGGAGAAGAAGGGGACGACAGAGGATGAGATGGTTGGATGGCATTACTGACTTGATGCGCATGAGTCTGAGCAAACTCTGGGAGTTGGTGATGGACAGGGAAGCCTTGTGTGCTGCAGTCCCTAGGGTTGCAAAGAGTGGGACATGACTGAATAACTAAACTGAACTAAACTGATCAGGTTTTGTATTTATTATGTCAGCAAATCTGGAAGACCCAGATGGGGTAGTACTAAAGAATGCTCTAACCATCAGACAATTGTACTCATCTTCCATGCTAGTAAGATCATGCTTATAATCTTGCATGCTAGGCTTCAGCATTATTCAAACCAATAACTTCCAGGTATCTAAGCTGGGTTTAGAGAAGGAAGAAGAACTAGAGATCAGATTGCCAACATTCACTGGATTATAGAGAAAAATATCTATCTCTGTCTCATTGACAATGCTAAAGTCTCTGACTGTGTGGATCATACAAACTGTCGAAAGCTCTTAGATGGGAACACCAGACCATGTTACCTGTCTCCTGAGAAACCTGTATGCGTGTCAAGAAGAAACAGAACCTTGTATGGGACAACTGATTCATTCAAGATCGAGAAAGCAGTGTGACAGGGCTGTCTGCTGTCACCCTGCTTGTTTAACCTATACACTGAGCACATCATGCGAAATGCCAGCCTGGATGAGTTACCAGCTGGAATCAAGATAGGTGGGAGAAACAACAACCACCTCAGATACGCAGATGATACCACTCTAACGGCAGAAAGCGAAGCGGGAACTAAAGAACCTCTTGATGAGGGTGAAGGAGGAAGGTGAAAGAGCTGGCTTAAAACTGTCAAGAAAACTAAAATCATGGCATCTGGCCCCATTACTGCATGGCACATAGAAGGGGAAGAGGTGGAAGTAGTGACAGATTTCCTCTTCTTGGGCTCCAAAATCACTGTGGACGGTGACTGCAGCCATGAAATCAGAAGATGCTTGCTTCTTGGCAGGAAAGCAATGACAAACGTAGATGGTGTGTTGAAAAGCAGAGACGAAAGTCCACTGTGGTTTTCCCAGTGGTCATGTACGGTTGTGAGAGCTGGACTGTTAAAGAAGGCAGAATGTCAGAGAATTCATGCCTTTGAACTGTGGTGCTAGAGAAGACTTCTGAGAGTCCCTTGGACAGCAAGGAGATCAAACCAGTCAATTTTAAGGGAGATCAACTCCGAACTGGAAGAACTGATGCTCGAACTGAAGCCCCAGTATTTTGGTCATCGGATGTGCACAGATGATTCATTGGACAAGTCCCTGATGCTGGGAAAGATTGAGGGTAGCAGGAGAAGAGGGTGTCAGAGGATGAAATGGCTGGACAGCATCACTGAAGCGATGAACATCAACCTGGGTAGACTCCGAGAGATACTGAGGGACTGAACAACAACAAATGAGACGTAGATTCTTTTTCCTCATTTATAGGGCATCAGAGATTGAGTAACTTGCCTGAACAAGGTAAGCATGCTTTCTCACCATAGAAAGAAAACAAAAGCTTAAAACGTTGCTATTATTGTTCAGTCGCCCAGTTGTGTCTGACTCTTTGTGACCCCACGGCCTGCAGCACACCAAGACTACGTGTCCTTCACCACCTCCTGGAGCTTGCGCAAACGCATGACCATTGAGTCGGTGATGCCATCCAACCATCTCATCCTCTGTCGTCCCCTTTTCCTCCTGCCTTCAATCTTTCCTAGCATCAGGGTCTCTTCTTATAAGGTAGCTCTTCCTATCAGGTGGCCAAAGTATTGAAGCCTCAGCATCAGTCCTTTCAATGAATATTCAGGACTGATTTCCTTTAGGATGGATTGGTTGGATCTCCTTGCAGTCCAAGGGCCTCTCAAGAGTCTTCTCCAACACCACAGTTCAAAAGCATCAATTCTTCAGCACTCAGTCTTTATGGCCCAACTCTCACATCCATATATAACTACTGGAAAAACCATAGCTTTGACTAGAATGACCTTTGTTAGTAATGTCTCTGCTTTTTAATATGCTGTCTAGGTTTGTCATAGCTTTTCTTCCAAGGGGCAAGCATCTTTTAATTTCATGGCTGCAGTCACCATCTGCAGTGATTTTGGAGCCTGAGAAAATAAGGTCTGTCACTATTTCCACTGTTTCCCCATCTATTTGCAATGAAATGATGGGACCAGATGCCATGATCTTTATTTTTTGAATGTTGAATTTTCAAACCTTGATGGCATCATCCTTTAGGGATTTGAATGGTTCTGCTGGAATTTCATTAACAGCAGCTTTATTAAGAGCAGTGCTTCTTAAGGCCAGCTTGACTTCACAGTCCAGAATGTCTGGCTCTGGATGACTAACCACACCATCACAGTAATCTGGTTCATTAAGATCTTTTTTATATAGTTCTTCCATGTATTCATTCCATCTCTTCTTGATCTCTTCAGCATCTACTAGGTCTCTACCATTTTATCCTTTATTGTGCCCATTTTTGGGCGGAGTATTCCCTTGATGTTTCCAGTTTTCTTGAAGAGATCACTAGTCTTCCCCCTTTTGTTGTTTCTTCGATTATTAAGCACTGTTCATTGAAGACGGCCTTCTTGACTGTTGCAGCTGTATTTTGGAACTCTGCATTTAATTGGATGTACTTTTCCGTCTCTCCCTTGCTTTTCACTTCTCTTCGTTCTTCTGCTATTTGTAAAGCCTCCTCAGATAACCACTTTGCCTTCTTGCTTTTCTTTTTCTTTACAGTGGTTTTGTTTGTCACCTCCTGTACTGTGCTTAGTTCTTCAGGCATATTGTTAACTCGATCTAGTCCCTTGAATCTGTTCATTACCTCTGTCGCGAATTCATATGGGATTTAAGTCATACCTGGTTGTCCTATTGTTTTTCCAGTGTTTTTTTTTTTTTTTTTTTTTTTAGTTTAAGCCTGAATTTTGCTATGAGAAGTTGATGATCTGAGCTACAGTCAGCTGCTGGTCTTGTTTTTGCTGACAGTATACAGCTTCTCCATCTTTGGCTACAAAGAATGTAATCACTTTGATTTCAGTATTGACCATTTGGTGATGTCCACGTGTAAAGTCATCTCTTATATTGTTGAAAAAGGTTATTTGCTATGACTAGTGCATTCTCTTTAAATATTAGTGTTGTGGAATTTAGAAGCCCTTGAGCCAGGTTGTTTGGGGACTTTTGTCATGGTGACCTCACGTGCACACCAGATCTGGGTTGGTGGCCAATCCTCCAGCAACGGACGAGTCTCCCCCTCCTCTGGGCACTCCCACGAGTGGCACGAGCAGGTTCGGTTGTCCCGCGACGATTCATATTAGATTTTGTAAACAAGAAAATTGGTTGCAACCCCATGAATAGCTTGTCAGTTTTCAGTGCTTTTTAGATTTTCGGATTGTGAGTGAGTGGAGCATTGTGATTGTGGACCTGTGGTGAGTGTAAAAACTGTGCATGTTTATGTCCTCCTCTTTCCTTGATGGCCTGAAGACATTAAGTTTTCATGCCAGAATATATTAAACATGGTAACTTTGTGCTCCTGTTGTGAACAATAGGGCCAAGTGTTGTAGTTTGGACCAGGAATCTGAACTAAGTTTCTGTTTACTGATGGCAGCTCACTTTGTAAGGTGGTCTGATCATTGGGCTGTTGGCCACACTCATACCATAATGTCATTTTAGGTAATTTATCATCTCACGTTCCCCTGAAGAGACTTGTGAAAACCTGGACAAATCGATACCCTGATGCTAAAATGGACCCGATGAACGTCTGGGATGACATCATCACGAATCGGTGAGATGTGATCCCCCAAGTTGATGTGATCTCTTTTCTGAAGTTTCCAGAATTGTTTTTCTCCCAAACTGTGGTTGAGCAGTGTGGAGTCTGAGCCTTGCGTGCGCCCGTTTCCACTGAGGTTGTCCATCAGCAGTCTCCCTGCCTGTGTGCTGTCCCCTGTCCGTCCTGTGCTGGGTGGTGAGCTGTGGATGCGCTCGGAGGTGAGAGAAGGCGGGGCGGCCCCTCTGCTCCTGTCTCAGGGCTGCATGACGGGGAGCGACACCCCAACTTCTCAGCCCTGTTATGCACCATATGCCTCACTTCACCAGGTCTGAGGCTCTCTGCCTCCCTTGTAACAGCCCTGGGTGGTCCACAGGCAGATACTTGCCACACGTATCCGTGGGAGGAGCAGGGCCAGAGAGGCTGTGAGCTGTTTTATGCAGAAACACAGTCAGCGGGACTGAAGGACTGTGACCCCACAGTTCCTCTTCCTGCCATTGGACCCTGTTTCCTCTGGTACTACAGCTTTTCAAAGATTCTCTTTTAATACTTTTTGTTTTTCAAACTTTTTTACTTTTTATTTTGAGACAATTCTGTAAAAAAAAATAACAAGAAAAGTGGCACTCTCCTGTATGCCTTTTTCTCAGATTCATGGTTTTTTTAGACATTTTAAATAGATGGCTGTATTAGCCTTTTTTTCTTTCTCTCTACATATATGTACTTATTTTTGGAACCATTTGAGGATAAGCTACACACATCTGCTTCTTTACCTCTTTGTTTATCAGTGTACCTTTCCTAAGAAAAAGAGTATTTTCTTAGAATCACAGTACAATAGTAACTTCTCTGTTTTCACTTTAATGTACAGCCTCAATTTCAGTTTTGTCATTTCTCCATTAATGTCCTGTAAAGCATTCTGGCCTTTAAGACAGGAAGCAGCAGCATCGTATATGCATTTATTTAGCTGATATGTCTTCTTGATCTCCTTGAATCTGGGACAGTTCTTCAACTATCTTTCAGGACACTGATGCTCTGGAGGTGTTTTCTGTAGTTTGGGTTTAGCTGTATGTTGTCACGACTGTCCAGGTGAGATGCCCATGGTGGGAATGCGGCTGAAGCAGTGTGTGCGTCCTGCGGCATCCCTCCTAGAAACACAGAGTGTCCCCTGCCCTTCCTTTCCTGGGGGCAGTGGTGTTGGCTGTCTGGTTAAAGCAGTGTCCGGCCTTCCCGGGTGTCAGGCCTGTTTTCTCCTCTGCACCTAACGGATGACAGAGGAGGTGCTCTGCGACACGCTGGTCCTGCTCGATGAGGCCGCCGCCTCCACACTGGGTCTGGATGACCTTGGACAAAGCAGCCTTGGCAGTGCTGTCCAGTGACCATCGTCTCCCCCTGCCAAAGTGCCCGTGTTTGTCTGCACCTTGTAGGAAGCCCTCCTTCTCCCCCACCTGTTTATCTACTCATTTACTTAAATTTTAATTATTAGTATATAATCATGGAATCAAATTTTATTTATGGAATATAATCCATTCCTGTTCTTCTTTATTTCATGTTCAGAATGTCTCAGGTTTAGTTAGTGGGAGACCTTTCGATCTGGTATTCCAGGCTCATCTTGCAAAATTATCCTCCTGTATTTTCTTCTAGAAATGTTATGGTTTCATTTTCTATGTCTAGGCCTGTGATCCAGTGAAAGATGATCCTGTAGATGGTGTGAGGCAGGGGTACAAGTGCACTTTTTCCATGTGGATATCTGATTGTGTAGTCCCATTTGTTCAAAAGTCTTAACTTTTTTTTCATTGGATTGCCTTGGCACCTTTTGTGAAAATCAGTGGCCATTATATTTGTGGGTCTTTTTTTGAATTCTTTGTCCTGTTTCTCGATTTTTATGCTTATCTTTTTACAATATCAAACTGTATTCATTACTGATGCTTTATGCTGCTGCTGCTGCTAAGTTGCTTCAGTCGTGTCCGACTCTGTGTGACCCCATAGCAGCCAACCAAGCTCCCCCGTCCCTGGGATTCTCCAGGCAAGAACACTGGAGTGGGTTGCCATTTCCTTCTCCAATGCATGAAAGTGAAAAGTGAAAGGGAAGTCGCTCCGTTGTGTCCAACTCTTAGCGACCCCATGGACTGCAGCCTACCAGGCTCCTCCGTCCATGGGATTTTCCAGGCAAGAGTACTGGAGGGGGGTGCCATCGCCTTCTCCGGATGCTTTATAGTAAGTCTTGAATCAGATAGGGTGAGTCCTCCAACTTTGTTTCCCTTAATGAAAATTGCTTTGTTTCTGTTAGGATACTTATATTTATATATACTCTTGAATCAGATAGGGTGAGTCCTCCAACTTTGTTTTCCCTAATGAAAATTGCTTTGTTTCTGTTAGGATACTTATATTTATATATACATTTTAGAATCTGTTTATCAATTTCTACCAAAAAAAGAAAAACAGAGTTTGGTTGGACTTTTGTTGACTATAGATCAGCTTGGGGAATTGCTGTCTTAACAGCATAGAGTTCTCTAGTTCAGGAATGTGGTATGTCTCTCGGTTTACTTAGGTCTTATTTAATTTCAAAGATTTGTATTTTTTCAGTATGGAAATCTTAGATGTCTTTGTTAGATTTGTTTCTAAATATGTGTTGTTTTTTCAGCACTGTTGTAAATGGATTTTTTTTTTCATTGTATTGGTATTTTCCAATTATTTGCTGCTCATCTACTGATTTTCTGAAAGTTTTTTTTTTATAATGAAGAAATATTGAATTTTGTCATATGCCTTTTCTTTGCATCGTTTAATTGAACGTGTTTTTCTCTTTTTTTCATGTATGTGTCTGTTAGGTCAGTATTGTCTATAGTATTGTTCAAATCTGCTATTTCTTTACTGATTTTCTGTCTGGATGATCTATCCATTGTTGGTGGTGGAGTATTAAAGTCCTAACAATAGTTGGATTGCTGTTTATTTCTCCTTTTAGTTCTATTACTGTTTGCTTTGTAGGTGTTTCGATGTTGGGTGCGTAAATATTTGTAATCGTTATATTTTCTTGACAGATTGGTAGTTGGCCCCTTTATCCTCGTGTAATGACCTTCCTTGTATCTTTTTACTGTTGTTAGCTTAGTTTGCTCTGATAGAGTAGAGCTATGCCTGCTCTTTGGGGTTACCATTTACTTGAAATATCTTTCCCTTTACTCTGTCAGTGTGTCTCAGAGCAAAGGTGAGTCTGTAGTAGACATCATATCGTTGGATCTTTTTTGTCTTCTGACTGTGTCATGTGGCTTGTGGGATCCTAGTTCCCTGTCCAGAGATGGACCTTGGGCCAGGACAATGCAGGTGCCAGATCCTAACCACTAGACCTCGAGAGTTCTCCCTGGATCTTGTTTTTATCCATTCAGACATTCTGTGTCTTTTGCTTGAAGACTCTAACCTGTTTACATTTGAAACAGTTATTGATGGGTAAGGACTTACTGTTCCCATTTTGTTACTTGCCCTCTGACAGTTTTGTGGGTTCATTACCCCTTTTTGCTTTCCCTGTTCTTTCTTGTGTGATTTGATGACTTTTTGTCTACTGAGTTTTGACTTCTTTATCACATCTTTTGTGTGGCTACTACAGGCTTTCCTTTGTGTCTAGCATGTGGCTTACATAAACTATCTTGTAAAAGGATTCTCTGTGCTGCCTGGATTCTCTGATCAGGCTTCCTGGGTTGTTGGAACATGGTCCTGTGCTCAGCAATAAGGTAGGGTACTGTTGAGGGGAGGGGACAACTTATCATTTGGGGACCCAGATCAGGTGGGACTGCACACCAATTCCCTGGCCAGACAGGGCCACCAGTTCCCTCTGAAGACAGGACGGGAGAGACACTGGCCAAGCTGTCTGCTGCAGCAGTGCTGTGTGCTGGGCTGCTCCACAGCCCACATGTTCTTGTGCGGCTCCCTGGGTAGCTGAGCTAAAGGCTCTTCCACAGGTCAGTTCCCAGCCCATGTGGGGACACCCCGTAGGCCCCTCAGCTGGCAGGACTCTTGTTTGGGAACCAGATGCAGCAGAACCATGCGCCAAGCTACATGGCTCTGTGGCCAAACCACTGACCTGGCTCTGTCCACGCCACTGTCCTGGCTCTGTCCACAGGCAGGGCCTCCTGCTGGGCTGTCCCATGCTGCTGTGAGCAGGGTCGCAGGGTGGGCTCTGCAGGCACCCGAGCTCCAGTTAGGCTTCCCAGTACGGTGGCTGGGGCTGTGAATTACCTTCTCTGCCCCTGCAGAGGACAGAACACACTCCAGGACTGGCGACACTCATTGTTTGGGTCCTGAATCAGGCAAACCTGCACCCTGCCCAGCTCCCTGGTCAGACTGGGCCAGCATCTTGGCTCAGGTACATAAAGCCACTGGTTAGGATTTCTGTTCAGGCACCACTGGGAGCAGGGCCCTGCCTCCCTGGATCCATTGGTGGTTGCTGTAATCCCCCCAGCTTTTCTGTCATGGTCTGAGCCCTGAGACCCCTAGGAGGAGAGAACCACAGCCCTGAGAGCGGGCATCCCCTCAGTCTCTGGGGTACAGGCTTATTTACAACTCACCGTTGTGTTGGGGGATTTTCCCAGGAGTGTCTTGTCCGTGAATGTTGTTTGGTTTTCCTGTGAGGGGACCAAGGTCAAGAATGACCTGTGTCACCATCTGGATAATGTAGCTCATCTTTGCTGTGTTTTTGGTGTAATATGTTGCTTTTGATTCTGAAGTAGATGGTGCATTTGAAGGTAAACCTGTGTGGTTATGGTGATCTCTTTTCCAATCTCTTTTCCATATTCTTGGTTTGCTAACATTTTGTTAAGAATTTTTTCTGTCTGTATTCAAGTGGGAACTAGTCTGTAATGTCTCCCTTTTTTGTAATGTCTTTGTTAGGTTTTGATGTTAGGGTTATGCTGGCCTCATAAAATGAGTTAGGACAAGCACCCTTCTCTCTTTTTTGAAAACAGTTTGTGTAAGATACTTCTTATTTCCTAAATATTTGATATAGTTCATCAGTGAAACTGTATATACCTGGAGGTTTCCTATGGGGCAGCTTTTTGATAGTATATGTCATTACTTAAGTAATATAGAGCTGGGACCTCCCTGGTGGCCCAGCAGCAAGGGCTCCATGCTCCCGGGGCAGGGGGCCAGGTTCATTCCCTGATGGGGGAAGTAGGTACCACCTGGTGCAACTAAGACCCAGCATGGCGAAATAAATAAATACTGGGGAAAAAACACCTTTCTGAAGACAGATATATAGGACTATTTAAATTTAAATTTTCTATTTCTTTCCATATCAATTTTATTAAATTGTATTTTTCCATTTCATGTCAAATTGTTGGCATAAAGTTACTCATATTATACTCTAATGTTATTATTTGTGGTATCTGTAGTGGGAGATCCTTATTCAGTCCTGATATTGATGATTTGTGTTTCTTTTTTTTCTTCATCAGTTTCTCAATTTTAGGTGTCTGTCAATTCTGCTGATTTTCTCAAAGGATCTGCTTTGCTGATTTTATCATCAATCTGTTTTCTGTTTCGTTTATTTCTGGTTTCATCTTTAGTATTTTCTTTCTGTGTACTTTAGACTTAGCTTTTCCTTTTTCAGTTTCTTATGGTGTAAACTTTGATCATTGATTTTATGCTTTTTTCTTCAGTATATTTAAAGTTATAATGTTCCTCTAAGCACTGCTTCAGCTGCACACTGCAGATTTTAGTATGTTGGTTTTATATTTTTATATTTTATATTATCTTATAGTTCAAAATATTTTCTCATTCTTCTGTGATTTCCTTTTTGATCCATAAAATAGTTATAAGTGAGTGTCTGTGTCTTACTGAATTAATTCCTCGTGGTTATAAACATACTGTATGGTTTCGGTCTCTTTAAATTTATTGAGTCTTGATCCATGGCCAGGCATATGGTCTATTTTAGTAAATATACCATGTGTACTTGAAAACCCAATGTACTCTGCAGTTCTTGGACATAATGTGTATAATTTTCAATTAGATCAAGGTGGTCAATTGTGTTTTTCAGATCTTCCATGTCTTTAGTGATTTTTTGGTGTGCCAGCGTTACTGAAAATTAAAACACTGAAATACAATCACAGGAACCAAATCAGATATGTATAAAATTGGCCATATGTGTAACACAGCCACTGAGAACAGTGGTTATAACCTGCCTACCACTTGACACTGTCTGACTTTGGGAGGAGGACCTTAGATCTGGAGACAGAAGAGAAAAATGGTTTTGACCCAACACCGATGTGCTGTCCCTTCATTAAGAAGGCAGGTTATGAGTGTAAATACTGTACTTTGTGGAGGTGGAGGCAATAGATGATATCTGAAAAGTTAAAATATCCTCGGTGATCTTCAGAGGATCCTCAGAGTTGGTTAATAAAAATGGAGATTAAGTCCAGTTCCGAGAGTGTAACATTAACCGTCTAAAAAATGAGCAAAATTTCAGTAAGTGTAGAATTTCTGTCTAAAGGCTATCCAGTAGCTTCCTGTATGTCATAGATTCCTTTCACAAGTCCGGCATTAACTCTTACTTTTCTTTGTTTCATGTAGATGTTTCTTTCTCAGCAAAATAGAGGAGAAGCTCTGTCTCCTTCCAGACAGCGAAGGTGCGAGTGAGGACGGGGCCGAGATGGACTCACAGGCTCAGGAAGAAGACGCACGGGCCCTGATCACGAGCTGCAGCTTCTCCATGAGGATGCAGATGGCCGAGAGCGCGAGGAAGCAGGTGGGCACCAGGGCCACAGACTCGAGCTGGCGGTCTCTAAGCCCAGCTCCTCTTAAAAAGCTGATGCTTAGAGGTGATGGAGTTGTTCGTATTTCTTAAGAAAGTAAGCTTGAAGAAAAATTAAAGTTTTCCAGAAAGCCTCTAAAGTTTATTATTCACTTGTCAGTCATTTCAAAATGATTATTTTCTGTAACTTACAAAGAAAATAGGCCTAACATCAGGTTTTCTCTTCTTTAACAAAGTGAGTGCTTGCCAGTTTGTTACAAATTGTATTGTATTGTATTTAAGTTTCAAATTGTATTTTGTGAAAAATATGTCCTTTGATAATAAGATCCTTAATTTATACAAGTGTGCTTTGTTTAAAAGTGGCATATTAACATTTTAAGTATTAAAATTTTCATGTAATCATATTTAAATGTACTAGGGGAACTTTCTGTTTTAATGACCCTATGTTGATTGCTGTTATAAAGCAAAGAATATTATGCCAATAATAATTAGTATTTCTGTTTTGTGGGTTTTAATGCTCTTGTATAATGTTTTTCTTTGAGGTAAGTATTATATGAGGAATTTTTATATTTTCAATAAGAAAAAGCCCAGCCTGGAACAGCCTGAGTGAACAAAGGAGCTGTATCAACCCCTAAATTGTGTTTTAGAGGAGCACGATTTCAGATGCTCTCAAATTCGCCACCGAGGAGGATCTGTCTCCTGTCCCAGTCTCCCCTGCCACACACAGACGAATCTTGTTCTTTGTGACTCTGGTAGCTCCAGGCTTCCCTTGGAGTTGGAAATGCTCTTGATGTTTTGTGTATTGCTTTCCCACTGCGTCTTTCTGGGATTAGGTAGTCTCTCCATGACTATTTCCTGCAGAAAAGAAAGAAGATTCTCTTTTTCCAGAAGGTCCTGGCCATTTCTCCTTCTGTCTCCTTAGCTCTGGGTGCAGCAGTAGTGGCTGTGGTCCAGGGCATGCAGCTGAGGTGATGCACGTGGCTTCTCAGCAGGAAGCGGGGCACAGCGGGTGCTTTCCACTGCTGGGGGGGCACAGGGTTGTGGGGGAGAAAGGCTCCAGGGAGAGGAGGCACCTGGGAATGGTAGGAAAGAAAGGTGCTGAGATACATTTTTAGATAATATCCCAAAGATGAGAAACTGGGAACTGAAGAGCCTGCTGTGAGGGGAAGGCTATCCCGTGATGCTGGTTTGAAGTGGACCGTGAGGCTTGTGGCCCCAAATTAGGTACTGGAGACTCCAGGAGGTCCTGGAAGGTCTTGAACATGCTGGTGGGAACAAAAACTGTGTTCAAGAAGACCAGAGATGACAGGAGTGATGAGGGCGACCTGGACTTCTGGTCTGAGTGGTTGGAAGGGTCGTAACACACTCTAATGTCAGTGTCCTTGAAGCTTTGGCAGAGAATTAGATTTAAGAGATGTCCATAAAACAACCAGATAAAAAGTAGAGAAATTGTACATTAAAAGCTTCTGTACCTCAAGCAACACACTAAAGAAAGTGAAGAGACAACCCACACAATGGGAGACAATATTTGGAAATTGTTTATCTGATAAGCGTCCTCTTATCCAGAATACATAAATAACTCTTTACGACTGAACAACAGAAAGTCAAACAATCTAGTGATAAAATGGGCAAAGGATCTGAATGGATGCTTCTCCCAGGAAGACACTCAAGTGGCTAGTACACACATGAAGAACGCAGCACCACGCGTCGTGGGAGGAGGCGGGTCAGACCACAGCAAGGGCCCACCCACCACCACCCTCGGGACGGCTGGAGTAGAGGTGCACCCTGCGGTCACCGGTCTGGCAGCTCCTGCAAATGCCATGTGACTGTAGTTCCCTCCTCGGAATATACCCTCAGGAAAGCAGAGCTTAGGTCCACACGGAAATTTGTATCTAGGGGCTTTCAGTTCAGTTACTCAGTCATGTCCAACTCTTTGCGATCCTGTGGACTACAGCATGCCAGGCTTCCCTGTCCATCACCCATTCCCAGAGCTTACTCAAACTCATGTCCCTCGAATTGGTGATGCCATCCAACCATCTCATCCTCTGTCGTCCCCTTCTCCTCCTGCCTTCAGTCTTTCCCAGCATCAGGGTCTTTTCAAATGAGTCAGTTCTTCGCATCAGGTAGCTAACGTATTGGAGTTTCAGCTTCAGCATCAGTCCTTCCAATGAATATTCAGGACTGATTTCCTTTAGGGTTGGCTGGTTTGATCTCTTTGCAGTCCAACGGACTCTCAAGAGTCTTCAACACCACAGTTCAAAAGCATCAATTCTTTGGCACTCAGCTTTCTTTATAGTCCAACTCTCACATCCATACATGACTACTGGAAAAACCATAGCTTTGCTAGACGGAATTTTGTTGGCAACATAATGTCTCTGCTTTTTAATATGCTGTCTAGGTTAGTCATAGCTTTTCTTCCAAGGATCATATGTCTTTTAATTTCATGGCTACAGTCACCATCTGCAGTGATTTTGGAACCCCAAAAAATAAAGTCTCTCACTGTCCATTGTTTCTGCATCTATTTGCCATGAAGTGATGGGACCAGATGCCATGATCTTAGTTTTCTGAATGTTGAGTTTTAAGCCAACTTTTTCACTCTCCTCTTTTACTTTCATCAAGAGGCTCTTTAGTTCTTTGCTTTCTACCATAAGGGTGGTATCATCTGCATATCTGAGGTTATTGATATTTCTCCCAGCACTTTTGATTCCAGCTTGTGCTTCATCCAGCCTGGCATGTCGCATGGTGTACTCTGCGTAGAAGTTAAATAAGCAGGGTGACAATATACAGCTTTGATGTATTCCTTTTCCAGTTTGGAACCAGTCTGTTGTTCCATGTCCAGTTCTAACTGTTGCTTCTTGACCTGCATACACATTTCTCAGGAGGCAGGTCAGGTGGTCTGATATTCCCATCTCTTTAAGAATTTTCCAGTTTGTTGTGATCCATACAGTCAAAAGCTTTGGCATAGTCAATAAAGCAGAATTAGATGTTTTTCTGGAATTCTCTTGCTTTTTCGATGATCCAATAGATGTTGACAATTTGATCTCTGGTTCCTCTGCCTTTTTTAAATCCAGCTTGAACATCTGGAAGTTCTTTGTTCACATACTGTTGAAGCCTGGCTTGGAGAATTTTGAGCATTACTTTGCTAGCATGTGAGATGAGTGCAATTGTACAGTATTTGAACATTCTTTGGCATTGCCTTTCTTTGGGACTGGAATGAAAACTGACCTTTTCCAGTCCTGTGGCCACTACTGAGTTTTCCAAATTTGCTGGCATATTGAGTGCAGCACTTTCACAGCATCATCTTTTAGGAATTGAAATAGTTCAGCTGGAACTCCACCACCACTAGCTTTGTTCATAGTGATGCTTCTTAAGGCCCACTTGACTTCACATTCCAGGATGTCTGACTCAGCGTGAGTGATCACACCATCGTGGTTATCTGGGTCATGAAGATCTTTTTTGTTTATTTCTTCCATGTATTCTTGCCATCTCTTCTTAATATCTTCTGCTTCTGTTAGGTCCATGCCATTTCTGTCCTTTATTGAGCCCATCTTTGTATGAAATGTTCCGTTGGTATCTCTGATTTTCTTGATGAGATCTCTGCTGCTGCTGCTAAGTCATTTCAGTTGTGTCCGACTCTGTGCGACCCCATAGATGGCAGCCCACCAGGCTCCCCCATCCCTGGGATTCTCCGGGCAATAATACTAGAGTGGGTTGCCATTTCTTTCTCTAATTCTATTCCCATTCTATCGTTTTCCTCTATCTCTTTGCATTGATCACTGAGGAAGGCTTTCTTGTCTCTCCTTGCTATTCTTTGGAACTCTGCATTCAGATGGGTATATCTTTCCTTTTCTCCTTTGCCTTTAGCTTCTCCAGGGGCTTTATTTCCATTCAGATTAGCAAAGAACATTATTTGAAATAGCCGAAAGGTGGCAACAACAAAGCTGGAATGTGTATCAGGAGGAGGTGGGTGATAAACTGTGGTTCACCCTGCGAGAGAGCATTGTTCAGCTGTAGGGAAGAGTGGGATTGTGAGTCAAGTCGAAAGTTGTCTGCTGATTTGACTATACCAAGGGTCCAGAAGAGGCAGATCCAGAAGCAAAAGGCCATGGTCGCCAGCAGCTGGGGAGGGGAAACCCCTTTGGACAGGGCTTTCGTGGTTGAGGAATGTGTTGTGAACTTGGTGGCAGTGACGCTCTCCCAGCCTCCCTGGAGTGCATGTTGTGGCTGCGACTGTCCCTACGGTAAACACAGGGACACCCCGTGGTTTCAGCTCAGGTGATGGGTCTCTGCTTCCTGCTGGATTGTGTGCTGCGGGCCCCATCTCATCTCTCTGCTTCCTCTCTCTCTCTCTCGCAGAACAATTTCTCACTCGCCTTGAAGCTGCTGAAGGAGCTGCACAGAGAGTCGAAAGCCCGGGAGGACTGGCTGGTGATGTGGGTGCAGGCCTACTGCCGGCTCAGCCACAGCCGGGCCCGGGCCCAGCGCCGGCCCGAGCAGCTGTGCACGGCGCTCAGGACTGCGTCCCTGCTGGGTGCGAGCTGCTTTCTGGGCGGCGCACGTTCTGCATCCTGTCTTCTCACCTCTTCTTTGTGCTGCTCTATCTGACATTTGGGAACTCAATTTTATAAAAATGTTTTAAAAGATAATTTTATTTGTTTTTGGCTGTGCTGGGTCTTCAGTACCACACGAGCTTTTTTCTAGCTGCAGAGGATGGGCTCTGGAGCACTCGGGCTTCAGTCACTGTGACATACGGGCTCAGTAACTGGCTCCCTGGCTCTGGAGCACACGTTCAGTAGTTGTGGCCATGGGCTTAGCTGCTTCTTGGCATGTGGAATCTTCTTGGCTCAGGGATGGGACCTGTGTCTCCTACATTGGCAGGCAAATTCTTTACCACTGAGCCACCAGGGAAGCCCTGTAAAATTTTTCTTAAATGTTTATTAGGTATTTGGAGCCAAGGTACTTTGTATCCTAATAATACTATTAAGTATGACTTTTGGAGCTTTTATTTCTTTAAAGTTTAAGTTTAAAATGTTCTTTTTAACACTTAGCTAAGTTTTGGGTGTAATAGTTTAATTATGACTATATTCTCTTTAATTTGTGTTTTTACTCACTTCTAAAAAATTTGTGTGTGTGTGTGTGTAATCCAATAGCTGAGAACACATTGAGCACAAGCACCCTGGCTTCCCGTGACCATCACGTCCTCCTGGGTACGACCTACCGGATCCTAGCCGATGCTCTCTGTGACGAGCCCACCTGCCTTGCTGAGATTGGGGAGAGTAAGGCCAGGAGTGTCGTGGAGCTGTCTGGGTCCAGCTCGGAGGATGCAGACAAGGTAGTGAGGCTGGGGACCTGAGCTCCTTGTGTCGTGTGTTTGTCCTGCCCGTGACGGTTCTGCTGCATGAAAGCAGCATCAGGTCTTGCTGTGTGCTTTTAACACGTAGCTGGCAGTTACACGCAACTGAGTTTGCCACTGGGCTGGTGACACGCTCCATGTGCTTCCTGTTCATTCGGATAACAGCCTTCCTTTAGTGTCAAGAATGAGGAGTCTGTGTTGATCCCTGCGGACAGTTTTTCCATGCACTTTGCTGTAATCTTGCCACCCATCGTTATCCAGACACCCCACTAGCTTGTGGGGAAAACCAGCTTTTCTGCTTTTTTGTGTAGCAGCTGCTCTGTTGGCTTTTTTCAGGTGATTCTGTATTATCAGTAATTCCCATGTGCTCCTCATGTCTCTTGTGTCCCCAGCCCTTCCTCAGCCCACTCTGGGGCCTGGGGGCCCACCTCGTGTTGTCTTTCAGGTCCTGAGGTTGTATGAGGCTCGTGTCTCTCCTGGTCTGGCACTAACAGCTTTGTGTTCCCTGGTGGCCCATGGGGCCCAGGTAGGGAGGAAGGTCCTCAGGAAGCTCTGGGCCCACTCACAGCTGTCGGGGTCTCTGAATTCCAGGTCATGGCAGGTTTATACCAGAGAGCGTTCCACCACCTTTCTGAGGCCGTGCGGGCAGCAGAGGAGGAGGCCGGGCCCTTGGCACGGGGCCAGGGCCCTACAGCCGGCATGACCGTGGCTTACCTGACACTCGCCGAGTTCTGTGACCAGCAGCTCCACAGGCAGGAGGAGGGCATGTCCGGTGAGCCTCATGTTGTGTCAGCGTGCAGTTTGTTTGAGCGGCAGTGACACGGACACACCCTGTGGCCTGCCTGTGACCGGTGGCAGGCTGTCTCTGTCCCTCCGTCTGCTTACCTGACGCGAGTATGACCGGCTCCTGTGGCCGCCCTCCTGTTGCAGCCCAGGACTCAGATGGCTTCACCCAGGAGTAGGGGTCAGCCCCTGAGCGAAGCCCTCACACGTGGCCCAGGACCGCCTGCTCTGCTGCAGTAGTTGCTGCAGAGGGAACATGATAATTACAACATGCAAGCCCCGGGAAGTGAGCGTCAGAGTCGGTCACTGTGTCTGCCTGGGGGTAGTGACCGCATCTCCCCTCTTCTGTCCCACTAGTCCTTGGGTCCGCAGAGCTGCTCACGTATCCAGCCCTTGTGGTGGACAAGATGCTGAAGGCATTGAAGTTTCACTCGAGCGAGGCCCGGCTGAAGTTCCCCCGGCTCCTGCAAATTGTCACACAGTATCCAGAGGAGACGCTGGGCCTGATGACCAGAGAGGTCAGTGTGTTCATTCCAGCAGCCGGAACTTGATAGAACTTATGTCCAGACACGCACCATGTGTGGGGCATGGGTGATGGCTTTTCCTAACCACCGCTTTCTGCTCCATCCCAGAACATGTGTCAGTGAAACGCTGAGAGTGAGCTCCCAGGCCCTGCTTTCCTCTGGGGGTGTTGGTGTGAAGACTCCGTCTGCAGGGGGACCCGAGGGGCAGAGAAGGGGCGAGGCTGGCACATGACCCCCTCTCCCTTCAGGGCCGAGCCTCGTCTGTCGCATCCCGGGCCTTATGCTCAGCTCACTGTTTGGCAGTGCCACATTTTGGCAGGGGACGTTTTGGGAACCAGCCCACCACACCCTGCATCTCAGCGACCCTGAGGGCTCCTGCGAACATCCCACTCCCCTGCTCATGTCCTGTGCTGGCCTCTCTGCTGGGGCTGCGCTGGGGCAAAAGGGCGGCAGGGTCCTCAGAGAGGCTCCTTAGTGACTTCTGTGGTGCTGTAACTGGAAAACTAGGCCAGGCTTTGAATTGACAATGTTCAGAAAGGGTGACACAGCACTGTTAGCTGGGCACAGCAGGCTTGTAGATGGTGCTGTCACCGAGCTCAGAGTCAGTGCTCTGCGCACTTGGATGGGTGAGCATTTCAGTAGGTGCAACACAGGAAATTAAGGTCAATTTAGTATGCAACACACAGGCGTTTTTCTTAAAGATAAGTAAAGAAATTTCAATAAGTTATTTCATTTTTCCCCAAATCATATTTATATATAATAAAAATAACATCTTGAGTTTGTGTGGAAACAGAGCGGTGGGTCTATATCAAGACCCTTGAGAGGGGCAACTGGCCTCGCGCTGCGGGTTTCCTAAGCTGCCCGCCCTCCCTCGCTTTACACCAGTGTTTCAGGTGCGTCAGACTTTATCCTGAAACAAACGGCTGGAAAAGCTTTGGAGGAAAACCTGAGCGAAATTTTAAAATGATCTTGAAGTTGAGAGACAACAACCAGGGGCTATAAAGGAAAATAATTTGATGCTCCTAGCATTTAAAAAACAACAACAACAACTGTATACAAAGTTTAAAAGAAAACTCAGAGAAAGATATTAGCAACACATAGTGGAGATGGAGAGCAGTTGTCCCCGGTCTCCAAAGTAACAGACTAATAGAAAACAGCAGATGCTCGCGTGGTTAAAGTATGTGAGGCCAAGACGCGCAGGCTTCTAAAAATGAAACATGCAAATTACAATCAGATGCTTTTTCATTTCTCAGATTGACAATAAATTTTAAAAGTTGATTGTCCTCAGTGTTGGAAAGGATTTTGGAAAAGACTTAGAGGTGAACATTGGAAAAATCTTCTTGGAGGAAAATCAGTGATTTTTACTGTTAACATTAAAAGTAAGCAGAGAGTTAGGAATTTCTCCTGTGGGCGTATAGCACAGGTACAAAGAGATAAACATGCAGGGATGAGCCCTGTAGTATTGTCTGGAAAGCAAGACCTGCGGGCACCCTAAAAGTTGCTGATGGAGCACAAGTGAGATGACGTGGGATACAGTACAGCTGGCGGAAGGAATGACGTAAATCCAAGGAGAATCAGCGACAGCGGTTCTGTCTGCTTCCCTTCTTATGAAGAAAGGGGCCGTGTGAGTGCCCAGAGAAGGCTCGTGGCGGGTCAGAACCGAAAGGGCAGGAGAAGGCCAACCTCCATCAATGCGTCTGTCTGCTTTTACGCTGACAATCGCAAATGCAGCTGTGCTTTGTTGTTGGACACACAGCCCCTGTGTAGGGAAAGAACATTAAATGCCCTGCTCTGTGTTGCAGATCTCTTCTGTCCCTTGCTGGGAGTTCATCGGCTGGATTGGCCACATGCTGCCCTTGCTGGACAAGGAGGAGGCGGTTGCCATCCAGCGCACCGTGGAGGACATTGCTGACCACTACCCGCAGGCCATCGTCTACCCGTTCATGATAAGTAGCGAAAGCTACTGCTTCAGAGACACTTCTGCTGGTCATAAAAACAAGGAGTTTGTGGCCAGGTGACAGAAAAATTAGGTCGCTCAAACACTGAAAGATTGTAAAAATGACTGTGGGCCAAGCAGACACACGGACGCTTATGTTTGTCCTCAGATGAGTTAGCGCCGCCCTGGGGCGGGAGGCCTGGGCATCTGCAGGCTGGGTGCATCCACCTGGAGTGTTACTTGTTGTAGAATTTCTTTCCTTTTGTAAGCACAATTCATCTCACAGTGTTGGTCAGGAGAGGGTTGCGCTAAATGCTAGTGATCCCTTGGTTGAGACAGACTCAAGATGCATTCTGAAATCAGTTCCTGAAGTTGTTCTGAAATTGAAAGTCTCTGGGAAGCCCCTCTTAATTAGGACTTGCAAAATAGCCCAGATGTTATCCTTTTGGTTCCTTCAGTTGATTGGTGAGTGAGCACACAGGCAGTGGTGTTTCGCTTTAGAAAGAGGACTTTGGTAGACACCAGTGTCGTAGCCGGCCTTCTGTGTCAGGAGCTGATGTGCCTAGTTATTTAGAGTGGTGAGCTTCTGAGTGGCAGTGTGGGGGAGTGCAGTGCCCTGATGGGCTGGCCACGCACCCACCGCCCCATGACGCCCACCACCCTGTGGCACCCACCTCTGTCTCAGCAGAGGCAGCTGTAGCGTGATCAGTTCCTTAGAAAGAGAACAGTTGCAAGTTTGTTGAGAAAGGGACCTTTTAACCACAGAAACTGTATGTGTCAGTTTGTGTGCATCAGAATGTCGAGGATTTGCTTTCTTTTTTTTAATAAGTATCTTTTTTTTTTTTTTTAAAGTTCATTTACTTATTTGGCTGCACTGGGTCTCAATTGCAGCATGTGGGATCTTTAGTTTTAGTTGCAGCATGTGAGATCACGTTTCCCGACCAGGGATTGAACCCCAGACCCCTCGCATTGGGAGCATAGCATCTTAGCCCCTTGTCCCACCATGGAAGTCCCTGTTTTAATTTTTAAATTGCTCCTTCCCTGGACTAGGTAGCTGGTTAAATATTTTCTTATATATAAATATAGTTATATACACATAAAAATTGTTGGCCTTGATCTTTGGAAGACGTTTGAGCACCTAAACTTTAGTTTTTGTAACAGGATTAAAGCTAAGCTGGATCGAGAAGGCGTGGTTCAGGATTTCATTAATGCCCTGGAGCAGCTCTCCAACCCTGAGATGCTTTTTAAGGTGAGGTGACAGCTCCTGGCGTAACTCACGGAACTCAGTGCGACTTGCCTGTGGTCCCGCTTGACGTGTCTTTCTCTGCGCAGGACTGGATGGAGGACGTTAAGGTTGAACTAGGGAAAACACCTGTGGATAAAAAGAACATTCAGAGAATGTATGAGAGGATGCATGCAGCCCTGGGAGACCCACAGGCTCCTGGCCTTGGGAGTTTTCGAAGGAGGTTTATCCAGGTACGTGGATGGCAGGCTCCTCGAGATTACAGAGTCGTGTGGAGACCAGGGCTTATATTTGCTGGTTCGTTGATAATTCTGGTTTTAAAATGTCTGTTGCGCTTGTAAACTTTCATTAGATCTGTGACTTTCTGGTAGATATTGATGGCATGTTTGTAGGTCAGATAGTGGCACATTTATTACATTCTGTTCTTCATGGCTAGATTCTTAGATGTACAGGTTAAGTGTGGTTTAATCTTCTTGGTTCTCAGAGTGATCCTGGATACCACACATGTCTGCACCATCACCACTCAGAATCCCAGATGGCAGGTGGATGGACCGCAAGGCTGGCAGGGTTCAGCAGAATTTGGGTGTGAGGTCAGGCAGGGGCTGGCCCAGGGTCGACCAGAGAGGGCAGCAGAGTAGGTGCTGCAAGCGGTCACAGAGCAGCCTTCTGAGGAGAGGAGGGGCCCACCCGCTCCTCCTGTGGAGGGCTCCTGCGGGGTCATACCCAGGTCAAGCCCGTTGTCACTCTGCACACTGGGTTTCCTTTCCCTCCTGCTGAGCCCATCAGCTCTGACCCAGAAACTCTGGCCTGACTGGGTCGAGTATAGCCTGCTGCCCGCCTGGGCAGAGCCCCTATAGAAAGAAACCTTGCTGCAGCTGCAGCCACGGTTTGTCCTGAGGTTGGTTTCTATTACCTGGGACCATCCATCTAGAACTTTCTACTTCATCACAAATCAACACATAATTTACATCAATTAAAAGGTTAATCCACCAGAACAGAGTTGAAACATTCAAGGAAAGTGAAACTGTTGATTAAAGGCACAGGAAAAAAGCAATGTAACTGAGTACCTATTTGTTATAAAGATTTATAAACCTAGAACCTTTCCAGGCGTCAACTTCACATTATTATTAAAGATAAATTAGATGGACGTGTGTATACTACTGTGTATACCATAGGTGACTGACGAGAACCAACGGTATGGCACAGGAAACTCTCCCCAGTGCTCTGTGGTGACAGCAGAGACTAACACTGTGAAGCAACTGTACCCCAATAAAAAAATTTTTTTTTTAATTTAAGGTAAGTTTATTATTACTTTCAGGCTTTTGGAAAGGAATTTGATAAGCACTTTGGGAGAGGAGGCTCTAAACTCCCAGGCATGAAGCTCCAGGACTTCTACACCATCGCTGGCTCGCTACTGGAGGGGATGCTCAGGGCCTCAAATGCGCCGGGGAACCTGAGGGAATGTTCTCCCTGGATGAGCAACTTCAGGGTGGAATTCCTGAGAGCGGAGCTGGAGGTCCCTGGTGAGTTCACCTGTGTGTGGACAGCATGGCGCTGGGGAGAGTCGTGCCAGAGCAAGAGCCTCTGTCTCTAAGAGGGTGAAATCAGAATCATGACAGTTTTCTTTCTTTTTTTGAAAAGATTTTAAATTCCACATGTTTTTCATCATGAAAATCTGTAGTTTCTATGGTCAGTACACTTAAGCACATTACAAGTCCCGTCCCATTCCTGAGGACGAGTGCTCAGCTGGCCCCCTGCTGTCATGGTAGCTAGTAATGTCCTCAGAACCTGCCCACGCTTTGCCCTGCAGAACTTTTCTTCAGAAATAAAATTCAGGCAACCCCCCGAGATGCTGTGTGTTTTATTCCAGCCCCTGCAGCAGAGCACATCAAAGCAGGTGGCTGCCCAGTGACGCATTGTAAGTGCTGTGTTTATACCACACTGTGCAGTGGCCTCCTGTCTACAAAACAGAGTACATACGAAAGTTGAAACACACTGTTTCTGAAAAACGCCATCTCCTGGCAACTCAGGGCCGTCACCAAGCCTCCATTTGTAAAAACGGCAGTGTCTGCAGAGCAGTGAGATGCAGTGTGCCTGCACCCTGCTTCTCTGGAGACGTGCTGGTCCCACCTGAAGTGAGGGGGGTGATGGCACCTGACATGCCTTCAGGAGGGGCTGGGGACTCTGCAAGCAGGCGGCAGCAGGCTGGCCAGATGTGGGCACTGTGATCCCCACATCCCTTCTTCCCCCTGGAATTTGCCAGACAAAAAATGTTATAGTACAGTGACTTGTATCCTTACTCCAGTGGGGGGAAAAAAGATTTGGAGAAACACTTCTCTTTGTTATTATTAACAGCTATGCATCCCAGACTGTGAGTTTCAGGAAGAACGTTGAAGCATAGCCTCCTGATACACAACGTGACTAGAATCGGGGCTGAGGTGGGGGTGGGGGGCTCGCCCAAGGCCCTGTCTCCCCATTTGCTTCTGCTCCACCAAATAGGAAGCAACATCCATTAGTCAAACGAGAAATAACAGCATTTTTAAAAAATACATCCACTGAAAATTTTGAGTAACATTTTTCTCCTATTAGACTGGGGGAGGGGGATGAAGTGGGGTGTGAAGGGCATGTGCTGTCCCTGCGGCCTCTGAGGCGGCTCTGTGTCCATCCCAGGTCAGTACGATGGCAGAAGCAAACCAATGCCCGAGCACCACGCGCGGATCGCAGGCTTCGACGAGCGGGTAGGTGCCGGTTCCACCAGCTCCAGGGCCAGGGTCAGCCCCTCGGTTCACTCCTCACATTGGTCTCGGGCGCATGGAGTTCTGTGAGAGTTGTGTTATGAGTTTTCTGATGGAATTTACTGGCCTTAATATAATGTTTCACTTTCAACTTCAGTCATGTGTAAGGGTCTAGTAGACTTGAGGCATCAGCTCTGTGTGTGTCCATTATAGACGTAACGCAAGTGGACGTGTCGTGTGGCTTGTTCACGAGCACGCGTGTTTGTCAGTGTAACTCGTAATCAGGGCAACCAGGGGCCCCACAACCTGTCACCCACCTGCGTCCCTCTGGGGACGAGACCACCCGGTCTCTCAGCTGCACCTGAGGATGCTGTTCAATCTCTAAAGGTCAAAGTGATGGCCTCGATCAGGAAACCCAAGCGCATCGTGATTCGCGGCCACGATGAACGGGAGTATCCCTTCCTGGTGAAGGGCGGCGAGGATCTGCGCCAAGACCACCGCATCCAGCAGCTGCTCCAGGTCATGAACAGCGTCCTGGCCCACGATGCCGCCTGCGGCCAGAGGGGCCTGCAAATGACCACCTACCACGTGGTGCCCATGACCTCCAGGTGCGGCTGCCCCTCTGTGGGGGTGGGGGGCTGCCCTCTGTGGGCGGGGGCAAGGGACAGTTCGGGTTTCAGGTGTCACAGGACAGAGAGCAGCAGCACAGACTGCTCTGCTGTGAGGCTCCTCCTCGTGGAGGAAGCGAGAGCAGAGCTGTTGTATAGAGAAGGCCGAGCAGCGGGGGCTCATGACTGTCCCTTCCTTTCAGGCTGGGGCTAATCGAATGGATTGAAAACACCTGCACGTTGAAGGAACTTCTTCTGAGCAGCATGTCGCGGGAGGAGAAGAAAGCCTACACCAGGTGACCCGAGGCCCAGGGCCCATCTCCCACTCCACCTGGCCGCCCCAGCCCACTGCCCCCCTCCCTGGGCAGGACTCCTTCACCCCGTGCCTGCAGGGATGTTTTCAGGCCCTTTTCATTGCTGCCCTGCCCAGCCTGTTTCAGTCTGCCTCTAGGTGGGTAAAGATGACCTGGAGTCAAGGTTTCTAAGCAGTCATTCACTCACTCATGTCCAGTTGTTCAGTCATACCCGGCTGTTTGCAACCCCATGGACTGCAGCACTCCGGGCTTGCTTGTCCATCACTATCTCCCGGAGTTTGCTTAGACTCATGTCCATTGAGTTGGTGGTGCCATCTAACCATCTCATCCTCTGCCTCCCGCTTCTCCTCCTAAGTAGTAGCTGCATATATTTTATCACAATCTTTAAAAAAGAATTAACCTTGAACAAAAAGAAGAGTGTTTGAAGAAGATAAAGCAAATAATAAAATTTCAGCTAACATTTAGTTACATGTTTTCTGTGGCACCATTCTCAGTTTTTACTGTGTATGAAGTTATTTTTTACCAAAACTTAACATGGTGAGTACTACTGTCCCCTCTGTGCAGACAAAGCAGCTGAGGCTGGAGAGGTGAGGTGTCCCTGGTGTGTAAGGGGTGCAGGTCAAAGACTGCTGGGCACGGGTGGGTGACTGGTGGGTGTAGGTTAGTGCATGTGAGTGACTCATGGGTGTAGGTCAGTGCAGGAGGGTGTAGGTCAGAGTATGTGAGTGACTGGTGGGTGTAGGTGGGTGACCGGTGGGTGTAGGTTAGCGCAGGGGGGTGACTGGTGGGTATAGGTTAGTACACGTGGGTGACTGGTAGGCGTAGATTAGTGTGTGACTGGCTGGTGCAGGTGGGTACAGGTTAGAGTAGGTAGGGGACTGGTGCTGAGTTCCAGGTCAAGATACAACTTTATACTTTCCTTTATCCTTTTTTATTTTCCAAGTTTTCTATATGTACTTTTGTAATCAGTAATTTAAAAAAAATTGTTCCTTGTTTCTGTAAAGAAAGGAAAGAACAGTGTGGCTTACAGCCATTTTGAAGCGGGAGTCAGCATGTTTGGGGACCAGCAGGAGGATGGTGGGGAGGAGACAATCATAAAAGGCTTCAGGCCTCTCCTTCTTCTCAAAGCATTTGCGTAGGAGCAGCGCTCTTACCCAGGGATGGGAGCCTGGTGGGCTGCCGTCTAGGGGGTCGCACAGAGTCGGACACGACTGGAGCGACTTAGCAGCAGCAGCAGCGCTCTCACCGCCTCTTACTTAACGTAGGAGCACTGCTCTCTTCAGACTCTCACGCCTGGGTAGTAGTTGCTACAGAGTGTTTACCCACTTTAAATTCCAATCACTGGAGTCCTTTGCCTGAAATGACTCCTGCTGTCCCTGGAGGACTGCGCCCGGGGTCAGGAATCTGCTCTAGGATCTACTAACACGCAGTGAGCCCAACTGGCCCCACAGCCCCACTTGTAAGGTGAGAAAGTGTGAAAAGCACACTGTACACAGATGTCCATGGAGTGTGAAGTGCTTTTCAAATTGGGCTTCCCTGGTGGCTCAGCTGGTAAAGAATCCGCCTGCAATGTGAGAGACCTGGGTTCGATCCCTGGGTTGGGAAGATCCCCTGGAGAAGGGAAAAGCTACCCACTCTAGTGCTCTGGCCTGGAGAATTCTATAGACTGTATAGTCCATGGGGTCGCAAAGAGTCAGACATGACTGAGTGACTTTCACTTTCAAATAGGAATCATATAAATTGGAGAAGGCAATGGCACCCCACTCCAGTACTCTTGCCTGGAAAATCCCATGGACAGAGGAGCCTGGTGGGCTGCAGTCCATGGGGTCGCTAAGAGTCAGACACGACTAAGCGACTTCACTTTCACTTTCCACTTTGATGCATTGGAGAAGGAAATGGCAACCCATTCCAGTGTTCTTGCCTGGAGAATCCCAGGGACGGGGGAGCCTGGTGGGCTGCCGTCTGTGGGGTCGCACAGAGTCGGACACGACTGAAGCGACTTAGCAGCAGCAGCAGCACCTTTTTAAAACAGCCCCCTATTCCTAAAATCCTTGCCATTTTTTCCCTTAATTTGTACATTGCAATTTTCCTGCCTACACATTTTTGTCCAGTTGTAACTGAAAGAGAATTTAGTTTGAAATCATCTCTTCCTGAAATTAACTTAGTAGCAGCTCAGAAAAGCTTCAGGGAAGTGATTTGATTACTAAGTAGTACATGTAACCCTGTTTCATCTTCAGCTTTTGATACAAACCCCAAAGTGGCTCTACAAGCACCAGCTGTTTCCACCTGTCCAGACACTGCCTTTTGTCTGTGAAGCGTCACTGAAAGCAGCTTTTCAAATTGAGCTCACCTCCATCGTCATTTAAGAAAATGCTTTTTTGCACTTACTCTGGATTTTGTCTGTATTTCCTTATTGGAAATGTTTTAAGAAAACGTGTGGCAATGTTTAAATAATGACAGAAGCAGACAGTCTGCCATCAACAAGTAATTTGTGGCTGTGTAGTTTGTTAGTGACTGGCCTGCTGTGAACAGGTTGTGTGTGGTGCTGCCGTCCTGCTGGGAGGGGTCCCCCCTCCCCGGGGCCTTCGGAACCATATGCCTGCATCATCAGCTCATTTTCCTCCTCTGTGTGAAACGGGATGTCACTTGTATCTGGTGGTCTATCCCTGCATTTTTGCACAGGAAGTAGCCATGGGTTTTGAGGAGTGATTCAGAATGAATAGTGTTATGTTGTTCTTGGCCCAGGGTGGCAGGAATGCAGTGTCAATATTAAATATGATTTAAGTCGTATTTGTTTTTCCTGCCTCTTCACTATTTTGCAGTGAGTCCCTGGTGGTGGGGCCTCTGAAGTCAGCTGCCCTCGATACCTTCCTAACATTGGTTCTCTTTCTCCTGCATGTTAGTGACCCCCGGGCGCCTGCATCTGAGTACAGAGAATGGCTGACCATGATGGTGGGAAAGTGTGACCCTGGGGCCTATGCCCGCATGTTCAGGTACGTGGTGTTCTCATCCCCTCGTTCCAACTAGTTCATTCTTCTCAAAGTTGTACATTCACTTTGTTTCTGAGAAAATTTTGCCTTGGAGTGTCAGTTTAACAAAAAATTTTAAATTTTAAATCATGGGAAGTTTGTTCTAATCAGACATTTCCTATGATTAAATCATAGAGTAGCTAATCGCACTGAAGCAGTCACATCTTTTAGGAAAAGAGAAAGTAGAGTGCCTGCAGATCTCTTAAAGTAAGTGCCTTTCTGACTTTACACCTGTGGGGGAGGGGCAGGGTTGGGGCAGAGGCCACATGACCGTCCCCTGTCCCCTGTAGGCGGGCCTTCCTGAAGATGAGCACTGGCCCCGAGGCCTTCTTAGCCCTTCGCAACCACTTCACCACTTCCCACGCACTCCTGTGCGTCGGCCACTGGGTTCTGGGCATTGGAGACCGGCATCTGAACAACTTCATGGTGAGCCTGGAGACGGGCGGCGTGATCGGGATTGACTTCGGACATGCGTTCGGCTCTGCCACCCAGGTGAGCTTGCCCGGCTCTGTGCTGGGGTGGACCTGTCGTCAGCTTTGTGAGCCCTCTATGGACAGTTGGCCTGCTGTGATCATTAAAGTGGCCATTCTTGCAAAATGGGAGAGTCTCAGCTTTGTATCAGCCTCATTCAGGTGATTGTAGACGGTGTGCTGATAGATTAATTACATCACTTGCTCCTGTAAAAAGGTAGGAGGCTCATCAGAACGTCTTGTGTGGATGAGATACACACCTTTCCTGATGTCAGACTACAGCTCTCCTTCTCTTGGCCGTGTGGTTGCTCCGGGGTACGGTGACCTCACACGCATGTGGCCAGTTCCAAGAAGAAGGGAGCAGATGTGCTCTGCACGCATGAGCGACAGCTGCAGGCGGCCTCACTCATCCGCCTCCTGCATCTCATTTGCTGTTTAGGTCCTGCGGGTCCCTGAGCTAATGCCTTTCCGGCTGACTCGCCAGTTCATCAACCTGATGTCACCACTGAAGGAGACGGGGCTCGTGAGCAGCGTCATGGTGTGTGCGCTGAGGGCCTTCCGCTCGCGCGCCGACCTGCTCACCACCACCATGGACGTGTTCGTGAAGGAGCCGTCCTTTGACTGGAAGGTCGGTGGTTCTCCCCGCTTCGCAGCTTTGTTCCAGCGTGCTCATGACTGACCGCCTTTCCTGTCTCCTGGTGGGGATGTGTTTACCAAAGTACTTACCTGGTTCTGTACAGCTCTCAAAGTTAACATTTGGGATCATTTAGCTTGAAAATCAGACAAGAGACCTGCCTTTTATTTGGAGGACACTGTTAGACTTGAGAGTATTTGTAGTCCTTTGGTGATGGGGATTGGTTTCTTTTAGACAAGTTTTAGTTTTGAGTCTGTTCCACACAAGGTCAGCATCCTTCTCAGCTCAGCCCCCAGGAGGAAGCGCAGCAGTGACACGTCCTCAGGGAGGGCCGCGGTAAGCCCAAGTGTAGACCCTGGTGGTCACCATCACTGTCACGTGTGCTGCAGGGAGGGTGTGTGCAAAAAGCTGCAGAGCCCTTCCTGGCTGGAGACTTGCTTTATTTTGAGATCACTACCTGTTGGGTCTGTTTGAACGTGACCGTATGTACCATTAAGCAGAGAAAATCATGTTCCTTTCCCTCAGAATTTTGAACAGACAATGCTGAGAAAAGGAGGATCGTGGATTAAAGAAATAAATGTAACTGAACAAAATTGGTATCCACGGCAGAAGATTCATTATGCTAAGAGAAAGCTAGCAGGTGCCAATCCAGCAGTTATTACTTGGTAAGCATTTATTTGTGGAAAAACACACACACACCAACATGCCGCTGTTCCCAAGAGAATCACTAAACGTATTTGTGTGTGTGTATGTCCTCAGCCTGTGTCATCAGCCCGTCACCCCCACTGACAATGCCTCTCACTGCCCGGCCAGGTCCTGACTCTAAAATACACACACACACACGCCCCACACCCCGGTCAGCCTGGCAAGGTCCTAACTCTGAAACCCACACTCACACCACACATACACAGGCACACACCGGTCAGCCCAGCAAGGTCCTGACTCTTAAACACACACAACACATACCATACTCCCCCAACACAACACCACCCCCCGTCAGCCCAGTGAGGTTCTAACTCGGAAATCCACATTCACACCACACACACACACGCACACCCCACACCCCACACCCCAGTCAGCCCTGAAACACACATAGACTCATAGACACAGACACATACACCCGAGTCAGACCAGGCCCCCTCACCACACCCCCGGGCCAAGACACACACACCCCCCCCAATCAACCTGGATGCGCTCATGCATGTACACACACACACACACACACACACACCGATCAGCCTGGGCACGTGCGCACACACGCACATACACACACACGCACCAATCAGCCTGGACTCCCTCACCACAGTCCTGGACTGTCTCATGAACATGTCTACCTGCATGAGCAAATGTTGTTTTTAAATTTGCTTCTGTCTTTTCTCGGGACAAATGTGGCCCTGGTGGCAGAGCCCTTGGTGCACAGAGCATAGTGGAGGCTCATTAATGCATATGCAGATCAGGTTACCTTTAACCTAGCTTTCATGTTTTTCTGGTTGAGGTCTACAACAAATACAGATTTGCAGAAATGATTCACAAGAAGGAAAAAAGTTGGATTTTCCCATTAATAGTAAATGGTGACCATGGTCAGTTCTTTTTTGACAAAGATGCCAAGACCATTCAGTGGTCTTTCCAGCAAAGATCACTGAGAGGAATGAAGGTGGAACTCCCACCCCAAACGACATACAGAGTTAATTCAAAGAGGATCAAGACCTACCTGTGAGAGCTAAAACTATAACGTCCTTAGAAGCAAACATAGGGGTAAATCTTTTGGACCTTGGATTTGGCAATGATATTTGACCTTCTTAAGTCTAAAACCAAAAGCACAAACAAGAAAAGGAGAAAGAAAAGCATAAATTCATCAAAATTAAAAACTTTTGTGCCTCAAAGGATACCATCAGGAAAGTAAAAATATAGTCCACAGAATGGGGTAAGACATTTGAAAGTCATATAGCTAATAAGGAATTTGAGTATAGAATCCATTAAAAAATTCTTACAGCTGAATAATTAAAAGACCACCCAATGAAAAAAATGACCAAAGGACTTGAACAGACATTTCTATAAAAGAATGTAGACAAATGGCCAATAAACAAATGGAAAGATGCTTAAAATTGTTAGTCATCAGATAAATGCAAGTGAGACTCCTCTCCCACTAGGATTGCTATTAATATAATCAGAAACTGGAATATAACAAGTTGTTGGTGAGGATCACACACACACACACACACACACACACACACACACACGGAGTCTTGACTTTAAGGACAATGAGCAGCAGAGAGTATGCTGTGTGACCAGGTGGAGCGTCTGGTTTGGACTGGAGAAATAACCTGCAGTTTGTGTCTTTGTGTTGCTTGATCTTTTCTCCAGTAATGAGCTTCTCCTGGGCCATGAGAAGGAGTCTGCCTTCAGAGACTACGTCGCTGTGGCACAAGGAAGCCGAGAGCACAGCGTTCGTGCCCAGGAGCCTGAGAGTGGACTTTCAGAAGAGGCCCAAGTGAGGTGCCTGATTGACCAGGCAACTGACCCTAACATCCTCGGCAGAACTTGGGAAGGGTGGGAGCCCTGGATGTGAGATCCCCCGGAGGCAGCAGACAGGGCCCCTGTGTGTGTGTTTAAAGACCGTCCTGAACTCTGATCCAAGCCACCAGTGACTTCATCTTCCCAAAGCCCCAGAGAGCAGGTGTCTGTGTGTGACTTCCTCTTGTATCACAGTTTAATCCAGCTCATGATGAAGTGAATGCTGACCCGGGTGAGGGACTAGGCCATGGTCAAGGATGAGCTTAGGATCACAGTGGACATAGAAGGGCGGGTGTATCCAGGCTCGTGCAAGTGCCGAATCATGGCACAGCAAACAGGCGCTATGGCTGGATGAACAGCTGTCAGCGTTAGTGGTGTGTGTGAGCATCCCACGTGCCTTGGAAATTACGCCCAGAAGACTGTCCCGCAGACTTTGTGAGAGTAACTGATGGGATGTTAGGTTGTATCAGCAGCGCAAGAATATGAACAGCTCAGGGTGTGGTTATGGCTTATATTTACACATGGTTGTGTAATGTGTGAACAGAAAGGATCTCTTTATTGTTGTCTGGAATTGTGGCACCATCTGTTACCCGGTGGCTTTTAGAAAATTGATAAATAAACAAACACAAGAGAGTCAGAAATGAAGTTACCTGAATGCTATGAGAACTTTATAGATGTTTATCCCCAAATTTTTCCTTGATTGTGATTTGACATGATTGTGTTTGACATTTTAGGATATTTTTGTAGGTTTTCTCTTTCACATTTTTCTCCTCTAGCTTTGAGAGTTTATGATAGAATTGTCCTCTAGAAGGTAAAGTGTTGAGGAGAGAGAAAGTTTTGGTCTTAGCTTTGCTACCTTTGCTACTCTGATCACAGCTGGAAGGTGGATCCAGGAGCTTTGCATCCCAGACTCGGGAAGTCTGAGTAGGCCTGGCACTTGACATTCCTGTTCTAGGAACATGAAGAAAACCCCTGCTTGAAATGAGTCCTCCTTGGAGATAAAGCATGATTCTGGGGCCACAGGTCAGGTTATGAAATGCAGGATGGAAACAGTTTCCTGTCCACTCACCAAGCCTTGGTCCCCACACCTCCCCAGCTGGAGCCTGTTTCAGGCTGACTTGAGCTTTGTGTTAGAGCTTTCCAAACATTTCTAATCACAGACTCTTCAATGTTTGGGGAAATGGTGAATCTTAGTGCCCTGACCAGGGATCAGATCCACATCCCCTGCATTGCAAGGCGGATTCTTTTTTGGTGGGAGAGTTTGGAAGACCATTTGTCCTTCAGTTTTATTTTCACTTTAATTATTGTGAAATAATATTTAAGTATGGACCATATTCTCCAATTCTAGCTAAAGAGATAAGCATGTTTATATATGTGTGGACAAGCTTGTAGATTTCTGTTGTCTCAACACTTTAAATCATAACATTTTAAAATCATAGGTCCCTCCTTGGAGAGGTTAAGGGTTGTTCCTATTGCTGTTGGCAAGTGTAATCATGGACTGACAGTGTAGATGAACAAAAACGATCTCTTTATTGTTGTCTGGAGTTGTGGCACCATCTGTTACCCAGTGGCTTTCAGAAAATTGATAAACAAACACAAGGGAATCAGAAGTAATGTTCCCTCAATGCTATGAGAACTTCTTTACAGTTGTTTATCTCCAAATTTTCTCCTTGTAAAACATTAGTTATAGAAAAACACACATTTATACCATGTTCAGTTGTGAGGTTTTTGAGCTCTACCCTATATAATTCAGAATCAGTCTCTCTTTGGTTGTAATAAAATGTAGGCAAGTTGCCCTTTAAACTTTGGCATTGTGAATTTGAAAACAGACTGCTGTTGTCCACCTGCACCTCTTGAAATGGAGTTCAGATCAGTGGTGTGCCAGAGCCCTCTTGTTCCCACCCACACGAGCAACATTCAGAACACCAGGAATTTTGCCAGCGAATTGTTACGCTCACTCAGAAAGTCAGCAAGTGCTACGAATCCGGGTTTCTGTTTATCAGAGTCTGTGCTCCAATGGACAGCTGGCGTCCACGGTTAGGGCGCCGTCAGTCCAGGCTGGGTCCATCCAGCATGACGCCCGCAAGCTCCTGGATGCCAGTGTGTGGCGGTCACGTCCCAAGTGTCTCCCACTATGTCCCCTCTTGTCCTGTACCTCTCCCTGGATCCTGTCTTTATGGTCTTTGCCCAAGATCACTGCCACTGCCTCCCAGCAGACTCTCTACCGCTGGAGGGACTTCCCTGATGGTCCAGGAGCCAAGACTCTGTGTGCCCAGTGCAGGGGGCACAGGTTCAAGCCCTGGTTCAGGGAACTAAGATTCCCACAGGCTGCACGGTGTAGCCAAATAAATAAATAAGTAAATCTAGTACTAGAATACAATTTAAGAAAGAACCCTGCTATCCTGGAATTGAAGAAAAGGTAGTTATCTCCAACTATTGGGGGAAATTGCTATATAAATAGGGCGCTTTTGATTGACTGTAAAGTAGGTGTGGTTTTTGTGTAGTAGTACCCAAAAAATTGTTCTACAGACTGAATCTATGACTGTAGAATTTATTTTCAAAACAGTTGGCCAGCGCTAGGTTACAGCCCATAACTATGTGACAGTGATAGTAATACAGTCACAGTGCTGCTGACCCCGTGAGTTCTGACCTCATGATTGTCTTGTTCTAGCCAGCTGATCAGGAGCAGTTTGTGGATGAAAACATCCCCCAGAGGGACTGCTCCCCTGGGGCATGGTCACACCCATCTCTATCTTACTCTGCCCGAGCCTGGGCTGGGGGAGACCCTCCAAGCTGCCTCAGCTCCAGTGTGGTATCACCTAGCCTGCTGCAGGCATGTCCATAATTAACACTGGTTGTTGTCATTTTAATTGCTAAATCGTGTCCAATCCTTTTGCAACCCCATAGCTCTTCAGGCTCCTCTGTCCATGGGATTTTCCAGGCAAGAATACTGGGGTGGGTTGCCATTTCCTTTTCCAGGGGATCTTCCCCACCCAGGGATCAAACCTGCCTTTCTTGTGTCTCCTGCATTGGCAGGCAGATTCCTTTCTAAGAAACCGAGCTAATTAACAATGTTAGATGTGCAGAAATACAAGAATGCTGTGTTTTCTTCTTTATTTTTTTTCCATTTTCACCATTTTTAAAAATTTTTTATTGTTTAAGTGAAGCATAATTGCTTTACAGAATTGTGTTGGTTTCTGCCAAACATCAACATGATAGCCACATGGCCTCATTAAGAAAGTAAAATGTTTGTGAGTCTCCTGCAGAATTTTTCTTCTCCGGATTGTAGGATCTCTCTGTCAGCACAGCACTCTGAGCCTGGAGAGTTCAGAGAATCACTTCAGTAATGTGACAGCCTCGTCCATTTAAAATGGAATTCAGTGCCAGCTTCCCTCAGAGGCATTCACTGAAACTCCGTGCATGAGCTATTCCTGTTGTCACTTAATAATGTCTCTCATGTTTGCCAGCCATGACAGCATTGCTCAAGTTCATTAGGCTGGACTGGGCTTCCCTGGGATGTGTGAAGCCTCCCACAGTTCATTCTGCATCTTGTTTGGAGCAAGGAGCAGCAGCCCGTGCCATGCTGTTAGGGGCATGAGCAAAGGTGATTGGGGTCTGGGGCTGACCCCTGTAAGGTGGATTCTTAACCAAGTGGTTTGATATTTAACAATAGTAAATCTTCCAATCCACGAACATGGTGTCTTTCTTTTTATTTAACTTCTTTCAGCAGTGTTTTGTAATTTTTACTAGTTTTTGTTTCTCATCTTGAATTCCATTTTTTGAGACAAAGGATAGTATATGAAAATGACATACCGATATTTTCTATAAAGTTCATGAAAGATATGTAGCCCAGGTAAGCACGTACAAAGGAAAGCGTGTCACCCTGACCCCTTACAGAGCTGGGAAAGAACATTGTTGTTTTAAGTTACACTGCTAGCATCAGAAGGAAAAGAAACACTGATCTTGATGGCTGAGCAGGCACTTCACCTTGAAGGAGCTGTAGTTAATGTGTGATCAGACACACCCTACATCCCTCTATACACTAAAGGGACGGCAGGGAGGGAGGAGGCCTGAACAAAGAAATTTTTAATTTTTCTTGTCCTGCCTTCAAATAGAAATTTTTATTTCATCACATTTTAGCGCCTATATTAGAAAAGAAAGATTGCAAAAAGTAACCTAATGCTACACGTTTAGGAGACTAAGAAAAAGAACAAACTTAAACTTGGTGCCAGTAAAAAGAGCACAAAAAGAAGCAGCAAGCAAAACATTGATTCTTTGAACAGCTCATTGATAAACCTAGACTGATTCAGAAAAAAAAAAAAAAAAAAAAGCAAATATCTAATATCAGAAACTAAAGTGGAGCGCAGAACGGTTTGGTTGTTCGTTGGAAGGAGTTCTTCTGTTCGTTGGAAGGAGTTTTTCCCGTAGCTGAGCTATTGCGGCTCTTTGGGCAGCAGCGGCGGCGAGGTGGTCGAAGAGGCCTAAAGCTTAGGCGTTGGGTAAAAGAAAATGGCTCGAACCAAGCAGACTGCTCGGAAGTCAACGGGTGGGAAAGCGCCCCGCAAGCAGCTGGTCACAAAAGCAGCCAGGAAAAGCGCCCCCTCTACCGGCGGGATGAAGAAACCTCATCGCTACAGGCCCGGGACTGTTGCGCTTCGAGAAATCCGTCGTCACCAGAAATCCACCGAGCTTCTGATCCGGAAACTGCCTTTCCAGAGGCTGGTGAGGGAGATCGCCCAGGATTTCAAAACCGACTTGCGGTTCCAGAGTGCCGCCATCGGTGCGCTGCAGGAGGCTAGCGAAGCGTACCTGGTGGGCTTGTTTGAAGATACTAATCTGTGTGCCATCCACGCTAAGAGAGTAACCGTCATGCCCAGAGACATCCAGTTGGCTCGCCGGATACGGGGAGAGAGAGCTTAAGTGAGGGCGGTTTTTATGGTGTTTTGCAGTACATTTTTGTAAAATACTTTGGTTTAATTTGTGACTTTTTTTGGTAAGAAATTGTTTATAATATGTTGCATTTGTACTTAAGTTATTCCATCTTTCACTCAGGATGAAGGCGAAAAGTGACTGTTCACAGACCTGAGAGATGTGAGCGCTGTTGCTGAGGAGTGACAAGTTGCTAATATGCAGAAGGGATGGGTGATATTTCTTGCTTCTCATGATGGATGTTTCTGTATGTTAATGATTTGTTGGGTAGCTATTAAGGTACTAGAATTGATAAATGTGTACAGGGTCCTTTTGCAATAAAACTGGTTATGACTTCATCCAAGTGTTTAACAATTGGGACTGTAAGTCTGACCATACATCACTGTGATGGAATGTGGGCTTTTTCAGGAGTGAAGATACAAGTCTTAACCACAGTGTAACTTACAGTTTCCTTAAAAAAAAAGTCAACCTGGCAGCTATAGAATACACTATGTGCATTTATAATAGCTATTTTATATATTGTAGTGTCAACATTTTTCAATTAAATGTTTTACATTGACATGTGCTGGAGACTGTTGTCTTTAAGGTGTGTGTAATTCAGAGGCCAATAGGTTTTCTCCTGAGTAGACTGCACTTGTTTATGCAGTAAAATGCTTTGTGCGTTATGCCTTGCGTAAGTCCTCGTTCTACCACATGTTAAACTAACCCTCTAGCTGATAATGCAAACACTAACGGGGAGGGGGATTTATTTATAAGGGCTCTAGACTATAATACTGGAGAAGGCCATGGCACCCCACTCCAGTACTCTTGCCTGGAGAGTCCCATGGATGGAGGAGCCTGGTGGGTTGCAGTCCATGGGGTCGCGAAGAGTTGGACAGGACTGAGCGACTTCACTTTCACTTTTCACTTCCATGCATTGGAGAAGGAAATGGCAACCCACTCCAGTGTTTTGCCTGGAGAATCCCAGGGACGGGGGAGCCTGGTGGGCTGCCGTCTATGGGGTTGCACGGAGTCAGACACGACTGAAGTGACTTAGCAGCAGCAGACTATAATACAAGTTATTCACAGCAGCAGCATCTGTTACTAATATAGTAGTTAGTGCAGCTTTTCTTTGTGTTGTGATTGGTCTGATAACTAGGTTGAACTTTTCTCTACCGAGGAGGAACAATACCGAACTTTTTTTCCTGGTGGGGTTTGTATTATAACCGTTAGGGTAAACTTGCTGTGGGGGAGGGACACAGCTTCAGCTTATGGAACCTCTGCCAGTTAAAATGGTGTTCATGTGGCATAGGTTCTAGGAAAATCACTTCATAGAGATGGCTTTCCAAGTGGTTTAAAATTTATCCTTCATTGAAGTTTTTAGGTCAATTATGTAAGTTGACTAAATTTACAAATAAACTTGTTTATTCAAAAAAAAAAAATGAAAGTGGAGACATCAGCCTTACAGAAATAAAAATTCCTAGAAATATAAATTGCCAGAACTGACTCAAGAAATAGAAAATCTGAACAGATCTGCAATGAGACTTAATTAGTAATTAAAAACGAACCCCCGCCCCCCACCCACCCGCCAAAAGAAACAGACAGTATACTGGTGAATTCTACCAAACACTGAAAAAGGAGTTAACACCAATCCTCAAATGCTTCCAAAAAATATCAGAAAGGGAAAAGCTCCCTAACTGATCCCAGGAACCCAGCATTACCCTGATATCAAAGCCGGAGACTCTATAAGAAAACAGTAGACCAATATCCCTTATGGACACTGATGCAGAAATCCTCGATAGAACACTCCGAAATGGAGTCCAGCAGCACGAAGGATTACTCACTGGCACGTGGTGCCATCCCAGCGTGGCAGGGTTGCTTCAGCATCTAAAACCCATTGTTGTGATGCATAACATTAATACACAAAGGAAAAAACAGGTTCATCTCAATGCAAAAAAGTATTTGACAGATTCAATACAGTTTCCCGATAAAAATCACACAGCAAACCAAGACTAGAAGGAAACTTAATCAACCTGACAAAGAACATCTATGAAAATCCACAGGTAACATTCTACTCATTGGTGAAAGAGAAAACGTTCCCCCGAGGTCAGGATCAAGAGAAGGATGCCCACTTTCACCACTGCTGTTCAACACTGCTGGATGTTCTAGTCAGAGCAGTCAGACAAGAAAAAAAGATTCAAATTAGGAAAAAAGAAATAAAACTATCAGACAACTAACAGACAACATGATCATATATACAAAAAAAAACCCAAAGATGCACAAAGTACTAGAGATGGTAAATTAATCCAACAGTAATTAACTGTTCTTACCCTCTTCAATACATCTGTTCTCAGATTTTTTGCTCCAGAGAAGTGATGGAACTTCACTGCTGGAATCAGGACTCCAAAAGAAGTACCCTTATCAGTGGGTGATTGTCCAAATACTTATTCTTTGGAAGGATAACAACAGAAAACTTATTCCACCATCTTGCTGTGATACCACTCTCCTACATAGCTCTCTTGAAAAGAAGGTTTCAACACAGTTTCATAGGTATATAAGCAAAACCAGTAACACATGTAGCTTATAGTGTTTCAGCATATTTCAGTTATAAAAATTGTACATACGTAGATACAGTAAAAGGATGAATGTGCAAACATACAGCTAAAAACAATTTTTAATTCCAAAAAATAGTATACACCTAGGTTGCTTAACGGAGAAGGCAATGGCACCCCACTCCAGTACTCTTGCCTGGAAAATCCCATGGATGGAGGAGCCCGGTAGGCTGCAGTCCATGGGGTCGTTCAGAGTCAAACACGACTGAGCGACTTCACTTTCACTTTTCACCTTCATGCATTGGAGAAGGAAATGGCAACCCACTCCAGTATTCTTGCCTGGAGAATCCCAGGGACAGGGGAGCCTGATAGGCTGCTGTCTACGGGGTCGCACAGAGTCGGACATGACTGAAGCGATTTAGCAGCAGCAGTAGGTTGCTTAAACACAGAGGTTAGTACACATCAGTAAAGTAGGAAGTAACTCACCCTATTGAATACATTAATTATGTGCAGTTTTTTGTATACCTGTATCTCAATAAAGCTGGAGGGAAACAAAGTATGTTTCACACATATACTTCTATCCATAGTAAGGCACCCACCAGTTTTAAATACACTGAATTATGATATACCATTTAATAAGGGGGCAGCCATGCCATGCACATGTAAACACAATGTTTCTAACATCTCAATACTGATGAACACTCGCCTATCACTGTTAAACACACTGTTTCAACAAACACCATTCAAAGGTCAGAGTAAGACTTAGGCGCAGAGTCCAGTTTAGAGTCAGACTGAAGGTCAAGGTCAAAATTGGATTTAGGGTACTTGGAGTGTGTGGTCCAAGGTCAGCTTCAGGGTTATTATGGGGGTAAAAGGTCAGGGACAATGGGGAAGAATCAAGCAGCAGATGAGATTCAAGCTCATACAGTCAGGACAGGTTCAGGATTTTGGTGAGGAGGTGAGGACAAGGGTCAGAGCTGACAAGATGTTCATTGTGAGGTATATGATCATCAGGATCTCCATGGTTAGGGTCAAGGTCATGGAAATAGGGTCAAGGTCATGGCAGTAGTAAATGGCAGAATTAGTGTCAAGGGTAAGTTTAGGATGAGGATCTAGATCAGGGTCAATGTCAAAGTTATGAGGAACGTTCTATTCAGTATCGCGGTGATTATCAGGGTTAGGAAGATGTAGCCCGAAGTGAGTGTAAAGGTCATAGGGTCAGGGTAAAGGTCAAGTTCTGGTCTGTATGAGAATTGAAATCAGTTTCATGTTAGGGGTGGGTATAAGGGTGATGGCATCATTGACCCAATGGACATGAGGAGGACAGGGAGGCCTGGCATGCTGCAGTCCATGGGGTGGCAACAAGTAGGACACGACTGACCAACTGAACCACAACAATAAGGGAGAAGGCTCGGTCATGGTAAATGTTAGATTCACTTATGGTGAATGAGGGTGTTTATTAGTTCTTAGGTCTGTGTAACAAATTGACACAAACTAGTTAGCTTAAACCAAAAGAAGTGTATTCTCCCACAGTTGTGGATGTCAGAAGTCTGGAATCTAGGTGTGGGCGGGGCCATACCCTCTCCAGGGGAGGAGCCTCCTTGGTCTCTTGCAGTTTCTGGTCCCCCTGCAGTTCCTGGGCTTGTGATGGCATCACTGCAGTCTCTGCCTCTGTCTTCATGTGCACTTCCTCCATACCTGTGCTTTCTCCTTTTCTGTGTTTCAACATATATCACTAAACAAACTAGTACATGCGCCACCCACAATGCAACGGTGTTCAGCGTATCTCATCTAGAGGTCCTTAATTCTGCAAAGGCCCTATTTCCAAGTAAGGTTAGATTCACAGGTACTGGTATTAGAACTTAGATACATGTTTTGGGGACTACTATTCAAGCCGGCATAGGGTCAAGGCATTTCGAATGATGTACTCTGCATGTAAGTTAAATAACAGGGTAACAAACTATAGCCTTGATGTACTCCTGAACATTAGGATTACAATAAGGCCAAGGGTTAGGTTCAGGACTAGGGCTGGGTGACATGAGGGTCCAGTTTAGGTGTGGGTCAGTGCTGGAGTGAGGGTGGGGTGACTTGAGGGTCAGGGTAATCATGGTCAGTGTTGGGTGTTAGGGAGAGAGTCATACTGATGGCTGCAGTTACTGTCTTAGGAGGGTCAGGATCACAGGTCAAGGTCGGGTTAAGTTTCAGTGTCAGGTTCAGGGTCAGTGTCAAGCTCTGGGTAAAGAGTGAGTATTGTGATCAGTTCAGGGCTATGGTAAGTGTGGGTCAGGGTGAGATTCAGGATATGTGTTAGGGTCAGCATTAGAGTGAGGGTTAATATCAGTGATGTTTAGGTTCAGGGTTGGTTAAGACTCAGGAAAAGCGTTAGAGTCCAGGGGAGTTTGAGTATCAGGGTTAATGTCTGTTGGTTCAATTGTAAATTCCTCATAATTACACTGCGTTATGAATGGCATAATGTAGAGAACACAGACCTAGGTGTCACACTCGAGTCTAATTCTAAACATTACTAGCTCTGTACCCTTAGGCAAGTTTACTTACTAATTATTAGTTCATTTATTCATTCATATCTAGTATTTATTTGAGTGCTTTATATGTGGAAGAAACTGTGAAGTGCTATGGATGTAAAGGTCAAGAAGACAGAAATGGCACTGCTTTATATAGGTGGAGCCAGATGATAATTATTTAGGTTATGAATATTGTAACATCATCAAAGGAGCATAGGGTTTGTGAAAATGAAGAACAGGGAGGTTCAGCCTCCTAGGAGTTCAAGGAAACTGAGAACAGGTTCAAGTTCACTCTGTCTTGTTTTTTTAAATCTCAATTGAAATTAAAAAAATTATTTTCATATATTTCATTTATTATTATATAAAAACATATATCAAGGAATATTATAGTGAACCTCCATGTGCTGACCTCCCAGCTTCAGCACTTTTCAGGAGCTGTATATAAACTGGCTTGGCAGAGACCAGAGCCTTTCAGGAAACGGAGTAGCGAATGTGCAGACTCTGAAGCACCATGCACATTCAGTAACTGCAGGTAAGGCTCCCATGAAGAGCACACACATCCCTGGGTATCTGTGTGGAGAATGGATTGTGTGTGCTTATATGTGCACGGACGAGGGCAAGAGCGGACCAGGGACACTGCTTATGAGGCCACTGAGTAGACGGGGCAAAATAAATCAGGGGCCTGAAATACATCCATGGAGGAGTCGGGTGGGTGGAGAGATCAGCACAGGACAGACAGGGCTTTGACAGGAGAGCCAGACGTGCTCATGATAGTTCTCAGGTTTTGTTACTGATCCCCAGCGGGTTGGTTCTAGAAGATCTTGCAGGTCTTCATAGAATTGGTCAACTTCAGCTTCTTTGGTATTAGTGGATGGGGTATAGACTTGGATTGCTGTGATGTTGAATGGTTTGCCTTGGAAATGAACCAAGCTCATCCTCAGTTTATCCCAAGATCTACAACACCTTCTAGCACTAACACCAAAAAAAGATGTCCTTTTCTTCATAGAGGATTGGAATGCAAAAGTAGGAAGTCAAGAGATACTTGGAGTAACAGGCAAGTTCGGCCTTTGAGTCCAAAATGAAGGAGGGTAAAGGCTAACAGGGTTTTGTCAAGAGAACACCCTGGTCATAGCAACCTCGTCCAACAACACAAGTGATGACTCTACACATGGACATCATGAGGTGGGAAATAGTGAAATCAGATTGATTATATTCTTTCTAGTTGAAGATGGACAACCTCTATTCAGTCAGCAAAAACAAGACCTGGAGTTGACTGTGGCTCAAATCATGAGCTCCTTATTGCAACAAATGAAAGTCATTCAGTCATGTCTGACTCTTTGCGACCCCATGGACTATACAGTCCATGGCATTCTCCAGACCAGAATACTGGAGTTGGTAGCCTTTCCCTTCTCCAGGGGATCTTCCCAACCCATGGATTAAACCCAGATCTCCTGCATTGCAGGTGGATTCTTTACCAACTGAGGTATCAGGGAAATTGCAACATTCAGGCTTAAATTGAAGAAAGTAGGGAAAATCACTAGACCATTCAGATATGACCTAAATCAACCTCTTATGATTATACAGTGGAGGTGATGAATAGATTCAAGATATTAGACCTGGTAGACAGAGTGCCTATAGAACTATGGACAGAGGTTTGTAACATTGCACAGGAGGTGGTGATCAAAACCATTCCCAAGAAAAAGAAATGCAAGAAGGCAAAGTGGTTGTCTGAGGAGGCTTTGCAAATAGCTGAGAAAAGAAGAGACACAAAAGGCAAGGGAGAAAGGGAAAGATACACCCAACTGAATGCAGAGATCCAGGAAATGGCAAGGAGAGATAAGAAAGCCTTCCTAAGTGAACAATGCAAAGAAAAACAGGAAAACAATAGAATGGGAAAGACTAGAGATCTCGTCAAGAAAATTAGAGATATCAAGGGAATATTTCATGCAAGGATGGGCATGATAACAGACAGAAATGGTAAGGACTTAACAGAAGCAGAAGAGATTAACGAGAAACAGCAAGAATACACAAAACTATACCAAAAAAGTCTTAATGACCACGATAACCACAATGGTGGTGTCACTCAGCTAGAGCCAGACATCCCAGAATGCGAAATCAAGTGGGCCTTAGGAAGCATTACTATGAACAAAACTGGTGGAGGTGATGGAATTCCAGCTGAATTATTTCAAATCCTAAAAGATGTTGCTGTGAAAGTGTGGCACTCACTATGCTAGCAAATTTGGAAAACTCAGCAGTGGCCCCAGGACTGGAAAAGATGAGTTTTCATTCCAACCCCAAAGAAGGGCAATGCCAAAGAATGTTCAAATTACCATACAATTCCACTCATTTCACATGCTAGCAAAGTTATGCTCAAAATCATTCAAACTAGGCTTCAACAATATGTGAACCAAGAACTTCCAGATGTTCAAGCTGGATTTAGAAAAGGCAGAGGAACCAGAGATCAAATTGCCAACATCCACTGGATCATAGATAAAGCAAGGTAATTCCAGAAAAACATCTACTTCTGCTTCATTGACTATGCTAAAGTCTTTGTGTGGATCACAACAAACTGTGGAAAATTCTTAAAAAGATTGGAATAACAGACCATGTGACCTGTCTCCTCAGAAACCTGTATGCAGGTCAAGAAGCAATAGATCTGGACATGGAACAACAGATTGGTTCAAAGTTGGAAAAGGATTTTTATAAGGCTATATATTGTCACCCTGCTTATTTAACTTCTATGCAGAGTACATCATGCAAAATGCCAGACTGGGTGAATCACACGCTGGAAACAAGATCGCCAGGAGAAATATCAACACCTCAAATATGCAGATGATACAACTCTAACAGCAGAAAGTGAAGAGGAACTAAAGAGCCTCTTGATGAAGGTGAAAAGAGGAGACCGAAAAGCTGGCTTGAAACTCAACATTCAAAAAATGGACATCATGGTATCCAGTCCCATCACTGCATGGCAAATAGATGGGGAAAAAGTTGAAACAGACAAATTTTATTTATTAGGATCCAAAATCACTGTAGACGGTGACTGCAGCCATGAAATTAAAAGATGCTAGCTCCTTGAAAAGCTATGACAAACCTAGACAGCATAAGTTATATCGTTATAACTTTAACCATATAGTTAAAGCTAATGTTTTTCCAGTAGTCATGTATGAATGTGAGAGTTGGACCGTAAAGAAGGCTGAGTGCCAAAGAATTGATGTTTTGAACTGTGGTGTTGGAGAAGACTCTTGAGAATCCCTTGGAGAGCAAAGAGATAAAATGAGTCCATCTTGAAGGGAATCAGTCCTGAATATTCATTGGAAGGACTTATGCTGAGGCTGAAACTCCAATACTTTGGGCATCTGATGTAAAGAATTGACTCATTTGAAAAGACTCTGATGCTGGAGGGAGAAGAGGATGACAGAGGATGAGATGGTTGGATGGCATATCTGACTCAATGGACATGAGTTTGAGTAAACTCAGGGAGTTGGTGATGGGCAGGGAGGTCTGGTGTGCTGCAGTCCAAGGGGTCACAGAGTCAGACATGACTGAGCGACTGAACTGAACTGAAGAGAAGTTTAAGGGGTAGGAGGCAGACTTGTTAGTGGGGTTCTAGGAATGGCTTCCCTCATAGCTCAGTTGGTAAAGAATCTGCCTGCGATGCAGGAGACCCAGGTTTGATTCCTGGGTCGGGACAATCCCCCGTAGAAGGAAACGGCAACCCTGTCCAGTATTCTTGCCTGGAGGATCCCATGGACAGAGAAGCCTGGCAAGCTACTGTCCATGAGGTTGCAAGAGTCAGACATGACTTAGCGACTAAACCACCAACCAGGAAGGGGATGGAGATTTCCGAGGGCAGCCAGGTTCGGGGCGGTGGTGGTGTGTGGAGCAGCCAGGGCTTGCACGCAGCATGAACTGTGCCTGCTGCTGCTGCTGCTAAGTCACTTCAGTCGTGTTTGACTCTGTGCGACCCCATAGACGGCAGCCCACCAGGCTCCCCCGTCCCTGGGATTCTCCAGGCAAGAACACTGGAGTGGGTTGCCATTTCCTTCTCCAATGCATGAAAGTGAAAAGTGAAAGTGAAGTCACTCAGTCATGTCTGACTCTTAGCGACCCCATGTAGTGCAGCCTACCAGACTCCTCTGCTCATGGGATTTTCCAGGCAAGAGTACTGGAGTGGGTTGCCATTGTCTTCTCCGGTGAACTGTGCCTAGCAGAGTACAAGTCTCCACCCCCGTCCTTGGATGGAGATCTTAACATAGTAATGAAGCAGTGGTAACTTCTGGAGACCTCCAAGTCTCATCTGCAGAGGTGCATTCCTGTGGTCAAGTCAGAGCCAGTTTGGAGCAGTTGATCACTACATACCTCTGAAAGTACAGCTGCAAAGCATCTGTCAAACATCAGATGCTTCCGAAACATAGAGGTGAATGGAGGCAATGATCGTTTAACTGTCAGAGGCTGGTATGGGTGACAGTTTCAGTATGAGCTACTGGCTGGATGTCAGTGCCACCACTGAGATGGAGATTTCTGAAAAGGAAGCTATTTTGGGAAGAGAAGAATTTAGGTTAAAGAGTCTCTCAGACATTCAAGTGACAATGACCAGAAGTTAGTGCAATGGGACTTTAGTTCAAGCATCAGGAAGCGATCTGTTTGCAACTTACAAGTTGAGAGCCAAGAAAGACACAGTGAGATGGCTGAGCTGTGTCATTGGGCCTAACTGAGGCAACCATTTGTGCGGTGTCCCAGTCAGAGGCCCAATATTCTAAACCCTAAACTAGCTACATTTAGAGTCCAGTTTATCTTAGGCTAAGTGTTGACAATAATAGTATTAGCAATATCTGTGTGTGTGTGTGTGTGTGTGTGCGTGCTCTTTGTGACCTCATGGACTGTAGCCTACCAGGCTGCTCTGTTCATGGAATTTTCCAGGCAAGAATTCTGGAGTGGGTTAATATTTCCTACTCCAGGTGATCTTCCCAACCCAGGGGTCAAAACTGTGTCTCTTGGCTCTCCTGCGTTGCAGGCGAATTCTTTCTGCTGAGCCACCAGGGAAGTCCCAGTAGAAATGTCTACCTAGAGCTAATATGTTTCTTTCTTTCTTTTTCAAAAATCGCAGTGTGGACATCTTTATACAAAGTATTTGTGCTTTAGTGAGTGAAACTCAAATGCAATATGTTGAAAGAATAGGGACTAGGCAGGAAAGATGGAAAATGGATCAAGTGCAAAATATTGGTATTCTTACAGAGGCATGAGAAAGTGCTTTTAGAGCAAAAAACTCCACTTCCGCCAAGTTATGAGGGTACAAATCGGAATCCTTTCCTCCTTCCCAGGCTGACGCTTTTCAAATCACTATTGTCGGTTTTTTCTACAATAGACACCTTTATTTAGACAACAGCCTGCCTGGTGAGTTTGTAACCTAATTATGGCTCTCCTCAGCCCCAACCCCCCTTCCCATTACATTTCCTTTAAAATCTCTGCCTCCAAGTGTTGGAACACTTAAGCAAACTCACGTGCAGGGTCTAAGGAAGGGCTCTGCCTGCGGTTCTCAAAATGACGCGGGATGGCAGCAATGTCACCTGAGAACCTGTTAGAAATGCAAGTTCTCCGGCCCCAGTCCGGACCTTCCGAGTCCGAGACCCAGTCACGGGCTGTAGCAGGTCCCCGGGGATTCTGGCGTCTCTGAACTTGAAAACTGCTCTGGATACTGCTGCTGCTGCTAAGTCGCTTCAGTCCTATCCGACTCTGTGCAACCCCTTAGACGGCAGCCGACCAGGCTCCCCTGTCCCTGGGATTCTCCAGGCAAGAACACTGGAGTGGGTTACCATTTCCTTCTCCAATGCAAGAAAGTGAAAAATGAAGTGAAAAGTGAACTCGCTCAGTCGTGTCCGAGCCTCAGCGACCCTATGGACTGCAGCCTTCCAGGCTCCTCCGTCCATGGGATTTTCCAGGCAAGAGTACTGGAGTGGGGTGCCATTGCTTTCTCCAGCTCTGGATACTAAGCCCCCCCAACCACACCCCTGCCTCCGCCTCAGCAGATGGGGCAATAAGACCCCTATCTCCGGGTACCCACGGCTACAACCATTTCCTAAGCACCGCTTGCTGAATTCATAGCCCACTTGGGGTTATCATTTATTTTTAATTTCGGTCCTTATTATTAATGTCGGTCCTTGCCTGACAAAGCACACCCCGGACGAGCTTTATTTGGAAAACCCCGCGCAGGCTTTTCAGCAGCTCCCTGGCCAGGAGCCGACCGCGACGCTGCGCGTGCTCCGTTAATCCGGGTCCAGCCACAGGTTGGGGCCACAGCGCAGAAAATCCGTCCCCGGATCTGTTGCCCGTGCCGGTTCCCAGACGCCACGGTTCAGGTCAGCGCCAGGGGGCGCGAGTAGCAGGAAAACCACACCCCCCCCCCCCCCCCCCCCCCCGCGGACCATCAGTTCAGTTCAGTTCAGTCGCTCAGTCGTGTCCGACTCTTTACGACCCCATGAATCGCAGCACGCCAGGCCTCCCTGTCCATCACCAACTCCCGGAGTTCACTCAGACTCACGTCCATCGAGTCGGTGATGCCATCCAGCCATCTCATCCTCTGTCGTCCCCTTCTCCTCCTGCCCCCAATCCCTCCCAGCATCAGAGTCTTTTCCAAAGAGTCAACTCTTCGCATGAGGTAGCCAAAGTACTGGAGTTTCAGCTTTAGCATCATTCCTTACAAAGAAATCCCAGGGCTGATCTCCTTCAGAATGGATTGGTTGGATCTCCTTGCAGTCCAAGGGACTCTCAAGAGTCTTCTCCAACACCACAGTTCAAAAGCATCAATTCTTCAGCGCTCAGCTTTCTTCACAGTCCAACTCTCACATCCATACATGACCACTGGAAAAACCATAGCCTTGACTAGACGGACCTTAGTTTGCAAAGTAATGTCTCTGCTTTTCAATACGCTATCTAGGTTGGTCATAACTTTCCTTCCAAGGAGTAAGCGTCTTTTAATTTCATGGCTGCAGTCACCATGTGCAGTGATTTTGGAGCCCCAAAAAATAAAGTCTGACACTGCTTCCACTGTTTCCCCATCTATTTGCCATGAAGTGATGGGACCAGATGCCATGATCTTAGTTTTCTGAATGTAGAGCTTTAAGCCAACTTTTTCATTTTCCACTTTCACTTTCATCAAGAGGCTTTTTAGTTCCTCTTCACTTTCTGCCATAAGGGTGGTGTCATCTGCATATCTGAGGTTATTGGTATTTCTCCTGGCAATCTTGATTCCAGCTTGTGCTTCTTCCAGCCCAGCGTTTCTCATGATGTACTCTGCGTAGAAGTTAAATAAGCAGGGTGACAATATACTGCCTTGACGTACTCCTTTTCCTAGTTGGAACCAGTCTGTTGTTCCATGTCCAGTTCTAACTGTTGCTTCCTGACGTGCATATAGGTTTCTCAAGAGGCAGGTCTGGTGGTCTGGTATTCCCATCTGTTTCAGAATTTTCCACAGTTTATTGTGATCCACACAGTCAAAGGCTTTGGCATAGTCAATAAAGCAGAAATAGATGTTTTTCTGGAACTCTCTTGCTTTTTCCATGATCCAGCAGATGTTGGCAATTTGATCTCTGGTTCCTCTGCCTTTTCTAAAACCAGCTTGAACATCTGGAAGTTCACAGTTCACGTATTGCTGAAGCCTGGCTTAGAGAATTTGGAGCATTACTTTACTAGCGTGTGAGATGAGTGCAATCGTGTGGTAGTTTGAGCATTCTTTGGCATTGCCTTTCTTCGGGATTGGAATGAAAACCGACCTTTTCCAGTCCTGTGGCCACTGCTGAGTTTTCCAAATTTGCTGGCATAGTGAGTGCAGCACTTTCATAGCATCATCTTTCAGGATTTGAAATAGCTCAACTGGAATTCCATCACCTCCACTAGCTTGGTTCGTAGTGATCCTTTCTAAGGCCCACTTGACTTCACATTCCAGAATGTCTGGCTCTAGGTGAGTGATCACACCATTGTGATTATCTTGGTAGTGAAGATCCTTTTTGTACAGGTCTTCTATGTATTCCTGCCACCTCTTCTTAATATCTTCTGCTTCTGTTAGGTCCATACCATTTCTGTCCTTTATTGAGCCCATCTTTGCATGAAATGTTCCCTTGGTATCTCTAGTTTTCTGGAAGAGATCTCTAGTCTTTCCCATTCTGTTGTTTTCCTCTATTTCTTTGCACTGATCGCTGAGGAAGGCTTTCTTATCTCTTCTTGCTATTCTTTGGAACTCTGCATGCAGATGCTTATATCTTTCCTTTTCTCCTTTGCTTTTTGCTTCTCTTCTTTTCACAGCTATTTCTAAGGCCTCCTCAGACAGCCATTTTGCTTTTTTGCATTTCTTTTCCATGGGGATGGTCTTGATCCCTGTCTCCTGTACAATGTCACGAACCTCCATCCATAGTTCATCAGGCACTCTATCTATCAGATCTAGTTCCTTAAATCTATTTCTCACTTTCACTGTATAATCATAAGGGATTTGATTTAGGTCATACCTGAATGGTCTAGTGGTTTTCCCTACTTTCTTCAATTTCAGTCTGATTTTGGCAATAAGGAGTTCATGATCTGAGCCACAGTCAGCTCCTGGTCTTGTTTTTGCTGACTGTATAGAGCTTCTCCATTTTTGGCTGCAAAGAATATAATCAATTTGATTTCAGTGTTGACCATCTGGTGATGTCCAAGTGTAGAGTCTTCTCTTGTGTTGTTGAAAAGGGTGTTTGCTATGACCAGTGCATTTTCTTGGTAAAACTCTATTAGTCTTTGCACTGCTTCATTCCGTATTCCAAGGCCAAATTTGCTGTTACTCCAGGTGTTTCTTTACTTCCTACTTTCGCATTCCAGTCCAGGAGCATCCAAATGCAGGGTAAGGCGGGGCGCCGGGAGGTGGTGGGGCCGTGCGCCGGAGAAGCCCCGCCCCCAGCCGGAGCATCTGCCAATCGCAACGCTCGCGCCGGTAGGGCGGTGCGTCCGAGGAAGCCCCGCCCCCTACCCGAAAGTCCGCCAATCGCAGCACGCTGTGCGGCCCGGCGCGCCGAGTTGGTTCTGCGACTCACGGCCTTCCGGTGCCTTCAGAGGGCGGTGCACCCTTGAGGAGGTGGAAGCGCCTGGAGATGCCCGGTGGGGGTCAGTCTCGAGGCCCCAAGGTAGGCTGTGGGCTTGTGGGCGCAGTCTCCCTGGTCTCCATATGTTGGAGGACCCGCGGGGCGCGTATGGCGGGCTCTGGGCTGGTGGAAGTTTGTGGAATGGACGCCGCCTGCGTCTGGCCGCCTTCCTGGAGAGCGAGGGTCGCTGCCTTGGGGCAACGATAATGCATGAGCCTCGCTGGTGTTCAGGGTTTCTGCCTGGTCGAACCATGACAGCGGTGTCGGGGGTCTGGGAGAGCTTCGTCCCTGCTGCGATGCCTCTCCTGCCCCGTTGCAGAGAAGAAGCCAATTCTTACTCCATGTTGAAATTGTTTCTGTGACTTGCTTTTTGTTGCTTTTGTTATTATAATCATACTTAATACCTTACCTCAGAGAATCCTGCCCCTCTACCTGACTGTTAACTAAAGTGCCTTTGTTCAGAACCCTGTCTACCTGTAGATGGCAGGGAGGAAGAAATTAACACATCCCCTGCTTTTCTAGGAGATGTGTGCAAGATTAATGGCCTTTTTACTTTGCTTCCTCACCTCTGCCCATCTCTGATCTATAAAAGAACCTGGCATCTAGACCCCGAGAAAATGGTTATTTTGAGGTGCTAGCCTGCGATCGTCTCCTCAGCTGCTTTCCGAATAAAGTGTGTTTCCTTTCCTCAACACCTCCTCTCTCGAATTCATCAACCTGTTAGGAGAGCAGAGAGAGCTAGGATTCAGTAACAGTTTGGCAAGCCAGCCGGGAGCCTAGCTGCTTGGGGCTAGCTGGCCCTGGTCAGGGAACACTAGGGCAAGACCCTAGCAGCTGCTAGAACTGTCCTGAGGTTCTTTCCTTCAAGATTCCCTGAAGTGGCACCAGCTGCCCCCAGCTCTTGGCAGTTGAGACAAGGAACTGACAAACTTCTAGAGTTGACGGACTCGATTTTGTTTATAGTGTGAATGAGTGATAGTTGCTCAGTCATGCCTGACTCTTTGCAACCCCATGGACTGTAGCCTGCCAGGCTCCCCTGTTCATGGAATTCTCAAGGCAAGATTACTGGAGTGGGTTGCCATTTCCTTCTCCAAGTGATCTTCCTGACCCAGGGATCCTGCATTGCAGGAGAGTCTTTACCATCTGAGCCACCAGGAAAGCTTACTATTAAGAGACATTTCTACGTATAAAAACAGGTCACTTTAAAAAGTATTAGCAGATACATGGAGAAGGCAATGTCACCCCACTCCAGTACTTTTGGATGGAGGAGCTTGGTAGGCTGCAGTCCATGGGGTCGCTAAGAGTCGGACACGACTGAGTGACTTCACTTTCACTTTTCACTTTCATGCACTGGAGAAGGAAATGGCAACCCACTCCAGTGTTCTTGCCTTGAGAATCCCAGGGACAGGGGAGCCTGGTGGGCTGCCGTCTGTGGGGTCACACAGAGTCGAACACGACTGAAGCGACTTAGCAGCAGCAGTAGCAGCAGCAGATACATGCTTGACTTTATCTTATAATCTATAAACAATACATTAGAATAGGTAATGAATCCATACACCTTTTCCAAGAGAATACCCAAGATGAAAGTAGCAATAAAGTTATAAATGACAGTCATCAATCAGATGAAATAATTTAGATGAAGCTTTTCTCTCTTGAAAAGATGGGGACTGGGCAAGTGGTCAGGAAGGAAATACAATGTGCTTTTAACTTTGTATGAAAAATAATTCCACATTGCTGAACATAGTTCTGTTTTTGCCAAATAAATCCTCTACTTCGAGTTACTGTCCAACTGCGTTATTAAAACTCCACTTCTGGCCTTTGTTTTGGAATCTGTTACTTTTGTTGCCACCTCCTGATCGCTGTCCTCTGAAGCTTCTACTTCTTTCCCGCTGTCTGCTGACACCTCGGTTACCCTTGTGCTGTCCACTGAAGCCTTGATTGCCTTCCCTCTGTAAGTCTACCCAATTCGGTAGCGGGTGCAGTTGGTCCACTTGTTTTATGTGTTCTTTTTTGTTAAGAGTGATGGGCTCGATTTTGGAGGATAAGTCGCTCCAGTGTCCGGGAACATATTTTCCTCTCAAGTTGGGCTTTTCCTTCATGGGACAAGCCAATTTGGTTGGGGTACCCTGTTGGAGAAGGGAAGTGTTGGACGCTACCCTGAACCAGTTCACTGGGGAACTAGTTCTTGTGGGGCAAGCCCACCCTAGTTTGAATTAGCTTATTTGTTGATTAGGGTAAATTTCTTTATCTGATTTGGGAATTGGTTCAGTTGGAACTGGTTCATTGGAGAGCTAGGTCTTTTAGGGGTGGGTAGCCTAGTTAATGGAGAAGGCAATGGCACCCCACTCCAGTACTCTTGCCTGGAAAATCCCATGGATGGAGGAGCCTGGTAGGCTGCAGTCCATGGGGTCGATAGAGTTGGACATGACTGAGTGATGTCACTTTCACTTTTCACTTTCATGCATTGGAGAAGGAAATGGCAACCCACTCCAGTGTTCTTGCCTGGAGAATCCCAGGGACGGGGGAGCCTGGTGGGTTGCCGTCTATGGGGTCGCACAGAGTCGGACACGACTAAAGCGACACAGTAGCAGCAGCAGCAGCAGCAGCCTAGTTGAAATTAGTTCATTTGTTTTGTAAGTTAAATTTATTTACCTGATTTGGGAATTGATTGATCTGTATGCATCGATGCTAGAATCTGTTCATACCATTTTTGTTGGAATTTGTGTGCGTCTTTTGTGTTTTGATGTTATAAAACTTATAAAAATGGGAAATATTTCATCTGTCACAAAGGAAAGATCTTTGGGGCATATATTAGATATGTTAAGATCAGAAGAACAATGGCCCCCGAATGGCTCACAGTTAAACAATCTGGTAAGCAGAAGGAGAAGAACACTGATAATAAACAGGCCCAGGGGCTCCCCTGAACTTGAGGCATCCCTTTCTAATTTCCCCTACAGTAGCCTCCGGTAATTGTGACAGTAGGGAACAAGTTGATTGACTTTCTAATAGACACAACTCTCCTTTGTAAATTAAGTGCTCAAATAACTATTTCCCCAGAACAGCCTTATATGAGAGTCCCTGCCGGGGCCTTTTTGACCTTGTCCAGCCTGGGGAGCTTTGGCTCCAATTTAGGGTGTTCTCCCTGTGAAGGGAAACTGTTTATAAGGTTCTTTGGAGAAAGGCCACTAGTCTAATGGGACTGGGAAGGCATGTTCAATGTGGCTTTCCAGCTGTTAGGTTTTGGTTTATTCTGGTTACTTTGGTAATGCACAGACATCTGGTACTAACTGCTTCCTCTAAGGCTTCTTCTACAGTTTTCTCATTTCTTTCTTCTTGAACCCTGTGCACACAGGTGAGTGGCTGTGGAAACAGTTGAAGAACTCTGGCCAGGGTTACTCTGGTGTGTTCCAAAGGCCTCCCCTACCCAATCCCATCCCCTCCAGGTTCGTGGCTGAACCAACCATTCTAATTATGACCTCAGGATGCACTTCAGCAGAAACCATCAGGGGACTCTGAGAAACAAGATTCATTGCTCACAGATCCTGAAGGGTACGTGGTACACCCAGGGGCTGCACAGTGAGGTCAGAGGCAGAGAGACACAGAGGGAGAGAGGGAGGTGCACCTGGGTCTGCCTTTATTAGGGTCTGAGGGCTAGGTGTCTAGAGTTGCGTGTGCTCACTCTTCATTGGCTAGTTTAAAGCAATAGCAGGGATCAGGGTGCAGGAATGGAGAAGGAGGGTCACTCAGACGGTCATTTATGTAGGTTACCAGGGCTTTTTGAAATCGGGACCTCCATGTGTGGAGGCAGGCTAGTCCTTGCCTTGTTGTTTTGGAGTACAGCTGACCAGGAGCAGACCGTGCCCCTGTGGCCAGTCCTGCGGGATACTTTTATTCAGGTTGGACTTCTGAAGTGGATGCCACTTGGCAGTCAAATGATTAATGTTGGGCAATTACACTACATCTTCACTTAGAAATATTCGTGTTTTTGACCTAATACTCACTTTTTCCCCTAGTCATTCTATTAGTTTTCGAGACCTTATCATTTTTTTAAAATTGTATTAGTTAACTATTGTTGATATAACAGATTTGACTCAAAACCAAAGCAGCTTAAAAAATGTTTGTTTTCTGATACAGTTTCTGAAGGTCAGGGATTGGGAATGGTTCAGCTGTGTGGTTCTAGTTCAGGGTGTCATCAAGTTGGAGTCAAGGGTCATCACAGCTGGAGAATCTGTTTCTAAGCTCATGCGTGTACTTCTTGGCAAGTGTCAGTTCCTTGCCACTTCCATAAGGCAGCTCATGACATGGTAACTGGCTTTCTTTCTAAGAGACCCTGGTGTCTTTAATAACATAATTTCTGAAGTGACATACCATATTTTCTATTAATCACATAGATCAAACTGATAGTGTGAGAGGGAACTGTAGAGGTTGTGAACACCAAGTGGGGGATCATAGGATGCTATCTTAGAGACTGGCTATCAGGATAGTTTTGCTCCAGGATTTTTTCTTTTTTTTTTTTCATTTCTTCCTAGATTGGGTACAGAGTAAATACTTTATGCCTGGAGTGTTTGTGTGTAACAGGTAGCGTACTCCCATTCCATCTTCTGAGATCCTTTCCCATAGGAACCACTTTAATTATGTGTAATTAAATATGTATAATTCCTGTGCTTCCCACGTGGCACTAGTGGTAAAGAATCCCCCTGCCAATGTGGGGGACCGAAGAGATGCACGGTCAGTCCCTGGATCATGAAGATCCTCTGGAGAAGGAAATGGCAACCCTTCTAGTATTCTTGCTTGGAGAATCCCATGGACAGAGGAGCCTGGTAGGCTACAGTCCATGAGGTGGCAAAGAGTCGGACACGAGTGAGCACACACACACATTCCTTTGCTTAAGCATCATTTTACTTCTTATTGACTGCATAATAGTTTTATTTTGGGCTGCAGTCAGTCAGTTCAGGAGCTCAGTTGTATGACTCTTTGTGACCCCATGGACTGCAACACACCAGGCTTCCCTGTCCATCACCAACTCCCAGAGCTTACTCAAACTCATGTCCATCGTGTCAGTGATGCCATTCAACCATCTCATCCTCTGTCATCCCTTTATCCTCCTGCCTTCAATCTTTCCCAGCATCAGGGTCTTTTCCAATGAGTCAGTTCTTCACATCAGGTGGCCAAAGTATTGGAATTTCAGCTTCAGCATCAGTCCTTCCAATGAATATTCAGGACTGGTTTCCTTTAGGATGGACTGGTTGGATCTCCTTGCTTTCCAAGGAACTCTTAAGAGTCTTCTCCAACACCACAGTTCAAAAGCATCAATTCTTCGGCACTCAGCTTTCTTTATAGTCCAACTCTCACATCCATACATGACTACTGGGAAAACCATAGCTTTGACTAGACAGGCCTTTGTTGGTAAAGTAATGTCTCTGCTTTTTAATATGCTATCTAGGTTGGTCTATGTCCAGTTCTAACTGTTGTTTCTTGACTTGCATACAGATTTCTCAAGAGGCAGGTCAGGTGGTCTGGTATTCCCATCTCTTGAAGAATTTTCTACAGTTTGTTGTGATCCACACAGTCAAAGGCTTTAGCATAGTCAATAAGGCAAAAGTAAATGTTTTTCTGGAACTCTCTTGCTTTTTTGATGATCCAGTGGACCTTGGCAATATGATCTCTGTTTCCTCTGCCTTTTCTAAATCCAGCTTGAACATCTGGAAGTTCACGGTTCACATACTGTTGAAGCCTCGCTTGGAGAATTTTGAGCATTACTTTGCTAGCATGGAAGATGAGTGCAGTTGTGTGGTAGTTTGAGCATTCTTTGTTTGGCATTGCCTTTCTTTGGGATTGGAATGAAAAGTGACCTTTTTCTAGTCTTGTGGCCACTACTGAGTTTTCCAGATTTGCTGGCATATTGAGTGAAGTGCTTTCACAGCATCTTCTTTTAGGATTTGAAATTTCAATTTGAAATCTGAAATTTGAAAACCTGTAATTCTATCACCTCCACTAGCTTTGTTCGTAGTGATGCTTTCTAAGGTCCACTTGACTTCGCATTCCAGGATGTCTGGTTCTAGGTGAGTGATCACACCATCATGGTTATCTGGGTCATGAGATATGCAAATATTGCAGATTGGGGAAATAATCTGGTCAGAAGACTTCGGTACCAGCCTCAGCTCTCCAACTAACTAATTATATGATTTTTAGCAAGATATATAAATCTTTCTGGACTCTTAAAAGGAAAGTTGATATGGGCCTGAACTAACATGGTAAAATTGGAAATAGTGTTGGGAAAGGACTGAGTAGATAGATTTAAAAAAAGGAAGATGAGATTTAAGCACCTGAAATCTCTTGAAAGATGAAGAGGGAGGAGTCAGAATTGACTCAAAAGTTGAACCTGTGAAAAATGGGAAGCTTGAGGAGAGTTAGTTGTTTCTTAACCTGATGTTAGGATACACAGATACATGAAACTTAAGGCCCAGGGAGAGCTTAGGGCAGTCAGTTGCAGAGTATTTTACTTCTTCCTTCTCTCTTGCCTTAGCCGCTCTTACTGTTCTTTCAAGTACTATGACTCTTATTCCCTTTATGCTTTGTCTTCTTTCCTTGCTAAGTAGCCACGAATGACCACAAACCCTTTATCAGTTGCTTGCCCCCTGAGAACCCCTGATCCTACCCTCACTCTCACAGTTCCTTTTGCCCCCTCAGACTCAATCCTGGGTGTCCCACTTCTGTTTCTCACTGAAAGAAAACCTGTATCTTGGTAAGATCATAAAAGAGATCTTTCTGATAATACCCTGCTTCTCTAATCCTTTGGGTCCTCATTACAAAACCTTATTTCTGGTGCTTCTTGTATAATGTCAAGGACATAGTGATTATTAATTAAATGAAGTGTACCCTTCATTTCAGAGAGTTTTTCCTTTTTTAAGAAAGAGAAACATGGCTTCTTTGAAGCAGGAAGGGAGGAGCCAAGGGGAAAGTAAGGACCTGGCTTCTGTTGTATTACTGAAAGGAGTCAGCTTTGGGTAACAGGAGCATTTTTCCTCTGGGACTGCTGGGGAGAAGGAGAGCTCGGTAGATGAGAGGTCTGCTGAGTTTCGTGGTGGCTCATTTTACCCTTTGGGAAGATGAGACGATCAGAGCTATGATGGTGACATGGAGAGGTAAAGGCAAGCCTGAGTGTGGAACTTGTGTATATGTAAGTGTGTGTGTGTAAGAGTAGAGGAGTAGAGAGTGGAAACTGTTTACCAGCATTGATCAAGGACAAGTAATAAGAAAATTTGAAGAGGGTCGCTCTCTTTTCGGGTCTTTTTATGCTAGCCCTGTGGGTTGGTGACTGGTAAAGTGAACTGGTAGAAGGGTAGGAGTCCTAACACTTGAAAGGCCACCCTGAAGTCGTTGGCCATGAGTGCAGAGTGGCAGAAGAGCCTTCATGACTAGGGAGGCTGGTGATGACAGTGTGATTGGGCTTGAGACTCATAAGTCCCAGTGAATTCCCAGGTATTCAACCCAGTCAGAAGCCCAGATGCCGGTATGTACCTTTATGAGGGACAGTTTTGTTAAAGTGAGATAATGTGGAGTGGCTAGAGTCTTTATTTCTGGGAATTAGACATACATGGGAGAAAATCCTGACATATTGCTTACTAGCTCTCTGACTAGCACAATATACCCAGCATTTCTAAGTTGTAGCTTCTTTGTCTATAAAATGGGGATAATACCTGCCTTGCAAGGTTGGTATGAGGGTTAAATGATGAGAATGCATGAAATGATATACTGAGCATATAAGTGTTCAATTACTGTCAGTGATAATGAAAGCAATTAATAAAACACCATGATAATGAAAGTATCTTTTAGATACTATTGTGAAACCTCTACTGTTTTGCCTTTGACTTTCCCTGGGATTGTTGACTCAACTTGTTGAACAAGGAATAGGAAGAGGGCTTAGTTTTAATCTCTCTTCAGTGATGGTGAGAGATTCTCTTATAGTTATCTTTGGGTGTATACCTTATGGTTCCAGTTTTAGCTCTTGGTAATGCCACTGGATGACTTAGTAGTAATTCCTTGGGATTCTCCAGGCAAGAATACTGGAGTGGGTTGCCATTTCCTTCTCCAGGGGATCTGCCCGACCCAGGGATCGAATCCAGGTCTCCTGCATTAGAGGCAGATGCTTTAACCTCTGAGCCACCAGGGAAGCCCCTAAAATCCATTGAAGACTTTTCATATGACAGGTACTTCACATACATCCCTGTGTAAAGGAAAAATATTTTCTTTTAAGTCAAGCATACATAGATAAGATAAAGTAGTATGAAAAAATTTCTCATGAAAACTAGAAATCATTGCACTGGTCTTTTCTCCACTTAGTCCTGACCCTGTAGGCAGTCTGTCTTTAAAACTGCGATATTTGTAGAAGCACGTACAGTTGTAAAGAATAACAGAGATCTCATCTATTCTTTATCCAGTTTGTCCCATTGGTGACACTGTGCAAAACTGTAGTACAGTATCACCACCAATATATTGACCTGAATACAATCCGACTGCCTTATTCAAATCTCCCTAGATGTGTGTCTGTGTATGTATTGTGTGTGTGTTTAGTTCTGTACAATTTTGGGACATGTGTAGGTTCATACTACTTTATCAGCTGGAATTCCACCACCTCCACTAGCTTTGTTCATAGTGATGCTTCCTAAGGTCCACCTGACTTTGTATTCCATGATGTCTGGCTCTATGTGAACACCATCGTGGTTATCTGGGTCATTAAGATCTTTTTATATAGCTTTTCTGTGTATTCTTGCCACCTCTTCTTAGTATCTTCTGCTTCTCTTAGGTCCATACTGTTTCTGTCCTTTATCATGCTAATCTTAGCATGAAATGTTCCCATGGTATTTTATATTTTCTTGAAGAGATCTCTAGTCCTTCCCATTCTATTGTTTTCCTCTATTTTTTTGTATTGATCACTGAGGAAGGCTTTCATATCTCTCCTTGCTATTCTTTGGAACTATGTATTCAGATGGGTATATCTTTCCTTTTCTCCTTTGCCTTTAGCTTCTTCTCTCAGCTACTTGTACAGCCTCCTCCAACAACCATTTTGCCTTTCTTTTTCTTGGGGATGGTTTTGATCACTGTCTTCAGTACAAATATCATGAACCTCCACCCATAGTTCTTCAGGGACTCTGTCTATCAGATCTAATCAGTTCAGTTCAGTTCAGTTGCTCAGTCATGTCCAACTTTTTGCGACCCCATGGACTGCAGCATGCCAGGCTTCCTTGTCCATCACCAACTCCTGGAGTTTACTCAAAGTCAGGTGAGTCTATTTGTCACTTCTACTGTATAGTCATACGGGTTTTGATTTAGGTCATACCTGGACCGTCTAGTGGTTTTCCCTAGTTTCTTCAGTTTAAGTCTGAATTTGGCAATGAGTTCATGATCTGAGCCAGTCAGCTCCTGGTCTTGTTTTGCTGAATGTATAGGGGTTCTCCATTTTCATCTGCAAAGAATATAGTCAATCTGATTTTGGTATTCACTATCTGGTGATGTCCATGTGTAGAGTTGTCTCGTGTGTTGTTGGAAGAGGGTGTTTGCTATGACCAGTGTGTTTGCTTGGCAAAACTCTGTCAACCTTCGCACTCCTTCATTTTGTACTCCCAGGCCAAATTTGCCTGTTACTCCAAATATCTCTTGACTTCCTACTTTTGCATTCCAGTCCCCTATCATGAAAAGCACATCTTTTTTGCTGTTATTTCTAGAAGGTCTTCATTGGACTGTTCAACTTCATGTTCTTCAGCATTAGTGGTTGGGGCATAGACTTGGATTACTGTGATATTGAATGGTTTGCTTTGGAAACAGAGATCATTCTGTTGTTTTCGAGATTGTAGCCAAGCACTGCATTACAGACTCTTTTGTTGACTATTGAGGGCTACTTTATTTCTTCTAAAGGATTCATGCCCACAGTAGTAGATATAATGGTTATCTGAATTAAATTTGCCCATTTCGGTCCATTTTAGCTCACTGATTTCTGAAATGTCAATGTTCACTCTTGCTGCCTCCTGTTTGGCCACTTCCAATTTACCTTAATTCATGGACTTGACATTCCAGCTTCCTATGCAATATTGTTCTTTATAGCATTGGGTTTTACTTCCATCACCAGTCACATCCACAGCTGGGCTCTGTTTTCACTTTGGTTCAGCCTCTTTGTTCTTCCTGGGGCTATTTCTCCACTCGTCTCCAATAGCATACTGGGCACCTACCGGCCTGGGGCGTTCATCTTTCAGTGTCCTGTGTTTTTGCCTTTTCATGCTGTTCATGGGGTTCTCAAGGCAAGAATACTGAAGTGGTTTGCCATTCCCTTCTCCAGTGGACCATGTTTTTTTTGTCAGTTCACATGTTTTATAGTCTCACCAGCACGGAATGAGGATTCTAATTTTTCCCATGCATGTCAGTACTTGTCACTGCCTTCTTTTGACTTTAGTGTGCTCAGTCATGTTTGACTGTTTCCAACCCACCAGGTTCTTTTGTCCATGGGATTTTCCAAGCAAGAATACTGGAGTGGGTTGCCATTTCCTCCTCCAGGGGATCTTCCCAACTTAGGGCTCGAACCCTCTTCTCTTGCATCTCCTGCATTAGCAGATGGATTCTTTATCAGTGTACCACTTGGGAAGCCCCAGGGATGACTATATTATCTCTGAATATTCAGAGGTAGTTTTACTTCTTCCTTTCCAATTTGAATGTCTTTTATTTCTTCTCCTTCCCTAATTGCCATGACCAGAACCTCTAGTACAATCTTGAATGTAAGTGGTGAGGGCTGGCATCCTTTTCTTGATCCTTATCCTAAGGAGAAAGCATTCAGTATTTTATTATTGTGTTGTTGTGTATGATGCTCTCTGAGTTCTATTTAGAACGCTAATATCATGGAAGGATGTTGGCTTTTGTAAGTTGTTTTCCTGTTGATCCTGTTTTTTTTCCCCCTTGATTATATTGATACAGTATATTGATTGGTTTTGGATGTGGCATAAATCTTGCATTGCTAAGGGGAAGATCCCTATTGGTCACTGTGTATATTCCTTTGTATATGCTGCTGGATTCAGTATGTTAGTATCTTGTTGAGGATTTTTGCATGTGTATTCATAAGTAATAATGGCCCGTAGTTTTTTGTGATGTCTTTGGTTTTGTTATAAGGATATTGAATTTCATAGTATGAATTAGGAGTTTATGAAGCATTGCTATTAATGGGTTTTTACATGTTTGGTATAAATTATCAGCATAGCCATGTGAGCCTTGCTTTTCTTTGTGGTAAGCTTCTAAATTACTCATTCAATCCATTTGTTATGTCTGTTCAGTTTTTTATTTTTCCTTGAGTCAGTTTTGCTAGTTGTGTCTTTCTAGGAGTTTGTCTGCTGTATGGTAGTTATCCATATTTTCAGCATGTGGCTTTTTCATGTTTCTCTCTTGTCAGTCAGTCTCTCAGTTGTATCCAACTCTTTGCAACCCCATGGACTGCAGCACGCCAGGCTTCCCTGTCCATCACCAACTCCTGGAGCTTGCTCAAACTCATGTCCATCGAGTCGGTGATGCCATCCAACCATCTCATCTTCTGTTGTCTTCTTCTCCTGCCTTCAGTCTTTCTCAGCCTCAGGGTCTTTTCTAAAGAGTCAGTTCTTCGCATCAGGTGGCCAAAGGATTGTAGTTTCAGCTTCAGCCTCAGTCCTTCCAATGAATATTCAGGACTGATTTCCTTTAGGATTGATTGGTTGGATCTCCTTGCTGTCCAAGGGACTCTCAAGAGTCTTCTCCAACACCGCAGTTCAAAAGCATCAGTTCTTTGCTGCTCAGGTTTCTTTATGGTCCAACTCTCACATCCATACATGACCACTGGAAAAACCATAGCTTTGACTAGATGGACCTTTGTTGGCAAAGTAATGTCTCTGCTTTTTAATATGCTGTCTAGGTTGGTCATAGCTTTTCTTCCAAGGAGTAGGCATCTTTTAATTTCATAGCTTCAGTCACCATCTGCAGTGATTTTGGATAATCTTATAGTGTTTTATATAATCCTTAGTTTGGTAGTGCTTCTCTTCTTTCATTTCTTATTTTTGCAATTTGAATCTTCTCTCTGTCCCTATTTTTTCTTGTCAGTTTAGCTAAAGTTTTGTCAGTTTTTAAAAATGTTTTTCATATTGATTTTTGTTAATTTATTTGGCGGTAAGGAATCTTTAGTTGAGACATGCAGGATCTAATTCTTTGACCAGGGATTGAACTTGGGTCCCCTGCATTGGGAGCACAGAGTCTTAGCCACAGGACCACCAGGGAAGTCTCAAGACCTGTCAGTTTGGTCTTTTCAAGGAATCAACTTTTGGTTATATTCTTTGTTGTTCTGTTTTCTATTTTATTTCTGCCTAATTGTTCTCATTTCCTTCTTTCAGCTTGCTTTGTATTACTTGCTCTTTTTTTCTAGTTTTCTAAGATGAAAGGTTAAGCTGTTACTTTAAGGCCTTCTTTTTAAAAATAGGTATTTAGGGCTATAAATTTCTCTGTAAATGCTGCTTTTTCTACATCCACAAGTTTTATCTATTTTATTTTTTCATTTTTCTCATAGTGTCTTCTAATTTTTCTTGTGATTCTGTCTTTGATCCAATGGGTATTTAGGAGTCTTTTGTTTAATTTCCACATTTTTGTGGTCTTTGCAGTTTTATTTCTGTTGTTAATTTAATTGTATTGTTGTCTTCAGTTCAGTTCAGTCGCTCAGTCATGTCCGACTCTTTGCGACCCCATGAACCACAGCATGCCAGGCCTCCCTGTCCATCACCAACTCCTGGAGTTCACCCAAACTCATGTACTTTGAGTCAGTGATGCCATCCAGCCATCTCATCCTCTGTCGTCCCCTTCTCCTCCTGCCCCCAATCCCTCCCAGCATCAGAGTCTTTTCCAATGAGCCAACCCTTCGCATGAGGTGGCCAAAGTACTGGAGTTTCAGCTTTAACATCAGTCCTTCCAATGAACACCCAGGACTGATCTCCTTTAGGATGGACTGGTTGGATCTCCTTGCAGTCCAAGGGACTCTCAAGAGTCTTCTCCAACACCACAGTTCAAAAGCATCAATTAGTTGGTGCTCAGCTTTCTTCACAGTCCAACTCTCACATCCACACATGACTACACATGAGAAAACCATAACCTTGACTAGATGGACCTTTGTTGACAAAGTAATGTCTCTGCTTTTTAATATGCTGTCTAGGTTGGTCATAACTTTCCTTCCAAGGAGTAAGCATCTTTTAATTTCATGGCTGCAGTTATCATCTGTAGTGATTTTGGAGCCCAGAAAAATAAAGTCAGCCACTGTTTCCACTGTTTCTGCATCTATTTGCCATGAAGTGATGGGACCAGATGTCATGATCTTAGTTTTCTGAATGTTGAGCTTTAAGCCAACTTTTTCACTCTCCTCTTTCACTTTCATCAAGAGGCTCTTTAGTTCTTCTTCACTTTCTGCCATTATTGTCTTACGAATAGTAATAATATGATCTCACTCCTTTACAGTGTATGGAGGCTTGTTCTGTCTAGGAGAAGTTTTCCTCTGTGTGTGAGAAGAATGTATTCTGCTGCTGTTTGTTTGAAGGGTCTTCATGATTTCTTGTGGACAGTTAGCTGTTAATCTTACTAAGGGTCCTTTTACACGGTGAGTTGTTTTTCTCTTGTGCTTTTATGATTTCTCTTTGTCTTTCAGTTGACACGATGTGTTTATAGTTGGTCTCTTTGAGTTTATCCTCAAGAGTTTTTTGAGTTTCTTGGGTATATATTTAATAGCTCATCAAATTTGGGAAGATTTTGGTCTGTATTTCTTGAAATACTGTTTCTACTGCTTTCATTTTCTTACCTGATGGTATCCCACAGGTCTCTGAGGTTTTGTTCATTTTTATTCATTCTATTTTCTTTCTGTTCTTCACCTCGGATATGCGCAATTTTCCTATCTTAAAGGTTGATGACTTTTTTTTTCTGCTAGCACAAATCTGCTATAGAGCCCCACTTGAGATCTTATTTCAGTTATTGTACTATTTAAATCTTGAATTTCTGTTTTATTTTATTTTTTTTTTCCCTTTTTTTCTAAAGAATAATTGTTATGGCTTTATATTCTCTATTTGCTGAGGTGTTTTCTTTTAACGTTTTAAGACAATTTCCTTTTTTTTTTTTCCTTTGAGCATATTTACAGAACTATTTTAAAGTTTTTGTCTAGTGCATCCAACTTCTGGCCTCCCTCAGGTACAATTTTTTTTGACTGCATCCTATTTCTTCATGTGTCTCACAATTTTTTGTTGAAAACCAGACATTTAAAATATAATGTGACCACTCTGAACATTGAGTTCTCCCACCCCCTTTCCAGAGGATATTTTTGGTTTGTTATTGCTGTTTATTTTGTTTAGGGATTCCCAGGTGGCACTAGTGGAAAAGAACCAGCCTGCCAATGCTTGAGATGACCCTCCTAGTCTGGTTTTGTGATGTTCATATTTCCCCCAGGAAAAGGGGTACCTCCAGCTTTTCCTGCTGGCTCCATTAAGGGGCAAGGAGAAGATTGCCATCGCCTTGAGCTGGAGGTAAAGGAGCCTTGCAGTCCCAACCTGTGTCCTGTGAACCCGGACCCACAGACTGCATAAAATGTGGTATTAGTGGCTGTTTGAGGTAAATGCCAAAAATCTGAGGAAAATTTTCTGTCATGTGTAGCTGTTGAAGACACTCCATTGTTAGTTTACTTGTCTATGAGTTATTGGACAGAGATTTCTTTAAATGCTTTGAGCCAATAAGTCCATCAGTCTTACTGAGGAACTCACTGTATGTTGATACATGCCTTCTGTACTCTGGCAATTTATAACCGACTATCCCCTGGAGGAGAAAATGGCAACCCACTCCAGTATCCTTAGGGCTCACGGTGGTTAACGTTAAAGAATCTGCCTGCGATGCAGGAGACTCGAGGTTGATTCTTGGGTCAGGGAAGATCCCCTGGAGAAGGAAATGATAACCCACTCCAGTATTCTTGCCTGGAGAATACTGTGGACAGAGGAGCCTGGCAGGCTACTGTCCATGGGTCACAAGAGTAAGACATGACTTAGTGACTAAACCACCACCATTGTGAATGACTATTCAAACCTCTTGCCTATTTTAATGAAACTTATCTTTCCTATGGGGCTTCCCTGGTGGCTCAGACTGTAAAGAATCTGGCTGCAGTGCAGGAGACATGAGTTAGATCCCTGGGTCAGGAAGATCCCTTGGAGAAGGGAATGGCTACCTACTCCAGCATTCTTGCATGGAGAATTCCATGGACAGAGGGCCAGGCGGGCCACCCTCCTTGGGGTCACAAAGAGTCGAACATGACTGAGTGACTAACACTTTGACTTTCCAGTGTTCTTGCCTGGAAAATTCCATGGACAGGGAAGCCAGGTGGGCTACAATCCATGAGATTGCAAAGAGTTATACATAATTGAGCACGCACACACACTCACACGCTTGGCATGTAACTCTGTGCAGGGCCTCAATCCTGAGGTACTAGGGTCTTCTCAGGGTTTCCTGGGCATACACACAGCCCTTCAAACACAAATAGCGTTCCAGATCCCCTGAAGGTGTCAGCTCTTCAGTGCTGCCTATGGACATCTCATTCTTCAGATATTCCTTTAGTATTTTTTGTCAGTGTGATTTCTTAATCCACTGTTTCTGTCTCAGGCAGCTATAATATTAATTAATTGCTGTCAATTGTTTTAGACAAATGCTCTGATGGTAGGGCTTTCCCACTGAGTGAGCTCTGAGTTAGAGCAAATTACGGTAATTTCTGTGAGTAGTTTTTTTTTTTTCTCCACTAGCTGTCGGGCAGTTCAGGTAGGGATAGTACTCTGAGGAAGCAGCCTTTTTGACAGCTGCAAGCCCAGTTTGCTCTCTCCTATGGCTGCTGGGCTATCAGTCTACACAGCTACCCGGGCTGTGAGGCTGCTGTTTTTCAAGGCTGCCATGGAGCTAAAGAGGGGGTATGAGATGAGGGCAAGTTAAAACACCAAAAGTTCAGTGTTCTTGCTGATATTAAGCTGTTTTTTTGAGTGAATGCTGTTCAGATTATGAGCCTGTGGTTAATTTCCAAAGTTTTGAAAAATTAAATTAATTTGAAAAAGATTAGTTAATTAATTAATTAATTAGATTATTTTTTGCCACTATTATTATTCCTCTTATGGAGGAATGGGTTTTTAGAGGTTGTTATTCTCTTATTCTGGAAGTTTGCCCATCACAATTTTATTTTAGCTATTTTTATAGGTGTGTGCAGATAACTCATTGTGACTTGACTTTGTATTGCCATGATGGCTAGTAATGTTGAATGTGTTTTTATGTGCTTATTTACCATCTGTCTATCTTCTTTGCAAAATATCTGTTCATGTCTTTTGCTGTTGCTTAGAAGCGAAGTCGTGTCTTTGTGACTCCATGGACCTTAGCCTGCTAGGCTCCTCTTTCCATGGGATTTTCCAGGCAAGAATACTGGAATGGACTGCCATTTCAGTCTCAAATGGACCACGTTTTGTCTTTTACCCATTTTTAAATCAATTTTTTTTTTTTGGATATTGCTGAATTTTGAGTGTTTTAAAAATATTCTAGATATTAGTCCCTTGTTGGACATGTTGTTACCAAATATCTTCTGTCAGCGCAACATTTTAAAATTTTTACAATGTCCATTTGCTAGTTTGTGCTTTTGCTATCAAATTTATATAAACTCTTTGCCTAGCCATAGAACCTAAAGATTTTTTTTTTTTTTCACAAACAGCTTTGCCATTTAATAGTTTATATTTAAGTTTGTGACATATTAGATTGGCCAAAAAGTTTACATGGTTTTCCCATAAAGTCTAGGTTAATTTTCATATAAGGTGAGCAGTTTAGGGTTGTTTTTTTTTAATTTTAATTTTTTGGTCTATGGTTGTTCTGTTGTCCAGTACCATTTACTGAAAGTCTATTCCTTTCTCCACTGAATTGCTTTTGTGTGTTTGTCAGAAACCAATTGCACTTTGGTTTTTACTTCTGGGTTTCTGAAGCAGTCTAGTCATCTACATGTCTGTCTCTTTGCCAAATGTATTGTCTTGATTATTGGAGTTACGTAATAAGCCTTGACATCTGATAGAGTGACTTTCTACTTCATTCTTCTTCAAATAGTTTTAGCTTTTCTAGGGCCTGTGGCTTTCACTGAAAGTTTCAGAATAGTCTGGCAATATCTATAAAGTACTTTCTGGAATTTTGACAGGAAATGAACTAAAACTATAGATCAGTCTGGACCAGAGAGACGCCTGTGAGTCTCCTAGTTCATGTTTCTCTGTTTATTAATCTTTCTTTAGGTTCTTTCATCAGCATTTTGAATTTTTTAGCCTGTAGATTCTGTACATATTTTGGTAAGTTTATGCTTAATATTTCATTTCCTTTGGTGTGATTATAAATTGTATTCTGTTTTTAATTTCAGTTTGTATATGTTTATTGTTAGTATTTAAAAATGGATTGGTTTTCGTGCATTGATGTTATATCCTGTAGCCTCACTCCACTCACTTATTAGTACTGGTCATTGTGGGGGGTAGATTTCGTGGGATTTTCTACATAGACTATAATGTCTCTGTTGTTTTTCTTTTTTCTTTTTCAAGCTGTATGTTCTAAAAGCCATCCTTCACCGCCTGCCTCCCACCCCATCTCCTGGTCTTATTGCAGCAGCTTTAGCTTCCAGTTGTGGCTCAGCTGGTAAAGAATCTGCCTGCGGGAGACCTGGGTTCAATCCCTGGGTTGGGGAGATCCCCTGGAGAAGGGAAAGGCTACCCACTCCAGTATTCTGGCCTGGAGAATTCCAAGGACTATATAGTCCATGGGGTTGCAAAAGAGTTGGACACGATTGAGCGACTTTCACTTTCACTTCACTATAGCTTCCGGTACCATGTTGAAGAAGTGATGAGAGTGGACATCCTTACTTGTTACTGATCTGAGGGGGAAAGCATTCATTCTTTCCTGGTTGAGTATGGTGTGAGCTGAAGGTTTGTGGTAGTTGCTCTTCGGTTGAGGAAGTTTATCTCTACTTGTAGTTTGTTTATAGTTTTTCTTGAATTGGTATTGGATTTTGCCATACGCTTTGTTTTTGTATCAGATGGTGCAGTTTTTTTAACTCGTTGATATGGTAGATTACATTGGCTGACTTTTACATGTTGAATCAGCCATGGACACCTGAAATAAATTCCCCTTGACCTTGATGTGTAATTCTTTGTAAACATTCAGTCAGCTCAGTCACTCAGTCATGTCCGACTCTGCGACCCCATAAACCGCAGCACGCCAGGCCTCCCTGTCCATCACCAACTCCCGGAGTCCACCCAAACCCTTGTCCATTGAGTCGGTGATCCCGTCCAACCATCTTATCCTCTGTCATCCCCTTCTCCTCCTGCCCTCAATCTTCCCAGCATCATGGTCTTTTCCAGTGAGTCAGGTCTTCTCATCAGGTGGCCAAAATATTGGAGTTTCAGCTTTAAATCAGTCCTTCCAATGAATACTCAGGACTAATCTCCTTTAGGATGGACTGGTTGGATCTCCTTGCAGTCCAAGGGACTCTAAAGAGTCTTCTCCAACATCACAGTTCAAAAGCATCAATTCTTTGGTGCTCAGCTTTCTTTATAGTCCAACTCTCACATCCATACATGGCACTGAAAAAACCATAGCCTTGACTAGACGGACCTTTGTTGGCAAAGCAATGTCTCTGCTTTTTAATATGCTGTCTGCTGCTACTGCTGCTGCTAAGTCACTTCAGTCATGTCCGACTCTGTGTGACCCCATAGACAGCAGCCCACCAGGCTCCCCCGTCCCTGGGATTCTCCAGGCAAGAACACTGGAGTGGGTTGCCATTTCCTTCTCCAAGGCATGAAAGTGAAAAGTAAAAGGGAAGTCGCTCAGTTGTGTCCGAGTCTTCGCGACCCCATGGACTGCAGCCCATCAGGCTCCTCCGTCCATAGGGTTTGCCAGGCAAGAGTACTGGATTGGGGTGCCATCGCCTTCTCATGGTCATAACTTTCCTTCCAAGGAGTAAGTGTCTTTTAATTTCATGGCTGCAGTCACCATCTGCAACAATCTTGGAGCCCAAAAAAATAGTCAGCCACTGTTTCCCCATCTATTTGCCATGATGTGATGAGACCAGATGCCATGATCTTAGTTTTCTGAATGTTGAGCTTTAAGCCAACTTTTTCACTCTCCACTTTCACTTTCATCAAGAGGCTTTTTAGTTCTTCTTCACTTTCTGCCATAAGGGTGGTGTCATCTGCATATCTGAGATTTTTGATATTTCTCCCGGCAATCTTGATTCCAGCTTGTGCTTCCTCCAGCCCAGCGTTTCTCCTGATGTACTCTGCATATAAGTTGGATTCCTTTTGCTAATATTTTGTTGAGTCTTTTTTTTTTTTGCACTTAAATTCATAAGAGACATTTGGTCTGCAGTTTTCTTTTTTATACTGTTTTTACTTGACTCTATCAGGGTAACATTTGTTTTCTAAAATGAGTTTGGAAGTGTTCTCTCTTATTTTCCTGAAGTTATTATATAATATTGACATTAATTCTTGTGTTAAAGGTTAGTTAGAACCCTATAATGAAATCACTTGGGCCTAGTGGTTTGTTTTCAGGGACTTTTAAACTTCAGATTCAATTTCATGGACTTTTAAACTTCAGATTCAATTTATTTGATGGTTATGAGGTTTGTTCACATTATCCTTGATTGAGTTGTAGTTTTTGAGGAATTGGTTGGTTTCCTCTAAGTTACTGAATTTTGGGTGCAAAGTTTGTAGTGTTCTTTTATCTTGTTAATGACTGTTGAATTTGTAGTAATATCCCCTATTTTAAACTCATATTGGTCATTTGTGTCTTCTCTGTTCTTGTGTTTTGTCAGTCATGCTAAAAGTGTATCAATTGTCATTATCTTTGAAGAATCAGCCCTTGGTTTCATTGCTTTAAGAAGTAATTGTTTTCCTCTTTTCAGTTGAATTGATTCCTACTGTTTATTCTCTTCCTTTTGCTTGCTTTATTTTTTGTTCCTTTAGTTTCTTGAGATTGGAATTTTGTTATTGATTTGAGATTTCCTTTATTTCCAGTGACAGTAAGTTGACCCTTGAACAGTGCAGGGTTTAGGAGGCTGATCTCTTGTGCAGTTGAAAATCCATGGTTAACTTATAATTAGCTCTCTGTATCCACGGTTCCACATCCATGGGTTCTGGCAACTGTGGATCATGTGCTCCTGGAGTAGATATTTATTGAAAAAAAAAATCCATGTGTAAGTGAACTCATGCAGTTCAAACCTGTGTTGTTCAAGGGTCAACTGTATTTAGTATTATGAATTTCCCTCAGTTTTGCTCTAGCTACATCCCATATATTTTGATGTTTTCTTTTTCATTTAATTTTGTATATTTTAAAAATTCTCTTAAAGTCTGTATGTTTGATTTGTTATTTTTTAGTCATGTGTTTAGCATTTATTTTCATTCCTGATTTCTAACTTAATTTGTTTATGATCAAGCCACACATTCTGTATGATTTCAGTCGTTTAAATTTACTCTGAATCTGCTTTATTTGGGTAAATATTCCTTTTTGTTTGGTGAAATAATATGTATTTTGTTTTTGACAGGTGGGCTGTTCTCTCTGTGTCAGGCATTAGGTTTGTTTTTGTGTGTGTGTAAGGTCTTGTATCATTTAGCTTGTTTTCTCCCAACTAGTTCTGTCAGCTGCTGAGCACGGTGGGCAGGTGTTGAAATCCCCAGTATTACATTGGTGGATTTCACTGTTTATTCTTTCAGCTCTATCAGTTCTATTTTATGCATTTTGAGGCTCTGTTGTTGGGTGTTTATAAAATTAGTATTATATCTTGCTGAATTTATCCTTTTATCATTGTGTAATATCTGTCTTTGACCTGAGTCTACTTTACCAGATACTAATATTGCAGCCCCTGTTCTTGTCAGTGTTTACTTGGCATATCTTTCTATTCGTTTACTTTCAATGTCACTGTAATATTGAACTTGAGTTTCTTCCAAACAGCATGTAATTGGTTCATGTTTTCAGTTTATTCTGCCAGGCTCTGTGTTTTGATGGATGTCCTTAGGTCATTTACATGTAAGAGATAATTACTGATATATTAGTGCCATCTTGTTATTTGTTTTTTGTGACTTTCTTTCTGTTGTTTTTTTCCTTTCTCTCTTCTTGACTTTTTAGAGCTACTTAAACATTATTAGGTTTCCAGTTTGACTTACTTATAATTATTCCTAGCTTATCCTGTTTTATTGTGTTCTCGATGGTTTTTCTACGTATACAATAATACGTATGTAACTTACCACAGTCTACATGTGCAGCATTTTACCACTTCTGGTAAAATATAGGAGCTTCACTTTTATCTTTAATGTCAGCTAGTGTTGTAACTTGTTTCATATTTCATATTTATTGAATGTGATTTGTACAGTTCTTGAGAAGGATTGTCTTTAGTATTTATCCATATATCTGTAATTTCTGTTTTTCCTTTTTCATCACTGATGACAAGATTTTTAAAAAATCATTTTCTTCTGTTTGAGGACTTCTTTTTACCAATCTTTATACATCTGTTGATTTCTAAGTATTATATATTTTTTTGGTCTAAAAATGTCATTATTTTCTCTTTACTAATGAGGATATTTATTGTTTATTGTTTTGACTATTATTGTTTATTGACTGTTTATTGGATATCAAGTCGTGAGTTACAGTTATTTTCTTTAAGAATTGAAAAATAATTACTCCAGTTCATTCTGGCCTCTAAGGTTTCAGGTAAGAATTTTGCCACTAGAATTGGTATTTCTATATAGGCAATATGTTATCATGACCCTTTTCCAAACTTTTTTTTGTCTTTGGATTTTAAAAGTTTAATTTTGATGTCTCACCATTGGTTTCTTTAGGTTTATCCTGCTTTGGGTTTATTTAGCTTATTAAATCTGTAGAAGTATTGTACCTTTGGCCAAGTATAGAAGGCAATGGCATCCCACTCCAGTACTCTTGCCTGGAAAATCCCATGGATGGAGGAGCCTGGTAGGCTGCAGTCCATGGGGTCGCTAGGAGTTGGACACAACTGAGCGACTTCACTTTCACTTTTCACTTTCATGCATTGGAGAAGGAAATGGCAACCCACTCTGGTGTTCTTGCATTGAGAATCCCAGGGACGGGGGAGCCTGGTGGGCTGCCATCTATGGGGTCGCACAGAGTTGGACACGACTGAAGCTACTTAGCAGCATTAGCAGTAGCAGGAAATTTTAAGCTGATATATTTTAACATAGTTTTCCAATCTCCTTTCTTTTTCTTTACCTCTCGGGGCACTGATGGTATGAATGATGAATCTTGTTACTGTCTCACAGGCTCTGGGGCTCTAGTCAGGTTTTTTTAAAAGATATTCTCTTAATCTGTTATTCAGATTAGGTGAATTCTATCGATTGGCCTACAAATTACTGATTTTATCTTCTGTAATTATTTTACTACTGAGTCCATACAGTAGTGGTTTTTTTTTTTTTTTTTTGGTAATTTATTATTATTTTTTAATTTGATAATTGTACTTTTCAGTTCTATAATTTCCATTTGGTCTTTTTAAAATAATTCTTTTTTTACTAGTTTGTCATTGTTTCAAGAGAACTTGACATTGATGGTTGAAACATTTTTATGACAGCTATTTAAAAATTCTTGTTAGGTATTTCCAGCACAAGATTCATTTAATTGTTGGCATCAGTTAACTTTTTTCTTACTTGTTTTTTGATAGTATTGATTCTTAGTGAAGAGCAATTTTTCAGTTGTACTCTGGACATTTTGTCCATTTAGGAGATGCTGGGTTCCATTTAAGTGTTTTATCTTAGTAGTATGCTGCTACGATCAAGCACTCAGGTCCTGACCTACTTTTGTGGACTGTGGTTTCAGTGATAGTTTAATTTTTAGAATCTTTGTGATGGTGTTGGTCTGCCTGGCATATCTAGTGCCAGGAACCTGAGGGAACAGAGGATGGTTCCCCAGGCTGCCCTGCTGCGTGTCTCTCGGTGAGGGAGCAGACAGTCTCGGGGCACAGAGTGACCAAGAAGCTTCCCTCGTCAGGTTCATGCTATGTTCCTGCCCCCATGCCTCTGACATCAGTGAATCTTCTGTTGTGGTGGAGATTTGTCTTACTGACACTCATGTCTTCTCTACCTTTCTCCTCTCTCTTCCTTGTCCTGAAACCTCTAATGGAGAAGGAGGTCTGAGTGCATTGGGATTCCCTTGATCACTTATCTGTAGGGCTCGTGATTGCTCTCGTTGGTGGTGCTCGGCTTACTTGATATTGTCAGAGAGACTCCTGCTTGATCAAGTGGAGGAATGAGGTAGATTGCAGGTGGGGAGACATGGGATCTGGGTGACCTTCTGTTGGATGCTGGGACATAAGGCACTTTGTTGCTCTGTTATTCCTTCAGTCTTGGGCTCTTCAACCAGCTTGCCATCTTCTTGCCACCTTCGAGAATTCTCACCAGTCTCTGTGGTACTTCTAGGGATGATAGTTGTTCTTGCTTGGCAGAAGCTGGGAGAAACAAATCTGCACCATTTTGTTTAGGTTAGAAGTTTGCAAATCACTAATTCTTTTAGCTATTTTTTGTGGAGTTTATTTTCTTATTTTAAAAAACACGTTTTGGCTCAGCTGGAAAAGAATCTACCTGCAATGTGGGAGACCTGGATTCCATCCCTGGATTAGGAAAATCCCCTGGAGAAGGGAACAGCTACCCACTCCAGTATTCTGGCCTGAAGAATTCCATGGACTGTGTAGCCCATAGGGTTGCAAAGATTCAGACATGACTGAGTGACTTTCACTTTCACTTTCTTTAAATCTGTTGATTACCTACTATGGAAAATCAGGACATAGCTCCTGTGAGCATTCCATATCTCTGTTAACCTTTCTTGTATAGTTATGTTACAGTTTTTTTGCTAAACCAGAAGTGAATATTAATACCACGGTCACATAAATATGGTCCATTGAAAACTCAAGTTGTATATACTGTTTCCTTTCTGTGCAGCCATTATTTTAATATAGGAAATAATCACTGCATATTTTTCTTTACATCATTTTTTACTTAATTATAGGTAATTAAAGTTTTTATGCCTGTCTCTAGTCAGGTATATGGCTTATTTCCTCCTTTTACTGTGATATATCCTCCAGTATCTTCCTAATAAAGAGTTTTTTTGAGTTCTGCATGTCTGAAAATTTCTTTATTTTGTTTGCACTGTTGATTAATAATTTGGCTGAGTATATAAGTCTAGATTGAAAACCAGTTTTCCTCAGAATTTTAAAGACATTGTTCCAGTGTCTCCTAATGTCCATTTTGTCTTAAATGACTTAATTAAAATATAAGTGCAGATGGAGTTGGGCTTTCCTCGTGACTCTGAGGTAAAGAATCTGTCTGCAGTGCAGGAAACACAGGAGGGGCAGGTTCGATCCCTGGGTCGGGAACATACCCTGGAAAAGGGAATGGCTACCCACTCCAGTATTCTTGCCTGGAGAATCCCATTGACAGGGGAGCCTGCTGGGCTGCAGTCCATGGAGCAAAAAGAGCTGGACACAGCTGAAGTGACTGAGCACGTAATCAAGGCCCGTGTATATATTTAGGAAAAGAAAGTTAAAAATTCAGTACTCTTAATACTTTGCTTCATAATTCGGATTTTGATCAGCAAAGCTAATGGATTCAGATGTATGGAGAAAAAAGTTTGAAGGTATGGAAGACATTGAAGGAGGTAGCTAAAGAAACTTAGGAAAGAAAAGCTTTAGAGTGGTTAAGTTGTTTCCTGATACCTTGTTAACTTGCTCTGAAGTTCATAGTTCAGGTATCATTGTCTTTTGATATGATTTGATTTAAGAAATCTTTGCCTTCTAACCATTGCTCTTACTTTTGGGGAATTGTTTAAATAACCAGCAGGGGGAGTACTTAGGTTCCTTTTGGAACAGAGACTCAAGCTGGAAAGATACTTGGGATTTTAGTGTGTACAGTTTAGAACAGTTAAATTTTTTTTTTGTCTTTTCTGATAATAATACACACCTATTGTAAAATTGCTATAAAATAATACACTAGAGAATATCACCTGTCAATCTGCAGTCAGGTGACACAGGCACTTTCATGCGTTTCCTGCAAATATTTTTTTCTATCAATGCTTGTATCTACATCAAAATTGATGTTACTGTTTTAAAACTTACAGTCATTAGTGTTAATAGATATATACTTGAAAATAAATTCTGAATATTTTTTTCCATCCGGATACAGTCAGAAACAGAACATTGATTCTTGTGTATAAATGGTTTCCATTGGCTTCTCATAAACTCATAGGTTTGATTTCTCTTCTTTTAAGGGGTAGGACTTTTGTAGAGCATCAGAAAATTCCCACTGAGCAAAGAAAAACAGCAGAATACAACATTATCTGTTTTAAGGATACAGCTAAAATGTGTGTAATCAGAAGACACGAATCGGGCAGCAGTGTATTAAAACAGGTGTGTCAGTGGCTAGCCTGGTCCCTGGTACACAATTTTGTACTCAGTTTTTGTAATAGACAAATAGTGGAATAGAGTGATTCTTTAAAAAAAGTTATTGTAATGTCAAGACACAAAAAGGAATACTTCTGTAAAGATTGAAACACACAAGAACAATTTCTGTAAAAGTTATTTGTAAGAAAACCTGTCCAGTTTGTGTAACTCTAGGTTATCTCCTCCTAAAAACTATGACAGAGAAAAACAGTGTATTTTGTATACCCAATAACTAATTTATTTACAGAAAGAAGAGAAGCATACTTAGTGCCTGAGTTCTTGGCCACAGTTTTATGAAGATCTCAAAAAATTTTCCCTTTGAACATTCTGTATAAGTCTTTCCTTATTTTGAACCAGTTTATTGAATTCACCTGGGCTTCCTAGGGGGCTCTGGTAAAGAAACTGCCTGCCAATGCAGGAGACTCAGGAGACGCCAGTCCGATCCCTGGGTCAGGAAGATCCCCTGGAGAAGGAAATGTCTACCCTGTCCAGTATTCTTGCCTGGAGAATCTCATGGACAGAGGAGCCTGGTGGGCTACAGTCTGTGGGGTTGCAAAGAATTGGACATGACACATTGAATTCTTTTTTCAGTTCTTGTCATTTATTTATGAAAATAATGATACCTGTACATTTATGAGTGTGAAGCAATACATTCATCAAAGGGAAAACAGTTTTGAGGAGAGGTTAGTGAAGAAATGAAGTTGCAGTAGTCTCTATGTAAGTGTGCTAGGGAAGAGAAGGAGCAAGGGATAGCTAGATGGGGTCATGGTAAGAGAGAGATTAAAAAAAAAAAAAAGCAGAGAGAAACTTGTGCATGGTTGAATGACGGCTTGAGGAGTGGAACTGTCTATGGTAGGAGAGTTTGGAGCCTGAATATAGTGTCTTGGGACTTGCATCCTGGTCTTTGAAGATTTCCTTCTTACAGCCTCCAGCCCCTGGGATGTAAAGCTTCATAGGTTTCTCCCTTGGCCTTTTCAAAAGCTCAGCAGAGCCAATGGTATTTTTACTTGTTTTACCCAACAGTGTGTACTTGACAGCTATAGAAAATTCCAAGTATGTGCAGAGACGCTTGTGTGTTTAGTTTCCCCTTACAGTGCGGATTTTAACCCAGTGTGCTGTGTGGCAGTTCTCAAACTGTAATAGTGGAAGACTCAGCAAGATGGTTGCTGAAATGCAAATTCCTGAGCCTCTCCTCACTCAGGGTTCTCATTTGAGGTTTGAGGATCTCCTGTCTCCAGAAGCATACCTGATGATTTTGATGTGCATTGCCCTTGATAGCAATTTTTAGACTTGTGGTAAAATAATGTAGTTTACTGTTTTAACGATTTTAAGTGTATGGTGTGTGACACTAAGTACTTTCCTGTTGTTCTGGAACTGTCACCACCTTCCATCTCTAGAATTTTTTGTCATCCCAAACCGAAACCCTTTACCCATTTAAACAACAGCTCCTCATTTTTCCCTCCCCCAGCCCCTGGCCACCATAGTTCTACTTTATGTCTCTGTGAATTTGATGACTCTGAGGACCTCATGTGAGTGGAATCATACGGTGTTTGCCTTTTGGGTCTCTTTTATTTCACTTAGCTTAATGTCTTCAAGGTTTTTCCATGTTGTATCTTGTGTCAGAATTTTTTTCTTTCTTTAAGGCTGAATAATGCTCCATTGTGTGTGTATACACTGGCTTTTTCCAACGAGTCATTTAATTCCTTTCTGCTCCTTAAACTCTCTGAGAGACTGTAGGGTGCTAATCAGTAAACTTCATTTTCTTTTTTTGAGTTTTGAAATATTAAAGCTGGTCATTAGATTGAAACAGTATTTTTGTGAATCCTAGTAAACATCTTTATTAAAAATGTCTAAAGTACATTCTCATATTAACTCTCCTGAATATTAACCAACTCTTCTTCTTCCTTCTGTTATGGTGGTATATGGTACTATCATCTCACAGTATTGTTTTTAAGTACAGATTTTATCTTGGTGGTGGTCTTGAGATACGTGCATCTATTATCCATATTTTACTGACACAGAAACTGGGTCTTGAGAATTGTAAATGTAGCCAACTGGTAGCACAGCTGTGACTCAGGCCAGACCAGTGTGACAGCACAGCCTGAAGATGAGGGCGAAAGGATTTGTGTTCTGCTTGTGAAATTTCCTGGGTATTTCTGTGCTTAAGGAGGATCATAGCTCACGACATTGACTAGCCTGGACAACCCAGGATCTACAGGTAGCCGTCACCAAAGTATATTTCTTCCTTTGTTCAAGTCAGAGCGAGCTTTCTCCAGGAAACATTCACTCATGAACCTGTTTCTGAGCTCATCAGCCCAATGTTGGTCTATTTCTTCCTCCACTCTAATTATGTCGTTAGAGCCCAAGGTCATTGAAGGTGAAAATGGGTTTTGGCTGTGTACCTTCAGAGGGCTCAGTGAGTCACTTCAGCTCAGTATAGATATTTACTGAATACTGTGGCTCAGCTCTTTTAGTATCTGGTGATTGAAGGCCAATTTAAGTTGGATAGAGGCTTGGAAGATTGCTGCGTTGGCCTGCAGCTCACAGCATCTGGGCACCTGGGCTGCTTGGGGACCTGCCCTCTAGCCTGGAGCATGGCTTGTTCCTCTTCTGACTTTCTCAGGTTTCTTCCCATTGTATGGGATAAGGTGGCTGGCTGCTTTGGGGACACACCCTTGACCAAGTTGAGAAGAGAATCTTCTCCAGTGGTCCCACTGAGCGGGTCTCTGACCGCCTCAGCTTGGGTCCCGTGGCATTACTGGACCAGTCACTGTGGACAGGCCGATGTCCTATGATTAACCTTGACCATGCTGGGTGCCCAAAACTGTGGTTGGGGAGTGTGTGTGTTTTTTGTGGAAAAAAAAAAAAAAGGTGGATGAACGAGAAGGTTGGGTAGTGAAGTTGCCCTGTAAGCACCTGCTTGTGGCAGAGTGAACACTGTGGAGAGAGAAGTATCCATGCTGTCTAGCCATGTAGAGAGGGATGCTGGAGGTATTGTTTTTGACCATAGGTGGATAAAATGGAAATGAAGTGGGCTGCATTTCCCCATAGGCTTATACTTACTGACTGACTTACCTTGGATATTTAAAAATTTTGTGACAGATCTGGTGTAATAGTCACAGAATTTGCCTGTTTGTTCAGTAGTTATGTAAAGAGGACCTCAGGGGGGGTTCTGTGCAGCGGGGATGAGGTGCAGAGGCACGGGACTCCTGCCCTCAGGAGCTCTTACTCCAGGGCAAGGGGTAAGTTGGGCAAGAAACCGGATGGGGTCCCTGAGGGAGGGCGTTGATGGAGACTTTGAAGGATATTTCATGGAAAAGATGAGCATGATCTGTGGAGGAATCTGTTAGAGAGACCAGAGGAGGAGAGGAGACGTCTGGCAAAGCGTGCGTGGATGCAGGTGTGGTGTTGGAAATGCCCCGCCTGGCAGCAGCACGGGAAACGAGACTGGCTGGGGCAGTCGGAGGGACCGCCGAAGAGGGCTGTGGAGGGCCGGGCTGGGAGCTGCCTGAACTGGGGCTCAGACCCTTTTGTCCTTGCACTTGTGGGAGGGTCTGTGTCACTCCTGCCTGAGCTGCTGGAGGATGGGGTCCTTCTTGCTCATTTTGTGTCCCGGGGCCTGCAGAGTGTCTGCATTGGCTGACTGGAAAGCAGGACCTTAGAATTCTGTCCTTTATGTTAAGTTACAGGGTTCTAGTCCCTGAAGAATCTTGAGTGTGGATGAAATCCAGAGAAGCAGAGGACGGGTCAGATGTAACCAAAGTAGTGAGTGACAAGCCTGAGAGATGTTCTATTGTCAGAGCAGAGGAAGGGTCTCTGAAAAAAACACGCACTCAGTAAACCTCACAGGACAGGCTCTGAGCACCACAGTGCGGGCATACTCGCTGATGTAGTTAAAACTTGCACATCTGTTCCTCATTCTCTCTCCTTAATGTAGATCAATTCCTGGGTGAAAAGTGTTGACATCCATTGAGTATGTGGCTAGAGCCACTGAGATTTTTTCAGATACCCAAGTAAACTTTGTATTGGTAGACATTTGATTTGTTCTCCAAATTTATTACATGATATCCAAAGCAATATTTAGAAATTTTCACTTCTTTCCAAAGGGAGTATCCCACAGATGTCTAGTGGCATGCATTTGGTATCAAAGGAATAAAGTTTCAAAATGAGTAAATACATACACCTGATGTGAAAGAAGTGAAAATTTGAGCAGAGAGGTGAGAGGAAGGAAAAGTGGTCTGTGAGGGGCTGATGTGGATAGTAAAGCAGAATTTAACGTTTTTGGGTTTTAACTAGTTGCTTCTTTCTAAGTATGCTCCGTTCAAAGTACAGTCAATTCTCATTTTTCAAAGACTGTATATTTATGAAATTGCCTCCTTGCTCAACTTTATTTGTAATCCCTGAATCGCTGCTCATGGTGCTTTTATAGTCTCTTGCAGGCATGTAGAGCAGGGAAAATTCCGAGTCACCTGACATGCATGTTCCCAGCGGAGGTTCATGGCCCCACTCTGTCTGCTTGTTCCAGTTCTCAGATCCGCTCAGTTCAGTTGCACAGTCGTGTCTGACTCTTTGCGACCCCATGAACTGCAGCACGCCAGGCCTCCCTGTCCATCACCAACTCATGTCCGTGTTCTCAGATCAGTTGCCTAATAATGGTCTGTTTTCCTGGTTCAGGATCCAGTCCAGGATCACATGCTGTATTTTCTCTCCATGCCTCTGCAGCCTTACGTTGATCTGGGTTAGCTCCTCAGGTTCTCTCTGTGTTTCTTGGCCGGGTCCTTGTTGAGGCGGGCAGTCCAGTTGTTTTAGGTTTGTCTGATGTTTTCAGTGTTGAGATTGAGGTTATGTGTTTTTGGTAGTAATATTGTGGAGGTTGACTTATATTCTGCTCGGTGCCTCATATCAAGAAGCACTTGTTGATGGTTTGCATCAACATTCTTGACTTGATTAAGATGGTGTCTGAAAGATTTCTCCACTGTAAAGTTACTGTTTTTCCCTTTGGAATTAATAAGTCACTTCTGGGGAGATGTTCTGTGACCATGTATATATTCTCTTCATCCTCAAACTTCACCTACTAGTTTCATTGATGATATTCTAAATCTGTCATTTGTTTGTTTATGTCGTTGTAGACTTACATTCTTATTTTGTTCAGTTGGTTATAATCCTTTACTATCATTACTTACTTGATGCTGGAATGTCCCACATTTGGCCACAAGGGCCCCTTCATGCAGGCCCCTATGTCTTTTTTGCATGCTCTCATTATTCCTTGAGCAGTTTCTTACTCTCTGGCTCAGGATATTTCAGGCTCATGCTGTCCTTCCCTGTCCCATTCCTGGTATCACCCACTTTACTGAGGAGCCGACCTGGACCGATTTATTGTATTAGAGAGATATTCGGGAGTTAAAAATATATGTATATATATAGACCAAGAACTGAATAGACCAAATGATGTTTCCCAGTTTCCTTACTGTTCTAGGTAACTCAGTGAACCTCTTCAGATAGCTGCACTGTGGTGGAGGTGGCACCTTCCTGAGGTCGATGCCTCTTTGCTTGCAGTTCTCCCCACCACGGGAATTTCTACATAAGAGGAAACAAGCTTAGACCTCTTAAGTATTAAAATGCCATCTATGTTATGGCTGAATTTATGTTTATGAATTTGTTCCCTTCTTCCTCATTAAGGAAGTTTTAATGGTGTATTTTAATCTTAATTTATTTTTTAAAACTGCAGTGTCATTGGTTGGGGGGTTTTATTTCTGATAAAGTGATCAGCTTCTAGTAGGTTACCTTAATTTAATTCCCAATGCAAATCTAAAATTTTCTTTAAAATGCAAATTAAAGAACTTATAAGGTGAGTGTTTGTTTGTCACGTATTGTGTTAGTCACTCAGTCATGTCCAACTCTTTGTGACCCCATGGACTGTAGCCCGTCAGGCTCCTCTATCCGTGGACTTCTCCAGGCAAGAATACCCGAGTGGGTTGCCATTTCCTTCTCCATTGTTTGTCGTAGACATTAAAAAAAAAACCTAAATAAGATAGCTTGAGAGAAAACAATCAGTGTTGTCACCGTTTTTGGTCGTAAGCTCCTTGGTTCCTTTGGGTCTCGGGTGGAGCCCCTGTCCTCCCATTTCTGGTGCATTCTCAGCTGCTGCTCTCCTGCCTGCTGCACACCAGCTGCCTCTGTGCTCGGCCCTCCTCTGTTTTCTTGCTTCTCTTGGCTCTTTCCTGTCAGATGGGATACCATGCAGGACTTTGGAGGGTTCATGGTTTGTCCTCATCCACTTGTATTTTAGAGTTGGTTGTCTAGTTGTGTTGTTCAAGCCCTTTTAGTTTTGCTGTCTTCTGACTCTTCTTTCTGTGGAGGTTCAGAGACAGTTTGCAAACTCTGCCAGCTCTCTCTTGCCTCCTTGCTTCCATTTCCAAAATGACCACAGAAGGAAAAAACGATGGTCGTGTCTAGGAAGGGCCGAGGCCACATGCAGCCTGTTCATGCACCAGCTGTGCCCAGTGTGTGCCCAAGGACAAGGCCATTAAGAAGTTCCTCATTTGGAACAAAGTAGAGGCTGAAGCCATCAGACATTGCTGAAACGAGTGTTTCCAATGCCTGTGTGCTTCACGAGCTGTGTGTGAAACTACCTTACTGTATGAGCCGTGTCACTCACAGCCAGGGGGTCAGGAGTCATTCCCAGGAAGCCCAGAAGGACCTTCCCCCTGAAGCAGACCTGCAGCTGTTGCCCCACGGCCTCCACCGAAGCCCATGGAAGGAGCTAAGTCCTTAAAGACTGGAGAAATACTGTTCTCTAAAAAGACACTAAAATGGAAATTCTACATGAAAATGAAATAAAAACTGGGTCCTCACTGATGCCATTGCTGGGCTTGCTCCCCAATGCCATTTGTTAGTGTATATTTAATGAAATTGATTTCCTTATTTTTTTTCTTTGAAAACTGTTTCTACAGAGAAAAAGAAATCGGGATGCAGAGTACCCGTCCTTTCCAGGAGAGAGTCCCCTACCATGCAGACGAGCAGGGCTCAGGACCGTGGGGACTGTGGCTTCCCTGTCTGAAGCATGGCTCAGGTGTGGAGAAGGATTTCTGAAGAGTCCTGGCACTCCGGTAAAGTCATGATGCTGTCTTCCCCGAACGCTGAGTGATAAATCCTAGCTTCCTGAGAGTTCACGCCACTATACTTACATTTCTTTGGAATTCCCTTCCTTATTTTCTTTCAGAACACTGTAATTGATGTGTTCCTTGTTTTTCTCATCCTTGAATTCCCTACAATCGTGGCATAGTAGTATTCACCTCTTTCTGTCATGTAGGACTTTGCACTTTGTAAGTAGGGATGCATACTGGAAATATTCTCAGAAGATGACACTGTTGAGCATCCTACCTTTAAAAGAAGTCTATTTAATGAAATGCTTATGTATCAGGACCTGATGACACTGGGGGATTCTGGTTGATTTTGGTTTATGTGGTAACTTTGAAGTACTCACCGTAAGAAGGGGTGCTCACCACTGTTATCAACTCTAAAAAGACAGTCCTCTGTTTAGATTCTGGAAAAATATAAAAATGCAATTATAAATATGTGCTTTGGGAATACTTGTTGGTAAATAAAGGAAAATAGATGAATATGTTAAAGGGGTGTAGTGTAAGTTCTTGAATATTTTATGTAATGTTGGTTTTTAGCTCTTGTCACATGAATTACTACATCATTATTAATTATTATTATTATTGTTACCATTATCTGCTTGAAGTCATTAACAGATGAAAAGAAGACTACTACAGAAAAACACCTTGAATTATCCTGTCGACCCAAGAAAGGTAATATTGTTGATTTCTTGGCAGGAAAGAAAAAAGCCTAATATATCCTCCTTTGATTTATTTGTTTTCTTTTAAAAAGTCATTTATATCGTTTGGAAAAACTATATATTCATGGTTAGAAAAAACACCCAAACAATGTAAAGAGGTGTTTTTTGCATCTCTCTCATCTTTTTTCACCATTTGTCCCATGTTTTATGCCTCCTATAGATAATTATTAAATTTTTTTGTTTCTTTATTGAATTCACTGTTATCAACAGAACCCAGTAGGTAAGCTCAGATTCATGGCTGCAGGGTTTTAAAAGGAATCTGATTTGAGAAATAAAGTTATGACCGGTAATATAAGGACTATACTACTTAGTCAGTGATGGTTAGGGAAGACTTGGAGTTATGGATCGTAGGAAAGTGTATTGAAGTGTTTGAAGGGATGGGTTGAATTTATCTCCTGCAACAAGAAGGTCAGGGGGCTGGACTCATTTTGAGTTCTGCTGTCTGTTTTTGCAGTCATGAGGAAGAAGCTGAATTCTGCAGGCCCAGTTCTCAGGAAAAGTGTAGACTTGGGAGGATTTTCTCCAAATGAACTTTCCTCTGAGAAGGAGTACTGTCCCTCGGACCTCTGCCTTTAGCCAGAATCTGTTCCACAGTGTCACCTCCACCAAAAGAGACATCAGTGAAATTAGGGATTTTTAAACATATGTGTTTCTGCTCCAATAAAACTGGGATTTTGTTGGTAAGGAGGAAGGGGTGTGACTAGCAGGGAGGCCGCAGGTTCTGCTGCTACACTCGCTCACCCTCAGGCTGGGCAGGAGGGGTTGTGACTCCAGACTTCGGGGGTCTCATTTGATTGTGCCATGTCCCGACTGTGTTTTGACTGTGGTATCTTGAGAAAGCAAGCTAAGCATGCTTTGCTTCAGTTTCTGCATCTGGAAAATAGGTCTCAAACTTGTGTATCTCACTGGGTTGTTGTGAATTAAAAAAAAAAATCCCTGTTCAAAGGTTAACACTTAGTAGGAGATCACATCAGTCAGTCCTAAAGGAAATCAACCCTGAATATTCATTGCAAGAACTGATGCTGAAGCTGAAGCTCCAGTAATGTGGTCACTTCATGAGAAGAGCTGATTCATTGGAAATGGGACTGATGCTGGGAAAGATTGAGGGCAGGAGGAGAAGGGGATGGCAGAGGATGAGATGGTTGGATGGCATCACCAAGTCAATGGACATGAGTTTGAGCAAGCTCCAGGAGATGGTAGAGGGCAGAGGAATCTGGCGTGCCGCTGTCCGTGGGGTCGCAGAGAGTTGGACATGACTTAGGGACTTAGATGGTAACAACTGCAGCAATTGCTGTTCTGTTTGATGGCAGAGAGGTGAGCGCCTGCTCAGTGTCCTGCTGAGTGAAAAACTTTCTGTGAATAAGAGATTTAACACTTTAAGCTGTATTATTATTTTAAGGGGATTCCTTTTATGCAATTGAAAAATAAAATTCTCCTAATTTTTTTGATTCTTAAAATACTGTATAGTAAAATAATACCGTAATCTTCTGATGGTGCTACAGAATTTAAATTTTACTATTATTAATGCCAAATGTTGTAATTTTCAAAGATCAATTTAATTCTAATTTCTAAGCTGTCATAATATGAAGTATGGAGAAAATAAATAGTACAGTTGTCCCTTGAATGACTGGCATGGGGGGCTGGGGTGCTGACCCTACACACAGTCAGAAATTCGCCTGGAGCTAACTTCACAATCAGCCCTATCTGCAATTCTGCATCAGCAGATTCAACCTACTGTGGGTTGTGTAGGACTGTAGTAGTACATACAAAAAAATTTCTGTGTAAATAGACCTGTGCAGTTCACGCCTGGGTTGTTCAAGAATCAACTCTTTCTTTCTTTTACACGATGTGGGTTATACCTTTTTCTGCAGATTTGAAGGTATAATCAAATTTAACTTGGACAGAGAAAGAAATATTAAATAAGCTGCTACCTTGTGTTTAATTTCAAAAGCATCTTTTGAGTTGGTTTTCCATGCCAATGTATATTCAACCTAAAACCTACTCTGCTATACTATCTTTTCTGTGCAATGACCAGTATGTTCTGATAGACTGGAAAAGCATATATCCATGTATAGTTAATTTGTTTACAGCATAAGCAGCTTGTTAAGAGAACAAAGTGTTATTAATAATTTACCAAAAACTCATAAATAGAAACTGATAGAAAAGGGAACTCAAGGCATTCCCTGAAACTGGTTTATTTTAAAAATAGTAACTTTTAAAGTGTTAGTTTAAGATAGGCTGTTAACAAAATTTCTAGAATGTGGAAGTAGTATTTTTTTGAGAACAGGGAAGCAAAAGTGGGGGAACATACTTTGGCAGAGTGTGCAAAAAACGGGGAGACTCCATTTCCTTATCTCCATGTCTGTTTCCTTACCTGAAAGGTACTGAGAACCAGACAAGGAAGGGGGAGGAGATGGAGGAGAAGAGAAGGGGTGAGAGAGGTGATCCTTTGCTTGCTGGCAAAGGATCTTGCCGGAAGGTTTGTAGCAGGTGGAAGAAGAGAAAACTGAAATAAAAATAGGCTGGAACCTTTGTAAATAGTAATTTTCTTTAAAAGGAAGAACTTTTTAAAAAATGTGAAAATGTGTTTCCTAAGCAAATGAAACCATGTAATAAAAAAAAATAGTGTGTTTTATTTTATTTTTCTTGAAATATTCTGCAGAATATATTCTCAGAGGCTGTTTTTTGTTGAGGTCAGAAATCTCCTTGAAAGGCATCAGTAAATTTTTAAATTGTTATTTTTTGATGTGTCTTTCTCCCTGTTGAACCATAGGTTTTTTTCAGGGCAGACCCTCCTCTGTTGCTCATCTTTCTCTCCAAAGTGACTTGGGTTAGCATATGGCTAAGGCTGCCATAATGAAGTGCTACAGACAGGATATTTTAAACAACAGAAACTTTATCTCTCACAGTTCTGGAGGCTAGAATTCCAAAGTGAGATATTGGCAGGATTGGTTCCTTCCAGGAAATGTGCTCCTGACTTGTTTCCTTGACTTGTAGGTGGCTGTTTCTTTTCCAAGTATCTCTTTCCTAGGTCTTCCCTCTCTGCATGTGTGGTTAGGTGTCGAGATTTCTCCTTTATGTAAGGAGAGCTGTCGTAATAGATGGGGGCCCACACTAACTTCTCACTTTAATTTGATTACCTAAAGACCCAGTCTCCAAATACGATTACATTCTGAGATGCTGGGGTTAGAACTTAACATATTAGTGGATTTGTTGTTCATTCGCTGAGTCGTGACCAGTTCTTTGCGACCCCATGGACGGCAGCACGCCAGGCTTCCTTGTCCTTCATTATCTCCCAGAGTTTGCTCAAAGTCATGTCCATTGAGTCGGTGATGCCGTCCAACCATCTCAACCTCTATTGCCCCCTTAACTGTCTGCCCTCAATCTTTCCCAGCATCAGGGTCTTTTCCAATGATTGGCTCTTCTCATCACGTAGCCAAAATATTGGAGCTTCACCTTCAGTCCTTCCAAGGAATTTCAGGGTTGATTTCTTATAGGATCGACTGGTTTGATGTCTTTGCAGCCCACGGGACTCTCAAGAGTCTTCTCCAGAACCACAATTCAAAACCATTAATTCTTCAGCGCTCAGCCTTCTTTATGGTTCAACTCTCATGTCTGTATCTGACTCTTGGAAAACCATAGCTTTGACTATACTGACCTCTGTCGGCAAAGTGTTATCTCTGCTTTTTAGTACTCTGTCTAGGTTTGTCATAGCTTTCCTTCTGGAGGAGTAAGTGTCTTTTAATTTCATGACTGCAGTCACTGTTATCAGTGATTTTGGAGCCCAAGAAAATAAAATCTGTCACTGCTTCCACTTTTCCCCCTTCTGTTTGCCAGGAAGTGATGGGACCAGATGCCGTGATCTTAGTTTTTTGAGTGTTCAGTTTTAAACCAGCTTTTTCACTCTGCTCTTTCACCTTCATCAAGAGGCTCTTCAGTTCCTCTTCACTTCACCTTGTGCTAATTGCATTCCTGAGGGCTTCACCATTATGACCTGATTACCTCCTGAAGAGGCCATCACAGAGGATTAGGCTGCAATGTGTGAGTTTTGGGGGACTCACACATTCAGTGTATAGAGCATTCCACTTTTCCCTTTTGATTACTTTTCCAGATGCATAATAATGAAAAAGATTGATAATGTCTTTTGTAAGTAAGTTCACAGCTTAGTTTTATTAGCTCTTTAAATCAATATGGGTTCTTTGTTTATTCTGAATAGTTTACATTTAATTTTATATTTTGATGGATAGACAACTTTAGTAATTCTAGATGTTCATAACACAAAGTAAGTGTTCAGTAAATGTTTACTATTATTTCATGTTTTTGTGCCTTTGTAAGTGTTGATTTTCTAGACACCATTTTGTCAGTGAATCTTCCTTTCCTGATTAGTATAAAGTGGAGCATTCACTTTTTTGTGTGATCCTCAATATTCTGTGACATATCTCAAATAAAGTATTTGATTTTTCTTTTCATAGTTAATTAATGTTGCATTCCTCGAGGGCAGGAATTTTCTTCTTTTTTTTGTTTTCCTCAAGGTTTTACTGTATCGAAGATGTTATATAAATATGTATTTAATGAAGCCATTTAGCTTCTGATACTGTTTCCTCTTCTGTAAAACTTGAGTTGTAATATCTAATCTCTTATAGTGTATTGAAATGTGGTTAAGGGTTTTTTCCTTGGTTTTAGCATTATAACTCAATTATCCAGTCAATGTGAATAGGAAAATTGATTTTTATTAGATATCTAATCTGTTCTGATTAATATCAGTAAGATTTTCTGTTAAACTTTGGTTCCACTGCAGTGGAGATGCTCCATTCCTGCTAGATTTCCTGTCTGTAGAATGGACAACATAAAAATAGTGAGCACACCACGTGCTGGTGATACGGAGAAACTGTATCACCCTCACAGTGCTGTGGGACTGTAGAATGGCACGGCCACTCTGGAACACAGCTGGGCAGTTCTTTATAAGGCTTCACATGCAATTACCATACAGTCCAACAGTCATACCCTTAGACATCCTGGAGAATGAAATTGCAGTCACATGAAATCCCGTACACAGTGTTCGTAGTGGCTTCATTCGTCATAGCCCCAAACTGAAAACAATCCAGATGTCCTTCAAGGGGTAACTGATTAAACGTGTTGTGCTTCATTCACACCACAGAACAGCGCTCAGTAATTTAAAAAAAAAAAAGGAAGTGACTGTTGGTACATACAACAGCCTGGTGAATGTCCAGGTAATTATGCTAAGCTCAAAAAGCCAGTGATAAAAGGGGATGTAGGTGATATCATTTGTATGTTATTCTTGAAATGACAAAATTAGAGAAGTGAAAAATTGCTTTGTGATTGCTAGGAAATAGGAATTGAGGTGGGGAGGCGAGCTCTGTTACTGGCTTTGAAAAGGCAGTGCAAGATATCCCCACAGTGATGGAGTTGTTCTCTGTTTTGACAGCATCACTGTCGGCATTCTGGCTGTGATGTTGTACTGTAGTTTGCAGAATGTTACCCCTGGAGCAGCTGCTTGAAGCATACCAGGGCTCTCTTGTTATTTCTGACAACTGTATGTGAACCAACTATAATCTGAAAATAAGGTTAATTAAATTTAAAAGCTCGCTGTTAAGCATTTTAAGCAAACTGCTGTTACCAGGGCTCCTAGTATAGTAAAGGAAGCACACAGAAGCATTCCTTTTGTAGATAATTATTGATTTTTTGTTTTTTGGGGAACTTTTTTACCCTTAAGGCTTGATGAAATATTCTATAACAAAGTTATAGTTTTATAACAAAGTTCTATAACAAAGTTATAGTTTTATAGTTATTTCAGGGTTATTTTTTGACTTTTCATTTGTGCTCCAGTCATTTTCCTTGTCTTTTATAACTTTGACTTTATTTTTTTTCTTCTTGTAGTTTGGATTTAATTTAGCCAGGTTGCTCATAGACCTTTAGTTGGAAAGATTTGAAATAAGACATTGTTTTCACTATCAACAGAACTTTGTATATTTGTGCCTTTGGCAAAGTAGCATGTATTAAACCTCATATTGATCAATAACCATAATCAATTGGCCATTAAGATTTTTTTTTTTCTTTTGCAGAACCTACCACCTCTAAGAGTACCAGTGGACTTGCAGCTATAACGTGGAGTTCTAGTGGAAGTGATCTGTCAGATGAAGATAAAACAGCTTTTAAATCACAAAGAGATAATGGATATCATTCTAGAACAGGCAGGTGTTGTAACAGCAACATTTTATGTACAGAAGATGGGGCCAGTGAAGGTAAATTGATAATTTTTTAAAGAAATTTAATTTCTATTATATATTGTGTTTTAATAATACAAATAACTTACACTTCTCTTCTAATACTTAGCATTGATTTTGATATTACTGAGTCCCAACCTTTTAGAAACATTTTCTCATAATATTTCTCACAATAACTCCCTCAGAGGTAGGTATTATCAGGATTATTTTTACAGTTGACAATTTAGGCTTGAACATGTTAAAATTGATCAAAGCCAGTTCTCTAAAGTACAATATAAAATAATATATAAAGTATAAATAATATAATATAAAGCATAAAGTACCTGGAGGTATTTGGGTTTGGCTCCAGACCAGCACAGTAAAGTAAAGTGAATGTTGCAGTAAACAAGTTACCTGAATGTTTTGGTTTCCCAGCACATACAAGTCATGTGTTTATACTACTGTAGTCTAGTAAGTGTGTGTGCACTAGTATTATGTCTAAACAAATGATAGACACACCCTAATTTAAAAACACTTTATTGCTTAAAACTTCTATGTACCATCTGAGCCTTCATTTAGTAAGTCTTACATTTTTGCTGCTGGAGGGTCTTACTTCAGTGTTGATGGCTACTCAAGTGAAGCTTGGGGTTGGTGTGGCAGTTTCTTAAAGCCACAGTGAGGTTTGCAACATCGATGGAGTGTTCCTTTCATAAACATTTTTCCTGAAGCATGCAGTGCTGCTCAGTAACATTTTACCCACAGAACTTCTTTCAGAATTGGAGTCAGTCCTCTCAGACCTTGCTGCTGCTTTATCAGCTAGGTTTATGTCATATTCTACATCCTTTGTTGCCATTTCAACAGTCTTCACAGCCTCTTCACCAGGAGTCAATTCCATCTCAAGAAACCACTTTCTAGGAACACCTCCTCACCAGTTAGAATTTTATCCTGAGATTTGAGCAATTCAGTCATATCTACAGGCTCCACTTCTAGTTCTCTTGCTGTTTCTACCACACCTGCAGCCCCTTGCTCCCATGAAGTTTTGAACCCCTCACAGTCATCTGTGAGGCTCCAAACCACTTCTTCCTCACTCCTATCACTGTGGGTATTTTGACCTCTTCCTTTGCACGAATCATGAATGTTCTTAATGGCATCTAGAATGCTGACTCCCCTCCAGAAAATTTTCAGTGGACTTTGCCCAGATCCATCAGAGAATCACTGTCGATGGCAGCTGTAGCCTTGTGGAGTGAACTTCTTAAATCATAAGGCCTGAAGGTTGAAATTATTCCTCGATCCATGGGCTGCAGAGTGGATGTTGTGTTATCAAGCATGAAAACAACATTCATTCTGTTGTACATCTTCATCAGAACTCTTGGCTGACCAGGGACATTGTCAGTGAACATTAGTATTTTGAGGGGAATCTTTCTGAGGAGCAGGTCTCAGCAGTAGGCTCACAGTGCTCAGCAAACTGCCTGATAACAGATGTGCTGTCACACGGACTCTGTTGTGCTGTCACTGGAGCACAGGCAGAGTAGACTTAGCTTTGATGCTTAAGCACCCTAGGATTTTCAGAACGGTGGGGAACACTGGCTCAACCTCAGCCCACCAGCTACATTAGCCCCTAACGAGGCGGTCAGCCTGTCCTTTGTAGCTTTGCAGCCAAGCACTGATTTCTGCTCATCTATGAAAGATCAAATTGCAAACATCTGTTGGATCATCAAAAAAGCAAGAAAGTTCCAGAAAAACATCTACTTCTGTTTTATTGACTATGCCAGAGCCTTTGACTGTGTGGATCACAACAAACTGTGGAAAATTCTTCAAGAGATGGGAATACCACACCACCTGACCTGCCTCCTGAGAAACCTATATGCAGGTCAGGAAGCAACAGTTAGAACTGGACATGGAAAAACAGACTAGTTCCAAATTGGGAAAGGAGTATCTCAAGGCTGTATATTGTCACCCTGCTTATTTAACTTCTATGCAGAGTACATCGTGTGAAATGCTGGACTGGATGAAGCACAAGCTGGAATCAAGATTGCAGGGAGAAAGATCAATAACCTCAGATATGCAGATGACACCATCCTTATGGCAGAAAGTGAAGAACTAAAGAGTCTCTTGATGAAAGTAAAAGAGGAGAGTGAAAAAGTTGGCTTAAAGCTCAACATTTAGAAAACTAAGATCATGGCATCTGGTCCCATCACTTTATGGGAAATAGATGGGGAAACAGTGGAAACCGTGACAGACTATTTTTTTGGGCTCCAAAATCACTGCAGATGGTGACTGCAGTCATGAAATTCAAAGACACTTGCTCCTTGGAAGAAAAGTTATGACCAACCTAGACAGCATATTAAAAAGCAGAGACAGTACTTTGCCAACAAAGGTCCGTCTCTAGTCAAGCCTATGGTTTTTCCAGTGGTCATGTATGGATGTGAGAGTTGGACTATAATGAAAGCTGAGCGCCAATGAATTGATGCTTTTGAACTGTAGTGTTAGAGAAGAGTCTTGAGAGTCCCTTGGAGTGTAAGGAGATCCAACCAGTCCATCCTAAAGGAAATCAGTCCTGAATATTCATTGGAAGGACTAATGCTGAAGCTGAAACTTCAATACTTTGGCCACCTGATGCAGAGCTAACTCAGTTGAAAAGACCCTGATGCTGGGAAAGATTGAAGGCAGGAGGAAAAGGGGACTACAGAGGATGAGGTGGCTGGATGGCATCACCGACTCAATGGACATAAGTTTGAGTAAACTCCAGGAGCTGGTGATGGACAGGGAAGCCTGGTATGCTGCAGTCCAACGGGTCACAGAGTCTGACACTACTGAGCATCTGAACTGAACTGATGAAAATCCTAGGTGGCCTCTTTTCCAGTAGCAGGCTGTTTCACCTGATTTGCTAATCTGTTGTTTAGTGTAACCACCATCATGAATTCTCTTTGCCTGATCACTGGATGACTGGGTGAGGCATTTACATCTGCACTCACTGTTTCACTTTGCACTTTTCTGTCACGGAAGTGACTTCTTTCCTTAAGCCTTGCAAACCAGTCTCTGCCAGCTTTAAACTTTTCTTCTGTAGCTTCCGCACCTGTCTCAGTCTTCACAGAACTGAGGAGAGTTAGGGCCTTGCTCTGGGTTAGGCTTTGGTGTCAGGGAATGTTGTTTCTGGTTTGATCTTCTATCGAGATACTAAAACTTTCTCCATATCAACAGTAATGCTGAAGAAACTCCAGACGAACAGAAAAGCAACTAATAGAAGTTGAGAATTGAGGTGGTAGTCAGAGGTGGGAGAAATGAGATGCTTATAGATAAAAGTAGAAATATACTTTCTTCTGCCTTTTAATATATTTTTAAATTGTTGAACAACATGGGTCTTTTAAAAATCCTGAGGACACACAGATTTAATACAATTTAAGAATATTTTAAAATTGTATTTTTAGATGACCTGCAGGTTATTGACTGGGAGATTGACAGTGAGAGGGAAGATGCTTGTGAATGTGATGAATTTGAAGAGCGTGAAAGTGTGGAGATATCTGACTGTGCTTCCGGCGCAAGCAGTCGTTCTTTGACACCAGCAGAGACGCCACCTGAGCTTCCTAAGGTGAGGACGAACTGTTTCCAACTTTCCATTCTGTTCATGGCATGTCTTAGTCACAGCCTTTGGTGTTTTGTTTGCAACTCCTCTAAACAGTATGCTGGTAATGTGCTTTTAAACATGGATAAATACTGAGTTCTCTTCTCACCTGCTCTCCCCTCTGGTACACATGGGTCTTTCCCAGGATCCTTCTGTTCCACCCGGACAGGTGTCTCGTGGTCTAGTCAGATTAGATTCAGCAATGTGCAATTCTGAATAATAATATTCATAGCAATACAACTACTAATTGTGATTTTCCTTTACAGCTTTCATTTTTTTATGGAGTTAATTATTTGGGTTTATGCTGCTTTGTTTTACTTATGAATAAAACTCTTAAATTTTCACTGTTCAGTTCTCTCATTAAGATTTTCAGACATAGCAGGCATTCTATTAAGTTTTTAGAAAATTAAAAAAATATTTTATTGAAGTATAGTTGATTTTCAATGTTGTGTTAATTTCTACTCTACAGCAAAGTGATTCAATTTTATATATATGTATGTGTGTATATATGTATTCTTTTTTCATATTCTTTTCCATTATGGTTTATCGCAGGATATTGAATATAGTTCCCTGTGCTATACAGTAGGACATTGTTGTTTATCCATTCTAAATATACTAGTTTACATCTGCTAATCCCAAACTCCCAATCCATCCCTCCCCTGTCCCCCTCCCCTGGGCAGCCACAGGACTGTTGTCTGTGTCTGTGAGTCTGTTTATGTTTGGTATATTTGTTCATATGTGTCATTTCAGATTCCACAAAGAAGTGGTACCATATGATATTTGCTTCTGTCTGACTTACTTTACGTAGTATGATTAGGTCTGTCTATGTTCCTGCAAATGGCATTACTTCATTTTTTATGACTAAGTAATATTCCATTGTGATTATATACTGCTGCTGCTGCTGCTGCTGCTGCTGCTAAGTCGCTTTAGTCGTGTCCGACTCTGTGCGACCCCAGAGACGGCAGCCCACCAGGCTGAGTGGCAAGGTTCACAAAGCAGAGAGGACTCTCAGGTGACATCAGAGAGGCTAGGAGTTTGTGAGAAATAGTTCTCCACAAAAACAAAACTAATCAAATGCTGAATGAATAAATAATGAATGAATGAATAAATATTCAGCATTTGATTAGTTTTGTTTTTGTGGAGAACTATTTCTCACAAACTCCTAGCCTCTCTGATGTCACCTGAGAGTCCTCTCTGCTTTGTGAACCTTGCCACTCTTCACCCTCTTTCGGGGAATTCCCTTCACCTTGTTCCTGCTTGGAGTAACTTTATCCTGGATTCCATGTCTTTTTCTTTCTTGGTTTTTACTCTCATTTTGATTGAATACTTCTTCCAATAGCTTCCAAGGAAGGATTTATGGAAGATAATTTTGTGGAATTTGTCATGTCAGAAAATGCAGTCATTACACTTTGACCTGGGGTTGAAACTTTATATAGAATTTTGGTTGGAAATCATTTTTCTTGAGAATTTTGAAGGCAATGCTTCCTTTTCTTTTAGTTCCAGAGTTGCTATCAAGAAACCAGCAGTTATTCTTACTCTTGATGTTTTAAGATTTCTCTTCCCTGTTTTAAACTGTTTTGGTTGTGATGTGGTTAGATGTAGTTTTCTGTTCGGAGTTTGCCAAGTTTTTGGATCTGTGGTTGGTCTGGGATCCCCAAGTTCCCTTCTAGGTTCGGTGATTTGCCAGGAAGACATGCAGAACTTAGCATACAAAAGCAAAATCATCACTCTTCCAAGAGTCTTTCTCAGCGGAGTCACACAGGGTATGCTTTATTGCTCCAGCAGTGAGTTTTGACAACATATGTGCACTTGTGTCTACCAGTGGGGCTCCCTCATCAGTGACTCCGAGCCCAGGATTTTTACTGAGGGGTGCTGTCTGCCTAGCATTGCCAGAATTTCAGATTTCAGGAAGAAAAACGGGTATTCAACATAAGCCGCATTGTTGGCACAGTTGAGGCGCGGGGAGCCACTGTTACCATTTAGGGCATGGTGGGCTCATCCTGACATCTTTTAGGGCATGGTGGGCCCATCCTGACATCCAGGTTAGTTCCCAGAGGTTGGCAAGGACCAGCCTTGCAAACAAGGAGCTCGCGGGACACCTGTCTCAGGTCTGCTGAGTTAACTCTCTTCCTCACAAGTGGGCACAAAGCTTTCATCAAATTTGAAGAGTTTTTTGCCTTTATTCAGCACTTTTTTTTTCCTTTCTGATTTCCCTTTCCCTTCTCTTCTGTGACTGTAATTATCTGTGTATTAATTGGGTTGCTTGATTTTATGTCATGGTTTATTGATGTTGTGCCCATTTTTTCTCGCATTTCATTTTGAGCGGTTTTTATTGTTATATCAAGTTTAACCGTTTTTCCTGTCATTCTAGTCTGCTGTTTGCCACCTCTAAAAGTTTGATATGAGTCATTTTACATTGTCCATGTCTCTCCTTAACACAATCATACATTTATCTGTATTTTCAGCATAAATAGTCTATTTATAATAGCTGTTTTAATGGCTTTTTCTGTAAATCTATCATCTGTGTCATTTCTATGTCTCTTTCTATTGATTGATACTTCTTTTCATTTGAAGTTGTATTTTTCTCCTTCTTTACCTGCCTGGAAATTTTTGAGTGTATATCAAATATTTTGAATTTTATGTTGTTGGGTACTAGATTTTTAAAAAATTTCTTTGAATACTCTGAGGCTTTGCTCTGTGGTACAGTTACTGGAAACAGTTTCATCCTTTTTAATGTTGCTTCATGGTTTTTTCTCTGCGTCTGGAGGAGTACTCAGTCTTAGGTCTTAGTGCTGAAGCAGGACCTTCCCGAGTGTTCTCTGTAATGCCCTGAATTACGGTTTTCCACCGGGTTAGCAGGAACAGCCAGTTTCCTGACCCTGTATGAACTCTAGGCGCTGGTCTTCTCTGCTCCCAAGGGACTCTTTCCCTGATGTAGAGTTTCTTTATGTGCACATGCTGATCAGTACTCTGCCGAATACTTGAGGGGGATGTTTGGGTTTCTCTGTGCAGCTCTGGCTTTTCTGGTGCTCTGGCCTATGAACTTGAGCTCCTTCTATCTCCATGGACTCTCGGCCCTGTCCCTTCAACTCAGGGAGCCCTGAGTCTCCACCTCAGTTCCCCCTCCTCACTGTGTAGTTTGGAAATTCTTTCCGGAAAGTAAGCTGAGTCAATTGTAGGGCTCAGTTCTTTGTTTCCCATCTTTAAGGAGTTAGTATTCTTCTTGCCTGATGTCCCATGTCTTGAAAGCCATTGTTTCAAGTATTTTGTCTCATTTCTTTCCTTTTGGTTATTTCAAGCAAGAGGATAAATCCATTTCCTATTATACCATCATGGCCATATTCTGGATTCTTTCCAGGCAACCTGGAACATGAAAAGATGTTCCTAATTGTTAGTCATTAGCTGATCAAAACCATAATGAGATATTACTATATACCCATTAGGATAGCTGTTACCCATAAATGGGAAAATAAATGTTGAGGATGTGGAGAAATTGGAACCCCTGGGTACGATTGGTGGGAATTTCAAATGATGCAGCCACTCTGGAAGGCAGTTTGTTGGTTTCTCAAAAGTTAAAGTAGAATTACCATATGACCTAGTGATTTTGCCTCTGGACATAGACCCCAAAGATTTGACAGCAGGGTCTCAACAGAAATTGTACCTTAATGTTCATAGTGGCACTATTCACAGTGTCCTAATGGTGGAAGCAACCCAAATATCTATCATCAGGTGAAGGAATAAACAAAATGTGTGGGTATGTGTATTGTCTGGGCTTCCCTGGTAAAGAATCCGACTGCCAGTGGAAGTAGACGCGGGTAGATCCCTGGGTCAGGAAGATTCCCTGGAAAAGGAAATGGCAACCCATTCCTCAGTTTTACCCGGGAAATCCCATGGACAGAGGAGTCTGGTGGGCTAAGTCCATGGGGTTGCAGAAGAGTTGGACACGACTTCGTGAGTGAACAACAACAAATGTATATTGTGTACTAAAAAAAATATTCACAACCTAAAAGATGAGAGTTATGTTTTATTTGGTGGGAATTTTTAGGACTTAAGGCCTGGAAGGCAGCATCACAAGTAACCCCGAGATAAACTGCTGTAATGAGCTGAGTGGGGAGGGGTAGTCAGAATATATAGGCGTTATGCAACAAAGGGTAGGTAGTCTGAACATCAAAAGGTTATTGTTAATTAAAGAAAACCTGGTATCTCAAGTTAAGGAATTTAGTGCTTTTCTGTGTTTGGGAAGATACCAGAGTCTGAATTCCCTTAAATCATTCCTTAGATACACATCTTAACTGTCTAGGGCCAGTATCCTGTGTTTTCTCATCCCAAGTTTCCTCAGGGCTCAGTGTGGGGGGTGACTGCAGTCTGATGGCTGCTAGACAGCAGGTACTTCCTTCCTGCGTTCCCTCAGGGCTCACCAGCTCATCTTCTGTGGTGGCTGCAATCGGTAATGACTGTGCCAGCCCTTGTTTACTGATGTGGCAGGAAATATACCATTTCTCAATGTGTGTGTACGTATATGTGTGTTTTTGTATATAGATATAGATATGTGTGTGTGTGTGTGTGTGTTACGGAATTAAACTTGGGTCTGCCTGCTCTGGTGTAGTAAAGCCAGTCTGTTGACACTGGGTTGTGGTGAGGGCAAGTGCAGCCTTTGTTGCATGGCACTCCCACTGTTTGGGGCTGAGCGTGGAGGCATGAGTTTGGGTCCCAGGGACCCAAACTCCGCCATGGCTTTCAGGGCAAAACTTTTAGTGACAGGGCTGCAGGGTGACTGATCAGTTGTGGACATTTTTCTGCTTGGCTGGTGCTGAAGTAGTCAGGAGTCACCATTATCCCACTTCTGGCAACATCCAGCCTGTGGCTTGTGTGCTTGTGGTCAGCGTGCAGCTAATTTATTCCACCTGGTGAGGTTTCAGTGTCAGCAGAACGACTCAAGGACAGTGCTCAGGATAATACCTCTGTCCCCTGCGGAAGAACTGAAGGTCCTTGACTGTGTTCAGTAGCTGAACTGTTACTGTTTTATGTTGCTTGACAGCTTTCCTTTGTTCCTCCATTTTCTTACTTGTCTAATTAAATTTGTTCTTTGGAACTTGGGAAGGTCCTAGCAGGTGAAGCTTTTCTACAAACGAGAGGCAGGATCCTATTCTGTTTCATACACAGTGGTTATTATTCAGCATTCAAAAGGATTGAAATTCCGATACGTGGTACAAGGTGGATGAAACTTGATAACATTATGCTGTGTAAATTTTTTTCTTGGCTTTTTTGGGGGGAAATACTCTTGTTAATTACGGTTATATTTATCACTTGAAAGTTGTGTAAATAACCACGTCTGTTAGAACTGTAATGGTGCGTGGTGGAGATGCAGTTGGCTGACTGGGGTTTACTAACTCAGCTAATTGAGAAACTCGTGCACACAGGTCTTGTAGTGCTTGCAATTCAAATTCACACCTTGTTAAAATTACAAATTACAGTACAACACAGACTTTTCAGGCTAGCTCTTGAAGAAGTGGGCTTCTGTGGTGGCTCAGATGGTAAAGCGTCTGCCTGCAATCCGGGAGACCCAGGTTCAATCCCTGGGTCGGGAAGATCCCCTGGAGAAGGAAATGGCAACCCACTCCAGTACTCTTGCCTGGAAAATTCCATGGACTGAGGAGCCTGGTAGGCTACAGTCCATGGGGTCGCAAAGAGTCGGACACAACTGAGCAATTTCACTTTTCACTTGAATAAGTATAGTTTATGAGAAGTGTGTGTCTATGGGTGGTAGAATTATTGGAGAAGTTTATTTCCTTCTTTGCTATATATATATATATATATTTCATAATAATAATAATAAAAGACAGAAAAGTCATTGGCTTTTCCCTCAAGGAAGAGGAAGAATCAGATCATGTATATTGACCATCTACTGGGCCTTATATTGTACTAATTGCTTTATGTATTAGTCTGTTTGAGTTGCTGTAACAAAAATATTATAGACTAAGTGGCTTATAAAACAGAAATTCTGACAGTTTTGGAGGCTGAAGTTCTGCTATCTAGGAGCCAGCAGATATGGCGTCTGTTGAGGGCTTGCTTCCTGGTTCTTAGATAGCTGTCGTCTCATGTGTCCTCAGTGATGGAGGGGGTTAGGGCGTCTCCCTGGGACCTTCCAGGAAGGGCATTAATCCCATTTATGAGGGCTACACAGCATGGCTTCACTCCCAGGTGCCATCACACTGGGGATTAGGTTTCAGCATGGAGTTTGTAGCAGTACATTTTTCATTTGAGCCTTAGAACAAGCTTGTGAAGTCAATGGTGTTATGCCCTATTTTCAGACAGGAAAGTGTATTATTAAAGGTATGTGACTGTGACCAGGTTATTTCTATAATCATCAAGGCCGCTCTGAAACCTTGCAACGAAAGTATTGGGTGGTGGTTGAATGCCTCAGGATCCACGTCGATTGCTTTCTTATATCAGAAGCAGCGTGCACACGCACGTGAGAACTTTGAAAGTTATGGTGATAGAAAAGGGAAGTCCGTGGCTCGCTCTTTATCTAAAAAATTCAGTATTTCTCTATGTAGTTTCTCATCAAGTGCACTTGTTTTTTTTTAGTAGTTAATATGTTAAAATATGACATATTACGTTGTTATTAAAAAGTGACTCAAAAAATGGATTGCTCCAAGCAGGCCCTGGGAGGCGTTCTTGTGATGGGGAAACTGTGGTCTGCCTAGTCATGGCCGTGTTCTCTGTGGCCTTAACTCCTGCCTTCTTTTCCTCCTTTCTCTTCCTGGTATAGGAACAAAGACTCAATTATTATCCTTATTATCTTCAAGCTGCTCATTGTTAAGTCTTTTTCTGACCCCCTTGCCATCCTGAATTCCATGTGGGTTTTCAACTGCCTGATGACATCTTTGTGTGGATGTCCTAAACATACCGCGAGTCTCAGAGTTCCAAGTCCTGTCCCTCTTCCTTCTAATCCAGGCTCATGTTCTCCATGTGTTTTGGTCCTAGTTCTTTTTTTTTTTTTTTTGCACTGCCTTAATCTACTCATTATCAGGTCATGCAGATTTGGCCTCAAAATCACAGCATCCCTACCACTTCTTCCCTATATCGGGCCCCTTCCCCTGTTGTCTGTCTTGTTTCCTTGCTTCATAACTGATTTCTTAGCTTATGTCTTTTTCTTAGATTCATCTTAATAAGCATTATCACCTCATCATTTACTTATTTATACTTTCAGTGGCTCCCCACACAGCCTGAGAATCAAGGTCCATGTAATTCGACCATTACAGTTTAGCCTCAGGTCCTTAAAATGAATGAGGCAGAATATATACTGTATAATTCTATTTATGTAAAATTCTAAAAAGTGCAAATGATTTTAGTGAGAGAGCAGGCCAGTGGTTTATTGGGAATGAGGGTGGAGATGGATGGATTACAGTGGGACAAAGAGCACAGTTCTGGGGCTGATTGGGAAGGTTTATCTTGATTGTGGTGATACTTTCATATGTCAGTGGAATTGATAAAACATTTTCTCAAGTATAAGAAGGATATAAGTCTGTGTGCTTATGAAATATTCAAAATAGTTTGTTAAATGACAAAAACATAGACTAATTGTGTAGAAAAATGGAAAGAATGTACATCTGTATGGACTGTCTCTGCATTGAGGAATCTCTGCGTTGAGGCAACTTTTTTCTATGCTATTTTGAATTTTGAACCATGTACGTGCATTACTTGTATTAAAAAAATTTTTAAAGGACACTTTACACTTCTATCCAGAATATAGTGAGAACTTCTGCAGAATAGTAAAGAAAAGATAAATAGCTCACAGCTGTGGTCCTGTCCATTTTGTTATAGTGCCAATAATAGTAATAGCAATGATACCATTAATAACAATACAGTAACTCTGAGTTATTGCTATATGCCACACACTTTGGTAAGTGCTGATCATGTTATGTAGATGTTGTTATTAGCCCCATTTTGCAGATTAGGGGATTGAGACATAGCTGGTAAATGCAGAATGAGGTTCTAACTAGTGTAGCATGATCCCCTGCAGTGTAGCACAGTTATGCAACTTGGAGGAAAAGCATGATGAAAATCAAAAGATCATAGCTTCAGTTCATAATGTCACCTTTTAGGACATGTGATTAATTGATTCTTGCTGTGACTTCCTATTCAGTATTGTTATCTGGGTTTTCCATTTATTTTATGTGTCTTCCAAGAACCCTTCCTATAGAGGGCAGCAGAGATACAGCAGTGAGTTTTCTACTAACCTACATTTTTCAGGAAGCACAAAGAAAATTGGCTTTAAGTGAGCTTTGTTATGTAATTCTCTTGTACTTTATATAGTGATTCCTATGCAAATACAGGCTTGTAGCTTAATAAATATCAGATAACCTGAGTGAGAGTTGGAGTTTTGTTGAAGGTGCGCAACATAAGCTGGATGACAAACAAGATCTGAAAGTTGTAGTTTTAAAGAGAAAGCAAATGTGATTTTCAAATTTCAAATATGGATTCATTGTTACAAAACAGATGTTGTCTGTGTATTTTTAACAGTAAGAGCAGAACAAATGATTCAGTATCTCACAGAATATGGAATAGGGAAAAATTTAATAAAAGTAGACTAGCAAAATTTTATATTTCTTGAGAGGATATTTAGAAAGTAATCTGGCAGACTTTGAAAGTATTTCTAAGTTTAATGAGCATGTTTGTAATTCTTTGTTTATATTATATGAAAAATTGAAAGTAACACATGTAATTTAACATTTAATCATTTTAAATGATGAATCAGAATAAATTGATGTAACTAAATATGTACTAATTGTTAATGTCTGAGAACTCCCCAATTTATCCATGTAGATTTGACGGAATTTGATTATGATGATCAAAAGCACACATTTTAGAAATCCTCTCTAAAATGTAATTATGTTTATATAAAATGAAAATTTCATGCTTGTAAAAGGGAAAATATAGGGAGTATTTAGCCATGATTTCATTTGATTATATTTTGAAGATTTCAGTATAGAAACATTACATTTAAGAAACAAAGTCAAGGCTTTCCTGGTGGTCCAGTGGTTAAGAATCCACCTGCTGATGCACAGGATGCTGGTTCCATCCCTGGTCCTGGAAGATCCCACGTGTCACAGGGCAACTAAGCCTGTGCTGCTGCTCCTACTGTGTGCTCTAAAGCCTGTGCTTTAGAGTCTGGGGGCTGCAGCTACTGAAACCCATGCACCTAGGCCTGTGCTCCACAGCAAGAGAAAGCACCGTGATACGCCCACGCACTGCAGGTAGGCAGCAGCTCGCACTCGCTGCAGTGGGAGAACCCTCACAAAGCAACAAAGACCAGCACAGCCAAAAACACATAACTAAACACAGGGCTTTTTAAAAGAGAGGCAGATTTGTACTCCAGTGTATTCTTATGTTAAAAAGGAGGACTCTTAGGAGTAGTACTGAGGAATAGGTACTTTTTGTTGTTGTTTTACATTAGTTTTGTGTGCATATATCTGTGAACACTATCTGTTCTTGATCTGATAGCGCTATAGCATATTTTGGCTTTTATTCTCTTTAGGAAAGTGAGTATGTGCCAATATCATTTGTAGCATTTGTTTCAGAACTTAACATCCTTATTCTTCCACATCTCCCTTGTTAATTGGCTAAACCTTAGCTTATGACATATCAGGTCTGAGACTTTGTCATTTTTTGTTTCAGTGTAAATCTTCCTCCTTTTTCACTGTCACCCTGTCATTTCTTATACCTTCAGTTTTGTTTTTCCTTCTGTTTCTTTTATTCCTAAATTCATCTGTTTTCTGGTATGAGAATGGTAGAATAGAAAAGAGTGTTGTAGGAATTATCATTGCTGCTGGTGCTGCTGCTAATTCACTTCAGTCATGTCCAACTCTGTCCAACCCCATAGACGGCAGCTCACCAGGCTCCCCATCCCTGGGATTCTCCAGGCAAGAACACTGGAGTGGGTTGCCATTTCCTTCTCCAATGCATGAAAGTGAAAGTGAAGTCGCTCAGTCGTGTCCGACTCCTAGCGACCCCATGGACTGCAGCCCACCAGGCTCCTCCATCCATGGGATTTTCCAGGCAAGAGTACTGGAGTGGGGTGCCATTGTCTTCTCTGAGGAATTATCATTACATGTATATAAATTAAAAAGTCATAATATGAGTCATTACAGTGTGACTTTAGTCCTCTGCTACTGCTGCTAAGTCACTTCAGTCGTGTCTGACTCTGTGCGACCCCAGAGATGGCAGCCTACCAGGCTCTTCTGTCCCTGGGATTCTCCAGGCAAGAACACTGGAGTGGGTTGCCATTTCCCTCTCCAAAGCATGAGAATGAAAAGTGAAAATGAAGTCGCTCAGTCGTGTCTGACTCTTCAGGACCCCACGGACTGCAGCCTACCAGGCTCCTCCATCCATGGGATTTTCCAAGCAAGAGTACTGGAGTGGGGTGCCATTGCCTTCTCCTCTAGTTTTCTAATTTAAAAAAATCCTTAGGAGTTCCACTTGCAGTAAGGACAGAGCATCATGTGTCAGATTACCTTTCTTACAAATAGCAATGACAAATTTTGGACATATAAAGTATATTAAATATATTTTAAAAATAAGTTTATATAAAAATATAAAGAGTATAAAAATACTTGAAGACAGTAGATAAAAGGAGAAGACAGTAGATAGAAGGAGAAGACAGCTGGCAGAGACTTGCAGGGGTTGGCATTTTAAAGAAGAAAATGGCACAAGCAAGGAGGGATTTTCATTTATCACCACTTTTTACCCAAAGGCAGGCCCCTGTCTGTGTTGGTCAGGGTGACTAAACTTGGATAGAAATCATAACACAGAGTTGGGGGTATAGGAGGTTAAAGGTGAAAGTAGAACCTCCCAGGGAGAACCCCACATTATGCATATAGATCTTACAGGCCATAAGAACTACACAGATTTCAGCTGCTCTTCACTACACAGGAGAAAGCAGTGTACTTTCTGTACTCACAGGGGAGTGAGTATGCCAAATTAACTACTGTTTAAGCAGAAAAGTAAATACTCCTCAGAAGAGCGTAACAGAATCCAGAGTCTACATCCCTGATAATGACCAGGATACACTTCACATTTGTTAGACATAGACACATATACACGTAAACCCAGGAATGTGATGCATGTTTAAAGGAAAAGGCAGATAATTGAGATAGACCCTGATATATTAGAATATACTAGATAATATTAGAATATTAGAACTCAAATATTAGAATTACCAGATCTTGTAACTCTGTTCCAGCACAGAAAGGAAAATATGCAAATAATGAATGCACCGATCAAAAACTCAACAGAAAAATAGAAATTGAAGAGAACTTTCTAATTAAATGTAGAGTTGTCTTTCTGTCACTAAGTCGTGTCCTTGTGACCCCATGAACTGCAGCATGCCAGGCTTCCCTGTCCTTCACTATCCCTAGGAGTTGTCTCAAACTCATGTCCATCCAGTGATGCTACTTAACCATCTCATCCTCGGTCGCCCCCTTCTCTTTCTGCACTCAAACTTTCTCAGCTTGAGTCTTTTCCATTGAGTTGGCTCTTTGCATCAGGTGTCCAAAGGATTGGAGCTTCAGTTTCAACATCAGTCCTTCCAGTGAATGTTCAGGGTTGATTTCTTTGGCATTGACTGGCTTGATTCCTTTGCTGTCCAAGGGACTAAGTCTTTTTCGGGCACCACAGTTCGAAAACATCAGTTTTTCGGTGCTCTGCCTTCCTTATGGTCCAACTCTCACATCCACACGTAACTGCTGGAAAAACCATAGTTTTGATTAGTTAGACCTTTGTTGGCAAAGTGATGTCTCTGTTTTTAAGTATGCTATCTAGGTTTGTCATTGCTTTTCTGCAAAGGAGCAAGCATCTTTTAATTTTGTGGCTGCAGTCACCACCCACAGTGTTTTTGGAGCCCAAGAAAATAAACTTTGTCACTGTTTCCACTTTTTTCCCATGTATTTGCCGTGAAGTGATGGGATCAAGCACCTAATTGGTATTTGTAGAATATTTCATGCAATACAAATACAATAGGATGCACATTCTATTCATGTGCACACGATATACATACCACAATAAATCATATGTTGTGTCATAAAATGTCTCAAAAAACTTCAAAAGATTGTAACTCTGAACATGATATTCTGCAACCATGATAGAATTTAAAGTAGAAATCAGTAATAATAAGATATCCAGGAGAAATTCATATTTAAAAAAATTAAAGAACATAATTTTCTCTAGTTGATATGTAGATTTAATGCAGTTGAAATCATGAACATTTTTAAAGGCATCTACAGTAGATACAAAAGTTAGTCACTCAGTCCTGCCTGACTCTTTGCAACCCCATGGACTGTGGCCCACCAGGCTCCTCTGTCCATGGAATTCTCCAGGCAAGAATACTGGAGTGGGTTGCTATTTCCTTCTCCAGGGGATCTTCCTGACCCAGGGATTGAAACTGCATCTCTTACATCTCCTGTATTGATAGGTGGCTACTTACCACTGGCCACCTGGGAAGCCCTATAGTTATGGTTATAGTTTTATTATAAAGGGTATAACTCAGGAACAGCCAAATAAAAGGAAGAGACGTATAGGAAAAGTTGTTATGGGGGTGGAGGTACGGCAAGGGGTAGGGAGTCTCTTGGTCTGCTATTCTCCTAGCTCACGGTTGTGTTCACCAAATTGGAAAGTCTTGCATACCTCACCATTCTGAATTGTGTTTTTATTTAATTTAAATTTTAAAGTTTTTATACAGTTTAACAATTTTTGATGTACAGTTATTACAAAATATTGGCTGTATCCCTGGTGTTGTACAGTATATCACTGAGCCTGTCGTATACCCAGCAGTTTGTACCTCTTACTCTCCAACCCCTATATTACCTCTCCCCGCACCTACTTACTGGTAACCTGTAGTTTTTTCTCTACATCTGTGAGTCTGCTTCTTTTCTGTTGTATTCATTGGTTTGTTGTAGTTTTTAGATTCCACATATAAGTGAAATATCATACAGTATTTATCTTTCTCTAACTTATCTCACTTATCATACTTACTAGGCTTATCATCTGTGTTACTGCAAATGGTAAAAAATTTCATTCCTTTTTTATAGCTGAATAGTATTCTGTTTTGTGTGTGTATGTACCACATCTTCTTTACTCATTCATCTGTTGTTGAACACAGGTTGTTTCCATGTCTTGGCAATTGTAAATAATGCTGCTATGAATATTGGGGTGCATGCCTCTTTTTAAATTAGTGGGGCTTTTGGATATATACCCAGAAGTGGAATTACTGAGTCCTCTGATAGTTCTAGTTTTAGATTTTTGAGAAACCTCGATATTGTTTTCCACAGTGCTGCACCAATTTACATTCCTACCAACAGTGTACAAGGGTTCCCTTTTCTCTGCATCCTCAGCAACGTTTGTTATTTGTAGACTTTTTCATGATGGCCATCCGCACAGGTGTGAGGTGGTTCTCATTTTGGTTTTGATGTGCATCTCCCTGATGACTAAGTGATGTAGAGCATGTTGTCATGTGTCTGTCGGCCCTCCGCATCACCTTGTAATGAGAACTTTTTGTGGTATCTCATTTTGGTTTTTATTTGCTCTTTAATAGCTAAATGGCTTTGAACATTGTTTCATGTGCTTATTGGGTATTTGTGTATACTTTTATAATTTCTCTCTTCAGTTTCTTTATTCTCTCTTTCACATGGAATTTCTGTTCAGATCTTTTACCTATTTATCACTTGGCTTATTTGGGTTTTTACTGTTGAGATAAAAGAGTTCTGTATATAGTGTATATATGTGTTATCTGATACATGACTTGGTAATATTTTCTCCCATGTATGAGTTGTCTTTTCACTTTCTTGATATTGCCCTTGGTTGCAAAAGGTTTTTATTTTGCAGAAGTCCAGTTTATTTATTTTTTTCTTTGATTCCTTGTGCTTTTCTTGTGTCATATATAAAAAACTATATAATATATGGTCATGCAGATTTAAACCTATGCTTTCTTCTTAGATTTTCTGTAGTTTTACCTTTTAAATACTGATGTATGATCCTTTTTGAATTAATATTTTACCTGGTTTTAGGCAGGGTGAAATTCGTTCTTTTTCATGAGTTTGTCCAATTGTCCCAGCACCATGTGTTGAAAACCTGTTCTTTCTCCATTTAAAGGTCATGGTATCCGTGTCAAAAATCAGCTGACTATATGTGGATGGGTTTATGTCTGGAATCTAAATCATTTTCCACTGATCTGTATGCCTCCTCTTTTGCCAATTCCATCCTCTCTTGATTAGTGTAGTTTTGTAGTAGATTTTGAAACTGAAAAGTTAGCATTCCCTAACTCTGTTTTTCTTTTTCAAGATTGTTTTGGCTATTTTGGGTCTGTTGCATTTACATATGTATTTTAAAATGAGTTTCCTATTTTTGTCCTCTTCTGCCCCACCCGTCCATGGCTGGGAGGACCTGTTTCCTTCTCCTGGTGTTGGTGTGTGGGAGCATGAGGAATGCAGAGGAGCATTCTGCAGGAAAGAGACCACATTCTAGAAATGACCTAGTAGTGGTCAGGGCCTGAAGATTTCAGGAGAGGCATGGTTGGAAGAGTGCTGTTCTACTTTTATGCTGTAAAATTCCTAACTGTAAATGTAACATGACCAGAAAGCCTAATTATTCACACATTCCTGGTTAAGACTTGAGGTCTTCAAACAAAATCTAACAACCTTTGAGAGAATCATTGGAAGTTAGTGATTAGGTGATACAATGGAAGAAGAGTGTCATTAGTAGAGATAGAACCAACATTGACTAAATGGCATCGAGGAACCGGAGCACATGTGTACTGTTTCAATACCAACATGTCCTAGGAGCACTGTGAGTGATAACCGTAGTCACCTTTTTCTTGACTGGGAGTTATGAAATTAGTTTTTCACTGTGGCAGTAAAAACCGCAGATATGATGTCTATACTACACTACAAAGAATATTTATGTGCATGATTGCACAGTAGATAGACACTGAGTGTCTATTTTTCTAGTCCATATTTGAAAACTTCATTGATAAATCACGTAGCTCTCATGAGCCCATGAGAATTTTGTAAAATCAATTATTTATTCAGACAGTTGCTTTACAAAAACCATATGCTCAGGACTGCCACATAGCCTAGGGGTTTACATCAGTGAACAGAATCCAAGTTGTTGGTGGGATGTCAGCCTTGCCGTTCTTTTATACTAATTGATAGGATCCCTGAGAACAGGGAATGTTTTCATGAGTTAAGGGTAGAGTGAGTAGTATCAGTTGAGCTTGCGTTGTTTTACTTTAAACAAAGGTGTTATTTATAGTGTCTCTTCATGGGTGAATGCACACTGAGGAGTATGAGTAAAACATTTCTTTAACTAGATGTGTGAACTTTGTGTTCTTAGGACTGCCTCTGAGGGGCCTGGGCTGGGTGGAGAACAGGAACTACAGCGTTCAGGTGTTCATAATTACAGCCTTCAATCCACAGTAGAATTGACTTTTTAATTATAACAAAATCTGAAGCCTAGGCCTACTTCTAGGTGCAGTTTTGGTCCATGTAACCTTAGTTGTCAGTTGATGTCAAGATATTTAGATTAGTTTTAACATTCATCTGAGTAAATCATATTTGATTGAAAACAGAAGCTTTTATCAGAAGGTAAACCATATATATTTCCAGTTTTTTTTCCTTTGACTTCCTATGCTAGTATTATTTATAACTTACTTTAAACATAATTTGAAATAATTATGAATAAATAATTATGTCATAGTTTTGAAAGAGTAAGGTTTAAAGTATGTGATAATTTTAAAAGAATAAATGTTCAAGATTTTTTAACCTTTTACTATGTTGAGGAAAATCATTTGACTACGTGATTCTGTCAGAGTTAAAGATGTGATAGGCCTGTTTGCTTTGATCTTAAGACATAGTTTGTGTTGTTGTAAGACGAGAGACCTATGAAACTATTTAGTAAAAATTAAGGCTGAAAACTAAAGGGTGAACAAACATCTGTGATTTCATCGTGGCCTTCTACCAGCGTAGACTGCCGAGTGTTTGTGGTTTGAGTCTTGTCTCTGTGAGTACTGTAGGACTCCTGTGGGTTTCCCCGGATCAGGAGCTGGTTGTGAACTGCTACAGTTCATGAGGATGAACTGTCGTAATGTTACACCAAGGATGGCGTTTTTGGAGTAGGAGAAAAAGCAGATGACAGAAACTAGAGGAAAAGAGACGCATTTTTTTCTGAAAGTATGTAGACTGCCTGCAGATTGTGTGTTCCTTGCCTCCTCATTTGCATCTCACCCTTGTGGACGAGTTAACGTAACCTGTGTGGGAATGACATAACTTTACTATCTCTCACTTAATTCTGACTGCATCGTGTGAGGGGACTGCACGGTGGCCCACATTTTTCTCCAGGGCTTTCTGCGGAAGTGAGTCAATACGTTGTTTCTGGCTTTACTTGCTGGCCCTCCCTCCCATGCCAGCGCTGGGTGCATTGGAATTTTCCAGGTATATCATTAGAGGAGGCAGCACAGAAGGGCCGGAGCAAGATTCACAGTGCCTGGGGAAGTCCCAGGGATTGTTCCAGGAAGTACTGAAAGTGAGCCAGATGGAGTAGGGGTAAAAAAATGACCTGAATTAAAAATGGACAGAACACGGAACAGCCTTCATCATATTTAACTTTTATTATCATATTTAAAAACTGATTTAAAATGTAAGCTGAGATTTCTTTTTAGCGTGGATTTCAACACCTTTTTTTCTGCTTGTGCCAAGAACACAGTGTTCTGTTAAGTCATTCAGTGACGAAGACTGCTGGCTTGCTGCCAACCAGGGTCAAGTTCATTCAGATAAGCTTCAGTGTAGATAGTAAACTGAGTGAGGAACATTCCTCTGTCTTGGCATGTTAGGTGGGTTTGGAGGATCAGTTGTTTTCGAAGATTGTTGTGCTAATGTCACATTCTTGTCTGTTTGTTGACTCTGAGTCTGACTTAGTGAAATAGCGCTGCTCTCCTAACCATTCCAGACGACTACCTCGCAGGCCCTGGATGAGCTCTGCTCTGTCATGTGAACTGTGCTTTACACCACTGAAGGGAACACGCAGGATTCAAGAAGTGCTCTTTTCAGTCACATATGCACATCAAAGCTGGAAAAGGTGGATTAGAAGCAAGAAAAATGCTATTAAATACCCATCTTTAAGGATTTTATTCATCCTTTCACTCATTGGAATGGTTCTTTCTTAGTTCCTTGGTTTAATTTCTCAGTTACCATCTTTGTTTTCCAGTTTCAGAAATTCATTGACTCTGTTATATTAAAAATTACTAAGTACACAGAAATATAACGACTAGAGCTATTTTGCCTGAAAATTACATTTAAACAGTTTTTTTCTGAAAGTATTTAATTTGTCAGTGTGTGATTGAGCAAACACATCTTGGCTTATAAGTGGCTTACTAGATCCTAGAAGATTACTTTTTTCCTGTTCATTGTAGTATTTACCCAAGGATAATTTGGAGTTGGTGTTGCTACTGATAAAGTTTAAAGAACGCGTGCATTACTTACTGTCTGCTGGAATATGTGGTTTGGGGGGCCAGTGTCTGGTGATGGCCCTCTTTCTGTGATTGGTCACGGTGTCACATAATAGTTCTCTTCCTGTGACTGATCACCGTCTTACTCATTAATGCCTGTCTGGACTCGAGCAGGATGCCTTGTCCTCATCGGCTCACCGGGTACCAACAGTTGGCCAGTTAATGGATACCAGTCACGCCACGGGTCAGACGTGTGATGATGGAGCATTTAGGTCTGGGAACATATTTTATATCATAAAAAATAATCCCATGAAGCAAATAAATCATAAGCATATGCCTTTACAGACTTATTTAAAAGCAAACATGTTATCAAAAGCTGAAACATAAGTATTTGTTTGGCTAATTTTTCTGCCTGGGTTACTTTGGGCTTCTAGTAAAGCTTGAGCAGAAGAAACTTCTTCCATCAAATCTTCATGTAGCAAGCATACTAATTTACCACTCTTCCAAGGACCTTTGAACAGTATTAAATATTGTTAATACAGATAGAATATGCACGAATTTCTCAGAAAGCCTTAGAATGTTAAGTGCTGGAAGGAATATAGCATTCCTCCCTTCCTCAAGAGGCACTCTGTAGTGTTAGTAGAGAGTTAGGGTTGGGTATTATATCGCCATGGCACTCCTTTTGCTTCCATTGTGCCCTTTATCATAGCTCCCAGCAAACATTGCCTTTCTCCCCAGCTAGACTGAAGTTTCTTGAAGTCCAGGGTCTACCTGAGTGAGGGAATGAATGAATGAGTGAAACAGAGGCAAGACATGCAGATGGACAGTGACAGGGACTTTGTAAAAACACTGCTGGCAAGACTCATATATTCTCAAGTTAAATACCTATATCTGTGGTGAAAGCTGAACTAAATACAACTATTTAAATGTTCATTCTTATGGAAATTGAATAGCTGATATTCTATTTTTTGTCTATTTATTCTCCTTCATTTCTCTACTTTTATCAGAAAGCTTTATGCCTGCAGTGAGGGTGACAGGACAGAGTAATGGGGTCGGAGTGCTGTCATGGGAGCATGATTTCTCATCCAGTCACTGTGCCTGTCAGTACCCAAACTTCCAGATTGTAGTTGAGGGTACTTAACAAAGTATGTGTCCTGATATCATCAAAATTTTCAGCTGTGAGAAAAGCTAAGTGGAGAAAGATTCTGTACCTAATTAGGAAAAAGTTAAACAAATGACTGTGTAATAAGCATGCATGATCACATGGCTTAGCCACTTGAAAACGTTTTACCAGAATTTTGTATGATACCTACATTCCAAGTAGAGAGCTCATTAACAAAGCACACGGGTCTCATAGATTGAATGTGTGCTAATGGTCTATATCACTTATATTTCTAGGAGGAATTGTAGTGGAAACACTCTTCAGTACACAGCACGTTTGTGGTGTGGGAGCAGGGGATACCTGCTTGTAGTCTACTCAGTTTAGTTGAGTGTTCATATAAAAGGGAGCACATGTATATCTGTGATGGATTCATTTTATATTTGGCAAAACTAATACAATTATGTAAAGTTTAAAAATAAAATTAAAAAAAAAAAGGTTTTGATTCTTAAATAAGTAGGAGTTTAAGGAGTAGGGGAAAGTGTGAATTTATCTACAGGGATTATAAGGGAAACATGTTAAATTTGCCATACTCCCGTGCTTTTTGTTCATCTTTTACTGAGTCTTCCATCCAAATTGCTGGACCTTTGACATACTTGCTGTTTGGATCTGAGGGAGGGAACATCATCGCACCACGTTTCCACATCGCAGCAGCCGTTGCCTCCACGCCCCGACACCCACTCCTAGCCACAAGTCAGAACTTGTGCTTGTCTTGCCTGTGTTAAGGTATCAGCGCACTGCTCTGCTCCGTGTGTATCTTACAGGTTTTAAAGATGTCCTGCTAGGTACTAGGATTTCTGCCTGAAAAAAGCACTGAGTGGAGGGGTTTAGGAAGGCCAAGGGAAAGAGGACATTTGCTTAAGTCAAGCTTCTTTCTTTTATCTTATCCATCCTTTCTCTTTGGCTATGAGTTACATTCTTTGTGTGGTATGATGGAGCAAGATAGCACTTATTTTCCCCACTGTATGATTTCTGCTTCTTTTATTGAGCTGAACTTCTAAGAAAGAAAGCTCAAAGGGCCTTATTTCCTTAAATATGTGCCTTTGTTTTGTTTACTTATAAGAAAGAAATTTGAAATCTCAAATTTGGAGTTGTGAAAAAAAAACAAGAAGAAAATGAGAAAAAAAGGAAAGGAGATTTCTTATGTGTTGAGGATGTAGTGTTTTAAAGCTGCATTAAGGTCAGTAAATCCTATTAGAAAGTATTAAATGTAAATATGCTTATTTGTGATTCAGTAGATGTGTGAGTGTTTCCTCACTAAAATGTGGCTTGCACATATTTTATTCTGACAGATTTTGCTCTCCACCCTGGTAAAAATTGCCATCCGTATTTATAAAATCTGTTAACAAGTAAACTGGGCTCTAGGCATAACATTTTATTTATTTAATTTAAAAATATTGAATGATTATCTTATTTTTCCCCCAAATAACTGCACATCCAAAATGATAGATTTACACTGTATGGTTCACTCCTGAGTTTGGCACATTTTCCTGTGGTGGCAGGAAGACAGGACCAGAAACAGATTTTCTTAAGATTCAGATTTAAGGCTAAGATATCCTTCTGCCCATTGCACAGCAGTCTTGTGACGTGAAGACAATTAAATATATTCACGTCTGCTCTTTCTGTAGTTGTCTCTAATACGGAATGGCATTGGCTCAAACTGTCTCATAAGAATTTCTCAATTCAAGAGCACTTTCTCACCTTTATATTACTTCAGTGGGAAACTTCAAAGGTTCTATTTTCATGTAATCTTTCTTTTCTATGGGTTTTAGTCCTGCCCAAAGTTATTTATATTTAAGAAGTTAGGATGTAGGATACACATGTGAACACATACACCCTCTTTTGAGTTTTGTCTTCATTATTAATTCATATTCCAGTAATTTTTCTATAGTCTGTCTAGCTGGAGGTAATTAGAATCAGCACTTTTATATAATTTATTTTCATTTTAAGATGTGAACTCTGTGTGACTGGGATTTCATGGACATCTGGTAATAAGAATGAAGCATAGTGTCTCCGACCCTTTTACTTGTATAAGTTTTTAGTCGAGTTCTATTTTTATATTATTATCCGTGGCACATTAGATGAAGAATTCATACCACGTCAGAGCACTGTTAGTCCCAAATGTTGACAGCATCACTCCTTTAAAAGTACCACAGACAAGGCCTCTGCTTGTTTGGGAGTCTCTGGTCCCAGGTCTGTGCGTCAGAGCACATGAAGAGCCTGAGATGGCCTTCCCTTTCGGCTGAACCCACAGGGGCAGAATTGAAAAGAGAGTTTAGGAATGCAGGAATGCAGGATAGTGATTTTATGTCTCAGCCTGTTCTGCAGGGATGAAGGTGGGGAATGAATATTTGAATTCTTTTTCTCATTTTCCTTGAAAATCAGCTAACCGTTGCAGACAAGCTTGAGATTTGATCACTCGACTTAGCGCCTTGTACGGTTTATCGGTGTCTTCCAGTTTAAGGTAGGCAGCACCCCATCTCTCTGGAGAGTGCAGTCTTTTGTGGATGTGTGTGTTTCAGGTACTTTGTGTGTGTCAAGAATACATCACGAACGGTAGTTCTCATTTTGAAATTTACCACTAGCTTTCTCCTTCCAGGTATTCTTCCTGCTTCAACAAGTGAATCCTCAGTAGCAACAAACCACAGCAGTGTAATCAGGGTTGACTTTCAGACTGAACAATGCATATGTATGTATGTAAAACTGCTTGAAAGAGTCTGGGACACTCTTTATAGAAATGGAGAGAAACTGGCTTTTCCAGAAAGCAGACAATAAGAATCATTGCTGTGTGGCTGGTTATTTCTCATTAGTTCTTAAGCAGCCAGAGGACATCGCTCTCAAGTGGTGATTCCGTTTACTGTGCTCACCTTGAAGCCTGGGGAGTTTCCTCTGCTCACCTGTCTCTGTCATTGATTCTACCTGTGGATCAATGGTCCACAGGTAGGAGGCCTGTGGGCTGGGGGAGTGGTTCAGAGCGTCAGGCCTCTGAGGGGTTGCCGGGCACAGGACCTGTAAGCTGTTAGGAGGCTCCCACAGGTGCTGCTTTACTGGAATGTGGCTCCCACATCAGATCCTCTCAGTTTCCAGGAAGCTCTCCAGATCTATCTGTAAAAATCTCCCCATTTCTACATGTAGGCAGCTCATGCAAAGAAAATCAAAACGAAAAGTGAAACACTCCATAGGGTGAAAAGCAAACACGGAAACTTCTCAGCTACTGCCAGTCTGAGGCAGTGTTGATGCTTCACGGTGCCCATCACCTTGTTCTTGGAACATTGCTTTGGTGCTGTTTGTATTCATGGGCGGGTAGGACTCTGATTCAGCATTTATTTTGTGTTATGGTGAGCATTCACCTATGTCTTTCACACCTTGCTTAGATTCTGTTGTGCTTTTTAATATTGAAAATAAGTGATAAGTGATGCTGATGAAACTGTAAAAAAAAAAAAATTACAGCTGATAAATGGATTAAATGACCACAGTTACGCAAAAGGAGGCGTCTAAAGTGCTAGTGCGTGGCCTTGAGTAGGTTCAAAACTGCTCTGACTTCACTTTTAGCCCTGAAATGCAGACAGTGATATCTGCTATTAGAACTTGTTGTCAGGTTCCAGTGAGCCCACATAAGAGGATGAAGGATTTGTAAATGGTAAAGCATTATATGAATTTGTCATCATAATAAATCATTTTTGTTAATAATTGAGTTCCTTATATGCTGAGTGCCTTCTAGCCATCCGACCATTAGTAAGGAGACAGGCTGGAAGTACACTGACCCTGGTCTATAGGTCAGTGACACACTGTGGCCCCCAGGAAGGGCCTGAGTGGGGGCTGCCAACCCCCATGCCTAGTTAGGGAGTTCACTGCCCCTGGGGAGACTACAGGCTTGGACTCAGTAAGGCTGCATTAAGTGGACAGGAGTTAAAACCAAATATTCAGATGTGAGGCCTGTGTAGAGACGTCATCTCCAACCAGCAGCAGAGCACCACCTAAGAGCTTGTTAGAAATACAGATTCTCGGGCAAGCCACAGACCACTGAATCAGTCAGGGGTGAGGCCCAGCTGTCCTTAATGAGCTCTGCAGGCGTTCTGTGACTTGAACGTTGCCAAGACGGAGAGGCATTCGGAGATATGTGTCGTAGAGTAGTCTTGGAACTGGCGTGTGTGGGGATCCGGAACTCAGGGCTCCGGGAGTGCAGGAGTGCTCGCTTAGTTTGGCTCAGTTGGGTCTGGAAGAGCAGGCCCTCGGTGATGGGTGTCAGGAACACAGGGCTCGTCAGCTGTCAGGTCACGGCCAGCGCTTCTGGGCTGCCTTTGCGGTGGTCATCCAGTCCAGAGGCTCTGCATGCTTCATGTCTTCTGACCTGAGTCTAGGTTTTGGAGTAGCCAGAGGGGCCCCGGGAAGGCAGAGTGGTTAGTGTGAGCCTAATCGCAGTGTGGTGGAGGGCTGTGGGGCAGTGGGGCTGTGTGTAGGGTGTGTGTGCGCGCAGCGTAGCAGGTGCGGTGGAGGGTATGTGTGTGTGTGCATGGATGTGTGCAACATGGCAGGTGCAGTGGAGCACTGTGGGGCAGTGTGGAGGGTGTGTGTGTTTGCATATGCACACGCTTTCGTGGATGTGTGCAGCACAGCAGGTGCAGTGGAGGGCTCTGGGGCAGCTTGGAGGGGGTGTGTGTGCGTGGATGCGAGCAGCACGGCAGGTGGCATGCGCGCTTCCTGAGGTTGGTGGGGAAGAGGCCTGCTGTGCTGCCCCAGAAACAAGAGGCTGCGAGGGCCTGTCTTGCGTGCTGCTGACAGAACACTTGCCTCGTGTTTACAGACGCACAGTAGCTGTGATGTGTGGTGGGGTCAGAAGCCCCCATCAAGACTGTTGCAGAGCTGTCGTGGGACTGGCCTGGGGGGCCTTCCTCCGGGCCCCGTGTCTGCAGGCCGCCAGGCACAGGTCACCTCTTGCAGGTGTGTCTCCGAGTCCTACCTTGAACCTTTTCTCCCATCACTCTTGGCCCACACACCTTTACACATCACCACATCTGATTTCTGCCATTTCTAGAATATGTGCGTTGTGTTTTTTGGCCTGTTTTTTTAAAAATAAAATAGGTATACAAAAATAGAGAAAAAATCATGAGCACCCATGAATCTGCACAGCCTGGGAAATAACACATTACAGGGAGAATTTAGGCACCCTCCTCCCTTCTTACCCATGTTCCTGTTTGGGGGGCCACCATCACCTCCACTTGATCAAAGCCTTACCTATCCAGTCTTGTCCCGCCGCTGCCTGGTGAGCCAACAATGCGGTGTGTTTTGTCAGAGGTTGCGTTACAGTAAGCTCCAGGGGAGACTCATGGGCTAATTCATGTTGCAAAAGTGTCTCCCGGGGAATTAAAAGACATGGAAATTAGAGCTATTTAAAGGAATGTTATTTAGGTAGGAAAATATTTCGAACTCTTCAGTTTCTGGGTTCCCCTCTGTCCTTGCCCCCAACCCTGCCTCTGGCATTGACCTCTCAGAAGGGAGGCTTGTTGGATGGCCCCTTTCCATGCCTGTGTTTGGAAGCATCACAGAGTTCTGCATGTTATTAAAATGACTCTTTTAAAAAAAGCATTCGCTTTCTGATTTTGCTCTTCAGAAGAGCAGAAACATGCTTTGTGTTGCAGTTCAGTTTGGGGGCCGCTGAGCTCATGTTTGGTCGGGAGAGTGCGGTGGCCCGCTGCCAGTGTGCTCCCTCCCCCTCCCCCTCCCTGCTTCTCTCCCTCCCTCTCTCCTTTCCTCCATCTCTAGGAGTTAAGGAAAATCACTCTCTTCTAGCAGAGTTCTAGCTGTTTTGGGGGCTTAAAGCGAGGTGGCTGAAGTGCCTGTAGAGTACTAAAATCAAAGGTAGACATCTGTTTTAAATATACATGGGTCACTGTTTCAAAGGAGAACATGGAGAAGGGGCAATATGCTCTCTGTGTTTAGTGGTTGCTCCTATAAAGCATTATTCTTCTGTTAATATGAAATAAAACATTTGGTTCATTGTGAAAGCGTACTGCCCAGGAGAGTAAACAATCACATTTAATCCTACAGATAAAGAGTTCCTCCCTGAACTCTTTCATGGCTCCTGCCCTGTTGGCCATCAAGCCAAGGTTCCTCTGTGCTGGGTGTTCACTCCCAAGTCCTTGACTCTGGAGTTTGGGCCTCACTTTGAAGAGCCGTGGTTGTCTTGTTGGCCTAATCTGGGCCAGAAGCTGCCACAGGAACCCCCGCTTGGTTTCAAGCTGTGTTCTGGTTCTTTGTTTATTTTTCTGTTTCTTAAGTTGCCATGTAATTGGCATATAAGGTTGTAGCAGTTTCAGGTGTACAGCATGATGATGCTGTATGTCTTTTGTGTGTGTCACAGGATGATCACCAGAAGTCTAGTTCAAATCCCTAAGCAGTGTTTTTGATCCTGTAACTTCAAAGCAGGTTTTGTTTTTGTAGAGCCTAGTCCTAGATGAGGTACCAGCTCCACTAGCTGGCTAGGTCTGCTCAGTTGTTTAATTATCAGTCGCAGGCCCCACATAGAATTGTCATTTGGAAGATACCCAGTGTTCATTTGATTTCTTTCAGTGGTAACAAATCTTACAGACTTTTTTGAGAATACCAGGTTTCTCATGAAGTCTTCTCAGGGGTGTTTCTGGTAAAGCAGCCTTCATATTCCAAAAATGTTTACTGAAAAGTGTCTCCATCTCTAGTAGTTAGGTTTTTCCTTTGAGCTTATGGTCAGACCTTGTCTTGGGTCCACAGCTGCTGCCCAGTCTCGGGTGAGTTTCCAGCCTTTCCCTGCATGCACTGGGGCAGGTAGCAGATGGATTGGCTTTATTTTTTCTTTATTTTTAACTTATAATTGATTCAGTTTTTAACTGAAATAGTTCGGACAGATACCACCTGTAAATTTAAGGTGTACAGCCTGTTAATTTGATACAGTTGTATATTGCAACATGATTGCCCTTGTGGGGATAATTAGCACCTCTGTTATGTTACATAATTATCATTTCTTCTTAATTTTTGCAATTGTTAGGTGTCAGTCTCCAAGCCAGTTTGATGATGAGAACACTTATTGCTATCTGTATTCCCTGCTGTGTATTAGATTTCTGGGGCTTATTTCCTGTTGGCTGCAGGTCTGTCCCCGTCACAGCATCTGTCCCACCCCTCCACCCCCAGCCCCTGGTAACCATTGTGTTGCTCTCTGCCTCTACCAGTTTGGCTTGTTTGTTTAGATTCCACGTATAGATGATACCATGTAGGACTTGTCTTTCTCTCCCTGACTTGCTTCACTTAGCGTAATGGCCTTGAGTTCCATTCATGTAGTCACACATGGCACATCTGATGGTCTCTATGGCAGGGTGGGCGGGTGCCACCTGACCACCCTCACCACAGGCTGTGGGTCTTCTCCGATGTGTCTGTGCTGCGGGCAGCCCAGCACCTGCCGCAGAAGTGGGGTCCACAGGTGTTAGGATGTGTGACCTCTGCAACTTCCCCTGCCAGAGAAGGTCAGGTAAAGACATAGGTGGGTTTCTGCAAGTAGGAGGCTTCTTCTGGGGCCCTGAGCTTGGTAACAAGCTGTGGGCCAGTCTGTCCTGCTCCTGCATTCGCAGAGCAGCTCCGCCAGGCCTCTTTTGGAACCAGGTTCCTGCAGTCACCATACTACACGCAGGGTGGCAGCTGCCTCTCTCCCAGAGTCCCCTTCCCCAGCAGGCAACCACTATGACTAAGTTTTCCCAGAGACATTAGTGTGTGACGCTCTGTCCCCTGACCTCTGTACACGAATGCCAGCATGCCTGACACACAGCGCTGCACGTGGAGTGCACAGGCAGTGTGCCCGGGTCCTTCCGTACCTGACACACAGCGCTGCACGTGGAGTGCACAGGCAGTGTGCCTGGGTCCTCCCATATGTGACACACAGCGCTGCACGCGGGGTGCACAGGCAGAGTGCCCGGGTCCGTCCGTACCTGACACACAGCGCTGCACGTGCAGTACACAGGCAATGTGCCCGGGTCCTTCTGTACCTGACACACAGCATTGAACGCGGAGTGCACAGGCAGTGTGCCCGGGTCCTTCCGTACCTGACACACAGCGCTGCACATGGGGTGCACAGGCAGAGTGCCCGGGTCCTTCCGTACCTGACACACAGCGTTGCACGTGGGGTGCACAGGCAGAGTGCCCGGGTCCTCCCATACCTGACACACAGTGCTGCACACAGAGTGCGCAGGCCGTGTGCCTGGGTCCTTCCGTACCTGACACACAGTGCTGCATGTGGAGTGCACAGGCAATGTGCCCGGGTCCTTCCGTACCTGACACACAGCACTGCACATGGGGTGCACAGGCAGAGTGCCTGGGTCCTTCCGTACCTGACACACAGCGCTGCACGCAGGGTGCACAGGCAGAGTGCCCGGGTCCTCCCATACCTCACACACAGTGCTGCACGTGGAGTGCACAGGCAGTGTGCCTGGGTCCTTCTGTACCTGACACACAGCGCTGCATGTGGAGTGCACAGGCAGTGTGCCTGGGTCCTTCCATACCTGACACACAGCGCTGCACGTGGAGTGCACAGGCAGTGTGCCTGGGTCCTTCTGTACCTGACACACAGTGCTGCACACAGAGTGCGCAGGCCGTGTGCCTGGGTCCTTCCGTACCTGACACACAGTGCTGCATGTGGAGTGCACAGGCAATGTGCCCGGGTCCTTCCGTACCTGACACACAGCACTGCACATGGGGTGCACAGGCAGAGTGCCTGGGTCCTTCCGTACCTGACACACAGCGCTGCACGCAGGGTGCACAGGCAGAGTGCCCGGGTCCTCCCATACCTCACACACAGTGCTGCACGTGGAGTGCACAGGCAGTGTGCCTGGGTCCTTCTGTACCTGACACACAGCGCTGCATGTGGAGTGCACAGGCAGTGTGCCTGGGTCCTTCCATACCTGACACACAGCACTGCACATGGGGTGCACAGGCAGTGTGCCCGGGTCCTTCCGTACCTGACACACAGCGCTGCACGCGGGGTGCACAGGCAGTGTGCCCGGGTCGTTCCCTGGGAACGCAGGAGGTCCCCTTCACTGCCCAGTGTGGTGCGGGGCCCACACAGGGCAGGACCCCCTTCTCTCGCGCCGTTCCCCTGTGTGTGGACATTCAAGTTGTTTCCCATCTTTTACTTGGGAAACAAAGCAGCCCCCATGCATAGCAGTTTTGCATATGAAAATGTAGATTTTCCAAGTTATGTTTCTCTCCCTACTTTAAAGCTTTTACTATGTGTCCTTGATTTCTAGAAGAAGTAGTTTATTTTCCTAGAATCTCTTTTCCATTATTTAATGTAGACATTAAGTAAATTGACTTATCTGTAACTCTGGATTGTTAGTTATGCTATTACCTCATTCCTATAGAGAGGAGGAGAATGGATCACTTACTGTATTAGCCTCTATTCTGAACATGTTGTTCTTTCCAGCAGGAAGAAATAAAGGGATTCTAAAAACAGATGAAAAATTAGGACTGGAGATATCAATAAATTGGATAGTGGGGAAAAATGACAAATTCCCTAACTTCTTAGGTGTGCTGCACAAGGTCTGAGGGATCTATAAAACAATGTGTGTGTGTGTGTATGTATACTGAACACACACATACTCACACAGATCTGGACAAGGTAGAGAACCACAGTGCCCTTATTAAACGTGTGTGTGTGTATGTATACCTAACACATACACCCACAGATCTAGACAAGGTGGAGAAGCACAGTGCCCCTATTAAACATATATGTGTGTGTGTGTGTGTGTGTGTGTATGTATACTGAACATGCACACACACAGATCTGGACAAGGTAGAGAAGCACAGTGCCCCTATTAAATATATGTGTGTGTGTATATATGTATATTGAGTGCACACACACACACACACACACACACACACAGATCTGGACAAGGTAGAGAAGCACAGTGCCCCTATTAAAGTGACAGGTGCCAAAGCCAGATGAGGCTCATGCTGGGCAGTGTGGGTACAGAGTGTCTGAGACAGGTGGGGGCTATAACCAGAAAAGCCTCCGTGGAGCAGGCTCAGGAGCCTCTAGGGCTAAGGCATGTGTGCTCTGAACCTGAGGTGTGGGCCTCGTGGGGAGGAGTCCCTGAGGCCGACTCTGGTGTGAAGTGGGATTGAGGGCCTTGAAGTATGAGGTTGGGGCTCAGGGAATGCTAAGTGTTGGCCTTGGGTGCTGGCCTGAGGAGCTCCCTGTGACTGGAGCAAGGGGGCCACGCTGATTCCCAAGTGGAGGAGACTGAGTGGGCTGCTGAGGACTTCACTGGCATGGGTGGAGCGGGGCCAGTCTGTTCATGGACAGGAGAAAGAAGGAAAGTCCCAGGGAGGGGAGGTCAGGTTGGGTTTCTAATGACCCTGTTCCAGACGGAGTGTGCGTGGGAATGGAGAGAGGAAGGAGTATTAAGACCTATGAATGAATTAGTTTCAGTTTGGCTTGTTGTCACAGAGAACATAGAGCAAAAGATAAAGTCATCATGCTGAGGCAGGTAGCCTGGAACACTGGCTGCCTGCGGGTGTAACAAAAATCTAAGAAGGGGGAAGGCTATAAATTTGCTTGTATTATGTGAGGTTGAGAGAGATATTCAAATATAAATGTCTCAGGTATTTGTAAAGATGAGTGATTTAAGGATAAAAAAGCAGGAGGCATAGATTTGACTGTTGTCTGTAATTTTTTGGTTTTTGCAATCTCAAGTTTGAAAAATAAAATCCTTACATAGAAAGAAACTTGTACTCTATTTCTCATCGGTACCATAAATTCTTCCTTGATGACAAGTATTTTGATGCCAGCTTTTTGTGGTTTTTGCGTTTTCTTTATAAATTGTGGTAGAGTTCTGAAATGACCCTGATACCCCACTTCTGCTGAATCCTGCACGGCCCCTGAAACTGTGACTTGGGTGCATTTACTCCCTGATTAAACTTTGTATTTAGCTCAGTGGACTTGAGGACAAGAGTTGATCCTCTGGGCCTGGCCTCATCCCACAAACCCTTTCCATCTGGGTCTAGAGGTCAGAGATGGGGGAGTCAGAATTGGAGGCAGAAAAGGGATTTATGTAATATTGCTGGTTCACAGTTGGAAGAGGCCACAGGGCAAGGAGTGTGGGAGCATCTAGGAGCTCAGGGTGGACCCTGACCCCCAGCCAGCCAGGAAGTGGAGACCTCAGTCTTAAAGTCAGAAGGACCTGAATTCTACCAACAAGAAGACTGAACTTAGAATTGGATTTTTCTCCAGAGTCTGGGGGAGAACTAAGCCCAGCCATGCCTTGATGTCACCTTTGTGATACCCTGAGCAGAATACTCAGTTAAAATGAGCAAGGGACTTCCCTGGCAATCCAGTGGTTAAGACTCCCTGCTTCCAGTGTAGGGGGTGCATGGGTTCAATCCCTGGTGGGGGAATTAAGATCCCATATGCCACCTGACACGGCCACAAAAACACAAGGGAAAAACAAGCAAGACTTGTGGCCTGCAGAACTGCTAGGTAATAAGCCAGTGTGACTGCAGTCCCCTGAGTTTGTGGAACCCTGTTGCATAGGGTAGAAAGAAAACAAATGCAGAGCTTGTGGACAGCATTCTAAGGGCACAGGCAGTGCATGTTGTTAAGCACATGTTTAAGACAGTGGAAATATGCGAACATGATGAAGTTAAACAGCTGGCCAGAAACTCCACTGCCGGCGGCCTAGGACATTCACAGGGCCAGCCTCTCCCGGGAGCCCTCCCTGTACCCACCCCGGGTAGGCTCATGCCCTGCTCCCCACCTCATAGCGCTTTGTCCTTCCTCCTGCCATGGCACGTGGTGTGCTCGGTGGTACAGGTTACTCCCTGCCCACGCCTCGCCCACGTCTACCTCAGTGTTTGTGCAGCAGCAGTGAGCAGAGCGCCTGGCGCTCAGGGGTGTTTGGTCCGTGAATGAAAGTGAGACAGGGAGATGTCGATCTAAGAACACAGGGATTCAGAAGCCAGATGAGAAGTGTAGGATGATGATTTCAGTGACTGTTGAGATATCAAAAATGTGGTTTTTCAAGGGAGATCTCACTGTTGAGTGCAGGTCATTTAGAGTAAAATAGTGATTACCAGAACTCCTCATAGATAGTGAACGAAGACATGATTTGACTTCTCTAGGTGAAAACGTGAGGCATTCTGATTTTGACAATCAGAATAAAAAGCAGGTTCTGGTGCCTCACATTACTCACAGAAGTAAACATGCTGAGAGTCGGGCTAGAGAGAAATCGACACGGTCACACTTACTTTCCAGACTTGGGAAAGAAAGTCACATGTGGTCTTGTATGAAACCTGTGAATAGTCTTGTTAATGCCACTACTCATATTTATAAAGCCTGTTATTGACTAAAAACATATATGCAATGCTATTTCTTGCTTAATGGTGAAAAGGTGTGTTCTGTGAATATTTATAAGCATCCTATCCTATCAATCCTGAGATATGAAGTTTCTGTTCAGTTTCTGTTGTCTGTAGCTTCCCCTGTAGCTCAGTGGTAAAGAATCCACCTGCAGTGCAGGATTCCATCCCTGGGTTGGGAAGATCCTCTGTGGGAGGGCATGGCAACTCACTCTAGTATTCTTGCCTGGAGAATCCCATGGACAGAAGAGCCTGGCAAGCTTACAGTCCATAGGGTCGCAGAGAGTTGGATATGACTGAAGTGACTTAGCACACGTGCATGCACAGATGAAGGGGACAGAAACAACTTCTACCGGAGAGTCCTTAGGTCTCACTGTGAAAGTTGTTCTGAACTCAAAATGATCATTTGTGCTCTTTCATTTATTGCCAAGGAGCTGACTAGTAGTATGTTCTTTGTGACTACGACAATCTTACTGGCAAATGGAAATACACTTTCAGAGAATCTACCATTTTTTATGGAGACTGAAAGCTCCTGTGGGAGCATTTGTATGTGAGAAGGAGGGTGCAGGGCATGGTTATCATGAAGAGGAGTATGACCAGGATTCTCATTGTAGGAGCAGACGGGTGAGAGTGGTCTTCCTCTGTCCCTTTAGTCAGTGTCATCATAGACATTCTTACAGAAGAGCTCCCTGCAAGGAATAGAGGCAGACAGCAGCTCCTCACAGACAGTTAACGAAGACAGGATTTGACTTCTGTAGGTGAAAACGTGAGGCATGTATGTGCGTGCTCAGTTGTGTCTGACTCTTTGTGGTCCCATGGACTGTAGCCCTCCAGGCTCCTCTGTCCATAGGATTTCCCAGGCAAGAATACTGGAGTAGGTTGCCATTTTCCACTCCAGGAGATCTTACTGACCCAGGAATTGAACCTGCGTCGTAAGGCGGATTGTTTACCATTGAGCCATCCGGAAATCCCCACTGTGGGTAAACTTTACCCTGAACTGCATTGGCAAAGTTTCAAATTTATAATTAATGATAACCTGAATATGCTGCATAAGGTTTTAAGTATGTGTGAGACCACAAGTAGTTTCTTCAGTATTTTCTCAAGTTCTTAAGACACTTAATTCTCCCTCTTGACTTCCTCTTCATCTTAGAACCTGCAATTTCCTTTGTACGAACAACTTCCTGCTGGGCTCCACTGTCTTCGGCCACTTCTGCCTTGGATGCCCTGCGTTTTCACCCAAGCCATAACTGCATTGCAACACCAGGCCGTTTCATCACCCTCTGAGTTGAGAAAGTCTAGCAGGAAATCACCAGTTGACTGTCCCCAGAACAAGCTTCGTGTTTCTTGGTTGCTGTGTCATGATAGGCAGTTATGAGGGGGATGCTTTGTAGAAAAAATTTGTTTTCTATGGTACATTTAAGAGTCTTGTCATCTGGGGAACAAATACTTGTAGAAAGAGAAATATTTTCACCCTAGTCTGAAAAAGATCCTATTGTTAGTGACTGTTTTCCTACGGTCACTTCAGGTCTGTTGCTTTCTGTTAATCCCATCTTCTCTCACAGGACCTGATTTCACATTTCTCTCCTGAAGAGGTAGTTTCCTGGATGTAAAAATAGGTCAGAGCCGAGGTGGTTACCCTCTCATATGAGTAGTATCTGTAAGTTTGGTTGTGGTCTCCCCGAGGGTCTTTTTTTTGTGTGTGTGTTACGTAACATAGACAGAATCTGCGCTCCTCCCAAAGCAGAAGGAGCCTGTTTAGCTTCCTTCTCTACCAGCTGCAGAAGTGGTGCAAAACTCATTTCCCCATTGCTGCTGTTCAGATGGAACTGTTGTGCCTAGCACATAAGGGAAGGGTATATAGTGTAAAAAATGGATTTCTGCTGTTGTTATTTAGAGATCAGATAAAGAGAAGTTTTCAGTGAGTGATGTGGTCAGAACCTACTTGTTTCATATTCTCTCTCACAGGAACTTTCTCTGTGCCAGTCTAAACTCTTGAAGCCGTGCATACAGAAACCAGGTTAGGCTTTTAAGCTCACAGTCTCAAAGGACGGACATGTACACAAATAACATATAGAAATTCAGTAATAGAAGTGGGTACACTGTGTAGTGTTGGCAAGAGAAAAGCCTTTGTGGGTTAGGAGGAGCTCTGTAGTAGATACATGCTAAGCAAAGTGTGGGAGTAGCCATGGGGTATCCTCAGTGGTGGATGTGTGGGTGTTCACTCATAATAGAAGGTTGGGGTAGAGAGGACTTTGTAGATGATGGATGGATTAACAAAGTCTTCAGCATTAAATAAGAATTTGCCTGGTAGAAGAGAAAGAGGCAGGGCATTTCACGGGCTTCCAAGGTGGTGCTCGTAGTAAAGAATCCACCTACCAATGCAAGAGATGTGAGAGACAAGGGTTCGATCCCTGGGTGGGGAAGATCCCCTGGAGGAGGAAGTGGCAATCCGTTCCAGTATTCTTGCCTGGAAAATTCCGTGGATAAAGGAGCCTGGTGGGCTACAGTCCGTAGAGTCGAAAAGAGTCAGACATGATTGAGCATAACAACAAGAAAATGGCTCTAATTGGTTTATGGTCTCAAGTTGTTAGAAATTTCTTGTTTTGTTCTTTTGTGTTAGTTATCATTAAGGCAGCAAGTTGTGGAGATGAAGGAAGGAATTTATATAGATTTGGGGCACTTAACAGGTATGATTAAGAACCTCGCATGATAAGCATGTTTGTTTGACCTCATTCAAAGTCATGTAGTCCTTGAATGCTTAAGGTTCACGTCAGTGCTGGTCCAGTGTCTCAGAAGCTTGGGTTAAATGTTCTTAAGGTCGGACCATTTCTATAAAAAAGCTCATTTCAAAACCTCTCAATGATTTTTCAGGGCTTTGATTTTGTTAGGCACACTTTGCGATATTCATTGAGCAATGCTGAATCCAGTTATTGTCTAAATTAAATGTTTAGACTTTGACTGTAGGAACAAGTTGCAGGAGATTATGTGAGGATTCCACAGGAACAGGACTGTTTGTTGCTGGATCTGAAGATGGGGCGGCCATGTGGAAAGTAATGTTGGGTAGGAGCAGCCCCCAGCTGACGGGCAGCAGGAACCTCAGTCCAGAAGCTGTGAGGAGCTCACTCTTCTATTGTGGGGACTGGGAAGAGGACCCTGTGCCCAAATGAGAAGCAGCCCGCCAGCACCTTGACTGACCTTTAGGGACTCTGTGTAGAGACTTTAGCCTGGACTCTCTTGCCCTGAATAAAGGCTTGAACACCAGAACTGTGAGCTAATAAATGGATGTTGCCTTAAGCCTCTGACTTAGTGGTGATTTGTTATGAAGCAATAGAAAACCCAGGCTAGAGTTTCCCAGTGCCAGAGAGCCAGGAAGTTACCCCTGGCTTGCCTTTTCGTGACTTTTGGTATTATTCTGAGTTCATAGAAGGTATCAGCAGATCCTAAGTTGATTTTTAAAATTTATGATTTAGGTCATTTGAGTTTTATTATAGCAACATTGAGTGATGAAGAAAGAATTTTGGTATTCTCCTTTGTTTACTTTTTGTTTTATTATATTTTTAATATGTGGTTTTCTTTACCTAGGAAAGAAATTGAAAAAATCATTTGTTCTGGAATGAGGTTGGCAAACTGTAGCTTGCATGCTACATCACGCCCCTTACCTGTCTTTGCAAATAAAGTTTTATTGAAATGCAGCCATGCATACTGGTTTCTGCACTGTCTGTTATGGTGCTCATGCTGCAGTGACACAGTTCAGTATTTGTGAAAGACACTGTGTGGCCCTCAAAGCCTAAAGTACTTACCATCTGGTCCTTTACCAAAAAAACCCAAAAAAACAAAACTGCCATCCCGTGTTCTAGATGGTGATCTGATTTAAAACCGTATTTATCTAACTATAAATGGTTTCCATGAATGGAGATTGATATTTTTCTAAGTCATGTAACTTATGTTATTAGAAGAGCTGTATCTGATTACCAGGATTGTATAGACTAGTTTTTACCTCTTATTCTACTCAAATGATGGAAAGTGTATTAAAATTATGAACTCTGTGTGTCTGGAGTCCCTAAGACCCTCTCCAGATTTAGCGATTTGTCAGGAGGAATCATTGAACTTGGAAGTCATTATACTTGAGGCTGTGATTTATTACAACAAATGATACTAAGCACAGTCCACAGGGGAAAGTGTGTCAGAAGTTGGGTGACCAGGCACAAGCTTCAAAGAGTCCTCGCCCAGGGGTAGCGGAGGACATGCTTCATCTCAACCTGCAGCAGCTCTTGCAGAGTGTAGTAAGCTCATTGGTTCCGCACAGTTTTGGTTGTCCCTGTAACAGTGCCTGGTGACTGGGCAGTGACCAAACCCAGTTCCAGAAGGAAAGCAGATGCTTACCATGAATCACATTATTTGCACAGACCACCTAGACAGAACAGTACAGTGTGGCCAAGGTACTGAGTGTGCAAAATGTTTCTATCAGTTTGAATATTCCAAGAGGTCAGTTCTCTAGTGCCAGTCAAGAGGCAGTGAGTAAAGCAACCCTTCTGAGCACACGTGGTTGGTTCAGCTTGTGCGTTAATGCTCTTGAGCACTCCATGGTACGTGTTCAGAAACACACACAGAATTTTTGTTGGTTGTAAATGTTCTGCTATACAGTCTTTATGTATGTAGTTTCAGGTACATATAGAATGTTCTTCTAGTTACAACTGTATTTCAAGTATGTTCTTTTAGTGAATTATTTTTAGTCAGCATTATCTTTATTTTTCAAGTAAGAAAATCTGCATTGCTTCATGTATCAAGCCCAACATAACTTTACAGAATCATGGGTCTTTAAAACTTCACAAAGATAAACATTGTTTTGTTTGAATTTATAGTTTAAATTGGAGAGGGCAATGTCAACCCACTCCAGTACTCTTGCCTGGAAAATCCCATGGACGGAGGAGCCTGGTGGGCTGCAGTCCATGGGGTCGATAGGAGTCGGACTCAACTGAAGTGACTTAGCAGCAGCAGCAGCATAGTTTAAATCAAGTATCTTCTTAAGGGTGGACTACTTTGCTGTTTCTGGCTTTGTAGGGACTAAAACAGCCTGGTACTTCTTTTCATAGTTCATGTTCCTGCATGAATGTTAAAGAGTAATCATTTTCAGAGTTGACTTACCTCCATGATATTGTTTTGGCTCATTGTAGCCAATAAAATTCCTAACTGTATTAAACATTATCTTTTAGTTATTGAAATAATGATGAAATGAGCTTTACGAAACATTACACCTTTTAAATACCTTAATATAAAGTGCTTGCTGTATCACCTTTATCAACCCTCATGTTATGGAAAAATATACAGGACAGATTTCTTCTATGGACAGAATTCTTATAAGTTTTGCCTTCCTGTACTTCTGTAACTATCAAAGTTAAATATGTATACATATGTGTGTATGTGTGTGTGTGTGTGTGTGTGTGTGTGTGTGTGTGTATATATGTATAAGTTTTCCTCTATTCCTTCGCCCGGCGTTGTTTTCTTTTTCTTGACAGAGGCTGATACAGTGTGTTTAGGATTCTGTGTGGATAGTGAGGATTCCTGAGATTATTCCCTTATCTTGTGTGACTGCACAACTATGTTTAAGTCATCTTCTGTATTTCAGTTTACCTAATTTGTCCTCTTTCATCTCAAAGGAATTTTGTGAGGATTATTTTGACGAGGTTTGATTATTTTGAAGAAGCATCTATTTATATATAAGATACGGTCAGGTGCTACCTGCCTGACGTCCAGTTGGGACCCTTTCAGCTAACCTTGGGTCTGGAGCGAGGCCTAGGTCCTCTGACATACTTGCTGTTAGATTTGCTTTACAGTGAGTGTTTTGGCTTCACTCGGTTATAAGCAAGTAGCCAGATAGAGGTGTCTAGAGAGCAGAGTATATATTTTTTAGTCTTCTGTTGTCCAGCACTGAGCCTTGCTATTTCCTGGTTTCAAACCCAGAGCAAGCAAGGAGCCTGTGACTTTGATAGTCAGAAATGCAGCAGGGGCGGGCTTGAGCATCGCAGGTTTGAGGCCCACCAGCAGTCTTGCAAATGGTGGGAAAGGAAGCCTATCTGGTACGTGCAGAACTGCACACCTCAACATCCTAAGTAATGTTTCTCTATGAGAACAGCTGTCAAGAAAATGTTAAACTACATTCAGTCTACGATATTTAAACAGACAGAAGTTATGGAAAACTACAGCCCTCCCTTAGAGATCACAGATGGAAGGACGTAGTAAAGGCTCCTGAGAAAGCTCAGCATTTAATTTCATTCATCCACGTTTATTCACACTGCCTTGACTGTGGAGCTCCCTCTGCCTTCATCTTCATGCCTGTTAATGCCTCCTGGCGCCCTACTTGGATTTGTTTACCACCTTGTTCCTTAGGGCACTTCCCTGGCTTGTTTCCTTGGAAGCTTTCTGCCTTCTCCAGACTCCTCCCTCCATTCTGACTTCCCACCCCCACCCCCTTCGGCACTGTGTAGGATTTTATTTTGCTTCAGTTTAGTTCTTTTAAATTGAAGTGTGGTTGCTGTACAGTATTATATAGTTACAGGTATACAATGTAGTGATTCAGAATTTTTAAATGTTATACTGCATTTATAGTTATAAAATATTGACCATGTTCCCCGTGTTGTATCGTATACCCTTGTAGCTTTGGTTGCTTGCTTAGTTTGTTGTGTCCAGCTCTTTGCGACCTCATGGACTATAGCCCACCAGGCTCCTCTGTCCATGGAATTTCCCAGGCAAGAATATTGGAGTGGGTTGCCATTTCCTCCTGCAGGGGTTCTTGCCAACACAGGGATAGAACCTGCCTTTCTTGTGCCTCTTGCCTTGCATGCGGATATTTTACCCACTGAGCCATAGGGGAATGCCCATGGTCTTATTTTGTACCTAATAGTTTGTGTACGATTTTAATTCTTTGCCTTGAAAAAAAGCAAAGTCTGGCTCATAACCAGCAACAGCCTGTGTCTTGCCTCTGATTCTGTTTGCAAATGAATAGATTAATTTTTTGAGTGTGCGGTCATTTTGCCTTTCTGTTAGTTTTGAGGCTCCAGTTTTGAGCGTGCTCTGAGTTGGATGTTCCTTAGCCTCCAGCTGACCAGGGAAAGGTATGCCACCCCTGCCTATCTGCCAGAAGACCTGTGTCTTCAGGGAAAGACAGGCTGTGTCTTTCCCTGAAAATGTCTGAAACAGAGAGAGAGGCAGCCAGGTTGTGTCACAGACTGCGTCTGTACTCCAGTCGAGCCCTGTCTTCCTGGGAGGAGGCGTGCTTTCACTTCCTGACCTGTAGTCACTCTCTGGGCTGGGGGATCCTGATTCTGGGTGGATCTCTGCTGCGAGGCCCTGCTGGCCCCGGGCCATTAGGCACTTCTGTGCTCTCGGCTGCTGCTCAGTGAACTTTGACCCACAGCTTCCTTTTTGAGTGCTGCAGTCGCTGTCTTGCTGTCTCTAATGATGAGCCTCTCCCCTGCTGATCGTTGTTTTCCCCTTGGGCTCCTCAGAGCAGGCACTTTGGTTGTAAAGATGAGGTGGAACGGTGCTTCTGTGAACCCACAGAACGTCGGTAGGACTTGAGTTCTGTTGTTCTCATCGGGCTGGAATTTGAGGTTGGAAACATTTTGTTTGGGGAAGGCAAGCCAAGTGGTTTACAGAGGTGTAACTCTGGGTGTAGCTTGTTAAACCTGTTTACCTCAGAAAAAAAATTTTTTTTTTCTTGAATGTGTGAGAAAATCTGTCGCTTTTGTTTTCCCTCTCACTAGTTGGCAATGATTTTCATGGATAAAGTTTCAGTCACAAAAAGCACGAAAGTAAACAGTGAAAGTGTATCACCTGTGATTAGTTTAAGGCTGTATTATCTAGAATTATGTTGCTTTTACTGATTTTTAATCCCAATAGAAAATAAAATTCTGTTAGGATCTGGAAGTCTGATACACTCCTGGTCTCAATGGTTTTGCTGTCCTTTTCTACACATCCAGTGTTGTTCTTGATAGAGAACAGCCCACGTTAATGAAGGAGTGAGTGTGTATATGTGTGTGTGTATGTGTGCGTATGATGATTCCACCAGAATTTAAAGACCATAGAGGTTCGGATTCTGGTATCGGCTCCCCCCATCACCACCACTAGATCCATTGTACCCAGAATGATTTCTGATGCACAGCAGCATTGAGCTGATTTGTTAAAGGAATGAATTCCATTTTAGAGTTTTGAGTGGAAATGGAAGTGTCTGATAACTAAATTTGTTGGTTTATCAGCTGCCAGTATTCCTCATTCCCATTAATTTTTAAGAGCTGTATTGGTTTTGGTGGTTTCACTCATCACAGCTGCCAGGGCATATCTTCTTTAGCATTTTAGCTGTTGCCTGCACCTTTTAACCTACATAAACATGTTTAGTGGTTGTTATTAGATTCAAAAGCTCCTAAACAGGCAGAACCTTATACTTCTCTTCTAATGTCCTTAAAATTCCCGTGACTGTTGTCATTTGTAGTGTGAGTTGAAGAAAGGGAGGCTGAATCAGGATAAACGTGAACTTGGCGTGGCCTGGGCCTCGCTGATCTTCCCGGGCAGGTCTGGGCCAGCCAGTAATTGGGTGGGAGCCTCAGAGAGCAGAAACCAGTGCTTCGAGACACGGGCCTGCCGGTTAGGGTGCAGCCGACAGCTGCCCCCACAGCAGGGCCCCGGCCGCACAGGGTGCTTCACTGACCCTGCAGGGCTGAGACCAGAGCGTAAGGCTTTTGTTTTTGCATAAAATACAGTAAAGTGAGCTGTTTTTGTCCTGTAATCGGTTATCTCAAGAAGTGATTTTAGTTTAGTTACCTTTCGTTTGTTTTGCCAGCTGGGTAAGTAATTTAGCTTACAAAGGTGTCATTTAGAATGGAAGAGGTCGTCATTTGTTACTGATATTCCACTGTTGCTGTTGGTGCAACCTGCCTATACATTTTAGAATTGAAAGCTGTAATTTCTGAAAGTTAGAGAGTGTTGTTTCATCTGGCTGATTGGTTTCACTTGTTTTATGGCAGTGTGTCTTTGTCTTGCAGGTAGACGCTTGACTTCCTGACTTTGTTAGTGGACGCTGTTTGTATCCAGGACGACCCTGCACATGTAGACATGGATTTAGATTTAGATTTGATGTGGGAACTAGGATGCTTAGGTTCAGGGCTAGTTCTTTATTTATGAGACTCTTTCCTGAACATTTCATGCAGAAATTAGTGGATAGGATTACAGGGGGTAACTTCAGCTTAAAGAATATCAGATGAATTACATGGAATATTGTGTGAATTAATTTTTTAAATTAAAATTTTGTGATACTTATTTAAAAATCTATTTTAAATAAAACGTGTTGAATATCTACCTATTTGGAGAATTGAAGAATTTTTTTATTCCTGATTTTTCCAGTGATTATAGCTCACATAAGTGTGTGTGTATGCTTCCCATATTTTCCTTGCTCTCATCACCCAGATGTATGCACTGCCAGATAACTGGCAGATTTTAAGGGAGAGACAGTGGAGTCTTTTTTATCATCTTAGGTGCACAGTATTACAGATTATCAAAGTAAGATGGAGTCGTTGTGATTCGTGATATAGTCTGTAGGAGGTTGGTTGTTTATGGTGAGGCTGAAGTAATAAATGCACCTGGACTCGGTCCACGGAGCCCAGAAATCAGAGTGCTGCAGCCAGCTTGTCTTCACTCGTGTCCTCCATGAGGAGTCTTACGGGTTGGTGTCGTTGGTGTCTTGAATCATTTCTTCTCCAGTGGCATCTTTGTCAAGGAGCTGAATTTCCAGTCTCCTGCTAGGTGGTTCTGTGTGTCTGTGCTCATCCTGTGATCATTTAAAACTCCATGTGTTCCAAAGAACAGCTTCTCTTTCCATTCTTTGCTCTTGAATGTGTCCTCTGTTTCAGTCAAGACAGCACCACTGTCTTGACTGAAGTTTGGCCTTTTGTAGTGCATTACTTGAACCGACTATCTGCAGTATTTTCATTAGTGCTATTTGGTTACCAAACAGTTTTAGAATAATAATTATTAAAGTAGTAGGCTGTGAATGCATTTACACTTGCCAGTGTGCTGAATTTCCACACATTAAAATACTATAGTAACTTAAGTTGCTGGACTTACCAGGTGACTCAGTGGTAAAGAATCCACCTGTTGATGTAGGAGATGCAAGAGACATGTGTTCAAGCCCTGGGTTGGGAAAATCCCCTGGAGAAGGAAATGGCCACCCACACCAGTATTCTTTCCTGGGAAATCCCATGGACAGAGGAGCCTGGTGGGCTACAGACCGTGGGGTCGCAAAGAGTCAGATGTGATTTAGCAACTAAACAACAACAAACTTAATTTGCTAGAGCATGTCTTCAGTGGGTTTGGGAATGGAAAGAAATCTGAAGGCATGGACCTTATCACTGACCCAGAGCAGTCCCTGGTACCAAGAAGCCACACGGAAAGTATGTGAGTGAATTTGCCATCAAATTTATCATCATTCCAAGAAATAAATTTAGAACCTACTTCCCACTGCTGATGGCTTGCTTGATTTGTCTTTATGTGAGAGGACGTTTGTGCTCTCTACACCCCTGAGTCTGTCGGTTACATTGTTATCTCTTGCCTCCCAGTGTGAACTCCACACTTTGATTTGTCAAGACTTGTCCCTGTATCTTGAATATCCTGGTCCTTCCCTGCCTCATGTGCTTTCTTTCATCTTTTCTCATCTTTAAAATGCTAAGGATTCTTCGGTCCTTTGAGACGCAGTGTAGGTTTTGTCTCTTCCAGCGCATCTGCTAGTTTCTGATCAGCCAGAAACAGGGGCTCTATTCTGTGCTCATTTGGAACATCTCATGTGAGCCGTGCTTACACTATCTCCTTTATTTGATTTCAGGTTCGTTATGGAACTGTATCTCATTAAATTTTGTTTCTTATATAACACCTTACACATAGTATATCCTTAATAAGGCTGCTATTTCTTTAATGGAACACTTTTTGTACCTTGAGATATTTAACAGATAGTTAATTTTTAGTTGCAAGTAACAAAAAGCAAATATAGTTGAACAGGAGTAAAGGTTTTAGAACCATGCTAGTATATCCTGAGGTTGCTCTGGATATATTATTTCTGTAACTGGACTATAGACCTGAAGAAAGTAATTATATGTGAAAGTTTTCGGAGGGCTCCATTTGGTCAGCTTTCACAAGGAACCTGCTGGAAGTCAGTCTCTCCATCTCCCTGTGTCTCTCGTCTTTTGCTCTGGCAGCCTAAGCAGACTCATCCAGAGGTTGGTGCTGAGAAGTGTGGTGCTGCTATAGAAAACACCTTAAAGTGCAGAAGTGGCTTCAGAATTGGATGTGGGGAAAGGCTGGGAGAATTTCGAGGTACAGAGACACAAAAACAGACGGGGGTGAAGGGACTGCTCAAGGTGATTCCGGTGAGACCTGAGAAAGAAGTGATACTGTTTTTTATATATTTGGTTAAATAACGTTGTTATATTAATTTCATCTGTTTCTTTTTATTTCTCAATATGGCTACTAGAAAGTTTTAAATTATATATCTTTTATTGGGCAGCACTGAAATAGAGCTACATGTATGAACATGAATAAATGTTTTAAAAAAGATAATGTTGGTGGAAAAAATAGGTCATTCAGAGCTGTGTTCAGAGGATACCATTTAAAAATTTTATATAAAGTTTGAAAGCTCACAAAATAATACACTATAGTATTTGTGTGTGTGGTAAAGAATAAAGAGAGAATAATATTCTTTTATAAGAATACAAAGAGGATGTTGATGAAATGCCAAATTCAGGAGGGAGTTACCTCTAGGGTGGAGGAAAACTAGAACATGAAGAGAGATGCAGGAATTTTCAACTGCCTTTAAAAAAAAAAAAAACTGAAGAAAAATTTGTATTGTGTTAATATTTGATGAAGAGTGATTAGGTAATGAGCACAGGTATTTTTTATTTCTTGCACTTTTCCATGTGCTTAAATCATTTCATAATAAGTAGTCATTATCCCTCATTCTTAAAATGCTTCTGGAAGAATTTTTCCATTTAGCTAAGGAATGACAGAGCCAGCAAAGTGACTTGTGCAACTACGAAACAGGAAAACAGGGGACCTGTGATTGAAAACCAAGTCTTTTTTTGTTCCAAAACTCATAGCCGTCCATTCTCATTAATCAGCTTCTACAATAAAGATAAAAGTCACCTGGAGCTTCTGAACCTGCAGACTCCTGTGAGCGGTCTTTGATTCCTTCCTTCTCCTCCTATCCCATGCACTTGCACCTCTGCATGCATGTACAGGGACACACAGTGCGTGTGCACTCATGGACTCAGCATGCTTTGTGAAAGAATGAGTTCCTTACTGTCAGGCTGGGACTAAGACAGCTGGGGTCTCGTGAGCGGCCATTTCTCCCTGTGTCCATGTGAGGAGAGCTCGTCCACACTCATCAGGATTTCAGCCTTTGGGGAGCAGTTCTAAAGGAAAATGTGCTGAAGTGCTGCTGCTTGCCATCTTTCCCCAAAGATGTTTGTTATGGCTTTTGTTTCCTCTTAAAAATTGGACGTGCCTACATCAAGAATCAGATCAGATCAGTCGCTCAGTCGTGTCCAACTCTTTGCGACCCCATGAATTGCAGCACGCCAGGCCTCCCTGTCCATCACCAACACCCGGAGTTCACTCAGACTCACATCCATCGACTCAGTGATGCCATCCAGGCATCTCATCCTCTGTCGTCCCCTTCCCCTCCTGCCCCCAATCCCTCCCAGCATCAGAGTCTTTTCCAATGAGTCAACTCTTCGCATGAGGTGGCCAAAGTACTGGAGTATCAGCTTTAGCATCATTCCTTCCAAAGAAATCCCAGGGCTGATCTCCTTCAGAATGGACTGGTTGGATCTCCTTGCAGTCCAAGGGACTCTCAAGAGTCTTCTCCAACACCACAGTTCAAAAGCATCAATTCTTCGGCACTCAGCCTTCTTCACAGTCCAACTCTCACATCCATACATGACCACAGGAAAAACCATAGCCTTGCCTAGACGGACCTTTGTTGGCAAAGTAATGTCTCTGCTTTTGAATATGCTATCTAGGTTGGTCATAACTTTCCTTCCAAGGAGTAAGCGTCTTTTAATTTCATGGCTGCAGGCACCATCTGCAGTGATTTTGGAGCCCAGAAAAATAAAGTCTGACACTGTTTCCACTGTTTCCCCATCTATTTCCCATGAAGTGATGGGACCAGATGCCATGATCTTCGTTTTCTGAATGTTGAGCTTTAAGCCAACTTTTTCACTCTCCACTTTCACTTTCATCAAGAGGCTTTTTAGTTCCTCTTCACTTTCTGCCATAAGGGTGTTATCATCTGCATATCTGAGGTTATTGATATTTCTCCTGGCAATCTTGATTCCAGCTTGTGCTTCTTCCAGTCCAGCGTTTCTCATGATGTACTCTGCATATAAGTTAAATAAACAGGGTGACAATATACAGCCTTGACGTACTCCTTTTCCTATTTGGAACCAGTCTGTTGTTCCATGTCCAGTTCTAACTGTTGCTTCCTGACCTGCATACAAATTTCTCAAGAGGCAGATCAGGTGGTCTGGTATTCCCATCTCTTTCAGAATTTTCCACAGTTTATTGTGATCCACACAGTCAAAGGCTTTGGCATAGTCAATAAAGCAGAAATAGATGTTTTCTGAAACTCTCTTGCTTTTTCCATGATCTAGTGGATGTTGGCAATTTGATCTCTGGTTCCTCTGCCTTTTCTAAAACCAGCTTGAACATCAGGAAGTTCACGGTTCACATATTGCTGAAGCCTGGCTTGGAGAATTTTGAGCATTACTTTACTAGCGTGTGAGATGAGTGCAATTGTGCCGTAGTTTTAGCATTCTTTGGCATTGCCTTTCTTTGGGATTGGAATGAAAACTGACCTTTTCCAGTCCTGTGGCCACTGCTGAGTTTTCCAAATTTGCTGGCATATTGAGTGCAGCACTTTCACAGCATCATCTTTCAGGATTTGGAATAGCTTCACTGGAATTCCATCACCTCCATTAGCTTTGTTCATGGTGATGCTTTCTAAGGCCCACTTGACTTCACATTCCAGGATGTCTGGCTCTAGGTGAGTGATCACACCATCGTGATTATCTGGGTCGTGAAGATCTTTTTTGTACAGTTCTGTGTATTCTTGCCATCTCTTCTTAATATCTTCTGCTTCTGTTAGGTTCCTACCATTTCTGTCCTTTATCGAGCCCATCTTTGCATGAAATTTTCCTTTGGTATCTCTGATTTTCTTGAAGAGATCTCTAGTCTTTCCCATTCTGTTGTTTTCCTCTATTTCTTTGCATTGATCGCTGAAGAAGGCTTTCTTATCTCTTCTTGCTATTCTTTGGAACTCTCCATGCAGATGTTTATATCTTTCCTTTTCTCCTTTGCTTTTTGCTTCTCTTCTTTTCACAGCTATTTGTAAGGCCTCCTCAGACAGCCATTTTGCTTTTTTGCATTTCTTTTCCATGGGGATGGTCTTAATCCCTGTCTCCTGTACAATGTCACGAACCTCAGTCCATAGTTCATCAGGCACTCTATCTATCAGATCTAGTCCCTTAAATCTGTTTCTCACTTCCCCTGTATAATCATAAGGGATTTGATTTAGGTCATACCTGAATGGTCTAGTGGTTTTCCCTACTTTCTTCAATTTCAGTCTGAATTTGGCAATAAGGAGTTCGTGGTCTGAGCCACAGTCAGCTCCTGGTCTTGTTTTTGCTGACTGTATAGGGCTTCTCCATCTTTGGCTGCAAAGAATATAATCAATCTGATTTCGGTGTTGACCATCTGGTGATGTCCATGTATAGAGTCTTCTCTTGTGTTGTTGGAAGAGGATGTTTGTTATGACCAGTGCATTTTCTTGGCAAAACTCTATCAGTCTTTGCCCTGCTTTACTGCGTATTCCAAGGCCAAATTTGCCTCTTACTCCAGGTATTTCTTGACTTTCTACTTTTGCATTCCAGTCCCCTATAATGAAAAGGACATCTTTTTTGGGTGTTAGTTCTAAAAGGTCTTGTAGGTCTTCATAGAACCGTTCAACTTCAGCTTCTTCAGCATTACTGGTTGGGGCATAGACTTGGATTACTGTGATATTGAATGGTTTGCCTTGGAAACGAACAGAGATCATTCTGTCGTTTTTGAGATTGCATCCAGGTACTGCATTTCAGACTCTTTTGTTGACCATGATGGCTACTCCATTTCTTCTGAGGGATTCCTGCCTGCAGTAGTAGATATAATGGTCATCTGAATTAAATTCACCCATTCCAGTCCATTTCAGTTTGCTGATTCCTAGAATGTCGACATTCACTCTTGTCATCTCTTGTTTGAGCACTTCCAATTTGCCTTGATTCATGGAGCTGACATTCCAGGTTCCTATGCAATATTGCTCTTTACAACATCGGACCTTGCTTCTATCACCAGTCACATCCACAGCTGGGTATTCTTTTTGCTTTGGCTCCATCCCTTCATTCTTTCTAGAGTTATTTCTCCACGGGTCTCCAGTAGCATATTGAGCACCTACTGACCTGGGGAGTTTCTCTTTCAGTATCCTATCATTTTGCCTTTTCATACTGTTCATGGGGTTCTCAAGGCAAGAATACTGAAGTGGTTTGCCATTCCCTTCTCCATGGTTTGTTTTGCTGGCTAAGGCATTGTTCGTGTTTGATCGGCTGCTGAAGACATTATTTGCTCTGTTCCTCATTGTCATTTACAGAGATCCTCTTAGGGATTAAGAAAAATCTTAAAAAAGAAAATAAATATAAAATTTAATACATTTATTAAATGCTTAAAACCTCAGTTGCAAAGAATCTGTCTGCAGTGCAAGAGACACGAGTTCAATTCCTGGGTCGGGAAGATCCCCTGAAGAAGGAAGTGGCTACCATTCCAGTATTCTTGCCTGGAGAATCCCATGGACAGAGGAGCCTGGTGGGCAATAATCATGGGGTTGCAAGAGTTGGACACGACTTAGTGACTAAATGACGATGAAATGCTTAATGTGTTAGATGTTACTGTGTCTCCAAATTGAAGATGAAGAAACAGGCATCAGATCAGATCAGATCAGTCGCTCAGTCGTGTCCGACTCTTTGCGACCCCATGAATCGCAGCACGCCAGGCCTCCCTGTCCATCACCAACTCCTGGAGTTCACTGAGACTCACGTCCATCGAGTCAGTGATACCATCCAGCCATCTCATCCTCTGTCATCCCCTTCTCCTCCTGCCCCCAATCCCTCCCAGCATCAGAGTCTTTTCCAATGAGTCAACTCTTCGCATGAGGTGGCCAAAGTACTGGAGTTTCAGCTTTAGCATCATTCCTTCCAAAGAAATCCCAGGACTGATTTCCTTCAGAAAACAGGCATAGGAAAGTTAAATAAATTGCTTAAGATATCCTGTGATTGAGGGCAGGGCTGAGCTTGAGATGGTGTTGGGTTCGTATCTGTGCAATCTCTTCCTTCTCAAGTGAGTTCACTTTTCTGTCTCTTCTCACCTGAATACAGCTTAAATGTTGATGATATTCCCAAAGTTCCAGCCTGGAGCTTCTCTTCGGTTACATGGTTTCTGTGGACCGTCTTTCCCATGAGCCCTCAACTTGAGCGCACAGTTTCTGTCCCTATGGTTCCTGCACTTGAATCTCCATGTCGAATCTCTTTGTTTAAGCTCCAGGCCTGTTAAGCCGTGGCTGCCTCTTGGTCATTGTTACCTCAGCTATTTCATAGACGTTACAATATTAACATACCAAAACCAAATTCAGTATTGGGAACAATCCTGTTCCAGATATATTTCTGGAATTCCCTTTCTTGATAAATGGACCTCTCTTGTTGCCCAGACCAGGTGCTTGGGGTCTCCTTTCATTCTGCCTTCACTTTCATTTCTGACATCTGGGAGTCCTCAAGTATTGTTACATTTTCTTTGTTATTTTCTCTCCAGTCTGCTTCTGTATCCTCCTGCCACCTCTCACATCTTCATCTCTTGCTTTGATTATGGAGGAGACTTCTTGCTAGCTGCTGCCTCCTTCCTTCAACAGCTAGCTGCTGTTCTTCAGAATGTTGTCTGGGTGATCTCTCCACACCAGCATGAGCCTTGGCTTGCCCCTGGTAAAACTGCCCGTGGCTCGCAAGGGCCTCAGAGTGCAGCAGCATGCCCTGCTGTGGTCTGCTCGGCCTTCAACGCCCCTTTCCTCTGCTTCTTGTAGATTACCCTGGTGCGCTCTGTTCTTTCTGGCCTCCTATTTGTGGTCGTGCTATTTCAGTCCCCGAATGCACTTCCTTTTCTCTCTGCCTAATAACCTGCAGTTCGCATTCAGCTTTAGGTGGCAAGTCCTGATTCTAGTGGCATCTGTTTCCTTCTTCCCCTCTCCCTGTGCCCCAGCTGGCTTTGTTCTCTTACCTGTTCCTGTGCAGCCTGAACAACACTTCTATTGCAGTACTTCCACCAGTTTGTTCTGTGACTATTTCATTTTGACCTCCTCAGTTTTTCATGTGAGTCCCTGGCACAGGCCACGTGTAGCTGGTTATTTGTTGACTTTTTTCTAGGACAGTAGTTCTCGATCGGGGGATGCCTGGAGACTTTTGATCATTCTGCTAGTGGGTAGTGGCCAGGATGCTGCTAACCACCCTGCGGTGCACAGGACCGCCCCCACGTTATCCTGGGTGAAATGGCAGCGGTGCTGACGCTGAGCAGCCCTGCTCTAGCGGGAAGTGCACAACTTTCGAGTACTGAAGAAAAAGACATTCCATAGCAAAACCATGAAATTAAACTGGGAGTTCTCAAGTAATATCCGAAAATTTCATGTTGAGAAACTTAGTTTTCAGTGTCCGCTACTGTGGTTCTTTTGTGGCCTGTTCTTAATGTTTACTCGGAAGCTGTGTCTGGCAGGGCAGTGTTGAGGGGAACAGGTGCCCCTGACGAGCAGTGTGTAGTACTGAATACTTCTGCTACTGCTGAGTCACTTCAGTTGTGTCCGACTCTTAGCGACCCCATGGATTGCAGCCTACCAGGCTCCTCCGTCCATGGGATTTTCCAGGCAAGAGTACTGGAGTGGGGTGCCATTGCCTTCTCCTACTGAATACTTCAGTAACACAGTAAAGTGGGCACACAGTTGAGCCTGTGGAGAGGATTGTGGGATGAAGCTCTTCTTTTGACAGTTTTTTCATGTACTTTTTCATATTTTAAATGGCACCTGATAACAGGTGACTACCCAAACTTTTGAGATGTGGGAATAGGTGAGGTCCTTTTTAAGCTCTTAAAAAGATTTTAACGATAAGATTCTTAAAAGGCCAAATGTGATCAATTTTTTTGCCTTGTGTGTAGATTAGTAAATGATTAAAATTGTAATGCTAACCTACACACACACACACACTCACACACACACACACACACACACATACCCCCAGTGCACATGCGCACACACACACCCACAAGTGATAACCTCGTTCTCATGTGTCCATGTGCCTGCTACAGTGCCAGTGACACAGTCCAAGCTGACCATCAATAGGAAGTGCTCCTTTTGAGGGTCCCTGTAGCTGCAGTATGAATCAATGGGGTATAGAACCCAATCAACTAAATGTACAGTTTACATTTAATGAGTTAAAAATTTAGACACTGTCCAAGCTGACCATCAATAGGAAGTGCTCCTTGTGAGGGTCCCTGTAGCTGCAGTATGAATCAATGGGGTATAGAACCCAATCAACTAAATGTACAGTTTACATTTAATGAGTTAAAAATTTAGTGTAGCTATTAAATTAGGAGCAGCTACTAATATACTGGAAAATTAGAATGTTGAGGGATAAATTGTTGCTGACATTAAAACAATGAGAGTGACTTGCAAAATCAAGTAATAGGAAAATATCTACCATATTTAAACATTTTAGCATGTTTCTGGGCAAAGACAGAAGATATTACAGAAGAATGTTCTGATTTTTCTCTCCAGGATTTGCAGTTTATTTACTTACTTATTTATTTATTGGCTGTACTGGGTTTTCAGTGCTGCACGAGCTTTTCTCTAGTTGCAGCAGGGGAGTCTACTTTCTAGTTGAGATTCTCGGGCTTCTCACTGCGGTGGCTTCTCTTCAGAGCATGGGCTCTAGGGTGTGTGGCCTTAAGTTGTTGCAGCTGCCAGGCTGTAGAGCACAGGCTCAGTAGTTGTGGTGCATGACTTAGTTGCTCTGAGGCATGTGGGATCTTCCTGGACCAGGGATCAACCCATGTCTCCTGCATTGGAAGGTGGATTCATTACTACTAAGCCACCAGGGAAGCCCTAGTTTTGGCTCTTGATGTGAAGTCCTGTTTTATAATCTGGTGTTCAAAGCAAAAATTCTTATTTGGTACTTCAGAAATTTGAGTAGAAGGAAGTATAGGAAATGTTAGGAAAAAGACTCAGTGACTCATTCTAACATAGTTCCTGTTTGTTTGTTTTTTAATTCCAAAGGTAAATATTTGTTATGCTCTCAAGCATATTATTATTATATTATAATTATATTATATTGCATAACAGTTCTATCCACCATGCCATGATATTTCCCTCAATTATCAAGATAGCACAAAAACACAAATTAATAGAACATTCTGAAAAACAAGACATTAAAAGGGGAAAAAGTGCATAGGACTAGTTTCTTTTTTTTTTTGATGTGCAGTGAAAAGAGGATTTTATTTTATTGCCTTTATTTTTAATTAATTAATATATTTTAATTGGAGAATAATTACTTTATAGTATTGTGATGGTTTTTGCCATACAATCACATGAGTCAGTCACAGGTATACATGTGTCCTCCCCAATCCTGAACCCACCTCCTTCCCCACCCCATCCCTCTGGGTTGTCCCAGAGTACCAGTTTTTGGTGCCCTGCTTCATGCATCAAACTTTCACTAGCCATCTGTTTTACATATGGTAATACGTATGTTTCAATGCTATTCTCTCAAATCATCCCACCCTCGCTTTCTCCCGCTGAGTCCAAAAGTCTGTTCTTTACATCTGTGTCTCCTTTGCTGCCCTGAATATATGATCATCAGTACCATCTAAATTCCGTATATATCCGTTAATATACATTATTTGTCTTTCTGTTTCTGACTTATGTCAGTCTGTATATTAGGCTCTAGGTTCATCTACCTCATCAGAACTGACTCAAATGCATTCCTTTTTATAGCTGAGTAATAGTCCATTGTGTATATGTATCACAGCTTCCTTATCCATTTGTCTCCTGATGAAGATCTAGGTTGCTTCCATGTCCTGGCTATTGTACAGTGCTGCAGTGAACATTGGGGTACATGTGTCTCTCTCAGTTCTGGTTTCCTCGGGGTGTATGCCCAGCAGTGGGATTGGTGGGTCGTATGGCAGTTCTATTTCCAGTTTTTTTAAGGAATCTCCACACTGTTCTCCACAGTGTCTGTACCAGTTTGCCTTCCACCCAACAGTGTAAGAGGTTTCCCTTTTCTGCACACCCTCTTCAGCATTTATTGTTTGTAGACTTTTTGATCATAGCCATTCTGACCAACATGAGGTGATACCTCATTGTGGTTTTGGTTTGCATTTCTCTAATAATGAGTGATATTGAGCACTTTTCATGTGTTTATTAGCCATCTATGTGTCTTCTTTAGAGAAACGTCTGTTTTGGTCTTTTGCCCAACTTTTTGATTGGGTTGTTCATTTTTCTGGTATTGAGCTGCATGGGCTACTTGTGTATTTTGGAGATTAATTCTTTTTCAGTTGTTTCGTTTGCTATTATTTTCTCCCATTCTGAGAGTTGTCATTTCACCTTACTTACAGTTGCCTTTGTTGTGTAAAAGCTTTTAAGTTTAATTAGGTCCCATTTGTTTATTTTTGTTTTTATTTCCATTACTCTGGGAGGTGGATCATGGAGGATCTTGCTGTGATTTATGTTCGAGAGTGTTCTGCCTGTTTTCCTCTAAGAGTTTTTATAGTATCTGGTCTTAGATTTAGGTCTTTAATCCATTTTGAGTTTATTTTTGTGTGTGGTATTATGAAGTGTTCTAGTTTCATTCTTTTACACGTAGTTGACTGGTTTTCCCACGGTTGAAGAGACTGTTTTTTCTCCATTGTATATTTTTGCCTTCTTTTTCAAAGATAAGGTGTCCATAGGTATATGGATTTATCTCTGGATTTCCTATTTTGTTCCAGTGATATATATTTTTGTCTTTGTGCCAGAACCATACTATCGTGATGACTGTAGCAGGTGATGGCACCCCACTTCAGTACTCTTGCCTGGAAAATCCCATGGACGGAGGAGCCTGGTGGGCTGCAGTCCATGGGGTCGCTACAAGTCAGACACGACTGAGCGACTTCACTTTTACTTTTCACTTTCATGCACTGGAGGAGGAAATGGCAACCCACTCCAGAATTCTTGCCTGGAGAATCCCAGGGATGGGGGAGCCTGGTGGGCTGCTGGCTATGGGGTCACACAGAGTCGGACATGACTGAAGCGACTTAGCAGCAGCAGCAGTATAGCCTAAAGTCAGGAAGATTGATTCCACCAGTTCCGTTCCTCTTTCTCAATATTGCTTTGGCTATTTGGGGCCTTTTGTATTTCCATAAAAATTCTGAAATTATTTGTTCTAGTTATGTGAAAAATACCATTGGTAGTTTGATAGGGATTGCACTGAATCTATAGATTGCTTTAGGTAGTATACTCATTTTTACTATGTTGATTCTTCCAATTGAAGAACATGGTATATTTCTCCATCTATTTGTGTCATCTTTGATTTCTTTCATCAGTGTTTTATTCTGTATACTTGGTCTTTTGTTTCTTTAGGTAAATTTATTCTTGAGTATTTTATTTTTTTCATTGCAATAGTGAGTGGGATTGTTTCCTTAATTTCTCTGAGTTTTCATTGTTAGTATATAAGAATGCAAGCGATTTCTGTGTATTAATTTTATTAGCAGTTTCAAACTGGCCTCTGGAAAATATTTCATTGGAATTATATGGGAAAACTCAATTTTTCATCTTTATCCTTAGAGACTTTTTTGGTCAATTAAGTGGGTTACATCTGAAGAGGCAGTTTTAGAGAAAATTTGAGTTTTAACAAATAGTAAATTATTATTATACCCCACATTAAAATTCAGAATCAAAAGATTACTTTTTCCCCAGTAGGTGTTAAATGACTGATGGCATTCAGGTTCATGCTATTAATTCAGTTTTTGAGACTGACAAATGTGTGGCACATTTCTTTTAGTTTATTGAAGGAAGATTGAAATGTTTGTACTGGATTTGGTGGATTCTGTGAGATAGTGTCTGGCTTACAATTGGTTTAATCTCTTCTTTGGGTATATGGCTTGCTTAGTTTGGATTTTGTATCAAGAAAGAAGTTTAAGATACAGATATTATGTCTGCAAAGTTATTTCAATGAGTATAATCATAGGGGAGTAGAATAATAGGCGTGGTATAAATATGGATTTGAATAAACAATTCTCTAAAGTTAATTGCATTTCTCTTAATTTTTTTGTTTTCAGACAAATCCTACAGAGATTTTAGAGTATTCATCAGATAGTGAAGAAGATGACGGCTCTGAGAACGTCTTGCTCATTGATTCAGAATCCTCTCACAAATACCACATGGATTTTGGATCAGATGGAAGACAGGTCACAGAGAGACGAAAAAACCTGCGGGTAGAATCTACAGAGACCATTTTGCAGACACCCAAGAAACAGACAAAACTTCCCAAGACTCCGGAGACCATTTTGCAGACACCCAAGAAACAGACAAAACTTCCCAAGACTCCAGAAAGTTCAGCAAAAAGGAAGAAGCTTTTAAGGTTAAATACTTTATAAAACAGTTTTTCTTTTTCTAAGAAAATCCAAATACCTAAAATGTTAATTTAAAAATATCTATTTATTAAAAAAAAAATCTATTTATGTGGGAAGGAAGATTTATAGAATAGAATTGTAGTTCTGATGAGCAGTTATAGGGTCCTAATTTCTGGAGATGACTTATGGATTTGTTTATATAAGTTGAACATCCACTGTTTCAATCATAACCAGCTTATGTAACTGTTTTCCTTAATGGAGACTGGTTGGTTGGGTTTATCAAATTTTATTTAGTAACCATGTTCCAAGTGCTGTGTTTGACAGTTAATACAAGTAAATGACTGTTCTTGTTTTTGAGTGAGTTATATCTAAAGAGGGAAATAGAAATATAGAGTATTGAGATTGCTTTTGTGATTGTAGTTGGCGAGAGCAAGGATTCACAGGCCTGATACTGGCTGGTGTGTGTGTGAAGAACCATAGAAGCTAGGCTACAGAGGGCCAGCAGAATGTGTGCAGGAGCACAGTAGAGTGTGTAAATGCACTAATGAAGAATACGGTTTGGGATCTGTTGAGGCTGTGTACTTCACGGAGGGCAAGTACAGCACACACCAAGGAGAGCCCAGTGATGGTGTTAGTGTTGGGTCAGTGGGGGAGGAGGCAAGGAGCTTGAGTTCTGGAAAGCAGTGTCACCTCTGCTAGAAGCTGCAGTTCAAAGCAGGAAAGGGGCAGGCACACGTTTGATCAGGCTTGATTGGGATCCAGTGTCTAAAAGAGATCCCAGAGGAAAAATGTGAGATGAGTTAGAAAATAATAGAGAAGACCCAGTGGAGACAGAGGTTAGGAATAATCGCTGTCCATATCCAGGGATGCAAATGGGAGAAGGAGACCTGTTTTGAATAAAGGAGCAGAGGGGAGACTAGAAGAATGTGACTGATCCAGTGCGATGGATATAGTCTGGTGATATGTCGATGCCTGTTCACTGTTGTTGTTTTTGACATAAAGTAAGACAGAATGCCTCATGCCCAGAGTGAAGAAGTTATTAAATACCCTTAAATGAGAATGATGTCGTAGTCTATTGAGAAAACAGGAAAGGAATCTAATTAAAGGGATTCAAATATCCTTTGCTCATGACTGAAGCAACTCCAGCAATATGCAAATAGTTGATTTCTTCTTGTGATTTCTAAGTGATAACTGAGAGATGTCTGTTTTGTGGTTATTCTTTCAGAGTTACTGTGTTGAAATACTAAGAGTGTGATTGGTGTGATTAGGGCTGTCTGTCTCAGGCATCAGACTGGAAGACTCTCTGTTGACACTAGGAGGAGCTTTACTGAACTTCCTGAAGGCCCATGGTTGCTGCCCGGAGCAGGTTTGCTGACCTGGTTCAGAAGCAGGGGAAAGGTCACATGTTCGGCTCATAGGCTGTTCTGTTTAGAGCATCATGTTTTCAGTTGAGAAAATCTCTTAACTAGTTGTCTAGTAATGATGAAAGAAAGACTTGTTGAAGTGAACTTTTATGAAAATGCTGTGGATACAGACATCTTGATAATCTTCACAGGGAAGGGTCACAAGCCATTGTCACAGAAGTTCAGCTGGGGATGGGGTGGGGGGCAGTCTGTGGAAAATGAAACTGCAGTGAGGAAAAAGGTGGGTGTAGCACAAATGTAGCACAAATAAAATATTTATAAATGCGATTAAAAGGATTCTTTTCTTTTTTTTAAACCTCATAAGGACTAGCTAGCAAGGATCCAGTTAAGTAGTTGGCATTTCAAGGCTGGAGAACATTGGCCCTCTCTCTTGTGATTTGTCCGACAGGGAAATGTTAATTCAGCGTCTTTGGGCCTTCTTCCTTGTTTGTTTATTTTTTAAAAGTTATTTATGTATTTATTCATGGTGGTACCGGGTCCTGTTGCTCCATGTGGGCTCTCTCTACTTGCGTGGAGTGCGGGCTACTCTTTGTCGTGGTGCACAGGCTTCTTGTTGCAGTGGCTTCTCTTGTCGTGGAGCACGGGCTCTAGGAGCACTGTCCTCGGTAGTTGCGGCCTGTGGGCCCTGGAGGGTGGGTACAGTAGCTGTGGCACACAGACTCAGTTGTTCCTTGGCATGTGGAATCTTCCCGGACCAGGGATCAAACCCATGTCCCCTATGTTGGGAAGTGGGCTCTTATCCACTGAGCTACAAGGGAAGTCCTGTTTTTATTTTTGTTGATGCATGGCACTGTTTAAGGCATAACTAATGAAAGGCAATCTAGCACTGCTTTGATATTTTAGTTAGGTTGTCAATAATAAGGCCATATTTCACCAGTCTTACGGTCAGGTGTTTTTGTTTTTTTTTTTGCAGTGCTTGCTATATTTGACAGAAAGCAAAACTTGAAGATATTATATAGTATGTTTATTTAAATTATTTTCTCTTTACCTGATTTCTTCACCTGGTAGAGTGTATTAAAAGTATGTGGTGATTCTTTTTCTGGAAATTAGTTAGAATGCTTTTGAATCTTTCTCTTTTTCATTTCACATTTTGTATAAGTGTTTAGCCTTGTTGAATTGATGCCAATCTATTTTTGGTACCAATTATTGGTACCAATTATTTTATATAAAAGGTAATTGGACTGTCTTAACTTGCCTGTGAAATCCCATGGATGGAGGAGCCTGGTGTGCTACAGTCCACGGGGTCGCAAAGAGTTGGACACGTCTGAGTGACTTCACTTTCACTTGAAAACTTTCATGCATTGGAGAAGGAAATGGCAACCCACTCCAGTGTTCTTGCCTGGAGCATTCCAGGGACGGGGGAGCCTGATGGACTGCCATCTATGGGGTTGCACAGAGTTGGACACCACTGATTTGACTTAGCAGCAGCAGCAGCAACTTGCTTAGTGAATTTATGAGATCCTCACCATAGACCCCACCCTGGCTCAGCAACATGCAGTTTGCATGTTGGAGCAGAGAATTTGGATCCAGTATTTAGCACTTCAACTTCTAAAACTTTCACTGGAAGGACTAGCCCCCCAAACACCTGGCTCTAAAAGCCAAAAGGGCTTGTGTCTATGAGACCCACCAGATTCTCAGTTCAGTCGCTCAGTTGTGTTCAATGCTTTGCAACCCCATGGACTGCAGCATGCCAGGCTTCCCTGTCCATCACCAACTCCCGGAGCCTACTCAAACTCATGTACATCCAGTTGGTCCTGCCACCAGACTTTAGCAGAGATATAGTTCTTAATGAACTTACCAAGACTCCCTGTGGCTATTCCTCTAGGGCTCAGCCCACAGTGAGCTGACAAAAACATCTCCCATTCTTTCTCCCAAAGAGGCCTATTTGCATATGATAAAAGCTGTTGCCTGAGGGTCAGTTCAGTTCAGTTGCTCAGTGTCCAACTCTTTGTGACCCCGTGGACTGCAGCACACCAGGCTTCCCTGTCCATCACCAGCTCCTAGAGCTTGTTCAAACTCATGTCCATCGAATTGGTCATGCCATCCGATCATCTCATCCTCTGTCGTCCCCTTCTCCTCCTGCCTTCAATCTTTCCCAGCATCAGGGTCTTTCCCAATGAGTCAGTTCTTCACATCAGGTGGCCAAAGTATTGGAGTTTCAGCTTCAGCATCAGTCCTTCCAATGAATATTCAGGACTGATTTCCTTTAGGATGGACTGGTTGGATCTCCTTGCAGTCAAAGGGGCTCTCAAGACTCTTCTCCAGCACCACAGTTCAAAAGCATCAATTCTTCTGTTTTCAGCTTTCTTTATAGTCCAGCTCTCACATCTATACATGACTACTGGAAAAACCATAACTTTGAGTAGACAGACCTTTGTTGGCAAAGTAAGGTCTCTACTTTTTAATATGCTGTCTACCTACAAGACCTTCTAGACCTAACACCCCCCAAAAAATGTCCTTTTCATCATAGGGGACTGGAATGCAAAAGTAGGAAGTCAAGAAATACCTGGAGTAACAGGCAAATTTGGCCTTGGAGTACAAAACGAAGTAGGGCAAAAGCTAACAGAGTTTTGCCAAGAGAATGCACTGACCATAGCAAACACCTTCTTCCAACAACACAAGAGAAGACGCTACACATGGACATCACCAGATGGTCAACACCAAAATCAGATTGATTATATTCTTTGCAGCCAAAGATGGAGAAGCTCTATACAGTCAGCAAAAACAAGACCAGGAGCTGACTGTGGCTTAGATCATGTACTCCTTATTGCCAAATTCAGACTTGAAGAAAGTAGGGAAAACCACTAGACCATTCAGGTGTGACCTAAATCAAATCCCTTATGATTATACAGTGGAAGTGACAAATAGATTCAAGGGATTAGATCTGATAGACTGAGTGTCTGAAGAACTATGGATGGAGGTTTGTGACATTGTACAGGAGGCAGTGATCAAGAGCATCCCCAAGAAAAATAAATGCAAAAAGGCAAAATCGTTGTCTGAGGACGCCTTGCAAATAGCTGAGAAAAGAAGAGAAGTGAAAGGCAAAGGAGAAAAGGAAAGATATACCCATTTGAATGCAGAGTTACAGAATAGCAAGGAGAGATAAGAAAGCCTTCCTCAATGACCAATACAAAGAAATAGAGAAAACCAATAAAATGGGAAAGACTAGAGATCTCTTCAAGAAAATTAGACATACCAAGGGAACATTTCATGCAAAGATGGGCACCATAAAGGACAGAAATGGTATGGACCTAACAGAAGCAGAAGATATGGAGGTGGCAAGAATAAACAGAAGAGCTATACAAAAAACAGCTTTATGACCCAGATAGCCACGATGGTGTGATCACTCACCTAGAGCCAGACATACTGTAATGCAAATCAAGTAGGCCTTAGGAAGCATCACTATGGACAAAGCTGGTGGAAGTGATGGAATTCCAGTTGAACTATTTCAAATCCTAAAAGATGATGCTGTGAAAGTGCTGTACTCAATATGCCAGCAAATTTGAAAAACTCACCAGTGGCCACAGGACTGGAAAAGGTCAGTTTTCATTCCAATCCCTAAGAAAGTGAAGTCATTCAGTCATGTCTGACTCTTTGCAATCCCATAAACTGTAGCCTACCAGGCTCCTCTGTCCATGGGATTTTCCAGGCAATAGTACTGAAGTGGATTGCCATTTCCTTCTCCAGGGGATCTTTCCAACCCAGGGCTCCAACCCTGGTCTCCCGCTTTGCCAAAGAATGCTCAAACTACTGCACAATTACCTGAGGATCAGGTTCTAATTTATCACACATCTTGGCTGCTGACTGCCATTCTCCTTGGATACATGGGAGGCCAGCAGGTGCCGTCTTCTCACTCTCTCTCCACATCGCTGTGGGTTGATGATGTCTCCTAGAAGAGGCTTGTGCACATGTCTGGCATTTTAGCTTTTGTGACTGCCACCCAGAGGACATACCTTGATTGCCTATGTCTGATGGCCAGCAGGACTGGCGTTTGCGGATTGAGCAGGACAGTAGCAAATAAAGAAGCAGTTCTTATCTGGCTATCCCCAAAGGGCTCAACACAGAGGGAGTGCACGGAATTGCCCAGCTCCCTGTATTTCCCTGCAGAAGTTTACTTGTGTTCTTTAAAAGGTGTTGACTGAGATTCTGCCTTTGGGACACTGATGGGTCTTGGCACACTCTCAACTTCCAGGACACTGAGAACAAAGACGACATCTTGGATGTTCACAAAAATTTGCGGGAACCAAGAACTCAGGCCTGGCTGAACAATAAGGTTGTTCTCCTAAACACATAGAGTCAAACAAAATGAAAAAATAAGAGAAATACATTAAAAAAAAGAAAACAATAGAAAACTCTGGAAACAGACAGAGGCATAAATGATTTGCCTGAAAAGAGTTCAAAAATAATAGTCCTAAGGATGCTCACTGAGGTCAAGAGAATAATGCAATAGCAAAGTGAAAATTTTAAGAGATAGAAGATATAAGAAAGTACCAAATAGAAGCCACAAAGCTGAAGAATGCAATAATTTCATTGAAAAACTGAGTGGAGGGTTTCAACGGCAGTGTAGATCCAGTGGAAGAATGAATCTGTGAACTCAAAAACAGGGCAGGAGAGTTCATCCAAACAGAGAACCAGAAAGAGAGAGGAATGAAAAAGACTGAAGATATCTTCAGGGACTTGAGATACCATTAAGTGGGCCAGTATTTCATTGTAGGGGTCTCAGAAGGAGAAGAGAGAAGCAGGCAGAAAGTTCATTCAAAGAAATAATGCCTGAAACTTACCTATGATGGGTAAAGAAACAAACATCTAGATCCAGGAAGTCTAGAAAATTCTTAGTAAGTTGAATCCAAACAGACCCATGTCAAAACATATAATGAAATTATCAAAAGTTAAGGTAAATCATTGTAAAAACAGCAAGGGAACATCAGTGTCTTATGTACCAGGAAACCAAAGTAAAACTATGAGTAGATTTTTAGCACAGCATTGGCAAACAAGAAGTGTGTGGCATGATATATCTAGTGTACTGAAGGGGAAAAAATGCCAACGTAGAATACTGTACCCAGCAAAATTGTCCTTCAGAGTTGAACAAGAGATGAAGCAAAAAAATTGAAGAAGTACATCTATTACACTAATCTAGCCTTACAGTAGGAGAAGGCAATGGCAACCCACTCCAGTACTGGGAAATCTGATGGACGGAGCAGCCTGGTAGGCTACAGTCCATAGGGTCACGAAGAGTCAGACACAACTGAGCAACTTCACTTTCACTTTTCACTTTCATGAACTGGAGAAGGAAATGGCAACCCACTCCAGTGTTCTCGCCTGGAGAATCCCAGGGATGGGAGCCTCGTGGGCCGCCGTCTATGGGGTCTCAGAGAGTCGGACGCGACTGACGTGACTTAGCAGCAGCAGCAGCCTTACAGTAAGTGCTAAGGGAGTTCCTCAAACTGAAAAGAGGGATGTTAAAAGTAATGGGAAACATGTCAGAATAAATCTCACTGGTAAATGTAAATATATCGTTATATTCACAATATTCTAATTCTGTTATAGTGGTGAGTAAATCACCTCTAAATATAGTATGAAAAAAAATTAAAGACAAAAATATTTAAAATTACTGTAACTACAGTGCTTTGTTTGGAGAAGGTGATGGCACCCCACTCTAGTACTCTTGCCTGGAAAATCCCATGGACGGAGAAGCCTGGAAGGCTGCAGTTCATGGGGTCACTGAGGGTCGGATACGACTGAGCGACTTCACTTTCACTTTTCACTTTCATGCATTGGAGAAGGAAATGGCAACCCACTCCAGTATTCTTGCCTGGAGAATTCCAGGGACAGGGGAGCCTGATGGGCTGCCGTCTATGGGGTCACACAGAGTTGGACGAGACTGAAGCGACTTAGCAGCAGTAGCAGCAGCACAGTGCTTTGTTAATGGATACATAAGATAAAAGCATGTAAATTGTACCATCAAAAACATAAAATGTCAGAGTGGGATAAAGTAAATGTATAGAATTCTGGTAAGCATTTGAACCTAAGTTGTTATCAGCTTCAAGTAGACTGCTTTAAATACCAGACATATTATATAGCCTCATGGTAACCACAGAGTGAAAAACCTATAATAGATAACAAAGTTAAAGAGAAAGGAATCAAAACATACCATAGAGAAAAATCAACAAATTGAAATGAAAGGGACAAAGAGAAGACAAAAGGAACAAAGGGTTACAGAAAACCAGAAAGCAATGAACAAAATGGTGACAATAAATCCGTATTTATCAGTAATTACTTTTGGTGTAAATGGACTAAATTCTCCAATCAAAAGACAAAGAGTAGCTGAATGGATTTTTTAAAGAAAAGTCCAACCAAATGCCGCTTGTAAGAAACTTCACCTTTAAGTAGAGAGAAAGAGACTGAATGTGAAGGGATGGAAAAAAATATTCCATGAAAATGGAAACCTAAAGAAAGAGGGGTAGCTCTACTTGTACCATACTGTATAGGCTTTGAACCCAGAACTATAACAAGAGGCAAGGGAAATCATTTCATAATGATGAAGTCAGCAGTGCACGAACAACCTAACTGCACTTCAAAGAATCATATTAAGAAGAACAACTAGGCCCAAAGTTAGTAGAAGAAATAGTAAAAATCAGTAGGGAAATATATGATATAGATTGAAAAGACAATTGAAAAGATTTGTAGAAATGATTAATGTTTTGAAAAGCTAAACAAAATAGACACACACTTACCTAGATACAAGAAAAAAGGAGAAAAGTCTCGAAACTGGAACTAAAAAGGGAGTCATTATAAGTAATACCATATAAATAGAAAAAATTATGATAGGTACGATAAACAATTATATACCAACGAATTGGACAACCTAGAAGAAATGGATAAATCCTAGAAACATTGACCTACCAAGACTGAATCAAGATAAAATTAAGAATTTGAATGGAGGAACTACTAGTGAGATTGAAAGAAAGTGAGTTGCTCGGTCCTATCTGACTCTTTTCAACCCCACCGTCCTTAGCCCACCAGGCTCCTCTGTCCATGGAATTTCCCAGGCAATACTGGAGTGGGTTGCTCTTCCCTTCTCCAGGGGATCTTCCCTCCCTGGGGATGAAGTCTGGGTCTCCTGCACTGCAGTCAGATTCTTTACCATCAGTAATCAAAAACCTCACAACAAAGAAAAATCCAGGAACAGATGGCTTCACTATTTAATTCTGTCTCATAGTCAATAAAGAATTAATGCCAATGTTTTTCAAACTCTTTCCAAGGACAGAAAAGGAGGGAACAACTGCAAACTCATTTTACATGGCCCTGATATGGAAATCAGACAAGGACACCTGAAGAAAAGAAAATTATAGATCAATATCCCTAATGAACATGGACACAGAAATCCTTAATAAAAGTATTGGCAAATCAGGTTCAACAATATATTAAAAGGATTATGTACCATGATCAATTGGGATTGATTCTAGAGATTCAAGGATTGTTCACCCTTCACAAATCAGTCAACATGATATATCACATTAATAAGATAGACAAAAAAATCATATCATTTCAATAGACGCAGAAAATGTTTTTATAGATATCAACATCCGTTTATGAAAAAAACTTCCAACAAACTGAGTGTTAAGGAACGTACCTTAACGTTGTAAAAACCACAAAGTGCAAACCCACAGCAGACATCATACTTGACAGCGAAAAGGTCAAAGCTTTTCCTCTAATATCAAGAACAACAAGGATGTTCATTCATTCTTGTCACTTTTATTTAACACAGTACTAAAAGTCCTAGCCCCAGTAATTAGGCAAGAAAGAGAAATAAAAGACATCTAAATATCAGAAGAGTTAGAGCTTGTCTTATTTACAGATGGCATGATACTATACAGGAAAACCCAAAGACTCACTAAAAAAACTGTGAGAAGTAGTAAATAAATTCAGTAAAGGATACAAAATCAATATAGGCCTACTTCTTTTTTTGTGTGCTTTGCTTCATTGTATTTTGCAAGTATTGTGTGTTTTTGTTTTACAGATTGAAAGTTTGTGGCAACCCTGTGTTTTTCTGCCATTTTTAGTAGCATTTTAAAATTAAGATATATACATTTTTAAGACATAATGCTGTTGTACATTTAATAGAGTACTGTGTAGTGTAAACTTAATTTTTACATGTATAAGGAAACCAAAAAGTTTCTTGTGATCTGCTTTATTATGATAATAAATTCACTGTGTTGTTCTGGAACCAAGTCCCTAGTATCTCTGTGTACAAAAATCCGTTGCATTTCTCTATGCTAACCACAAACCTATCCAAAATAAAAATTAAGAAAGAAATCCTATTTTACAGTTCCATCAAAAAGAATAAAATACTTGGGAATAAATTTAACCAAGGAGGTAAAAAAAAAAAAAAAAAAAAACACTTAAAATTATGACATTGGTGAATGAAATTGAGGAAGACAAAAATAAATGGAAAGTTATTCTGTTCTCATGGATTGAAAGAATTAATATGGTTAAAATGTCCATACTACCCAGAGCTATCTACAGAGCCAGTGCAACCCCTATCAAAATTCCAATCCTAAACTTTATGTGGATCCACAAAGACCCCAAATAGCTAAAGCAATCTTGAGAAAGATGAGCAAAGTTAGAGGCATCACACTTCCAGATTTCAGGCCGCATTACAAAGTGGTAGTGGAGCATGATAGAGTCCAGGAGTAAACCTGTGCACATATGGTGAGTTAACTCATAACTGTGGAGCCACAATATACTATGGATAGAGGGTAGTCTTTTCAGTAATGTTGGGAAAATTCGACAGCCACATACAAAAGAATGAAACTGAACCCCTGTCTTACACCATTCATTAAAGCAACTCAGGTGTTAGACTTCAGTGGAAGACCTGAAAACGTAGAAGTCCTAAATGAAAACATAGGTGGTAATCTCCTTCACCTTGGTCCTGGTGATGGATTTTGGGGATTTGACACCAAAACAAAATCTAAAAAAGCAAAAATAAGCAAGTGGAATTTTTCAAAATAGAAAGCTTCTGCAGAATAAAGGAAACCAGAAGCGAATGAAAAAGGCAACCTACAGAATGGAAAAAAATACTTGTAAATTATTTCTGATAAAGGTTAATATCCAAAACACATCATTAACTCATGCAACTCAATAGCAAAAATATCAAACCATCAGCTTTTAAAAATGAGCAGAAGAATTGAATAGACATTTTCCAAAGAAGACATTCAAATGACCAAAGATGTGAGAAAAGGTGTTCAACATCAGTCGTCATCAGGGAAATGCAAGTCCAAGTTCACTGAGATGCCACCTAACACCTGTCAGAATGACTGTCATTAAAAAGACAAGCAATGACAAGTGCTGGCCAGGATGCAGAGAAACGGGAACACTCGTGGGCTGTTGGTGCGAGTGTAAATGGTGCAGCCACTAAGGAAAACAGTATGGAGGTTCTGAGGAAACTGAGTAGATTCTTCCATACTATCCAGCAGTCCCACTTCTGGGAATGCATTCATGCGAAAAGAGTGCAAACTTATAGTCATAAAGTGAGTAAGTTATGAGGATCTGATGTAAACATGGTGACCGTTATTCAGAACACTACATTGTACAACTGAAATTTGTCAAGAGTGGAATTTAAATGTTTACATCAAAAAAGATAAAATATAAACATGTGATCTATCAGCTGAGTAAATGGGGGAGGATCCTTTCACAGGTATACATATATCAAGTCACCACTGTATATACCGTATGTACTTTACAAATTCATTTGTCAAATATGTCTCAATAAAACTGAAAAAGAAAAAAATTATTTTGCATATATTATAGCAGAGCCTTATTGAATCTTTTTTTTTTTTTTTAAATATACAAGAGATTTTTTACTGGAATTGTGATTGTTGACTAGAGATCATGGTGTTTCCATTCCTGAGTTCTGGTCTACCTGCTCAGAATTCCCTGCAGGAATTCTTGGAACAGAGGAATCCTGTGACCAAAGCCTGGGAGGGAATGTAGGTTCTCTCTTAGGCTTCAGATGCTCCCACATGTGACAGAGGACAGTTTTGCATTCATTCATTTTTACTCCTGATTTTTACCTTTCAATCCTAAGTTCACTTGTAAGATAATGCTTTCAGACTGTATGTTCTTTTTTTTTTCCTTCTCCCTTAAAGTCATAAGTTTGCAAACAAACATTTGGTAAATAATTAGGTCGTTGTGCAGAGAACACAGTCTTCTGCTTTTCTATGTATTCTTAGTATCTTTAAGTAGCAGGTATTCCTGAAGAGGCAGTAGGTGTGTCACTGAGTCTTGAGCTTGTGATCTCTGGAGCCAGACCGCCTGGTGTTCACCAGCTGCGCCCCTCAGCAGATGTCTCACCTTGCACAGTGTTGCACTCTCAGTGCTTCTGTTTGTCCTGTGTCATGTGAGGATGCCAGTAGTGCCTGCTTAGTCACTTCATGTGAACAGAATGATCTGAAGAAAGGCTTACGTATATATAAAGTAGAGATGCTTTGGCATATATATGATTGTGAGAATTTTTAAAAATTTCCTGTAATATATACTGCTCTCTCACACACATATTCAGAAATAATAAGTGCCTGTAGAAAAAAACCCTACCTAATAGGAAAATGAAGTAATTTGTAGTGATAATATATATAATGTTTATTAAAATGAGGTCTTTTAGTCATTGTGGAAAGAGTGTAGGGTGCAAGTAAAAATCTAACAGAGTCAGTAATGGCAGTGACAAGCATTTCTTGAAGATTGACTAAATGCCAGACACAGCATCCTTTCTGTTTCCTCATCTGGCTGGTTATACAATATTGGAGAATTTTCCTGATCTCTCTTTAAGCTCTGACTTTTTTCATGTATGAGGTGGGTATTGATATCTGTTGTTTCTACATCAAAGGAATATTATTAGAATAAAATGAAATAATGAGAAATGATCAGTGAACATAATTTTATGAGATAATAAATAATTGATGACTTACATAGTCAAATGGTGATTAACAGCTGATCATGGTTTCTCTTGTGGTCAGAGATATGTTAGGAATTGCTGACTCTTCTGAATGTAGGTAGTTCATGGAAAAACCCAAATGAGCTTTATAATTTATCTGTATGTCTATTTATTCATTGATAGATCGGGTCTCTTGTGAAGTGCCTGTGTATCCTTTATTATTAGTCATCTTCCTGCCATTCATGGAAGTTTTTTCCTTTGTATAATGTTGGCTGTATTTACAGTTAATACTCACTTATCTCTAGGTCAAGTAATGAGCTCATACCCAGATCCTCTTATGTGAGTGTTCTGCCTGTCAACTGGGTGCAGGTTTTATTCTTGATTACAACTCTGAACCCATTTTACACTTATCTTTTTGCCCATCTGTGGATTAGACTATAAGGTCCACCGTGGTGTGGCTTGTTGCCTTCTTCACATCCTTGGCACCTGTGCTTGGCTCGGCATAGCAGGAAACACATAATCAGTATATATGTATGGAGTAAGTTAACTAAGAAAGAGTAGTCAGAAAGTCAGACTCATCTCAGAGGAGCTCACATTTCTAAGAATCAGAAAACTGATCATCCAAGAAGTCTTAAAAAAGGAGATCACTAATGTAGAAGGATTTGACCTGTAGGAAGAGAATGTAATGCCAAATGAGTTAAAACTTGCATGCCCTGATTGGAGGGTATAAAGTATAAATGTTCCAACTGTTCTGAAGCTTTTCTTTTCACTAAACTTAATACATTATAATTTGTTGAACAGAGGCGGGCTAGCAGAAAGACTAAATGGACTGCAGAATCGAGAGAGATCCACCATTTCTTTGTGGAGACATCAGGGTCTTTCTTACCAAAAGACACTTTCAGGTAAGGCTTGCACTGGTATATGTGAGTAAAGAATATGCCAGGTAAAAGTATTTTTACATTAAAATATATACATTACTATTTTTACCCCTTTTTCTCTAGGTGCCAAAGATCTGAGTTGGAGGGTTCTATATTATATCTGTTTCTGCTTTATCTGTTTCAGTAGCTTTCTGATTGTTGTGACTGTGACCCATAGTAAGCAGTACATCTTACTGCATCTCATAATACACACACCTGAAATAGACATTCAGTAAACACTAACCTAACATTTACACATAATAACTCATACACAGACACACACCCGAAACATTCACACATATCATTCACACACACACACACACCTGAAACAGATGTTCAATAAACACTAACTTCAATAGTATCCCAAGTCCTTGTCTCACTAAATTGATGTAGAACCCTTCTAATGAGGTGTAGTATGCAGCTTAAAAGTTGCTACTTCAACTTCTCATTAAAGTGAATTAACCAGATGGTCAAGCATAGAGCTGAGAAAGTACGTTCTGGAGGTTGGACAAGAAAAATACCAAGTAAAACAAGTATGACTGGGTGCTGAGACTGAAGGGAACAGATGAGCTTTTGTTTGGCTCATCAACACCAGATAGCTTATTTGGAATCTTCCTTTTGTTTTCTTTTCTTTCATTTGAGAATAGAGGGTACTTACTGATATGATGAGTGAAAGAGAAAAGCAAAATAAAAAAACAGGCAAAAATTGTCTATTAATTGAAAACATGAATAAGACCAACTCCAATAGATTGTTCTTTTAGAAGTCTTTGTATTTAAGAATTTGGATTTTGTTTTTCTCTTTGATGAATTTCTTATTTTTCAGACCTATGAATCCTCTCCTTGATATTTGTAAGAAGTTGTGTCTTTTTCTTTACTTTTGGTACACCTCACTGTAGGTGTATATTAGGAAGAACGTCTCACTGTTTGGTGTTTTGTTTCCTTTGTGGGCTGGCAGAAGACTTTTTTTCCTTTCAATATAAAAAAGTATTTTCTCACTTCTGTATGTTTATAGCAACTGGTAAATAAGAGAAAAACTTGTAAATATTAAATAGAGGTAATTCCCTTTCTCCTCAATCCCAGGAACTGCCATGTAGTGAACAGCTGAAATTCAGGGATGGACTCATGGGGTATCTCTGTGACGAAACCCTCTGAGCCTAGAGCCTATTATACAGAGTGAAGTAAGTCGGAGAAAAACAAATATTTTTTATTAACACACATATGTGGAATCTAGAAAAATGGTACTGATGAACCTATTTGCAGGGAAGAACTGGATACGCAGAGAATGTACTTGTGGACATATTGTGGGGAAGGAAAGGGAAGTATGAATTGAGAAAGTAGCATTGACATATATACACTTGGTGAAGGCAATGGCACCCCACTCAAGTACTCATGCCTGGAAAATCCCATGGACAGAGGAGCCTGGAAGGCTGAAGTCCATGGGGTCGCTGAGGGTCGGACACGACTGAGTGACTTCACTTTCCGCATTGGAGAAGGAAATGGCAACCCACTCCAGTATTCTTGCCTGGAGAATCCCAGGGACAGGGGAGCCTGGTGGCTGACGTCTATGGGGTCGCACAGAGTCGGACACGACTGAAGCGACTTAGCAGCATATACACTAGCACGTGTAAAACAGAGAGCTAGTGGGAAGCTGCTGAATAACACAGGAAGCCCAGCCTGGTGCTCTGTGATGACCTAGAAGGGTGGGATAGGGGGAGAGAGGGAGAGGAGATATATACATATATAATTATGGCTTATTTGCGTTGTTGTACGGCAGAAACTATCACAACATTCTAAAGCAATTATCCTCCAATTAAAAAATATTTTTAAAACTGAGGTTGATTTTCCCAGTGAGGCAGTTGTTACAACGCTGAGTAACAAGATGCTCCTTGTCCTTGAGCATCATTAGCTGTGAGCACTCAGAAGTTTCATCTCCAGGGGCAGAGTGGGTCCCCTGGGCACTGCTCCTGGAGCCCTTCTCTCCCTTTGCTGTGCCCCTGAGGCACAGGAAGCGTCCAGAGTAGTGGCTCCTGTGGAGTGGGTCTCCCTCGGCCCTGCTGGAGCAAGAAGCCAGAAATCTGGCCCCTGCCTCTTTCTCACTGCTTCCCAGGGACCCCTCTAAGACTCAGGAGGCCCCTGAAACAGGGTCGTGTTCAAGACTCCCCACTTGAGTGGTCAGGACAGGAAGAAGAAATGACAGGGCCAGCATTTTCTACACAGTGATGGTGGTGTGAGCCCGAAGACCAGGGATTTTGTGTAGATGTGTGTTGTCTCCTGTGTTGTGCTGTGCTTAGTCGCTCAGTAGGGTCCGACTCCTGACCCCATAGACTGCAGTCTGCCAGGCTCCTCTGTCCTTGAGGCTTCTCCAGGCAAGAATACTGGAATAGGTTGCCATGTCCGTCTTAATTTCTTCATTGCAGTATTTTCTCATAAATAAAAAGTGTCTTGGTGTTAGTAAATGGTTGATTATTTCTGCCAAACCTAGTTAGTTGGTAAACTAAGATCCTTCAATTACTTGAAAAAAATACTTGATAGAAAATACATATGACTTGGTCTAAGTATTCTAATATTGAGAGCTTAAAGCTAGGAAAGAGAGGCATGTGGTTGGCTGTTTATTTAATTTGTCTGATTTTTGGCAGTATTGTGCCTGTTAAATTTTGGTTTCTGTGAAGACGTGGGGTTTTTGACATAATATGACAAGTTTAAAAACAATACATGTTTGTTCAGATTTATGGAATGATAATGACATGGCCTGAAACAGGTTGCAGTTTCCTAGTTCCAAGTCTTAAACTCATTTAAAATGTTTTCTTCAACTCCTTGGTCTATCTTAGTTATTTACCCTTTGCTTCAAGTGAAGGGACCCTGCCTGTGACCTGCTCAGTGTGGGTCAGCTCCAGGATGCTGAGGAGGTCTAGCTGCAGTTCTTTTTCCTAACTTCCGCTTTCCTCTGGGGTCAAGGGAGCTGCCTCTGGAGTATTTCTAGCTTCCCTCTGACCAATAAAACCAGAAAGCCGATTAGTGTCTAAGCTTTATTTTTTCCACTTTTTATATCCAAACCCACATTTAGGTACAGCAGTGGTATTTAATATTGCTCTTTGTAGTCATGGGCAAGAGGAACTCACATTAATTCTCTTTGAGTTATTTAAGTCAGGAAACAAACAATGATACCAGTTTACCCACTGTTAGAACTGTGACTTCATGTCCCAAATGACTGTAATTTCCAGTGATCATTTTAAGTGTAAGTTAGTAGAAAAGAGTTCATATGATCAAGTTATTTCATAATTATGTTAAAGTATTGATGGGACCTGAGAGAGAGAGGAAAGGATACTGACACCAAACCCAACTCTCTAGCTACTGTGTGTCAGTCCTTAGCTGTTTCTGCTTCATCTATTTTTCATCTCTTGTGAGTTTTTCTACCTAAAAACCCATGTAATGAGATTTGGTGGCACAGCAGAATTAAATGATGCTTTCAGATTCCCTGCAAGTTTATTTAATCTGTGCTTTCTCCATTTCTTTTTACACGAAAAGAAAAACAGTAATTCTACAGATTCTTTTCTCATAGATCTGAGGTTTAAAAGAATCTTTATTTCTGTTTTCTTTTGTAAATTATCCAAAAACAAGACTGCAAAGTTAGCCCATTCTAAATGAATTATATAGTGCGTAATACACATTTGCTGTTGAATTCCACATGTGGCTCAATGAATAAAAATTCATTCATAGAGTTAAATTGGGACCTCATTAATGACAAAAATTATCTGTATGTTCAAAATGCTAGTTGTGACCTTTAGAAAAGCGTTGATCTTGGCAAGGCAGCACTCCCTTTGGCTTGCTCAGGCAATTGTCGTTTTACCCTCCAGCCTAGTTCAGTATCGTGTCGGCCTTCGTCCTGATGTGAAATCTTGAGTGTGTCATCGTAACCTTTTCACCAGTCTATCTTTCCAAACTCTGTGAGCTCATTTTTACTTTCAGGGAGGTTGTAATTTCCACTTGGGACCTTGGTGCCTGAAGGAGTCTGCTTGAAAGTAGGAGTCCAGGCTTGACTGCCTGTGTCTCCCCGGAAGATGGTGAGGAAGGGGAGTGAGCCAGCCGACTTGGCGGCTCATAAGTGTTGTTGCAGGATGGTGGTCTTAGAGTGTGCGGCTGCTTATCACACAATGCTCCTAAGCTTTCCGAACACATTCTGTTACAAAATAGGAAACTTTTCAACACGCGTGCAGAATAAGTAAGTTCTTGGATTAGTAAAATGCCTTACAAAGTTTGGAAACTGCCTTTGTACTGTGACAGCGATTTACGAGGGTAGCAACTTGAGCACACCCGCTTCCATCCCCTGTGACGCTGCTCCATCTCCACCAGTATGCGGAAGTGGTCATTCCTCGGCGCTGTGTTCATGCAGCCTCACACAGCTGGTCGCCCTTCCTTCAGGGACACGCTCCTTCCTGGTCTGCCTCCTCCTGTGTACACTTTCCTCCTGTGTGACTCCTCCTCTGTGTGCAGCTTCAGCAGGTGTTTGTCAGGCTTCTGCCTTGACCTCTTCTGTTCTGTGTCCCCTTCCTGGATAATCTGGGATCTCCATTCCAACCACCCCCCCCCACTCCCAGGACTGCTGGGCAGTCTGGAAACTGCCCTGGCCCAGCACCATCACCACCGGCACCTCAGTGCCTGCACACCCAGCGGACCAGTGTGCCTGCCACCTGCTACCCCGGCCCATACACCAAGTGTCTTCCATGGGCTCTCTTTTTTTTTCCCCATGGTCTGTCTTGCACATGTTTTCAAGCCATCAAGTCCCTCAGTGCTGGTGATTCTTCCTCACAACTCTCTCAGGTCAGACCTCTTCAGCGATCCCATCTGCCACGAGCTCAGGCCCCTGTCCCCTTGTGCCTGGATTGCTGCGTCACTCCCGCCTGGTCTCCCTGTCCCTGCCTGTCTTCATTTTCAGCTTGTTGGGGTCATTATCCTAAGAGGCAAATCTGCTGTCACTTATCTGCTTTAAAACATGTCCATTGACTGCCTCTTGTGTTGGAGTAAGTGTCCATCACCGTCGGAGCCTGTGGTGTGAGCTTTCTTGGTCTGGGTCTTGGCCCACCCAACTAGTTATTTCTCACATACATACCACCCTGAGCCTGTCACAGCTGCCCTGCACCTGCCGTGTCTTTCATGATAGCCACTTGACCACCAGGCCCAGTACACTTTTCTCTGTTGGTAGTTACACTGCTGGCGTCCTGTTGTTCGGTAGGTATACCAAGTAAAGGTAAATCCTAGCTCTGCAAAGTGCCACAAGGATGTGCAGGGCTGACCCCAACCCTGAGCTGTGCCCGAGGACTCAGTAGGTGTTTATGAAGTAAATAAATGATGTCGGTGGTTTAAATTAAAAATTTTTCCATGACACCAGAGTACAGAAATGGTCCTAGCTCTGCTGAAGGAGCTGAAGGCCCTTGCAGGTCACTTGATCTGTGCCTCTTTCTTTCCTGAGAAAATTTGTCTTAGCCAAACCTTCGGTGATTTCTTCTTGAGATCCTGTGTTGCCATTGTCCACTGTTCTGGCATGAAGGCATCCTCCGAGTGCTCCCCCTCAGGCTCTCTGGTGATTGTATTCCCTGGTCTCTCCATGCATGCCCTTGGAGAGACGATAAACTTTTCTATATCATCTCATTTTAATCCTTCAGCTGATTGCTCTCCTTTGCCTCTCCTCCCTCTTAGGGTCAATTACAGTGTCCTTGGAAAGGGAATGGCACCCAAGACCGAAATACCTGCTCTTCTTTAGCAGTTGTGAATTCACTGTAATTCCTGCTGGAACGTACACTGCTCTAAGTATTGATACTGCCTGTGTGTGTGCTCAGTCATGTCCAACTCTTTTGTGACCCTATGAACTGTTGTCCATCAGGCTCTTGTCTATGGACTTTGCCAGGCAGGAATACTGGAGTGGGTTGCCATTTCCTCCTCTAGGGGATCTTCCCGACCCAGGGTTAGGGTTATGGATTGCCAGGCAGATTCTTTACCACTACACCACCTGGGAAGCTTGCCTATTTTGACCCAATTTAAAGTGGCTTAACTAAAAAAATAAAAAATAAAATGATAAAGTGGCTTAACTGATGGATTAGAAGTTCTTCACTAGAATATCCTTTATGAATAGTTCTCAGAGACTGGGAGGGGATTAGGGTTGCTATTGGAGTGAGTATCAAGAGTAACAGGGCCTTAGGGACACCCTGGATCTGTCCATACGTCAGTACACGTGTCTTTAGTTCTTTTGGCTGCAGGATTTTCAGTATGTTGGACTGCCAGTGAGTGTGCACTTTGCACAGATGCACACGCACTCTAGCCTCCCTCAGGATGGCTTAGAGAAGGTGGATATGAGCCCTGATTTCTAGAGGACTCTGCTAGTTAATAACTATCCAGAAGTAGTAATTGGCTGTTTTGTAGTTGGGTTCCTAAAATTTTTCTCAAGACATTTGTTTGCTTTATAGCTGATGTTAAATATATAAAAAAGAGATATTTAACAGCCCTATGACCCTTTAAAAGTTGTTTTCAGTGTGATTTTTAAAATTTTTTATTTTGAGGAAATTGCTTTACAGTGTTGGGATAGTTTCTGCTATATAATAGTGCAAATCAGTCATGATTGTACACCTATCCCTTCCTTCCTGCACCCGCCTCCTCTTCCCTCATCTGGCCCTCTAGGTCGTTGCGGAGCGCCGGCTGAGCTCCCTGCGTCATGCAGCAGCCTCTCACCGGCTGTCTGCTTTTCACAGGGCAGCGTGTATGTGTCAGTGCTGCCCCCTCAATCCGTCCCACTTTCTCCTTTCCCTACTGTGTCCACAAGTCTGTTCTATACATCTGCGTCTCCATTCCTTCCCTGCAAATAGGTTCATCAGTACTGTTTTTCTAGATTCCATCTATATGCTAACACATATATACATATAAGCAATGTTTGTTTTTCTCTTTCTGACTTCACTCCGTATCACAGGCTCTAGCTTCATCCCCCTCACTACAACTGACTCAAATTCATACTTTTTTTTATGGCTGAGTAATATTCCATAGTATATATGTACCATATCTTCTTTATCCATTCACCTGTCAGTGGACATCTAGGTTGCTTCCGTGTCCTGGCTGTTGTAACTAGTGCTGCAGTAAACACTGGGATACATATGTCTTTTTGAACTGTGGTTTTCTCAGGATATATGACCAGTAGTGGGATTGCTGGGTCATATGGTAGTTTTATTCCTAGTTTTTTTTTTTTTTAAGGAATCTCCATACTGCTATCCATAGTGTCTGTATAAATTTACATTTCCACCAGCAGTGAAGGAGGGTCCCCTTTTTCCACACCCTCTCCAGTATTTATTGCTTGTGGATTTTTTGATGATAGCCATTCTGACTGCTATGAGGTGATACCTCTTTGCAGTTTTGATTTTCATTTCTCTAATAATGAATAATATTGAGTATCTTTTGAGCATCTTTTCATGAATTTATTGGCCATTTGTATGTCTTTTTTGGAGAAATGTCTAGTTAGGTCTTCTGCCCATTTTTTGAGTGGGCTGTTTGTTTTTCTGATATTGAGCTGTATGAGCTGCTTATATATTTTGGAGATTAATCTTTTGTCAGTTGTTTCATTTGCAATTATTTTCTCCCATTCTGAGAGTTGTCTTTTCATCTTGTTTATAGTTTCCTTTGCTGTGCAAAAGCTTTTAAGTTTCATTAGGTCCCATTTGTTTATTTTGTTTTTATTTCCACTACTCTAGGAGGTGGGCAATATGATTTTTGAACACCATTTTAAAACACTGTTAGAACACTGTTTAGAACACTGTTTTCTGAGCCAAAAATACTACCTACAATACTATGAAGGAAAGTTTTTAAACAAGGAAGTTTTTCAATAAAGAAGACCTTGCTTTGGGTGTACTCAGAGTGGAAGGGTCAGTTTGCACATCAGGTGGTCCCACACACAGCTCCTTTGGAAATCTAACCCGTACTAGACCCTGTGTCAGCTCGGGCAGCCATAACTTAGTACCATAGACTGGGTGACTTGGCTAGCAGATGTTGTTGCTCAGAGCTCTTTAGGTGAAGTTCTGAAGTCAGGGTGCTGGCAAGACCTAGTTCTAGCGAGGCTCTCTTCCTGGCTTTTAGGCAGTTGCCATCTGGCTGCGTGCTTATGCAGAGAGAGAGAGATCTGGTTCTTTAGTTTCTCTTCTTATTTTAAGGGCACTTGGGCCATCTGATGCGAAGAGCCGACTCATTGGGAAAGGCCCTGATGCTGGGAACGGTTGAAGGCAAAAGGATAAGGGGATGACAGAGGGTGAGATGGTTGGGTGGCATTACCAACTCAAAGGGCATGACTTTGAGCAGGCTCAAATAGTGAAGGACAGGGAAGCTGGTGTGCTGCTGTCCATGGGGTTGCAAAGAGTCAGACACGACTTAGAAACTGAACAGCAACAAAGGACACTAATCCTTTAGAATTGGTGCCCCAATCCTTATGACCTCATTTAAGTTAGACCCTTCCTTAGAGGCCCCGTCTCTAACTATATCCACACTGGGAGGCGAGGGGGCTTCAGTGTATGAATTTTGAGGGACCAAAGCATTCAGTCTCAAATATCCTGCCCTAGCCTTCAACAGTTCATGTTCTTCTCACATTCAAAATGCATTCATTCTATCCCAACAGCCCCCAAACCCTTAAGCCTTTCCAGCATCGGCTCTATAGTCCAGAGTTTCGTCTAGATGTCTGAATCAGATGTAGGTGAGACTTGAGGTTCGATTCCAGCCTGAGACAGAATTCCTCAATAGCTGTGAGACCATAGTCATGTGCTTCTGGATACAGTGTGGTCAGGTATAGGACAGACATTGTCTTTCCACAGGAAGAAACAGGAAGGAAGAATGCAGTGATAAGTCCCAAGCAAGCCCAGAAACTACCAAGGGTCATTCTATTAATTTTAAAGGTCAAGGAAAATCCTCTTTGGTTCAGTGTTCTGCCACCCAGGCCCCCTGGAGGACGGTGTCACCCCCACGGCTCTGTTGGGCCTCTCACCGAAGGCTCTCTGTAGAGACACCACCCCTGGGGCGGAGAAGGGCATCTTCTCCCCACAAACCCAAGATGCAGCCCTGCCCTTGGAAGCACAGAAGGGAATACCAGCCCTGCCCCGGCCTTGTGGTGAGAGTGGCAGCCCTTAGGATCTCTGGGTGGCCTTTAGGGTCATCATTCCCTTTTTTGAAGGGTGACACATATTTGCAGGCTAGCTTTTCTGTCCTGGGAAGAAGCCTCACAGCCTTCCTTCATTTCCCGTGGTCTTTGTCTCCTCTGATGCAGACTGGTAGTGTCTGTGCTCACAGAATCTCTTTACTGAGTGATCGTTTAGCTACATCGTTGGGATCCTTGTCCCAGTATGCTTTTTCATTGTTTGGCAATATGGACAGGCTGAGAATTTTACAGATCTTCAAGTTTTGCTTCTTTCTGCCTTCTGCTGTGTGCTCACAGGCGAGGAGGGAGAGCCTCGCTGTGTCTCTTCTTATAAGGGTTCTGACCCTATTCTTGAGGGCTCTGTCTTGGCATAATCACCTCCCAAAGCTGCACCTCCAGGCACCATCACGTTAGGGACCTCAATATAAAGATTTTGTGGGGACAGAAACATTCGGTCCATAGCAGTCCCCTGTCCTCCGCTGTCCATGACTTGTTCCTTACGTCTGCTTGATACCTCACCAGAATCTCCTTTAACATCTGTATTCCTAATATGTACCTCATACTTCTCCAGTCTCTGCCCACTGTCCAGTTACAAAGCTGCACCCACATTTTCAGATACTTGCTATAGCAGAAGCCTACTTCATGGTACCGAAATCTGTCTTACTCGGCTTTGGCTGCTGTACAAAATGCCGCAAACTGCAGGACTTAAACAGCAGACGTTTATTTTCTCACTGTTCTAGAGGCTGGAAGTTCAGGATTGAGGTGCCACCGTGGTCAGTTTCTAGAGAGAGCTGTCTTCGTGGCTTGGAGACGGCGGCCATCTGGGCATGTGCTCACAGGGCCTTTCCTCTCTGCTTGGCAAAGAGATACAGGAAGCTGTGGCTCTGTTCGCCCAAGGACCCTCACTAATCCTGTCACATCAGCCCCTCCCATGACCTCTTTCAACCTTAATTACTGTCTTGGAGGTCTGTCTCCAAATATAGCCACAGCGTGGGGTTAGGGCTTGCATACGTGGGTTTAGGGGGACACAGGCATGCTACTCCAGAGTACTCCCTCTTCTCTGGTTTTGTATGGACTTTGCTGAGGGGTCTGTTGCTTTCCTGGAATTTCTGTATGCTTTTTCCTTACTTGAATTTCTTAAAAAATGAGACCTTCCATTGCTCATTTACCCTCTCCAGAACAGTGCAGGCTACCCCAGAGAACAGACCCTCTGACACAGCTGGTGGCCGCTCTGTGTCTCTGTGATCCCAGGGGCTGACGTGCTCTCTCCATTGTTCACATTGCTGGGGACTGTGATGGGCATCACAGCCTCTCAGGCCATGTTGTCTTGTCTGGTTCTTTTTTTTTTTTTTTTTTTTTTCTTTTTAAGACTTGGGTTTCAGATTTCTGTTTCATGCTTAGAATTATTGTGGCTTTTGGAAGAGAATATTTTAAACTGGGTGAAAAGGCCAAAACAAAAAAAAAATGTAGAATCAAGAAGTGAAAGCATAATTGTTTACAGTTCAGTAAGCAGTTGTGGTTAAGAAATGTGTCTGTTCATCATTGCCAGATGACTTAAAATTTTAAGGGGGAGCATAAGTTTTACAAAGAATAATTGTGCTTTTACAGGATTAAGATGTAAATTTCCTCAGAATTCAGTTTTTAGGTATTGTAATCTAGAACTCCTAGTTAGAGCTTTATGAATTTTATTGTGAAATTATCTATGAAATGAATCTGATGGCAGCTTACAACATTTACTCAGAAACTAAAATTTTGATGTACCAAGCATTAGTAATAATATAATAATGCACTTGGGCATACCAGACCACCTTACCTGTCTCCTGAGAAACCTGTATGCAGGTAAAGAAGCAACAGTTAGAACTGGACATGGAACAAGAGACAGGTTCAAAATTGGGAAAGCAGTATGTCAAGGTTGTTTATTGTGACCCTGCAGAGTAACGTTTCTTAACTTAAATACAGAGTACATCATGAAAAATGTGGGGCTGGATGAATCACAGGTTGAAATCAAGATTGCCTGGAGAAATATCAACAGCCTCAGGTATGCAGATGATACCACTCTAATGGCAGAAGGTAAAGAGGAACTAAAGAGCCTCTTGATAAGGGTAAAAGAGGAGAGTGAAAAGGCTGGCTTGAAACTCAATGTTAAAAAAAGTTAGGATCCTGGCATCCGGTTCCAACACTTCATGGCGAACAGAAGAGGAAAAAGTGGAAGCAGTGACAGATTTTATTTTCTTGGGATCCCAAATCTTGAGGACGGTGAGTGTAGCCATGAAATTAAAAGACACTTGCTCCTTGGAAGAAAAACTAAATCTAGGCAGCAGCAGACATTACTTTGCTGACGAAGGTCCATCTAGTCAAAGCTGTCATTTTTCCAGTAGTCATGTACGGATGTGAGTTGGACCATAAAGAAGGCTTTCTAGTTGTTGTGCTGAAGATGGATCTTGAGAGACCCTTGAACTGCAAGGAGATCAAACCAGTCAATCCTAAAGGGAATCAACACTGAATATTCATTGGAAAAACTGATGCTAAAGCTGAAGCTCCAATTCTTTGGCCACCTAATGGTAAGAGCCAACTCATTGGAAAAGACCCTGATTCTGGGAAAGATTGAAGGCAAAAGGAGAAGGGGGCAGCAGTAGATGAGATGGCTGGATGGCGTCACTAACTCAATGGACATGAAATTGAACAAACTCCGGGAGATAGTAAAAGACAGAGGAGCCTGGAGTGCTGCAGCCCATGGGATTGCAGAGTCAGACACGGCTTAATGACTGAACTGCAACAACAACAGTGCAGTTAAAGACTCAGTAACTGAACACTCACAGGCCTATACTGTTGCTGGGTGTTTGAGATCATTGGTAGAATCAGGCATTGTTGTAACATCTCAAAAGAAAAGATAGTACAGTTGTGTACAAATAAATACAATTCAACTTTCAGTATATATTAATGAAAATAAGCAGTGGTACAATAGAGTGAATAGATCAAATACCACTTGGATTTGATTTTTTGGACTGTAGTGTTTATTGCAGTTTATTTTGCGTCCCTTGGGTACACATCACTTCCAGTTGAGGGGAGGGAGGTCACAACCATCTTGGTCGGCAGTGAAATCAAGAACAGAAGAGAGGTCCCAAATTTCTTTACACCGATTTGTGTTGTTGGAATTCATTCAGCTCATACGTATTTCATTGGTATTTATCTAAGTACAGTGCAAAGTTAATGATTTAGTAGACAAAATTATTCATTTTATGTGTTAAAATCTTGGTAAGTAAGAGCTACAGTGATGACATAATGGAGATAAACTACTGAACGGGAAACAACTGTGGTCAGAGCATTCACCTGGGAGATGGTGATGAAGTGCTTTCTTAAACTGAGAGTATGGCAATAATTTAAAGCTTCTTGAGAGCTGTGGAACTTGAGGGCAGAGCAGGGAGAAGTAACTGGTTACAAAAGCATTTCTAAACAGTGGACCGTTGTTTGGGTTACTCAGTGGTTGGCCCCTGAAGCGTTCAAGAACAGGAATGGCTGTCATCAAATTTACGCGGAAAGAGACAGCTCTGGAAGGCCTTGGGATCGGGCCGAGCAGTCTGGTACCAGACTGAGGAGGTCAGTTGGGGCCAGGCTGTTGTAATAACTAAGAGACATCTCAGTCTTACTAAGCCTAACACTGATATCTTGATATCACTGTTGTCCCCTGTCCCTTGCCCATCACACACACGCCTGCTCCTCTGTCTGCACAGGAAGCCCCGATTTGCTCTACTGTCTTGCCCTCCCACCCCAGCCTGTGTGTGCACATGTGTGTTTTCATGTGTGCATGTGTAAACACATGTGTGTACATGAGGAGTGAGGACCGAGGGAAACATGACGGGCACCTGCTGATGATTTGGCCTGATGAAGAGAAAAAGTGCCAGTTTCAGAGAATAGTAGACATGTATTTTAAAGCCAGACTCTTTATAGGTTAGCCTGTTGGAATATCTGTGAAGACAAAGAGTAATAATATGGGGAAAATCCCAAATTACTCTGTGGTCAACATTTGGATAAGTAAATGGAACAAGTTAAAGTTAATGCAACCATTATGAAAGGTATTTCATAATAAAAAATTACAGATGTTTCTGTCTCAATAGGAGGATGATTTCAATATTTCTCCCCACATAGCAATTTGGCTCACTTGCTACTTTCTTTTATAATTTTTGTTAGTTTTTTGCATAGTATTTTTATGTAGGTATTCATGAAAGTTGTCCTCACAATATATATATTAATTCATCAATGTAACCCACTGAGAAAGATTGGAATTAACATGTATTATAAATGGACTCTAGCCACCTGTATATTGCAGATAAATCAATTCAAGTATCAAATATCAAATTATATTATTTGCTTGTTTTTAGACCTCTTGTTTATTTAAAAGCAAAGACTTTTTTTAGAGCAGTTAGGTGATAAAAATAAGTCTCTTATTGATGCATTCATTCAGCAGATGTTTGCCTGGAAGGCGCCTGTTTTCCCTTGTAGCGCGGAGCGTTTTGTCTGCTCAGCCCTGGTGGCGTATTTCCTGTGAGTGGTCTTCCCCAAGCCTTCCCCGCTCTGGTGCTGTGTTGCTGTCCGTACCCTCCATTTGGTCTTCGAGCTCTTCTTCCTCGGAGTTTGGTTTCTGTCAGATTACACTCTTCCTTACCAGTGTTGAAATCCTGACTGTGTCCTGCCAGTGAGAAGCCTCACTGGAGTCCATTTCTCAACCTGGTGTACCTTAAAAAAAAAAAATTGTTTTAAACAAGTCCAATGTTTTAGTATAATAAAACAGGGGTAAAAGCATCCTCAGTTTCCTGTCTTTCACTGGCATTTACCCTCAAGACACTGCTTCCAGGACTCATGAGAACACTGTTTTCTCACCTAACCCTAACCCCTGAGTCCTGCCAGTGATCCTCTCTGCCCTGAAGAAGTCATGTGAGCAGCTAACTTGTTCAGTTTTCTTACTGGTCAAAACGGGAGATTAGTATATTCCTTACCTATTTCATAGAGTTATTGTGGATCAGGTGCGAGAATATCAATAGATGTAGAAATGCCTTGGAAAGTCAGTGTTGTGACAGCGCTGTGATGACAGTGGCCGCCTCTGTTGCGCGGGTAGCAAACCAGGCCCTGCACTGTATGCTCTCCGTGTCTCTCGGTGTTTGCAGTGTTCTAGACAATAGCTGATACCATCTCCATTCTAAAAGGAGGGTTCTCATGAGAAAGATAAGTGTAGATAAGGCAGTTGAGGGTTTCTGAGGGAAGGAACACTGCCTGTGGCTGGGATTCAGGAAACACTTCCTTGACAACATAGATAGAAGCTTCGACCGAGTCTCAACAGGGCTTATGAAAAACTGTTGTCCCACCATCACAGAATAGCCTTTTTGTATTCCCCTCCATCTAATTGCAAAATTGGTCATTTGTAAAACCAGTATCTGCTGTGCTCGGATTGAAACTTGGATCGAATGCATAATTGGTCTTGGATTGTCCAGGCTCTGTCTCCCGCCGAGGAAGGGGAGGTTACCCTGTTTCCTTTCTCCAGAGAAAGCCGACTTCGGCTTCCCCGCTGGCCTGTGGGAGGAGCTTCACACCCCCCCACCTAGCCCCCGAGCCCCACTTGCAGCCAAGACCTGTTAGTCAGGAAGCGTCCAGTGGTAATGGTCGGATCAGGGTTCATATTTATTAGGTATTGTCAGGAGTTCTCATAAAAATCTTCAGAGAAACTGCAGTCAGTAGCAGTGTGACTCAGAATTACAGGTATTTCTACTGTCATACTATTTACATGCCTCTGTAGTGTCTGGCCTTCTGTAAAATCTGTCAGGGACTGTAGAGTTGGAGGCAGACCATTGAAAACCTAAGTCACTTTGTGATCAGCCGCACGTAACAGTGACTGGTAACCGGAGGAAGAACAGTGCTGCCTGGACAGGCGCTGGCCCTTGAACTCCAGCGGGGCAGTGGGTACTGGGGAGCACAGGCCTCAGAGCCCTGGGCAGCTGCCGCTGCCAGTGGCGGAGGATAGTGTTGGGGGTGAGCCCTGAGTGCGCATACAAGTTTTAATAATTCCTGAAATATGTCCAGAAATGTTCCTGTGGCTAGCCCTAACCCTAGGGCTTTTCTTTTTGCTGCCGGTGAACTTGACTCCGCCCACTGCTCTGCTGCCCAGTGCAGGCAAAAAATGTGTGCACCACAGTGACCCCGCATATGCTGACTTCTCTTCCTGTTCGCTTGCTGAGGGTGCACTGCCTTTTACTTGGAGACGCCTGTAGTGGCAGAGCCGAGTCCGTCTTCCCTTCCTAGGCAGTGCTGTTCTTATGGTGTGTTTTTACTCCCTGCAGGGACCAGTGCAGCCTAGCATTGTGCTTGTTCATGTACCTCCCCCTCCTCAGGGTAGACGCATGCCTTAGAAACGCTTGTTCCCGGTTGTGCTCTGGGGAGGTGCTGTGACCTTACTTCATACGTGAAGTGCTGTTGGCACTCAGAGAGAGGAGAGTATGGAACAATTTGGGGAAGAGGGGAAAATGATGGAGAAAAGTGAAAGGGTTTTTTTTTTTTTTTTTTTTTTAGAAATGGAAACGAGATTAAACTGTATATCCACAGCCTTGGCTCCGTTAAAGCCTTTCATTAACCGGTTAGCTAAAGTGGCAATGAAACTTGTATTAGTATCTATTATTAACAAGACACGTGCCAGACACTTAGGTTTTATCTCATTTAATGCATTTACTTTTTAATTAAAAAGCAGAGAGTAATAAAAGTAATAAGTAGTCACTAACTAGGATTAACAGCACATTAATCTTCTGTGTCTTCCGCTTCATGTATTTTTATAACAGTATAGCAGATAAGTTTGAAGTCTCTTGGCTTCCCATCCTGAGGCACACTCCTTTCTCTCATGATGCAGTGGTTATCACAAGTTTTCTGTGTGTTTTACTAGTCCATATTTCTGTAACTGTCTGACATTTGTGTCTGTAATGATATTTTATTGGTCTTTGTGTTTGAGAGAAATAGCATTAGGGTGTTAGGCTGCCCACGGCTTGTTTACCCCTTTTATTTACTGAGATCTCTCCCAGCTGATACACACAGATCAGGTCCACTCATGTAGCTGCCGTGGAGTCTCCTCTGTCCACCCCCTCAGCCCACCCACTGGCCACCGATTGATGCTGGGTTGGTTTCCGGCTCTTACAACACTGAGTTGTGTGGCCTTGTCTCGATCTCCAGGAGCATGTGACAGAGGCCTTGGATGCATTTCTGCTATATGGTTACAGGCTATGCACACTGTCAACTTTATTTATCTTACTTAATTCTTAAAAATATTAATCAAAGCAGGTGGCATGATCCCCATGTTACATATGAGAAAAATGGAGTGTTGAAATGCTGTGTAACTGGGCCAACTTAATAAGAGAGCCGGTGATTGAATCCAGATCAAATTCCATCCACTTCAGTCTCGAGCCCTAACTCCCATTATTCCACAGAAATCCACAACTTTTAATCTGTATGATTGTTATAGTATTTGCAGCTGGTCAGTCATACTGCATCGTTTACAAGTAGGCAATCAGAGCAGGTAATGAAGTGGAGGAGCGTGTGAGACAGGGGGACCCCGGTCATGCTCCCTTTGTTGTTGTTTTTGAAAGGGTTCAAGTTTTAGAGTAAAAACATGCTTTATGAAATGATGGGTTTGCCTTTGTTCATCTCCTTCCAGGTATAAAATCTGGTGTCTTAACTGTGAAGATTCTAGAGCTGCATGAGGAGTGCAGTGTCCACGTCGCCACGTGTAGGCAGCTGTCAGAGCTACAGGCTGACGGCCCTTCTCAGGGTGGGGCTGTGGGGGCCAGCCTGAAGGTTCTCTTCACCAAGGAGACTGCCCACTGTCTCAGGGGGCGTCCACAGGATGTTGTCCACATCTATCCTCCCTGGTGAGTGCAGTCACCAACTGTGAGTGTGTCTCAAAAGACTTTGTTATCAGGAACATTTTTATGACTTTATTATATGGTGATGCCAGGGGAAGGGAGCCAGGATTCAACATGGGTTTTATGTAACAGAAGCTCTGAACTGCCTCTCATGGCTTGTTTGTACTTCTGGCAACAAAGTTTCGATAATTTGGTGGGGGTGGAGGTCCACATCAAAATTTCTGCTTAAGGGCCATGTTTTTATAAAATCTGGCTGTTTCTGTTTTTATTTTTCTTAGAAATGTAATTTTAGTAATGGTGATTATTTTGTCGGAGGGGTAAAAATCATAAAGTAAGATGAAATAGGGGTTTAATCTTCCGGGGCATAAGTGGTCACTAGTGGATCAGAAATTATTTTTGAGGATACCATGTTTGTTTTCTTCTGCATAGGATATTAATTTTTACCACAATAAAAAGAGGGAAAGTTTGCACAGACTTGTTTTAAGGGTTACTAAGTTAACTATCTGTTCATCTGGCTGCTCCAGGTTTTGGCTGTGGCAGGACCCTCAGTCTTCACTGTGTCACACGGGGTCTTAAGTGTTGGCATGTGGTGTCTAGTTCCCCGACCAAGGATCAAACACGAGCACCCTGCACTGGGAGCGTGGAGTCTTTACAACTGGACTGACCACCAGCGAAGTCCCTCAGGGATATTGATTTTATTGGCAGTTTTTTTTTTTTTTAATTATTTATCTGTTTATTTTTGACTGTGCTGAGTCTTCATTGCTTTGTGTGGGCTTTCTCCAGTTGCAGAGAGTGCGGGCTACTCTCTGCTTGTGGTTCATGGACTCACTGCGGTGGCTTCTCCTGTGCGTGGCTCCAGAGCACATGGGCTTCAGCACCTGTGGCGCACAGGTTCAGTTACTCAGCAGCCTGTGGGATCTGCCTGGACCAGGGGTTGAACTGGTATCCCCTGCATTTCAGGGTGCATTCCTAACCACTTGACCACCAGGAAAGCACCCCTACTGGCATTTTTTAAATTTCATTCATCAATAAATTCTTAGATTTGAATTCAGCTGGCTCAGATGGTAAAGAATCTGCCTGCAATGCCGGAGACCCAGGTTCGATCCCTGGGTGGGGAAGACCCCCTTGAGAAGGGAAAGGCAACCCACTCCAATATTCTTGCCTGGAGAATTCCATGGACAGAGGAACCTTGTGGGCTACAGTCCATGGGGTCACAAAGAGTCAGACACGACTGAGTGACTAACATTGTCATTGTCATTGTAAAGATCTTTAAGTTTAACTTCTTCCCCAGAGGAGGGATCTTTTCATTTTGTCTATAGTGAGTGAGCATTAGTCTCTAATTCAATTCTTCCAAATAGGCTGAGGATATCACAGGCAACTTGAATTGCTTTATTTCAATTTTTAATACATTTTAAAATTGACCAATATAATACACATATAGAATCATACACAGGTTATAAGTTTATATTTCATTAAGTTATCATGAGGTAAATACATAATTGTTGATTCGCATGGCGGGGATACGCTGCTGTGCTTTTCCATAAGGTGACTGAAGATAAATGATAATAAATACTCCATTTTGAACCAGACTATTTCTACATGTTTTTCTCTGTGACATAAAACATAATTATAACTGTGTGGTTCAGGGGCTTCGACTTCACACAGTAATTTTGAAAATTCTGTGAAGAATTAGGAAGTAATCTTGGTGAGTATTTTAGGTAACAGAGCATTGAGTTCAACACTGCTTACTGAGGTGACACATTTAGGGTAAGCTAAGTGAAGTCCTAGGGATAAAGTGTTCTGTGGATTTGTTCTGAAAGAGGAAGACTTACTGAGGTCAGCAGATACTGCCCTTTTTCTGTCTTGAGCAAGGTTGATTTCTTTCAGAGAAACTACACATCAGTCATTTTGATCCAGCAACACAGGCAGCTCCTGGCACAGGCACAAGTGCTGTGAAGGCCTGTTAGAAACATTATGGTTCCAGCACTAAGCTTTTGGTTAAATATTATACATTAATGAATGAATGGAATGCTTCATGTCTAATGTGGCCTCCCAGTTGGCCCACGTGTACTCTTTATCATAAAAATAAAGATTGGAAAAGCAAAAAAGTTTCCTTGTTTTAAAAATGTGTCTGCTTTCTGGCCGTGGTCTTCCAGAGGTGGGCTGTTAGCGCAAAGCACAGCCCCGGAGCTCCTGGGTGGAGAGAGTGCAGCCAGCGTCGCTGCCCGGCTCTCCTGGTGTGTCTCCCTCTTGGAACACTCCATGTAGCACACGAGTTCTGTCAGATAAACAGACACATCGTGACCTGTCAGATTAAAGCACATCCACGAACCCAGGAAATATCTCATAATTCAGTATAGATTTATTCTTAGTTGAAAGGTCTTGGAAACAATCCTGCTTTCTGCCTTCTGGGAGTTCAGATCATGGAAGCATAACATGCCTTATCCGTACATGTCCTAGCTAGAATGATGAAGTTTCTCCTAATTTTTCAAAGTTGTTTTTTCTTTTATTATTTTTAACATAATGATAATCTGTGAAACAAAGACAAAAGCCAGAATAGATAGTGGGTGACTTTTGCATGGTCTTGTTCTTCAGTGGCTTATTGTGGTCACTGAGAGTCCACACACACACCCCACCCCTCTGCCTCTGTAGGTATGGTTCTTTCTTACTAGAGGGTTTTTCATGACCCCAGGTCCACGTGACAAAACTTATGCCTCTCCTGCCCCTTTTCTGTATGCTTTCCTTGCCTCTTCTTCCCAACTCAAGACGCGCTTGGTTGCTCTGCTTACATGCCACATTGTGCCTTCCACACGCCGCTATTATAAGACATCTGATAGAAAATCATTTCAGTCACACTTCTGTCTGACCCTCCATGGTGAGCTTCTTGAGGGCAGGGCACATGTGATTGGTGCTTTGCAAGACCATATGACCATAGCGAAGTGAAGGTGTTAGCTGCTCAGACATGTCTGACTCTGCAACCCCATGGACTGTTGCCCGCCAGACTCCAGACTCTGTCCATGGATCCATGTTTTCTCAGAAAATCTTGAGATTAGATAACCAGCTCATTTTTGAGGAATTGAAATGGTAGTGGGAATATGTGTACCAGTATTTGTATCTGTGAAAGCACTCAGTTATTAGATCTTCCTAGCCTAGCTAACATGAAAATGCTTGGAAGTTTTCCTTCTCTCTCCACAAGCTTACAGGACAGGTAGTGTTCACTTAACAGCAGTGCTGTCCTCATCAGTCAGCACCAAGCAGTCAGGAACAGTGCTTCTGCACAAGCAGGATCCTTGGGTCTCCAGCTGTTTTCACAGGAGCCATACTCTCGCTCAGCCCAGCATGGCGACACTGTAGGGACTCCATCACCATCCTTTAATGGCTGGAGAAAAATCACTAGGCGGAAAAAAATCAGAGTAGTCTGGTTGATGATTGGGAAGTAGATATATGTTTGACCACAAATCTTAAGCATATTTTTTTAATAGTATCAGGCTTTTTTTTTTCAAAACCGTGTGGAACATTCATGGATATTTTGAGGAAGTTTGAAAATAATGTTGAAAATGAATATATGTTAATTAATAGCTTACTCAGTAATTATGCTCAGTAAAAATGCCATCCTTAGCTGTTTTAGGAATGTAATCTTGAAAGAATAATCCAAAGACTACTGTAGTGGGAACACTAATATGTAAGGGATTTCTCTAACCCCAGTCACAGCATCAGTCTCTCAGTGGTTCTGAACCCTGGACCACTTTCTCATTGGGCTGAAGGTCAGCTCTTACCTTCTACAATGTCTATGAACAGATCAGCTTATCATTTTGCATACTCTTCTCCTTCAGAGAAGACAGTAATGTAAAAAGAGTTCTGACTCCGTTTCCTTTCCAAAGTTGGTCTCAGACCCTTTTCTTTTTTCTGGTAACAGAAAATAGAAATGCCTGTTTGATTTTACCTGCATCTAGAATCCTAAGGATTTTAGAAGTAATTGATTTAAGAACTATGACTCCAGTCCAATACAGAATTAACTTGTTACCTGCTCTCTTTTGTGGGATGTAGAATTTGTCATTTCCATACTATAGATGAGGGAACAGAATTAATACAGTTTAAGTGTAGCTGTTTGATGCAGGCAGTTGGGTCATAACATTCAAAATTCTTGACTGTCACATCTGCTTGCATTGTGTCTATCACCATTTTTACTAACAGTGTCATGGACACGTAGTTATTTAAGTTACTTTGGATCTGTGAGGAAGCAACTTCATGTTCTAGCAGTAGATGCTTCATAGATTCTCTTCAGGTCCTGGGGAGGTTGCCATGGAGAGTGGGAGACTGTTGGAGACTGCTGGGAAGCCATGGCATGATTCTCCTGTGATGCTGCCCTGTGTATAAAGGCAGCTGGATTGGCGTTGTCTTTACCTGAAGCCCCTGCGTTAGGGAAAGCAGTTGAGGAAGGCAGGCTGGTGGTCCAGCAGAGGCATACGGGTGCAGTTTGCTGTCCTCCTCATGCCCTGCCAAGTATTCCGGAAACATATTCTGAGTAGAATGTACTCATGCAGGGTAGTATATTTTGTTATCTCACTTTGTTTTGATTTTTACTCTTTTCCTGCCTTTCATGTAGAAATCAAACCAGCTTTCAAGGAATAGATTTGTGCTTATTAGATGGCTATTTCATGATTCTTCTTGTTGTTCAGTTGCTAAGTTGTGTGCGACTCTTTGTGACCCCATGAACTGCAGCACGCCAGGTTTCCCTGTCCTTCACTGTCTTCCAGAGTTTGCTCAAATTCCTGCTGTTGTGTTGATGATGCCATCTAATCATCTTATCCTTCTCCTCCTGCCCTCAGTCTTTCCCAGCATCAGGGTTTTTTTTTCCCAGATCAGCATCATCTTTTCCAATGAGTTGGCTAACACGCTTATTTCCAGCCACTGCCCTCTGTCACGTCAGCCCATCTGAAAACCAGACCTGACTTTTTCTCTTCAGATTACTTGTCATGCACTTTCCTATGAGGCCGTAAGTGTGGGCTGAGGGAAGGATGGCCGGTGTCACAGGAGTAGGTAAAGCAAGAGTACAAGCCTCCTGTTTGTGGAACTTAGTTTCAGATGCTCTTCACCCTTAGTATGCTACATACACCACTTTCACTTGCAGACATGGTATTCCTGGATGTATCCTTCCCTAATACTAGTTGAATCAGATAGTGCCCAGTTCATGATAAGTCCATGGCCATCTCATGTCCCTTGTCAAGGCTGCATGATTATCTAATATAGTCAGGTGTCCTGTCACCACTGGGAGCCAGCAGCAAGCCAGGATTTCCTGTCAAAAGGAAAACAGTTATTTATTGACTAAAGCATGTCTTAGCCCCCAGACCTTTGGTCCTTCTGCTCTTCTGTTTTGGCTCCAAGTATCTCAATCAGCTGTAGGCATTTCCATTAGTTACTGAGACCAGAACAGAGATCCTTGTTGTATCCTGGCCCACATGGAGTGCGTTCTCTCACCTCGCTGAATGCTGAGCCTTTTAGGTCACTCAGGAGATAGAGAAGAACACAGGTGGGTGGAATGAGAGATACTGACATTCGTGCCTCTTTTTTGGTGGTAGCAGATGAAGAGCGCAACAGTTTTTCTCTTTGGAGGAAATACCTTAACATGCTTCCACATCATAGCACCTTTGGAAACTTTGCGCAGGGCACAAAATTTACTCTGAATTCTTTTAGCATTTATCTTCTGTCCATTGGTACAGGCTTGTATTGCCAGGGTGTCTGAGGCTACCTTTTGTTTCCTGTTAACACATTCTATCTGTATGACGCCCTCTTGTCCTGTGAAACAGTGAGATGATGAGGTTCCTGTAGGCTGAGCTGCAGTGAGAACTGGAGTTTATATCGCGTAATGTCAGCAAGATGGAAGTAGCCTGCTGTCGGCCAGGTGAAAGCAGGTAGCTTTCTGTTTTCTCTGCTGTTTGGGACAGAGAAACACACCTGCACATACACATTGAGCTCTGAGATCAGTAGCTGCCAACCAGGGCAGGCAATGTGCTGATTCTCTCCAGTAGAACTCACAGCTCGATCTGCAGCTGCAGCAGGGGCTGCTCCTGGTAAAATCTGTGGTAACTGCTGTCATCCTCAAAGCCGTCTGTGTTCTATGGAGGCCTGATGCCAAACAGGAGGGGAGAGAGGAGTCAGCAGCATGCCTGTCTCAGTCTCTGAGATGATCCCTCAGAAGATGTGGTATCTCTTTCATTGTTGTTTGCAGTGCAGAGAAACTTTGGATTTCTTTTCAGCTCATCTCATCACAGCAGTTCTCATTATATGAATCAAGGTGCAAATGTGGGAGTTCTTCCTGTTTCTGAGTATATGTTCCATCCACAAACTCAAGATCTGGGCAGATAATCATAAGACAGACTTCATTTGTGTTTGTCACTCATGAAACCTTCAACTTGGCCAGTAGAGCACAGGGGTATTGAGTCCTCGGGGATCAACATTACATCAGGACAGGGACCCGTAAGTCCCGAAAGGTCTAGCTTTCTCTTTCTCCAGTGCACTGCTGCTGCTGCTGCTGCTAAGTCGCTTCAGTCGTGTCCAACTCTGTGCGACCCCATAGACGGCAGCCCACCAGGCTCCGCCATCCCTGGGATTCTCCAGGCAAGAATACTGGAGTGGGTTGCCATTTCCTTCTCCAATGCATGAAAGTGAAAAGTGAAAGTGAAGTCGCTTAGTTGTGCCCGACTCTTAGTGACCCCGTGGACTGCATCCTACCAGGCTTCTCCCTCCAGTGCACAGTTGTCCCCAAAAGTAACGCTTTGGGAAGAAGGACGAATTAACTGACAGGATTAGGATGTCAGTGAAGGGTTCTTTCCTGAAGGACCAGCTGCTCTCTGAATCAGGGGCTCTGGGACTGCCTCTGACTCAGGCTGGGACCCAGAGGATACTCCTGGACCTTATGGTGCTTGATCAGGCAGGGCCTCTGTTACCCTAGAGGTTATATGGGAGTTTCTTTAGATTCTCAGCTCTTCCACAAATCTCTCAGTAGCCATCCTCCACCAAATATTCCTGTACCTCAGGGCGTATTAATAACTTAGGTCCTCTGGGTCCTTATGTGTGCTCTGCCTGACTGCTTCTGGGCACTTGGCTCCACTTTTCCTTACCTCGTGGAAATCTGGGAGCCTATTTCAAGGGCAGCCTCTGCCATACTGACCTTCTCTGTGGCTCCCCGAGGGGTCAAGTTAAGAGGTGGGTGACCATGACACATGACAGATGTCTCTCAGTCTTCATATTTCTGTCTCTGTCTTTTACTGTCACATTGCTAGCATCCAGATATTCTGATTTCTGTTCTGGGCTATGCAGAAGGCAGAAAGTTTGAGTTGGGCTTTTATAGGATAGTTCTAATTAAAGACAAACACTTTGGCCACTGTGATGAATTCCCAGTTTCATCCCTGAAATGCGTTTTGTAGTGATATATTACAATACCTAACAGACAGAAGCTAATCAAGGAACTTCTCGGAGTACTTTCATGTCTGTTTTCTTATTTCCTCTTCAGATAACCTTGTGGTATAAATAGAACTAGATTCTTACAGATGAGGAAACAGGTTCAGAAAAGGTAATTACTTTTCTGGAGGCAGAACTAGGACTGGAACCTGAATCCCTTGACTCCTTACCTTGTGCTGTCTCTTCAACACACGCCTAGTGGCTCACATAGGGTGGCATACGTGTCTCTATCCGGAAACCACAGTTCACAGTTGTGTTAGATGCTGGTTGCCCCTAATTACAGCTTATATTTAAGAATATATTTGCAAGTAAGTTAACAAACACACTTGACAGAAACCTAGGAAGTTACAAATGAAAATTGTAGGTAAAAAGAGTATGTGCATGTTTGTATTTTCTCTGTAATATTCACACCTTCAGTTTCTATCTCTATGCAATAATTCTCTCCAGAGGAAATACATCTGCTACTTTCTAAATGCATCCACTGCTTGCTTTAGAAGTCCCTGAATGGGACTTCCATCTCTTCCTCCTGTAAGAGGATTTGGAGACAGGTTGAGGGGTTGTTTAATTGAGGAAGTTCTGCAGGTTGAAACCCAGCCTATTTTGTTGTCCATCTTACCTGATCTGCATAGTAATGGCTAAGCCTAAGATCAGTCTGTTGATCATTGTTGCTAAATCATTTTCTGTATTTTTTTCTCCCAAGAAACATAAAATTTTTGAAGATTAGTGTTACATGTACTTTATAAGTTCGCTCAGTGCCCTGCCATCTTAACTATTCATGTTTAGAGCATCACATGAAGGCGTTCTTAATGAGATTTAGTGCAGGCCTCTGCTGTTATCTCACTGGAGGGTTTGCTGGAGGCTGGCTTTCCCGACAGCCCTGACCACAGAGTGTTGGAATGCGGGGCTGACGTCACAGCCGCTCCTGGGAATGTTCTGCATTCCTCTTCCTGGCAGTGGTCAGGTGGCTTCCAGCAAGAATGAAGGATAACAGCTTCCAAAGAAGAAAAAGAAAGAGGAGGAAGAGAACAGTTTATAATCAAACTATTGTGGGGGAGGCACTTTTATTCTGAGCCAAAATTGAAATTAGAACCAGATGTCTAACATTCTGATGCTGCACGAATGTTAAATGCATTTATTAATGACTGTAATAGCTGAGTTATTTGGCTTCTTATTGAACTTAAGTTTTGAAACTCTCTTTAAGAATTCTGGAAAAACAACTTCTTGTAGTTGATATTTTATCTGCAGGCACCTTTTTGAGTGTAAAGGGGGGTGGGGAATGGCGCACTGAGGCCCAGGTGCTGTGGTTAATGAACAGGCTGTGTAAAATCTGATAATCTTCGGAAACATGACTTCTGAAACATGAAGTCTCTGTAATGTGTTAATGTAGTAACTTCAATCCATTAATTAGGGGAGAGGTATATTCTATTAAGATATATGCTACAGAAGTTTTTTTCCTGAAAATATTCGCATTAACGTTGTTGTTTCTGAATATTATGTTACTGGCCAAGCCAGGTATTCAAAACAAAACATAGCAGACTCTTAATATAATAAACACAGATTTCCCAGAAGTCATTCAACTCTGCAGTAGTGTGTGCAACAGAAAATTGGACAGTAACTGAGTTAAGTTTAAACTTAATTTGTGTTTTCCTGTCTTCTAGGCACTGAAGTACTTTGTTCACAGTGATTGTACTGGCTTAGCATATCATAATTTGTGTGTGTTAAAGTAAAAAAGTTTTTTCTTTTTTTTTTTAAACAGTGCCTTTCAGTAGATTCTCTTATTTCTGTATCATAGCAGTTACATTAAAACAGTTCTCCAGTTTAGGTGAACTATGTTTGAGTACTTCCTGTTACATATTGAAATGGAAAGTTGGCCTCCTGTTGTAGGTCATGTCGCTGGTAAGGAATTTCCAGAAATGTGGAGAAGTGCTGACTCATGGTGTACAGTGGACTGATCCCACTGCAGTAAGTCATGAGGGGGTTTTCTGAGTTCCTCGTTGAAGCAAGCAAAATATGCCTGGGTAATGTGCTACTTTATTTTTAGATGTAGCTGTGGGGGTGGAAGAGAGGCTGTTGGTTGGACTATTAGTCTTGCTAATAGCTTTAAAAGTTCTAGGGTTAGGTATGTGTGTAAATGTGTTTTTCTACAGGCTATTATTAGAATTTGGAAACCAGATTGTTTTTGTTGTAGTCACCTACTGTTGTTCTGTCTGAATCTTGCCCCCCACAGGAACCCCATGCCCTCAGGCTGGGATGGTGTCTGGCTGTGGGCTCTATGAAATGTCAGGGATGGTGGTGCTTGCGTTTAGGGGGGTTGGTCCAGAAAGAGGTGTTGAATTCTTTGTATCTATAATTGGAAGTTTCTGAAACTAATAGTAATGATTTACAACTTTAAATATTAGCGGGCAGAAGTTAGCAGAAAAACTAAGATTTGTTGCGTTTAATGTACCTGGCTTTGTCCTGAATATTTTACGTATGTTAAATTGTCTAAATCTGAAGTTACCGGTTGAAATTTATTTTTCATTCATTTGGTATGGAGATGTCTGCTAAATTTGAGGGAGAGGAGCTATCTATAACAAAAATTCACTTCTAAATGCATATCTAATCTCATCTAATGCAAAGTGTACCCATCCATCAATTCCACAAACACTTGCCGAGTAACTGTTCTGTTCCAGGCCAGTGCTGCTGGGTGCTGGGCGCTAGGCGATGAGTGCTGGGTGATAGGTGCTGTGGAAGATGTGCCCTTAGTTCCCTCTCTGAGGGCAGCGGTGCTGCATGTAGGACCAGAGCAGGAAGCACACGTTCATGGTTTGTGCAGCATTCTGTTATGGCTATCGTGGTAGAATTCTATAGGTACAGTGGGGCACAAAGAAGGGATATACTTAGATCTATGCTAGATTCTGTCAGATTGTGCTGTGCTTAGTCGCTCTTTGCAACCCCATGAAATGTAGCCCACCAGGCTTCTCCTCTGTTCCTTGGATTTTCCAGGCAAGAATCCTGGAGTGGGTTGCCTCTTTTAATATGATTCTGAGGATGTCAAACTTGATGACTGAAAGTAATTTGAGTAGGCAGTGCTGAAAAAAACAAGCTTATAAGGGAGATGAGGGAAGTACTCCAGTATATGTGACAGTTACTCAGGACTGCTTAAGAGGAAATTTAAGAAATTTAAATATTTCCTTACGTCAAGTCATTTCCTTCCATACACACGTACATCTCACAAAACAGCATGACAGTCGCCTTGTGTGTCTGAGTCTACCCTTCTCACACACTCCTAAAGAGATTGAGTGGCTCTTTGTTAACACTCACCATGGAATCATAGAGCATGTTCTAAAACTGTTTCCTGTTATGTGAAGGTTGACAGAAGGAAGAGTAGGTGTCCTTCTGGTGAGTAGAGCCGCTGCCATTGGGGAGGCACATGGAACTCTGCAGGTGGCCTGCAGGCGGAAGCCCCGCTGAGCAGCTGTTCAGGGAGCTCTTGTCCTGTCTCCTGACCACCTCTATTGTCACCTTCTGCTGAGCTATACCAAGGGAGTCATTGACCTGTTTTGAGAGGTGATCGTAAGGAATTATTAACAGAACGATGCTCATATTTCAGAATGCAGGAATAGTTCTCTTCCTTTTCCAAATGTGTGTTCGCTAATTACATTGCAGAGAAAATCCTTGCCGACCTCTGGTAGGTGTTTTGCTTGAGAATGGGATAAGCACTGGCAGGGCATAGCCAATAGCCCTGAGGCTGGAGGTGATGCAGAGGCACCTAGGGCCTGTCACGCCATCCACATGGGATCCTCCAGTAATCTACAAAGCCCAGGAGTGTCTAGAAATTTAACATATTTGTTGACTGAGTAAGTGATGTTTCTATACTTTGAGACAAAACTACATTCTTTACTTTGTAAACTCTCGTATATGTATACACATAATTCATCAATGCTTAAAAAAAAACAGTGGCAAATACACATCACATAACATAAAACCATTTTAATATTTTTATACATATTCAGTGGTATTAAGTACATTTGTAACGTGTTGCAAGCATCACCAGTGTACAGAGCTTTTTCATCATCTCAGACAGAAACTGTACCCATTTAATAATAATTCCCCACCTCTTTCCCCAGCCGCCCCCCACAGCTCCTGGTAACCTCCGTTATACCTTCATCTCTATAGACTTGCTTATTCTAGGTAACTCGTATAAGTGGAGTTACACAGTATTTGTCCTTTTGTGTCTGACTTCTCTCACCTAGCTTAATGTTCTCAAAGTCCATGCCACTCTATGGATGGATCACATCTTATTTATTCATTCATTTGTTAACAGACACTAGAGTTGTTTCTACCTTTCATTTATTGTGGAAAATGCTGCTGTGAACATCGATTTACAAATACCTGTTTTAGTTCCTGCTTTCAGTTCTTTTGAGCATATATCTAGGAGTGAAAATAGTAGAGCATATGTTCATTCTGTGTTTAACTTTTTGAGGAACTCTTGTAGTTTTCCACAGTGGCCCAGCCATTGCCCATTCCCACCAGCAGTGGGTTCTAGTTTCTCGATGTCCTCACCAATGCTTGATATTTTCCTTTTAAAAAAATAGCGATTCTAATGGGTGTGGGGTGGTATTTCATCCTGGTTTTGGTTTGAGTTTCCATCATGACTAGCGATGTTGAGCACATAATACACTTTGAAATTCCAAAATAACCCAGAAAACAATTAAAAGTCTCTAAGAAGATGAAGAGTTCCTCATCAGACCATTTTCACTGCAACTGTGGCCTCTCCAGCCCACAAACACAGTTTCTTCAACATTTGCATCTGTGACTGAAGGCTGGGACCACTGTTCTCAGGGCTCAGAAAAATAGAAAAAGTTCTTTTCAAGTCAGGTAACCGTTCAACATGGAGAAGGCAATGGCACCCCACTCCAGTACTCTTGCCTGGAAAATCCCATGGATGGAGGAGCCTGGTAGGCTGCAGTCCATGGGGTCGCTAAGAGTTGGACACAACTGAGCGACTTCACTTTCACTTTTCACTTTCACGCATTGGAGAAGGAAATGGCAACCCACTCCAGTGTTCTTGCCTGGAGAATCCTAGGGACAGGGGAGCCTGGTGGGGTGCTGTCTATGGGGTCGCACAGAGTCGGACACGACTGAAGCGACTTAGCAGCAGCAGCAGCAACCCTTCCACAACATGTTCTTTTGCTGTGTTTGTATCAGATTCATTAAGTATGAAAAATGATTATGTTCACTTACACTTACTAATTTTCTTAAACAAACCAAGCTTTTAATCTAAAACTATGTGCGTGTGTGTGCTCAGCTGTGTCTGTGACCACATGGATTGTAGCCCGCCAGGCTCCTCTGTCCATGAGATTTCCCAGCAAGAACATTGGAGTGGCCATTTCCTCCTTCAGGAGAACCTTTTGACCCAGGGATCGAACCTACATCCCTTGGTTTCCTGGATTGGCAGGTGGATTCTTTACCAGCTGCGCCACCTGGGAAGTCAGTCTAAAGCTATATGTAGGCATTAGGTAATTGGAAAAGAAAGGGTCTATACCGTGAGGGCATGTGAAAATGATGAAATCAATTAAATGTTTAATTCTGTACTAGTAATTTCATGATTTCATTATTTACATTTATTGCCTTAATATGTTTATATTTAATGCTTTAATATATTTTGGTGTATAATATGAGATAGGGATCAATTTTAATGTTTTCCAAATAATTTTATCAGCCTCACTTTCTAAATAATTTTCCATCACTGACTCTAAATATTTCTCTTATTGCTTATTATATTCCTGTATCCTAGGATTTATTTCTTTGCTCTATATTCTGTTTTGTTGTGTTGATAGACAGTAAACCTTGATATAAATCAATGCCTTGCTTCTGTGTATGTATGAATAATTTATAGATAAATACACTTGATCGGGGGGCAAAATCATTAAAAATTTTAAAACAAAGTGCATGATCGGTTTCAAAAACAACAGCCCACCAGTCCATGAACACAACATCTGGCGGGTTTTGTAATTCTTCTCTTGCCCTTGGGTTTGACCGTTGTTCATTCAGTCAGCACAGCTTCATCCCACCTTCAGGCAGGGTTGTTACTTCAGGACGACCCGACTTCACTACAGATGCACAGCCCACGCTTGGGATCTCAGCAATGAAGGGTACTTTGCTTGACTCACTTTTCTTTGTTGCTCAGTTTTCTTGAGAAACTCTACAAAGGAATTTTAGAGCAATATGCTTATTATAACAGAGGGAGTTTTTTTTTTTTTTTTAAGTACTTTATTGATCAGCGGAGAAGGGAATGGCAAGCCACTCCTGTACTCTTGCCTAGAAAATCCCATGGATGGAGGAGCCTGGTAGGCTGCAGTCCATGGGGTCGCTACAAGTTGGACGCGACTGAGCGACTTCACTTTCACTTTTCACTTTCACACAATGGAGAAGGCAATGGCGGCCCACTCCAGTGTTCTTGCCTGGAGAATCCCAGGGACGGCAGAGCCTGGTGGGCTGCCGTCTATGGGGTCGCACAGAGTCGGACACGACTGAAGCGACTTAGCAGCAGCAGGTCTTTAAGGATCCCCTAAGTTCCTTGGATTGCAAGAAGATCAAACCAGCCAATCCTAAAAGAAATCAGGGTTGAATATTTATTGTAAGGACTGATGCTGAATCTGAAGCTCCATTATTTTGGCCACCTGATACAAAGAGCCAGCTCATTGGAAAAGACCCTAATGCTGGGAAAGATTGAAGGCAGGTGGAGAAGGGGACAACAGAGGGCGAGATGGTTGGATGGCATCACTGACTCAACAGACATGAATTTGAGCAAATGCTGGGAGGTGGTGAAGGACAGGAAAGACAGGAAAGACTGGCGTGCTGCAGTCCATGGGGTCGCAAAGAGCTGGACATGACTGAGTAACTGAACAACGACATAGCTTGCTAGTGATCAGTTTAACATTGGCCCCAAGGAGGTCACCTGTTCTGGTCACCTTTTTACTTCATGTTAAAATTGGCACAGCTTTAAAAAAAGTTTTTATTGAAGTGTAGTTAGGAATAAAACATAGCCATCCTATATTTTATTTGGTAAATCGGACAACTGTTTACCTTAAGCTGAATTATACATAATATATTTAAAATGTTGTGTTACTTTCTGCTGTAGAGCAAAATGAGTCATTTATACATATATATGTACCACCTGACCTGCCTGTTGAGAAATCTGTATGCAGGTCAGGAAGCAACAGTTAGAACTGGACATGGAACAACAGACTGGTTCCAAATAGGAAAAGGAGTACGTCAAGGCTATATATTGTCACCCTGTTTATTTAACTTATATGCAGAGTACATCATGAGAAACGCTGGACTGGAGGAAACACAAGCTGGAATCAAGATTGCCGGGAGAAATATTAATAACCTCAGATATGCAGATGACACCACCTTTATGGCAGAAAGTGAAGAGGAACTAAAAAGCCTCTTGATGAAAGTGAAAGTGGAGAGTGAAAAAGTTGGCTTAAAGCTCAACATTCAGAAAACGAAGATCATGGCATCTGGTCCCGTCACTTCATGGGAAATAGATGGGGAAACAGTGGAAACAGTGTCAGACTTTATTTTTTTGGGCTCCAAAATCACTGCAGATGGTGACTGCAGCCATGAAATTAAAAGATGCTTACTCCTTGGAAGGAAAGTTATGACTAATCTAGATAGCATATTCAAAAGCAGAGACATTACTTTGCCAACAAAAGTCCGTCTAGTCAAGGCTGTGGTTTTTCCTGTGGTCATGTATGGATGTGAGAGTTGGACTATAAAGAAAGCTGAGCACTGAAGAATTGATGCTTTTGTACTGTGGTGCTGGAGAAGACTCTTGTATTGCAAGGAGATCCAACCAGTCCATTCTGAAGGAGATCAGCCCTGGGATTTCTTTGGAAGGAATGATGCTACTGAAAACTCCAGTATTTGGAGCTGAAACTCCAGTACTTTGGCCACCTCATGCGAAGAGTTGACTCATTGGAAAAGACTCTGATGCTGGGAGGGATTGGGGGCAGGAGGAGAAGGGGACGACAGAGGATGAGATGGCTGGATGGCATCACTGACTCGATGGACGTGAGTCTGAGTGAACTCCGGGAGTTGGTAATGGACAGGGAGGCCTAGCGTGCTGCGATTCATGGGGTCGCAAAGAGTCAGACACGACTGAGTGACTGAACTGAACTGAACTGATGTATATATATATCTAGTCTTTTTTTAGATTCTTTTCCCATGTAGGTCATTACGGAGTACTGAGTAGAGTTCCCTGTGCTACACAGTAGGTCCTTGTTAGTTATGTCTTTGACATATAGTAGTGTGTTTGTGTCAATCCCAGTCTCCTAATTTATCCCTCCCCCGCTTCCCCTTTGTTAACCGTAAGTTTGAAACTGGCACACATTCTAGTGTTTGTTTGATATGAATGAAACAAAACTTAAATTGTTGAGTTTTGTGCTTGTATCAAGCAAACTGAAGAGTGGTTTGTTCATTTTAGAGTTTGACTTCAGAATCTTTGTCCCTGAATTTTCTCCTCTCAGTCCCCGGGGTGATTCCTGCCTCTCCTGGTCTGCCTTGTGACCACGCAAGACAACACGCAGCTGATGGCATGAACGTTCTTGTTCTTTGGAGAAGAAGCTCACTGGATATAATGTTTCATGGATGTTACTTCTTTTCATCCTTAACACAAATATAAGAGAAGCATAACTGTCTGAAATTTTCAGATGGGGAGACTGAAGTCAGGGAGATGAGATCATTCGCTGCATGTCCACCACTCTTGAGGCTGGCAGAGCCATGTGCAGGGCAGGTCGGCACCTAGAAGGAGTTCTGGTTACCTGGCTTCAGAAAGGAGCCCCATCTTTGTCTTAGACTTGCTGTAGTATGGAGCACATGGAGAGCAAGGGATGTCAAGTTTTCCTGAGCTTTTGGTAGTCTGTTGAAATGACCTTGAGAAAATTTAAAGCAACTGGCTGAGGCTCTCAGAGTTTTGTAGGGACCTTTTCCTGATGTGCTCTGCGACTTTCATATTACTGTGGTCATGGCCTTTCCCAGACTTTGCTCTTTCAGAGAAAAGGGTATGGGTAGCATTTGAGATTGCCTCTTGGATCCCAGTCCTCCCCCAGCAGAGAGTCTCTTCAGAGTGGGCGTCAGGTCAGAGGCAGAGTGGGTGGGACCCAGCAGAGGGCCCCAGGTGCATGTTGAGGGTGACCTCATTCACTTTTACTGTGGATGTTTGATTAAGTTGCTTTGATGAATAAATAGTAGTAACTATCTTCCTTTCCTTACTACTTTCTCCTCAAGAGCAAATGATTAAAGCCAGAAATTTCTGTCTTGGGTATTATGGAATGTATGTTGGTATAAATGAAGGAAATATGGAAATGGCGAGGAGGATTTTAGAAGAAATACCTAGATGTTTTTGTTGTCCTAATAGAGAGTAGATCCATTTTGTATTTGAAAGCATTTCAGGTGGGTTTTATAGATGCATTTCAGTTAGTTTTAGGGTAGCGTTTCACATTAATGAAGGATGCTGCTAGATCTTAGAAGTGTGTGAGCAGTAGAGAAATGATTTTAGCCCTGAGAGGATCATGCTGTCCCACCTGCTCGTTGCTTCAGTAAGCATGTGGCTTTGACTGGCTGTGCGGCACTGTGACACATCACTGCATGTACCCACACACGTTCCCTCGCATTATCTCTTTCTCCAAACTTGTGAGGAAAATAACCATTGTAAAATTCATTTATTTTCCCTGTTTGGTTGTCAGTGGCAGAAAAAGCTGATGAAGGCTTGGTCAGAGCCAGCGTGGATAGGCAAGGGCCTGTGAGCTCAGAGGCCTGGCTCAGAGGTTGCCGGCTTCCAGAGTAGCCTTGGCCTGACTGGTCTCCTCTCCAAGTTTGCAGGACTGACTGGGCTACAGGTGTGTTCATGTCAGAAATCACAAATCACTGTGTTGTGTGCACCATATTCTATTGTTTTCCTTTTTTGAAAAGACCATTGTAGGTAGAAATTATTTGTAGAATTTTAAAACATGGTTTTAAAATCCAAGTTTATATTATTATTTTTTAATCCTAAAAAATATTTTATTTTCTGGATATCTTTGTTTTTGGATAGTTTTTTTTTTTTTTTTTCTTCTTCTTCTTCTTCCAGGTAGTAATATTCTGTTTCTGGGAAAGCTCTTTATTATGTATTATTTGTGAAATCTACAGTAATCTAATAATGTTTCTGCCACATTGTTTTAAAAGCAACATTTAAGATAAGGAATTTTTTTAAGTTTTAAGGCAATTTTTTCTTTCACAAGTTGAACCTGGCTACTAGTTTGGTGTATTTTCGCCTAAGTTCTATTTTATGAGCTTCCTGGTGCTTTATTGAACTCCTGTTTCACTGACCCTGACCGAATCAGTAAGGTGGAGGCATTGCACACAGATGGACTTTGGTGGGATTGTGACCTCAAATGGTAACTTCGTGGCCTGAAAATCTGGCTTGGGAGTCTGGAGCTTTGATGACTGTGCTTTAGGGGAGACCCCTACTATGTGACACAGAGACTTGGAGCTGTGGCTGTGACACTTGAGCTGTTTCTCCCCTTAGTTGAGCCACCAGCCTCAGGGTTGTCAGTTCAGCGCTGTTGTCCTTGACCTTCCGCTCACTCCTGAACCTGTCATGTCTGACTCTTTATGACCCCATGGACTGTAGCACGCCAGGCTTCCCTGTCCTTCACCATCTCCCAGAGCTTGCTCAGACTCATGTCCTGTGAGTTGGTGATGCTGTCTGGCCATCTCATCCTTTCTCCTGCCCTCAGTCTTTCCCAGCAGGACCCCCAGTGTACAGCAGATTGCACCCAGCTTTGCCACTCTTTGCTCTTTATTGCTCCTTGCTGTATATCCTAAAGAAGCCTCTCAGTTTTTCTTCCAATAGTAATAGCACCTCTTGAATTCATTAAAATAATGTCCTTGTGGGGTTAAGAAACATTTCCCCCCTTCTTACTCCTCATCTAAACCTTGAAGTCAGGGAAGCCTGTACTTTACTTCATGTTAACCCTTCTACACTCCGCTCCCGTATGCCCAAATGGAAATCTCTGTGAGGGGCGCTTGGCCCCTTGTGTTTCACGTGTCTGGCTCCTGGAGTCACTGTCATTTAGGTCAGGGCCAGCCGTGCTGTGGCAGCAGGGCAAGTTCCTGTCTCTCCTGACCCCTCCCTCCTGAAACCACTGGCCCAGCACTCCAATTTGTCCCTCCAGCCAGAGGCAAGGGAGACGGGCATGTAAAACCCCCGGTGTGTTTCCGGGGGTGTGGAGGTCTTCCCTCCCTCCAGCTCTGAGACCCCTGTGAAGTTATTCAGGTGACCCAGGGGACAAGAGCGGGCTGATACAGTGTCAGAGAGGGTTGCGGAGTGGAAGGGGTTGGCAGAACTAGATAACTTTACTGCCTTCCAAGACTGATAATCGGTATCCAGAGGGGGTGGAGCAGAGCTCCCAGCCGCTCCAGGGCCTGGCTGTGGGCATTCAGAGGTCCTGCACAGTATTTCTAGATCATCTGAGTGAAACGGCATCTCTTGTATGGGCCTTTAACACCTGGAAGCTCTTATTTCCAAAGGCTGTCAGTCAAGGTGTCAAGGCCCTGCTGTGAATTAAGGTGACACGCCCTGTTTGAATTGGATTTCCTGCTCGTTCTGATGGCAGGCATTATTCCCGGACAGGGTGAATTCAGTTCCAGTGTTTGCTTGTAAAACTGAATCCAGTCATTGTATTTGTCGTTTGGCTTTTTGCCTGCTGTTAAAGCACAGAGCAAACTTCTGCTAGTTCGTCCCTATGGTTCTGAGTCCTCCGCAAAGAACAGGGACGGGAAAGGGGAAAACCCAGAGGGTGACTGAGTTCATTTACATACGGTGCCAGAGGGCAGCTGTGTGCTGCCTGGCCGTCACATGACCCTGTGCAGAATCCCAGTGTTCCACTTACTGGAATAGGAGACAGCCTGAAAACCCCAGCACACAGGAACTGCTTAAGATCTCTTTATGGTTCTCAGCTTAGTGTTGGCAGCTGAATACCGCAATTCTACTGTGTAAAAAACATAGGTGAAAAATAGGCTTCATGTTTCTCCCTCTTTTCAAAGTTTTGTTCAAGAAAGAACTTCTCTAAAGGAGCAGACTCACGGGGCCCTGCTGGTTGGCTCAGCCCGACTGGACTCTGCCCACTGAGTCGTCCTGAGGGCCCAGATCAGCAGGCTGCTGTTGGGATTTGTGAGTGAGGTTTGCAAGGCCACACCCTCTACCTGGACTAATAGAAGATGTGATTCAGTCCACTCAGTATGACTCCAGGTGGTCCACACATGGCTGAGTGCAGTAGACACGTTGCAGAGTGTGCATTAAGAAGGATTATTTTTCCCATTAAATGTGAAGGGCATCCAGAAGGATCCAGCAGCGCAGCCACCCCAGGTACCATAGGGGTACAGTACTTAGAGTCGTTCCCCTGGGTTAAACTCTGAGCCCTCCTAACCTGGGGAAAGGATAAGGTGGGGGGGTGGGCTGATCAGCTGCTGCTGCAAATCTGTTCCCTCTCTGAGGCAGCCCCGCCTGAAGTGAAATGAGGGGTGTGGTGGTGATGCCCCGGGGTGGATTCCCATCCTGCCCTGGTGACCTTACAGCCTCTGTGTCCCTTGCTGCCCCTATTTTATTTAATTCTGGTCTGGCCCGTTGGGTTAGAGCTAGATCACTTTTTCCTCAGACTTAGTTTATATAAATGGAAGAAATTTGAGTGTTTAATTGAGTAAATATCAATAAGTTTTGAGTTTTTTATTAGTGAGGAGCAGAGAGCCCTGCTGCCTTGCTGCTGCTTTGCTCAGTACTAAGAGAATATCCAAACGTCTGAGAAACAGGTTTTGGCCACAGGGAGCCCATGGTCTTCTTTTGGGTAGAATACCTAAGCCCAGCCAACTGTCATCTCAGAGCAGAGTGTGAACAGAAAGAAAGACCCAGGTTCCCACGTGGATGTTTTGTAGACTGGACAGTAATCAGATGTGGGAAAAAAAGAGCTGGTGGGTGGTAAGCTTCCCAGAGCCTGCCGCGGGAATGGTGCAAACAAGGAGGGCCCAAGGAGAGCAATAGGAAGAGTTAAAGGCCCAAATGAAGCCATCAGAACAGGAGTTCTGATTTCGTTTCTGGTCTGACATACAAGGAACTTGGAAGGCACTTCTATTTTCACAACAAGAAAAAAGCCAAAGAAACAAAATCAGCAGCTCCTTTAGGTCCGACAGAGAATTGAAGTCCTAGGGCGCATCCCTGCCCCACAATAGAGAGAGATGGGCGAGCAGATGTAGCAACTTGTAGAGGCTTCACTGGGACCAGAACTGGGGTGGAAGGGCTTTGAAAGTGCAAGTGTTGGTCGCTCAGTCATGCCCAACTCTTGGCAATTTCATGGATGGCACCCCACCAGGCTCCTCTGTCCTTGAGATTTTCCAGGCAAGGATACTGGAGTGGTTTGCCATTTCCTTCTCCAGGGGATCTTCCTGACCTAGGGATCAAACCCAGGTCCCCTGCACTGCACTGCTCAGTCTTTAGCGACTGAGCCATCAGGGAAGCCGGAAGGGCCTTAACAGTAGTGGAAGAACTACTGGGGCTCAGTGCGGACAAGCCAGAGAGTTAAAAATCCCAGGGGCCCCACCTTGGGGGTGAGGGTACAGTTTTGTGAGACTACTTCTCAGAGCCCTACCAGATTCTCACAGAAAAGATCAGAGAAAATTCCCCCCAGGCACCTGGCTTGGAGAGGGAACAGGAACCATTTTGAAAGACACCAGGGCACTCTTTACTTCTTAACAGGTCCTGGCCTCGGGGAACTATCTAACCAGGTCTTATCAGAGCCTCTTGGCTCAGCCCTAAAAAATCCGCCTGCAGTACAGGAGACACAGGAGATGCAGGAGACATGGGTTGGATCCCCTGGAGGAGGAAATGGAAACCCACTCCATTATTCTTGCCTGGAGAATGCCATGGACAGAGGAGCCTGGTGGGCTACAGTCCATGGGGTCTCAAAAAGACAGGACTGAACACGACTGTTAGAGCCCAACAGACCTGGTGGGGAGGGAAGAGAGCCCATGCCAGATTCCTCCAGTCTTCCTGTCTCACCTGAGGGGGTCATAGTCCCGAGGCTTAGGCTCAGGAAGCCCTGAGACCTGATCGTAGGCTCTAGGACATTTGCTTCACCCCTCAGGTCCTGCCTCACCTCCACACCAGGTCTCCTTGTACTGTCACGGGAGTAAAACTGAAAGGGCCACACGTCTCAGACCTCCTTTAAGAAGCCTCTTGGGAAAGGCAGACACAACAGGGCAGACAAAACAGTGACCACAGAGAAAGTTTTTGGCTATGACGACTACAGCTACGCACGCAGCAAAGACAGTGTGAATCCTCATGAGGCAGACGTAAAGCCTCATGCTAAGGGCCTGCACACCTCAGTTCCTTGGACCCAGGACATCATATCTGGCTTTCAACAGTAAGTTGCAACACATTCTAAAAGGCAAAAATCATAATTTGAAGAACAGATCAAGCATTAGGACTGGACATAGATGTGGCAGAGATGTTGGAATCACTCAGATTAGGAACGGAAAACAGTTGTGTTAGTATCCTGGGGGGCTGTAAAGGAAAAAGTGGACAACCAGGCAAGAACAGATGGGTAGTGCAAGCAGAGGGAGAGAAGCCCTAAGAAAGAAGCAAAAGAAAATGATAGAAATCAAAGGCACGGTGACGTGAAGTGTGCCTTTGGTGGGCTCATCAGCAGACTGAACATGCCCAGGGAAAGAATCCACGAGCTGGAAGAATGGTCAGTAGAACTTTCAAAACTGAAGTGTAGAGGGAGAGAAAAAGAGTAATGAAAAGGGAACATAGTATCCAAGAACTGTGGGACAGTGGCAGAAGATAAAAGGTACAGAGGATGAGAGGGCCTTCCCAGCTGACTCAGTGGTAGAGAACCCGCCTGCCAGTGCCGGAGACTTACAGGAAATGCGGTTTGACACCCAGGTCAGGAAGATCCCTTGGAGAAGGAAATGGCAACGCACTCCGGTATTCTTACCGGGGAGATCCCATGGACAGAGGAGCCTAGTGGACTATAGTCCATGGGGTCGCAAAAGGGACAGATCAGTCATAGAGTGACTGATCTCTATGGAAACAGCATGGAAGGTCTGCAAAAAATTAAAAATAGAACTACCACATGGTCCAGCAATCCTACTCCCAAAGAAAACGAAAACGCTAATTTGGAAAGGTATATGCACCCCAGTGTTCACTGAAGCATGATTTATAGTAGTTAAGACAGGGAAGCAACGTAAGTGTCCATCGATGGATGAATGGGTAAAGAAAATGTGGTGTGTGTGTTCCACACACAAGGGAATAATATTCAGGCATTAAAAATGAAGGCAGTCTAGCCATTTGTGAATATAATGCACTGTGCTAAATTTAAGTCAGGAAAAGAAAGATAAGTACCATTTGACTTCACTTATATGTCGAATTTAAAAAGAACAGCAACAAAACAAGCTTATAGAGAGAGCAGATTGGTGGTTACCAGAGACAAGAGATGAGAATGGGAGAAGGTGGCAGAAAGGGTGAAAATGTACAAACTTGTAGTTATGCAGTTAATGAATCCTGGAGATGTAATGTACCCAGGATGGCTATAGTTAATAACACCATACGCACATTTGAAAATTGCTGCACGAGTAGCTCCTAAAGTTCTTGTCATAAGAAAAAAAAATCTTGTAACTGTGTATGGTGATGGATGTCAACTAGATTACTGTGGTGATGATTTTGCATTGTCTGTAAATATCATGTTGCACACCTGAAACTGACATAATATAATGTCAGTTATATCTGAATGTTCAAAAATGTAAATGGATGCAAAGAGCTAACAAGATTCAAAAGGAAGCTGGAGTAGCCATGTTAATTCCAGCCAGAGCTGATTCCAGCATGAGGACGATGATCAGATATAGACAGGAGCATCACATAATTATAAAGAGATCAGTTCTCTAAGAGGACATAGCAGTTCTTAAAGTGTATGTGCTTAATAACTGACCAGCAACATATGCAAGGCAAAAACTGATGGAGCTGCACGGGGGAAGAGAGGAATCCAGAACCTTGGGTGGGATGGAGCGTGGGCCCGTGATGGGTGAGAAAGCCCATGCTGGCAGTGAGCAGCTTTGGCAGCAGCTTGACGGGCTGAGGCTGTTGGGAGGGACGGCTTGGGGCTGGTATTTAAAGTGACAGGACTCCATCAGGACAGTTTGGAGGAGGAAGAGGGACAGGTCTGAGACCATTCCCGGATTCTGACATTGACAGTTGCATGTTAGTGGGACGTTTAGGCAAGATAAATAATACTGAGGCCAGGGAAAGCTTCCCGTTCCATTTTTGACAGATTTTCATTTGAAATCCAACGTGGTCTAGTCGGTCGTTAGAGTCAAATACATGTGGAGAAGCAGGTCAGCAGGTTGGAGCCAGAGCTGAGGAGCCCATGGGGTAGCCATCCTGTGGGGTGACACTTGTGGGAAAAGAGAGGGGAGAGGAAGGAATGACCTTCAGACGGGCCACAGTGGGTGATGGCCATCCAGTAGCCTTGGGAAAGACAGTGGTCAACAGAAGAAATAAGACGAGGAAGTGCCCCTTTCCTTAGGGGTTGTGGTGACTAGGGGTGTTGCAGTGGATGCCAGTACTACTAAAGGTTGAGCAAACAGTGATTCTTTCAAGGAGCTTGGCTAAGAAGAGGCCTCAGAAATGGATGGTGGCTAACAGAAATGGCAGTAAAGGGCTTTTTTCTTTCCTTTAACTGGGAAAACCATGGACATTTTTCACCTGGTGGCAAGAAAACTTTGGATAGGAAGGGATTGAAGACGGAGATGAGGCAGAGTTACGAGAGAAGGTTGGAGAGAGCCAGAATGAGGGATTTAACCTTGGACAAGTGTGCGGTCTCTTTTCCAGGTCAGAGGAAGGGAGGATAGGAGGGCTGGACCTTCTGAGAACATATGTTCTTGGGCCTCTTAGTAGTGCCGGCTGGAGCAGACGCCCCTCTTGTCAGAAAGGGGCAGTGCCAGTTTCTGACTTCCAGGGCTATTGTGAGACTAAATGAGGTCATTCATGCGAAGAATTCAGTACAAAGAGAGGTTCGTAGTACTTACTTTAAACAGTGTTAATTTAAATGTTAAGTGTTAATTTAAATGTTAAGTGTTACTTTTGTTTCATCAGAATTAATTTCCATTACTCATTAATACACCTAATAACTACTTCATGAATACCTACTGTTTCCCTGGGGTGCAGTGGGATGAGATACCACAAAGGGTGGCAGGTAGGTGAAGAAGGACTTCACAGCCTGCTCCGGGGCCAGGTCTCTCTCCCATCTTGCTGCTCCAGGAGCACTCCTGTTTCTTTAGGGGCCACACCTACTTTCCTTTTACCCCACCCTACTCCTTAACCACATATTAAAAAGCAGAGACATTACTTTGCCTACAAAGGTAATTTTCTAAAGGTAATCAACACTGAATATTCATTGAAAGGACTGATGCTGAAGCTGAAGTACTTTGGCCACCTGATGTGAAGAGCTGATTCATTGGAAAACATCCTGATGCTGGGAAAGATTGAAGGCAGGAGAAGGGGATGACAGAGGACGAGATGGTTGGACGGCATCACCTACTCAATGGACATGAGTTTAATCAAGCTCGGGGAGATGCTAAAGGACAGGGAAGCCTGGCGTGCTGCAGTCCACGGGTGGGTCACAAAAAGTAGGACACAATTGAGTGACTGAACAACAACCGCCTTAATCACTGACAATCGTTTATCTGTTTCCTGTTGTTGCTATTTGGTATATCAGCAGCATTTCCTAAATGGAATTGTATGGTACATAATGTGTTGAAGTAGGCTTTTCTCACTCGGGATGATTCTCTGGAGGTGTGTCTAGCTTGTCACCTGTGTCAGTAGCTCTTTCCTTTTCACTGCTGGGTAGTCTTCCCTTGTGAGGAGCAATGTAGTAGTTTATCCTGTTGAGGGTTTTGTGAATAAAGCTGCCGTGGACATTGATATACCAGTTTTTGTGTAAACATATGCTTTCGTCTCTCTTGGGTAAATACACTATACCAGAGTGTAGTTATGGGATCTTATAAATAGTTACATGTTCGGTTTTTTAACAAACTGCAAACTTTTTCAGACTGGCTATGCCACTGTACATTCCCACCAGCAGTGTGGGCATGATCCTGGTTCTCCACATGCTCACCAGTGAGTGTATCTTGTTTTCACTTTTTATTTTAGCCACGTGTGTAGTGATTGCCAGTGTGGTTTAAATGCCTTTCACAGATGACATTAAATATCTTTCGATGTGCTTGTTTGCCATCTGTGTGTCCTCTTGGTGAAATGTGTGTTTGTATCTTTTACCCATGTTCCAATTGGAATGTTTTCTATTTACTGTTAAGACTTGAAGCTTCATAAATGTATTCTAGGACTTCAAGTTCTAATCTCAGTTTCTAGTTTATCTTTTCAGCCTTCTTAAGAGTCTTTTCACAGAACAACATTTTTCTCAAATCAACGAAGTCCAACTTAACAGTTTTCCCTTTTCTGAGTTATGTGTTTCTTGTCAAGTTTAAGAACTTTGTGCTTAGCCCTAGTATCCAAATATTTTCTCCTGTGTTGTTTTATAGTTAGTTCCACAATGTGCTTGGAATCATTTTTTATATAAGGTGTGACACTTGTTTGGAGGTCCTTTGTTTGTGCCTGTGGATACCTGGTTCCTTTAGAACCGTTTGCTGAAAGCCTATCTTTTCTCTAAATTATTTTTGCCCCTTTGTCCAAAATAAGTTGAACATACGTGTGTGGGTTTTATTGCTGGATTCTTTGTTCTGTTTGTTGAGTTACATGTGTGTCCCTCTGCCAGTACCATACACTCTTAATTGTAGAAGCTCTTTAATGTCTTGGAATTAGGTAGATCAGTTTTTACCCCCGCATTCTTCTTTTTCAAAACTGTTTCAACTGTTCTAGACAAACATTGCCTTTCCACATAAATTTTAGAATAATTTTTGTTTAAACCTTGCTGAGATTTCAATAGGAATTATGTCAAACACGTTTATGAGTTTGAGAATTGACATCATTCCTTTATGTAGTCTTTTAATCAGTGAACATAGTATTTCTCTGCATTTGTTTAATACTTCTTTGATTTCTTTCCTCATTTTTAAAAATGTATTTATTTTTTAACTGAAGAATATTTGCTTTACAGAATTTTGTTGTTTTCTGTCAAACATCAACAGGAATCAGCCATAAGTGTACATATGTCCCCTCCCTCTCCTTCTTCCCATCTCCCTCCCCATCCAGAATCTTGTAGTTTCAGCATGTAAGTCTTATATACATGTTTTGTTAGATTTACAGTGAAATATTCCTCTTTTTAAAAGCAGTTGTAAAAAAAATAAATAAATAAAAGCAGTTGTAAAGAGTATTTTTAATTTTGGTGTTCATTGCTAGTACATATGAACACAGTTAATTTCTGTGTGTTGATTTTGTGTCCTGCATTGATAAGTGAACTCATTTATCAGTCCTAGAATTTTTCTGTAAAATCCTTGGGAATTTATATGTAGGCAGCATGTCATCTGCAGGTAGGACAGTTTGCGTCTCCCTTTCTGGTCTGTGCACCTTTTCCCCGCTCTGGCCACAGCCAGTCATCCTGTGTTGAAGAAGAGCAGTGAGAGCACGTGTTCCTGATCTTGAGGGAAAACTCGTAGACTTTCCCCATTAAGTGTAAGGGTACCTGTGCGTCTGTTGTGGATGCTCTTTATCAAGGTGAGGGAGTTTCCCTTTATTTCTACTTTTCTGACTTTTTAAAAATCATGAATGAGTGTTGAATCTTACCAAACAGTTTTTCTTTATTGATGTATATGATTGTATGATTTTTTTCTTAGCATTTAATGTAGTAAATTATAATGCTTGATTTTCGAGTATTAAACCAGCTTTGCATCCCTGCACTAACCTCTACTTGCTCATAGGATGTGTTTGTGTGTGTGTATGAATTTTTTGTTACATGTTGCTGAATTCTGTTTACTGTTATTTTGTGAAGAATTTTTAGAGCTACATTTATAAATCACACTGGCCTGTAGATTTCTTTTGTGTGTGTGCTGTCTTTGTTTTGTTTTTAGTATCGGGGTGATTCTAGCTTCCTGAAATGATAGACAAATGTTCCCACTTCTCTTTTCTGAAAGAGATCGTGTAGTATAGTTACAAATGTTAATGTGTCTTCATATGTTTGGTAGAATTCTCCAGTGAAATTGCCCAGATTTAGAGAGATATTTCGGGGGGTTCTAAAATTACATTTTTAATTTTCTTACTGACTCTTAAGTCTAGTCAAATATTTTGTGTTGTGTGAGTTGTGGTGGTGTGTGTTCTCTCAAGGAATTGGTTCGTCTCATTGAATACGTCACGTTTATGTGTGTAGAGCTGTGTGTAGTATTTCCTTCCTTTCCTTTGTCTGCAGAGTTGTGTGAGATCCCTTGCTCCATTTCTGATACTGGTTGGTAGATTTTGTCCATGAACCAGTTCTCTGTTATATTGGTTTTCTCTTTTTTAAAAATTTCAACATCAGTGATTTCTGTTCTTCTCCTTGCTTGGGTTTATTTTCATTTTCTTTTTGTAAGTCACTGAGGAGAGTGTTTAGATTATTGATTTAAAACTTTTCTTATGTCTGTGGCTCATTTGCTCAGTCGTGTCTGACTCTTCATGGCCACATGGACTGTAGCCTGGGAATTTTCCAAGCAAGAATACTGGAATGGGTTGCCATTTCCTACTCTAGGGGATCTTCCTGACCCAGGGATTGAACTTGCATCTCCTGTGGCTCCTGCATCACAGGCAGATTCTTTAGCGCTGAGCCACAGGGATGCTGTGAGATTCCCTCTCAGCGCTGCTTTAGCTGCATCTTACCTGTTTTGTTGTGTAGTATTTTCATTTTTGTTCAGTGGAGCATATTTTTCAGTCTCCTTTAAGACTTCCTGTGTAACTCGTGGACTTTTTAGAAGTATGTTATTTAGTTTCCAAATGTTTGGTGATCTTCCTATAATTTTTCTATTATTAATGAGAAGACAGGAAAAAGTGGCTTTTGCCTTAAATTAAAATCCAGTAATGAATATGATACAGTACTGATGCATGACACATGAAGTATACAGATTATATAAAATTGATAATCAAATATAGCTTAGATCTGCTATGTACATTAACACAAAGAGTAGAAGCTGCCGCTGCTGCTGCTAAGTCGCTTCAGTCGTGTCCGACTCTGTGCGACCCCATAGACGCAGCCCACCAGGCTCCCCCGTCCCTGGGATTCTCCAGGCAAGAACACTGGAGTGGGTTGCTATTTCCTTCTCCAATGCATAAAAGTGAAAAGTGAAAGTGAAGTCACTCAGCCGTGTCCGACTCTTCGTGACCCCATGGACTGCAGCCTACCAGGCTCCTCCATCCATGGGATTTTCCAGGCAAGAGTACTGGAGTGGGGTGCCATCGCCTTCTCCAAAAGAGTAGAAGAACATAGCCTAAAACGTCAACTTTTTACATAATTCTACCTGTTTTAACAAAAATGATAAAAGGACTGATTAAAATTATTTTAAGAAGCAAGAGGAAATACTCCATCCTGTGTATTTGACTATCTTAACAGTTCTTTGTATTGAAATGTATATTGTCTAGGTTAAATATCAAATGCATGCATCCCATAATTTTGATTACTTAGAAATATCAAGTTCCTGTCTTCCAGTCCTTGGTCTAGAAACTTTAGACGGTCATGAGTTAATCTAGAGAACTTGTAGGTAAATGAATGGTATAAACAGTTCCCTTTTTATTATCTTTTCTCTGTGCTTTGCTTTGACTTTCTCCCACTTTTCGTGGGATCATTTTATTGTCCTAAAGCACAGATTTCAAAGACATTATATGTATTTCTTAAGGAACAAAACTAGAAAATGAATTCATCTATAGTAATCCATTAGGTGAAATAACCATCCTGGGATAGGAAGGACTTGCTGAAGAAACCGAGAAACATTCATTCCAACATATATCTGGTGACGCCTGCTGTGTGCCCAGCACTTACTGCATTCCACATGAGGTGGAAAAATAGGAGCTGTCATCCAGTCCCTAAGATCTCACGGGGTACGTCCTCTGGAAGGTCCTGGGAGACAGGTGCTCGCTCACCTGTAATGATGTGGTCTGGTAATTGGTTTGTTTTCATTGCTGCACGCTGGCTTCCTCTAGTTGCAGCGAGCAGGGGCTGTACTCTTCGTTGCTGAGTGTGGGCTTCTCATTGTGATGGCTTCTCTTATTTTGGAGCATGGGCTGTAGGCGCTCAGACTTCAGTAGCTGTGGCTGTGGGCTACTAGCTGTGATGTGTGGGCCCAGTAGTTGCATCTCCAAGCCCTAGAGTGCAGGCTCAGTTGTCCTGCAGCATGCAGAATGTTGCTGGACCAGGGATCGAACCCATGTTCCCTGCATTGGCAGGCGGCCTTCTAACCACTGGACCACCAGGGCAGTCCTTGGCACCGTTCTTAACCTATCAAATAAGAACAGCACCCTCTCCACCTTGGCAGGGTTATTTTTTTTTTTTTTTTTTTTAGTACCAGGAATTTAATGGCAGGGTTATTAAGAGGACCGAATAGAGGACTGGAATCACCAGTCTTAGACAAATAGAGATGCCCTACGCGTGTCCTTGAGTTTCTTGTACACAGATGCCCACGTCTTGAAGTTCCCTGAAGGCCACGCTCCCTCCTGCTACATCATCTGTTGTTAGCTGGGCATTGCTTTTAGTCTCTGCTAGGCCAGACGGACCAGTAATGAAAACAAACCGTGGGCCTTGTGACCTTAGACGGAGAGCCATGCTGTGGTCTGGAGGCAGGCTGGCCGCAGGTGGGTTCCCAGGGGGCTGCACAGGGGTGTGTCTCTGAGTTGGCTTCATCCTGTGTGATGCCTGTCCCACGTGGATTCTCAGCCTGCCTGCACCGCTCTGTCCCACTGGTTCCCGTCCCGGGGAAAAACTAGGTACAGTCTCACACTCTGACTGCAGATGAGCAGCCTCCCAAACCAGAACTGTCATCTGGGACCTAGATATTTGGGCTGAAAAATTCCTGGCTTTTGTTTTCTGGAGCACCAGTATGTTACATAACATATCTAGCCTTCACATTAATTGATGAATGAAGTCTTCTGATTCGACATAAACAGATAATGCCCACACTACGTGTTGTAATTGAAACCTGTAGGTGAGTATTTAGGACTAGAAATCACAGGTTACTATATTGGTAGGAATAAAACTTGTTAAGTTTAAATCAGAGTGTTTGCTTGTCCCCAACCTTGCTACCTGTTAGTATCTGGACCCAAAGTACACACCCTAAAGTATGAATGGGTTGTCTCCCAAGGGTTCCTTTCTTAGAACTTGGACTGCATTTGCCCAAAGAACAGTAGTAGAAGAATGGCTTCATTCCCAGGCCAGCTCCAAAAAGTCTCTTTCACTTTAATGCATTCTAACATTTTACTGACAGTGGAACTTGAGCTGCCTTATCCCACATTTATAACATTATTTCTCTAAGAAAAATTTGAGGCCAAGCTCAGACGTTAAGGGCGTTAAGTGCATGGGAGTGGGGAGAGAGAGAAGGGAAGAGAGAATCTGTTATCTGGAGGCTGGCATGTCTTAATACGTGGAGAAGCCATCCTGAGCACTGACAGGTCTGTATGCCTTCTCTGAGAGGATACCTGTGCAGGCCAGACTGCTCTGTTCTGAACTGGCCCAGAAGGGTTGTTGCCGGAAGACGGCACAGGGGAAATGCTGAGGAGTGCTGTCTAAATACTGTCTGTGCGTGTGTTTGGTTATTTCCTAAGTTGGAGGCAGCTCAGAAACTGGTTGTACAATGTTTGATGTGTATGTTTCTCATTTTTAAAGCATGTTAATTGCATCATTGTCAATTTGTAAACGATGGTGGACAAAAGATGCATTGGCTGAACACTTCCCATGTAGCCTGAAGCCCACACTACCTAACTGTCTTTCAGACTCTTAGTTTAGTTCGTCGGCCAGCGTTGTGTACAGGTCTACTTATTTGAGGATATGAGCCTTTGGTGTGGTCCTTGAGACACCTAAGGTCTTTTTAGATGTACACCAGATTTTCGAATTCTGTAAATGGTTTAAAGAAGCCTGCTTTATATGCTGATGCTTCTGTTGCTATGATGGTACATTTTTAATATTCTTAAAAAATGGAGCTTTTTGAGTTTGATACAAATATTCATATTATGCAAATGTAAAAATTTTGTTTTGAACCTTTATATAGCTCCAGCTGAACACAAATTATATACTCCCAAAGAGAAAAAGCCCCATAATGTCTTTATTCCAGAAGATACTAATAGATAATGAGCAAATTATGGTTACATTCAGAACATGGGGATTATTGTCGTCTTTACAAACCCAGTTCCAGGTAAATACAAGCTCTCCTGTTTTTAAACCCAAGGAAGGCTTGAATTCCACATTAACCTTGTAACAAGCCAGTGAAATATGCACTGGTGTATCTTGTGCAGCATGTGACCTTATCTGTAGATTTTAATATCCTTTGTGGTTGCTGGTGACGTGGTTTGTTTTAGGCTCCGAGGAATGTTTGCTCTTGTTTCTTTCTCTAGTCTGGCGCTAGTTACTCTGGAGCATTCCTTGAAGTGATTACTGTATAATATAAAAGGAAAAATAAAAGCAGTTTTGGACACAGAGGTGAAAAAAGTCACCTGCAGGAAGAGTGGACATTTTAAAATTACACAGGTTTTTGGAATAATAACAGTTCTGTTCTGAAAAACATGTTGCATTTAACTGCCTGTGCCTGTATTCTAGTGTGTCATCTGACTAAAACTGCATATTCTTTTTTAAAAATCGGTTTTACTCTGCCTAGACTTGACTGTCTAACCAGCGTGGCTGTACGTATTTTGTTGGAAGCAGTTTCTTTGAGCAGCCCAGTTGACCTGAGCCCATGCTCTTTCCTGAGCTCTGGGACCGCCATGAGCCACCACCTGTTGTCTGGTGTGTCTGCTTCCCCATCCATAAAGTGTCTAGTGGCATGAAGACAGCCGTGGTCAGGCAGGGGTGATCTGACTGCTGGTGAGATTTCCTCTTCTCTGTGCTGTGGCTACTGAGCAGACAGGGGTCAAGTGTGGGTGACACAGACACAGCCCTGGGCTTGTTTGCAGTGGGTTTCAAGGCGAGGCTGGGTGGCAGCAGTACATAGTGCTGTGTTTGTGGGACCTTACTCATTTATGAAGAAGTAAATTAGGAAAGAAATCTTCATAGCAAAAGCTGTATGGTTGTATCTTATATCTTCCAGAAAAGAAAGATAGCACTAAGTTGTGTCCGACTCTTGCAACCCTAAAGACTGTAGCCTCCCAGGCTGCCCTGCCCATGGGATTCTCCAGGCAAGAATACTGGAGTCTTCCATCTGGGACCCAAATCCAAGTTTTCTCCTTCAGATCAGGTTGACTTTACCAAGCACCAGCAGAAACTGTGGTTCCTGATTTTGTTTTATGTAACCAGCTTCTGAAGACTAACATGTAATATGATGCTACTTGTTTGAAGTGAAATGCTTATTCTCTTTGGGGAAAATAAGCAGATATAACTCTCAGAATGATAAAATTTCCTTGCTTATGTTATGTTGATGTGCCACACCTGAGAAAGTTGCAGACGATCTTATCAAAAGTGGTGGTTGTTGTTGGCTGCATTAAAGAGCATTTCCCAATTTCTCCTGTATTCACACTCTTCCTGGGATTCTGACGTACACATGTCTGTGAAACTTGACATCTGTTCCACTCTCTTGTTAGGAACTGTCGCTCTGTTACAGTCTCAGCTGGCATTTCCAAATCTGTTTTTCCACATCTCGTCCTGGTAAGCCAAGGGGACAACCTGTCCACTGGTGTTCAGATTCTTGGCGCCAGCGTCTTTCCTAGACGTCTTCAGGTAGCCACTCACAGTTCCATTTCTGTGTCTTCAGGGGTCAAGCATCCACACTTACTGTTTTTCTCATCGACACTTGCAGCTTTTCTTGCATCTAGTAGTTCGCTTAGAATTTTCTCTTCCATGAAAAGCCTTCCAGTTTCAAACAAGGGGTTCAGATTACATAATCATTTTGCCAAAACTCTGGGTTTGTTTAGGGACAGATGTTCAAGAAGCCCAGTGTAATTGCTTTTACATATTCCGCCAGAATTACAGAGATATACCAGCATATTCAAATGCCTGTCTGCTTGTTAATTATTCTTTCTTTTTTGTACTTTTCTGATTTTCCCAAGTTGTCTGTAATGACTGTTTATGGTTTTCGTAATCAGAACAACTGTTTTTCTTCCTGTTCTCCTGTCCCCTTTATGCATACCTTGGGGAAATCTATCTATTCTTAAGTCTACAACAGATCCCACATTTTACTACTTGAAGAGTTAGTATCTATGTGGGTTTTCTTCAGAAAAAGTAAGCATTTCACCTGAAACAACCCCTTTGGACTGTTTTGTAAAATGAAACTGACGATTCCTTTGTTTCTGGGGATGTCCTTTCTAGGTCTTATCCACGTAAGATAACGTTAGTTCACACCTAGTTTTTCTGTTCCTGGCTTTGTGATATTGGTATGTTAACCTGTTTCCACATTGGTTTCTTCACCTGTATTTGTGATGTCAACAGCACCTCCTTTGGAGAGCGGGCCTAACAGCTCATCCAGGTGAAACATGCAGCGTGCCTGGCTCAGAACAGGTGTTTCATAAAACCTTCGCACTTGGAGGCTTGAACTGTTCATGCATTCAGATCCTATTTGAGGTGGCTCCAGGCTGCCCGATTAGGGCCTGTCAAGTATACCTGTGTGGCTGCATATCAAATAAAAGTGCTTCTCAATTCAAATATATTTCTTTTGTAATTTTCACAGGGAGCTTCCAAACAGAATTACTTTCTCACATCTTGACCTGTGTCCCAACTTTGCTGTTTTGACTTTTACACTAGCTTTAAAATTGGTTACTCTACCACTCTGTTTAATTTGGTATCTGTGATACAATAAAGAAGAGTGATTCTCATAAATATTTAGAAAGGCACCTAATTAAATCCCACTATTATAATAAACTATTTAGATTTTTTTCATTTTCATGTAGTATTTACTCATTTGTATCTTTTTTTTAACTGTTGCAGTTATTTTAACCATGTCATATTACATATTTTTACTTAATATTTCAATAAACATTTAATGTATGACTCTATAGTCTTTGAAATGAAAACCAAATACCAAAAAGGTACCTGTACTCCCATGTGTATTGCAGCATTATTTGCAGTACCAAGATATGGAAACAACTTGAGTATCCATGAATAAATGAATAAATAAAGAAGATGTGACTTATATATACACAGTGAAATATTACTCAGCCATGAGAAAAAGAAAATTTTTTCTGCCCTTTGTGACATGGATGGACCCTGAGGACATTATACTTAGTAAAATAAGCCCACAGTTCATTTCAGTTCAGTTCAGTCGCTCAGTCATGTCCGACTCTTTGCGACCCTATGAATTGGAGCACGCCAGGCCTCCCTGTCCATCACCAACTCCCTGAGTTCACCCAAACTCACATCAATCGAGTCAGTGATACCATCCAGCCATCTCATCCTCTGTCATCCCCTTCTCCTGCCTCCAATCCCTCCCAGCATCAGAGTCTTTTCCAATGAGTCAACTCTTCGTATGAGGTGGCCAAAGTACTGGAGTTTCAGCTTTAGCATCATTCCTTCCAAAGAACACCCAGGACTCATCTCCTTTAGAATGAACTTCTTGGATCTCCTTGCAGTCCAAGGGACTCTCAAGAGTCTTCTCCAACACCACAGTTCAAAAGCATCAATTCTTTGGCACTCAGCTTTCTTCACAGTAGTCTTCATAGTCTTTATATAGTTTTAATACTTGCATTGTATTAAATATAATATAAATATATATGCTAGTCCATAAATTACTATTTAACCTGTTTATTAAGATTTAAGTATTAAATATTACTAAAAGAATAAAAATAAAATTTCAAATGGGAAATTATTTTTTTCTTTTTGGCTGAAAATTATGTAAACAGTATATACCAGAATATTATTGATAAGGATCTGATGTTTGTATTCAGATTTTTTCTTTCTTGAACTACTTTCTTCCTCTAATCTAAAGTGATGTCCTCCCCTGAGTTTTCATATCCAGCCACAGGTACACATCTACTTTCTTTTCTTCCCTGACAGATAGTATGCAATTTTAAGTGGATTATCATAGAACTGTAGGACTGGGAAGGACTGGTAGAGACCAGCTTCTGTCTCCAGATGGGGTGACAGTTGCTTGAGGCAGATGACTGTCTCTTTTTTATCTTGAAAATCTCCTGGGAAAAAGATTTCAAAGCTCTCTGGAGCCACTGTTAGATATTTTGAATCATTTTTCTGCTTTTCACATTTATCTTAGATCATGTTCACTATAGTTTAAGCCACTGTCACTTAGTACATACAAGACGTAGTATTATATGCTGAGACATATATAAATTAAAATTTCATCCCTGAAGGCTCTGCAGGCCGTTTTTAGAAGTTGAAAGTGAATGTGTAGTCGCTCAGTCGTGTCCAGCTCTTTGCAATTAGCCTGCCAGGCTTTTCCGTCCACGGGATTTTCCAGGCAAGAATACTGGAGTGGGTTATGGTTTCCTTCTCCAGGGGATCTTCTGGACCCAGGCATTGAACTCAGGCCTCCTGCATTGCGGGCAGACTCTACCATCTGAGCCACCAGGGACTTCCTAAAAGTCTGTTCCCATCCAGTTTTGAACCAGGGACCTTTCATGTGTCAGGCGGATGTGATAACCACTACGCTACAGAGACGAATGGGCTCAAATATCACACTAAGGATTCTATTCTGTATATGGAGCCATCAGGGATATCTTAGCATAGACGTGATGCAATGGCTGTCATATTTTAAGTAGATTTAATCTGTGTTTCTGGGCAAAAAGCTTTCATTTATCACTCACTAAGCACATATTTGTTTTAGACCTAATTTTATTTATATATCCATGTGACAGATAAAGAGAAAACACAATTTCTTTTCTCTTTCAAAGACTTTTAAATACATGACTACATAAATAATTGTAATGTAAGGCAGTGAATTCCATGTAGGTAGTACAGACAGAATGGAGACTGCATTTACTGGACTCATGATGGTAGGCTTTCTGGAGATAGTGGAGATTAACCTGGTTTTGGAAGATAGGCCATATGTCTGAAGACTGTGAATTCTGGACTCTGCCATTGTTTCTGAAGATACTTCTACTGAGGCAGAGATTTTGCTGCAAATTCCAAATGCCTTGGTGCTCAGAGAAGTGAGGATATATGGTAGAGAAGGGCTGGGAATTAGTAGACTAAGTGATAATCATCACTTTGGATTTATAGACTCTTTGTGTGACCTTTGAACAATTCACTAACTTTATTGAACTTTTGTTTTCTTATTTACAAAATGAGTGACCCAAACCTGATGATTTTTAAGGTATTTTCTAGCTCTACTGAAGTTCTTTGTGCAAAGTGTAGTGGTTAGGAGAACAAATCTGATGCTAAACTGCCTTGTGGCCCAGATCCACTATTTTGCGTCTCTTTGATTAGACTTGTTGCTTTGTCTCTGATCCCTCACTTGTAAGATGGGAAGCCTCCTAATACACTCTCACAGTGGGAAGATATGAGGGTGGAGACTGTTCAGCATAGTACTTGGCACAAAGTAAGTTCTTAGTAAGTATGAGCTATTTTTGGAACCAAGTCAAGGAAGATGGCAGAACAGGAAGTTCCAGGAACATGTCCCTCCACCAAAACAACAACTGAACTTTCAAAAATGTCTCAGGCAACTGTTTGGAACTTTGGATCTAATAGGACACTTGCAGTGTTCGGGGAGAACTTGATGAAGACAATGGTAAATTTCAGTAAATCTTGGTTGAATTCAATGTTCACGCTGCTGTGGCTGCCATCGGCCACCTCCAGCCTTGTGGCAGGTATCTGTCAGGCGCTAAAGCATTCCTCATGCAGCTTGCTGGTGCCACGGTGGGCAATGAGGATTTTGTCCTCCAGCAATGAGGGTTGCGAGTTTTGATTGCTGGTTGCTGCTTTTGATTACTGTGGGCATGACAGAGAGGTCAGCCATTGTTTCACTCCACTATGGGCTGAAGTTGCTTTCCAGATATTGGGGGATTTAAGAGACAAAACTCTCCCTTCCCCCACTCTTGGGAGTCAGACTTTTGAAGAATCCTTTGGTTAGGTCTGTGGCTGTCATCAGAGACAAATGAAGAGAAAGTTTAGTTTCTCACATACAGTAAGAATACACAGTTTGCAGAACAGCTTTGGAAGAGTCACAGAAGGATAGCTCCAGCTCTCAGCAAACAAAAATTGTTCCCGAGGAGTGGGGAAATTAGATTTCTAGAATTACCACAACATAATATTCACAATACCCAGTTCTAAAGAAAAAACATACAAAGGAACAGGAAAAGTATTTCTCTTTCACAGGAAATAAGAATTTGACAGAAACCATCCTAGAGGAAGCACACACATTGGAATTATTAGTCAGACTCTGCAAATCGATGTCTTTAAACTGTCCTGTAACAGATGCTGAAGTGACTTCTTCAGGCTAATATGAAAGGATACTAAACAGCCTCTTGAATCCATAAGAAAAAAATGAACACCAGTAAAGGTAACTACATAGGTAAAATATAAAAGCTGGTATTATTGTATTTTAGATATTTGTAATTTCTCACTTTTTCCTATATACACCAATGGTTATAAATCTCTGTGAACATCTAATGGATATATAATACATAAAGTTGTTATCTGTGTCAATAACCATATAAAGGGGAAGAGATGGAGATGTGCAGGAGCAGAGTGTTTATATGATATTGAAACTACTTTGAGATTATTCAAACCAGGCTGTTACATCTTTGAGGATGCTAATTATAATTTCCAAAGTAACTACTAAGAAAATTTAAAAATACAGAATAGGAAAGAAGAGAATTTAAATGATACACTCCCCAAAAATCAGCTAAATATTTAAAGAGCAGTAATGAAGGAACTAAATAAAGAACAACAACCAAAAGACACATACCTAAAAAGAATAAAAACCACATACATAAAAAGAGTTAAAAAACACTAGGAAACCAATTTATAAATGCCAAAAGCAAATCTGCCTTTATCATTAATCACATTAAATGTAACTGATTGAAACTCAGCTATTAAAAGGTAGAGATTGGAGGACTGAGTTTCCCCCTCACAAAGGATCCATCTGTATACTGTCTACCAGAGATTGACCTTAGGTGTAAGAATGCAAAGAGATGGAAAGTAAAGGGATGGAGTAAGATATTCCATGCCGATAGTAATCAGATGATTGTGAGACAGTGTCCACTTTAACTCAGATTATAAGAGATAAGGAAAGGCATTTATGTTGATAAACGTTTCAGTACATCAAGAAGAGAGAACAATTATAAACATATGTGCACCTAAAAATGTTCATGGATTGGACAACTAATAATATTAAGATGTCAGTACCACCCAAAGCTATCCACAGAATCAATACAATCTTTATCAAAGGATTTGAATTTAGGGGGTAGTTTTTCTATTTTTGTTTGTTATACAGAAAACCTCATCTTAAAATTCATATGGGGCTTTCCTGGTGGCTCAGTGGTAAAGAATCCACCTACCAGTGCAAGATACTCATGTTCCGTCCCTGATGTGGGAAGATCCCACCTGCTGTAGAGCAACTAAACCCACACACCACAACTATTTAAATAAATAAAAGTTTTAAAAAATTCTTTTGGTATCTCAGGAGACCCTGAATAGCCAAAATAATCCTGAAAAAAAGACTAAAGCTAGAAGACTCACATTTCTTCATTTCAAAATTACTGCAAAGCTATAATAATCAGTAATATGATAGTGACATAAAGGTAGACATATAGACAGTGAGTTGAACAGAATACCCAAGATAAACCCTTACACATATGGTCAATGGAATGCTGACACAGGTGCCAAAGCCATTCATGTGGAAAGGATAGTCTTTTCAGCAAATGGTGGCTGGGAAAATCAGATATCCATATGCAAAAGAATGAGGTTAAAGTAGACAAGGAATATGAATAAACATTTCTTCAGAGAAGACACACAAATGCCAGTAAGAATAATGGTTGTCCAGACAGACTGCCTCTACTCAGATGTTGGCCTCCCACTTGCTAGCTATGTACTCTTATTGCACTTTTCTGTACTTCAGGGGGTCTCCTTTGAGGTTGAAGGCGTTCATGAGTGGAGGGTGTCTGGCACCTAAGAAGCATGAGGAAATGCTGGCTCTCTTGGTTGTCGTCATGTGCTTGGCCACATCCAGGCGCCGGTGCAGGCATCTGCACCCTGGTTCCTGCCCTGCTTTTCACTCATCTTCCAAGCAGACCACAGGCTTCACCTCTAAAATGCAGATGATTCTGTGTGCCCTACTTTCCTCTCAGGGCAGTTACAAGAATCAAGTGAGATAATTTAAGGGAAAATAATTTATAAAGTGTTCATTTAATTAGTGCATGAAACATAAACATAACAATAAACATTATTATAATTATTAAGCATTACTATAATTAACATAACAATGTATGTTATTTTTATGCTTTCCCTCTCCTAATAGACTAAGCTTCTTATTGTGTTAATCCTATTCTTCTTTGTATCATTTGGTTTACTGAGTAATATCTTGTGTATAATAAGTGCTCAGTAAATGTACTAGAGGAGAATTTAATTGGTATGGTATAAACTTTTTATTTTTAAAAATGTATTTATTTTTGGCTCTGCCGGGCCTTGGTTGCTCCATATGGTCTCTTCTCTAGATGCGACGAGTGAGGGCTGCTTTCTTCGTCGTGGTGCACATTCCCACTGCGGCGGCTTCTCTTGTTGCTGAGCGCCGTGGGTTCCCGGGTGTGCGGGCTTTAGTAGTCGCGGCACGCTGGCTTTAGAGCACAAGCTTGGTACTTGTGGCATGCAGGCTTAGTTGCCCCACAGCCTGTAGAATCTGTCTGGACGAGGAGTTGAACCCATGTCTCCTGTATTTGCAGGTGAATTCGTGGCTGAAATAGTATAAAATTTGTAATTATATGAAATACTTGAGTGTTGTTTTATTTTCTGAGAGGGTGCAGCGGGCTATTTTGAATTAATGTCAATGGCTTTTTTGGTCTGTTTTGACAAAAATGACAAAAAGATCATCTCTACCATTGTATGCTTCCCTGGTAGCTCAAATGGTAAAGAATCTGCCTGCAATGCAGGAGACCTGGGCTTGATCCCTGGGTCAGAAAGATCCCCTGGAGAAGGGCATGGCTACCTACTCCAGTATTCTTGCTTGGAGAATTTCATGGACAGAGGAATCTGGCAGGCCACAGTCCATGGGATTGCAAACAGTCTGACACACTGAATGATTAATACTTTCAGAGTGATAATTTACAACCATAAGTATAGATATCTCTAACTATACATTTTAAGGAACCAAGAATTCAGTTGATAGGTATTGTATTTAGTTCATAGATAGTAATAAACTCATAAAAGAAGATAGAAACACTTGTAGAATTGTTTCCTTTGAAGATTCACTTTGCAAATTATAACCGTTTTAAAGACAAAAATGAAATATGAAAAAGGCTTCCATTTGTGTAAGTCCGTTCCCTCTTGCAGCCTCACACACACGGACTCAGTGTCTCTCTGGGAACTGGGGCTCTGCCCTGCCTGTCCCCAGGAGCCCACTCAATGGAGTCCAGGAAGAGGAGAGCATTAAACAGTACCCAGTGGATGGAAGGAAACAATCCCATCATTGAGGAAAACAAATCCTTATGTGCTTGTCTTTGTATTAAGAAACAAGAATGATTTAAGTTTGTTAAGTAGAAAGTCATTTATATTAATTTTTCAAATAGTATGTTGAATACAGGTGAGCCTGATTCTATTTAAACGTATCTAAATTGCAGAGCGGAGCTTCTGCAGGGTGAGCTTACACACTGCTTGTCTCGATCAGGGCACTGGGCAAGCTCGTACCTGAGGAGACTTGGGAATGTGGGTAGGCGTTTGTAGCTTAAAGGTATGTTTCAAGCTGTGTTACTAACCTTCCACGGTAAGGAGTTGAAAGGGTAATGGCATACTAACTGCTCCATGGTCATACAGTCACTTTCAGGTCAGGCAGGCTCAGGAGGCCTCAGTGATGTTGGGACCACCCTCAGATTCTGCTCTGCAGTTGTGTTTGTGGGGGTGTGGCACCCAAGACCAGGGCTAGGCAGCTCTCAGGGGGACACACTGTCAGGTGGACCCACGTGGCGGAAGGTTTCGGGAGAAACTAAGTACAGAAGCTTTCATCCCCTCCCCTGGATTAATGCGCAGGACTGCAGCCTCGGCTAGCTGTGGCGTCTCAAGGGAGGTTTTTCTTTTGTGCGGCACACTCTCACTGTTTAAAGGCCCAAACTTGTATTTTGTGTGTCTGGCTCTAGTTACTTTAGTGTTTCTCCTGGGTGGGTGAAGCGCACATAGAGATACTGGTTTTGATTCTGGCGTATGACACGCCCTGCTATGGTTTTGCTCTGCCCTGGTTGCTATGTTACATTCTGAGGTTTCTGCCATTCTTGTTTGCCCTAATTTCTTTTTCATGAAGATAAGTTGTGCCATTCAAGAGAAGTTGTGCTACTGCTTCTTCTAAGAGTGTTTTGTTGTCCCAGAACATTCTTATTCCTTTTATAATTTAAAGCGTGTCCTCTAATGAGTCTTGTACATTTATCTAGTTCAGCTGATGCTCCTTCAGTTTGAAGCTAGACTAGGTTTTGTTTGTGGTAATAATTAAACCCAGGCTTTGAGATTTTTGAGGACAGTCTTAATTAACTCTCTGAATTTAGTACTGTCAACTTCAGTTCTTTTGTGATCATTGTCTTCCAAAGTTTCTTTAAATGTCATTTATTGTGAATCCTTTTGGTCTAAATTTCATAAGTTTTTGTACTGAAATTTCAGTTTGGGACATTTTTTGGATTTTAGAAAAATATTTTTCAATTCATTTGATTTGTTTTTCTCCCTTTTTTTTTCTTGACACACTATTCAAATACTGTAGTCTATTCCTCATTTTTTGTGTTACCTCAACTTTTATTTTTCTTTGTGAGATCAAAAGATCAAACCATTAAAAAATTTATTTTACATGTGAATACTGTCATCTTTTGTTGAGATCTATATTATATATTATGTGACCATTATTAGAATTCCTTTTACAGAACACTATTATGTTTCTGCCTTCGTTAGTTTTTGGTGATCTGAATCTATTTGCGGATTAAATTATTTGTATGAATAGTTATGGTAACATTTCTTGATAAAAGTGGATTTTTAAATCAACTTTGTATCTCCGTTGGAAAGAGAAACCTGGACAAGATAAGCTTAGCCATTCTGACTGCTGTGGTTCTTTGGTCTGTCCTGAGCCAGGTTTTCCTTCAGAGCTCTAGTGAAGGCGAGCATAAGGAAAAACTCAGTCACTCCTCTGACTCCTGGCTTGCCTTGTGTCTTGTCGCTTCATCTTTTTGTTTCTAAGTTTCATTTTTCTTTGAAAGTGGTCTCCACATTGAGGTTTGTGGTTATAGACATCTTAGAATTGAAGTTAGCTTTGTTACCTATGTATTTGGGAAGTAATATATTTCTGATTAAAAAATCATACACCAAAAGAGTTCTCACTTTTGATAGTTTTTAAAAAAGCATCTTTTTTGTTTGTTTGTCTGTTTAACATTAAGTTGCATTGAAATTGCAGCTTTAAATTGTTTGTAACTGGAAAGATGCTGTTTGGAAGTTTTCTAGAATGGGTGAATTTTTATAATCCATGGTTGTTGAAGAATAATAACCATCATTTATATAAAGCATTTTAATGTATCAAATACTTTGGTATCCATTGTTGTCTTAAAATCGTCAAGCTTAAATGTTGTTATCCACCAGAACAAGACAAAAAGGATTCTGTTTAGGCGATGCAGTCCAGATCATCTGGCTTGTAAGTGACCAAATGGGATTTGAACCCAAATCTCTAGACTTTCACGTTCTTGTTCTACTTGCTGTACCAAACTGCTGCTCTGAATAGACAATTTTTACCTAGAAAGAAGCATGGAGTGTTATGTTGCAAGTTTCTAAAAAAAAAAAAAAATGCATTTCATTGGGATGGCCAAAAAGTTCATCCAGGTTTTTTTAAGATGTAGCAGAAAAACTCAAACAAAGTTTTCGGCCAAGCCAGTACTTGCAGCCTTGTCTTCCAACTCTGTGGATGAGATGTGAGGGAGGCGCTGTTCACTCCGTCACATGAAGAAAACGCTTCATCACGTTGTGATTTTTATCTTGGAGCCATTGAGCTGTGGGCCAGAGACAAGAGGTATAATTTCTTTCTCTTTTTTTCTGCTGCATGGAGCGAGATCTTTCTTGTTAATTCAAAGGTGAGAAGGCCAAGCCCTGCCAATCAGTGAGTTAAAGTCTTAGATATGTACAGGTCACCAGATGTGATGGGAGAGCAAAAGAGGAAGTGCTGCCTTTGTACAAGTCCTGGCAAAGCCAGAAGACTCCGCCAAGAAGCTTCCTGCCCTTTGTGCAGGAAGTCCTGACGGTGGAGCAGGTGTTCTGTAGCTAAGAAGAGTAAACTTGAAAGGGCTGCCAGTCTCTTGAGTGAAGTTAGGAAGGTGTGATGGTTGTGTGGGTTTTTCTAGAGCAGTAATCCTTCGAGTATGGTGAGGGGACCAGCAGCGTCACCGTGGAGCCTGTAACCAACACAGATTAGGCGGCCCCTCCCCAGACTCCTGAATCAGAGGCTCAGGGTGTGGGGCCTAGCAGTGGGTGTTGTAACAAGCCTGTAGTTCTGATTCATGCTCAAGTTAAAACTTTCTGTTCTGGAGTCACATTAGGAGATAAAGTCTGTAAGTAAAGGTTTCAGATAGGCTCCGAGAGAGCGGTGTGGCAACGTGGGAATACTTGTAGGTTTGTGTTCAGGAAATGCTTATGACCTTACAGATAGAGGCTGGCCACAACTGATCCTGAGGCATCAGGTTTCTGTCTTCACTGTCCTTGTTAATGCATATATTTAGGTCTTGTCATAAAGATTGCTGTTTCTGATTTTCAAGAAACAGAACTGAATAGAGCAGGGAGAGTCCTTTACCCAGAGACCACAGCTGCAGGAAGTCCAGCCACAGCACTGTGCTGTGTAAGCTGGTGGAATATGCTTTAATGAAGCAGAGTGGCTGAAAGATGGTAGTCCACTTTCTGAGTATCTTTAAAGGTGGTACTGTCGTGCTGCAAATCTGAACTTAGAGATGGGTAGACAGACAATAGAACTGAGGTGCTGAGGAAGAGATGGGAAAGGAGCATGTGAACTCTTACCAGTTGGTCAGTTTGGACTCATTTGAGAGTTACTTACAGGAAGTGGTTGTTGCTTAGTTTATTCAAGTAATGAGGCAGTTTATTGTTAAGTAAAAGGTTGATTCAAGTGCTTATTTGTATCTGTTAAAGAATACATTTTTACTGTAGGAAAAAAAGACAATAATATAAAGAAGAGCATTCAAACTTACTGGTATATAATCCTTTTATTTAAGGATAAGTTGCTTAGTTTTCTGGTGCAATTCATCTCAAAACTTCCTCCTTGTAAGAATATTATATAAATAATATGTAGTCTTACTATCTGGGAATCTCATAGTGCATACGAGCCTGAATCTGTTTCTCTAATTCAACAATATAACAGTTGTCACCCACAGTGGTGTTACCCACAGGGGGCTACTCCTTGTTGCTGTGCCCTGGCTTCTCATTGCGGTCGCTGGTCTTGTTACGGAGCACAGGCTCTAGGGCTGCAGGGCTTGCAGCAGGGGGGATCAGCAGTTGCGGCTCCCAGGCTCTGGGGCACGGGCTCCTAGTTGTGGTGCACCGGCTTAGTTGCTCTGTGGCATGTGGGATCTTCCTGGACCAGGAATCGACCTGTGTCTCCTGCATTGATTGGCAGATGGATTCTTTACCACTGAGCCCCCAGGGAAGACCCCTACTTTTCTTTAATTAGGATTCTTTATGCTATCATTTGTATAGCTGTTTCATTACTTTTCTACTTTTTATTAGAAAGTTAGCTTCTTTGCTGTGTTTCACTATAATATATGAGTATGATTAATGTTTTTGTGTGTCTTATTCCTCCACATCTCTGATTATTTCATTGGTATAAATTCTTAACAATGACTTTGTTGAATAAAAATGAATAAACATTTTTAAGGCCTTTAATTACCCAGTTGTATATAGAAGTACATATATTAGCATGAACCCAGAGGAAACTAAATTTTTTTAAGGTTTCCTGTCTTACACTGGAAATACCGTTAACCTATAGAGAGTTTTAAAATAGCCAATGTATTACGTACTATTTTAATTAGTAGCCAGTGTGTATGCCAAGCCTGGTATGTACTCGTCTCTCTCTGGCTTGTATATTGGAATGTATGCACCTAGTCTCACAGTAACAACATTAAGTAGGCATGATCCCCATTTTAGTTATGAAAAAGTTAAAGTTGAGAAAAATCTAAGTAATTTGAAGAAGATAAAATTGGCAGCATGTAGCATAGCTAGAATTTAAACCGAGGTCAGTCTGACATCAGACCATGCTTTTTCCTGCTTTCCTTCTTTCTTTCTGCATTTTCTATTATATTTTAACAGAATTTTTGTTACTGAATAAGTGTGGGATTTGTGCCTTGAAAATAAAGTTTACACCTACTGCCAGAAAAGTGGTGGTTCTTTCTGTAAACTGGAATTTCCAGTGACCTGTGCCTGAAAAAGGATATGGTCAGAAACTTATGTTAGTGTGGAGAATTAGGCTTCTGGTTTACAGAGGAAGAAACTTATGTTGGTGTGGAGAATTAGGCTTCTGGTTTATAGAGGAAGTCTGTCTTACATTTTATATTCTTCCATGAATTCATCTTTAATGTCTTTTGCTGTCCACTTTAGAATGGGAATAAACTGTCAGTGATGTCTTTATTTGGATAAAAAAGGAATTAATGTCTACTCTGGGAATTTAAAATAACACACAGTTATAACTGTGTTCTGCATCAGTGTTTTTATCAGTTTTTTAGGTAATGTGGGTGTTATTTGGATAGGAAGGTAAAAGAAACATATTTGAACCAGGTGATAAATCTTGTCAAATAAGAAGTTGAAAATAAAGGGAGTATGAACTGTAAACTTACTGTTTCTTAAATTGGTTTGATTCTTCAGTTTAGAGATTTCCTAGGATTAAGGTTTTAAATTTTTTAGAATAAATCTGATTTTTGGTGAGAGGAGGAGTGCCCATTCACTCTTTGAATAATTGAAAATGTGGGCAGGATATTTTGCTGTTTTTAAAAATTCATGAAAACACTGCTAACACTGTCTTGTTGCCAACTTGGGTTTCACGCAGGGATTCATATGCTGGTGTCTGGGGGAGGGGCCAGATGGGCCTGAGCTTGTGCAGTGGCTCAGAAGTCAAGAGGTACAATAGCCTTTTTAAATCCAGCAAGTTGATCAATGAAAAAGGGCTTACCAAGTGAATGGAATGTGGTTTATTTTCTCTCTGGAGAATGAAGTTCTCCGATAGCTGCGTGGAACTCTGTGCGGTGATCTGTGCTGCCCAGTATGGTACTGACCACATCGCAGACTGGACACGTGGCTCCTGCACCTTGGGATCTGTATTGTAGGTTTTGTTTTCTTTCATTTTATTTAAAATCTATTTGCCACTATGGCTGCCTTCCAGGCACGGGTGTAGAAAGTGGCTCTGAGGCTCTGTTGTCACCAGAGACCTTTGTGCATCTGCTTTTACGTCCCTGCGTGGCTGCTTGTCAGATGGGCCCCCCACTGTCTCACACTGTCCTGGTGGCTCCGCTGACCTGTGCACTGGCCCCTGCCTGGCAGCCGTGCCACTTCCTGTCCAGGCACTGCCCTTCCGGGAGTGGTGCGGGACCTTTCTGGCCACATTCAGTGGTGGGTCCCGTCCTCCCACCAGGAAAGAGAACAGACTGGCTTTAAAGCCGTTGGCTTGTGTTTCAGCCCTGTCGTGGACCCTTGCTGTGGACACAGTTGTTATCGTTCCTCCTCTGAAAATGCAGACAGGCCTCCTCATTGTGAAGAGGACTGAATGAGAGTGTGGCCAGTGCAGTAGCACCCAGAGCAGAATCCAGCCAGAGAGGAGGAGCGACACAGGCGTCTTCGTGCACATGAGCACATGGAGGCAGCGGGGAGTCGTATTTTCTGCTCATGGCGTAGACTTCTCACTGACCTTCAGGAGGAGAAAGAAGATGGGCCACAGGCAAATAACACTGTTACCCTAGTTTTTGCTAAACAAGAGACAGTGACTACTGTGAAGTGACTGAAGGTGTAATTCTTGGAGGAGCAGCAGTACTGGCAGCCTCCATCTATTTGTGCAAAGCTGCTCCCAGAACCCCACACCATGCTGTTACTTCATCCTCGAAGAAATCTCTGCGGTCCTTATAGCTACTGTTCATGCTCCTGTGTTATACAAACTGAGTCATCAGTTACATTTGCCCACATTCACACAGCTCAGTTCAGTTCAGTTCAGTCGCTCAGTCGTGTCCGACTCTTTGCAACCCCATGAATCGCAGCACACCAGGCCTCCCTGTCTATCACCAACTCCTGGAATTCACTCAGACTCACGTCCATCGAGTCAGTGATGCCATCCAGCCATCTCATCCTATGTCATCCCCTTCTCCTCCTGCCCCCAATCCCTCCCAGCATCACAGTCTTTTCCAGTGAGTCAGCTCTTCGCATGAGGTGGCCAAAGTACTGGAGTTTCAGCTTTAGCATCATTCCTTCCAAAGAAATCCCAGGGCTGATCTCCTTCAGAATGGACTGGTTGGATCTCCTTGCAGTCCAAGGGACTCTCAAGAGTCTTCTCCAGCACCACAGTACAAAAGCATCAATTCTTTGGTGCTCAGCTTTCTTCACAGTCCAACTCTCACATCCATACATGACCACTGGAAAAACCATAGCCTTGACTAGACAGACCTTTGTTGGCAAAGTAATGTCTCTGCTTTTGAATATGCTATCTAGGTTGGTCATAACTTTCCAAGGAGTAAGCGTCTTTTAATTTCATGGCTGCAGTCACCATCTGCAGTGATTTTGGAGCCCCCCAAAATAAAGTCTGACACTGTTTCCACTGTTTCCCCATGTAATTGCCATGAAGTGATGGGACCAGATGCCATGATCTTAGTTTTCTGAATGTTGAGCTTTAAGCCAACTTTTTCACTCTCCTCTTTCACCTTCATCAAGAGGCTTTTGAGTTCCTCTTCACTTTCTGCCATAAGGGTAGTGTCATCTGCGTATCTGAGGATATTGATATTTCTCCCGGCAATCTTGATTCCAGCTTGTGCTTCTTCCAGCCCAGCGTTTCTCATGATGTACTCTGCATAGACGTTAAATAAGCAGGGTGACAATATACAGCCTTGACGTACTCCTTTTCCTCTTTGGAACCAGTCTGTTGTTCCATGTCCAGTTCTAACTGTTGTTTCCTGATCTGCATATAAATTTCTCAAGAGGCAGGTCAGGTGGTCTGGTATTCCCATCTGTTTCAGAATTTTCCACAGTTTATTGTGATCCACACAGTCAAAGGCTTTGGCATAGTCAATAAAGCAGAAATAGATGTTTTTCTGGAACTCTCTTGCTTTTTCCATGATCCAGTGCATGTTGGCAATTTGATCTCTGGTTCCTCTGCCTTTTCTAAAACCAGCTTGAACAACTGCAAGTTCACGGTTCATGCATTGCTGAAGCCTGGCTTGGAGAATTTTGAGCATTACTTTACTAGCGTGTGAGATGAGTGCAATTGTGCGGTAGTTTGAGTGTTCTTTGGCATTGCCTTTCTTTGGGATTGGAATGAAAACTGACTTTTTCAGTAGCAAAGCCAGGATTTAAACCCAGGCTTCTTAGAATCCAAACCATGTCTTTCCCCCCGCCTCCCAAGCCATCGTGTGCTGTGCTCTGGAGCTCTGTGCCTGCACACGTCCCCTCCAACCTTCTATTCTTCCACGGCCTGATATGAAATGTGTGCCACGGCCAGATTCCTCCTCTAAAGAACATGGACACAGCTGTGTAAGTTCTGGTTTATCTGTTCAGAAGGCACGCTCATTTCTTTATAAACACATCTGATGAATAGGAATAAAGTGGTTTTGGTTGCATTAATTTAGGAAGCATTTATTGAGTCCCTTACACATGTCAGGTACTGTCTGGCACTCAGAAACAAAGATAAAGGAGAGGCAGATGATCTTTTCTAGGATTTGAGGGGTTTAGTTGTAGAGGCCAGCATAAACATTTTGAAAAGCACTAGTGAGTACAGAGAGAAGAGGTGCTTTTGCCACAGACGCCAGAAAAAGGGGTAACATCCATTTGAAAAACATTTTTATCTGTATGAAATAATGATGGGTGAACCAATCAGACAAGACCTCTCACAGGGATAGCAATCTGTAGATGATTAATTACTTGGAGAGCTCCATGCTTGTCTGCCCTCAGAAGCCTGGGTTCCGGCAGCGCCAGCGTTGATCTGCTTCTCTCGGGTGTTCCCTTGGTGTCTGTCCCCTTGTGGGCTGTCTTCCCCTCAGCCTGCCCCCCATGGTGGTGGGGGACGTGTACACCAGCCAGCTCTGTACTGTGGCTTCCAGTGGAGACAGAATTGTAAACAGAATTTATTACTGGTCCCAGGTATGTCATAAGTGGAAAGTAGATTAAGACTGCTGCTGCTGCTGCTAAGTCGCTTCAGTCGTATCCGACTCTGTGCGACCCCATAGACGGCAGCCCACCAGGCTCCCCGTCCCTGGGATTCTCCAGGCAAGGACACTGGAGTGGGTTGCCATTTCCTTCTCCAATGCATGAAAGTGAAAAGTGAAAGTGAAGTCGCTCAGTCGTGTCTGACTCCTAGCGACCCCATGGACTGCAGCCCACCAGGCCCCTCCATCCACGGGAATTTCATGGCAAGAGTCCTGGAGTGGGGTGCCATTGCCTTTTGTTTTTCTGACGACTACAGTTCTCAGTCTGACTCTTTAGCTAACTAGCCATTAAAATAAGAGAGAAGGAAAAAAGTAAGGGAATTCCTTCTGTTTGTCTTGTTTTCTTTAGGTCACAGCATTAATCCCAACAGTTGTCTTTGCCACCCACCAGATTAGGACACCTTCTTCCTAGACAGTAAATAAACACATTGATCTTATTTGTGATGTGAAAGAAATACTGTTTGTTCTGAGCTGCTAATAGGATATTTCACACTTTGGCAGGGTTGACAAGCACTGGAAAATGAAAAGAGATTTCACTTGGTTTTCCTTCTGTGCCCTTGGTGACATTAAAAAACAGTCTATTTTTCCCTGTTTACCTGAATTCTGTTCATAACAGACTCAGTAAAGAACAATGGAAATGGTTCTTCGTGAAAGCAGACATTCTGACAAATTACTGTTTCTATTTGAATATACAGGGTTCTCTTTCTTTTCTAAATGAGCTTCAGTAGAAACCCTGGTGCTTGGCTCCACACCCTAGGATTCTGTGTGTGTCCCCGTGTGTGACTACCTGCATGGCAGCCTGTGCCGCTGCCGCCGCTGCCTCGTCAGGGAGGTCCTGAGCGAGGACTGGAAAGTAAACACATCGCATTCCTCATATTCCTTAGCAGAAGAATCCGTGCAGGCCCAGCCTCATGTTGATGTTCATTGCTGTTGTTGGTTGTCATGTGATTTATCAAGTGAGCTTTTACAAACCTTGTTGTTCAGTCACTCAGACGTGGCTGACTCTTTGCGACCCCATGGACTGCAGCACGCCAGGCTTCCCTGTCCTTCACCATCTCCTGGAGCTTGCTCAAACCCATGTCTGTTGACTCAGCGATGCCATCCAACCATCTCATCCCCGTTGCCCCTGTTCGCCTCCTGGCGTCAGTCTTTGTGTAACAAGTGATTTTAGATGGTAACTGTGCACGTTAGGTATTATGAGATCCTGGATCTTATTTAAACCAGTTTTAGCTGGCTTTGTCTGACAGTGCTCTGGGAAGAGAAATGGGGGGATGGGGGGGTTCTCTCTACCAGGCGGAGGGAGACGTCAGGATACCCCTCGTCCCTGCCCCCCGCATGGCCCCCGCTGACCGCAGTGGACGGTGGTGGGAGACTGGGTTGTGGGGAAAGCCCTGACACTGCTGGGCCTCCTCTGACACTGCGTGGGCTGGAGGTGGGGCTTGGTTCTGGGCGTCGGGCATCACCCTGTGATGGCGGGGTGGGCGGTCCCACTGGGCTGCAGAGACTCCCCACGACAGCCTGTCGAGGGCCACGTGTGGGCTCCTCTCGCCCTTGGCTGGTGTGTGTGGCCATGGGTCACGGTTTTTCTGTGAAGTTTGCCTAAAAGGAAACAGCAAAACCCTTTCTGGCTCACTGGGCTGCCCCTTCCTTGTCCTTCAGTCGGAGAAAGTGTGCTTTTGAGGGTGTTGTCTGCTCCTCTCTCCTTTCAGCATCTTCTCATTTTGTTTCTGTGCAACATCAGGCAGTCCCTGTGTCTAGGGGGAGAAACAGGGAAAGTGTATCTCCTCCATCTCCCTGGGAGTGGAGGTTCTAAATCTCCCTGAATGTTAAGCAGCTCCCCCTGTGTGAGGAATGAGCCTGAGAGTCTGAGAGGCACCGGGAGAACCTTGTCCTGTTTCTGCTCAAATGTGAGCCACCGCAGTGACTGTAACTGTGTCCGTTTGGTAGCGAAGGTGGAGTTCCTTTGGTGTCTGACGCCTCTTCTCTGAAAGAGGCGAGCTGTCTTCTTGTAACGTTCCCTTCAGGTCTGTGCTCCTCCCCTCTGGTGGTGCCTGCCCCTGAGGGGTCCTGAGGCCACCCTGCAGCAGCTCCCACTGGCAGGGGTGTGGTCGCCTCCTCCACCTGACTCCAGAGGCAGGATCTGCTCCGAGCAGCAGAGCAGATGCACTGACGCTGCGTGAGGCCAGGGCGCTCTCCCTGGGGCTGGTTTGTGGTGTCTGTAGCCAGCACGCCATTGCCCTTCGTACTCAAGATTTAGCAAGAGAGAGGAATCCAGCATTGCAAATAAATTTTTATTTGCGTTTCTTTCCCTTTCCAGGCAAAAGCTTATTATCCCAGGTGGAAGTTGCCCTGTTATTCTGAATACTTACTTTTGTCAGAAAGTTGTTGCCAAAGAAGATTCAGAAGCATCACGTGATGGGCACGAGTGTTACACGCCCTGTCCGAGGAGGAGCAGCACTCTGGCTCAGATGTTCCAGTTTAAGAGCCTAACCGATAGCTCACCCGAAAGCAAGGTATACTCCTCAACTTAGAAATTTTCACTTTGTAATAATACTGCATTTAAAGGCCAGGTATTTATAGAAGTGTTTTCCTTTGGTCTTCTTTAAGTATTCAACACACATATATGTCATATATACTCTAATTTATTAAAATTTGAGTTTTTTTTTCTGTTCTCATAACTGCCTAAGAGCTTACTTAAGCCTCTTTAATTTATTTTAAAAAATCATCTTTTTCTTTTTCATGATGTTTGTTGCCCTGGGGATAAAGAGAGTTGCGTAAACTTGAGGTTACACACTGGAGATTGCTTTTTGGAATGTTAATGACCCTGAGCCATGACTATCCATGATGATGAACTGGGGGAGCGCTAAGCCACACTTGTGGTAGGCAAGAGGACACTCCTGGGGTGCTGTGGGCTCCAAGTGTCTGACTCCAGCGCAGCTACCTCAGGGTCACCTGGCTCCCCGCGTCAGCACTGAGGGGTATGTTGAGGGTGACCACATGAGGGGAAACCAGAAAGCAAAGCAAATGGACTTTCATCCTGCTTTGTATGTGTGGAATCAAGCAGGGCCTCTCTTTGACTATCAGAACATGTGTCTGGAAGGAATTACATGAAATCTCCCTTTAATCAATTTAACAGATGTACAGTATATGGCCCAAACTACATTACTGCTTTAACATACAGTTTCAAACAAGTATGTGATGTTAAATTCATGAAATGTGTCTACGTTGCCATCTATGCCAGGGTAGCTGCCAGAGAGCTTAGTGTCGAGAGTGCGGGCTGTGGACCTCAGTGCCGAGTTCGGGTCCTGCCTCAGCCACTTCCTGCTGGCAGTCTTGGGCAGGATTCTCGGCTCCTGTCTCAGCACGCCTGTCTGTATAACAGTGGTGACGGTGCAGCCTGCCTCCTTGGGTTGTGAGGGTCACATGTTTGTTACGCAAGCACAGGATGTAGAGAACAGTGCTGGGATGCAGGGGCACAGAGTCTTCTGGAGGCACCGTCCTCTTGTGAAGGTGTTTACCGGGATTGCTGAGGCGGCTCCTGTGGTTCACTGGAGTGTGCAGAGTGCTGGCACTTCACAGTAACCCTGGTCCTTCTTTCGTTTTGTTTTGTAGTTTGTGCTTTGAGATTGTTACCTCATAGAAGAAAACTTTTAAAATTACCATGAGATATTTTAATAGGAGTCCTTTCTGCATGTTCTCAAACCCCCGAGGTGGTCTGTGTGCCTCGCTCACCATGGCTGCACAGGTGGCCCGCAGGTGGGAGCCCTGAGCTGCGGCTGTGCATTTGTCCTTGTCATTCCTTGAGTGTCCTACAGTCACGCGGGCTGCCACATTTGGTATGGTGCATGCCCTCGTGAGTCAGGCTGCAAGTGTCCTTTTGCATGTCTCATCAGGTTCTGTGTGATAGTCACACTGCGGTGGGCACAGACCAGACCCTCCATCCTGAACAAGTGGAGCCATGCGTCCCCAGCCAAGCTCCCCTGAGGGACTCTCTGCTGGATGCAGTCGAGAGCCACGGAGCTGCCGCCTGGACGGGAGTGGGCGTGCGAGTGGTGGTGCAGAGAGTGTACTCCCTGCCCTGCAGAGGCCAGCAGGCAGACAGCGCAGACCCAACCAGGGCACGGTGAGTGACGGACATGGGTGCCGGGCCCACACTCATCTGCACAGAGGGGAAGCTCTTCTCAGAGTGGTTTCATCACCACGCACAGGGGTGGTTTTTCTTTGGTTGGTTTTCTCTTACATCAAAATTTGAAACACCTGGTATGACAGAGGATTTTGTCCACGTATAATTATCTAAATGTGCTCAGTTGCTCAGTTGTGGCCAACTCTTTGTGACCCTGTGGACTGTAGCCTGCCAGGCTTCTCTGTCCATGGAATTTTCCAGGCAAGAATACCGGAGTGGGTTGCCATTTCCTTCTCCATTTTATCTAAATAGACCTAGTAGAAAAGTTAGTCACATTTACTTTTACCTTTGATTGTTTATGTTACTGAACGTCATACAAACATGATTGGTATTGTTCTGAAAGAGCCAAGGCAAGGTTAAGAAGACCATGACAATGGCTGTCAAGTTTTATGTCTTAGAAACCAGGATAAAGAAATGGCAGCTGGTGGGTCTGTGGCTCTCAGATGGGCCTTTTGAGTTCACTTCGGTGTTACCTCAGGATCTGTGAGTGATGCAGATGTTGCTCACTGCCCTCGCCCGTGCGGCAGCCACTGACCACGCAGGCAGTACGGCTGCTGGGGTGAGCAAACTACATTTATAATTTCACTGAAGTTTAATTAAGTCATTTTAGGTAGCCCCCTGTGGGTAGTGGCTGCCTTGGTGCCCTGCCTAACTCAGCAGCTGTGGGAGCAAGGGCAGACCTGTGATTCACGGTGCTTCGCTCCAACAGATAGTGGGAGCGGCAGCTTTCTACTCGCATTTCCACTCTTCCTGGTTGTGTGTTTGCAGACAGCTGTAGACACATGGTTGAGTAAGAGTTTCTTTGTCCTTGTCAGACCCTTCTGAGGTCATCTTTCTATGTTAAATTGCTCTCAAAGCAGTAACAGATTTATAGAAGAATAGAAATTAAAAGTGTAGATGCCAGTTTATCTGACAATCAGTCATTTTGTGCCTCTACTGTTAGAGAAGCACATACTGAAGCAATAATAAGTCACAGGCATCCTGTCCTTACGGTGCCTTCTGATGTTCTGAAGGAGCGGCAGCAAGCACGACTCTGTTACCTGTCAGTTGCCTTCCGGTGGACTGCAGCTTACTTTGAAGGACCATGAATTTCACAAAGTCCTTTCAGGTGCAGAGTTACAGAATATTTCTTGTGGAATTATAGAAAAGTTTATTTTTATTCTGTTTGGAAAATGTATGTGTGAAACCAATATATCCGTCTTTAGGTCTTTAGCACACTTGTAGCTGTTGACCGGTTTTGTTCTAGACTTAAAATTGTGTCCTTTTAAACAGACTTACCTGAGACAGTTACAGATCAGACAAAGGTTTTGTCTTGCTTGGCTGCTTCTGCGGTCTGTGACCATGCTGGGCTCTGAGGAGAAGATCCTAAAGCCCGCAGAGCACTGCTCCCACCTGGCACATACCAACTGAGGCTGTGCTCACAGTGGATTGAAGGCAGGGCAGGTGTAAAGCTCAGAAATAAGAAAGCAACACTGAGTTAATCAGATGTAATGAATATGCATCAGTGAGCATGGGGATTTCTTGTAGCACATGTGAGATTATAAACAGAGGCTGGAGGACGGTAACCCATTTCATAGATGAGAACACTGGGCCTCAGAGATTGACTTGCTGACAGTTATACGTGGATGAAAGAAAACCATCATGAGATATAGAATCCCCACATGACAGGGTTGTAGAGAATACTGAAGCTGAAAGAAAGGGAAGAATATTGACTTGGAAGCAGGCTCTGTTTGATGCTAGATGGCCAGGGGCCAGTCACCCTGGAAAGCCGGCATGGGACCTGAGTAGACTGTGTACCATGAGGAAGGGTGGTCCTTCTGGACAGAGGTCATAGCGTTTGGCCTGGGGTGGGAGATGAGCCTTCTGTGATGTATTTGGGGTACAGAAAGGTCTTACTGTATACTCCATTATTAGTTTTTTCTAGATTCATTTGCTGTAATAATGATCAGGTCTCCAGTTTACAAATCCAATTAATATAGAAGGAATAAGACCCTTAGCCCTCTACTGATTCTCTGCTGGTGTGTATAAGGTGTGTCCTTGAGAGTCACTCAGCAGCATGTGTCCTGGCGTGGACCTTCACACCTGCATGTGCCACACGATACGAGGGGAGACACCCTCAGAAAACGTAGGCGTGTTGCCCGGAATGCTCTTTTCTATCAGCGATTTCTGCCTGTAACTTCTTGCCTGCTGGTAATTTCGGGCAGCCGTGCAGTGCACAGAGTCAGTCTTGTCCAGAGGCCCGAGCACGGAGGACATAGCAGGGAGACTGAACAGTGAGGGCCACTCCCCTGAGTTAGCTCACCTGCTTTTTCCCAAGAACCTCTGCTCCAGCAGTGAACTGAAGTCTTCTCTGATCACCATTTGTTTCCGTAGAGCCAGAAATTGCCATGTCAGAGTAAATTGAGGCCTGTGCCTGGGCATAAACAGAAGCAAGTCTGTTTTCTGGGACTCTTGCTACAGTGATTCTCCCTTCCTGCCCAACCAGGTCAGATGCCCCCCGAGGAAACACTGTGATGACTCACGTCTAACTTGGCACCTGATCTCGTTTGTCTGTCTGCTCCCAGCACTCTACCCATGGCACTTTTATGAGATCAGTCACAGCTTAGCTTCTGATGGCATGTAGCCCAATTTTTGTCACCTTTGAAATTAAGAGAAATTTATTTGAGGCCTGCCAGTCCTGAAGAGGGTCAGATAGATTTGTCCTCTGAGCTGTGAAACATTAGCGAAAGTTTACGTTAGATTTCAGAAATGTCATATGTGAGTCTGCTGTCCATTGTTCTTCTGGATGACTTCTTTTAACTCACGCTATTAAAGAAAACATTTTTACTTGGTTTCTCAAGGTGTTATATATCAGAGTAAGCCACATGAACTTTAGTTTTATAAATCATTCAATCAAAAGTAACAGAAGCCAGACCCGAAGCACTCCCTAAACAGTAAGCAGGAAATCTGTTCAGCACCAGCACACACCTTTACCTGGACCCACTTCATGTTGGATAAGTGCTAGGTAAACGTATGACTAATCAGACCACAGGCTTTTTAGCCCAGGGGGAGCACTAGTTTCTTCTGGAGGGAACTGCAGCAGAGAGCGCAGAAGTGGGCTGCCTGCCACAACCCCCTCCTGACAGAGTGGTGTCTGGACCACTCTACTCCCTGTCCGTGGTGATTGACTTTCTTCCTCCCTTTCTGAAACCATCACTTCCTTTTTCCTTGAGATGCTTAACTTAGGGACAGATAATTTTATCCCTCAGAGACACGTTGTTTCTAGCCTGTCACTGCAGAAACATTTATTGCTGGAGAGTTAGTCTTTCGTGAGGGCATTGAATTCATAGAACTTGTCCAGTGGTCTTGCATTTGGACGAAAGCCTGGAGGGAAAGACCCTTCATATTTAACTATTTCAGGGGATTAGATCTGATAAACAGAGTGCACGAAGAACTATGGACTGAGGTTTGTTACACTGTACAGGAGGAAGGGATCAAGACCATCCCCAAGAAAAAGAAATGCAAAAAGGCAAAATGGTTGTTTGATGAGGCCTTACAAATAGCTGAGAAAAGAAGAGAAGCTAAAGGCAAAAGAGAAAGGAAAGATATACCCATTTGAATGCAGAGTTCCAAAGAATAGCAAGAGATAAGAAAGCCTTCCTCACTGATCAGTGCAAAAAAATAGAGGAAAATAATAAAATGGGAAAGACTAGAGATCTCTTCAAGAAAATTGGAGATACCAAAGAAACATTTCATGCAAAGGTGGGCACCGTAAAGGACAGAAATGGTATGGACATAACAGAAGCGGGAGATACTAAGAAGGGGTGGCAGCAGTACACAGAAGACTGTACAAAAAGGATCTTCACGACCAGATAACCATGATGGTGTGATCACTCACCTAGAGCCAGACATCCTGGAATGTGAAGTCAAGGGGGCCTTAGGAAGCATCACTATGAACAAAGCTAGTGGAGGTGATGGAATCCCAGTTGTGTTCTTTCAAATCCTAAAAGATGATGCTGTGCAAGTACTGCAGTCAGTATGCCAGCAAATTTGGAAAACTAAGCAGTGGCCACAGGACTGGAAAAGGTCAGTTTTCATTCCAATCCCAAAGAAAGGCAATGCCAAAGAATGTTCAATTTATCACACAATTTCACTCATCTCATACGCTAGCAAAGTAATGCTCAAAATTCTCCAAGCCAGCCTTCAACATCATGGGAACCGTGAACTTCCAGATGTTCAAGCTGGATTTAGAAAAGGCAGAGGAATCAGAGATCAAATTGCCAACATCTGTTGGATCATCAAAAAAGCAAGAGAGTTCCAGAAAAACATCTACTTTTGCTTTATTGACTACGTCAAAGCCTTTGACTGTGTGGATCACAACAAACTGGAAAATTCTTAAAGAGATGGGAATACAGACCACCTGACCTGCCCCTTGAGAAATCTGTATCCAGGTCAAGAAGCAACAGTTAGAACCGAACACGGAACAACACACTGGTTCCAAATTGGGGAAGGAGTACATCAAGGCTATATATTGTCACCCTGTTTGTTTAACTTCTATGCAGAGTACATCATGTGAAACGCTGGACTGGATGAAGCACAAGCTAGAATCAAGATTGCCAGGAAAAATATCAGTAACCTCAGATATACAGATGATACCACCCTTATGGCAGAAAGTGAAGAAGAACTAAAGAGCCTCTTGATTTGAAAGTGAAAGAGGAGAGTAAAAAAGTTGGCTTAAAACGCAGCATTCAAAAAATGAAGATCATGGCATCCAGTCCCATCACTTCATGGCAAATAGACGGGGAAACAATGAAAACAGTGACAGACTTTATTTCTGGGGACTCCAAAAATCACTGCAGATGGTGACTGCAGCCATGAAATTAAAAGACACTCCTTGGAAGAAAAGCTGTGACCAACCTAGACAGCATATTAAAAAGCAGAGACATTACTCTGCCAACAGAAGTCCATCTAGTCAAAGCTATGGTTTTTCCAGTAGTCATGTATGGGTGTGAGAGTTGGACCGTAAAGAAAGCTGAGCACAGAAGAATTGATGCTTTTGAACTGTGATGTTGGAGAAGACTCTTGAGAGTCCTTTGGACTCTAAGGAGATCAAAACAGTCAATCTTAAAGGAAGTCAGTCCTGAATAATCACTGGAAGAACTGATGCAGAAGCTGAATCTCCAATACTTTGGCTACTTCATGGGAAGAACTGACTCATTGGGAAAGACCCTGATGCTGGGAAACATTGAGGGCCGGAGAAGAAGGGGACGAAAGAGGATGAGATGGTTGGATGGCATCACTGACTCGATGGACATGAGTTTGAGCAAGCTCTGGGAGTTGGTGATGGACAGGGAAGCCTGGCATGCTGCAGTCCATGGGGTCACAAAGAGTCAGACACAATGAGTGACTGAACTGAACTAATGTTGTGTTTTGCTCAGTCGTGTCCAACTCTTTGTGACCTCAGGGACAGTAGCCCGCCAGGTTCCTCCATCCATGGGATTCTCCAGGCAAGAAGGCTGGAGTAGGTTGCCATTTCCTTCTCCATAAGCTGCATTTTAGTTTCATGGAAATTCATTGAACTGAACTCAGGAAAGAAAAACATTGTCCTTTCTCTCTACTTTGACGTTTTATTCTCTTTTCATCTTTTGACCCTTACTTAGTCTCTTGGCTTACATTTCTTCCTCTTTTCACTTCCCCTGGTCCTGGGTTGGGTTCTGGTTCTACATAGTTGACAAAACCAGGCATTGTCCTGTGCTCATGGAGCATTGTCTGGTGAGGGAGTCCCACATAAACCAATTGAAACCAAAGACATTTATGATTTTAAGTTGTACTCAGTGCTTGGTGAGAACAAACAGGATATTCTGAGAGACAGTGAGTCGACAGTTTGGGGATCGAAGGCCCGTGTTCTGAAGCAGTGCTACTTAAGTGACACTGGAAAGCTCAGAGGATGTTGGATGAAAAAGAGATGAAAGAGAAGTATCCATGGAGGCAGGGGTGTGGGGGGCCTTCTAGAGCTCCAAACAGGAAGGAGGTGGCAGAGTGGCAAGCGAGTGTGGGCCACTGGTGTGCCTGTCTGGCAGACACGTCAGCTGTGGGACGGAAATGGTTTGGGAATGAGAGGGCGTGGAGCATGGCCTCAGTGGAAGTAGAGAGGCCCAGAGGAAGCTCCTGCCAGGCCCAGCACAGACAAGGCTCCCATCTCACACAATGCCGCAGGGAAATGGAGACACTTCTCATGTGCGTGTGACTGGATGGAGGGTTGGGGGTGGTAAGGCAGAAGGAAATAGTAAGAGTGCTTCTCAGGCAGATTCAATCTGGGGCCTGTTCAGTTTGAGATTCCTTTGAGGCATCCAGGAAAGGGTGTCAGGTGAACAGTCTGGATAAATAGATCTCACAGTTAGGGAAGACTTTAGCTTGGAGGTAAGTATTGAGGGATTTTTAGCCTCCAGCTTGCCAGTCTGTGTATTTGTTATGTGCATTCGTGTGTGGCTGATGAAGAGTACTTTTGTCCATGGTGCCAGATTCCAGAGGTCCTGGGGCCTGGAGAGAGAGCAAGATGCCCTCGGCCCTCCTCCCTTTATACCTTCAGAGCTGTTCCATCACAGGTGGAGACTGTCTAAGGCCAAGGCAGTGGATGTGAGCACACTGCGGACATAGCAGACACCAAGGAAGGAAAACATTGGCTCCAAGACTTCAGGTCCTGCAGCACTGGAGGATGGAGCCTGGAGGGGAAGGGCTGGTCGTGGCAGCACTCTGTCATGGGGCAGTGCCTCAGGTGAGAGAGGGCAGCTGATCTGATGCTGCAGAGATGCCTGACAAGGTGACAGATGACGCCAGGTGAAGTTCCTGGGTGACTTACGTGCAGGAGTTACCGAGGGGGTGGGAGGAGGGTGGAAGCTAGCTCCCTGGGCACGGAAGAGGGTGTGATGCAAGGAGCATGGACAGGTTTTGATAGCAAGGTCTTATTGATGCAGACGGGGATGAGAATGCTCAGCATTCAGTGGCACAAGAGAACTACAGTGCAGGCATTCTGTTTCTTGCTCCCAAGACAGGTACCAGTTTTCTTTCTTCTTGTGTGTATCAAGACAGAGTGGCATGGAGTTCCTCCAGAATAGCGAATTATGCATGTCCGCAGGGAGAGAGCGCAAAGGGAGGACGACCGCTCCTCCTCACCAGGACACATAGGCCGCCCCACGCGCCCTTCTGTGTCCCCCACACTCCACCAGTCTGTGCAGTGATTGTATGGATCGACCTGCACAGCAACACATTTTCATAGGTTGTTATTGTTACTTGTACTTTATTTCTTCATATTGTAGAAAAATTGGAATCACTCCTTTTCAATGGTTTGAGTATTTTTATTGTGATGCAAAGATATAAGAGCAGAGCATCATTTTCTTAATGTCTCCTCATAAATGATGTCAGAGCCCATTCCTCAGGTTCTCCTTACTTACCTGTGCTCTCAGTAAATACAAGTCTTCTCTTAATCATTAGCTCTGTGTTCATGAGTCTTAAATAAAGCCTCTAATCTCAGCTTCCTAGCTCCTACCTTTTGCCTGTTTGATCTCTCAAACAGCTCTTGGTGGTCCTTGTGATATCTCAGGGTCATTCAGCCCTGATTCCTTCACAGCCTGTCTTATTACTGGTGATTCTACTAACTGACATCCAGACCTGTTTATTATGTTCTCTGCCCTTCCTTCTGTTCACATTCTGGAGTACCGTGAAGGGTAAAAACAGCATCGTGTCCTTGGAATTACAGCTCTAGGTCTTACTGTTCTTAATGCATATGAAGAGGTGTCAGCATTGGAACTATCTTACTTCTATCTCCTCTTTTTTATATAATGCACATGCTGTAAAAATTCACCCTTTTACAGTATACAGTTCAATACTTAATGTTTGCAGAGTTGGTCAGTCATGACCACATTCTAGTATTACAACATTTTTATTGCCTCAAAAAGAAACTCCATACCAATTGGCTGCTAACTTCCCTTCTCCCAGCCATGGCAGCCATTAATCTACTTTTTGTCTCTATGGATTTGTCTGTTTTGTAATAGTGCTGCTATGAACATTTTAATCCAAGTTCTTTCTGTGGACATAATTTTTCAGTTTTCTTGAGTATATATCTGGGAGTGGAATATCTGGGTCATAGGGTAACTCTTTTTTAAATTCTCTGAGGAATTAGTGTTTTCCAAAGAAACTGTTTTGGCACAATCAATAACATAGAAAAGCATTTATTTCTGCTTTATTGACTATGCCAAAGCCTTTGACTGTGTGGATTACAATAAACTGTAGAAAACTCTTCAAGAGATGGGAATACCAGACCATCTGACCTGCCTCTTGAGAAACCTATATGCAGGTCAGGAAGCAACAGTTAGAACTGGACATGGAACAACAGACTGGTTCCAAAGAGGAAAAGGAGTACGTCAAGGCTGTATATTGTCACCCTGTTTGTTTAACTTCTATGCAGAGTACATCATGAGAAACGCTGGGCTGGAAGAAGCACAAGCTAGAATCAAGATTGCCAGGAGAAATATCAATAACCTCAGATATGCAGAGGACACCACCCTTATGGCAGAAAGTGAAGAGGAACTCAAAAGCCTCATTGATGAAAGTGAAAGAGGAGAGTGAAAAAGTTGGCTTAAAGCTCAACATTCAGAAAACTAAGATCATGGCATCTGGTCCCATCACTTCATGGGAAATAGATGGGGAAACAGTGGAAACAGTGTCAGACTTTATTTTGGGGGACTCCAAAATCACTGCAGGTGGTGATTGCAGCCATGAAATTAAAAGACACTTACTCCTTGGAAGGAAAGTTATGACCAACCTAGATAGCATATTAAAAAGCAGAGATATTACTTTGCCAACAAAGGGTCCTTCTGGTCAAGGCTATGGTTTTTCCAGTGGTCACGTATGGATGTGAGAATTAGACTGTGAAGAAAGCTGAGCGCTGAAGAATTGATGCTTTTGAACTGTGGTGCTGGAGAAGACTCTTGACAGTCCCTTGGACTGCAAGGAGATCCAACCAGTCCATCCTAAAGGAGACCAGTCCTGGGTGTTCATTGGAAGGACTGATGCTGAGGCTGAAACTCCAATACTTTGGCCACCTCATGCGAAGATTTGACTCATTGGAGAAGACCCCGATGCTGGGAAGGATTGGGGGCAGGAGGAGAAGGGGACGACAGAGGATGAGATGGCTGGATGGCATCACTGACTCGATGGACGTGAGTCTGAGTGAATTCTGGGAGTTGGTGATGGAGAGGGATGCCTGGCGTGCTGCGATTCATGGGGTCGCAGAGTCAGACACGACTGAGAGACTCAACTGAACTGAACTGAAAGAAACTGCAGCATTTTACATTCCTACCAGCACTGTGTGAGGGCTCCAGTTCCTCCACATCATGCTCAACACTTGTCATGGTCTTTTTTCTACTAGCCATCCTAGTGTTACGGAGCCATATCTCATTGCGGGTTTTTCTTCCAGCCATCCTAGTGGGTATGAAGCTGTATCTCATTGCAGCTTTGATTTATATTTCCCTAAGGAGTAACAATGTTGAGCATCTTTTAATGCTTCTTGCTCATTTGTATACTTCGTTGGAGAAATGCTAGTTTAAATCCTTTGCCTACTTTCTTATTTGGGTTATTTGTCCTTTTTTGTTGAATTATAAGAGTTCTTTATTCTGTATATAAGTCTCATATATATGATTCACAAATATTTTCTGCCATTATCTGGTGGGCTTTTTCCCCCACTTTTTTTATAGCTCTCTTTGAAACAGAAGTTTATAATTTTGGTGATGTCCAGTTTATCTTTTTGCTTGTTTGTTTGGTTGCTTGTGCTTTTGGTGTTGCATCTAAGGAAGTGTTGCCTAATCTAGGCTTATGAAGGTTTACTTCCGTATTTTCTTCTAAGATTTAATAGGTTTACTCTTCCATTTAGGTCTGTGATCCATTTGAATGATTTTTGTTTATGGTGTGAGGCTGGGGTCCAGCCTCACAGTCATGCTAACATGACTACTCTTTGTCTATGGAATTTTCTTGGCACCCTTGGCAAAAATCAGTTGACTGTACATGTAAGTGTTTATTTCTAAACTCTCATTTCTCGCCCTTTGTGCTGTCTGCATGTCTCTATGCTAGCACTGCAGTGATCTCAGTTACTCTATGTTTATGCTGCTGCTAAGTCACTTCAGTCCTGTCCAACTCTGTGCGACCCCATAGACAGCAGCCCACCAGGCTCCCCCATCCCTGGGATTCTCAAGGCAAGAACACTGGAATGGGTTGCCATTTCCTTCTCCAATGCATGAAAGTGAAAAGTGAAAGTGAAGTTGCTCAGTCGTGCCCGACTCTTAGCGACCCCAGGGACTGCAGCCCTGGGATTTTCCAGGCAAGAGTACTGGAGTGGGGTGCCATTACCTTCTCCCTCTATGTTTATATTATGTTTCAAAATCACGAAGTATAAGTCCTCTAACTGTATTTTTCCAAGATGATGTTCAGAATTCTGAGTCTTTTATATTTACGTATGAGTTTTAGAATCAGCTTGTTAATTGTTATTTATTTTTCAGTAAATCAACTGGGTTTTTGATAGAGATTGTGTTGAATATGTATGTCAATTTGAAGAAAATTGCTATCTTATCAGTATTTAGTCTTTGGATCCATAAACATGGGATGTCTTTCAATTAGATCTTTCATTTCTTTCAGCAGTGCTTTATAGTTTTCAGCCGTTAAATTTATACCTGAGTATTGTCTGTTTTTTTTACTATTGTAAATGCAGTTGTTCCCTTAATTTCAGATTGTTTATTGCTAATGTGTAGATATGAAGGTGATTTTTATATATTGGCCTATACTCTGAAGTCTTTTTGAATTTGCTTGTTAGCTGTCATAGTTTTTTAGTGGTTTCCTTAGGATTTTTCATACATAAAATCATGTAGTCTTTGAATAAAGACAGTTTTACTTCTTCATTTTCAATCTGGATGTATCTTATTTCTTTTTCTTTCTTAATTTCCCTGGAAGCTCTCTTAATTTTCTTGAGGCAGAAAAACCAAAATGGTTATTTAATGCTGTGGTGTTTTCACAGTAGCTCATCTCCAACTCATTTTCTCAGTCTTTTGAGGCCTGTGCAGACTTCACTATGGTTGTATGCCACTTGCCCTGCGAAGTCTCTCCTGGTTTTAGCCATGCAAATAGTCTCTTTATCAGTGTATTAGAATGAAAAAAAAAAGCAAATTTTGGAAGTAGGCAGGCGTGGGTTTGAATCTGAGCTTTGCTAACCTACTAGCTATATTTTCTTGGTTAAAGATAGGTAGGTAGATAATCTTAACTCTCTTAATTTTTTTTAACAGCCCCATGCAGTTAGTAACGTCATTGTCAGTCATGTATAATTGTTTTGAAGATTCAGTGAGATAAGATTTATAAAATGCCTGGTGCCAAGCATACACTCTTAACACTATTTGCTTTATGACAGCTGTAGTCCTTTGTATTATAGTTAGTTATAGAAGTGTCCGTCTTTACTGGAAGGTTGTCAGCTCCTTGTGGGTAAGGATTATGTGTAGGAATATTTATTATTGCCTCCTGGTACACATACTGTGCCTACTATATCTATAGTTATATATCCCTGAATATTTTTTCAGTTAGATGTATCTCTTTTGGCATTTATGATGGTTTGTGTGAGTTTCATTTCTCCTCTTCTAGATGGCACAAAATGGATCCATTTTCCTACCCTTTATCTCCTTTTTAAGCTTTTATCATTTTATTGGTCTAGTGTCAGATTACAGGTAGCTGGTTGCAATTTTAAATGTTGCAGAGTAGAATCAGAGCTATGAATAATTTGAAAGCAGTATGTTCATGTTCTTTAAACTGTGTAATACCAACCTATATCATTGATCCTGTTTATATTTACAGCATACATGTGCCTTGAATGTGTGTATGTATGCTTAATGAGCTTATTGATAATATAAAATAGCAATGAAGGTTCCCTCATTCTTTTTTTATGTATTAAACCAGTGATACACTTGAAGGAAAAAATCAAAAGGAATGGCAACAGCCTAGTGATATGAGTACAGACATTTAGGAAAATAAAATGTTCATAACCTGATGAAGATAGCAAGAGTAATTTTCCAAATTAATAGCCAGACAACTGTGGTGCGTGTATCCATAGTTGAGAGTTTGCATATTAGTCTGACCTTGGTGATTTTCCAGCACCTGTTATCCATCAAGATCAAGAATGATTTCAAGGTGGCCCTATATAAAAGCCGTGGAATTTTCTGCCTGTTCCTGACCTCCTTTCTCTGGAAACTTCTGTTCTTAAAGAGGCCGGAGACCTCTGATGGTCTGCACCCCCACCCTCTCGTGCCTGCAGCTTGATCTGGAGCTGTGCTGTGGTCACGCTAGAACTTTCCTGTGAGCCAGACAGCGCTCTGGAATGTGTGCTCTGAGAGGACAGCGCAGAGCAGAGCCGTGGGAGACAAGGTGCCAGCCGGCAGCATTGGGGTGGGAGGCATGGGGAGAGGGGAGCAGATGCAAACACTCAGCCCCACGTGCCTCTGCAGCCAGATGCTCAGAGGGGCGAGATCAGAGAGACCGGACTTGACCTCCCACTCCAGCTGGACTGCCAGGCTTGCCGCCCCCTCTCCCCCGTTCGCCTGTGTCACGTGGACCTGTTCCGCCCTGCCTCCCAGCTGCTGTTGGATCCAGAGCACTTGGGGCAGCCAGCTGGCAGTCTTGGGAGGCTTGCCCTCGTTGTGCTCATTTCTTGGCCCTGAAGTTCTAATTAGCTTGAGCCTGATGAGCGCCATGTGCCACAGAAAACTGCAGCAAACGTATCCTCCAGAACAATTCTTAGGAAGAGAGAGACACTGTGAACAAAGACTCCTGGTCTCTTCTGGATCAGCTGGCCTAGCAGTGATGAAAACGTTCTGAACCTTCATGTTTATTTGCACAGATACAAAAAGAGAGAGGGATGGATACAGGGGCATCTAGACAGTGCTTGTTGTAGAGTGAGGATAACGGCCGGGTGTTGTGCATTCACTGGCACTTGTCAGTACTTTCAAAATCAGCCCATACATGTCGTTTTTAAATTTCACTCCTCCTGTTTAACCATCTGAGGTCAAGGACTGTGACTCATTGGTTTTGGTACAGGACCACGAAGGCAGCCTGTGGGGATGGGAGAAACAGTAGTGGGAGAGGAGCTGAGGGTGCAGTGTATGGTTGGCTGTGTCACCGTCTTCACACAGGACTAACCAAGCTGTGGGCACAGCGGAGCACAGGAGCCGTCATTCCTCAAAAGAGACCTATGAGGAGGCTTAGGGTGGGTGGTTTACTGAATTGCCAGGGACACTGTGCTTCAGGAAAGACTCAGGGCCCCTACAGGGGGGTCATTCAGTATAAAGCAGCAGGCAGGGGGGCTTCTAGAGAGGAAGCAAGGAAGGAGTAAGAGCTGCTCTGGGCCCAGGGTGTTCATCAAGAGGAAAAAAAAAAACAAAACCTGTTGCAAATGACTGAAGGTTTTAAAGCATTTGTTACAATTAGTGCAGAACTAAGAAATCAAGATAAAAGCAATCCCCCACAGGTAGAAGATGAAAGGATAAAAACATTTTAATGACACTTAGTGAGGAGGAAGGAACCCATGACTTGAATGAAAGAGAGAAGGTCTGAGTCATGCAGGGGCAGCTGGCTGGGCCAGTCTCTGGGTTTGGAGTAGCCCTTACTGTCAGCCTGCTGCTCTGTGGGGTCTTTGGCTGTGTCCTGGCCTGTCTTTCCTCTCCCCTTGGTGGAGTCTGAACACAGAGGGAGCAGAAGGACCAGGCCGGCTACACGTAGGGGAGAGGAAAGAGAAGAGCTACATTTCCCTACGTCTCACTACTTATACCAGGGGCTTCCCTGGTGGTGCAGCAGCAAAGAATCTGCCTGCCAAAACAGGAGATGCAGGAGATGTGGGTTTGATCCCTGGGTCATACTCCAGGGAAGATCCCCTGGAGAAGGAAATGGCAACCACTCCAGTATTCTTGCTGGAAAACTCCATGGACAGAGGAGCCTGGCGGACTACAGTCCCTGCGATCAGAAAGAGTTGAACATGACTTAGAAACCAAGACCATCACACCACTTACACAGTCTCTTGGAAAACTGGTGTTTATTGGAAGGAATGATGCTGAGGCTGAAACTCCAATACTTTGGTCACCTCATGCAGAGAGTTGACTCATTGGAAAAGACCCTGATGTTGGGAGGGATTGAGGGCAGGAGGAGAAGGAGACGACAGAGGATGAGATGGCTGGATGGCATCACCAACTCGATGCACATGAGTTTGGGTGAACTCTGGGAGTTGGTGATGGACAGGGAGGCCTGGCGTGCTGCGATCCATGGGGTTGCAAAGAGTCAGACACGACTGAGCAACTGAACTGGAAAACTGGGAGGTGGCCTAGGAGGCTCTGCACTACGAGTGTATGCCCAGAGAAGCCGCAGTAGGATCCTGGTGTGTCGGAGACCATAGACATTCTTCGAAGGCCTGTCTGTCTGGGAGCTGCAGAAAAGTGAAAAACTGCAGTGACAGCAAAGACACTGGAAAATTTTATCTTTAAATCTTTCGAAAGCAAGTAATTCCAGTTTTTACTCTGCTCATTAACATCTTCTCTTCAGAAAAGGCCAGAATGAGATTCCTACAGTGACATGCTTTGTACCAAGGCTACAGCATATTTGGTAGCTAGTGTCATCCAACATGGGGACAGTCTACCAGAGTCTGTTTATGTTTAAACTTGGAGTTTCTTCCAGGTGCTTCCTAAGGAAGAGTTGGTGCTCTCTTCTGGGGTGGGGGTGGGTCAATGAAAAGTGGAGCAGAGACCAAACCTGGGACTGAGGTGTGGCAGTGAAGCCCCTCTCAGGGGCTCTCAGGCCGCCTGGAAGTTTACACGAGGAGGGGCTGTTTCCATCACTGCCTGGGGAGGAATTGTCCATTGTGGGACCAGTTCCCTGAATGCCTGTTAGAACACATGGACTCTATGTGTCCATGTCACCTTTTCTTTAAAAAAAATTTTTTTTAGATTGAGGTGAAATTCACATAAAACTAACCATTTTAAAGCATGCAGCTCAATGATACTTAGTTCATCACAGTGTCGTGCAGCCACCACTTCTATTTGGTTCCAGCATATCCTGCGCCCATTATCAGTCCCTCTTATAAGCCTCCCCCACCCCCGGCCCCTGGCAACCGCAGCCCTGCTTTCTGTCTCTGCGTCTCCACCCGTCCTGGACATTTCCTGTAAATGGAGTCCTAACAGTGTGTGGACTTCTGTGCCTGCTGTCTTTTACTCAGCATCATGTTTTCAAAGTTTGTCCATGTTGGAGCCTTCTGTCCTTATGGCTGAATAATATTCCAGTGTATAGATGCATCACATTTGTATTTACCCACTCATCAGCTGATTTACATTTGGGTTGTTTCCACTTCGGGCTGTTATGGATGATGCTCAGTGAACATCTTTCTAGAAGTCTTTGGGAACAGATATTTTCATTTTTCTTGGGCATATCCCCAGGAGTAGTATTGCTGGGCTGTATGGTATTTCTGTGTTTAATTCTCTGAGGAGCCACCAGAGACGCACCATTTCATATTCCTGTATCAGGCCTGTGATTTCTCCACACCCTCCCTAACACATGTTACTGTCTTTCTTTTAATAACAACTTTTGTAACTAGTCTGAAGACTAGTTTTACGTCTTCCTTTCTAGTATATTTGTCATTTGTTTCTTATTTTTACCTAATTGCTCTGGGTGCAGTTTCCAGTACAACAGTTAAAAGGAAGTAGCAAGAAAAAGTATTTTCACTTTGTTCCTGATCTTAGGGGGGACTTTGATCTTTCACCATTGAGTCTGATGTTGGCTGTGGATTATTCATATATGTCCTACGTCAGGTTGAGGAAGTTCCCTTCTGTTCCTAGTTTGTTGAATATCTTTATCATGAAAGAGTGTTGGATCTTGTCAGATGCTTTTTTGCACAGCCTAATCCAACTTTTTTGGGATTATACATTTTAAGGTTAGGAATCTGAGAAGTTATTAACGTCGTGTTTCTTAGTAGAGAAGGTATTGTAACCAGATTATTAAAATAATTGCTTTGAGTCACCAGGTTATGGAACTGCTTCTATTCTACTTGATCCTTCTCTGCAATAATATTCTCTGTAATGGGAGTTTACAAGCATGCACTTAGCTTTGCTTTTCTTAAAATTGATTTTAATACAGTTTTTCTTTTAAAATAGTTTTAGATTTGCAAAGAGAGGTCCCACGTATCCCATACACAGCTTCCTCTATTTTTTTTTAAATTGAACTATAGTTGATTTACAATTTTATAGAAGTTTATATAAGTTTCAGGCTATTTTTAATATCATACTATTATCATGCAATCTCATTGTTATTGAACCAATAGTGATTCTGTTATTATTAACTGAAACTTATACTTTACTAGATTTCCTCAGATTTTCCCTAATGTCCTTTTTCTGGTCTAGGATTCCATCCACAGACCATACTACATTTAGCTGATATGTCTTCTTAGGCTACTCCAGACTGTCAGTGTCATAGATCTGCTTTCTTATGATAACCTTGCTAGTTGTGAGGATTACTGGCTAGGTGTTTTGTAGAATATCCCTTGTTTTGTGTCCTCTTGATGTTTAGGCCAGTATGGGTTTGGGGAGGAAGAGCCATGCTGAACACATCATGTCAGGGTGCATGCACCCTGTCAGTAATTTTTAAAAATTAGCTTTATGTTTTAATTCCTGTTGGATAATGACAAAGCTAGAGCATTCACTGTTTCCTCCATTGGTATTGGAGGGAGTCTGGACCAAGAGCGCTTGTGACTTTTATAGGCTCAGAGCAAAGTGATATGTGAGTCAGATTTCTGAGTTGGTTATCTTTGACGTCATTTATTATTCATGTTCATTTCTGTGTGGGAAGTACAGAGTTAGGATTCTTTCCCCACAAACATGCTTGTATGCTGAGAAGGCGTTACTCTGGCCATCAGAAGACCCTCTGTCTTCCTTTAGAAGATCGGGGGGATGACGGACCCATGGTGCAGAGGGGTGGTCAGTTAGCAGAAGGTCAGGGGGATGATGGACTCGTGCTGCAGAGGAGTGGTCAGTTAGCAGAAGGTCAGGGGGATGATGGACCCATGGTGCAGAGGAGTGGTCAGTTAGCAGAAGGTCAGGGGGAAGATGGACCCGTGCTGCAGAGAAGTGGTCAGTTATCAGAAGGTCAGGGGGATGATGGACCTGTGCTGCAGAGGAGTGGCCAGTTAGCAGAAGGTCAGGGGGAAGATGGACCCATGCTGCAGAGGAGTGGTCAGTTAGCAGAGGGTCAGGGGGATGATGGACCCATGGTGTAGAGGAGTGGTCAGTTAGCAGATCTTCATGAGCCTCTTGTGGTGCAATACCCTGCAGTGCAAAAAATGGCATTAACAGAAAAGAAGCTTGCACAAGTCACCTCTGTGCCCAGATTCGCCCTGGATGGGCATTGATCCCATGTGGGTGTTGGAGACTCTAAGGTGAGAATGTCCTGTGTGTGTCGGGGCACCTATGTACACACTTGGTGCCAGGAGGCTGTGTGCTTGAAGTAGGCAGCGCCATGCATGGTCCACGGGGCAGCTAAGCATCTGCAGTGTGTGCAAGTCCTCAGAAGACTCCTTGAGGCTTCAGTGGGCCTTCCTGTCACAAGCAAGTCCTAACGTGGAGAGTGCCAGGTGACGGAGTTACACACTTTTATATCTGTGATTTGTGTTTGAATCAGAATTCCTCCCATGTGTCATTTCCAGTTGATTGGTTCAGCTGGGTTTTTTAAATTAGTAAGATATCTTCCTTTTATCTTCTACAGCTGAGATCTATCTATCCATGACATCTTTTCTTATCATCCAGTTCAACTAAAACAATTTAATTGCTTTATTTAGTCTTGAAGGAAACCTAAACTGAATTTATTTGAAATCTGAATCACTTGAATTACTGGTTTTTCCCTTTGGGTGCATACATTAACACAAACTGTAATAGAATACCACCAAGGATGATAGGCTGTGCAGTGAACATTTCTGAAGTTTAACAGGTGTTAATTTCTCTTTATGAAGCTATATTTTTTCATAATTTAATTTTGTGAATATAAACTTTCAAAACACACTAGTACTTATTATGCAAAAAGAATATAAATAAATGTGTTGCCTTTTTATAATTACTTGAGAAGCAATTTATTACTCTACATGAGGTATTATTTTTAAAATACATGAAAGCTGGCTTAAAACCCAACATTCAAAAAACTAAGATCATGGTATCCAGTCCCATCACTTCATAGCAAATAGTTGGAGGAAAAATGAAAACAGTGACAGATTTTATTTTCTTGGACTCCAAAATCACTGTGGATGGTGATTGCAGCCACAAAATTAAGACACTTGCTCCTTGGAAGAAAAGCTATGACCAACCTAGACAGCAGAGATATCAGAGTCACAGCTGTGGTTTTTCCAGTAGACATGTATGGATATCAGAGTTGGACCATAAAGAAGCCTGAGCACTGAAAAATTGATGCTTTCAAACTGTGGTTCTGGAGAAGACTTGAGAGTCCCTTGGACATCAAGATCAAACCAGTCAATCCTACAGAAAATCAACCCTGAATATTCAATGAAAGGACTGATTCTGAAGCTGAAACTCCAATACTTTCGCCCTGATGCGAAGAGCCGACTCATTGGAAAAGACCCTGATGCTGGGAAAGACTGAGGCCAGAAAAAGAAGGGAGCAACAGAGGATGAGATGGTTAGTCGCTCAATAGTGTCTGACTCTTTGCAACCCAGTGGTCTGTGGTTGCCAGGCTCCTCTGTCCATGGAATTCTCCAGGCAAGAATACTGGAGTGGGCCGCCATTTCCTTCTGCAGGGGATCTCCCCAACCCAGGGATCGAACAATTGTCTCTTACATCTTCTGCATTGGTAGACAGGTTCTTTACCAGCTGAGCCATGAGGCTCAGAATATCTGATAAGGCATTAATTTATCCCAGATTTAATGATCAATTTTTCATAACATAAACCTAAGTACTCAAAGTGTGTATGTGTGCTTAAAAAATTGCTCAGAGTACTCTGGCTCTGCTTTTGAAGGTTTTCTCTGCCCCCTGTATGTTATAGAACTAAATCTGGGATCAGGCGGAATGTTGGCCCCATGTGCTAATGGATCTTGTGGTTCCTCCCCTCCCCACCTCTGCTCAGTGGTTCCTGCACACACTGTTCAGTAAACAACTGGGAGAACCAAGCTCAGCCGCTTCATTCACAGAGTGTTTGGAAAGGGCTGAGCAGCCTTGACACACTGGCTCAAGTGGGGTGAGAGGCAGTGTTCATGTTTTCGTTAGTTCTTTTTATAGCCTCCAGTCAGCTGTAGCTGGTTAACTGAAGCCGGGGCTGCTATTAGTGCACAGGTCTCTTACGCAGGATAAAGGGCCTCTGGTGGAAAGAGATTTTGTTACTCATGATGCCACGACCGTGTTTACATGAGCTCACCCTGTCGTCTGTCATGGGATGTGATTTAGAGTGGTTCCGTGAAAACACAGGAAGTCCCTGGGAGCTGTTCAAATCACCCTTGAAAACAGAAAATACAGATAGCTCTCCTGTGAAGCCAGCCGTCCTTCATAGATCATGCTCTCTGGGCTGACGCCTGTGAGGAGAGCGCAGACATTTCCCATTGGTGTTAGAGAAACTGGGTGGAGAGAGTGGTTTTCCCTCTTCCCACAGCAAGGAATCATCATCTTATTGGGGTAGAGAGTTATTTACCCAGTCATTTCTGGATAAGTTCAACACATCTGTTTGTATCGCTGTAGCTTTTCATGGGCCGAACTCTGACTGAAGGCGGAGTTTAACTTGTTAGAGATCATTAATAGCTAGATGGAAATAAATGTGGGCTGAATTCATCCTGCCACCTCTTTGTAAATAAAGTTTTATTGGGACCAGCCTATCTGTTCTGTTCTCTGGCATTCTTGTCCAGAGGTGCTTTCACACCTCAAAGGCTGAGGTGAATAATGGCAAGAGCCTGAAATACCATCCTCACTGACTCTGCTCCACAAGTGAGAACACAGCGAAGCCCCACTGTAAGCAGGTTCCTCACCTCTGCTACCTCGTTTAATCCCCTGAACAACCCAGTGAGGCGAATGACAGTCCAGCCCCTGGCACCACCCTGACAATGGTGGTGGTAGTTTCATTCACTAAGTCATGTCCGACTCTTGTGACCCCATGGACTGTAGCCTGCCAGGCTCCTTTGTCCATGGCATTCTCCAGGCAAGAATACTGGAGTAGGTTGCCATTTCCTTCCCTAGGGGATCTTCCCAACCCAGGGATCGAACCTAGGTCTCCTGCATTGCAGGCAGATTCTTTACCAACTGAGCTACAAGGGAAGCCCCACCCTGACCAGTGTAGCTACCAGGTCTCTGACCCTGTCAGAGTCTGCTCTGGGCAAGAGAGGCACATGAGGAGGAGCCAAGGACAAGTCTGGATTGTGAGAGGGGCCTGCATCTCCTCCAGCAGCTGCTGCCCCTGTCAGAGGAGAAACCTCAGCCCCTGTGTTTTCAAGACGTCATCATTTCACATGCTGAAGAAGCTCACTTCTGCTGATAAATCAGGTTTGAAAGAACGTACTTTCTCGCCTCTAGTGAGACCGATCCATCAAGGAGCTGAGCCCCACAGATTTTTGGCAACTTTGGAATGCTAGCTAAATTGGCTTATCCGTTAATCCCCCAAAACAAGCAGCACAAGAATTCAATGCTGCTGCTGCTGCTAAGTTGCTTCAGTCATGTCTGACTCAGCGACCCAGGGTCCAGTGTCCATGGGGATTCTCTAGGCAAGAATACTGGAGTGGGTTGCCATTTCCTTCTCCAATAAACACTCTCCATTCAAAATGCTTTTTATTTCCCATTTCCAGTTCTCTACATAGAATTGAATATATATAGACATTTATTTCCATCTAGCTATTAGTGATCTGTAAAAATTATGCAATGGTTAACATTTCTTGTCACAATAACAGTTGAAGACATAAGTATATGCTTTGAACTACATACAAAAAAATATGTGAAATTAAAGTGTGTAATGGTTAATATATTAATTTTCAGATACAATAGCTCCTGTCACATGCTAAATGACCTGACTTTAGGAATGTTGGGATCTCTGTGTACTTGGCCTTCAGATGTGATGAATTACAGAGTGATAGAGGTAGTATAGCAAACTTGTGAGCCAAAGTAAGTAAAAACATGAAACCTTTATACCAGGATTTATGATTTACAAGTGAGAGAATGAACACAGGAGAATAGTAAGCACTAGGAAAACATGTTAATCAAATTATGGGTGAAAGCTTTGTTAATGTGAATTCTGAGTGAAGCAGTGGGGAGTGGGAAGCAGGGTGTGATTCCAGTCTCACCTTCAGCAGCCGGCCCTGGCGCTCCCTTGGCCTCAGCCCTGGGCACGCAGTGGGGGTGGAGGCTTCACGTTGTCCTGTGGGTGCTGAGGTGCATCACGAGCTTCCGGGTCCACCCGGCCGAGCGCGAGAGCGCAGCCTCACCTAATCATAGCGGTCCGAGCAGCCTCCCAGGGCTGGGGGAAACGATGCACAGACTCACCTGGTCCACTCTCGGTCTGGGCCTCAGGTCCACCAGCCATGCCCTCGTCCAGCCTCACGCACCAGTGCGGAGTCGGGTGCGGAGTCATGTGGAGTGGTGGCAGTTTGTGCTCTCTACATCCTCCTTGTCGGTCACAAACCTGCGCCCCTGAGCCCAGGTGAACCTGCAGCCAGTCTGACACGACTCGTCCTTATAGGGGTGTAGCCCAGACCTACTGACTTTCCTGTGGGCTCAAAAGCAACAAAGCAGGAAGTCAGGTGCCTCCTTCAGGGCTGGGCAGAGGTTAGAGCAAGGATCCAACCAACCCCGTGGTGGGGTGGTGGGTGGCTGAGGCAGGGGAGGTGGGCCCTCCCCCTCCAAGTCTGCTATTCCCTGCAGCCTCTGCTGGCCTTGAAACAGTGGGGACTTCAGGCTGCAAACTTGTCATTACAGTAGATTTTAGGGAAAATCAGTATTGCACTTGTACAAACAGAAGTAAGAATTTAGGCTTTTGTCCATAATCACATGGGTCTTACTTCCTCATAATTACATATTTCATGTATTAATGGATTTAATAACTTCACAAATATTAATGTATACTGTAAAACTGAAAAGTAGCCCAGAAGCACTGGATTCAGGAGTCATCACATTAGACATATCAGGGCAAATGGTGAAAGAGGAAATTTGTATCTCAAAAACAAGTTTAGATTTATCTATTCCTAACATTTGAAAAAGGATTGAAGGGCAGATGAAGAATTCTTATTAGATTTTTCAGAGTTCACAACTCATGTAAAATTCAGAGAATCAACATACGGTTTTCATTTATAATTGTCCTTTGCTTTCTGGAAGGCCAGTAAAATACAGCTCCTTGATTTATGTGAAATTTACCCCCTGACAAACTTAAGTCTTTCAGTGAGACCAGCATCCAGGATTCAGCCGTTACCTCCGGATGATCTGAGAAAACTGAAGAGCCAAATGTTTCATTGCTTTAGATTAGTTAAGTGATGATAACCATGAGCATTTATAATATTATTTTTAAATTGTCCCTGTGAGGTTTTAAGACACAGAACTGAATGTACTGCCAGATATTTTTGCAGGAGTCACAGATGTAAAAGAGAATTCTGCACACACATCCCGCGCCCCAACACCCAAACAGAACATATTTTGCGTTAAACCCTTTGGAATGGACTATTTTTAGAAAAATGACAGGGGAGTTAGGAAATGTTTTTTCACAACTTTTTGCATTACAGCCCATAAAAAATGATTATGTTTTAATTTAATTATGACATGTCCTGTACTGTGATTGATTCTGCTGATAGTGAAGTACCGAATCGAAAGACCATCCTATCTTTATGTCAAACAGATAGCAGCGTTCTACCTGCTCTGAACTTGGGGAGGTCACACGTGGTGCCCAGGCGTGGGCCAGGCTTGGCAGGACTGCTCTGGGAGCAGCGTTGCTCAACATTGCACACTGCATTGCTTGTGCTCACAGCCCATCTTGTGCATGAAGTAACATAACCATGGAAGGAATAGCCTGGTCCATTAATATTTTTTGTGTACTTTTAAACCATAAAAGCAACATGGTGACATCTATAGAAAATTTCCAGCAATAGAAAAATTATTCTAATTCTGTTCACCGTGTAATCATTTTGTATATTCTCTGTTTTTATGGTACTTCTTTCAAGCTGAAATCATAAAACACTTGTTTTCTTAGCCCAAAGAATGTCGGCACACTGTTATTATTGTTGCTTCCTTTGTGCAACATTTCACTTTCACTCTGTACTCAAGGAGGAAAGAGGGAACTTGGTTGAGGACCTACAGTATGCCGAGTGCTTCTGTTTTTGTGTGATTGTTTGAGGGGCTAATTGTGTGCATGTGTTAGTTACTCAGTCACGTCCAACTCTTTGTGACCCATGGACTCTAGCCCACCAGGCTCCTCTGTCCATGGAATTCTCCAGGCAAGAATACTGGAATGGGTTGCCATTTTCTTCTCCAGGGGATCTTCCCAACCTAGAGACTGAACCCAGGTCTCCTGCATTGCAGGCAGACTCTTTACCAGTTGAGCCACAGAGTTGGTAAGGAATCCACCTGCAATGCAGGAGATCCAAGTTCAATTCTTGGGTCAGGAAGATCAGCTGAAGAAGGGATAGGCTACCCACTCCAGTATTCTTGGGCTTCCTTTGTGACTCAGCTGGAGAATTCCATGGACTGTATAGTGCATGGGGTCACAAAGAGTCGGACACAACTGAGCAACTTTCACTTCACTTGAGGGCCTAATTAAGCACATAAAATATCCATGCAGTACCTGCCAGTAGCCCTGTGCACAGCAGCAATGGAAAAGGCCAGTACCTGGGAGAGGTGGGTGTGAGTTTTCCCATTGCTCAGAGGAGGCCACCGACTGGGAAGGAGGCTAAGCTTGTCTCAGGCCGAGCTTGAACTCAGAATCAAGTCCTTGTGGCTCTGAGCCATTTGCCATTTTAAGTGTAGCAGCCAAGGTATGCCCCATTCCAGAGTTCAGTAGAACACTGTCCATTTGAAACCACTGGGTCCTTGTAAGCACTCTCACTCACTCTGGTGCAGCCTGCACTGGCACTGATACTAGAAAAGCTACTAGTGGCGTTTGTAGTTGAGTGTGAGCAGTTACTGCCTGCACAGTAACTGCAAAGAACACACCTGTCCAAACAGCTGGCTGTAATCTGGTGTTTGGAATATTAACATTGATAACATTATTTCTTGGCATCTAAAAGATTTTTAAACAAAAAGTCAGTCATGTATCCAGTGGTAAATTGCCTAAGCTGTTTGATAAAGAGAGAAAGTAAAGGTCCCTGAGCCCCTCGGTGTTACCTCCTGCTGCTGCCGGCCCTGTGGGCAGCGCTGCTTTTCAGAAAATGCCTCTGAGCCTGTAAGGGAGTAGGAGGTGTGCTGCAGACCGGCATCCTGGGCGTGGAAACTGGGCGCACACACGTGCTGGCTGGCTGTGCAGGCTCAGGCAGCACAGCCCATCCACACAGCGAACCATGTCCCTCTGTGAACAGAAATTCAGTCCGGAAAGCTTTCTAAGTAGTTCATGAATGCTTGACCAAGAAATGAGATTAAATCTAAACCTGTAGCAATTTAGAAACACAAACCAGTAACAAAGTAGTTCAGTAGTCTCACTAGTCAAGAAAAATATTATCCCATTATGCTGTATCAGTGCAGTTCAGTTGCTCAGTCATGTCTGACTCTTTGCAACCCCATGAACTGCAGCAGGCCAGACCTCCCTGTCCATTACCAACTCCCAGAATTTACTCAAGTTCATGTCCTTTGAGTCAGTGATGCCATCCAACCATCTCATCCTCTGTCATTCCCCTTCTTCTCCCACATTCAATCTTTCCCAGCATCCTGGTCTTTTCCAATGATTCAGTTCTTCCCGTCAGGTGGCCAAAGTCTTGGAGCTTCAGCTTCAGCATCAGTCCTTCCAATGAATATTCAGGACTGATTCCTTGATTGACTGGTTGGATCTCCTTGCAGTCCAAGGGACTCTCAAGAGTCTTCTCCAACACCACAGTTCAAAAACATCAATTTTCGGCAGTCAGCTTTCTTTATAGGCTAACTCTCACGTCCGTACATGACTACTGGGAAAACAGTGCTGTATGTCAGTTGTATCTCAGTAAAACTGGAAAAAATAAAATATAATAGAGCATTATTGTTCCTTCCCTGCGTAGTGCTGAGCACAGAGCTGCCCTGAAGGCTTCAGCTTAGGGTGAGGGGTCCTGGGATCCACATGGACACTCACCATCATCTGCATGGACTGAAGTGTCTGCCACAGAATGGACTACTTCCTGAAAGTATATAGAGGTTTTTTGGTTTTGTTTTTTAGCTTTATTTTTGACTGTGCTGGGTCTTTGTTGCTGTGTGGGCTTTTCACTAGTGAGGCACACGCTTTAGGGCACGTAGGCGTCAATAGTTTCAGCAGATGGACTCAATAGTTGTGGCTCCCGGGCTCTGGAGCACAGGCTCAATAGTTGTAGTACACAGGCTTAGAGGCAAGTGGGATCTTCCTTCAGGGATCGAAGCCATGTCTCCTGCATTGGCAGGCAGGTTCTTTTACCAATGAGCCACCAGGGAAGCCCCAGAGGGTTTTTTTTTTTTAATTAACTGAAGTCCCTAATTTATTCAGTTTCCCTAGACTTAATGTTTTTATTCTGTCCCCCACCCCCACCCCGACCCTATCCAGGGAGCCCATCACATTTAATAGTCCTGTGTCTTTATGGTCCTCTGGGCTGTGACTGCTTCTAAGGCTTTGCCAGTTTCTGATGACAGTTTTCAGGGCGACTGGGTAGGGCGGGTACTCTGTGGAATCCTCTTAACTGGAAGTGGTCTGATGACTCAGGATTAGACCGGGGTTGTGGGGTTGCAGTGGCACGTGTGTGAGGGCTCACACATCCTGCTGCTGCTGCTGTTGGCCTAACTGCTGGCTGACGGGTTCTCCATGTCTCCTGGGACCCCACTACCCACCCCACCCCCACTCCCCGGAGTCTTTGGGAAGAAGTTGGTCTGCACATCCCCAGCCCAAGGCATGGGTTCCAATGGCATCCGTGTCCGCGGAGTCCTGACTTGGAGTTCCTCATGTATTTATTCACTTATTTAGATCAGCATGGACTCATTTTTTTTAATACTTGGATTATAATCCAGTACTGTTTTGCTTATTTTGTTGCTCAGATTGTTCCAGCTTCGGCCCCTGAAGCTCTTTGTGCTGACTCCTTGTCTCTCTGATGTACTCCCATCATTGTGGGTTTTCAGTTTGGTTGTGCTTTGTCTTCAGCATTTTCTTACTTCCTGGCACTGCATAGTGTTTATTGCCCCTATGCTAGAATCAGCCATTTCAACAAGGAGTTTCTTTTGTTGGAAAATGGTTTGGAGATACCAGAAAACACAATTTTAAGAAAATACAAGTTCAGGATGTCTCTGGTGACACAGTGGGTTAGAATCCACCTGCCATGGGTTTGACCCCTGGTACAGGAAGATTCCACATGCCTTGGGGCAACCAAGGCCATGCGCCACAACTACAGAAGCCCGCACGCCTGGAGCCCACGCTCAGCAAAAGGGGAGCTGGCACATGAGAAACCGTGCAGCTGGAGTAGCCCCCACTCACCACAATGGAAAAAGCAACAAACCCCAGCACGGACAGAGTAAACAATTCATTTAAAAAGGAGAATGCAGGCTCCGCTTAAAGCATCATAGGGTTGCTGCCAGCTTCAGTAGTCAGGGTCAGATAGAGGCTCTAGAAAGAGGAGTGCCTGGTTCTGGAGTGTTTGTTGTGTAGCCCTGACCTTGGGCAGGGGTTGTCTGTAGTCCGAGGAAGATGGCCTGTCTCAGCATTGTTCTGTACACAGAACTCTCTTTAGCTCTTGCGCTCACTTGTCTCTTAGACGGTTTTCACGATCATGCTCGACCATCTTTCCAGAGATGATGTTTGTCTTGCGCTCACTTGTCTCTCAGACGGCTTTCACAGTCATGCTCGCCATCTTTCCAGAGATGCCGTTCGTCATCCAGCGTTGTCTGCAGTGTTTTTGGGCGAGTGCACTGTCAGCCTCGGTATCTATGCCGCCCTCCTGGGACTGCCTCCCCTCCTCCACCTGCCCCGCTGGGCCTCTCAGCCACGTGCCTGCGCCCTGGTGTCCTCTGAACCATTTCAGGATATTTCTGCACAAAAAGGCTCCTCTAAATGATTTACTGTTTGTTTTATGCGTCTCTGGTGCTAGATGCTATGGTTTCTATGATCTGTGACTATGGTATTAAAAGAATGTGCCTTCTCAAATACTTCTTAAAATAAATTGTGTGGCCAGATAACACCTAGGTATTTTAACCACTGGTTTCCAAACAGTAAGGCCCCTTTTTTTTTAAGCACCAGAAATACTGTTTTTTAGAAAAATTTGGTATTATTAGCTGAGATGTATTTTACTGGTGGTTGCCTTATGAAAATCATACTAAGCAATAGAAGGAAAGAAAAACTCTGGGTACACCCTCTTTTTATTGTGGGTCACTCATTTTCTCAGGATGTGCTACCATGTAGTTGCTCTATAGTTGTTGACACATAAGTAATATTTCTTACAGATTTTCTCCTCTGTCGTCCAGCAATTATGTAGAAAAACCCCAGGTTCAAAAGCTTCGTGGGGTCCCTGCTCAGGGGACTCTGGGCATAGATATGTGAACTGGTGTGTTTCTGATCTCATTCATCTTTCAGAGACTTAAAATTATCTGTGGAAGTTAACACAAGTCTTTGTTCATGAGTTTGTTTTTGCCTTTTTGGTTGTTGTCGATTATTGAGGAAAAAGCATATAAAAGCATATAGCATTCTCTTCCCTCACAATCTACTTCCTGTGAGAATCTTCATGTTGAAGAAGTTAGGCTCAGTGACAGGGATATCTACTCCATTTAACCTAAACAGAAAAAGATTCATCAAAGAGTTCAGAAGGCTTAAAGAGTTTCTGGAAAAAGTGAGGAAACAGACTTCAGGACAGACTCTCCGAGTGGCACTGAAGAGCCAGGGTGCCGTGAGGACCTCCCCACTCCAGCCCTTCATAGCTCCAAAGCCTCTTCTCGTGATGCCTCATGTCTGCCTTTTAGCCTTCACAGTGATTGGCCAGGCCCTGAGATCTCTGTTAATGTCGTGCTTGGCAGCAGCAGGACAGAATCAGACCCTCCGCCTTTGATCCGCAGGAGGAACTCTGCTGCAGGGAGCATTATAAGTGCAGTTTGCTCGCAGCCTCTGGGGTCTAGGAAGGCCCAGAGAAGGCATTTGGAATCTTCTTACCCACCAGAACAGTTAGAAAAATTGAAAAGAGAGAAGTAGAAATGTTTGAAAGAAATACAGGCCCGCCTCGAAGACATGGAAGGTTCAATTCCAGACTGCCACAATAAAGTGAATATCCCAATAAAGTGAGTCACACAAATGTTTTGGTTTCCCCATGTGTATAAAATTTATGTTTACACTATACTCTTGTTTATTAAGTGTGCAGCATTATTTCCAAAAAAACAATGTATATACCCTAATTAAAAAATACTTTATTGCAAAAAAAAAAAAAACATCACCTGAGCCTTTGGCAAGTCTTCTGTTTCTGCTGGTGGAGGATCTTTTCTCAGTGTTGAGAGCTGCTCTCTGATCAAGGTGGTGGTTGCTGAAGCTTGGGGTTGGTGTGGCAGTTTCTTAAAATAAGGCCACAGTGAGGTTTGCAACATCGATGGAGTGTTCCTTTCATAAACATTTTCCCTAAAGCATGCATTGCCGCTCAGTAACATTTTACCCACAGAACTTCTTTCAGAATTGGAGTCAGTCCTCTCAGACCTTACTGTTGCTTTATCAGCTAGGTTTATGTCATATTCTACATCCTTTGTTGCCATTTCAACAGTCTTCACAACCTTATCACCAGGAGTCAATTCCATCTCAAGAAACCATTTCTTTGCTCATGTGTAAGAAGCAGCTCCTCACCTGTTAGAGTTTTAGCATGAGATTTGAGCAATTTAGACACATCTACAGGCTCCACTTCTAATTCTCTTGCTGTTTTTACCACACCTGCAGCCCCTTGCTCCCATGAAGTCTTGAACCCTCACAGTCGTCCGTGAGGCTCCAAATCCACTTCTTCCTCACTCCTATCACTGTGGGTATTTTGACCTCTTCCTTTGCACGAATCATGAATGTTCTTAATGGCATCTAGAATGCTGACTCCCCTCCAGAAAATTTTCAGTGAACTTTGCCCAGATCCATCAGAGAATCACTGTCGATGACAGCTGTAGCCTTGTGGAATTCTTAAATCATAAGGCCTGAAGGTTGAAATTATTCCTCGATCCATGGGCTGCAGAGTGGATGTTGTGTTATCAGGCATGAAAACAACATTCATTCTGTTGTTCAACGTCTTCATCAGAACTCTTGGCTGACCAGGGACATTGTTAGTGAATATTAGTATTTTGAGGGGAATCTTTCTGAGGAGCAGGTCTCAGCAGTCGGTTCACAATGCTCAGCAAACTGCGTCGTAACAGATGTGCTGTCACACGGACTCTGTTGTGCTGTCACTGGAGCACAGGCAGAGTAGACTTAGCTTCGATGCTTAAGCACCCTAGGATTTTCAGAATGGTAGGGGAACACTGGCTCAACCTCAGCCCACCAGCTACATTAGCCCCTAGCGAGGCAGTCAGCCTATCCTTTGTAGCTTTGCAGCCAAGCACTGATTTCTGCTCATCTATGAAAGTCCTGGGTGGCATCTTCTTCCAGTAGCAGGCTGTTTCACCTGAGTTAAAAATCTGTTGTTTAGTGTAACCACAATCATGAATTTTCTTTGCTTGATCCCTGGATGACTGGGTGAGGCTTCTGCATCTGCACTCACTGCTTCACCTTGTATTTTCCTGTCATGGAAGTGACTTCTTTCCTTAAGCTTCATGAACCAGCCTCTGGCAGCTTTAAACTTGTCTTCTGCAGCTTCTGCATCTGTCTCAGCCTTCACAGAACTGAGGAGAGTTAAATCTGCAATAAGTCCATTTTGCTTTCTTATCATTTGTGTATTCACTGAAGTAGCACTTCTAATTTCCTCAAGAACTTTTCTTTACATTTGCAGCTTGGCTAACTGTTTGGCTCAAGAGACCTAGCTTTTGACCCATCTCTGAACTTGCCTTCTTCATTAAGCATAATCATTTCTAACTTTTGACTTAAAGTGAGAGATGTGCAACTGTCCTTTCACCTGAACATTTAGAGGCCATTAGTATGGTTATTAACTGGCCTAATTTCATTATTGTTGTGTCTTAGGAAAAGGGAGGCATAAAGAGGGGGAGAGAGGCGAGGGAATGGTCAGTTTGTGGAGTGGTCAGAAAACACAACATTTGTTGATTGATCCGTCTCCTATGGACGCAGTTCATGGCACCCGAAAACAATTATAGTAGTATTAGTAATACTGATGATGATTGATCATAGATCACCGTAAACTAATACAATAGTAAATGAAGCTACCAAAAAGTGATGCAGAGACACAAAGTAAGCAAATGCTGTTTGAAAAATAGCACTGATAGACTTGCTTGACACTGAGTTGCCACAAACCTTCAATTTATTTAAAACACACACACACACACACACACACAGTATCTGCAAAGCACAATCAAGTGAAGTACAATAAAGAAGATCTCCCTGTGGAGGAGAACTGCAAAGACCCACAGTCCTAAAATTTCATTTTAGAATGCCATTAGCTATGGAATGCTATTGTTCAGTTGCTCAGTCATGTCCGACTCTTTTGTGACCCCATGGACTGTAGCCTGCCAGGCGCCTCTGTCCACGCGATTTCCCAGACAAGAATACTGGAGTGGGTTGCCACTTTCTTCTCCAGGGGATCTTCCCGACCCAGGAGACTCGGTTTGAACACAGTGGGTGCACATGTAGCTGAGGGCTGTGTTCAGTGCTCAGACTCTGGGGGACAGAGACTGACTCTGGAGAGGGGACACTGAAGTGGAGCTCAGCCCCACACATGCTGGAGCTGGGTGAGAAGTTGATGGATTCCTAGACAGCTTCTTACTCAGTGATGAACAGAAAGGGAACGCCTGCCTGCACTTTGGAGAGACTGAATCTGACCTGGCTGTGGTCTTTGGGGCCTGAGAGCAGTGGCAGGTCTGCGTGGCAGTGACAGGCCTGGTGTGGAGTTGTGGCCTCAGTCACGCTGGCATACACGGATCGGTGTGCGAGGGGACCCGAGGCCTGCTCTGGTGTGATGAGCAGTGACCGAGGACAGGGGCCAGGCCCCTGCTCCACTGCACCCAACACCTCCTATCAGGGCAACGCTGTCGCTTCCACATGGTACCCTAGTAAAATGATAGTGCTTTTCTCATCTTAAAAGGTCATTAATAAGAGGGGAAATTCAGCAAAGGTTGAAAAAGCAGTCGTGAGTATGAGTCTGTTCATGGAAAATTCTCAAGAAAAAAATGTAATTTGGTGGAAGGCAAGATGTACGAATATTTCCAGTCTTTGTAACTTGGGAAATTATAAAGGTCTTGGAATGTGTCTTATTCATACATGAGGGTTCTGGCATATGAATCCAGAGCACTCTCATTTATTCTACTTTGTCCTCCTGCCATGAAATCAGTGCCACCGTGTTTGTCTTCTCAGCGTCTAACCCAGAGAGAGCTGTCAAGGTCTACAGAGGCTTGAGAACATGAGCATGAACACGTCTTCCACACAAACTGGAGGACACAAAACTCCGTGCGTAAACTGGAGGACCCTAGCTCTGTACACAAACTGTAGGGAACTTCTGAGCAGAACGTATTTTAAGTCAAATTCAGCCCATGTCTATGTATTTGTGGTGGAAAGTACTAATATTCAGATAATTAATGGATGCAGTGTCCTCTGTTTTCTCTTCTGCATTATGTAACTTTCTCCATGCTGTAACTGTGATCATCTATTTCAGAGAAAACTGCAGCCGAGTAGTTGAAATATTTTTAGTGTGTTATATATGAACAAAGCATTTGCCATGAAAAAACTTTGAATTGTGTATTCAAAAACATCTTGAAGAGTGGTATTTGAAATGGGAAGACTTTGCTTCCTGTCCGAAATGGAATAGTCGTTCAGCTCTGTGCTGTCATGGCCTTGTAGAGCAATACTTAAAACATGCTTTCAGTTTATTAAAGGTTGGTTTTTTCCATGATATGTTTTATTCAACTGTGTAAACTTTTGAGGCCCTTCATCATAGTTAGTGACATGCACATGCTTGTTAATCACACTGTTTAAACGCCAAGCACAGTGTCCCCAGAGCTCACATTTCTGGAACCCGTAGGCTCCATATTCTGTCCTCACTAGCCCTCGGCAGTGACTCTTGCTATCAGCAAAGCTGAGTCATGGCCAAGCCAGTGCCGAGGGGTCATCAAGGAGGCAGGACCCTGGGGGCCATAGCCGCCACTGCTGGCCTCCTCGGCCACCTCCTGGCAAGAGGGTAAATCTGAATGAAGGCTGAGGTTGCCTCCCTCCTCCTCGTAATTGAGGGCTCAAAACTGTTTGCTCTTCTTATGGGAAGTGATACCATGGTGTGTATGGAGGAGCTTGGGTCGGGTGTTAGGGTTACCTGGAGTGACTGAGACGGAAGGCTGGCAAGAGCCCTTTGAAGAAAGACCTGAATGCAAAGGTGGATCCAGCCTGGAAAGCTCCAGGAGACGCACTTTCTAGAAAGACCATCGCTTGCAAAGAAGGATGAACTTTGTGTTTCAGGAAGCAGGGAACTGGCTTGACTGGGGCGCCACGACCCCAGGCCTGACACACAGGGGCCAGGGGAGGCAGGCAGCTTCCTCCTGTGTGCTGAGAGGCCCCAGGGGCTCAGGCCTGGGCTGCTCTGATCTGTGCCTCGACAAGAATGCTCCTGCTGTGCTGGATCACATGGAATGTGGAGGAGCAGGAACCCAAGGAGAGGGCCGAGGCTGTCTCGGGAGTCCAGATGGGAGGCGGGTGATCTGGGTGAGCTTGCTGTGCTTAACTGGAGGAAAGGAGAGAGACTCGCACTCTGTTAAAGGTGCCAGTGGCTGGATGTGGGGTGATGGAAGGAGGGGTCAGGGATGACTGTGTGCTGTTGGCTTGAGGGCAGCTCAAGTTACTGAGGGGAAGTGACCCGGGAGGCACTGAGTGGAAGTTGAGAGGTCCAGTACGTCCTTGAGATGGAGGTGCCCGTGAGAGACTAGACTAGAGAAGCCCGCCTGCACGTGAACTTGCAGTGGAGGAGAGAGGCGAAGCCCTGAGAACCAGGTGCCGTGCCCAGGACAGAGGGAAACACCATGAGCTGGGTCATATCTAGCTGTTAGAATTTAATGGAAGGCAGAGTTTTCCCCCTTAGTGTAATAGATAAACCAATGGAACAAGAGAGAAGATCCCAAATATATATAGGAATTTCATAAATAATATGCGTATTTCAAAACAATGGGGAAAGATTAGCCATTCGATAAGTGGTGTGAGGACAACAGATAAGCCATCTGGGAAGAAAGAAGCTGGATCTGGCTTATCTCAGCCTGCACTGGAGAAGGAAGTGCTGGGTCCACACAGGACAAGCCGAAAACCCGCGCTTAAACATGCACCCCCAGCCCCTCTCCCCCAGAGTGACAGCTCGTCCTCCCCACCAGACTCCTCGTGGAACTTACCTGCAGATGCACAGAACTGTGCTCTTCAACAGCGTAAATGGTCAGCATTAGAGGGTTAAACTAAATCACACCCAGTGGGGTACTTACTACACAGCTGTCTGTCTATGCTGTTGTATAAAAAGAATGAGGAAGCACTCTGTGATCTGATACCCAAACATCGATGTATTGGTTAAATACAGAAAGCAAGGAGCAGGGCAGTCTTTAAAATGTGCTGTGCTCCTTGGAAATTTATAAACAGAAACTCTGGAAAGACACGTAAAAAGCAACAGTGATAATCTGTGAAGGGCATATGATTACTAGGGGACAGAGGACAAGAATGGGAGGGAATCTTTGTCACATAACTCTGTATAATTTAATTTTTTTAATTATATATTATTTAGGAAAACAAAGGACTTTTATAGACAGTCGTTGCTCTTGGGAATTTTTAACCATTACCCATGGTTTTGGAAAGCAGTACATAGAGCAATGAAGATACACTCTTTGACCCTAAAATTCTTAGAAATTTAATTCATAAGAAACATAAAAAAATCACAAGAGTGCACACTATTCTTAATGGTAGCAATGCCTATAATAATGGAAAAATAGAAGCAATCCCAGTATTCAGTATAAGGAAGATTATTTAACACTGACAAACCTCACGATATAATATTGAGCTGCTGCATAATATACTGAAGAAGACCAGTGGAGACATTCATATAGCACGCACCTTTGTGCCACCTCCGTCACTCGTTGTTCTGGGTGTTAGGGATACAGCAATAAATAAGACCAAAAAAGGCAAAGTCTGTGCGCTAATGGAACCAACATTAGATTGGGGAACACTGGCAGCAGGCAAACACATACTGTATGAGAAAGTAATGTTGGTTCTGACTTCAAATAAACCTGGATGACCCAGTGGTTGCTGCTTTCACATAAGAATCGAGGCGAGCCTTGTGGATTACATAGTATCTGAGTGAAAGAGTGGAAGGAAACACACACCCTACCATAGTAAGATAGGTAGCCAGTGGGGATTTGCTGTATGACACAGGGTGCTCAAACTCAGTGCTCTGTGACCACCTAGAGGGGTAGGTTAGGGTGGAAGGTGGGAGGGAGCTTCAAGAGGGAGGGGACATACGTCTACCTATGGCTGACTTGTGTTGACGTATGGCAGAAACTAATACAATATTGTAAAGCAATTATCTGCCATTGGGAAAAAAAAATCCCAAAGGTGAGAAGCCATGAGGCATTTGGAGAGAGTGTCCCGGGGGCAGGGTGGACAGGGGTCTGTCATAAGAAGGTCAGGAAGCTGTGGCTGGACTGTTGACTCTATGCTCTGTGCAACTCAAAGCTTCTGGGAGGTTTTGTCAGAAGAGGATGTATCATAAATGCCATGTGAGAAGCACGGGGAATGGTGGATAAAGAGGTGGTGCACCCTGAAGACAAGGAAAAGGCAGGACTGCATGAAGTGTTGGATGTGGGGAGTGGAGTAAAGGGAGGAACCGAGAAGGATTCAGTGGTTTGGGCCACAAGATGAATGGTGGGTACCATAAGGGAGATAGGAAATTGAAGCGCTAACAGATGTGGAAAGAAGAAGGAAAGGGGTGGGTTTTGTTGTAGATGTGTTGAGTTTGAGGTACCTGTGAGTTACAGATGTAGAAAGAGAGAACTAAAATGAACTGTGTGATGAGTAAACTTACAGTTTTCGTGATGGGCACACGGGTGAGTAAACAGAGGTGGACGTGTGCTGGTATGTGGGAGGGTGTGTGTCTTCTGTGAGGTCCTGGGCCTGTGACACTCCAGGAGCACTGAGCACATTTAGCACCTGGGTATTAGCTTTTAAATATCTGAAAGAAACCAGGGCTTCTTGGTGAAATGGGTGATTCCAGGGTGGGGTGGGAGAAAATAGGATATGCATCTTGAACATTTTATGTGGAAAAGAAGGAATGTTCTTAAAGAATGATGGAAACATATCTGGAGGACACAGGAGCCAGCTTGAAAAAAGCCCACAACCAGCTGATTCTGGGATAAGTTGAGCATCACAATGATAGTTTGGGGTACAATCCATTGTCTGAGAATTCATGAATCCACAGTTTTTAAAAATTAATGATTCAAAAATTCGACAAGGACTAGGATAGTTACATAGCCTGACAGTATTTGCCACACAGTTTTTTTTTTTTTTTAAATTTCAGAAGGAAAAAGTAACTTAGAGTTGAGAAGCCTGATAGACATCACCTCAATTAAGTAATAAAACTGATCATCGTCGCAAATGGTCATTACTGAAATAGCATGCCCACTGTTAGCACACAGCAGCAATACATGAGCTGATCTCATCGTGAGAACATATCAGAGAAATCTAAAGTGAGAGTTTGTGTACCACAAAACTGCGTCCTTGGAGAATGTCAAGGTCATGAAAGTCAAGGAGGACTAGGATCCGACAGCAGCACGCAGCTCCGCGTTGTCTCCTGCTGCAGAGTGTGGGACGGACAGAGTGGGGAAACACGGAGCATGTGAGGGCAGACAGTGTTCCTTTCCTCACTTCTGTGGTCGTCAGTAGTGATTTTCACAGGAGAAGGTCCTTGTTTATAGGGATGACCCTCATTTGAGAGTGACTGGGCAGTAAGTGAGAGAAACAAGACGACAGTGCCGCCAGGGCTACTCAACTGATTTTGAGTAAAAACTTTCTTAGCTAAGATCTGTCCTTCCTTCATTTATCTTGTTCTATTTACAACTTCACTAGGACACTAGTGATTCAGGGTTGGGGGCGGGGAGGGAGAGGAGGGAATGCTTTGTACTGTATTTAGAAGTTTTAGAAAATTCGAAACTGTGAGACCTGTAGTTTCTCGAAGACGACAGAAGAGAGGGCTGCAGGGCTCCTGCTGGGAGGAGAGCATTGCTCTTACAGGGACTCACCGTGCTGGTCCACACACAGAGCTGGCCTGTGGCGACAGAGCGGGACAGGGGCTGCTCACAGGGCTGGGGGTGGGCGACCAGCTGGGAGAGCTGGGGCTGGAGGCCGGGTGTGGCCACTGTCCTGCCCTGACGTGGATTCATACCTGAGGACCTTCCTTCTCTCTGCAGTCGAGTCGTCTTCTGAAAGTGATCCCTCATCTGCTCTCTTGAGTATGATAAACTGAGTATGGTTTATTCTTTGAAGTTGAAATTATGTCATTATCAAACTCCCTAAAACAATTTACTATTGCTTAGTGATAGTGTCCCTAGAACAGGTGTTCTTAGGATTACAGAAGAACTTACAAACTCAATATTGATGTTTAAAAAAGAAGACAGCCTTGCATGCATGCCTCTTGCTGAGGTGGTTTGTGTTTTGTTTGGTAAGGTCAGAGCAGGTAGAACATGTACCTCTGCTTCACAAACACCGGTGATTTACACGCTGCTTGTTGGACAGGACCGGTTTCCAGGCCGGTTAGTCAGCTTCTAGTGTGAAACCCTGACTCAGAAGCCGGTCGTCTGGGATGAGTCACCCTGCTCCTGCTGCGTCACGAGGTCCAGCGCAGCCTGGTTGCTCTCAACTGGCGCCCTTCCTGGAACCACAGACCCTGAGGATATTCAGGACTCTTCTCTCCCAAGACTGCATGTAACCAGTGCCCCCACGATGCTCGGGAAGGTCGGAGCTGTCGCATTCAGTGCGGCCTTAGTGTGTCAGGGCTTCAGGCTTCACAGAGAACTCTGAGCGAGAGAGGCAGTGAGGACTCTGGGTTTGGCCGCCAAGCCACGTGGTGATCCAGGGAGCATCATGGAATGTGTGACCTCCCTCGGCAATACAGAAGCACTCAATGTCTTCTTCCTTCTTTGCACTCAGGCACAGGCCCCCGGCCTTTCAGGTTCAGCAGTGAGAGGCCATGGAAAGGTGGGAATACCAAATGACCCTCGTTTGAGAGTGACTGGGGGATGAATGAGGGAAAACAAGACCACAGCCCCCAGGGCTGCTCAGTGGATTTGGCACATTTTGAGTAAAAACTTTCTTAACTAAGATCCCTTCTTCCCTTCATCTGTCTTACTCTGATTTAGAACTTCACTAGGCCACTAATACTCCTACCCGTTGTAGCAGTGAAAAAGTCTCAGCTTGTGAACTAGCTGTATAAGGCATTTTAACACTGATTCTCGTCCACAAGTATTGAAACTTCTTCTTACACCTTCTGTCCCTACAAAGCCAGAATAAATGCCTGTCAGTTAATTCAGCTTGGTACATCAAGCACATATTGATCATCTGTAATACACAGCTAAGGGCTGCGATGGGCACGTGGAGAATACAAAGTATGTTCCCATCCCCAAGAATGTGCAGTCAAAAAGAAGAGAGAAAAGATCTACTCAGGTTTTTGAGTAGAATGTGATAAAAGCTAAAAGGCAAAAAATAAATCATTTTGCATACAAAGAAAAAGGAAGAATTGGGAACTTACATGGTTGTCCAGTGGCTAGGACTCCATGCTCTCAATACAGGGGTCCTGGGTTCAATCCCTGGTCAATAAACTGTGACACGCATGCCATAACTAAATATCCTGCATGCCACACCTAAGACCTGGTGCCACCAAATAAATAAATAAAATACTAAAGAAAGGAAAAAAGAAAATTGTTTACACTATAGAATGAGAAACATTGAGAAAGAAGTGGAATGAGTTTGTCTTTGAAAAATGAGCATCTTTAGACAGGTATGGTGGTGGGAACATGAAGTTTGTGTAGAGGAACTAATGGGAGCCCAGTGGAAACAGTGTCAGACTTTATTTTGGGGGGCTCCAAAATCACTGCAGATGGTGATTGCAGCCATGAAATTAAAAGACACTTACTCCTTGGAAGGAAAGTTATGACCAACCTAGATAGCATATTCAAAAGCAGAGATATTATTGATATGTTGCCAACAAAGGTCCGTCTAGTCAAGGCTATGGTTTTTCCAGTCGTCATATGGATGTGAGAGTTGGAACGTAAAGAAAGCTGAGCGCCAAAGAATTGATGCTTTTGAACTATGGTATTGGAAGACTCTTGAGAGTCCCTTGGACTTCAAGGAAATCCAACCAGTCCATCCTAAAGGAGATCAGTCCTGGATGTTCATTGGAAGGACTGATGCTGAAGCTGAAACTCCAATACTTGGGCCACTTCATGCGAAGAGTTGACTCATTGGAAAAGACCCTGATGCTGGGAGGGATTAGGGGCAGGAGGAGAAGGGGACAACAAAGGATGAGATGGCTGGATGGCATCACCGACTTGATGCACATGAGTTTGAGTGAACTCCAGGAGTTGGTGATGGACAGGGAGGCCTGGCATGCTGCGATTCATGGGGTTGCAAAGAGTCAGACATGACTGAGCAACTGAACTGAACCGAACTGAACTGAATGGGAGCCAAGACTCAGTTGGGGGTGAGGCTGCAGTAACTTGGTCTTAGACTCACACATGCATCAATCAGGAGACCTGCAGGAGTCATGAGCATGCCCTGGAACTTCCATAACTAGTTCAGTGATATGACTAACTGTCCCTTAGGAAAGAGTGTTTTAGAGCAACCTACAGGAGTGGTGAGAGGGAAGGACCAGGTTAGGAGATCAGTTAGGAGACATATCCCTAGTCCACGTAACATGCAAAGCAAGAAGCAAAACAGGAATGAGAAGGAAGGATGATGTTAAAAAAGATAAACATGGGGCAAATGGATTGACTGCAGCAACTGGATATGGAAAAGGAAATAAAGGTCACTTGCAGATTTTGGAACAGAGTGACCAAGAAATGGTGGGGCTGTGGCTGTGTTACACAAAGAGGGAACACACAGGAAGAACCTCAAGTCTGGGCCACAAGACACAGGACACTGGGAGTCCTCTGATGATAAAGTCATAGAACTGGATTAAATGAGATCCTGGTCAGTTACCTGTGCTCACGTTTCCCTGGACCTAAATAAACAACAGCAACAACTTTAGTCTGTATATCCTGGGAAGGATAGATGCATTTATACATCTCTGTGCTAATGATAGGCAAAAAATCTAATTAAATCCTCTCCTTTGGTGGGTTCAGACTATTTCTTTGAAGACCTACACTCATATACTTCATTTTTGAAAAGATATCACTGGCATGATATATATGTTCTTTTAAAATTATAAATACCTTTCATCTGTGATCTGAGCTTCTCTGGTGGCTTAGCTGGTAAAGAATCCACCTGCAATGCAGGAGACCTGGGTTCAATCCCTGGGTTGGGAAGATCTCCTGGAGAAGGGAAAGGCTACCCACTCCAGTATTCTGGCCTGGAGAATTCCATGGACCATATAGTCCATGGGGTCACAAAAAGTTGGACACAACTGAGCGACTTTCACTTCATCTGTGTTCAACTGATTTTTTGACAGGGGAGCTGACATTTTAACTGGGAAAGAATAGTAATTCCCACAAGTAGCCCTGAGAGAAATGGATATGCACATGCAAAAGAGTCAAGTTGACCCCTGCCTCAAATCATAAATAGGAATTATTTCAAAATAGATCATGGGCCTAAATATAAGAACTAAAACTATCATACTCAAAAGAAAAAATAGGAATATGTCTTCATAACCATATATACTGGGCAGTTGTTCCTTACATATGACACCAAAAGTATATACACACCCCAAAAATAAATAAATAAAGGGGACTTCATAAACACAGAAATTTCTTTGCTTCACAGGACATTCAGGAAAGTAACAGACAACCTAGAGAACTGGAGAAACTTTTTGCAAATCACGTATCTGGTAGGGGATTTGTAACCAAATAAATATAAAAGCTAATGCAAAAAGTTGCATCATTATAAAAAAAAGATAACCCAAATGAAAAACAGAGGATTTGATTAGACACTTCACCAAAGAAGTTGGCCAAGAATCGCATGATATCATCATTAGCCATCAGGGAAATGCAAATCAAAGCCACAGTGTGATATATAACCTCCCACCCACTGGGGTGGCTGTAATAAAATAGACAGCCAATAATATGTGTCTACAAGGATGTGGATAAAGGACCGAAATGGTATGGACCTAAGAGAAGCAGAAGATATTAAGAAGAGGTGGCAAGAATACACAGAAGAACTACACAAAAAAGATCTTCATGACCCAGATAATCATGATGGTGTGATCACTCACCTAGAGCCAGACATCCTGGAATGCAAAGTCAAATGGGCTTTAGGAAGTATCACTATGGACAAAAAGCTAGTGGAAGTGATGAAATACCATTTGAGCTATTTTAAATCCTAAAAGATGATGCTGTGAAAGCGCTGCACTGAATATGCCAGCAAATTTGGAAAACTCAGCAGTGGCCACAGGACTGGAAATGGTCAGTTTTCATTCTAATCCCAAAGAAAGGCAATGCTAAAGAATGTTCAAACTACCGCACAATTGCACTCATCTCACATGCTAGCAAAGTAATGCTTAAAATTCTTCAAGCCAGGCTTCAACAGTATGTGAACCATGAACTTCCAGATATTCAAGCTGGATTTAGAAAAGGCACTCTTAGAGTACATCATGAGAAATGCCAGGCTGGATGACGCACAAGCTGGAATCAAGATTGCCGGGAGAAATATCAATAACCTCAGATATGCAGATAACACCACCCTTATGGCAGAAAGTGAAGAGAAACTGAAGAGCCTCTTGATGAAAGTGAAAGAGGAGAGTGAAAAAGTTGGCTTCAAGCTCAGTATTCAAAAAATGAAGATCATGGCATCTGGTCCCATCACTTTATGGCAAATAGATGGGGAAACAATGGAAACAGTAACAAACTTTATTTTGGGGGGCTCCAAAATCACTGCAGATGGTGACTGCAGCCATGAAATTAAAAGACACTTGCTCCTTGGAAGAAAAGCTATGACCAATCTAGACAGTATATTAAAAAGCAGAGACATTACTTTGCCAACAAAGGTATGTCTAGTTAAAGCTCTGGTTTTTCCAGTGGTCATATATGGATGTGAGAGCTGGACTATAAAGAAAGCTGAGCGCCAAAGAATTGATGGTTTTGAACTGTGGTGTTGGAGAAGACTCTTGAGAGTCCCTTGAACTGCAAGGAGATCAAACCAGTCAATCCTAAAGGAAATCAATCCCGAATATTCATTGGAAGGACTGATGCTGAAGCTCAAGCTCCAATACTTTGACCACCTGATGCAAAGAACTGACTCATCGGGAAAGACCCTGATGCTGGGAAAGATTGAAGGCAGGAGGAGAAGGGGACAACAGAGGATGAGATGGCTGGATGGCATTACTGACTCGATGGACACGAGTTTGAGCAAGCTCTGGGAGTTGGTGACGGACAGGGAAGCCTGGTGTACTGCAATCCATGTAGTCACAAAGAGTCGGACATGACTGAGCAACTGAACTGAACTGAACAAAGATGTGGAGAAACTGGAGCCCTCATAATGGCTGGTAAAATGGTGCAGCCACTTTGGAAAACAGTCTGGCAGTTCCTCAAGAATCTAAACTTCGCATTACCATATGATCCAGCAAAGGTACTCCTCGGTATAAACCCAAAAGAATTGAAAACATATATCTATGTAACTTGTACACTGACATTCATAGCAGTATTACTTGTAAATGCAAGAATGTGGAAACAACGCAAATGGCCAACAGTGGTGGATGGATAAATAAAATGTTACATATGCATATAATGGAATACTATTCAGCAATAAACAGGAGTTCAGTACTGGCACTTCCTATTAATATAGCTTGGATGCGACTTGAAAATGTTATGCTGTGTGAAATAAGCCAGTCTCAGAAGGCCACAGCTTCCGTGATTTCATTCCTGTGAAATGTTCAGAGCAGACAGATCCATAGAGAGGAAGTAGATCAGTGTGTTTGGGGGAGGGGAGAGCAGGGAGGCCCTGTGACAGCTTGGGGCTTTTGGACTAATGTTCAGGGACTAGACAGTGCTGGTGGTTGGAGAACACGTGTATGTACGTAATGCCACTAAATTGTACACTTTAGAATGGTGGAATTGTATGTTTTATGTGTGTTTTGCCACAATATTTTTATTTGGGTGAATTTTATGGCATGTAAATTAGGTCTCAGTAAAGCTGTTATAAAAATACAAAGCATATCAGCCTGATTGTTTTCAGGGCATTGTGCTGAGGCGAAAGGTTCAATCCAAAGATCCTATAGTAGATGACTCCATTTTTATAACATTTCAAAGTGGCCAAATCTTAGAAACCGAGGACAGATCAGCAGTTTGTAAATGTTGGGGATGGAGGGGAGGGAAGGGAGGTGGGTGATAAAAGACAGCCAAGGCGTCCCTGTGGAGGACCCTGGGAGGTCCTTGTGGAGGTGGGTGCAGGACGTCCACAGTGGTGAACTTCACAGCACCAGGCACACGGCACACAGATACCATCGGGATGGGTGAGACGTGAGCCCAGGTGCGTGGCAGCCACGAGTGTCTGGTGTGATGTCTGACTGTTGTCGGCCTGGGACAGTGTGCCACTGGGGGAAGGGGCAGAACTGACACCTCTGTCCATGGGAATTTCACTTCAAAATGTGTAAGAGGAGCTGTGTCTCTTTGAAAACTTGTTCTGGAGGCGGACTTCTGTGGCTGTGAGATGTCCTCTTCCGACATGCCTCGGCCCAGTCTAGTCTCATCTCCAGGGGCGGTGACTGCGGTCCAAGTCCAGGACTCCAGTTATGTCCTGGTTACTTGTGTCCTCCTTCAGACCAAGCTTGCAGCAGGATTTATTGTTTGGTTAATTTCACCAATGCAGTATTTTCCGAAAATAAAGAGGAAGTGAAAGTGTGGAAAAGGCCTTTCTCGGGACTTTTGCCATGCTTTAGTTACGTTTAGCAGGGGAAAAAAAAGGTTGTTATTCTTTCCTATTCACTGATATTAGAAAGTTTCCATGTCACACTTTTATTTTAGCAAAGAGAAAATATGATTTTTCTGATGAATAAAACCACATTTCCGTGCAGTAGAGATCATCCTGCTAACATCTCATGTTGAAAAGATAAACAGCAGGATTAACTGTTTACTTTAGGAGCGCGGTCTGCTTGTTTTTCAGGAGGACACAGTGTCCTGCTGTATCTGGTTTCCCGTCTGCTTGCGGCTTGGAGCTGGGAAAGGCCCTGCCCCTCGTGCTACGCACCCCCTCCAACCCTGCCCCCCCACCTCACACCGCACCCCCACCCGCCCCCGCCCCGGGCTGGGTCCAAATTCCCCTCCCAACCTCTCCTCCCCTTTCTGTCTTTCCTGCTTTTTTTCTCACTTTATCCTGGAATTTCTTCTGTTTATTTCTTAGATTGGGTTTAGTAAGGGATCATAACGTGGCGAGAAGGACCGTTGTTGATCAGAGACTGCTTCGGTTGACTCTGACCTAGAATAGAGCAGCCGGACCTGACTCTGATTCCGGGAATTCTTAGTGAAGTGCTCAGAACTGCTTCCACGACTCATGTAAACATCCACATGTCACTTCATCTGCTTCTCCCTTGGAACACAAGCATCCGCAGACACACGTGTGCACACACGCTCACTGGTTCTCTCCCACTCTGCTTCTGTGTCTGTGATGCAGAGCCAGTGAACGAAAGGAGGGAAAAATAAATATTTTTGAAAAGTTGGGAAGGGGCATTTGAAGCTTCAGAAATTAAATTATAGGCTCTCTGAAACCCCCTCTGTGAATCAACAGTTTTGTTTTTCTTCTTCCTTATGCTTGTTTTGTTGCTTTCACAGATTAACAGTACATGCACATTCAGAATTTTTTAAATGTTCTTTAGTTAGCATGATGAGATGATGAGACATTCAGCCCATAAGAGAAGGAAAGAAAGAAGCATTCTTAAAGACAAACATTAACTCCATGGTGGACTTTATACTTCCATGGTGATACGGCTGAGGTTGAACCCTGCACCTCTTATCTGTTATTTTGTTGCTGGGCAGGTGCTGTGCAGCGCAGCAGTTTTACTCCCTTCCTCCAGCCTCACCCTCCTGGCTCATGAATGCAAGAAAGTCAAGGCACTGCAGCCAAGGGCTCTGGGACCAGGCGAGCGGCGGCCGAGGGTTTGTCATTGATTTCGACTGCTCAAGCAGAGAGGCGCTTTCCTTACAACAGACCCGGGTGGTGTGGTCGGCACCTGAGGCACCTCCTGAGCTGGCTTCAGGGAGGACGGCGTTGTTTCTGAGCCCTTTCCACTGCCTCAGTCACTGTCCTATGGGCCCTTCACGCAGGAGATCGGCCTTTTACAAAGGGGCTCACACCTCTTACCACTCAGGAGAGCTGATACCTGACCAGAGAATGCCACCTTCCTGTCAATCAGCTTTGTCTGGTAGCAAATTGGATTTGCCTGGTGGGTGAAGGAAACTGAGATGCTTAGGTGCAGAGTAGGGGCAGGCTCTTCACCAGGGGCTAAACAGATTGGAGTTACCTGGATTGTGAGGGTCAGAGCGGAGCTCCGAGCAGCCGGGCAGGTCTCCAGCGGTAGAGGAGCCCCTCCCCCACAGCCAGGCACCACATGCTGACAGCCATGAGAGGGGGGGAGGGGTTTACTTGGTGAAGGTCAGTCTTTTAGGCTTGGGTGGAACCTTGAGCTGAGATAAGTGGCATTCTCTTGCCAGACTCTTGGAGAGTTTTGAATGGCAGACTGACAGGCTCTTTAACCCTTCCTCCCTGGAGACATCTTCTCTGTGCTGTTTCAGCGTTTATCAACGTTTATCCAAGTGGACCACATCTGAAAGCAGCAGTTTACCTCCCATGCAAGGCTTGGGATCCCAGCATCAGTGCTCAGCATGCATGAAAGTCACCTGCAGCCTGGGGCATGGTGTCACTGGGTGTCCTGGGCGTCCTGGCTGGGGCTCCGAACATTCTCTGTTAAAACAACTACCTCCCGTGCCAGCGGCCGTGTTTCTACAACAGCATCCCCCTTACTCCCCAGTGGTAGGAGGTGGGCATGCTGGCTGTCCTGGGCCAGTGACTGACCCACCTGGCCCTGGACCCAAACCCTCCACCCCACACAGGCTGCTCGCTGCGGCTCCACACCGCCCCCAGAGCTGCCAACCAGGGTGACATCTCTACCTCCATCCCTGTTTCCATAAACATAACTGATTTTAAATTAAGAATAATGCATGGGAATACCCGAATAGTAAGTAGTCTTTCCCCTTATGACCACTTTCCCTCTATCTTTGTTCTTGCATAGTATTTTCCGGCCTTCTCTCAACTTCTCAAACATGGGAAAACTCCCATGTTGCTGTCCCAGTTTTTGAGTGTGCCTTGCGCCCTGCTCTTAAGTGTGTTCCTGTCAACCCTGTGCAGGACAGGCTTCAAGACCAGCCCTGGAAGAAGCCTTCCCCGACCACCTGGCCAGGCCCTTCCACCCCAGCACTTTGCCGCAGGCTCCAGCAGTCCCGCGCCTGTGCTCGTGTGTGTGCTTGGGCCAGGCCTTGCCCTGGGGAGGAGCTGAGGGCCCTGCCCAGGCCTGGGACCGCCGCAGTCCCGCTGTTCTTAGCACACAAGAAACCTCTCGAGGCTGGGGCACTGTTCGGGGCACGGGGATGAGCATGTTCGTGCCACTGTTACTGACTCTTCACCCCTCAAGGCCTCTCTACGTCAAGCACTCCTGCGTCTGACCCAGTAATTTTGCATTTGGCTCATTTCTTGTGTTCACACAAGTCAAGGTGTCTTTTAAGGAAAAAAGAACAAGTCACACTTAAGTCTGTGAACTCAGAGAGTTTCCAAATACTCTTATAACTCACAAATAATGGCTGAAGAGCCTGGCACATGCTGGCTGTCCAGAGGGTCTTTGTTTGGCGAGGATGTGAGTTGCAGAGTCAGATAAGAACCAGCTTCTGGAGTAGCAGTGAGTGCACGGTGGACTCTTCCCTCACAAACTAGCATTGTAGCTGCAGAAACTGAACAACAATCATTTGAGCTTTTGGAAATTGTCCTAAGGGCACACAGCAGATGGAGGACATTCCATCTGTAGAATCATGGAAACCTACTATGTCTCAGTAAGAACAGTGAGTCTGTGGCTCTTGAGCCTTGACCCACTTCCTGCCAGCTGCTCCTGCTCTAGGCTCTGCTCCAGGGCCACAGACAGTGCCCAGTCCAGCACTCGGTCTCCTTCTAGGAGGGCTGTCCACCACATCCCTCATCCCCAGGCCTCTGTTGAGAGGCTCCACCCCAAGTGTGGGGGGCCAAGAGTACCTCCCCTAGCTCACCCTCAGGGTGAGAGGCTCGCCCAGAAGACCCACGCCCACCAGCACCCATGCTGGGGCAGAGGCATCCGTGCAGGCAGAGGGGCACTGCCCAGAGGGAGGTGGTACCCGAGAGTGAAGGGAACGGGATCTGGGAGAGCAGTTCACAGAGTGCTTCAGGCAGATGACAGAGCCATGAGCAGGTAACAGAGAGCATCAGGGAAAGAGCCAAGGGCTGCCCAGGAATCGCTGTCGGACTTGAGAGACAGGAGGGGTGCGCTCAGGAGCAGTCGGCACACCCACGGGGAGAGGTGGATACAAAGCTCACTGCCCTGCAGGCCTCCACACCGCCTCCGTCCCCACACTGGACAGTCAGCTGCTTGACCCATGGACAACTCTTAGAGCCAGTATCAATGTCTTATAGCCACAGCATATTAAAAAAATGTCACATGTGTGGAAATTTAACACTAGTATCTTTAAGATAGATAGGGCATTCTTCTGGTTTCCACCTGCCAAATAACCACTCCCGAACAGACTGAAACCATAGTGCATCAGGTGAGCGGACAGGGGTTTCCTGGTGTTCTTGGGTATAAAATACTATATTGCAAGGAAAATTGAACACAGTAATAATTATATATGATTTTGATGTATTTTTACCTCTGTAGATCTGACAAAGTAAATTTTAGAAAAATTATCGCTAGCAACATTTTGGTGATGATTTTCAAGGAATACCTATTAATATATTTGAATATTAATGTTTGGTAAAACATAATTTGATTGCTAAGTAATGTCTGACTCTTTGCGACCCCATGAACTGCAGCATGCCAGACTCCCCTGTCCTTCAGTGTCTTCTGGAGTTTGCTCAAACTCATGTCCATTAAGTCAGTGTTGCCATCCAACCGTCTCATCCTCTGTTGCCTCTTCCTCCTCCTGCCCTCAATCTTTCCAAGCATCAGGGTCTTTTCCAATGAGTCAGCTCTTTGCATCAGGTACAGAAAGTATTGGAACTTCAGCATCAGTCCTTCCAGTGAATATTCAGTATTGATTTCCTTTAGGATTGACTGGTTTGATCTCCTGGCTGTCTAAGGGACTGTCAAGAGTCTTCTCCAGCACCACAGTTTGAAAGCATCAATTCTTCGATGCTCAGCTTTCTTTATGATCCAACTCTCACATCTGTATGTAAAGGTTGATTAGCTGATTATTAAGTATAATATTTATAGTTTTTCGGATACTCTAATTGTTATGCCTTTAGACTGTGCTGCCATATGTAGCTGTTTACATTTAAACTAATTACAGTTAGGTAAAACTTAAAATTCAGCTCCTCGCCCACGTTAGCCGCATTTGAAGTCTCAGCAGCCTGCGTGGCTGCCGCAGCGGGTGCAGAGCCACGCATCAGCACGGTTTTTGAGCCCACACGCTGCTGCGGGCTGCCGTTCTCTGCTTTGCTCCTCACTCCCACTGTGTGTTCATCGGGTTTACCTGTCTTGACATAAGGAGTTTAGCTTCATTTCTGGCTAATTTCTTAGCCTGGTAATTTCCCAGTTTTGTACATTTAAAAAGAGATTTATGTTAAATATGTTTATATGTTCATTTTATCTTATTGTTAAGAGTTCTCTTATGTAACATTATGTGGTCTTGGGCAAGACCCGAAAACCTTCTGATCTTCAGTTCTCTGTATGCTGAGTGAGGGTGAGAATAATCACACCCTCAGAGGCCATCTAAGGATAAAATGATGCCCATGGAACAGGGCCTGGCACCCACCACCCACTGTCAAGATGATGCATTTCTAACCCATGCCCACTCAAAAAAATTAATGTTTGTTATTTTAAGCTTCTAACTTGTAGAATGACTTGCTGTGTAGCAATAGGTAGCTAATCGAATAACTAGTCAGTGAGGCAGACAAAAAAAGTTAGTGAAGGAACACAAGACTTGAAAAATACACTTAAGTAACTTGACTTACAAATCTCATACAAAACCATCTTTAACAACTAGAGCATGTCCATTCTTCTTGGTTGATATTGTCTTAAAAAGTGATTGTGTGCTAGGCCATACAGCAGATCCTACAAATGTAAGAGAACCATTATCAGAGAGCATATTCTTTCACTGTAGTACAATTAAATTAGAGTTAATGACAAAAATATGTGCATTTTCAATCCTTACAGAAAAAAATTTTAAATACTTCCAAATAATTCCTGGATCAAAGAAGAAATAATAATGGAAATTTAAAAATACCTAGAACTGATGAATAATCGTAAAAATACTAAATATCAAATTTTATGTGATATCATTAGTTTGATACTTAGAAGAAATGTTATAGTCTAAGCTCACTTTAGAAAGAAGGGAGGTTCAAAATTAAATAAGCCAAGGCTCTAACATAAAAAGCAATTTAAAAATAATAGGATAAATACCAAGAAAATAGAAGGAAGGAGATTATAAGCATAAGGGTAGAAATTAATGACATGAACTGAGTAAACAAAGCCAAGAGTTGGTTCTTTGAAATGATTAATAATAATTCAATGAAAAACTCATAAAGAGAGGAGAGAAGATGTAAATAAGCACAACTGAAAAGGGAAGATATGAGGATCAGCCCCATCAGTTAGAGATGCAGTGAGAGGGTATTATTCTATCTTTATGCTAATAAACTTGAAAATGTAAACAAAATGGATAAACCCCTAGAAAAATATAACTTACCAGAAAATCCCCCAAAGTTCAACTGTTATTCAAGAAATTGAGAGTTAAAGTCTTCCCAGGTAAAGAAAGCATGGTAGCGAAGTCATTTTATTACTAAATCCTTTCAAAGTCATGTGTCGAAAAACATATGACTCAAGTCTTATATGAAGTCTTCACATGAAAAAGGAATTCCTATCAGCTCATTATATGAAGCTGATATAAAGAATCCTGATACCAAATCTAAGAGAGAAAATTAAAGGTCCATATCACTCATGGGTATAGATAACAAGTCTGAATACACAGCAGAATCCTTGCTCTTTCTTGGGAGTAAAAAATTGGTTTCATACTTGGTAAACTGTCATTGTCATTTAACCACATTAGTAAAGGAGATGAAAACATACAGTCTTTTCATTGACTACAAAAAATGCATTTTATAAGCTCTAATACCCATTCATGATTTTTAAACTTTCTCAGTAAACTAGGAATCTTTAACCTGATGAAGAATATCTACAACCAAAAAAAAAAAAAATTGAGGATACAAACTTTCTTTAAAATCAAGAACACAATGAGGATGCCATGTCACTGCCTCTGTTCACTGTGGCACTGAAGACATTCAAGGGCAGTCAGAGAAGATGATGCAAAAAGAGCATCGGGGCTGGGAGGTGGACGCTTTCCTTATGCACAGACCAGATGGTAACTTGTACCTCCTTAGAAGTGTTGTGAATAGTAAACTCCATTAGGATTGATGAATTACAGGAGCTGATTGTACTTTTTCCATCCTTTGGCCACAAAGAAAAACACCATCTAAAACAGCAAGCACAGTCATGCGCAGTCTAGTCACAGACCGACGGAGGTGGAGCATGGGCTGTACAGAGAACCTTGTTCTAAAAACTGCCCTGAGCGCCCCTCCCTCCCCCCAAGGCAGGACGGACTCCTGGTGCCGTCCCTGTGCCAGCCCGAGCGCCCTTCCTGCTCACAGCCCCAGAGCTCACTCCCCACCATCTCCTTACAGTGAGAACATTCCAGCTACTGCAGTCACCCCCAGGGTACTACCTCCCTGCGAAGGCATTCGTGTTCCCTGAATGTGATGTAATTTATGGGAAACACCTCTTGATTCAGGAAAAACAAGTTGATCGAGGGCCTTTTCTGTGCAGACCTGCAGTGGTTTTTGAAGATTGCTGGTCAGGAGCAGGAAACAAGTGTAGTGCTTGGGGCTCCTGTGTGCTCCTCAGCCCGCTCCCACTGGGAGTGTGCTGACCGCCCGGCTCCCGTCCCGTGGGCCAGAGGGACAAAGCTGCCTGTGAGAGCAGAGCAAGGCGGGAGGGTGTGTGTGCTGGGTGTGAACACGGTGAGGAGAGTAGTAGGGGGGCCTGAGTGCCTCCCTCCCCCCCAAGTCAGGACGGACTCCAGGCAGAAGAATAAACAGGAGCACCCTTCCTGGGTCATCTGCGACATGGGCAAACGTCAGAGCAGGTTTAAGGCAAGGGTAGGATCCAGTTCCCCACCTCCCCCTTCTCAACACAAGCAGTCAGAAATTCTCTCTAGTTTCAGGTAGGATTGAAATATATACATTACCATATGCAGAGTAGATAGCTAGTCGGAAGTTGCTGTGAGCCTTGAGGAGATCAACCCAGTGCTCTGTGATGACCTAGTGGGGTGGGGTAGGGTGGGGTGGGGAGGGAGGTTCCAGAGGGAAGGGATATATAAACACTTATGGCTGATTCCCATTGTTGCATGGCAGAAACAAATACAACATTGTGAAGCAAGTATCCTCCAATTAAGAAAAAAATTCTAGTCTTAAAAAGCAGATCCTTTTGGACTCTGTGGGAGAAGACCAGGGTGGGATGATTTGAGAGAAGCATTGGAACACGTATATCATCATAAATGTGAAACAGATCGCCAGTCCAGGTTCGATGCATGAGACAGGCACTCAGGGCCGGTGCACTGGGATGACCCTGAGGGGTGGGATGGGGAGGGAGGTGGGAGGGGAGTTCAGGATGGGGAACACATGTACACCCATGGCTGATTCATGTCAGTGTATGGCAAAAACCACTACAATAATTGTAAAGTAATTAGCCTCCAATTAAATAAATTTAAAAACAGATCCATGGAGGTTTTTGTATACATCTTGACTTCATATATGTTAACAGTAATACAGAGCAGTGTGAAATGCTCCAGGGGTCGGTGAGGCGACCGAGGGCATGAGAGTGGGTGTAGCACCCCCTGCCCTGCCCTCTCACAGCTGGCAGATGGAGCCTGGTCACCTGCCCCTGCCTCAGCCTGAGTTAGACTAGGAGCAGAGGAGCAAGTCAGGGCAAACCGAAGGGCTTCCCTCCTAGAGGCTCTGCATTGCGGAATGGTCAGGGGACAAAACCACAGGATAGGTGTAACATGGAAGTGCGTGCTGTCTTCATCCCTGCCTTCACTCGGCAGGCTGCTCCAAACAGGACAGGATCATGAGAGACCGTGGCTCAGTGTTGAGCATCCATACGAAACATAAATGTTTCTGTTACGGCAGACAGGGTAAACAAGGGAAAGGGGCTACTCTGTGTCTGGCAGTGGTAAAATACTTGATTTGAAAGGTGGTCTCAGTGTGCTCTTGTAAAGCACATTGGGGTTAGGGCGTAGTTATCTTCCTGAAGAGAATTCTGTCTCCTACTGTTTTCTGTGGGTGGTGGTCCACGCACCTGCTTGTACAAATCTAAGAAGTGCATGTTTTAGTTCAATATTGTTCATTTATCCTGGTTCACCTATTTGGGAAGATGCCTACAGTGGATTTCTGTTGAAGGAGAAGGAAATTCTGGTCTCTGTACCGAATCAAAACCTGTTTCCTAAAGAGCACATGTGGATGCTTTTTTGTAGAGTCTGCCTTCTTGTGCAAGACGCCCTTGGACTCTTCAGTGAGGTGCACTTGGAGGGCGGCATCCTGAAAGACAGGCGGCTGGAGGGGAAGTGCTGCAGGCTGTCAGGCATGAAGGTTCTGCAGAAGGTCACCAGAGCAAGGTGAGACATCTGTACTTTTATTTTTAGGCCTGAAAGTTTGCCTCTAAAACAAGGCTGGGAGTTGGGTTAAGCTCATAAAGTATTTCTGAGAGAAACAGTATAAGTGACAACAGAAATAATGTTGCAAGTTTAGTGATTCACAGTTTTATTAAGATTAGGATTAAAAATGCTATACATGTGTCTTTTCATTCTAAAGTTTTTTCTATATACTATCTATACTAATAAGGTAGCTTCGCATGAGTCAGTTTATATAAATGAAAATACAACTTTGTGAAAAGGCATTTCAGAACTCTTTATTTTGCCGTGTTTTTTGCTTTCCATGGCAAGAAAGCATATTTTCTGTCGAGCTGCATGGCACCTCACCCTCGATGTTGTTTTGGGTAGAAATAGTACATGGATCTGGCCCAGCAGTTCATTGTTCCATTCAAGTAATCATCTTAGTCTTGAATTAGGGGAAAGAAGAACATTTTTAATGGAACTATCCAGTCATGTAGAGAATTGTAAACAGTGAATTTGGGGATTTCTCATTGGAGCCTCTTTCCTCAAACAGCATGTCATTGTAGGTCTTGATGTCCGTGTTTTGCTGGAGTAACGTCTCAGCTTGTCACACTGTCTGCGGGAGGGCAAGCCCATCATGTGCACATGCGGTCTGACTTGGAGCAGGTTGGAAGCCGGTGGTTTGCACCGCAGCCGTCTGCTGTGGTCTTCCTAAACTTGGAGCATTGCCGAGCATTCCTCCACCTGACCTCCATCCACAGTCCGCTCTCCCCATCCCGGCTCTGTGCCTAATCTGTCTTTCACGTGGCACCAGGCAGGTGAGCAGTGGCTCCACCCAGGACCCTGCTTTCCTGAAGGACAGATCCCTTGTGAGCCCTGCGTTGATCCATGCATGTTTGTCTTGTAACAGATTCTTCCTCCTGTTTGTGGAAAGGTGGCTGTATTATAATGTAATTGCCTTATACGTTAGGCACAGCACTGCCCAGATATTTGGAAAGCCCAACTGGGCCGCATGAACCTTGTCCTTATGAAGTTGAACCCCATTTAGCCCTTGGTTTCAGAATCACAAGCATCTGGAAAGACCGTGTGTAGTTGTGGTAAGCGAGGTGTTGCCCTGACATTAGCCTGGCGGCAGTAACTCCACTGGCCCTGTGTAGACCTCCCAGAGGTGCACTCAGCACGGTTCCCCCCGTCGCCACCACACACCAGGTACGTGGGGCTCTGCGTCACGTGCATCTCAATGGAGCCCCTCCAGCTGGCAGATCTCCTGGAGTGCTGCAGGCCAAGGGGCTGCTTCTGGGGACACACTTCCTGCTGGTGAAGGCGGGACTCACCTCCAGGGCCGTGCTCCTGGGGACTGACAGAGCCTGGGGCCCAGGGGCTCTGGCTCCATAAAGCACCTGCTCTTTACCGTGAGGCCACAGAACCGTCTGTGTACCTGACATTTAACCGGGTTCTTGTGAGTTGTACTGGAGGTATACTATTGTCTACAACATTGCCATAGGACATATTTTTTCTGTAGGAAATGCACTGAGTAATCTAAATAATTTGTTTACAGACAAACTTTTGGAACCCACTCCATTTTTAAGTTGAACTAAAATTTGACTAAATGTCATTTAGTTGCTAAGTCATGTCCTACTCTTTGCCACCACATGGACTATAGCCCCCCAGGCTCCTTTGTCCGTGAGATTTTCCAGGCAAGAATAATGGGGTGGGTTGCTATTGAAATAGTTGATACTTCTTTTTAGGTTGGAATTAATTTCTTTATCTTATGTATTTAACTTTACTTTGACATGTAACCATCCAAATAGATTGTCTTTTTGTTCTTTTGGAAGCTATATTTCTTCAAAACAAATTATTTAATAGTTTTGGAATGCTGAATGTTATAATTGCCTATTAGTGACATCACCCACTGCCAGTCATCCATCCATGGCCCAGTAAACAAAAATTGTCTCTTTTTTCCCCTAAATTATTGTGTTTCGTAGCAACTCATAAACCTTAACAAAATATATTTCTCATAAATCTTAACAAAATAGACTTACTTCCCAGAACTCAAGCTAAAATGATTAATTGTAATTATATAACTCCAATGTCTAATATAGAAAGCTGCTTCTTTGTCAGTTTGAAGGTAGTTTTTGTTTGGGCTAAGTCATGGAGTCGTTTAAATTTTAGCTCCTGATGGTCCACTGTCCTAGTGGCAGCTCTAGGTGGACTGATGGCCTCGGGGCTGGGCCCCTGTGCAGGGCACCCCACCCTGTTCACCTTCCCCCCTTGGAATGGTTGAACAAAAACAGCCGTCTTTTGTGTTTCTCTGACACATTTTTGGTGTTTTGTGTCCCTACTGACCAGTTAAAGTGAGAAGAGTCAGGAAAATAGCCTGGATGTAATGGCAAAGACCCTTTCAAATAGCACTGCTGAGCCCACCCCTGCCCTGCTCGCTTCTTCCCCAGGACTCAGGCTGTTTGTCCAGGGACAGGCGTGTCCCCTGACCTTTGTTCTCCCAGGTGGCCTCTGCAACGGTGTAGAGGTCAGATAGGCTGAAAACTCACTTTACTTTGATGTCCTAATTCTGGGTATGAGCTTTATCTTTTTATTGCTGATTAGTAGGTGATCTTATTTTTATGTGATATATCAATACTGAGGGAAAATTTGTTTAGATTTTTTTCAGTGGCACTTTGAGAGTAATGTACTGAAGACTGTTGTTTAGTCAGCCTTCACTGTATACAGACGAGTCTGCCTGAGTGCTGACCATGATGAGGAAGCAACTTACATGGTCTTTGACCTTGAATTGCCTCCTTTGAACTGAAGACTAGACCTGCCCAAGGACTTGGGCGGTTGTTGCTTTAAGTGATGAGGTCTTAAATATCTGATCTCAGAAGATTTCCTGAAAGCAGTGAGTGAGAATGTACAGACATCTTGATCTTGCAAATAGAAAATTTCTCCTCAAATTGGTAAGATGTTATCTGTGAAGACATAAAAGTAGGGTTAGGAGAAAGTATAATTCATTTACTCTTTAAATATTTGGTGCCTGTTTGTGCTATGTGTCTGGCTAGTTACTGCTCTGCTAGATTTGGGGGATTTATCCTAAATCAGAAAGTACTGAAATAAAAAGTCAGTCAGATGAAGCCTCAAATCCTGTTAACTAGGAATTCTGCAGTGACCCAGGGAAAATTAGGGCCCCTAGGAGTTTTTGAGAGAAGAAACGAAGAGGTAACAAAATTGAAAATGGAGTAGAGCTGATTCTGGTCTTGTATTTTTAATATATTTGAAACAGAGGGAGTGATTGGGGCAGCGGTGCAGACCTGGGGATCTCTGCAGCCGCTGGGGGCAGAAGCAGGGACCTGGCACCGTGGATTTGTAACTTCCGGTCACTCCGGGGTGGGAGTGGGGAGATTCTCCAGGGAGCCAGGACTGATGCCAGGAGGGTAGATTAGCCCTTTCCTGCCCGAGCTCACAGACCAGCAGGAGAGCCAGGAGGAGGTCCTGAAACACACCCGACAGTGAGTACCAGACACAGCAGCCATTTTGTGGGGCTCAGAGGGCAGGTTCAGATCTGGGGACCCTGGAGAGAACTGCAGGAGTCGGGGGCTGAGGACTCAGGTGAGGGCGGGAGGACCCACCCCCCTGGTTGAGACATCCACTCCCCTGCCTGGGGCAGAGACTGGTAAGCTTTGAGGATAGAGTGAGGGGTTGGGGACGCTGAGGGGGGTGTATTTCAGAAAATGGTCCAATTAATAGTTAGTGTTTACATGCCAGCTTTTGTTTTAAAGGTAACAGATTTAAGTACCAATAATCTTTAAGTTCAAAACCAAGCTTAGTTAGCTTGCTCACAAACTAACCCACGGCCAGGAGGTCAGAAGCCCCCATCCCACCCCCAGCCCACAGTACTTCCTGTCCAGAGCAGTCACCCTTTGTCCCAGGTACCAGTCCTTCCTGCCCTCATATCTGGGCTCTCTAAGGCCCTCTGTCTCCTGCAGCAGCTCCCTTGGCCCAGTGCTCAGGGCTATGTGGGTTTCTCATGACCTGTGTCCCACCAGAGGGGTGTATTCTAATGTAAATTTGAGTGACATCTTAGTGATAATATGCAATTATCAACACCTGTCTGAGGAGCCCTGGAATGGCTCCCCTAGCTTGCCTGTGTCAGGTACAGGCTGCCCAGCTCAGAGTCCCAGTGGCTTACTGACATACAGACTGGTTCTCAACCCAGTCACTCCCCTCTGCATGGTGTAGACCTTTGTGGATTAGCATACCTGGTGGCCAGTGTCCACGCTGGCCTGCCCATCGCCAGGCTCTGTGAGTGCAGGCTCTGTTTCTCACTCACCATTGTATTTCCTGTGCACGGTTCAATCCCTGGCACCTGAGAGGCTCATAAGAAGTGTTTGTGGAATGGACATTAGTTGTTTGCTTGGATTCATCTTAGATTTTCCTCAACAAGCCTTGAACTTGTGCTTTCTTGGCAGTAATCACTGGTGCACAGTTTTAGAGGGAAGATTGGAGGCTGAGTTGTCCAAAGACCAAGTGCAGATGGGAAACACATCCTCTGTGTGCCCCAGGCTGGGACCCTGGCTCCTCCCCACTATGCCCAGGGGGACGCGCTTGAGGGTGATGGGAAAGCACTTTGTCAGGGATGGAATCCCAGCTTATGGAGGAGGGCCTGGAACAGGTGAGGGTGGCTAGCCCAGGTCAGGCTCTGCGTGACTCTGGGCCCTGGGGCGTCGGTCTCCTGGAGGCCCTTGTGTGGCCAGGTGTGTGGAGGGGCAGCACAGGAAGCTTTTAGGAACCGTCCAGCACGAGTGGACGGGGCTTGGGGGCCGTTGTTGAGGCATCATCTCAGATGCTGTTTCAGCAGAAAGCGAGTCTGGTGAATGTGCTCCTGGGAACAGAAGCCTCAATGACTTCCTCCTTTGATTCCCCTCTTCAAACAGCTGCCTCTTAAAGAGACACACTTCCCTTGGGGTTTGCTCATTGCTGTGGTTGGAATCCTCTTTCAAGAGACATACTCAAGAAATCTTTCATCATTTTGAAAAATTGTTCCTGGTGGGTTCACCACCCAGTTAATGGCAGGAGAATAAAGTGTCACTGAAAGAGAATGTACTAAATCCTAAAACCAAGGATGCTCAAAAAACTGGCCAAAAGGCACAAAGCACTGACTCATGTAGAACACGATGCTGAGTGAAGGGAGTCCACGCAGAAGGCTGCATGCATGCTGTGGGGTCCCGCTTGCATGAAACAGAGGAGACAAACCCATGGCGACAGAGTGCGGGTTGGTGCTCGCCAGACGGGAGGAGAGCAGGGGGTGACTGCTGGCGGGCACCGTGTCTTGCTGGGACGATGACTGTATTCCAGGACTGGACGACATTGTGAATGTGCTCACTGCCAGTGAACTGTGCTGTGTGACACAGTTAATCCTGCGTCATGTGAATTTCACCTCAGCCTTTTAAAGGGACATAAATGAATTCATTGCCCCAAAAGTACACTGTGTTATGAAAACAGCTACAAATGTTTCATAAGTCCAGTTGGAGAAGAATAGTTTCTAAATGGAATGTCTAGGCATAATTTCACATCATTCAAAAAGACCTAAGTCGGGAGTTAGGGGCTCAGAAGGAAATGTCGAGTATTGAACTTGAACCGTAAAGATTATTTCTGGGAAACTAGGACAGATTTCTTTTCGGACATGACTGAAGCGACTTAGCAGCAGCAGCAGCAGCAGGACAGATTTCTTTAGTAAACTGGGCACTTCTAAACCATTCCTTACCTTTATCATTCAATGAACAACCCTTAAGAAGAGAAAACTCTTGTATATCTCTCTGTGTAACCAGTGATGAATATATAGACAAAGGGGAAAACCGGCAGATTACAGAGAGGCTCATACGCCCACCAGGTTGATCACAGGAAGAGGAGGAGAAGAGAACCACAAACCACCTGAAAGAGGCGTTTGAACTGTGTAGGCCAAGCATTAACCACTGTCAGGATTACTGCCCTAGTAGTGCTTCAGAAAACCATCCAATAAAAAGAAATTCACCCTGTCGGCAGTTAGATACAGAAGTTCTGCCCTGAGGGTCCTCTGCATGTCTGTCCCTGTCAGTGGTTCATGAACACGGTGGCTGAGTGTGGATGCAGGGCTGAAGTCAGTCCAGTCAGCAGGAAGCTGACCTGCCTGCGGGGCTGTACTGACAGTCGGAGGAGGTTTTTGCTGGAGCGGGTGGGGCTTTACCCAGAGGCTTTCAGGGTGTGGCTTGTTCCAGTTCATGGCAGACACCCATGGGAGGGCACGTCCCCACCCATAAGTTCATTCCTGTTATCTCTTGACCAAAAATAGACTGTCTTGCTGGAGCCAAGTGTTACTTATCCTCATGTCCTCTGTAGCAATCAATAGAGCGTGCAGTGAAAACCTGACTAAAATGATGAGGTCTGAACCACAGCAGACTGTCACAGTAGTTCTTGGCCATTTGAAAAAGGAATTGTTAGTAGCAATCTCCGAAGTGGCTCAGACACCCACCCCCTTTCCTAAGTCGAACCCAGTTCACTGGGGTGATTTTGGCAGTGTCGGCCTGACTGGTGCAGGGGGCTTGCTTAGCAAAATCAAAGCTTCAGGAGCAACGCTGGTCACTGAGTAGAGGCAGTGGAGGGGAGAGCAGGGCTCTGCACCACCGTCTGTGTGTCTCATCTCAGGCGTCGGTCTGTGCGCTGGGGGCTGACCCCTCAGGCGTCAGGCAGGACAGGTAGCACTTGCCTTCCCAGGCGGTTGTGACTTCGTGAGTTCACACACAAGTGGTTCTGCACACCTGAGAACACCATGGTAGTGGTTCTGCCCTTGCTCCTCCCACTTTTTTCTCTTTTCCATTTAACTAAAAAGTAGAGCTCTGGTCAGCATTAATCTAACTCTTTCTTGTTTTTACAAACAAAATGGGAAGAGTACGATGAGTAATTTAGAAGAATGATAACTAGAGGTTGGAAGTGTTTTTATTTTTTTCCAAGATAGAACAGAAATCAAGTTGGCCTTGTTAATTATAACAGTGGGCAAGAAGGGGTAATGAAGCCAGTGGAGTTAAAAGTACAGAGAGATTTTAGCTAAAACAGGAATCCAAGAGACCAGAAGGAAGATCAGCTGATACAGGAACACAAAAACATCTGCTGCCTAACTCTGGTTAGTAATTTATCCAGTAAATTTACCTGCAGCACAGTAAGTCTAGAATTCAGCCAGTGGACAGGATTTTTTTTTTGCTTTTTCATTCATTCCTTCTCTTACAAATCTCAGTACTCCCCTTCTCCCCACACTCATCTCACAAAAATCAAAATGATCTACCTGCAGGGGACCAGCAGTTTTAAAGCTTTCAAACTTTTAAAAAATAGAAGTCCAGACAGCAAGCTCTGTGTTAATAATAAATCTGCATAGAGCTCTTCTGTTTAGAACTGGGAGGTGGTGGGTTGGGCCACCATGGCCCCCACCCAGCTCCTAGGGCTGCGTGATTGGGAAGTGATCACTGAGGACTGGCTTTTGTTCTGGACATTTCACATATCCACACGGTTCTTTCTTGAGACTTCCCTGGTGGTCCAGTGGTTAAGACTCCTAAGGCAAGGGGCCTGGATTCCATCTCTGGTCAGGGAACTAGATCCTGCATGCTGCAGCTAAGATTTGGCACAGCCAAATAAATAAACAAAACTAAGTATAAAAATATATGTATATGGTTTTTCCTCTTCCTCTCTCAGCATAATAGCCTGGGGCAGCAGGCCTTATCGTGGGGCACTGGGCCATGTGATTCAGAAGCTTGGTGGGATGTTCCTTGTTCATCTCAAATATGAAACACAAATGCTTGATTTTGCTTTTGTTAAGTGCCTTCTCAAATTTGGAGAATCTTACGTATGATAATTTTAGGTAGAAGCTACTTAAATCTTTTTGTTTGCAGTAAAATGCCTGTCCGTTCATATAGGACGTAGAAGTGGGAAGAGAAGTGTCACTGCCACTGTGGTCCTTCTTTCTTTCCCTTCAACTCTCCAGCCTGCTGGCAAATTAGGTCATGTTACTGTGTTTTTAAGTAAAGACCCGGAAGCTCCTGAGACAAGTAATAACTTGGCTGCAGGTCAAGGGTGGGCCTGGAGCCTGGTCCTCCAGAGGCCATCGGCTGCATCCCTGGTGCTCTGGCCTACATGTAGTTACTTCCAGTTCCAGGGGAATTCACTTCTGTTAAATTTCTCATTTGCTTTATAGTTGTAATCCCTGGCCCTCAGATCAGAAGTCTGACCATTTCTTGTCAGGAGTGATGTAAATTTAGATTCTTGGTGTTTTCCACTGTTTTTGTTAAACAGCAGCAGTGAGCCATCTCTGCTGCAATTATCTTGAATGACAGGAGGAGCATCAGATCCATACTAATTGCACTGAATGCCTCAGGTTTAGTTCAACATTTTTTTTTTCCTGTTTACTTAGACACTTACGAATGAAAATATGACATTTAAGAACTGGACATTTTCGTTACTATTTTTCATTATAGTATAGTCATTTTCATTACTATTCTTTTTAAACCAAAGACTTTGCTCCTCTGCCTGGAATCACTGACAGTGGAGAGAGTGGTCCCAAGGGTGCCCTGGGGCTGGACCACAACATGTTGGAGAAGCATCAGACCAGGCCTCCAGGATTATCTGTGGGAGCTCATAGTACAGCTGCCGCCGTCACTGGTTGTTAATATATGGGGAAAAGGAAATTTAAACATCTCCTTTCCGCTGGGCATTTACTGCATGTCTTTCTCCACGAATGCAAACTTGTTTATAAACAAAGGAGAATGGTTGCTTTTCTCTTTGTTGTTTCCAACGGTGTCCTTTCCAGTTTCTGCCACCGCTAGTAACGGACACGTGTGTGCGCCCTGTGTCTCCTTTACTGATCTTTTCACTCACTTAGCCTTGTTTATGGGGAAACGTGACAGACATGAGAGCTGTTCCTCAGTGCAGAGTAGAGTGAACAACTGTAGGGCTACCCAGGATGCCACCACCAGATTCAAAGGACAAAACATGCTGGGCGTCCAGGCGCCACCCCACGCCCCAGGACCTCTGCAGCCCTGATTTCCCCCGCTGTCTTCTTTGTAGTTTTACCATTTTATGTTGCCTCAGAGCCCAGTCACTGGCGGAGGGTTGTGTTGGTTTGTTGCTTGTGCCCATGTAGACCATCCCCACAGGAGAGCAGAGGGTCTTCCGGGGAGTCTGTGCAGGGCAGCTACGTGGTATGTGAATTTGTGGTGATGGAGTAGATTGTGAAGAGGCTAGCTTGTTTCAAATATGAGAGCGCACCGGTAGTGTTGGATAAAAAGTGTATGTATCTATCAGAAAATCTGGGCTGACAGATTTTGTGTGGAGCGTGAGTGTTCCTGTCTCCACACTGGTAAGTAGGTCACGTCACACTGTTGAAGTGATAAAGACCTCCTGGGCCCTGAGACCAGCCTAAGAACTGTCTGCAGTTCTGGACAGCAGCAGCTTGCAGCAAGAATTCCTTATTTCCCCTCTCTGAGTGTGTGTGTGTGTGTGTGTGTGTGTGGCAGTTCCTGCCCAGGTAGAACAGAAATGCACAAAGTACTTGTTTTATATGAACTTGAGCTCAGTTCAGTTCCCTTCATTTGCTCAGTCGTGACCGACTCTTTGTGATCCCATGGATTGCAGCACACCAGGCTTCCCTGCCCATCACCAACTCCTGGAGCTTACTCAAACTCATGTCCTTTGAGTCGGTGATGCCATCCAACCATCTCATCCTCTGTCTTCCCCTTCTCCTCCTGCCTGCAATCTTTCCCAGCATCAGGGTCTTTCCCACTGAGTCAGTTCTTACCATCAGGTGGCCAAAGTATTGGAGTTTCAGCTTCAGCATCAGTCCTTCCAATGAATATTCAGGATTGATTTCCTTTAGGATTCACTGGTTGAATCTCCTTGCTGTCCAAGGGACTCTCAAGAGTCTTCTCCAACACCACAGTTCAAAGTATCAATTTTTCGGTCCTCAGTTTTCTTTGTAGTCCAACTCCCATACCCATACATGACTACTGGAAAAACCAGAGGTTTGACTATACAGACCTTTGTTGGCAAACTAATGTCTGCTTTTTAATATTGCTGTGTTAAAAAAAAAAAATATATATATATATATATATATATATATATTGCTGTGTAGGTTGGTCATAACTTTTCTTCCAAGGAACAAGCGTCTTTTAATTTCATGGCTGCAGTCACCATCTGCAGTGATTTTGGAGCCCCCCAAAATAAAGTCTGTCACCGTTTCCATTGTTTCCCCATCTACTTGCCATGAAGTGATGGGACCGGATGCCATGATCTTCGTTTTCTGAATGTTGAGTTTTAAGCCAACTTTTTCACTCTCCTCTTTCACTTTCATCAAGGGGCTCTTTAGTTCTTCACTTTCTGCCATAAGGGTGGTATAATCTGCATATCTGAGGTTACTGATACTTCTCCCAGCAATCTTGATTCCAGCTTGTGCTTCATTCAGCCCAGCATTTTTCATGATGTACTCTGTATATAAGTTAAATAAGTAGGGTGACAATGTACAGCCTTGACATACTCCTTTCCTAATTTGGAACCAGTCCGTTGTTCCATGTCCTGTTCTGACTGTTGTTTTTTGACCTGCATAGAGATTTCTCAGGAGGCAGGTTAGGTGGTCTGGTATTCCCATCTCTTGAAGAATTTTCCACAGTTTATTGTGATCCACATGCTCAAAGGCTTTGGTATAGTCAATAAAGCAGAAGTAGATGTTTTTCTGGAACTCTCTTGATTTTTCGATGATCCAGTGGATGTTGGCAATTTGATCTCTGGTTCCTCTGCCTTTTCTAAATCCAGCTTGAACATCTGGAGGTTCACGTACTGTTGAAGCTTGACTTGGAGAATTTTGAGCATTACTTTGCTAGCGTGTGAGATGAGTGCAATTGTGTGGTACTTTGAACATTCTTTGGCATTGCCTTTCTTTGGGATTGGAATGAAAACTGACCTTTTCAGTCCTGTGGCCACTGCTGAGTTTTCCTAATTTGCTGGCATATTGACTCCAGCACTTTCACAGACTTTCTTATCTCTCCTTGCTATTCTTTGGAACTCTGCATTCAAATGGGTATATCTTTCCTTTTCTCCTTTGCCTTTCACTTCTCTTCTTTTCTCAGCTATTTTTAAGGTTTCCTCAGACAACCATTTTGCCTTTTTGCATTTCTTTTTCTTGGGGATGGTCTTGATCCCCAAGAATGTCACAAACCTGCGTCCATAGTTCTTCAGGCACTCAGTCTATCAGATCTAGTCCCTTAAATCTATTTCTCACTTCCACTATATAATCGTAAGGGATTTGATTTAGGTCATACCTAAATGGTCTAGTGGTTTTCCCTACTTTCTTCAATTTCAGTCTGAATTTGGCAATAAAGAGTTCATGATCTGAGCCACTGTCAGCTCCGGGTCTTGTTTTTGCTGACTGTATAGAGCTTCTTCATCTTTGGCTGCAAAGAATATAATCAATCTGATTTTGGTGTTGACCATCTGTGATGTCCATGTGTAGAGTCTTCTCTTATGTTGTTGGAAGAGGGTGTTTGCTATGACCAGTGCATTCTCTTGGCAAAACTCTTTTAGCCTTTGTCCTGCTTCATTTTGTACTCCAAGGTGAAATTTGCCTGTTACTCTAGATATCTCTCGACTTCCTACTTTGGCATTCCAGTCTCCTATAATGAAAAGGACATCGTTTTTGGGTGTTAGTTCTAGAAGGTCTTGTAGGTCTTCATAGAACCGTTCAACTTCAGCTTCTTTAGCATTACTGGTCAGGGCATAGACTTGGATTACTCTGATATTGGATGGTTTGCCTTGGAGACAAACAGAGATCATTCTGTCATTTTTGAGTCTGCATCCAAGTACTGCATTTCGGACTCTTTTGTTTACTATGATGGCTACTCCATTTCTTCTAAGAAATTCCTGCCCACAGTAGTAGATACAGTGGTCATCTGAGTTAAATTCACCCATTCCAGTCTGTTTTAGTTCACCGATTCCCAAAATGTCAGTGTTCACTCTTGCCGTCTTCTGTTTGACCACTTCCAATTTGCCTTGATTCATGGACCTAACATTCCAGGTTCCTATGCAATATTGCTCTTTATAGCATCGGACTTTACTTCAATCACCAAAGTTCTGTTAGTTATTTATTTACTTAGTGTTTCGGCTGTCCTAGGCCTTTGCTGCTGCGTGGGGCTTTCCCTAGTTACAGCGAGTGGGGACTGCTCGTCATTGTGGCGCCCAAACTTCTCATTACCGTGACTTCTCTTGTTGTGACATAACGGGTGCTGGAGGGCATGGGCGCAGTTGTGCACATGGGCTTAGTTGCTCCGTGGCCTGTGGGGTCCTCCCGGACCAGGGCTGGAATCTGTGTCCCCTGCATTGCAATGTGGATTCTTTTTTTTTTTTTTTTTAATCAGTAATTATAGCTTTGTTTATGAAAATAAACTCATGTTTAGCATTTGTTCACCAGTTTGAATGCTACAATTCCAACTTAAAAATATAAAAGTGAGCATGTAAATTTCACTCTGTTCCTTTGTAAATGCCACCAACGTATCAATACTTTTTTTTTAATGAATGCTTATCAACAGAGAAAATACTGAACTAATTTTGATACACACATCATGGAATATCATGTAGCCTTTATAAAGAATTAAAACTATAACAAATGAGTTGGAAGAGATTTAGCAAGGTGGATTCTTAACCACTGGATCACCAGGGAAGCTCTAGTTAATATTTTTATATCCTAAATCTTGAAGAAAGAATTAAGATTAGGAAGGACATTTTAAAAATGTAACTACCAGATATCCTGCAAAATGTGAGGTATTCCAAAATTATAAATTTATCTTACATGGTTATATAATAAATTTAAGTGATGGTACAAAGAAATAGTAAAAAAGGCTTAAATTCAGATGTGTATGCATTTATTTTTCTTTTTTTTTAACGTAAAAAATTTTACTGGGTTATAATTAACATACAATATTATATTAGTTTCAAGTGTACAACATAGTGATTTGATATTTTTATACATCATGAAATGGTCACCGCTGTGTGACCAGTTACCACGGTCACCATAAGTTCTGTTCTGTTGCCACATCTCCACCTCTGTATTGAGATCGTGTCCCCTGATTCTTTCCCAGCTTTGCTGGGTTTCTCTTCCTTTCACTAGCTTCTGAGGAAACCAGCTCCTCTGTCTTACAGCTCCGCTGTCTTGTCTGGAGTGTCTGTTTGTGGCTTTGTTTAACCTTGTCAGTTTACCCTCTGAGCACTTAATTTTTTAGTATCTCTATCTACAATTTGAAAAATATCATCCTGAAATGCACTGGATTAACCTTGCAACGTGTTTAGTAATCCCCACACTTGTGGGGTGTTCTTAGCAGAGCATGGTCTCTGAAGTCAGAGTGCCCGACTTGATGCCATCACTGTCTAATTAAGGAACAGCTGATTTCTAATACAGTTGATTTCTAATTCAGGAATCTCTCCCAAAGAGGCACATCCCCATGAGCCGCCGCTCCCTCCCCGGCCCCCACCACTGTCAGCAGCCCCTGGCAGCTGTTCATCTGCTGTCTGTCTGTGAGTTTGTGCGTACTGAACATGTGATAGTGAGGAACCATGGATAGTGAGGAACCATGGATAGTGAGGTCCATCCGTGTTGGATCATGTGTCAGTGCTTCAGCCCTTTTCATGGCGGCCTGATGCTCTGTTACATGGATATAGCAGTCAGTAGTATTGTACCACTCTTTTTACTCACCAAGATGGCCAGTCCAGTTGGTAAAACCAGGGCTTTAGCTTCAGACAGACATGCACAGAATGGCAAGGGGCGTGTGTGCTTTTCTTCCACAAGTTCGCCTGGGTTTGTAGTTTTTGTTGTCCTTGCCCAGCCTTTCTTTGAGTAGTTTCATTATGTAGTGGGGGCAGGGAGAAAGTGGAAAGGAATGAGAGAACTTGTCTGCGGTTGAGGGAATAGGGTAGTGACTTTGCCCTTCATCCAGCTTCGTGAGTGTCCCGTTGCTGACATCACACCCCCCCACTCTCCATGTGCTCCTGGTCATGTTCTCTGTCCTTGATGTCCTCTCAGGGTTTTTTCATATCAGAGTGTTTGAAAGTGGAAGTTAAACGTTAGATTATATATATAGATAGATTTTATATATATATAATATATATATATATGTGGAAGTTAAATGTTAGATTCTGATAGAGTGCTTTCAAAGTACTAAACAGACTGACTAGCACAGTGAAGCAAGGCAAAACAAAAGAATCAGAAAGGAAGAAATAAAACTGTGAGATGACATGATGGTCTAGGTCAGAAATCCCAAGGAATCTGCAAAAGACAAAAAGGTTCCTAAAATGAGTAAGTCAGTTTAGCAGAGTCCCAGCATACAAGATTAACATTCAAAATCGGTCACATTTCCAGTGAACCCTTCGAACCCAAAATTTAAAACACAGTATTTTCAGTTGCTGAAAAAGGACTATTTAGGCATAACCCTAATGAAATATGTCAGGAGTTGTATGCTGCAAACTCCAAAACACTGATTAAAGGAATCAGTCGACATCTAAATAAACATGTGCCACATCATGGATTGGAAGACTCAACATCGTGAAGATGCTACTTCTCCCCAGAAGAGTGGATCGGCTTGACACAATGCCCATTAAAGTTCCAACAAAAAAAAATGTGTAGATATGTCTAGGCCTATTCCAAACTTTATTGGGAAATGCAGAGGAACCAGAATAGATAAAACCACTTTGAAAAGGGATAGAGTGGGAGGAATGGTACCCAATTTCAGAACTTATTAAATGGCTACAAGAAACTGCTGCATTGGTGGAGGCATGACTAGTCAGTGGAGAGAACTTAGGAAGGGCTGTGGGATTACAGCCACGTGACTCCTGACCAAGTGCAAACAAAGCCACTCAGTGGAGGAAGGATGGTCTCAGCTCACTGCCCGTGGATGGGCAAAAAATTAATCTCAACCTCAATCTCATACCTCACGAAATATTTTAGGTTTAAATATAACATAAAACTATAAAGTTTTTAGTAGAAAACCATTGGGACCTACTAAGAAAAGAGTTCTGAGATAGACACCAAAAGTGTGTTCCACAAAAGGAAAAAAAATCAGTAAGTTGGACTTTATCAAAATAAAAATCTTTTGCTCTGCAAAAGATTGTATTAAGAGAATGAAAAAGATAAGCTACAGACCATGGGAAAATATTTGTAAATCTTATATCTTAGACTATATAATGAAATCTAAAGACTCAGCAGTAAACATACACACACTCAGTCCGGTTAGAAATGGGCAAAGGACATGAAGAGACATTTCCAAAGAGGACATCGCATGGCAGATAAACGCCTGGAAAGATGTTTGACGTCACTGTCCTCAGGTAGAAGCACAGCATGACTGAGGTGAATATTACCACACTCCTGTCAGAACAACTGAAATGAGAAGCAGTGGCAGCCTTGGATGCTAGTGAGGATGTGAAGAAACGGTCTCTCATGTTGCTGGTACGGCTGTAGGGTGGTGTGGTTCCCTGCAGGAACAGAATTGGCAGTCCCTTTAAAACCTGAACATACTTAGCCAAGCAGCTGCACCCCTGGGCATTTATCTGGAGAAAAGAACATCAGCATTCCCATAAAATTCTGTGCCAAGTGTTTTTAATAGCCCCAAGCTGGAAAGAACCCCCATGTCCCTCAGAGGTGAATGGTAAACAAGCTGTGTCACGTGCACACCGTGGACAGCGCTCAGCAGTACAAGCAGCGAGTGCTGGTGCCGCTGCAGCCTGGGTGGACCTCAAGGCCACTGTGCTGAGTGACGGAAGCCGAACTGAACACACCAGGCACCACATGACTCTGTTTATGCGGGGTTCTTCTCTGAGGTTGTGTCAGTGCACATGAGACTGTGTGAATGCTGGTTACTCCCTCACAGGGTCTCCAAGCCTCGACTGGGCTAGCACTTTGGTGCCCATCCCTCAGGGAGCTGTATGGAAGGAGGAGGGGCAGAAGTGGGCAGACAGGCACAGTGGGCCCACCAGCCCCCAGCTTCCAGGGGACCCCCGGCATCCAGTGGCCGCCTCTCAACCTCAGCTGGCCCTGGTCAGTCACCCAGCTCTGTCCGGTCACCTACACAAACAGCTGCTGCCAGGAGAAGGGGAGAGTGACTTTTCACCAGCGTGTCCCCATTTACTTGCCGCTTTTGTTCTTGATTTGGACCCAGAGTCTTGGTGTTGGCTGCAGACCCTGCCCTGTGCACCACGCTTCTGCTGTGATCCATGCGAGGGGCCAGAAGACAGCAGGGAAGCTTTGAGTCTCCTTTTCTGTGATGCCAAGGCTCTCAACTCTGAGTTTAACTGCTGGATCCTAAGCATTTAAAATAGTACATTTCTCAACATTAAATGTGGAAAAAAATAAAAATGTGTAATATTAATTGTCAAGGCCACAAGCTTTTAATAACGTAAACAACATTATTATCTATTAACACTGTTGAAAATTAGGGCAAAATCTAAGAAGCCTTTGAGATATATAGTTTTTTTTTTCAACTAAAACGGCATTTTTAAAACTGATAAAATCCACATAATATAAAAGTTTCCATCTTACAGTTTTTAGGTAGCAGGAAGTACATTCACAGTGCTCTGCAGCCATCATACCAGCATGTCCCAGAACCTGTCACCCTCGTGAAGTGAAGCTCTATGCCCTGAACCAGGGCTCCCTGGCCCCTGACAGCCACCCCCTACCTTCTGTCTGTGAATTGCTCTGGTTGGGGACAGAATGTGGTCTACTGAAGAAGGGAATGGCAAACCACTTCAGTATTCTTGCCTTGAGAACCCCATGAACAGTATGAAAAGGCAAAATGATAGGATACTGAAAGAGAAACTCCCCAGGTCAGTAGGTGCCCAATATGCTACTGGAGATCCGTGGAGAAATAACTCCAGAAAGAATGAAGGGATGGAGCCAAAGCAAAAACAATACCCAGCTGTGGATGTGACTGGTGATAGAAGCAAGGTCTGATGCTGTAAAGAGCAGTATTGCATAGGAACCTGGAATGTCAGCTCCATGAATCAAGGCAAATTGGAAGTGCTCAAACAAGAGATGGCAAGAGTGAATGTTGACATTCTAGGAATCAGCGAACTGAAATGGACTGGAATGGGTGAATTTAACTCAGATGACCATTATATCTACTACTGCGGGCAGGAATCCCTCAGAAGAAATGGAGTAGCCATCATGGTCAACAAAAGAGTCCGAAATGCAGTACTTGGATGCAATCTCAAAAATGACAGAATGATCTCTGTTCATTTGCAAGGCAAACCATTCAATATCACAGTAATCCAAGTCTATATGCCCCAACCGGTAATGCTGAATAAGCTGAAGTTGAACAGTTCTATGAAGACCTACAAGACCTTTTAGAACTAACACCCAAAAAAGATGTCCTTTTCATTATAGGGAACTGGAATGCAAAAGTAGGAAGTCAAGAAACACCTGGAGTAACAGGCAAATTTAGCCTTGGAATACAGAATGAAGCAGGGCAAAGACTGATAGAGTTTGGCCAAGAAAATGCACTGGTCATAACAAACATCCTCTTCCAACAACACAAGAGAAGACTCTATACATGGACATCACCAGATGGTCAACACCGAAATCAGATTGATTATATTCTTTGCAGCCAAAGATGGAGAAGCTCTATACAGTCAGCAAAAACAAGACCAGGAGCTGACTGTGGCTCAGACCATGAACTCCTTATTGCCAAATTCAGACTGAAATTGAAGAAAGTAGGGAAAACCACTAGACCATTCAGGTATGACCTAAATCAAATCCCTTATGATTATACAGTGGAAGTGAGAAATAGATTTAAGGGCCTAGATCTGATAGATAGAGTACCTGATGAACTATGGAATGAGGTTCGTGACATTGTACAGGAGACAGGGATCAAGACCATCCCCATGAAAAAGAAATGCAAAAAAAGCAAAATGGCTGTCTGGAAAGGCCTTACAAATAGCTGTGAAAAGAAGAGAAGCAAAAAGCCAAGGAGAAAAGGAAAGATATAAACATCTGCATGCAGAGTTCCAAAGAATAGCAAGAAGAGGTAAGAAAGCCTTCTTCAGCAATCAATGCAAAGAAATAGAGGAAAACAACAGAATGGGAAAGACTGGAGATCTCTTCAAGAAAATCAGAGATACCAAAGGAACATTTCGTACAAAGATGGGCTCGATAAAGGACAGAAATGGTAGGGATCTAACAGAAGCAGAAAATATTAAGAAGAGATGGCAAGAATACACAGAAGAACTGTACAAAAAGATCTTCACGACCCAAATAATCATGATTGTGTGATCACTGACCTAGAGCCAGACATCCTGGAATGTGAAGTCAAGTGGGCCTTAGAAAGCATCACTACGAACAAAGCTAGTGGAGGTGATAGAATTCCAGTTGAGCTATTCCAAATCCTGAAAGATGATGCTGTGAAAGTGCTACACTCAATATGCCAGCAAATTTGGAAAACTCAGCAGTGGCCACAGGACTGGAAAAGGTCAATTTTCATTCCAATCCCAAAGAAAGGCAATACCAAAGAATGCTCAAACTACTGCACAATTGCACTCATCTCACACGCTAGTGAAGTAATGCTGAAAATTCTCCAAGCCAGGCTTCAGCAATATGTGAACCGTGAACTTCCTGATGTTCAAACTGGTTTTAGAAAAGGCAGAGGAACCAGAGATCAAATTGCCAACATCCACTGGATCATGGAAAAAGCAAGAGAGTTCCAGAAAAACATCTATTTCTGCTTTATTGACTATGCCAAAGCCTTGGACTGTGTGGATCACAATAAACTGGAAAATTCTGAAAGAGATGGGAATACCAGACCACCTGATCTGCCTCTTGAGAAATTTGTATGCAGGTCAGGAAGCAACAGTTAGAACTGGACATGGAACAACAGACTGGTTCCAAATAGGAAAAGAAGTATGTCAAGGCTGTATATTGTCACCCTGTTTATTTAACTTATATGCAGAGTACATCATGAGAAACGCTGGACTGGAAGAAACACAAGCTGGAATCAAGATTGCCAGGAGAAATATCAATAACCTCAGATATGCAGATGACACCACCCTTATGGCAGAAAGTGAAGAGGAACTCAAAAGCCTCTTGATGAAAGTGAAAGTAGAGAGTGAAAAAGTTGGCTTAAAACTCAACACTCAGAAAACGAAGATCATGGCATCCAGTCCCATCACTTCATGGGAAATAGATGGGGAAACAGTGGAAACAGTGTCAGACTTTATTTTGGGGGACTCCAAAATCACTGCAGATGGTGACTGCAGCCATGAAATTAAAAGACACTTAGTCCTTGGAAGGAAAGTTATGATCAACCTAGATAGCATATTCAAAAGCAGAGACATTACTTTGCCAACAAAGGTCTGTCTAGTCAAGGCTATGGTTTTTCCTGTGGTCATGTATGGATGTGAAAGTTGGACTGTGAAGAAGGCTGAGCACCGAAGAATTGATGCTTTTGAACTGTGGTATTGGAGAAGACTCTTGAGAGTCCCTTGGACTGCAAGGAGATCCAACCAGTCCATTCTGAAGGAGTTCGGCCCTGGGATTTCTTTGGAAGGAATGATGCTAAAGCTGAAACTCCAGTCCTTTGGCCACCTCATGTGAAGAGTTGACTCATTGGAAAGGACTCTGATGCTGGGAGGGATTGGGGGCAGGAGGAGAAGGGGAGGACAGAGGATGAGATGGCTGGATGGCATCACCAACTCGATGGACATGAGTCTGAGTGAACTCTGGGAGTTGGTGATGGACAGGGAGGCCTGGTGTGCTGCGATTCATGGGGTCGCAAAGAGTCAGACACGACTGAGCGACTGATCTGATCTGATCTGGGGATCTCATATAAATAGAATCACACACTACTTGTCTTTTTGTGTCTGACTATATTCTCTATTTTAGATAATATTGGTAATTTTTCTTGTTCTGTGAGTAAAACGTATCTGTTTTTGAAAAATACAGGAAAGACTTAAACCAAAGGAAGAAAATAAATGTCACCTTTAAGTTCTACTCGGATAACCACTAAAAACATTTTTTTTACTCTTTCAGAGAGAGACGTTATAATTTGTTGTCTGCTTTTCACTTAGCAAGGTATCATGAATATCTTTCCATGTCCATAAATAGTTTCTGTGTAAACATTTCAAAAGCTGTATCATATTTCATTGTGCAGATGCATCATAATTTTGTGTATTTTTTTATTGAAGTGTAGTTGATTTACATGGTTTCAGATGGATAGCAAAGTGATTCAGTTATACATACATGCATATATATTCTTTTTCAGTTTCTTTTCCATTATCGATTATTACAATTTATTGCATATATTTTTCTATCCTATACAGTAGGTTCTTACTGTTTATCTGTTTTATGTATAGTGGTGTGTATCTGTTAATCCCAAAGCCCTAATATATCCCAGCCCCACTGCCTTTCCAGTCTGGTAACCATCAGTTTGTTGCTTACATCTGTGAGTCTATTTCCATTCTGTAAATACGTTCATTTGTATCATTTTCTTAAGATTCCACATATAAGTGATATCACATGATATTTGTCTTTCTGTTTCTGACTTCCTTCACTTAGTATAATTTCTGGATCCATCCATGTTGCTGCAAATGGTATTACTTCACTCTTTTTTGTGGCTGAGTAGTATTCTGTTGTCAGAGAAGGCAATGGCACCCCACTCCAGTACTCTTGCCTGGAAAATCCCATGGACGGAGGAGCCTGGAAGGCTGCAGTCCATGGGGTCACGAAGAGTCAGACACGACTGAGCGACTTCACTTTCACTTTTCACTTTCATGCATTGGAGAAGGAAATGGCAACCCACTCCAGTGTTCTTGCCTGGAGAATCCCAGGGACAGGGGAGCCTGGTGGGCTGCTGTCTGTGGGGTTGCACGGAGTCGGACACGACTGAAGCGACTTAGCAGCAGCAGCAGCAGTATTCCATTGTATATATGCACCACATTTTCTTTATCCAGTCCTCTGTCGATGGACATTTAGGTCGCTTCCATGTCCTGGCTACTGTGAATAGTGCTGCTATGAGAGTTGGGGTGCATGTGTCTTTTTGAATTAGAGTTTTCTCTAGACATATCAAATGCATGATAATTTAGTGAACAGTCTCTTTCCTGAGCTTACACATTCCAGGTTGCAAGGTCTGTCTGTCTGTGTGTGTGCCCCTGACTTCATCACGTATTCTGAATGTTGGCTTCTTGGTGTTCAGCCTGCATCTGACCGGCTCACTGATCAGCATCTCTTCTTTCTTCAGGATGGCTGAGCTTTTTAGTTTGATTGACACCATGTGGCCTCCACGGGCAGCTCTGAAAGCAACAGGCCCTGGCACGGCCTTCGAGGTAAGCCTGGCATTGAAGCACTGCCCTGTCACAACAGTGCACCTCCTGAGAAACCCTGTGAGGTTAGCCTGGCGTTGAGGCACCCCTACACATAGCGCACCTCCCAAGAAGCCCTGTGAGTTAGCCTGGCTTTGAGGCACCCCCCACCCCCCTACACACACAGTGCACACCCCCTGAGAAGCCTGGATCCAGTGAGTGTGAGCCAGGACAGAGGTCACACTGCTGCCTCACTTATAGGCTGGAGTCTGGCTACCTTCTCCACCATGTCGCATGCGTGCTTCCGGAGGTTCCTTTATGGTGACCTCTCTCCACCCCCATTGTCATGGGCCACTGCACGCTGAGGGTCTCAGCCTTGCACCCAACAAGAAGCATGTGGTTTCCCTGCCTCCTTCCAGTCAGTAGTAGAACCACCACTGAGTACCAGTTAGAGCAGAGACTCAGTGCACGGAATCTGTGGGCATCGGTCCAACTGCTAGCTCATCTCAGCTCGGGGTCTCCCTCTCCTTCTTCCTCACTCTGTGTATGGTAGCTAGTTGCCCACAGGTAGCAAAATTGGGAAGAGTATCTGTCCTTCCTGCTCTGAACCCTGTCCAGCAGGCTGGCAGCTACTGCTTCAGGCCTTGGCTCCCCAGGCTGAGAGCTGGCCCCTTGCTTGTGTGGTTCTGACTCCTGGCACAGGCGGACACAGTAGCTCTGTCCAGAGCTGGAGCAGCGGCCCAGTCAGAAATGCCATTTCTAGATGCCTCACAGGGAAGAACTTTGTGAATGGAGTCTTCAGTAAATCTGGAGATTGAATTTCTAGAATGACATCTTGAATTGGTGATAAATTCAGGAGCACAGAAACTCTCATGCTGGGTCCAGAGAGAAACAACCCCATCTGTAAAGAACCTTGCAGAGAGTCAGTCTGCATCTGTGAGCAGAGATGGCTCTGTTGAAGAGTCAATTTATGTTAATAGCGCATTTGAGTCTTTTGGCAGTGCATTCACGTTCTACTTTTGTCTTCATTTTAAACAGGAGAAAACTCATCTGCCTCCTCCTAGCTTCTGTTACATCCTCAGCGCTCATCCAGACGTGGGGCAGATTGATGTAATTGAAGATGACCCTGTTGCAGAACTTTACCAGCCACCGACTCCCCGCTTCTTAAAAGAAATTCTGCAGGTGGTGCCTTTCTGTGTGCCAGGCCTCTGTTCCTTTGCTGTGTGTGTGGGCTTGGGGAGACTTACACACTGTTTTCAATACATTCCAGACGGATGGCCTCTGTACCCATTGCAGCTTCTGTGCCAGAGTGATTTACCGGAGACCACAGGTGATCCATTTCTCTTTCTCCTCACATGTCGTACAGCTTACCAAAGGATAATCTCCCTCAGAAATGGGTGGAGTCCCCAAACAGAAAAGCATTGTTAAATGCCAGTTGCGTGATCTGCACTGACATGGTGGTAAGTGCACTGCTTGTGCAGGTGGGGCTGTGGCCTCTCATGAAGTCCTGGGTGTGAAGCCTGAGTGTGCTCTCAGGACGCGAGCAGCAGCCTCGTGGCTGTCGCTCACTGGCTCCTGCCCACAGCCCTGCAGCTGGGCCAGAGGTGGAGGGGCAAGGAGTGTTCAGATGCACTGCCACCTTCGGCTGGTCTGTGGAAATCCTTACCCTTCCTGAGAAACTGACCATTTGCTAAGATGAACTCCTCCGTCCAGTGTAAGGCCATGTGCAGGACCTTGGGGTCCTGTCCCTTCTGTCTCCTTCAGATGGAATGTTTTTTCATCTTTCTTTTCTTTTATGACCTTGTCATTTTTGAAGAAGAGGTTGATTACTTAACAGAATGCCCCTCCATTTAGATTTGCCTGATCACAAAGAGATTTGTGATCTACGCCACATAAAAATGCTGTGTTCATACCAGGAGCACACAGTTGAGCTGTCCCAGTGCTGTGACATGATACCAGTTGATTAAGATTTCTCTACTCTAAAGTTAACTAATAAATATTCCATACTTATTGCTTAATAACTGTGTAACAAATGTTTTGTAGGAAGATAGCTTAAGACTATTTTAATATCCTGTTTCTTATCAAACTTCTACCCATTCATTGTAACATCTATATGAATCTTACTTGAATTATTACTCTGATAGTGGCTAAATGATAATTTTCTAATTTCAGCATTTTTCTACATTTATTAGTTGGCATTGGCTATACTTAGGAACTTTTATTTCCATGATTTATTTATGAATTAAGTCATTTATCTCAGCTTGAACTAGTAGATTGAATTTTTATTCAATGGGTTGTTATCTGTAACTGTCACTTATTCCAATGCTTACGTCTCCCCAGATTCAGGACAGCTCCCGTGTCCTTTGGACATGTCCCCATCACTCCTCAAGGGCTGCCTTACTTTCTGCAATAATAAGATGCTTCAGACTCTTCTTGTGTTTCCTCTGCTCTGAAGTCAGCTGTCTGCTAAGGAGCCCTGGTTGATTTTAGTGAAGAATGGCATTTAGAAGCCAAGATTTGGGTCCTTGGTGGGCTCATTGCTGCTGGGCCATCTCAGCAGATGGAACAAGGAAGTATGTGTGTGTCCTCATGCACGTGTACCTACCGCTCCACATCTATTCTTTCTTTACATCTGTGTCTACCTAAAACTCATCATCTTATACCAGTACTTCCAACTCGAGGCCATAACCATGGAACTGACTCTAGATTTCCTCACTTCCGTATTAATAACTCCCTCATCCAGCTCTGAGAAACCCGGCTCTCACTTTCCTCAGTATAAACTTCTTTAATTTCTTATATGTAATCAACCTCCCAACCATGTGAACCACCTCTTCCACTCAGCTCACAGCCCCTGACTTCACCAGTCACCTTCTTTGCCCAGTCATGTCCACTAGCCACGTGGGATCATCAGCCTGACCACCATCCATCCCAGCAACACCCTCATGCCAACCAGCTTCTCATAGCCTGGCCCTGCTGATCCCAGGGGTAATTCCAGTCAGATCCTGTCCCCATGTGCATCTACTGAGTCCTAATGGCAGAAGACTGTGATGTAGTTGTGTCCTAGCCACCTCCCGAAGGCCCTGTGTCCATGACCGTCACACTGGAGTGTAGGATTCACCATGTGCATCCGTGGGGCCAGGGGTGTGAGCATTTCGTTCATAACACTTCCTCATCCTTGGGACACTTACATCTCGCAGGAGAGAAGAGTGTGTGTGCTTCGTGGAAGCCACTATGATGACTCACATCCTCACCCTGTGGACGTGGGATTGGGAGGAAGTGCGTGGCTTCTTCCTCTTTGGTCAGAGGACTTGGAGAGAGGAGCCAGGGAGGGACAGGCCTCCCCCGAGCCATGGAGCCCTTAGAACAGCGACAGGGCTGGAGCTTACTGGGCTTGGCCATGTCCGGGGTGCTGATGACCACATATGCAAAGGCCGTTGCATCTGTGGAAATACTTATTGAAATGATATCAGAAATATTAGTGTTAATAATAATCATCTAAGATTATTGCCTTTAAAAATAATTTTGGATTTAAGAAGAGCTACCAGGTTAATGGCAATCCACTCCAGTACTATTGCCTGGAAAATCCCATGGACAGAGGAGCCTAGTAGACTACAGTCCATGGGGTCGCAAAGAGTCGGACACGACTGAGCGACTTCACTTTCACTTTCACCAGGTTAATAGCCTTGACTGTGACTTTGAATTCTAGGCAAACAGTTTGTTTCTGGAGCCAAGGGAGATGTGGCTGGTGGTGACCGACATTACTCTGCAGACGCTGGACAAGGACTCAGGCCTCCCCAGAACCATGCCTGTGCGTGTTGCTGCCTCCTGCCTACTGGACCAGGAGGTCCGGGATGCTCTCTGCAAGACCACCTCCCAAAGCTTCCTCTTCCGGGACGCTCTCCGAGACCAGGGTACGCCTTCCTCTTACTGAAAGCACTGGTCTTTCCCCGGCCCAGAGTTCCCTGCAGACCAGGCCCCTGTGACAGCTGCCTAGACAGAATAGAGCCCCGCCTGTGGTGCTGGCATGCAGGGGTGATGCTGGGGTCACTGGGGAGGGTCTGTTGGGGTCATGCTTTATGGGTACAGAAGTAACAAAGCTGCTGCCTAGAGCACCACTTTGTAAAACAAACAGAGAGCTCAAGCATTAATGTCCATCCTTCAGTGTCCACCCTCTGCAGCACCAAGTCTCCGTCTAGAGAAAGGTGGTGTTCGCATGTGACCTACATACATGTTCTTACCAGGTAAACCCTGTAAAACATGTACCTCGTGCCATGTCAGGCTGTGTAAATACTGGTTGATGTGCAGCAAATCCACATTTGGCTTTTTGGAACTTTCCCTAAGTGTTTTCCACCCACGGTAGTCTGCGTCCGTTCTGGCTGGAGTCTGCAGATATGGGGCCTGTAGGTACGGAGACCTGACTCTCTGCTTATAACCCGTCAGCACTCTTTCCAGGAACCACAGTAGGACCCTGCCTGGACAGCATATTTTCAGTGTTGAAGCTGCGTGACACGAAATTGATCTTTCTGCATCGAATGTGAACCTGTGTTTGTGTGTGTTTACAGCTCTGGCTCCCTTTCTGCATAGGCTGTGTCCCTGGACACACAGGGGCCCCACACCAGTGCCCCTGGCCACCCCTTCTGCCACTAACTGCCAGGAGGCTGGCAAAGGATGAGTCTTTCCTGGCAGGAGAACTTGCTAGTTTCAAACCTAGAACTGCAGTAATCCAAAGCATCTCTGTTGGCAGGTCAGATTGTCTGTGTTGGCCGAACTGTCCTCCTGCCTCTGAAACCCCGTGAGGGTGTGACCCTGGGTGCCTGGGAGCTGACGGGCCCCCTGCGTCTGGATGAGCTGGGCCCTGCCACTCGGGTCAACTCCATTTGCAGCATCCAAGGTGTGTATCGATCTTGATGGAAGAGAGATTTGTATTTTCTTAAATACCCCACTCACTTTGTGTTCGTTATTTATTCAGTGAGTGTTTGTTGAGTACCTGACATAGGGTACATGAGGAACAAAATGAAAAGACGCCGGCCTTTCAGACACAAGCAGAGCCAGGTTGGCAGCCTCTGGGGCTCCGAGTGCCTGTCCTGGGCCCTCCCTGTGGGCACAGACAGGAGCCCTGAGCCGAGGGGGAGGGGAGGGTGAGCCTGTCAGATGAGGGGCGGGGCGGGGCGGGGGTGGGGGGCGAGCACACCTGCCCAGGCTGCTGACAGGGGTGGGTGAGCTCCGAAGTGGGAGGAGGTGGCAGAGGTGTGTGTGGCGGGGGTGGCAGTCGGGGGTAGGGGGATTCAGGGCGGAGGTGTATGTGAGGGAGAGTTCGGTCAGGAGACCGGACACGTGGGGGAACAGTGATCTGGGACAGCACCGTGCTAGTCAGTTTCCAGAAGGTACAGAGGTTCCACACGTACGTCGCGGGCCTGTGTCCTCCACCCCAGGGCCACTCGACCCCCAAACCCCGTGTGCTTTTTATGAACAGCAAAGGCTGTGACCCCACTGCTGCTTGAGCCCAAGTCCCCTGTGTGATTGTGAGGCTGAGCACGTGTCCGCTGTGTTTCCTTCGGTGCATTCCCTTTACCCTAGTGTTCCCACCAAGATGTAGCTCCTCAGGCTCATGGACTTGAAGAAGGCAGGCTCCAGCCGTCAGCTGGGTCTGTTCCTGCCCCCGCTCTCTCATCTCTGCTCCAAGGATGGCAGGACTGACCTCAGAGACTGGTTAAGGAGTCCGTGGGCTGACGGGGAAGCCAAAGTTCTGTGCTCCGACTGCCACAGGCGGGCGGCTGGCTGGGGGCTCGGGGGCTGGAGCCAGCGACAGCAGGGATGGGGCCCAGACTGCCACCCCTGCCCAGGCAGAGTTGGTGCAGGCCTTTCAGAAAGGTGGGAGGGCACGTGGGAAACCCAGGACAGCTGCACAAGCTCCATGTGCTGGAGGAGAGGGGCCAAGGTGGCCAGCTGGCCCTGTCCTGTTCTGCTGTCCCAGCTGTGCTAACGGAGTGGAACAGTCAGGTTTTTGTCTTGATGAAGCCCTGTTTTCAGCACCACGGGTCGACTCTGGAGTAAAATGGGGGCTGGCTGTTGGCTATTGGGAGGAGCACAGGAGAGGTTGGCTGAGAGTCTGGAGGCTGGGCAGGCCGGTGGACAGGCGTGAAGGCCGGACTCTGCAGAGCCGCACAGACTTTCCGCGGCCTATGCTCTCCAGGCTCCCATCCCCTCGGGTCTCCCAGGGTGGGTCATCCAGGCTCAGAGCCCCTGGAAGGAGGAGGAAGTGACTCCGGGTGACAGTTCCCACCCCCAAACCCCTCCCGCATTTTATGAGAAAATGTACCTGAAGAGCTGGCTTCCTGAGAAGGGTTTGGAGCCAGACCGCTCTTACCTGCAGCCAGGGAGTAAGAAGCATAGAGATGCAGGCCAGGAGCGTGCAGACAGTGGTGAGACAGAGACTTGCCTTTCCTAAAGAACCTCACATTTTAAAGAAATAATAATTTACAGTGAGATTTACAAAATACAAAATTTAACCATTTGAACAAGAAATTCGGTGGCAGTCCATTTACAGTACTGTGCAACCCTCTCCTAGTTTACATTTTGGCCTTTGTCGTCTCACTGGCTTTGAAAATAGAGTGGCAGCCTAGTTTTCAATCACAGTGTCATTGAGCAGAAATTCACCCTTTTAAAGTGTGCAACTCATTGTAGTGTATTCATACAGTTGTGCAAGCATGGCCACTAAGCTCCAGAGAGAAACCCTGTGTCCGTCAGCACTCACATCTCATCCCCTCCCAGCCCCTGGCTCCTGCTCCTCTGCCCTCTACCTCATGGACACTCATGTGAATGAATCATACGCTGTGTGCTCCTTGGTTTCTGGCTGCTTGCACTCAGCAGGACATTTTCAAGGCGTTTCTCAGGCTTTGTTCCTTTCTGGGGCTGAATAGTCCATCATATGGATAGAGCCTGTTTTATTTATCCATTCATCAGTGGATGCACACTTGTTTGATCCTATAACTCATGCTGCTCTGAATTTTCATGTAAGGTCCTTGGGTGGACATCTACTTCCTGTTCTTTGGGTGTATGCCTGATGTCTGACATAGTTTTCATGTGGGCCACAGTCACAAATAGCAGCAGCAGCAGAAGTTGTGCTCCCTCCTCACGTGATGGGGGAGGCATCTGTAGGAAGTGGCCCTTGAGAGGGCAGAACGTGAGGCTGAGACTGAACACCCCATGTCCAGACGTGGTGACCAAAGGGAGTGTCGGGAGGCACAGCCCAAGATGAGGGAGATCAGGTATCCTCTGTGACCGGTCTGGAGAGGGGCAGTGTTGGTGGAGGGTCTCTGGCCAGCGGTGCCTGTGGAGTGACCCTGGGCCGACACAGGCTGCCTCGCGCTCCTGGAGCAGAGCTGTGACATGTGACATCCCCCTGCTCCGTCCTCCCAGCACTGGGTATTCTCAGGTTGTAGATCGTCAGTCATTCTCTCAGGTGTGTGCTAGTGTCAGGTTGCTGATTCAGTTTGCGTTTTCCTGACAGCATGTGCTATGGAACGTCATTCCTGTGTTTATTTGACATCTGTATATCTTCTGTGGTGAGGTGTCTGCCAAGGGCTTTGTCCGTTTTTATTTGGGTTACTCACTTTCTTATTGAGTTTTTTGAGTTTTTCATATATTTTGGATAGCAGTCCTGTCCTAGATAGGTATTTTGCAAATATCTTTTCCCATCTATGGCATCTCATCTCTTAACAGTGTCTTTTGTGGACTAATTTTAATTTTAATGAAGTCCAACATAGACTTATTTTTCCCTATGAATTGTGGTTTTGATGTTGTATTTAAAAACTCATTGCCGGACTAAGGTCACCCAGATTTTTTTCCTGTTTTCTTCTAGGAATTTTATAGTTTTGCATTTTACACTTCAGTATACAATCTGTTTTGAGTTAAATTTTGTAAAAGAGGTAAGGTCTTTTTCTAGATTCCTGTTTTTCCAGGGTGTTTGTCAGTTGCTGTAACACTATTGGAAACACTGTCTTTTCCTCTATTGAAATGTCAGGTCAGTTGACTGTGTTCGTGTGGGTGTGTTTCTGGGCTCTCTGGTCTGTTGCGTTGGTTTTTTCTTTCGAGGGCAGGATGCTGTCTTGATGACGGTGGCTCTGTTGTGTGTCTGTCCTCAGCTCCATTCTTCTCCAGTATTGTCCTGCCTACTCTAGGCCTTTCTGCCTCCCGTGTAAACTTGAAACTTGGCTTATGGTATCCACAAAGTGACTTGCTGTGCTTTTGATGAGAATTGTGTTGAATCTGCAGTGCACCTTAGAAAAAGTGTACATCTTAACAGTGTTGTCTTCCTGTACGTGAACATGGACTATCTCTCTCATAATTTTGATCTTTGATGTATTTCAGCAGTGTTACAGTTTTTCTCATACAGATCTGTATGTATTTTGCTACACTTATACCTAAGTATTTCATTTATTTTAGCTAATATAAATGGTATTGTATGTTTTTAATTTAAAATTTCACTTGTTCATTGTTAGTGTATAGGAAAGCAATTGAGTTTTGTATTTTACCTTTGTATCCTACAACCTAGCTACAATCATTTTGTAGCGCTAGATTTTTTTCTTGTTGATTCTTTGAGATAGTCTATATAGGAAACTGTCACTTGTGAACAAGGACAAGTTTTTCTTCACTCCCAGTCTCTATCCATTTTATTTCTTTTTCTGGCCTTCTCACCTTAGCTGGATTCCCAGCACCAGATTGAAGAGAAGTGATGAGAGAGACCTCCTTGCCCTGTTGCTGATCTCAAGGAGAAAGCACCACCTTTCCCACCATTAGTCAGTGATGTCAGCTGTCAGGTTTTGAGTGTTTGTTGTTTTTTCAGCTAAAGATAATATCTCTTTATTCCACATATTGAAGGGAAAGAATGTACCGGTCTCTTACTTCCCCTCCAGTCAGTTCTGATTATTAAGATCGATAATGTTCCGTTCTGTAGCTGTAAAGCTTTGCCCTTTGTTGCAGGTTGATCCTCATAGATGAAAAACAGTAAATGGTATTTTATTATAATGATTATATAAATATTTTTCGCTGAACAGGAAACTAGTACATACTGTATTTCCTTTCTTGTATGATTCTTTTCATGGAGTTTTGTGTTGAATTTTGTTTTACTTACACTGCCTGCTCTATATTCTTAATTATTTTCCAAATCCTCAAAAATGGTGACAGATCTTTGGAGCCATCCTTTTCCTATGTAATTTCTCTCCTGGAGCCTTCTGTCCCTCTGAACCTTCCTTGACTGATTGCTCTGCTGTCAGCTGTCATCTAGGCCTCCTCTGTATTAATCCTTTAGGGTCATCCTTTCCTAAATCACAGAACTTCTTTATTGGTTTATTCCAACTGTAGGCTTTTAATAAATGTTCTTTACCAAGGTGAGGAAACTTCCTCTATTCGTTGATTAATGAGAGTTTTTATCATCAGTGGGTATTGGATTTTGTCAAGTGGCTTTTCTACATCTATTGATACGATCATATGATTTTTCTTCTTTATTCTGTTGATATGATAGACTGTTGTTATTTAGTCGGTAAGTCATGTCTGATTCTTTATGACCCCATGGACTGTAGCCCACCAGGCTCCTCTGTCCATGGAACTTCCTTGTAAGAATACTGGAGTGGGTTTCCATTTCCTTCTCCAGGGGATCTTCCCGACCCAGGGATTGAACCCGTGTCTCCTGCACTGGCGTATATTCTTTAGTGCTGAGCCTCCAGGGAAGCCCGGTGATAAATTACACCCGGTGATAAATTAGTTGATTTTTTAAAATATTGAATTGGCCTATAAACCTAGAATAAGTCCCATTTGGTCATGGTGTAATCCTTTTTTATATATAGTTGGATTAGATTGCTGATATCTTGCTAAGGACATTTGCAGCTCTGTTCATGACAGACCCTGGTCTGTAGTTGTCTTTTCAGGTAGTGTCTGTATCTGGGTTTGGAATTAGGTGCATGCTGTTGTTAGGGGATGAGCTGAGAAGTACTCCCTCCCTCTGCTACTGTCTTCTGGAGGGAACTGCATAGGATTGGTATAATTTCTTTCTTAAATGTTTGCTCCAATTGATCAGTGAACTCCTCTGGGCCTGGTGCTTTGTTTTGGAAAGTTATGAATTATTGATTCCGATTCTTTAATACAGGCTTACTTCGTTTTATAGTGCTTGGTGGATACTATGCTTTTTACACATTGAAGGTTTGTAGCAGCCGTGTGTCAAGCAAGTCTCTCCCTGCTGTTTCTTCAGTAGCTCACTTAGTGTTTTGGTGTCACATTTTGGTAATTCACGCAGTATTTCAATTTTTTTCCTTATGGTTATATTTGTCATGGTGATCTGTGATCAGTGATCTTCGATGCTACTATTACAAAAAGATTGCAACTTGCTGAAGGCTTAGATGACAGTTAACGTAATTTAGCAATTAAGTATTCTTTAATTAAGGTGTTCGTTTTTTAGACATTATGCATTTGTTGCACATTTAATAAGCCATAGTATAGTGTGGACGTAACTTTTATGCACACTGGGAGCCAGGGATCAAACCCAGATCCAGCCATTGCCTGGCTTGCCAGAAGGGGGTTGCCAGTGGTATGAAGACCCCAGACAAAATGTATTTCCTCAGCTCGAGTCGTGTTCTGTAATTGGAAGGAAATTGCTTAATCCCATGTAATTGTAAATATTGTTAGCGCTCACGGATACCGTAGGATAAAAGGAACTGTGGTTTGTACCAGTCTTCTTTTTCTTAATTCATTTAGCAGACTCGCCATAACTGTGTGATTGAGTCTCTGTGCTGGGAGCCCTCCCCTCAGCTTGGACTCTGCCCTCTGTGAAGACAAGCCTTCTGGCTGTGCTTTTACTGGCTTAACTTTGACTCAATCTTGATTAGATTTGTAAGAACAATGAAATTAGCTAGGCAGTCTTTTTTAAATCAGGATGTATTATTTTCCTTTTCAAAAAGTCATTCAAGGATGCATTGCAGGAATGCATTTTAATAAACCAAGCCTACTTAGTTCTCATTATTTTATCCTCTACAGATAAATTTTCTCCTAATGTTTGTTCTAGTGGAAAATTAAATTCTTTGCTCCAAGAGTGGGAAGGATGACTCTCCTGTTTTTCTGGAAACTTAGTTCACATCTTACTTTTTCTCACATGTCTCATTTCACCACTCTTCAACAAGGATGGTCTGAGATTTGCAGTGTATCTTGATGGTATGTACAGTGCTTCACATTCCAAGAAAATTAGACCAACTCAATCTCCTGTTTAAAATTCCTTCCTGGCTTCTCATCCCTTCCAAGATCAAGTCTAGAATCCCAAGGAGACTTGGAAGGTGCTGGCCCGAACAGTTCTCTGCTGTCTCACCTGCCTTTTTCTCTGCCTCAGGGTAAAGGGTGGGCCTGTGCCCCTCCCTACCAGCAGCCCCACCTCAGCTCCATTCTTTCAGGAAGCCTCCCCTGACACTTAGGCCAGCCTAGAGGGCCTCTCTTAGGCCCCTCTAAGGGGTCTTTTCCATTTCTCAATTTAGCATGTATTTTATGTTCTACTTTTTTTTTCCTTCAAGACACTATTTTTTAGAGCAGTTTTAGCAAAATTGAGCAGAAGGTTCAGAGATTTTGCACATTCTCTCTACCCCCACACATGCACAACCTCCCCCACCGTCAGCACCCCCACCAGATGGTGCGTTTGTTGTAACTGATGAACCTGTACCGACTCTCATCACCCAGAGTCATAGCTATAGCTGGGGTCACTCTTGGTGACTACATTGTGTGGATTTAGACAAACTTATGACATGCAGCCATCATTACAGTGCTGTACCGAGTGGTTTTCCTGACCTAAAACGTCTGTGCTCCACCTCTTCAGCCCTCCCCCTTAATACCTGGCAGCCACTGATCTTTTCACAATCTGTATAGTTTTGCTTTTGCCACAATGTCCTATAGTTGGAATCATACAGTCTGTAGCCTTTTGAGATTGGCTTCTTTCGGTTAGTAATATGCATTTAAGGTTCCTTCATGTCTTTTCATGACCAGAGAGCTCATTTATTAAAAATTACTGAACAGTGTTGCACTTTCTAGATAAGCCAGACTTTATGTATCCATTCACCTACTGAAGGACTTCTTGGTTGCTTCCATGTTTTGGTAATTAAGAGTAAATAGCCACATGCCAATGTGGAGAAGGCAATGGCACCCCACTCCAGTGCTCTTGCCTGGAGAATCCCATGGACGGAGGAGCCTGGTGGGCTGCAGTCCATGGGGTCGCTGAGGGTCAGACACAACTGAGCAACTTCACTTTCACTTTTCACTTTCACGCATTGGAGAAGGAAATGGCAACCCACTCCAGTGTTCTTGCCTGGAGAATCCCAGGGACAGGGGAGCCTGGTGGGCTGCCGTCTATGGGGTCGCACAGTCGGACACGACTGACGCGACTTAGCAGCAGCAGCAGCAGCAGCAATGTGTATGTGGACCTGTGTTTTCAACTCCTTTGTGAAAATACCAAGGAGTGTGATTGGTTCATTGTACCATAGGACAGTGTTTAATTGTGTAAGAAATTGCCAAACTGTCCACAGTGGCCATACCATGTTTTATTACCACCAGCAGTGACTGCAAGCTCCTGTTGCTCCACATCCTCAGAAGCATTTGGTGCATCAGTGCTCAGGACTTGGCTGTCCCTGTAGGTGAGCAGCAGGGTCTCACTGCTGTGTTCATAGGTGTGCAGGGGTGTCTCATTGCTGTGTTCATAGGTGTGCAGGGGTGTCTCATTGCTGTGTTCATAGGTGTGCAGCGGTGTCTGATTTCTGTGTTCATAGGTGTGCAGGGGTGTCTCACTTCTGTGTTCATGGGTGTGCAGCGGTGTCTCACTTCTGTGTTCATTTGCATTTCCCTCATGACATGACACTGGACATCTTCTTGTGTGCTTCTTTGCCGTCTGTGTATCTTCTCTGGTTAGGTGTCTGTTGAAGTTTTTGGCCCATTTTTTAATCAGGTTATTCTGGTTCTTATTATTGAGTTTTAACGGTTATTTGTATATTTTGGATAGCAATTCTTTATCAGAGTGTCTTTTGCGGATATTTTCTCCCATATTTCATGATATTTTTACTCATTTGTTTATCTGCTTTCCCAGTCAGACTGTGGAGTCCATTGTAATTGTGGCATTTATTCTTATGTTCACAGTGCTACATTTATATCCCACAGTAAAAAACATTGTATACATATTTGTTTGTTGAATAAATAAATCACAAATGTTGGAGTAAAGAGAAATAGGGAAACCACATAAGAGGAGATACTAACAAACCAGTAAGAATCTTTCCTTATCAAGAAAGTGGAAACCAAGATGTGGGATTCCATTCCACCATCCAGGAGGCAGATGCTTACTGTAAATGTCCAGGCAGTGGGCGAATGTGAACAGTGTGAGCCAGAGGTCCTGTGGGATGCACCTCTGAGGGTTTTTCCATCTCTGGGCTCACACTTTTGGACACAGTGACTCCGTCCACCCCATGAGTCCATTCCAGGGGAAGAGCCCTTCACGGAAAGGGCCCAGTAGACAGATGCCTGCTGCCTTGTCCTAGAGCAGTTTGGACGCCTAGTGTCCAGTCTGGAGAGTGGTCAGGGGAACCCTGACGTAAATCTTCAGTCATGCAGAGCCTCAGGGCAGGACGTGACGGCGCAGGCATGCGTTCTTGTCACGTACTCATAACACGCATGCTGGGAGAACGCAAAGACAAAAATACTCGGGTAGGTGGTAATAGGCTTACGCTTTAAAACTTGTCCTTTGCTGTAACTTAGTGCAATAAATGGGAATTATAATAAGTTTGAAAGTGAAAGTGAAGTTATTCAGTCGTGTCAACTCTTTGCAACCCCATGGACTATAGCCTACCAGGTTCCTCCATCCATGGGATTTTCCAGGCAAGAATACTGGAGTGGGTTGCCATTTCCTTCTTCAGGAGATCTTCCCAACCCAGGGATTGAACTTGGGTCTCCCGCATTGTAGGCAGATGCTTTACCATCTGAGCCACCAGGGAAGTAATAATAATAAGTTTAGGAGCATTTATATAAACTCACAAATTGAGGAAACAAACCTGGGCACCTCCTGTTACCATCTGTGACCTGAGGGGCACAGAGAGGCTGGGGGACAGAGCCGCCTCTGAGCCCAGCTCCCCTTCCCTGATCCCAGGCACCGTGGTTGCTGTGGACGAGAGCACCGCCTGCTCGTGGCCTGTGTGTGATCTGTGTGGCAGCGAGAGACTGGAACGGAGCCTGGCAGACAGGTAGGGGGCAGCCGCCAGGAACCCCACGGCCTGGGGCTAAGGGGGCACATGGGGCAGCCGAGCTGCCAAAGGAGGCTGGGCGCGTTTTCTCCCCAAGTCACCACTGCGCTCCTGCTGCTCCCCTGAGGCTCCTCTGGTCCTAGAAGAGAAAAGAGCGGGCTTCCTCAGCTCCTCTGTTGTCAAGTGGGAGAGAAAGAACTTAGGGCAAACATAAATGTGTGGCATGCTGGTGACCGCACGGGCGACCCTCCGCAAGCTGACATACCTTCCTGCCCAGCATTACTGCCCCCTGTCCCCCACACACCCTGGACCCACCCTCCGAGCCAGTCCTCTGGCCCCACTGGCCGTTAGAGGCACCCAGGGCGCCCTCACTTTCCTGCTGCTGGACACCTGCTGGGTGGTGGCCTCGGGCCCAGACCAGACAGTGCAGGCCAGGACTTGGAGACGACGGGAGCGTGGAGCTAGGTTCCTGGGAGGCAGGAAGGAGCAGGGACGCAGGTGACCAGAGCAGGTCTGCCTGGCCCCGCCCCTTGTTGGCCAGGCACTCAGCCGGGTGAGCTCCCTGCCAGGTCTCTCCCTCCTCCGGCCACTCCACAAGTGGCCAGATCTCTGCGCCCAGGCTGCTTCGGGCCTGTGTCAAGACCTGGGTTTCTGAACGTGACGCCCAGACCCGGGGTGCAGCAATTGTCTGTCCCCACCAGGCTCCCACTCTCTGTCCTCTTGTCTCCAACAGCAGCGGCACCTTCTCCTGTGGGGACTGCTCCCACGTGGTCACCTTGCCCATCCTCAGGAGGCACCTGCAGGTCTTCCTGGACTCCCCCTCGCAACCCCGGTGCACAGTCAGGGTCAAGGTAGGAGCCGGCAGGGGCTGGCGCATCTGTGTCCACCTCCAGGGCCCCTTCACCTGCGGCCAGGAGGGGGCTGCCTCTCCTGGTCTCTTCCCGGGGAGGGAAGGCTCAGTCTCTGCAGTGGGGCTGGTGGCCTCGAGCCACACGGCAGTCCCCGGGAGGGGTGTTTCCGGTGAGTGGGGTTGGGTGTTGACGCAGCCCCCTTGGTGGTTCTTGCAGCTGCTACAAGACAGCATCTCTTCGCTCCTGAAGTTTGCTGCCTGCGAGGATGGGGTAAGTGGAGGCCCAGCCCCTGGGTGTGTGCTTCTCCCCTCTGCCTGTTCCTCGTGTGCTGGGCACCAATAGAGGTCAGACTCTGGAGGCTCAGCTCGGTCCCTGCTTCCTCCTCTGACTCACGCCTTTCCCTTTCGGAACTGAGGTTACTTCTCATCAGTCCTGCAGGAGATATGGGGCTCTGTCCCCTGGCTTCCACTGTGATAGGATGGTCTCAAGGTTTCAAGTTAGACCTAATAGAACAGCTATCTGAGACATACATTTTTTAAATTGCTGGGTGAGTCTGAGTGCATGGAAACCTCTCAGAGCTACCCTGACTGAATGGTGGTGGCTTTGTGAAGAGGTGTGAGGCATGCTCCTGAAAGAGACTGCCACCTGAGCATACACACCTCACCTTACACGCTGACATTACCTTACACATCCATCTCACCTTACACACCCACCTTACCTTACACACCCACCTTACCTCACACACGTTACCTTACACACCCACCTCAACTTACAGACTGGCATTCCCTTACACATCCACCTCACCTTACACACCTGCATTCCCTCACACACCCACCTCACCTTACACACCCACCTTACCTTGCACACCTGTGTTCCCTTACACATCCACCCTACCTCACACACCTACCTCACCTTACACAACCACCTCACCTACATGCCTACCTTATCTTGCACACCAGTCTCACACATCTACCTCCTTACACATCCATATCACCTTACACACCCACTTTACCTTACACACCCACCTTACCTCACATACCTGTTACCTTACACAACTGTTACCTTATACTACCACCTCAACTTACACAGTGGCATTCCCTTACACATCCACCTCACCTTACACACCTGCATTCCTTTATACACCCACCTCACCTTACACACCTAACCTTACACACCTACCTCACCTACAGGCCTACCTTACCTTGCACACCCATCTCACCTTGCATACCCATCTCACTTTACACATCCACCTCATCTTACACACTGGTATTACCTTACACACCTCTCACACACTCACTTTACCTTACACACTTGAATTCCCTTACACACCTAATTGCACACACCTGCCTTGCCTCACACCCTTATGGAGCAGATAGCTCTGTCCATGTCAGAGCCATGCAGAAGCTTGTGAGGGGCTTGCGTGTCTGCTCTCAGTGTTTGAAACCCAGGTGGCAGACGTGCACAGCTCCTGCAGTTGCTGGCAAAGAGGATGCTCACATCGGCAGAGCTAAGGGTTCCCACAGCCACAGGCCCACTCTGCATCCAGCCTGAATTTGGAGGCTCCATGCAGCCCTCCTAGCTGCTTGCCAGCCCCTCCTGGGCTTAGGGGTGGGGGGAGAAGTGGCACTTATTACAGTCTTTACTTTACACCAGATGTCAGAGTTTTGAGTAAATCGGAATGTCCGTGCACAGAATCTGTAAGGAGCCCTGGTCTGGCTGCAGTTCCAACTCGAATCCCCAGCCTCATGCACCTCTTTAGAGCAACTTGTTGACCCCCTGCCCCCTCCCCCCAACAAACCTTCATCCAAGGGGCTGCTGTGCGGTGGGGACCAATGTCTCGAGGAGGGCTTGTGGACAGGTGTCCCTGATCGTGTTCAAGTGTGATGGGAATCAGCAGTTAGAGCAGCCAGCCCCCATGCTCCCTGCTGTCCTCAAGATGGGCAGAGGCCACACTGACTGGAGAGGCCACAGGGACAGGGCTCCTGTCAGATGCAAAGAGACCCGCAGAGGGAAGGTCACTGCAGTCTTCACAAGCGACAGCTAGAGGGTAGCCAGCCTGGGTGGGGACGACAGGGACCCTGCGTGTGTTCTCTTCAGATGGAAGTCCTGTGTTTCACAGGTGGTGAGCCTGTGGTTCGGTGACTGTTGGTCCTTGGGTAAGGCTCATGGATTGGAGAGTTCCAAGGTAGGGGGCTTTAAACAGACACTAAATATGGCAGGTCCATCTCACCTCATGCCCTCAGGGAGGAGAGCTCTGTCTGTGTCAGAGCCATTTGGAATTTGTTACCGTGGAGGATAGGATGCTGGGGGAGTTCTTCTCAAGGAGAACACAGCAGAACAAATCGAAGCCCATGGCTGAGTGCTTAGGGATGGCACCCAGAGCATCCATGGGCCCTGCAGTAACCCGGGTGCCTTTCCTGGGCCCCAGGCTCCCTGGACAGTGGCCCTCGACCTCCTGCTCTCTTCAGGGGCCTGGAGTCTGAGAGGCCTGGTAGGAACCCACTCATTCACTTATTCCCTTTTAATGGAGGCAGGCTGTACCTCCCACACATTCGACTTCTCGACTGCTTGCATCCTAGAGAGCTTGTGTATGCTTGTGTGTATGTGATCCATGTGTGTGGGGCATGTGCACCAGTGCCCTGGCTGAGAGGCCCAGTGGCGAGCACCTCAGTGTCCCCTTTGTGCTGCTCTGCCAGCAGAGGCGAGGCCAGTAGGACTGGGGAGGTGCCAAGCTCGTCACCCCCAACCCCGCCTCTGCACTCAGTGGATTCTCAGGCTTTATGTCTACCTGGAAGGAAGTGGACACGGGTGTGGGTGAGAGGGGGGCATTGGCCACGAAGACCACCTGAACTCTGTCAGTTTAGGGTGCGGATGTACATTCACAAATTGCAAAGAATCAGATGACTCTCCATGAGAACCATGACTGCATTCCCAGAACAAACTGTGCCATTTCTGGTAGGACCCAGGAGTGTTGGGTCTCAGGCCTCCACTTAACAAGGTCCAGCTTCAGATGTGAAGGCAGTGGTCACACCCACCACTCTACCTGAGTGACATCACAGAAGCAAGAGTCAAAGAAAATACACTGTACCTTTTAAAAACAGAGGCACGTTTTATACTCACACACAAATACATGTATTCATGTAAACGAGCACGTGTGAGTTTGGTACTGTGATTGTTTTTAACTTCTTCATGTTAATTTCCCCCCAATATAGGTATAATTAAATCTCTATTTATAAATGATAGAGTTATTATTGAAAACTATAGCTGCCAAACCTGGCGTTTTAAAAAGAGGGTATTTTTCAGACTTTTTTTTCCAAGTCAGAGTTTAGTGCTTGTATCCAGGGGACCTGGGCCCCCCATGGATACACACCGGGGAAGCCCTTGTAGACGACACAGCGGCATACAGCATCACCTTGTCCCTCTCAGCCCTGAGTGGGAACCTCCTGCCCCCTTCTCCAGCATCTCTGCCGCCTTCCTGCCACTGCGCCTGTGCGAGGCCCCTCATGAGCACAGAAGCCCTGGGAGTGACCGAGGGGGTGTGACCTTGATGTCTTGGCCACAGGAGCCCGGCGGGAGGCCTCCACACTGTCCAGTCTCATCCTCTCATTTCCCCCCTTCACCTGCGTGGACCTCAGCTCTCTCCCTCGCTTTACCTGAACGTGCTACCAGGGAGGTCGGACCTCCCTGTGAACCACGGTAGGGAAACAGGGCATTTGGTGCTGTGCCTGTCTTGTAGGTGGGAGACGGGGATTGCAGTGAGCTGGCTTCACAGCGTCCACATCCCAGACCAATCTGGACATTTACTGCTGCAGAAGGAGCCATCTCAGGCCTCAGTGTGTCTATGCTGTGCACACAGACCCACTGTCTGGACATGGCTCTGCTGGGCAGCAGTCACAAGGCTAGACTGTGGTCACAGATGTCCCCCAGTCCCTGGCTGGCCCTTATGCTCCTGTCGGCTGGGACCTCGCTGGGCCCTGAGCCAGAAACCCACGTGGTCTGGACCCCCTCATGGCATGCGTCTGGTCCTGAGCAGGGATGGGGCACACTCCATGCCCCTCCCACCACACCATGCTCACAAGAAGCCAGACACGGGGTGAGGGCAGTGAGGTGCCCATCAGGAACACAGATGCGCCAACCCTGGCCATGCTGCTGACCGCCCAGCCTGGGTCTCCCTGCCAGGACACGTTAATGATGGAAGGGGCAAGTTAGCACTGAACTCAGTGATCACAGACATCCATCAGGTGTCTGGCACAGAGCAGGGCTGGGAGGAGCCCCAGCACTGCGCCTCAGGTCCTGTGGAGAAACTTCCCAAAGAACACGTGACCTGAGGCTTCAGTCTTCCTGAAGACCAATAAGCCTCTCTTTTTGTTCAGCCCTATTCCCCCAAAGAAAGTGTCCTGAGGTCTGATACCTGGAGACCAGGAGGGCACAACATACTGCCCAACTTGGTCACCGGGCCCCGTCGCCTGGAGCTCTGCATTCCCAAGTGGACATGATGCTTGCCCAGGGCTAACCTGTTCCCTGAGACTGTCATCAGACAGTGAGATGGAAGGCCTTTCTACAGCATGGGGAGAGGCGCTCAGCTCAGGGCAGCTCTGGGAGAGATACCTTGTTGAGGCAGGCAGAGCAAGTCCTTGACCAGAAGTGCTGGTCGACTGCGGAAGTGGGAGTCAGCAGCAGGCGCGATAGAACTCCCGCTGGGACCCCAGGCACGGCTTCCCGTGTGCTTCCCCCCCAGCTTCTGTCCTAGAGCGGCCAGCTGAGAGGTGTGCGCCTTGTATCCACTGACAGACATCGATAAGAGACATTCTTGATGTTCTTGTGTAAAAACAAACTCAGCTACCAGAAAAAAGCAGTTCCTTTGCTTGTATCACAGCCTATTCTCACCTCCAGAGAGGGTCACGGGCCAGGGAAGGGCCTCCTGCTCTGGCTGTGGTGTGCCAAGTCGGCGGGGAGCAGGGTGTCCAGGGCTGTTTGCTCTAACCAGCCTGCCTCTCCTCCCTGCAGAGTTACGAAGTGAGGAGTGTCCTTGGAAAGGAGGTGGGGCCGTTAACCTGTTTTGTCCGGTGCATCACCACCCACCCGACCAGCAGCGTGGGATTGGAGGAGGTTGAGCTCCTGAGCGAGGGGAGAGCCTCTTGAGAACACTGGCAACGGCCACAGGATCTGTGAACTTTACCAAGTGGCTGAGAGGTGGTGGTGGTTTGGGTAATTTCTTAACCCTGGGCAAAGTGAATGTACTTTATGATCTTGAAATGGAACTTCATGTTAGTAAAATGGCTTTGTAAACTATCAATCAAAATACTTTTTTCTATGATTATGTATTTTTTATTACCTTTCTGCATGTTAAAGCTTAAATAAGCTTCAGGCCTTCGTATTTATTTTAGATAATACAGTAGAAAAAATTATTTTGTCCTACTGTAATTTTAAAGTGTTCTGTTCAAATTTTACCATGATTCAACAGGTTTTTTTCCCCATTTCTTTTAACATTTCCTCAAAGAATACCCAGCAAAGGGCCAACCTTTGTCCTCTCGTCTATTACTGCCCTGCACAGTCAGTGTCCAACCTAAGTACTTTGCAGTTCATTATTATTGTTTGGAAAATGTTCTGGGGGCACTATGTCAGAGGTCAAACTGTTATGAGTAAAGTATAGATAAAGTGAGAGAACAACAGGTCTGGTTAGCACTGGGTGCAGAGACAAGGCCACCCCGCCACAGGAGAGCTGGGTCATCGTTCACCTTGTTGGCAGAGTATCTGAGTTAAAAGTAAAACCCCGGACTAATTATCTCTGGACACTAAAGATTTTGTTTCCTCCCTATGACAATATAATCATGACAGGCCACGGTTAATAAATTACATAATATAGAGGTAGCAGCCAAGACAAAGAAAGGCTGCCCAATACCCACTCTCATGGGGGAAAGGCAACGACTTTATTTATTCGTCCAGGTTAATCTTTGAAATATTACAAGTACTGGCAAGGTAGCCAGTTTTAAGTAGCTTTGTGACTGTCCTTTCCATCTCCTACATGACTTGTACTTCACGCACTTGGAAAATCTACTTGAAGCTGACTACAGAAGTGAGGAAAGTGAAAGCAAATCCCATGAAAGCCAAGATGAGTCGGGCTGGTTTTCGGGTAACCGAGCCCTCTTCTCCTTGCCCCTAGACCCCCACTCGAAGTGGGACGCACTCCAACGGGTTTCCAACACGTTCCCGGGGCGCGGGCACCTTCCACCCGAACGGATCTCGGCAAGTTAACCAGCACGTCCGCAGGTGGAGTTCGGCCTGTTTGAGAAGCAAAGCAACCCGGGATGACCGGCCCCGGGGTGCAAGTCAGCCAGATGCGCGCCCTCCCCTGCGGGTTCGGAGGGCCGCGAGCGCAGGAATCAAAGTGGGTCTAACGCGTCTTTATTCTTACAAATACTGTAAAAATCAGTATAAAAAAGTGAGCATGCTCAGTCTTTCCCTCGTATCTACAGTACAAAGGCTTGTCGGAAAAGTCTCTTTTACGAAAGTACCTTAGCTGCATCCTAGGCGTAGGATGTAGAGAAGCTGCCGTCACAGTAACTTAGGGTCCACGCGGCAGCTGTCCGAGTCCCGGCCAAGCGCGGGAGTCCGGCCCGGCGGCTCCAGGCAGTGCGGCCGCAGCCCGCGCGGCCCCCGCGTCACCGCGCGTCCGCCGCCCCCGCGCCGGGCAGGAAGGGCGCGCCGGGCAGCTGCTTGAAGAACCGCCGCAGTCCGGCCAGGTCCCGCGTGAGCTGCTCCACGCGCTGCTGCAGCTTCTCGTTCTCGGCCGAAAGCTCCACCAGCTTCTGCTGCATCTCCTGGTTGCGTCGCTTGGCCTTGTCGCGGCTCTTGCGCACAGCGATGTTGTTGCGCTCGCGTCGCTGCCGGTACTCGGGGCTGCCGCGGTCCGGGCCCCGCTTGCCTGCCGCCTTGTCTCGCGCGGGCCCGGGCGCTGGGGGCGCGGGGCTCCGGCGCGGCGGCTCTGGCGACGCGGGCGGTGTGGGTTGCGCAGCGGCCGCGAGGCTCACCACCGTCTGCGCGCACGCGGCCACCTGCGCGGGCAGCAGGGAGCCGGGCGCGTCGCCGTCGCCCCAGTCGGGCTCGCGCTTGAGGGGTCGCGGCGCCGGGCCAGGGCCCCCGAGGCGCGCGGGGCCCCCGGGCAGTAGCTCCAGGGCGCCCGCTTTGTGGTTGCTGTTGAAGAGGTCGGCGAAGAGCTCATCGTGGCACAGCTCCAGGGTGGGCACGGCGGCCATGGAGTCGATGTAGGCGCTGAAGTCGATGGCGCTCTCGTCGTCGTACATGGCGGACGCGGCGGGCTCGGCTCCCCGACCCGGTTTCCCCGCGCGGCCGGGCTCGTAGAAGGCAGCGGGTTCCGCCGTCCAGGGCGCGCCGCGCGCTGGGCCGTCCAGGCTGAAGAGCGCGGCGCTCATGGCGGCGTCGGGCCGGCGGCGAGCGCGGTCCCCGGGCGGGCCGGGCGCTGCCTTTTCTAGCCCGGCTGACGCGCACGCCCCGCCCCGGCCGCGAACCGCGGGACCCCCGCCCGCGCGCCTCCCCCGCGCTTCCTGCCCGCCGGCCCGGCCCGCGCGGCGCTGCCGGGAACGACCCTCCCTTGGCCGCGCCTCCTTCTTCCTCCTGGTGGGTCGGCGCCTCCGGGGCGGAACCAGAACGGGGCACCGGACCGGCTCGCGAACTAGGGCACCGGGGCGCTGCCCCGCAGCTTCAGGGAGTTCGGGCCGCGGTGCTTCCCTATCGCGGGGATCGGGAGGTCGGGACGCTGCCCCATCGAGGCTCGGCCATGTCTGGGGAGCGCGCCTGGGGCCAAGGAGAGCCTCGAACCCCGCGCGCCCATGAACCCCAAGAGCGCCCGAGAACTCCGAGCTCAGCTCCTGTGAGCCCCGCGCCCCGGACCCTGCTTCCAGGTCCACAGAGCAGTCCCATTTTGCGGTGGTGTCTTACTTCGGTCCTATCTATACTTCCAGACTTTTTTTTTTTTTTCCCCTTCTGTTCAGTGTTCCAAAAAGAAGCGCCTTTGGATCCAAAGCAGTGGGGTAGTTCCCCTTTAAGAAAAAGATAATATTTAGACTAGTAGCTCTGAGAAGGTATTAACTTGCTAGCTTTTCACTTTATAAAACTCAGGAGAAGACTGTCAATTGGCTTTGTTGGTAAACATTTGCTACAATTTGGGTCAGGCATTTCGGGTTAGTTCTATTTTTCACATCACAGTCCGTTTTCAGACCGGGCCTCAGTCCACATCCTTTTTCATTTTGCTACTTCCCAACACCAGGCAATCCACAAGCCCCACAACCTTCCACAGTATTCCAAAAGTAACTTCTAATGTGTGGTTCATGCACACTCTCAGAAAAGACATTTATTTTGGAAGACAAAAAAACGCTACTAAAGCCCTCCCTAGTCAGGGAATGCAAAATAAATACTTGCACGGAAAACCGTATTCTCCTGAAAATAATTCGGTGACATGATTAGTAGATTCGGATGTCATTGGGATTGAGCTTGAGAGATACTACGCCCATATTTTTTAGATGAAGTAACTAGTAATTAATGATAACTTTTCGATAAGAATTTTCTTCCCTTTTCCAAAAATGAGAAAGGAAAGATCATAGACCAACAAAGTAGGAATTTGTTATGACTTTTAAAGGCAATAGAAATACAATAATACGATTTAAAGTTTAGCTTTTGTGTTAGTAGTTCACACTCATTTCTTAAATGTCTCCACCTACTGTCTTTTCCTATTAATTTATGCAAGGTAAATATAAAGTTGTTCATGATTTCTCATAGTTAGGAATCTTGAGTTTTCTGATTCTGAGTGATTTTGTGTGGTTTTCTGAGTAGGACTGTCCAAAGGAAGCAGTCACATAAGAAAGCGTTTTCTTGAAAATGTTGGAGCCTTGGATTCCCCCGTGTTTATTTACCCCGTTTTTTAACCGGAGTAAAGTTATGTCCTCTCCCCTCTCCACCCACCCCCCACCCCCAGTCCCGTAGAATGTTGCTATGGAAATTTTTCAGATGCTGTGCTTCAGGTGGACTTTCCAGATATGTCTGTCCTCTAGAAATTCTGGGGACTGGGCATGCCTGAACACACTCCAGCTAAGAGGCACTGTCAGGGTTAGAAAGTGGGACTGGCTTGTTCCTAACACTGAGGAGTCACATGTCAGTCCTCACAAGGGGTCATTTTTGGGTGCTTCATAACGTGTAAGATACAGGCAAGAAGAGTTCTCCAAATTGAAGTCTGAAACAAAGTTTCTGAGAAGTGCCAGCATCAAAAGGACAGAAAGTGTGACTTTAGTGCCCTCTTCAGGGGATGATTCTCCTGTTCTGTGAGAGACAGTAGTGAAGTTACAAGGACAGGCTTTTTAGATAAACCTCTTTCTCAGATTTTTTTGTGTAAGGACTATAAGAATGAAGCCACTGGGTATTGGGGTCACACATCCATGGCACTGCTAAAGCCTGTGTATTTCCTTAAAAACCTACTGTAATGAGTCAAACATTCTGCATTCACTTCAGCCTCTGGAATTTAGGAGACAGAGCCCCCAGACGACAAAGCATCCAGAGCGGAGAACAGATTTATTCTGTGAGTCAGGTGTCCACCTGCCACAGATTGGCTTATGTTCCCAGTGGTACAAAAGAAGGAGACGCACTTGACCTTCCCAGCCCCGCCTGTCAGCACTGCCACAGGCCATCAGTGTGCGTTGAATTGGCACACGGTCTTGCATAGTATGGTCCTTTTAACAACGTTGATTCTTTCAGTCTGAGAACAAGGCATATCTTTCCATTTGTTTACATCATCTTCAGTTTCTTTCATCAGTGTCTTTTAGTTTTCAGATTATAGATTTTTTGCTTCCTTTTTAAAGTTGCTCAGTCGTGTCTGACTCTTTGCGACCCCATTGACTATGCAGTCCATGGAATTCACCAGGCCAGAATACTGGAGTGGGTAGCTGTTCCCTTCTCCAGGGGATTTTCCAACCCAGGGATCAAACGCAGGTCTCCCACACTACAGGCAGATTCTTTACTAGCTGAGCCACTAGGGAAGCCCAGGAATACTGGAGTTTGTAAGCCTATCCCTTCTCTAGTGGATCTTCCTGACCCAGGATTTGAACCAGGATCTCCTGCATTGCAGGTGGATTCTTCACTGGCTGAGCTACCAAGGAAGCCCTTTACCTTCTTGGGTAAGTTTCTTTCTGTGTGTTTTATTCTGTCTCTTCAGTTCAGTTCACTCACTTGTGTCCGACTCTTTGTGACCCCATGGACTGCAGCATGCCAGGCCTTCCTGTCCATCACCAACCCCCGGAGCTTGCTCAGACTCATGTCCATTGAGTTGATGATGCCATCCAACCATCTCATCCTCTGTTGTCCCCTTCTCCTCCTGTCTTCAATCTTTCCCAGCATCAGGATCTTTTCCAACGAGTCAGTTCTCCGCATTACGTGGGCAAAGTATTGGAATTTCAGCTTCAGCATCGGTCCTTCCAACGAATATTCAAGATTGATTTCCTTTAGGATTGACTGGTATGATCTCCTTGCAGTCCAAGGGACTCTCAAGAGTCTTTTAGAGCACCACAGTTCAAAAGCATCAATTCTTTGCCTCTCAGCTTTATGGTCCAACTCTCACATCCATACATGACCACTGGAGAAACCATACTTTTGACAAGATGGACTTTTATCGGCAGACTAATGTCTCTGTTTTTTAATATGCTGTCTAGGTTGGTCATGGTTTTTCTTCCAAGGGGCAAGCGTCTTTTAATTCCATGGCTGTAGTCACCATCTGCAGTGATTTTGGAGCCCAAGAAGATAAAATCTGTCACTGTTTCCATTGTTTCCCCATCTACTTGCCATGAAGTGATGGGACCAGATGCCATGATCTTAGTTTTTTGAATGTTGAGTTTTAAGTTAGCTTTTTCACTCTTCTCTTTCACTTTAATCAAGAGGCTCTTAGTCCTCTTGGCTTTCTGCCATAAGGGTGGTGTCATCTGCATATCTGAGGTTATTGATATTTCTCCTGGCAATCTTGATTCCAGCTTGTGCTTCATCCGGCCCAGCATTTTGCATGCTGTACTCTGCACAATTGCACTTATCTCACACGCTAGCAAAATAATGCTCAAAATTTTCTAAGCCAGGCTTCAACAGTATGTGAACCGTGAACTTCCAGATGTTCAAGCTGGATTTAGAAAAGGCAGAGGAACCAGAGATCAAATTGCCAACATCCTCTGCATCATAAAAAAAGCAAGAGAGTTCCAGAGAAAAATCTACTTCTGCATTATTGACTACACCAAAGTCTTTGGCGGTGTGGGTCACAACAAACTGGAAAATTCTTCAAGAGATAGGAATACCAGACCACTTGACCTGTCTCCTGAGAAATCTGTATGCAGGTCAAGAAGCAACAGTTAGAACCAGACATGGAATAACACACTGGTTCCAAATTGGCAAAGGAGTACATCAAGGCTGTATATTGTCATTCTGCTTATTTAACTTACATGCAGAGTACATTATGCGAAATGCCAGGCTGGATGAAGCACAAGCTGGAATTAAGAGTGCCAGGAGAAGTATCAACAACCTCAGATACACAGATGACCCCATCCTTACAGCAGAAAGCAAAGAAGAACTAAAGAGCCTCTTGCTGAAAGTAAAAGAGGAGAGTGAAAAAGTTAGCTTAAAACTCAACATTCAAAAAACTAAGATCATGGCATCTGGTCCCATCCCTTCATGGCAATTACATGGGGAAACAGTGAAAGACTTTATCTTTTGGGGCTCCAAAATCACTGCAGATGGTGACTGCATCATGAAATTGAAAGACGCTTGCTCCTTGGAAGAAAAGCTATGACCATCCTAGACAGCATATTGAAAAGTAGAGACATTACTTTCACTACTTTGCCAATGAAGATCCATCTAGTCAAAGCTATGGTTTTTCCAGTAGTCATGTATGGATGTAAGAGTTGCACTATAAAGAAGGCTGAGTGTCAAAAATTTGATGCTTTTGAACTGTGGTGTTGGAGAAAACTCTTGAGGTCCCTTGGACTGCAAGGAGATCAAACCAGTCAATCCTAAAGGAAATCAGTCCTGAATATTCATTGGGAGGACTGATGCTGAAGCTGAAGCTCAAATACTTTGGTTTCCTGATGGGAAGAACTGACTCATTAAGACCCTGATGCTGGGAAAGATTGAAGACAGGAGAAGGGGACGACAGAGGATGAGATGGTTGGATGGTATCACCGACTCAATGGACATGAGTTTGAGTAAACTCCGGGAGTTGGTGATGAACAGGGAAGCCTGGCATGCTGCAGTCCATGGGGTTGCAAAGAGGTGGACATGACTGAGTAACTGAACTGACTGACTCTGCATATAAGTTAAATAAACAGGGTGACAGTATACAGCCTTTACATACTCCTTTCCCAATTTGGAATCAGTCTGTTGTTCCATGTCTGGTTCTAACTGTTGCTTCTTGACCTGCATACTGGTTTCTCAGGAGACAGGTAAGGTGGTCTGGTATTCTCATCTCTTGAAGAATTTTCTATAGTTTGTTGTGATCCACACAGTCCAAGGCTTTGGCATAGTCAAAAAAACAGAAGTAGATGTTTTTCTGGAACTCTCTTGCATTTTCTAGGATCCAAGGAATGCTGGCAATTTGATCTCTGATGCTCTGCTTGAACATCTTGCTTGAATCCAGCTTGAACATCTTGGTTCTTGGTTCACGGACTGTTGAAGCCTGGCTTGGAGAATTTTGAGCATTACTTTCCTAGTGTGTGAGATGAGTGCAATTGTGCGGTAGTTTGAACATTATTTGGCATTGCCTTTGGGATTGGAATGAAAACTGACCTTTTCCAGTCCTGTGGCCATTGCTGAGTTTTCCTAATTTGCTGGCATATTGAGTGCAGCACTTCACAGCATCATCTTTTAGGATTTGAAACAGCTCATCTGAAATTCCATCACCTCCACTAGCTTTGTTCATAGTTATGCTTCCCAAGGCCCACTTGACTTCTCATTCCAGGATGTCTGGCTCTAGGTGAGTGATCACACCATCGTTGTTATCTAGGTCATTAAGATCTTTTTTGTATAGTTCTTCTGTGTATTCTTGCCACCTCTTCTGCTTTTGTTAGGTCCGTACTGTTTCTGTCCTTTATTGTGTCCATCTTTACATGAAATGTTCCCTTGGTATCTCTAATTTTCTTGAAGAGATCTCTAGTCTTTCCCATTCTATTGTTTTCCTCTGTTTCTTTGCATTGATCACTGAGGAAGGCTTTCTTATCTCTTCTTACTATTCTTTGGAACTTTAATTTCAAATGGGTATGTCTTTCTTTTTCTCTTTTGCCTTTAGCTTCTCTTCTCTTCTCAGCTATTTGTAAGGCCTTGTCAGACAAGCATTTTGCCTTTTTGCATTTCTTTTTCTTGGGGATGGTCTTGATCACTGCCTCATGTACAATATCTCAAACCTCCATCCATAGTTCTTCGGGCACTTGGTCTATCAGATCTAATCACTTGAATCTATTTGTCACTTCCACTGTATAACCACTGTATTGATTTATGTCATATCCGAATGGTCTAGTGGTTTTCCGTACTTTCTTCAATCTAAGTCTGAATTTTGCAATAAGGAGTTCATAATATGAACCACAGTCAGCTCCTAGTCTTGTTTTCGGTGACTCTGTAGAGCTGCTTCATCTTGCGGCTGCAAAGAATATAATCAATCTGATTTGGTATTGACCATTATCCTGTCTGATGTGATGGTAAATGGGATTGTTTCTTTCATTTCTTTTTCTGATATTTCGTTGTTAGTGTATAGAACTGCAATAGATTTCTGTATATTAATTTTGTATACAACCTGCAACTTTACCAAAGTCTGTGATTTCTGCTGGCATCTTTAGGGTTTTCTATGTGTAGTATCATGTCGTTAGCAGACAGTCACAGTGTTACCTCTTCCTTTCCTATTTGGATTTCTTTTATGTCTTTTTCTTTTCTGATTGCTGTGGCTAGGACTTCTAAAACTATAGTGAATAGAAGTGGTAAGGGTGAGCATTCTCATCTTGTTCCTGATATTAGAGAAAATGCTTTCATCTTTTCATAGTTGAGAATAATGTTGACTGAGTTTGTCATATACGGTCTTTATTAGGCAGAAATAAATTGTGGATCATGAGTTTACCTCTTAGTGGAGGAAATTCATCATTTTCATTCAAAAGATGCTGATAGAAAGTTAAGTATAAAATTTAAACCCTCTTTGTATTTTTAACAAAGTATATTTGATTTGCAATATTTTGTTAGTTTCAGGTGTATAGAATAGTGATTGTTTTGGCACATTATACTCCATTACAGGTTACTGCAAAACAATGGCTGTAATTATCTGTGCTATACACTGTATCTTTGTTGATTATTTGTTTTCTACATAGTACTTTGTATCAATTCCATGTTCTTAATTTGTCCTTTCCCCCTTCCCTTTCCCCTTTGGTAACCATGCATTTATTTTTTAGATCAGTGAATTAGTGAGTCTGTTTATGTTTTGCATGTTAGTTCATTTGTGTTTGGGCTTCCCTTGTGGCTCAGCTGGTAAAGAATCCACCTGCAATGTGGGAGACCTGGGTTTGATCCCTGGGTTAGGAAGATCCCCTGGAGAAGCGAAAGGCTGCTGCTGCTGCTAAGTTGCTTCAGTCGTGTCCGACTCTGTGCGACCCCATGGACTGCAGCCTACCAGGCTCCCCCGTCCCTGGGATTCTCCAGGCAAAAACACTGGAGTGGGTTTCCCTTTCCTTCTCCAGTGGGATTTTCCAGGCAAGAGGGAAAGGCTATCCACTCCATATTCTGGCCTGGAGAATTCCATGGACTGTATGGTCCATGGAGTCGCAAAGAGTCGGACATGACTGAGTACCTTTCACTTCATTTGTATTATTTTTTGGAGTCTACATATAAATGATATTATACAGTATTTGTCTTTCTCTGACTTATTTCACTTAGCATAATATTCTGTAGTTCCATCCACATTACTGCAAATGACAAAATTCATTGTTTTTTTATGGCTGAGTAATTTTTTCATTATATATATATACATATATATATGTATATGTATATCATGTCTTAATCCAGTTGCCTGTTGACAGATACTTGGGATGCTTCCATGTCTTGGCTATTGTAAATAATACTGCTGCATACCTTGGTGTGCATTTATCTTTTTGAATTAGTGTTTTCATAACCCATGACTGGCAGTGCTGGGTCACATGGTAGTCCTAGTTTTAGTTTTTTGAGGAACCTCCGTGTTCGTTTCCATAGTGACTGTACCAATTTACATTCCCATTCACATTATACATTATGAGTTCCCTTTTCTCCATCTCCTCTCCAATATTTGTAAATTTTTAGACTTTTCAATGATAGCCATTCTGCCTGGTATGAGGTAATATCTCATTATTGTTTTGATCTGCATGTCTGTAGTAACTCGTGATGTTGAACACCTTTTCACGTGCCCATTAGCCATCTGTATTTCTTCTTTGGAAGAATATCTGTTCAGGTATTTTGCCCATCTTTTGATTTTTTTATACTGAGTTGTATGATCTCCTTGTATATTTTGGAGGTTAACACCTTGTCCGTCATATCATTTGCAAATATTTTCTCACACTCGGTAGGTTATCTTTTCATTTTGTCAGTGGTTGCCTTTGCTGTGCAAAAGCTCTGAGGTTTAATTAGGTCCCACTTGTTTGTTTTTGCTTTTATTTCTCTTGCCTTAGGAGACTGACCCAAAACAAATAGTGCTACTGTTTATGTCAGAGAGTGTTCTGTGTGTTCTCTTTTAGTAGTTTTTTGGTGTCCCTCCTTCCTTCTAGTGACTTTGAGCTTTGTTTATGCTGCTGCTTCTAATTCCTTTAGGTGGTTGATTAGGTTGTTCATTGAAGATTTTTCTTATTTTTTGAGGAAATCCTGTATTGCTAAAAACTTCCCTCTTAGAACTGCTTTGCTGCATACCATAGATTTTGGAAAGTTGTATTTCCATTTTCATTTGTCTTGAGGTATTTTCTGATTTCATCCTTGATTTTATCAGTGACCAATTGTTTTTCTTTTTGTATCATGTTATTTAATCTCCACGTATTTATCCATTTTCCTTCTGCAATTGATTTTTAGTTTCATACTATTGCAGTTGGAAAAAAAATGATTGATATAATTTCTCCCCTCTTAAATTTGTTGAGGCTTATTTTATGACCCATACCAAGACACATTACAATTAAAATGTCAAAAATTAAAAACAAGACTATTAAAAGCAACATGGGAATCCTCATGAAACTATTAGCAGATTTTTCAGCAGAAATCTATAGGCCAAGAGGGGAGTGGCTGAAATATATACAAAATGATTTTTTAAAAATCTTCTAACCAGAAATAGTCTATCTGTAAAAGTTATAATTCAGAACTGAAGGGAAGCTAAGGAATTTTAAGACAAGGAAAAGCTAAAGGAGTTGATCGTCACTAAAATGGCTTTAAAGAAATGGTAAAATAACTTCTTTATCTTGAGAAAAGAGTACTAAATACAAGAAAACATAAAGGTATACATCTCATAGGTAAAGGTAAATAGACAGTAAAATTTAGAATAACCTAATGTTGTAAAGCCTTTGACTGTGTGGATCACAATATACTGTGGAAAATTCTCTAAGAGATGGGAATACCAGACCACCTGACCTGCCTCTTGAGAAATCTGTATGCAGGTCAGGAAGCAACAGTTAGAACTGGACGTGGAACAACAGACTGGTTCCAAATAGGAAAACGAGTACGTCAAGGCTGTATATTGTCACCCTGCTTATTTAACTTATATGCAGAGTACATCATGAGACATGCCGGGCTGGAAGAAGCACAAGCTGGAATCAAGATTGCTGGGAGAAATATCAATAACCTCAGGTATGTACATGACATCACTCTTATGGCAGAAAGCGAGGAAGAACTAAAGAGCCTCTTGATGAAAGTAAAAGAGGAGAGTGGAAAAGTTGGCTTAAAACTCAACATTCATAAAACAAAGATCATGGCATCTGGTCCCATCACTTCATGGCAAATAGATGGGGAAATAGTGGAAACTGAGGCTTTGTTTTTTGAGCTCCAGAATCACTGCAAATGGTGACTGCATCATGAAATTAAAAGATGCTTACTCTTTGGAGGGAAAGTTATGACCAACCTAGACAGCATATTAAAAAGCATAGACATTACTTTGCCAACAAAGGTCCATCTAGTCAAGGCTATGGTTTTTCCAGTAGTCATGTATGGATGTGAGAGTTGGACTGTAAAAAAAGCTGAGTGCTGAAGAATTGATGCTTTTGAACTGTGATGTTGGAGAAGACTCTTGAGAGTCCCTTGGACTGCAAGGAGATCCAACCAGTCCATCCTAAAGGAGATCAGTCCTGGGTGTTCACTGGAAGGACTGATGTTGAAGCTGAAACTTCAATACTTTGGCCGCCTGATGTGAAGAGCTGACTCTTTGGAAAAGACCCTGATGCTGGGAGGGATTGGGGGCAGGAGGAGAAGGGGATGACAGAGGATGAGATGGTTGGATGGCATCACCAACTCAATGAACAAGAGTTTGGGTAAACTCTGGGAGTTGGTGATGGACAGGGAGGCCTGGCGTGCTGCAGTTCATGTGGTCGCAAAGAGTCGGACACGACTGAGTGAACTGAACTGACTGAATGTTGTAAAGGTGGTAGGTTAATCACTTATAAAGCTAGTATAGAGATTAAAAGATAAAAATAGTAAAAAAATATATAACCATAAAATTCATTATAAAATAATTAGTGGTTACACAGGATAAAAAGATGTACAATATCTTTTATAGCAATAGATATTGATACAAAATACCACAAACACAAAATGTTGGTGGGAAATAAATATGTAGAGCTTTAAAATAGGTTCGAACTCAAGTTATTATCATCATAAAGTAGACCATTATAAATATAAATTGTTATATGTAAGTCTCATGGTACCCACAGAGCAAAAACCTATAGTTGCTATCCAGAAGATAAAAAAAAGAGCATTTAAGTATGACCAAAAAAAGGTCAACAAATCACAAAGGAAGAGAAACAAGAAAAATAACAGAGAAATGTGAAACAATCAGAAAATAATATAGCAATAAGTGCATACCTATCACTAATTACTTTCAATACAAATGAACTAAACAGTCTAGTCAGAAGATATAGAGTAGGTCTTAACAGGTAAAAAGCAAGACCCATCTATATATTACCTACAAGAGACTTATTTCAGATTTAAGGACATTCACAGATTAAAAGTGAAAGAATATATAGATATTGTATACTATACTTTAATAAAAAAGTAAAGATTTATAGACAATAATTTACATAATTGGGGGAAAAAGAAAAGGGATGGCAAAAGATATTCCATGAAAATGGAAATGAAAGCTTGGTTAGCTATATACTTATATCAGACAAAATAGACTTAAAAACAAAAATTGTAATAAGAGGGCATTACATTATGATATAGGGATCAATCAAAAGGATATAACATAAATATTTATACATCCAACAAGAGTACATACAGACACATACACACACATATGTAACCTATAAGACTGAATAATGAAGAAACAATATCTGAATATTCTTATATACACACACACACAAAGATTAAGTTAGTAATGGATACCCTTCCAAAAAACAAAAATTTTGGACCACGTGGCTTCATTGGTGGATTCTACCAAATATTCAAAGAATTAATACCAATATTTCTCAAATCCTTCCAAAATACAGAAGAGGGATTCCTCCAAACGTATTTCACAAAGCCATTAACCTGATAAAGTTCCCCGGTGGCTAAGCAAGAAAAGAATCTGCCTGCAATGCAGGTGACGTAAGAGAAATGGGTTGGGTCCCTGGATCAGGAAGATCCCCTGGAGAAGGAAATGGCAACCCACTCCAGTATTGTCGCCTGAAAAATCCCATGGACAGAGTAGCCTGGCAGGCTACAGCCCAGGGCTAACCTGATAACAAAAACAGGCAGGGTATCACGTGGAAAGAAAAATTCAAACCAGTAATTCTGAAGAACATCAATTTCAAAATCCTCATCAAAGTATTAGCAAAGCAAATTCAAAAATATATTAAAAGGATCATCAGATCAGATCAGATCAGTCGCTCAGTTGTGTCCGACTCTTTGTGACCCCATGAATCACAGCACGCCAGGACTCCCTGTCCATCACCAACTCCCACAGTTCACTGAGACTCACGTCCATCGAGTCAGTGATGCCATTCAGCCATCTCATCCTCTGTTGTCCCCTTCTCTTGCCCCCAATCCCTCCCAGCATCAGAGTCTTTTCCAATGAGTCAACTCTTCGCATGAGGTGGCCAAAGTACTGGAGTTTCAGCTTTAGCATCATTCCATCCAAAGAAATCCCAGGGCTGATCTCCTTCAGAATGGACTGGTTGGATCTCCTTGTAGTCCAAGGGACTCTCAAGAGTCTTCTCCAACACCACAGTTCAAAACCATCAATTCTTCGGCGCTCAGCCTTCTTCACAGTCCAACTCTTACATCCATACATGACCACAGGAAAAACCATAGCTTTGACTAGACGAACCTTTGTTGGCAAAGTAATGTCTCTGCTTTTCAATATGCTATCTAGGTTGGTCATAACTTTCCTTCCAAGGAGTAAGCGTCTTTTAATTTCATGGCTGCAGTCACCATCTGTAGTGATTTTGACCATAACAAAATGAGATTTATTCTAGGGCAAGAATGGTTCAACATTTGCAAACCAGTCAATGTGATATACCACATAACAAAATGAACCATAAAAATTATATGATTATTTCAACAGATGAAGAAAAAGTGTTCTACAAAATTCAACGTATATTTATGATTAAAACTCTAAACAAAGTGGGTATAGAGAGGGAGTTACCTTATGGTCCAGTGGTTAGGACCCAGCACTTTCACTGTTGCGCCCCGTGTGCAGTACTTGATCAGGGAACCAGGATCCTGCAACCTGTACAGCACAGCCAATAGAATAAAATAAAACTCAAGAAAAAGTGGGTGTAGAGGAAACATATCTCAATATAATAAAAGCCGTATGTGACAAGCTCACAGCTAATATTATACTCAATGGTAAGAATTTGAAAGCTGTTGTCTAAAATCAGAAACAAGATAAGAATGACCACTGTCACCACTTTCTTTCAGCATAGTACTGGAAGTCCTAGGCATAGCAATCAAACAAGAAAAATGAATACATTGGGAAAGGAAGAAGTAAAAATCTTAGCACTTGCAGGTAACAGGATATTACATTAGAAAATCCTTAAGACTCCACTCAAAAAACATATTAAAATAGTAATTTATATAATAAAAAATAATTGATTCAGACTAGAGAAGATATTGTCTAAGGCTATAAAATACGTTTTTATAGCTACTTTACCTGGAGAATTAGATGGAATTTTTTTTAAATGTGAGTTCTGGTTGAAAACTTGCAATATCCGTTATATTTATATGACTTTTCTCCCATGTGAATTGTCTGAGACTTGTAATGTGTGACCTCTGACTGACAGCTTTTGCACAGGCATGGCATTTTACAGTGTTCTCTTGACTGAATTCTCTGATATACTGTAAGGTGTGAGCTCTGACTGAAGGTTTTTCCAATCTGTTCCACTTAGAGTTCTTCTCTGGAATGAAATGCTTGCTGTGCTTCTTCAGAAGCGTTTTGCACACCAGTTACCTTGGTGGTTTCTCTCCAGGGTGACCTCTGGGATGTGTTGCAAGGTAGGAGCTCTGGCCGAAAGTTTTGTCACAGTCATTGCACCTGTGGGGTTTCTCTCCTGTGTGTCCCCTGATGACCAATAAGTGGGAATCCTGACTAAATGCCTTCTCACTCTCACTGTTTATGTAGGGACTGGGTTTCTCTCCACTGTGCTTTTTGATATTCACTGAGAGCCGAGTGTCCCTGAAAGGTCTTCCCACATTAAAAACATACATGCGGTTCCTCTTCCGTGTGAATGGACTGCTGCTGATTGTGTGCTGTGAGGTCACTGAAGCCTTATCCACCCCTACCACAATTCTAGAGCTTCCCTGCACTGTGAATTCTCTGGTGCTCAGTGAAGGATGAAGCTTTGGCTGAAAGCTTTCCTGCATTTACCACATTCATAGGCTTTCTCCCCAGTGTGAATTCCCTGATGTTGAGTAAGGGAATTTTTAAAAACGTGTTTATTTAATTTTGGCAGTGCTGGGTCTTCACTGCTGTGTGCAGGCTTTCTCTCATGGCGAGGAAAGGCCATTCTGAGTTGCGGTGTGTGGGCTTCTCATTGCGGTGGCTCCTCTTGTTGCAGAGCAAGGGCTCCAGGGCATGCGGGCTTCAGTGGTTGTGGCTCGCAGGCACAGTGGTTGTGGCTCATGGGCTATAGAGTGCAGGTTCAGTAGTTGTGGCTTGCGGGCTTAGTTGCTTGGTTGTGGAATCTTTCTGGACCAGGGTTCGAATCTCTGTCCCCTCCATTGGTCCACCAGGGAAGTCCTTGAGTAAAGAATTGTTCTGAAGTCATTCTCTGAGTTTGCTACATTTGTATGTGGTCTCTCTAATGAATTAACTGGTACTGAATGAAAGATTTGGTGAGGCTGAAGAGTTTTCCACACTCATTACACTGAAAAGATTTGCCCCCAGAATGGCTTCTCAGGTGCTGAGTACGGTGTACTCTGCAGATGAGGCCTTGTCATGTTCTGTGCATTTGGATTTCCCTCCCACATGAATTATGTGGTGTTGAGTTACTGATGAACTTTTACTGCTGAATGCTTTCCCATATTCTTTGCAATCACAAAAATTCTCTCTGGTACCAAGTGTCTGCATCTGAATAGAGCATCCTCTGATCAGGGCTTCTTCTGCATCCAAGGACCCTTGTGAGCGTGAATTATCTGTGTTTCAAAAGAAAAATGCTGCTCTGGCTGACGGCTTTTTAACATTCACTGAAGACAGCTTCTTTCCAGCACGAGCTCTGTTGTGTCCAAAAGTCTGGGAAGACCATCAATTTGTTGCCACATTTCTAGCACTCTGGAGTTTCTTCCCTGAGCTGACTGAGCATCCCATTTCAGAACCTTTTTCTGGTAGGGATGCTGGGCTGTCTACACAGAACTGACAACGCTGGTAGCCCCTCTTTGCATCAGTAATAGCCAAGTGGTGTTCGTGACTTGCTCCAGAGTTGTGCTGAGTTGCCTCTGCCCCTCAGCCTTGACCTCCAGCTGCCTTGGCACTTCCAGGCCTCATATACTCTGGTTTCTGGAAAATGGTTCTTGGTGAGGAAAGATGATCTCTCATCCCAAGTGTCTTTGTGAAGCCTTCAGTCTGAGAGATACAATCAATTAAAAGTTCTTTTGAGTACTGTGGTGGGAATTAGATAATAGGGCAATAATGAGACTGGGATAACAGGACAGAATTTAATGCCTGGTGACATTAATTACCATGTTATTAAAATCCACAATTTGAAAAGTTTCCCTTAAGGGCAGATGCATGTTGATGTATGGCAAAACCAATACAGTATTGTAAAGTAAAAAAATATATAATAATAATAAAAAGTTTCCCTTAATTAAATGCTTTTTATGGTCCAGACATATTTTATAGCACCTTTTGTATAATTAATACATTTAATTCACACCACTACCTTACCTCTGAAGTAGGTCCCATTATTATCTCCATTTTATAGATGATGAAACTGAAGAAGTTGCCAAAGGCTATATAACAAAATACAAACAAAAGCAATCTGGCTCCACATATATTGCTTTAAACGACTTCATTTCTCAGAGGAAAACAGGAAACAACTCAAATGTTCAATGGTTACAATATTACATTCCATAGAAATTTTGGAAAATAATGTGGCCTGGGTAGATGTCAGTTTTTATGTTAGATTAATGTAGCAGAACACAATTTACGTATAAGTACACTTTTAAAAGTTACATTAAAAGCCCTTTGTAAAATGAAACTACCTCCTACTTTGGGTGTGGTGAGGGATTACAGGTGACTTTTTCATTTTAAAAATTAATTGTAATCAATTTGTCTTCTTTTTCTGGGAATCTGGCAAGCTAGGTTATTCAGACCAATCATCGTCCCTCCCAAGAAAATGAAGTATATGTGATACTGTGACTTAGAAGAAATATGTATTCGATTATTCATAGGTCCCAATATATTTCTCATGTAAATGGCTTCCGTCTTCACCTTCTGGCTCCAACTCCCAAACCGCTAGAATAGTCCAGGTGTTGAGAGTGACCAGTTATCTTTTGTTATGCGACTGAGGTGACTTTTTGGAAGCACTTTAGAATGGGGCTGGCTGCCAGGGGAAGCAGCCTGTGAACAGAGGGTTGGGCTTTTCAGGACCACCCCGATTTCTGGGAAGGGGAGGGTAGCTGGGGGGTCTGTCAGTCACCTGTGGATAATGATGTAGTCAATCTTGACTATGTGAAAAAGCCTTCATAAAAACCCTAAAGTCAGCTTTCTGGCCCCTTTGCAGAAAGCTTTAAAAGCAGGGAACCCACATGCTCCCACCCATCTCCATGTGGGGCCTCAGGCCTCAGAGGACAGATACTCCTGGCTGTTGAGTCATATCTTTTAATATCCTTTAATGATAAATCAGTGATCTAAAGAGTCATTGGGATAGTAAGCAAGAAGTAATAAGCAGGAGGAATGAACAAAATATTAAAAAATTTATAGTAGGTTAACAAAGTCAACACTTGGTTCTTTGAAGAAACAAAGTTCACAAATGTCTATTGAAGCCAGTCAAGAAAAAGAAACACCAAGAGTCAACATCTCAGATGGAAACATGCTGCACATATAAAAAGATGAGGGTGTAATTTTGCCCATGATTCAGTGCTGTAGTTTCTGTGAGACAGAAACTTAATTTAGGGATCAGAGGATGTGTCCCTCAGGAAGTGGCCTGTATGATGAGAAGTGTGTGTGTCCGTGTCTGTGTGTGTGTGTCTGTTGTCTGTGTGTGTCTATCTGTATTTGTGTTGTGTGTGTGCCTGTGTTGTCTGTGTCTGTGTGTTGTGTGTGTGTCTGTGTGTCTGTGTCTGTTGTCTGTGTGTGTCTATCTGTATCTGTGTTGTGTGTGTGCCTGTGTTGTCTGTGTCTGTGTGTTGTGTGTGTGTGTGTCTGTGTCTGTTGTCTGTGTGTGTCTATCTGTATTTGTGTTGTGTGTGTGCCTGTGTTGTCTGTGTCTGTGTGTTGTGTGTGTGTCTGTGTGTCTGTGTCTGTTGTCTGTGTGTGTCTATCTGTATTTGTGTTGTGTGTGTGCCTGTGTTGTCTGTGTGTGTGTGTTGTGTGTGTGTGTGTGTCTGTGTCTGTTGTCTGTGTGTGTCTATCTGTATCTGTGTTGTGTGTGTGCCTGTGTTGTCTGTGTCTGTGTGTTGTGTGTGTGTGTCTGTGTGTCTGTTGTCTGTGTGTGTCTATCTGTATCTGTGTTGTGTGTGTGCCTGTGTTGTCTGTGTCTGTGTGCTGTGTGTGTGTGTGTGTGTGTGTGTCGTCTGTGTGTGTCTATCTGTATCTGTGTTGTGTGTGTGCCTGTGTTGTCTGTGTGTGTGTGTTGTGTGTGTGTGTCTGTGTGTCTGTGTCTGTTGTCTGTGTGTATCTATCTGTATCTGTGTTGTGTGTGTGCCTGTGTTGTCTGTGTCTGTGTGTCTATCTGTGTCTGTGTTTTGTGTTGTCTGTCTGTATTGTGTCTGTGTGTGTGTGGTGGTAACAGCACAAAGGCCCAAGTGCTCTGGTAGAAGGGCAGGAATGGCAGTGGGCTGGAGTGGGGGATCTTGGTGGGCTGATGGGGTACAGCTGTGGGTGGGGAGGCTCCTGAGAAGGCCCATCAGAGGCGGTGGTGCTGGGATGACGAGGGAGGGAGGTGAGCCACCGAGTTTCCAGAGTAGTTGCTGCATCTCCACACTCTGGCCAGGCCAGGCTCAGGACTCCTTCCCCAGGCTGCCCATCTGCTCCCAAGATGACCCAAGGCTTCCTCTAGGCTCCGGGCTACAGCCTCTCTCTCAGCACTTTGTCCAGGGAAAGGTTCCCAAGGGACTGGGAAGGCACTGGCTGGGCCAGTCTCTGACCTGAGGGGCTGCTTGGCATCCTCTCCTCTCCTTGGATGGGGAAGAAGGAACAGCCACGATCCCGGCGCCTACTTCCTTTCCCTTCATCTCCTGCCCACTGAACGGACATGCAACTCCTCCCCCTTCAGGGTGTGGGCATAGCAGGGAGGTCCCGTTCACACACGCACCCCCACCAGATCACCAGCTCACTTCACAGAAGGTGCAAATCTAAGAAGCAAAGGCACAGCTAAGAAAACTTCATGAAGCAAAGGAACCGTAGCTGGGGGGTGAAGGCGTGGTTAGAAGTCATCAAGGCTGTGTCAGGATCATGCAGGCTGGAAGATGTTTGCAAACCCCTGACGTCCTGTATACAGGGATGAGACTGGAGGGGAAGGGACTAGGACTGCCAGGACTGGAAACAGCACCCACCCCTGGCTGGGAGCGCTGGTGCACAGCTGGGGACCATCCGTGGGTCACCTTGAACTTAACAGAGGGACATCCCTGTTAGAAGGGACAACAATGAACCCATGTCGGAGACTGGCTGGGGGAGTCCCTGTTCCCCACTGAGCAATACTCCCCTCCCCGCAGTTGACATAAACCTCCCCCTGTAGCCCCAGGAGCTGGAAGACCTTCCCTTCGGCAGTGCATGCTGCTCGTTAGGCCTCCTGCTTAATCACGGGTAACCGCTGCTGTACTCACACCTGGGACACACGTGCATACCTCCCTGGAGATACCCAGACTCCCTGTTCAGGGTCAGTGCAGGTGACACAGTGACAGCCGCTCTGGGGCCAGACTTGCAAAGCCCATGCCTATATCAGTGGCCGCAGACGCCCCCTGCACATCCTGCTGGTCACTCCCTACCCAGAGGCCCAGCAGCGCAGGTGAGTCTGAGTGTCCTCGGGGCTCAGGTCAGGGCTGGGCTGCTAGTGGGCTCGTGCTTCCTGGCGGGGGTGCTTGGGGCGCAGATCTGAGCCCACAAGAGCCTGGCCTCCAGTCTCAGGTGGCACCCAGTCTTGCCTGGGCCCCGTTTCAGCAGGACTGTGTGGGCTGCGGCAGCTTGTGGTGGGGACTCTGACTCCCCAGAAGTGTGGGGGCTAAAGCTGTCCTAAAGGCTCCATGCGTGCTGAATTCCAGCCTGCCTCTGACTCTCTTTACTTTTCTGCCTTCTCAGTGAAGAAAGAGAAAGATAACCATTTTTAGTTATCATGCTATCCCCCTGGCTTTCTCCTTGCTGGTCTCCTTTTCATTCTAAAACTAAATTCAGATATCCTGGAGTCTGGACAACCTTCACATATTCCTTGATGTTACTTCCTCCAGACATTTGCACATTTCTTATTCTGATAATTTAAATTTAATTGTTAAATGTGTTTATGAGTTTGTTCCTCTAAAATCAGAAATGAAGACTTCACCAATCATTGAGTTGGGAATAAGCAGGGGTTCGATAGAGTAGAAGAGAGAGAAGGCCTGACCTGGGTGAGCATAAGCTGTCCCTCTGTGTGCTCTGCTTACGGTGACTGGAGGTACTAACCATTGGCCATCCCAGTGATTCCGTTGATTTCTTTGGTTGACAAACTCTCTCAGGCCTTCAGAGTCCCTTCTCTCTCAGTGCAGATGGTGAGGGCCAGGGTCCCTGTGATCCCTTCTCCATCAGTGCAGATGGTGAGGGCCAGGGTCCCTGTGATTCCTTCTCCGTCTGTGCAGATGGTGAGGGCCAGGGTCCCTGTGATCCCTTCTCTCTCAGTGCAGATGGTGAGGGCCAAAGTCCCTGTGATCCCTTCTCCATCAGTGCAGATGGTGAGGGCCAGAGTCCCTGTGATCCCTTCTCTCTCAGTGCAGATGGCGAGGGCCAGGGTCCCTGTGATCCCTTCTCTGTCTGTGCAGATGGTGAGGGCCAGGGTCCCTGTGATGCCTTCTCTCTCAGTGCAGATTGAGGGCCAGGGTCCCTGTGATCCCTTCTCTCTCAGTGCAGATGGTGAGGGCCAGAGTCCCTGTGATCCCTTCTCTCAGTGCAGATGGCAAGGGCCAGGGTCCCTGTGATCCCTTCTCTGTCTGTGCAGATGGTGAGGGCCAGGGTCCCTGTGATCCCTTCTCTCTCAGTGCAGATGGTGAGGGCCAGGGTCCCTGTGATCCCTTCTCTCTCAGTGCAGATGGTGAGGGCCAGGGTCCCTGTGATCCCTTCTCTCTCAGTGCAGATGGTGAGGGCCAGGGTCTCTGGGATCCCTTCTCTGTCTGTGCAGATGGTGAGGGCCAGGGTCCCTGTGATTCCTTCTTTGTCTGTGCAGATGGTAAGGGCCAGGGTCCCTGTGATCCCTTCACTCTCAGTGCAGATGGCGAGGGCCAGAGTCCCTGTGATCCCTTCTTTGTCTGTGCAGATGGTGAGGGCCAGGGTCCCTGTGATTCTTTCTCTCTCAGTGCAGATGGTGAGGGCCAGGGTCCCTGTGATTCCTGGGCTTACCATGCTATTTTGTTATGTTCCAGGAGGCCACCTGGTTCCCCAGCCACACGCCGGCACAGACATAGCACAGGTGACTACTGATGCCATGGTCCTGAAGGCTGTATTCCTCTTCCAGGCGGGAGCTGGCATTCTGGGAAACTCCTTCCTCCTGTCCACCTATAGCTCCTCCTTTCTCACTGCACACAGGCCAAAGCCCACAGACGTGGTTCTGTCCAGCTTGGCTGTGGCCAACTCCTTGGTTCTCGTCTCCAAGGGGACACCTCATGTGGTGGGTGTGCTGGGACTCCCAGGTGCCCTGGGGACCGCTGGGTGCAAAGTCACCTACTACTTGCGCAGGGTGTCCCGGGATTGTTCTCTCTGCACCACCTGCCTGCTGAGCTGCCTGCAGGCCACCACCATTAGCCGCAAGAGCGCGGTATGGGCAGCCCTCAAGGGCTGGGTGTCAAAGAATGTGGGCTCCTCCTGCCTGTTCTGCTGGACCCTGAATCTGGCAATCAACTCCTTCTCTCCCATGCAGGTAAGTGTCTCCTGGGACAATAACAGTGTTTCCAGAACAGAGAACCTCCTCTTTTGCCAGTACAAGTTCTCCCTGTCTGGAATATCTGTAATCCCAGTCTCCTTTGTGGGTGCCATGTTAATAGTCCTTATGATCTTGGCCAGCGTCCACATGGTGTGTCTCCTGCATAGTCCCCACCGGAGAGTGCATTACATCCACCACTCCAGCCTCGCCCGTAGGACGTCTCCTGAGAAAGGGGCCGCTGACACCATCCTGCTTGTGGTGGCTAACTTGATTCCCTTTTACTTTCTCAATTCCGTGTATATATTTTATGACACAAAGGCTTTTAGTTCCTACTTGTGGCTGTAGCACACGCTAAAGCTTCTTGCTGTATGCTTTCCCTCCCTCAGCCCCTTAGTGCTGTTGCTTCAGAACTCCAGAGTCCTGGGGTCTTGCTTTTAGACCCTGGGAGTGTCAGCCAGTCTCTCCTCTCTTTTGCCTGCCTGCATAGCTTCCTTCCTTTCTTCCACAGGCTTTTCATGAAACTCCTGCAAAGTGCTTGTTATTAATACAAATAGATCCAGAACACTCTTACCAATCTTTGCAGGACCTCACAGCCTATCAAAGAGACAAAGTGTAACATTAATAAATCCAGTACAACACAGTGTGGTTTTAACTTAAGATATTTAGAGGAAAAATAATTTATCTCACACATAGCAATATTAATGTTTTTCTTTCTCTTCCATGTGTATGGGAAGAAAGGTAGGTATAATCTGGGAGAACTCTATCGGGATTTTAATAAGTTTCTTTGCTGTTATAGGAAATTGAGTAAAATAAAGCAAGTAAGAGCATAGCATTAGCATTTATCAGATATAGTTTTCATCTGGACCATACCACTTCTTCAGGGCTATGTGATTTTATACTATTTAGCCATTTTGAGTTTCAGTATATTTTATGTCATAGAATTATAATGAAGGTAACTGTGACTCTGTGACACTAGTATCAGTGTCTAATGCTGCATGTCTTTTTAGTTACTATAATAAGCAAAATATGTTATTAACGGATAATTGATAGATACATGACAATTATGGAAAATTTAAGAATATTGGAACACAATTCACATTAAGGTAATACTGATTTCTTTAGTTTTAACAAACTCCATGAGTTATGTTTCATCACATATTCTAAGTCAGATATACTGTATACATTGTTATTATTAGTATAACTCTCTAACACACATGATATAATTATTGTCCTTTTCCATGTGGATTCTATGACTCCTGTATCATTTCCAAGGTTGCACAGCAAAGAAGTATAATATTTTTAAACGGGTTATTCACCAACACTTAGATTCTTTATATAATTCAATATTTCACAAACAGATACTTAATAAAGAGCAGTAAACTATGAGTTTTAAGAAAAAAAAAGGGGAGAAGATTTCCATTGGCTTACTTAAGAACAAGGGCTTCCCTTGTAGCTCATCTGGTAATGAATCCACCTACAATGCAGGAGACCCCAGTTTAATTCCTAGGTCTGGAAGATCCCCTAGAAAAGACATAGTCTACCCACTCCAGTATTCTTGGACTTCCCTGGTGGCTCAGATGGTAAAGAATCCACTTGCAATGCAGGAGGCCTGGGTTCAATCCCTGGTTTGGGAAGATCCCACTCCAGTATTCTGGCCTGGAGAATTCCGTGGACTGTATAGTCATGGAATCGCAAAGAGCTGGACACTTTGACTTTCACTTTCACTTAAAAAGGAAGTAATCATAAGTTAAATCCTGTGACCTGCCTTGATTGATTATGCTCACTTTACTTGTTGCTGCAGAAGACTGGTATGTCCTTCAAATGTAATCGAAACAATGTTTGCTCAAGTTGTTTTTGTTGAAGGAACTTGGAGTCAGATGGTGCAGTTTGAACTGAGCTACTAAAGGTGGGCTAAGACCACTGACCCTCCAGCTAGGCACGTGCAAGTTTCCACTCACTCACCTTCTGACTTCAGAGGGCTAAGAGCAACCCCCTGGGAACACCCTGGCGTTGCCACTTCCTGAGTATGTGTTCTAAAGCGTGCAGCTTAGGTGTGCCTGTGCTGGACAATTACCTCACCTTCTTCTCATTGCCCGTTACATTTCCCTACACTTGCCACATCTCAGCTTTACCCACACAGATCACAAGCCCTTCACCTTCTGGGGGGCTGGGGACCAGACTTGTTCTGTCTCCACACTTGGCTGCCTCATGGATAAGCTCCCTCTCAGCTGCATGGCTTGGCTTCTCAGCATTTGGCTTGCTGCAGATGGCTCAGTGGTAAAGAATCTGCCTGTTGATGCAGAATGCAGGATATGCTAGAGACGTGGGGTCAACCCTGGGTCAGGAAGATTCCCTGGAGGAGGGCATGGCAACCCGCTCCAGTATTCTTCCTGGGAAATCCATGGACAGAGGAGCCTGTTGGACTACAGTCTGCAGGGTCACAAAGAGTCGAACATACCTGAGCACACATGCAATTTGGGGAAATCAAACCTGGTTCGGTAACTTATATAACCCAGAGAATTGAAAGTTGCAGTATCTGTGAATTCCTTATACCCAGCCTAGTGTGTGTTAAATGCAGAGAAAGTGCTCCCATTTGTCACTCAACTCGGGGGAGCTCATTGAAGCGTTTTGCTGCCCACACCAAGGGACAATTCAGATGCTCACCTTGGTGTGTAAATAAATAAAGCTCAGATGAATCCATGTTAAATGTTACAGCATAAAGGTATTCACATTTATTATTTATTTTGTGGTTCCAGTAACTATTTGCTCCAGGAAAAGCATAAACAGTTCTGAATAATAAACATTGGGTTTCTGATTAGCTATAACTTTTCCAAAACCACGGATCCTCTGATGGCTCCATGTGGCTTCTGAAGGGAGTAAATAGTGAGCCCACAAAGAACAACTTTGAACCACATCCTAGTAAACAGACAAAGCTAGTGAAAAGTAAAAGAAAAAACAGACCATCGCAGGTCCTGGAAATTGACGTAGGAGCAAGCCAAAATGAAGACACAATCACTCTGAAAAGTCAACTGCATCTTTGAAGAACAGAGAGGTCGGTGGCACATAACCCTGACCCACACCCTCTTTTCCCTGACACACCCCCTCTCTCCTGCTGAAAACTCGGGCTGCCAAGGATTTACTCCATCGGGTGTGACGAGGAGGATGGGGATTCCTCCTCCTCCATCTCCAGGCAGGAGACTGGAAGGAATCTCCCTGAAAGAGTCAGGCTGCCAATACTTCTCATATCCCCAGCATCATGTGAAAAGGGCACAATTCAAGGGTTAAGGTTAAGGGTTCCATCTCCTGTCAGTCTCCTTGGAAGCAGGAATCAATCTCTCCTGTGAAAGGTACACCACCTGAGACCTGAGGCCTGAGGCTGCAGGGCTGGAGGCCTGCTGGCTTCTGCACGTTAGTTCCTTCTGGAAGCCTTCTGTCATGACTGCTGAGGTGCCATTACTTTTGTGACAACCGAGGCCAACTCCTCTCTCGGCCTATTTCTGAGAAAAGCTGAGCCTGAGCCTCTGCAGATTCTCTGCATTTCTTGGCACAGAGACTGACCCGCACCCTCCCATCCTGCCAGACCCCTTGTACAAACACCTCCCCTTTAAGAGTTCTTTTTCCTCATCCAGATAATAACACCCAAGTCAGCAAACCAGCCGACAGATCTCCAGCTGGTCCCTTTCTACCTCAGCCACTTCAGAGTCACTATCTCAGAAGTACTTTAACTCAATGACTTACTGCTGTGTCCCTTTCTCTGGCACAGTGCCATCCCTGGTGAGCCCCATCTCATGTCGCCATGACGGCCTTGCTCAGGTGAGCTGGACACAGTGCCCCAAAGTGGCCCGATGGAAGCACCATACCTTCAAAACGACCAACACCCCAAATCCACCATCAACATGGTGGTCCAGAGACTGGGGATGTGTGTGTGCCTCCCACAAAACCGTTGCTCAGGAGACCCCAGCATCTATCAACAATCTTCTCCATGTTCTCCTGACCCATTTCCTTCCTCTTTTCTGCTGATACCTTGCTAGATTGTTCACGGAGAGATTAGATACCATCCAGCAAGAGCAGACTCATCTCTCCAACACATGAGAAAAGAACAGACACTGGCCTGCAGCCACTTTATCCTCCTCAGTCTGCCTGGCCCATCATGGCAGCAAAAGGCGTCCCTTCTCCCATCAGAAGCAAACCCCAGGTAAAAGACTTAGATGTGAGGGAAACCAGATTACTGTCTTGAGCTTCAGACACTTCAGGGCTTCCCAGGTAGCTCAGATGGTAAAGAATCTGCCTGCGATGCAGGAGACTGGGGTTTGATCTCTGGATCAGGAAGATCCCCTGGAGAAGGGGCTGGCAACCCCCTCCAGTATTCTTGCCTGGAGAATTCCATGAACAGAGAAGCCTGGGGTCCATGGGGTTGCAAAGAGTCAGGCATGACTGAGCGACTAACACATACATATACATACAGACAGACACTTTAAAAAACAAAAACAAAGCAACACCCTCAAAACAGCAAGTGCAAAAAGGGTGTGCTGAGCCTTCCCCTCTTTCTTCCTGGAAGCAGGAGAGAAAATATCCACCCCTACCCCCACAGAATATGTCCTTCATCTGCTGGAAGGTGAATGACATTGTTATTGTCAAGGGCAGAAAGTTGAGAACAAGGGAATTCTGTACAAACAGACCTTTTCCGCCTTAGCCTCCGCACATGGTGTACTTCCTTTTTCACAATCACCTCTCTTTGTTCAACAGAAAAGCATTTAGGTTTTGCCACTTCTCCGGGTCTTTCTTCATTTCCTTGGGAGGGTGCCCTGGGTCACATAAAACTCATGGGAAATAAATGTAGATGCTTCTCTCCTGTGCATCAGTCTTGTGTCCACTTTGTTCTCAGGATCAGCTGTCAACCCTCCGAGGGTGGAAGTGTGGTTTTGTCTTGGCGACATCTTTCTTGCTGGGATCACTGAATTCTACCTTGTTCCTTGGCTTAGTTCCTCAGTATGCTAACATGCTGTCAGCTACCATCTTCAGAAATTCTGAAAATGAAACACATTCTCACCGTATGATCCAGCCATTGAACTGTTTGGTTCCATGGACCCAAGTGAGTCGAATGCTTACATCTAATGCTTATATAAGTCTATATAGGACTTTAATGGCAGCTTTATTCATAACTGGCAGAACGTGGAAGCAACCAAGATGTCCCTCAGGAGGTGAATGGACACATAGACTGGGCTTCATCCATGCAACAGGATGTTCTTCAGTGCTGAACAGTTGTGAGAGTGATGGAGTCATGGGGAGACAGGTGGGGAAACTTCAGTGCATATTATTCATTGAAAGAAGCCAATTTGGAAAAGCGGCAAAGCTCAGGATACCAACTACCTAGGACCTTCCCGAAAAGGCAAACCATGAAAAGGGTGAAAAGATCAGTGTGTAGCCAGGACTTTGTGGCAGTGTTGAGGGGTGGGGGGTGGTAAGCAAGTCAAGGACAGAGGATTTTTAAGACAGGAAATTATACAGTGAGATAAGAGTCGTCAAAACCCATAGAATGTACAATACGAGGAGTGATGCCTAATGTCGATGCTGGACTCTGGTGACCATGATGTTTTCATGTAGATTCATCCATAGTAACGGGCACACAGAATGCTGATAGGGTAGTTGGGGAGCAGGAGGCTTTGAGCACCTGGGTGGGGGGCTGGGACTAGCAGAGCAGGGAGCTTAAGGCACCTCCCTGTACCCTTAATTTTGCTGTGAACTCAAAACTTCCTTAAAAAAACAATAAAGCCTGTTTAAACAAACAAACATTCCAGTAGCATGCCATCACTGTTCCTCTTCAGTTCCTCAATTTGTCTGATCCGCTTGAGAGTCAAACTTCAGCAGATGTTTTCCTTTCAACCTGCATCCTTTCTAAGTTTCATGTGACATCTGCTTTTTACTCTCACTATACTCTTTTACTTTTTAAAGAGTATTTTTCTTCTTTTAAAATTTATTTATTTATTTAATTTTTGTTTTACATGATCTTGGTTCCCCAACTAGGGATTGAAGCCAGGCTCTCCCAGTGAAAACACTGAGTTATAACAACTGGACCACAAGATAATTCCCTTTTTAAAAAATTGATATATAAATGACAATAAAAAATTGATATATAAATGTATTGAGTTGGCCAAAAATTTCTTTTGGTGTTTAAGTAAAAATAAAAGACACAGTTTTGATTTTCACCAAGAGCTTTACTGAACAATGTATTCACCATTTCGTTTCACTGCCTTCTGCCATTTTCCAGGTATCTTTTTAATTCTAGGTACCTGTCCTCCAAAAACTTTTTATCTTTTTGCACAAAGAACTGTTCCAGGTGCCTTTTACAGTTGTCTATGGAATTGAAATTTTTTCCATTAAGATAATTTTGTAAAGACTGAAATAAATGGGAATCTGAAGCTGAAATGTCTGCTGAATATGGTGACTAAATCAGAACTTCTTAGCCAAGCTGTAATAATTTTTGCCTGATCATCAAAGAAATATGTGGTTTTACATTATCCTGATGGAAGATTGTGCATTTTCTGTTGTCTAATTCAGGACAATGCGAGTGCTGCTTTCAGTTGGTCTAACTGAATGTACTTGTTGGAATTAATCATTTGGTTTTCTGGAAAGAGGTCATAAGAGAGGACTCCTTTCCAGTTCCACCATATACACAACATCACCTTCTTTGGATGAAGATTGGCCTTTGGTGTGGTTGGTGATGGTTCATATCACTTACCCCACATTCTCTTCCACTCCATATTTTTGCACAGTATCCATTTTTCATTGTCCATCAAAATTTGTTTTAAAAACGGGATGTTTTGTTATGTTTCAGTAGAGAATTGCATGTAGAAATATGGTCAAGAAGCTTTTTTTTCACGTATGTGGAACCCAAACATCAAAGTGATTAACAAAGTTAACGCAAATAATTTTAAACGCTTGATTTGGATATTTTGAGTATGTCCTCTATCTTCTGTGTGGTATAATGTTGATTGTTCTCAATTAATGTCTCTATTTGATCAGAGTCAACTTCAACAGGTCTACCTGACTGTGGAGCATCGTCCAGTGAGACATCTGCAGCATAAAACTTTACAAACCACTTTGGACATGGTGAAACAGTTACAACAGTTTCTCCATACACTGCACAAATCTTTTTTTTTGCATTTCAGTTGACTTTTTACATTTCTTGAAATAATAAAGTATAATATGCCAAAATATTACTTTTTCTACCATCTTCAATATTAAAATTGCTATATAAAAATTCACAAATTTGGTAAGTTTTTAAAGTTTTCATTTACTTTAATTGGAGGGTAAGTACTTTACAGTATTGTGATGGTTTTTGCTGTACATCACTATGAATTGGCCATGGGCATACCTGTGTCCCTTCCCTCCTGAACTCCCCTCCCACCTCCCTCCCCACCCCATCCCTCCAGGTTGTCACAGAGCCCCGGCTTTTGGTACCCTGCATCATAAATCAAACTCCGACTGGCTATCTGTTTGTATATGTTTCAGTGCTATTCTTTCAAGTCATCTCACCCTCTCCTCCCACTGAGTCCAAAAGTCTGTTCTTTTTGTCGGTGTCTCTTTTGCTGCCTTGTATGTAGGATCATCGGTATCATCTTTCTAGATCCCACATATTTGCATTAATAAATGGTATTTGTCTTTCTCTTTCTGACTTACTTCATTCTGTATAATAGCCTCTAGGTTCATCCACCTTATTAGAACTGACTCAAATGCATTCCTTTTTATACCTGAGTAATATTCCTTTGGGTATATGTACCACAACTTCCTTATCCATTCATCTGCTGCTGGCTATCTAAGTTGCTTCCATGTCCCAGCTATTGTAAATAGTGCTGCAATGAACATTGGGGTGCATGTGTCTTTTTCAACTATGGTTTTCTCAAGGCATATGCCCAGTAGTGGGATTGCTGGGTTGTATGATAGTTTTATTCCCAGTTTTTTAAGGAATCTACTACTGTTCTCCATAGTGGTTGTATCAGTTTGCCTTCCCACCAACAGTATAAGATAGTTCCCTTTTGCCACACCCTCTCCAGCATTTATTGTTCATAGACTCTTTGATGATGGCCTTTCTGACCAGTGTGAGATGATACCTCATTGTAGTTTTGATTTGCTTTTCTCTAATAGTGAGCAATGTTCAGCATCTCTTCATGTGTTTGTTAGCCATCTCTATGTATTCTTTGGAAAAATGTCTGTTTAGGTGTTCTGCCCACTTTTTGATTGGGTTGTTTGTTTTTCTCATATTGAACTACATGAGCTGCTTGTGTATTTTGGAGATTAGCTTTTTGTCAGTTTTGTTATTATTTTCTCTCATTCTGAGGGTTGTCTTTTCACCTTGTGTATAACTTCCTTCGTTATGCAAAGCTTTTAAGTCTAATCAGGTCCTATTTGTTTATTGTGTTTTTATTTCCATTACTCTAGTGGGTGGGTCACAGAGGGTCTTGCTGTGATTTGGGTCAGAGGGTGAGTTTTTTTTGGGGGGGCTTTATTGTGATATAAAACACAGCTTCAATCACTCATCAAAGTGTACAATTCAATGGTTTTTAGTACATTCACTGTTGTTTAGTCACTAAGTTGTGTCCAGCTCTTTTGCAACTCCATGGACTGTAGCCCGCCAGGCTCCTCTGTCCATGGGATTTCCCAGGTAAGAATACTGTTGCTGCTGCTGCTGCTAAGTCGCTTCAGTTGTGTCCAACTCTGTGCAACCCCATAGACAGCAGCCCACCAGGCTCCCCCATCCCTGGGATTCTCCAGCCAAGAACACTGGAGTGGGTTGCCATTTCCTTCTCCAATGCATGAAAGTGGAAAGTGAGAGTGAAGTCGCTCAGTCGTGTCTGACTCTTCATGACCCCATGGACTGCAGCCCACCAGGCTCCTCCATCCATGGGATTTTCCAGGCAAGACTGTTAGGCAGCTATTAATAATAGAACATCTTCATAACTTCAGAATGGAAACCCATACTCATTAGAAGTCATTTCTCATTCTCTACCTCACACTCTCCCACACCCCAGACTTAGACAACCACTAATCTACTCTCTATTATGCCTATTCTGGACATTTTATATAAATGGAATCATACAATATTGGTCTTCTATGACTGGCTTCTTTCACATAGTGTGTTTCAAGGTCCATCCACGTTGCATGTTTCAATATTTCATTTCTTTTTATGGCTGAGTAATATTCCATTGTATAGATATACTACATTTTATTAATCTATAACTTGCTGAGAATTTGGATTGTTTCCACTTTTGGGCTTTAATGAAAAATGATCCTGTGAACATTTGTGTACAAGTTGTTGTGTGGATATATATTTTCATTTCTTATGGGCATATACTTGAGAGTGAAATTTCTGCATTGTAGGGTAGCTCTATGTTTAATATTTTAAATTACCAAACTGTTTTTTAATTTTATTGATATAATCTCACCAGCAATATATGAGCATTTCAATTTCTCCATATCCTCATGAATGCTTGTTATTGCCTGTCTTTTGATTTTAACCATGTAGGTGGGTATGAAATAACATCTCATTGTGGGTTTTTTTTTATTTTATTTTTTAAATTTATTTTTTATTGAAGGATAATTTCCTTACAGAATTTTTTTGTTTTCTGTAAAACCTCAACATGAATCAAACGTAGGTATACATATATCCCCTCCCTTTTGAACTTCCCTCCCATCACCCTCCCCATCCCACCCCTCTAGGTTGATACAGAGCCCCTGTTTGAGTTTCCTAAGCCATACAGCAAATTCCAATTGGCTTTCTCTTTTACATATTGTAATGTAAGTTTCCACGTTATTCTTTCCATACATCTCACCCTCTCCTCCCCTCTCGCCATGTCCATAAGTCTATTCTCTATGTCTGTTTCTCCATTGCTGCCCTGTAAATAATTCTTCAGAATCATTTTTCTAGATTCCGTATATGTGCATTAGAATATGACATTTTTCTTTCTCTTTCTGACTCACTTCACTCTGTATAATAGGTTATAGGTCCATCCATTTAATTAGAACTGACTTAAATGCATTCCTTTTTATGGCTAGGTAATATTCCATTGTGTATATATACCACAACTTCTTTATCCATTCATCTGTTGATTGGCATCTAGGTTGCTTCCATGTTCTAGATTTGTAAATAGTGCTGAAATGAACAATGGGATACATGTGTCTTTTTCAACCCTGGTTTCCTCAGGGTATATGCCTAGGAGTGGGATTGCTGGGTCATATGGTGGTTTTATTCCTAGTTTTTTAAGGAATCTCCATACTGTCTTCCATAGTGGCTGTATCAATCTACATTGCCACCAACAGTGCAAGAGTGTTCCCTCTTCTCCACATTCTCTCCAGCATCATTTATTGTTTGTAGACTTTTGACGATGGCGATTCTGGCCGGTGTGAGGTACTATCTCATTGTGGTTTTAATTTGCATTTCTCTAATAGTGAGCGATGTTGAGCATCTTTTCACGTGTTTGTCAGCCACCTGTACTTCTTATTTGGAGAAATGTCTGTTTCAGTCTTTTCCCCACTTTTTGATTGCGCTGCTTGTTTTTCTTGTATTTAATTGTATGAGCTGCTTGTATATCTTGGAAATTAATCCATTGTCAGTTGTTTCATTTGCTATTATTTTCTCCCATTCTGAGGGTTGTCTTTTTACCTTGCTTGTAGTTTCCTTTGCTGTGCAAAAGCTTTTAAGTTTAATCAGGTCCCACTTGTTTACTTTTGTTTTTCTTTCCGTTACTCTAGGAGGTGGGTCATAGAGGATCTTGCTTTGATTTATGTCATTGAGTGTTCTACTCATGTTTTCCTTTAAGCGTTTTATAGTTTCTGGTCTTATATTTAGGTCTTTAATCCATTTTGAGTTTATCTTTATGTATCGTGTTAGGAAGTGTTCTAATTTAATTCTATTACATGTAGCTGTCCAGTTTTCCCAGTACCATTGATTGAAGAGGCTGTCTTTGCCCCATTATATATTCTTGCCTCCTTTGTCAAGAATAAGGTGCCCATAGGTGCATGGGTTTATTTCTGGGCTTTCTATCTTGTTCCATTGGTCTATATTTCTGTTTTTGTGCTAGTACCATACTGTCTTGATGACTATAGCTTTGTAGTATAATCAGAAGTCAGGAAGGTTGATTCCTCTGGTTCCATTCTTCTTTCTTAAGACTGCTTTGGCTATTTGGGGCCTTTTGTGTTTCCATATGAATTGTGAAATTTTTTGTTCTAGTTCTGTGAAAAATGCCATTGGTAATTTGATAGGGATCACATTGAATGTATAGATTGTGTTTGGTAGTATAGTCATTTTCACAATATTGATTCTTCCTACTGAACAACATGGAATATCTCTCCATCTGTTTATGTTGCCTTTGATTTCTTTCATCAGTGTTTTACAGTTTTCTGTGTACAGTTATTTTGTCTCCTTAGGTAGGTTATTCCTAGATATTTTTTTCTTTTTGTTGCAATGGTGAATGGGATTGATTCCTTCATTTCTCTTTCTGATTTTTCATTGTTAGTATATAGAAATGCAAGTGATTTCTGTGTATTGATTTTGTATCCTGCAACTTTGCTAAATTCACTGATTAGCCCTAGTAATTTTCTGATACTATCTTTAGGGTTTTCTATATACAGTATAATGTCATCTGCAAACAGTGAGAGCTTTACTTCTTCTTTTCCAATATGGATTACTTTTATTTCTTTTTCTTCTCTGATTGCTGTAGCTAGGACTTCCAGAACTATGTTGAATAATAGTGGTGAAACTGGACACACTTGTCTGTTCCTGATCTTAGAGGGAATGCTCTCAGTTTCTCACCATTGAGAATAAAGTTTGCTGTAGGCTTGTCATATATGGCCTTTACTATGTTGAGGTAGGTTCCTTCTATGCCCATTTTTTTTGAAGAGTGGAAGTGAGAAACAGATTTAAGGGACTAGATCTGATAAACAGAGTTCCTGATGAACTATGGATGGAGGTTCGTGACATTGTACAGGAGACAGGAATCAAGACCATCCCCAAGAAAAAGAAATGCACAAAAGCAAAATGGCTGTCTGAGGAGGCCTTATAAATTGCTGTGAAAAGAAGAGAAGTGAAAAACAAAGGAGAAAAGGAAAGATATACCCATATGAATGCAGAGTTCCAAAGAATAGCAAGGAGAGATAAGAAAGCCTTCCTCAGTGATCAGTGCAAAGAAATAGAGGAAAACAATAGAATAGGAAAGACTAGAGATCTCTTCAAGAAAATTAGAGATACCAAGGGAATATTTAATGCAAAGATGGGCTCAATAAAGGACAGAAATGGTAGGGACATAACAGAAGCAGAAGATATTAAGAGGTGGCAAGAATACACAGAAGAACTGTACAGAAAAGATCTTCACGACCCAGATATTCACAATGGTGTGATCACTCACCTAGAGCCAGACATCCTGGAATGTGAAGTGAAGTTGGCCTTAGGAAGCATCACTACAAACAAAGCTAGTGGAGGTGATGGAATTCCAGTGGAGCTATTTCAAATCCTGAAAGACAATGCTGTGAAAGTGCTGCACTCAATATGCCAGCAAATTTGGAAAACTCAGCAGTGGCCACAGGACTGGAAAAGGTCAGTCTTCATTTCAGTCCCAAAGAAAGGCAATGCCAAAGAATGCTCAAACTACCACACAATTGCACTCATCTCACACACTAGTAAAGTAATGCTCAAAATTTTCCAAGCCAGGCTTCAGCAATACATGAACCGTGAACTTCCAGATGTTCAAGCTGGTTTCAGAAAAGGCAGAGGAACCAGAGATCAAATTGCCAACATCCACTGGATCATGGAAAAAGCAAGAGAGTTCCCGAAAAACATCTATTTCTGCTTTATTGACTATGCCAAAGCCTTTGACTGTGTGGATCACAATAACTGTGGAAAATTCTGAAAGAGATGGGAATACCAGACCACCTGACCTGCCTCTTGAGAAACCTGTATGCAGGTCAGGAAGCAACAGTTAGAACTGGACATGGAACAACAGACTGGTTCCAAATAGGAAAAGGAGTACGTCAAGGCTGCATATTGTCACCCTGCTTATTTAACTTCTATGCAGAGTACATCATGAGAAACGCTGGGCTGGAAGAATCACAAGCTGGAATCAAGATTGCCAGGAGAAATATCAGTAACCTCAGATATGCAGATGACACCACCCTTATGGCAGAAAGTGAAGAAGAACTAAAGAGCCTCTTGATGAAAGTGAAAGAGGAGTGTGAAAAAGTTGGCTTAAAGCTCAACATTCAGAAAAATAAGATCATGGCATCCGGTCCCATCACTTCATGGCAAATAGATGGGGAAACAGTAGAAACAGTGTCAGACTTTATTTTTGGGGCTCCCAAATCACTGCAGATGGTGATTTCAGCCATGAAATTAAAAGACGTGTACTCCTTGGAGGGAAAGTTATGACCAACCTAGACAGCATATTCAAAAGCAGAGACATTACTTTGCCAACAAAGGTCCATCTACTCAAGCCTATGGTTTTTCCAGTGGTAATGTATGGATGTGAGAGCTGGACTATAAAGAAAGCTGAGTGCAGAAGAATTGATGCTTTTGCACTGTGGTGTTGGAGAAGACTCTTGAGAGTCCCTTGGACTATTAGGAGATCCAACCAGTCCATCCTAAAGGAGATCAGTCCTGGGTATTCACTGGAAGGACTGATGTTGAAGCTGAAACTCTGATACTTTGGCCACCTGATGCGAAGAGCTGACTCATTGGAAAAGACCCTGAAGCTGGGAAAGAATGAGGGCAGGAGGAGAAGGGGACGACAGAGGATAAGATGGTTGGATGGTATCACTGACTCAATGGATATGGGTTTGGGTGGACTCCGGGAGTTGGTGATAGACAGGGAGGCCTGGCGTGCTGCAGTTCATGGGTCTGCAAAGAGTTGGACACGACTGAGTGACTGAACTGAACTGAATCATAAATGGGTGGCTTAATTTTGTCAAAGGGTTTTTTTTGCATCTGTTGAAATGATCATATGGTTTTTATCTTTCAACTTGTTAATATGGTGTATCACCTTGATTGATTTACATGTATGGAAGAATCCTTGCATCTGTGGAATAAACCCAACTTGATCATGGTGTATGAGCTTTTTGATGTGTTGCTGAAGTCTGTTTGCTAAAATTTTGTTGAGGATTTTTGCATCTATGTTCATCTGTAATATTGGTCTGTAGTTTTCTTTTTTTGTGTTCCCTTTGTCTGGTTTTGGTATCAGGGTGATGGTTGCCTTGTAGAATGAATTTGGAAGTGTTCCTTCCTCTGCAATTTTTTGAGAGTTTTAGAAGGATAGACATTAGCTCTTCTCTAAATGTTTGATAGAATTTTCCTGTGAAGCCATCTGGTCCTGGGCTTTTGTTTTTTTGGGAAAATTTTGATCGCAGCTTCACTTTCAGTGCTTATAATTGGGTTGTTCATAATTTCTATTTCTTCCTGGTTCAGTCTTGGAAGACTGAACTTTTCTAAGAATCTGTCCATTTCTTCCATGTTATCCATTTTATTGCAATATAGTTGTTCATAATAGTCTCTTATAACCCTTTGTATTTATGCATTGTCTGTTGTAACCTCTGCTTTTTCATTACTCATTTTGTTCACTTGAGTCTTCTCTCTTTTTTTTTCTTAATGAGTCTGGCTAAAAGTTTATCAATTTTGTTTATCTTCTCAAAGAATCATATTTTAGTTTTATTAAGCTTTACTATTGTTTCTTTCATCTCTTTTTCATTTATTTTTGCTTGGATCTTTAGGATTTCTTTCCTTCTACTAATTTTGGGGGTTTTTGTTCTTCTTTTTCCAGTTGTTTTAGGTGTAAAGTTGGACTGTCTATTCGATCCATTTCTTGTTTCTTAAGGTAGTATTGTATTGCTATAAACTTCCCTCTTAGGGCTGCTTTTGCTGCATCCCATAGGTTTTGAGTTGTCGTGTTTTCATTGTCATTTGTTTCTAGAATTTTTTTATTTCCCTTTTGATTTCTTCAGTAACCTGTTGGTTATTTAGAAATGTGTTGTTTAATCTCCATGTGTTTGTGTTTCTTACAGTTTTTTTCTTGTAATTGATATCTAGTCTAATAGCGTTGTGGTCGGAGGAGATGCTTGATATGATTTCAGTTTTCTTATTTACTGAGGTTTGATTTGTGACCCAAGATGTGGTCTGTCCTGGAGAAAGTTCCATGTGCACTTGAGAAGAAGGTATATTCTTCTGCATTGAATGGAATGTCCTGAAGATATCAAAGAGATCGATCTCATCTAATGTATCATTTAAGACTTGTGTTTCCTTTTTAATTTTCTATTTTGATAAACTGTCCATTGGTGTGAGTGGGGTGTTAAAGTCTCCTACTATTATTGTGTTACTGTCAATTTCTCCTTTTATGTCTGTTAGTGTCTGTCTTACGTATTGAGGTGCTCCTATGTTGGATGCACAGATATTTACAATTGTTATGTCTTCCTCTTGGATTGATCCCTTGACCATTTTGTACTGTCCTTCCTTATCTCTTGTAATCTTCTTTATTATAAGGTCTATTTTGTCTGATATGAGGATTGCTACTCCAGCTTTCTTTTGCTTCCCATTTTCATGGAATATATTTTTCCATTCTCTCCCTTTCAGTTTATATGTGTCTTTAGGTCTGAAGTGGGTTTCTTGTAGACAGCATATATATGGGTCTTGTTACTGTATCTATTCAGCCAGTCTGTGTCTTTTGTTTAGAGCATTTAATGCATTTACATTTAAAGTAATTATTGATATATGTGTTCCTATTGCCATTTTCTTAATTGTTTGGGGTTGATTTTGTAGATCTTTTTTCTTCTCTTGTATTTCTTGACTATATAAGTCTGTTTAACATTTGTTGTAGAGCTGGTTTGGTGGTACTGAATTCTCTTGACTTTTGCTTGTCTAAAAAGCTTTTTATTTCTTTATCAGTTTGGAATGAGATCCTTGCCAGGTACAGTAATCTTAGTTGTAGATTTTTCCCTTTCGGAACTTTAAACATATCCTGCCATTCCCTTCTGGCCTGCAGAGTTTCTGCTGAAAGATCAGCTGTGAAGCATATGGGGTTTCCCTTGTATGTTTTTGTTGCTTCTTCCTTCCTGCTTTTAATATTCTTTCTTTGGGTTTAGTACTTGTTAGTTTGATTAGTATGTGTCTTGGCATGTTTCTCCTTGGGTTTATCCTGTATGGGACTCTTTGTGCCTCTTGGACTTGATTAACTATTTCCTTTTCCATGTTGGGGAAATTTTCAACTATAATTTCTTCAAAAATTTTCTCATACCCTTTATTTTTCTCTCCTTCTTCTGAAACCCCTATTATTTGAATGTTGGTGTGTTTGATATTGTCCATGAGGTCTCTGAGACTATCCTCAGTCTTTTCACACTTGTTACTTTTTTCTGCTCTTCAGAAGTTATTTCCACCATTTTATCTTCCAGCTCACTGATTCATTATTCTGCTTCATATATTCTGCTATTGATTCCTTCTAGAGTATTTTTAATTTCAATAATTGTGTTGTTTGTCTCTGTTTATTCTTTAATTCTTCTAGATCTTTGTTAATTGATTCTTGCATTTTCCCCATTTTGCTTTCAAGGTTTTGATCATCTTTACTATTTTATTCTGAATTCTTTTTCAGGTAATTTGCCCATTTCCTCATGATTTATTTGGACTTCTGTGTTTCTAGTTTGTTCCTTCATTTGTGTAGTATTTCTCTGCCTTTTCATTGTTATTTTAAAAAATTTATTGTGTTTGAGCATTTGAGTTCTCGTTTTCCCAGACTTCAAGTTTGAATTCTTTCTTCCTTTTGGTTCTGCCCTCTAAGGTTGGTCCAGTGGTTTGTGTAAGCTTCTTATAAGGTAAGATTTGTGCTGAGTTTTTGTTTGTTTGTTTTTCCTCTGAGGGGCAAGGCTGAGTGAGGTGGTAATCCTGTGTGCTGATGATTGGGTTTGTATTTTAGTTTTGTTTGTTGTTTAGATGTCCTGCACAGGGTGCTATTAGTGGTTGGGTGATGCCGGGTCTTGTATTACAGTGGTTTCCTTTGTTTGAGTTCTCACTATTTAATACCCCCTAGGGTTAGTTCTCTGGTATTCTAGGGTCTTGGAGTCAGTGCTCCCACTCCATAGTCTCAGGACTTGATCTCTGGTCAGGAATGAAGATTCCACAAGTGGTTTGTTATGGCATTAAGTGAGATTAAAACAAATATTCAAAAACGAAAAACCAAAGATGAACTCCAGACAAATGGCAGTTACAAAATCAGGCAAATAATAATCAAAATAATGGAATATACACATATACATCCATGAGAAAGTCAAAACAGTCCAACAAAAATAAAGTACAATAGATTGACCTGGCAAACAAAGGAAATAAAAAATTTTATTTACCAGTTAAGAGCAAAGCTAACTAAAGCATGAACTGGAAAACAAAACTAAAGCAAGGTGCCAAGGGGGGAATAAAGCAATGAAAGTAAAACTAACAAATATGTTGAGAGGAAAATAAAGAAAGAAAAAAAAGAAAGAATAGATATGCAAAGTTAAATAGAGGTAGATGAAGAAGATTTATATATATTAAAGATTAACTGCAAGGGGAAAAGAACAGTAGGAAGGGCAAACAAAGGAATACATGTAGAAAAATATAATAGGTTTAAAAAAATAAAAAGTTAAAATTATAAAAAAAGAGAAAAGATTTAAAAAATGGAAGAAGAAAGAAAAAAAAGAGAAAGGAAAACTCCACAGAACTGCAAAAGCCCAACGTAGAAGCAGAGGTTTATAACAATAATAAAAAGTGTGACTGAATACACACACACACACACACACACACATACATCCATAAGCAAAATCAAAACAGTTCAACAAAAATAAAGTACAACCTGGAGAACAAAGGAAGCCTAAAATTATATCTACCAGAACAAAACTAACTAAAGTACAAACTGGAAAACAAAACTAAAGCAAGCTGCCAATTGGGGAATAGAGCAATGGAAATAAAACTAACAAATATGTTGAGAGGAAAGGAAAGAAAGAAAGTATAGCTATGCAAAGTTAAATAGAGGTAGATGAAGATTTATATACATTGAAGATTAACTGCAAGTGGAAAAGAACAGTAGGAAAGGCAAACAGAGGAATAAATATAGAAAAAATACAATAAGTTTAAGAAAATTAAAAATTAAAATTATAAAATAGAGAAGAAAAAAATATGGAAGAAGAACAAAACTAACTAAAGCACAAACTGGAAAACAAAACTAAAGCAAGGTATGAATTGGGGTATAGAGCAATGAAAATAAAACTAACAAATATGTTGAGGCTAAAGGAAAGAAAGAAAAGAAAGAATAGATATGCAAAGTTAAATAGAGGTAGATGAAGATTTATATAAAAAATTAACTGAAAGGGGGAAAAGAACAGTAGGAAAAGCAAACAAAGGAATAAATGTAGAAAAAAATAATAATAGATTTAAAAGATTAAAAAACAACAACAACGAATCCTCCCCCAAACTGCAAAAGCCCAATACAGAGGCAGAGATTTATAACAACAATAAAAAATGTGACTGAGAAAAGAAAAAAGCTCAAAAGCTTAGTTAGATTTCATAGTGCCAATAAAATTGACAACTACAACAAAGGGGGGGAAAAGAAAAAAGGATCTACAGAACAAGTCAAAACATAAGAATATTAAATGTTTTTCTTGAGTCACTGCTGTCAGAGTCCTTTCCCTCTTTGGGAGTCACAGTCCACTTCACCTCCCTAGGATGCCCTCTAACACTGTGCTGATCTCTGGACATGCTTTGAGGGCAGCTCAGATTCTAATCTGCTCCTATGCCTCTGTGTTCTTGCCTCCAATGTCCACAGCTATCAGAACTAGTGCGTCTTCTTTTGTGGGAGCTCTCAATTAACTTTTATCTATTTCACAGATGCAGAGTCTGCCTAGTTGATTGTGTGGATTTAATCTGCAGCTTGTACAGCTGATGGAAGGGTTTCAGGTCTTCTTCCTTAGTCACACTGCCCCTGGGTTTCAATTGTGGTTTTATTTCCACCTCTGGATATGGGTCGTCCGCTGGGGTTTGCTCCTGAGGCTGCCCTGGAGAAATTGGGTTTGCCCCTGTGAGGGCCAGATGTGGAGGCGATGCAGCTGCTTGGGTCGCAGGGGTTCTGGCAGCACCAGGTACTCAGGGGAGTTGGCAGCTAGGGCAGCAGGAAATATAGTGCTCTAGAAGGGTAGGGCAACCAGTATTGGCCAATATGCTCCAGTATTCTCGCCTGGAGAACCCCTCTCTCTGACAGAGAAGCCTGGCAGTCCACAGTCCACAGGGTTGCAAAGAGTCAGACATTACCGAAGTGATCCTGCATGCCTAGGCGAAGGCTGCCTGTGGCAGCTCTGCCCCAGTGAGAGTTGAGCATGAAGGTAGCAGAGCTGCTTGGCTTGCGGGGACCCTGGCGGTGCCAAGTGTACAGGGACATGGACTGCCTCTGCTGTAGGAGTTATGGCCCTATCAGAGTCTTTTTTCAAGCCTCTTGTAGCTGGCAATCAGAAGGCCTCTTTGACCAGTCTTTCTCCATAGCTCCACCCTTTCAGGCACTTAGAGGTCTGTTTCATTACCTGGGGTCCTTCTCTGTTGTTCGGTGCCAGGGTCCTACTCTATAGATTGGCACATCAGGCACTTAAAGGGGCACCCGGGGTGGGGTCCTACTCTGTAGTTCAGTGTGTCAGGCATTTGATGGGCCAGGCTCTCTATTGTTCAGCTGCCAATGCTGGCGTGTGGGGGGAGAGGCTGTGGTGATGACTCCACCCCCTACGCGTGACTCAGCAGTATTGCCTAGTTTCCATGGCTGCCTGGCTTTCCTCTACAGGCATTTCCCCCCACAATCTCCTCCCTCACATCCCCTCAATCCATCTCTCCACAGTCAACAGCAGCCCTTGCCCTGGGATTGCTCCACAATCCCTAAACTCCAACTCCCAGCCACTAGGCTGTGACAAGGTCTGTCTGATTCTCATTCCATTTAGGCTGCCACAGATCAGCTGTTTCCCTTTCAGTCTTAAATGTTTCTCCTCTGACTCAGACAATTGCCCCGATGTCGGGGTCGGACCCCTGCTTCAGTTCCCTCACCCACCGAGGGCAGGCCCAGTCCTACCTACTAACACTCCCGTTTCCCCCCTACTTCCTTCATCCTACCGAGTTTTGTGTGGCTCTATATATTCTTTTCCACTGGTCAGGTACTCCTGTCCGCTCTCAGCTGGTGTTCAGCATGAACTTCTGTGTCTGAAGGTGTGTTCCTGATGTATCCGTGCAGAGAGATGTATTCCATGTCCACCTACTCCTCCGCCATCTTGTCGATCAGAGGGTGAGTTTTTAACAGATGCATTCTGACAGCTGTCAAAATACAATTTAAAAAATTGTTTCTAATGAAGTTAAAGACAACTAACCCCTACCAGAGCCCACTCCAGTATTCTTGCCTGGAGAATCCCCATGGACAGAGGAACTTGGTGGACTTCAGTCCATGGGGTCTCAAAGAGTCAGACACGACTGAGTGACTAAGCACAAACAGAGAGCCACCTCACTGAAAAAATGAACAAAGCGTTTGGCCAGCCCAGTGTTAATTTTCTGGTATACAACGTAGTGATTTTATGTTTTTATACATTACACAATGATGACCAAGATACGTCTAGTTACCGTTCATCACCATACAATGTTAGTGCAGTATCATGGACGCTATTCCCTAGTCTGTATGTTGCATCCCCATGACATTTGTTCCACAAGTGGAATTCAGTGCTTCTCAGTCTCTCTCACCCTTTGCACTCATGCCCCTACCCCTCTGCCCTCTGTCAACAACCAGCACATTCTTGGGAATCTATGAATTCATTTCTGTTATGTACTTGTTCGCTTGTTTTATTTTCTAGTTTCTGCATGTAAGTGACATTATAAGGTGTTTCTGTTTCTCTGTCATATCTCACTTTCTCTGTCATTTCTCCCTCTAGGTCCATTCATGTTGTTGTAAGATATCATTTTTTTTTTGTGGCTTAGTCATATACCAGTGGGGCTTCCCTGGTGGCTCAGATGGTAAAGTGTCTGCCTGCAATGCAGGAGACCCAGGTTCAATCCCTGGGTTAGGAAGATGCCCTGGAGAAGGAAATGGCAACCTATTCCAGTACTCTTGCCTGAAAAATTCCATGGATGGAGGAGCCTGGTGGGCTACAGTCTACGGGGCTGCAAAGAGTTGGACACAGCTGAGCGACTTCACTTCACATATAGCATTGTGTGTGTATGTATATATATGAAAACTTCTTTATCTATCAGTTGATGGACATTTTGTGGCTTACGTGTCTTGGCTATTATGAACAAAGTGCCATGAATATAGGGGTGTGTATATCATTTTGGATCGTGGTATTGTTTCATCGGAAAGATACTCCCAAGTGTAATTCCTGCATCACATGGTAGTTCTAGTCTTAATTTCTTGAGGACCTGTGTACTATTTTCTGTAGCTGTACCAGTGAACATTCCCAACAAAATGCATGAGGGTTCTCCACATTCTCGCTGATACTTCTTATTTATTGTGTTTTGGATGGTAGTCTTTTTATTTTAGGTGTGAGGTGATAACCTAAATTCCTTGTTCTGTTGATGTGCATTTCCCAGATGAAAGGCGATATCGATGATAGTTGCATGTGTCTCTTTGCCATCTGTACTACTCCTTGGAAAAACGTTCAGTCCCAATTTTTAGTTGGGTATTTGGAGGTTCACTTGTGTCAGTTCTTCATCCGTTTTGGATATGAACCCCTTTTCAGGTGATATTGTTCACAAATATTTTCTCACATTCAGGTTGCCTTTCATTTTGTGAATGGTTTCCTTTACCCTTGGGAAGCTTTTCAGTTGGATGGAGTCTCATTTGTTCTGCTTTTGTTTCTCTTGCCTGCGGGGACAGATCCAGAAAATGTTTCTAGGTCTGATGTCAAAGAGTGTACTGCCTGTGTTTTCTTCTAGCAGTTTTATGGCTTCAGGTTTTGCATTGAAGTGTTTGATTCATTGTGAGGTTGCTTTTGAGGATAGCATGGAAAGGATTCCAGTGTGATTCTTGTGCATGTGTGTGCAGTTTTCCCATCACTACTCACCGAAGAGACTCTCTTTTCCTCCTTGTGTAGTCTCACCTCCTTTGTCATAGATGAATGGACTATATCACTTCACTCACTTCAGTCGCTCAGTCGTGTCCGACTGTTTGTGACCCCGTGAACTGCAGCACACCAGGCCTCCCTGTCCATCACCAGCTTTCCCGGAGTCCACCCAAACCCATGTCCGTTGAGTCAGTGATGCCATCCAACCATCTCATCCTCTGTCGTCCCCTTCTCCTCCTGCCCTCAATCTTTCCCAGCATCAGGGTCTTTTCAAATGAGTCAGCTCTCTCTCTATATGCTTATTTCTGGGCTCTCAATTCTGTCCCATGGGTCTGTGTGTATATCTTTTGTTCTCATACCATACCATCTTGAGTATTATTATTGTAGTATATTTTGAAATCAAGGAGGGCTTCCCTGGTGGCTCAGATGGTGAAGAATCTGCCTGAAATGCAGGAGACTTGGGTTCAATCCCTGGGTTGGGGAGATCCCCTGGAGAAAGTAATGGCAACCCACTCCAGTATTCTTGCTGCTAGACCATGCTGAATGAAAGTGGTGAGAATGGTCAGGTTAGTTAGGTATAAGCTCAACTGGCTCTCGTCCCCTTGCTCCCTCTCTATCTCTCTGAGGCTTCCAGGAGGGACAGGACTAGTCCATGGTCACACATGGCTCAAGGAGTCAACTGGACCATTATTTTTCTACTCCCCAGTCCTGGGCACAGTTTTGTGAACTGTGTACCTTCTTTGACCCAGTGTCCATTTAGAGCTTTCCTAATTTTAATGGGGTTGTGTTAGAGTTCTTTGTATATTTTGAGATAAAACCTTTATTAAATATGTGTTTGCAAATATTTTTTTCCCAGTTGTGTTGTTTTTTGATTTTTTGAATGAGGTTTTCACAACAGTAGCAATCTTTAATTTTATAACATCCATGGAATCTCTTGCTTTTCTTTCTGGAATGGTGTGTTTTGTGTTGTGTGTTACAACTACAAAGCTTGTGATCTACATGACCAAACCCAAGCTCATGTCAATTTTGTTTTGTGTTTTCTTCTATAATTTTGAATAGTTTTGCATTTAAAATTTGTGAGAAGGTAACAGGAAGGCCAGAGGCCCCCAAGCAGCAGGGGGAACTGCAAGTGGCAGACGTTTTTTGTTTTCTTTTGTTTTCCCCTTCTCTGTTGATCAAACAGGTTCTGCCTAAGACTAACTTTTTTTTTCTTTTCTCAAACCTTGGGCTAATAATGGCTCAACAAGGCAGTATTCATGGCAATTGTTTTATGGCCAGGAATGATACAACTTGTGCCATCCTATCTCAAAAATGCATATTGTGAGAGGGGGGGCCTGGTGAAACTCCCCTCACCCTTGAGGTGTTTCTTTTATCTGATTAGAAGCTCGCTAACAGACATAAAATGCCTTGCTAAAAACTAGCACGTGGGCATTCTATCTGCCCCTTCTGATGTCCATGTGCGAAGCTTTCTCTATCTCCCTTATACTTGAATAAAATTCTGTTACACAAAAAGCTCCAGCGGTCAAGCCTCGTCTCTGGCCCCGGATCAAATTCTCCTCTGGAGGCGGCAAATCTCAGCATAGCACGTGGACAGCAGCAGCAACCTTTCAAGTTGTCTATAAATAATTTTGAGTGAATTTTGTGTACCTCGTAAAGTTTGCGTCTACATTTATTTCATTCTATATGGTTTTCAATTCTTTGTTCTTTACCTATTTTTTAAAAGTTATGGGATATTGTCTTCATTTGAGTTTGAATTTCCAGTTTAATGGGTTTCCCTAGTGGCTCAGCTGGTAAAGAATCCGGCTGCAATGCGGGAGACTTGGGTTCGATCCTTGGGTTGGGAACATCCCCTGGAGAAGGGAAAGGCAACCCACTCTAGTATTCTGGCCAAGAGAATTCCATGGACTGTATAGTCCATGGGGTCTCAAAGAGTCCGGCTCGACTGAGCGACTTTCGCTTTCCAGTTTAACAGACTCAGCAGTTCTGCCAGCAGGGGCCGCTGTGCCCCGTGACCTGTGAGTGAGGCGTGGCCGGCACTTTCCTTATTGACCATAGGGTGGCGCTGAGCCCGCGTCACTGACTCACAGCGCATGCGTGTTCCCTGCAGCTCCGACTTAGCGTAGCTGAGGGGAGTTTGTCCGCTCAGGTACGGCAGGGCTTCGTCTGGGACTCCCAGGTGAGCGCTCAATCGCCTTGGAAGTCGCTGGGGTGTCGGCTTCAGGACAACACGGGGCGGCGTCCACACTGATGGGAGCTGGGATTCCTGACGACTCAGGCGACGTCGAGAAGAAAAGGTGGGGAAAATTCAGGAGAAGTTTGGTGAAGTTTCCTGTGTGCGAATGACTACTGTTTTCAGGCGACCCAGGAGGCCGTGATGGAAAGCGGGGGTTTTAGTCAGTTGTAGACGGTGTAGACGGTGTCCGGGGCCCGTCTTTGGATGTGGTGTCTAGTTTTCCCAGCTCTGTTTATTGTGGGGACTGTCCTTCCCCTTGGTGAGTCCTCGGCCCCTTTGCCATGGATAACGGACCATCCATGTGGGCAGAATTCTGAGCCCTCTATCCTGTACCTCTGGCCGTGTGCCTGTTTTTTTGTGCCAATTCCGCACAGTTTTGTAGCTTCACCAGATTTAGTGTGGAGTCAGGGAGGGAGATGCCTACAGACGGTTCTTTCTTGGGGTCACCTTGGCTATTGGGGGTCCTTTGTGATTCACACAAATGTTAGGAGGATTTGCACTTTCTGTGAAAAGTATCATTGGAAATTTAGGAAGGATTGCATTCACTGTGTGCTTTGAGTAGAATGGACATTTTAACAACCGTATTTGTTCTGTTCATGAACACAAGTTGTTCCGTCACTCAGTCCTGTCCGACTCTTTGCAACCCCATAGATTGCAGCGCGCCAGGCTTCCCTGTCCGTCATCAACTCCCGGAGCTTGCTCAGACTCATGTCCATCCAGGCAGTGAGGCCATCCAACCATCTCATCCTCTGTCACTCCCTTCTCCTCCTGCCCTCAGTCTTTCCCAGCATCAGGGTCTTTTCCAATGAGTCAGTTCTTTGCATCAATACTTTGGCCACAAAGTATCGGAGCTTCAGCTTCAACATCTGTCCATCCAACGAATATTCAGGCTATCAATGAATATTCATGGTGAGCAGAAGTATCTTTAACTAATTCTTCTGTTCCATGAGCACAGGTATCTTTGCAGTGATTTGTATCTTCTTTGGTTTATTCATCATTGTCTTAAAGTTTTCAGTGTACGGGTCTTTGACGTCCTTTGTTAAATTTATTCCTTGATATTTAGTTCTTTTTGATGCAATTGTAAATAGAGTTTTTTCACTTTTGGATGGTTCATTATTATTGTTTAGGAATGCAGTTGATTTCTGTGTATTTATTTTGCATCTTTACTGAATTCATTTATTATTTCTAGTAGTTTTTTGGTGGAATGATGTAGAAAATTGGAATTTTAAATCCCAGTTTCTGCCACATCCAGGTTGTCCACAACAGGGAGGAAAGGGAAGTCCTTTATGTTGTTGTTGTTGTTGAGTTGCTCAGTTGTGTCCGACTCTTTGTGACCCCATAGACTGCAGCACACCAGGCTTCCCTGTCCTTTGCCATCTCTAGGAGCTTGCTCAAACTTGTGTCCATTGAGTTGGTAATGCCATCCAACCATCTCGTCCTCTATCGTACCCTTCTCCTCTGCCTTCACTCTTCCCCAGCATCATGGTCAGGCTTCCCTGGTGGCCCAGATGGTAAAGAATCTGCCCACAATGCAGAAGGCCTGGGTTCAATCCCTGGGTTGGAAAGATCCCCTGGAGAAGGAAATGGCAACCCATGCCAGTGTTCTTGCCTGGGAAATCCCATGGACAGAGGGTCCTGGAGGGCTATAGTCCATGGGGTTGCAAAGAGCCTCTATAGGGAAGCCCTAATATAGTCTTCCCACAGTGCCTTCTGAATTCCATGTGGATTTTGAGTGAACTGGATCTGGATAAGGCTTGGCCTCTATATGGAAGTTTAATATTTTCTTTGCTTTTCTGGCATGGTTTTGACATGGTACTTTGAAAAGTATTTTATTTTCCAGTAATTTCAGATGTATAGACAACTTTATGTACATGAGAGCAAGTTTTGTGTCTTGATTAGATATATCCCTAAATATTAATGTTAACATTTAAATGGAATTATTTTTATAAGCTCATTTTCAGATTATTTATTGCTAGTGTATATGTACAAGATAGGTTTTTGTAAAGTGATATTTTGTCCTATGACTTTGCTGAATTAGTTGACTAGTCAAATAATTTTTCGTTGTTATACGAAGTTTTGCATATAAGATAGTGTGATCTGTGTTCTGTGAGCAGACACAGTTTTAATTTTTCTGTTCATGTATGAATGCCTTTTATTTCTTTCCTCAGACCTCTGGGTAGAACTTCCAGTACCCTACTGAGTAACAGTGGTGAAGGCCGGCTTCCTGTCCTTGTTCCCAATTTCAGGAGTAAATCTTCCACTGTTTTTCACTGAGCATGAAGCTTGATGTGGCTTTGTATGCTACTCTCACATTGAACAAATTTCCTTTTATTCCTACTTTCTTGAGTGTTTGCATCATGAGATAGCACTGGACTTTGATTATAGCTTCCTCTGCAGTAATTGAAATGATCATGTGTTTCTGCTTCACAGTTTATAGTGGTTCAATACACTGCTTAGTTTTAATATGTGGAACAACCTGACGTTTCTGGTGTAGAGATATTGCTTATGGCACCGTCCATTCAATGTTCTGATGGTTTCATGTTGCTGTAATTTTGTGGAGAATTCTTGCTTTCATGTTTATACGGTATACTGGTGTAGTTTTCTTATTATTACGTACTGTTTGATTTGATTAGCTTTGGCTTGGTGTTGGTGGCTTGAAGGGATAGCCTTAGGGCTGAGACTGGTGTGCGGGCTGGGTTATGGGTTATGGTTGCTGAAAAGTGATGCATGTTGCAGACCAGGCCACCTGACTCTGACATCCCCATCCCGCCAGCTCCTGCCTGGCCCTCTAGAGACTGCTCAGTGCCCAGAGGGCAGGGGTGGTCGCCTAGTTGGCCTCCCTCCTGCCTCTGCCTGTCCATCTGTCCTGCCTGAGTCAGGGCACTGCTTCCTCCATGAGGCTTCTGGATTCTGGCCTTGGAACCCCACCCCCCCTACACACACATCCCCACAAGCTGTGTTGACCACCAGGATTTGTCACCTCAAGAGGCCCAGGAACTTGGACTCCCCAGGACCTCAGAATGGGACTTTGTGTGCAGATGGGCCACTGCAGAGCTGCCCAGGTTGAGATGAGGTCACTGACCTCTATGTGAGGGGGGAGCAGTCCTCATGGGGGAGAAGGAAGGTGAAAGCAGAGACAGAAATGGGCAAAGAGAGACCTGGAACCAGCTGACCACAGAGCCTGCAGGAGGAGCAGGCCCCCAGCACCTGGACCTAGGGCTCCAGGCCTGAGGGTAAGTGTCCCCTATTACACCCCTCACACCTCCCCCCACACGCATCTGGTGTTCTGTGTTGGGGCCACAGGAATCCCAAACCTGGCCTGTGGAGGCTGGGGCGTCGTGCTTGTTGAAACCCAGGGCAGTCACTAGCTGCCTCCCTCTGGACGTAACCCCGCCCTTTCCCGGAGGAGGGACCCAAGGTCCAGGAAGACCCACTCTTCCCTGTGGTATGGCTGCCTGCCCCCTGTCCACTGGGCATCTCAGGCCCGAGAAAGAAGCCACAGTGGTGTAGTGACCATGGTGAGTGCCTGCAGGTCGCCCATACCCACCTCCTGCCCTGAGTGTGGCCATCTTAGAAGGGGCCCTCTAGCCCCCCATGCAGGTGCCTCGTTTCACAGGGTAGGCTCTTGCGCCTTGTTCTCGGAGGAGGGTGTCGAGAGCCGTGGTGACTGACGCCTGTGAGTCTGTGGGCCAGAGAGGTCTTGCCCAAGAGCCCAGGCACAGCTGGGCCAGGACAGATCCACCCCTCCCCTCCCGTGTATCCCATGGAGTGAGGATCAATTCCCATTAACCCCCAGGAAGAGACAAAACCCCCAGAGGACTAGACCGTCCACAGATCGGGGACTGAGTGTGCGCCTCATTCCCTCAGAGAGAGCAATGTCTTCACCAGGGCCTCCAGATTGGCCCATGTCCCCACCAACATCCAGCCTCGGGGACCATCCAGACAGAAATCCCCTTCCAGGAGCAGGGGCCCCTGTGCTTATAGACCCCGCCTTTGGGAAAGGGGGCCGGCCCGAGGGACGATGGGCGTGCCCCAGTGCCCCACGCTCACTGACCATCGTCCCCACCCCCCTGCCCCCTCCTGCTCCCTGTGGCCTCACCCCCTCATTTGGAGACCCTCCTCTCTAGGCTCCAGGCACCCACGCTTCCCACCTCATCCCCATTTCTCTCCAGTTCAGTTTGCCCTTTTCCACACCGGGTGAAGAGGAGAGTGAACACCTCATGCCGGTGTTTGCAGCTGTGTCGATGGATGCAGCTGTGTCGATGTCCAGCTAGACCTGGCTGCAGTCTAGCTGGACACCGGGTGGTTTCCAGGGGTACAGGGCTCGGCGTCGCCCAGCAGGGAGCAGCTCTGACACCCGTGCCCCACACCCCTCGTCCAGCCTCAGGGGTGACCCAGGACCCTCCCTGGGCTTCCCCGACCCTTGGTCGGTGTCCTCCATCATGCGCTGACAGGCGAGGGTTCCCTCCAAATGCTCCTAAACGCTTCACCCCAACACCCTTCCCGCAGTCGGCCCCTTGTCCTGTGGGGATGCTCCACCCTCACCAGGTCTCGACTGCATGGCAAGGGCAGACATCAGGCCCGCTGTATGCACTGCTGTGCATCCTGCTGTGTACACAGGTATGACCCTGCCCCAGGACTGGGAAATGCAGCCCTACAGGGGATGTGGGGAGACGTGACTGACCACAGGGTGGACGTCAGCTCTCAGCTCACGGGCGAGGGCAGCCGGCTTCTCGCTCCTGGGACCCTTTCTCACCCAGCCTGACCATGACCTGGCTTTGTTCCACCCTGTTGTCCCTCTGTTGGCCTTGCTCTGTGAGCATAACAGGCCAGTGTGGCCAGTGGCCACAGACTGAGGCACATGGACACTAGCTGACCCCGTGCGCCCTTGCTGGCCACTCGGGACAGGCGCTGCCCTGGGGCCTGTGCGCTGGGGGCTCAGCTGTGCACAGAGAGCCCAGGCCTCTGCTTCTGGCTCTGGAGTCACCTTGAGTCTGCCGGGGGTGTCTCTGCTCCCTGGACCTCTTTTCCAGGCTGGTCTGTTATGATGGCATGGTGCATGGTGGGGCTTCCCGAGTCCCCGGGGGGCTGGAGGCTGAGGTCAGGCACATCCTGGCCCCATGTTGATGTGACAGACCCCAGTAAACCCTGCACCTCAGGACTCAGGTGGGCTTCCTGGGCTGCTATAGCCAAGGAGGCTGGACTCTGCTCCACACATGTCCTTGCTGAGTTTAACTGCATCCTTCATCATAACTAACCCTGAGTATAACAGCTTCAGGGACTTCTGGGAGGCGGTCTCTGGATCCCTGACTCTGCAATCGGGGTCAAAAATGGTGGAGGGTCATGGGGCCCTGGAATCGAAGGGCCCTCTACCAGGGGGGTGGGTAGGAGACCCCAGGTGGTAGTTAGCTGAGTCCAAGGCCCTCCCAGGTATGAGGCATCCTAGCCCCTGTGCATCACAAAGAAGCCTGGTCCCTGCTTCTGAGAAATTCCCTAGGGTGGGTCCTGGTGCCAGAGGTGCCCCTATGCTGTGGCTCCTGAGTTTCCAGGGAGGACAGAGGAGTGAGGAGAGACTTGTCCACAGAAAGAGAGATTCTGTCAGAACAGAGCCTAGGGCTGCCACACCCCAACCTCCACCACCAGCCCAGGTGCACTGCGGCATGGCTGTGAGAGCAAGGCTCCTTCCCCCCACAAGACACGCAGGACACGTGGGGCACTGGCCACTGGACCCCCAACTCAGTGTTAAAACCTCCCACTCAGGCCTGTTGAGTGAGAGACACCATTTGAAGACTATTAATGGGGTGGGGTGGGCTGGGAGTGAATGCCCAGGGGGGTGAAGCTGGGGTGGGGCAACTTGGAAAGTCACCCAAGGCCAGGCTCTCCCTGCAGCAACCCCCCATGTGAGCCCAGGTGGAGGTGGACCCCTCGAGTCAGAGCCCCAACGGCTCAGACACTACATTCTGGGCCTTTGGGGCACCAGTGCCCAAGCAGCCCCCGTTCTTGTCTATACCTGCTGCAGTCAGGGCTGGCCCTGTCTTCGTCTTCTTACTAGTATTTTATTTGTATTTTTGGAGAAGATTTTTTCACAAGAAACACGGATTTTTTTTTTTTTTTCAAACAAAAGGTTTACACATTAAGAATCTATTGTTTTGGAAGAATAGAAAAAGTCTCTTCGGCTAGCAAGGCATAATTCAGATCAGAGGAACTAGTGAAGCAAGTTATATCCTGGAAGTTCTGATTGATCCAGTTTTAGGAATAAGATTGACTGTCTTCTTATCTAGTTGTGTAAGGCTCCTAATGTGCTGTCTCAGCTCGAGACTGGTAACACTCACAATCGAGCCTCCATGGTCCCATCTGGTGTGGACACGGCTGGCTCACTCTCCAGGAGGCTGCATCTGTTCACAGAGGCCACCAAGCTGCTCCCCAGGTGCCCCAGTCCTGTTGTTACTATTGAGGGCACAGACCTCTGCTCTCTGCCTGTTCCCACTCCTGCTGGGCTGACTTCTGTCTGGCCTTCTCCACTCTACTGACAGGCTCTTTAACTCTGGGTTTTTCTTTACATGCAGGTGGATCCATGGCTTGGCTTCTGCAGACTTCTTCACCAGCGTTGACCTGGATGGCACAGAAGAAGGTTGATCCCTGGGTCCAGAGTCCAGCCCCACCACTGCCCTGTCTTCTTCATGGCCAAGTTCTCACCCGTCCCAGCAGGCCTCTTGGGGGCCACTGGGATGGGGTGTCCATGGCAGGAGCAGGGGTCCACGACGGGATGGGGGTGTCCACACCAGGACTGGAGGGTCTTTGGGGGGCTGGAGGCCACGGGGCAGGCAGGAAGGCTCCCAGCATTCAGGCGGGTCCACACATCATGGTCGTAGGCCCGCCCACAGTGCACCAGGCTGTCGATGTGGTAGAAGGTGCAGTGGTCCGGGGACCACCAGTCCAGCCTGCGCAGGTGCCTGACCACCAACTGGTCAGTGTAGAGTATGCACAGGGAGCCCTGGCCATGCTCCCGCACTTCGAGAGGACACTCAGCATGGTCCCTGGGATCACCAGGAGGTCAACCAGCAGGGTCCCCCCAGGCAACCTCACTAAGTTACAGTAAGAAACAAAAGACACCTCCATGCAGGAAGACGGAAAGTCACCAGCCTGAGTGCTGTCCTGAGGAAGGCAGGCTGGCATCTGGGAACTGGGTGCTGTATGGAGTGAATGAGTGGCTCCCAGATGCTATGTCCATGTCATGACTTCAGAATTTGAAAATGGAACCTTCTTTGGAAGTAGGTCTTTTGCAGGTGTAATTGGTTACAAATCTGGAGAGGAGGTCATCCTGGATTGGGGTGGCCCTAAATCATTGAGAGCGTCCTTCTAAGAGACACAAACACAGAGGAGATACCAGGTGAAGATGGAGCCAGAGGTGGGAGGGAGGGGGCCACAAGCCCAGGAACACCTGGAGCCCAAAAAACTGGAAGAGGCAGGAAGGACCCTGTGCTGGAGCCTCTGGAGGGACCGCAGCACTGGGACACCCTGACCACAGACGGCTGGTCTCCAGCCTGAGAGGGGACAGGCTTCCGGTGTTCAGAGCCTCCGTGTGTGGTCATTTGTCACCGCTGCCCCAGGAAGCTCATGCAGCTGGTGGGAAGCTCCCTGCCCTGTTCTAAAGCCTCCCTCCCATTAGGGGCAGGCCCCTGCACCGGTGCTGTTTGCACTAACCATGAGGTTCATGCTGAGCCTGGCTCCCCTTCTGGGCACTGGTATTCTGGAGGGAGAGGGCAGATACCACCACATGACCAGCCCCCAGCTGGGTGCCAAGTCTCCAGTGAGCTTCCCTGGGGAGTTGGGGTGGGGGTGACTGTCAGGGCTTTGCCCTTTGTCATGGGGGAAGAGACACCCCAGACACCCTCGAGGAGGGAGAGGCACGATGGGTGAGTGACCGGCTCAGGGCCCCCACTGGTGCCTCCCCACTGCGCCCTGAGGCCCGTCAGAGCTGTGAGCACCCCAGCCGGTGCTGAGCCCTGGAGCCCCCCAGCAGGCCCCGCCCCTTCCTCCACTTCTGGTAGGTGGGACACCCCTTCCCCTTGTCACTTCAAGAGCACTGCAGGCCCTGCCCGCTTTGTCCTCTTCTAGTTGGTGCGACACCCCTTCTTGTCATTCCAGGAGCACTGCAGACCTCGCCCTCTTCCTCAATGTCTAGTAGGTGTCACACCCCTTCTCCTTGTCACTGTAGGAGCACAGCAGACCCCGCCCCCTTCCTCCACATCTAGTAGGTGGGACACCCCTTTTTGTCATTCCAAGAGCACAGGAGACCCTGTGTCTTCTTCCATGTCTAGTAGGTGGGACATCCCTTCTCCTTGTCACTCCAGGAACAGTTCTGGAGCCAATGTGTGACTGGTTCTGGGGTTTGCAGGCTGAGCCCCTGATTCTGTGCCCCCTTCACCACATGAGCACTAAGAGCAAGCTATCTACCCGGCTGCCTGAATGCCCTCACCCCCACTCAGTATTCTCAGGGAAGGATTAGGGGCTTCTGTAGCAGCATCTGAACCCTCCTTTAATAGGGGTATCCTTGTTCACAACCCTTTAACCCCAACCTTTAGCTGCTGCTGCTAAGTCGCTTCAGTCATGTCCGACCCTGTGCGACCCCATAGACGGCAGTCCACCAGGCTCTGCAGCCCCTGGGATTCTCCAGGCAAGAACACTGGAGTGGGTTGCCATTTCCTTCTCCAGTGCATGAAAGTGAAAAGTGAAAGTGAAGTCGCTCAGTCATGTCTGACTCTTAGCGACCCCAGGGGCTTCTGTAGCAGCATATGAACCCTCCTTTAATAGGGGTGTCCTTGTTCACAACCCTTTAACCCCAACCTTTAGCAGGAGGTAACAAAAGTCTCTAAGGTAAAGGTTCCAGAGAAGAATGGTAGCTACAAGCAAAACTAGATGGAACCAGCTGGGACCAAGCTGGCAATGAATCTGACTTCCAACAGACATTGTGTGTTGATTTTACTGTATTATTGATGTTGGAGATAAATGGGCTCTAGATTAGACATAACTGGCCTCCTGTTTGCATTTCATGGGACACAAATAAGTGTACTTTATTTCATGGTGGATACTTACAACTGTTAGCATTTCTGAAGGAAGAGTTAGATGGGCTAGGTATTTTCAGTCAGCCTCCTGTTTGCCCTCTGAAATGGAAATAACAACAGAGAGTAAATAGCCAGTGTTTGTCTCTTGCAAACACCTTAAGGTAACAGTCACGGCAAGGACAAAGGGGGCGCAAAATCCTGTATGAGTAAAGAGTTAAGGGATCTCTGCCCACCACTCTTTTGGGACAAGGGAGACACTACGTGTGCACAGAAGGTCTTCTTATGGGTCAAAACTCAAGAGATAATGCCAGGAGCAATGAGTCTTGCTTTTCCCAGAAGACTTCACTTCAAGATCCATCCTGGCTGAAGAGTGAGTGTGCACCCAGGGGGAGGGTCCCAGGGTAGGTCAGGTGTGGGAAAAGAAACCGGATAATCAGCCTGAAGGAAAACAACGACCCGGAAGAACTGCCCCATATAAGTGACTTAACCATCTCTTTACTCTGCTCTTCCTCACTCGGGGGGACGCCCACACCCTTTCTCTGCTGTGCTTCTATCTTAACAAGCCGTTTCTCCCTGTGCTTCCCCATTTGTTGTTATTCTATGTCTCTAAAAAATTTATACCTGAATTTAGTTTCTGTCTCTGTGATAAATACACTTTTCACCGTGGGTAAAGATCCAGGGAAAAATGGCTTCTAGCTTCTAGCCCTTGCCGATCTGGTGGCTAGGATTCGTGGTTCTCATCCAGGTTTCCCAGGTTCAATTCCTGGGCAGGGAATTAAGATCTCCTTTCATGTCACCACTGGCTGCTAACTTGATCATTATATTAAGTGACACACCTACTGGTGGCCATACACAACGTGAAGAACCAAAAAAAGGTAAAAATGAGGTGGCCCCCTGCTAATTCGGAAAAGCCCTGCCCTTCCCCTAAACGTACCTGCCTCCCCAGCATTAGCCTCACTCCTCCTCCCAGTGTCTTTACTGTTTAAAATCAAACCACTTTCCCCAGGTGGGCGAGAAGTTGAGCTGTGAACTTAGTTCCTGCTTCTCTGTTCTTTGGCGTCTGAGTAAAGCCTGTGCTGTGTTGCTCTTGGCTTTGATTTCATAATTGTCCTCTTGAGCCCAAGTGGAAAAAGGAAGCCTTCCCTGTTGAGGCAGAGAGCCTTGACCAGGCTAGGGCCTGAGCAGAGTCCATAGGACAACTTGGTGACAATCTGTGAGGGGATGGTGGTCTCTGCCTGTGGGGTGGTGGAGGGCACACCTACAGCTACAGTACTGGCTCCAAGGATGAGCATCAGGACGCAGAGATGATGTGAGCCAGATGATGCTCTTGTGAGGGCAAGAGTCAGGCTCTAGTGAGGACCACATTCAGGCTGTCTTGATGACGAGAGACAGGGCCCAGTGAGGGCCAGAGCCAGGCCCTAGAAAGGATGAGATTCAGGCCCTAATGAGGATGAGTGTCAGTGCCTAGTGAGGACATGAGTAAGGCTGTAGTGAGGACCAGACGGGGCCGAGTGAGACCCAGAGTCACGTTCCAGTGAGGCAGAGTCAGGCCACAGTGAGGCACAGTTTCAGGCCGTATAGGAAAGAGTCAAGCCTCACTAAGTGAGGAGGAGAGTCAGGTTCTAGTTAGGACCAGAGTCAAGCCACAGTGTGGACCAGAGTTAAAACCCCATGATGACCAGATTCAGGGTCTAGTGAGGAAGAGTGTCCAGCCCTACTGAGGGCAAGAGTCATGCCATGGTGAGGATCAGAGCCAGGCCATAGTGAGGACCAGATTCAGGGCCCAGTGTGGAACAGTGTCAAGCTCCAGTAAGGACAAGAGTCAGGCCCCCATGAGGTAAACAGTCAAGCTGTAAGTAGGCAAGATTCGGGCCATGGAGGACAGAGTCGACATAGTGAGGATGAGAGTCTGACCATGGTGAGGATGAAAGTCAGGACAAAGAGAGGACCAATGTCAAACTGTAGTGAGGACCAAAGTTAGAGCCCAGTGAGGACCAGACTCAGGGCACCGTGAGGACCAGAGTCAGCGTCTAGTGAGGACAAGTGTCAGGACATAGGGAGGACAAGTGTTAGGCCCTAGTGAGGACGAGAGTCAGGATATTGTGAGGACCAGAGTCAGACTGTAGGGAGGATCAGACTTGGGCCCATTGAGAACCACAGTCATGGCCTATTGGGTACCAGAGTCAGGCCCCAGTGAGGCAAAGAGTCAGGTCATAGAGAGGCAAAGAGTCAAGTTGTAGAGAGGACAAGTAATGTCATAGTGAAGACCAGAGTTGGACCATAGTGAGAACCAGAGTGAGGGCCCAGTGAGGAACAAACTCTGAAGTCAGTGAGGACCAATCTCAGGGTGCAGTGAGAACCAGAATCAGCATCTTGTGAGGACAAGAGTCAGGCCCAGTGAGGACGACAGTCAAGCCCTAGTGAGGACCACAGTCAGGTCCCAGTGAGGCAAAGAGTCGGGTAGTAGAGAGGACAGAATAAAGTCAAAGAGAAGACCAGAGTCAGGCCATAGTGACAAAGACAGTCAGGCCACAGAGAGGACCATAGTCACAGCATATTGAGAAGCAATGTCAGATAATAGAAAAAATGTGAGGATGCTGTGAGGACCAGAGTCAGGCCCAGTGAGGATGACAGTCAGGCCCTAGTGAGGACTCAGGCAAAGAGTCAGGCAGTAGAGAGTAAAGAATCAAACCTTGGTGAGGTGAATCAGGCCATGGTGAGGAGCAGAGTCACATCCCAGTGAGGCAAAGAGTCACTAGAGAGGACAGAATAAAGTCGAAGAGAAGACCAGAGTCAGGCCATAGTGACAAAGACAGGCCACAGAGAAGACCATAGTCACAGCACATTGAGAAGCAGTGTCAGATAACAGAATAAGTTTGAGGATGCTGTGAGGACCAGAGTGAGGCCATACTGAGGATGAGTCAGGCCCTAGTGAGGCCAAGAATTGGTCCCTAGTAGCATACGAGTCAGTGCCTTGAGAGGATGAGATTCATGCCATAGTGGGGCAGAGTCAGGCATAGTGAGGACCAAAATAGGGCCAGGTGAAGAATCATCTCAGGTTCCAGTGAGGACAAGAGTCAGGCCCCAGTGAGTCAAAAGTCAGACTCAAGTGAGACAAAGAGTCAGGTAGTTGAGAGGACAGTGTCAAGCCATAGAGAGGACCAGAGTCTGGCCACAGTGAGGACCAGACAGGCTGTATAAAGTACTAGAGCCAGGGCCCAGTGAGGACCTGAGTCAGGGCCCAATGAGGACTAGAGTCAGGCCCAGTGAGGCAAAGCATCAGGCCATAGAGAGGACCAGAGTCAGGCCATAGGGAGGGCAAGAGCAGGCCGTAGAATGGACGAGAGTCGGGCAGTAAAGAAGATCAGTAACAGGGCCCAGGGAGGAACAAAGTCTGGGCCCAGTGAGGACCGGAGACAGGCCCTAGTGAGTATGAGAGTCAGGCCCTGGTGAGGATTTGAGTCATGCCATAATTAGAACTAGAGTCAGGCCACAGGGAGGACCAGACTCATGGCCCAGTGAGCAACAGTGTGAGGCTCCGATGAGGACAAGAAACAGGCCCCAGTGAGGCAGAAAGGAGAGAGGAAAGAGTCAGGTCATAGGACAAAAGCCAGGCCATGATGAGGAGGAGAGTCATGTCAGGGTGAGGATGAGAGTCAGGCTAAAGTGAAGACGAGTCAGGCTTTAGTGAGAACCACAATCAGGACAGAGTTAGGCCCCAGTGAGGCAAAGAGTCAGGCAGTTGAGAGGACTGAGTCAAGCCGCAGAAAGGACAAGAGTCAGGTCACAGTGAGGACCAGGCAGGCTGTAGAGAGGACCAGACTCAGGCCCTTGTGAAGACGAGAGTAAGGCCCTAGTGATGACCAGAGTCAGGTCATAGTGAGGCAAAGAATCAGGTCGTAATTAAGACCAGATTCAGTTGTAGACCGCAGCAGGGTCAGGCCATAGAGGAAGAGAATCATGCCACAGAGAGGACCAGTGTCCTGAAATAATCAGGACCAGACTCAAGGCCCATGAGGACCAGAGTCAGGGCCTAGTCATAAGCAGTGTCAGGTAATAGGAAAAGGATGTAGTGAGGACCAGAGTGAAGCTGTAGTGAGGACCATGCTGCTGCTGCTGCTGCTAAGTCGCTTCAGTCGTGTCCGACTCTGTGTGACCCCATGGACGGCAGCCCACCAGGCTCTGCTGTCCCTGGGATTCTCCAGGCAAGAACACTGGAGTGGGTTGCCATTTCCTTCTCCAATGCACGAAAGTGAAAAGTGAAAGGGAAGTCGCTCAGTCGTGTCCGACTCTTCGAGACCCTATGGACTGCAGCCCACCAGGCTCCTCCGTCCATGGGATTTTCCAGGCAAGAGTACTGGAGTGGGGTGCCATTGCCTTCTCCAGTGAGGACCATAGTGATGTGGTAATGAGGATCAGAGTTTGGCTATAGTGAGGAGTAGAGCAAGGCCCTAGTATGGACGAGAGCCAGGCCCTAGTGAGGACCAGAGTCAGGGCCCAGTGAGCCAAATACCCAGGCCTCAGTGTGGCAAAGAGTCAGACCATAGTGATGCAAAGAGTCAGGTTTCAGTGAGGATAGCATCGGGCCATAGATAGGACATGGTCAGGACCTAGAGAGGACCAGAGTCAGGCTGTAGGAAGTACCAGGGTTAGGCCATCGTGAAGAACTAGGGTCAGGTCATAGTGAGGACCAGAGTCAGGGCTAGTGGCAAAAAAGTCAGGTCCCAGTGAGGGCCTGACTGAGCCTGACAGCAGAGTCAAGCTGTTGTGAGGCAGAGATTCAGGCTGAGGGAGGCAAAAGTCAGGCCACAGTGAGGCATAGAGTCAGGCTGCAGTGAGGACCAGAGTGAGGCCATAGTGAGGACAAGGATTAGGATGTAGTGAGGACCTGGGTGAGGCTTCAGTGAGGACCAGAGTCAGGCCATCGAGAGGAGCAGGGTCAGACTGTAGTTAGGACCCTTTGGAGGACCAGAGTCAGGCCATAAGGATGACCAGAGTCAGGGCCCAGTGAGGACTGGAGTCAGGCACCTGTGACAAAATAGTCAGGCCCAAGTGAGGGAGAGTCAGGCTGAATGAGACAGAGTCAGGCCACAAAGTCAGCTGCAGTGAGGACCAGAGCCATGGCCCGGTGAGGACCAGAGTCAGGCCCAGTGAGGATAAGAGTCAGCTCAAGTGAGGACAAGGTTAGGACAAACTGAGGACCAGAGTAGGGCACAGTGAGGACCAGAGTCAGGCCATAGAGGACAGAGACAGGCCATAGTGAGGACTTTGTCAGGCCCTGGTGAGAATGAGAGTCAGGCCCTAGTGAGGCCCAGACTCAGACTGTAGTGAGGACGAGCCTAGGGAGCAGTGAGGATGAGTGTCAGCACTAGTGGGGACAAGAGTCAGGCTCTAGTGAGGATGAGAGGACCAGAGTCAGGTCCCAGTGAGGCAAAGGGTCAGGCCATAGAGAGTACAGAGCAGAGCCACAGAGAGAGCCAGAGTCAGGTCCGCATGAGGAAGAGAGTCACCAGAGAGTGAGGACCAGAGTCTGGCCATAGTGAGGACAAGACTCAAATCACTGAGTCAGCCATAGAGAGAAGAGGAGTCAGGCTGTAGAGAGACAGTCATGCCATAGAGAGGACCAGTGTCTGGGCCCAGTAAGGAGAAGACTCAGGGCTCAGTGAGGACAAGAGTCAGGGCCTAGTGATAGATAGTGTCAGGTAATAGGAAAAGAGAGGGCATACAGTGAGGGCCAGAGCAAGGCTGTAATGAGGACCAGAGTGAGGCCTTAGTGAGGGGCATGGTGAGGCCCTAGTGTGTACGAGAGTCAGGCATTAGTGAGGATGAGAGTCTGAGACCAGTGAGCCAAACAGTCAGGTCCCTTTGTGGCAAAGAGTCAGGCCACAGTGTGACAAAGTGTCAGACCACAGTGATGCAAAAAGACAGGTTGTAGTGAGGCAAAGTGTCTGACTTCGCGACTCCATGGACTGTAGCCTGCCAGACTCCTCCATCCAGGCAAGAATACTGAAATGGGTTGCCATTTCCTTCTCTAGGGGATCTTCCCAACCCAGGGCTTGAACCTGGGAGTCTGCACTGCAGGCAGACTCTTTACCATCTGAGCCACCAGGGAAGACCAGAGCCATTATAAGAGCTATGCAATTGGATATTTGAACAATTTATCTCTAATATGAAAATAAAAGTGTAATTTCTCAGTTGTCTCAGACTCTTTGTGACTCCATAGACTGTAGCCTACCAGGCTCATCCATCCATGGGATTTCCCAGGCAAGAGTACTGGATTGGGTTGTCATTTCCATCTCCAGGTGATCTTCCCAACCCAGGGATTGAACCTGGTCTCCCGCATTGCAGGCAGATGCTTTACCATCTGAGCCACCAAGGAAGCCCATATCTCCAATATAGAGGTTGTTAATGCTGTACTGTAAACCTCTTGCACTTGTCACCATCTTTGTTTAGTTCAGTAATATCTTGTGGTTTAGCTTCTGTCTTCTGTGTATAGTAAGCTAATCACTGATTGAAAATATGTATAACTTTGCTTTATGCTATTTTATATTTCACAGCAATATCCCTGTTAACATCTGTCAAAGAACTTGCTATGGAAACTGAACCATAACATACCATATTATACATGCAGATTTAACATTTTGTTTCATATCCTTTCTGGTGGAAATTTTGTCCATATGTTCAATTTTATATTACTCTGTATTTCAGTGTTTTAATTTTCTTTTCAATAAAAGTAGAAGTTATTTGATATGCTAATACTACACTGTCATACATAGGGAATTTCTTTTTAGCCTTTAAAACTAAACTATTTTTGCTGTATGATTTTAGAAAATAGAGTATATGGGAAAAGACAGCTAAAACAAATTATGCTTTAGAACTTTCCCATACCTAGAAATTAGAAAACTTTAAATATTGAAAATTAATAATTATATAGAAAATATTTGAATTATTAAGAAGATTATGTTATTATTTAACCTTCATAAGTAAAATAAAAGTATTGTATCTAAAATATGGTAATACAGGAATCAGGTATTGATTCCTTTGATATTTTATTGGAGTATAGATGCTTTAAAATGTTGTGTTAGTTTCTGCTAAATAGCAAAGTGAATCAATTATACCTATACATATATCTACTCTTTTTTAGATTTCCTTCCCATTCAGTTGAGCACAGAGCATTGAGTACAGTTCCCTGTGCTGTACAGCAAGTCCTTATTAGTTACCTATTTTATATAGTGTTACTGTTGTTTAGTCCTTACGTCATGTCTGACCCTATTACAACCCCATGGACTGTAGCCCACCAGGCTCCTCTGTCCATGGGATTTCCAGCAAGAATATTGGAGTTGGTTGCGATTTCCTTCTCCAGGGCATCTTCTCAACCTCAGGGATCAAACCCATGTCTCTTGAGATGGCAGGTGAATTCTCTACCACTGAGCCACCAGGAAAGCCCATTTTATATATAGTAGTATATATTAATAAATGTCAATCCCAATCTCTCAATTCACTTTAAAATAAAAAAAAATGCAGGTGGGAAAGAAGTAAATTAGACTTATAAAACAATCATTTAAAATTATTTAACTGGGTATGTTGAGTTGTTTCCCTCAAGATATTTACTGATTACTGAGTTGATTTCTTAGTGGATTAGTGTTAACATTGCACTTTGCAGCATAGGTCAAAACTATGGCCTTTCAGGCCATTTCAACCAATTTTAGGTCTTTGTGGAGGACAGGAAATTGAAGATGGGGAGATGGTCTGAATTGAATTACCCATTTGGTGTATCACAAAGCATTCCACATTAACATTTATTGTATCATTGAGCAGTTTACTTGTAATCAATAACATTGCAATTTTGCTTCAAAAATAATAAAACAACTGTTTAAATGCTAACTCCCATTTTAAGAAAAAGAAAATCTATCTTATTACATTTTAGCTAAATTCTACTTTAAACTGCTTGATGTCCTTGTTTATTATTCCTGAGTTGTTTCATATCTATTTTCATTAAGTACTCAATTCCTAATCTTCAGATCAGAAACTTCTCTTCTATGCATTCCTCTGATACACAATAGGTCTTGCTTTTGACACTGTATTAAAAATCTCTTTGTAACCATCGTGTGGTAGGCAGAATCTGGATGGCCCCCTAATTCCCTCCTTGTTGATGCACAAGACCTGCACAACCTGGAGAATGGAGAAGACCTATGAATATAAGGGTTATTATTCTCTTGTGTGGAGGTACATTTTCCTACTGGCTTTAAAGAAGCTGCCATATTGTGACAGGGCCAAGGTGGCTAGGGTCTGAGGGTTGTCTCTAGAATCTGAGATCAGTCCCTGGGGACCTCAGTCCTACAGCTGCAAGAGACCGAGTTCTGCCAACAACTTGAATGAGCTTGGACGAGGACTCTGAGCCCCAGATGGGAATGCAACCTAGGCCAAAATCTTGGTTACATCCGTGTTACACACCAGCAGAGATTCCATCTCCATTGGGCCTGGACTTCTGACCTACAGATACTGTGAGACAGTAAGTGGATGTAGTCTTAAGTCTTTAAGTTTGTGGTAATTTGTTTATAGCAATAGAAAACTAACACAATCTGAGTTCCTTTTCTATACTCTTTTTCACTTCTTTTCTGCCATAGGTTAACTAGTAGCAAGTGGGCCCTACATGATTAATCTCAAAATGGGCAATTAAGATAACAATTGTAATGGAAACTTGGCTAATCAAAGCTGGTTTACCTTGTGTTAATGCAGAAGAAAATGGCAACTCACTCCAGTACTCTTGCCTGGAGAATCCCATGGACAGAGGAGGCTGGCAGGCTACATACAGTCCATGACATTGCAAGAGTCTGACATGACTTAGCGACTAAACCATCACTGCCAAGGCAACATTCTGTAAGTGCTCTTACCTGAGCCACTTCTATTTTGTACTTGTGTGTTTTCTGAATGCAGATATAATATTCTTAAAAATCCCTTGTTGTTCATACTGTTAATGCTGTTTATGGGGTTCTCAAGGAAAGAATATTGAAGTGGTTTGCCATTCCCTTCTCCAGTGGACCACATTTTGTCAGAATTCTCCACCATGACCCATCCATCTTGGGTGGCCCTACATGGCATGGCTCATAGTTTCACTGAGTTAGACAAGGCTGTGGTCCATGTGATCAGATTGGTTAGTTTTCTGTGACTGTGGTTTTCAGTCTGTCTGCCCTCTGATGGAGAAGGATAAGAGGCTTATGGAAGCTTCCTGATAGGAGAGACTGACTGAGGGGAAACTGGGTCTTATTCTGATGGGTGGGGCCATACTCAGTAAATCTTTAATCCAATTTTATGTTTTTGGGTGGAGCTATGTTCCCTCCCTGTTGTTTGACCTGAAACCAAATTATGGTAGAAGGCCTTCCCTGGTGGCTCAGAGGTTAAAGCCTCTGCCTGGAATGCAGGAGACCAGGGTTCGATCCCTGGGTCGGGAAGATCCCCTGGAGAAGGAAATGGCAACCCACTCCAGTACTCTTGCCTGGAGAATCCCATGGGGTCACAAAGAGTCGGACACGATTGAGCGACTTCACTTCACTAGTGAAGATAATGGTGACCTCCTTCAAAAGGTCTGGTGCACGCACTGCCACACTCCCAACCCTACAGCAGGCCACTGCCAACCCATGCCTCCTCTGGGGACTCCTGGACACTCACAGGCAAGTCTGAGTCAGTCTCTTGTAGGATCAGTGCTTCTTTCTCCCTGGGTCCTGGTGCACACAAGGTTTTGTTTGTGCCCTTCAAGAGTCTGTTTCCCCAGTCCTGTATAAGAACATTTCATTCAAAGATGGGCATAATAAAGGACAGAAAAGATATAGACTTAACAGAAGCAGAAGATATTAAGAAGAGGTGGCAATAATACATAGAAGAACTGTACAAAAAAGATCCTCATGACCCAGATAACCATGATAGTGTGATCACTTACCTAGAGCCAGACATTCTGGAGTCCAAAGTCATGTGGGCCTTAGGAAGCATCACTATGAACAAAGCTGGTGGAGGTTATGGAATTCCAGTTGAGCTATTACAAGTCCTAAAACATGAAGCTGTTAAAGTGTTCCACTCAATATGCCAGCAAATTTGGAAAACTTAGCAGTGGCCACAGGCCTGGAAAAGGTCAGTTTTCATTCCAATCCCAAAGAAAGGCAATGCCAAAGAATGTTCAGTTTATCACACAATTGTACTCATCTCACACGCTAGCAAAGTAATGCTCAAAATTCTCCAAGCCAGGCTTCAAGAGTACGTGAACTGTGAACTTCCAGATGTTCAAGCTGGATTTAGAAAAGGGAGAGGAAGCAGAGATCAAATTCCAACATCTGTTGGATCATCAAAAAAGCAAGAGAGTTCCAGAAAAACATCTACTTCTGCTTTATTGAGTACACCAAAGCCTTTGACTGTGTGGATCACACAAACTGTGGAAAATTCTTCAAGAGATGGGAATAGTAGATTACCTTACCTGCCTCCTGTATTACCTTACCTGACCTGTATGCAGGTCAAGAAGCAACAGTTAGAACCAGACATGGAACAATGGACTGGTTCAAAATTGGGAGAGGAGTATGACAAGGCTGTATATTGTCACCCTGCTTATTTAACTTCTTTGCAGAGTACATCATTCAAAACGCCAGGCTGGATGAATTGCAAGCTGAAATCAAGATTGCCAGGGGAAATACTAACAACCTCAGATACACAGATGACACTACCCTAAAGGCAGAAAGCAAAGAGAAACTAAAAAGCCTCTTGATGAAAGTGAAAGAGAAAAGTGAAAAAGCTGGCTTAAAACTCAACATTCAAAAAACCAAGATTGTGGCATCTTGTTCCTTTACTTAATGGCAAATAGATGGGTAAAAGTGGAAACAGTGATTTCTTGGGCTCTAAAATCACTATGGACAGTGACTGCAGCCATGGAATTAAGAGATGCTTGCTCCTTGGAAGAAAAGCTTTGACTAACCTAGACAGTGTATTAAACAGCAGAGACATCACTTTGCTGACAAAGATCCTATGGTTTTTCCAGTAGTCATGTGTGGATGTGAGAGATGGACCAAAAAGAAGTCTGATGCTTTAAAACAGTCATGCTGGAGAAGACTCTTGAGAGTCGTTTGGACAGCAAGGAGATCAAACCAGTTAATAATAAAGGAAATCTACCCTGAATATTTAGTGGAAAGACTGTTGCTGAAGCTGAATCTCCAATACTTTGAATACCTTATGCGAAGAACCAACTCATTTTAATGAGTCTTTTAGACCCTGATGCTGGGAAAGATTGAGGGCAGGAGGAGAAGAGGGTGACAGAGGATGAGATGGTTCATGGCATCTTTGATTCAGCGAACATGAGTTTGAGCAAATTCCAGGAAACAGTGAAGGACAGGAAAGCCTGGCATGATGCAGCCCATGGGGTCACAAAGACTCAGACATGCCTTAGTGACAGAACCAGAGAATTTCAAAGCCCATGAGAGACATCTTAAAGAAAGAGGGGAAAGGAAAACATTTTACTCATCTGTTCTCTTTAATTTATGGAGAAAAGTTTACAAATGATGGCCATATACCAGGCACTAGATAGATGCTGGGCCTGTGACAGGGCAAGTCATGTCTCTCCAATGAGCTGAGTAAGCCAACTATTCAATACTTGGCCCAATGTATGTCTAAAAGGCTACTGAGAATGGGTAAGAAAGATGTGCAGCTTGGGAGATGAAACTTGAACTATACCTGAAAGAATGGACTAGGGAGCAGAAAAAGACAGGTAGGTGGGACATCTGCAAAATCAGGAAAAGATGAAAGGACAAAGCCACAACCATGCTGGGAGCAGAGGGCAGGTGGCTTCTCAGGGACAGTGCTTGTGTACCATGATGGGACTAGTGGACTTCTCTGGAGGCCATAAAGAGTAATAAAAGGAACTTCAGCAGAAAACTGAAAGATGGCTACAAAGCTCCTACCAAGACCACCAGAGACTGATCACATGAAACTATTCAACTTTCTGAGTAAAAGTGAGCATCACCTCCAGGAAATCTTGATAACATCTCAAAGCGAGAGTGAGGGCAGGGTGCTGAAAGGTTTCAGATGGTTCTGGGGAAGGTTTGGGCAGCAAGGACCCGCCAGAATTTGTAAACCAAGGGAGTTGCTGGCACAGTCTCATTTTTGGAATCCTTGAGTCTTTGTGGAACCCCTGAACTAAGGGCTTATCTTGGAATATACAGACCTGAAATAGCTTGTGTTAAGCCAATTTGAGCTTGAGGTAGTTTTTCTTGTCATGTCGTAGTTTGAGACAGTTTATCAGTTTTGAGATTCACACTGTTAGTTTTATAAATTGTGGTTTCTGTTTCATTTCTCATTATTTTGCATTTTAAAAAGATCATCAAGAAGTAGTATGAGGAAGGGATCATATGGGGATAGACAAGAGGCAAGGAGACTTTGAGACTGTAGAGTAACACACAACACCTAAAGGACAAGGTGGAACCATGGAGCAGTGAGCAGGTGACGGAGTAATACAGAGCAACTGTAGCAAGTTGTGGAAACCAAATAATTTGCGGGAGAGGAATAGGGCAGGATGAGAGAGAGGGAAAATTTGGGAGTGATACCCGCCTGCCAGCTTCGATGGATGGGGAGGGAAAAAAAGCTTGGAAAAATATAAATAAGTTCAAGGTGGAACTGTTGCCTGTGGACATCTGGGTGCTGCTCCGAGGACACTCACTTATTTTCCAACAATCATTTCTTGAGAACTCTCATGTGCCTGGTTCACTTCTAGTTACTGGGATAGATTAGTGCTTTGTCTCCTGCAAAACACCCAGATCTCTGTTCATGTGTAGCTTATATTTTAATAAGAGGAGATGAACAATAAACACAACCAGTGAATTATATGGTGTGTTAGAAGGTGACAAATGTTGTAACGAAGAGAGTAAGAAAGGTAAAGGAATTTGGGTGTGGTAGGGAAAGACCCAGAGAAGGCAGTGGCACCCCACTCCAGTACTCTTGCCTGGAAAATCCCATGGGCGGAGGAGCCTGGTAGGCTGCAGTCCATGGGGTTGCGAAGAGTCGGACACGACTGAGCGACTTCACTTTCACTTTTCACTTTCCTGCATTGGAAAAGGAAATGGCAACCCACTCCAGTGTTCTTGCCTGAAGAATCCCAGGGACGGGGGAGCCTGGTGGGCTGCCATCTATGGGGTCACACAGAGTCGGACACGACTGAAGCGACTTAGCAACTTAGTAGTAGCAGGGAAAGACCTGGGTGGTAATTTTAAATGGGTACTGAGGGTGGGCCTCTGGGAAGGAGACCTTTCTGAGAAAAGACCTGATAGAAGTTAGGAGCACTCCACGAAGTGCTGGCAGGCAAAATATAGGATACCCAGTCACAGTTGAATTTCAAATAAGTAGGGAGTAATTTTTTCATGTCAGTATGTCCCATGCAATATTTGGGACATAGTTAAATAAATTATTTGTTTATCTGAAATGAAAATTTAACTGGGCATCTTGTATTTTTATTTGCTAAGTCAGGCAGCATGATTCCAGGCAGAGAGAATATTCCATGCAAAGCCTCTAAGAAAGGAGTGTGTCAAGGAAAGTCAAAGGCCTGTGTGGCCAGTTCCATGTGGGTAGGGATGGGGTGGGTACGTGAGCTGAAAGGGCCACTATGGGGTCATGGCTTTAAAAGGGATGAAATGGGCAGCTGCTGCAGGGCTGAAGGCAGAGGGGTCAGAACTGCCCTGCTTGTTAACAGGATCACTCTGGCTGTTGAGTGAGACTAAACTGTAAGGGAGAAAGGGGGGAAGCAGGGTAACCCCTGGGTGACCTCTGGAAAGGGACTGTGTGTGCAGAAAGGTGGGTGGTCAAGATTCCTTAGCTTTTCTGTACTTCAGAAGAATATTTTAAATTTAAGAAAAAGGAAAGGAAGAGACTAGGTTTGTTTGTGATTTCATGGGCATTTGTCTTGCTGTCTCAAAATAAATAAATAAATAGACACAGACCAAAATCTCCTCTCCAGGAGTCTGCAAACACTTTTTATAAAGAGCTAGATGGTAAATCTCTTTTAGGTTTTACAGGCCAAGTTGCAAAATTGAAGGTATTAAGGCTATATCTACATGACAAGAGAGAAACAAATTTCCATAAGATTTCATAAACAAAAGCTAAGCATGATGTTTTACAATACAGGAGCGCTAATGGAAAGAATGGTAGTATTTGGGGGATGACATTTTGCTTAGTTGGGGTTAAAAGTTACTGTTTCCTGTCATCAAAATTGATTCCAAGTGTTCATCTATTACCACCGACCTATAATAAGATTTCACATATTTTACCTTTGAAAAATTTTTTTTCATGCAAGTGAATACTAGCAAATACTGACCTCTAAAGATATGGTATTAATTGAGAGTATTTACCATTTGGGAGACTTTTATAGAATTCTGCTATATTCTCCTCTTGATGTCTGCCTTTTAGCATGTCATTACAATGCAGATTATCACTTCCAATCAAAAGTTAGGTGGAAGCCCATCAATTTCTCAGGTAAATGGATTTTGCAATAAGGACATTTTCTTTACACTTTTGTTGCAGTCCAAAAAAATATTGTTACAACTGTAGTTTCAGTTCAGAATGTATACTTACACAAATTTGTATGGGAATAGAGTTTGCACCTGTTTTTCTTTTTTTGGTTTTTAGAATTTATCTATCTTTAATTGAAGGATAATTGCTTTACAGAATTTTGTTGGTTTCTGCCAAACGTCAACATGAATCAGCCATAGGTATACATATGTCCCTTCCCTCTTGAACCTCCCTCCTACGTCCCTTCCCATCCCACCCCTCTAGGTTGTTACAGAGCCCCTGTTTGAATTCTCTGAGTCATACAGCAAATTCGCATTGGTTATTTATTTTACATACAGTAATGTAAGTTTCTATGTTACTCTCTCTATACATCTCACCCTCTCCTTCCTCCCCCCAAACCTTGACTGTGTCCATAATTTTTGATAGCACAGGAGTTACATAAAGCAACTTGCCTTTACTTGTGATTTAAACATTAGCTGTTGTCTAATTTGCTTTACTACAGTATAAATTTTACACACAAGCTCTATATTTCCTTAGAGTTTTAGGTCGATTTCACTAAGAAACATTATCAAATCTGTAACCAAAGCTAACTTTCAAATTCAACCCATGGTTAATAATAGTGATTATCTTAGAAAAAAATTCAATTCAGCCCTGAGCTCAAAAAAAAAAAAAAACCAAAAAACCAAAACATTAACACTTTATAATTGCTAACCTATTGAATTGCTATGTGGTTGAGAAAGTTAGGATATTCAGTTTTTCTCCTGACAAAAATTCACGAAAGTAATAAAGGTTAAGTCCAAATGAGGGTCACTGCTGACTCTACTGGTTCAATAATACATGATAGATTCCAATGTTTTTTGCAAAGTCCCTGCTGTTGAATAACAAAACGACTGACCATTCACATCAAAGGGTTTGTATTTTCAGAAGTTTTGCAAATTTGTCCAACTAAGCCTTTTTTTGCTCCACAAATGTTTTTACCATCATCTACTGTAAAGCAGCTTAACAATTTGCATTCAGGTTGTACTGAATTTGTGTTTTCTGAACCTTTTTGAAAATGTCCCTGCTCCACACACACACTAGTTACAGTGTAACTCAGGTGCTTCAAACTCAGTACTGGTTTCTCAAATAAGCAACACCTATCAAGCAACCCCATTAGGCTTATCAAAGGCCAAAGAGTATCACTTGAAAACATTTGCCCTATTTTAATTAGCCATTAATGTTGCTCACAATGTCCTCAGCCCTTCAAGAAAGTTATAGTTGAATGACCAATAGTCTTAAACTAGTTTATTTTCAGGTACTGCAGTAAATCAATCTAATTAACTCACCATTAGTAACTTGTTTGTCCAACACTTGGAGACTTACTTTAGTTGCAGCCTCATTTTTATTTTTGTGAAGAAATTGTGCTCTGATGAGCCATTTCATTTTAAAATTTCTAATTTTTTTTCTGACTCGTCTTCCTGTAAGTTGGGAATGCTGTGGTGAGTGCTTAGTCTCATAAGGTCAACACTTTATTCTTTTTAGCCCAGTTGCTGTTGTATAATAAACACAATGCTTTGCCATCTAATTGGATAACAAAATAATTGACACTTCAATGTGCTTTAAAAAAAAAACATGAAGTCCACTCTTCTTTCTTTCTTTTAATGTGATGGGTATGTACCAATAATAAAAGCAAATATAATGTCACAGTACATGGCACTGGGACAAATGTCTAGTTGCAACTGAGTTGGTTACATTTTGAGTGCACCAGGCAGCTTTCCAAAGTGGGTAACTGAGACATTATGGCTCTGTCTCAATTACCCAACTCTGTGTATTTTTCAATTCTATTGTGTTGAACTTGCGGCTTTTTTTTTAATATTGAGAAGATGACATTGCCCCAAGAGCCAAATATAAATGGGAACTGAAAAGAAAAAATAAATAAACAAATAAAATTTTCCTTTAGTTCTTCTTTATCCTCTATTTCTTTGCTGGAGATTTTCCTTTTTTTTTTTTTTTTTAATGTATGTTGATCATGTTGATGACTGGTCCTTGAAATATTTTTAGGATGACTCCTTTAATATCCTTGTCATCTTGGTATTGGCATCTATTGTCTTTTCTAATTCAGGTTGAGATTTCCCCATTTTTTGGAAAGAGGAGTGATTTTCAACTGAAATCTGGACATTCTGGGTATTATGTTATGAGACTGAGTCTTTTAAAAGAATTTTATTTATTTAGTAATTTTTGGCTACTCTGGGTTTTCATTGCTGCTCAGGAGTTTTCTCTAGTTGCAGTGAGCAGGGGTTACTTTCTAGGTGTGGAACACAGGTACTAGAGCACATGGGCTCAGCAGTTTCAGTTCTCAGGCTCCAGAGTGTGGGCTCAGTAGTTCTGGTGCTTGGGCTTCATTGCTGTGCAGTATGTGAGATCTTCCTGGATTGAACCAGCATCCCCTGCATGCAAGGAAGACTCTTAACCACTGGACCACCAGGGAAGACTGAGACTGTCTTTTTACATCTTGCATTTTAATTGGCCTCCTGACACCACTCCAGTAGTGCCATCTCCTTCAGTCAGTTCAGTCGCTCAGTCGTGTCCGACTCTTTGCAGCCCCATGAATCGCAGCACGCCAGGCCTCCCTGTCCGTCACCAACTCCTGGAGTTCACTCAAACTCATATCCATTGAGTCGGTGATGCCATCCAGCCATCCTCTGTCATCCCCTTCTCCTCCTGCCCCTAATCCCTCCCAGCATCAGAGTCTTTTCCAATGAGTCAACTCTTCGCATGAGGTGGCCAAAGTATTGGAGTTTTAGCTTTAGCATCAGTCCTTCCAATGAACACCCAGGACTGATCTCCTTTAGAATGCACTGGGTGGATCTCCTTGCAGTCCAAGGGACTCTCAGGAGTTTTCTCCAACACCACAGTTCAAAAGCATCAGTTCTTCGACGTTCAGCTTTCTTCACAGTCCAACTCTCACATCCATACATGACCACTGGAAAAACCATAGCTTTGACTAGACAGACCTTTGTTGGCAAAGTAATGTCTCTGCTTTTTAATATGCTGTCTAGGTTGGTCATAACTTTCCTTCCAAGGAGTAAGCGTCTTTTAATTTCATGGCTGCAGTCACCATCTGCAGTGATTTTGGAGCCCAGAAAAATAAAGTCTGACACTGTTTCCACTGTTTCCCCATCTATTTCCCATGAAGTGATGGGACCAGATGCCATGATCTTCGTTTTCTGAATGTTGAGCTTTAAGCCAATCTTTTCCCTCTCCTCTTTCACTTTCATCAAGAGGCTTTTTAGTTCCTCTTCACTTTCTGCCATAAGGGTGGTGTCATCTGCATATCTGAGGTGATTGATATTTCTCCTGGCAATCTTGATTCCAGCTTGTGCTTCTTCCAGCCCAGCGTTTCTCATGATGTACTCTGCGTAGATGTTAAATAAGCAGGGTGACAATATACAGCCTTGACATATTCCTTTTCCTATTTGGAACCAGTCTGTTGTTCCATGTCCAGTTCTAACTGTTGCTTCCTGACCTGCATATAGGTTTCTCAAGAGGCCAGTCAGGTGGTCTGGTATTCCCATCTCTTGAAGAATTTTCCACAGTTTATTGTGATCCACACAGTCAAAGGCTTTGGCATAGTCAATAAAGCAGAAATAGATGTTTTTCTGGAACTCTCTTGCTTTTTCGATGATCCAGCAGATGTTGGCGATTTGATCTCTGGTTCCTCTGCCTTTTCTAAAACCAGTTTGAACATCTGGAAGTTCACGGTTCATGTATTGCTGAAGCCTGGCTTGGAGAATTTTGAGCATTACTTTACTAGCGTGTGAGATGAGTGCAATTGTGCAGTAGTTTGAGCATTCTTTGGCATTGCCTTTCTTTGGCATTGGAATGAAAACTGACCTTTCCAGTCCTGTGGCCACTGCTGTTTTCCAAATTTGCTGGCATATTGAGTGCAGCACTTTCACAGCATCATTTTTCAGGATTTGAAATAGCTCAACTGGAATTCCATCATCTCCACTAGCTTTGTTTGTAGTGATGCTTTCTAAGGCCCACTTGACTTCACATTCCAGGGTGTCTGGCTCTAAGTGAGCAATCACGCCATCGTGGTTATCTGGGTCATGAAGATCTTTTTTGTACAGTTCTTCTGTGTATTCTTGCCACCTCTTCTTAATATCTTCTGCTTCTGTTATGTCCCTACCATTTCTGTCCTCTATCTAGCCCATCTTTGCACGAAATGTTCCCTTGGTATCTCTAATTTTCTTGAAGAGATCGCTAATCTTTCCCATTCTGTTGTTTTCCTCTACTTCTTTGCATTGATCACTGAGGAAGGCTTTCTTATCTCCCCTTGCTATTTTTTGGAACTCTGCATTCAGATGCTTATATCTTTCCTTTTCTCCTTTGCTTTTCACTTCTCTTCTTTTCACAGCTATTTGTAAGGCCTCCCTAGACAGCCGTTTTGCTTAGTGCTAGGTGATGAGGCAGGATGTGTGAAGTCTATGTTCCCACTGACTTCCTGCTGATGTCAAGACCCAAATAAAATTCACGTTCACTGTTATTTCTTTAATTTCTGAATATTGATCTGTGGATAAGGGAAATAATATAATTTTCAAGAGTAATAGGCTAGTTGTACTGGAGTTATTCAAAGCTTTCACAGTGGATTTATCAGAAGTCTTTCCAAGCTTTGTGGAAATTTCAGAAAACTAATTGTGCTGCCAGGAACCACAGTGGACCCACTGTAGACAGGCGGGGCACACTGACCTTGGGATGAGTCAGAATCATCTTTCTGAAGCAAAGGACGGTTTCTAAAGCAACAGGAGAGAGAAACAAGAACTGACATTTTAATTCTTTCAAGAGACATGAAAGTTAGGACTTCAATATGGTATAAATTTGTTAAAAGCACATAAACTTGGACCTAGATGCAAGTATATCCAACTGCATGAAACAAAACAAAAAAACTTGCAATGTAAACCAAAACATAAAATGTACTTAATGGTGTTACTACCAGTGCTCGTCTCTGTAGGAAGGCATATCTGTCCTTTGACTATTCTCCTCCAACTGTGTTGTAAGGTGCATGGGTATTTTTAAAAAGAAAAAGATACAGTAATTTGTACATTTAAAATCCACACACAGTGTGTAGTTTGTGTAAAGAAATGCTCAGGTCTCACAGAAAGTGAGAGAGAAGAGATGAGGAGGCTTGATATGAGGTATACTGGTCCCATTGGTAACAGACAGGCCTGGGTAGCAGACAGTGCATTATACTCCTCCACATCATTGCACTATTTAAAAGTCTTATTTTTAAATTAAAATGCTATGTGTTCATTTTTTACATTTACACAATAAAACTGAGTAAAGTTGGGGAGCCCAGCCTGGAACTCTGTGACAACCTAGAGGGGTGAGATGGGAGAGGAGAGGGAAGTTCAAGAGGGAGGGGTATATATTATGTGTGTGTGTATATATATATATATATGTATATATATGTATTATGTATATATACACATATATATATGTCTTATGGGAGGGGTATATATATATTATGACTGATTTGCATTGTTTTATGGCAGAAACCAATGTAACATTGTGTATCAATTATCCTCCAACTAAAGAAAAGTGTGTAAAGTAGTGAAATTTTGCTTCTCATGCACACAATCCATTGTTCCCCTTTTAACCCATGGAATAGTCTAAAATAGGGCTTCCCTTGTGGCTCACCTTGCAAAGAATCTACTGGCAACGTGGGAGACCTGGGTTCAATCCCTGGGTTGGGAAGATCCCCTGGAGAAGGGAAAGGCTACCCACTCCAGTATTCTGGCCTGGAGAATTCCATGGACTGTATAGTCCAGGGGGTTTCAAAGACTCAGACACTACTGAGTGAGTTTCACTTACTTTAGTCTAAAATAAACATTTTAAAATCTTTTAGCAAGATAGCCATTTTTAGCAAGTAAAAATTTAAGTTGACCACTCAACATGTAAAAGATAAATTGGGGAGATCTAATGACCCCTCCGGAGAAGGCAATGGCAACCCATCCCAGTACTCTTGCCCGGAAAATCTCATGGGCAGAGGAGCCTGGTGGGCTGCAGTCCATGGAGTCACGAAGAGTCGGACACGACTGAGCGACTTCACTTTCACTTTTCACTTTCCTGCATTGGAGAAGGAAATGGCAACCCACTCCAGTGTTTTTGCCTGGAGAATCCCAGGGACAGCAGAGCCTGGTGGGCTGCCGTCTGTGGGGTCGCACAGAGTCAGACACAACTGAAGCGACTTAGCAGCGGTCGCAGCAGCAATGACCCCTCCACCCTTCCCACGTAGTGCTAGTGGTAAAAGAATCTGCCTGCCAATGCAGGGAACATAAGAGATGTGGGTTTGATCCCTGGGGGAAGATCCCCTAGAGGAAGGCATGGTAACCCACTCCAGTATTCTTGCCTGGAGGATCCCCATGGACAGAGGCACCTGGCAGGCTACAGTCCGTAGGGTCACAAAGAGTCAGATACAACTGAAGTGATTTAGCACGCACTGTGACCCCTCCACTCCCTCTGGATAGTGTCAGAAAGACCTTGGGGAACATAGTGCTCATTCATCCAATTAGTATGAATTAATTACAGGCTCTGTGCTATGTGATACAGATACACAGAGAACATTGTGTACAGTATCTTCTAGCAGAGAGACACATAAACAGCTACATGCATATATTTCAGCTGGTGAAAACACTCAGGGCAAAAATAAACTTGGGTGAATGAGACAGGGTGAGATGGTCTGGGCAGTGGCAGCACATGGGGAGCTTCTTCAGGGAGGGCCTCTCTTGCAGTGATGTTTGAGCAAAGACTGAGAGGGATGGGACAGCAATTCCATGGACATCTGGGGAGAAGTGTCTCAGGTGGAAAACACAAGTGCAGAAGCTCTGGTGAGAAAGTTCTCTGCATTTAAGGGACAGCAAAAGGACAGGCCTGGTGAAGGCGAATTCTGAGAGGAAGCCCAGGCACATGGTGGTGGGCATGAAGGCCACTTGAGGCCTTTAGCCTCTATTCCTACAGAGTTGGGGGCCAGAGGAGAGCTTTGAGTTGAAGAGAAATATAATGCCTCTTACATCCTGAGTGAACCATCTGGCCACTGTGTAGGGATCAGTATATGGGTTGAAGTCAGGCTGAGAAAATGAGCCTGTGGAGGGCTAGTGCACTACTCAAGTGATGGAAGGTGCTACTGCCTCACCCAGGCCAAGGGAGCAGTGGTGGAGGCACTGAAAAGGGGGTAGATTCCATAGTATGTGCCACCAGACTGGATGTGAGAGTAACAAGAAAGAGAAGAGTCTGGGATGACTCCAAGGTTTGGGTGTTTCCAAAGTGCTGGTAATGAGAAGAGCTGGCTGGTGCACAGTTCACAAGAGCAGGCCCCACCACTGAAGACACACACACACACACACACACACACACACACACCACCTTTTATATGTTTGTCACTAACTCTCACTCTCTGATTAATACAAAATGCTTAACAGAAAAGACACATGCCACAAGTAAGTCAACAAGTGAACAGTAGTGATTGTTTTGTTATTTTTATATATGATACTGTTGACCTTGTTACTTTCTGTACTCAGTTGATGCATTAGCCTTTATTCCTAATCAAGAGAACTAAGTTTGAACTACACAGTTTTCTCTAATTTTCATTAAATCAGAGAAAAAGAATAGAACTCTAGCTCAATGTCTATCTCACTGAGATAAATTTAAATGGGAAAAACTACTAAATAATAGAACACTCCACTTGAAGTAGCTTAAACAGTAAGGGCACATGATATTTCTCATTACAAGGAATTTGGGAACAGACAATTACAGGAGGGTTCATCATTGGCTTGACCTTGTTACCAGACCAAACTTGGATCTGCTTGCATGTGTATAATAAAGCTAATCTACAAATATGGGTTGTGGTAAAGGAAAGAACAGCAATTATTGCAAGGCACCCAAAATGGGGCCAAGCAAGGAGAATGGGCAGCTCACCCACAAAAGACCCAAGATCCTCAAAGTCTTTCAGGGAAAGGTTTCTAAAGGTAAGGTAAGGGAGAGGTCAAGGGGTATGTGGATTTTGGCTTTCTTCTGATAGGTTGGTGGTGTGGTGACAAGGAGGTATTTTGGAAGTTAACATAATCAGTTTTCTGATTCCAAGCCATCTGGGGTCTATGTGCTTGTATTCAGCATACAGCTAACTCCTTCTATCTCATGGAGGTTTTAGTATCTGCAAAACAACTCAAGAATATGACTCATAAGGTTATCAGCTGATTTTTCAGTAGAAGTTATGTACTTCAAAAGTGAGTTGCAGGATATACTTAAAGTGATGAAGGGAAAATTTACAACCAAGAATACTATACCAGCAAGGCTCTCATTCAGATTCAACAGAGAAATCAAAAGTTTTTCAGACAAGCAAAAACAGAGAATTCAGGACCACCAAGCCAGGTTTACAACAAATGCTAAAGGAACTTCTCTAAGTGGGAAACACAAGAGAAAGGAACTAAAGAGGAAGGGAAGAAACAAGGCCTACAAAGCAAACTCAAAGCAATTAACAAAATGGCAATAGGAATATACATATTGATAACTGCCTTATATGCAAATGGATTAAATTCTCCAACAAAAATATGTAGGCTGGCTGAATGGATATATAAACAGGAACCATATATATGCTGTTTACATGAGATCCACTTCATATCTGAGGACATATACAGACTGAAAATGAGGGAATGGAGAAAGATATTCCATAGAAATGGAAATCAAAACAAAGTTGGAGTGCTTGCATGTGTGCTCAGTTGTGTCCAATTTATTGCAACCCATGGACTGTAGCCTGCCAGGCTCATCTGTCCATGGAATTTTCCAGGCAAGAATACTGGAGTGGTTTGTCATTTCCTTCTCCAGGAGATCTTCCCAACTCAGGGATTGAACCCACATTTTCTGTGTCTCCTGCATTGGCGGGCAGATTCTTCACCATTGCACCACCTGCAATACTCATATCAGACAAAATAGGGGTGGGATGGGGTGGGAGATGGGAGGGAAGTTCAAAAGGGAGAGGATATATATATATACCTATAGCTGATTCATGTTGAGGTTTGACAAAATTCTGTAAAGCAATTATCCTTCAATTAAAAAATAAATTAAAAAAAAAACAAAAAACAGACTTCAAAGTAAAGACCATTCAAAGGTACTACATACATTCATCAAGGGATGAATCCAAGAAGACATAACAATTATAAATATATATGAACCCAAAATAGGAGCCCCTCAATATATAAGGCAAATGCTAACAGCTGATGCGAAGAACTGACTCATTTGAAAAGACCCTGATGCTGGGAAAGATTGAGGGCAGGAGAAGAAGGGGGATGACAGAGGATGAGATGGTTGGATGGCATCACTGACTCAATGGACATGAGTTTGGGTAAACTCCAGGAGTTGGTGATGGACAGGGAGGACTGGCATGGTGCAATCCATGGGGTTGCAAAGAGTCAGACACGACTGAGCGACTGAACTAAACTGAACAGCTATAAAAGGGGAAACTGACAGTAATACAATAATAATGGGGGACTGTAATACTTCACCTTCTGGTGGCTCAGTGGTAAAGAATCTGCCTAGAGACTGAAGAACAACCAAAATCTAAGGTTAGTGGAAGGAAATAAATCCTAAAGTTCAGAGCAGAAAAAATAAAATGGAGACAAAGGAAACAATAGCAAAGATCAGTGAAACTAAAAGCTGGTTCTTTGAGAAGATAAATCTTTAGCCAGATTCATCAAGAAAAAAAAAAGTGGAAGAGGAATCAAATCAATAAAATTAGAAATGAAAAAGGAGAAGTCACATTTGATACCATGGAAATACAAAGGATCATAGACTATTATAAGCAAATATATGCCAATAAAATGGACAACCTAGAAGAAAAGGACACATTCTTAGAAAGGTACAACCCTCTAAGACTGAACCAGGAAGAAGTTGAAAATATGAACAGACCAATCACAAGTAGTGAAATTGAAACTGTGATCTGAAATCTTTCAAAAAGCAAAAGCCCAGGACCAGATGGCTTCACATGAATTCTGTCAAACATTTAGAGAATTAACACCTACCCTTCTCAAACTCTTCCTAAAAATTGCAGAGGAAGGAACACCCCCAAACTCATTCTATGAGGTCATCATTATTACCCTGATACAAAAACCAGACAAAGATATCACACAAAAAAAGAAAATAACAAGCCAGTATCACTGATGAACATAGATGCAAAAATCCTCAACAAAATACTAGCAAACTGAATCCAAGAGCACATTAAAAGGATCATACACCATGCTGAGGTGGGAGTTACTGCAAAGAAATCAATGTGATACACCATATTAACAAATTAAAGAATAAAAACCATATGATCATCTCAATAGATGCAGAAAAAGCCTCTGACAAAATTCAACAAAAATTTATGATTAAAAAAACCTCTCCAGAAAGTAGGCATAGAGGGAATCTACCTCAACATAATAAAGGTCATATACAACAGATCCACAGTAAATCTCATTCTCAAAGATGAAAAACTGAAAGCACTTCCTCTAAGATCAGGAATTAGACAAGGATGTTGACCCTCTCCACTTTCATTCAGGGTAGTTTGGAAATTCTAGCAATGGAGTAAGAGAAGAAAAAGAAATAAAAGGAATAGAAACTGGAAAAGAAGAAATAAAAGGAATAGAAACTGGAAAAGAAGAAATAAAATTTCACTGTTTGCAGATTAGTTGATACTATACATAGAAAATTCTAAAGATGCCATCAGAAAACATCAGAAAATCAATGAATTTGGTAAAGTTGCCAGATACAAAATTAATACACAGAAATCTCTTGCATTTTTATACACTAACAAAAAAATTCAGGAAAAAAGGAAACAATCCCATTTACCATCTGATTAAAAGGAATAAAATGCCTAGGAATAAATCTAGCTAAGGAGGTAAAACAGCTATACTCAGAAAACTGTCAGACACTGATGAAAGAAATTGAAGATAACACAAACAGATGGAAAGATGTGCTGTGTTCTTAGACTGGAAGAAACAATATGTTAAAGTGACCATACTACCTAAGACAATCTGCAGATTCAATTCAATCCCTATCAAATTACCAATGGAATTTTTCACAGAACTAGAAGGGGAAAAAAATTGTATGGAAATACAAAGACCTTGAATAGTCAAAGCAATCTGAAAAAGAAAAACAGTGCTCGAGAAGTCTGGCTCCCAGACTTGGACTATACTACACATCTACAGATATCAAAACAGCATGGTTCTGGCCCAAAAGAGAAAAACCAGAAATATAGATCAATGAAACAGGATAGAAAGCCCAGAAATACACCCATGTGCATTTGGTCAATTAATTGATGACAAATGAGGCAAGAATATACAATGGAGTAAAGACAGTCTCTTCAATATGTGGGAAATTCTGGTAAATACTGTGAAAACTAGAAAGTTCCATGTAAAAGAATGAAATTTGAACAGTGTCTCACACCATGTATACAAATAAAATGAATTAAAGACCCAATTGTACAACTGGACACCCTGCAACTCCTAGAAGAAAACATATGTCCTTTGAAATAAGTCTTAGTAAACTTTTTTGGATCTGTCTCCTCAGGCAAGGGAAAGAAAAGCCAAAATAAACAAGTGTGACCTAATTAAACTGAAAAGCTTTTGCACAACTATGGAAACCCTCAAGAAAACAAACAAACAAACCCAAAGGGCAACATATAGAATGGGAGAAGATATATATATATAAAAATATAAATTTATTTTAATTGGAGGCTAATTACAATATTGTAGTGGTTTGCCATACATTGACATGAATCCACCACGGGTGTACATTTGTTCCCCATACTGAACCCCCCTCCCACCTCCCTCCCCATCGCATCCTTCTGGCTCATCCCAGTGCACCAGCCTTGAGCACCCTGTCTCGTGCATCAAACCTGGACTGGCGATTCATCTCACATATGATAATATTCATGTTTCAATGCCATTCTCCCAAATCATCCCACTCTCACCCTCTCCCACAGAGTCCAAAAGACTGTTCTATACATCTGTATCTCTTTTGCTGTCTTGCATATAGGGTTGTCATTACCATCTTTCTAAATTCCATATATATGCATTAGTATTCTGTATTGGTGTTTCTCTTTCTGGCTTACTTGACTCTGTATAATAGGCTCCAGTTTCATCTACCTCATTAGAACTGATTCAAATGTATTGTTTTTAATGGCTGAGTAATATTCCATTGTGTATATATACTACAGCTTTCTTATCCATTTGTCTGCTGATGGACATCTAGGTTGCTTCCATGTCTTGGGTATTGTAAACAGTGCTGTGATGAACATTGGGGTACACGTGTCTTTTTCAATTCTGGTTTCCTCGGTGTGTATACCCAGCAGTGGGATTGCTGGGTCATATGGCAGTTCTATTTCCAGTTTTTTAAGGAACCTCCACACTGTTCTCCATAGTGGCTGTACTAGTTTGCATTCCCACCAACAGTGTAAGAGGGTTCCCTTTTCTCCACACCCTTTTCAGCAGTTATTTTTTGTAGACGTTTGGATAGCAGCCATTCTGACTGGCGTGAGATGGTACCTCATTGTGGTTTTGATTTGCATTTCTCTGATAATGAGTGACGTTGAGCATCTTTTCATGTGTTTGTTAGCCATCTGTATATCTTCTTTGGAGAAATGTCTGTTTAGTTCTTTGGCCCATTTTTTGATTGGGCTGTTTATTTTTCTGGAATTGAGCTGCAGGAGTTGCTTGCATATTTTTGAGATTAATTCTTTGTCAGTTGCTTCGTTTGCTATTATTTCAGAATGGGAGAAGATATTTGCAAATGATATGTTTGATAAGGGATTAATAGTCTCTCTCTGTATATATAAATGTATAACTCAGATTAAAAAAACAAATAATCTAATTAAGAAATGAGCATAAGATCTGAATAGTTTCCCAAAGAAGACATACAAATGGTTAATAGGCACATGAAAATATGCTTAACATCAAAAATCGTCATGGAAATGCAAATCAAAACACTAAGAAATTACTTCACACTTGTCAGAATGGCTACCATAAAAAAAGTCTACAAGTAGCAAATACTGATGAGGATGTGGAGAAATAGGAACCTTTGTTCACTGTTGGTGGTAATGTTAGTGCAGCCACTATGGAAAACAGTATGGAGGTTCCTTAAAAAAAAAAAAAAAAAGGCTCAGTGGTAACAAATCCACCTGCTAATGTAGGAGACTCAGGAGATGTGGGTTCAGTCCCTAGATCAGGAAGATCTCCTGGAGGAAGAAATAGCAACTCACTCCAGTATTCTTGCCAGGAAAATCCCATGGAGAGAGGAGCCTGGTGGTCTACAGTCCATGGGTTGCAAAGAATCAGACATCACTTAGCAACTGAGCATGTATGCATGCATGATAGACCATAATGGAAAAGAATATAGAAAAAGAAGAATGTATACAATGAATCACTTTGCTTTCATTAGTAATTAACACAACACTGTAAACCAACTATACCTCAATTTAAAAAAAAAAAAAAAACAGAATAAAAATAGAGTTTACCATATGATCCAACAATCCCACCTCTGGGCACATATATGGAGAAAACTCCAATTTGAAAAGATATATTCATACTGATATTCATAGCAGCACTGTTTACAATAGCCAAGACACAAAAGTAACCTAAATGTTCATTATAGATGAATGAATAAAGAAGTTGTTGTAAATATATGCAATGGAGTATTACCTAGCTATTGAAAAAAGAATGAAATAATGTCACTTGCAACAATGTGGATGGATGCAGAGATTATCATATTAAATCATACAGAGAAAGACAAATATATTACTTATATGTGTAATGTAAAAAAAATGTGATAAAAATGAACTTTTTTCAAAACAGAAATAGACTCATAGAGACAGAAAGCAAACCTTATGGTTACCAAAGGGGATAGAGGGGATGAGGGAGAGACACAAATTAGGAGTTTGGCATTAACATATACATACTGCTATATATAAAATAGGTAAATAACAAAAACCTACTGTATAACACAGGGAACTCAATGTCTTGTAATATCCTGTAATGGAAAGGAATCTGAAAAATATGTGTGTGTGTGTGTGTGTGTGTGTGTGTGTGTGTGTGTATGAGTCACTTTGCATTGTACTTGGAACTAACATGACATATAAAAAGGAAGATATTAGAAGAATTTATTAAAATTTAAAAAAACATTGTCTACCTGTGAAACACTCACTATAGATACAAAGACAAAATAAGTTGAAATTTAAAGCATGGAAAAAGATATTCCACACAGACAGTAACCAAAGAGAGCAAGAGTGACTGTTTTATCGGACAATATACATTTTAAGAAAAAAAGGTGCAAGAGACAAGAAGGATACTATATATTGATCAAATTTTAAATACATGAAGAAGATACTACAATTCATAAACATATGAACAAGTTCCATGAAGTGAAATTAACAGAACTGAAGGGTGAAATAGACAATTCTACAGTAATAGTTGGAGAATGTGATATCCTATTTTCAATAATGGATAGAACCACCAGGCAAAGTAAGGAAATAGAAGACTTGAACAACTACTAACTAATTAGACCTAAAAGATATATACAGAACATTCTATTAAACAGCAGCAGAATATACATTTTTCTCAAGTATACATGGGCCATTCTCCAAGGTAGACCATACATTAGTCCACAAAAATTCTAACTGCATTTTAAAGACTGAAATTGTACAAAGTGCCTTTCCAATCATAATGGAATGAAACTAAAAATCACCAATAAAGGGAAAACTGAGAAATTCACAAATATGTGGGAAGTAAACAACAAACTCTTAAACAACTAGTGGGTGAAAGGAGAAGTCACAAAGGAATTTTGAAAATATCTTGAGACAAAAATAGAAACAATTGTGCCAAAACACAGAATGTATCAAAAACAGTACTAAGAGGGAAATTTATAGGTGCAAATATTTACTTTGATAAAGAAGAAAATCATTAATCTTTCTAAACTATCCCTAAATATTTAAGAGAAGGAACATGTCTTAATTCATCCTATAGATTAACTGTTACCCTAATACAAGGCCAGAAAAAAACACTAAAAGAAGAGAAAAACTACAGACCAATATCCCTCATGAATTTTAATGCAGAATATTCAATAAAATACTTGCAAACTGAATTCAACAGCTAGCATCTTGTTTAATATAATAAAAGAATACTGTACCATAACCACATGGGAGTTATTCCTATAGTGAAAGGATATTTTAGTGTACAAAAAAATCAATGTAGTATGCCCTGTTAAAAGAATGAAAGGAAACAAACTACATGATCATCTCAATTGATGAAGAAAAAGCATTTGACAAAATTCAACACATTTTCATATTAAAACAAACAAACACAACTCACCAAACTAGGAATAGAAAGAAACTATCTCAATATATAAAGCCCAAACATGAAATATGCACAATTAACATCATAACCAATGGTGAGAAAAAAGATTTTCTCCTAAGATCAGGAGCAAAACAAGGATGCCCACTTTTACCACTTCTATTCAACATAGTACTGGAAATTCTCATCAGAGCAGTTGCATAAGAAAAAGAAATTAATTGAAGAGGAAGAAGCAGAACTATTTTTGTTTGTTGCATGATATTATAACATAAAAAACTCCAAAGGTTCAACAACAAAAAAAGCATTTATAGCAAGTGATAAATTCAACAAAGTTGCAAGATACAAAAATCAACACTCAAAAAATTAGTTTTGTTTCTACTGATGAAAGAAATCAAAGATGACACAAAGAGATGGATCAGAAGAATCAATATAGTGAAAATGAGTTTACTACTCAAAGCAATCTACAGATTCAATGCAATCTACAGATTCAATGCAATCCCTATCAAACTGCCAATGGCATTTTTCACAGAACTAGAACAAATAATTTTCACAACTTTTATGGAAATACAAAAACCCTCAAATAGCTAAAGCAACCTTGAGAAAGAAGAAGGGGACTGGAGGAATCAACCTGCCTCACTTCAGACTATACTACAAAGCTACAGTCATCAAGACAGTATGGTAGTGGCACAAAGACAGAAATATAGATCAGTGGAACAAAACAGAAAGCCCAGAGATAAATCCACACACCTGTGGACACCTTATCTTTGACAAAGGAGGCAAAAATACACAATGGAGAAGAGACAATCTCTTTAACAAGTGGTGCTGGGAAAACTGGTCAACCACCTGTAAAAAAATGAAACTAGAACACTTTCTAACACCATACACAAAAATAAACTCAAAATGGACTAAAGATCTAAATGTAAGACCAGAAACTATAAAACCAGTAGAGGAAAACATAGACAAAACACTCTGATAAATCACAGCAAGATCCTCTATGACCCACCTCCCAGAGTAATGGAAATAAAACCAAAAATAAACAAATGGGACCTAATTAAACTTAAAAGCTTTTGCACAATGAAGAAAACTATAAGCAAGGTGAAAAGACAGCCTTCAGAATGGGAGAAAATAATAGCAAATGAAGCAACTGACAAAGAATTAATCTCAAAAATATGCAAGCAGCTCCTGCAGCTCAATACCAGAAAAATAAACAGCCCAATCAAAAAATGGGCCAAAGAACTAAACAGACATTTCTCCAAAGAAGACATAGAGATGAAAACACATGAAAAGATGCTCAACATCACTCATTATCAGAGAAATGCAAGTCAAAACCACAAAGATGTACCATCTCACGCCAGTCAGAATGGCTGCTATCCAAACGTCTACAAAAAATAACATGCTGGAGAGGGTGTGGAGAAAAGGGAACCCTCTTACACTGTTGGTGGGAATGCAAACTAGTACAGCCACTATGGAGAACAGTGTGGAGATTCCTTAAAAAACTGGAAATAGAACTGCCATATGACCCAGCAATCCCACTGCTGGGTATACACACCAAGGAAACCAGAATTGAAAGAGACACATTCATAGCAGCACTGTTTACAATAGCTAGGACATGGAAGCAACCTAGATGCCCATCAGCAGACGAATGGATAAGAAAGCTGTGGTACATATACACAATGGAATATTCAGTTCAGTTCAGTTCAGTTCAGTCGCTCAGTCATTTCTGACTCTTTGCGACCCCATGAATGGCAGCATGCCAGGCCTCCCTGTCCATCACCAACTCCCGGAGTTCACTCAAACTCACGTCCATGGAGTCAGTGATGCCATCCAGCCATTTCATCCTCTGTCATCCCCTTTTCCTCCTGCCCCCAATATCTCCCAGCATCAAAGTCTTTTCCAATGAGTCAACTCTTTGCATGAGATGGCCAAAGTACTGGAGTTTCAGCTTTAGCATCATTCCTTCCAAAGAAATCCCAGGGCTGATCTCCTTCAGAATGGACTGGTTGGATCTCCCTGCAGTCCAAGGGACTCTCAAGAGTCTTCTCCAACACCACAGTTCAAAAGTGTCAGTTCTCCGGCACTCAGCTTTCTTCACAGTCCAACTCTCACATCCATACATGACCACAGGAAAAACCATTGCCTTGACTAGATGGACCTTTGTTGGCAAAGTAATGTCTCTGCTTTTCAATATGCTATCTAGGTTGATCTTAATTTTCCTTCCAAGGAGTAAGCGTCTTTTAATTTCATGGCTGCAGTCACCATCTGCAGTGATTTTGGAGCCCAGAAAAATAAAGTCTGACACTGTTTCCATTGTTTCCCCATCTATTTGCCATGAAGTGATGGGACCAGATGCCATGATCTTCGTTTTCCGAATGTTGAGCTTTAAGCCAACCTTTTCACTCTCCTATTTCACTTTCATTAAGAGGCTTTTTAGTTCCTCTTCACCTTCTGCCATAAGGGTTGGTGTCATCTGCATATCTGAGGTTATTGATATTTCTCCTGGCAATCTTGATTCCAGCTTGTGTTTCTTCCAGTCCAGCATTTCTCATGATGTACTCTGCATATACGTTAAATAAGCAGGGTGACAGTATACAGCCTTGACATATTCCTTTTCCTATTTGGAACCAGTCTGTTGTTCCATGTCCAGTTCTAACTGTTGCTTCCTGACCTGCATATAGGTTTCTCAAGAGGCTTACTCAGCTATTAAGAACAACACATTTGAATCAGTTCTAGTGAGGTGGATGAAACTGGAGCCTATTATACAGAATGAAGTAAGTCAGAAAGAAAAACACCAATACAGTATATTAACACTTATATATGGAATTCAGAAAGATGGTAACAAAGACCCTATATGTGAGACAGCAAAAGAGACACAGATATAAAGAACAGACTTTGGATTCTGTGGGAGAAGGCAAGGGTGGGATGATTTGAGAGAATAACACTGAAACATGTATATTATTACCATATGTGAAATAGATGACCAGTCCAAGTTCAATGCATGAAACAGGGCACTTAAAGCTGGTGCCCTGGGACAACCCAGAAGGATGGGATGGGGAGGGAGGTGGGAGGGGGGTTCAAGATGTGGGACACATGTGCACCCGTGCTGATTCATGTCAATGTATGGCAAAAATCACCACAATATTGTAAGTAATATTGTATTACTTGTAAAGTAATTATCCTCCAATTAAAATAAATAAATTTAAAAAATCAGTTAGTTTCTATACTCTAGCAATGAATGATCCAAGAAGAAAATTAAGAAAGCCATCCCATTTACAGTAGTGTCAAAAAGAGGTAAATTTATCTAAGAAAGTAAGTCTTGTCTACTGAAAACTATAAAACATAGCTGAAAGAAATTTTTAAAAACTTAAATAAATGGAAAGACATTAATGTTTATGCATTAAAGACTAAATTTCATTAAGATGACAATATTACTCAAAGTGATATTCAGATTCAAAGCAATTCATATCAAAATTCTAGTAGTGTTTCTTGCAGAAATAGTAAAACCCATTTTGAAATTAAAGGGAATCAAATAACGAAAACAATCTTAAAAAAAAAAAAGGACAAAACTGGAAGACTCACACTTTTCAATTTCATCTCAATACTACGCTAGAGTAATCAAGATATATGGTACTGGCCTAAGACTAGATAGACCAGTGGTATAGAATTGAAACCCCATAAATAAACCCTCTAATCTATGGTCAATTGATTTTTAATTAGGATGCCAAAACCATTCAAAGAGAATAGTCTCTTCAACAAATGGTCCTAAGAAAACTGGATATCCACATGTAAAAGAAAAAACAGTTGGGCCCTTACCTTATACCACATACAATATTAACCAAGTGAATCAAAGATACAAAGTTAAGAGCTAAATCTACAAATCTTTAGAAAAAAGCATAGTAAATCTTCATGGCCTTGGGTTTGACAATGGCTTTTTAAGTATGACCCCAAAAGGAAAGGGAACAAAATTAAAAAAAAAATTACATAAATTAGACTTCAAAATTTAAAACTTTTGTTCATCAAAGTACATTAAAATGAAAAGATAATCTACAAGATAGGAGAAAATATTTGCAAATCATATTTCGTGTAAGAGACTTATAGCCAGAATATGGAAAAACTCCTGTAAGTCAACAGAAAGAAAAACAACTCAAATTTAAAAATAGGGAAAACTTTAATAGACATTTACCTGAAGAATGTATATAAATGCCAATAAGTACTTGAAAAGATGGTCAACTTCACTAGCTATTAAGGAACTGCAAATCAAAACCATAATGACTAATCACTTCAAATCCATTAGAATGGTTATTATCATAAAGAAGAAAATAACAAATGTTGGTAAATATGTACAGAAATTAGAACATTGCTGGTCGGTATGTAAAATAGTGCAGCTACTGTGGAAAATAGTTTGGCAATTCCTCAAAAAGTTAAATATAGAATTACCATATGTCTCAACAATTCTTCTCCTAGGAATATACTCAAAAAATTAAAAACAAGGTCTCAAACAGGTATTTTTACACCGATGTTCATTAAAGTGGGCTTCCCAGGTGGTGCTAGTGGTAAAGAACCCGCTTGTCAATGCAGGAGACATAAGAGATGTAGGCTCATTAAAGAATTATTCCCAATAGTTAAAAGGTGGAACCAAACCAAGTGTCCATCAACAGAAGACTGGATAGGAAATTCCCTGGCAGTCCAGTGGTCAGGACTCAGTGCTTTCACTGCCAGAGCCTTGGATTCCATTCTTGGTTGGGGAACTAAGATTCTGCAAGCCACAGGAAGCAGCCAAAACCAGCAGCAATAACAACAGCAACAACAACAAAATCCCAGAACAATGGATAAGTAAAATGTGGTATATGTGTGTGTGTATAAATGTATATCTATATATACATATATGTATAACAGTGAAATATTAGCCATCAAAAGGAGTAAAGTTCTGATACATGCTACAACATGGTTGAATCTGACTATATTATGCTAAGTGAAATGAGCCAGAAGAATAAGTACAAATAATGGATGATTCTACTCATATGAAATACCTAGAATTAGCATTATTCATAGAGACAGAAAGTAGATTAGAGGTTACCTGTGGCCAGGTAGGCAGGCAATGGTGAATTATTGCTACACGGGTACAGTTTCTTTTGGGGTAATGAAAATGTTTTTAATTAGTGGTGATGGCTGCACAATATTATGATTGTAATATATATGGTAGAATGGCAAACTTTTCTATGGATTGAATTATACTCTGTGTGTGTGCTTAGTCGCTCATCTAACTCTTTGTGACCCCATGGACTGTAGCTCACCAGGCTCCTCTGTTCATAGGGATTCTCCAGGCGAGAATACTGGAGTAGGTTGCCATGCCCTCCTCCAGGGGTCGAACCCAGGTCTCCCAAATTGCAGGCAGATTCTTTACCATCTGAGCCACCAGGGAAACCCTAAAATACTAGAGTGGGTAGCCTATCCCTTCTCCAGGGGATCTTCCTGACCCAGGAATCGAATCAGGGTCTCTTGCATTGCAGGCAGATTCTTTACCAGCTGAGCTACCAGGGAAGTCCGAATGATGCTATGGTCTCACCTAAATTTATACTTTGTAGTGGTAACTCCCAGTGTAATGGTACTTGGAAATGGGGCCTTTGGGAAGTTCAGATCATGTAATGAGGGAGGGACCCTCAGGGTGGGATTAGAGCCCTTATATGAAGAGACCAGAGAGCTTACTTTCTGCCCTCCCTTGTGCCACATGAGGTCACAATGGGAAGACAGCTGTTTGCAAGCCAGGAGGAGAGCTATCACCAGGAACCAATTCTGTCAGCACCTTGATCTTGGATTTCCCAACCTCTAGAACTGTGAGGATTACATGTCTGTTGTTTTGTTACAGCAGCCTGAGCTAAGACTTTTTGTGTTTATATATGTTTTACCACAGTTAGCAGTCCCACTACTGGTCATATATCTTGAGAAAACCAGAATTCTAGAAGACACATGTACCCCAGTGTTCACTGCAGCACTGTTTACAATAGACAGGACATGAAAGCAAACTAGATGTCCATTGACAGATGAATGGATGAAGAAGTTATGGTACATATATCCAATGGAATTTTACTCAGCCAAAAAAGGAACAAATTTGAGTCAGTTAAGGTGAGGTGGATGAACCTAGAGACTGTTATACAGAGTGAAGTAAGTCACTCTGAAAGAGAAAAACAAATATTGTATATTAATGCATATATATGGAATCTAGAACAATGGTACTGACGAACCTATTTGCAGGGAAGGAATGGAGACGCAGACACAGAGAACAGACTTGTGGACACAGTGGGGGGAGGAGAGGGTGGGACGAACTGAGAGAGGAGCACTGACATATACACACTATCATGTGTTAAATGGTAGCTGGAGGGAAGTTGCCATATAACACAGGGAGCCTAGCCTTGCACTCTGTGCTGGCCTGGAGGGGTGGAACAGATGGAAGAGATATATGTATAATTATGACTGATTCACATTGCTGTACAGCAGAACCCAACACAACACTGCAAAGCAATTTTCCTCCAAACAAAAAAATTGAGTAATAAACAAAGATTAACTATATTCCTGAATACAAGCAACAAAAAGTTAAATAACAAAAACATACCATTTACAATGAAATAAAAATATAAAAATCACCTAGGATTAATCTAAAAATATGGCAAATTGACAGGTGACAGGGGCTCCTGTGTTCAGTGGTCTTCAGACACTGCACAGGCACTATGCAGGCTGCTTCTCCTGACATGTGTACAGTTCATGTTTCCCAAAAATCTGTCTTAAACTCTGTCTTGCTTGCCTCAATTTTTACATGCAGGATGATAATAGACTTGGTTGAAAAAAAAACCTAATCATCATTTCATTTTCTTTCTTATTAAAAAAATATATTTATCTGTTTATTTGGCTACATCGGATCTTAGTTATGGCATGCAGGCTTAGTTGCTCTGAGGCTTGTGGGATCTTAGTTTCCTGACCAGGGATCAAACCTGCATCACCTGCACTGCAAGTTGCATTCTCCATCTCTGGACCATCAGGGAAGTCCCTTAAGAGTCATTTCTGACCAGTGACAATATGAGTGATTTTTATCTTCTCTGTCGTGTTTTTCTGTACTTCCCAAATTGGCTAACATCAGAATATATTACATTTTTCATAATCAGAGGAAAAGGACATTGGTTGTTAAATATATATTTACAATTTACTCTTTTTTCTTAACTGCCACTTAATCCCTACTTAGGCATGCATGAATTCTGGGAAAAGCATCCAGGTTCCTGTCATCTGACCTGCATCAAATGTCTCCACCCGTACCCTCTCCTCTCCTCCTGCCCTTCCACCCTTGTGTCTGCTGTCAGTCCTCTGAGGTCCTCTTCCTCCAGCAGTCAGGGCCTTCCCTCTTCCTGTAGCCAGTTCTGTCTGTGCTTTCTGTCCTCTAAAACCTTCCCTTACTGCAGGAAGGGGCAGTGTCTCTGCATCCACTCTCCTCCACTGTGTCCCATGGAAGCCCTCAGCCCAGTTCAGATGGGCACATAGGAAGGATCAGGAGCAGTAGTTCAGCTCTGACTGCTGGCCACTGTTGTGAAGCACTGTGCAAGTCCTCAACACTTGAAATCTTATTTTTCTCACCTGCAAAATGGAGAAATTATGTGTCATAATTTTGCATAATGTCATAATGTTGCAGGAAAGAATGTGGGGCACAAGAAGATGGTCATGTGCCGTGTCTCAGGCAAGTCCTTGGGACAGCCACTGAGTGTGAGTTCTTGGCTTTGCACAGAAAAGAATTCACAAGCCAGCCATAGTAAAGTGAAAGAAGGTTTATTCAGGAAGAAACACATTCCATAGACAGTGTGCACCATCTCAAGGCAAGAGGTGCCAGGGTATGGCATTGTCAGTTTTTATAGGGGTGGGTAATTTCATAGGCTAATGAGTAGGAGAACTATTTCAAGTATTTTGAGGAAGAGACAGGGATTCCCAGGAATTGGGCCACCACCCATTTTTTTGCCTTTTATGGTTGGTTTTGGAACTTTTATGGCCCACGAGGATATGTCATTTAGCTGATGTATCACAATGAGCTGAGGCTCAAGGTCATATGGGAGTCAATCGCCCACCATCGTGGGCCTAGTTGGTTCTAACTAGTTTATGTCATGACCTCAATAACTGTCATTTGTCTAAAGAGTGTGTCCTGCCCTCTTCCTATATCATTAAGGATGTGATGACCATAGAACAAAACAATCTGTGTAACTAGTGAGTATATTATATCTGTATGTGTGTTAGTTGCTCAATCATGTCCAACTCTTTGTGACCCATGGACTGTAGCACGTGAGGCTCCTCTGTCTATGGAAATCTCCAGGCAAGAATACTGGAGTGGGTAAGCCCTTCATTTATCCAGGGCATCTTCCCGAACTAGGGATTGAATTCTGTGCTCCACATTACAGGCAGATTCTTTACCATCTGAGTCACCAATCAGTTCAGTTCAGTTCAGTTCAGTCACTTAGTCGTGTCTGACTCTTTGTGACCCCATAAATCGTAGCACGCCAGGCCTCCCTGTCCATCACCATCTCCCGGAGTTCACTCAAACTCATGTCCATTGAGTCAGTGATGCCATCCAGCCATCTCATCCTCTGTCGTCCCCTTCTCTTCCTGCCCCCAATCCCTCCCAGCATCAGTCTTTTCCAATGAGTCAGCTCTTCGCATGAGGTGGCCAAAGTACTGGAGTTTCAGCTTTAGCATCATTCCTTCCAAAGAAATGCCAGGGCTAATCTCCTTCAGAATGGACTGGTTGGATCTCCTTGCAGTCCAAGGAACTCTCAAGAGTCTTCTCCAACACCGCAGTTCAAAAGCATCAATTCTTTGGCACTCAGCTTTCTTCACAGTCCAACTCTCACATCCATACATGACCACAGGAAAAACCATAGCCTTGACTAGACGGACCTTTGTTGCCAATACCTACATTAAACACGCAATAATTCTAAAGCAACTTGAATCAAACACAGATTTTAGATCAGATGAATTTGCGTTCAAGGCCAAACATGGCTGTTTGTTAGTCATTTTCCCCCAAGATGGTAACTTTTTAATCTCATTTTCCTCACTGAAAAGTGGATATGTGTGCTCGTGCATTGATTATTGTGTGGTGCCACGCACCAAGCACTGTGCTAAAAGGTAGGGGCACATTCCCATTCTAGGAAGCACACAGCCAAGTAGGACTTGGATACATTCCAGTCTTGGCTGCAGGCTGGACCCACCTTGTTGTTGTTGTTCAGCCGCTAAGTCGTGTCTGACTCTTCGTGACACCATGGACTGCAGCACGCCAGGCTTCCCTGTCCTTCACTTGTCTCCTGGAGTTTGAGTTCAGTCTTGTCCTCTGTCATCCCCTTCTCCTCCTGCCCTCAATCTTCCCAGCATCAGGGTATTTTCCAATGTGTCAGCTCTTTGCATCAGGTGGCCAAAGTATTGGAGCTTCGACTAGCATCAGTATTTCCAATGAATATTCAAGGTTGATTTCCTTTAGGATTGACTGGTTTGATGTCCTTGCTGTCCAAGGGACTCTCAAGAGTCTTCTCCAGCACCACAGTTTGAAAGCATCAATTCTTTGGTGCTCAGCCTTCTTTGTGGTCCAACTCTCACATCCACACATAACTGCTGGAAAAACCATAGCTTTGTCAGTGAAGTGATGTCTCTGCTTTCTAATATGCTGTCTAGGTTTGTCATCGGAGAAGGCAATGGCACCCCACTTCAGTACTCTTGCCTGGAAAATCCCATGGACGGAAGAGCCTGGTAGGCTGCAGTCCATGGGGTCGTGAAGAGTTGGACACAACTGAGCAACTTCACTTTCACTTTTCACTTTCATGCATTGGAGAAGGAAATGGCAACCCACTTCAGTGTTCTTGCCTGGAGAATCCCAGGGATGGGGGAGCCTGGTGGGCTGCCATCTATGGGGTCACAGAGTCGGACATGACTGAAGCGACTTAGCAGCAGCAGCAGAAGGTTTGTCATAGCTATTCTTCCAAGGAGCAAGCATCTTTTAAAATTGACATCTTTTAAAATTGACTGCTGCAGTCACAGTCTGCAGTAATTTTGGAACCCAAGAAAACAAAATCTGCCACCATTTCCATTTTTCCCCCTTGTATTTGCCATGAAATGATGAGACTGGATGCCATGATCTTAGGGTTTTGAAAGTTGAGTTTTAAGCCACCTTTTTTTTACTCTCCTCTTTCACCTTCATCAAGAGGCTCTTTAGTTTCTCCTAGATTTCTGCCTTTAGGGTGGTATCACCTGCATATCTGATGCTGTTGATATTTCTCCTGTCAATCTTGATTCCAGCTTGTGATGTGACAAATAGATTTAAAGGATTATTTCTGATAGACAGAATGCCTGAAGAACTATGGGCAGAGGTTCATAACATTGTACAGCAGGCAGTGACCAAAACTATCCCCAAGAAAAAGAAACTCAAGAAGGCAAAATGGTTGTCTGAGGAGGCCTTGACAAAGCTGAGAAAAGAAGTGAAAGGCAAAGGAGAAAGGGAAAGATAAACTGAATGCAGAGTTCCAGAGTATAGAGAGGAGAGGTAAGAAAGCCTTCTTTAGTGAACAATGCAAAGAAATAGAACCCACCTGGGCAGGTTCATTCCAATCCCAAAGAAAAGCAATGCCAAAGAATGCTCAAACTACCAGTCAATTGCACTCATCTCACACACTAGTAAGATCAGATCAGATCAGTCACTCAGTCGTGTCCGACTCTGTGCGACCCCATGAATTGCAGCACGCCAGGCCTCCCTGTCCAGCACCAACTCCCGGAGTTCACTGAGACTCACGTCCATCGAGTCAGTGATGCCATCCAGCCATCTCATCCTCTGTCATACCCACACACTAGTAAGGCAATGCTCAAAATTCTCCAAGCAAGGCTTCAACAGTACATGAACCATGAACTTGCAGATGTTCAAGCTGGATTTAGAAAAGGGAGAGGAAGCAGAGATCAAATTGCCAACATCTGTTGGGTCATCGAAAAAGCAAGAGAGTTCCAGAAAAACATCTACTTCTGTTTTATTGAGTACACCAAAGCCTTTGACTGTGTGCATCACAACAAACTGTGGAAAATTCTTAAAAAGATGGGAATCCCAGACCACCTGACCTGCCTCCTGAGAAATCTATATGCAGGTAAAGAAGCCACAGTTAGAACTGGACATGGAACAACAAACTGGTCCCAAATTGGGAAAGGAGTACATCAAGGCTATATTTTATCATCCTGCTTATTTAACTTATATGCAGAGTACATCATGAGAAATGCTGGACTGGATGAAGCGCAAACTGGAATCATGATTGCTGGGAGAAATATCAATAATCTCAGATATGCAGAAGACACCACCCTTATGGCAGAAAGTGAAGGTCTTTAGAAGAACTAAAGACCCTCTTGATGCAAGTGAAAGAGGAGAGTGAAAGTTTTAAGTTGGCTTAAAACTCAACATTTAGAAAACTAAGATCATACATGGCATCAGGTCCCATCACTTCATGGCAAATAGATGGGGAAACAATGGAAACAGTGAGAGACTTTATTTTATTGGGCTCCGAAATCACTGCAGATGGTGACTGCACCCATGAAATTAAAAAAGACTTGCTCCTTGGAAGAAAAGCTATGACGAACCTAGACAGCATATTAAAAAGCAGAGACATTACTTTGCCAACAAAGGTTCATCTAGTCAAGGTTATGGTTTTTCCAGTAGTCATGTATGGATGTGAGAGCTGGACTATAAGGAAAGATGAGCACTGAAGAATTGATGCTTTTGAGCTGTGGTGTTGGAGAAGACTCTTCAGAGTCCCTTGGACAGCAAGGAGATTCAACCAGTCAATCCTAAAGGAAATCAGTCCTGAATATTTATTGGAAGGACTGATGTTGAAGCTGAAACTCCAATACTTTGGCCACCTGATGTGAAGAGCTGACTCATTTGAAAAGACCCTGATGCTGGGAAAGATTGAAGGTAGGAGGAGAAGGGGACGACAGAGGATGAGATGGTTGGATGGTTATCACCGACTCAATGGACATGAGTTTGAGTAATCTCTGGGAGTTGGTGATGGACAGGGAAGCCTGGCATGCTGCAATCCATGGGGTCGCAAAGAGTCAAACACGACTGAGTGACTGAACTGAACTGGGCAGGTTTAAAAAATCCCGAGGCCCTGGGGGTTCTGAGCAAAGGGCCTGAGGTGTGGTCTAAATGCATTTTAAGAGTTTCCAGGAAACCCCTAGTAGCACACATCAAAGACTCTCTGGAAAGTGACTCCCAAAGAATTCCTTCACACCTAATTGGCATAGAACATTTTCCTCAGTGATTGTTTGATGTACTGAAGACAGAGAGGTGAGGTGGTCTCCAGTCTTCAGACAGGGTTTTCCAATTCCCACACTATGTCAGCTCAAAAGAAGTCAGAAGTCTGATGGGAGTGCTGGCTCCAGTCTTATCTATTTACAACTGATAACAAGAAAGTGGACCTTCCCCAATTTAGGGAAGTTGGTAGGGGGGTGTTGGGATCTGCCTGCCAACCACTGGGCCTCCAGCTGTTTCCAGACAACCCTTTCCAGCAGGGTCTTATTAACTAAGCAAACCTGGGCTCCTCCTACTGAAATGCAAAAGTCTTTATAAGACCTTTAAGTAAATGAGAGCAAGTGTCAGAGTGTTTTATCACCCCTAAGCTTTCAGCCCTTTCCCTCCTCAAAGCTGATTTCAACTCTTAAGCAAACACCCAGAGAGGGGCATTGGTCCTATATCTAGCCTTAGCCCTATCTCGCTGGTAATACATTTCCCTTCCTTTTTCTAAAGTTTCCATTTGTAAGACACACATTTTCATTGACATAGGAAATATCATGATGCCTGCGATTTGCCTTAAAAAACTCCAAGAAAAAAAAATGTGGGGGAAAAACAATCAGGAAAGATTGGCAATGGTTGGCTGCTGAACCCAAGTTTATTGACTCAGTGTCTCAGCTTTTGTGTATATTTGAGAATACAAAATTTAATAAAAGAAACTGTAGATTTTAGAAAATTCTTATAAAACTTAAATATTATCAGAAAGATTTGGATTCAATATCATCCTATAAACTGAACAGTTTTAAAACTTATTTAAATATTCTTTAGCTTATCCATGGTTTTTAGTGTTCAATCCATGTTGCTCATAAAGAAGTTACTATTGACTTAAAGTCATAAATGTAATTACTTTTGTATATAACTAAAGTATGCAATTAACAAGAAATTGCATTACATCTAAAAGTTGCATTACATCTAAAAGTATATTTGTCTTGAATCTCATTACAGATGTTTCATGAAGGCATGAGACAACCTACTCTGTATGTTTTGCCTGCTCTGATCTGTGGGTTCTGGTCCTGGCAGCTCATGGGCCCAGCTTTTGGGAGGTCTCATGGCAGCCAAGCTCACCAATTTCCTACTAGTTTATTTAACAGCATCTTTAATTAACTTCCCATTTAAAAGTTTAAAACATTAAATCAGAATCAAAAAATATCTCATCTTTGGAGGATACATATCATTTTCAGAAAATATTTTTTATACTAAAATCATAGGACAATTTGTATAAGAGTTGCAAGGCATCCTCTGTACTGTGAGGCAAGGGTCCCAGTCCCTATTTTGGCAATTAGAAAAACTGAAAACCAGCAAGTCCCAGAAGAAGCCCCTGAACCACTCCCCTCTTGGTTCAGAGCAGGCTCCTCATCAGACATTAGTGAAACATGAGGGAGGGGGCAGGGCACAACCTTTGAAAGAATGAGGACCCAACACAAGCCAGAGTCCAACGGGTCCAAGTCTAGTCAACCTGGATTAGACCTTGATCCTCAGTATAGGCTCAGTGTAACATATCAGCAAGGTAAATGACACACTCAGAGATGCCATGACAGTTGAAGGCCCACCATCAAAGATCAAAATGTGGGTGGTGACCCAATTTCTGGAAATCTCCACCCCCTCCCCAAAATAGTTGGAATAATCCTCCTACTCATTAGCCTATGAAATTACCCAGCCTATCTCCTGAAATAGCTCACACTGTCTGCTGCATGTGTTTCTTTTTAAATAAATCTGCTTCTTACCTATCACTTCATCTCTACTGAATTCTCCCTGGGATGAGACATTAAGAACATGAGCTTCTTGAACCACCAGGGAGGGGACATATGTCCACCTATGGCTGATTCATGTTGATGTTTGACAGAAAACAAAATTCTGTAAAGCAATTATCTATCAATTAAAAAAAGAAAAAAACCTGAGTGTCATTAGGTCTTGAAACCAGGTCTGTGAACTCAGTTGGAAGACTGGGTTTTGGCTGGGTTTGCATTCCCGCACGTGAGTTCAAGTCTCAGTGAGGGGAATAGTTTCACTAGCGGGTGGCACTTACCCCTGTGCTCTGCGGTCTTCAGATACCCAGTGTAAGGCTTGCCTCACTGTGGGCCGATCACCCCACACACTGCAGCCTTCTTATAATATCTGTGTGTTTCACGTTTTTCAAATATCTAAGTGCCAAAGGTTTGTGACTTAAACTCAAAGCCTCAGTTGCTTCAGCAAAATATGGAGGGTAAAAATAGTGCCTCCCCTGAGGGGTCCTGTATTAAGTGGGTAATGACTACGATATAGTGATCATTATGCTAGGCACAGAGAAAAGGCCTAGTTTGTAAAAATACTGATGCATCCTCAGAAAGGAGGTGTTGAAATGTCTCTCTTTCATATTCATGCTCCCCATCCGAGGCTTGGAATCAAGCCAGCTGGTTCTTTTCGACACAACAGCTCTCTTCTCTGGCTGGGCCCCTCCCCATCTCCTCAGTGAGAGGAGTGTGCAATATGAAATCTCTATTTCCACATGAAAACTTTTTTGTTCATGTTGAGGTTTTATTGATAATTTTTTTTCTTTTTTTTTTCCCAGGAAGGGAAAAGGCTATTGCCTTCTAGTCACCAGTGTTTGACATTAGGGGTTGACTCCTCCTGCTCCTATCAGCACTGTAAGCACTGTAGGGGAAGAGAACCGTCCTGTCTGCACAGGCCCCGCCCCCGGCCCTAGCAGGGTATCACTGAAGGGATGGTCCCCGAGGCTCTGTGCTGGACCCTGCCTGTCACAGCACAGCCTTTGCCAAAGCAACTGCACCGCAGAACCTGGAGACATCATTGCTGTTTCTCACAGTTATTTAGTGACCAAGGTAGAGAGCAGGAAACACCTGTGTCTTCTGTACTTATCCATTTTGCATCCTGAGGCAGTTCTTCCAGTAACTGCAGTAAAGACATCTTCAAATACAAAAACTGTTCAGACTCAGTCCCGTGGAATTGATCTTCAATGTATCCATGAGAGGAGACTTTTTTATACCAGACGTGTCAGTGGGAAAATGACCTGGAGCCATTCTGTTAGGTAAGAACAAAAATCATCTAAGTCTTAGAGCCAAGAGGGGTGTTTAAGAGCCTGGAATAAAATGCAATACATGCTTAATGTTGCTTCTCTTAAAGGGACGGGTACATGCTTGGTCTAAAATCTTTCTAAGGAATGACAAGGTTAATCAAAATCTACTAGTTACAAAATAATTATGTAATTATCTATTGTACATTAAATATATATTCATACATATATTTGTATATGAATGCATTACATTTTATGCATATGTAAATTTCTGATTAAATTTCTTTAAATATTCTAGGCTTCTGTTTGTGATCAGTTTGATATTGCAGATCATCCCCATGGGAAAGAGTAAGAAGCATTTTGTTTATATTCTCTTAGTTTTTATTGTATATTTGTTTGTCAATTATTATCAGTCTCATATTTTCAATTAATTTTTAAGGCTATCAAACAGGGAAATATAAAAGTAGTAGAGAAGAAAGCAGCAGTGGTAAAGCTCAGAAGTTCCAGCAGAAAACACTCAACTGGACCTTGAATAATTTAAGGGAGGAGAATGACAGCACGGAGGGCTGGAAGCCTCAGGGTTTATTCCCCTACTCCTTGACTTTCCAAGAGCTAAGTGGCCATGCTGCAGACAAAGGTCATCTCGGTCAGTGAACTCTGAGTTTGTGTGTGTGTGTGTGTGTGTGTGTGTGTGTGTGTGTGTGTGTGTGTCTGTGACTGTGTGTCTGTGTGTGTGCGCCTAGAGGGGATCTTCCAGACTTTCTCCTTTGTCTCCTTCCTTGGCAGGCAGATTCTTTACCACTAGGAGGCCGGAACCCTGAGTTTAGAATTGGAAAAAAAAAAAAAAAAAAACTAGGATAAGTTAACAATAAAACGAGAAACCCAATGAATAACATTTTACCGTCTTTAAATATATACTATAAAGTAAAAGGATAAAGACACTATAAAGTAAAAGGATAAAGACACTATAAAGTATATACTTTATATAAAGTATATATATATAAAGACACTATAAAGTATATACTTTTATACTACAAAGTAAAAGTATAAAGACAGAGGATGAGATGTTGGATGGCATCACCTACTTGATGGACGTGAGTTTGATCAAGCTTTGGGAGTTGGTGATGGACGGGGAAGCCTGGCGTGCTGCAGTCCATGGGGTCGCAAAGAGTCGGACACGAACGAGCGACTCAACTGACTGATAAAGTAAAAAATATTTCCTAGTGAGGTGTTCTTTTACTCTGAAAAAAGTTTTAATATTTTATTGGTAAAACGTGGCTTTGGCTTTTAACTGGTTATTTTTCTGCAGGTTCAGAGCTATCCCAAGCCCAGATAATAGCGGACCTTTGCTAGGCTTATCACAGTCTCTCAGGCTCCAGTGGTAGATTTTTTTTTAAATCGTTTCGGTGTCTTTGCACCCGTGGGTGGTCCCTGCTCGCTTGCCGCTCTCCGGAGAGGCTGGTCTGTAATCACTGTCTTGGGAAGTCACAGCCTAATTTTAACATATGAAAGGAAGGAAGAAAGAAAACGCTACTTGCAGGGGGCAGGGTTTCCCATGTCTTAGGGAGCCTTCCAGACCCGCCCGCACCCCTGGTAGTTTGTTTTTAATCCTTAAACTAACAAGCAGGGTTTACCTGAGCAAACACTATTAGCAGGAAGCCAATTTTATTGCCTCCCCGAGGGGATCTCTCTTGGCCCTTCTCGGGCTTATCAGACACTGAGGGTCCCGCGCGGCGCTGACCCCAGGCGACGCCCCCACAGGTGCACCTCCGCGGCGGAGCTGCTGCCAGAACGGCGGCACCTGCGTGCTGAGCAGCTTCTGCGTGTGCCCCGCTCACTTCACCGGCCGCTACTGTGAGCACGACCAGAGGCGCAGGTAGGCGCGGGGTGGTGCAGGCTGGGGCACAACGGGGCCTGCGGGGAGAGGAGACTGGGAGCCGGGCGGGGGCGGCGGGACCTCGCGGGGCGGGCCGGGCGTGCGCGCGCCCCCTGCACTAACGCCAGGTCTGGTCTTCCTCAGCAAGTGCGGTGCCCTGGTGCACGGAGCCTGGACCTTCCGCGGCTGCCACCTCTGCAGGTGCGTCTTTGCGGCCCTGCACTGCCTCCCCCTGCAGACACCCGGCCGCTGCGGTAAGAAGAACCCGCCCTGCGTCCTGTGCTCATAACCCACACTCAGGCAGTTGCTCCTTTATACGTACCGACCCATACTGATCTACCTGTGCCAGACGACACAGGAATGAGTGATCTGCATGGATTCATCACTAGGGAAAGTCACATTCGTGGTGAATCACATAGTGTATTATCATTATAGTCATTGAAAAATTTATTCCTAGGTTTCCCACTTGCGGAATTTAAACGTGATTTCCAAACAGTGTACTTAAATGTTCTTTACAGAGAGCAGAACTTTGGAAGCAAACAAGCTGGTAATTAGAGCCGAACCAGGTAGACAGGATCAGTTCAGTTCAGTCGCTCAGTCGTGTCCAACTCTTTGCAACCCCATGGACTGCAGCATGCCAGGCCTCCCTGTCCATCGCCAACTCCCAGAGTTGACTCAAACTCATGTCCTTTGAGTCGGTGACGCCACCCAACCATCTCATCCTCTGTTGTCCCCTTCTCCTCCTGCCTTCAATTTTTCCCAGCATCAGGGTCTTTTCAAATAAGTCAGTTCTTCGCATCAGGTGGCCAAAGTATTGGAGTTTCAGCTTCAACATCAGTCCTTCCAATGAACATTCAGGACTAATTTCCTTTAGGATGGACTGGTTGGATCTCCTTGCAGTCCAAGGGACTCTTAAGAGTCTTCTCCAACACCGCAGTTCAAAAGTATCAATTCTTCAGCGTTCAGCTTTCTTTATAGTCCAACTGTCACATCCATACATGACTACTGGAAAAACCATAGCTTTGACAGGGTACCCAAACTAAATCTCTAGGGACTTCTCTACACTGGGCCGATACCCACCTTCTCAACTGTGAAATGTAGAGAGAGCCCTGGAGCAGGACAGGAGCAGGCCTGAATGGCCAGGTGCTGCCCTTCAAGGCCAACCTGGCAATGCTCCAGAAAGCAAGGTGCCTGGTAACCACAGCTCAGGCCTGCCACTAAAAGTCAGTGGGGTGTGGACAACACGCAGGGTGAACACTTATTTGTGATGACTCTGAGCAGTTCCCAACTCAATGCAAATGTTTTACTTGTAAAACTAAGGAATGTGAATCTTCTGAGGTCAGAAAACAGACAAAATGCTCGGCTGCAGTCGTCATCTCAGGCAGGGACCAGAGACACAGGTATAGCAGGCACAGCACTTCCACGGCCTTCTCCCCTTTACAGTAAGCTCTGGCTGGGATAGCAGTAAGGGACTTGGTTAATGCAGGCAGAGTTCTTCAGTCCTCTTTGTTAGCCCTGGGTGGGCTCCATGTGAAGGCCCTAGGCCTACTCTCCTTTTCCTTCCTGCACTGTAGTCGACCCTGGGCCAATCCCACAGTGTAAGGGTATGTTTAATGGTGGTACAGCCCTTGACCCCCACTTCACATCCCCTTGTCCACTGTTAGATTGCTGTAGAAAGGCAGCACTCTTAGGGGTAGAGCCCTTCAAACCACCCTTTTGGTGGTGTTCCCTGGGTGGGGTGACTGGTGGAGGAACACACATAATGAATGCTCAGCCTCAGACCCATCTTCCTCCCTTCCTTCCTCCTCTGCAACCTGGGATAGGATTAGCATTCTAGTGACATTCTTAGTGAAGGTGCAGCCCTTCAGCCCCACTTCTGCTCCTCTTCCTCAGCCAGCTCTGCATGGTGCCAGCAGTGTGTGTGGGGGGTGGGGGAAAGGGTGGGTGGGTGTGTTCAGTTCAGTTCAGTTCAGTCTCTCAGTTGTGTCCGACTTTTTGTGACCCCATGAATTGCAGCATGCCAGGCCTCCCTGGGAGAAGGCAATGGCACCCCACTCCAGTACTCTTGCCTGGAAAATCCCATGGACAGAGCAGCCTGGTAGGCTGCAGTCCATGGGGTCGCTAAGAGTCAGACACGACTGAGCGACTTCACTTTCACTTTTCACTTTCATGCACTGAAGGAAATGGCAGCCCACTCCAGTGTTCTTGCCTGGAGAATCCCAGGGACAGAGGAGCCTAGTGGGCTGCTGTCTATGGGGTCGCACAGAGTCGGACATGACTAAAGTGACTTAGTAGCAGCAGGCCTCCCTGTCCATCACCAACTCCCGAAGTTCACTCAAACTCACGTCCATCGAGTCAGTGATGCCATCCAGCCATCTCATCCTCTGTCATCCCCTTCTCCTCCTGCCCCCAATCCCTCCCAGCATCAGAGTCTTTTCCAGTGAGTCAACTCTTCACATGAGGTGGCCAAAGTACTGGAGTTTCAGCTTTAGCATCATTCCTTCCAAAGAACACCCAGGACTGATCTCCTTTAGAATGGACTGGTTGGATCTCCTTGCAGTCCACGGGACTCTCAAGAGTCTTTTCCAACACCACAGTTCCAAAGTGTCAGTTCTTCTGTGCTCAGCCTTCTTCACAGTCCAACTCTCACATCCATACATGACCACTGGAAAAACCATAGCCTTAACTAGATGGACCTTTGTTGGCAAAGTAATGTCTCTGCTTTTGAATATGCTATCTAGGTTAGTCATAACTTTCCCTCCAAGGAGCAAGTGTCTTTTAATTTCATGGCTGCAATCACCATCTGCAGTGATTTTGGAGCCCCCCGAAATAAAGTCTGACACTGTTTCCACTGTTTCCCCATCTATTTGCCATGAAGTGATGGGACCAGATGCCATGATCTTCTTTTTCTGAATGTTGAGCTTTAAGCCAACTTTTTCACTCTCCTTTTTCACTTTCATCAAGAGGCTTTTTAGTTCCTCTTCACTTTCTGCCATAAGGGTGGTGTCATCTGCATGTCTGAGATTATTGATATTTCTCCCAGCAATCTTGATTCCAGCTTGTGCTTCTTCCAGCCCAGCGTTTCTCATGATGTACTCTGCGTAGAAGTTAAATAAGCAGGGTGACAATATACAGCCTTGACGTACTCCTTTTCCTATTTGGAACCAGTCTGTTGTTCCATGTCCAGTTCTAACTGTTGCCTCCTGACCTGCATATAGGCTTCTCAAGAGGCCGGTCAGGTGGTCTGGTATTCCCATCTCTTGAAGAATTTTCCATGGTTTATTGTGATCCACACAGTCAAAGGCTTTGGCATAGTGTGTGGTGGTGATTATAGTGCAATATACTTTCCCTTCCTCCCTCTCCTAACAGGCTCTTCATTTGCCGGGCCTGTGCCACTGATTCAGTAGCTGGTCTTTGAATGACCCAGAGAAATGAGGACACAGATTATGGCATAAGCATCAGAATTGCAGACGGTGCCTGTGTAGTCCTACAGGTGAGGTCATTTCCCACTGTGGTTGGTGCTCCTTGCAATGATTTGGGGAAAGGCCTAGCTCTGATCATTTTCAGTATTCTAAGCAAGGGCTTCCCTTTGGGCTCAGCTGGTAAAGAATCTGCCTGCAATGAGGGAGACCTGGGTTTGATTCCTGGGTTGGAAAGTTCCCCTGGAGAAGGGAAAGGCTACCCACTCCAATATTCTGGCCTAGAGAATTCCATCGACTGTATAGTCCATGGGGTCACAAAGGGTCAGAATGACTGAGCAACTTTCACTTTCACTTTCTAGCAAGGCCAGCTTGGGTCCTAAGCACCAGAGCAGGAGCTAGGTTCCAGGATGTCTGCTCACATCCTGGAAAACATTCAAGGCTGGGACTACTGTCTGCCAAGGACAATGATAGTGACTTGTGTGGCTTGTGCTCATCAAAAGTGAACCAAATAGTGAGGTCATCTCTCGGAGTAATTTGTCAGGAGCACTCTGTGACCCACTGATTGTGCGTCAGGGCAGATGACAGTGGTGGTGGCTGTGCTGACTGGTTACGACCTGAGGATGATGATGATAACGACAGCAGCAGTGCTGATAGATGATTATGATGTTGTGAGGATGACAGTCATCAGGATAAGCATCTTTATTAGCTCTCAGTTTATTTCAGGGACTTTATTTACTTAATCCCAGTCAGTTCTTAACAAGCCTTTGAAGTAAGTATTATACTTTTTATATTTGAGGAAATTGAAGCTTAGACTGGTTAACTTCTTCAGCTATTCTTTTTTTTTTTTCTTAAGAGATAAATTATATTTTATAATAACATTTAAATTATTTTAGAATATAAATCAACATACAATAGCATACTGGTGTAAACATTGACATAGTGATAATTAATGTACAATTAATATTAATTGAAATAAAATTGCTACCAGAGTACATAAGCGCATCCCTGAACTATGTCAGACACTTTTTTTAAAAAATGAGATAGTTCAGTTCAGTTCAGTCACTCAGTCATGCTGACTCTTTTCGACCACATGGACTGCAGCATGCCAGGCTTCCCTGTCCATTGCCAGCTCCCAGAGGTTGATCAAACTCATGTCCATGGAGACAGTAATGCCATCCAACCATCTCATCCTCTGTCATCCCCTTCTCCTCCTGCCTTCAATCTTTCCCAGCATCAGGGTCTTTTTTCAATGAGTTAGTTCTTCGCATGAGGTGGCCAAAGTATTGGAGCTTTAGCTTCAGCATCAGTCCTAATGAGTATTCAGGACTGATTTCCTTTAGGATTCACTGGTTTGATTTCCTTGCAGTCCAAGGGACTCTCAAGAGTCTTCTCCAACACCACAACTGAAAACCATCAGTTCTTCAGTGCTCAGCTTTCTTTATGGTCCAACTCTTAACATCCATACATGACTACTGGAAAAACCATAGCTTTGACTAGACGGACCTTTGTTTGCAAAGTAATGTCTCTGCTTTTTAATATGCTGTCTAGGTTGGTCATAACTTTTCCTCCAAGGAGCAAACGTCTTTTAATTTTATAGCTGCAGTCACCATCTGCAGTGACTTTTATGATTGCCATGTAGCATTATATTAGTTTCAGGTATACACAATGGTTTGGTATTATATACAAATATATATAATTGAGAAATGATAACCATAGCAAACCTAGTTAACATCCATCACCATACATACAATAATGACTTTTTTTTCTTGTGATGAGAAATTTTAAGATCTACTCTCTTTGTTGTTGTTCAGTCGCTCAGTCATGTCCGACTCTTTTCAACCCCATGGACTGAGGCATGCTAGGCTTCCCTGTCCTTCACCATCTCCCAGAGCTTGCTCAAACTCATGACCATTGAGTCAGTGATGCCATCCAAGCATCTCATCCTCTGTGATCCCTTTCTCCTCCTGCCCTCAATATTTCCCAGCATCAGGGTCTTTTCCAATGAGTCGGCTCTTCACATCAGGTGGCGGCTTTAACATTAGTCTACTCTCTTAGTAATTTTCAAATATGCAATGCAGTATTATTAACTGTCACCATCTTGTATGTTACATCAATTTCTTTTCTTTTTCAATTTTTAGATTCTACAAAAAAGTGAAATCAGATGGTATTTGTCATTTTTGCCTCACTTATTTTGCTTTCTGTAATGCCTTCAAGGTCCATCTATGTTGTTGCAAGTGGCACGATTTCCTTCCAGGCTTCTCCTGTAATTTTCAGTATAAAATCAATATTCTTTGGAGTGGTATTTTTTACATTAAAATTTTATTATGAATATAATTAGAACTCTTATTGGTAAAGCTACATTTTTTATTGAATTTTCCCTGAGCCACTGAGTAGATTTGCCCTAAATATGTCTTTTTTTTTTAATTGAATAAAGATTCTTTAAATTCTATAGTGTTTTTAAAAGTTTTTGAAGTCTCACACACATGGCTTCACATAATAGTCCTTTTATTTTCTGGACGTTTGTATCGCCCCTTCCCTCTTTCTTCTCTCTTCTGGCAAGCACTAGTTTGTTTTCTGTATCAGTGAGTCTGCTTCTTTTTTGTTTTTTCAATAGTTTGTTGTGTTTTTTAGATTCCACGTATAAATTATGTCATTCAGTATTTGTCTTTCTCTATCTGCCATTTGACTAAGGATAATACCCTCCAAGCCCATTTATGTTGCTGAAATGGCAAAATTTCATTTTATGGCCGAGTAGTATTCTCTCTTGTGTGTGTGTTTAGCACATCTTTATCTATTCATCTGTTGATAGACACTTAGGTTGCTTCCATACTTTGACAATTTTGAATAATGCTGTTATGAACCTTGGCGTGTATGTTCTTTTTGAATTAGTGTTTTGGGGTTTTTTGGATGTATTCCCAGGAGTGGAATTGCTGGTCATATGGTAATTCTAATTTTAGTTTTTTGAAAAAAACCTCTATACTGTTTTTGACAGTGGCTATACCAATTTACATTCCCATCAACAGTGTAGAAGAGTTCCCTTTTATCCACATTCCCAACAGCATTTGTTATCTGTATTCTTTTTGATGATGCCCTTCTGATAGGTAAGAGGCAACATCTCATTGTGGTTCGGATTTGCATCTCCCTGATGATAAGCCACATTGAGCATCTTTTCATGTGCCTGTCGGCCATCTACATTTACTCTTTGGAAAAAAATCTGTTCAGTTTTCTGTCCATTTCTTAAATTTGGTTTGTTGTGAGTTTTTCTTTTTAAATGCTGAGTTGTGTGAGCTGTTTATATATATTGGATATTAATCCCTTATATGTCATATCATTTGCAAATATTTTCTCCCATTCAGTAGGTTGCCTTTTTGTTCTGTCGATGGTTTCCTTTGCTGTGCAAAAGCTTTTATATTTGATTGGATCCCACTTGTTTATTTGCACTTTTACTTGCTTTGCTTTAGGAGACAAATTCAAAAAACACTGCTTCGATTTATGTAAAACAGTGTCCTGCATATGTTTCCTCTGGGAGTTTTATTGTATCCATTCTTCTGTGGAAGTCTTTAATCCATTTTGAGTTTATTTTTGTGTATGGTATGATGTTAGGGAGTTTTCTAATTTCATTCTTTTACATGTAGTTGTCCAATTTTCCCAGCACTGCTCGTTGAAGAGACTGTCTTTTCTCTATTATGTAACCTTGTCTCCTTTGTCATAGATTAATTGATCATTTATTAATGGGTTTATTGTGGGCCTCTTTAAGAATATTTTGGACAGTATTATTTAGAATATCGAAAATTTGACCACACTGTAAATCCAATAGCAGAATAATAGGTAAGTAAATGTTTTAATTCCTTTAATGGAATTTTATGATGACTTTGAAGAGTATATAGAAGATAGAATGGAAAACTGTGTTTCCAATATAATTCTAATATGAAAGGACACATATGGATAGGGGAATCACAAATATTGGGCTGGCCAAAAAGTTCCTTTGGGTTTTTTATAATAGCTTATGGAAAAATCCAAACACTTTTTAGCCAATCCAAAAGATAAAAGTATACTACAGAATCAGGGTCCTTTGGCTCCTCTAGGCACACAAAGGCCAGAGAATCTCCAAGTGCCCTCTTTGCTTGACACTCTACGGGTCCACGTACAACAGGCTTTCTTAATCCCAATATAATATCTTTTCAAGGACATATTTTTCATTCTGTTTCAGAGGAACACTGTTTATTCTCCAGTTTCCTCATGTAAAATGAGGATAATCTGCCCTGAACTTTCACACAGATACTGAAGAATAAAATTTATGCAAAGCAGTCTTATTTGTTGATGTGAGCTGTCTTGTAATTTTTCTCTTCCATGACCTAAAATAATGCTCTGTGTATAATAATTCTAAATAAATATTAAATGGATGACTGTTGACGTTTTAGTTCCAAATATAGTGCCAAAGAAGAAACACCATGAAGGCCATTGCCTACTATTACATTACATTAAAGCCATCTATTTTCAGTATTCTATTAATAAATACAGTATATTTTAAACAGGTAAATATCATTCTACCATTTTCTTCATTTATATTTGTTAATTTTGTGTTTAAAGAGGAAATTTGGCATAATAGAAAAAGCATGGGAAATCCACAAAATACTTGTTCAAATCCCCTGAAATACTTGTTGTAATGTTTACCATCTTTATAAACTGTGCTTCAGTCTCCACAGCAGAAATAATTTACCCCACAGATTTGTAAAGATGAAAAGGCCCTATACCTGTTTTATATTATACATAAAATAAAATATTGTTGCATTATTGTCACCATCGACAGTGTTCACATCAATACAATGAGATTAGAAAAAATTGCTTCATAATCTAGGACTTATATGCAAATTTACCAAAATGTGTTTTTTTAGGTTGTGAAAAATATCCGCTATACACGTTAATTGGTGAGCATTGCTAGAGTTAAAAAAAAAAAAAAAATCAAGAAGAATGACAGCCTTGGAGCTAGCAGTCCTTAAATCAACCCATGATCTCGTTTTACTGAGAGGGCGATTCTTCCTACATATAACCCAAAGAATTAAATATTTCTTTAGCATCAAGAACCAATATGTTCTAAAATTTAGAGTCTAGGTAATGACACGGTGAAGAAGCAATTTAGAACTTCTTCAGAGAGAAACAGGTCATGCAAATGTCAGATTGGGGTCAGGTCAGGCCTCACCTCATTCTTCAAACCCAATTTAAAAAGTACAGTTCTGTCGCAAAGCAGACAACCAACCAAACAACAAGCAAGTGAACGTCTGCAGGCCGGAGCCAGGTTGTGGGCCTGTTGGAAGGATGGCCTTCCTAGGTCCTGGCTCCAGCTGGCTGTCAGCCGAGGGCATGCTGACTGGGAGAGAGCAGATCCTTTGTCAAATCCCTCTGGGACATTCTCCCATGATAGGTGTCATTTCAGTGGGGTAGCTTCTCTGGGTGTCATGACAGGAGAGAAAGCCGTGTGGCTTTCCAAGGGCATTCAGGGTTATCTGTAAACTGGAAAATTTGGGGAATGCCAGCTCTGAACCTCATACTGAAGTACGATTTTATCCTCACCCAAGGTGGTCTCCAAACTATTTTAAATCACCACTTCGTGGTGGTGATATAGTGCCACACGCTGAGCATTCACAAATTTGATTTCAGTTCTATCTTCCTTTTCACACGTGCTTAAGACTAAAGTAATGATAAAAATCTCTGCGATGTGTAAGTCTGAAAAGAGAACTTCTGGTAAGTATATAATTAAAATCCTATGTTATAGTATATCATCACTGGTAGCAGAGTTTCTTTTTTGGTAGGACATAAAATAATGAAGGGCTTCCAGGTAGCACTAGTGGTAAAGAACCTGCCTGCCAGTGCAGGAGATGCAGGCGATGTGGGTTTGATCCCTGGGTTGGGAAGATCCTCTGGAGGAGGGCACCCTACCCCAGTACTCTTGCCTGGACAGTCCCATGGACAAAGGAATCTGGTGACCTACATACAGTCCATAGGTTCACAAAAAGAGACTTGGACATGACTGAGTGACTTATCTCAGCAAAAATGATGATAGGCCACAGAACCATTGATTTTTTAGGTTCCAATAAATAGTAAATGTGAATAAAGCTTGCTTTAATTTTTCCTATCAATATATAGTGGAAGTTCTAATATTTTCTCTCTTAGCTTGGTGGGTGACCTTGGGCCCCTAAGGAGGGACATTGCCTGGTGCTCACAGCCCCAGTTTGGAGACCCCTGCTTGGGGGACTGACTTGGTTTAACCAAACTCATAAAACTGACTCTTACAATGGCTTTTGAGTTCACATGCAAGAAAAGACCACCAACAGGGCCTGAATCCTGTGGTCAGCCTGTTCCCTTTCACCAGGGGAAAAATCAACAGTGAAGCTCCCTATGGGCTGACCAGTAGCTGCTTCTCACACTGAGAGCACCTGTTGTATCATCAGCTTTTCTGGAGCTACCTCTGAGCCTGCATGCCAAGGCTTCTGTTTTGTGGGGTTCTAGTACCCTGGAACAACCCTCTCCTATGTGCGGTGATGTGGGGAATGGTGCCCAGGTCTGCAGTGAGCCTGCCCTCAGTCTTGTGCTGAGTGTGGCCTCCTAGCCATGTTCACCATAGTCACCTGCAGAAAGGCAGGGCAGGTCTCTGCTGCAGTGGCTTGTCTTGATGTCTACTTATTAGCTTTTGATGGTTCAAGCTGACCACAGGTTTTGACGTTCAGAAGGCACTTTCTGGCAGAATCCTAGAGGACAGGGCTTGGCAGGTTTGTCAGGGGGAAGAACAGGTTGGCCTCTGCCAAACAGCCCTGGGGAAAAAGTCCCTGTAAGTTGGGCCTTTGTATGCTTCCCTGACCAGCCGATCCCACATCCAATTCCAGATTTGCTTGGGAGACTACTTAGTGGAGCTGGTGCCCCTGCCTCTAGCCATACCTGTGGGGCTTGTCAGTTTCACGTGGTAACCCTTCATCACTGGGGAGTTTAGCAAACACCCTTATCTGGTCTCACTACCCCAGAGATTCCCACTAAACACCTCTGGGGTGGGGTCCTAGCTATAGGAAAAGCCAGACCTACTGAGTTTGGGGCTCAGAGTGAGGCCTGCAGTGGAGGAGCCACATTGCCTCAGTGGGGTGGTGAGCACTCCAGTTGGGGCACATCTGCAGCTGTACCTCGTTGTCATGTCCTTTGTGAGAACATCCACCATCGCTGTAGGAAAGGGTGCTTTCCTCCTCTTTAATAAGTGGTCCCTAGTCAAAGAAATAGTGTTAGGACTATCTGGGGGAACAGATGATAGCAGATGGATGCAAGCAGTTTTACTTTATTTTAAATCAGATCCACTTTAATTGTTAAATGACAGTATAGTACTCTGAACCACCACCTTGGTTAGCTCATGCGCCAAATGATAAGGGCTGAAGGACTATTTCTTTGTGAGCCTTAAAAGCAGCAAACAGATTCTCCTTCAGCTCTCCAAGTTACATAAAAATCCCTGTTTCCAGCTGCAGCGAAAGGAATGCACAAGCTAAAGGGAAGCTCATCTCCCTTGAGCTGTGCTGTGTTCTCCACAGCTGGTGTCCATCCGTGCTCTGTGCTGCCCGCCAGGTGGCCCAGTCCACAGGGTAAGGCCCAGTAGGGAGGCCCAGGCAGGAAAGGGCCTTTCCTTGAGCAGGTGCAGACATTCTAGTTCACTCTCTACAAGCAGGCCTGCACAGCATGTCTCATAACTCTCTCGGGATTTTTTTCCCCAGACTTGAAAGACTTTCTCACCTCACACTCTAATGGACTGAGACCCCAGCTCACGTGGCATGTTCTCCTCCTCTTGTCCTGGTTCCTCCTGAAATCCATCCTCAGTGGAGGGGGAGCCTGCTGATCAGACCACAGTTCACCCAGCAGAACCAGAACTGTTCCTGGCCTCCCAGCGTGGCTGAACCAGATGGTGCTGCATGGGGAAGCCAGGGATTATATGTCCTCTTGCATTGTCTATGTTGTATGTAATAGACTGGTTTCCTTTCTTATAAACCAGAAGATTAAATGAATATTTGTAATGCTTAATAAACTTTTTCATGAAAGAGCCTTTCTTGTTTTCCTAGTTATTTCAAGGTACAGTAAGTCTCCCACATACAAATGAGTTCCATTCTAAAAGCACAGTCATAAATCCAATTTGCTTGTAAGCACAGCAAAGTTAGCCTAGGTACCAAGCAAATACAATCAGCTATGTAGTACTCTACTGCAATAGTCTTGCAATACTATTCACACAAATAATACATAAAGACAAGAAGTAAAGAAAATATTTTTAATCTTACAATATAGTCACTGCTACATCACCACTGCTTTTATGCTTGCTTCTGGACATCTTGGGTTTAAAATATAAATACTATATTACTGTACTCTATCAATGCAGGAGACCCCAGTTTGATTCCTGGGTCAGGAAGATCCACCGGAGAAGGGAAAGGCTACCCACTCCAGTATTCCTGGGCTTCCTTTGTGGCTCAGCTGGTAGAGAATCTGCCTGCAATGAGGGAGATCTGGATTTGATCCCTGGGTTGGGAAGATCCCCTGGAGAAGGGAAAGGCTACTCACTCCAGTATTCTGTCCTGGAGAATTCCATGGACTGTATAGTCCGTGTGGTCACAAAGAGTCAGACACCACCGAGCAACTTTCACTCTCACTCTATACAGTGCTTATACAGTGAGAACACAAAAACACAACCACTTGTAGAGGATGCGTGTGCTTGACAACGTGTGCCAGATCCTCAAACTAACATGACTGGACATGTGAACACATATTCATGTCCTTGAAACCTGACAAAAGTTTGCATGTAGGGGACTTACTGTATATGACTAGATGTGCGAGAGTAAACACTAGAGGCTGGGGCCTGTTCAGGCGGAATCTCTGATGATTCAGAGTACACCAAACGTGTGGCCCTTCAGGTAACAGCTCCCTTTCACACACTCCTTGAGCCCCACACATAGATTCTGCAACACTTGGCATTATTTATGTGTTCACTCAGTCTCTTCAGAAGCTCTAAGCCCTGGGGGGCAGGGCCAGTGCCACATGTGTGTTCCCAGCACCACCATGCTGTGAATGCGGCAAGGAGCAGACGCCAAAAAATGTTCCACAGACAGAGAAAGGAGCGCATGAGGGGAGGGAGCCACGATTGGAAAAGGCAGCTGGCACCCTACCTCCTTTTCTCCAGCTTCCTCTACTAATGACTCAGTTGTGACATGCTTTCAGGACAGTTAGCACTTTTTGGAGTTATCACCAGTATCTCCATAAAAAGGAGCTCTTGAAGTGGACCAACGAGTCTGCCTTCCTGCCTGTCACACAGAACTTGGGAATTAGGTGCTTCTCAGTTGAATCTGTCAAATACACTTGCTCTCTATTGATTGAACACAGCCCTATTTGGACAGATACCATAACTAAAAACACAAGAAGGAAAACAGGAAAAATATTGCAAATTATTCAGTCAAACAAATCAATAAGAGTAAAATATGACAGAGAAAAAGACTCTGGGATAGACAATACAGCCTGAATTAAATTAATCGATCAAAATATTGATATTTTATAAACCTTGTAGAACTTCCTTTAAAATATTCAAAGCTGAATGCAATGCAAAGGCCATCACAGAGCTTATTGTGCATGTGATACAAAGCTATATATACTGAAGTGCTTTTGTGGACAGAAAAGTGGCTTTCAATCAACACTGAAACTCCCTGCCCAGAGAGAGTCATCCCAGTGTACTACACATACAGCTAAACAGAGAGTTCTCAGTGTGAACACTGAAATGGGATCTTTGTTGAGTTAAATGGGCTTTTATTTTTGGGCTTCCCTGGTGGCTCAGACAGTAAAGAATCTCCCTGCAATTCAAGAGAGATCCATGGGTCAGGAAGATTTTCTGGAGAAGGGAAAGGTTACCCACTCCAGTATTCTTGCTTGGAGAATTCCATGGACACAGGAGCCAGACAGGCTACAGTCCATGGGGTCGCAGAGCCAGACACAACTAAGCAACTAACACTTTCACTTTCACTATGAATACTGTGGAAAATTCTTAAAGAGATGGGAATACCAGACCACCTTACCTGCCTCCATAGAAACCTGTATGCAGGTCAAGAAGCAACAGTTAAACCAGACATGAAACAATGGGCTGATTCAAAATTGAAAAGGAGTACGTCAAGGCTGTATATTGTCACCCTGCTTATTTAACTTCTATGCAGAGTACATCATGAGAAATGCTGGGCTGGATGAATCACAAGCTGGAATCAAGATTGCTGGGAAAAATATCAATAACCTCAGATATGTAGATGACACCACCCTAATGTCAGAAAGTGAAGGGATAAAGAGCACTTGATGAAGGTGACAGAGGAGAGTGAAAAAAGCTGGTTTAAAACTCAACATTCAAAAAACTAAGATCATGGCACCTGGGTCCATCACTTCTGGCAAATACATGGGGAAACAGTGACAGATTTTATTTTCTTGGGCTCTAAAATCACTGTGGGCAGTGACTACAGCATGAAATTAAAAGACACTTGCTCCTTGAAAGAAAAGCCAAGACAAACCTAGACAGCGTATTAAAAACAGGGACATCACTTTGCCGACAAAGGTCTGAATAGTCAAAGCTATAGTTTTTCCAGTAGTCACCTACAGATGTGAGAATTGGTCTGTAAAAAAGGCTGAGCTCCAATGCTTTTGAACTGTGGTGTTGGAGAAGACTCTTGAGAGTCCCTTGAGCATCAAGTAGATCAAACCAGTCAAACCTAAAGGAAATCAACCCTGAATATTCATTGGAAGGACTAATGCTGAAGCTCTAATACTTTGGCCACTGGATGCCAAAGGCTGACTCATTGGAAAAGGTCCTGATGCTGGGAAAGATTGAGGGCAGGAGGCGAAGGGGACGACAGAGGATGAGATGGCTGGATGGCATTACCGGCTCAATGGACATGAGTTTGAGTAAATTCTGGGAGATAGTGGAGGACAGGGGAAGCCTGGCGTGCTGCATACCATGGGGTCGCAAACAGTCAGACATGACTTAGTGACTGAACAACAGTGAATACTTTAGTACTTTAGAGCTCTACAAAGCAAGCAGGCAAGCGTGCATGTGTGCATGTGCACACACACACACACATACACATGGCAAATATCTTCTTAGGCCCACTATAAGTTGGGGTTGGTGGTCCCACCCTTCAGGCTTGAGCAGGAGAGAGAAGTGAAACAATGCCAAAGTCAGTGACTGTGGAAGTCTCCCAGGATTCTTCAGAACACGAAGGAGCCAGGCTGGCTGAGAAAGGCCCCATGCGCGTGAAACTGCACACCTGAGAATGTTCAAATAGAAAGCTCACAGACAGGTGATATTCCCACTGAATTTTTCAGTTTTTTAAATACTCCTTAGTTGATAAGCCTATGAAATGCAGTTATTTTAAAAACGTATGTTACAAATTAGTTTCTGGGCATTTTCAAAATTTTCCACCACTGGCTATGGAAATATGAATTTGATGTAATGTTCAAATGAGAGTTAAAGAAAAAAGTTGAGTTCAGCCACTATTGACTGAGACTGTAGTTTGGGAAAAAATAATTATTAAAGTTTTGAGACATAAATATTTCTGGGTAAAAATGTCTTCTGATAGCAATATTGTCTTTACATAGTTCCAAGTACGTTCTGAACAGTACTATCTGTTGTAGCTGAATTTTCTACAAATAAACAAATGATGAACTTTGCAATTTATCCTAAGAACCTGATGAATGTGTTTATATTATGTGTAAAATATTTACAAAATGCATATCTTCTACACTTTTATACCAATATGAAGTTTGCTAAAAACAAAACAAAACAAAAAACAGACAAAAATATATATTGTCTCATTGTCAATAGCTCCACTTAAGGAAATTGAACAAGAGGACTGTTCTACACTTGAGAGGTTACAATTGTGATAAAAAGGAAAAGCGAGACATGTTCATTTTTAGTAAGAATATCCAGGATATAAATGCTCATCTACATTTTAAATAGAAAATTAGGAATCAGGATTATGGATTCTCTTAAGAGAATAATTCCTGATTTTAAGCAAGAAAACCACCTTAACCATTTTCTCTATCTATCCATCCATTTATACATCCACTTAACTAACCAACTGAGAAACCTTGATTTACCTAGCTCTGAAAAGAACAGAAATTGTGAAAAGTAAGCTGCCAACTTTTTCTATAGTGCATGGAAAATTTGAGTGTAAAAGATATTTTCCCTGTAAATGGTTCCCCAGATGTTCAGAAAGATCATTAAAAAGTATACACTTCCCAGGAGACAAATGACGATCCTGGACTCCTGGTTGGAAGCTTCATTCACACAAATGTGTCATGGATCTTACCCATCTCCTGCTGTTGAGCGTAGATAGAGACAGTCTTCCTGGGCCATTATCTCAGAGCTGCCCTCACCACAGGAAAGAGCTTTTTCACACCCTGGTTTTTCTCACTCTGACAGAGGGTGAGGAGTCCTCCCTTTGCAGAAAGCGATAACAAGCGCTCTCCAATTCTGGATTGTTTGTAGAAGCCCACTCTTTCCTTTCCAGCTTTTGTTCTCACTCAGTCTACCCTTTACATATTCCAGAAAACTAGGATCTGCCACAGTGTCGTGTGTATTCTCACTAAGGACACAACAGAGACACTGAAAGAAGGAACAGGAAAAGCCACAGGAATTTATACTAGTCACATGATTTCAATTCCCTGACGGTTCAGACCTTTCAACCCATCCCTGTGTTACACTTTACTCCAGAGCCAAAGCAAGAGCCTGGTGGGGAGGTGCTCTCTTGTACTTCTCGGCCGCATCACAGTTACCCCTTTCTAGCATGAAAACAACTGACTCTAATCTTGGCTGAGAGCATTGAAAACCAGCTTCTGAATGTATTTCCAATTTCTGCCGTCTTCAAAAACCCACTCTGGCGCATGTAGCTTTATATCACACCAAGTCATAGGTCCTGTGACAGATCTATTAAGTTTAGCTTTGAATAGCTAAAAGTAAGCTTCATAAGCACAGTCTTTTCCATTTCACCTGGACTGTCTGCTCTTGGGAAAGGAAAATGAGGGGCTGTGTTTCTTCTACTTAGAACTGTTGGCTGACTGCTGACCTCCTGACCAGCAACTGGATTACTGCAGGACCCCAACTAGGTACAGTGGAAATCTGTAGTCACAGAGATGGCTGAATGCTCAGCAGTTGAACACTGCCAAGCTGAGTGAAGGTGCTGTGCTTGGAAATGTCTGCACACTTCCGATGGAGTTTGTAGAATGATGAGCAAGTAAATGTTTAATAACTAGCTCTCCAGAAAAAATTACATATACATCAGTTTATTACAAGTAAAGTGGTTTATTACACATAGAGTATAAAACAAGAGGGAAGTGGGCAGGGCACAATTTTTGAAAGAATGACATAGCTCAAGGACATAAAATAAACTGATTAGAATCAAATGGATCCAAGATGGTAGACAAGTTAACTTCAACCAGACCTTGATCCTCAATCAGCAAGCTAAATGACATGCCCAGAGGTGCCATGATAATTCCTAGGCACTGTCTAAAGACAAATATTTACCCCTTCCCCCAAAATAGTTGGAATAATCCTCCCAGTCATTAGCCTATGAAATTACCCAGTTCATAAAAACTAACCACACCACACTTTGTGGCCACCACACTCACTCCCTGCAATGGCCCACACTCTGTCTGTGGGATGTGTTTCTGAATAAACTCACTACTTACCTATCACTTTGTCTCTTTCTAAATAAACTCACTACTTACCTATCACTTTGTCTTTTCCTAAATTCTTTCTGTGATGAGACATCAAGAATCTGAGCTTTATTAGGTCCTGAAACCAGGTACTGTGGGTTTCGCCAGGTTCAAGTCCCAGCACATGGGATCAAGTCCCATCTGAGGTAAATGGTTTCATGTACAGCACAGAATTTTCAAATAGTGATAAACATTTATAATGTTCTATGTTGTAAATTCCAATGGAGCAGCAAACTTTTGTAGATTTTTACCAAAATCTACAACATATATCCAACCTAGAGTTGTGCTTCAACCATAATTTGACAAATGGTACCACAAGTCAACATCTAAAGCCAGTGCCTAGGAATTATCATGGCACCTCTGGGCATGTCCTTTAGCTTGCTGATTGAGGATCAAGGTCTGGTTGAAGTTGGCTTGTCCTTGATTTCCTATCAAAGGAAATAATCACTAAACAATCTATAACAGGAATAGAAAAACGTTTTATCTGAGCCAAACTGAAGACTATAGCCCAGAAGACAGCCTCTCAAATAACTCTGAGGTACTGCTCCAGAGAAGCACAGTTTCCCACACAGTTTTATATCTTTTCAGAACTAAGAACAACAAATAAGTCAGAGATAGATTCCTTCAAGGTTCAAAAAAAAAAAAAAAAAAAAGATCAACATGTACACAGCAAGTCAGTGTAGACTTGGCACCTGGGAAGGGAGTCTTTATCTTCAAATAAGTGCCATCATTGGCACAAGGGAAGCATTTAATCTTTATTTTTAACATGGACAATCTTCATTTCTAATCAATGTCTGCTTTTCTTTAATAATTAAGCAGATGTACAATGTATGTTTGACAGGCCGCAAACAGGCTGTTTTAGTAAAACATTCAGTTTAACTCATGTATTAGCCAGAATGACTTCCCTTGATATGTGAAAATTGCTTTGCACTAATCTTAATTCACTGACTCTTCTCCCAGTAAGTGAAAGTGAAGTGAAGTCGCTCAGTCGTGTCTGACTCTTTTCGACCCTGTGGACTGTAGCCTATCAGTCTCCTCCGTCCATGGGATTTTCCAGGCAAGAGTGCTGGAGTGGATGTACTGTCATTAAATCTGGCAGGGACCTAATATGAAACTATTTCTAATCCTCATTATGTTAATTAACCAAACTCTCTGAACTTTGGCACTTCAGTTTTTTGTCGACACGAATAACTTCTTTGCTGTATTAAAATTAGGCTTGGTAAGACACACAGACACAGAAATGACTGTCATGAAGGAAGTTCTCTTTCTCATTTCACTTTTGAAAAAAAGCACATTATAATACCTGAAGTACGTCAAGAAGATGCACTTTAATTTTCTGCAGTGGTGTTATTCTGAAAGTATGTCCTTTTGCCCCATGCAACTGTTGCCTGGGATTCAACATCAATAGTTTATGTCACTAAACTTTATATGAAGTTTGTTTTCTTGAATTTGTAGAAAGCAGCATAATTTAAATAGCTTTTCTCTCCTGTTGTTATGAAATGCTAACAAATATATGGTATCTTGCTTCTGGAGTGTTCTCAGCTCTGTTCTTCCACTTCTCCTCCATGGGTGTCTGTCTGTTCTCTTATTTCTGTCGCCGCAGCTGCCCTTCTCTGCCCCAGTTTTGCTCTTTGATAAAGGGAGCAGCTTGTATAGTTTATGAGGGGACAATGGCCAAATCTTCCCGAAAGCTTGAGCTATTCCTTTTAACTGGTTTTCAGAGTCAGCTTTAAAGTTGTTTTCAACTACACACATATTTTTAAATGATTTAATGTCTGAGTTATTTTAACTTATTTTTAATACATATTTCATTTGTATAATTATGAGTTTTTAGTTTCTTATTTATTTTAATCATGGATTTAAAATAATTTAAAAAATTTATGTTAGTCATTTGATTTTAGAGTTGTTCATTTTAGTTTTATTTATTTAATAAAAAATTATAATAGATTCATTTATTTATAAAACACAATCTTCCCTGTGCTAGGTTTAGGAAAAAACATTGCTGAGATTAGGATCCCAGCCCAAAGAAGCTTACAGTCTTAGACTACCTCAAACACATTGCAATGTCATAAGTGCTGTTAAAAAGTATACAAATGAAGATGTATGCAAATGAAAATATACACAAAATGAAAAAAATGTATACAAAAAATGAACTTTTAAACAAGAATTGTTTCTGACAGCCTTTAGGTAATGCTACTGAACTAAGTAACTAAATCCAAACTGTAATGAGAAAATCTGATTATTTTATGTGGATCAACAGAAATCAACTACATGGGACCGAATGAACTGATAAATATGATTTATAACCTTGACTTTGAAAAATATACTAGCTTGAATCTGTTTCCCACTTAACCTTTTTTTCTCTTTCGCTGGGACCTACAACTGGTTAATGAAGTATATGTCTTTGTAAATGGAGATGGGACATTTGTCTTTTTCTCCTACCTGACCCTGCCAGGATTTTGCTTCTCCAGCTGCCTACCCTGTGGACTTGATAGTTTATTGCAACTAGATTACAACTTAGTTATACTAATCATTGTTTTAACCTGTTCTTTGCTTCCAAACAGTTTATACTTGTATCTCTGCTACACTATGGGAGAAGGCAATGGCACCCCACTCCAGTACTCTTGCCTAGAAAATCTCATGGACAGAGGAGCCTGGTAGGCTGCAGTCCATGGGGTCGTGAAGAGTCGGACACGACTGAGTGACTTCACTTTCACTTTTCACTTTAATGCGTTGGAGAAGGAAATGGCAACCCACTCCAGTGTTCTTGCCTGGAGAATCCCAGGGATGGGGGAGCCTGGTGGGCTGCCGTCTATGGGGTCGCACAGAGTCGGACATGACTGAAGTGACTTAGCAGCAGCAGCTGCTACACTATGCCTTGTCAAGGTTACTAGCTACATTCAGTCAGTTCAGTTCAGTCTCTCAGTCATGTCTGACTCTTTGCAATCCAATCTGGCATGGACTGCACCATGCCAGACTTCCCTGTCCATCATCAGGGAGCTTACTCCTGAGTTGGTGATGCCATCCAACCATCTCATCCTCTGTCGTCCCCTTCTCCTCCTGCCTTCAATCTTTTCCAGCATCAGGGTCTTCTATTTTATAATACTGTTGTCTCTTATAGTATATAGCCAGGCCTCCAACAAATGTAATGGTGAGTAGGTGACTTCAAGCAATTTATGAAAAATATAGTTCTGCATCCCACCAAAAATTGTAATAGTGTAATTCTTGGCATGGGAAGAAGCAACAGGGAAATATCTCCTGAATCTTAATAGCTTAGAAGATAGAGGATCCAGGGAACATTTTACTATCTATCGATGGGCCTAAGCCAGAATTAATGCCTGGAGTGACATACTGATGAGAACTTCCACCTGATCTGAGATGAGCTTTCCAGCACCATGGGGCAAAAATTGTCACGAAATGTCTCCCAAATATTGGTTGAATTTTCAACCATAGGGAGGTACTGTGAAATGGAGTATTTCCTACCATATCAGTAAACAAGAATGTCACAGTCATTAGCAATTTGGGACCTCCAAATGTGAATTTCTGAGCCCAGAGGGCACTTGAAAGGGAGAATAAGCCTGCAACACAGCAGCTGTTGGCTGCTGCCACACCTTACAGTGAGCAAGGAATTAAGGTTGTGAAAAATCAAGAAGCAGGATGCTGGCCCCAGGTAGCTGAGATGCATATGAAAGGAATGATTTCAGTGAGCCCAAATGGTTGTATCTTTCCATACATAGAAGAGTGCTAAATTCCTTGACTTGAGAAATCTGGTTTTCCTTAATTAAGAATAATCTTTTGATGTTCAGACTACACACCCCTTGTTGCAAACTCGTATCTAACCAAACTCCTCAACCCACCTCCTGGGAGCAATTTCAGAATCTGTCTCCTGGACTTGAAGTCCTAACAATTCCCACTAAATAAAACACGTGTGTGTGTGTGTGTGTGTGTGTGCACTTAATCACTCAGTCATGTCTGAATCTTTGCAACCTCATGGGCTGTAGCTCACCAGGCTCCTCTGTCCGTGAGGATTCTCCAAGCAAGAATACTGAAGTGAGTTGCCATGCCCTCCTCCAGGGGATCTTCCCAATCCTGGGATCAAACCCAGGTTTTCTGTATTGCAAGTGGATTCTTTACCATCTGAGTCACCACTTTTAGGCTGTGACTACCTTTTTTTAGTTAACACAGGTCAACTTGCCTAAAGTGACAGTGTTTAAACATTATTCTGGATGTTTCTATGAAGGTGTTTTGTTGAGATTAATGTTTAAATCAATGGAGTTTGAGGAAAGGAGATTGCCTTCCATAATGTAGGTGGGCCTCATCCAATCAGTTGAAGGTCTGAATAGAAGAAAAGAGAAACTGTCCTGGAGTAAGAAGGTATTTTGCAAGCAGACTGCCATCAGACTTGAGCTGCAATGTTGTTCCTTCCTAGGTGGGCAGCATGACAGCCTTTTTGGATTTTCTATTAAAATGTACCTGTGGGATTTTAGCTTAAGGGGTGTTAAAGAAAGTAAATGGAAGTAATCGTGCTCAAGCTTCAGAGGCAAGAAAGCAGAGGAGGCCTCTGACCTTGCTTCTGACCTCTCTGGATACTGCCCTGACTCCATGCCTGCTGTGAGTGCAGGACCAGCAGCACCACAGATAAGACAGGGGGCAGAACTTGGAGTTGTTGAGGCCTTGGAGGTGGTCTGGCCAACCATGGCTAAGGGTTTACCAACGTTCTAAGATTTGCAAAACAAAACAAACAGCATTGTAAAAAAAGATTAACATAATCTAGTGCTGCAGTTTACTGGCAAACAGATGATGTATCAGTTTGTGGCCTGGGATTATAAGTGGGAGCCCCAAACTGCAATTTTGAAGACTTAGCCATGAGCAAACATGCTGCCCTGGACCTTTTCCCAATTGAGACACCAGATTGCTATTACACAGGACTTCCCAGCACTGTTTAAGTCTGGATGTCCATCAGTGCAATTAGTTGATGTACATACTGTTACTCTTCCTTTGTTGTTGTTGTTTAATCACAGACTAGTATCCAACTCTTTTGCGACCCCATGGACTGTAGCCCACCAGGCTCCCCTGTCCATGGGCTTTCCTAGGCCAAAATATGGAGTTTATTGCCATTTTCTCCTTTAGGGGAACTTCCTGACCCAGAATTGACCTCAATTTTCCTACATTGGCAAGTGGATTCTTTACCAGTGATCTACAAGGAAAGCCCCCATCCAAAGGACATCCATACAAATCCCAGTGGCAAGATCACATCAGTTTCCAAATAATTTATAGTCTGTTTCAACCAGTGTTTCTCTACCTTTTTTAATTAGTACTCCACTAAGGAGTTGTTTTTAGTCTTTTTAATCCTAGTCAGCACTCTACTAAGTTAAATTAAATATTACTGATATAATGTATATCTGTTTACATATTATGTATATCCATAAGGATACATATAAAGAATAAGATTTTTGCCACCAAGAGCAAATTTTCACCAAAAACAGTCTAAGCAATGAATGGTTTACAGTATTAAAAGTTTTTAAAAAAGAATAAATATGGAGAAGAAATGATGTATTTCAGCATTTAGTTATGTAGATTATTTCCAAAATAATTCGACTACTCAGTGATATCAGAATTAATTTTTCCTGAAGTAGGTACTATTCTTAACTATAGGTAGTCCTTGCCTTGCCTGGGTGTTAGGGAGGGACCATAAAAATGGCAATCAAAGCAATTTTAATAAGGAATGAGGAAAATTGTTATTGTTCTGTGACCTTGAAAAAAATTGTCAAAATATTTAAAAGTGTCATCTATAAACATAAAAGAAAATTTTAAAAAATTTAAAAATAAAAAGGACAATTTTTGCTTTTCCTTTTATGTTACTGTTTCTATTTCTTTTTGTATATTGAAAGTAAGATAATTCTTCATTAAATTGTTTACTTGTGAATAACAAGTGGTTTCTTTTATGAATGAATCCTTCGAACCTAATACAAAAGATAAAACTTTCACCGAAGCATGGTGATGGCATGTTTCAGCAAAACCAAGTGATGGCACAGAGGCCAATTACCACTGAGAGAAGACTTTCTTTACTTACACTTCCCAAAAGGAGGGGTCCTCTACCCCCACAAAGAGCCACATGATGAAGGACCAGTCTGGTCAGGAGACAGAAGCAAGGGTGAGAGGAAAGCATGGCCCAGAGTCTTTATTGTGTTTTCCATGGAAAAAGCAAGGCTGGCAGGAAAATAGCTTAGCAATGGCAAATGTGAATAAAGTTAGTGGGCTCTAGGCTACATTGGTGGTTTCGTTTTCTGCAGTGGTTTAGGGCAGGGGATATATTGGGTTGGAGTGTGAGAATTGGATAAAGTTAGCTGTTGTGGGTATGGACTTGGGATTGGTTGTTTGCAAATAAAAGGTATGTTCACAGTTGATTATTATTTCTCCCTGACCATGAAGGGCTCCCAACATGTCAAACCATAATGAAATATAGGACATTTAAAATACGATTCATATGGACTTGAGCTGCTGTATCAGTTCTTTCTGAGTCTCCAGACTGCTGGCACATCCTGCAGATTTTGGATTTTCAGTCTCTATAATGAACCAACTCCTTAAAACTAATCTCTCTATGTATATAGATAGATACATAGATATAGATATAGAAACATGCAGCTGTTCTCTGGAGAGCCCTGACTTCCTGTTGCGGATGTTTGCTGAGGCCCAGTTTTGACCTGCATATTAGAACACTCTTGCAGCAAAAACAACTTTGGATCTCCCATATTCTAATTATACTCTGATTGTAGGCTTTCTTCCAGAATTTGGTCTGGAAGATCCCAGCTTTCTTTCTACCTCTTTATGAAGATTTTATTTTAAATAAATTGATTCAAACTTTTAATTTCTTCCTTTTTATTTTTTGGCAGAAGAGTCAATCCAAATACTGTAGACCATCTGTGGCAGTTGCTTCTCCAGGGGCCCTCTCACCCCTCCCACTGATCCTGGGATGGGGTGTCCCTCCAGTTGAACTCTTATACCCTCTTTCTTGTCTGTGGGGTGGGCTGGGAAGGTGTCAACAGGCTCCTATTTCCTCTGGCTGCACTTGGGGTCAGCTAATTGGGGGCCTTAGCTGAAGATTTGAGGAAGGAAATAAAATGGTCAGGGCATTTACTCTATGAAAACCCCCCTTGTGAGGTTTCTTAGGCTTGCTATGTCCCTCAACTGCAGGTCTCCCATTCTTTCAAGGCAGCTTCTCTGTGACCTTCCCATCAAGACCCACAAGACCTTGAGGTGGCAAAGTCTCTATTGCTGCTGCCTAGGGCGGGGTCCTGAACTGGGCCTTCTCTTTTCCTTGTACCGCAACCATAATACTATGGTAATCAGTTCTTTTGTAAATACACACTCTGCAGTTCACCCTCCCTCAGTGTGTGCCAGCTCCAAAGCCCATACTTTGAAATGTCCATTCAAGGTAATGATCACATTTTTCTCTCATCTGTGTTTATCCTTCTATTCACTCAATCTAGTGTGCTCTTTAATTCAACTACTACGTTATTCCTTGCTTTTTTGCTTGTTCCTGGGGAGAAAAGCAATGACAAACCTAGAGAGTGTATTAAAGCAGAGACATCATTTTGCCAGAAAAAGGTCTCTCTAGTCAAAGCTATGGTTTTTCCAGTAGTCATGTACAGATGTGAGAGTTAGACCATAAAGAAGGTTGAGAGTTAAAGAATTGATGCTTTTGAATTGTGCTGCTGGAGAAGACTCTTGAGAGTCCCTTGGGCAGCAAGGAGATCAAACCAGTAAATCCTAAAGGAAATTAACCCTGAATATTTATTGGAAGGACTGATGCTGAAGCTGAAGCTCCAATACTTTGGTCACCTGATAGGAAGAGTTGACTTACTGAAAAGACCTTGGTGCTGGGAAAGATTGAGGGCAGGAGGATAAGGGGGCAACAGAGAGTGAGGTGGTTGGATGGCATCACCAACTCAATGGACATGAATTTGAGCAAATTCTGGGTGACAGTGAAGGACAGGGAAGCCTGGTGTTCAGAAGTCCATGGGGTCACAAAGATTTGGACATGACTTAGCAGCTGAACAACAATAAAAGTTATTCCTATAATTATTTTGACTTTGTTCTTTTCTGTGGTTCCTTTGTCTTGGGTCTTATTGTTAATAGTATTTTCTTATATCCATAAAGATATTCATTATGCCTATTAAACATTTTTAATCTGTCTTTTCCAACAAGTCTATTTCAAATACAGTAAGGCCCCTATGTATGAATGAGTTACATTCTGAGAGCATGTTCATAAGTCCAATTTGTTTGTAAGTACAACAAAGCCTAGGTACCCAACTGACACAATCGGCTACATCATAACTACAACAGGTTTATAATGTGCTTAGTTGCTCAGTTGTGTCCAACTCCTTGTGACCCCATGAACTGCAGCTTTCCAGGCTCCTCTGTCCATGGGGATTCTCCAGGCAAGAATATTGGAGTGGGCTGCCATTTCCTCCTCCAGGAGATCTTCCCAGACCAGGGATAGAACCAAGGTCTCCTGCATTGCAGGTGGATTCTTTGCTGTCTGAGCCACCAAGGAAGCCAGGTTTATAATAATACTTTTCACAAAAATAGTACATTAAAAATCACGAAAAAAAGAAAACATTTTTTAATCTTACAGTACAGTACCTTGAAAAGTACAGTGGTATACAGTACAACAGCTGGCAGACAGGTTGGCATCTAGTGAACAGGCAATAAGTGTTACTGACTGGAGGGGGGACAGGTTGGCCGATGGTAGAGGTGAAGGATTGTCAGTAACAGGAGACAATTGCACATGAGTGCAATCTCACTCATGCCTGACATTGATGGCACAGGTTCTGGTTCCTTGCTGGATTCAATTCTATCTACCCTCTTGAAAAAAATGATCCAGTGATACCTAGGTAGAAGCTCTTTTTTTCTTGTCATAGATGACATGGTAGTCCTGGGTTGCATTCTAAACAGCTGCTGCAACCTTCATGTAGCATTCTACATTCGGATCCTGCACCTCTCACACTAATGGTGCCTCCTCAAATAAATAAAATCCCCTTGCCATTTCCTGCATCATGAATCTCTTCAGTTCTTCAGTTACCTCTTCTTTTTGTCTCTCTTCATCCTTTCTCTGGTAAAGTACACAAAAGCACAACCACTTGTAGAGAATGCACACACCAGACACATGAACTAACTTACGTGATTGGACACGTAAACACACATTCACATCATTGAAAGTTCGTGACTTGAAGGTTCGTATGTAGTGGACTTTTTGTAACCTATAACATGCAGTCTGTTGTGTTTCTCATGTGGGAGTCACATTCAGTGTGTAGCTGTGTGAACACGTGAGCTATTCCCCATGGTTAACAGCTACTCTGTCACTCTGGAACAGTGCACTGGAGAAGGACTGAGGTCCTAATGAGTTTAAGGAGAAGGGAGGGTGTCCCTAGAGCAGAGGGCCCCAGGCACCAAAGGGTCACTCTTACGCTTTCCTCAGTACTGGCTCTACTAGTCAGCTCCTATAGTCAGGGCTTCAACTGAGAGCCTTAGAAGAAATCGCTATGGAAGGATCAAGTCTCCCTAGTAGCAATGCCTCTGTCTTTGGGGGTAGAAGTAAGGGGATGGAGGGCAAAAGCTCAAAGGTGGATGGTGGGACCTACACTCCTATTGACATGGCCACCCTGAAGCACAGTGGCACCAGAGGAAGGTTATGCAGCATTTATTGTGAGGATGTGTGTGGGGTGTAGGAGCAGAGCATGTGGAGAGAGGCACTCTTCAAGTCAATCCTCTCACCTCCTTCCTTTATCCCCACCAGCTACAGATCACTCCAATTTCTCTGGTTTTTCTCTTGATTTTGGTTTCCGAAATCTACATTTTCTTGTCACCTCCCCAGTTCATCCAGGGTTGATTCTGGGGTGAGAGCCAGAAGCCTGTGGGAAGCTCCTGCTGGCACGGCTGGTGAAACCCACCTCAAGGGCCTTTCCCAGCCTGTCCCCCAGACCCAGAGTCAATTATCCTTACAGATCTGCCTTCCACTCTGCTCTCAGTTTTATTTGGGATCTTTCTTTGTCACTGACCAGAGGGAATTCTGAGCCACATTTGGGACAGTCAGTCCTGAGAGAGTCAGGGCCTGAAGAGTCTGTGAGAGGCCTTCAGTGAGAGGAGAACAGAGGTTTCCAAGCACTCTCCAGATGTCAGGGCTGGAATTCCTGTTCCACTATTGACCACTCAGGTGCCACAGACACATTACTTACCCAGGCTAAGCCTTGTGTCCTTAACTATAAAAAGTTGAAAGGTTGTTGCTGAGCCATGAAAGATGCCAGGATTCTTGGCCTCCAGAGGAGAGGATTTCAATCTGGGGCCAGTGATGAGGCTTGATCACGCAGAGCTTTTGTGTGATAAAGTTTTTTTGAAGTATAAAAGAGACAGAGAAAGCTTCTGACATAGACATCAGAAAGGGGCAGAAAGAGTGTTCCCCTGCTAGTCTTTGGTAGGAAGTTATATATCTACTGCTGCTGCTGCTGCTGCTAAGTCGCTTCAGTTGTGTCCGACTCTGTGCGACCCCATAGACAGCAGCCCATCAGGCTCCCCCGTCCCTGGGATTCTCCAGGCAAGAACACTGGAGTGGGTTGCCATGTCCTTCTCCAATGCATGAAAGTGAAAAGGGAAAGTGAAGTCGCTCAGTCGTGTCTGACTCTAGCGACCCCATGGACTGCAGCCCACCAGGCTCCTCTGTCCATGGGATTTTCCAGGCAAGAGTACTGGAGTGGGGTGCCAGCACCTTTTCCGTATAGCAGGCTGCTAATTAGAGAAAAGAAATGTCTCAAAACTCAGAGAGTGAGACCAGGCCCCTCACCCACAACATGCATTTTGAGAGAACACTGGCACAAGGTGAGCCATCCCGGCCATAAAATGATTGACATGAATGCTGACGAAGAAAGGCAGGTTTCTAAGCAAATACACAGTCTCATTAACATAACTTAAGAGAACATTTGCATGAGTAAAGCACACTGGTTTGTCAAGGCAGTTCTGAGTCTCAGGCAGAACCAACTTGAAGAAAGACAGAGTCTAAGGTAAATACATAGTTCATTAACACAGCTTAAGAAAAACATTTCCATAAGAAAAAAGCATTGGTTAGCTCAAGGTTTGAGAAAAGTTAAATGTAAGTGGAACCAGGTGTCTTCATGGCAGCAAAGAATTTTAAAAGAAACATCCTTTTAATTTTGTATGAGAAGGGAAAAAAGTCTGACTTGTAGTTTGTTTCCTCCTGCCTTGAGAGAGAGAGAGAGAGAGAGAGAGAAATCTGACAGTTGCAGCCTATTTCCTCCATTTGGAGACCCCTAGCCTTCCTGCCTGTTACCCTCTCAAAGTGACCAAACCTAGATAAATAATACTGTTGACTAAAAAGATGCACAATATGTGAGTTGCAAGTTAAATGATGTAGCCTGGGAGACAGTACCTCAGATAGCTCTGAGAGACTGCTCCAAAGAGGCAATGGAGAAAGGTAAACATATAAGATTTTGGTGAAGGGGGCATTCAATGCAATCAAGCACTTACTTTGCAAAAGGTTTTCTGCTAGTCAAGAGGAGCTGATGTCACCATGAAGGGATTTGGTGTTTTTCTAGATATGAAGAGATGCAAGGATTAAGGATCATAAAATCAGTTCCTGAAAATATCTAACTATCTGAAGACCTGTTCCACTAGTTTCCCTGGAGCACAGAGTGCCTCACTCTCCATCCTGAATTCCCCTCAGTAGGTGTTCAGCAGCAGCAGCAGCACAGGCTTCAATCTCCTCAGGGGCAGATGGCAAATGCTGTTGTTGTTGTTGTTTAGTTGTTGACAAAGGCTCTTGGCAAGTGCCAACTGGTAGTTGACAATACTGAGCATTGAACCTGATTCCAGGTAATAGGGAGGTGGGCTGGGATTGGGGTTTTGACTTTTCAGGTCTCCAGAGTGTCCAGATAATGTTTTTTAATCCCCTGAATTGGGGACCCAGGGAGCTTCAGAGAGAAGCAGTCACATCTCTCCATGCTCCAAACACAAACATGCTGTTGGACAGAAGTTTCCATGTTTGAGAAATCCAGCACAGCCAGCATGAGGCCTCTGTGCATTGAAAGAAAGGGACGTTTCCCAGGACCGTGGGTGGGACTGTGGGTGGTTGAGACGGCAGATCTCACCTGACCTCACTTGCATCTCGGTCCCAGCAGCCCTGCTCTGCTATCTATAACTTAGCCCACTGTCAGGGAGGTCTTTCTCACTTCCAGACACTTCTGAACTGGGAACAAAATCTGTGTTAGTGGAAGCAAGATTCTGGTGACCATGTGTGTGTGACTTCACCTGCTGTCACATGTTGGCAAGGGGGCAGGGCTATTTGGGTGACAACGGGTTTGGAAAGAATTTTCACAGACCACCTGATGGCACTTTGGACACAGTGGACTTGCAATGAATAGGGCTCTTCCCTGATCAACAAGGGTCCAGGCCGGGGGCTGTGGTTGTTCCTCTGAGAGCTCTGCTAACTGACTAAAATTCTGTGACCCAGATGTGCTTGCCAGGCACAGCTCAGGACATGGCTTATGGGCTTGGGGGTGGGCCACCAAGTCCTGGGTCAGCCCAACCTCAACCACTGCAGGGAACTGCAAGTCTACAGGGGGTTGGAGGTTGGGCCTCTGGAGACCATCAGAGGACAGGGCTGTGGGAACAGGGAAAACAGGCTGGAGCTGAGCCATGGAAGAGAGCTCTGACTGCTGACATGAGCCTGGTGGCCAAGGTCTCTTGCTCTTTACTTCAAATCAAGCCTTTCAAACACAGCCTCAGTGGCCTATCAGCTCAGGGAAGATCTTACACCTCTAGAGTGACTGCTATGCTGACTCTCAGTGATCTGCAGGCCCTGGGGCGTAACGTTTTGCCCCTGAGCTGTGCCAGCTCTTTTAGAAGACTCCTTGAGGAGGATTCAGCTCCAGATGAAGATCATCCACCTCTAGAGTGACTGCTATGCTGACTCTCCATGATCTGCAGGCCCTGGGGAGTAACGCTTTGTCCCTGAGCCCTGCCAGCTCTTTTGGTAGACTCACCAAGGGGTATTCAGCTCCAGATGTCCTGCCAGTCACTCAGTGCCCCTGTCTTTTCCCATCTCTGCCCACGGAGGAGCTCAAAGCACATTTGGGGTAGGGGTATGAGGTGGTTCTGATGACTCAGAAACAAGAGCAGAAGCTTCTTCCATTATTTTTATTTTATCAGGCTTGGAGCAGAGTCAGATTTAGGGAGGACTCAGAGTTGAACACATTTAAGTACAGCCAGTTGGCAAAAACGCAGATGGGCTTCTCAGAAGAGAGCCAGGGGGCCCCAGGTGTCTGTCAGAGCCCCACTGTCCAGAGGAAAATCAGCAGCAGGAGGAAGGTTTGTGAAGCCACAAGGACTAGGAAGTTCCTGGGCTTGTGGACATTGCCCAGAGAATTAAAGCTGAACAGAGCAGGAGGTTTCTCCTCAGGAGGAGCAGTTGAAGGGTCAGGATTGGGCGAGCTTTTCTGCTTCTCAGTGATCCATTGGTTGAAGTAGGAGACTTTGGTGAAGATGCCGGGGCCTATGGGCTTCTCACAGGGTGTGCTAAAGCTGGCCAGCCCCATCAGATACCAGGTGTCATTTAATTTGCAGACGAGGGGTCCCCCAGAATCGCCCTGAGGAAAGAGAGGGCATGAGTCATGCGGACCAACACGGAGATGGACAGGCATTGTTCAGAAAGTGTGAGGAGAACACAGTGGAGTTTAGAAGGCCTCATGGCTAGATGGGAATATGAGTGAGTTGTTATCAGAATTACATGGGCAGTTTGAAAGGTCCAGACACAGGGTTCCCACTGTAAACCGTCTAGATCAAAATCTCAAGGACGAGGCCTTAGAGCTCATTTCATATCTACAAGAAGAAACAGGGGCACCCCAGGCTCAGGATGTGAGTCCTCTTCCCTCCCAACTCCATGTGAGAGAAGGTACCCTCTAATGTCCTGAAGACTGGCTGTGGCAGGCCTGGAAGCTGCCAACTATCTGCTCAGCCTAGCACTGCATCCCAACCATCATTTTTGTTGTTCAGTCACTAAGTCATGTCCCACTCTTTGTGAGCCCCACAGACTGCAGCCTGCCAGGCTTCCCTGTCCGTCACTATCTCCTGGAGTTTACTCAGACTCATGTCTTTTGAGTCGGTGACACCTTCCAACCATCTCAAGCTCAATCATACCCTTCTCCTCCTGCCCTCAATCTTTCTCACTGTCAGGGTCTTTTCCGATGAGTCAGCTCTTTGCATCATGTGGCCAAATTATTGGACCTTCAACTTTAGCATTAGTCCTTCCAATGAATATTCAGGGGTGATTTCCTTAAGAATTGACTTGCTCTCCAAGGGACTCTCAAGTGTCTTTTCCAGCACTACTTTCAAAAGCATGAATTCTTTGTCCCTCAGCCTTTTTTATGGTCCAAATCTCACATCTGTACATGACCAATGGAGAAACCAAAGCCAGCTTGTTCACTGTCCTCTTTCACCCTCATCAAGCGGCTCTTTAGTTCAGCTTCATTTTTTGCCTTTACAGTGGTATCACCTGCTTATCTGAGGTTGTTAATAGTGGCAATCTTGATTCCAGCTTGTGATTCATCCAGCCTGGCATTTCACATGATGTATCCTGCATACAAGTTAAACAAGCAGGGTGACAATTTACAGCCTTGATGTATTCCTTTCCTAATTTTGAACCAGTCCGTTGTTCCATGTTCTGTTCTAACTATTGCTTCTTGACCTGCATATAGGTTTCTCAGGAGACAGGTAAGGTGATCTGGTAGTCCCATCTCTTTAAGAATTTTCCAGTTTGTTGTGATCCACACCATCAAAGGCTTTCTTGTAGTCAGTAAAGTATATGTTTTTCTGGAATTCCCTTGCTTTTTCTATGATCCAACAGATGTTGGCAATTTGATCTCTGGTTCCTCTGCCTTTTCTAAATCCAGCTTGAACATCTGGAAGTTCATGGTTCATGTACTGTTGAAGCCTGGCTTGGAGAATTTTCAACATTACTTTGCTAGTGTGTGAGATGAGTGCAATTGTGTGGTAGTTTGGCATTGCCTTTCTTTGGGATTGGAATGAAAACTGACCTTTTCCAGTCCTGTGGTCACTGCTGAGTTTTCCATATTTGCTGGCATATTGAGTGCAACACTTAAACAGCATCATCTTGAAGTTCTTGGTTCATGTACTGTTGAAGCCTAGCTTGAAGGATTTTGAGCATTGTTTGCTAGCCTATGAAATGAGCACATTTGAACATTCTTTGGCATTGCCTTTCTTTGGGATTGGAATGAAAACTGACCTTTTCCAGTCCTGTGGCCACTGCTGAGTTTTCCAAATTAGCTGGCATATAGAGTGCCAGCAAACAGCATCATTTTTTAGGGTTTGAAATATCTCAGCTGGAATTCCATCACATCTACATCTAACTGTGTTCATAGTGATGCTTCCTAAGGCCCACTTGACTTCTCACTCCAGGATGTCTGCCTCTAGGTGAGTGATCACACCATCATGGTTATCCAGATCATTAAGACCTTTTTTGTACAGTTCTTCTGTGTATTTTTTCACCTCTTCTTAATCTCTTCTGCTTTTGTTAGGTCCTCTCCATTTCTGTCCTTTATTGTGCGCATCTTTGCAGGATATGTTCCCTTGGTATTTCCAATTTTGTTGAAGAGATCTCTAGTCTTTCTCATTCTATTGCTTTCCTCTATTTCTTTGCATTATTCACTTAAGAAGGCTTTCTTTTCTCTCCTAGATATTCTTTGGAACTCTACATTCAATTGGGTATATCTTTCCCTTTCTGCTTTGCCTTTTTTTTCCCTTTCTTCAGCTAATTTTGAGGCCTCCTCAGACAGTCATTTTGCCTTCTTGCATTTCTTTTTCACAGGAGGCGAATTTACACATAGACATCACCAGATGGTCAATACTTAAACCATATAGATTACATTCTCTGCAGCCACAGATGGAAAAGCTCTGTACAGTCAGCAAAAGCAAAACCTGGAGCTGATGCTGGCCCACATCACTAGTTCCTTATTGCAAAATTGAGGCTTAAATTGAAGAAACTAGGGAAAACTACTAGGCCATTCAGGTATGACTTAAATACCTTATGATTATACAATCGAGGTGAAGAATAGACTCAAGGGATTGGATCTGGTAGACAGAGTGCCAGAATAACTATGGACAGGTTCGTGATATTGTACAGGAAGTGGTGATCCGAACCATTCCACCCGAGCTTTTAGATTTGATTTACTATGGTTTCTAGTTTTTCCTCAGTTTCTTGGTTAAACTTCTTTAGAAAATGCCAAACTGCTAGATGTGCTCAGAGGAAAAGAGGTGAGGCCTATGGCGAGGCTGGCAGGATGGCTGGAATTGAAGGGATTCCCAAGGGACTTCCAGGAGAATGTGAGGAACTTTGAGTGTGGGACGCCAAGACAGGAAGTCACCTGCCACTATGGGGCACAATGTTTCCATCTCACAGGGCAAAAAGTGGGACCAAGGAAACACAGCACGCCTCCGCCCTTCTGTATTCAGCACGTGTGTTCATCCAGAACATGAAGAGCACGTTCCGCAGGTGGGAGACAGGGTGACGATGCATGATGCGACGCGGACAGCATGTTCTCCATGGCTGCAGGCTCGGAGGTGACACGGAAGCGCCCAGAGGAGGGTCTGCAGAGAGCTCCTCTAAGCTAAGACTGCAGAGATGGGCAAGGCCTGACTCTGTGAGATGCAGGCAGAGGTGGCCTAGAGTGGCGAGCTCTGCCCCCAGCTCATCAGCCAGGAGCTGGAGGTGAAGGGAACACTGGAGGACACCCAGCAGGGAGGTGATGTGGCCTAAACTGGATTCTAAATGGATGGTAGGTTGGCTCTGGGGCTGGGTAGAACAGTCAATGGGAGGCCACGAAACTGCAGGGACACGATGAGGACACGACAGTGGCAGCAAGGGTAACGAAGATATGCAAGAAATGGTTGAGACTCAGAATCTGCCATACTGAGACTCTTCCTCTCTATCTATGGAAAGAATGGAGCAAGGCAAGAAAAGCAGGATGAGGATGAATGCTAAGGGGTGGTTCCTTGGTGGGCTGGTGTCGGGAGGAGGAGAAAGGGAGCAGGAGACACCGGAGGGGCCACCCTTAGAATCTGATGAAAAATGCTGCAGGCTGCACTGCTGAGTGGGTGTGGGAGGAAGTCTGATAGCGACGAGAAGCCCCAACAAGGCTGAGGCCTTTGGTTATCTTGATAAAAGCAGTGTGGGGGAATGGCAGGTGCTGATGTTTGATGAAGTGAGCTGAGGTGAGAAAGAGAAGTGAGCAAGCAAGAGAGGGCAAGTGCAGACATCCTGCGACGAACTCTGCTGGGAAGGCAGGCAGAGAATTAGGGCAGTGGGAAGAGGAGAGAAGGGTCATGTGGCATGTTTGAAGATGGCAGTGTGTTTCGGAGACAGAGAAAGCACTACAAAGAAGGTGTGGGAGGAGAGGAGAATGTGCGAGGAAGCTGGTGGGGGCACAGCCTCAGAGAAGGACATGGTTCTTCTAAGGCTGACGTTGGCCATCCTCTGGCCTCTTCCCTTGCTGAACCTCAGTTCCCCCATCATAAACTAGAAGCACTGCACGGAGTGGGAGAAGGCATTGACAGAGCACACAAGCACTGCTGGATTCACAGCCCACAATTCAGTTTGAAATGAGGGCAAAATACTTGGATAGATACTACAGAAAGGCAATACACATATGAAAAAGACCTTGCCTTCATTATTCATCAGAGAAACACAAACTAAAAACACTCGCAATGGTTAAACCCAAAACGTGGACAGTGTGAAGTCCTGGCGGCCAACTGGAGCAGCCATTGTTGGTGGGAGTGCAAGTGTGTCCAAGCAGGGTGGAAGGCTGGTCTCCAGTATCTAGGAGAGATGAACATGTGCACATTTTATGGTGCGGTAATTCTATCCCTAGCATTATGCCCAACTAAAATATGAACCCTTGAACATTCAAACACATGCACAAGGATGCCATCTGCAAGGGTCTCAAGCAGAAACTACCCAAATGCCATCAACACGAGAATGGAAAAAGAAAACGATGGTATATTCACACAACACTAAGCAGGTAACGCTGCACAGCAGTATGACACATAACAGAAACTCCACACAGGACAAACAGAACTCACACACAGAATGGTGACTGAAGGGGGCTGAAAGCGTGCCCTGCGAGATTCCGTTTATGTCCTGACAAACATTTATGTCCATTTACGCCAAGGCTACTCTGGGGTAAAAGGAAGGGGTATGAGGAAGCCCATTTGGATGCTGGTTACTTGAATGTGTCAATTTCTAAAAGACACATCCAATGATACACTTGTAAAGTATGCCCTTTTCTATGTATTCTAGCCTTCAACAAAGCTTCTAAAAGTTATAAAGGAAATGGAAGGAATGGACCAGCACCCTTTGAGGGCTTCTGTGCTTCAGCTCTGATGCATCAGGCTGGGGTGGGCCTGGGAAGAGGAAGTCACGGACTGGGAAAGGGCTCAGAGAAGACAGGAGAGGGGACAGAAGCCGCAGGAGAGGAGAAGCAGCCCGTGTCACTTACTCGGCAGACAGACTTTCCTGCGAGGAAGTCTGCAGCGCACAACATGCCGTCCTGTATAGCAATTGTTTGGTTGATCGTTTCTGGCGGTTTCAAAATCGATTCACAAAATGAATTATCCAAAAAGCCGACCTGTGCTTCCTGCAGTGTTCTGGGAGTAGGTAGGAGCTCTGCAGGTGAAGGGAGAGGGGTTCAGATGTGGGGTGGACCCTGAGAGAGACACTAGCTCGCTCCCTAACCTTCCTGCTAATAGAGATGCTGCCAGTTCTAGTTGCCAGGATCGGGGAAGCCTTCAGTGAAGATGAGGGGGAAGGATACCTTGCAGATGAAACAGCAAATGTGAGGAGCCCATGGTGGGGAGGATGAGGAGGGAAGTCATTGTGGCTGCAGTGGGTACACTAGGGGGTGAAAAAGATAAGGCAATATCATAGCCGATGAGTCTGGAGCAAGCAGGCCTCCTCACCAGGATGTGGAGCTTGGACTTCATTCTAAGCACACTAGGAAACCACAGAAGGGTCTGCTTATCTTTAAAATACAAGTAATCTGGCTGCCCTGTGGAAACAGAAGCGGAGGCATAAAGGGTGGAAGCTGGGTCCTGGCTAGGCCAAGGCATGGCAGTGCCTCGTGGTGCTTAGGCGGCTTGACAAATGAGGCATGGGTCTGCCTCTTAGAGGAGCGCATGTCTAGGGACACTGTCCATGCGGGCGCTACTTCTACATCTTGTCCACAGACCGGAGGCACCCTCCTGTGGCAGCACAGTGTGCTCCTATGCAGTGCTTGCCCCGTGTGCTTCACATGTCACAGGGCTGGCACAGGCCCAGCAACTGTACCCAGCAGAGGGTACGGAGAGGGAAGGACAGTTGACAGCTGGGAATCTCTTCAGTGTCAGCTGCTCCCTGTCCTGGTGGCTGCTCCAGCCTGTGACTTCCCTTCATGTCCCAACACCTACTGTCTTATCTGTCTTGGAGAATCTTTCTTGCTTTGCCAGTGGTCCTTACCAAGTGACAGCCCATCACAGAAGATGTCTTTGGAAATGGAGAGTTGGCTGTTCTCATGATGAGGCATTGTGACTGACGTTTGTGGCCAGGGGCAGGGATGCTGGCACTGGCCTGCACAGCAAACAAAGTCCTGGCCAAATGACTCCACTGAAATATGGTCTGCCAAACCATGATCCTACAAATCATGTCAAATTTACATTCCGCATTTTTTCACTCAATGTTATTATTTTTCTGAATCAAAGGCATTCACTCTAGCGCAAAATTCTCTCAGTCTAAAAATAAGCATGCCCAGCAAGCTGGCAGAATGGGTAAGCTTCACTTGAGTTAAAGGATGAGGGACATGAGATTCATTGATGTAAATGTTCTTAAGCCTTAAATGCTCCAACTTAACCTGCCTGGCCAGAAAGCAGGCCCACCTTCATTTCCTTACTGCTGCCCAAGCACCTCTACCTGCAGTGGAAGGTCAAGAGGTGTCCTGAAGGGGCTTGCCCAAACAGGACCAGGGAGTCAAGTTGGAATCCTGAGTAGCTGAGTCAAGGAGCTCAAGATCCTGGTTTTGAAATTAGAGATACTCAGGCTGTTTTGAACCATGGGCTGAAGGAAACTTGAAGCATGAGAAGGGCTGGAAGGGCCCCGCAGTGGTTACTGCAGTCCCCTCTCTCCCTCCTCAACCCTGGCTGTTTATGCCTGCCCTGCCCCCACTCACCTTGGTCATTGACCATCCCCCAGCCGGTTATCCAGCAGAGGATAAGATCGAGCAACTGGATATTAACTTCCGGGAGGCAGACGGTGCGGATGGAGTCAGAAAACTTTGCAGGCCGATACAGCTGCAAGAGAGTTATGTCACTCTCCTGGTAGTAGTGTTTGTTATAGTCAGCGTGGATGAAGAGTCGGTACACTGCTGCCAACTGACTGTAGGAAGTAGGTTTTTCTAGTTGATAGTACCCCAGCAAGATTTTGTAGTCAGATGGCTTATGGGACCTGTTGTGGGAGGCTTAGTTACTACCCATATCCTCTGAGTGCTGGCCCATCATCCTTACCCTGGCTGCCTACCTCCCATCCCCTCCTCCTGGTGACACACCACCACTATTCCAAAGGATTTTTCCTCCTCCTTTCCTAATATTGAGGTAGGTTTGATTGCTGTCCATAGCCTCAGGATATTTGTCCTCTGAAAGTTTCTGATGGCTTATCCAGCATGTAATAGAATCAAAGGAGCAGAGAGTCTTTGTGCTGGAAAGAAACTTTGGATACACATCAAACTGTAACCCTTCAGTTTAGATGAGCAGTCCCTTGGACACAAGAAGGTTAAACCAGTCAGTCCAAAAGGAAATCAACCCTGAATATTCACGGGAAGGACTGATGTTAAAGCTGAAGCTCGAATAATTTGGCTACCAGGTACAAAGAGCTGACTCATTGGAAAAGACCCTGATTCTGGGAAAGATTGAGGGTAGCAGCAGAAGGGAATAACAGAGGATGAGATATTCGGATGGCATCACCAACTCAATGGACATGAGTTTGAGCAAGCTCTGGGAGATAGTGAAGGATAGGGAAGACTGGCATGCTGCAGTACATGGGTCCCAAAGAGTTGGACATGACTTAGTGCCTGAACAACAACAAACCGCACCCCCTACAGTTTGGATCAGCAGATACTTGGCTCATTCCCAGCTCTGACCAGAACACTTGGAAGTTCCCAGGGCCAGAAGTGATTCTCAGATTTCTCAGCCCAGAATGATGCATCCCTCTCCTGCCCAGTCCTCACACACTGTTTTCTCTACAGGCTGGTCCTCCTCTGTTGACAGGCACTCAACAAGTCTTTGAACAAATAAAGGAGTTCATGGAACTGAACTTCTCCTTGCTGTTGGAACATGAGCAACTTTATACCCATATGTCCTGTTTAGACTGTCTCCCTAACCAAACTCCTCCTACAAGGCCCCTCCAACTTCAAGCCCCTCATCTGACAGCACCCACAGACTTCCCTTAACAGTGGTTCAAGATCTACTTTCTTGCACATTCTGGCCTCCCATCCTGTATCACAGGAGTTGGGCTTGTGTCTCACTTTCCTGGTAGGATCAGAAACTTCAAGATGGGCTTTGCATCTCCAGTTCTGCCTCACTGGACCTCACATGGGGCCTGGCACCTAGGGGTGCTGAATGAATAAACAGAACCAAAGTAGAATCTCAAAGCCAGCTGATGCCAGCAGCTCTAGACTCCTGACTTGGAGGGTGACACTTTCCACCTGCTCCAGGTACCCATCAAGCCCAGGATGCACCTGAGGAGCAGCTCACTCTCTTGACTGCCCTGTCCCATTTCTCTGGACAGAGGCCATCTGCTTTATGCATCACTCTTCCTGTGGGGATGGTGGGGACCACAGCTCCTCTTAGACACATGCTTCAACAAAAGTGACAAGAAGAGCTGGATTCCAAAATGCCTCCAGAAAGAAACTTGCCAGTCTGTGGAAGTGGTCAGGACCCAGGGAAGCCTCTAGCAATTGTGCTGAAGATGGCCTGTGGATCGCCTGGTTGGAAGAAGGCAAAATGTTTGTCCACACCAGGACTTGATGGATGCCCGCAGCTCTGGCAAGCCTTGGGACTATGGTTCTAATACAGAGCCTGAAGCTTGTGCCTTGCATGTGACCAGAGACACTACACATCCACTGCTATTTTCACAAAAAGAAGGTAAAGCCAAGATCTTGTGGACTCTCTAGACCCGGGCAAGATGTAGAAATCAGAGTCCTTGTTGAGTGGGAACAATATCTAACTCCTAAGTTCAGGGAAGATAAAGAATAGATTGGAGGCACTTAAAATGGAAGTAAAGTCTACTTCCTAGTATTTACTGATCATCACAGAGTTAAATTTTCATTTAGCTATTTAACATGCATTACATGCAGCTGAGATAATGACAGCATCTTGGCAAGTATCACCAGAGTATGAAGGGGTGTCCCCAGAGGGAGAATGAGGCAAACAGCCCCTGTCCTGGGATTCAGACAGTCAGGAAACTGGAGTCTGGTGAGGATCAAGGATGGCCTTCCAGGGAGAGGGGACTTCGGAGTCAAAGGCAGGGGCAACTGCACACACAGAAACCCTGGGTGGCAGCAAAACATGATCAAAGCCTAAGAAAGAAAGACTAGGACAGCCTTCATCCCCTTCTGTCCTGCCCATCTGTGCTCCCTCCCCATCCCACCCAGCAGCAGGCTGTGGGGAAGACGTACATTTGGAAGCAGTGGGCAGCTGAGATCACCCAGTAGTCACTGATGAGGGAAGCTCCACAGATAAACATACCCTGGTAGAGAAGACCTGCTTGCCAAGGCCAGCGTTTGTCAACTGTATTCTTGCCACCAATGATCTTCCCAGTTACGGCAGTCTTCCCACATGCTGTAGAGACAGTCCCAGCCATGAGGCCTCTGTGTTATGGACACCAACTTTGGTGCCTCCAAAGGTCAGTATCCATAGGACCCAGGCCACCACAGCCCATCCTCCCGCTTCAAGCTGGAAAATCCAAGAGCCAGGGTGAAAGGATTTGGCTCACATGACAAAAAGCCACCTAACTTCACTGGCAATGGTGCTGCTCTGGAAGCAGCCTGTAGATCCGGAGAGGGCAAGAAGGGAGGCAGGTGCAGAGATGTTTATCAGCACACTAGCCAGGGCAGAGGTCCAGGTCGGGCAGTGGTCCAGACACCTTCCCAGACCTAGTTCACCTAACTAGCACACTGCTTTTGAAGTCCCAGAAACTGAAGCCTTCCAGGGTGATGCCACTGAGACGAAGTGGTGGCATCTCTTCTCACCCATCCTCATATTCTAGAGAGACTAGGGCCAAACAGAACATGCTCTGCTTGACAGTTCTCTCTCTCAAGCGGTACTTCCTCATTCTCCAAATGAAGAGAGTATGGGGGCCAACAAGGACAGGAAGTGCAGGCCACTGGTCCTCGGACAGAGGACAATTGAAATCTAGCAGGAAGACCGAGCAGGGAAGTGGGCTATCACTTCCTCCACCTCTCATGCCCCACAGAGACTCAGGGACTCCAGAAACCAGTGGGCAGGTACAGGTCCTAACTGTCTACTGTCAGGGATGAGATGGGAACAGCGGGGAGCAGAGGGAGGGGACACATGAGGGCAAGCGACCTTGACCCCCTTCACCCTCCTGCTTACTCACATGACACGGCAGACACTGGTGGTCCATCTGTGGTCCCAGCCACCTTGGTGTGCGGCAGGAGTGAGTGCAGGCAGAGCAGGACAACAGCTAGCATGCAGGCTACCTTCCAGCCTGGCCCTAAGCCCTCGGCTGCCGTGATATCCATCCGGCCGGTCCTGCATCTGCGATCTGACTGAGCTGACCTCGGCTCGCGTGGGCCCCAGGGCATGCTGGGAAACCGTCTCCTTGTGCGGGCCACGCCCGTGACCTGGACCGGACAGCAGGCACGCGGTTGGAGAAGCAGCCTGCCATGGGTGTCTGGAGGTCGTAGCCCCTGGTCCCTGGACGGTAGTCATCGCTGGGAGTCCCTAGCTTGATGGGGGGCAGCAGAGGGCACATGGAGAAGGCAATGGCACCCCACTCCAGTACTCTTGCCTGGAAAATCCCATGGATGGAGGAGCCTGGTGGGCTGCAGTCCATGGGGTCGCTAAGAGTTGGACACGACTGAGCGACTTCATTTTCACTTCTCACTTGCATGCATTGGAGAAGGAAATGGCAACCCACTTCAGTGTTCTTGCCTGGAGAATCCCAGGGACGGGGCTGCCGTCTATGGGGTCGTGCAGAGTCGGACACGACTGAAGCTACTTAGCAGCAGCAGCAGCAGCAGAGGGCACATAGGATCCCTCTCCAGTGACCCCATTTAGCTGGGGAGTCATCATGACAGCTATGGCAATATGCCAAGGAATATATACTAATGCTCAAAGGAATATGTACTATGAATATACACAAGGAATAGATACTAAAGCTCAGAGGAATATATACTGGGAATATATACAAGGAATATATACCAATGCTCAAAGGTCAGGTGCTTCTATAAGTGTCATCAAATGTGGCCAACTTGCTTTCAAGATCCAGTGGATTTTGCACTCATCTGTTCCTCCATCTCCCACTCCCCATGTGATCAGGTCAGGGCCACCAAAGGTAATATCCCTTTCTTAATCTCACTTGGTATTATACAACATGACATAATCATGGGATGGATAATCACAGGTCTTTCCCCACCTAGCAAGAGAGAATTATACAAGAGTATGAATCTTTAGGGGGTCCAACCGCTGACCTCTAATGACTAATGTTCTTCTCAAATGCCTAATCATTCACTGCGCCTCAAGGTTCCCAAGAGTCTCATTCTGTTAAACTTGAAATTTGAAGTCTCATCTGTTGGAGGATGTCATCAAAAGGATATAATCACAAGTTGACCCTGGAGCTGAACCTGGGCAAATGGAAGCTCCTCACCGCTCCCCTGTTCTTGAAATGTAGATTCTGCCCACTGTGGGTCTGCTCCAAGGATGCAGCCCTGAGGGAGTAAGGTGTTGGTGAGACCATCTGGACAGTTTATATGACTGAACCAGGTTAAGATCTCCATATAATCTAAGACTCTCTCGAGAAGGTGCCCTGTGCCTTCACCCCCCTCGAGAGGGTGCCCGGTGCCTTTGTGAGAGACGCAAGTCCTGTGTCAAGAACTATATTGTTTTTCTGTGTAAACCAGGGAGTATCAGCTTCTCTCTCTCTTTCACTTTCTTATTGTCACCTCCGGACTGCCAGGTCCCAGTCCATTAAAGGACCCCAACAACTGTGGAGGCTTATCATGGCCTTTTTTTTTTTTTTTTTTTTTTTTACAGAAAATAACACGTGTTTGCACTGGGATAGTTCTATATGGTTGCTTCCTGTAGTAGATATCTGGGGGTCCAACTTTCATTTTGTACTTTCTTTGTCCCTTTCAGTAAAAATGGTAGTGTTTCTACTGTCATAAACTTCTCAGGGAATTTGTGGTCCTTGCTGTGGGTCTCACTAGGCTTAACTCCATTAGACAAAGTCACAAAACAGATTGTTGAGACTATTGCTTTCCTAACTTGGCCTTTTGTTGAGATATTATATATTTATCACTGCAATAAAAAGCTGGAAAAAGGTAATATGACTGTCCCAAATATATCCAGAGACATAGAGGAAAAGATGAGAAGTTTTGAAGAGGAGTTGGAACAAGTGAACAGAGTAGAAAGAGAAAGGTGGTAAAGCATGGTGACTGAGATCAAAGGTAGCATCGGGTGTGGGAGAGCAGAGGTATTGCAGATGCGGAGAAGGACAAGGGGTGGGACAGGACACTCCAGACAGGTGGGTCTGAGGACAAAGGCAGTCTCCCATTAAGTGGCTGCAGAAAAACAGTTTTCAGCGAACATTGGGAGATGGAAGGGACTTTGGTGAAGATGGGGTGCAGGAGATTTGCTGCTAACCATCTAGGCTGTACCTGATTTTGTTCAGAGGAAAGAAAGGCATGAAAGGCACCAGAACAGATGCCTTCCATGCACTCCACATGTCATCTTCACAACTATAAGCATTCCTAGTTTGCATGTGAGGAAACTGAATCCAAGGATAAACCAGCATTATACAGGGCTTGCAGGGTTAGGACTCAAGCCCAGCTCTGCTGGTGTCCTGATCCTGACCAGTCAGAACCCTAACATTACACTGCCTGTCCAACCCCAATCTGTTTTCAAGGAAGTACAGAAGATAGTCTTCAGCCTGTGCCTATGACAGGGTTGCCACCACTTTGAACTGGTTAAATGTGGAGAGGAGAAGGGTGCTGTGAGCAGTGGTAAGGTGCTGTGAAGGCTGTGGACACCTGGAAAGGCGGCTTCATAGCCACCTGGGGGGGTAGACTGTCCAGACACCTTTCACAGATAAGGAAGAAACAGCCTGAGAGGGGCGGTGACCTGCAGGCAGGTTGAGTAACAGGACTGGGCCAAGCTAGCAGGCTCTAGGATCCATGACAGTAACCACTGCCCCATACCGCCTCTCTCTACAGGCCTGCAAAATGCTAGGACAGGTGCAGACTTCCCCTCTGGCTTTTCCTAAAACTAGAAGTATATTTGATTAACAATGTTATATTAGGTGCACAGCATAGTGATTTGATATAGTTATGATTGTTGTTGTTGTTCTTTGGTACCTAAGTTGTGTCTGACTCTTTGTGACCCCATGGACTACATAGAGCACCAGGTTTCCCTGTCTTTCACTATCTCCTGGAGTTTGCTCAGATTCGTGTCCATTGAGTTGGTGATGCTATCTAACCATCTTGTCCTCTGCTACCGCCTTCTCCTTTTGCCTTCAGTCTTTCCCAGCATCAGGGTATTTTCCAATGAGTCAGCTCTTCTCATCAGGTGGCCAAGTATTGGAGCTTCAGCTTCAGCATCAGTCCTTCCCATGCATATTCAGGGTTGATTTTCTTTAGGATTGACTGGTTTGATCTCCTTACAGTCCTAGGGATTCTGAAGAGTTTTCTCCAGCACCACAATTTGAAAGCATCTATTCTTCAGGCCTCAGCCTTCTTTATGGTCCAGTTCTCACATCTGTACATGACTACTGGAAAAACCATTGTTTTGACTATGTGGACCTTTGTCAGGAAAGTGATGTCTCTGTTTTTAATATGCTGTCTAGGTTTGTCATAGATTTTCTTCCAAGGAGCAAGCATCCTTTATAAATAATTTCATAGCTGAAGTCACCATCCACAGTAAATTTGGAGTCCAAGAAAATAAAATCCGTCACTCCTTCCACTTTTTCCCCTTCTATTTGTCATGAAGTGATGAGATCAGATGCCATGATCTTACTGTTTTGAATGCTAAATTTAAAGCTAGCTTTTTCACTCACCTCTTTCACCCTCATTAAGAAGCTTTTTAGTTATTCTTCACTTTCTGCCATCTGCATATCTGAGGTGGTTGTATTTCTCCTGGCAGTCTTGATTCCAGATTGTGATTCATTCAGGCAGATATTTCATATGATGTACTTTGCATATAAGTTATATAAGCATGGTGACAATATACAGCATCATCATACTCATTTTCCAATGTTGAACTAGTCAATTGTTCCATGTCCAGTTCTAACTGTTGCTTCTTGACCTGCATACAGGTTTCTCAGGAGACAGGTAAGGAGGTCTGGTATTCCCATCCATTTAAAATTACTATAAAATATTGGTTATATTTCATGTGTTTTATAACACATCTTTGCATTTATTTATTTTATATCGAATACTCTGTACCTTTTAAGCCCTTATCCCTACCTTGCCTTTCCTTTCAATCCTCTCCTCACTGGTAACCACTAATTTGTTTCCTGTATCTATGATGCTGTTTCTGTTTTGTTATTTTCACTAGTTTGTTTCCTTTTTTAGATTCCACATATAACTGAAAACAAACAATATTCATCTTTGTCTGAGTTACTTCAAAAGCACATAATATCCTCCAGGTCAATCACGTTTTTTCATATGACTTATAATATTCCATTGTATGTATATATACCACATCTTCTTTATCCATTCATTTGTCAAGTTACACTTAGGTTGCTTCCATATTTTGGCTAGTGTAAGTACTGCTGTTATGAACATTGGAGTGCATGTATTTTTCAAATTAGTATTTTAGTTTTCTTTAGATATCTACCCTTGAGTGGAATTGCTTAAACCATATGGCAATTTTACTTTTTTTTTTTTTAGGAACCTTCTTAGCAACCATGAACTAAGATTCCCTTTTCTCTACATCCTCACCAATATTTGTTACTTGTTACATCCTTGCCAATATTTGCTATTTGTAGATTTTGTTCATGGTAGCCATGCTGACAGGTGTGAAGGGATATCTCAAGGTGGTGTTGATTTGCATTTCCCTGATGTTTTTGAACTGTGGTGCTGGAGAATACTCTTGAGAGTCCCTTGGACTGCAAGGAGATCCAACCAGTCCATTCTGAAGGAGATCAGCCCTGGGATTTTTTTGAAGGAATGATGCTAAAGCTGAAACTCCAGTACTTTGGCCACCTCATGCGAAGAGTTGACTCATTGGAAAAGACTCTGATGCTGGGAGGGATTGGGGGCAGGAGGAGAAGGGGACGACAGAGGATGAGATGGCTGGATGGCATCGCTGACTCGATGGACGTGAGTCTGGGTGAACTCCGGGAGTTGGTGATGGACAGGGAGGCCTGGCGTGCTGCGATTCATGGGGTCGCAAAGAGTCGGACACGACTGAGCGACTGATCTGATCTGATAATTAGTGATGAGCATCTCTTCACGTTCCTGTTGGCTGTTTGCATGTCTTCTTTGGGAACCTGTCTCTTCAGGCCTTCTGCCTATTTCTTAATTGAATTGCTTGGTTTTGATGATTTGGTTTTGAGTTGTATGTGCTGTTTATATATTTTGCATATTATTAATCTCTTATCAGATATATCATTTGCAAATATCTTCTCCCATGCTATAGGCTGCCTTTTGGTTCTTTTTGAGGGTATTTTTAGTTGTGCAAAAACTTTTCGGTTTAATTAGGTCCCACTTGTTTATTGAGGCTTTTGTTTCCCTTTGGAAGCCTGAGGAAACAGATCCAAAAATATATTACTAAGACTGTATGTTTTCTTCTAGGAATTTAATGATGTTATTTTACACTTAGGTCTTTAAGCCATTTTATTTGTATATGTGGTGTAAGAAAATGTTTAAATTTCATTCGTTTACATGTAGCTGTCTAGTTTTCACAACACCACTTATTGAAAAAACTGTCTTTTCTCCATGGTATATGCTTGACTCCTTTGTTGTAGATTAATTGACCATAGCTGAGTGGGTTTATATTTGGGCTGCTTATTCTATTCCATTGATTTATGCATCTGATTTTGTGCCAGTGCCATACTGTTTTGATTACAGCAGCTTTGAATTATACTCTGAAGACAAGGGGAGTGATAGCTCCAGCTTTGTTTGTTTGCTTTTTCTTAAGATTGCTTTGACTATTCAGAATAAAATTCACCCATAAATTAGGATCGTTTGTTACAGTTCTGTGAAAAATGCTTTGGGCAATTGGATAAGTATTGCACTAAATCTGTAGGTTGCTTTGGGTAGTGTGCTTGCATTAGCAATATTAATTCTTCCAATCATGAATGCAAAATATCTACCTATTTATTGTATCACCTTCAATTTTCTTTATCAGTGTCTTATAGCTTTCAAACTATAGGTCTCTTACCTCCTTGGTTAAATTTATTGCTAGGTATTTTATTCTTTTTGATGTGAGTGTAAAATGGGATTGTTTCTTTGCTTTCTCTTTCTGATAGTTCATTAGTACGTGTACAAAACAACCAATTTCTGTATATTTATCTAATATCCTGTAGCTTTACTGAATTCATTCATTAGTTATAATAGGTCTTCAGTAGAGACTTTAAGGTTTTCTATACATAGTGTCATGTCATCTGCAAACAGTGACAGTTTTATTTCTTCCCTTCCAACTTGAATGCCTTTTAAATTTCTTTTGTCTGAGTCCTGTGGCTAGGACTTCCAATACTAGGTAAAATAGAAATGGTGACAGTGGGCATTCTTGTTCTGTTCCTAATTTTAGAGGGAAAGGTTTCAGTTTTTACCTTTTGAGTATGATGCTTGCTCTGAGTTTGTCATAAATGGCCTTTATTATGTTGAGTTATGTTCTATCTTTATCATGTAACTTTTGGTCATTCCTTTTGTTAATGTGCTATATCACATTGATCAATGTGGATATTGAATCATCCTTATATTCCTGAATAAGTCTCACTTGATCATGATATATGATTCTTTTTTATACTGCTTGATTTTGTTTGCTAACATTTTGTTGAGAACTTTTACATCAATATTCATCAGGAATATTGGACTTTAATTTCCTTTCTTTTAGTGTTTTGTAACAGGCTTCCCTGGTAGCTCAGCTGGTAAAGAATTCACCTACAATGCGGAAGACTCTGGTTCAATTCCTGGGTTGGGAAGATCTGCTGGAAAAGGTATAGGCTACCTACTCCAGTATTTTTTGAGCTTCCCTGGTGGCTCAGTGTTTTGTATGTTTTGGGTACCAGGGTAATGGTAACTTTGTAGAATGATCTTGAGAGTATTTTCTCCTCTTCTTTTTCTAAAATAGTTTGAGAAGGATAGGTGTTAACTCTTCTTTATGTGTTTGGTAGAATTCCCTTGTGAAACCATGCAGTCTTGGTCTTTTGTTTGTTGTGAGTTTTTTTATTATTGATTCAGTTTCACTACTCATCCATTCAGATTATCTGTTCTTTCTGATTCAGTCTTGGAAGATTGTATGCTTCTGGGAATTTATCCATTTTTTCTACATTGTCTAGTTTGTTGGCAATTTGTTATTCTAGTATTCTCTTATGATTTTATTTTTTATATTTCTGTGATATTGGTTATAATTTCTCCTCTTTTTTCCCCTCATTTTGTGTATTTATATATCTTTTTTCTTAATGAGTCTGCTAAAGATTTATCAATTTTGTCCATCTTTTCAAAAAATGCAATTCTTTTTTTTCATTAATGTTTTTGGTCTATTTTATTTACTTCCTCTCTGATCTTTATTATTTCTTTCTTTCTGCTGACTTTGGGCTTTTTTCTTCTTTTTCTAATTTCTTTAGATGATAGATTAGCTTATTTGATATTTTTCTTATTTCTTAAAGTGTGCCTGTGTTGCTATAAACTTCCTTCTTAGAACTGCTTTTGTTGAGTCCCATTGATTTTGGAAAACAGTGTTTTCATTTGGTTTAAGGTATTTTTTGATTTCCTCTTTTATCTTTTTGTTGACCTATTGAGATTTTAGCAGTATATTTTTTAGTGTCCATATGTTTGGTTGTTTTCCAATTTTTCTTCCTGTAGTTGATTCCTAGTTTCATATTGTTGTGGTTGGAAATGATACCTGAAATAATTTTTATTCTTTTATATTTGTTGAATCTTATTGTGGTCTGTGACTGGGGAACATTCCATGTACACGTGAAAGTGTGCATTATGTTATTTTTTAATGGAATGTCCTGGAGATAGTTTTTAAGTCCAACTGATTGACTGTGTCATTTATGGCAAATGTTTCATTATTGATTTTTTATCTGGATATCTGTCCATTGATGTAAAAGGGATATTAAAGTCTTCTATTGTTATTTTATTATCAGTTTCTCCCATTGTGTCTGTTTATTTAGGTGCTTCTGTATTGGGTGAATGAGTTTAGAAATATTATATCTTCTTCTATTGATTTCTTTACCATAATATAATGTCTTTCTTTGTGTTTTTTTTTCTTTTTAATTTTTTTATTGAAGGATAAATTGCTTTATAGAATTTTGTTGTTTACTGTCAAATCTCAGCATGAATCAGCCATAGGTATACATATATCCCCTTCCTTTTGAACCTCCCTCCTATCTCCCGCCCCATCCCACCCCTTTAGATTGATACAGAGCCCCTGTTTGAGTTTCCTAAGCCATACAGCAAATTCCCATTGGCTATCTATTTTACATATGGTAATGTAAGTTTCCATGTTACTATTTCCATACATCTCCACCCTCTTCTTCCCTCTCCCCGTGTCCATAAGTCTATTTTCTAGGTCTTTGTGTTTTATTATAAACTTTGTTTTAAATTCTTCTTTGAATGACATATTGCTATTCCACTGTCCCTTTTATTTGCATTTGCACTTTTCATCTCCTCGGTTTCAGTCTGTGTGTTTTACCTCTGAAGTTAGTCTCTTGTAGGCAGCATATAGATGAATCTTGTTTTTCTCTTTTTCAGTTCCAATCACCTGCCCTATGTCTTTTGCTTGGAGCATTTAGTTCATTGGCATTTAAAAATGATTATCGATAGTATGTATTTAATGCCACTTTCTTGTTTTCTGGTTGGCTTTTTGTAGTTATCCTCTGTTCTTTTCCTCTTTTAGTTTCTTCACTTGTAGTTTGATGATTTCTTTAGTGTTAACATTTGTGATCCTTTCTGATTTTTGTATATATATTGAAGGTTTTGATTTGTGGTTACCATGTAGTTCATATATGCTGATTATAACTAATCCTATTTATTTTAAACTGATAGTCATTAAAGTTCAAGCATATTCTAAAAGCTTTACATTTTCTACTCCCCTCTTCAAGTTTTGTGTTTCCAATGCCATATTTTACACTATCATTCTATCCTATAACTGTTTATTGCACTTACAACTGGCTTTTACAATTTGTATCTTTTAATCTTTGTTAAACTTATTCAAGTGGTTAGTCCACAGCCTTTACTATATATTTGCCTTTACTGGTGGAAAGTTCCTCCACCTACATTTTCTTTCTTGTTGTAGTCTTTTTCTTACATAAAGAAGACCCTTTAACACTTCTTATAAGGTGGGCTTAATATTGATGAACTCTTAGATTTTGCTTGTCTGAGAAGCTCTTTATCAGTCAAATATGAAAGATAATTTTGCTGGGTAGAAGATCCTACATTGTATTTTCTTTCCTTTCAGCACTCTAAATACATCGGATAACTCCTGTCTTGCCTAGTCTGCACAGTTTTTGCAGAAAATCAACCAATAACCTTATTGGGTTCCTTTATTTATGATTCTTTATCTCTTATTGCCTTTAAAATGACCTTTTTAATTTTAACTTTTGCTATTTTAATTATATGTCATCATGTGTATGTCTTTGAGTTCATCTTGTTTGGGATCCTCTCTGCTTCCTGTACCTATATGTCTGTTTCCTTCTTCAGTGTCAGCAAGTTTTGAGCCATAACTTCATCAAATACAGTTTCTATTTATTTCTGTCTTTCCTCCTTCTGACACCCCTATAATGCAAATATCAGAACACTTAATGTTAAAACATCTATTTCTGCTTTATTGACTATGCTAAAGTCTTTGACTGTGTGGATCACAATAAACTGTGGAAAATTCTGAAAGAGATGGGAATACCAGACCACCTGGTCTGCCTCTTGAGAAATTTGTATGCAGGTCAGGAAGCAACAGTTAGAACTGGACATGGAACAACAGACTGGTTCCAAATAGGAAAAGGAGTACGTCAAGGCTGTATATTGTCACCCTGTTTATTTAACTTATATGCAGAGTACATCATGAGAAACGCTGGACTGGAAGAAATACAAGCTGGAATCAAGATTGCCGGGAGAAATATCAGTAACCTCAGAAATGCAGATGACACCACCCTTATGGCAGAAAGTGAAGAGGAACTAAAAAGCCTCTTGATGAAAGTGAAAGTGGAGAGTGAAAAAGTTGGCTTAAAGCTCAACATTCAGAAAACAAAGATCATAGCATCCGGTCCCATCACTTCATGGGAAATAGATGGGGAAACAGTGGAAAAAGTGTCAGACTTTATTTTTCTGGGCTCCAAAATCACTGCAGATTGTGACTGCAGCCATGAAATTAAAAGACGCTTACTCCTTGGAAGGAAAGTTATGACCAACCTAGATAGCATATTCAAAAGCAGAGACGTTGCTTTGCCAACAAAGGTTCGTCTAGTCAAGGCTATGGTTTTTCTTGTGGTCATGTATGGATGTGAGAGTTGGACTGTGAAGAAGGCTGAGCGCTAAAGAATTGATGCTCTTGAACTGTGGTGTTGGAGAAGACTCTTGAGAGTCCCTTGGACTGCAAGGAGATCCAACCAGTCCATTCTGAAGATCAGCCCTGGGATTTCTTTAGAAGGAATGATGCTAAAGCTGAAACTCCAGTACTTTGGCCACCTCATGCAAAGAGTTGACTCATTGGAAAAGACTCCGATGCTGGGAGGGACTGGGGGCAGAAGGAGAAGGGGACGACAGAGGATGAGATGGCTGGATGGCATCAGTGACTCGATGGACATGAGTCTGAGTGAACTCCGGGAGTTGGTAATGGACAGGGAGGCCTGGCGTGCTGCGATTCATGGGGTTGCAAAGAGTCAGACATGACTGAGCAACTGATCTGATCTGATCTAATATTGTCCCAGAGGTCCCTTAAACTAGCCTCATTTCTTCAAATTTGTTTTCTTTTTCTTGTTTCAAATGTGTGATTTTCACTATTGTATCTTCCAGTTCGTTTATGCGTCTTCTGTATTACCTAATTGGCTTTTGATTCCCTCTAGTGTGTTTTTCGTTTCAGTTCTTCATCTCTGAATTATTCTCCTTTATACTTTATAGTTCTCTGTTAAAATTCTAACCATGTTCATCTAATCTTTTACCCAATTTAGTTGGCATTCTTATTACTATTTCTTTGAGCTCTTACTCAGATAAATTATTAATATTTATATCTTTTTTATTAGCATGTTTTTCCAGATTTTTTCTTTTTTTTTTTTTTAACATATTCCTTTGTCTTTTCATTTTAACTTTCTATGTCTGTATGAAATTAGGTGAAACAGTTACATTTCTGGTCTTGAAGATGTGTTCTTATGTGGGAGTGTCCCTACGCAGTCTGTGTGTGCCCAATGTCTTTGGTGGGACAACTAGATCTGAAGTGAACATCTTCCCACCTTGGGTGGGAGGTAGGCCTGGAGCACAAGTGGCTAGAACCAGAGCTAGGTATGAACGGGAGCTGTCACTGCCCTCTCAGGGGGAAGAGTCAATGGTTGAGGAGCTGGAGCAGAAGCTCTGGGGAATCTTAATTTCTCCCAGTTATAACAGTAGTTACGTCTTGGTTTGGGACGTGGCCAGGGCCTGAGAGCTTGGCCTGCACTTTTCACCATATCCCCCAGTGCTCGTGTCTTGCTTAGTGACTTGTTCCGGGCCAGAAGGATTGGTGCCACAACACTGAGGGGGCCTCACCCCCTATCAGATTTTCACAGGGCTGGGAGCTCAGGTGTTGGTGTTCTCTGCCCTGGAGCTAGCTTCACCCCCTCTGGAATGTTATGCAGGGATTCCCCTCTCCGACTTCACAAATCCCAAGATGTCACTGGCTGCCTCTGCCCTGTTCAGAGGCAGGGCAAGGGTTAGAACTAGATATGTTCCTCACAAGTATATGCATTCTCACTAGAAACAGTAGCCTCTGCTTTAGTGGAGAGCAGCCAGAACAAGGGGAGATGAAGGAGAACCCTGGCACTAGATGGGAGCTTCACTGGGGTGGCCCTGCAGACCATCAGGCAATTTTCAATATGTTGCCTTAGCACTGTGATGAGGAAAGAGCAAGTCTGTGTGTGCACTCTTGAGAAGTGGACTCTTAGTTTCGAACAGCCCTCAGGTTAGCCCCAGTGGTTTTAAAATCTTTGGCCACCTGATGCGAAGAGTTGACTCATTGGAAAAGACTCTGATGCTGGGAGGGATTGGGGGCAAGAGGAGAAGGGGACGACAGAGGATGAGATGGCTGGATGGCATCACTGACTTGATGGACGTGAGTCTGGGTGAACTCCGGGAGTTGGTGATGGACAGGGAGGCCTGGCGTGCTGCGATTCATGGGGTCTCAAAGAGTCGGACACGACTGAGTGACTGATCTGATCTGATCTGAAGGGGAGTTATCTTCTAAGTGTTGGATGCCAGGGCTGAAGTGACTTGAATACCTCACTCTCCAAGGAGGATTCCCAAGCCCCTGATATCCCTGCATCTTCTGTGTCCCCCATTGTGTCCCGACTAGGTCACTTTTCCCCTCTTCCTACTAGACTCCGTGTGGATCTGTCTTTTCTTTGGTTGTAGAAGAGCTGCTCTTCTAGTCCCTAGACCAATTTCAGCAAGAGTCACTCTATATGTAGTTGTAGTTTTGATGTGTTTTTGATAGGAGATGAGCCCAGAGTCCTTTATTCTGCCTCTTGATCTTCTCTCTTCTCCCATTTTGCGTTTTCATGGCCAGTTGGGGTTTTCCCTTCTCTTTCCTCCAGCAATATGTTGCTCTGAGCCTTGCCGTGAGGTGGCAGGATTAAACTGTTTGTCATTGTCTTAGCAAGCTTGTATGTTCAGACCTAGTACCTAAAATCATGGTGTGCATGCTCTTGGGTACGCAGGTTTCCTTGTACCTACTCTTTTCACTATTGCTGGCTGTGGCCCCTCAACATTTATGCCATCTGCACTGTCCCAGACTCCCTAATACCTCCCCTTTTACCTTCACCTATCAAGTGGAAACTTGCTCTCCCATTTTTTTTCTTTTGTCTAAGTCCACTGGCCTTAAGGTCAAGCCGTTTAACCCCCAGCTTCACATTTACATGAGCCCTCTGCATGACTGGCTCTAGGAGTGTGCTGGAGAGCAGGACAAACTGAACTCTTACTTCCATGGAGCTGATTCTGATAGCAAAGTTAGACATGAGTCATGCAAGAAAACTGAGACAAATTGTGGTAAGTCATATAAAAGAAATAAGGAGCAATATATGAGTATAAAACAGAGAGCTGTGTTCCATTCTAGGTGCCAAGAGATATTTGCCTAAAGAGTCTTTCAAACTGACATTGGCTGATCTGCAAAGTGGGCAATAATATTCCCAGGTGGCAAGGTTCTTGTGTCATTTAAGGAGTCAACAGGAGGCAAGTGAGCTGGAGCTTAGAGGCTGAAGAGGGAGGGAGGGACAGGGAATGGGCTGTACCTGGTCTCAGGTATTAGGTTAAAGATCTTAGTCTTTATCTTAAGAGCAGTGAGAAACCAGTTGCTGATGGTGTGACGGTGACCATGGTGATGGTGAAGATGGTAAAGAAGAGAAGGAAGATGATGGTGATAGTGATGATGGCAGATGACTATGGTGATGGTGAGGATAATGATAGTAATGATGTTGTTTACATAAGGATGAGAGTGACTGCGACAGTAAGAATGATAATGACATGGTGATAACAATGAGGATGCTGAGATGCTGATGAGGATGCTGCAGATAATGAAGGGCCCAGCACCACTACCTGCTAAGAAGGCAGGAATGAGAATGGAAACAACACATTATTTGAAGGAAGACACATCTGGTACTCTGCCATTTACTTGCTGGCTGGAATGAGAAAATACTTTGACCTCATGTGCGCTTCAATTTATTTATCCTTAGTAGGGTTCCTGAAGATGAAGTGAGGTGTATAAGGGTGCTTGGTACCCAGAAGTTGCAAAATTAGCTCCCTGGTGTCTCCGTGACACAGAGGCACGCAGCCAGGCACGTGACAATGACAGCCTGTGGGTGGAGAGCCCCTCCACTGCTTCACTTCTGCAGCCTGGTCAGGTGACATGCTCAGAGACTGAGGGGCATCATACTGCTGTCAAAAAACTAACAGCCTGTGTTTAGATCATCTCCTCCAAACTGGCTGTCCTACTGTCTGTAGGAATAGTTGTGTGGTGGGAGCTCTGCTGGGAGTATCTCGGTACCTCATCCACAGCCTGCTGCCCTCACCCTCTGGCAACTCAGGGGGACACAGCAATGGGGACTCTGCATGTCTAGGGAAAAATCCTAAGTCTCCTCCAAATGTGACACTTGGCAAGACACTTAATCTCGCTGGGTGCATTTCTCATCTGAAGCCAGTTTGGCAGCTTGAGGTGGCTTCCTGTGAGATTGTGCACAAGCGGATGCTCCACAGTGAGGCCTGCAGTCACTCTTAGCTTGCCTCTCCCTTGGGGGCAGGATTGAGAGCTCCATTTATTGTCAGTTTGAATCTGTTTGCATTGAGCCTTCCACAGTTTCAGCTTGGCTCCAGTTTCCTGGAGGTTACCTTCTGGCCAGTCCCAGGACAGGGACAGTCCCAGCATCCCACGGCCCTTGAAATGACACATATGTGAAGACTTTATTTCCAAAGTGACATGTAGATCACTAACCTGTTCTGCACATCTGCCCTGTGTCAGCACACATCGGGTGGTGAGTGGCCCCCACAGGCTGACAGGTCAGGCTGTTCTGACCCGTAATGAATGCAGAAAGTGGAAGCGACAGAGCATTTTAAGGCCCTGGGGTCTCTAGGTAGGAACAGGTAGTGCTAGGCCATCCCACGATGGCCAGTGCATTTTGAGTTGGCCCAACAATAAGGCAGATTCTTTAACATCTAGCAGTTCACGCATCGTGGAGATTATTCTCTTTCTGTTTCCCTGGAATTGTTGCCTACCACTGGCTATCAGAAGGCTTGAGCTCCCGGTCACACTTTTACTGAGGGGTTGTCATGTAACAGGTTTTCCTCTCCCAGGGAATTTGCATTATAACACGGGGATCTTCGAGAGACAACACTGACAGCCAGTGTCTGGGAGGGGCTTTCTGCTGGGCTCACAGCAGAGAGCACCCTAACGTTCAGCCCAGTTGTATAACATGCAGAGTACACATCAGGCAGGGCTCTGCTGTCTCCAGGCCTGGGGTCAGTGGGAGTATGAGGGAAACACCCCAGTGAGAGGTGCAGGCCCTGGCAGAGGGGACAGGGAGTTGGGGTCAGCCCTCTGGCAATTGCAATCTCTTCAGAGGAGGGGGATGTGCTTTCTTAGAATAACTTGCCATCAGAGCTCAGGTACTGCTGCTCTTCCTCCTGCGAATGCTGTAATAGATCCTCAGGGAGGGCATGGCCTTTGAGCTAGTGACTCTCTGGGAATACAGCCTTTGGCTGGCTCTGAAGGATGGAATGATTCTCATGCTCCAGAAAGGGCCTCCTGGGTGAGAAGAACTTCTCTGGGATCCCACTTTGCAGGTTAACACAACAGCTGTCCAACCTGAGGGTGATAGCCCCAGGACCACCCTACTTCTCTGCTCATCTCACCTGGGCCCCACAGTGTGAAGTGGAACCAGTGTAATCCAGATCTCTCTTCCAGGTTGGGTCCATTGTCACAGTGAACCCCAGGTGGGGCCATGAAGGCGCTAAGTTATTTAGCCAAGACCACACTGCTAAGGACAAGAGGCAGAGCTGCTGAGGAAGAAAAGGGAGGTAGGACGTGGGGACCCAGTGTAGTCAGAGCGTCCATGAGGCAGGGTTCTGTGTGTCACCCAGTGGTTCTGGCCTGGGTGACATTATGTCAGGCTGGGACACTCATGGCTCTGTGTCCTGCCTCCCCCAGATCCCAATGCTCAGGGAGGCTCTAGCTCCAGGCTGCTCTCTCAACCCCACCCGCACCCCCTGACTGCCGGGGAGGGATTGCAGGGGCACAGATCAGCTCATGCAGCTCCCTCTGTGGTTAGGTCTGTGGAGTAGAGAGCACTTGCTGCCTCTGTGAGCTCGGTGCAAGGTGAGAGTTGACGGGGATGCACATTTACCTAGGGCTCCCATTGCATGACTAACTATTCCACCTCTGGATTGTCCTGACATTTCTACAAGGTACACGAGGTCCTCGTGCACAGCATCCACATTTCACAGATAAAGAAACAATGTAGAGAGATTAACAAAGTTTCTCAAAGCCATTACAGCCAGGACCTCCAGAGCGTGTGGGCTGCTCACCTGAGCCAGAGCCCCACAACGGTGAGTGCACTGTGAGTGCACAAGCTTGTGACACCCTCCGACAACCCTACATGTCCCAGCTGCCCAGTAGCCTCCCACTCCAGTGTCCCCCCACCTTTTGGTCCTCCCACCTCTGTTCCATGCTGCCTCTGTCAGACTTCCCAGGGTTCAGCGACACCACACAGGGGTCCCTTCCAATGGTTTCCACACACACCACAGCTACTGATGAAGCATTATTGCTGAAAAGTACTGCTGCTGCTGCTAGTGCTAAGTCGCTTCATTTGTGTCGGACTCTGTGCGACCCCATAGATGGCAGGCCACCAGGCTCCCCCGTCCCTGGGATTCTCCAGGCAAGAACACTGGAGTGGGTTGCCATGTCCTTCTCCAATGCATGAAAGTGAAAAGGGAAAGTGAAGTCGCTCAGTCGTGTCTGACTCTAGCGACCCCATGGACTGCAGCCTACCAGGCTCCTCCATCCATGGGATTTTCCAGGCAAAAGAGTACTGGAGTGGGGTGCCATTGAAAAGCACAGAGAGGCTAAAAACCTTTACTGAAAGCTAGAACCTGGAAAGTAAGCAAGCAGAGCTGTGGAATCTGGGACCGCAAACCTCTGTTTTACAACAGCTCAGGATCTGGGAGGGGCAAAGCGAAGCTAGGACACACCTCTAGTGAGGAGTGTCATGGAGACACCTATACAGCTGGAGCCCAAAAGGATTACAATCTCAGAATAAGGGTACATGGCAACCAAGAAACCAGCAAGAGAACTGGCCTGCAGTGATATCAGTACCAGGAAGAAAAGGAAGAAAATTCCTTGAATATTCCTGAGTAGAAGCCATGCTTCTGACAGGATTAGAGCTAGGTTTCAAACCATTTTAATGATTAAAACTCTTATCCTGTGGTTGGTGTGGTGCTTCTGGAGGATCTGAGCTTCTGCTCAGGGCTCAAAGCAGTGAAACAACCTTAAAAAAAAAAAAATGAGTTGCATTTGTCAAAACTCACAAAGTCACACAGGAGAATAAGACTCTATGAATGAGAATGAGAGGAAACAAGAAGATAGCTGCATTGTGTCTAGCACCTTGGATTATCAGATACTTGGTTAATACAAAAATGTTTAATACAGTTTAAGGCATTAAAATGACATGAAAACAAGCATTTAGGTACATCAGAGTTTTAAAACAACCAAATAGATTAAGAATTAAATAAAACTAGGAAAGAAAAATAATGAGAATTGCAAAGGGGCAGAACCAAGATATCAGATAGGGAGGATGCAGAGTCCATGTCTCCCCACAACTAGGGCATCTGCTGGACACTGGTGGAGAACCTCAACACCCTGGTGCTGGGAGGAACCCCCCAGAGACATGGTACAAAGTGGAGGGGAGTGAGCAGGGAGAAGCAGCAGAGGATGGTGGAGACCAGCCCGCCTGAAGGCGACTGGGAGAAGGGTTGCCATGCCCGGAGAGGCACAATTACATTGAGAGGATCAAGGGAATGGGGAAGAGGGTACCTTCAGGGGTTTGGAGGATCAGAGGAGAATATGCCGGGCATTCCCCTCACCCACTTGACACCTAGGTGTCTGCTGAGATCCTGGGCCTGGTCATCCCTGCTCCAGGGCAACCTTTGCTCATATGGGTCTTGGAGGTGTGAGAGGGAGTGGTGGAGAGGAAGTGCTGAGTGTGATGGGGAGGGGTCCTTGGGGGTTAGAGAACCAGGGCAACATCCCCCCTTCACCCCCCCTCACTCAGCCTGGGCAGCCAACTGAGGGCCCAGGCCTGATCCTCTGCACTTGGAGGCTGGAGGCACTCTGGGACCCTCTCCATCTTCATCAAGCCTAGGCTCTGCCAACACCCCAAACCCTGGGCCATTTACCGGCTGCATGCATCCTGTGTATAGGTCTGCTGCTGCTAAGTCGTTTCAGTTGTGTCCGACTCTGTGCGACTCTATAGATGGCAGCCCACCAGGCTCCCCCATCCCTGGGATTCTCCAGGCAAGAACACTGGAGTGGGTTGCCATTTCCTTCTCCAATGCATGAAAGTGAAAAGTGAAAGTGAGGTTGCTCAGTCGTGTCTGACTCTTCGCTACCCCATGGACTGCAGCCTACCAGGCTCCTCTGTCCATGGGATTTTCCAGGCAAGACTACTGGAGTGGGGTGCCAGTGCCTTCTCCGGTGTGTATAGGTCTAGTCCCCACATAAGCCCCACCCTTGACTGAGCCCTGAATAAGCCCCTCCCACCCCCACCTCCACCAGTCAAGGCTTTTTCTGTGTCTTTTTTTTTTGCTGCTGTGGTTCTGTTTACCTTCTGGTAGTTGTTTCATTTATAGGTTTATTTTTTCTAGTATACCTGTTAGTTCTCTATATTTATTTCTTATTCTTTGCTATTATTCTCCTTTAGTTTCTTTTTGTTATTAGGATTCTATTTTACCTGCCAGTGCTTGACTTTATTTTTTAAGAATATACTTGTTTTTATTTTTATTTTTTTACATGTATCAGTTAGTTTTCTAAATTTAATTAATTTTTTTCCCCTGGATCAGAAAGGTCCCCTGGAGTAGGAAGTGGTAACCCTCTCCAGTATTCTTGCCTGGAAAATTCAAGAGGAACCTTGAGGGATAGTCCTTTGAGCCACAGATGGTCAGGCACGACTGAGCACAAACATACACACACACACAAATAACACAAGGAACAACACTACCTAAAGATCAGGGGATAATTTCAAGGGGAAAATAAAACAACTATAAATATTTTCACACACAACATAAGAATACTTCAATATATTAACAAATACTAACAGCCATAAGTGATGGAATTCCAGTTGAGCTATTTCAAATCCTAAAAGAAAATGCTGTGAAAGTGCTACACGCAATGCCAGCAAATTTGGAAAACTCAGCAGTGGCCACAGGGCTGGAAAAGGTAAGTTTTCAATCCAATCCCAAAGAAAGGCAATGTCAAAAATGTTCAGACTACCGCACAATTGCACTCATCTCACACACTAGCAAAGTAATACTCAAAATTCTCCATTCATCTGTTGATGGACATCTAGGTTTCTTCCATGTCCTGGTTATTATAAATAGTGAGGAATGAACATAGGGGTATGTGTCTTTTGGCATTATAGTTTTCTCAGGGTATATGCCCAGTTGTGGGATTGCTGGGTCCTATGGTACTAATAGTCAACAAAATTCTGTAAAGCAATTATTCTTCAATTAAAAAATAAATAAAATAAAATAATTTCATATACAAAAATAAATAAATACATTTCATCACAACTGTCCCATGAAATTTAATCATGGTTTAGTCTCATATGGGATTAATAACCATGATCAATGCAATGAAAAACCATCACTGTGTTTCTAATATAAGTATATTAATGACCCATATCCAAAAATCCCATCCACTACTTACAGCAAAATCATTTGCTTATTGACCAGTCCTGTCAAATATTTCATCATGATAAAATTTTGACTCTCTGTTAATCCCTTGTGGCTAAGCTGGTAAAGAATCTGCCTGCAATGTGGGAGACCTGGGTTCGATCCCTGGGTTGGGAAGATCCCCTGGAGAAGGGAAAGGCTGCCCACTCCAGTATCCTGGCAGAGAATTCCATGGACTGTATAGTCTATGGGGTCGCAAAGAGTCGGACATGACTGAGTGACTTTCACACTTTGACTATGAATCTTAATCTTACAAATTCTAACAAGACTATTTCAAGTCATACACTACATATCAGACACAATAATTCCTTTCTTTCTGTAACCTACATCTACTATGACATTAAAATGGACTATTTGGTATTTATACATCAAAGGGACATCTGTATTTTTTTGTGTCGTTTTATTCACAGAGGACCAGGCCTGTACAATGAATCTTCTACTTTTCTAGAAATGTGAAACATCAGAATCATTATGTTATTCAAAGCGATAACCACAGCATTTATATGTCCTAACATGAGGTAAAGAGCCTTTTAATTAGGGTGAAAGAAGAGAGTGAAAAAACTGACTTAAAACTCAACATTCAATAAATGAAGACCATGGCATCCAGTGCCATCATTTCATGGCACATAGATGGGGAAAAAGTGGAGACAGTGTTAGGTTTTCTTTTCTTGGGCTCCAAAATCACTGCAGATGGTGACTGCATCAATGAAATTAAAAGGAACTTGCTCCTTGGAAGAAAAGCTATGATAAACCTAGACAACATATTAAAACACAGAGGAGTCACTTTGCCAACAAAGGTCCATCTTGTCAAAGCTATGGTTTTTCCAGTAGCCATGTATGGATGAAAGAGTTGGACCACATAGAAGGCTGAACACCGAAGAATTGATACTTTTGAATTGTCTTGAATTATAGTGTTGGAAAAGACTCTTGAGAGTCCTTTGAACTTCAAGGAGATTAAACCAGTCAATCCTAAAGGAAATCAACGCTGAATATTCACTGGAAGGACTGATGCTGAAGCTGAAGCTCTAGTCCTTTGGCCACTGGATGCAAAGAGCCAATTCATTGGAAAAGACCCTGATTCTGGGAAAGATTGAGGGCAGGAGGAGAGGGAGGTGGCAGAGGATGAAATGGTTGAATGGCCTCACTGACTCGACGGACACGAGTCTGAGTAAACTCTGGCTGGTAATGAAGGACAGGGACGGCTGGGGTGCTGCAGTCCATGGTTGGCAGGGTGTTGGGCGTGACTTGGTGACTGAATAACATCAACAACCATGACGTCAAATATTTTTCTGAGAAATAGCAGTCATTAAAAATATATATACCCATGGCTGATTCATGCTGAGGTTTGATAGAAAACAACAAAATTCTGTAAAACAATTATCCTTAAATTAAAAAAGAAATTAATTTAAAAAATCCCCTTCTTGTCATTCGTTATATTGATACACCCAATCGAATGAATCTGAGAAGGATTCTCAGTAAATTCCTACTCTATTCTTTGCTTTTGCCTTCATCCTGTCATTCAGTAGTTAAGCCCCAATAATTATTTATCTATTATTTTTTCATGAAACAGGATGTAATAACACAATAGGAATCTCATCTGGTGTGAAGAAGGTTCCATTTTATCACACTACACAATAAGCAATATCTTAGGATTTTATTTTTAATTTGAATGCTATCCATATTAGTACTGTTTCTCCCAACTTTATAGGAGATCCAGAGAAGGCTACTCCTGCCAACCCCCTGGTCACTTGTCCACACATCAAACCATAATGATATTACATATTCACATATGCAATTGCACAGCCTATTCCTAAATAGTAAATCGGGTGATATACTTGCTCTAATTTTCTCAATTCTGATTCTAGCAATCATCTCAGCACTTTATACATCATCATAATAAAGTATAACATTTCAACCCCTTAATCAATGTTTGTTCTGATTACTAATATCAGATATACCAATGCTAGCACAAATAGAGGACAACAAGCTGAGCACTTATTTATAATCACCAGACAACTAGCATGGATTTTACATTTATCTTTCTCATTCTCTTGCTTGTATCACTCACAAGCCTTATTATTGAGAATAATCTAAAATAAAGAGTCTTCATGGTGTATTTATTACTCTGGTCTTTAAATCAGGAAAGAATAACACTTCTCTCTAAGACTCAAGGAAGAAGCTCCAGCTCCACCACCAGTAGCCAAAGCTGAAATTCTACTTAAATTACTCCTTGAAAAATTACACATGAACAGTGAAACTTTATTACCTTGTGCTATACTAGTATTAGGAATATATTCTAGACAAAGAACTTTACACCTTTCACAAAAATGAACTCAGAATGAATCACAGATCTAAATGTAGAATGCAAAACTATAAGACAGAAGAATATGTATGACAATACAGATAACTTTGAGTTTGGTGATGACTTTTTAGACATGACACCAAAGGCACATACGATGAAAGAAATAATTGATAAGCTGGACTTCATTAAAACAATGTGGACAGAATGGAAAGGCAGAATGTAGTCTGGGAGTCCAGAATGTAGTCTGGGAGAAAATATATGCAAAAGACAAATATTTGGACAAAAGACAAAAAAGGACAGTTATCCAAAATACACAAAAAACTCTCCAAAAAGAAAACCAACAACTTGACTTAAAAAATGGGCTAAAGACTTCAAGAGATACCTAACTAAAGAAGAGACAGAGGGCAAGTAAGCATATTAAAAGATGCTCCACATCGTGTCTTAAGACAGCGATTCCCAGCCTTTTAAGCACCAGGGACCAGTTTCGTGGAAGAGAGTTTCTCCCACTGCCTGGCAGTGGGGGATGGTTTTGGGATGATTCAAGCACATTTCAGTTATTGTGCACTTTATTGCTATTATTATTGCATTGTGATATATAACGAAACACACAACGCACCAAAGGGCAGAACCATTGTGAGCCCTGAGCCTGTTTTCCTGCAACTAGACAGTGCCATCTAGGGGTGATGGGAGACAATGACACCCAAAGCGTGTAGCTTATTTCCAGAATACTCAGTAACCTCGTTCTGGTTGCTGTCACTGCAGTAAATTCATTCTACCTCACAAAAATAGTATATTGTAAATGGAAGCAGAATTTCTAGTGCTTTTGTGGCAGGCTCAGGATATTCAACCTCAACTTTAATCCAGAATATATGGCAATTTGAAGTTGTCTTAAACATACTTTTAAGGCCACCACCATTTGCGATCTCAAGCAGATGATCTAGCATGAACAAAGTTGATTCACCTGACTTACTCACAATTGACTCACAGATCCATTCCTCCCCAGTTGTTTTTTTTTTTTTTGTGCTTGGGAAATAATGCTCAAACTCTTGAAAGCTGAGATAGATTCATACACCAGGTGGGAGAAAGAAGGCCCTGGCTTGGTCTCCTTCAAAATCTCTGTTAATGTTTGAAACATGTCAAGAATCCCACTTTTCAACCCCTATAATTCCAGTTTGACTTTGGATGCAGTCACTTTATCTGTTGACTTGAATATGGTTGATGTTCAGACCTGAAGTGACAGATTGAATTCACTGAGCAGGTTGAATATGTCACACAAGTAAGCACAATTTGCAACCCATCCTGTGTAATTGAAATACTCTTTCAGTGGTGACAGCCTTTCTCAAAGAAATCTCTGGAGCTGCTCTCATAACTTGAAAATTCTGTCCAGTGATCTACCTTTAGGAAGCTATCTAACTTCTGTGGAAGGACTGATGTTGATGCTGAAACTCCAATACTTTGGCCACCTTATGTGAAGAGCTGACTTATTTGAAAAGACCCTGATGCTGGGAAAGATTGAGGGCAGAAGGAGAAGGGGATGACAGAGGATGAGATGGTTGGATGGCGTCACTGACTCAATGGACATGAGTTTGGGTAAACTCCTGGAGTTGGTGATGGACAGGGAGGCCTGGTGTGCTGCGGTTGATGGGGTTGCAAAGAGTCAGACACGACTGAGCGACTGAACTGAACTAACTTCTGTGTATAAAGGAAGACACGTGTGCTCTGTGTCCATCTCTTCTCAGAGTTGCACAAACAGATTTGATTTAAGGACATGTACTTTAATGTGGTTGATAATTTTAATCACATCATGCAAAACATTAAGTTAAGGTGACATTTTTCAGCTGTGCAGCATTTCTCCATGCATGACACAGTGCATAGACTCACATTCAGAAGCAACCTCTTTGACTTAAGTAGTGAAACCTGGAAACCATCCAGTCACGGTAGCCACTCTGTCCATGTATATACCAACACAAAATGACCAATTCAGTTTCCTGAAAGGCTTGAATAGTTCTGCAGCTGTGCTGTTGGTTGGCAACAAAAGTGCACAAAACATTCTCATGCACATCTTCTTGAAAAAGACAAATCACACAGAAACAAGCCCTGTGGCCTTGTTGCCAACATCAGTAGACTCATCAACCTGGTTGTGTACCACAGTGACTCATTAATCCTCTCTAAAAATCATGCTTCAGTATCCTCTGCTACTTCATCAGTTCATCTAGTATGGTGCTAGCTGAAAGAGGAACATGTGCCACATTTTGAACTGCAGCCTCTCCTAAAATTTCATGACGAATGTCCTAACCAGCAGTCAGGATCAATTCTTCTATAATAGCAAATGGCTTCTTAGCTTCAATAATGCAGTTAGCCACTAAGAATGATGCTCTCAGTGAGGTGCATTTGATGAAGTGGTGGCCTTCTGTAATTGTTTCTATTCTTCATGTTCATGTTTTGTTTTTTTTTTTTTTACTTTTGAAAAACTCCAGAGGCTTGTCTTTTAACACAGGATGGTTGGGCTCCATGTAGTGAAGCAGTTTTGAAGGTTTCATTGTTTTATTAAACAGCTCATGGCCACCTATTATATTATACAAAGAGGGCTTGAGAATGTGAATCACCTGTTCAATGAACCCATAATTTAAGTAGGACTCTGGTATTTTCTTTAAATGCAGCTCGCTTTTTGTTGGCAGTCTTAGAATCTTTTGCTGTCTCATCATTTGGTCTTTCCTCCTTTTCAAAGAAGCTCTCCAGCAACATGTATTTTTACTACTTTTGGGTAGAGTTACCTTATGAAAACAGCGACCAAGGCAAGTGCAGTGTGGGAAAGAGGCACAGACAGAAGTGGTACATAAAATAGTGGGCAGGTTCCATGCAGACTAAAATAATGGTCAGAATCTGCCTGCCACCAAGTGCAGCTTAGTTGTCACTTGCCTCTCACAGATAGGGTTTTGATATGAATTTGAAAGTAATTGATTTATTATGGTTTCTGTGGGGTCAGACTTCTCTGCTAATGATAATCTGTATTTGCAGCTACTCTCCAGTGCTATCATCACCACTTAGGCTCAGTTCATCAGGCATTAGATTCTCATAAGGAGGATGCAACCTAGAGCCCTCACATGGCACAGTTCACAGTAGGGTTCACGCTCCTATGAGAATCTAATGCCACTGCTGCAACCGACAGAAGGTGGAGTTCAGACAGTAGTGTGAACAATAGGGGACAGTTTTCACTTTCATGCATTGGAGAAGGCAATGGCAACCCACTCCAGTGTTCTTGCCTGGAGAATCCCAGGGACGGCGGTGCCTGGTGGGCTGCCGTCTATGGGGTCGCACGGAGTCAGACACGACTGAAGCAACTTAGTAGCAGCAGCAGCAGTAAATATAGATGCTTCATTCATGCATCTGCAGCTCACCTTCTGCTGTGCAGCCCTGTTCCTAACAGGTCATGGACTGGAACTGGTCAATGGCCTAGGAGTTGGGGACCTCTGCCTAAAGAGAATTGCAAATCAAAATAACAAATATCACTACATACCTATTAGAATCCTGAGCTCTTTATTTTCCTGGGCTCCAAAATTGCCACACATGTGACTGCAGCCATGAAATTAAAAGATGCTTGCTCTTTGGAAGAAAAGTTATGACAAACCTAGACAGTGTATTAAAAAGCAGAAACATCACTTTGTGGACAAAGGTCCATATAGTCAAAACTATGGTTTTTCTAGTAATCCTGTATGTATTTGAGAGCTGGACCATAACGAAGGCTGAGCACTGAAGAAATGAGGCTTTCAAATTGTGGTGCTGGAGAAGATTCACAAAAGTCCCTTGGACTGCAAGGAGATCAAACCAGTCAATCCTAAAGGAAATCAACCTTGAATATTCATTGGAAGATCTGATGCTGAAGGTGAAGCTCCAGTACTTTGACTACCTGATGTGAAGACCCGACTCTTTGGAAAAGACCCTGATGCTGGAAAAGATGGAAGGCAGAACGAGAAGGAGACGACAGAAGATGAGATGGCTGGATGGCATTATTGACTCAATGGATATGAATTTGAGCAAACTCTGAGAGTTAGTGATGGACAGGGAAGCCTGGCAAGCTGCAGTCCATGGAGTTGAAAACAGTCGGACACACTGAGAGACTGAACAACAGCAACCTCTTAGAATGATCAAAATCACAAAAATGACACTGAATACACCAAATGCTGACGAGGATGTGAAGCAACAGGAATTCTCATTCATTACTAATGAAAATGTAAAACTGTACGGTCTCTTTGGCTAGTTTATCAATGTCTTACTAAATTAAGCATATTCTTAACATAAGGCTCAGCAATCATACTACTTGGCATTTACCCAAATGAGTTGACAACTATGCTGACCCAAAAAACCTGCACACAGATGTTTTTAGCAGCTTTATTCATAATTGCTAAAATTTGGAAGAAATTAATGAATGTACCAGTTCCAGATAATGGAATACTATTTAGTGCCAAAAAATTGAATAATCTACCAAACCACAAAAAGACATAGAGGAGGGATGAACCACTCTCCAGAGGAGAGGAGACACAGTGTCTGCCTGCCGTTAGCCCAGGCCCCTGTTTGGTGTCCTCCAGAATACATGTGGGGACTCTCCTGAGACTGTGTTTCAAGCCCCTTGGCTCTGGCCTGCTGGTCCTCCTCCATCCCAGCCTTCTCTGGGATGGCACTGAGGATAAAGCCCTGAACCTTTGGAGTGGGAGCACTGACTCCAACCTAGACTACCAGAGAACTAACCCTAGGGAGGATCAAATAGTGAGAACTCACACAAAGGAAAGCACCTGAATACAAGACCCAGCATCACCCAGCCACCAGTAGCACCCTGTGCAGGACGCCTCATCTAAACAACAAACAAAACAAAAATATGAACCAAATCATCAGCAGACAGGATTACCACCTCATGCAGCCTTGCCCATCAGAGGAAAAACAAACAAACAAACAAAACCAGAAACCACTGGACTAACCTTAGGAGGGCAGAAACCCAAAGGAAAAAAGAATTCAACCTTGAAGACTGGGAAAAAGATGCCTCAAACACAATTAGTTAAAATAAAATAATGAAAAGGCAGAAACACACTACACAAATGAAGGAACAAATTAGAAACACAGAAGTCCAAATAAATGAAGAAGAAGGAAATAGGCAAACTATCTGAAAAAGAATTCAGAATAATGATAGTAAAGGTGATCAAAAACCTGGAAAACAAAATGGAGAAAATGCAAGAATCAGTTAACAAAGGCCTAGAAGAAGTAAAGAATAAGCCTGCAGAGACAAACTACACAATTACTGAAATTAAAAATACTCTGGAAGGAATCAATAGTAGAATATCTGAAGCAGAAGAACGAATCAATGAGCTGGAAGATAAAATGGTGGAAATTACTTCTGAATAGCAGAATAAAGTAAAAGAAATGAAAAGAACTGAGAATAGTCTTAGAGACCTCTGGGAAAATATCAAATGCACCAACATTTGAATTATGGGGGACCCAGAAGGAGAAGAAGAAAAGAAAGGGTGTGAGAAAATTTTTGAAGAGATTATAGTTGAAAATTTCCCCAACATGGAAAAGGTAATAGTCAATCAAGTCCAAGAGGTGCAAAGAGTCGCATACAGGGTAAACCCAAGGAGAAACATGCCAGGACACATAGTAATCAAACTAACAGAGACTAAACACAAAGAAAGAATATTGAAAGCAGTAACGGACAAGCAACAAGTAACATACAAGGGAAACCCCATACATTTAACAGCGATCTTTCAGCAGAAGCTCTGCAGGCCAGAAGGGAATGGAAGGATATATTTAAAGTACTGAAAGGGGAAAAGCTACAACCAAGTGCCCGGCAAGGATCTCATTCAAAATTGATGGAGAAATAAAAAATTTTACAGACAAGCAAAAGTTAAGAGAATTCAGTACCACCAAACCAGCTTTACAGCAAATGTTGAAGGGACTTATACAGTCAAGAAATACAAGAAAAGGAAAAAGATCTACAAAATCAACCCCAAACAATTAAAAAAATGTCAATAGGAACATATATATCAATACTTATTTTAAATGTAAATGGATTAAATGCTTCAACTGAAAGACACAGACTGGCTGAATGGATACAATAACAAGACCCATATATATGCTGTCTACAAGAAACTCAATTCAGACCTAAAGACACATATAAACTGAAAGTGAGAGAATGGAAAAATATATTCCATGCAAATGGGAAGCAAAAGAAAGTTGGAGTAGCAATCCTCATATCAGACAAAATAGACCTTAAAATAAAGAAGATTACAAGAGATATGGCTTCCCTCGTGGCTCAGCTGGTAAAGAATCTGCCTAAGGAAGGACACTACATAATGATCAAAGGATCAATCCAAGAGGAAGACATAACAGTTGTAAATATCTATGCACCCAATATAGGAGCACCTCAATACATAAGACAAACACTAACAGACATAAAAGGAGAAATTGACAGCAACACAATAATAGTAGGAGGCTTTAACACCCCACTCACACCAATGGACAGGAAATTAAAAAGGAAACACAAATGATACATTAGATGAGACGGATGTCATTAATATCTTCAGGATATTCCATCCAAATGTAGAAGAATACACCTTCTTCTCAAGTGCACATGGAACATTCTCCAGGATAGACCACATCTAGGGTCACAAATCAAACCTCAGTAAATTTAAGAAAATTCAAATCATATCAAGCATCTTCTCTGACCACAATGCTATTTGACTAGATATCAATTATGAGAAAAAACCTGTAAGAAATACAAACACTTGGAGATTAAACAACACATTTGTAAATAATCAACAGGTTACTGAAGAAATCAAAGGGAAATAAAAAAGTTTCTAGAAACAAATGACAATGAAAACATGACAACTCAAAACCTATGGGATGCAGCGAAAGCAGTCCTAAGAGGGAAATTTATAGCAATACAAGCCTACCTCAAGAAATGAGAAAAACATTGAATAGACAGTCTAACTTTACACCTAAAACAACTGGAAAAAGAAGAACAACCCCCCTCCCCCAAATTAGTAGAAGGAAAGAAATCATATAGATCTGAGCAAAATAAACAAAAAAGAAATGAAAGAAACAACAGTAAAGATTAATAAAACTAAAAGCTGGTTCTTTCAGAAGATAAACAAAATCGACAAACCTTTGGCCAGATTTATCAAGAAAAAAAGACAGAAGAATCAAATAAACAAAATTAGAAATGAAAAAGGAGAGGTTACAACAGACAGTGCATAAATACAAAGGATTATAAGAGACTATTATGAACAACTATACGACAATAAAATGCATAACCTGGAAGAAATGGACAGATTCTTAGAAAAGTTCAATCTTCCAAGACTGAACCAGGAAGAAATAGAAATTATGAACAACCCAATTACAAACACTGAAATTGAAGCTGTGATAAAAAAATCTCCTCCCAAACAAAAGCCCAGGACCAGATGGCTTCACAAGAGAATTCTATCAAACATTTAGAGAAGAGCCAATGCTTATCCTTCTAAAACTCTTTCAAAAAATTGCAGAAGAAGGAACACTTCCAAACTCATTCTAAGAGGCAAGCATCACCCTGATACCAAAACCAGACAAACACAACACAGGAAAAGAAAACTACAGGCCAATATCACTGATAGATGCAAAAATCCGCGACAGAATTTTAGCAAGCAGACTTCAGCAACACATCAAAAAGCTCATACACCATGATCTAGTTGGGTTTATTTCAGGGACGCAAGGATTCTTCCATATATGCAAATCAAACAATGTGATATACCATATTAACAAATTGAAAGATAAAAACCATATGATCATCTCAATAGATGCAGAAGAAGCCTTTGACAAAATTCAGCACCCATTTATGATTAAAACTCTTCAAAAAATGGGCATAGAAGGAACCTACCTCAACATAGTAAAGGCCATGTATGATAGTTCAGTTCAGTTCAGTTGCTCAGTCGTGTCTGACTCTTCACGACCCCATGAATCACAGCACACCAGGCCTCCCTGTCCATCACCAACTCCTGGAGTTCACTCAGACTCACGTCCATCGAGTCAGTGATGCCATCCAGCCATCTCATCCTCTGTCGTCCTCTTCAGCCTACAGCAAACATTATTCTCAATGGTGAGAAACTGAAAGCATTCCTTCTAAGATCAGGAACAGACAAGGGTATCCACTTTCCTCCTTATTTTTCAACATAGTTCTGGAAGTCCTAGCTACAGCAATCAGAGAAGAAAAAGAAATAAAAGGAATCCAGATGAGAAAAGAAGTAAAACTCACTGTTTGCAGATGACATGATACTTTACATAGAAAACCCTAAAGTATCAGAAAACTACTAGAAAACTACAGAAAACTAAATCAGTGAATTTAGCAAAGCTGCAGTATACAAAACCAATACACAGAAATCACTTGTATTTCTATATACTAACAATGAAAAATCAGAGAAAGTAAGGAATCAATCCCATTCACCATTTCAACAAAAAGAATTATATATCTAGGAATAAAGTTACCTAAGGAGACAAAAGAACTTTACACAGAAAATTGTAAGACACTAATGAAAGAAATAAAAGAGGAAATAAACAGATGGAGAGATATTCCTGAGTAGGAAGAATCAATATTGTGGAAATGACTATACTACCAAACACAATCTATACATTCAATGCGATCCTTATCAAATTACCAATGACATTTTTCACAAAACTAGAACAAAAAATTTCACAGTTTACATGGAAACACAAAAGACCCTGAATAGCCAAAGCAGTCTTGATAAAGAAGAATGGAGTTGGAGGAATCAACCTTCCTGACTTCAGATTATGCTATGAAGCTGCAGTCATCAAGACAGTATGGTACTGACACAAAAACAGAAATATAGACCAATGGAGTAAGATAGAAAGCCCAGAAATAAACTCATGCTCCCATGGGTACTTCATTTTTGACAAAGGAGGCAAAAATATACAATGGGGCAAAGAGAACCTTTTCAATAAATGGTGCTGGGAAAACTGGACAGCTACATGTAAAAGAATGAAATCAGAACACTTCTTAGCACCATACACAAAGATAAACTCAAAATGGATTAAAGACCTAAATGCAAGACCAGAAACTATAAAACTCTTAGAGGAAAACATAGGCAGAACACTCAATGACATAAAGCAAGATCCTCTATGACCCACCTCTTAGAGTAATGGAAATAAAAACAAAAGTGAACAAGTGGGACCTGATTAAACTTAAAATTGTTTGCACAGCAAAGGAAACTATAAACATGGTGAAAAGGCAACCCTCAGAGAAAATGGGAGAAAATAATAGCAATGAAACAACTGACAAAAGATCAATTTCCAAAATATACAGGCAGCTCACACACCTCAATACCAGAAAAACAAACAACCTAATCAAAAAGTGGGAAAAATGTCTAAACAGACATTTCTCCAAAGAAGACATACAGGTGGCTAACAAACACATGAAAAGATGCTCAACATCACTCATTATTAGAGAAATGCAAATCAAAACTACAGTGAGATATCAGCTCACACTGGTCAGAATGGCCATTATCAAAAAGTCTACAAACAAATGCTGGAGAGGGTGTAGGAAAAAGGGAATGCTCTTGCACTGTTGGTGGGAATGTGAATTGATACAGCCACTATGGAAGACAGTAAGGAGATTCTTTAAAAAACTAGGAATTAAACCACCATATGACCCAGAAATCCCACTCCTAGGCATATACCCTGAAGAAACCAAAATTGGAAAAGACACATGTATCCCATTGTTCATTTCAGCACAATAGCTAGAACATGGAAGCAACCTAGATGTCCATCAACAGATGAATGAATAAAGAAGTTTTTGTACATATGCACAATGGAATTATTACTCAGCCATAAAAAGGAACACATTTGAGGCAGTTCTGATGAAGTGGATGAACCTAGAACCTATTATACAGAGTCATAAAGAGAAAAAGTAAAGAAAAAGTAAGTCAGAAACAGAAAGATAAATATGGTATTCTAATGCATAAATATACAGAATCTATAAAAATGGTACTGAAGAATTTACTTACAGGGCAGCAATGAAGAAACAGACATAGAGAATATACTTGCGGACATTGGGAGAAGCGAGGAGAGGGTGAAATATATGGAAAGAGTAACATGGAAACTTACATACTACCATATGTAAAATAGATAGCCAATGGGAACTTGCTGTATGGCTAAGGAAACTCAAACAGGGGCTCTGTATCAACATGGAGGGGTGGGATGGGGAGGGAGATGGGAGGGAGGTTCAAAAGGGAGGGGATATATGTATACCTATGGCTGATTCATATTGAGGTTTGACAGAAAACAACAAAATTCTGTAAAGTAATTATCCTTTAATTTTAAAAAATTAATTAAAAATAAGAAAATGGCAAAAAAAAAAAAAAGGACAGAGGAAACATAAATGCACTTTCCTAAGTCAAAATCCATTGAATGTACAACTAAGAGTGAACTGTAGGGTAAATTATATACTCTGGGTGATAAAGACTTATCAGTATAGGTTCATTAATTGTAACAAATATAGGTCTCTGGTGGAAAATGTTGACAATGGGGGAGGCTATGTATGTGGGGGAGGGGGAATATATGGAAAATTTCTGAACCAACATGCCAATATTTCTGTGAACATAAAACTGCTCTTTAATAATACTTTGGCCACCTGATGTGAAGATCTGACTCATTGGAAAAGACCCTGATGCTGGGAAAGATTGAAAGTGGGAGGAGAAGGGGACGACAGAGGATGAGATGGTTGGATGACATCACCAATTCGATGGACATGAGTTTGAGTAATCTCCGGGAGTTGGTGATGGACAGGGCTGGCGTGCTGCAGTCCATGGGGTCACAGAGTCAGACATGACTGAGAGACTGAACTGAACTGAACTGAGTGTACACATATGTGCTTTATTGTACCTGATACACAATCACACATTATTTACCCCATGCATATAAGCACATCCACAAAACTATTAATTTGCACAATATATAATATAATTCATCACACATACCATTCTTTACCACATAGATATCCATTGTATACCATATATACTTAATATTACATAAGATAGAATAATAATTGCACATGCCCTCTTAAGTCAGATCATTTCCAGTCAACGTTCTTTAGTTCAGTTCAGTTCAGTTCAGTCACTCAGTCGTGTCTGACTCTTTGTGACCCCATGAACTGCAGTATGCCAGGCCTCCCTGTCCATCACCAACTCCAGGAGTTTACCCAAACTCACATCCATTGAATTGGTGATGCCATCCAGCCATCTCATCCTCTGTTGTCCCCTCCTCCCACCTTCAATCTTTCCCAGCATCAGGGTCTTTTCCAATGAATCAGTTCTTTGCATCAGGTAGCCAAAGTATAAGTACAACACATAATCATTTCTTAATTAACAAGCTTTACGAAACCAACATTGAGGAATTCCCTGGTTGTCCAGTGGTTAGGACTCTGTGCTGTCACTTCAAAGGGCTCAGGTTCAGTCACTGGTCAGGGAAATAAGATCCCACAGCCGGATGGCACTTCTCACTCTGATACCATAGCACACGAGGGTTGCTAAAAATGAACTCTATGGGGCATGTGCTTCTTAATTCAGGACACTCTCTCCTAAGATTGCTCACTCATTTTTTATAATTAAGTTTACTTTTAATTGAAGGATAATTGTTCTATAATATTGTGTTGGTTTCTGCCAAACATCTACATGAATCAGCCTTTGGTATACCTATGTCCCCTCCTTTTTGAAACTCCTGCCCACATCCACCCTCATCCCACCCTTCTAGGTTGTTAAGAAACCCTGGTTTGAGTTCCCTGGGTCACACAGCAAATTCCCACAGGCTATTTATTTTACACATGGTAATGTATATATTTCCATGTTACTCTCTCCATACATCCCACCCTGTCCTTCCTCTCCCCTCCACATGTCCATAAGTATGTTCTCTATGTCTGTGTTTCCATTTTGTGGTTCAGTCGCCCAGTCGTGTCCAACTCTTTGTGATTGCATGGACTGCAGCATGCTAGGCCTCCCTGTCCCTCACCATCTCCCAGAGTTTGCCCAAGTTCATGTCCATTGCATCGGTGTTGCCATCCAGCCATCTCATCCTGTGATGCCCTCTTCTCCTTCTGCCCTCAATCTTTCCCAGCATCATTGCTGCCCTACAAATAGGTTCTTCAGTACTATTTTTCCAGATTCCATATATATATATATATATAAATGCATGCTACTTGTTTTTCTCTTTCTGACTTACCTCACTGTATATAATTAGCTCTACACTGTATATAATTAGCTCTACATACATTAGTCGCTTCATTAGAACTGACTCAAATGCATTCCTTTTTATGGCCGAGTAATACTCCATTGTATGTATGTACCACAACTTCTTTATCCCTTCGTCTGTCGAAAGACATCTAGGTTGTTTCCACGTCCTAGCTGTTGTAAAAACTGCTGCAATGATTGGGGTACATGTCTTTTTGGGGTACATACATTTTTAAATTTTGGTTTTCTCAGGGTATATACCTAGCAGTGGGATTGTGGGTTATATGGTGTCTTTATTCCTAGTTTTTAAAGGAATCTTCATATTGTCTTCCCTAATGGCTGTATCAATTTACATTCCCACCAACAGTGCAAGAGGGTGTGCTTTTCTCCCCACTCTCTCCAGCATTATTTGTTAGTAAATTTTTTGATGATAGCCATCCTGATTGGAGTGAAGTAATGCCTCGTTGTAGTTTTGATTTGCATTTCACTAATAATGAGTGTCGTTGAGCATCTTTTCATGTGTTTGTAAGCCATCTTTACGTCTTCTTGGGCAAAATGTCTGTTTAGGTCTTCTGCCTGCTTTTTGGCTGGTTTGTCTGTTTTTCTAATATTGAGCTGTATGAGTAACATATATTTTGAATATATAGTTTGTCAGTTGCTTTATTTGCAATTATTTTCTCCCATTCTGAGGGTTGTCTTTTCATCTTGCTCATGGTTTACTTTGCTGTGCAAAACTAAGTTTAATTACATCTCATTTATTTTTGCTTTTATTTTCATTAATCTAGGAAGTGGGTCAGAGAGAATCTTGCTGTGATTTATATGAATGAGGGTACTGCCTATGTTTTCCTCTGAGAGCTTTATAGTTTCTGGCTTAGCATTTAGATCTTTAATTCATTTTGAGGTTTTTTTTTTTTTTTTTGATGCGTGTTTATGGTGTTAGGGAGTGTTCTAATCTCATTCTTTTATACCTAGCTATCCAGTTTTCCCAGCATCACTTTTTGAAGAGGTTGTCTTTTCTCCAGTGTATATTCTTGCATCCTTTGTTAAAAATAAGGTGCCCATAGATATGTGGGCTTATCTCTGGGCTTTATATCTTGTTATCTTGGTCTTTATTTCTGTTCTTATGCCTGTACCATGTTGTCTTGATGACTGTAACTTTGTAGTATAGCCTGAAGTCAGGGAGGTTGATTCCTCTAGCTCCATTTTTCTTTCTCAAGATTGTTTTTCTATTCAGGGTCTTTTAGTTTTTCATAAAAGTGGCAAATTTTTTTGTTCAAGTTCTGTGAAAAATGCAGTTGGAAATTTAATAGGAATTGCATTGAGTTTGTAGATTACTTTGGGTAGTACAGTCATTTTCACAATATTGATTCTTCTAGTCCAAGAACATGGTATATCTCTCCATCTGTTTGTGACATCTTTGATTTCTTTCATCAGTTTCTTATAGTTTTCTGTTTACCAGTGTTTTGTCACTTAAGGAGAGTGAAAAAGTTGGCTTATAGCTCAACATTCAGAAAACTAAGATCATGGCATCTGATCCCATCACTTCATGGCAAATAGATGAGGAAACAGTGTCAGACTTTATTTTTGGGGGCTCCCAAATCACTGCAGATGGTGATTGCAGCCATAAAATTAAAAGACGCTTACTCCTTGGAAGGAAAGTTATGACCAACCTAGACAGCATATTCAAAAGCAGAGACATTACTTTGCCAACAAAGGTCTATCTAGTCAATGCTATGGTTTTTCCAGTATCATGTATGGATGTGAGAGTTGGGCTGTGAATAAAGCTAAGCACCAAAGAATTGATACTTTTGAACTGTGGTGTTGGAGAAGACTCTTGAGAGTCCCTTGGACTGTAAGGAGATCCAAACAGTCCATTCTAAAGGAGAGCAGTCCTGGGTGTTCATTGGAAGGACTGATGCTAAAGCTGAAACTCCAGTACTTTGGCCACCTCATGCAAAGAGTTGACTCATTGGAAAAGACTCTGATGCTGGGAAGGATTGGGGGCAGGAGGAAAAGGGGACGACAGAAGATGAGATGGCTGGATGGCATCACCAACTTGATAGATGTGAGTTTGAGTGAACTTCGGGAGTTGGTGATGGATAGGAAGGCCTGGCATGCTGCAGTTCATGGGGTCGCAAAGAGTCGGACATGACTGGGCGACTGAACTGAACTGAACTGATCCCTAGGTATGTTATTCTTTTTGTTGCAATGGTGAATGGGATTTTTTCCTTAATTTAACTTTCTGATTTTTCATTATTAGTGTATAGGAATGCAAGTGATTTCTGCATATTAATTTTATACCCTGCAACTTTACTAAATTCATGGACTAGCTCTAGAAGGTTTTTGGTGTCATATTTGTGACTTTCTATGTGTAGTATCATATCATCTGCAAGCAGTGAGAGTTTTACTTCTTCTTTTCCAATCTGGATTCTTTTTCTTCTCTGATTGCCATGACTAGGACTTCCAAAACTATACTGAAATGGTTGTGAGAGTGGGTAGCCTTATCTTATTCCTGATCTTAGAGGAAATGGTATTTCTAATATTAATGGCATGGCCTGAAATTGACGTCTGGCTAACAGCTGTGGTATCCTGACCATGCAAGGGCAGCATGAAAAGGACTTGTTTGAATGGCCTCCTGAGGTTTTACTGTCTCTCACTTTTAATCAGTGACATTGACTCGCCTGTGAATAGGCAGGAACGATCAAATATGATGAGAAGACTCTGAGGAGTTTTAGTTAATTAGTCCAAAAACAACAAACAGCAACCAAATCAAGGGATAACAAAACTTTAAATGGGCTAATAATTTTGATTGGAGTGACTGAAGAATAAAATAATCTCTAAGTGTTTAAAATCTACACCAGTTAGTCACATATTGATCCAAAATAAAGCTGCCCTAGAGATTACAGTTCAATCTCCCGTAGAGTTTATTTAAATAAAAGAGTTTATAACCTTGAAGTTAAATCAGGGCATCTCAATGGTACAGACACTGTTAATGGTTTGTTTGTACAATGATTAGAGTTCTGCATGATTTGAGTTTAGACCAAAGCAATCCAGATCACTTTCTATTGATTCTACATTTCTTCCAGTAGGAAAAGGCAAGAGAAATACGACCTCATTTACAAAAGTGCCTTCAACCTAACAGATGATACAATCTTTAACTAACTTTTATGTTTTTCCTGACAAAGAACAGGAATTGTTAGGGTGGCAGAGACCAGTAATTGCATGAAACTTAAATCTTTATTACCAGAAGGTCAATTATTCTCCCTAACAGTATGTTCATAACCAATTTTATTCCATTAATTGTCTGTATTGTCATGCTACAGCATTCCTTAGACTAACTGACCCAAAGCTTTAGGTTATATCCAACTCTTTAAGGGACCTCATGTTAAAACATATCTCTGAAGTCAAATTATTCAATGAAAACCTCTACAACCACTATCATCCAGGTCTGTACTCATTATTGAAAAAACTCTCACTTTCACTCTAGCCCTAACAAAATGACTCAATACTATATCCCATACCATAGGCATTTATTAACATAAACGTAGGTATAGTGTTTATATTAGATATATTGAGTTGGCTGAGCTTCAAATTTAAGATATATAAAAATATTTAAAAACGTATTTAATTATTTTAAGTTGGGGATATCAAGTATTTTGTGATGAAAATGAATGTAACAAAAATAATTCTTGTGTTCCAGAGATAAATTCCACCCAATACTGGTATATGATACTTTTTAAGAGATGTTGAATTCAGTTTGCTTGTATTTTGTTGAAGATTCTTGCAATGATGTTCATCAAGAATATGCACATGTAGTTTTCTTTTCTTCTAGTGCCTTTGTATGGCTCTGCTGCTACTGCTAAGTTGCTTCAGTCGTGTCCGACTCTGTGTGACCCCAGAGACGGCAGCCCACTAGGCTCCCCTGTCCCTGGGATTCTCCAGGCAAGAACACTGGAGTGGGTTGCCATTTCCTTCTCCAATGCATGAAAGTGAAAAGTGAAAGTGAAGTCGCTCAGTCGTGTCCGACTCTTAGCGACCCCATGGACTACAGCCTACCAGGCTCCTCCATCCATGGGATTTTCCAGGCAAGAGTACTGGAGTGGGGTGCCATTGCCTTCTCTGTTGTATGGCTCTAGCATTAGTATAATGATGATATCATAAAGTGATTTTAGAAGTGTCTCTGCCATTTCAATGTTTGGAAGAGTTTGAGAATGATTGCTATTTATTCTAAACAAAATGAGCACGTGGACCACAGCTTTGCATAACTTAATGAAACGATGAGCCATGCTGCGTGTGCCACCCAAGATGAACGAGTTATGGTGGAGAGTTCTGACAAAAGTGTTGTCCACTGGAGAAGGGAATGGAAAACCACTTCAGCATTCTTGTCTCGAGAACCCCATGAACAGTATGAAAAGGCAGAAAGACATGACACTGAAAGCTGAACCACCCCTCCACCCAGGTCAGTAGGTGTCCAATATGCCACTGCCGAGCATGCCAGTTGCAAATAAAGATGCCAACTGTGGAGCTTGGACTTAATTATGTGAGGAAATACCCTTGAGAATTCCCTAGGTTTCTACTCAGGAATGAGTGCAAGATGGGGAGTGAAGGATGAGGAGCAGCGACTGGCAGTTCCCTCAAATTGTCCAGTTGGATATCTTCTTGGTCAGAAAACTCATACTGCAGCACACTTGCAATGAAAGGAAACAATCTACATGTAATATTTCAAATGTACCATTGTTAACTTTGAATATAAATATTAAGTGATGAAAGTTTCTTTCTAAGTGATCTATTTAAGAGCCTCTCAAAGAGGGGTTATCATATTTTAAAGGCAGGAAAGATGATTTGACTTTTAACTGTTGGGAATTTAATTCTATAAATATTGCTATTACCAGCTATATTGATGAACTGAATATATTTTCACATTATAATGCAATATTTACACAAAGAATATTATATATATTTTATATGTTATATATATAAAACACAATGTTTATATACGTAATATATAGCCCTATAGGATTGATATATAATAGATATCAAAACTATCTTGAGAATTGTGGCTTAATGAGGATTCAAACAGAATAAAAGATTAATCTCTAAAGTACACTACTTTCACTGTAAAAAGAGATAACCCAAGCATTCTGTAAATAGAGAAAGTCCCACATTTTTTGGCAATTTCTAGGAATTCTAATACATTTAGATGAAAGAAGTTGACCATGAAGGACCTCACTGACGTGCTCATCTAGGCACATCTAGCTCATCTGTGGTGCTGGGAAAAAAGACACATGTCTTTTGTCTAAATATCTGTTTTTACTTTTCCTGGGTGAAGAATACCTGGGAGTGGCACTATTCAGTAAATATGTGCTAAATAAATATAAATACTATTTGATTATGTAGGAGACTTTTTGAGGTATACTTTGCAAGCCATATAGTCACTGATTTAAATACACAATTCTTTGTTTTGTGTGAGTTAACACACAGAGCTGTGTCTGCATCAAAATCCCACTTTGGAAAAATTTTTTCGTGGTAAAAAACATTCTCAATCCTCAGTACTTTTTACTGGCTTCATATGGCACTCAGTCTCTTTCTCCTTGAAATACTTCCTTCATTCTGATTCCAGTTCTGGTGGCTGAGACAGTAAAGTACCTGCCTACAATACAGGAGACCTGAGTTCAATTTCTGGTTCAGGAGGATCCCCCAGAGACGGGAATGGCTACCCACTCCATTATTCTTGCCTCCAGAATTCCAGAGACAGAGGAGTCTGGCAGGCTACAGACCATGGAACTGTAGAGAGTCAGACACGACTGAGCCACTAACACTACTGATATATTCTACAGTTTTTATCATTGTCTTTGCTGTTTGGTGCATTTTTCTAAACTCACCTGCCTTTCTTTATCTGGCTCCATGGATGGCCTCTATTTCTCTCCCTAACCTCTTTGCATTAGTTTTGACCTGGCACGTAGCTCTTGCACCAGTTTTCTTTCTCCGTATCATAGCCCCTTGCTGACCTCATCCAATCTTGAGTCATTAGTGATAGCTAAAACTGTCATGACTTCTACATATGTTTATCCTTTCCACACAGTCCAGATTTACACCCACCCTCTGCCTCCACATCTCTGCGTGGGCACTGAACAGACCAAAGCCAGACTAGATTTCTCCCCTGAACCTGCTCGCCCTCTGTATCCCATGTCCCACAACTAAATCCTTTCTGACAGGTGTTTCAGAACCCAGACTTGTGATTTCTCTTGACGTCTTCCTGCTCTCCACCTCACCTCATTCCAGTCAGAAAAGGCTCCATCCACAGCTCCAAAAATGACCCATACTTGCCTCTCCCTATTCTACCCGGTCAAGGCTGCTATCACCTCTTAACAGGATAGCTGTGGCTGTTGTAGCTAACCACCCTCCTTCTCCTGCCCTCACCCTGCAGGCTGTTCTCTACCCAACACAAGCAATCCAGTCAGGCCACTCCTCAGCCCATTCTCCCAGTAGATATCTGCTCATCAAGCCAAAATGCACATGTCACCCATGAGTCCTAGGATCTGACACCTGGTTACTTCTCCATAGCCTGGCCAGGCCTCATCTGTTCCAGCCTAACAGGCCTCCTCGCTGCTCCTTGAGGGTGACAGGATGCTCCTGCCTCAGGGCCTGGCATTAGCTCTCACCTCTGCCTAGAATTCTCCCCACAGCTCTCACATGAGGGTCTCCTTCCTTCCCTTCAGGTCTCTGATCAAATGATGGTGAGGAAGTTCTCCCCAGAAGATCCCACATAGTGAAGACCCAGTAGCTGTTCCATCATGATGTTACCAAACGGGCTTGACTGCTCATTACCTAAGAAGTTAACACTGACAGAAAAGTGTTGGGCAAAGGAAGAGTAGCTTTATTTAAGGAAGACAACAACCTGGAGAGAAGGTGGACTCTGTCCAAATGAACCAACTTCCAACTCCCCAAGTTTTAGCCAGAATTTATTTAAGAGGTGAAGCAGAATTGCCTGCAAGCTTTGTGCTGTGGATAGGCTGCTTTTCTATTTTTGAAGACTGGTATAATCATCGTGAGGTGCCTTACTAGCACTGGAATCTGACTGTGGATGTTACATGGTCTAGATCAGCACATCTGTTCTATGGGTCAGTGGAACAAAGGAAGACAAAGACAAAATAGCAGCAAAATAGGACAAATGAAACAGGAACCAGTCCATAAAACACTGGACTGTGTTTAAGTATCAACAAGCCCTTGGTTGTTGTGGGGAAATTAGCAAGATGTTGCCACTCAGGTTCTCTTGCCCCACACTCTCATGTCCTCTCACCCCTTGTTCTGTAAACAGTGACTTTTCACAGTTGTGTAACAGCTGAGATCACTTATGACACTGCACACACACATCACAAGCTGCTTACTTGGCCACGGGTTACTTTTGTTCTATAAGCATATATAAGCTTTACCTGGAAACACCCTGGAGGGTTGTGTGTGGTTACGCTGTGCTATGTTATGGCTACCGCTATGGCTGCTGGGCCAGCCATGAGAGAATAAATGTGTCTGCAGTTCCTACAGCTCCTCGAGTCTACTTCCAACCTCTTAGCTCATGCATTGCCTACCCTGGGTTCAGTGAACAGTGTAAACAGCAAAACAATTAGTGTCACGAACAGGATCAGCAATACAGCCATAAAGCAAAAGCAGTTGCAATGATACTTCTGTACATCACCACCCTTACCCCCTCTCTGTCTCATTCCCCTTCACCGCCCTCATTACAATTTCACGTGTACACATGCACTGTCTTTTATGAAATGCCTAGTTTGTCATTAAACTGGAAGTTTTATAAGGACAGAAATTTCCTCACCAATGTATTATTGCTTCCTTTCCAATGCCCATTACATAACGGTTGCACTGTAGTGCAAACGAAACATTGAACAAATTGCACGAGAATATTTGTGCTTCCCAGGTGGCAGCGCTAGTGGTAAAGAACCTGCCTGCAAATGCAGGAGACATAAGTGATGCTTGTTCAGTCCCTGGGTTGGGAGGATCCCCTGGAGGAGACAATGGCAACCCGCTCCCGTATTCTTGCCTGCAGAATCACATGGACACAGAGGAGCCTGGTGAGTTACAGTCCATGGGGTCACAAAGAGTTGGACACGACTGAAGCAACTTAGCGTGCATGACTTTTTCCAAAGCTGCCTATGTAGGTGTATGCCAGCATATTTCAGTTATTCTTTAGTCTTCTGATGTAAAATTAATTTCTCTAGTATCTTATTGGGAAGAAACTCTAGGTTTAGGAAGATTTCATAGTAAATAGCTGAGGAGAAAGTAAAAAATAATAACTTAAGTAAATGCTTAATGCTTAAATGTGGCTACTGGTGTGCAACTCACCTAGTAGGAAGCTTGAAGAAGGGTAGTTTCTGGGAAGGAACATAATCTGCCCCTACGTCTTCCCTCTGATCATGAGGAATGTTTGCATGTCCAAGGATGTGTGACCAGTGTGGGAAATCATGGTACTGAAAGTCTTCTCAGTATCTGCTTCTGCAGCTCCAGGCCTGGCCTCCAGCAGATCAACAATCAGGTTCAGTCCCTCAAAATTTTCTGGGAGAAAATTTCTTTTTTGGAAGTTAGACTTCAACAGAGCATGAACTGAGAACTTCCAGATGTACAAGCTGCCTTTAGAGAAGGCAGAGAAGCCAGAGATCAAATTGCCAACATCTGCTGGATCACAGAAAAAGCAAGGGAATTCCAGAAGAATATCTACTTCTGCTTCATTGACTGTGCTAAAGCCTTTTACTGTGTGAATCACAGCAAACTGTGGAAAATTCTTAAAGAGATGTGAATACTAGACAACCTTACCTGCCTCCTGAGAAATCTGTATGCGGGTCAAGAAGCAACAGTTAGAACCAGACATGGAACAATGGATTGATTCAAAATTGGGAAAGGATGTATACAAAAAGGCTGTGTATTGTAACTATGCTTATTTAACTTATGCAGAGTACATCATGTGAAATGCAGGGCTGGATGAATAGCAAGCTGGAATCAAGATTGCCAGGGGAAATAACAACAACCTCAGATATGCAGATGATGCCACTCTAATGGCAGAAAGTGAGGAGGATCTAAATAGCCTCTTGATGAGGGTGAAAGAAGAGAGTGGAAAAAGCTGGCTTAAAACTCAACATTCAAAAAACTAAGATCATGGTATCTGGTCCCATCACTTCATGGCAAATAAATGAGGAAAAAATAGGAAACACTGGCAGATTTTATTTTCTTGGGCTCCAAAATCACAGCAAAAAATGGCTGCAGCCATGAAATTAAAAGATGCTTGCTCCTTGGAAAGAAAGCTATGACCAACCTAGACAGTATTAAAAAGCAGAGGCGTTACTTTGCTGACAAATGTCTGTCAAAGCTATGTTTTTTTCTGTAGTGATGTACGTACTTGAGAGGTGGACCATAAATAAGGCTGAGAGCCAAAGAATTGAGGCTTTTGAACTGTGGAGCTTGAGAAGACTCTTGAGAGTCCCTTGGACAGCTGGGAGATCAAACCAGTCAATCCATCAGGAAGTGAACCCTGACTATTCATTGGAAAGACTGATGCTGAAGCTAAGCTCCAAGACTTTGGCCACCTGATGTGAAGAGACAACTCATTGGAAAAGACCCAATGCTGGAAAAGATTGAAGGCAAAAGGAGGAGGGGACAAAAGAGGACGAGATAGCATTACTGACTCAATGGACATCAGTTTGAGCAAACTCCATAACATAGTGGAGGACAGAAGAGCCTGAGGTCCATGGGGTCTCAGAGAGTCAGACACAACTTAGTGACTGAACAACAGCAAGTAACTATGCTTTGTAATAGTGTTACTACAGAGTTTCCTTCTTCATCAAACACTGGTGCAAAAACATAGCTAGAAATGACAGAATAACTTTTAATTTTGATAGAGACAGACATGTTTGGTAAACATGGCCACTACCCCTCCCATTCTTTCCCTCTAGTTTGTCACAGAGTGCAGTGCTGGGCTCCCGGTGTTAACAGCAGCTTCCTGCTAGCTATCTACTTTACACGCGAAAGTGCATATGTGTCAGTGCCACGCTCTCAATTTGTCTTACTCTCTCCGTCTCCTGCTGTGTCCACGAGTCCATTCTCTGAGTCCTCGTCTCTTTTTTTTTTTTCCTGCAAATGCATTCACTAGTACCATTTTTCTACATTTCATATATATGCGTTAACATATAATATTTATCTTTCTGACTTCCTTCACTCCATATAATAAGCTCTACGTTCATCCACCTCAGTTCAACTGATTCACATTTGTTCCTTTTTATGACTAATATTCCATTGTATATACATACCACAACTTCTTTATCCATTCATCTGTCGATGGGCACCTGGGTTGCTTCTATGTCCTGGCTATTGTAAATAATGCTGCAATGAATGTTGGGGTATATGGGTCTTTTTGAATTATAGTTTTTTCAGGGTATATGCCCAGTAGTGGGAATGCTGAGTCATATGGTAGTTTTATTCCTAGTTTTCTAAGGAATCTCCATACTGTTCTCCACAGTGGCTGTATCAATTTACATTCTCACAAACAGTACAAGAGGTTCCCTTTTGTCCACATCTTTCCCTGAATTTATTGTTTAAAGTTTTTTTTGATGATGACCATTTTGACTAGTGTGAGGTTGATACCTCATTGTAGCTTTGATTTGCATTTCTCTAATAATGAGTGATGTTGAACATCTTTTCGTGTGTTTATTGGGCCTCTGGATGTCTTCTTTGAAGAAATGTCTGTTTAGTGCTCTTGCCCAGTTTTTGATTGGGTTGTTTGTTTTTCTGATATTGAGCTGCATGAGCTGCTTATGTGTTTTGAAGATTAACCCTTTACTGGGCAGCAACGTATGAAAGAATGAAATCAGAATATTTCCTAACACCACATACAAAAATAAGCTCAAAATGGATTAAAGAGTTAAATGAAAAGCCAGAAACTACAAAACTCTTAGAGGTAAACCTAGGCAGAACGCTCTTTGACGTAAGTAACAGCAAGATCCTCTTTGACCTACCTCCTATAAGTGGCACTAGTGGTGAAGAACCCATATGCCCATAAAGGAGATGTAAGTGATAAAGGTTCGATCCTTCAGTCAGGAAAATCCCCCGGAGCAGGGCACGGCGACTCACTCCAGTACTCTTGTGTGGAGAATCCACTGGACAGAGGAGCCTGGTGAGCTACAGTCCACAGGGTTGCAAAGAGTCAGACATGACTGAAGCGACTTAGCATACACGCATACATACTAATGGAAATAACAAGAAAAATAAACAAATGGGACGTAATTAAACTTAAAAGCTTTTTTCACAGCAAAGGAAACTATAAACATGATGAAAAGACAGCCCTCATAATTAGAGAAAATAATTACAAATGAAGCAACTCACAATGGATAGGGTGCATATTGAAAGCTGCCTCTTTGGCTGCACATCAGCAAGCTGATTTCTTTTAGCTTCCATGGTGTTAAATTTGGAATGCCCTGTTGTTTTAATAATTGCCAACTGCATTGACAGTTGCATAACAATAATTCTGCAACCTGTTTTTAAAATTCTTTTGTAGTCTGTATTGAAGAGGTTAAAACCTCATTTCAAAGTTGTGTGCCACTTCAAAAGCATAGTAACTGTTAGTATAAATATTCATTACTCCATCTTTGCCTAGTTGGCAATTAATTCAGCTGTTGTGATGATTTTGTTTCTGGTAAATAAAAGTTTTCAATTATGTCTTCTGAAGACATTATTGCATAGCCAACTCAATAATGTCCTTGTTCATCTTTTAAGTAGGACACATCTCTAAATTAAATTATATCAGTTTTATCCGTAGGGGCTTCTTAGAAGTCATTGCTGGAAGCAAGAAGGTAATCTGTTGACAAAATGCAGTTGTGATTTTTTCCTTTCTGTAGTGCTGGAAGCAAAGTAGCAAGGTTAAGGTTATTAGATGGAACCAAAGAAGTATCCACAAGTGGATACTTTGGGCTTTCCTTGTGGCTCAGCTTGTAAAGAATCTGCCTGCAATGCAGGAGACCTGGGTTCGATCCCTGGGTTGGGAAGATCCCCAGGAGAAGGGAAAGGCTACCCGCTCCAGTATTCTGGCCTGGAGAATTCCATGGACAGTCCATGGGGTCACAGAGAGTCGGACATGACTGAGTGACTGAACTGAACTGAACTGAACTTTAGATATGGGAAGAAGCAACAAGAAGGAATATTTTCCTGGACCTAGAGGCTAGAAAGACAGGTATGGTCCAGAGACTTTTGCTCCTTACAAGGCCTGGTCTAGTGACAACATAGTGAGCGGCCCGTCAGTGGAATCTTTGTTAGACCTGGGAGTGAGCCTTTTCAGCACCTTGAGGCACAATGACCATGAAATGCCCCCAAAACATGGTCAAATATGTGGCTATGAAGGGGCCCTGCTGACTGGAAGTTGGCCCTTGCCAGCTGCCTCTACAAAGATTAAATCATGACCACTACAAATGCTGACCTTCCTCACCCCCTTGAAAGGAGTTCAGGGTGGAGACAAAAAAATAAGGCACTCTGTGCTCTGGGAAAAACCCGGAAAAACAGGCCTTCAGATAGTCAGATGTTTTCAGGTAAAGATTTTTATGAGTCCAATTCTTGCATCTTCTCATACTTAGAGCAACACTAATGTCATGAACCAACATCTGGACCTGGCTCTCCTGGCTAGCTCCACCAAAACTTCCCTACTTCTATTAATCGTTGGGCCATGTATCTTTAATTTTCTTGTTAAGTTTTTTCCTCCAAGTAGTAATATGACAAGAATGCTGCTGCTGCTGCTAAGTCGCTTCAGTCGTGTCCGACTCTGTGCGACCCCAGAGATGGCAGCTCACCAGGCTCCCCCGTCCCTGGGATTCTCCAGGCAAGAACACGGGAGTGGGTTGCCATTTCCTTCTCCAATGCAGGAAAGTGAAAAGTGAAAGTGAAGTCGCTCAGTCATGTCCGACTCCTAGCGACCCCATGGACTGCAGCCTACCAGGCTTCTCTGTCCATGGGATTGTCCAGGCAAGAGTACTGGAGTGGGTATGACAAGCTGTCTTATCATTCTGTGGACTCTCACCTCCCTCCATAAATGCACCCCGAGGTCCTCAGGCTAGTCTCCCTTTGAGATCATATACGGGAGACCACCCGCATGATAGAAAAGCTCAAGGGAGACCACCAACAACTAGCTGACCTGGAGCTGTCCCAACACCTCCAGGCCCTGGGAACAGTCCTCTGCCATATTGCCCGAGAAACCTGAGAAAGGACACCCATTCCTCTGGGCAACTGGGTTCATCCCTATCAGCCAGGAGATGAGATACAGGTTAAAGATTGGAAAAAGGAACCACTTCAGCCAGTTTCAACAGGCCCTCACACGGCCAGCCTGGCAACCCCTACTGCTGTTAGAGTTATAGGTGTCATCCTTTGGATCCACCACACCAGAGTCAAGAAGGCAGCGACTTCCTGTGATGAGGACTCCTGGAAAAGAGTTTGGGACCCTGAAAACCTCCTCAAGGTCCGGTTCCAGAGACAACAGCCCTCACCCACAAAGGATGCTGAGCCCTGCTCTAGTCACTCTGGAAGCTGACCAGTCAATGCAAGGCAGAAGCTTGAGGATTCTTCAGCTTTCTCCAGCCACACTCTGGCAGCTGGTTGGTCAAAGCATGGCAGAAACTTGAGGATCTGGCTATCAAAATACCAATGAATTTTCATTGTCAACCCTGACCTCTATCCCTAATCTGTATTATTGTTGTGCTCTTCATTACAGGACCAACTAGACTTCCTGGCTGAGGTGGTTTTATGGAAAAGGAGAGGGCTAGATCTACTGACAGCCGAAAAGAGAGGAGTCTGCCTCTTCTTGAATGAAGAATGCTGCTTTTATATAAACCAATCCAAAAATAGTCAGAGACATGGCCCAACAGCTAAGGGAATGAATCATTAAGAGGAGAGAGAAACTAGCTAATTCCTGGGGTAATTGGAGCAATATCTGGAGCTGGGCATCGTGGCTTCTCCCTTTTACAGGTCCTCTCTTCATGAACTGAACTGATACCTTAATAAAGTAGCTTTTTAAAATGGAGATAAGGGAATTCCCTAATGCTCCATTGGTTAAGACTCCATGCTTCCAATGCAAGGGGTACAGGTTCAGTCCTTTGTCAGGGAACCAAGATCCCACGTGACACATCAGTTCAGTTCAGTTCAGTTGCTCAGTCATGTCCAACTCTTTGCAATCCCATGGACTGTAGCACATCAGGCCTCCCTGTTCATCACCAACTCCTGGAGTTTACTCAAACTCATGTCCATTGAGTCGGTGATGCCATCCAACCATCTCATCCTCTGTTGTCCCCTTCTCCACCTGCCCTCGCTCTTTCCCAGCATCAGGGTCTTTTCAAATGAGTCAGCTCTACACAGTAGGTGGCCAAAGTATTGGAGTTTCAACTTCAACATCAGTCCTTCCAATAAACACTCAGGACTGATCTCTTTTAGGATGGACTGGTTGGATCTCCTTGCCAGTCCAAGGGACTCTCAAGAGTCTTCTCCAACACCACAGTTCAAAAGCATCAATTCTTTGGTGCTCAGCTTTCTTTATAGTTCATCTCTCACATCCATACATGACTACTGGAAAAACCACAGCCTTGACTAGACAGACCTTTGTTGGCAAAGTAATGTCTCTGCTTTTCAATATGCTATCTAGGTTGGTCATAACTTTTCTTCCAAGGAGTAAGCGTCTTTTAATTTCATGGCTGCAGTCACCATTTGCAGTGATTTTGGAGCCCCCCAAAATAAAGTCTGACACTGTTTCCACTGTTTCCCCATCTATTTCCCATGAAATGATGGGACCAGATGCCATGATCTTCGTTTTCTGAATGTTGAGCTTTAAGCCAACTTTTTCACTCTCCTCTTTCACTTTCATGAAGAGGCTTTTTAGTTCTTCTTCACTTTCTGCCATAAGGGTGGTGTCATCTGCATATCTGAGGTTATTGATATTTCTCCCAGCAATCTTGATTCCAGCCTGTGCTTCTTCCAGCCCAGCATTTCTCATGATGTACTCTACATATAGGTTAAATAAATAGGGTGACAATATACAGCCTTGACGTCCTCTTTGTTCTGTTGTTCCACGTCCAGTTCTCACTGTTGCTTCCTGACCTGCATATAAGTTGCTTCCTATATATAACTTGCATATAACTGTTGCTCAAGAGGCAGGTCAGGTGGTCTGGTATTCCCATCTCTTTCAGAATTTTCCACAGTTTATTGTGATCCACACAGTCAAAGACTTTATTTTGTGGGGCTCCAAAATCACTGTGGATGGTGACTGAAGCCAGGAAAGCTATGACAAACCTAGACAACATATTAAAAAGCAGAGACATCACTTGGCCAACAAAGGTCCATATAGTCAAAGCTATGGGTTTTCCAGTAGATATGTAAAGGTATGAGAGTTAGACCATAAAGAAGGCAGAGTGCTGAAGAATTGATGCTTTTGAACTGTGGTGTTGGAGAAGACTTTTGAGAGTCCCTTGGACAACAAAGAGATCAATCCAGGCAATCCTGAAGGAAATCAGCCCTGACTATTCACTGGAAGAACTGATGCTGAAGCTCCAGTACTTTGGTTACCTGATGTGAAGAGCTGACTCAGTGGAGAAGACCTTGATGCTGTGGAATGGTTAAGGGCAGGAGGAGAAGGGCGCGACAGAGGATGTGCTAGTGGGATGGCATCACTGACTCAAGGAACATGAGTTTGAGCAAACTCTTGGAGACAGTAAAGGACAGGGAAGCCTGGTATTTTGCAGTCCATGGGTCTCAAAGGGTCAGACATGACTCAGTGAGTAAACAGCAGTCATATCAACAATCAGTGATATTGAGCAACTTTTCATGTGTGTCTTGGTCATCTACATGTCTTCTTTGGAGAAACGTCTGTTTAGGTCTTCTGCCCATTTTTTGATTGGGTTGTTTGTTTGATGTTGAGTTGAAGTTTTTCTTTGTAAATTTTGGAGATTAATCCCTTGTCATTCACGTCATTTACAAATATTTTCTCTCATTCAGTAAACTGTCTTTTCATTTTGTTTATAATTTCCTTTGCTGTGCAAGGCTTTTGTGTTTAATTAGGTTTCATTTGTTTGTTTCTGTTTTTATTTCCATTACTCTAGGAGACGGATCAAAAAGACCTTGCTGTGATTCATGTCAAAGAGTGTTTTATGTTTTCCTCTAAGAGTTTTGTAGTATCCGGTCTTACATTTAGATTTTTAAATAAATTTTGAATTTATTTTTGTGTTTGGTATTATTAGTGAATGCTCTGAAAGTGTTGTGAAAGCGTTAGTCACTCAGTCATGTCCAACTCTTTGTGACCCCATGAACTATAGCTTGCCAGGCTCCTCTGTCCATGGAATTCTCCAGGCAAGAGTACTAGAGTTGATGACCATTTCCTTCTCCAGGGATCTAGTGAACTCAGAGATCAAACTCAGGTCTCTTGCATTGTAGGCAGATTCTAGTTTTATTCTTTTATATGTAGCTGTCCAGTTTTCTGAGCACCTCTTATTGAAGAGACTGTCTTTCCTGCACTGCATATTCTCACTTCCTTTATCATAGATTAATTGGCCATAGGTGCATGAGTTTATTTGTGGGCATTTGAACCTTTTCCATTAGTTTGTATTCTGTTTTTAATGCCAATAGCATACTGTTTTGATTACTTCAATAGTCTGAAGTCAGGGAGCCTAATTGGCATCACTTTCTGATTTGCATTTTAAATGATATTTACTGAGGAAATGCCACAGACCCACAGTTGATGGCGGTACTTTGAGGGCAGGTGGGGTGTTTGATTAACTTCTCACACTACCCTCCCCACCCTCACCTCTTCACACTGCCTTTCGCATATTGGACAATGTGTGCTTTCTGAGAACACAGTACCAGGCCCTAGAGCTGTACAGAGGACAGGGTCTCTGCTGTACTATTTTGTTATTATGAATAAGTAGTAACCTTTCTGGTGCAGCTAATACCACTGGCATTGGCTGGATGGCATCACTGACTTGATGGACGTGAGTCTGAGTGAACTCCGGGAGTTGGTGATGGACAGGGAGGCCTGGCGTGCTGCAATTCATGGGGTCGCAAAGAGTCAAACATGACTGAGCGACTGAACTGAACTGCATGTTAATTCTCTTCTGCCACAATATATAGGTAAGTTGGAGAAACAAGATTGAAACACATTAGACAAGAAAATATTTAAGCAAACATGCCAGAGAAGGTGAATTTTAGAGGCTTCATCGTGGAGGCAAGGAATGAGTTCGTTTCTGAAAGGATCAACTGGGTTTGTATGAATAGAAGTATACGCATAGGAGAAATTCCAAGCTCAGGCTCTGTAGGTGTTAAATATATCATCTCTAAATCAGTCACACTCAGTTGGAATTTTGACTTCTTACCATTTTAAGACACTGAATGATGTCTTTCAGTTGAGTGATGTGGGGCAAGTGATTTAATTCCCTATTTCTCATCTGTAAAGTGAGATATTAATATTTAACTGACCTTGTTGTGAGGATTCAATTAGGTAAATGCCAAACAACTCATCACAGAGTCAGGTACTTTGTAACCACTCAATACAGATCAGTAGGCTTATTTGGAGTGGTATTGTATTGTCAGCATTATTTTTCCACTTGCATGGATTTTCTATGTCTCTTTTGCTTATGGACCCCACGGCAGCCAACACACCGTCAGTCTAGAAATTTCTTGTCAAATTGCCTCTCTTGTTTCTTCTTACACGTTCTGATGGATCACCTTGCCTCCTGCTCTGCTGTTCAGGTACAGGCCCCTTTGCACCCTCCTTGACTTGTGAGAATAAACGTAGCAGTGAATCCAGTCATGGCATTAATTCCGCATGGTTCATGCAGCTTCTGAAGTGAGTGAATGAGGAAGGAGAATTTGACGACTCCAGAGCATCAGGTCTTTCAGCCAACAATAATTTACCATTTCTACTAAGGGCCTCTAGATGCTATCTGTAGAGGGGATGGACTATTTCATATACAAGTGGCAAAATCCATTCCTAAGAGATTGTGTAGCCAGAGTCAAATGCCTCCGCTGAGTGGAGAAAGGGTATGGTTTTTCTTTTCCAGCCAAGTCACAGTTTTTCCTTTCCTAAAGTTGTAGCCAGCGCACACAGGAGGCAGCAATACTCCAGGAGGTCATAAAGAAGGGGGATGTATTAGAGCAGGAAACTATTGGCTATAGGTATAGATATTGGAGACTGATGCTAATTTTTGGAGACTCAGAATGTCAAAACAAGGTTGGACATGTATGAGCATGTATGTGTGTGTTTGAGTGTTTGCTCTGGGTATATGTACACACATGACGCTTGTATGCGTGTACATGCTTAAGTTTGTGTACATGTTTGTGTGCATATGTGAGTGCCCTTTATGCATGCGTGCTGATGCTCGGTCACCTGGTCCTCTGCTCCTTTCTCTTCTGCTTTTGCTGAGTTACTATCTATCTATCTGTTGTCTATTTTTATTAAACAGACATACGGTATTGAAAACATTCTATGGCAGGCACCCAGCTAAGTATATCTGTAAAACAATCCTCTGAGGTTGCTTTTATAACCCCAAGTTACCTCGAAGAACCAAAACTTAAGAAAGAGTGATTTGCCCAAGGATAGCAACCTTGTGAGTGGCCCAGCAGAGGGATCAAATTCAAGCAGACACAGCTCTCTATATACAATCTGCTTGAAAGATCCCACCTTCCGGTCAGTAAGTCTTCTCTGTCATCCTCTCAGGTTTTTCCAACATCTTTTTTGAAGCATCCAGAATCCCAGTTATGGTCCTCGTGTGATGATCTGTCAAGTCAGTGTCCAGTCAGGTCACCTTCAGTCACCAGTCACCAGTCAGGTCACCCCGAGGCAGCATTTTTAGTACCTGCTTCAAGGCAGTGGGCTTCTACTTCCCTGACCTTGTACAGAGAGCATTGCTTTTCAGTCCTAAATTTCAGAGCCCTTGGGAATTTCCATAGCTCATTTATGAAGCGTGAATATCAGGCACAGGTCAGGAAAGGAGGCCAGAGGTCAGCACTAACTAGCTGTTTAGAGAGAGGGAAAGGGTAAACAGGTTTATGTGACATCAGACCTCCTGGGTCCTTCAGGGTCGTCTTGGTGCCAACAGCTAGCCTGGCAGTGCTGGGAAGACCTTTGAGCACAGAGATCTGTCCAGACTATAATCCCATCAGCTCTTCCAAAATGGAGAGAGGAAACTATCTGAGCGATCTGGGAAGTGTGAAGGGTTCCAGAGTGTAATGGGAAATTCATAAGCAGGCTTCCACTCACTCGGTTGGGTATGAATGTCAAATTCTTCCTGCCCACAAGGTTTCTCTCTTTCAGTGTGAAAATTCCCACTCTAAGGTAAAATATTGTCCGAGAAGGCCGATATAGCAAACAAGGGCTGTCAGTTAGCAGCATCTTGGGATGGATCATTTTATCAGACTAACCTTTGAAAGGAGCAATGACCTGAAAGGCTGAAACTGAAGACGGGGATGTCTCTAGAGCTGAGCTAATATGCTAGCCGTGAGCCATCTGGGGCTTTTGAGCAGCTAAATTGTGGCTAGTCTGAGCCGATAGGTAAGTGTAAAATACACACTGGGTTTTGGAAATGTAGTATGATAAAATGAATTTAAAATATTTCATTAATAACTGCTTTATATTGACTGCATATTGAAATAATGAATTTTGGATTTGTTGGGCTAAATAAAACATGTTAAAATTAGTTTCTGCTGTTTCTTATTACTTCTAAAAATGTGGCTACTAGAAAATTTTAAATCGCATATGTGGCTTGCATTTGTAGTGTCTGTTATACATCCTTTGGATGTTGCTGCTCTAGAAGTATAGTCCGGTGAGGTTCTTCAAACTGCAGGGTAGCTTGAGAGTCTTGGTGTTGCTGTGTGCAGGGTTGACAGTGGGTGCTATCAATATACTTTTCCTACATCCCATCTTTCCTTCGGCAGAACCTGCCTGCATTATCTTATGAGAGAGGTCTCTTCTGGTGAAGCAAATATGTATCCTACACACGCATGATTTGGCACTTTCTTCTCCTAATAATTAAATAAGCCATTCGCTCCCTAAATCTAAAACATCTTCTGGGGTTATACATATGTAACCTGAGAAAAACTTATATATAATAAAGCAAAAAAAAGTATAAAAATAAACTTATATGTATGTAAACGTATTATCTTAGTTTTTTGTAAGCATTAAGCACTCTTCAAGTCTTATGAAATCTTTCTTGAATGCATGGGCCTCATTGATCTCCCTTCACTGGCCTTCTTGGGTACTTATTTCCTGAGCTATAGCTATGATCACATAGGGACTATTTTTTTGTTTGTTTGTTTGCTTTTTCTTATGTCACCTATGGAAGTCCTGTGTTCTGGGTTATATTTGTCCCCTACTGGGCCAGGCAGAGTCGGTGCTTTAATAAATACTCTATTGCTGGCATTATTGCTTTGCTCTGCCTCTTCATGTCTTCCCATGAAATTTGTACCCCTTGTGGAAAACGGTGGCAATGCAAGCAGCTTGAGGCCAGGTCTAAAGCCTTCTGAGTTTAGGGGCTCATTGTTAAGCTTGATGTTATTCACCTCAAACACATCCTAGTGCTACAAGAAGAGGACCTTGATGGCTTCTGACCTAGCATAAACTGTGAGCGATTGGCTGAACCAGGTGCCATAAATGTCCCCTGTGGGCCTGACACATGGTGCTTGTGATTTATCTAGTACAGATGTTTCTCTTTATCACTTGGTTTCTTTGAATATGTAATGTTCCTATAAGAAGGGATGCTTATTAACCCCATACCCCAGAAAACAGTGAGTCTGCTGGAAGATGACAAGGGGGAGAGGGGAGAGCTGTAAGAGAGAGAACATTAAGGAAATGTAGGGAAGTGAAGTCGCTCAGTTGTGTCCGACTCTTTGCGATCCCATGGACTGTAGTCTACCAGGCTTCTCTGTCAATGGGATTTTCCAGGCAAGAGTCCTGGAGTGGGTTGCCATTTCCTTCTCCAGGGGATCTTCCTGACCCAGGGATTGAACCCAGGTCTCCTGCATTGCAGGCAGACACTTTACCCTCTGAACCGCCAGGGAAGCTAGGGTAGCTAAAACTACACTTAGCATTTCTCCCAAATTTCCTGGGTCTCGAAAGAGTTCACATCCTTGGTTTATTTCATCCCAGCTAAGCCAGAGCTGGAGAAATCAGTAAATCAGTAAAATTTACCTTGCATCAGTAAATCAACAGAGCTGAGAGCTCAGTCAGCCTGTCAGTCTTAAGAGCATTCTTGGATTTGTGGATGCCTTGAAAAGGATGCTTAGTGAAACAGAGGACAGCATAGTTACTAAAAGAGATTAAAAGGTATTAGCTCGTGCTTCAGCAAGTTATAATTTAAAAAGGGAAGAAAAGAAACAGGAGGCTAATTTTTCCAGTCACTGAAATTTCAAGGAGGGGTGAGCTGGCCTCTAAACCATTAATGTTTTATATTAATTCTCCTGTATGCTTAAATCTAACCCAAAGACATGTCTTTCTTGGTTGGAAATGTCTAGTCAATTTCACTGTATTATACAGAGAGTTGGCCTCCTGGAAGACCAAGCAGTCATATTAACCTCATATGGTATTATTCTCTGAAGGATTTCGACACCTGATTTGAACAATAAATGAAATGCTTCTAGGACACACCCTCGACATGAGAAAGAGGAATTATGATGATGTCCATCTGGGGAAGTTGAGCCCAGGAAAAGTAAAAGAATAGCTGGTCCTAGGACCCAGCAGTCAAGTGTATTGCTTAGCGGCACATTGTGACGTGGGTTATAATGACTTGGTCCCTTTGCTGGTTGTTAGGACTGCACAGGAAAGGCAGGGGACCACATTCCTGATGAGGTTTAACAAGGCCTTTCTAGTCCCTCACTCTCAATATGTCTACTTCAGTTCAAGGTCTAACATTCCCCTCTAGATCTTCTATTTTATAACTTAAGATGTCTCTGTTAGCATGCAAACTGAGTAGCACTATACTTAACTGATGCCATTCATTTACCGTTAGTCAAGAATTAGAGATCTGAGACTAATTTTGGAGAGAGCGTCTAGATTAACAGATTACTGGGTAACTGGCACACTAGAGAGATATAGCAAATTTGTCACCCTCAAATTTTTGAACAAGTTCAGTTTTGATTTGTTATTACATATCATTTTGTTATTTTAAAGGATTTAGCAACAATAGAGTTAAAGCTCTTGGTGAGAAAATATTTTTTAAAAATAGATGTGCATCATGATTTACATGGTTATGTAGAGCCCTCTGGACTACTGATTGACTTTCTCATCTTGAAATTCTATATTCAAGGTTACATGAATTTAGTGCATTCTCACAATGGTTGCCTACTCCATAGCAGATTACAAGTAGCCCAGACAAAAATGGCAGAATCAGAAAGTGGCAGCTGACAGTCTGACAGGGGGAGGAAAAAAGGAAAAATTAAAAAAAAAAAAACATAGCTAACATTTTTAAAGGCTCAGAATTCTGACATCAAGTGCCATTGAATGAACAGTGCTTCCTATGTCAAGACCCCTCAGAGGGCGCTAATGACACAACCACTGACTTCCATGAGGGGTGACTGTGAGACATAAGAAAACACTGGAGTTAGATGCAGTCTCCTGGGCTGGGCTGGGGGTAGGTACAGCTAAGCGGAATTCAATGTATTGAACTACAGACTGAGGTAGGTGATACACATCGATCATCCTCTCATTTTCTCAACATTTCTATGCAGTGGGCATTCTAGAGAAGAGAAAACTGAAGTTGGGAGAAGGGAAAAATATTCAGTTCACTGATGTAGGAGCTACACGAGTGTCCACATCTCTCTCCTCCAAGCACATGCACTCCTTGGCTCCAGGGATAGGTCGTTGTAGCCCTCCCTTTCATGGTGACCACTTCCTTCACCATTTTACACTCTTTCGTATCCTTAGCTCAGGGTGTCTACTGCTTTCTGTCTACATTTCCAAGTTCAACACTCATCTCCTCCAGAGGACTCCCTACCTCACATCACATAGCTTTCCTCTGAGTTTGATTTCCACAGCACTTGTGGCCACTCAGCTGGTCCGCAGTGATTGCTGCCCCTCAGTCCTAGGTGTTTATCAGGCCTCATTCTGTACAGCCTGTGGTTGGCTTTGCTTCCTCATCTAAAGGCTTGCTTCCTTAGGTCAGGGACCTCGTCTTTTCTTCTTTCTGTTTCCCAGTTCCACATGAAACATTTATTGACTCCTTGTAAATTTTTGATGTTTAGAATATACAGGGGTGAGTCTAGGCAGTCTCTTCTGCATTTATGCATTATGGTTAGCTGACGTTCATCTGAGCCCTAGTTTGTGAATATATGCCCGCCCTCTGCCCACCCCCCTGCCCCCCACCAAATCCTGCTTTAGGAATATCTGAAATGGTTTCAAGAATTCTTTCTTCACTGTTTGCAGGCTTGGTCCATGAGACACGTGGTGACCTTGTTGCCTAAACTATTCTCAATCAAGGAGAGAGACATCTTCCAAGGATTGAAGTCCCCAAGAACAATAAATATGCTAATCATTCCATTAATTACTTGTTGCCGTCCTAAATATTAGAGCTAAAAAAATATGTGCGTGTATTTCAGCCTCACCATTTCAGTATCTTTGGCCAGAGTACTTTCATCCACAGTTTCCTGTGCCCTGTGCCACCCTCCCTCTGTCCCTCCGGTTCACAGTAAGCACCCTGCTTGCATCTTCCTCTGTCCCTGGGAGTCACTGTCCTTTGCTAGCATGGACCCTTTACTCCCTTCCAGTCTTTGCCAGTAAGATCACTTCACCAAACTAAAGCTCATTAAAGGCAAAGGCAGAGAGGCGATTCAGCATTCTGACCCCAGATACTGTACCTGAAAAAGCTCTTTGCCTTTTATATTTCAATCTGAATAGGTGTATGACTCAGTGGTGGAAGGATTTGTAGCTGACACTCAATAGAAACTGCTCTCGAATTTTGACAAATCCCATCTTGAGCCTAGAAGGGAAGCAGATATTGATCCTAAATGTACCTAATTCATCTCTGCACTTGTAATCCTCAAAGAAAATGCCTTCTGTGACCAGAGGGCAGTCAATATTTTTTCTATCTTGTAAAATAAATAGCACTTATTTTGGTGTGTCTTCATGTATCTTTTTTCACCAGATGTGAAAAAAGAGTTGATTTTTCCTCTTCCCATAGTCAAGTTATAATAAACACAGTGTCTCTTGTTTGGGCTAATTAAAACTACATCAAATAATTTGGGTTGATGAGTGACCAGAGGTGACTGTATTATACTTTGTCCACATGAACCAGGAAGCCTCATTCCCCAGGCTGGGGAGGGGTATATCTATCAAGACTTAGCTGGAGATATACAATAAAGTGCAAGAGAATTCATTTCAGGGACTCTCTGATTCTAGCAGTATTACAGTTTTAGCCACACAGGGGAGGTGTTCATATCAATCAGGAATCTTCTTACAAACATGGTTTTTTTATTGTAAATAATACCTGTGAGACTAGAGTTAGTTATGGGAGAACTTCCAGAAGGTCAGCAGGTCCTGCCAGACAGAGAACAGTTCTATTTCCACAATCATTCTGTCTATTCTCAACCCAGCTGGAGGGTTACAAGTTGTTGGAAATACCAAAAATCTGATTTGTGTCTATATTGGTTCAAGCTCCACATCCTTTCCCAACCACCCCAGGTCAATTCCAACAAACAAGCCCAGAGCCTCTCTGAAGTGATGCACAGCAAGCACTGTGCCTACATTTGGGCAAACCATCTAGTTTCATTTTTTTCTTCACGTTAATAATTGTTTTCATTATTGTATCTGACTAATTCATCAGATAAACCAACCTTCTAACTTCTTGAAAATGAAGAACAATTTCAGGAATCCAATTTGGATTATTCAAGACTTTGAAGGGTTATTAGTTTTAAATGACAAATCATTTTTTGGCAGTCTAAGAGAACCATGTGGATGCTCCCCAAATTTTCTTTCAATGCTTTGTCATAAATCTTATTTGAATAGAATATAAGTCTTACCCAGAGAAGCGATTCTAATTTCCTCAGAATTTGCCAGACCCACGGGGTTCTGGGCAAACAAGCCCTCATGATGCAACAGTCAGGCGTTTGGGGACTGAGTCCACATATTCCACTCTCTAGCCGAACCAGCCTTACTTCTTTTTTCCTGGTATGGACCTCACAGTCTTCCTTGTAGGCTGATGTTTGCTCCTGAATTATCCTCTCTTCCACCAGTTTGTATTAAATTAACATTCCAGCTAGTTTCTCCAATGTCCTCATGAATAGGCCTGCAGGTTCTGTACACCAGCTTTGAGATGCTTCCTCCGAAGGCATGGCAAATTCAAGTCCAGGGCTCAATGTGGAGATGAGTGATAAATACGCTAGGCCAAACCAAACAAAATTATTTTAAAATTTATAAAATTTCTACCTAATATATGTACTCTGCATATAAGTTAGATAAGCAGGGTGACAATATACAGCCTTGATGTACTCCTTTTCCTATTTGGAACCAGTCTGTTGTTCCATGTCCAGTTCTAACTGTTGCTTCCTGACCTGCATACAGATTTCTGAAGAGGCAGGTCAGGTGGTCTGGGATTCCCATCTCTTTCGGAATTTTCCACAGTTTGTTGTGATCCACACAGTCAAAGGCTTTGGCATAGTCAATAAAGCAGAAATAGATGTTTTTCTGGAACTCTCTTGCTTTTTCCATGATCCAGCAGATGTCGGCAATTTGATCTCTGGTTCCTCTGCCTTTTCTAAAACCAGCTTGAGCATCAGGAAGTTCACAGTTCGCGTACTCTTGAAGCCTGGCTTGGAGAATTTTGAGCATTACTTTACTAGCATGTGAGATGAGTGCAATTGTGCAGTAGTTTGAGCATTCTTTGGCATTGCCTTTCTTTGGGATTGGAATGAAAACTGACCTTTTCCAGTCTTGTGGCCACTGCTGAATTTTCCAAATTTGCTGGCATATTGAGTGCAGCACTTTCACAGCATTATCTTTCAGAATTTGAAATAGCTCCACTGGAATTCCATCACCTCCACTAGCTTTGTTCGTAGTGATGCTTTCTAAGGCCCATTTGACTTCACATTCCAGGATGTCTGGCTCTAGGTGAGTGATCACACCATTATGATTATCTAGGTCGTGTAAATCTTTTTTGTACAGTTCTTCTGTGTATTCTTGCCACCTCTTCCTAATATCTTCTGCTTCTGTTAGGTCCATACAATTTCTGTCCTTTATCGAGCCCATCTTTGCATGAAATCTTCTCTTGGTATCTCCAAATAGTATTCCCATTCTGTTGTTTTCCTCTATTTCTTTGCATTGATTGCTGAGGAAGGCTTTCTTCTCTCTCCTTGCTATTCTTTGAAACTCTGCATTCAGATGCTTATATCTTTCCTTTTCTCCTTTGCTTTTCGCTTCTCTTCTTTTCACAGCTCTTTGTAAGGCCTCCCCAGACAGACATTTTACTTTTTTGCATTTCTTTTTCCAAAAAAAAGAGGCTTTTTTTTTACTCAAAAGCCTCTTGATGAAAGTGAAAGTGGAGAGTGAAAAAGTTGGCTTAAAGCTCAACATTCAGAAAACAAAGATCATGGCATCCAGTCCCATCACTTCATTGGAAATAGATGGGGAAACAGTGGAAACAGTGTCAGACTTTATTTTGGGGGGCTCTAAAATCACTGCAGATGGTGACTGCAGCCATGAAATTAAAAAGACGCTTACTCCTTGGAAGGAAAGTTATGACCAAACTAGATAGCATATTCAAAAGCAGAGACATTACTTTGCCAATGAAGGTCTGTCTAGTCAAGGCTATGGTTTTTCCTGTGGTCATGTATGGATGTGAGAGTTGGACCGTGAAGAAGGCTGAGCGCTGAAGAATTGATGCTTTTGAACTGTGGTGTTGAAGACTCTTGAGAGTCCCTTGGACTGCAAGGAGATCCAACCAGTCCATTCTGAAGGAGATCAGCCCTGGGATTTCTTTGGAAGGAATGATGCGAAAGCTGAAACTCCAGTACTTTGGCCACCTCATGCGAAGAGTTGACTCATTGGAGAAGACTCTGATGCTGGGAGGGATTGGGGGCAGGAGGGGAAGGGGACGACAGAGGATGAGATGGCTGGATGGCATCACTGGCTCGATGGACATGGGTCTGAGTGAACTCTGGGAGTTGGTGATGGACAGGGAGGCCTGGCGTGCTGCGATTCATGGGGTCGCAAAGAGTTGGACATGACTGAGGGACTGAACTGAACTGAACCTAATATATGAGTATATAACTACATGTCAACAACCTTAGTAAAAATAATAAAACTGTGAAGCTCATAAGAAAGGATAAGTGACACTTTAAATGAACAAATATATATAATTTGATGAAGAGTTAGAAGCACTGAAGACTATCTCAGCCTTGGCCTGAAGTAACCATGTCCTTATTGAAGTCATTTTGTATTTCTGGGTTTAAATGTCCTTGCTGTCAAATGAGGGGGTTGGGATTAGATGAACTCTAAGTCTCCCTGCTGCTTTAATATTCTATGATTCTGTGTTCAAAGACATGTAAATAAGTCATTTGGGAAGATTTTCATTGTTTTCTTTACAACTGTAATGCAATAGAGATACTGGGATTATCTCAGCATGGTTAAAACTGAAGAAATATCAAGCTTATGTTGTGAATCTCTTTAGTGAATCAAGGTATTTACCAAGGTTCTTCTTTTACCATTTTCATCTTCTAGAGTGTTAGGGATGAAAAATGTGGTGCACACTGGTAAAACTAATATTGTTACTAATGAAATTGTCTTATAGTATTACTTTTCATAACATAGCTAGTGCATTGACATGCATGTATATGATGTGCACATATTCATGATCATGGATTCTTATGTTAAAAAAGACAGCCCAGAGATGATTTCATCTAGTCCTTCCTTTCACAGATGAGACTATAAAGCTCCAGAGAAGAGGAGTCGCCTAGTCACCTGAGTAATTTAAACTTTGAGATCCAATGGCTTAGCTGACACTTGTCTAATCTTTTTTTTTCTGCTTCCTTCTGAGATGTATACATTGTATATAGACATCTATTTCATTGAGGTAGCATGCAAATATGTCTTCATTATTTGTATACCTAAAATTTACCCTCACCAATAAAAAAATGCATTCTTAAGACTGATGCAAAGTGTTTAAAGATCATCCATAGACTTCAAACCTCTTTCTAGATTCCCTAGGAATCTGACTTAGCCAGTACTCCCCCTGGCTTGTACTTTATCCAAGTCACATGGTAAACCCAGGCTGGTTAAATCAAGATTTCTTTCCTGACTAGTTATTTAAAGATTAGACCTGGAGCATGGGGCTTTCAGTTCTGTTTGTGTTTCTTCTCACTTATCAAACTAGCATTTATCCAACTTCTATATTTTTTCCAACTTCTTACCCAGTCTTTGTTTAAATACTTCCCGTAAATAGAGTCTACCTATTTCCACCATAAAGGAAACAACTAATTCCTCCATAAGAATATTATTTCTGATTTTGACTTGAAATGAGATTCTCTGTGACTCCACTTGCGGCCTATTTTGTCCTCCGCTCCTGTGTATAATGCCACCCACACCGTCATATCACTTACATATTAGAAATCAACCACCCTGTTCCTTTCCTCACTGGGTTTGGCTTTCCTATTCTGTTCTCCCTTTCATCCGTCACACCATGTTTCCCCTCCTTTGGGTACTTCTCATTGTCCTTGGGAAAACGTTGTGCCCCAAATAGAAAACGATCCCCTAGGTATCCTCTGATCAGTATAGAGTGTTCAGTTCAGTTCAGTCGCTCAGTTGTGTCCGACTCTTGGCAACCCCATGAATTGCAGCGTGCCAGGCCTCCCTGTCTATCACCAACTCCCGAAGTTCACTCAGACTCATGTCCATTGAGTTAGTGATGCCATCCAGCCATCTCATCCTCTGTCGTCCCCTTCTCCTCCTGCCCCCAATCTCTCCCAGCATCAGGGTCTTTTCCAATGAGTCAACTCTTCGCATGAGGTGGCCAAAGTACTGGAGTTTCAGCTTCAGCATCAGTCCTTCCAATGAATATTCAGGACTGATTTCCTTTAGGATTGACTGGTTGGATCTCCTTGCAGTCCAAGGGATTCTCAAGAGTCCTCTCCAACACCACAGTTCAAAAGCATCAATTCTTCAGTGCTCAGCCTTCTTCACAGTCCAACTCTCACATCCATACATGACCACTGGAAAAACTGTAGCCTTGACTAGACGGACCTTTGTTGGCAAAGTAATGTCTCTGCTTTTGAATATGCTATCTAGGTTGGTCATAACTTTCCTTCCAAGGAGTAAGCGTCTTTTAATTTCATGGCTGCCATCACCATCTGCAGTGATTTTGGAGCCCCAAAGCATAAAACCTGACACTGTTTCCCCATGTAATTGCCATGAAGTGATGGGACCAGATGCCGTGATCTTAGTTTTCTGAATGTTGAGCTTTAAGCCAACTTTTCCCCTCTCCTCTTTCACTTTCATCAAGAGGCTTTTTAGTTCCTCTTCACTTTCTGTGATAAGGGTGGTGTCATCTGCATATCTGGGGTTATTGATATTTCTCCCAGCAATCTTGATTCCAGCTTGTGTTTCTTCCAGCCCAGCGTTTTTCATGATGTACTCTGAATATAAGTTAAATAAGCAGGGTGACAGTATAGATTGTAGTGAGCTGTTAATCACCATGAACAGGATATTACCTTTCTATCAAGCCAACAGACTCATCGGTTTTCACTTCAGTTCAGTTCAGTCGCTCAGTCGTGTCCGACTCTTTGCGACCCCATGAATCACAGCACGCCAGGCCTCCCTGTCCATCACCAACTCCCAGAGTTCACTGAGACTCACGTCCATCGAGTCAGTGATGCCATCCAGCCATCTCATCCTCTGTTGTCCCCTTCTCCTCCTGCCCCCAATCCCGGGTGATAAATTCGCTCAATCCTTTGTTTCTCAGCAGAAGGCAGGCAGAGGAGCAATGGGGTTGATTTCAAGAGTCTCTTTCCTGCTAGAACAATGAAGAGCTTGTCAATATCTTTTCTAGGTGTGTTTTGTCAAACCGATATTCCAATCGACAGCCATTAGCACCTCACCCTCTGCTTCAGAATCATATTTGGGGGAGTTTACTTTGACTGACAGTTTGCAAGGACCATTTGTTTGTATGGATCTAATCTTAAATTTCAAAAGCCATTTCCTATCATGGAAAATGTAAGTCTACCCCTTCTTACATTGATTTGTAGAGAGCAGTATAGAAATGCATCTTTTACTTTTCTTTGAGGCTTGTCTAAAGGAAAAAAAAAAAAATCTCTCTCCCCACATCTCCCCAACCCCAGGAAGAATCAGCCACTGAAGATAAAAGATATCACACCTCCTAAGAAATCTGGTGAAAGCAAATTATCACCCTATTGACATATTGAAATGGCAAATCACATACTGCATTTCCCAGGCCCCAGCAATATGAATGTTTTTCTTTCTTGGACTGTATCTGATTGGGTAAGTTTATTGTCCTATAGATTTTAATGTGGTGCTCAGTTGGAAAAAACTATCAAAGGCAGAGTAACTCTGATTCTTATTATAAGCAGTGGCCATATTTTCATCAAGACCCCCACCCCCCACCCAAAAAAAAAGGAAGAAAAGATAAATACCCCTAAGCAGAGGAGATTCTAGGATATGATTCTCTTCTGTGTTTTGAACAGCAATATAAGAGGAAAACAGTGTAATAGGCCAAGGGAAAAAATGCAGTTGATGATAAGAACAATAGATTTTACGGGAAAATATGTGATAAGAAAGAAACATTGGATTGTTTGGGACACCTGTAGGTAATTACTGCAGCTAAAGACATTAAAATCAGTTTATTCACTCATATCTTCGTAGACTGTTTGGCAATATTAAATGAAAAAAGCTTAATAATCAAAAGTACTGAGTTAGCAAATGTTTTCTAATTTTAATAACTTCTTGTTGTAATTACCAAGTCTTAGAGTGAAGTGATTTAATTAGAAAGTAATCAAGAAGTGTCTACTGTTAATTGAAGGAATTAAAAAAGATCTAAATTTTTAATATATTTCTGGGGTGATAAAATTAGAATTTATCATAATTGTTTTTCAACCACCCTGATGGGGAATTTTTCACACTACCACAGTATTTGATACTTTTAAGAGGGACATCCATCACTGAGAACTATGTGGATTACAAGGTCTCATTCCTTTTTTCTGGGAAATAATAATAGTGGTAATAATAACAACTAATATTTATTGAGAACTTACTGTATGTCAGAAAAAAGTGGTTCACAGCAGGAACAATATCTGTTTTATTCACCAGTGTATTTTCTGCACAAATAATATGTCTCTGATAAAGAATTTTGAATCATGCTGAACACCAGGCAGATTCAGAAAATAACAAGTGTGATGAGAATCCTATGCTCACATTTAATGGAGTTGGTCAGCTGATTCAGTCTTCTCATTTGAACCCTCTGTTGGCACATACTTCTTTCAGATGAATAGACTTATTTATATTTTCTCTCAGAAAATAATACATATTTATATACACATAAAGTTCAGCTGAAGTGGCAAAGATCTTGCCAGAGACCCTAGAGAACAAGTGTTTACTGTCTGCTGCTTCTGCTTTACCCTTCCAATGTATAAGCAATCAAGTACTGGATACTAATGGCTATTTATAGAATAGAAGTAAGTAGTAAGCAAGGGAATGAAGATAAATTAAAAAAAAGTGAAAGTCGCTCAGTCATATCCAACTCTTTGTGACCCCATGGACTGTAGCCCACCAGGCTCCTCTGTCCATGGAATTCACTAGGCAAGAATTCTGGAGTGGGTTTCTATTTCCTTATCCAGGGGATCTTCTTGACCCAGGAATTGAACCCTGGTCTCCTGCACTGCAGCCAGATTCTTTACCATCAGAATCACCAGGGAAGCCCTAAAAAAAAGAAGTTAGTATCAATTCCATCAAATAGGAATGGTTCTGTTGAATGCTATAAAGTAAAAAGCATTCAGCTTCATACTGCTGATGTGGAGCAGGAATGTGAGATATGCCTTTAAATACCTAGCTGTAGAAAAGCAGTCCTTTTCAAGGGAACTGGAAAATTCACATCTTCACTAAACCACCAGGCTCTTGCTGTCCCTCCCAGGCCCATCAGTATGATATGCCTGCCTCGCCATCCACAGTGAATTACCAGGGCTTAACAGTTATCTGGGGTATAATGACTTTTCTCTGCATTTTGGACCATCAACTCCTCCTGGACTCTCATTAATCCCAAGGGCAATGTCTTAGACCGTGATCATTATTGCTTTAACAAATAGTTCCAGTATACAACAAGACTGACTTTTCATTTATCTTCCATGGAAATGCATTTTGCAGGAGTGACACTGTCAGCTGGAGACACAAGAGACACAAGAGACACAAGCTATTGTCTCAAAGTTAGAAAAATGGTATTTTTGCTCTCTGTACTTATTGTATTGAAAGGCAAAGGCTAATTAAATGTTTTATTTCCTTGGAGACAGAGAAATGCTGGTCAACTTGCTTTAAGAAAGTTTTGCTAATATTGTAACGATATTTATCCTTCATACAGGTAAAAGCTAGTGGGGATGGTAAGAGAGATGTGTGTGTGTGTCGGGGGTAGGGGGGAGTGTATGAGGAATTAATACCTAGAAGAGTCAGTATTTCAAGGACTCCAATCTCCAAAATTTAACTGAGTAAACCAGAGAACAAGTTAATGAAAGGACCAATATCTATTCATTAACAAATTCCTGTGTTTGTCGTTTATTGTTAACTTTAGATTTGTAGACTCAGCTTACAAAGGCTGTTGATTCAGTCCCTAAAAAACTAAAAATGAAGAGCTAAGTTCACAGTTCATGCAGTGGCACTAGGTAGGAGAATTTGCCTCTGTCATGTGGCTCAGATGGTAAAGAATCTGCCTGCAATGAGGGATACCTAGGTTTGATACCTAGGTTGGGAGGAACCCCTGGAGGAGGGCATGGTAAACCACTCCAGTATTCTTGCCTGGAGAATCCCCTTAAACAGAGGAGCCTGATGGGCTACGGTCCATGGGGTCACAAACAGTCAGACATGACTGAGTGACTAAGCACACATATATGCATGAAATGGTTTATCAAAGATCCAGATTACAGTAAGAAACTTTCTAGGGCATTATTATTAGAGAATCTATTAAAACTGATTTGCTTAAAAAACATCAAGTGAGGAGTATATTCCAAAGTGCTCTTTGAAAGTAAGATTTAATTTTCTGGGCTCCAAAATCACTACAGATGGTGACTGCAGCCATGAAATTAAAAGACGCTTACTCCTTGGAAGGAAAGTTATGACCAAACTAGATAGCATATTCAAAAGCAGAGACATTACTTTGCCAACAAAGGTCCGTCTAGTCAAGGCTACGGTTTTTCCTGTGGTCATGTATGGATGTGAGAGTTGGACTGTGAAGAAGGCTGAGTGCCGAAAAATTGATGCTTTTGAACTGTGGTGTTGGAGAAGACTCTTGAGAGTCCCTTGGACTGCAAGGAGATCCAACCAGTCCATTCTGAAGGAGATCAGCCCTAGGAGTTCTTTGGAAGGAATGATGCTAAAGCTGAAACTCCAGTACTTTGGCCACCTCATGCGAAGTGTTGATTCATTGGAAAAGACTCTGATGCTGGGAGGGATTGGGGGCAGGAGGAGAAGGGGACGACAGAGGATGAGATGGCTGGATGGCATCACTGACTCGATGAATGTGAGTCTCAGTGAACTCTGGGAGTTGGTGATGGACAGGGAGGCCTGGCGTGCTGCGATTCATGGGGTCTCAAAGAGTCGGACACGACTGAGCGACTGATCTGATCTGATAATTGAATACTTTGATACCAAAGCCTAGTATTTATGTGTTAGAAAGCCAACGCCAGCTCTCTCATCTAGTTTCAGAATCCCAGCGTCTGATTCTAGGCCATTGTTACTTTATTTGGAGACAAAATATTTTACACTTCATCAAAGACATTTGTTGTAAGGTTTATCTCCATGGTAAATTCTTTCATTTAACAGTGGTCCAATCACTAGGTATAAGGAAGAATCTTCTCTGTTTCCCTGTTTGCATGTTTCCTATGTACACATTTTTTACTAATATTGTAGGCCCAGGAAGAAGAAAATCTTATGGGACATCTCTGTGTCTAGTTTTTGCCATTCTGCCCTCACATTAATGTGTAATATAGGACAAACCATGTAACCTCTATGGTTGGTTCATTCTTTAAGGAGAGGACATATCAAAGATGTTAGAATTGCTAAGATCTCTTCAGGTTTAAAAGGATATGATTAAAGAGGAGAAAATACGTTTTCACTTTGCTGTGTTAAGAAGACACCTATTTCTCCTATCCACTTTCAAACATGTTAGATGGATGGTACCATGGTGGTGTAATGCTTCAAAACCAACCACCCCTTCATCCAATTAGTCCTTGATCCTGAGTTCTCAGAAAGTCTTTTTGGCAATTATTTGCAGTATTAAAACTAGATTAAATGTTTCAGGAGAACAGCATATTTTTATAAGTTCAGAGAAGCTTGCACAACCTGGAGTAGAAGTAGACATCATTGTCGTTCTCACCTGAAAGAACTTATTGTTTTTACAACTTTCCCCATAAACCATGCTGCAGGGTCTTAATTGACAATAGTACTATATTAAGTACTTGTTTTCCCTATTAATTCATCAGAGATCTACCTGATTGCAAGAACTTGGACTCATTGAAATTATCAAATTTATACTTAGTGTTCCTATAATTCCCCATCCAAATATTAGTCCAAACAATATCATGGTAAGGTAAGTATGTGATTCTCATTTAGGTTTTTGAGATAGGGAAAATAGCTGCTCAGTCTCACTTCTGTTTTAAATGTCCAGGTTCTATGTACCCAAGGTGTTGTTGTTTTTGTTCAGTTGCTCAGTCATGTTCAGCTCTTTGTGACCCCATGGACTGCAGCATGCCAGGCTTTCCTGTCCTTCACTATCTCCTGGAGCTTGCTCAAACTCATGTCCATTGAGTCGATGATGCCATCCAACCATCTCATCCTCTGTTGTCCCCTTCTCCTCCCGCCTTCAATCTTTCCCAGCGTCAGGGTCTTTTCCAATGAGTTGGCCCTTTGCATCAGGTGGCCAGAGCACTGGGGCTTCAGCTTTAGTGTCAGTCCTTCCAATGTATATTCAGGGTTGATTTTCTTTAGGATTGCCTGGTTTGATCTTCTTGCTGTCCAAGGGACTCTCAAAAGTCTTCTCCAGCACCACAGTTTGAAAGTATCAATTCTTCAGCATGCAGCCTTCTTTATGGTCCAACTCTCCCATCCATACACGACTACTGGAAAAACCATAGCTTTGACTCTACAGACCTTTGTTGGCAAAGTGATGTCTCTGCTTTTTAATGCACTGTCTAGGTTTGTCATAGCTTTTCTTCTAAGGAGCAAGCGTCTTTTAATTTCCTGGCTGCCATCACTGTCCACAGTGATTTTGGAGGCCAAGAAAATAGTCTCACTGTTCCCATTTTTTCCATTTTTCCCCGTCTATTTGCCATGAAGTGATGGGACTGGATACCATGATATTAGTTGTTTGAATGTTGAGTTTTAAGCCAGCTTTTTCACTCTCCTTTTTCACCTTGAAGAGGGTCTTCAGTTCCTCTTTGCTTTCTGCCACAAGGGTGGTGTCATCTGCATATTTGAGGTTATTGATATTTCTCCCTGCAATCTTGATTCCAGCTTGTGCTTCATCCAGCTCAGCATTTCGCATGCTGTGCTCTGCATAGAAGTTAAATAAGCAAAGTGACAGTATAGAGCCTTGATGTTCTTTTCCAATTTTGTCTCAGTCCATTGTTCCATGTCTGGTTCTAACTGTTGCTTCTTGACCTGCATACAGGTTTCTCAGGAGGCAGGTAAGGTGGTCTGGTATTCCCATCTTTTGAAGAATTTCCCACAGTTTCTTGTGATCCACACATTAAAAAGCTTTAGCACAGTCAATGAAGCAGAAGTAGGTATTTTTTCTGGAATTCCCTTGCTTTTTCTATGATCCAACAGATGTTGGCAATTTGATCTCTGGTTCCTCTGCCTTTTCTAAATCCAGTTTGTACATCTGGAAGTTCTCAGTTCAGGTACTATTAAAGCCTAACTTGAAGGATTTTGAGTATTACCTTGTTAGCATGTGAAATGAGTGCAATTATGCAGTAGTTTGAACATTCTTTGGCATTGCACTCTTTTGGGATTGGAATGAAAACTGACCTTTTCTGGTCCTGTTCCTGTGGCCACTGCTGAGTTTTCAAAATGCTGGCATATTGCGTGCAGCACTTTAGCAACATCATTTTTAAGGATTTTAAGTAACTCAGCTGGAATTCCATCACCTCCATTAGCTTTGTTCATAGTAATGAGGTACCTCATTTATCAGATCGCAAAGCTAGAATTGGTGATTCATGCAAGGTAACAAATAAAATCCGTGGTGGTATCACATCCTGCTATGGTCATTACCTTTGGTCCTAGAAAACTGGGGAATTATCATAAACTCTTTGTGGTCCCAGCTGCTACTAACACCTGTTAGAGTTTCTTATAAACCTTTAGATTTTCTCCATAAACATGGCCACTGCATTAATTCAGTGTCTGTTCAGTTTCTTCCCTGGACAATTTCAGTTTCATTAGTTTTATTGAAAAATTAGCCTTCAGTAACCTCCTCCAACATTATCTCTGACATCCCCTTGAGAATCAGACAACCCACCTGTGCTCCCACAGCACACTTTTCCATGATAGCAATATTTGGCCATATTAGTATAATCATCTATTTATGGTTCTGTTTTCTCTAATATTCCTCAAGCCACACACATTATATCAGGGGACTCAGTGTTTTGTACTCTGACACTATTTGACCCTTGTGTGTGATCTGTGTATTCATGAAGGATTAAGAAATGTAAGACTACACATTTGGGAATTGGGAGGAGTATAGTTTTTCTCATGATTTATCCAAATATGATAACAAAGGAATATTTTTCATACCGTGGTGGAGGTAAGATCAAAAAAAGAAGCCCTGCTCTAAATACCTGGTTGTCAATTGATGGGAGCCATCTCTCAAAGAGGAAAGGTTTCCTAAATGATTGAGCCATCTTGGGTTATTGAAGAAAAAAAGAGAGATTTGTGAAGCAGTTACTTCCCTTAATGAAGTAATTTCAATAGTAACTTCTATATACATCCGTTAGACCATACTCAAGGGAGCTAATTTATGACAGGGTCCTGAATTGAAAGGTTGCTGGAATTGTTAATAACACACAGAGGCAGTGGAGGTAATGTTTCCCATACTTCTCCCAATGTCTCTATTTGAGTAAACAGGATGTGAGTAAACCCAAAGAAATTCTCTCCATTATCTTCTACTTGCACATTTTGCATTTAATTTTCCTTTTCATTCCCTCCACATCAAAAGTATTTCTGATTTCTCTGCCCCAAATATATGAATATATGCCCTTTTTTTGTCTCCTGGGTTTTTTTTTTAAATCATCTTCTGAGTCCTGACTGCCTGGTGGAATTGGGGAAACCCTTTGTCAAAGATCTTCAAGTTTAGCAAGGAAAGTTCTTGTGCAAAAAACACAATCTTGAAACTTTTCTCAACAAAATTTCTAAAATTATCTCCCTTTAGTCTAAGTCCAAAGTAGAGTGACTGGTGTTTTAAAAGCAAAACACTGTTCATCTGTCACCAAAGTGATACAATATCAGCCTCCTGCTTTAAGAAAAGTGTAGAATATGAGACCCATTCGAAACACATTATGACCTAATGAAGAACATTTCTCCACATCTGAATTTTCTAAGGAAAAACAAAACATTTTGAAAGAATTTGGAGTATTCCAAGGACTATTTGTGAAGAAAGTGGGCTTAAACAAAAACATTTAAAAAATTCAGATCAACTTTAAAATGATTCCATGTAGGTGTATACATTTACATATGCTAACTGAAAAAAATATGAAGAGAATAGAAAGGATGGACATAGTCATGTTTAACAAATCTCACACACCCAAACTAGGAGCCCTCAATTTTAAAAACTAAAAGGGATTGCAAAAACAAATATCATATGATATTACTTATATGTGGAATCTAAAAAATGGTACAAATGAACTTGTGTACAAAATAAAAATAGTATCACAGATGTAAGAAAACAAACTTATGGTTACCAGGCGGGAAAGGGAGGGGGTGATAAACTGGGAAGTTGGGATTGACACATACACATCACTATATATAAAATAGATAACTAATAAGGACCTGGGAGAAGGCGATGGCACCCCACTCCAGTACTCTTGCCTGGAAAATCCCATGGATGGAGGAGCCTGGTAGGCTGCAGTCCATGGGGTCGCTAAGAGTCGGACACAACTGAGCGACTTCTCTTTCACTGTTCACTTTCATGCATTGGAGAAGGAAATGGCAACCCACTCCAGTGTTCTTGCCTGGAGAATCCCAGGGACGGGGTAGCCTGGTGGGCTGCCATCTACGGGGTCGCATAGAGTCCGACACAACTGAAGTGATTTAGCAGCAGCAGCAGCAGCAGCAGCAGCAGTATAGCACAGGGAACTATACTCAGGACTCTGTAATGACCTATATGGGAAAAGAATCTAAAAAAGAATAGCTATATGTATAAGTGATTCACTTTGCTTTGCAACAGAAGCTAACACAACATTGTAAATCAATTATATTCCAATAAAAATTTAAAATAAATAAAAGGGATTGCACTGATTTTGAAGGTGCCACATACTGCTGAGAAAGTAAAATCCTGCTGCCTTCCTCCCAGTTTTTGTGTTACCAAGAAAGAAACCATTCAGTATTGGTTTCCCAGTCTGCAAAGAAAATCCAGGAAAATTTACTGAGATAATAATATACTCTCAAAATATTGAAAGCATCCCTATTCATCAGCAGTTCATTTCAGTTCAGTCGCTCAGTTGTGTCCAACTCTTTGTGACCCCACGAACTGCAGCATGCCAGGCATCCTTGTCCATCACCAACTCCTGGAGCTTACTCAAACTCATGTCGAATGAGTCGGTGATGCCATCCAACCATCTCATCCTCTGCCGTTCCCTTCTTCTCCTGCCTTCAATCTTTCCCAACATCAGGGTCTTTTCAAATGAGTCAGCTCTTTGCATTAGGTGGCCAAAATATTGGAGTTTTACCTTCAACATCAGCCCTTTCAATGATCACCCAGGACTGATCTCCTTTAGGATGGACTGGTTGGATCTCCTTGCAGTCCAAGGGACTCTCAAGAGTCTTCTCCAACACCACAGTGCAAAAGCATCAATTCTTTGGCGCTTAGCTTTCTTTACGGTCCAACTCTCACATCCATACATGACCACTGGAAAAGCCATAGCCTTGACTAGACGGACCTTTGTTGACAAAGCAATGTCTCTGCTTTTTAATATGCTATCTAGGTTGGTCATAATTTTCCTTCCAAGGAGTGCTGCTAAGTTGCTTCAGTCATGTCCGACTCTGTGCGACCCCATACACAGGCTCCCCCGTCCCTGGGATTCTCCAGGCAAGAACACTGGAGTGGGTTGCCATATCCTTCTCCAATGCATGAAAGTGAAAAGTGAAAGTGAAGTCACTCAGTTGTGTCCGACTCTTAGCGACCCCATGGACTGCAGCCCACCAGGTTCCTCCGTCCATGGGATTTTCCAGGTAAGAGTACTGGAGTGGGGTGCCATTGCCTTCTCCGTCCAAGTAGTAAGCATCTTTTAATTTAATGGTTGCAATCACCATCTGCAGTGATTTTGGATCCTCCCAAAAATAAAGTCAGCCACTGTTTCTACTGTTTCCCCATCTATTTGCCATGAACTGATGGGACCGGATGCCATGATCTTAGTTTTCTGAATGCTGAGCTTTAAGCCAACTTTTTCACTCTCCGCTTTCACTTTCATCAAGAGGCTTTTTAGTTCCTCTTCACTTTCTGCCATAAGAGTGGTGTCATCTGCATATCTGAGGTTGTTGATATTTCTCCTGGCAATCTTGATTCCAGCCTGTGTTTCTTCCAGCCCAGCGTTTCTCATGATGTACTCTGCATAGAAGTTAAATAAGCAGGGTGACAATATACAGCCTTGACGTACTCCTTTTCCTATTTGGAACCAGTCTGTTGTTCCATGTCCAGTTCTAACTGTTGCTTCCTGACCTGCTTACAGGTTTCTCAAGAGGCAGGTCAGGTGGTCTGGTATTCCCATCTCTTTCAGGATTTTCCAGTTTATTGTGATCCACACAGTCAAAGGCTTTGGCATAGTCAATAAAGCAGAAATAGATGTTTTTCTGGAACTGTCTTGCTTTTTCAATGATCCAGCAAATGTTGGCAATTTGATCTCTGGTTCCTCTGCCTTTTCTAAAACCAGCTTGAACATCTAAAAGAAAACTGCTCCTGCAAGGACAGTTCTGTCCCTTCTCAATTCTTATACTTCTTACCTCTGCTTTTGTCATATTGAATTGGTATGGGGCTCTGGTACAATGTTGATTGATAATATGATAACATATTTCATTTTTTCCCCTAATATCCATGAAAATGATTCTAAATTTCAAATTCAAATTCAATGTTTGTTGTAAGCTTTGATAGATATCTTTTATTAGGTTAAGGGCGCCCTTACTTAAGTATTCTTAGTTAACTTGGGAATTTAAAAATTTGAATGAACTATATGATTTTCCTGCATTATTGAGATGTCAGTAAGTTGACATTCTTAATCTGTCAATAAATTTAATAAACTGAAGTTTCTGACTTTGAGATAATCCTGCATTCATAAGTAAAATGCTACCTTGTAATAGTGCAATCTGTGAAAATGCACATAAAGTTTAAAGTTTTAATGCTTTTTTTACAGGATTTATAAAACAGGTTTTTTTTGAACATCTTTTGTTCAAATTTGATGTCAAAGTTATTCTAGAATAATAAAAAAAATTGGAGTACTTTTACTCCAATTCATGTAAAATGATTCATGTAATAAGTAACTGTCTTTTTTGATATCTGTATGTTATTTTCATTAGAGTACTTCTCTGTATTTACAGTTTCTTGTTGTTCGATTTCATTGTCAAAGTTTGTGTGTATTATTTTGTCATGGTTAAGTAATCATATTTGCATTTTAACAAATGTCTTGGAACAATGAAAAGTACAGAAGTTAAAACTTAAATTATGGAAATATCGGCCAATTGTTTTATGTATCATATATCTGTTGTGTGTGTTGCATATGTTTAGTCGCTCAGTTGTGTCCAACTCTGCAGCCACATGGACTATAGCCCACCAGGCTCCTCTGTCCATAGAATTTTCCAGGCAAGAATACTAGAGCTGGTTGCTTTTTCCTCCTCCAGGGGATCTTCCTGTCCCAAGGATTGAACCTGCGTCTCTTGCATCTCCTGCATTGGCATGAAGATTTTTTACTACCAGCTCCACCTGTGAAGCCCTCACATATCTGTTGATCCCTTTTAAATTCCCTTATTAATTATTATTTTTTTTTGCCTTTTCTACCTTTGATTTTTTTACATGTTCAAGTTAGAAGTTTATTTAATATCTGTTTCAATTTTACTAATTCTCTGCATTGCTTCTTTGTTTTTTTTCTATTTAATTATAAACATTATACAAGTGCAACTAATGATTAATTACTTTCTGATCTTATCATTGTTATTTCCTTCTACTTTATAAAGATTTATTCTTTTCCTTATCAGGCTTTTGAGTTGAAAGTCAATTCATTTATTTTGCATTATTATAATTTTAAATGAATACTTTTATATCTAGAAGCTGCTTTCAAAACATTCTATAGTTTTCATCATAATTTTCTTTTTAACTCACAAGGTGTTGAGCAATCATGGAACAATCTGAGCTTGTTTTTGTCTTGTTCCTCTTAATTTTTAATGTAATGATATTGCACTCAATGAATATGATTTTTTATGATACTGAGTGTTTGAAACTGACTGAACTTAGTTTTGTAACTTTATTCACATACAATGAATTAAACACATTTTATATGAACCTGAGAACATCCTACAATCTTTAGTTTTCTGAGTAGAGTTGTGTAAATGGCTATTAGATAAGTATTTTTATTTTGTTATTTAAAGCTTCTATATTGGTAAAGATTTGTTGTCATTTGCATGTGTCAGTCCCTGACAGATATGCTTTAAAATTTCCACTATAATTATGTATTTGTCATTTGTTCTGAAAATGCTGTCAGTTTTAACATGACATATTTCTTCATCAAACAGCCCTTTCCTCTATCTTATTAGCTTAAAAAATTATGTTTACTTTTAAAAATAAAAGTTAAATTTATTTATAATCCATAGTTAATTAAATTTACTGCTATTTAAAAGCCATTTCTGGGCTCATCATGGTGAAACTTACTTCCAAGTACGTATTCTTCTGGCTGAAGTGGATACCTTAATAATTTTTATGATGGGACTTTATGGGTAATAAGCTCAGCATTTATATTACTGAAACTGTCTTTTCAAGAAACTCCTGGAAAGAGTTGTTCATGTTATCCTGTTCACTTGTTTTTTTTTCCTGCCCAGTCAGGTCACTGTTGCTTGCTATTCACTGAATCTTTTCTTGTTAAGTAATGACCTCCCATGCCCGATCCAATGGTCATGTCTCTGGTTCTTCTTTGATTTATAAGCAACATTGGACATCGTTGAACACTTCTCTTTTGTGGAACACATTCCACATTTCATCTTTATGGTACTCTCTTTGGATTTTCCATCTCCCTTGCTGGCCTTTGTTAAGTGGGTTCCTCATCGGTTCTTTCCACCTTTCTTTCTTGTACATCCTTCATTCCTCCAGGTTCAGCTCTGAGATGTTTCTTTTTATCTGTATTCGTACTTAGCACATGACTTTAACTAATAAATAGATGCTGACTTGTATCTCTCATTACAACCTTTGCCCCTGGATTCCAGATTCCTATATCTAGTTGCCTACATGATGCTCTCATTTAAATGTCTTTTGGGTGTCTCATGTACAGAAGCAGCCTCCTGGGTTTTCATCTACAAACTGGCATATGCTGAAGACAACTCCATTCTGTCAATTCCTCTAGCCAAAAACTTGAGTTATTCTTTTTTCTTCCCCTCCCCTGCTCCTCCTCTTTTTAAAAGTCATTCTGAGTACTCCATCTGGAATTATTGTCTCAGACATACGTATGGATAATTCCTGGATTCCTTAAGGAGTTTCATCAAATGTCATGTCTTTGGAAAGGGCTTTCTTTATGCCTCTTCATAAATGACATATTCCCATCACTACTGTGTACCCTTCATCCTACCTTTTCTTTTTTATGGCACTTAACCACTTCATGACATAGTATCTCTTTATTGTCTGTCTGTCCTCATAGAAAAGAGGCTTGAGAAAATGGGCTTTCTTTCTTACTTCCTGCTATATTCCAAAGTTTAGGACAGGAGTTGAAACAGCAAACTCAAGGAAAATTATTTGCTGAATGAATAAACTATGCCTTTGTTTTATAATCCTATATAATTCTTTAATTTTAAGTTTACAGTTATTTCCTTAAGTATTTCTAACATATTATCCATTCTCTTTTGGCACCTACGGATGCCAAAGGGAACCCCACTTGTCATTATACTGTCATTTTCTTTTATTAAAAATAATCTGTCAATTTTTAAAAGCTTTTAAAATTGTCATTTAATTCTTAGTAGTCTATAGTTTTGCTTCTCTATGACTTGGAATGGATTTTAAAGTTTAAATGAAAGGTTAAATAAATAAATAAACAGTATGAGTATATGTATCATCTAATATCTAACTTTCTTTTAAAAGTTTCTTTTAAATCTGAGAATGACCATTAGATAAACATTTTTATTTTGGTTTTCTTAAATTTTGGATAATTCTGTTATTACCTTTTAAAATATTGTTACTTTACCCTTTATTCTTACTCTTTTCCAGAAATTGTTCATCCTATTTTCCAGGCCTTTGATGAATTTTGTCATATTATAATAGAAAAAGTCTTATTTCTCTAAAATATCTTGAATTTCTTGATTCGAAATCACTAATGTCCAGAGTAGAGTTTTAAATTGCCTTTAAATTTCAAAAATTAAATTTTTATTTAAAAATTTTTTGACTTTTTTTCTTTTTTATCTTTTGGCTCTTGCTTTACTCCTAAGTTTCTTTCATAATTTCTTGTTTATTTATTTATTTTTAAAAATTGTGTGTTATGACTTTTTGTGTCATTTCAGCATCATAAATATTTAGATAAAAGTCTCTGTGCTATTGTTCTAAAAGCAAACTTCATCTATCTTGAATTCATGTTAAAATTCTTCAAGTTACAAATGATATATTTTATTAAAAGTTTTGGGGCTATCTGGGTTATTGGTGAAAATCCTTGACCTAGAACAAACTTTCCAAGCTTTTTCTCAAAATATGCAGGTAACATGACCCAGACTAAGGGATAATCTTTAATATTGGTCTACATGTTGATGACAAATAGGGAAATCTTTTGATTATAGTTGGGGTTTGAATAGCTGAACTTGTTTCTGTTATCTTATTTTGCATTTTTCACTTTACTAAAAGTCAGTATAGTCAAAGCCATGGTTTTTCCAGTAATCCTGTATGGATGTAAGAGTTGGACCATCAAGAAGGCTGAACACTTAAGAACTGATGCTTTCAAATTATGATGCTGGAGAAGACTCTTGAGAGTCCCTTGGACTGCAAGGAGAGAAAACCAGTCAATCCTAAAAGAAATCAGCCATTGGAAGGACCGATGCTGAAGCTGAAGTTCCAATATTTTGGCCTCCTGATATGAAGAGCCAACTCAATGGAAAAGACCCCAATGTTGGGAAAGGTTGAGGGCAAGAGGAGAAGGGGGCAGCAAAGAGTTTGACACGATTTAGTGACTGAACAACAACAGCAATGCTGTGGGTCATAGATGATTTCTTTATAGCCCCCTTTTTTTCTCAACTGAAATAAAAAGGTATACATTATATTTTTATCCTTAACAGCAGTGTCTAAAATACCTATTTATCCCCAAATAATTAAAAAGTTAATCTTATTCTTGAAATATGATAAGTGAAAGTGTTAGTAACTCAGTTATGTCTTACTCTTTGCCACCCCAAGGACTGTAACCCACCAGGCTCCTCTGTCCTTGGAATTCTCCAGGCAAGAATACTGGAGTGGGTAGCCATTCCCTTCTCTATTCCCTTCCCTTCCCTTCTTTCCCACCCAGGGATTGAACTCATGTCTTCTGCATTGAAGGCAGAATCTATACCATCTGAGCCACCAGGAAAGCCCAATCTTACTCATATTCTATGCCAAAATATATGAAGACTTAAAACTTTAAAACTCATATTTCCTTCACTTTCCATTGCCCTATATTCCTGTCTTATTTCTAAAACCCCCAAATCTTGTTTTTCATTATTTTCCATCAATACTTTACATGCACAAACATGCTTGCTATGTTAATCATTTGATATTTTGTGTGTATGCACTCCTTTCTTCTATCAAGTTGTGGGAGATATATTATATTCAAAATATTGACTGTCTCTTCCCCTCTCCTGATGGGAAATTTGTTTTGCCAAGAACTGTGAGCAGAAGTGTGAAATGTGTTGCTGCCCAGGAGCTGAAATTCTGAGCTTGCTCTGAAGGCCTCTGGATCCGGAGCACAGAAGATGTGGGGCTAAGTTCCAGCTACACACAACCTTTCATGGTAGCAAAGCCTAGCCTCCCCCAAGCCTCTATCTTGAGAGACTTTGATATATAAAGTGTCTTTTAATAGCTCTCTCACTGACAGTTTGCTTATGATAAAAGCCTGTAGTCTTTGCCTGAAAAAAATTTAATTTTGCCTCAATGTTTTCTTTCTTTAAAGGTCTCAAATTCAATACTCACACTTTCTCCATAGTTATAAAATGTATAAACTACAAAAAATTATAGTTATAATTCAACTCAACACAAAAACTTCCAAACTGGGAAGCTTCCTCAATTATTATTATCTTGACACTTTTGAAGACTCAGTTCAGTTCAGTTCAGTCACTCAATTGTGTCTGACTCTTTGTGACCCCATGGACTGCAGCACACCAGGCCTCCCTGTCTATCACCAACTCCCGGAGCCTCTCAAACTCTTGTCCATTGAGTTGGTGATGCCATCCAACCATCTCCTCCTGCCTTCAGTCTTTCCCAGCATCAGGGTATTTTCCAATGAGACTGTTCTTTGCATCAGGTGGCCAAAGTATTAGAGTTTCAGCTTCAGCATCAGTCCTTCCAATGAATATTCAGGGCTGATTTCCTTTAGGATTGACTGATTTGATCTCCTTGCAGTCCAAAGGACCCTCAAGAGTCCTCTCCAACACCACAGTTCAAAAGCATCAATTGTTTGGTGCTCAGCTTTCTTTATAGTCCAACTCTCACATCCATACATGACTACTGGAAAAACCATAGCTTTCACTAAATGGACCTTTGTCAGAAAAGTAATGTCTCTGCTTGAAGACTACTGGGTGGTTATTTTGAATGACTCAATTTGAGTTCTTCTGATAGTCTTAATGTTTAGATCTAGATTTTATATCACTGGCAGAAAAGTCACAGAGTAATGTGGTGTTTTCTCATTGCTTCAAGACAAGCATCACTGTTTTGATTTGTCCCATTACTGGTAATGTTTAATCCTTTTACTAAGCCTGGTGTATGCCTGATTTCTCCATTATAAAGTTATTCTTTTTCCTTTTGTAATTATTAAGAATTAATGTGAAATGACTTTAAGACTGTGAAAATACCCCTTTCTCAATGAACTTCCAATGAATCCATTTATATCTTTGTACCCATGGCTTCTTAATTTCATTCAGTGGGTTATAACCAGATACTAATGTTATTTATTTTGATGTTGAAATTATCCCAGGCAAGGTCAGTGGAAGACCTCAGAAGCAGGCTCTGGCCTTTTGACAAATCCCTGTCATTCTTTGAGTATATTCCTGTTTTCAGTCACAAGGAGCATTGGTTTATTCTGGATTCCAGATGTACTCACTGCTATTAGGATGTCACTTCTCTTAGGCCTGCAAAGTGGATCAAGCTAAGGAATATGTGTATATGTGAAGAGAAAGTGGGTGAGTAATCACATATATTTAGATTTCTCTCTCTCTCTCTATTTATCATTGTCATTTACCTACTTCTAAAATCCTGAATTTATATTGCTGTATCCAATATTACAGAATTCATTCTTATTTATGCTTTTTCTATGTTTATAATTGTCTTCCTTAAAAATGAGAAACCTTGCACTCATTATCTTCAATATATTTATTTGATCAATCAATTTGCATATAATCAATCTTCTATCACCACTAATAGCTATAATTGCCAACTTTGCTGTTATTCCAGTTGGCATTCCTTGATAGAAAGTACTTTTTAAAATATAGTTTACTTTTTAGGAAAGTTCTGGATTTACAGAAAAATTGAGAATATAGTAGAGAGGGTTCCCATAACCTGACACCCACATTCCTTTTTATTAACATTTTACATTAGTTTGATACATTTGTTATAATTAATGAACCCATGCATCTGTGCTAAGTCATTTCAGTCATGCCCGACTCTTTGTGATCCTCAGGACCATAGCCCGTCAGGCTCCTCTGTCCATGAGATTCTCCAGCAACAATACTGAAGTGGGTTAACATGCCCTCCTCCAGGGGATCTTCCCAACTCAGGAACTGAGCCCATCTTTTGCTTTGGCAAGCGGGTTCTTTCCACTAGCGCCACATGGGAATTCCAATGAACCTATGTAAACTCAGTATTATTAACTAAAATCCATGGTCTGCTCAGATTACTGTGGTTTTTACCTAATGTTCATTATATGTTTGAAGATCCCGTTCAAGATAACATATTGCTTTTAGTTATTATGTTTCCTTTTTGGGCAGTTTCTCGGGCTTCTCTTGCTTTTGATGACTTTGATAATTTTGAGGAGTAATGATCAGATATTTTGTAGGATGCCCCATTACTGGAAATTGTCTGATCTTTTTTTCCTCCGTATAAAACTGAAATATGGATTTTGTGGGAGGAAACCCAGGGGTAAAGTATCATTTTCATCACATCATGTCAGGAGTATGTGCTCTCACTGTGTTTAACGACTGTTGATGTTGACCTTGATCACCTGGCTGAGATAGTGTTTGATAGATTGCTCCAACATAAAGTCACTCTTTCCTTCTTTTTACACTTATTATTTGGAAGGAAGCCATTATTTGCAGTCCATGTCTCAGGAGTGGGGAGCTATACTTCACTTCCTTGAAGGAAAACCATCTACATAAATTACTTGAAATTCTACTCTATAAGAAATGTGTCTCTTCTCCCACATATTAGTTTTTTCAACCATTTATTTGTATCAGTGTGGACATATAGATATTTATTTTATGCTTTGAGTTATAATTCAGCACTACTTCATTTACTTTGTTGCTCAAATTATTTCAGCTTTGGCCATGGGGAGCTCCTGCACTCCTTTGACATAATCCCATCACTGTGGGATTTTGGCTTTTTTCTCCTTACTTTCTGGTACTATAAAATGTTCAATGCTCACCCCTATACTTCCTGATTCAGTCTTAGAATCAGTCATTTCTCCCAGGACCCTTATTTCTTCCTTTTATTAGAGATGGTATGAGAGACCAAGATTTGGGCATTAGATTTGCTTGTTGGTATTAGACTTTTTTTCTTTTTCTTTTAGGCTTTCTCAACTGACAGCAAAAAAACATATATGTGCGTATTAACCTTTGTATATATACATATCAACAAATATTTCTCTAAGTAATCATCTGTATCTAAATTAAACATGAGCTCATACTGATATCCCCAACTCTAATTCATTGCTACATAGATTATTCTAGGCACCCTTGCTAATATGCAAATTCCCACTCTATCAGTGAGAACTTTAATTCTGGCAATTTTAAAGATTATTTTTTCCTCTGGCAATCTGTCCTTTTATTACATTGGAACTGGGTGTAGATTTAATTTACTCTATTTAAAACTCAATGTGCTCATTTAATTGAAAGACATCTTTTATTAAATTATGTATGTGTCTCAGACATTCTATCTTTGAGTACTACTGTTTCCCTTTGAGCCCCCAGAAGATATATATGTAATTTTTCATTCTGTTTTTCATCTGTCTTATAATTTCTTTCATAATTCTCATCTTATTATATCTTTACATTCATTCAGTTCAGTTCAGTTCAATTGCTCAATCATGTCCAACTCTTTGTGACCCCATGAATTGCAACACGCCAGGCCTCCCTGTCCATCACCAACTCCTGGAGTTTACCCAAACTCATGTCCATCAACTCAGTGATGCCATCCAACCATCTCATCCTCTGTTGTCCCCTTCTCCTCCTGCCCCCAATCCCTCCCAGCATCAGAGTCTTTTCCAATGAGTCAACTCTTCGCATGAGGTGGCCAAAGTACTGGAGTTTCAGCTTCTACATCAGTCCTTCCAATGAACACCCAGGACTGATCTCCTTTAGGATGGACTGGTTGGATCCACTTGCAGTCCAAGGGACTCTCAAGAGTCTTCTCCAACACCACAGTTCAAAAGCATCAATTCTTCGCCATTCAGCTTTCTTCACAGTCCAACTCTCACATCCATACATGACCACAGGAAAAACCATAGCCTTGACTAGATGGACCTTTGTTGGCAAAGTAATGTCTCTGCTTTTGAATATGCTTATCTAGGTTGGTCATAACTTTCCTTCCAAGGAGTAAGTGTCTTTTAACTTCATGGCTGCAATCACCATCTGCAGTGATTTGGAAGCCCCCCAAAATAAAGTCTGACACTGTTTCCACTGTTTCCCCATCTATTTCCCATGAAGTAATGGGACCAGATGCTATGATCTTCGTTTTCTGAATGTTGAGCTTTAAGCCAACTTTTCCCTCTCTTCTTTCACTTTCATCACTTTCCTCTTCACTTTCTGCCATAAGGGTGGTGTCATCTGCATATCTGAGGTTGTTGATATTTCTCCTGGCAACCTTGATTCCAGCTTGTGCTTCTTCCAGCCCAGCGTTTCTCATGATGTACTCTGCATGATGCTTTCTAAGGCCCACTTGACTTCACATTCCAGGATGTCTGGCAATCTCAAAAATGACCTTATAAGGAAAAGGACATCTTTTTTGGGTGTTAGTTCTAAAAGGTCTTGTAGGTCTTTATAGAACCATTCAACTTCAGCTTCTTCAGCATTACTGGTTGAGGCATAGACTTGGATTACTGTGATATTGAATGGTTTGCCTTGGAAATGATTGGAGATCATTCTGTCATTTTTGAGATTGCATCCAAGTACTACATTTCAGACTCTTTTGTTGACCATGATGGCTACTCCATTTCTTCTAAGGGATTCCTGCCTGCAGTAGTAGATATAATGGTCATCTGAGTTAAATTCACTCATTCCAGTCCATTTTAGTTTGCTGATTCCTAGAATGTCGACGTTCACTCTTGCCATCTCCTGTTTGACCACTTCCAATTTGCCTTGATTCATGGACCTGACATTCCAGGTTCCTATGCAATATTGCTCTTTACAGCATCGGACCTTGCTTCTCTCACCAGTCACATCCACAACTGGGTATTGTTTTTGCTTTGGCTCCATCCCTTCATTCTTTCTGAAATTATTTCTCCACTGATCTCCAGTAGCATATTGGGCACCTACCGATCTGGGGAGTTCCTCTTTCAGTATCCTATCATTTTGCCTTTTCATACTGTTCATGGGGTTCTCAAGGCAAGAATACTGAAGTGGTTTGCCATTGCCTCCTCCAGTGGACCACATTCTGTCAGACCTCTCCACCATGACCCGCCCGCCTTGGGTGGCCCCACATGGCATGGCTTAGTTTCATTGAGTTAGACAAGGCTGTGCTCTGTGTGATTGGATTGACTAGTTTTCTGTGATTATGGTTTGTGTGTCTGCCCTCTGATGGCTCTCGCAACACCTACCGTCTTACTTGGGTTTCTCTTACCTTGGACGGGGGGTATCTCCTCACAGCCGCCCCTCCTGACCTTGAACGTGGAGTAGCTCCTCTTGGCCCTCCTGCGCCCGCGCTGCCACCGCTCCTTGGATGTGGGGTTGCTCCTCTCGGCTGCTGCCCCTGACCTTGGGCTAGGGGTAGCTCCTCTTGGCCACGCTTCTGCGTGGTCCATCGCAGCTGGCATGCTTCTGCCTCCATATGTCTTAGGGAGACATAAGTACACTTCAATTAGGTATATACCTATATATTGAAATACTGGTTATAATTACATATGGGTTTAGCTTTAATCGTTGCTGCAAAACTATTTTCCAAAGTGAGCATAACAATATGCAATCAAATTCATCAATATATAAGAATTCTAGTTGCTTCACATCCTTGCCAATCCTTGGTATTGACAGCCTTCATAATTTTAGACATTCTGCTGGATGTGCAGTGGTATCTCACAATGTTTTAAATTTTCTTTTTTATTTTATTTTATTTTTTAACTTTACAATATTGTATTGGTTTTGCCATATATCAACATTTTCATTTAAACTAAGTGTTAATCGTTTAGTCATACTTGACTTTTCATGACCCCATGGACTGTAGCCCACCAGGCTCCTCTGTCTATGGAATTCTCCAGGCCAGAATTCTGCAGTGGGTAGACACTCCATTCTCCAAGGAATCTTCCCAACCTAGGAATCTAACTCCAGTCTCTTGCATTGTAGGAACATTCTTTACCATCTGAGCCACCAGGAAAGCCCACATTTTCATTTTGGTTGTAACTGATGACATTGAACATTTTTTCAAATATTCATTGGCCATTTTTCTATCCTTTTGGTGAAGTATTTTTTTAAGTTTTTTGCCTACTATTTTGTTGGATTATCTGTCTTTATCTTATTGATTTGTAGTATTTTTAATATATGCTGGATAGGAGATTTTTGTCAGTATATGCATCGAAAATATCTTATACTCTACTTTTTGACTAATACAAAAATTAAAACAATGTTTCTAGAAGAAAACAGGAAAATATATTTATAATCTTGGAAGAGGCAAAAATTTGTTAAACATGACACAGAAAGATTTAACTTTAAGAAAACATTGCTAAATTGTATTCATAAAGCCATTTTAATATTCTTATTTTAAAGAGTTTTACACAATCTCTCCTTTTTTTGTTATTGGTGTTATTATGTGTGTTCATTCTCTCTCTTGGAGATTTGTCTCTTAAAATGCCTTGTGATTTATTATTATTATTATTACCTAGTCAACAGAATTTATTTTCTGTTGGAGTCCAGCAGTTTCTGTACTTTGGAAAAATCATTTAACAGCAAAGTATTCTTTTGTCACTTCTTCTGTCACTTCACTAGTTATGGGTATATTTTATGTTTTTTCCCAATTTGTGTCTCTATTCCACATATATAAATTTGGAACTCACAGCTACGCTTGGAGCAGGCTTTAGTATCCAATATAATTTGAATGATCACACCCATAGCATCAGGGAAATAATAAGAATCCTTGCTATTTGTCCAGGCTGATGGGTGGAATTTTCTAGTCTCCCTTTAATGACTAGGAGAATGATGATAATGCCCAGATTTTACAGGTAGATCAGCTCCAGTTCTCACAGCAGAGAGCTGTGACTACATTGCTCCAGCTTGAGTGGGAAGCAGATAGTTCTGAATCAGTTCAGTCTTCAATTTTGCCCCCCAAATGTCTGGTATGTGCTTAACTGTGTTTCCACAACACAGAGATTTTATGGCTACATTGAGGAACAACTCTGAAAAAAATACATTTTAATAAATACTGGACAAGACTATGCGATCAAGTCGTAGTCACCTTTGTATCCCTAGCCCTTAGCCTAATATGTAGTTTATTGATTATGTGAATAAATTAAGATTAAATTTAAGCTTTATAATGTTGACTGAAGCATGAGCAGATGCAGCTGAAATCTATTTTCCTGAAAACTGCCTTTAGAATAATTTTGTTCTTGTTTGTAGTTATGACCATTTGACAAGAGTCCATGAAAAAGAGAATATGATAACCCTCTTGTCAATACCAAGGATGTGTTAATAATGGAAAAACGTCTGTGCAACATGTCCTGGGAACAACAAAGCAGACAATATCCATTATCCATGTGTCATTTCTTGGTTGAGGATATAAAAACAAATCAAGGCAAAACCCACTGCGTCTTTAAATTAGTGGCACAGATCGATGCCCGTATTTCTGTGTCATTTCATTATGTTGAACTATTTATGTCATCATAACCCAAAGCATCTTTTTTTTTTGATGATAAATGCATTTCATCATTTTTTTTAATGTTTAAGCTCTTGCACTAGATTTTTATAAGCTAGTGAACACTGACAAATTATTTCTTCCACAGAACTATAACCACATATTCCCAGACAGTATAAATATATCATTGAGCTAATGTTAATACACATCACCATTTTATCAATTATATAATAAAACAAATTGTCAAGTATCCAAATATTAAGTTACACAGCCCAAAAGGTATGTAAAAATATAAAAATGTCTGCTCAGTTCATTAGCAGAAACCCACTTGTTTTTTTTGCAAGAGAGGCTGGGAATCACATTTCAAACAAAACTAAGTTGGTAAACAACTTCAGGTAAGTATGAAAAAAATTACAAGAATTTCAGAAATTTTGATTAAGAATTGTTTTAATTACAGTAACAAAGTATTTCTACCTTTTAAAAATACTAAATTAAAGCACATATTCTACATGTTCTGCACAAGACAAAGGCAACATTTTACTAAAAATACTTAATAGCCCCCTCCCATTCTTTTTTCAGGCCCTCCCTGTATGTTGCACCCCAAAGTGCAAACATTAAAATGAACTGTAAGGCTTTTGTTTGGAGACATTAAAGACATGTGCTTCTGTACAATGTAGATTTTCAAAATGGAGGCCTTTTACAACACAAAATGAGGTTTATAGAAAGATATTAAATAATCACTGTAAGACTTGGTTAATTAAAAAAGTAGCAAATCTGATGTATATTGGTATGAATGTGGGAGATGTAAACATATTGTGAGCAAACAAACCTCATAGGCCCTACTTTCTATGTTTGAAATGATGCAAGGAATAAACCACATATGATCCAGAGGGTTCCTAGTTCCTGGGATTTGTTCTATATGATACTAAAAATATACAAGTATTGTGCTGGATATTTTGGCATCTAGTCTTTCTAAATTTATTACATATTGGTAAGATTTTGGCATGAAAACAGATTTAAAGACATGACTTAATACTGCTTAAGTCATTAAAATGATAATACTTAATCATTTTAGGAAAGGTCAATTGCTTTATTGACTTTATTGCCTTTATTGCCGAAGCCTTTGACTATGTGGATCACCACAAACTGTGGAAAATTCTTCAAGAGATGGAAATACCAGACCACCTGACCTGCCTCTTGAGAAATCTGTATGCAGGTCAGGAAGCAAATCTGTATGCAGGTCCAGTTAGAACTGGACATGGAACAACAGACTGCTTCCAAATAGGAAAAGGAGTACGTCAAGTCTGTATATTGTCACCCTGCTTATTTAAGTTATAGGCAGAGTACATCATGAGAAACACTGGGCTGGATGAAGCACAAACTGGAATCAAGACTGCCGGGAGAAGTATCAATAACATATCTGAGGTTATGACACCACTCTTATAGCAGAAAGTGAAGAGGAACTAAAGGGCCTCTTGATGAAAGTGAAAAAGGAGAGGGAAAAAGTTGGCTTAAAGCTCAACATTCAGAAAACTAGGATCATGGCATTTGGTCCCATCACTTCTTGGGAAATAGATGGGGAAACAGTGGAAACAGTGTCAGACTTTATTTTTGGGGGCTCCAAAATCACTGCAGGTGGTGACTGCAGCCATGAACTTAAAAGACGCTTACTCCTTGGAAGGAAAGTTATGACCAACCTAGACAGCATATTAAAAAGCAGAGACATTATTTTGCCAACAAAGCTCTGTCTCTTCAAGGCTATGGTTTTTCCAGTAGTCATGTATGGATGTGAGAGTTGGACTATAAAGAAAGCTGAGCACTGAATAATTGATGCTTTTGAACTGTGGTGTTGGAGAAAACCCTTGAGAGTCCCTTGGACTGCAAGGAGATCCAACCAGTCCATCCTAAAGGAAATCAGTTCCGAATATTCATTGGAAGGGCTGATGCTGAAGCTGAAGATCCAATACTTTGGCCAACTGATGCGAAGAGCTGACTCACTGGAAAAGACCCTGATGCTGGGAAAGATTGAAGGCAGGAGAAGGGGACGACAGAGGATGAGATGGTTGGATGGCATCACTGACTCAATGGACATGAGTTTGAGTGAACTCTGGGAGTTGGTGATGGATGGAGGCCTGGTGCATTGCAGTCCATGGGGTCGCGAAGAGTTGGACTCGACTGAGTGACTGAACTGAACTGAACTGAACTTAAAGCCCCTTTACATCCCTGAAGAAAAAACATGGTTATTACAAGAGGGAGCACAACCACAAGGAGATTGTTTACAAAAACAGGGTTGCTATGTCCTTCCTCGATCTCAGGCTACACAGACTCTTACAGACATTCATCAGGCCCTACACATAGGCACTAAACTTCTTTATCGTCTCTTAAGACCTCTTATCACCTATCCTAACCTTTCACTCCTACAACAAATCGCTCACTCATGCATTATCTGCTTCTCAGTTTCACTGCAGGGAGCCCTAAAACCTATTCTCTCATTCCCAACACATCAGGCTCCAGGATACATCCCAGGAGAGGACTGGCAAATTGACTTCACTCACATGCCTCCAACAAGAAAAACAAAAGCATGCTTGCTCTAGTAGACACTTTTTCAGGGTGGATTGAGGCTTTTCCCACGAGATCAGAAACTGCCTCAGAGGTAGCACAGTTTCTCATACGAGAAATCATCCCTCGCTTTGGCTTCCCACTCTGTCTCCAATCCGATAATGGGCCAGCTTTTATTTCCCAAATCACTCAACAGGTAGCCTAATCCCTTGGCATAACCCAGAAATTACATATTCCTTATAGACCCCCAATCCTCGGGAAAAGTAGAAAAGTCAAATTCTATTCTCAAAACGCACCTAACCAAACTCTCTCTAGAACTACAAAGGCCATGGACCTGAACTCCTTCCCATGACTTTGGCTCACATTAGGGCTACTCCACGGGCCCCATATTTCCTCAGTCCTTTTGAGTTCATGTATGGACGTCCTTTTCTCTTAGGTCAGTTCCCTACTGTGAGCCCCTTGCTGGGAGATTATCTTCCCTCCCTTAAGCTACTAGACAGCTCATGAGAGAACATGCAGATTGCTCTCTCCCAAAGCCTCATCAAACGAATTCAGCTGACTTAACACTCATACCCAGGAATCGAGTCCTGCTTAAAACCTTACACCATAAGGATCTGCAACTTCAATGAACTGGTCCATTTGAGGTCATTCTAACCACACCAACAGCTGCTAAACTAGCAGGTCATTCCTCTTGGTTTCATATCTCTAGATTAAAGTGGGCCCCAGGAGACTCTCCATCTCTGCCAAGAAACATTCCCCACTCAGACACTTCTTGCTACACCAGCATTGCTCTGGGACCCACTAGACTTTGACTGGATCGAATTCCAGAAGAAACAGAACAGCCAAAAACAAATATCAATAAGTAAAACAAAAACAGATGTATTGGTTACTAATTGGACTGGGATTTCCCCTACTCACCCTATTCACAGTAGGAATTTACTCTGTGTCTCCCCCTGAGTGGACTATCATTCAAAAGCTTTCTCTCTGTTTTACCTGCTTCTCTATGGTTCTTGTTTTTTGTGGGCGTGGCCCTCCTCTTACTGTAATCAACCTAGATGAATTCATTATCCACTCTCCTTCACTTAGTAACACAAGCCCTTACCTTTCCTGGAAATACCACTGTTACTGATCTCCCCTTACTCCTTGACTTTATAACTGATCTTTGGCTCCAGGGAGATTTCATTGAGTTCACACCAACCCAAATTGATTTCTACACCTGAATTTTTATTTTTATCATTTTCTCCCCTTAGACACGAGCCATCACATCATGATTTTACTCTTACTCCCTCTTCTTTTACAGTTCAAACTTCACACCTCACTGACAGCCTAGAAGAAATAGCTAACAGCCTTATCACTATCCAAAACCAGCTAGATTCCCTGGCAGCCGTGGTCCTCCAAAACAGAAGAGGATTAGACCTCCTCACAGCAGAAAAAGACCTATGCCTATTTTTGGAGGAAGCCTGCTGTTTCTATGCCAATAAATCAGGCGTTGTAAAGGAAGCAACAAGAAGTCTGACAAACAGGGCCTTGAGAATATGTCAGCACCTCAGTAATTCATGGGAATACTGGTTAAGCAATTGGAATTGAATGCCCTGGGTCCTACCTTTTCTAGGCCCTCTCCTTCTACTTACCCTTATTCTAACTTTCAGCCCATGTTTAATGCGTCTTTTTTCAAAATTTCTTCAGGATTGCTTACAAGCGTTTACCAATCGAAGTATCCACGAGCTACTTTTAACTCAGATTATCAAAAACTTCGACCCCACACTAACCCCCTGGACCCGCATTCCAGCCTTTTCTTACCTTACCCCCATGATGCCCCTGTCCCGCAGGAAGCAGTTACAGAAGATTGACCTTTGACCCTTACCCTAAATTAAAAAGGCTGGAATGATAGGGCCCACATGGGGTCTTATTGATAAGACGGCTTGTTATGTCGACCTTGCAAAAAATAAAATCAGAGTGATCCGTGAGACTGACCAAATTGCCCAAATGGCATCCTGTTATCTCACTGGCACCTATCTTCTCAAAGCTGTGAGACCACCAGATTCCAGACCTCCGGCTACATGACCATCCCTTCAGAGAGTTTTTCATTGGTGGGGTAAAAGAAGGACTCCGTCAGAAAAGGAGGATGCTGGTTCTCCTTAAGAGCCAGTCACTCTCTCTTTTCCTTCTAATAAATTTCCCTTTTCTTGCCTGACTACCCGGCTCACTCTCTTTCTCTGCACTCACCTTACAAGAGGAACTAAAGAGCCTCTTGATTAAAGTGAAAGAGTGTGAAAAAGCTGGCTTAAAACTCAACATTCAAAAAATGAAGATAATGGCATCCGGTCCCATCACTTCATGGAAAAGAGATGGGGAAACAATGGAAACCATGACAGACTTAATTTTCTTGGGCTCCAAAATCACTGCAGATGGTAACTGCAGCCATGAAATTAAAAGACACTTGCTCCTTGGAAGAAAAGCTATGACCAACCTAGACAGCATATTAAAAAGCAGACATCACTTTGCCAACAAAGGCCCATCTAGTCAAAGCTATGGCTTTTTCAGTAATCATGTATGGATGAGACAGTTGGACCATAAAGAAAGCTGAGCACCCAAGGATTGATGCCTTTGAACTGTGGTGTTGGAGAAGACCCTTGGGAGTCTCTTGGACTGCAAGGAAATCCAACCAGTCCATCCTAAAGGAAATCAGTCCTGAATATGCATTGGAAGGACTGATACTAAAACTCCCAATACTTTGGCCACCTAATGTGAAGAACTGACTCACTGGAAAAGACTCTGATGCTGGCAAAGACTGAAGGCAGGAGGAGAAGGAGACGACAGAGGATGAGATGGTTGGATGTCATCACCGACTCAATGGACATGAGTTTGAGTAAGTTCCGAGAGTTGGTGATGAACAGGGAAGCCGGACGTGCTGCGGCCCATGAGGTTGCAAAGAGTCAGACACAACTGAGTGACTGAACTGAACTGAACAGATGGATGCAATATTTTTATGGAATCTACTTTATTGAAATGTTACCAGATTGTGAGGTTTTTGTTGGTTTTGGATATGAATTGCTTGTGGGTATCTTGGTTTGGGTTGCCTTCTTCATTCCTGAAGGATTCCTTTTTTGGACACCTGCTTTGAAATTGAAGTTAGGTTGCATTTTCCTGATTTTGGCTGATTTCCCATTGCTCTAGGAGATGGATTCCAAAAGACCTTGCAACGAAGTCATCCAAACCCCAAAAGACCTCGTAGTTTATATCCTCACGTATCCTGCCTATGTTTTCCTTAAGACTTTCATAGAAGCCCTCCTGACTTTTAGATATTTATGACTTGGAGCTCATTTTGTGTATGGTGTTAGAGAGTGTGCTAAGCTGAGTCTCACTTTCTTTGTTTTAATAAGCCTCCCGCCACCCTTCATAGTGTCTCTCACCAATATCTATCGCCAGCCTCAGGCCCCCTTTCTTCAGGCCTTCTGCATCAGTTGTTGTTTGTCTTGTTTCTGACAATGGCCATACTGAGTGCTGTGAGGCCATTCCTTCCTGTGGTTTTAATTTGCATTTCTCATATTTAGCGAAATTGACCTCTTTTCATGTACTTTCTTTTCAAGGGTGAGTTCATGGTATCTTTTCTGATGACCACCCTCAGGACATTTGTTGAGATTAGCTGTTTTTGCCTCTGGCTGGGCAATGGGGGATCCCAGAGGGCTGCCTCCCCCAAGCCCTAGCAAGAGTAGGCAACCATCTCATCCTCTGTTGTCCCCTTCTCCTCCTGCCTTCAATCTTTCCCAGCATCATGATCTTTTTCAATGAGTCAGTTCTTCGAATCAGGTGGCCAACATAATGGAATTTCAGCTTCAGCATCAATCCTTCCAATGAACATTCAGGACTGATTTCCTTTAGGCTTGACTGGTTTGATCTCCTTGCAATCCAAGGGTCTCTCAAGAGTCTTCTCCAACACCACAGTTCAAAAGCATCAATCTTTGGCATTCAGCTTTCTTTATGGTCCAACTCTCACATCCATATGTGACTACTAGAAAAACCATAGCTTTGACTAGATGGACCTTTGTTGGCAAAGTAATGTCTCTGTTCTTTAATATGCTGTCTAGATTGGTCATAGCTTTTCTTCCAAGGAGCAAGCATCTTTTAAAATAGACATGTAAAATAAGGGAAAAATCTTGAGACTCTTGAGCCCCTGGAGGGGTGCTGGGTGACTAAACCCCAGGCTTAATAACATTTCAAGTTTTACAAGACAAAACAAACAGCATTAACATGAAACCAGAGCTGCAATTTGCTCACAGATTGATGAAGTTATTAGTTTGCATCCTGGGATTAATAGCAGGAACCCTGAACTTCAATCTTTGACCTCTCACCCAGAGAGTGGACTTACTGCCTGGGACATTTTCCCAACTGGGACTCCAGATGTGCTGTGAAAGGGGACTTCCTGGCACTGTTTGCGTCTGGATGTTGGTCAAAACCCAATTTGATAATGTATCCTCTGCTGTTTTTATTTCTCTTTTCTTTTAATGTTAGTATATTGAAAGTCAGCTAGATAATTCTCTAATAAATATTGGTATTATCTATTTGTATAGTACAAGTGGCTTATTTTGTTAACAAATCCTTTGAACCTGAAACGAAAGTGAAAACTTGCAGTCAAAGACCAGCCTCCCCCCACTGCATCCCCCTTCTCCCCAACCGCAGGGATGTTGTTTGTATTTTTGATGGAGGTGGGTATCTTTGTCTGCCAATATTTTTCCTATTCTGAGTGTTGTCTTTGTCTTTCCTTTAGGGTTTCCTTTGCTGTGCAAATGCTGTTGCGATTAATTAGGTCCTGTTTTCTTATTTCTGGCTTATTTTCTGTTATTCTAAGAAGTACTTGTAAAAAGTACTTGATGCAATTGCTGGCAAAGTGTGTCCTTCGAAATATTCCTCCAGAATTTCCTAGGATCTGTGCTTACCCTTGGAACCTTATATTACTTGGAGTTTCTTTTGGCTTATGTTGTTAGCAAGTCTTCCCATCTCATCCTGTTTTTCACTGTTTGAGGAGCCTCCACACTGTCATCGGTCGTGGCTCTTACCAAGTTCCATCCTCAACCTCAGTGGAGGTGAGTTCATTTTTGTCCACACCCTCTCCACAACTTACTGTCTGTGGAGATTTTGGCAATTGCCATTCTGACTGGTGTGAGGTGATACCTCGTGGTACTTCTTTCCATTTCTCGAACACTTAGCGATGTTGACAACTTATCATGGGACTTGTTTAGAATGGTGTGATTGAAACTTACCTGTTGAAATTGGTTTCCAAGGTCTGCCCAAGTTGGACTTCCTTTTCGCTGACCAGCCCTAGGACACTTTGTGAGGGGAGGTGTTTCTTACAGGCTGCCCTGGCCTTATGAACATGGAGTGCCCGTCCACAAACCTTTGCAAGTGGTTTTATAGCAGAAAGCCAGAAGGCGACCACTTGTCTTCAGGCCTCACGCTGATTTTTTTTTCCTGCTGTAATTTCCTTGTTATTGTGTATTGGAGTAGTGTTTATTTGTGTTGTCCTGTTTGTTCCCGGTGTACAAGAACTTGATTCAGTTCCACTTAGACACTCATCTGTTCTCTTTCGGGTTCTCTTTTCCTATGAGGTGATTACACTGTCTTCCCTAGCCTTTCCTGTGGTATTCAGTAGGTCCTTTTGATTTCTCCATTTGATATCTATTAAAGTGTAGAAGTTCATTCCAATCTCTTAATTGCTTCTTCTGCCCTAACATTTCAGAGAAGGTACTGGCGACCCACTCCAGTACTCTTGCCTGGAAAATCCCATGGACTGAGGAGCCTGGTGGGCCGCAGTCCATGGGGTTGCGAAGAGTCAGACATGACTGAGCGACTTCACTTTCACTTTTCACTTTCATGCATTGGAGAAGGAAATGGCAACCCACTCCAATGTTCTTGCCTGGAGAATCCCAGGGACGGGGGAGCCTGGTGGGCTGCCGTCTGTGGGGTCGCACAGAGTCGGACATGACTGACGTGACTTAGCAGCAGCAGCAGCCCTAACATTTTCTTTTTGAGAATTTTAAGTTGGTTTTGTAAGTTTGTGAGACTGTTTCTCCTGTGTAAATGAGTTTCTTTGTATGAATTTTTAGATCCCACCAGGCAGGGTTATCTTATGTTATTTTTCTCTCTGACTCACTTCCCTTAGTATTCCAGTCTCTGGGGCCATCCATGCCTATGGCCACTGGTATAATTCTGTACTTTTTAATGACTCAGCAGGATTCTGGGGGAGAGGTGTACCTCTTAGACTTCAGTTTCTGTTTTTAGACAATTGGTTTGATTCTGATGTCTAGGCTCTTGTATATCATGCTGCCCTGAAAACAGGAGTGCACGTGTCATCTCGAATTCTGATTTTCTCTGGATCTAAGCCCAGGAGTGGGAGAGTAGGATAGCCCAATCAGAAGTGTCAACTAAAATTTATAGTCACAACCTGGAAGGAGAGAGTTATTTTCTTTGGTGGGAACGTTGAGGACTCTGAGCCCAGGAGATAGCATCTCGATAGCTCTGAGAAAACTGCGAGGAGGCAGGAGGGGAAGTCAGGCTACAAGCAAATTTGCGACAAAGGCAACAGGCACTCTGAATATGAAAGATCAGGTATCAAATTGAGGACTTTAGCATTCTGTGCATGGGAAGATGTAAGCCTCTGGGTTCCCTGAATTCATATGCATCTCAGCTATCTGGGGTGAATCCTGTTTCCTTGTTCACCTTGCTTCTTGCATCATTCCCCAGCTCCTTAGCAATCACCTCGAGGGTGGCAGCGTCTGCAGGATTGCTGTTTTGGGAGTCTTCGTTCACATTTGGAGGCCAGAAATCACTGATGGCGGTGACATTTCTTGTTTATTAATACGGCAGGAGGTATTTTCATTTCACAGGAGGTTCTCCTATGTTTAGTTTTTTTTTTAAAGACATCCCTATGCTGCTTTTCTTATTTCCTGTACCCATTTGCATCCATATGAAGAGGGAAGGAGGATTCCTTTTTCTCTGAGTCCTCTGTGGGACTTAGTTTGAGTAGATCTTTTTAATACTGGTCTTTCTGAGCAATATGAGGTGATTTCTTGTGATGGGTTTGATTGGCCTCATTTTAGGAGGTAGTCACATGGAGAAGGCGACGGCACCCCACTCCAGTACTCTTGCCTGGAAAACCCCATGGACGGAGGAGCCTGGTGGGCTGCAGTCCATGCGGTCGCTAAGAGTCAGACACAACTGAGCGACTTCAGTTTCCCTTTTCACTTTCATGCATTAGAGAAGGAAATGGCAACCCACTCCAGTGTTCTTGCCTGGAGAATCCCAGGGACGGGGTAGCCTGGCGGGCTGCCGTCTATGGGGTTGCACAGAGTCGGACACGACTGAAGCGACTTAGCAGCAGCAGCAGCAGCAGCATATGGAGTACGAGTTCCCTGGTGGCTCAGAGAATAAAGCATCTGCCTGCCATGTGGGAGACCCGGGTTCGATCCCTGGGTTGGGAAGATCCCCTGGAGAAGTAAATGGCAACCCACTCCAGTACTCTTGCCTGCAGAATCCCATGGACAGAGGAGCCTGGCAGGCTACAGTCCACGGGGTTGCAGAGTCGGACATGACTGAGCGAGTTCACATGTGGAGTATATTTCCAAGTGCTTTTGGACTTTACACAGAGTGAGTACAATGTACCTCTTGAAATTGCGCCCTGCTTTGAATTATTTTTTGATGATTTTCCCAGGGACATTACTTGAAGGGCAGGTGCCATTTACAGCCTCTCAGGCCTTTTGAATAAAATTAGGCTTCTCTGGTAGCTCAGTCAGTAAAGAATCTGCCTCCTACGCAGGAGACCTGGGTTTGATTCCTGGGTCGGGAATTTCCCCCGGAGAGGAAATGGCAACCCACTACAGTATTCTTGTCTGGAAAATCCCATGGGCAGAGGAGCTTGGCAGGGTAGAGTCCATGGGGTCACAAAGAGCTGGACACGATTGAGCAACAACCACTACAGGCCTCCTGAATAGTAAGACTTCTTGAGAACTGGTTTTAAAGTTGTTTTACTGGAGGCAGCCACAAGGTGGCAGCAGTTCTTCATGCTCAACTCGTTCCTTGGGCAAGCAGAGCCTCTGGGAAAATCCTGCGCATGGATAGTCAGTTGGAGTGAAATACTTTGGCCACCTGATGCGAAGAACAGACTCATTTGAAAAGACCCTGATGCTGGGAAAGATTGAAGACAGGAGGAGAAGGGGATGCCAGAGGATGAGATGGTTGGATGGCATCGATGTCCGACTTGATGGACATGAGTTTGAGTAAGCTCTGGGAGTTGGTGATGGACAGGGAAGCCAGGCGTGCTGTAGTCCAAGGGGTTGCAAAGAGCTGGACACGACTGAGCGACTGAACTGAACTGTGCCAGGGGAAACACCAAACACCCAAAGGTTTGTGTTTCGTTACTTCTTCCCCCTTACCCTTGATCCACAGAACTCTTCCTAACTCCTCTTCCCTGGGTTGGGAAGATCCCCTGGAGAAGGAAATTGACAACCCACTCCAGGCTTCTTGCCTGGGAAGCCCCACTGACAGAGCAGCCTGTTGGACGGTGGTCCATGGGATCACAAAGAGTTGAGCATGTCAGAGCACACACGCACTATGGGGAACCCAAGCCTGGCTTGGTAACATGTATAACTCAGACACTTAAAAGTCACAATATCTGTGAATTCCTAATACTCAGACTAGTGTGTTTTAAATGCAGATAAAATGCTCCTATTTCTCACGCAACTTGGGGGAACTCACTGAAAGGTTTTGCTGCCCACACCAAGGGGCAGTTCAGATGCTCACCCTGGTGTGTAAATAAATAACGCTCAGGTGAATCCATGTAAAATGCTATGGTGTAGAGGTATTACGTTTTATTATTTACTTTGTGGTTCCAGTAACTATTTGCTCCAGGAAAAACATAAAGAATTCTGAATAATGAACATTGGGCTTCTGATTAGCTATAACTTATGAAATTCATGGTTTCTCTGATGGCTCCTTATGGCTTCTGAAGTGAGGAAATTGTAAGCATATAAAGAACAACTTTGACTCACATCCTAGTAAACAGGCAAAGCTAGTGAAAAGTATAAAGAAGAAGAAAAAAAACCAGACCATTGCAGGTCCTGGAAATTGGCCAGTCCTCCAGTCTCCAGCATCATGTTAAAGAACACAATTAAAAGGCAAGTTTTAGGGTTTGGAAATGGCAACCCACTCCAGTGTTCTTGCCTGAAGAATCCCAGGGACGGGGGAGCCTGGTGGGCTGCCATCTATGGGGTTGCACAGAGTTGGACACGACTGAAGTGACTTAGCAGCAGCAGCAGCAGCAGCAGGGTTCCATCTCCTGTCTGTCTCCTTGGGAAATAAATCTCTTCTGTGAAAGGTACACTGTGGTAGCTGAGGCCTGAGGGTGGAGGGCTGCAGGCCCAAACATCAAAGTGATTAATCTAACCAAGTTAATGCAGATGATTTTCAGCACTTGAGTTGGGTATTTCGAGTATGTCATCTATCTCTTGCATGGTATAATGTTGACTGTCCTTAGTTAATGTCTCTATTTGATCATGGTCAACTTCAACAGGTCTACCCGAGTGTGGAGCATCGTCCAGTGAGAAATCTCCAGCATAAAACTTCACAAACCCCTTTGGACACAATGAAACAATGTGGGCTCAGGGGACTCCTGGAGCCCAAAAAACTGGAAGAGGCAGGAAGGACCCTGTGCTGGAGCCTCTGGAGGGACCGCAGCACTGGGACACCCTGACCACAGACGGCTGGTCTCCAGCCTGAGAGGGGACAGGCTTCCGGTGTTCAGAGCCTCCGTGTGTGGTCATTTGTCACCGCTGCCCCAGGAAGCTCATGCAGCTGGTGAAAGCTCCCTGCCCTGTTCTAAAGCCTCCCTCCCATTAGGGGCAGGCCCCTGCACCGGTGCCGTTTGCACTAACCATGAGGTTCATGCTGAGCCTGGCTCCCCTTCTGGGCACTGGTATTCTGGAGGGAGAGGGCAGACACCACCACATGACCAGCCCCCAGCTGGGTGCCAAGTCTCCAGTGAGCTTCCCTGGGGAGTTGGGGTGAGGGTGACTGTCAGGGCTCCGCCCTTTGTTATGGGGGAAGAGACACCCTAGACACCCTTGAGGGGGGAGAGGCACGATGGGTGAGTGACCGGCTCAGGGCCCCCACCGGTGCCTCCCCACTGCGCCCTGAGGCCCCTCTCAGCTGTGAGGACCCCATCCGGTGCTGAGCCCTGGAGCCCCCCAGCAGGTCCTGAGATGAGGTGGCCATGCAGACCCCACCCCTTCCTCCACATCTAGAAGGTGGGACACCCCTTCTCTTTGTCACTCCAGAAACCCTGCAGACCCTGGCATGTCTAGTAGATGGGACACCCCTTCTTGCCACTCCAGGAGCGGTTCTGGAGCTGATCTGTGAGTGGTTCTGTGGTTGAGGGCTGAGCCCCTGTTGCTGCACCGCCCCCCTCCCCCCAACCTTCCCTACACAGTCATCCAGAGCAAGCTGTCTGCCCTGTTGCCTGAATGCCCCCTTCCACTCAGTATTCTCAAGAAAGGATCAGGGGTACTGTAGCATCATCTGAAACCTTCTTTAATAGGGGTGTCCTTGGTCACAACCCTTTAACCTTGTTCACATCTTTAGCAGGATGTAACAAAAGTCTTTAAGGTAAAGGGTCTAGAGAGAAGAGAGGAAGCTACAAACAAAACCAGATGGGACCAGCTGGGACCACAATGGCGGTGACTTCCAACAGACACCGAATCTCATTGTATGTTGATTTTAGTGTATTATTGATGTAGGAGATAGATGGGCTCCAGATTAGACATTTATAACTGGCCTCCTGTTTGCATTTCATGGGGCACGAAGATATGGGCTTCCGGCTGGATGCTTACAATTGTTAGCATTTCTGAGAGAAGAGATAGGCAGGCTTCAGGCTAGGTATTTATAATCAGCCTCCTGTTTGCCCTTTGAAATGGAAATAACAGAGAGTAAATAGCTAGTGTTTGTCTCTTGTAAACACCTTAAGGTAATAGTCATGGCAAAGACAAAGAGGGGGAAAAAGCCTGTATGAGTAAAGGATTAGGAGATCTCTGGCCCAACCCCACTCTTTTGGGACAAGGGAGACACTACACGTGCACAGAAAGTTTTCTTGTGGGTCAGAACTCAAGAGAGAATGCCAGGCCATAATGAGTCTTGATCCTCCCAGAAGCCTTCACTTTGAGATCCATCTTGGCTAAGGGGTGAGTGTGCACCCAGGAGAGGGTCCCAGGGTAGGTCAGGTGTGGGAAAATAAGCCAGATAATTGAGCTGAAGAAAGACAAAGACCCGGAAGAATTGCCCTATATAAATGACTTAACTGCCTCTTTACTGTGCTCCCCCTCACTGGGGGTGAGGGGAGACGCCCACACCCTTTCTCTGCCTTGCTTCTATCTTAACAAACCATTTCTCCATGTACTCTCCCACTTGTTGTTATGGTATGTGTCTAATAATAAATTTTATATCTGCATTTACAATTTCTGCCTCCGTGGTAAAAATATTTTTTTACTGGGGGCGAAGATCCAGGGAAAATTAGCTTCTAGCCTCTAACCCTTGATGGTCTGGTGGCTAGGATTCCTGATTCTTATCCAGGCTTCCCAGTTTCAATTCCTGGGCAGGGAATTAAGACCTCTTCACATCATTGCTTGCTGCTAACTCGATCATTATATTAAGTGACATAGCAATCGTTGACCATGACCCAACACGAAGAACCAAAAAAAGGTAAAAAGGAAGTGGCGCCCCACTAACTTGGAAAAACCCTGCCCTTCCCCTAAATATACCTGTCCCTCCTCCCTTTGTCTTTACTGTTTAAAATCAAACCACTCTCTCCAGGTGGGCGAGAAGTTGAGCTGTGAACTTTGTTCCCACTTCTGCGTTCTTTGGCCTCTGAAGAAAGCCTGTGCTGTGTTGGTCTCAGCTTTGGTTTCATAATTACCTGCTTGAACCCAAATGGACAAAGGGCACCTTCCTTGTTGAGGCAGAGAGCCTCAGCCAAGCTAGGGCCTGAGCAGGGTCCACAGGTCCAACTTGGTGACAGTCTGTAAGGGGACGGTGGTCTCTGTGGGGTGCGTGGGGGTCTGGACTGTGTGCTGACCCCACACGCCTGACACCACACGCCTGACACCACCTGACAGTCTGACTCGGTGACACTGGCTGCAGGGAGTCCCGTCAGGAGGGACCCAGAAGCAGCATTTGGAGCCAGATCAGATGTGCCTTTTCATGGGCTGTGGGTGTACTGGGTATTAGGACTTTGCATGTAGACAACAAAACCGTTAGAACTCATGAGTGCTGCGGACTTGAAACCTACGTGCAGTAGGGCAAGAGCTCCTACTGGACCCTGGGTTGGAAACTTCTGCACAGGTGATGGTCACAGTAGTGCTTCCTTGCCAAGTCCTCCAGGGCTCCCTGGTGGGCACAGCTGGACCCACACCCCACAGGCTTCCCGACCCAGAACATGAAGGGCTAATGCTGGCAGGGCCTGGGGACCAGAGCAGTCATTCCACCAACCACCAAAGCTGAGCCCATCCCAGGCTCTGCTGCAAGTCTGCTCGCATTTGCTCTCTGGATCCTGAAGAAAACAAGGGAAACAAGGGCTGTGAGTCTCATATTGATGGTGTTCTGTGGAATTTCCATGAGACCGCTTTCTGCCCTGTTCTGAGCAAATGACTAGTCAGTCCATGCTACCATCACCCCACAAGCAGGCTGAGAGGCTGAGGCTCCAAGAAGCCAAGTAACCCACCCAGAAGGACAGATGTGCAGCCATGGAGTGGGGTCTGTGCCCACCACCCTCCCAGGGTGACTGCCCATTCAAAGCGCGTTCACATCTGCCCCCTTCAACCCCTCCTGGGGCAGCTCCCAGAGCCTCCTCTAAGGGGGACTCATTCACCTTCTTTCACCAGGACTCTTGTCTCACAGTCCTGTTTCTGGATCAGCTGTTACTTGTCACTCTGAAGTGGATTCAGTCTCACGTCACCAGGGCTGCTTTCCTGGATTACACGCACCACCTGCTCGTCCACTCCTAGCTCAGACCAGAAAGATCCCCTCAGGCCCCGAACCCCATGGCTCTGCCTGGGGCGCCCACTTCCCTCTGGCCTGGTCCTTCCCTCACATGTCCCCTGCAGGGTCACCAGGAGCTCCCCCTGATGGGGGCAGGCTGTCTGCTCTGTCCTGGGGAGGCCTCCGTGGTGTCAGATGCAAGAAACAACAGGTGCCTGTGCCGGCCCACCCCCTGCCCCCCCTGCACAGCAGCCAGCGCCTGCCTCCTGACCTCCTCACTCTGGGTGGGCCCAGGGTGGGCTCAGGGGCCCCACTGTGTGTTCTGGTTCTCATCCCAGTGCTGCCCATGGGGGAGTCGCTAAGCTAATCTGTGCCTGCTGCACAGAGAGGGTCCTCGTTCACACACTCCTCCCAGGAGCACACGGTTCTGGTGGGCAGGCTCCTCCAAGGATATGGGGTTCACCTGGGCAGGTACCCCACAAGGCTCAGCAGCCAGGAACCAGGTACAGAGCCCTCGTTGCAGAGCACCCCCAGTCCACCTGTTGGTCAGGTCTGACCCTTAGCCCCTCAGAGCAGGACCTGAACTAACAAACAGCTGCTCCTGGACAGGTCAGTGGCCCTGGGCTTCACAATGCAGCTTCCTTCCACCGATTCTTCCAGAGACTTCCACTGTACCCAGGCACTGGGGCTCTGTCTCCACACACCACCCCTCATCTCCCTGACATCTGGGTTCCTCTCTTTAGGAGAGGGTCTTCTTGAAATTACCTCCCACTAGTGGGCCAGATAAAATGATTAGAAAACAAGCCAGAGCTCCAGGTCATGACCCTCTCAGGACCCACCTGTTCCTTGCACCTGGAGGGCACAGCAAAGCCCATTTTCTGAAACTGTGAGACCCTGACGCGGGAGGGTTGGCTGACCTGACCCGGCCGGCCAGCCCTTCCCAGGTGTGTCTGGGTTGAGGTCTCCGTAAGCGAGTGTAAGAGTGCCTGCCGCTGTACTCTACACCATACTCCGTTGGATGTGTGGCGCTGGGCTGGCGAGAGGGCCTCCGGGCTGCTGTTTGTGATCAGGTCTTTTCTAGACCAGGTAAGGAATCAGTATGTCACCCACACCTGCTGTTGGATGTCTCCCCAGACGGGGGTGAGGAAGCAAGAAAAAAGACAGTGGGAGCCAGAACTGGGGAGGTAACTCAGGTAGGGAAATGGAAATCTTCCAGAAGAGCCCCCTGGGTCAGGACCATCCCGCCTGGCCTGAACCAGTCAACTTGGCAAGCGTGCTGTCACTGGGATGGCTCCAAGCCCTTTCCTCCAGCCTGTGAGGTCTTTGCTCATATTCAGGTGTTTTACCTGGGAAGAGTGGATGAGGTTAAGGAGCAGCTAGCCTGGGGCTCAGCCGAAGTTTACTTAGAGATGCCTCTGTGTGGTCCCCTAACTTCCCACTGAGGATGCTCCTTGGGGGAGGGTGGTGGAGGGGGCGGAGTAAGGGGGCGGAGAGACAGAGGAAGGGCTGCTGGCTGCATGTAAGTCCCCACCCCTGACCATCTTCAGAATTGATCATCAGTGTAGCAAGTATCTTAACTGGGTTTTCACCTGTGTAACTGGTGGGTCCTCAATTAGCAATGTGAACAGTGACATTAAATGTTCTTAGGACTGAGACACTACACCACGTGTACAGGTGTAAGAACCCGGGGAGGTGTGTGCAGCCAGTACCCTAGGGATGGGCTTCAGACTTGACCCCTTAACATTCTGGGGTCCAGCCACTGCTTTAGCATTTCTGAGGGCCCAGTGCTGACTCCAAGGGTTCTGTAATCCAGCCTCCATCTGCCTTTAGTGAGACCCACACTTCTAGGATCCTACAGAACAGGGTCTGTGGGACTTCTCTGTGGCTTCTCTAACAAATGACCATGAGCTGGGTGGTTTAAAACAACAGTTCATCCTCCCCCAGTCCTGCAGACTAGATTTCCGAGATCAAGATGGTGCGGCCCTCCAGGGGCTCCAGAACGGGGTCCTTCCTGCTTTTCCCAGTTTCTGGGGCTCCAGGGGTCCCTGGGCTTGCACCCCCCATCTTTGCCTTCGTCTTCATGCAGCTTGTCCTCTGTGTTTGTCTCCCTTCTTTTGTCTCTTACAAGGAACCTGCTAATTGATTGAGGGCCACCCACACCCAAGATGAGCTCACCTCAACATCTTTAAATGCATCTGCAAAGACCCTTTCCCCAGATATGTCTTATTCACATGTTCTGGGGGGACATATCCTTTGAGGCCACTGTTCAACCCATTGAAAGTGAAAATCACTCAGTTGTGCTCAACTTTTTGTGACCCCATGGGCTATAGCCTGCCAGACTCCTCTGTCCATGGAATTCTCCAGGCCAGAATACTGGAGTGGGTAGCCATTCCCTTCTCCAGGGGATCTTCCCAACCCAGGGATCAAGCCCAGGTCTTCTGCATTACAGGCAGATTCTTTACCATCTCAGCCACCAGAGAAGCCCATTAGCTCAGTTCAGTTCAGTCGCTCAGTCGTGTCCGACTCTTTGTGACCCCGTAAATTGCAAGGAGATCCAACCTGTCCATTCTAAAGGAGATCAGCCCTGGGTGTTCTTTGGAAGGAATGATGCTAAAGCTGAAACTCCAGTACTTTGGCCACCTCATGCTAAGAGTTGAGTCATTGGAAAAGACTCTGATGCTGGGAGGGATTGGGGGCAGGAGGAGAAGGGGACGACAGAGGATGAGATGGCTGGATGGCATCACTGACTCAATGGACATGAGTTTGAGTGAACTCCGGGAGATGGTAATGGACAGGGAGGCCTGGCGTGCTGTGAGAAGCCCATTATCTGTGTATAAAATCATGCTCATTTTAGGAGAGTACCAAGGTCCCATATAGACTGGCACAGACAGCAGCCATGTGAGCGGGGGTCTGGAGGGATTGAGGACCGTGGAGTCACCTGGAAAGGATCAAGGCCTGGCTTCATCAGAAAGTGAGCCCTTCCACCATGGGGCCCATGAGAACAGTCACTCCATTCTACCCATGGAAATTGGCCCATGGTCAAGTTCAGAAGTGTCTACCTTGAAAAACTGGTTCTTCTGGATGTCATCATCAATACCATGATTTAACCAGTAACTACAGGGTTGGGGGTAGAGGAGAATTAGTGTGGAGACTGGCCATGGGCTCTGGAGGAGGTGCTGACAGTCACTGGGGCACAAGGAAGTGGGAGCCTGGGAGGCCCCTGTTACTGAACCAAATTTGGGTCCACATGCCTGAGTTCAATAAAGCAAGTCTACTGAGGCCAGGTTGTAGTAAAGGAAAGTGAAGCGATAATTATAAAGGTACTGATACAAAGAGGACAGGCGGCTTGTGCTCTAAACCCTGAACTCCCTGAAGGGTTTCGGGAAAGCAGTTATATGGAAGAGGAAAAGTTAAAATTTTACATAACCTCCTGCTCATTGTGCCTCTGTAACTCAGCTTGCTCCTTGCAAAGTCTGGATCACGTAGGTCACGTAGTCTCAGAAAGTGGGGACTTACAATACTAGCAACTGGAGCTTATCTCACTCACCCTTGTCCTGCTCTTTGCAATCACCCAGCCCCTGCAAAACTGCTTAATCATGCCTGTGCATGTAAAGATCAGGCATCCTCCTCAGCATCTTGAGCACTGTCCCCAAGCACGCAAAACCCCTTAGTTTAAACCAGCCTATTACCAGCGAGAGTTGTCCACTATAGTCTGTCTATAAGAACTCTGTAACCCCTTTGTTTGGGGCTCAGAGCTTGGAGTGTTAACTCCTCTGGGTCCACCAGCGTAATAAACCTGAGTTCTCCAACTCTCCGAGTGTGGTGCTTGGTTTCTTTTCTTTTCTTTTATTTTATTTTTAAACTTTACATAATTGTATTACTGGTTTCTGCAACAGTACAGGCCACATGAGGGAGGGGGTCACAGAGTATGTGATCCACTGGTGATCCACGGTTTTCTGGTTGGTCAGGTAACAGGCAGCTAACCTCACAAATTCTCAGGCACTGGAAGCTCTGGGGGTTAGGTGTTCATGCTCATCAAGTAGTTTAACTTTTTCCATTCAATGGGGATTTTAGCATCTGTAAAACAACTCAGGGAGTGTGCATCAGATACCATTATCTCCATACTTCAGAGAGGAGCTACGGCAGAGGATCTGGGATGGGGTCTGTCCTGGGAAGGCCCCATAGGCTCCTGCTATCTGGGGTCTGCAGCCAGGGAAGGTGGGGTTGCCTCCTGGGCATGGGGAGCAGCAGGATCGCAGTCCTCCAAGGGTCCTGTTAACCCCAAGGTGAGATGGGGAGGCAGCGGATGGACAGATGTATCTGGCGGGGGAGAGGTGTCCAGGCCAGAAATGTCACTGAAATCATCTCCAGGAGGAAGAGGAAAGGCCAGAAGGGTGCCAGGTGTGTCACAGCCAACCCCATGCAGGTGATGGTGGTTTTTTGGAAGCAACTCAGAGCTGGAAGGACTGGCCCTCAGGAGCTCAGCTTCATTCTCTTGTTCCTTTGTAAAACATGGTGTCCAAGTTTGAGAGACCATCAGGAGACTTCTGAATCCAGTGCTGTTGTGGCTTCATCAAAGGGGCTCAGGCCCTGCCTACATCCCCACTGGGGATGAAGCCCACCAGTGCACTGGGGTCCACACACTTCAGGGAACCCTCTGCCCTCAGGAATGGTTTTCCTTCTTCCATCCAGCTGCTGGTCAGAGGCCCACATTCTCCCATCCTAATTCGACCCCCAGAACCTGAGGAGTAGTCCAGTGTATAGGTGTACCACTCAGTCTTCATGTTCCTGTTGCTGGACATTTTGGTGGACTTTGTGTCTTGGCTATTGTAAATATGCTTCCCTGAAAACAGGGGTGCACATGTCATTTCAAATTGTGATGTTCTCCAGATCTGAGCCCAGAAGTGGGGCTGCTGGAACCCATGGCCCCTCTGTTTACTTTTTAAAGGAAACTTCTGCTGTTTTCCATTGTGGCTGCACCCTGTGCATCCCCACTCAGAGTGTAGGAGGATTTCATTTTCCCTACATCCATTTATTCTTTGGAGATCCTGATGATGGCCATTCTGACCGGTGGAAGGGGATTCCTCAGTGTAGATTTTATTAGCATGGGTTTAATAATGAGTGGGTCTTCCTTGGTGTGGCTCAGCATGAAAGAATCTGCCTGCAATGCAGGAGATGTGAGAGATTCAGGCTTGATCCCCAAGTCAGGAAGATCCCCTGGAGAAGGAAATGGCAACCCACTCCAGTATTCTTTCCTGGAAAACTCCCGGACAGAGGAGACTAGCAGGCTATAGTCCATGGGGTGGCAGAGTCAGGCATGACTGAGAAACTGAGCACAGTAATGAGTGAGGGGGGATGTCTTTTCAGGTGTTTGATTCATGTATAGCTAGATATATGTGTGTTCTTTTTCAGGTTCTCTTCCAATATAAGTTATTATGGAGTGTTGAGGAGGGTTCCTTGTGCTATGTGGTGGGTCCTTGTGGGTGATTTTATAAAGAGTGGTGTGTATATGTAAATCTGGACCAGCTCATTTTTCCCTGCCCTCCTCTTTTCCTCCTTGGGAACCATAAGTTTCTTCTTGGGAACCATAAATCTGTGAGGCCGTTTCTCTTTGGTAAAGAAGTTCATCTGTCTCCATTTCTAGATTCCACCTAGAAGTGATACCATATGATTCTTGTCTTGCCCTGTTTCTCCTACTTCACTTAGAATGATCACCTCTACTTTCCTCCCTGTGGCTGGAAATGTCTTTATTTGATCCTTTTTAATGGCCCCATATGCTTAACAGTTGATCTTTCAGCACAAACTCTGCAGGCCAGAAGGGAATGGCAGGATGTATTTAAAGTACTGAAAGGGAAAAATCTACAACCAAGATTACTGTACCCGGCAAGGATCTCATTCAAAATTGAGGGGAAAATAAAAAGCTTTTCAGACAAGCAAAAGTTAAAAGAATTCAGTACTACCAAACCAGCTTGACAACAAATATTAAAGGGACTTATATAGTCAAGAAATACAAGAGAAGAAAAAAAGATCTACAAAATCAACCCTAAACAATTAAGAAAATGGCAATAGGAATATATATATATCATGGAGAAGGCAATGGTACCCCATTCCAGTACTCTTGCCTGGAAAATCCCATGGGCGGAGGAGCCTGGTGGGCTGCAGTCCATGAGGTCACTAAGAGTCGGACATGACTGAGTGACTTCAGTTTCACTTTTCACTTTCATGCATTGGAGAAGGCAATGGCACCCCACTCCAGTACTCTTGCCTGGAAAATCCCAGGGACGGGGGAGCCTGGTGGGCTGCCTTCTATGGGGTCGCACAGAGTCGGACACAACAGAAATGACTCAGCAGCAGTAGCAGCAGCAGCAGTTTATATATATATATATATATATATATATATATATATATATATCAATAATTATTTTAAATGTAAATGGATTAAATGTTCCAACCAAAAGACACACACTAGCTGAATGGATACAAAAACAAGACCCATATCTATGGTGTCTACAAGAAATCCACTTCAGACCTCAAGACACATAAAGACTGAAAGTGAGAGGATTGAAAAATATATTCCATGCAAATGGGAAGCAAAAGTAAGCTGGAGCAGCAATCCTTGTATTAGACAAAATAGACCTTAAAACAAAGAAGACTGCAAGAGATAAGGAAGGACACTACATAATGATCAAAGGAGCAATCCAAGAGGAAGACATAACAATTGTAAATATCTATGCACCCAACATAGGAGCACCTTAACACATAAGACAAACACTAACAGACATAAAAGGAGAAACTGACAATAACACAATAATAGTGGGAGATTTTAACACCCTACTCACACCAATGGACATATCACGAAAACAGAAGATTAATAAAGAAACACGAATCTTAAATGATATGATAGATGAGCTGGATCTCATTGATATCTTCAGGACATTCCATCCAAATGCAGAAGAATACACCTTCTCAAATGCACATGGAACATTCTCCAGGATAGACCACATCTTGGGTCACAAATCAAACCTCAGTAAATTTAAGAGAATTGAAATTATATCAAGCATCTTCTCTGATCACAAAGCTATGAGACTAAACATTAATTACAAGAAAAAAACTGTAAGAAACACAAACACATGGAGAATAAACAATACATTTCTAAATAACCAGCAGGCTGCTGAAGAAATTAAAAAAGAAATCAAAAAATTTCTAGAAACAAATGACAATGAAAACACAACAACTCAAAACCTATGGGATGCAGCAAAAGCAGTCCTAAGAGGGAAGTTTATAGCAATACAATCCTACCTCAAGAAACATGAAATATGTTGAATAGACAACCTAATTTTACACCTAAATCAACTGGAAAAAGAAGAAGAACAACAAAAAAACCAAACCAAAATAGTAGAAGGAAAGAAATCATAAAGATAAGAGCAGAAATAAATGAAAGAAACAATAGTAAAGATTAATAAAACTAAAAGCTGGTTCTTTGAGAAGATAAACAAAACTGACAAGCCTTTAGCCAGACTCATCCAGAAAAAAAGAGAGAAGAATCAAATCAAGAAAATTAGAAATGAAAAAGGAGAAGTTACAACAGACAATGCAGAAATACAAAGGATTATAAGAGACTATTATGAACAACTATATGGCAATAAAATGGATAACCTGGAAGAAATGGACAGATTCTTAGAAACGTTCAATCTTCCAAGGCTGAATCAGGAAGAAATAGACATTATGAACAACCCGATTACAAGCACTAAAATTGAAGCTGTGATCAAAAATCTCCCAAGAAACAAAAGCCCAGGTCCAAATGGCTTCACAGGAGAATTCTATCAAACATTTAGAGAAGAGCCAATGCCTATCCTTCCAAAACTCTTTCAAAAAATTGCAGAGGAAAGAACACTTCCAAACTCATTATACAAGGCCACCATCACCCTGATACCAAAACTAGACAAAGACAACACAAAAAAAGAAAACTATAGGCCAATATCATTGATGAACATAGATGCAAAATTCCAGGAATTCAAGGATTCTTCAATATATGCAAGTCAATCAATGTGATGCACCATATTAACAAATTGAAAACAAAAATCCATATGATGATCTCAATAGATGCACTAAAAGCCTTTGGCAAAATTCAGCACCCATTTATGATTAAAACTCTTCAAAAAATGGGCATAGAAGGAACCTACCTCAACATAGAAAAGGCCATATATGATAAGCCTACAGAAAACATTATTCTCAATGGTGAAAAACTGAAAGCATTCCCCCTAAGATCAGGAGCAAGACAAGGGTGTCCACTATTATTCAACATAGTTCTGGAAGTCCTAGCTACAGCAATCAGAGAAGAAAAAGAAATAAAAGGAATTCAGATGAGAAAAGGAGAAGTAAAGCTATCACTGTTTGCAGATGACATGATACTGTAAACAGGAAACCCTAAAGACAGTATCAGAAAATTACTAGAGTTAATCAATGAATTTAGTAAAGTTGCAGGATACAAAATCAATACATATAAATCATTTGCACTTCTATACACTGACAATCAAAAATCAGAAAGAAATTAAGGAATGAATCCCATTCATCATTGCAACAAAAAGAATTAAATATCTAGAAATAAACTTACCTAGAAGACAAAAGAACTGTACACAGAAAAGTATAAGACGCTGATGAAAGAAATCAAAGAGGACATAAACAGATGGAGAGATATTCCATGTTCCTGGGTAGGAAGAATCAATATTGAGAAAATCACTATACGACCAAATGCAATCTACAGATTCAATGCAATCCCTAACAAATTACCAATGGAATTTTTCACAGAACTAGAACAAAAAATTTCAAAATTCATATGGAAACACAAAAGACCCCAAATAGCCAAAGCAGTCTTGAGAAAGATGAATGAAACTGGAGGAATCAACCTTCCTGACTTCTGATTATACTACAGTCATCAAACAGTATGATACTAGCACAAAAACAGAAATATAGACCAATGGAACAAGATAGAAAGCCCGGAAATGAACCCATGCACCTATGGGTACCTTATTTTTGACAAAGGAGGCAAGAATATACAATGGGGCATAGACAGCCTGTTCAGTAAATGGTGCTGGGAAAACTGGACAGCTACATGTAAAAGAATGAAATTAGAACATTTCCTAACACCATACACAAGATAAACTCAAATGGATTAAAGACCTAAATGTAAGACCAGAAACTATAAACCTCTTAGAAAATGAGGCAGAACACTGGATGACATAAATCAAAGCAAGATCCTCTATGACCCACCTCCTAGAGTAATGGAAATAAAAAACAAAGGTAAACATGTTGGACCTGATTAAACTTAAAAGCTTTTGCACAGCAAAGGAAACTATAAGCAAGGTGAAAAAACAACCTCAGAATGGGAGAAAATAATAGCAAATGAAACAACTGGTAAAGGATTAATTTCCAAAATATACAAGCAGCTCATACAACTCAATGCCAGAAAACCAAACAACCTAATCAAAGAGTGGGAAAAAGACCTAAACAGACATTTCTCCAAAGAAGACATACAGATGGATAACAAATGCATGAAAAGATACTCAACATCGCTTATTATTAGAGAAATGCAATCAAAACCACAATGAGATATCACCTCATGCTGGTCAGAATGGCCATCGTCAAAATGTCTACAAACAGTACATGCTGAAAAGAGTGTGGAGAAAAGGCAATGCTCTTGCACTGTTGGTGAGAATGTAAATTGATACAGTCACTATGGAAGACAGTATGGAGATTCCTTAAAAAATTAGGAATAAAACCACCAGCAATCCCACTCCTAGGCATATACCCTGAGGAAACCAAAATTGAAAAAGGCACATGTATCCCATTGTTCATTGCAGCACTATTTACAATAGCTAGAACATGCAAGTAACCTAGATGTCCATCAACAGATGAATGGATAAAGAAGTTGTGGTACATATACACAATGGAATATTACTCAGCCATAAAAAGGAACACCTTTGAGTCAGTTCTGATGAGATGGATGAACCTAGAACCTATTATACAGAGTGAAGTGAGTCAGAAAGAGAAAAATAAATATTGTATTCTAACACACATATATGGAATCTAGAGAATGGTACTGAAGAATTTATTTACAGGGCAACAATGGAGAAAAAGACATAGAGAATAGATTTATGGACATGGGGAGAGGGGAGGAAAGGGTGAGATATATGGAAAGAGTAACATGGAAACTTATATTACTATATGTAAGATAGATAGCCAATGGGAATTTGCTGTATGGCTCAGGAAACTCAAGCAGGGGCTCTGTATTGACCTAGAGGGGTGGGATGGGGAGGGAGATGGAACGGAGGTTCAAAAGGGACGGGATATATGTATACCTATGGCTGATTCATGTTGAGGTTTGACAGAAAACAACAAAATTCTGTAAAGCAATTATCCCTCAATAAAGAAAAAAAAGAAAAAGAAAAAAAAGTCACCCAAATCTCCCTGTTGCCAAAAAAAAAAAAAAAAAAGAAAGAAAAAATGAAAAATGATAAGTGTGTAGATGTCATCTTGAAGTCCTGGCAAGCACTATCAAGATTGTTCCGTCATCAATTTCAATCACTGACACATGGTAAATTCACTCTTGACAGACCAGAGACTGGGCTTACAGAATGTTCCAACTTAGTGAGCTCCTCTGTCATGCTCTCTTTCTCCAGTTCTCCTTTTTTAGGTGAGTAAATAACAAGTCTGTGACCTAAGCAGAGGTTCATCTGGAGAAGAGATGTTAGTCTTTTTGAGTATGTCCCTCTAACTTTCAGGATCACTTATATTGGAGTCTCCTTCTCTTGTCTTTGCAAGAAAGAGTGCAAGCCTCCCTCTACTCTTCTTTATGGTAGGGAGAAGGAAAAGCATCCCATACTTTGGCTTCAAGAACACCATATCCTGTTATATTCTCCTACCAACTGCCCAGCCCCTTAGGTTTTCCTTTAGAAAGTAGGAAGGGGTGGGGATTGGGGAAAGGTGAGGTTAGATGTCAACAAAACCATTTTGGTTCCTCATTTGACTGCCACTCTATATTAATACCTTACAATCTATAACTCCTCTATACAAATCTTTCCACTTTACTTATTTCTCTCTGTAGTAAGTCTTTCATTTTTCTTTTCCCCTGCCTCTTCCTGACCTACTCAAAACCTTCACAGACCATCCAGTGTATATTAGCTCAATCACCTCAGCTTTGCTCTGCAACTTACCATCCAATAGGGAAGTTTATGGATCTTACAATTTAATTGTTCTACCTCACCAATCAAATGGCAAGGTAGTTGAACAGAAACTCTGCTGTGTCCATTTTCATTCTTATTGTGCTTATCCTCAATCTCTGCAGATGGCAGAAATTCATTAAACATTTCATCTTGATAATGGTACTAATAGCATCCCATAAACAGTCTGGTAACCACAGAGTTCATGAAACTGCAATTCCAGAAGCCACAATTTTACTTCCAAATTTATTTGTGCCATAATATGACTTTTAGCATGACACTTGGCAAAATTTCGCCACAGTGGGTGAGTATGAATTCTGGAATCAGATTGCCAAGATCCAAATACTGCCTTATATCAATCCTTAGTCATGATCTCTTGGGGAGTTACTTAGTGCTTCTGTATTTTCGTTTTCTTATCTTTAAACTCCTACTTATATAATCCTTCATATAATTGTTAATAGGACTCAGTGGGCTATTACCTGAAAAACATTCATCATAACTTTTCATTTTTCAATGTCTGGAAAATCACAGAAAATTTTCAATTCCTTTAGATCACATTGTAACCCTGTTTAGATTTATTTTTCTACTTCTCACATATGACCCTACATAATGTGACCTCTGTACACTTCCCCAAACCCAATCACACCATTTTCCTCTATCATATAATCCCACACATGCCCAGTGTAATCTTCTTGCCTTCAAGTATTTGCATGTGTTATTTCTTCTGCCTGGAATGTGCTTCCCAGTACTTTTCTTGGTGATTTCTTTTCATCATTCACATCCCAGGCTAAATATTACCTCCACTGAGACACCTTGCCTAACCATTCTCTGAAAAATATCCTGCACATCGCAATAACTCTATCCAATTATTCTACCTTATTCCACTTTGGGCATTGAATTACTGTCTGAATCATATTACTAATTTCTTATATGTCTATTTTTTGTCTTTCTTCAGTGCAGTGTAAGGTTTGCTAATGTAGGACTTTTGTGAGTATTGTTCACTTCTGTACCTGGTCCCCAGTATAGTTACTGGGTTTTAGTAGATACTCAATATTTGCAGAATGAGTCTACTGGAAACTTGGCTATGGTAATACAGCTAGAGTTACAATAAATAGAGAAGCAAGTTGTCAGTTAAAGCAATAGAAAAATAATAAGGACATTTCCAATCACTGTCATCAATGCCATGACAGTGGCCAGCACAAGGTATTGTGACAACATTTAGAAGCAGTACCCAGCCCCTTATATGTGGTTCTTGGCTTCCTGAAGGGAGGAATGCCTTCATATGAGGTCTGAATGACAAGTAAGAATTATCTAAGTCTGTGAGAGAAGGTTGGGTGTTTGGGGAACAGGAGTCTCAGAAGGACTAACAAAGGGATAAGACAGAAGTGATAATGGCACTTTGTGGGATTATCAGTAGTTAATGTGGTTTAGATCAGGATATGAGGAAGGAAGTAGTAAAAGAGCACAATCAGAATAAATAAGTGAGCTTGAATGCACAATTTACTTAGATTCATATAAAGTACAATATTTTTGGAACCTATCATTTGAGTAATAACAATAATATTAATAAAGCTAATTTCTTGAGTGCTTACTCTGTGTAAGGAGATGTAAATGGTTTTCTCTCTCCTCCTATTCTGGAGACATGTTGGTTAAATGGGGAGAAAAGCAGGACATAATAAATTAAATGGTAGTTAGTCCCAAGTGGTGCTAGTGGTAAAGAATCTGCCTTCCAGTTCAGGAGACGTAAGAGACGTGGGTTCGATCCCTGGGTTGGGAAGGTCCCCTGGAGGGTGGCACGGAAACCCACTCCAGTATTCTTGTCTGGAGAATCCAATGGACAGAGGAGCCTGGCAGGCTGTAGTCCATAGGGTCACAAAGAATCAAACATGACTGAAGTGACTTGGCAGCAGCAGTCCTTTCAAGGCATAGGATGGCAAGGCTCTAGGGTAAAAGGTTTAGACTGCATTGTATAAGAAACATTTGAAGTCTCCAAGGCCTTATGTTTTTCAGTCAAGAAACTCTGGAATGTTGGGGGAAACAGTTGCCATGGCAGCTAGCAGTTTTTTCCTGAGGAATTTATTTGTAAAATCTCTTGCTAAAATCAGTAAGCTTAGGCAGCATATGAAATACATATGTAGAAATATGTATGTATGAATATACATATATATGAATGTCTAAGAATATCATCATATATTTTCAGTAATAAGTGTGTGTGTTTGATGTATATTAAATGAAATAGCTAAGTTTTCCAAGTGGCCAAAATTTTACTTTTTAAGCACCAAAAATATTTGAGTTGTTAATGTATTACATTAATACATTTATATTAGGTAAAAATAGAAGAAACGTATGCATTATACCTGTAACATTATATAGCAATTACAAAGTTATTATATATTTATTAACCATATGTAATTATTACTTACTGTATAACTGTATAATGTTTGGATCTCTTGCAGAATATAAACCATGAGAGCAATGAATATTGTTTTCCCAATAACACCTCAGTGTTTTGCACATGAACCACGCTCAGTAAACATCTTTACTATCTCATCTTTGAAGAGGTAGGTGAATAAATGGATTATAGAGGTGGCCAAGAAGGAATCGGCTGCTATGGCAAAAACTCCATGAATCAATTAAAGAGCTCAGAAGCTAGAATCTCACTTGAATTGTTGAAGGTTTTAACTCTTTTCTGTTAAAATTTATTGAATGTTTCAGTGTCCTATTATTTATACTCTCTGTGTAGAACATGTGCACTGTGGAATCTCTAAACAGAAAAAAAAGAGGGCATAGTCATGATGAGTTCTTGAATAGAGTCTGGGGATCACATTGGCAGATGAGTCTGATGATATCTAAAATAAAGACAGAGATATCAAGTTTTCCTTCAAGCTCATGGCCAACCTATGTATCCCTTTGGATTATATTTGGAAAGTACATACCACGAGGAGGACAGACCTGAACAAAATAAGTTTGATATAAGTTCTAATCCCTGGATCTACAAAAGGCAAAAATGAACCGATGTTCCTTTTCTCTGGCTCTACACAGAGGATGATGGACACTTTTAAAAAATGTATAACCCTGTGCTGATTGTAACTACTATAAATATAGTTTGCAATCTTAGCAGAGGCATCAATGCCCTTGTCAATCATTTTACTTTATATTAGCAAGTGTCCTTTCATATTCCTCAATTAGTTCTTCAAAGTCTGCACTTCTCTTCTTAAATCTTTGACCCTATCCTCATTTTTCAGTAGATTTTCTTGTCTTCTTACTTTAACCTCAAAGAGAAAATAAAAGCATGTAAAAATAATGATTTTAACATCTAGGACTAGCATTTAGAAGCTCATCTGCATCATTAGCTATCTTATTTTACTCTCCCCAGTCTCAGATGAAGAGAGGTTACTGATTCTGTTGTGTCTAGTACTTTAGTCTGGGCTCCGAGTCTTCTTTAATATCTGCTTCAACTCTGTACCATTAGTTGTCCTGGCTCCATTCCATATTTTCAGCTTGCCTCTCTTGCAGTCCCTTTAGTCCCAGAAAAATATGCAATCACCTAGGTCGCCTATTTCTAAGAGACTATTTCTAGTCACTTTCTTACATCTGTTTTTACATTCACCATCAAATGTAGATTATTCAGATAATTATTTATATAAGCTCAAAAAAATAAAAAGTGAGGCTGAGGCACATAAGTGATTTGGAGAAAAATGAACAATTTCAAAATAAGGCGCATCATAGATTTATGTGCTGATTTCTCTTAATCACTCCTGATTTGCACATAAATATTCACAATCGGAATTCTGCCCTCTTTTCCACCTCATCCAATCATTCACCTAAAATGATTTACAAAGGTATAAATTTCACCCCTGGTGTCAAATGTAGTAGGTGTTTACCATGCTCTTCACCGTCTGCAGTATTTGACAAGTTACTACTCCCTTCCTTAAATTCTGTCCTTTCACTTGTTGATGTCCTTTCTTGACTTTTACAACTTCTTTCTGATTACTCTCTCTGAGTATTTTGTATGAATGTCCTGAACATTCTAATGCTCTCTCACTCCTCTCATAATTACATGCACATTAGTTCTTCAAAATCTTCACTTCTCAGATATTTAGATTCAGATTCTATCTAAATATGTCTAATATTTTGATTCTATCCTTGACTTCGTTTTTATTGGTTTTTGAAGTTTTTTTTCTCCTTATATATTCTTATTGAAATCCGTAGCATTGGTCATCATTAGAACATTCATGAGTCCCATATTGATGTTTTTAAACCTCATCTCTTGGATTAAGTCCAGAATCACATGTATAACTATCTGTTGGGGAATCCTTTTGGAATGTCCCATATACACTTCGAAATTAATGTAGTCAAATTATTTCCGCCCCCCCCATGGAACATTTTGTTCTGTATTGGCTAATGGCACCAATATACCTAGTAATCCAGGTGAGAATCTTGGAAATCCTTTTAGATTCTTCTGTCTCTCACACCCCTAAATCAAATTGTTAATCATTTCATTTCTATCCCTTTATTATTTATGCCTACATCTTTCCTCTTTATTTTCATGGCCATTGCCTTAATTCAGACTTTAACTTATCCCCTAATGATTTTCCCACCTTCAGATCTGATCCCCTCAAAGGACAGGATCCCCTATCCTTTATACTCTAGCCAGAGGGGCATTTTCATAACATGAAGACAAATATTTCGTGCTCCAACTTAAGTTATCTCTCTGACTTCTCCATTGTTAGTAACGTAAGCAGTATATAATAAGTACTCAAAAATAGCTTTATCAATCCTGCATCTATTAACTACATGATAAATTCAGATTCCCACCTTTGAAAAGTAACTTGCCTCTTAAATATCAATTTTCACCTCCGTAAGACAAAAAAAAAAAGTAGTATCTGCTTCAGAAGGCTCGTAAGAAGGCTACAGTAGATTATGCTGTAACATGGTCAATAAATTTCTAGCACATAGAATGTAGCTAATAAATATATGCATGCATGCATGCATGCATGCTAAGTCACTTCAGACATGTTTGACTCTTTGTGAACCTATGGACTGTAGCCCATCAGGCTCCTCCATCCATGGGATTCTCTAGACAAGAATATTGGAGTAGGTTGTTAAGCCCTCCTCCAGGGGGTCTTCCTGACCCAGGGATCAAACCTGCATCTCTTATGTCTTCTGCAGGGGCAGGTGGGTCCTTTACCACTAGTGCCACCTGGGAAGTCCTAATAAATGTACAATTAGTAATAATTAGTGATGGAATAGTCTGGCCATTAAAAAATAGAGGGCATCAGTTGGGCTAACAGAATAAAAAGGGTTTGGCATATTTTCAAAACAACAAAATCTATAATTACAATGGCTTCCAGGGCTGTCTTTAAGTCACCATTATGTATGTCTCTTCTGCATGTCTGTCGATGACTAATTTCTGCAGGCACATACTTAATGCACCTTCCTTTGTAAAATGACTCTTTATGTCAAAGGTTCTTATAGTCAAAAGGGAATTTGAATTTTAGAGCTGCAGTTGTCTTTAGGCATTATTCATTTCAAATTCATTCTTATATAAATTAAATAAACTGAAAGTTTGAGAATACTTCAATTTTCAAGGTACAATAGTTCTTCAATACTTCAGTTCAGTCACTCAGCCGTGTCCGACTCTTTGCGACCCCATGAATTGCAGCATGCCAGGCCTCCCTGTCCACCATTTCCTGGAGTTCACTCAAACTCACATCCATCGAGTTGGTGATGCCATCCAGCCATCTCATCCTCTGTTGTCCCCTTTTCCTCCTGCACCCAATCCCTCCCAGCATCAGAGTCTTTTCCAATGAGTCAACTCTTCGCATGAGGTGGCCAAAAGTACTGGAGTTTCAGCTTTAGCATCATTCCTTCCAAAGAACACCCAGGGCTGATCTCCTTGAGAATGGACTGGTTGGATCTCCTTGCAGTCCAAGGGACTCTCAAGAGTCTTCTCCAACACCACAGTTCAAAAGCATCAATTCTTCAGCGCTCAGCTTTCTTCACAGTCGAACTCTCGCATCCATACATCAGTTGGCACTAAAATCCAGGACTTTGTTTATCACCATATCCACCTCTTCATCTAAAACACAGACTCTGGTGATGAAAAGCTGGTTCATGGGACAAGAAAAGCACATTGGAAATAAATGTTTAGAAAAGAGATTTCCTGGGGCAATCATGTTTGCATGGAGATGGGAAAAGAGTCTGGACATCTGTTGTTGTTCAGTCACTCGGTCGTGACCAATTCTTTGCTACCCCATTGACTGCAGCACGCCAAGCTTCCCTGTCCATCACCATCTCCATGAGCTTGCTCAAACTCATGTCCATTGAGTCGGTGATGCCATCCAACCATCTTGTCCTCTGTCATCCCCTTCTCCTGCCTTCAATCTTTCCCAGCATCAGGGTCTTCTCTAATGTCAGATCATCGCATCAGGTGGCCAAAGTATTGGAGCGTCAGCTTCAGCATCAGTCCTTACAATGAAAATTCAGGATTGGTTTCCTTTAGGATTGACTAGTTTGATCTCCTTGCAGTCCAAGGAACCCTCTAGAGTCTTCTCCTACACCACGATTCAAAATTCTTTGATGCTCAGGTTTCTTTATGGTCCAACTCTCACATCCATACATGATTACTGAAAAAAACATAGCTTTGACTATATGGACATCTGTATGTAGGGCTTTAACTTTGTTAGATTCAAATTTATATTTAAAAAATTTACAGCCTTTAATTTTCTTTTATAGAAAAATGTATATCTGCAAGCTTCCAGTCCTCTATATTTGGCTGCTGCCGCTGCTGCTGTCACTTCAATTGTGTCCAACTCTGTGCGACCCCATAGATGGCAGCCCACTAGGCTGCTCCATCCATGGGATTTTCCAGGAAAGACTACTGGAGTGGAT